>NC_140987.1:404411990-406946597 GCF_052327205.1 Somniosus microcephalus | reverse complement strand
CGTCAAGGTCGACCAATCCTGTGCCGTCATGATTGACCAATCCTACAGTTCAGTCACCCAGTTCAGTCACCTGATGGTTGGCCAATCGGTGTGTGTGTGGGCGGGACTAATCATTTTCATCTCAGGGATCTGGCAGCCATTGCTTCAACTACTTCCAGCTCAAAATCTGCTAATCCAGCTTCTAAAAAGTTAGTATCTCTTTTAAAAATAACATAAGATTTACCAAAAACGTTTTATAAGTACTTTCACTTTCATCTTTCAAGGTATTAAAAGGTAGAAATGTTGCCCGGCAGCACATTCACAGGGGGACAGACAGACAGGCCCGAAAGCCTGGGCGTACCTACACGTGCGTTACATCAAAAGAAAGCTTACGATTCCGGAACGGTCGTAAGCGTATTTACATTTCGGTGAGACAAAAATTGCGCCCGTGGTATCCAAAAAACGTTCAAAATTCCGCTCATTAGCATCTCATTATCCGCTCATTAGCAATAGAGTGACGTCGAGGTCGACCAATCGTAAGGTCGAGCGACCCGGCGGTCGACCAATCGCTGCGTGGCGGGGCCGGGTTTCTGGCGCGTCCGGGCGGGCCCTCCTAGAATCGAGTGACGGGACGATTGACCAATCCTAAGCTTCGGTGACCTGACGGTCGACCAATCGGTGCGTGTGTGGGCGGGCCTTATCGTTCTGAACCGAGGTGAGTCGCCGCCATCTTGATTTCAAACTTTTCATTTCTTTTTCCCACTTTCTGCATCTTTAAAAAAAAAGTTGCTTTTAAAACACACAGGCCTAGAAATTCAGTATAGCCACGTTTGGGGCGCTACAGCCGGGCGGTCGCTAAAGTTTGTGCCCGGCGCAACTTCGCGCCACCTTCGCCGATATTCAGTGGCATCGCCCCAAGAGGTTGCTGCTGCGCTAAAACAGGCGATGCACGACTATCATTAGGCGCTAAGCCGGCGGCCCGGGGCGAAACCCCCGAGGGCGGGCGCAGCGCATGTGCGGCGAGTTGCTGATTGATGGCAGACACTCTGGCGCCGGTGAGCTCTTAAAGGGGGAGGGTGGATTTGTTTTTTTGAAAGGCCGAGACTGGTGTATTTGTGTTTTTTGAAAGGCCGAGACTGCTCGATTTGTGTTTTTGCGGGGGGCTTCTCTCCATTAGTTTGTTATGTGGGAAGGGCACAGAGGTATCAAAGTAATAAATGTTCTTAAATCTCACTGTCCATGCTTTCTTTTGGAAGTCCTGGTTGCCCTGCTCGGCTGAAGGCTTGTGGAGCGGCTACATTCATCTTGTGCCATTGGCACAAGCCATTCCCTGAGAGGGGGCCTAGAACCGACGTTCAATAAGCCGCCGACGGGCGGCCCTTGCACTTTCTGCCTCCCTCCTGTGCTGGTCCTCCTCCTCCTCCTCCTCCTCCTCTGGTGGTCCTCCAATGTCTGGTGGCAGTGGCTGAGTCCTGCGGATAGCCAGGTTGTGCAGCATGCAGCACACGACCACGAAATGGGAGACTCGCTCAGGCGAGTACTGTAGGGCTCCTCCGGAACGATCCAGACAGTGGAACCGTTGCTTCAGGACGCCGATTGTTTGCTCAATGAGGTTCCTGGTTGCTTGATGGCTGTCATTGTATCCCTCTTCAGCAGGGGTGCTGGATGCACGGAGCGGGGTCATCAGCCAGGTGCACAAAGGATAGCCTTTGTCCCCGAGAAGCCATCCTCGTGGGTGAGGCTGGGCCCGGAACATGTCTGCCACAGAAGTCTGGCGCAGGATGAAGGCATCGTGGCTGCTGCCTGGAAAGCGGGCATTGACAGCTAGGATGATCTGCCTGTGGTCACACACCAACTGCACGTTGAGCGAATGGTAGCCCTTCCGGTTGCGGTAATCCTCGGCATGCTCTAGAGGTGCCCGCAAAGCCACATGCGTGCAGTCAATGGCGCCCTGCACCATGGGGAAGCCCGCTAATGCTGCAAAGCCCATTGCACGCTGTTGCTGCTTGACAAGGGCCATGGAGAAGGAGATGAACTGACGTCTCCTTCTGAAAAGGGCATTGGTCACCTGGTGGATGCAGCAATGTACGGCAAACTGGGAGATGTTGGAAATGTCCCCAGCAGCGGATTGGAAGGAGCCGGTGGCATAGAAGTTGAGAGACACCGTCACCTTCACTGCCACCGACAGAGACGTCCTGCTCCTCAGCTGTGGCTGCAGATCTCCGCGAAGCAGGTGGCAGATCTCAGTGACCACCGCCCTTCGGAATCGCAGCCTCCGAACACACTGCTCGTCAGACATGTTCAGATATGGGAACTGCTGGCGGTATACCCTGAGTGGGTAAGGCCTCCTTAGCCGACGCCTGTTGCCCCTTCTCCCTCTGGCCATGACTGCCACTCTCTCACGGCGTCTCTGAGCCCTTTGAATGCAATGGAGAAGGCCAGCGTTTGCACCCATTGCAGCCCCCATTATATGGTTCCAATCAATGCTATGGCTCTGAAGTTAAAGACAAGTGCAAAGCTGTGGCCTGAAGCCACAAGTACCTGTGCGAGTGTTGAGCCAAACCAGAAAGCTCTCTACCTTTGTCTCTCTGCCAAGATCCGTCTCTCACAAAGAAGGAGTGTTGCAAAATGGCTGCCATTTCTACTGCAGGAGGAGTGCCCTTTAATTAGCGCCCCCCGCGCCCCGCAGCGACTGGGAACCGTTCCCCTCTACCAGTCGCTAGGGGCGCCAGGCGCGCAATAGGCCGGCGCCACTGAATTTCCGGTTTGGGGCGCACAAAGGGCGTTGCACGATAAAATGACGTCAGGATCTGTGCGCGCAGCTGAGCGTGCGCAAAGGCTTTGCGCCGCCGCTAAATCTTTACTGAAGTTGGGGAGAGGCGCAGATCGCGCTGCGCCCGGCCGCTAGCCGCCTAGCGCCCCACATCTCCTCCTCCTAAGGCGCTAGCGACTGGCGCAAACAACTGAATTTCTAGGCCATATTGTTTTAAAAAAAAGTTAATTACTTTCTAAATCTTTTATCTAATCTCATTAATTTTCCTACCTTTCCCCGTTTTCGCAGGTAGGCCTCGAAGCCTGGGCGTCTGTTGCCAGCCATGCTGGACCCTAGGCAATTGTTTTGTGGCAAGCTCCTCCCACCCCTCACCCCCCACCCCCCCCGCTGGACCCGATTCCGAACCAGCGGCCAGCCATCTTGGTAAAGGCTGGCTGCGGCTTCATTCGCGCTCGCGCTGCATGGCGCACGCGCACCTCCACACACAGCGCAGCCAGAGGGAAGCGAGCAGGATAGCGGGGGGGGGGGGGGTGGGCGGGAGTGGAGAGGGTTACCCCGGCAACCGGGCTCGCCAGCCGCAATCGGCCATCTCAAGCCGCTCAGGCCCGGTCCGGGAGATTGGGAGGCGGAGAGGAGAGGAGGGTTACCAAGGCAACCGGGCCCGGCCAGCCGCAATCTACCGCCTCAAGCCGCCTCAGAAGGGCGGGGCTTGTCAGTGCGTGGGGCGGCACGGAGCTCAGCGGAGCCATCGCCGACAGAGGGGAGAGGGTCTGCTGGCTCCCCCCTCCCTTTCTCCCCCCCTCCTCTCCCCCTCCTCTCCCCGTCCCCTCTCCCCCTCTCCCCTTCCTCCTCACCCCCTCTCCCTCCCTCCCCCCCTCCCCCTCCCCTCTCCCCCTCCCCTTCCCCCCTCCCGTCCCCTCCCCCCTCCTCCCTCCCCCTCCTCCCCCACGTCCCCTCCCCCCTTCTCCCCCCTCCTTCCCCCCCTCCTCCCCCCTCCTCCCCCTCCCCCTTCCTCACCATCCCCCTCCCCCCCTCCCTTTTCTCCCCCTCCCCCCTTCCCCCCTCGCCTTTTCCCCCTTCCCCCTCCCCTTTCCCCCCTTCCCCCTCCCCTTTCCCCCCTTCCCCCATCCCCTTTCCCCCTCCTTTCCCCCCCTTCCCCCCAGTCGCTCTCTCTCTTCCCCCCAGTCGCTCCCTCTCTTCCCCCCTGTCGCTCTCTCTCTTCCCCCCTGTCGCTCTCTCTCTTCCCCCCCAGTCGCTCTCTCTCTTCCCCCCCAGTCACTCTCTCTCTTCCCCCCAGTCGCTCTCTCTCTTCCCCCCCAGTCGCTCTCTCTCTTCCCCCCCAGTCGCTCTCTCTCTTCCCCCCCAGTCGCTCTCTCTCTTCCCCCCCAGTCGCTCTCTCTCTTCCCCCCCAGTCGCTCTCTCACTTCCCCCCAGTCGCGCTCTCTCTTCCCCCCCCCAGTCGATCTCTCTCTGCCCCCCCAGTCGCGCTCTCTCTGCCCCCCCAGTCGCGCTCTCTCTGCCCCCCCAGTCACGCTCTCCCTTCCCCCCCAGTCGCTCTCTCCCTTCCCCCCCAGTCGCTCTCTCCCTTCCCCCCAGTCGCTCTCTCTCTTCCCCCCCAGTCGCTCTCTCTCTTCCCCCCCAGTCGCTCTCTCTCTTCCCCCCCCAGTCGCTCTCTCTCTTCCCCCCCAGTCGCTCTCTCTCTTCCCCCCAGTCGCTCTCTCTCTTCCCCCCAGTCGCTCTCTCTCTTCCCCCCCAGTCGCTCTCTCTCTTCCCCCCCAGTCGCTCTCTCTCTTCCCCCCCAGTCGCTCTCTCTCTTCCCCCCCAGTCGCTCTCTCTCTTCCCCCCCAGTCGCTCTCTCTCTTCCCCCCCAGTCGCTCTCTCTCTTCCCCCCAGTCGCTCTCTCTCTTCCCCCCAGTCGCTCTCTCTCTTCCCCCCCAGTCGCTCTCTCTCTTCCCCCCCAGTCGCTCTCTCTCTTCCCCCCCAGTCGCTCTCTCTCTTCCCCCCCAGTCGCTCTCTCTCTTCCCCCCCCGTCGCTCTCTCTCTTCCCCCCAGTCGCCCTCTCTCTTCCCCTCCAGTCGCTCTCTCTCTTTCCCCCCAGTCGCTCTCTCTCTTCCTCCCCAGTCGCGCTCTCTCTTCCCCCCCAGTCGCGCTCTCTCTTCCCCCCCAGTCGCTCTCTCTCTTCCCCCCAGTCGCTCTCTCTCTTCCCCCCCCAGTCGCTCTCTCTCTTCCCCCCCAGTCGCTCTCTCTCTTCCCCCCCAGTCGCTCTCTCTCTTCCCCCCCAGTCGCTCTCTGTCTTCCCCCCCAGTTGCTCTCTCTCTTCCCCCCTAGTCGCTCTCTCTCTTCCCCCAGTCGCTCTCTCACTTCCCCCCAGTCACTCTCTCTCTTCCCCCCCAGTCGCCCTCTCTCTTCCCCCCCCAGTCGCTCTCTCTCTTCCCTCCCCAGTCGCGCTCTCTCTTCCTCCCCAGTCGCTCTCTCTCTCTCTCTTCCCCCCCCCAGTCGCTCTCTCTCTCTCTTCCAACAACAACATGCCCTCGAAAAAGCCTCGGCACCGCCGGGCACTCCAGCAATAATATATATATTTACATAAACATATAACTATAATATATGGCGCAGTGCGGTTAGCAGTTCAGTAGGCGCACTGCCTGTGGATAAAAACTGTTCTTAAACCTGCTGGTCCTGGTTCGGATGCTGCGGTACCGACGTCTGGACCGCAGGAGGGAGAACAGTTTGTGCCCAGGGTGATTGGGGTCCTGGATGATGGAGCGGGCCTTGTTCCGGCACCTGGTCTGGAAGATCTCCTCGAAGGACGGAAGTGCACACCCGATGATCTTTTCTGCAGTATTCACAACTCTCTGGATGGCTTTCTTGTTCTGTGCAGTGGTGTTACCATACCACACATTGACACCACTCGTCAGGACACTCTCTATGGTGCCGCGGTAAAAGTTCACAAGCCACTGTGTGCTTATGCCGCATTTCCTCAGGCACCGTAGAGGGTAGAGGCACTGGTGTGCCTTCTTCAGCATAGCCTCAGTATTATGGTTCCAGGCCAGATCATCAGAGATCTGCAGTCCCAGGAATCGGAAGCAACTGACGACTTCCACTGGTGTCCCGTCTATGCTGATGGGGCGATGGTTCCCTCGGTGGCTTCTGAAGTCCACGATGAGCTCCTTAGTCTTGCCAACGTTCAGGGCAATGTTGTTGTCATTGCACCATCTCATCAGCTGGACTATCTCATCTCTGTACTCCGTCTCGTCATCGTTGCTTATCAGGCCAATTACTGTGGTGTCGTCGGCAAACTTGATAATCCGGTTGTTGCTGTGTATGGCTGCACAGTCATGTGTAAACAGAGAGTACAGCCAAGGACTGAAGCAGCAGCCTTGTGGTGCTCCAGTGTTGAGGACCAGAGTGGATGAGGTGTTGTTCCCTATTTTCACCACTTGAGGCCTACCAGTCAGGAAATCCAGAATCCAATTGCAGATGGGGGTGCCCAGGCCTAGGTCCCTCAGTTTCAGGACCAGCTTGGAGGGAATAATAGTATTAAATGCAGAGCTGTAGTCAATGAACAACAGTCTGACGTAAGTGTCCCTCCTGTCTAGGTGTTCCAGGGCAGTGTGTAGTGTTAGGGAGATGGCATCGTCCACAGACCTGTTCGCCCTATATGCGAACTGGAACGGGTCCAAGGAATAGGATATGATGCTGTTTATGTGTGTCATGACCAGCTTTTCCAGGCACTGCATGGCTATGGATGTTAGAGCCATGGGACGATAGTCATTGAGGCCTGTTACCTTGGTCTTCTTAGGTAACGGCACAATGGTTGTCCCCTTGAAGCACACTGGTACAACAGACTGCTGCAATGAGATGTTAAAAATGTCCGTGAACACAGGAGCCAGCTGGTCTGCGCAGGTCTTGAAGACACGGGGTGAAACCCCGTCTGGGCCGGCTGCCTTCTGTGCTTTCACCCTCCTGAAGGTTCACCGGACCTCAGATTCAGTCGGCTGTAATGTGTAATCCTCTGGGTGGCTGGGGGTTTTGATGGCCGGCTCAGTGTTCTCCCTCTCAAAGCGAGCATGAAAAGTATTCAGTTCGTCTGGTAGGGAGGGATCGGTGTTGGTGACTCCCGCTGAGCTCCCCTTGTAGTTGGTGATGGCCCTTAGTCCCTGCCACATGCGTCTGGCGTCAGAGCCCCTGCCGTACTGAGACTCTAGTTTGTTCTTATAGTCACTTTTTGCTGCTTTGATGGCCTTTCTGAGGTCATACTTGGCCTTCTTGTAGAGTTCGGTGTCCCCTGATTTGAAAGCGGTACGCCGTTCTCTTAGTTTGTTGCGGATGTCTGAGTTCATCCATGGTTTGCAGTTAGGAAATAAACGGACAGTCTTGGTAGGAATGCATTCATCCACCAGTCTGTTGATGTATCCAGTAACGTGGCCTGCGTACACATTCAGGTCTGGGTTCTTGAAAACACTCCAGTCCGTTATTTCCCGGTCTCATCCTCTAAGGGACCAACGTTCACTTTAGCCACCCTTTTTCTTTTTATATAGCTGTAGAAACTCTTGCTATCTGTTTTTATATTTTTTGCTAGTTTACTTTCATAATCTATCTTCCCTTTCTTAATTAATCTTTTAGTTTTTGTTTGCTGGCTTTTAAATGCTTCCCAATCTTCTATCCTCCCACTAGATTTGGCTACTTTATATGCCCTTGTTTTCAGTCAGATACTATCCTTTATTACTTTACTAAGCCACGGATGGCTGTCTTTTCTTTTACTCCCCTTTTTCCTCAGTGGAATATATTTATCTTGAAAGATGTGAAATACCTCCTTGAATGTAGACCACTGCTCTTGTACCGTCTTACACTTTAATCTGTTTTCCCAGTCCACTTTAGTCAATTCTACTCTCATACCTTCATAGTCTTCTTTATTTAAGCTCAGTACGCTGGTTTGAGATCCAACTCTCTCATCCTCAAACTGAATTTGGAATTCAACCATATTATGGTCACTCATTCCAAGGGGATCCTTTACTAGGACATTTTTTATTAATCCTGTCTCATTACACAGGACCAGATCTAAGATTGCCTGCCCCCTGGTTGGTTCAGTTACATACTGCTCAAGGAACCCGTCCCTAATACACTCTATGAACTCTTCCTCAAGGCTGCCATGCCCAATTTGATTAGTCCAGTCAATATGAAAGTTAAAATCCCCCATGATTGTAGCTGTTCCCTTATTACAAGCCCCAACTATTTCCTGATTTATACTCCAACCAACAGAATTGCAACTGTTAGGAGGCCTATAGACTATGCCCACTAGTGACTTTTTCCCCTTATTATTCCTTATCTCCACCCAAACTGTTTCACTATCCTGATCCTTTGACCCAATATAATTTCTGACTATTGCAGTGATTCCATCCTTGATTAACATAGCAACCCTACCTCCCTTTCCTTCCTGTCTGTCCTTCCTAATTATCAAATACCACTTAGGCATGGTACTAGAGGATTTCCCTCACCGTTGCAGCCAGGCCCGATCATGTCCACGCATGCATGCTTTCCAGTAAGGTGCTTCAGACAGCGATCAGGAGCAGGAAACCCGGTTGATATTTTTTCCCCTCTACCACAGGGGTTCTGAAGCCAATTATAATTAGGAGCTGGGATCCTCCTGATCTCTTTGATTCAGTACCACACCTGGGATCCTCCTGATCTGTGATTCAGTACCACACCTGGTCTCGAAGCCAACTTCTATACCTGGTTCATGAGACCTGCCTGCATATTCCAGCTGAAGTAATATAGTAAATCTACCTACAGGCCTTCCTGTGAAGATGTTATAATGTTACACACACAAACTCCTTATTGCCCAAACAAAAGAGATGGTTTCTGTGACATGCTTCAAACAACCAGAACTTGTGATGGTCTGCGTCTGTCTGGTCAGTTGATAACTGACAGTTTATTGTAAGGCAACCATTCAGCAACAGCGATATCTATTCCTCTGTCTCCTCTAATTGGCTCTGGCTTTAGAAGCCTTTATTGAGGCATTGCATCAGTTTCAATCATTCACTAGCATTCCATGGTCAGTGTCAGAGCTTTAATGGATATAAAAAAAACAAGTAGAGGATGAATTCAGAAGTGCTTCCATCCCCCACTGCCATCGCACTGCCTAAGCGTTTCTCCAGTGTTGAGACCTGTTCATCTAAGAAGAATGGAAGGGGAGGTACATAAACTAATAGGAGGATGCAGCTGTTATAGCACCTCACCCAGAACATTCCTTCAACACAGCAGCACTGTTACTATATAAACCTATCGTGTAAAGAGAATTTTGTCATCGTGGTCGCGCTGTCTCGCGGGAGCCCATAGTGATTTCTTTGGAACACTGATTGTGTTTGACACCATACATTCATTGTTTTCAAAACACACACACTGATCTCCTCCTGTGCAGAGTGGAGACTGTGAAATACCACAGACACTGGTGGCAGTGAGAGCATACCTGCACAGTGAAGAGGCCTGAAAGACTGGGAGGGAGAAAATACACAAATGGGGAGAGCATAAGAGCAAAACCGAAGGGCAGCGCTTACGCACAACAGTGAAGGGTGAGGAGAAAAATAAGAGCTCCTAGAAATGAGACAGTTGAGAAATTCGGGGCCTTTGGAGATGAAAGGTGGTGACTATAATGTTGGATTTAATGTATTACATTTATTTTTCAGTATGATAATAGATATTTTTATATCTCCCTCATTTTCCTCCGCCCCTCTCCTGAATGCTCTGACTCCTTGCTGGGGTACAGCACCATTAGCACCTTCAGTGCCTTATTCAATTCATCATTCTTCATGTACGAGTCTAGACAGTGAGTGTTTGCAGGATATTTCCACAAGACTGAGCCCAATTAAAGGAATGGTAGCATAGTGGTTATGTTACTGGACTAGTAATCCAAATGCCTGGACTAATGATCCGGAGACGTGAGTTCATATTCCCACCACGGCAGCTGGGGAATTTAAATTCAGTTAATTAAATAAATCTGGAATAAAAAGCTAGTATCATTAATGGTGACCATGAAACTATTGGATTGCCATAAAAACCCATCTGGTTCACCAATGTCCTTTAGGGAAGGAAATCTGCCATCCTTACCTGGTTTGGCCTATATGTGACTCCAGACCCACAGTAATGTGGTTGACTCTTAACTGCCTGAAATGGCCTAGCTAGCCACTCAGTTGTAAAAAAAACTGCTACGAAAAACAATGAGAATAAAACCGGAAGGGCCACCCGGCATCGGCCTCGGCACTGGCGACGGACATGACAATGGCACACCCAGCACAGTCGCCCCTGCAAAGTCCTCCCCACCAACATTTGAGGACTTATGCCAAAATTGGGAGAGTTGTCCTACAGACTAGTCAAGCAACAGCCTGACCTAGTCATACTCACAGAATCATGCAACTCTCCATGACAGCATTGGTAACAGTGGCCACCGCACAGTCATTGTGGAGACGAAGTCCAGTCTTCACACTGAGGACACCCTCCGTCGTGTTGTGTGGCACTACCACTGTGCTAAATGGGATAGATTCAGAACAGATCTAGCAACTCAAAACTGGGCATCATGAGGCACTGTGGGCCATCACAACAGAATTTCATTCCACCACAATGTGTAACTTCATGGCCTGGTATATCCCTCACTCTACCATTACCATCAAACCAGGGGACCAACCCTGGTTCAATAAGGAATGTAGAAGAGCATGCCAGGAGTAGCACCAGGCAGTACCTAAAAATGTGGTGCCAACCTGGGGAAGCTACAACACAGGACTACATGCATGCTAAAAAGCAGAAGCAGCATGCTATAAACAGCTAAGCGATCCCACAATCACCGGATCAGATCAAAGCTCTGCAGTCCTGCCACATACAGTCGTGAATGGTGCTGGACCATTAAACAACTAATGGGAGAAGGAGGCTCCATGAATATCCCCATCCTCAATGATGGTGGAGCCCAGCACATGAGTGCAAAAGATAAAGCTGAAGCATTTGCAACCATCCTAAGCCAGAAGTGCCGAGTGGATGATCCATATCGGCCTACTCCCGAGGTCCCCACCACCACAGAAGCCAGTCTTCAGCCAATTCGATTCACTCCACATGACATCAAGAAACGCTGAGCGCACTGGATACAGCAAAGGCTGTGGGTCCAGTCAACATCCCGGCTGTCATGCTGAAGACTTGTGCTCCAGAACTAGCTGTGCCTCTAGCCAAGCTGTTCCAGTACAGCTATAACACTGGCATCTATCCGACAATGTGAAAAACTGCCCAAGTATGTACTGTCCACAAAAAGCAGGACAAATCCAATCCGGCCAATTACCGCCCCATCAGTCTACTCTCAATCATCAACAAAGTGATGGAAAGTGTCATCGACAGTGCTATCAAGCGACACTTACACACCAATAACCTGTTCACTGATGCCCAGTTTGGGTTCTGCCAGGACTGCTCGGCTCCAGACCTCATTTCAGCCTTGGTCCAAACATGGACAAAAGAGCTGATTTCCAGAGGTGAGGTGAGAGTGACTGACCTTGACATCAAGGCAGCATTTGAGTGTGGCATCAAGGAGCCCGAGTAAAACTGGTCAGTGGGAACTAGGTCGGTGGGTGGGGGTCGGGGGGCGGGGGGGGGGGTGCTATCTCTCCACTGGCTGGAGTCATACCTCGCACAAAGGAAGATGGTTGTGGTGGTTGGAGGTCAATCATCTCAGCCCCAGGACATTACTGCAGGAGTTCCTCAGGGGCAGTGTCCTAGGCCCAACCATCTTCAGCTGCTTCATCAATGACCTTCACCTCCATCATAATGTCAGAAGTGGGGATGTTCGCTGATGACTGCCGTGTTCAGTGCCATTCGCAACTCCTCAGATAATGAAGCAGTGCATGCCCGCATGCAGCAAGACCTGGACGACATTCAGGCTTGGGCTGATAAGTGGCAAATAACATTTCCACCACACAAGTGCCAGACAATGACTGGCTCCAACAGGCGAGTGTCTAAGCACCGCCCCTTGACATTCAACAGCATTACCATCGCCGAATCCCCTAACATCAATATCCTGGGGGTCACCATTGACCAGAAACTTAACTGGACCAGCCACATAAATACTGTGGCAACAAGAGCCGGTCGGAGGCTGGGTATTCTGTGGCGCGTGTCTCACCTTCTGACTCCCCAAGGCCTTTCCACCATCTCCAAGGCACAAGTCAGGAGTGTGATGGAATACTCTCCACTTTGCCTGGATGAGTGCAGCTCCAACAACACTCCAGGACAAAGCTTGGCACCCCATCCACCACCTTAAACATTCACTCCCTCCACCACTGGCATACCATGGCTGCAGTGTGTACCATCTACAAGAGGCACCGCAGCAAATCGCCAAGGCATCTTCGGCAGCACCTCCCAAACCCGTGACCTCTACCACCTAGAACGACAAGGGCAGCAGGCGCATGGGAACACCACCACCTCCAAGTTCCCCTCCAAATCACACACCATCCTGACTTGGAAGTATATCGTCGTTCCTTCATCGTCGCTGGGTCAAAATCCTGGAACTGCCTCTCTAACAGCACTGTGGGTGTATCTTCACCATACGGACTGCAGCGGTTCAAGAAGGCAGCTCACCTTCTCAAGGGCAACTAGCGAGGGGCATTAAATGCTGGCCTTGCCAGCGACGCCCACATCCCATGAACGAATATATAAAAAAAGTATACTGTTCTCACCCGATGCCCACACATGCAGGAATGGTCGGGGCCTTGAACCTTGGCTGATTTCTTTTTCTCCCCTCTTTAGTCCACGACCACTGAGGCCCATTGTGGTGCCCCAGTCCCTCCTCAGCTGAGAGCAGCTGATTCAGCACAAACCCGGCTTCTATGGCTTAGTACCACACAAAGCAGTGCATTTACCAACTGAGCCATTTGGACTAGCAGGTGAATGCCTACTTTTAATCTTTCTGTAGATCTTCCGCATGCAGCAAGACCTGGACGACATTCAGGCTTGGGCTGATAAGTGGCAAATAACATTTCCACCACACAAGTGCCAGACAATGACTGGCTCCAACAAGCGAGCGTCTAAGCACCGCCCCTTGACATTCAACGGCATTACCATCGCCGAATCCCCTAACATCAATATCCTGGGGGTCACCATTGACCAGAAACTTAACTGGACCAGCCACATAAATACTGTGGCAACAAGAGCCGGTCAGAGGCTGGGTATTCTGAAGTCTTGAACGTGATTTGATTTGATTTCATTCCCTCCCTGTAGCGTACTGCACAGTGACATTATTGATAGGTTAGAACGTGAACAGATCAAAATTTTGAAAAATATTTTAAAAGAGTACAGAGTGTTAAATTGAATTTAACACACAGTTTCCAATTCTAGTCACTGAGAAAAGTAAACTGGGTTTTGAGTCACAGCTGATTTCGGGGCTGCTTATTTGGACCACTGCTGTTAATTCGAACTGCGGGAGAATTGCAGAGGTCACAGAGGCTTAACGCTTCCAAGATCATTAGATTAAAGAAGTGCTCTTATCTGAAATCTTTGACCCACTGTGGAACAGGAGGGAACAAAATAAAATTGTTAATGGAGTAAAAGCAGAGCCGAGGTAACTGTTCCGGAACGTCAGCGGGGATTTGGAGGATTGCCAATGAGCTGTGTTTCAATTGCCTAGATCTTAAGCCGGTAGCTTGAGAGTGTATCAGAGGGAATACTGTTGGGAATACAACGTTTAAAGCTGCACCCTGCACTTTTTTTTTAATGGGGAGAAAGTTCATTAAAATGAATCCAAAACCAGGTGGTAGACGCAGCATCTACTGTGGTACTGAGCCACACTCACCAGGGAGGTACCAGGTTCATTTCCTGGTCTGTACTGAACTAGCTCACTTTAGCCAGGGTGACATTTGGGGTGCTACAACTCTCATCAGTGCCCATGAATTAGGGAGGGAAAACATCAGGCAGGGTTCCCTCTTCTGAATACTATCTTGTGCCTCCATGTGCAAAAGTGAATATATGTGTGTATGTGTGTGTGTGTATTTCTGTATATGTTAATGTCAGGTGAGTGCATTCCCGATTTTAATCGCACCACCATTGGCGGCCATGCCTTCAGCTGCCTAGGCCCTAAGCTCTGGAATTCCCTTCCTAAAACCCTCTACATTTCTCTCCTTTTAAGACACTCCTTAAAACCTACCTTTGGCCCCAACTATTCACAATCTATATCAATGATTTGGATGAGGGGACTAAATGTAACATTTTCAAATTTGCTGATGATACAAAGCTAGGTGGCAGTGTCAGTTGCGAAGAGGATGTGAAGAGGCTTCAAGGGGATCTCGACAGGCTCAGTGAGTGGGCGAGAACATGGCAGATGGAATATAATGTGGATAAATGTGAGGTTATCCACTTTGGTAGAAAAAACAGAAAGGCAGAGTATTTCCTAAATGGTGAAAGATTGGGGAATGCAGATGCTCAAAGGGACCTGGGTGTCCTTGTACATGAGTCACTGAAAGTGAATATGCAGGTGCAGCAAGCCATTAGGAAGACAAATGGTATGCTGGCCTTCATTACAAGGGGATTTGAGTACAGGAGTAAAGAAGTCTTACTCCAATTATATAGGGCCTTGGTGAGACCACACCTGGAGTACTGTTTACAATTTTGGTCTCCTTACCTAAGGAAGGATATACTTGCCATAGAGGGAGTGCAACGAAGGTTCATGAGATTGATTCCTGGGATGGCGGGACTGTCGTATGAGAAGAGATTGAGTAAACTAGGCCTGTATTCTCTTGAATTCAGAAGCATGAGAGGGGATCTCATTGAAGCATACAAAATTATTACAGGGCTTGATAGGATGGATGCTGGGAGAATGTTTCCCTTGGCTGGGGAGTCTAGAACCAGAGGCTACAGCCTCAAGATAACGGGTAGGCCATTCAGGACTGAGATAAGAAGAAATTTCTTCACACAGAGGGTGGTGAATCTTTGGAATTCTCTACCCCAGAGGGCTGTGGAGGCTCAGTCATTAGGTGTATTCAAAACAGAAGTCGATAGATTTCTGACTAGTAAGGGCATCAAGGGATATGGCGATAGGGCCGGTGAATGGAGTTGAGACAGAAGATCAGCCATGATCTCATTGAATGGCGGAGCAGGCTCGAAGGGCTGAATGGCCTACTCCTGCTCCTATTTCTTATGTTCTTATGTACCTCTTTGACCAAATTTTTGCTCATCTGTCCTAGTATCTCCGTATGTGGCTCGGCGTCAACTTTTGTTTGATAACACTCCTGTGAAGTGCTTTGGGATATTTTACTACATTAAAGGCGCTTTATAAATGCAAGTTGTTATTGTGCAGGATTAGGCTTGGCTGTGATGCTCTCCACAATTAAATAGTCTGCCAACACTCTCAGCCTAGATTCAAGCACTAAGGATGGTTGCTTGGCCAAGGAACCTAGGGCCCATCCTTCATGTTTGAATCTGGACAGTAAGGCCTAGAAATTCGGTGGGCTGCGCCACCAGTTAGCGCCCAAAGAGGGCACTTAGTGGGTTTAGCGCCACTGGCCACGCCTCCCGCGAAATTTAGCGGGGCTCTAATGGCGGCGCTAGCCGTTAGCGCTGCGCCGCCACCGATGACGTCATCGGTGTGCGCAGCACCCCGCTACCACCCCGATCGTGAAATTTGGTAGCGCCCCCTGCTGTAACGCCGGTTGCAATTTGCGACCGGTTCAGGGGGGCCTACCTGTGGCGGTAGAGGCGCTGAGGTGCGGGGCGGCTATTTTTTTTGGTGGCCGCCTGCAAGCACCTCTACGCGCAGCTGTCCCCGGCCTCCTGAGCCCCCCCCCCGCATTGTGCTGGCTGTCTCCCAAGAGCCCGGCACTTCTCCTCGGTGCTGGGCTCTTTTGCCGGCAGTCGCGATCTTAGATCGCGCTGCAGCAGGCCCCTCCCCTTTAAGAAGGGGAGGAAGGCCTGCAGTTCCGCAGCGTGCTGTGCCGCAGCATGTGGCGCTGCGGCACGTTGCGCTGCGAACTTCAGTTACAGCGCCCCAAGACGGATGCGGGGCGCCTCGAGTAACGCCGCGCTTCCGTTTGGGGCGCTCAAACTGAATTTCCGGCGGGCGCTCGTGACTCCTTCCGGGGCGGCACTTCCGGCGCCCTGGCGAGGGCGCCACTGAATTTCTAGGCCTAAGTGTCAATTATTTGACTTTTTAGAGTTACCACAACTGAGCCTGATCTATCCTCGCCCATTGTCCAGATAAATGCACTTCCCAGCAGAGGTCACTGGGCAGTGATCAGGAGCAGGAACACTGGCTAGTTTTTTTTTTAACCTCTTCCCTAACCAATGACCCCTTATAGCACCTCAACTGCTGCTCCGGCTGAGATCAGGGTGTGAGTAAAATTGTGAAGATTTGAAGCAAAACTATACTTTATTGTCAAAAATAAAAAGAAACTTGCATTTATATAGTACCTTTCACAACCTCTGGACACCCCAAAGCACTTCATAGCCGATAAAAGTATTTTGTGCTGATTTAGGGCTATTTTATTCTAGTTTTTAATTTTTGGTAACATGCCATTCTTGGCAATAGAAAGGAGCAAAATCGCCAATCAGTAGCTCTCAGAAACTTTCTACTACTGATTTAGTCCACCAAAAATGCACAACCATTCACAACCCTCTCACTAAGGATACTGACATTGGCAAGTCTGGGAAAATTGTTTCTCTCACTAGATTCTCTCTATTGTCCTTCTCTCCACCCCCCCCCACCCCCGGTTTGTCTCTCCGCCGCCCCGCCCCCCCCCCCCACACCCGCCACTGTCTTCTTTACACTTTTTCTGGTTCACACTCTTTCTCCATTTTCTCTCACTCTCCCCTTTTCTTCTCCTCATTTTTCAGATTCTATCTTTTTCAGGTTTTGCCTTTCTCTATTTGCAGTTCACACTCTTTCCCTTTTGGCCTCTGTCTCTCTCTCCCTCTCCACTTCCAGTTTATGTTCTCCTTTTTCAGTCCACACACACTTTCTCCTTTATAGGTTCCTCTGTTCTCCTTTTCAGGTTATTTCTCTTTTTTTCTTTCTCTATTTCACGCTCTCGTTTTCTGGTTTTTTTTTTCCTCTTCCTCCTTTTTAGGATCTCTCTCTCTCCTTCTATCCACTTTTTCTGTTCCCCACTCTCTATTTCCCCCGTACATTTTTCTTACCTTTCTTCTATTCCGCTCTGTGCAGAGATTATGCAGCAGGAATAAAGCCGCCGCTAAAGGATTGCGGAGGAGGGGCAAGAGTGCAACAGACCACTAAAACAGAAGAAGCTTCATGTATATTTGCAGATTTTATCATTTATAACCAGCTTTAGTACACAAGGCAGTTGGTACATTACTAATTTTAATATTCTTTCAACTTCCTTTTGGAGACACTTGGCGAATCGGCATGATAGGTTTCAGTAACCCATAATGTAATACACATAATGCCGTGCACAAGTTGCACAGAATTTGACCAGGACTCTAATCGAGATGTTACTATTTTGAGCAACCCTCTCTGATGAAAATCTTAAACAGCGTATGTATTTGGAATCTCAAAACAGCTTGAGTGTTTTTATTTTTAAATGATGTAAGATGAAATGATAATGAACAAGCACTAACCAGTGGAACTCTCCCAGCCTGCAGTGAGTGGCAGTGGTTTGGTGGTGGTAGGGGGCGGGCAGGGGGCGGGTGCAAATCACAACATTTAGCCAGCAGTCAATTCCATTCCCAAATGGGCAGCTATAGGAGAAGATTGATTTTGTATGAGGAAACATGCCTTGTGTTGGGGCAGAGTTTGAGGACGCTACAGCTGTGTGAGGTGCAGTTTAATGTTGCCATGGCATAAATGAAATGGTGCCTTAAACCTCATCCTGTGGTCAAAGGCGGGTCTTGCCCTGACTGACACAATCTGAAGACAATTATAAAGGACCCATTCAGCACTGCCCCCTGCAAGGTAACTCAAGTTCAGCTGCTTGATTTTATAAAGGTAAAGTTCCTGACTTGCAAATTTGCATTGCAAAAAAAAGTGAATTTGCGATAAGATGCCCACCCCTGAGTACTGACTGATACTGACAGTCCACTTTTTTAAAAACAAAACAGGCATGAATTGTTTATTTGAGTGCCCCCCTCATATGCCACAATTGCAAGAAATATCTGGTTATTTACTGGTGTGATGTAGTATGTCATCAATAAGTTAAACATGTTGTGCCAAACATTCTTCTCCCCTTCCTATCCCTGCTCCTACCCTCGGCCTTGTGTTGCTTGCTGCATTCCATATGCACTGCTTGTTTTTGGTTTCTTAATATCAGCAATGATCTCTCCAATAAATGCTGCTGGCTCCCTAGTGTTTATAATTGTATGGACGATGCAAAATCAGATGCTGCCATTTATTCTAGTATGCTTGATATTAGAACACATTACACAACTCATTTGCTGTAAATTCCTATTCAGGTCTTTAAGCCATGAACATTTCGCATTTGCATGCAAACATGCCCTATTTGAACTGTTAAATGGGGTAGGATTTTTCAACCCAATACTAAAAGTAATGTATTCAACCTGTGACCTTTGATAAACTTGGCTACCATTGAGTCACAAGCTCCTGCAAGAAGATATATCGACACCCTTGTGAAAAATTGCCTTGCTGTGACTTGAATATCTACCAAACAAAGTATTCCATTACTGTAGTGATGTGTGGCCTGGGAAGAGAGAAGATGTCTGTTGGTGAGCAGCTGGTCAGGGTTGAATAGTGGAGGTGTATTGGTTGATGGATATTCCAGAGATTTGCTCAATTACCTTTAATTATCAGGGAGTATTTACGTAGATCTTTCACTCAGAAGAATGCATTGGTGGGTCAAGTCCATGATGGGGTAGATTGTACGTGGTTTGTGGAAGGGGTGGGCTTGGTTGATCCACTGGTCTTTTCTCATTCTGTGCTTTCTTGAGATAGATTATCCTCTTCAATCTGGCCTCATTGCTTGAGTCAGTGGAACAATGGCTCCCAGCATTCGCACCTGCTAATAATAGTACACCAGTTAATTCGCACCCTACTCTGATCCGGTCTGTCATGCTTTTGGAAATTAGCAGCAGAGTATCCAGCAGAGATGAGTGTGCAGGTTGACATTTTCTTCTCCTGTACATCAAAAACACTTTGTTGAAAACAGTTTAAATGTCAGACTCTGCCATGTCTGTATAGGTCACTGACATCTAATGCATATCTCTTAGTGAAGTTGAAATCTGGACCGACTTTGAATGTTAATGGCCCTTGCTGTATTTAAGATGTCCTCCCCCCGCCCCCTCCAATTGCTGTATCCCACTGTTGCTCTCTCTCTCTCTCTCTCTCTCTCTTTCAAGCCAGAAAGGTGGGATTGTCTGGACATATCTTGTCCCCTTTCTCCACTGCTTCACCAGATTTACTTAGTGTATTAGTACCAATACATGACAGGAAAAACAAACCAGTCAATTTATACTTCAAAAATTATGCAATACTATTCTTGCATGATACCCTTAATTGATTATCTTAAATTGCTACTACCACCTATGATTGATCTGTAACCACTAATTTCACCCTAATGTTACAGTGAAAAGTACTCTGTTCAGCACAATCCAGGTTCAGAAGGACAAAATCTATAATTGTAATGCTAGATATTTTTCATAGTTCAATTTGACATATGAAGATTTCACACACCCACCATTACACTTAATGAAATCCAAGTCACAATGCTGCTCCCAACATATGTCAATTCTGTTTGTGATTACCTGATAGGAAATGCATTGCTTCAATTTTGGGGTTTCAGCTGCCACTCCTAGCTCCATTAACTCCTTGTCATGCTTACAAGACTATTTGGCAACTCATCACTGTGCTCATTCTCTGGTATATGGTATAGAGAACTTCAGATGCTACATAGGATACTGAGAATCACAGATGAGTATGAGTGTGCTGCAATGCAGCAATTTTTCAAGGGTTTCTAATGAGGGTGTGAGCAAGCAGAATCAAATTCAGACAACTTATTAACATGATGCTAATTTATATACAGAAATGTTCTCTTTTTCTATTGGGAGTGAGTAACTGCACTGCCTGGTGTGGTACTAAGCCAGAGTCCAGGAAAGTCCCCCAGGTTCAATCCCTGGTCCATGCTGTGACAGTCAGTTTTGGCCAGAACAGAAGCTGGGGCCTTCAGTGCACTGGGGCTAGAGGTGGAATATCAGCCAGAGTTCTCACTTCGAAGTGACCCCTGCTGGAAAGTGTGCTTGTTGCATGCGGACAGCATCTAACTCCGCTGTTGTGCTTTCAATCCGTCTCCAACAGTTGAACAGCTTCCTAATAGACTCACACATGAAGAATACTTGATATTCTGCCTGCAGAACAATCCCAGAAGAGTCAGAACCTTTAGGTTGCGGGGGGGAGAAGAAATGTAATTATATTTAAATTATATAGAGTGTGCTGAGGCTTCAGATGGAACATAACCAGATGAAATTAACTCTGTGTACCATGTGAATTCTGAGCTCAAATTCTGCCATGTGACTCAGTTCACGGTGATACCAACCAGGGCAAGATGATGTGGAAAATAAGATGTTTTACTAGGAGAGAAATACTCCAGTACCTTGAAATGTATGGCCATGTTTAAATTGGGCAAAAAGAATTGCATTTTGAAACCCTGCCTATAATTAACACAGTAAAAGACCTGGCTACTGTGGTGTTCAATGTGTTTTGTTTTTGGAAATACAGAAAATTTTAGGAATTGGAAAAGGCAACTTAGCGCACCAATCCCACCCTTTTTGTTGATCTCAAGTGTCAACCCCATTATATCATCAAACCTTTCTTCTAAGAACTCATTTGATTGCATTGTGAACCCATTTGTACTGTTTGCATCATTGGTCTTGCACGGTAACAGGCTGTATGTGTCTCTTTTGGAAAATAGTTCTTTAATCTTCTGTTTACTTTTAGATTCCTAATTTTTGCAGTCATTGTTATATTTTGAACATTTTTACAGACTCACAACAGTAAACCGATGTGAAAATATCACCCAAGAAAACCAAGAATGAGTAATTCCATTTTAAAAAAGGGGAAATGGATCTGTGGGTTAATCTAATGAGGAACTCAGTCAAACAGACCAGGATGGGCCAGTTTTGATCCCGTGCCTGTGCTGATTCAGCTGATCCAGTCAGGGCAGCAATTGGGGTGCTTCATAGTTGAGTTTTCAGTTCAACTGTGTCTTTGGCATCAGCTTTGAGTTAGGCTGTAATCCCTTAGCATGAAATGTGAGCTGGATATTGAACTCAAACTATACCAAGAGAACAATTCTGCCCTGTTAGTGTTTAGTTTTGAGTTGAACCATGTTCTATTAGTGTTCGATTAAAATTGGATCATGTCATGTTAGTCTGAACAGGGTTAGGATTCATTCTGAACGTTGGAGCATCTACACTTGGCCAAACTTCAACTGAAACCGTCCGTACAAATAGTAAGAAAGGGAAAACAGTTATGCATGATTTTTATGAATGCAGCTGTGCTTTTGGACATCTTCATTTATTTCTTTAAGTCTTTTCTGCCTTCCTCTCCTGAAAGTGCTGACTCTTACTGAGATGCAATTCCACAGCTGCTGGCCATCCTCCAATTGGTCATACTTCATGTATGAGCCTAAGCAGTGAGTGTTGGCAGATGATTCAATCATACTGGATATCACAGAGTCCACATACACGCTCACTTCCACAGCCGACCGTGCATTTACCCACGGAGGCACAGTATCCTTGTATCTACTGCCACTGAACTATAATGCGACTCTGTCTTATGCCTTGCTGCCAATTAATAAGGGAAATAGATTTTTAGTGGAACACAAAGCAAAAATATATCGGAAAAGCAGTTTTTTTTCTCTCTAGTACACACCAGCAGATTTCTTTTCTGAGTCTCCCTATTTCTCGCTAACTTAGCTGGCACAGAATGTTGCCAGAAACATGCTGAATGCAGCCGGGGATCTGTTATTCCTGAAATGTGTCCCTGCGCTTCTGTGGCAGATATGGTGTGAGGCAAGCCATCTCATCTGTTTTATATTAGAGGCATGAGCTGAATGAAGAGAATAAATGAGAAGTTGCGTGGCGCTGGGACTGAGGAGCGTCTGCATCATTAGCCTTGACTGGTTTTCATAAACTCTGCCCTTCTGTCTGTTAATCAACAGTTTCAGGCGCGGAGGCTCTTATTAGGAGCACCCAAGGACTACGTTGCTTGAATTCTTAATGGGCTTTTCAGATAACAATGATGCCGAGCATTTGATGCTGAGCCTGGATTGTTTTTTTTCTGCTGCACAGCCAAAACATTTTTCTTTCTTCACTCCAGCTGACCTATGTGCAGTCTCCTGTATCTCACCAAATTAGACATTCTTCCCCGTGTGAGACTATGCAATTCAGCCTAGATTGCCTGCTCGGAATAAATGGCAGAACATGACTTGAACCCAACAACTAAAACGTGGGCTGCCCCTACTGGAGTTTCTCTGGCTAGCCTAATGTGAAAAATGATGGTGAGCCCCTGGCATCGATAATGCCCTGCATTGGGAGCTTGCTATTTGGGGCATTGCAAACTTTGTGTGTTATCGCAGAATTTAAAGGCCTGCAGCAGCTAGAAGAGGCAACACACCAAATATTGAATTTCTACCAGTCTTGAAAGTTTTCCAGTCTAGTAATGTCTTTTAACCTACAAGAGGAATGAGAGCCTCCGGATTCAATGACAAGGGTATGGAAGTGTTTCTTCCGTGAAATTAGGAGGAAGAAGTTCTCTTTGGCACATAGTAACACTGTCTGACAAGAGGATCAGCACAGCAGCAATGGCAACAGGTGGCCAGGGCAACTCAATGACCGCACGCTTGACAGCTCACTGCTGGCAAAACTTTAATGACATTACCAGGTTTGGCAAGGTAAGCGGAGCTAACCACACCTTTCAACAATGCACTGAATTAGGCATGTCTGCAACTCACAATCACTTTCCCTCACTGTTAAAGTTTTTGAATAGCTCGCCATAAATGCCCATAAAGTAGTGTGGTGCCCTTTACATCCCCAGCTTTAACCTGCAAGTGTTCCTTCACTCGCATCTTTACCTGCTTTTGGCCCAGATGGTATGTAATTGCTTGGTTCATGCACATATCATTACCATTAATATGGGACATATGCAGACACCAGTGTTTGCCTGTAGCTTATGGGAACCAGAGGGTATTTTTAAAATCCTTTTAAATAAGAAAGCAGATAACAGTCGAGAGTTATTGGCAACAGGTGGTTCATGCCAAACATCCACCATCTCTCCCCCGATGTGGAGGAAGCATTGGAGCTCCTGGGGAAGGAAACCATACACTGGCAAGTAGCATGGAAGGTGGCAGCTGTAGTTTGTCATGACATTCTGCTTCTCTTCTTTCTCATCCTATTATACTCTATCAACAGGCAATATCATGAAACCCTCAGGTCACTGCTACTGAAAGTGACGTGACCTCTGCTCCTCAGCAATCCATTCTAATCTCTCTCCCTCTAGATGAAATTGAGGAAAAAGAACCAAAGGGAAAACAACAGCCTGGGCCACCTGCATCTTGGCCTTCCTGCTCTACAGTACATGCATGCTGACTCACTCCCTCTCTAGCACCAGCACAGAGACATCAACTGGGGGATTAAAAAAGTGAGACAGGGGAGAGTACACTGCTGAAACACCAAGTGTAAGTAAGGAGCTGGGGGAGCAAGACAAGGAGGAAGATGTTACTGACCAGAAGGTCAGGAGACATCATCCGTCAGCTGGAGATGGAGATCTCGTAGATCCTCATTTTGAACGAAATACGCTTGTAGAGCATCAAACTAATGAGCAAGCACTTGATGACTGTCAGCTGTTGGTGGCAGAGCAATTGAAGGAGTCCACATGCGTGATAGCATGATGGATGGCTTTGGAGTACTCCAGTCTAATCTGGAGCATGTGGAAGTCTAGGCAGATGTACAGTGAAAGCCCCACAATGGAATCACTAAGGACTTCCTCTAAGGATGCTCAGACTGCTGCCATTGAACTCTGAGATGCTAGATTGGAGAAGGTTGCTTCTTCTAGCCTCCAAGTGATTGGGTGGGGTACAGAGAGGTATCTCGTGGGGTTCCAATAGCTTCATTTGTACCACAGATCAGTAGCAATGCAGAGGCAGTGCACAGTACTAGTGGCACAGATAATGCTGCTATTTCTTCGATCACATCACCTCTTGCAATGCCTCTAGTCCTACAAGCAGCAGCTCCATACTGGGTCTTAGCTGCCATAAGATGAGGGCCATCTCAATCTCAAGAGGCTGGTTTATGAATCCAACAATCAGCCACCTCCTAGCTTCCTGCCTTTTAGGTAGCACTCAGAAGAAGCACAAGATTAGATTTATGAGCCCCCAATCATACACAGCACTAAGGGGAGGCTCTCTGATAGGAAGCACCAGGATTGCACACAATGTAGCAGTTTCACTTGAAATCATGGTTGTACAAAATCATAGCTGTGGGTACAGACATTAGCCTAGAAATTCAGTTTGCACAGTTTTGGGGCGCTAAAGTCGGGCGTTCGGTAAATTTAGCGCCCGCCGGAAACTGCAGGCAACCGCGCCGAAATTCAGTGGATTTGGCCAAGAGTTTTGGCGAGCGCTGAAACCGGCGTTGCAATGCTCGGTTCCGGCGCTAAACCGGCGCTGCGGCCTGATAACGCCGATGCCGGGCGCAGCACAGGTGCGGTCATGTGTTGCTTGACAGCAGACACCCTGACGCCGGCCTGCTCTTAAAGGGGGAAGGGTCAACTTTGACTGCTGCCACGCCCTGCACACTGGAGCCCTGCTGCTAGGCCTCAACAGTGCTGGTGGGACAAAATAGCGCCAGAACAGATGGAGATGGCCCGTGAAAGAGCCCAGCGCTTCTCAGACCATGCACTGAGGGTGCTGATTGATGCTGTCCAGGAGAGAAGACCCATCTTGTGCCCGGACAATGGCAGAAAGGCTCCCAGGAGAGAGTTCAGGAAAGCCTGGAGGAGCATCGCACGCAGGGTCACCTCAAACTCAGATGTGCCCAGGACTGCGGACCAGTGCCGCAAAAAGTTCAATGACCTCTGTCGGCTGGTGAAGGTGAGTACCCTTTCCACTGTCCTCCTCATCCTTGCATGTGAGCCTCACACTATGGGCAAAGGGACCTCAAAGGCATAATGGGCAGCCCTCCTCACGCAGCAATGCCACTGGCATGATCATCAGCAGCACTTTCTGCACTGACCACACTGGCCAGGCTATTCCACCATGGGAGGCAGTACACACAGCAACAGGGCACCACACTGTACTTAGAGTCCGTCCTTTCTCTTGCAGGCCAAGCTGGCAAGAAATGCGCGCAGCCGGCTGGAGACCGGTGGTGGACGGCCCCACTACCAGGCTCTAAGTGCTCTGGAGGAGAGCGTCGCTGGACTCCTGCGTCCCCGGATGACTGGCCCTGTAGCCATCGGGGATGCGGACCCTGTGCTGGAAGCCACTGGTAAGGAGATGACCGCTTGCAGCTCTCTCGTTGCCCTAGTGCTTCCGATCTAAATCCTTTCCCACTGACGGACAAATGCGCATAATGCCACCGCTCAGGCGTCCCTCGCTGACGCCCTGTCCTCACTTTAAAGCTACTCTTGTGCCTTCCTGCTTTCAGCTGCTGAGGAGGAGGTGGTCCCTGAGGCGCCGGGTGCCAGGCCCTTGGAGGAGGAGGACGTCCAGGACGAGGAGGAAGCCGGGCCATCGGGCGAGCCCTCAGCCGTGCCAGGGGATGGCAATGAAGGGGGGACGTCTGGCATGCAGGAGAGCCAGGGGGAGGTGTTGCAGGGGAGGGCAGATCCTGCTTGCAGTGGGGTCCAGGCAGGCGGCAGGGGTTGGCCAGCTCGGCCGGCTTCTCCCCAGCTGCAGAGTCCTCTCTCCAGTCCGGAGAGTGGCCTCGGCCAGGAGGTGCGCCTCCTGCAAGAGATCTCGTGGCGTCTGACCGGCGCCACCATGAGTTCATGGGGGTTGTGCAGCAGATGCCGCACGCCATCGAGTCCCTGGCTCAGAGTGTGGCAGCATTCGGCCAATCACAGGCCAGGGGGCTGGAGCAACTGGCCGCAGCGCACGCCAGGGGGGTCGAACTACTCGCGGCACTGCAGGAGGAGAGTCGCCAGAGAGGTGGTTCCTTCGACACACTGTCACAGCAGCTGGAGGCACATACCCGGGCAGTGCGGTCACTGACTTCTGCCACACTCGCTTTGACGCAGAGGCGTCGCACCCGCACCCGCCGCCCTGCTGCAACACAGCGGGCTGGCCTCCAGCACATAGCTGCGCCGGCTGAACTGCCAGGCCGGACGACTGCCACTGTGTCTGCTGAGCCTCGCGCGCCTGGCAGCAGCCAGCTTGCCCCCCTTGGAGCATCCGACACTGCCACTCCCCCAGCCAGGGTGCGAGGAGCTGCTGCTGCCACTGATGCTGGCCAGCCACAGCCGAACCAGTCAGCAGCCGGCCCCTCCCGGGACGTGCGTCGTGCTGGCCGACCCCCAAGGGCATCTGTCGCGACGCATGGGGGCCCTCATGAGCCTTCCCCCAGCCTTGAGGCCGCCACAGGGCCCACGTTGAGGCGGAGCAGCAGGCCGGGCAGGGGCCGGGGAAGGCTCTCTAAGGACTCGCCCTCTCGGCACAGCCGCTAGAGTGTGGTCTCTGCGGCATTGTATATATGGGGGGGATTGTGTTTTGGGGGCTGATTTTTGTGGATGGCTGAAATTGAAGGCATTTTGTGTTTTTATGGGGGTCTTTCTGTTGGCGAGGGGGGCCCTTTTTTTGTTACGGCCAATGTTGAAGGCCATGTGGATAGCCAACTTTTGTTAGTCCTCCCCAGGTTGGGGGAGTGACATATGTTTGTGACTGTTTTTTGGGTGTCTTCTGTGTTTTTGAGTTTCATGTGGGAAGGGGCCTCAGTTTGTTAAATAAAGGTTTTTATTTATTCAGCTTGTCCAGGTGTCATGTTTCAAGTGTTTGCTGCGTTAACCGGCTGACGGCTTCCGGAGCGGCTGCCTTCAGGTGCGCTCATTCCCACAGGCCATTCCCTCACAGCGGGCCTAGAAGTGTCGAGCAATAAGCCCCCGGCGTACGGCCCTTGGGCCTTCTGGCCCCCTCCTGGCCTGATCCTCCTCCTCCTCCCCCTCCTCCTCCTGATGGTGCTCCTGCTCGTCCTCCTCAGGTGGTGGTGCAATGTCAGGTGGCAGTGCCTGCGTCCGGCGGATAGCCAGGTTGTGCAGCATGCAGCACACGACGACGAACTGGGACACTCTATCCGGCGAATACTGTAGAGAGCCGCCGGAGCGATCCAGGCAGCGGAAGCGTTGCTTGAGGACGCCTATGGTTTGCTCTATGACGTTCCTTGTTGCTTGATGGCTTTCGTTGTATGAGTCCTCCGCTGGGGTCCTGGGCGCGCGGAGCGGGGTCATGAGCCATGTGCACAAAGGGTAGCCCTTGTCCCCGATAAGCCATCCCCTTGGTGGAGGCTGTGCCTGGAACATGTCAGCCACAGTAGTCTGGCGCAGGATAAAAGCATCGTGGCTGCTTCCTGGGAAGCGGGAATTTACAGCTAGGATGCGCTGCCTGTGGTCACACACCAGCTGCACATTGAGGGAATGGTAGCCCTTGCGGTTGCGGTAAACCTCGGGATTGTCTATAGGTGCCCGCATAGCCACATGCGTGCAGTCAATGGCGCCCTGCACCATGGGGAAGCCCGCGATCCTGCCAAATCCCACTGCACGCTGCTGCTGCCTCTGTTGGGTCATGGGGAAGGAGATGAACTGGCGTCTCCTCGCGAACAGTGCATCGGTGACCTGCCAGATGCAGCGATGTACGGCGAACTGGGAGATGTTCGCGATGTCCCCAGCAGCGGCTTGGAACGAGCCGCTTGCATAAAAGCCGAGAGCCACCGTGACCTTCACTTCCACCGAGAGAGACGTCCTGGACATGAGCTGTGGCTGCAAATCTGCGTGAAGCAGCTGGCAGATCTCTCCAACCACCTCCCTTCTGAAGCGCAGCCTCTTTACACAAAGTGCCGCAGACATGGTGACATAGGACACCTGCTGCCGGTATTGCCTGGGTGCGTAAGGCCTACCTTGGCGACGCCTGATGGCCCTCCTGTGTCTACGCATGGCTGCCCGTCTCTCACAGCGTCTGCGAGCCCTCCGCACATAATGCTGCAACTCAATGTTGGCCCCCCATGCAGCCCCCATAATCAAGGTCGCAACAGTGAAATCAGCAAGAGTCAAATGTCAAAGCACTGGCCAGAAGCCAGAAAGACCTCTCCTATCTTGTCCCAAATCTGGAATCTCTGTCCCTTGGTCTCTGTGTAGAAATCCAAAGCAGTGAAGTCATTGCACCAAAATGGCTGGGCTTTATAGGTCAGTGGAGGTGCCCTTTAATTTGCGCTCCCCGAGGCCCACAGGGCCTCTGCAACGTTCCATTTTACAATCCCTAATAGCGCCACACCCACATTGGGCGGGCGCCACTCAATTTCCGGGTTGGGGCGCTAAAACAGCGTTGCGCGAGGATATGACGTCATAAGCTGCGCGCGCACCCGAGCGGGCGCTAACACTTTACGCCGGCGCTAAATCTCAAATGAATTTGGGCGTCGGCGCAGATCGGTCTGCATTCCGGCGCTAAGGCTTTATCGACGGAAATATAGCCCTTTTTTGGCGTTAGCGCCTGGCGCAGCCAACTGAATTTCTAGGCCATTGTTCTTTACAAGGTTTGAAAGTTGCTTTCATCTGGTGGAATGAATGGGAGCAGGGAAGGTTCTGTACTTGATGGAAAAAGCCAGTGAATAGTTGTCCCCCACAATCTTGTTTTGCTGCTACCCCACTCCTCAAACATGCGCAGGTTAGGAGTACCTCTGCCTCTGTCCTGTGGTGTGGCGGAGCGAATGGGTGGGTGCCACGTGTCTCCTGTGCATCCTGGCCTTAATTTCATGGCTGCTCCTCCTCCTGTTTTAATGGTGTGGTAAACCACTGTATTGTATATTGCCACCTCTGGGTGGCGCTGTGTATGGAGGCATGCCTCAGCTGACTCCACCCACCACTGTGTGGGTTTCGTTCAGACTTGTTCAGTCACTCACGAAGAAGCATGGTCTCTTCTTAGCTAATAAAAGCCTTATTCATCTCTTCTTTCGACTCATCATCTCTTCTTCGACTCATCACCTTTTATGAAGTAATTGATAAGCGTATCAATTTTATTAGCTAAAAGTTAAATGGCGACACCTGAGGAGCAACAACAGCAACGGATACAGCAGACATTGCTGAGAGCCCTCAGACCACCACGCCTGGACCTCGACCCTCAAGATGTGGGTGCATCAGCCAAGTTTGAACACTGGCTGAGCTGCTTTGAATCCTTCCTCGCAATCTCACAGGTTACAGAGGAGGATCACAAACTGAAAATTTTGACCGCCCAGGTGAGCCATCAAGTATATATGCTAATCCGGGACTCTAATACGTACGTGGCGGCCCTCGAGCTACTAAAAGGGCAATATACGCGCCCAGTGAACACAATTTACGCCCGACACCTCTTGGGATCCCGCAGGCAGCAACCGGGAGAATCGGTAGGGGCATTTGCACGGGCGCTACTGGCACTCTGCAGAGACTGCGATTGTAAAGCGGTAACGGCTGTGGAGCACGCGCAGGGACTCGCCTGTGATGCCTTCGTCAGGGGCCTCCAGTCAGACCACACCCGGCAGAGACTGCTAGAAAGCAAGGAACCCGACCTGAAGACGGCCATTGCCCTTGCGCTCTCGTTAGAGGAGGCCCACCGAAACCTCGAGGCATATCCCCGTAACGGCGCCGAGACATGGCAATCGAAACCGTGGGACACGGGACCGCCGCCCCCGGCACCAACCGCTGCAGCGACCCAACCGAGACAGCAGCCTCCGGTAAGAACTGCTTCGATGCCCAGTAACCAGGCCCAAAAATGCTATTTCTGTGGCCAGTTAAAACATCCCAGAGCGCACTGCCCAGCTAAGACAGCTACCTGCTCGGGCTGCGGGAAGAAAGGCCATTACGCTAACGCCTGCAAGGGGAAGCCAGCCAGCAGCGCAGCGTGCGGGCCGTGGGAGCAGCCATCTTATCCGCCATTTTGTGTACCCCCGGCCGCATGGCATCCGCCGCCATCGTATCCAACGCACTCAACCGCCATTTCATCACCGGAACCGACCACCGTCTCGGCGGATGACTATAGTGACTCACTAAGCCACATACTGGCCTCCGTGACGCTGGATCAAGGCCACCCTCACCATCTATCCAGCTCCATGATGGATATCGCGGTAAACGGCCGCGCCATCAGTTGCCTGATCGACAGCGGGAGCACAGAGAGTTTCGTCCACCCCGACACGGTACGTAGCCACTCCCTCACGATTCTGCCAACGCACCATCGCATTTCTATGGCGTCCAAGTCCCAGTCAATGGACATCAGCGGCTACTGTGTGGTGACCCTGTCAGTAGGGGGCACTGAATATCAAAAATTTAAACTGCTAGTCCTGCCCCGTCTTTGCGCTGCCGTCCTGCTAGGGTTGGATTTTCAGTGCCACCTTAAGAGTGTCACACTAGCATACGGTGGACCCCTCCCCCCACTCACAGTCTGCAACCAACAACTTTTAAATCGCCCGCTGCAAACCACCTGCAGCCTTTCCACATTAAAAGTCCCCCCCCCTCCCCTGTTCGCTAACCTCACCCGCGACTGTAAACCCATCGCTACCAAAAGCAGGCGGTACAGTGCCGGGGACAGAGCTTTTATCAGCTCTGAGGTGGAGCGGCTCTTGAAGGAGGGCATTATCGAAGGTAGCACTAGCCCCTGGCGAGCCCAGGTTGTAGTCGTTAAAACCACTGCAAAACGCCGCATGGTAATCGACTACAGCCAAACCATAAACCGGTACACCCAGCTGGACGCGTACCCCCTCCCTCGCATATCTGATATGGTCAATCAGATTGCGCAATACAAAGTATTCTCCACCATCGACCTTAAGTCAGCGTACCACCAGCTGCCCATCCGCCATGAGGACCGCCAGTATACTGCCTTCGAGGCAAACGGCCGCCTCTACCACTTCCTTAGGGTCCCCTTCGGCGTCACCAACGGGGTTTCGGTCTTCCAAAGGGAGATGGACCGAATGGTTGACCAGAACGCGCTGCGGGCAACCTTCCCCTATTTGGATAACGTCACCATCTGCGGCCACGACCAGCAGGACCACGACGTTAATCTAGCAAATTTCCTCCGTACGGCCCAACGGCTGAACCTAACGTACAATAAGGAAAAATGTATGTTTCACACCAAGCGCCTGGCCATCCTCGGCTGCGTGGTGGAGAACGGAGTCATCGGGCCCGACCCCGACAGAATGCGCCCCCTAATGGAGCTACCCCTTCCCCACTGCCAAAAAGCACTGAAGAGATGCCTGGGGTTTTTCTCCTACTACGCCCAGTGGGTGCCCCTCTATGCAGACAAAGCCAGGCCCCTCATCAAAGCCACCTCCTTCCCCCTGACACCAGAGGCGTGTGCAGCCTTCACTCTTATCAAGAACGATATCGCGAAGGCCGCAATGCACGCGGTGGATGAGTCCATCCCCTTCCAAGTGGAGAGCGATGCCTCCGACTTCGCCCTAGCCGCGACCCTTAACCAGGCGGGCAGACCCGTGGCCTTTTTCTCAAGGACCCTCCAGGGCCCCGAGACGAGACACTCCTCCGTCAAAAAGGAGGCCCAGGCTATTGTAGAAGCGGTGCGTCACTGGAGGCATTACCTGGCCAGGAAACGATTTACCCTGCTCACTGACCAGCGTTCAGTAGCTTTTATGTTTAATAATAAGCAGAGGGGTAAAATCAAGAACGACAAGATCTTGAGGTGGAGAATCGAACTCTCCACCTACAATTATGATATCTTGTATCGGCCAGGGAAACTCAATGAGCCCCCAGATGCCCTATCACGTGGTACATGCGCCAACGCGCAGAGTGATAGGCTGCAGTCCCTCCACAATGACCTCTGCCACCCGGGGGTCACCAGGTTTTTCCATTTTATCAAATCCCGTAACCTGCCCTACTCCATCGAGGAGGTCAGGACCATGACCAAGAGCTGCCAAATCTGCGCCGAGTGCAAACCGCACTTCTATAGGCCGGACAGAGCAAGCCTGATCAAGGCCACCCGCCCCTTCGAACGCCTGAGCGTCGATTTTAAAGGGCCCCTCCCCTCCGCTGACCGCAATGTGTACTTCCTCAACATAGTTGATGAGTACTCCCGTTTCCCCTTTGCCATCCCTTGCCCAGACATGACCAGTACCACGGTCATCAAGTGTCTGAATGACATCTTCGCTCTGTTCGGGTTCCCCAGCTATATACATAGCGACAGGGGCTCATCGTTCATGAGCGACGAACTTCGGCAGTACCTGCTAACAAGAGGTATCGCCACGAGCAGGACCACCAGTTACAACCCCCGGGGGAACGGCCAGGTGGAAAGGGAGAACGCGACGGTTTGGAAGGCAGTCCTCTTAGCACTAAAATCTAAGGGCCTTCCGACCTCCCGCTGGCAGGAGGTCCTCCCTGCAGCGCTTCACTCCATTCGGTCACTGCTTTGTACTGCCACTAATGCGACCCCTCATGAGAAAATGTTCGTTTTCCCCCGGAAGTCTACATCGGGAACCTCGCTACCGGCATGGTTGACTTCTCCTGGGCCCGTCCTACTGCGGAGGCACGTGAGGACGCATAAAACGGACCCCCTGGTCGAGCGGGTGCACCTCCTACACGCCAACCCCCAGTATGCCTGGGTGACATACCCAGACGGGCGGGAGGACACGGTCTCCATACGAGATCTCGCACCCTCGGGTACCCCTGAATTACCACCGTTATCCCCCTTACCACCGTTATCCCCCTTACCACTGTTATCCCCCACCACCCCTCCCAACCCAACCCCTGCAGACGGCATGCCAAAGCCCCAGGAATCTTCGCCAACCACCCAGACACCAGACCCGACGTCGGATGCTGCAACACCACCGCCGCCACCACGACGATCAGGACGTCAGACAAGGCCTCCTGATAGACTTAACTTGTAGTACCCTTCACCCCGCCGGACTTCACATTAAACAAGGGGTGAATGTGGTAAACCACTGTATTGTATATTGCCACCTCTGGGTGGCGCTGTGTATGGAGGCATGCCTCAGCTGACTCCACCCACCACTGTGTGGGTTTCGTTCAGACTTGTTCAGTCACTCACGAAGAAGCATGGTCTCTTCTTAGCTAATAAAAGCCTTATTCATCTCTTCTTTCGACTCATCATCTCTTCTTCGACTCATCACCTTTTATGAAGTAATTGATAAGCGTATCAAATGGTAGAGGGGACTCTCCACTGGTTAAACCCATTGTGCCCTCTCTATAGGATGGGAGGGAATGGCAGAAAAACTTATGCTGAAGTAGCCGTGGAATTAAAAATAGTTCAGAAATCAGGTGGGGAAATTAGGCTCTTTATACTAACTTCTGCCTTTCTCTCATTGCCTACCAACCCTGACTGCCAATATAAAATGGACACGATTACTGCTGATAGGTATGGCAGTAAATAGGATGCATGTCGTCACTATGTCTCATTTACATACACTTACCCAAAAGTAGGTGGGTGCTTCCACCATTTGTCAGAATTTTAGTGGGTACAGAAATGAGCAGAGATCGAAATAATGGATGGTTGTCCTATTTCCTGCTCCTATAGATCCAAGTACAGCCCAAAAAACCTGGCAGTACTGAGCAGAAAATCGAGGCTCAAAAATTAACAGGCTGCTCTGGAAAATGAAACCTGTAATTCTGGTGCAGTAGGGTGCCCAGTTGAGGTAGGCACTACAGCATGTTGTTGAGCAGAGACTGCCTTACTTCAAAGTTGCAGCCATGTATAAAAGGTTAGGGGACACCAGAGGCAATTCTAGTTGGGGGAAGATCGATCACATGCCCCCCCCCTCCCAAATCCAGTGGTGGCTGCATCTATACTTTATTGAAAAAGAAAGACAGACTTGCATTTATATAGCGCCTTTCACAACCTCAGGACGTCCCAAAGTGCTTTACAGCCAATGAAGTACTTTTGAAGTGTAGTCACTATTGTAATGTGGGAAACACGGCAGCCAATTTGCACACAGCAAGCTCCCACAAACAGCAAAGTGATAATGACCAGAGAATCTGTTTTTGTTATGTTGGTTTAACATCTCATCCGAAAGATGTTATTGCATATCTAACCTGTGTTGCACCTGACCTGCTTGATGCTGATGCTGTGTGTCTGAAATGGGAAAGTGTTGTATTGCCCAGTGCCAATATCCTTTGTCTTGAGCACAATAAAGATCAAATGGACTTGGCTATTGTATAAGATAGGTCAGTGTTTCAGCTCACTGTACCACGGCCTGGTTGGACTTTCACCCAGGGTTCCATGACACATACAACTTCTACCTGAACTTGGGAAACATGATGAGCAGAGAATAAGTTCATTTCTGACGGCGGGGGAGAAATAGTTTTATTTAGGAAAAGTCAATTCACAGCATTTTTTCTTCTTGAAGTACTTGGAGCAGCAAGTTTGTGATAAGGGAATGTTTCTTCCCAGACAGCTGAGGTGGAATATGGCTATATTTATAGCCAGACATTCATGAGTCACGTACATGCTGGTGTCTTTTATGATTGCTGTGGCAAGTCTTGTTTTGATTTTCCACATAACTTTAAGATGTTCAGATTAATTCAAGTGCTTGGAAACAGGTGTGACTTTGACAGTTCACCCAGTGTTCCTGCTGCCACTACCGCCCTTTGTTTCACTGTCACTTTACTGGTCAACTGGCTTGGCCCTAGAGAATGAACATCTACTTACCATTATTTATTAGACACAGTACTGCACGTCACTGCATCAAGTTACACAGATGTCATTACGAGGACTTATATTTACATCCATCTGAAGTTGGGACACCTTTGTGCCATGGGCATAGGTTTACCAGAAACTGGGTTAAGACTGTACAAAATTATTTCATGCAGGGCTGTTACAGCTAGCAGAGAGAGGGGTCTTCAATTCCATCACTTGAGGCTGGACTTCAACCCAGACCCCGAAGTGAATAGCCAATGTCTAATTTACTGCAGTAACCCATCCCCATTTCGGTACTAAATTAGCAGCCTGACCGAGTGAGATGAGAGGATGGCTGATGTGGGAAGTGAAGAATGTCACACTAGTGCTATGCTCTCCTGGAGTTGGTGTTGAAGCACATTGTTGGACTTGTAAAATGGATCATTGGTTGATGTCTGGCTAAGGTCTAGGGGGTCCTGTATTAAATTTGCTTAACTCTCTAGAATGAAATCAAGTCACTCAAATTTCTCCATTCACTTTTTCTCTCTTTCTATTTAAGAAATTGCAGAGGACTTTGGGCACAGTTCCTTTCCTATAACCAGGCAGCATTATGGGGGGGGAAAAAAGTGCTCTGTCCCCAATGTGTATCCAATACCTCTCTTCCCTTCAACTTAATATTATTGCAGTGATTCCTCTGAAAAACAGAGGACTTCAGTATGTTTTTGTTACACCGTGTCCTGTAGCTCACTAAACCTTTGTTGTCGGAGAAATCTTAAATACTAGTAAAGCTCAGTGACTGAAATTGGGCAGAGACAAGCTTTTGCTCTCTTTAATCCCAGTGGGTGCCCTGGAGTTGCAGCAGACTGTCACACAAAAACATTTCTAAGCTTCCATTCCTCTCTGAGGTTGCTCTGTTCATAGAAAGGTGACTTATTAACCCCTTCTCACCCTCATGTCCATCTTTTTGAAAAAAATAAGTTTCACCCTCCCATTTCTATTTACAGTAACTCTCCTGGCACTGTGCACTGTTCTCTGGTTGGGAGAGAAGGCCTATTTCTTAACTTCTTGGAGGGTGCAGTTTGTCTATGAAGAGGTGCTCAAGAGAAGTAAAGACTTGCATTTATGTAGTGCCTTATCTGGTCTCTGAAGCATCTCTAAGTACTTCAGATACAATGCTACTTTAAAGTGCAGAGTTTGCTGTCATGTGGGAAAACACAGCAGTCATTGTGCACACAGCAAGATTCCACAAATACGAATGAGTTGAATCACTAGTTAATCTGATTTTGTTGATGTTGTTTGAGGGAGAGATGTGAGCTAGGACATCAAGAGAAGTCTTCTTCAAATAATGCCAGGTTTGTCTGAATCACCTAAACAAGCAGAAGCCTTAGTTTAAATCTCGATTTCAATTTTACAAATGTGCACTAATGTTGGAGAGCCTCACCAGGTGGCCACAAATATCAGGAAACCAGGGGTGTGTGGCCCACAATTTCTGTCCATCAAATTTAATGCCTGGGCTTCAGGCAAACTTCTCTGCCAGCAGCACACAATAATGAATGTGGCCCTCTCATCTGAAGGACAGCATCTTTGACAATGCAGCACTATTTCAGAACTCACATTCTTTAGTGGAGCATAAATGCACAACCTTCTAACTCAGCAAAGACCTGCTCTCCTTGTCCAACAGTCATCCATAAAGTAAGAACTAGGGAGAAAATAGACAAAAATAGAAAAAAGAATTACAAATTCACATTTTTATATTGAAAAGTCAAGGATCATATTGTAGGCCACTTCCAGGTTTGAAAACACAGGAGAGACGATGAGGTAAATAAAGAAATAGAGGTGATATTGGAGTTTAAAACCCTTTAGATTGGAGGAGGAAGGAAAGACAGTTAAGAATATGTATGAATATATTCAAGGACAGGATGGACATCTCAGCAGGTAGGAGCCGTACCAGAAACAGTTAACTACCAGTCCCAACCCCCGATTTTTGAATCTCAATGAGACCCTCACCTGTTTGGGGCGAGGGCCTCACATGTTACCTGAAATGAGCCTGTTAATGGGGTTGGGGGGTCTAGCATGGCCACGCCATGCTGCTGGTATTTTAAACCCACCACCACACCCTGTTTTCATTGGCCTAGGGTTGAAATCAGGGCTCATGTTCTCTGTCTAATTCATTCAGTCATTCAAGTCATAGTTTAGACAACGTGACCTTTCCTCCTCTGATACACATTGAGCTGATTCTCAGTAGCCTCTTTTCAAGGCTGGAAAGACCTTGGGGATGAAATTGAATTTCGAGGGGGGGGGGGGGCGGGGTTGCAGAAGTGGCGGTAACATATCGGCTGCCTGTTATATACCCCACCCAATTTTCCTTTGCATTTAAGTCAATGGAATATCCAGCCAGGTGTACAATGGGTGGCCAATTTGCTTCTGTCCATTTTGTACCTTGCCAAAGTTGAATGTTATGCCCTGTGTTCCTCAGATATTAGAGATCAGTCTCCTGGTTCTTCTCTGTGCCAACTCCAGGGTTTGAATGTCTCCCTTGTATCTCACTGGCCATAACTCAAGCTGTGGTCTGGCCCAGAGACTGTACAGTTTAAGCATGAATTCTCCTGACTTGTGCTCCACTGTTTTAGCTGTATAGTTCAGAGTTCTACTTATTTCTTTGTTGCTCAGGTGTGATTGGACATGTTAAACACTTGGGGTAATTATTACCTTCACTGCCTGAACAGTAAACTAGTAGAGCAGATCACCTGTCTGTTATAGAACCCACCTGATTTACACTTCCATTTATATCTGATCTGCTCTGCCAGTTTACCAACTGGGTGGTAAAGGTGAAACTTCCCTCCACCGAGTCTACTAATAGTCTGTTTCCATATGGTGGAATATGATTTCAGAGCTGCAATCTGGATAAAAGGTTTGTAATATTTTTATAACCCGCAACCATCCACAAAGGAGGTAACATCACCAGCAAGCGCCACAAATGCCCTGTCCCTTGCGTAGAGACAATAATTTGACAGTTGGGGCTTGTATGATTTTGAACCAAAAGAACCAGAAATGTCTAAAATGTAAATTTAAGACATTAAGAGATAGAAACTGGTATGAGTTTCGCCCATCGGTTGGGTGTATAACGGTTGTAACGTATACCAATTTCTGGATGCGAGGTCCCGTACCCGTTTTGTGCTGGCGACATGTCTGCTGCCAGATTGGTCTTCTCTGTTTTTGGGCATCTCCGGACATTGCCTGAAAGTAAGGTTAAATCAATTTAACTATAAAAAGAAGGGTTCTGCACCTGTTTCGGGACCCTTCTGCAAAGTGTCTGTGAAAAAGTAGGCAGAGCATGTCTATGTCGGCCTAACCGCCAGCCCTTAAAGAGACACCTGGGGACCACCAAAGAAGTGATAGGGAAGGTTTTCTTTTACTTCCTTTCCTGTGGAGTCAGGAAGAGCAGGAGTGGTCCTATTAGCTTGACAAGACTACTGCTGGCCCATGTTCAACACCGCCCCCCATGTTTTCTTCGCCCCTCCCCTTGCCTCAGGACTTAGCTGATGGATGTTGCTGGCAAGGCAATCTGGCCGCCCAACAGGCGCCGGCAGCTCGCCCAATTATTAAAATGAGGCCTGAGGCCCAATTTTGGGTGGGCCTCTGGAATCTAGCACACGCCACCTATTCTGGACCCAGAAACGGATCTAAATGAATTTCCACCCCTAAATGCTTGGTTTTATAAAACAGAAATTTAATTTTTTTCCACTTGTCTGCACATCAGGAGATGTTTATGCATCAGTTATTAATGTTTTCAATGGACTCTTCTCAGCAGCAAAGCAAATCTCAACTCAAACTGTGATCCAATCCCTGTCTTGCCCCAGTACAATTTTGGCCTTGGCACTAGTGTTTATCTTGCTTTACAAAGGGACACATGTACCTTCTAGCAATGGACTTGACAGCTGGTAAACTTTGACATATTTGGACATTTAAGAAAGAAAGATATGCATTTATATAGCACCTTTTGCAACCAAAAGCGCTTTACAGCCAGTTAAATACTTTTGAAGTGTAGTCACTGTCGTAATGTAGGAAACGCGGCAGCCAATTTGTGCATAACAAGGTCCCACACACAGTAATGAGATAAATGACCAGATAATCTGTTTTAGTGATGTTCCTTGAGGGGGAAATATTGGCCATTGCACCATGAGAACTCCTCTGCTCTTCTTCAAATAGTGACATGCGATCTTTTACATCCACCCGAGGGGGCAGACAGGGCCTCGATTTAACGTCTCATGCGAAAGACGGCACCTCCAACAATGCAGCACTCCCTCAGTACTGCACTGAAGTGCCAGCCCAGAATATGTGTTCAAGTCTCTCTAGTGGGACTTGAAGCCACAACCTTCTGACTCCGAGGCAAGACTGCTATTGCTGACACAGAGGCTAACCCATGGGGGTGGTACATTCTCTCAACAGCGGATGGTAACAGTAGTTAAGAATGTCTGCCGTTCAGAAGACGGAAGGTTTGTTGATTTCTGACTACTCATGTTTGGTCTCTTCGCCAGGGGCAGGAGAGTTAGAAGTGGAGTTCGCTGGTCTTTGATGGGAATTTTTAGGCTCCCCCACTGGGGCTAGGTAAAACTGTACATTATTTAAATTAAGTTAAAATTTGAAACTGAGAGGTAAAGTTATTCTCAAAAGTAAAATTATTGAAATTCCGACAAGTAATGGGATCTTTATTAATATCATAACACTCAAAAGATTTCAAAGTGGAGAAAAATACCAGCATCGCCAGCCTTTGTGTCAAGGGACAAAATTCCAACCAATGTCTAGGATGAGGGCAGTTGTGAAGAATGCTGCACAGTGGCATGATTGGACGTGGGGCCTCGGGCTGCAATCCCCCACACAGTGAGCGCCTGAGTTCAATCATGTCACTCTGGACCCTTCCCCTGATAATGCCATAGGTCGAATCTCGCTCATTCTGCAGTCATAACTGTGATATCATCTAGTGAGTGAGGTGAAGATGGGTGGTTGGGCTGAGAGATATTATATTTTGTCATATAGCAAAGGCAGGTTCCATATTGTGTAGCTTTTGAGCACAAGGGGTTTAATCACGAGAGCCAATCAATGACAGAATTATAAAAGTAGGCGGTTAGACCAGGGATTTACTTTAATCAATTTTCAAAGGTTAAAGAATAAAAAACAAAGATTAGGTCTTACAGGAAAATAAGTTCCTGCTGGTGGGCAAACATTAAAGGATTTAAGAAAGATGGGGTAAGGGAAAGCTGGTGTATAGCTGTGTCTTTGAATCTTGTAGAAATGTTAAATCTGCTAGAATTGGAAATCACTTCACGCTATTATTTCTACACGTATAAAGTAGTCCCTGCATGGCACGATCTGCTTTTAATACTCTGGGTTCTTGGCTCCTGTCTCCCATGGTGCAGCTGTCTCGAAAGATTTCTAAAGGTCGCCCTTTAATATTATTTCCCAGGCTGAGTCGAGGGCTAATCCTCCTGACTACAATCCTCAACACAAACTGCTTTGGCTTAATTTGGCTGCCGTCTGTGATCTGATGAGAGCAGAACCTCAATGGTCAGTGGGCAGCACAATAGATTGAAATGCCCTTTCCGTCTCCTGCAACTGTCAGATCCAATTCATTGTACTGGTAACAACTGACACAGAAACTATTTCTACAGTAGCATGTCATTCCGAGTAAGCTTTTCTCTCTCTTTCCTCTCCTCCTCCTTAAAGCGGCCATTCGAATTGCCTTAACATTACAGTGAAAGGATCTTTTGCCTCAAATTTTATCTTTTTGTCTGCACTGCATGACTGATTTAGTTGTGTGTCTTCTGGAGTTACGTAGAATTAAGATTTTGACTTTAAAAGTTGAGGCCTTGAATTATGTGATCTAACCTTTTGGGCACAGCGGGAACCCTTTTAATATCAACACAAGAACAGGCTCCAGAAAGCTCAATATCAAGTATATTACAGACATTGTACTGGTACAGAAACTGCTCACTGTAACACTCCCTGACCTACCCCACATGCCTCACTGTAGAATCCTCTGATATATACCATTTGCTGCTTTGACATACCCCATAGTGCACCTATTTGTATACCTACCATCCTAATTGTGATACTATCTGATACACCCAATACCCCTCACTTTAATACTCTTGATATACCCTGTACTGTATTACTCTCTGTGATGTACCCCACATGCATCACTGTAACACCATCTCTCTTCGCGTCTGCACTCTCTTCCTCCTGTCTCACCCATCTACCTTTGTCTTCCTTCCATGACAGCACAAGCCCAATGAAGGTTAAGTTTGCTGTGTATAAAATATGTTCAAATGTGGTACAGAACTCCCAGGCTTGCAATGGAAGTGTTTTCATGTGCAAGACCCAGAAGCCAGCTATAGGATGGATTTGAATCAAAAACGGGAAATGGTAACCGTTGTTGTGAAGAAAGACTTTGATCTGCACAAACCTGTTGCTGATCACTCTGGAGGAGCAAACAGCATGGGTGTTTCTTTGGTACATGACATTAGACTTGAACATCCGAAACGTCAACATGGCTGGCATGTCGCAAAATGCTCTGCATAGGTCGGTCATAAAACTGATGCGGAAACTAATACTTGGAATGCCAGCTGCTCAAAGTTTGTCCCCGGAAACTGGGTATGATAACGTGTTCTTTTATTCAAGGATCAACGCCTATCATGATTGTTTGCAGAGACAAGTAGCTGATGCGCCGCACCTCTTCCTCGTAGAACCAGCATTTCATGGGGTATTGTTTGTGTCCATGCTGTGGTCAGGAGGCTGGTGACAGTGCACCAACAAGTTTTATGGTGAATTGTGCTCCTCATCATGCCCCTCATGGGTTCCTGTTACCTGCTGGCCACCTAGCAAGGGCTCAAGCTCCTGCCTGTCAGTCATTGAATGAACAACTTTGTGACTGTCTTCCTTGGGAGGGAGGGGTGTGGGTCTGTTCGAAGTCAAGTTAGCTCCAAGGTAACATACCTGACAATGGAACATTGGCAGACAGTCAACCTCCTGTGATAGACTCAGTAATCTGCTAACTGAACTGGGCAGGTTCTCTGAATTCTGGGGCACTGTTGATCACTGGCTCAATAGTGGAATCTGCAGAGGTAAACCTGGCACTAAGGTTTCGATTTCTTTCCACTCTACTCCAGATAATGCTAAAAATCACTGCTCCAATTGGCAAGGAAGTTGTCTGTGGACAAGCAGCGGGAAGCTTGCCAGTCCTCTATTACTTGTAAACTGCACAGTCTTAGTTGGTTAAACTTCAGCAACTGTATGCTTCACAGTTGGAGGATCTTAAATCTCTGCTTAAGTTTCTAGATTTGGATACATGAAGTGTATCCCTACAGAAAAAGAAGATACACCCATACAGGTTAAACAAACTCGCTGTGGGTTTTTCAATACTTGAGAACAACAATTTTCATTTGTAGAGCGCCTTTAACAAAGGAAAATGTCCCATGTGCTTCTCAGGAGCATAATAGACAAAAAATTGACACCAAGCCAAAGAAGGAGATATTAGGAAGGGTGACTAAAAGCTTGGTCAAAGCGGTAAGTTTTAAGGTGCATCTTAAAGAAGAACGGAGAGGTAGAGCTGTGGAGAGGCGGAAAGATTTAGGGAGGGAATTCCAGCGCTTAGGGCCTGGAAAGCTGAAAGCACTACTGCCAGTGGTGGGGTGGAGAGAGTGGGGGTATGTATGAGAAGCCAGCTTTGGAGGAAGGCAGAGTTCTTGGAGGATTTGTAGGAGGTAACAGACATGGGGAAGGCCAAGACCATGAACATGAGGATGACAATTTTTAATTCAAGGTGTTGGGAGACATTGCAGGTTAGCAAGCAGATGGATGATGGGTGAGCAGGACCTGGTGTGTTTTAAACTGTGGGCAGCAGAGCTTTGGAAGTTTATGAAGGGTGGAAGACAGGAGGCCTGCAAAGAGAGCATTGGAATAGTCGAGTCTGGAGGTAACAAATGCAAGGATGAGGGTTTCAACAGCAGATGGGCTGAGTCGGGCAGAGACAGACGGAGACAGTGGTCAGCGAGGAGAATGGAATTGGTGCGAGGAAACTGAGTTTGTGGTTGGGGACGAATACAATGGCTTTGGTCTTCCCAATATTTAATTGCAGACAATTGCAGCTCATCCAGGACTGGGTGTTGGACAAGCAATCTGACAAGACAGAGAAACTGGAGGGGTCGAGATACATGGTGGCTGATTTTCCTGGAGCTGTCAGGCGGGGTTTCAGGCGTGTGGGGGGGGGGGGGGGGAGAAAAATCGCAAAAATAGGGGGTCGCGACCCCCCCCCCCCCCCACCCAGGCGGGACTGGTCTTTAGGCAGCCTAATCACCAATAATTGGCATCTTTAATGCCATTTTAAGGGGCCCTTGCTATTTTCAGCCTTTCCCCATGTTAAACACACCTGGTGGGAACCCTGTTGATGAAACCTGGCGTGAACAATATCGGCTTGCTTACTATCAGCTGCAGGTCAATCAGGAAAGAAGAGATTTAATCAGACAGCATTTGTATGTTGCAGGATCTTGTTGTTTCAGGCTTGGGGCAACTTGTTCCAGGCTTAGGCACAGCTGTGGAAGGTTGGAGCCTCACACACTTCTCCAATGTGAGCTCCTGGGAAGCACCTCTTGGCACCCTCACTCAGCGCTTCCTCAACGGAGGCATCTACCAGAAGTATGGGAGGCCTTTTTTCCCTTCCCTTCATGCCATTAGAGGATCTCCAGCAGCACAGGCGTCAGCAGCAGAACCAGGAACAGCAGCATCATCAGTAGGAGCGCCAGGCTGCTGCTCACTCACCTGAAGCTGCACAGGCCAGAAGGGGCCAGCGCTTGGATGTGGCTTGAGAGCACCTTGCTGCGCATCAGGGGGCCATGGGGACCCATATCTGCACTGGCAGTCTTACTCAGAAGGACTTCCATGAAGGTCTGGTTTCTCTGTTCAATGGATACCCATCGCTCCTCAAGAGATGTCATTCTATTATGAACACACCGGCCTAGAAATTCGGTTGTGGGTCCGCCAGGGCTTTAGCGCCCGAAATTTTGCGCCGGCGTTAATGCCGCTGCGCCCGACGAAAATTCGGTTGCCCCGGGCCCAGACGGCGGCGGGCGCTAATGGAGGGTTTTTGCGCCTCACTATGGGCGTTCAGTGCAGTTTTGAGGCGCTAATCCCCCGCTGCGGCACCCGAGGCGGTGCGGCAGGCTGGGGTACTGCAAGCCTCCTCCTTCTGTTAAGGAGGAGCTGCCTGCAGCCGACCGCTGGCCGGTCGATTCGCCCGACAAATGAGCCCGGCACCTCGGGGAAGAGCCGGGCTCGCGGGCCACACACATCAGTGCCGCGGGGGGGTGGTGGAGGAGTCCGGGGAGGGAGGTGCGGGCAGGCGGCCGCCGGGAAAGCGGCCGGCCGCCGCTCCACCTTTATGCGCCGGCGCAAAGGTGTGTAACATCCCTTTCAACAATCGTTGGTTGCGGCTGCCACGGGCGAGGCGGCCGCAACTGAATTTGGGCTTGGGGCCGGGTTACCACGGCAACCGGGACGCTGCGCACACCGATGACGTCATCGGTGCCGGCGCAGCGCTACCGGCTAACGCCGATGGTAGGGCCCAACGCAATTTCGTTACCAGCTATAATTCCGGCGCAAGACCCTCTAATGCCTCTAATTGGGCGCTAACCCCACCGAATTTCTAGGCCACCATGTTTTCCATACCCTGGCGACTTATCTCCTCCATGGAGGGTGCCAACCTTTCCATGGTGATGCGTTCATGCACCAATGACTACGCAAAGGCTCAGCTCATCTTCGCTATGGACTCCTCCATTCGCTCCACACTCGCAGCGACCCTGGAGACAAAACCTGCCAGAGACTCCTGCATCTGTGCATGGAGATCCATCACCTCTTGCAGATGGACCCAGAGGCAGAGGGTCGACATGCAGCTGAGCTGAGCTGGCAGAGTCCTGCACCCTCCTGTAAAGGTCAAGGGTGGGACCAACAAGCAAAGGGAACCTTGGATGACAAGGGATATACAAAAATGCATTAGAAATAAGAGGGGGGCTTTTGGCAGTTACAAAAGACTAAAGACAGAAGAAGCCCTAGAGGAGTATAAAAAGTGCAGGGGCATACTTAAAAAAGAAATTAGGAGGGCGAGGAGGGGCCATGAAATAACACTGGCGAGCAAAATAAAGGAAAATCCTAAGATGTTTTATAAGTATATTAAGGGCAAGAGGATAACCAGAGAAAGGGTAGGGCCCATTAGGGACCAAAGTGGCAATCTGTGTGTAGAGCCAGAGGATGTAGGCGGGGTTTTAAATGAATTTTTTGCATCTGTGTTCACTATGGAGAAAGACGATGCAGACATAGAAATCGGGCAAGGGGACTGTGACATACTTGAACATATTAGCATCGAGAGGGAGGAGGTGCTAGCGGTTTTAGCGGGCCAAAAAGTGGATAAATCCCCAGGCCCGGACGAGATGTATCCCAGGCTGCTGTGGGAGGCAAGGGAGGAGATTGCAGGGGCTCTGACACTAATTTTCAGAACCTCTCTGGCCACAGGGGATGTACCAGAGGACTGGAGAACAGCTAACGTAGTACCATTATTCAAGAAGGGTAGCAGGGATAAACCAGGGAATTACAGGCCAGTGAGTCTAACATCTGTGGTGGGGAAATTATTGGAAAAAATTCTGAGGGACAAAATTAATCTCCACTTGGAGAGGCAAGGATTAATCGGGGATAGTCAGCATGGCTTTGTTAAGGGTAAATCATGTCTAACAAATCTGATCGAATTTTTCGAGGGGGTGACTAGTGGGGTGGATGAGGGAAATGCTGTGGATGTGGTGTACATGGACTTCAGTAAAGCTTTTGACAAAGTCCCGCATAGGAGACTGGTCAAGAAGGTAAGAGCCCATGGGATCCAGGGTGCCTTGGCGCGTTGGATCCTAAACTGGCTGAGTGGCAGGAGGCAGAGGGTGATGGTCGAAGGTTGCTTTTGTGACTGGAAGCCTGTGTCCAGTGGGGTACCTCAGGGATCGGTGCTGGGTCCCTTATTGTTTGTGATCTACATAAATGATTTGGATGAAAATGTAAAAGGTATGATCAGTAAGTTCGCAGATGACACGAAAATTGGTGGGGTGGTAAATTGCGAGGAGGAAAGCCTCCGGCTACAGGACGATATAAACGGGTTGGTCAGATGGGCGGAAAAGTGGCAAATGGAATTTAACCCTGAAAAGTGCGAGGTGATGCATTTTGGACGGACAAATAAGGCAAGGGAATACACAATGAGTGGTAGGACCCTAGGAAGTACAGAGGGTCAGAGGGACCTTGGTGTACATGTACATAGATCCCTGAAGGCAGCGGAGCAGGTAGATAAGGTGGTTAAAAAGGCATATGGGATACTTGCCTTCATTAGCCGAGGCATAGAATATAAGAGCAGGGAGGTTATGATGGAGCTGTACAAAACGCTGGTGAGGCCACAGCTGGAGTACTGTGTGCAGTTCTGGTCGCCTCACTATAGGAAGGATGTGATTGCTTTGGAGAGGGTGCAGAGAAGATTCACCAGGATGTTACCTGGGATGGAGCGCCTCAGCTATGAAGAGAGGCTGGACAGGCTGGAGTTGTTTTCCTTGGAGCAGAGAAGGCTGAGGGGGGACCTGATTGAGGTGTACAAAATAATGAGGGGCATAGATAGGGTAGATAAAGAGGAACTTTTCCCCTTAGTGGGGGGGTCAATAACAAGGGGGCATAGATTCAGGGTAAGGGGCAGGAGATTTAGAGGGGATTTGAGGAGGAACTTTTTCACCCAGAGGGTGGTTGGAATGTGGAACTCAATGCCTGAAAGGGTGGTGGAGGCAGGAACCCTCACAACATTCAAGAAGCATTTGGATGAGCACTTGAAATGCCATTGCATACATGGCTATGGACCAAATGCTGGAAAATGGGATTAGACTGGACAGGGATGGATGGGCGGCGCAGACACGATGGGCCGAAGGGCCTCTTTCTGTGCTGTAAAACTCTGACTCTATGACTCTCCACTGCTGTTCCTGTCTCCACAATCTGCTGATGCTCACTTGTGAGCTGTGAAACACCAGGTGACAACACTACTCTATGTCCTGAAGGTCCCCCCGAGGTGTGAGTGTCTGCGCTGGTGCTGGGTGCGCTTACTTCTGCTGACGCTGCGCCCTCAGAGGTTGGAGCTTCCTCTGAGGAGTCTGGCTGCACAGCCTCTTCCTCCTCCACAGTGGGGACGGAGGCTCTGGATGGTACTGTGGGGGAGTAAAGGAAGGAGTTAGAGATGTAATGCCAAGGTTCTTCTGGTGACTCCCAGCGAGTTGACATTTGCTGACACCTGCATCCATGCAGCCTTGGTCTCAGTGGGAGGCCTCTTCCTCCCTGACTTAGGGAAGAGGACCGCCCTGTGGGCCCTAACCCCATCCAATAATGCCTGCAGTGAAGCCTCATCGAATTTGGAGGCAGCCCGGGGTCTGGCACTGGCCACAGCTGCTGCAGGCTCCTCTGCCATCCTGTATGGTTCGTTTGGAAGCCTTCAGAGGATGCAGTGCTTGCTGTGGACCTTGAAAGCACCACGAATGATGACATCATACTGTGGGGCTTTCTGACTGGAAATAGTCAATTAGCAAGGGTTCCCACACGCTGGAAATGAATTGGCCAATTGAGGGAAAATTGCATCGATGTGGCAGACCCATTTAGATTCGTGTGGGAACCCCGACATTCGGGGAACCCGACAATTCCCCGCACCTGCGGGAAAATCGACCCCGTGGTGGTGAGGTGAAGCTGGGTGTCATCATCGTACATGCAGAACCTGATGTCGTGTCTTTGGATGATGTTGCCAAGGGGTAGTATGTAGATGAGAAATAGGAGGGGGGCCAAGGCTAGATCCCTGGGTGACCCTAGAAGTAATGGTTTGGGGCAGGAAAAGAAGCTATTGTAGGAGATTCTCTGGCTACGACTGGATAGGCAAGAGTGGATCTAAGCGAGAGCAGTCCCACCCAGCTGGACATCAGTGGCGAGGCATTGAAAGAGGATGGTGTGGCCGACTGTATCATAGGCTGAAGTCGAGAAGGATGAAGAGGAATAATGCACCACCGTCACAGAGGATTTCATTTGTCACTTTGATTAAGACTGTTTCAGTGCTGTGACAGGGACGGAAACCTGATCGATGAGATTCAAGCATGGAGTTGCTGGGAATATGAACAAGGATTTCGGAATCGACAACACCTTGAAGGCCTTTGGCGAGGAAAGGGCAGTTTTATTTGGGGCAGTAGTTTGATACCTGCCAGAAACCCATGGGGTCCTTCTTTAAATATGCAGATCAGGCTCTGGTGAGATCATCGGGGCCTGCCTGATATTTTAACCTGAGGCCTGTGTGGAGAAACCATTGTGGCTTTTTTGCCAAACCAGCCTAGCAAGAAGAGTAGCCGGAACCAGAAGGGGCCCAAAAGGGTAAGTATTTTTACTTTTTTGACAATACTTGTGGGACCAGGGAGGAGTGGTTCTCCAGGCTCCAGAAGGAAAGTTTAAGCCTTCCCTGTCATTGCCTCCCACACCACACTCTGCCCCGTTTCCCCCCCCACCTCAACTGACTGCATGGCCCTCCAGAACCCCTTCTCTCTGCGTGTGTGTTTCTATCGCTGTGTTCCTTTGGAATAGGTTCCAGGGCACATCATTATTATCTGGGATGATGATAGTCAGTCCCTTTGTACCCCAGTTCACCAAGTTACTAGTTTTAAGCAAATGGTCCTTGGCTACAAAGTTCGACAACAGCTGTATTTCTCTATTGTATTATACTGTATGGCCTAGAAATTGAGTGGGGTTAGCGCCCAATTAGAGGCGCTAGAGGGCCTTGCGCCGGAATTATAGCCGCTTCGGAAATTGATTTGGGCCCTACCATCGGCGTTAGCCGGTAGCGCTGCGCCGGCACCGATGACGTCATCGGTGTGCGCAGCGTCCCGGTTGCCGTGGTAACGCGGCCGGACGCCGAAATTCAGTTGCGGCCGCCTCGCCCGTGGCAGCCGCAACCAACGATTTTTCAAAAGTTTCTTGCTGGACTTAGCGCCGGCGCATTAAGGTGGCGCGGCGGCCGGCGGCCGCCTGCCCGCACCTCCCTCCCCGGACTCCTCCACCACCCCCCCGCGGCACAGATGTGTGTGGGCCTCGAGCCCGGCACTTCTCCGAGGTGCTGGGCTCATTTTTCGTGCGATTCCACCGGCCAGCGGTCGGCTGCAGGCAGCTCCTCCTTAACAGAAGGAGGAGGCCTGCAGTACCCCAGCCTGCCGCACCGCATCGGGTGCCGCAGCGGGGGATTAGCGCCGCAATCCTGCATTCAGCGCCCATTGCGAGGCGCTGACACCCTCCATTAGCGCCCGCAGCTGTCTGGGCGCGGCGCAGCTGAATTTTTGGCGGGCGCAGCGGCAATTAACGCTGGCGCTAAATTTCGGGTGCTACAGCCCTGGCGGAGGCAAACTCAATTTCTAGGCCTATATGTTACATATTTTTAATTTTGTGTGAGACTCAAGACACATTGCAAACATCTGTCAGTGTTCAGTTTCCACACTGCTTAACACCCAGCGCATTTTACATACTTTCCTTTGTAGTGGGTTCATTGTGTTTTTTCTGTTTAGGCAAACAGGTCAGGAAGGGCCCTGTTTTCAATAAATGGTAACGTCTGCCTAATCCCCCCATTTACAATAAACACTGGAAAAAATAATTGCTGATTCGGGGCTCTAAAATTGCAGACAGACTCTGTAATGTGTTTTATAGGCCTGAGTTACCAGAACTAAACAAAACCTCCTCTGCCCAGACAACCCCTTGCATACATGGCAGCTGTGTCATCAGTCCTTCAGTTCAAATAATTATTTTTTTGCTTTTCTGACGACGTCTAAAATTTATTTTCATTTTTTCATGACTGGTGGGGCGTGGGGTGGGGAGGTTGGATTGGGTGCTGCACTGAGGGATTGGCGAAGGGTGAACACTTCCTTTCAAGCATCGAGCCTCCTCTTCAGTGCCTTCCAGAAATTGGCACCTTGATTAAATGGCGCTATCCCTTTCCCATCGCCAGAATGCCATGGAATCGGCCCTTCGCTACAATGAAGGAGCTTGAGACTACCTGCCAAATCTGAATGGACCAAGGGGGAAGATCTGGCTGTGTTTGGGGTGAAGCTGAGTGAGCAAACAGAGCTCAACTTGGTAAAGGTGGAGGAGCATGGATTGGACGGAGTTGGAAGTGAACCTGAGGAAAGGTGGGTTTGGGGTGAGCCTGCAGATGCAAAATTGACCATGTTTATTCAGGAAATCAAGCCTTAATCTTTCACCGACACATAAGCAAGTCATATGTGAAAACGTGGGAGGGAATTGGTTTATGGATCACTTGGGTATCGCAACCTTACATCAGATCCTTCCTGTTGCATCAATAGGAGGTTAGAACCCAGGTTAATATTTTCTTTTCTGTGACATGTCTCTTTCAAAACTCATTCAGTACTCAACAGCTGCTAAAGACGTTCAACCACAGCTTTAAAATCGTGCTGAAAAGATTTTAAGGGATTTGGAATGGCAACCATTTAAGATTTTTGCATTTGGTTCTTGCTGCTGCGGCTGGTTCTGTGCTTCACTGTGGAATATGTTGCTGAGCGACATCACAGTTGGAAACTGCCAGGGTGGTTCCAGTGATGGCTGAAAATACATAGAGTAAAATGGTATAAGCTGTAAGTTTTTTCTTTTATCAAATTTAGTCTCCTTTCCGTAAGGTGCCATTTTATACTGTGGTGCAGTTCTGTTGGATCTATAATAGACCACCCAAATGATCAGTCTTCATGTATAAAAGTTGGAAGACTATTTGACTTGGGGGGTGGGGGGGGAGAGTGGGGGGCTTCGCAGTCAATACAGATCCTGACAGCCATACACAGGAGAGGGGGGGGGGGGTGGTAAAATTCGACTTCTGCGAGGGTGCAAAATGGGTGATTGCGGATTGGCCACCTGTTGTACGCCCTGCCCAATTTTCCTTTCCATTGACTCTCGGCATCATGAGTGGATGTTAAGAGTTGGTGGGGCCAGCTTTCGTTTTTGGCATCATTGGGTGCACGACTCACACTGCCTAACTGCTGAAGCTCGCCGGAGACCTGAAGCATTTTCACGGTCGGGCTTCATTAGAATAATATTGGCGAGCTGCCAGCGGTGAACGTGGCCAACAGACCGCTTGCCAATCAGGGTGGACGGGAAATCTGGCAGCTCTTCCTCGGAGCCGAGGTGGGAAGTTGGGGGATGGTGTGGCTTCTCCTGTCCCCACAAAAGTCTTTGGCAAAACTGGTGAGGAACGTTTTACTGAGTGGCCTGCAGTGGTCCCGTTCAGGGCCCATGATTTGGCTGCACAATCTTCCGTTCCACTGAATAGAGCCTACAGAGTGTGTGCTCCATCCAATTGAAGACCAAAATTGCTTCAGAGTCCTAAAGACAACATAAGACACTGATTTCAATATTTTAATGTGGTTCTGCATGCTTCAGATGGAATCGTTGGACACCTATTCCAATGCCCGTTTGAAAATCAAGTCGGGCATTAAGTGAGTGGTAGTTTAAAAAAAAATTAATCTGCCTACTACTCCATTCATGCAGGGTGGTAAACAGATGACAATTGTCCCCGACATTGTCAGAAGAGAAGAGGGGAGAAAATTTAGGGCAAATATTGTACATGAACTTCTTGCTGTATGTTCTAAGTGACCCTCAAAGAGTATCATGGTTAACACCAGTAACTTGACATCCTGTTTAAACCCCTGCAGGAGCTCGAGAAATCCTTCGAGCACTGCAGCGAGAGTACTGTCAGATTTTCTTCTTCCCTCTGGCTTATGAGATCAAATAGACTCTTAAAGGCCAGATTGGAAGTCGTGCTGGCTTTGTCTGGCCTGTAAAGAACCCTCGGGGTTTGAAAAGCATGTGTGTTCTTAGGCAGTAATGAAGGAGAAAGTGTATATTAATTGGTGATTAGTTAGTGCCAGGATGCATTTGTACAGATGCTTTGAGTCTGGAAGTGAGTTAATTACCAATTAATATACACCTTTCTACTGGAATATCACAGTTTAAAGTGTTCACTTTCTGTGCTTAAATCGAAGAAATCTTAAGAACTTCACAGGTTCTGACTTCCATCAAATATTGGACTGAATGCAGGACTGAACTGCACTGCACATGTGCAATCAAATCTCATGTCACTGATAGTTGTGCCTGTTGCAACCACACTCAACAAACACTTTAAAATTAGAAGATGCACATTCCAGGGGGCTGCAGTAACTGAAAATTTGAATTGGCAAATTCAACTATTGGCAAATGTAGATAAGTCCGCCAGCCGCAAGTTTTGGCAAAGTGCCTGCCCCTAAACCAAAGCAAAGGCAATCATCTTGGATCAGGATTCATCACACTTCAACTATTAACAGTGGGGAGTCGCAGCACCAACCGGCAGTCTCTGCATAGACATAGACCTCAGAAGCTCAGCATCCAGGCTCTGCTCAACCACAGACCGCAGAACTGATAGCAGATAGTCTGTGGCAAACATGTTACGTGATATGCTGCATAGCGCTTAGGCACTTGCCTCACCTAGCAAGAAAAGCTACACGTCCTGAGGAGGTGAAAGGACCCAAATAAATGAAGCTTCTTTCTTTCTTATGAGCAGTTTGAGGGATATCAAAAAGTGCATCATTGTGCAGGTACACAGAAAGCAATTTACCAAAGCTATTAGGAAAGAGGTCTGCACCTTGTTGCCTCTTTGCTATCAAAGTCAGAGAGACAGTTCATTTGTAGCTGAGGAAATAAATGCACTGCACAGTGTATAACTGAACCATATAGACTCGGAGGGTTTCAGGTTTCATCCCCAGGCTCTGCTGACTTAGACGATCTCAGTAGGGGACTATAATTAGTCTCAGTACTCTGGACTAGGGAGTGAAAATATTGGCCACAATTTCGCTATCCTGTAATCCTTGCTGGAAGGTGCATGTGTCGGGTGAGGACAGGATCAACTTGGTAGTCATGACGCTCACAGTAAAATAGCCTGCTGATATTACCTGGTCCATATTGCTCAGCATGATAAAGCATGACCACCTCAATGGTCAGATGTCTTCTGCAGACATTGACAAATTTAATAACTCCAATTTCCTTTGTGTATAATGTATGCTTTTGTTTAACATTGCCTGGTTTTGTTCACACCAAGATGGATTAAACTGGCTGTGAGTTGGAAGTTTCCATTTGGCTGTTCTTGACCTAACTAGAATGATTTCAGATATCAGGAATTTCAGTTTTGAGGAAAGATGAGAGGTTGAGCTTGTGCCTGTTGAAAAAGAGACTCTTTGAGGTACCTGAACAGAAATTTTCAAGATTCGGAAGTGAATTGACAACTTGATCGAGGCACTTGTTCGTTATGCTGAAGATTTGAAATATCAGGGGCCACATTATAAATGAGAAAGTTAAAAAGAAGGAAAATAAGGCAGGACTTTTTCCACCCACCGGATAATTCCATTGTGAAATATGTTACCAGAGAAGGCCATTGATATGTATGGGTAAAATACACCATTATAACTGATTCTTGATAGAGAAAAGATGAAAGGATATCGTGAGAAGGCATATTTACATTTTTGAAAAAAAGGGATGGGCTTGTTGGGTTTTCACAGGCAGTAGTGCCAGAGCAGCAATCTAAATGCCCACCTCTTGTGATACTAGTCTCCATTATTTCTGGCATGCCCTCCGCCCAACTACAGACAGAGGTTATGTGATTTTTCAAATTGGGCTCTGCACACCCCCTAACATTGGGAACAATCTGGTATCCAGAAATAAAAGAACAAGTTTGCAAATTTCAGGCATTTCTTGGTTGTCTGTTGCTGCTCATGCTGTGGGACCAGCCCATCAATGTAAACGGGCAAGATACCACAGCAGCAAGATTTCAACCAGAAGTTGGCCTATATACTATAATAATAGACTTACCCATGAGATTCAATCTTGTGCTTTCCTGCCTCAGATTGCAATCTCGTATGTTCATAAGCTGTGCCTGAAGTTCCTGCCACTTGACTTTCCTCTGTCTTGCTGGAACACAAGACAAAGGAAAGAGTGCGCTACAGAGGTTTGACTTGCCCTGCATTCATAGTGCAAGTGAAAGTCTTGCTCTGTAGCAATAGAATGCAAGAGGAAGTGTGCAAGTTCCACAAATAGAGAGATTATAATGAAAGAAAGGGAAAAGCACCGGATCATAGCAGAAAGAAGACTAGGCTAATGCTACTTGGCAATCCCCTGTGGCCAATGTGACAGATGCAGCTTGCAGCTTTTCACCCTGGTAATGTTTCTGGTGTGAGTTGACACCTCCGGAAACGGTTCGCAGCTGAACACCTTGCACCTAGGATTTGTTTACAGCTCTGAATATAAATGCAGCATGAGAGGCTTCGCCTCGCTACCTGTACAGCTACCGTACATTTCATGTGTTGGATTAGGTGATGGCTCAGTTGAATATTTTTCCCCTTAACTATTAACCCCTCCCAATCAACAGTTCACACTGAATATTTCTTGGCACATGCTCCAAAAGAACACTGGAGGCCGTAGAAGCAGCTCTATCGACTGCTGAAAGGGAGGAGAAAGAAAGAAACACAAAGGAGCCCTTGCAGCACGAGTACCAACAGGCTCACAGCTGATAAATTAGGCACACTGCTGTCTACACTCCGTGAGCTGGAATGTTAAACTAATTTGTTGAGAAGCTCAACAATGCTGAGTGCAGCTCAATGTAATAAAATGCCAGTGAGCAAATAAAGATCTGAAATCATTCTGTTTAAACTGAAATTGTTGCCTCTAACATTGTATGGGTCAGGGACAGTGGTGTACATTGACTAAATAAGACCAATTCCATTTTTATGCCAGGATTCTGGAATTTTTGCCAGTGCTCTAGGGATCCTATTCTATGATTCTATCTATTTTCTATGAAAAACAGAAAACCAAGATGCCTTGTTTATAATGTAAAGATGCTCCAGTTCCGAATAATCAGAGCATACGTATGTGGTGACTAATAATTCAAATTCTGTTTTTATTACATGAGATTCCAGGGTTTGTACCAGTATTTTGGGGATCACTTTAATCATTCCTTCAGCCTTCATCCCACCCCAATTTGCTGCCCCCCTGCCCACCCCCCGTCCCCCTGAAGCTAGTGACTCTTTCAGGGTAAAGTTTTATGGGTACGAGCAGTCCAAGCAGCCATTCCTTGTGTATGAGCCTATACTGTGATTATTGACCGACTATTTGATCAGGGAAGTATCACATGTTACCCTATCCTTGCACAACAACAACAACTTGTATCTATATAGCGCCGTTAATGTAGTAAAACATTCCAAGCTGCTTCACCAAAGCATTATCAAAGCACATTTAACACCGAATCACATAAGGAGATATTAGGACAGGTGACCAAAAGCTTGGTCAAAGAGGTAGATTTTAAAGAGCGTCTTCTAGGAGGAGAAAGAGGTAGAGATGTGAAGAGGTTTAGGGAGGGAATTCCAGATCTTCAGGCCTAGGCAGCTGAAAGTATGGTCACCAATGCTGGAGCAATAAAAATCGGGAAGGTGCAAGAGACTAGAATTGCAGGAGCGCAGAGATCTCTGAAGGTTGTAGGGCTGGAGAAAGTTACAGAGATAGGGAGCGGCGAGGCCATGGAGAGATTTGAAAACCAGGATGAGAATTTTAAAATAGAGGCGTTGCTGGACCGGGAGCTAATGTAGGTCAATGAGCACAGGGGTTGTAATGTATATACCTTTATAAGTGGGGAACTATCTTTTACAGCTCATGTATACTGCAGTACCGGCAGTGACCACACCTGTATATAGCCCTGAGTAGTAATCTGTACAGATCAGTTCCACTGTGAGCCACGTTGAGTAAACACCTGTTGTACCGTTCTCCACAGTCTGTGTCTTATTATACACGGACGCAACAGGGGTGATGGGTGAACAGGACTCGGTGCGAGTTAGGATACAGGCAGCAGAGTTTTGGATGAGCTCAAGTTTACGGAGGGTGCAGGGTGGGAGGCGGGCCATGAGAGTATTGGAACAGTTGAGTCTAGCAAATGTTCACACATTTACTTTCCAGTTAGAGTCACTGGATAGTGATCAAGAGCAGGGTCTTACATGCAAACATATGAAAATGATGGGCAAGAAAAGACCAGCTGGTCCATCAAACCTGCCCCACACTCATGATGCCTGGAGCATCGTGACTAGATACTTCCTACCCCCCAGCAGCCGTGTAATCTATGGGGAGAGGCAAAAAAAAACCAGAAGAAGAGACCCAGGGCCATAAAGGGAAAAACAAAATACTCCTTAAACCAAGATTGGCCAGACAAGGGATTGAAACTGTTCAGGCAATTTGCATAATAATAGAATGGAATAGTTTGTAGTGCTGCAGACTTACCATGCCCAACATTTAATTCTCGGTGAGAAGCTTCTTGTATTTCCTGGAGATCACCTGTCATGGCCATTGCTGAGCTGTGATAAATGTTTCTGTGAGGAGGCTGAGTGGAAAGCTCAATGAGTGATGATGCTTTAGGTCATTATGGACGACCTGACGAGTGGCGACATCTTGCATGATGCTGCCACAAATTGTTCTATTCATAACACTTGTAGCATGAATAACATGAATAATTCAATATGTGGGTTGGGGTGGAGTTATTCAAGAAACGGAAAGGGAACTGCCAAGGACTATTACATTTGTTGTATGATGTCAAGCCAGTGTGCATTTACCCTAAGCCATCAGCCAATTATTTTGATTAAGAGATGCATAAGATGGAGACTTGTTGCCTCTCTTTAGGCAGGCTACACCAACCAAATTTTCCTAATTCCTATTCCTTCAGACATAATGCCTGCTTTATTCCGAATATCAACCAAGCCTGGTTTCCATAGTGACAATCAGTATTTTCCATCAAAGCTTCCTTAAAGTTTGTTTTGAAATTTATGAATACCTTTATGGCAGGCCTGGCAGCCATATTGCACCAGCAAGAATAACATTAGCAATGTGAGTGTCTTTCTTCTTGCGAGCTATCCTTCCACATGAAGTTGCAAATCCCACAATGCACTGCAGCCCCTACTCCAAAGCCTGGCATCTCTGAGTAATGTGTCTTCGGAGGCACGAGATCAACCCCATACAAGGAACTTTCTGCTGTTCTGCACCCGTCACACAATAAATGGCTATTAAGGATCCATCCAACAGCCTAAAACATTATTTGCGCTCCAAATAATAGCGATTTAGCTCTCGATTTTCTTTCATTTCAAAAAAAATTATGGATGACCATTTATCCTGTTCTCCACTTAACTCTTACTAGCTGCGCTGACGCTCTGCAGCTCTATACTGTGTGCTCCGTTAATCATTGATACGCTAAGTTGACAACTCTTCTCTGTTCCTGATACAAGCTGAAGGCACCATTTCCCCAAGGGCTGCTCTGAAGGACTACAAGCCGTATAAAATTGTAAAAATAGAGGAGCTTTCTGCCGTCTCTCAGGAGACACATTTCTTGGAACAAAAAACTCATAGTGACACATGCTACCACAAATGCTTTTTAACAAGATGCTCGGAACATATATTTTTGCCGGGTTGATCTGCAGCTTGAATATTTTCAGATTAGTCGTACAGATATTTATGTCAACTGATTATTTTGTTAATCCTGAACTCCTGGTTAAACGGAAGCTTAATGTACTGTAATTTTTAATCAGCAGTTGAGCTTCATGGTTCCTTGGGAACTGATTTTTAGTCTGTTGGCATTACTGAGTTAATAAGCTGAAGATCAAAACTACTCGGCAATGCTTTGTTTCTGCTGGGGTGGCCCTGGTTTTCAATTCCCATGCAAAGGAATCTTGACTCTACTGATCACATAGGTGCAGAGTACAGTATAATATACCCGCTGAGTGCGTGCCCCTGCATGGGCTGAATGTCTTGTACACAAGCAAGGTGCATCATCTTGTACCTGGCCTGGCTGCATTATATTGTACCTAGACTACTAACTCAGCCTAGATTGGTGATTGAATCTGGCACCTTTGTGTTCAGTACAGTCAGCTACTCACTTTATACACTCACAAAGCTATTGGGGGTGCAAACGCTTGAATTAAAAAAGCCTATCAATTATGGGAGAATGGAAAATGCGAAGGGAGGTTAAGGCATGCTACTTATTGGAGGTTATGGGAATGAATGAGTTTGAGCAGGAGGCATTGTGATGAGTGTTGACAGTTAGACAAATCTCAAAGTAGACGATTTGGACGTAGGATCTTCTGTGTGCTGATGGAAAAGCTACAAAGCCGCACATTATTTGTGATCTTCTGCCAGCTTGATAGTTGAAGTGGAAACAGTTTTGGCAGAGTGTGTATAAAATAACCAAATGTAGTCTTCATCAGAACTGGGCACATCAAACTGATCCATAATTCAAACCAGCATTAAATTTGAATCCAGTCCAGAAAGCAAGGGAGCAAATAGATATTCCTGAGGCTTCGGTCAGCTTGGAATCCTTCCAGAAATGATATTAATGAATGTTGAATGCATAGCCAGTCCTGAATAGGCAGCCGCAAAACAATGTTACTGTGCTTCAGCAGGAGGAATGTAAACAGATTCCACTTTGGTAGCCAGCGAGCATTAGCTCTCATCTCATAGACGTTTTGATTTTTTTTGTTGGGCCTTTTCTCTATGTAGAATTTTAATTTTGACAGTGTTGTGCCCTTGTGTCTCCTTTGCTAAATGCAAGCTTCAATTTTGAGAGCCGTATGGCCTAATCATTTGACTGTTTTTTCAGCCAAGTAGGTGTTTCAGAGATTAAGCTAATGGGTTGAGGTGCACATGGTGTATAAAGGAGCCTTTCAATTAAGGACATGAGAAATGAAAGAATTATTTAAAGTGGATAAACTCACTGTTCTTCTGAGCACCAAACCTTACATTAGAAGCTGTCCTGCCTCTTGTAGGTTAAGAATAAAGTTGGTAATTTATGAAGACCCATGTAAGCAAAGGATAACAGGGTCTTCAACTTCCAGACAAACCTGCAAACATAGTTATGTATATAGAACAGAGTGTATTTAATAATAAACAGTAATAATGATACAAGTCAGCAACTGCAACAGCACTTTGTGTCTCGTCTCTCTCCCTACTCCATAGAATCTTCTGGATTTTGTCTCATATACCTAACTTCTTCTCACAATCCAGTCCCTCAGGATTGTTGCATTCTCCATCACCTCAATTTCTGACATCCCAACAGTAAATAACACATCAGATACCTACATGATTCTGTCAAACAAATTAACCAATTTAATACTAAAACCTCAAATTGGAGCCCATAAGGAAAAACACTCAGATTCCCAGTAAGTAGAGAATCCTAACTGAACTTTTCTCACCGATATTCAAACTTTGTATTAACAGGTCTGGTATTTATAGAATTTATTGCTATAAGGGCTGGACCTTGAATATTGTTGACAAATTCTGCCGCCTTCATAGAGAATGTGGCTTATTTTTCATCTGGAACTGCAAATTGTTTATTTTTAACATTGATAATCATCCATGGACCCCAGTTTGTCAAGTTATCTTTTTCTTTGAAGGTGGCGAATCAATTTGAATTTTGTTTCTCCCCTTTCTGATCGGCAATCATTTTGTGTTGCTCCTCTCACTATGGGAAACACCTGAAGCTAGCCATTGGTCTTTTGAGTTGAATTGGTGGCTTCCCTGGCTAAAATTTATCCTACTCCTGAGGAAATTTATTTCTGAGGAGTTAAATTGCAATGTAGGCAGGAATGGATTGTGCAATTGGGTACACCACAGCCAAAACATTTCAGCTGCCTGCTCCTTGCCAGAGATATTGACATTTCTCAGAATGTTTCCATGTTAGGCATCCCAAATCTGCATTACACTCTGTGGGCTTATAATACCAGCTCTAGTTTGATTGTCAAAATCACGGACCCCAGTGCAGTTTGATATTTCATGGTAAACCTTTCCTGAATTACTAAAATTTGATATGTTAGCAGGGGGTGACGACAAGCTTTTGAACTGTGCTACCATGAAGCGCACAAATGTGGGTAATAAGTCCTCAGGCTGTTGCTTTCCAGCTAGGATTTCCTGTAGAATACTATTATCCGTGCTAGTGCATAAGAATGTTTGTCTTAATAATTTGGAGAATTTCTCCCAAAGCCTAATGTCCCCTTGGCAGTCTGCAAAACACTAGCAGGGTTCCCTTTCCAGATAATAAGGTTATTTGAGAAGTTATCCAGGTGTCACTCTTCCCCACCTTTTCCCTATATGATGACACCTTATTCAGCTAGCCACTTGGAGACTGTGTCCCATTGTTGTTCTACATAGCATGCTTCTTATCCTTTGCTGTATTTATATCTGATGGAGCAGTGGCTACCGGTGACAATTGACGTTTCCAACAACTGCCGTCTATCAGACCAAGTGTGCCTGGTTCCCCATTATCAAATTGGGCTTATCTGCCCATCGGGTACCCATCACAGGGCTTCCCCCTAACTCCTGTCACTGATTTAATTTCCCCATCTAGAGCTACCGGATCCTGATGCCACAGGCTGACATTCTGGCTCGGGTGAAACATTGTGTAGCAAACCCTCCCAGCTCCCCTTCCTGCCGTAATCAGTCACCACGACTACTGTAAACTCAGAAGAAATATCTTTATCAGTCTTAACTTTACACATACATTGAACAATTTAAAAATCTCCATTTGTGTGAAGTGGCACTGAAGTCACTCCTACAGCAACAATTAAAATTTAAATCCAAGCAACTGATTTAAAACAACCTATCCATGGAGTATATTTACTTCCACAATCTACCGCCCCCTCAACACACTCACCAAAATTATATGCAATATCTGATTAACCAACTATACTAATCATTATGCACTGGCTTAATAGTTTAACAAAGTAAGGTATTCAATTTTTAACTTTTTTTCTGAACAGTGGGTTGGGGGGAGATTTTGTATTCATATTAAATATGAAAAATGTCAGTCTAACCAGATTTAACAGTTCAAACGGGTCTAAAAAACCTTAAAAAATCTAAAAAAGCAGTTTTGCATGACAATATATATCTTTCTTCCTTTGACTCCTTGATTTGAGGGAGAAGACGATTTTCTGCTCGTTGCTTTTTCGTAAGTTTAAAAGGTCACTTGACCAGACCCAACTTGCCAGTTTAAAAAAAACTGCTGGGCTTATCTGTCGCCGACACATGAAGATATTTTTGTTTGGACACCAATTATAAAATCTACATAAATGGCAGATACAAAGGCCACCAATTATAAAACCTACACAAATGGCAGACACAAAGGCCTTCAACTTCTCCTAGACCAAGCTCCCCAAATACGGTTACTTATTTAAAGCAGGGTGTAATAATAACCGGTGGCAATGATGCAGGTTAATAACTTTAGCAGCACTTCCCTCATGCGTTTGTGCACATGCGCGCTCTCGCGCTCTTACTTTCGTGCTTGATCTCTTGCTCTCACTTTTGCGCTGTCTTCTCTTGCCTCTCTCTCTCTCTCTCGACAACCTTATGGTTTTTGCTTCATTTACCTAATCTCCCCCTCACCATCCCTTGCAGTGGGAAGAGACAAGACTCCATCTTGCCATATTCCAGTCGCTCAGGCTCGCTACACAATGCAGTCACCTGCAGCTGGGCACAATAACTTACTGACGTGCAAAATGGTGGTAACAAAGTGATTGCTCCTGTGGTGAGCAAAAAAAAAACTTTATATTGAGAAACCCAGGTAACAGCCAAAGTCCACAGTGCAGGACACCAGCAATGTTGAAAACAGTAATGTGGAAGACATGGCAAATCAAGAAGTAGTGGTTAGGCTTTGGTTTTGATGTAAATCCAGTTAGCAGTAACTGACAGAAAATATCAATAGTTAACCTTGTTTGTGGTTAATTATTGGTGACTGTAAAGCAAATGTATTTAATAGATTCTGGTCAATAAAGAAATCAAAGAGTTTGGATTTCACATCTTGGACTGTAGTGTTGTAAGTTTTCGGTATAGCAATGATGAATGAGTGGTTACATGTCATGAGTGGACAAGGGGGTAAGATGAGTGAACCATGGTCTCTGGGGTGCCCTTCCCCAATTTGCTACTTTTTTCTGAAGAAGGTCTGTCCAATATTGCTCCCTCAACCAATACCATCAAAAAATGGATCAACTGGTCATTTGTCTCATTGCTGTTTGTGGAAAGTTGCTGGCACAGGACAACTGCTTTCATACATAACATTTCAAAGTAATTCACTATATGAAAAGCACTTTAAATGTGATGCTCTATTACCTCCTGTATTTGTCAGTCTTGATGTGTACCTAATCGCTGAATGGGATAATAATGTTGAGCTCTTCCTTCCTTCCAGCTACTTCCAATGGGTCATACGAAGGCTTGGAGAACAGAAACGGGGGAGTGTGCAAAACCCGATCCATGAAGATAGTTATGAAAGTTGGACAAGGTAAACAGTGAATCACTGTCCTAACTCCATGGTATGTTCCTGAAATGTATAACTAAAACCACAGCTGCCTGCAACATGATCTGTTAAAGCTACAGCAAGTTTGCCCACAGGTCTGAGGTACCAAACTGCAGTACTGTTTTTGCCTTTGGTTGCTGGGGAATGCCTCTGTGAACTGAAGAGTTAGTGTACCAGGACATGATCGTTAAACAAAGGGGATTGCCTGAGATCCCTCCTACAACACATTCAGGGTAGAGTCCTGAAGCTGAGCATTTAGAGTTTTATTCTGTGCAGGATCTGAGGATTGCCAAATACTCAATGTTATCCTGTGCAGAAGCATTGTCGGATCAATGCTTTACAGTTGCAATAATCTGTGTGCACATGTGTACGTGCATGCACCTGAGATCCTATGTATGTCTGTGTGTATTTGTCTGTATGTGTCGGGTTGTCTTTGTCTCCCTATCTAGGTGTGTCAGATTGTCTTTGTCTACCTATCTAGGTGTGCCTGATTCTTTGCTCAAAGTCCATTTATCGGAATCTTTGTGCATGTGTGTTGCTGTGTAGACATTTCTATCTATCTGCTTGTGCACCTCTGTCTTGCTCATCTGTGTACGACTGTGTATCTATATTTCTCTTTGCATCTCTGCCTATCCATGACTGTGAATGTGTCTGTATATCTGTCTGTGCCTGTCTGTTTTAAAATGCCATTTCAGTAACTTAGTCTGAATCTAAACTGGCTGATTTTACACTGCCAGCCACATATCCAGCTTAATCTATCCCGCACTGTGCCAGACCCAGAAAGGACTTTGTATGATTTCAGTCGGCAACCCTGCTATGCCAGTATTCACGTTGACACCAAAAATGAAATGCTGATGACATTCAGCTAAAAAAGCAAATCAAATGAGAATGCAATCTGAAGTCAGAGTTCAGTGGCCGCTCAGTGTCTTTAGAGAATGAGTTTTAAAAACATTTTGTTTTCACCCCCCCTAAAGGCACTGCTTCTTGCTGGGGTGCAGTTCTAGGGGTATAAGCCAATGTCCAACGCCTCGCCCAAATCCCCATTCACTTTCCAACATGGATTGCTGAATACCAATTACAGGGGCAGGAACCCGGCCTGATTTTCTTTTTCCCTTCATTAACCCAAGGGTACAGAGGCTAATTGTAGCACACCCACTGTGACCCTGGCTAAAAGTGTAAGGGGGAAAAATTCAGTTGTTTGCGCCTCCCGTTAGCGCCTTAAGAGGGCGCTAATGGGGCGCAAAGCAACTAGCGCCCGGGCGCGGTGATGTTTGCGCCGCTCGCGAACTTAACTAGACATTTTGTGGCGGCGCTAAACACTACCGCCACGATCTCCTGCGCCGGCAGATTGTGACGTCAGTCGAGTGCGCAACGCCCCGTTAGCGCCCCGGACCGGATATTGAGCGGCGCCCCCTGCCTTACTGCCTGCCGCTAGCAACGACAGGTTGAGGGGAGCGTTTTGCTGTCAGAAACAGACTAGGGGAGCGCTATTTAAAGGCGACCGCTTCCTGCCTTTTTTTGTCGGTGACATTTTTGCACCACGCATTCTGAGAGAGAGAGACTTCTGGAGAGAGTCAACGCTGTGTGAAGGAGTTTTGAGTACTGAACAGCACATTGCAGGTTTATTTTGATTTGCCCTTCCTTGCTTCACCAGCGCTCTGAGGTAGCGCCTCGCTCCTCGGCCTTTGCGCCTTAAGACAGGTGTGAAGCACCTGATTTAGTGCTCCAATCACCTCCAGGGGCGATAAAAGCCAAGTTTGCTGTCGGAGGCGATAATTAATGGCAGGCGCTAATCTTTGCGCACAGCCAATAATGGCACCCCAAATGGGGCGATACTGAATTTTCCCCACTAATTCTATCCTCTACCCCCTTCCTAATTTGAGTTGGGATTTTAAAAAAAGGTGAATTTTGAAAGCATATAAAAAGGCTGTAATTGTTACCTGATTATCACCTGTGTATTGCTGATACATTCTAATTGGAGAGAGAGAACACGCACAAACATTGATACACTTCCAGGAACCAATCACAAAACACAAAATTTAATGCTTACACAAACTTCTGAGAAAGTTACAAAATAATGCTGCCATAGTTGTAATGTCCCCAGCCAATGCCCTCTCCTACCCTCACTGCTAACAGATACAAGATACCTACCAGTGAACCAACTACATAGTTCACCCTGACCATTCTGCCAATTCCCAGGTGATGCCAGATCAAAGGGTTGACCCGTGCTTCCAAATCAGAACAGCCCCACTGCAGCACTACCAGACTTCGGGACACCCTCCGAGTACTGCCAAAGTCCATGGTCATTCCTCAGTGCTACCAAAGCACAAAACTGCCCCCGTTCCCCTATCCAGTACTGCTATTTTTTAAATATTTGTTCTCGTGGCAAGGCTGCATTTATTGTCCATCCCTAGTTACTCTCAAAAGGTAGTGTTTGGCCTGCTTGAACTGCTGCAATCCTAGTGCATGACGGTGTTGGGTAGGAGATTCCTGAAAATTTGACCCAGCAATGATAAAAGAACAGTTGTATACATCCAGATCAGATGGTCTGTGACTTGCAGGCGATGATGTTCCTGTGACATTGCTGCTACTCCCCTTCTCGGTGGTAGATGTCACATGGCTAGGAAATGCTGTCGAAGTCAGCCTGGTGAGTTGCTGCAGTGCGTCCTGTAGATAATACATAGGGCAGCCACAGTTTGATGGTGGTGGAGTGGGTGGATATTAAGTTCAGTGCAAGAGAAGCCAATCAAGCAAACTGCTTTGTACTGGATGGTGTTAAGCTTCTTGAGTGTTGTCGTAGCTGAGTGGTGAGTATTCAATCGAACTCTTGATTTGAGCCATGTAGATGGTGGAGAGATTTTGAGAGGTCAGGAGGTGAGCCAGTCGTCGGAGTACCCTAACTCTGCCCCACTTTTGTAGTCATGGTGTTGATGTAGCAGGCCCATTTAAGCCTCTGGTCAATGGTTACCCCATGACTGTTGATAGTAGGGGACTCGGTGATGGTCGTGCCATTGAAGATCAGGTGGAGGTGGTTGAGCTTTATTAGAGATGGTTATTACCTGGCACTTATGTGGTGTGAATGTTATCTGCCACTGGTCCTTGTTGTCCTGAATGTTGTAGGCTAGCATGGGATTCTTCATTATTGGAGAAGTTGTGAATGGAGATGAACGCTGTAGAATCATCAGTGAACAGCCCACACCTGACCTTATGATGGCGAGAAGGTCATTGCTGAAGCAGCTGAAGGTGGTTGGGTCAAGGACATCATACTGAGGAATTCTTGCACTGGGGTCTTGGGACTGTGATGATTGGAACAAAGACTGAACTCTGACAGCCATGCCATCTTATTTTGGGTCAGGGAGACTCCAGTCACTGGTTTTCCCATTGTTAGTTCTCCTTGGTGCTGCACTCCGTCAAATGCTGCTTTGGTGTCGAGGGCAGTCACGCTCCTCCTGGTGTCACAAAACATTTCTAGCAGACTTCAGGCCAGTCCCCACATGATTACCTCCCCCCGCCCTTGAGGATAACATTTCTGCTCTGCTCAGCATTGGACCCTCTGGAATTCCACATCCCTTGACCAGCGAGCTGCCTGTGATATTAAAATGCAGTCCAGCCTTCAAAATGGCTCCGATCTCTCAGTAGGAACTTCATTCGGTCTACCTACCATGGAAGGTAGGTAAAGAATGTGAGAATCTGAGAGAAGTTCATGAGATTGGAAAATATGTTGGGGTCACAGAGCTTAGGTTGTCCTTGCTAGAGTATGCTGTCAGGTTGTTCATATTAGAGTGTGCTGGTCTGGTTATCTGTCTGAGATGAGACAGTTTATAAAGTACTAATACATCCCTGCAATCTGGACTAGTTTGGAACCCAGGTCCTCGTGATGAAAAGCTAGTGCATCACCAAATCCCCAAATTTTTGGTTTTACATCACCTTTTTACTTTTGACAGTGTCCTTGCCCCACTCCCACTCCTTCATGCAACCAGGCAACTTCTTGACCAATTAAAAAGGTGTGAACACGAGTTGCCCAGTGAGGATCAGCAGACATTCCTTCTAAATTTCCCACCATTTCCCCCATGATGGCATTGCTAGCATCAAAAGCTCATTGCTCGTACCCACCCCCTGCTTGCTCTGCAGCTCGGCACTGAAGCTATGTGCTGCTACCTCATAGTCTTTACGTTTGACACCTTGATGTTAACCAACAACTCTACACTGATCCAGACACTGGAGTACCAAAGAGCTGGTGCAGTCAGTAATTTCCATCTCCCTTCCATCCAGATCCAAATACAAGACCACCGCTGAAAGAAAGTAATCCTACAAGAGCACCGGGTAAAGGCCAGGACAACACAGTGAAGAGTGTTGTCTCCCTCTGGAAAGAGCCATCTTCAAAAGAGAAATCTGGGAACACAGGTGAGGAAGAAAGAACTTTCTAGGATGTCTTTCCATAATTCTGCTTCCTGAGGGTAAAGATTTTAAGATGAGTGGTGGGAAGAGGGGTGGTAAATAGATTAGACTTTTATCTCTGGCTCCTGGGTTTATATCCAACCCAGACTGATGGGATAAAAAGGAGTCATTTTCTGACCTCACGCTCCTGGAAGAAAGCCTCTTATTTAAATGGTCCTAGAATTGTACAGAGCACACATCCAAATTTTCGGTATGCATTTCCAGTGGGTGAAGTTAGCATGAATTAAGAAAATTGTCCCTAAAGTCTCCTTTGTTGGCTTGGTAGATTCTGCGTTAAATGAACCTGGGCATTCATAATCCAGTTCCTCATAGGCACAGGGCTAAGCAGAAAATTGGCCCTTTTTCAGCACAAGTCAAGACTAAGTTGTCAATTTCACTGACGGACCACAGGATGCCTGGTGTGAGAAATGGAGTAAAATGTTATACTGGTGCAGAGGAGTGCCCTTCTGAAGTTGGGTCTGCGGTTCACTGTTTGGGCAAATTGGAGGGAGTTTTACTCTGCGACTAACCTGTGCTGTACCTGTACCTGAGCTGGGAGCGCTTGTTGGGATGTTAAGAGGGATGTTCTCTGAAGGGTTTGTGTATCCATTGGTCATCCATTGGTCCCCTTCCACATTGACTGAATCAGAACAGAGTCTGTCATTGTCCCATGGATTATCTGTGGGGAGGAGGAGATTGGAATTAGGCTACAGGAAGGCAGTTTGTTGCACACATTCAATCAGCCTTTGTATGAAGCAGTTAAATCTAAACTGTCTGCTCATCTTTCCTCTTCTGAACTTGAGCCTGTGCCCCAATTATAGAGTTTGTGATTATGTCAAACAATTCATTCTGGTTTAGCCCTTAAAACCATAAAAAAATCAATGTTTCCCCCAAGCCTTTTATTTTTCAGTGCACACATTTCCCAGTTTCCTTCGTCTCTTTTCATATTTAGAAAGCCAGGTACAGCTAAGGACATTACCAATGTTGAAAAGAGTAAGAGAGATGATGAGGTGTAGAGTGAAACAAAGAAGAAAAAGAACCTTTCATATGACACCTTTCGTATCCTCAGGATGTCCCAAAGGGGTTTACAGCCAATAAATTATTTTCAAGTGTTGTTACTGTTGTTACGTAGTCAGTTTGCACAGCAGAGTCTCACAAACAGCAAATGAGATGAACAATCAGTTAACTTTTTGTTGGTGTTGGTAGAGGGATGAATGTTGACCAAGACATGGGGAAAATTTCCTGTACTACTTCAAATAATGCCAGAGAATCTTTTATGTCCACCTGAACTGTCAGTTTAGCATCTCATCCAAAGACGACATCTCTGCCAGTGTAGTAATCCCTCGGTACTGCACTGATGTGTCAGTTTAGATTATGCAATCATTTCCTTGAGTGGAGTTTCAACCTGTCTTGTGACAGTGCTATCACAGAGACAAGCTGACACCTGGATTAGAAAGGGTTAGATGGGAAGAAAGGAAAAAAAAAATTTTTTAAATAGCCTGGTGACCACTTTAGTACAGTGACAACAACAAAACTTGCATTTAAAAAGTGCCTTTAATACTGAAAAATGTTTTACAAAGAAAAAAATAATTGAAAAAGTGGTTGTTGAGCCAATGTGAAGGTTTGGAGAAGTGACTGAAAGCTTGGTCAAAAAGATGGGTTTAATGAAAGTTTTTTAGTAAGTGGAGAGGCAGAAGGGTTGAGGAAGGGAGTTTCATCTAAATTTTCATCTTTACCACCGGAGCGTTAAGCATCGCCTAGGCCAAGTGCAGAAAGGAAAATCTGGTGGAAGTTCTCACTGGTGAAGCGCCCCTTACAGGACCGGCCAGATTGTCCTTACATTAATTTCAATAGAATGAAAATCAGGGAGGTTATGTTAGGGGCGTGCAATCCTCCCTGCATGATTTTTCTTTCTGGGCTCCGCCCAGGCAACTCTTAACATTCAGGCAGTAGAATGAAAATCTGCCCTGTAGTGACTGAAGGCTCAGCCACCAGTAAGGTGAAAGACTGAGTTATGTATTAGGCTGTGCTGATCAATGTATCATGGGCATCATCCAGGTCTTTGCCATCATTGCTCAGTAAATCACTTCAGGTGGTTTTATCCATGTGGCTGTTCTTGGTGTGTGAGCAGGCTATTCAAACATGGTGTGGGAGCCTCACAGCCGAGACTGATTCTCACCTCGCCCAAAGACTACCGACATATGCTTTTCATCAGGGGTTCAATAGCGATCGGGAACTAGAATCCTGGTTGATTTGGGGTTTTTCCTGTCCATCACCCCAAGAGCATTGAGACCAATTGTAGAACCCCAACTGCCACTGAGATCACTTAGCTCGGCATAGACCGAGCTTCGAAGCTGATCTGACACTCTCTTAATAAACCATTTACAAGGCAGGGTTGAATTAAACTTAGAATTGATCCATTTTACTCTCATTCAAAGCAAAGGAAACGACTGTTGTGCGATAATAATGTCAGATATGGATTGAGTCAGACTAGTTCCCATCTTGGCAGGAGTTAGATCCCTTGGGATCTGATTTGGAGGAAAGAGTGCAGCAGATTGAAAGCTTCCTTACCAACTGATTGTTCCTGCTATTGATTCAGCAGCACCCTGCTTACTCGACATTAAACAAGTCGATGGTAATAACAGAATTTAAAGGGGAAATATTCCAGAGACAAATAATATGAATTAAAAATTTTAAAGAGCTTCATCATCAGCATTGTCTGTGTGTTGTTATTTGTCTCACACCTCTCACTTTCTCTCTCTCTCTCTCACACTCTCTCTGTCTCATACATTATATTGAACGAATTTAGATTTACTCCTCGCAGGTTTTCTTGGATATAATTTAGATTTTCTTGTTTTTTTAAAAAATTCTGTCGTACTGGAACTTATTTGTTCTCTGCCTACTTGTGCACCATTGCCCCTCTGAGAGTATAGTAAAGAGGCCCAAGCTTTGCCACCAGTGCTCAATACATCATTCTTCAGGTGATTTTTTTGAGTGTGATGCAGTTTGATGCCACACTCTCAACATGTTCACTGGTCTCCCTCCCGTCCTGATGTTGCTTGGCCAGCATGAGTGGTGCAGCTGATACTCCTTCCCATCCCCACCACCATAGGAAGCTGTCCAATTTATGCTGGGTACCTCCATCACAACAGCTGAGCAGCAGCGTTTAACCATTGCTCCTAACTTCTGACCAGCTCAGTTGCTATTAGAAGAACCTTACCACTTTGTGTATTTAAATGCTTTTTGGGCACCTATAAATAGGTGACTTCTAATAGAGTTTTGTGAGCAGAGATGTTGCATTGTGCAAAGATTTTTAAAGAGGGGAAAAAAGAATGCAAGTCTTACTGATTTTATGTTTTCTATTTCATAATGGGCTTCTATTAATATGTGCTGTGTTACTAGATGTAGTGAATTCAGCTGGATCAAAAATATTCAACAAAGGTGGCGGGTTAAGACCATGTTAGAGCACCAGTATATTGTCCACATATGGTAAGGTATGAGGAGGCATGCACCATTCTCTCTTTCACCATCCCCTCCACTTGCTGAGTTTCCTATCTGAGTTATATCTGGAGCCCTGAGTCAGCTGTAAGCCAGCCACACTCCCATCGCAAGGGACAGAGAAGTCACAGGAGTGTCAACGTTGGGTCTTCTGGTGTCATGTAGCTCCATATGGTCCTAGCGAAGACAACACAGTTCCCAACACTGTGCTCAAACACAGAGGCCTAGAAATTGAGTGCCCTTAGCGCCGATTTTGCGGCGCTAGAGGGCCTAGCGCTGCAATTGGCGCCGGCGCCGAAATTGCCTGGGGCCCTTCCGCCGCGGTAGACCGGTAGCGCTGCGCCGGCACCGATGACGTCATCGGTGTGCGCAGCGTCCCGGTTGCCGTGGTAACCCGGCCCCAAGCCGAAATTCAGTTGCGGCCGCCTCGCCAGTGGCAGCCGCAACTAAGACTCCGGCAAACGAGTGTTGCCGGAGTCTGCGCCGGCGCTTTAAGGAGGCGCGGCGGCCGGCCGCTTTCCCGCCGGCCGCCTGCCCGCAGCTCCCTCCCCGGACTTCTTCCCCCACCCCCCCCCGGAACAGATGCAAGCCCGGCACTTGTCCGAGGTGCCGGGCTAATTTTTGCAGAGATTTGCGCGGGCCGCGGCCGGGAGCAGGCAGCTCCTCCTTAACGGAAGGAGGAGGCCTGCACTTCCCGAGCCTGCCGCACCGCATCGGGCGCCGCAGCGCCGGAATAGCGCCGCAATGCGGCGCGTAGCGCCAGTTTTCAGGCGCAAACAGCCTTCAGTAGCGCCGGCAGCCGTTTGGGCGCGGCGCTACTGAATTTTTGGCGCGCACAGCGCGACTTAGCACCAGCGCTAAATTTCCGGCGTTAAGCCCCGGCGCAGCGCAACCTCAATTTCTAGGCCAGAGTGACCAACCCATTCTCATCTGCAAGGTGACCACCTGCGTGCACGGTTTGTGCAGAAAACTCAGGAAAAAAAGAAAAATATCTGAAGAGGATGGAGCCCGCCCCTTGCCAAAATGATTCAGTAGTGAACAGGGACCAACAACCCCGTATCCTTGACATTTATGCCATCACCCCCTCCCCTAAGAGGTCCAAACCAAATGGGCAGTTTGGCCAATTGTTTTTTAATAGATATTATGGTAATTAGTCTGATGTAATCCCTTGAGTTGAAATAAAACATTGCTTGGAATCTGAAAGCTCACTCATTTTCCTCTTCTTTTTCCACAGCTACTGATAGTCAGACTAAAGACAAGCTGAACAACAGCGAGGGAATCTTTGGCTCCAAAATGGCGCTCTTCGCTGCGATTGGAGCAGGCTGCATCATCTTTATCCTCATCATCATCTTCCTCGTGGTGCTCTTAATAAAGTTTAGAAAGCGACACAGGAAGAGTTCCCAGCAGAGGTCAGCAGTCCTTTCCCTCAACACGCTGGCCAGCCCAAAGTGTAGTGGAAATAGTGGCTCGGAACCCAGTGACATCATAATCCCACTGAGGACTAATGATAACAACTACTGTCCTCACTATGAAAAAGTTAGCGGTGACTACGGCCATCCAGTGTACATTGTTCAAGAGATGCCTCCACAGAGCCCTGCAAACATCTACTACAAAGTTTGACAGCCATGAAAAAGTGAGAGAATTCTGAGTGTCGCCTGGCCTACTTAATGATATCAAAATCTTCTCCTGACATGTACAGACTCCCCATATACAAAGTGTCTTTGGGAGAGTATAGATAAAACTATGACAGTGGCCAGCAAGGAAGGTTTCAGTATTAAGTTCAGCAAACTTGTGTTTTAAAAGAAAAAAGAGAAAAAAGAAAAAAAAAGAAAAATGGAAGATGACTTTTTCTTTGCAACAAAGGAGGCTGAAGAATTGTTGTTCCTGATGGGCCTGGGTCTATCTACAGCCTTTTCTTTTTCATACAGCCATTCCCTCCGTATGTAAAAGGCTTGAAAGAGGGAGGAACACACAACTCATCCCTCCCTCTCCCTCTTCTATCTTCCATTTTCCAAACGCAAGAAAGATTTGAAAAGAAACAAGAAGATGAGAGCCTCTATGTTTTGAGTTATGAGGAGAAGCCACAGTTTAAATGCAAAACTAGGGACGCCTCCAAACAGACAATTAAAAAGACTGAGGATTATGAAGCAGTTAGTTCTCTGTAGCACAGGGACCTTGGAGCTGCTTCAGACCTTTTTTGAACTCCAACTGCTCAGGTGATGAGACTTGCAACTCAAAAACTCTGATAGGGGGTGGTGGGTGGGGGAGAAAGGACATTTCACATTTACTTTGCCTGCTCATTTCAGCTACACCCCCTCTTTCTCATTTCTTGATCTTTGATTAAAAGATAAGTTTTTGTTGTAATGTGATCTATGTAAATTATAAACATACTTATCAATCTATCCTTAGTTTATATACAAATCCAGCCTCCACCTCACCCTAACTCCTTTTGAAAATATTTTGACAAGAAATACAGCAGAGGTTAGCAAAATAATGCTCAGATGGTCTTTGGCAATTGGAGCGCAGTTGATTGCTAGTTGGTCTTTTTAAGGTTAGCCTAGTTAATGTCCAGCCTATGATTTGTACCTATGTTGTTGGGGTTTGCCTCGATTGGCCTGGGCTTGCTTGGTGAGGCATGCAAGGAACGATAACTTACAGGAATGCAGTATTTGTTGAAGGTGGCCAGCTAGCCCAGACTCTGCCATTCAGTCCAAGAAAATACAAAAGAAAAACAAAGATGTAATGTTGCTTTCTGTTTCAAATGGTATAAAGCAGAGAGATGGCAGGGCAATTTTGACGGGGAGAATAGTGGGGGGTTTTCTCCAAGGTATAGGGCCATGATGCTGTACATTGGCGTAGGATCCAGACGTGCGTGCTGGCAGACTATCCAGATAGGAGTGCACTTCTGACGCTGAAATTGCTTACAGAGGCCTCCGATGGGCAGGAGTTGATCTTTACAAGCTAGTTTGTGAGATTGTGTTCTTCATTGCCTTTCAGAACATGTTGTAGATAGATGAGGATTTTCATTATTTAAGACAATATGAAATGCCTCAAATTCACGGGGTGGAGGGAATGTCATCGATCCTGGCTTTATGCAAGATTCATTCAGAATGTGAGTTTTTTTCCTTAATTTTAGTCCAGTGGACTTGAGTATTTAAAGGTGTGCACCTTCCAGCATGAGCTTGACCAGCAAGAGGTGGTTTCTTGCAGCTGCAGTGGAGGCTGCTGACATCCCTCGGGTTTTTCACTGAAATAACTTTCTGCTGGGCCACTGCTTAATGACTCAGTGACTGTTCGATTCCACATTTTGAAATTCTTTTTTCTATTCCCCCATCTGTTGAGGGAGCTTAATGTCATACAGAAAAAATAAATAAAACATCACCTTGTCCATCAAACATCTCTCTCTGTTGCAACCTTTGTTGTCTCTCTCTCTTTACTGATATTACTATGATCAGTGCTCCTCTGAACCTTCCTCTTTTGTTCCTCCCAAGCTTCATATGTCAAGTCCTACACACACTTACTCTTCCGTGCATCCTGACTGTGATGGAATCAAGACCCATTGCACCATCTTCTACTCCCAGTCATTGTTTTGAGGAACTGTAAATGGTAGAACTTATTACCTCTCTCTGTTTTCCCTTCCTACAATCAATAGCCTTTTAAAAATTCAGCTTGGTGCCAACCCAATCATTACTTTATTTATCACAGCACCTTTCCTATTCTTTTCAACCTGTACAATGGACCTTGGCTCGTAAACCTGGATTTCATAGTGATAAAAGAACACTATATCTACAAAGCTTTTCAGTACATCAATGAAAAGATAAGTCCTTTCCTGAGTAGTGCTTTCAGGCTGGTCCAAACCATCTAATTTATTCCCCCCAGTTCACCCAGCTGTCAGTCTTGTAGTCTGCTTGCCACAGTACCCATTGCATGAACTTGGAGCTGAGATGGACGTAGCTGGTGAGGTTGGTTTGATTGTGATTATATATTGATGTTTTGAATCCGTGCTGATCTCCCAGTTGGTAAGAGAATCTCTGCAAATGCTTGTGTCCTCTTTTCTGACTAGTAAGCTCTTACCTCAATCCATCAATAGCAGATGTCTAATGTGGCATAATCAAGTAGGATATTGGGTGTCTGACAGAGGGTCTCTAAAACAGTCCATCTTTTCTCTTTCAGATGCAGACCTACCTGTAGTGCAATTCCAGCATTTTCTGTTTTCATTTCTAATCTCCAGCACTTGGCAGTTTTAATCTTTTTTTCATGCTTGTTTATTTGAGAAGTTTGACAGTATCCAACAGAACAAACTTGCAGTAACAAAATAACATCCAAGCAACATAAGAAAATTGAACAAACAGGATCATTGAAATGACAGTGTACATAACAGTATTGTCTGTGTACAACAGCAGCATTGGGACATCCAGTCAAGATATCAAAATCTGAAAGGCATTAAAGATGATGAGAGGGAAAGAAAGCCTTAGTGGATGATAAAGGGTCAATAACAGCGAGTGCAAAAATCCTCTTTTCCCTTCCGTTCCCTTCACTGAAGATATAGGCAAATCTATCAGCACATGCTGTGAAGGCGACAGTACTGTGTGAGAATAAAGAAAGAAAAGAGCCACAGAATTTGGCTCAGTGCAGTGAGGGTACCTGGAGGCATTGCCAATGAGATAACTATTTCAGTTACTATACTTAGTAAAGCATTCCAGCGAGGTCCTCTCTAAAAATCATACTCAAACGGCAAAGTCTGCATTTTATGTAGTGGGCTGCAAATAGAACGAGAATCTCTCAGCTGGAGGGGCCTGAGAAAATAGGCCTTTTTCAAAAGTTTAGAAAGTGCAACAAAAATAAGAATACTCTTTAAAACAGTAATATGTGCACACTTCAGTCATGTTTAATTTATGGAGATGGTATCTGAGTTGGGTTTTGAAATGTAGCCAGAATACAGGCATTGGAGTGGATACTGTCTGCTCTTCGAATCAGTTTCAGATAAAAGCTTATTTTGAGAAATCTTGATTAGTAACAGGTTTGAAAGGGTTCCCACACTACTCTGCTTCCTGTCCTGATGTGATTAGATGCTGATGGGTCCATTTGTTCCAAGGCTGGTGATAGGTTTGATTGGCTGAATGACAAAGATTCAGTGGATCAAAAAAACAACTAATGAAACACCCCTTCCTTATAAAGGACCTACTGCACGCACGTACAGATACACAGCATTGCCATACACAAACAGATAAAGATACTATGTAGAGATATACATACCTGTGAGCACACATACAATTACGTACTGCATGAACATCTATAAATGTACACTGTAGATACACATACATGTATGTACCATAGACAGAGATACGGTTGCACACTATGACACACATATAGATATAAACCATTACACACTACATGCACATACAGATGGGCACTGTAGACACACATACATGGAGGGAATGTTTGCAATACACGCTGGTAGATGAGTATCGTTTCCCTACCACCAATACCCACTCAGAAAATTCCCCCCTCCCCTCAAATATTCACAACACCCAGCAAAGACTCAAAAGTACATTTACAGATATGTACTATGGGCAGAACTTTAAACTTCAGCAGGGGGTAAAACAGGCAATAGCACATCAGTCGCCCATTATATATCCTGTCCGATTTTCCTTTCTATTGAAAATCCGCTACTGCCCGTTTTACGTAGCAACATCTAAAGCAAAATAAGTAGAAATTACCTTTACAAATTCACACTCCATTCCACTGGTTCAGGCTGTATTACCCCTTAATTGTGTTTGAGTTATCTGCTGTTACCAGTGTGTGACAATCTCATGCTTTGGTCAGATCACATTTGAACCCGTCCCCCCTGCTCCACCCACTGTAAACTCTTTTGTAGGTAAGAGACCATGGTTGGGTGTCCCACTCCCAGGCTGTGTTACAAGTCACTGGGGAATACATCAGTGCAACACATCAGTGATTCTTTCAGCTATTGCCCTTCGCCCCAATCTCCATCCTGGGGGGACATCACCTGCTTTCCAATTAGCATCTATGACAATCTAGCTGAGATCAGAAATTCACTGTAAAAACAGATGCTTTTGTCGCATGATTTGATCTTACTGGAGTTGATCCTAAAGGCGGTTATATGATTGGACAAGTGCAAAATCCACAAGCTGTTAATTGTCAGTTTTGAGTTGGGTTGGGGGAGGTTTGAGGATTCCAAGTCACCCCCTTAAGCATTACAATTGACCCTGTAGATGTAAGTATATTATTCCTCCTATATGCTCTTCCTCCTCCCTGTATCTTCAATCTATTGAAATGAAAACTCATTACACTACCTTCTCATTGATTCTTTCCCAGAACTTGAAAACTAGAACTCCTCACCTCCTTCTGTCTTTCCTTCCTTCTCCAATCCTCAGGCTCTTAAGATCCAAGTTTAGTGTCACTAATTATAACTTTATTTATTTTGTTGTCTTCTCTTTCCAACCTTTCTGATATCCTGAAATATGGGCAGTGGCCCTTCACCTAAGTTTTCCAAGAAAATGAGTGTTTATGTAGGATCATCCATAGCAGTAACTAGACAGGACAGAGAGCAAGAGCCCTATGGTGCTCTTGTGTCTTTACATGCTCAGTAGTAATAAGGCAGGCTTGCTAAAGCCCAAATGCTGCCTGCACTCAGTGCATTAAAGTTAATCTGTTAGGACAGGGCATGAGATGGCGTACCCATGCGATACTTCCTCCCACTGACCAACACCATTGAGGTGTATCATTAAATCAGTCAGGAGCCACAAAGCTTCGTGGTCTGCTCTTGAAGGGAAGACTCGGGCAGTGCAGAATCAACCGCAAGTTTAAAATAGATCTTGCCATCAGAAGCCAAGAATCATGGTGAGACTGTTCAGACCATTCAGCAATGATACGGAAGGATGCAAAAAATGGCATCATAGTTAAAAAGAATTAAAACCTCTGCTCTACTAGCCAGATTAATATCTTTTGCCCAATTTTCTCCTCTCCTAAAGTAGTTACCTCTAGCTGAGGCACCAACAACCTTCCAGCACTTGGCTCAAGTATGTAATCTTCACTTGAGTGTTAATCAGCTATTTGAATGTGTAGAGTATTGCAGCTGCAGTTTCTAGAAAGAGTCACTGGATAACAGTGTGGAGTGGGAATCGTGGCTGATATTTTTTCTTCTTCCAAGCTCAGGGCTCTCAGACCAGTTGTAGCACGCCTACTGGCTGAGATCAACTAACTCAACACAGACCAGGAATTGGATCGTGATCTCTAACACATTGGGTGGTACATTTACCCAGTACCCATCAGGAGAGTAACTTTGTTCTGTATATTTAGACTTTGTAACCATATTACGGGGCCTCCTTCTCTTTCCCCTCCCCCATCAGCCACACACAATGGAAGGGTAGAAGGTGGTCCATCTAAGTTATCTACTCCAACTCATGACGGTGACAGTACATATCCATGGAACAGAAAGGAGTGAAGTCTAAACATTTGTCCAGGGTCTTAGGCATGGTTTTCTTTAATTTAAGAAATCCTGATGAAAGGCCAAAGCCCAGAGTGTAGGACATCATCAAATTTAAAAAGAGTAAGAGAGAAGATGAAGTAAATTAACACATAGTGATTAGTTGAGAGTTGCTCATATATTGAATCATAATGATACTGAATGAAATGGACAGTTTCAGGATGTGAGAGAGGAATAGGGGGTACACAGACTTGAAGGTTTTGGTGAGACAAGTGAAGTGAGAGTTTCCAATTGCTTCAATGTATGGGCATACTGATTTTGGTACACTGATTAAATCTATCTACGCAAATGCCCCCCTTCGGCAGTGCCATGGGACATAGACACCCTTCTGTTGGCATCGCTATTCATTAGTTACATGAAGGGGCTGGATAGTTGCCATCCTTGCTTCTAGCCCCAACCATCAGCACAAACTGGTGTTTAATCCTTTCAATGAAATGACATCTATATTGCATAAAATAATGCATTCCTATCAGTGAATCTCCAATATTAGCTTCAAATGTCTTACTACTTTTGGATAATGATGAAACAACAGTTCATCACCCAAACCTCTCAATTAGATTCCAGCCTATCAATCATTCCTGTATAGCCATTTTTCTGTGTATATGCCATCAGAGCAGCTCGATCAGATGCTACACTGTAAATCATTCTGGGTATCTGTTATTCTATATAAAAACCATCCAAGCCCTTCAATCAGATTCACTCTAACTCACTCCTGGGTACCAGTTATTCGATGTATAAACCACCGGAACCCCTTGATTCGATTCGAACCTGTATTTCACTTTCCTCTATTCTCTGTTTACACCCTTAAGTTATTCCATAAGTATTTTATTTCAGCTTGTTTAGTTTCTACCTGGAAGTGATTTTCTACTTGGGGATGGGGGTTGATGAACATTACTGACCCTTTTTGTCCACTAATTTGTAGTATATCGTACCTCCAGGCCACACCTGCCTAAGTTCCTACGTCCAGAGAACCACAGCTGCTGACTAAATTAATGGGCTTGTGATGGTAGGAGCAGAGTAATCCTCCAACCCTTTGAATTCCAGGCCTGTGATAGATTATGTAATTGCCCTATTTTATTTTTTGGTGGGAGTGGTGGGCTGGAACGGCTTTTGACTTGTGGAGGCCCCTACATCAATAATGTCAAGATTGTTAAACTTACCACAGGATCGACGGTGGTGTTTATATTCCATATATGAGCCTCTTCCAACTCTAATAACCTCTTCCCATGCTGCCCTCTTATCCATCTATTCCCTTTACCCTCATGTATGCATCAAGCCTCCCCTTGAATGTGTTATTGCTATCTGCTCAATCATTCCATGTGGCAGCGAATTCCACAGTCTCACCATACTCGGTAAAGCTTTTCCTCTACATTTTTTTATTTGATCGGTTAGTGGCTATCTTTTATTTATGCCTCCCTGTTCTGGGCTCACGCACAAATGGAATCAGTTGCTCCATGTCCACCCTATCAAACCCCTTCATGATTTTAACTACATCTCTTTTCCAGAGAAATGAGCTCCAGACTGCTCAATCTTTCCTGATAGCTGCATCCCCTCAATTCTGATAACATCCTTGTAAATCGTTTCTGCATTTTCTCCAGTGCTTCAGTATCCTTTTTGTAGTACGGAGACCAGAACTGTGCACAATACTCCAAGTGTGGTCTAACCAAGTTTCTATATAAATTTAACTTTACCTTCCTGCTTTTATATTCTGTTCCTCTAAAAATGCACCACACTACTTTGTTTGCATTCTTTATGGCGTTATCATAGAATAGAATTATACAGCACAAAAGGAGGCCATTTTGCCCATCATGCCTGTGCCGGGTCTTTGAAAGAACAATCCAATTAGTCCCACTCCTCTGCTCTTTCCCCATAGCCCTGCAAATGTTTCCTTATCAAGTATTCCATTCCCTTTTGAAAGTTTCTATTGAATCTGCTTCCAGACCCCTTTCAGGCAGTGCATGACAAAGCAGCCCACTTGATCGGCACCCCATCCACCACCTTAAACATTCACTCCCTCCACCACCGGCGTACCGTGGCTGCAGTGTGTACCATCTACAAGGTGCACTGCAGCAACTCACAAAGGTTTGTTCGGCAGCATCTCCCAAACCCACGACCTCTTCCACCTAGGAGGACAAGGGCAGCGGGCGATTGGGAACACCACCACCTCCAATTCCCCTCCAAGTCACACACCATCCTGACTTGGAAATATATCGCCGATCCTTCATTGTTGCTGGGTCAAAATCCTGGAACTCCCTCCCTAACAACACTGTGGGAGTACCCTCACCACACAGACTGCAACAGTTCAAGATGGTGGCTCACTACCACCTTCTCCAGGGCAATTAGGGATGGGTAATAAATGCTGGCCTTGCCAGCGACGCCCACATCCCATGAATTAATAAATAAAAAGCTAATTTAAAAATTCCAGATTAGAACCACTCGCTTAAAAAAAAGTCTCATCTTCCCTCTGGTTCTTTTGCCAATTACCTGAAGTCTGTGTCCTCTGGTTACCAACCCTCCTGCCAGTGGGGATTATCAAATTGTACTGTTATTTTTTAGCAAGTTATATATTCCCAGAACGTTTTGCTCCCCTACCCCATTTAGTTTCTTATGTTCCAAAGAATAACTGGCTTCCTTATTCCTCCTACCAAAATGAACCACCTCGCACTTCACTATATTGAATTTCATTTGTTATTTTTCCAACCACTCTGCAAGCCTGTTTATGTCCTCCAGTATTTTGGTGCAGTCCTCCATGTTGTTTGCTGTAACCCTCCAATTTGGTATCATCTGCAAGGTTCAGCACTATACTTTCTGAAGTCCAAATCACTCCCACCACGCCCATTGATGTCTCTGCATTGCACTGACTTCCTGCAGAGTCCATGTGCACTGAGCTGTGACATTTTCTTTTAGAAAATCTGGCCTTTAGACAAAGCCAGTGGAGATATAACAAGGTAGAATGCTGAGCAGTAGAGATGGAGTTGAGTTGTGGATGGGGGAGGGGAGGACCACTGTTAATTGTTTTTTTATTAAATATAAGGGGGTAAGCGATCCATTGGTTGTTATGTGTAGTAGCAACATTGCAATATCCAAAAACAAATCTTCATGAGCATATTTACACTGTCACTATACATGGAAACTAGAGGCATTTTTATCAATGCTGTTTAGGTCAAAACAAAGAGAGATACATAGAGAGAGAGATGCATACACACATGAAGCAGGGGATAATGTTACAGTGAACTTGTGATATTGTTTAAGAAAACTCCAAACACCAATCTCCTATCAATCAGCCACACTTCACCCTGCTTCTGAGTCTGAACCTCAATGCTTTTATGTTTTAAATATTAATAAAATATTGTATTGAATTTTGACTGAAAGGAGTATATTTTTTCATTTTATTCACAAGAGGTCTTTATCTTGCAAATAATATACAGAAAAAAAATCATTTCAAAACTGATATTCTGTTAAAATAAACTGCATGGACTCGATTTGATGATGAAGTTTTTATTAATTGTTGGGCCCTACAAAGTAAGGTTTGATGGTCATGGCTTAGTTGGTAGCACTCTTACCCTTGAGTCAGAAGGTTGAAATGTTCCGGTGGTTCAGATTTTTTAGATGCTAAATATCCCATGCACTATTTGAAGAAGAGCAGGGAGTTCTTCTGCTATCCTGGTGATTTATTATTCCCTTCACCAACATCACCCAAAATAGATTAATTGGTTATTCATTTAATTGCTGTATGTGGGATCTTGCTGTGCAAAGTGGCTGCTGTGTTTGTCTACATAACAGTTACTACATTGCAAACTAATTCATTTATGAGAGCTTTGAGATGTGTCTGAGATCGATTAAGGTGCCATATAAATTCGAGTCTTTTGACTTTTAATTTCATTCCATGCTTTCAAGTAAGATTCTTTCATGCTGTGATCTAAATTTCAGACTTTGCACTCTGTTTAATGTACTTTTGCAAAACTCAGTTTCCTCAAAAGATAATTTTTCTTTATTTTGTATCTAGTTTGTGTATATGAAACTTGTGTTAATTCATACATAATGTACATTGGATGGTCCTGTTGCCATGCATCCCTGTAGTCTCATGAAGGTGCTAGGGTTCCAGGAGCCTTTGTTCCTCACCCAAGTGGCCAATATCAACAGAGTGCCAGCAGGGTATTTGACTATGGGAGTCATCACTACTGAACACAAACCTGTCCTGCACTCAAATTCCTGGGACCTTCATTTGATTTCTCAAAAATAAAGGTATCCATCTTGTAGGAACTCATAGGACACTGTCATAGACGGTGATCCAGTTTTATTTTGCCTTACTGCTCTGTAGCCGATAACATTTATCCACATGCTGAATTATACTCAATCCACTACTAAATGACTCCTACAGAGAGTGCCACGTTTCAAATATAGAATAGAATATGAGCTGTTATAGAGCATTCCTGTAGTTTGTATTTGAGTGCTGAATTAACTATTAAATGGGCTATTTGACAAAGTGTTACTGGTTGGATGGTTTATCTGGAGGTGATGGAATCCCAATCCAAGGTATGTGACAGACTAGTTCTGCATTTGATGGGATTCCTCCTATCAAGTCTTCTACTTCCACATAACATGCACAATTTACCTGCTCATGGACTATATATACTCAATCCCATTAACATCCTGAGGAAAGGTTCTGAATCTTTCTTTCATCCCCAAAGATAAATTTTAAAAGCTCCAGTATATTTCTTTAATCTTGTATTGTAAATATATATGTTTAACTTGCTTTTTTCCTTAGCAAAACACTTCAATGGTCCTAGCAGTTTAGCAGCCATCATGTTCCACACAGCTTTTGATCATCTCTGTTTGTACTTATCCTTGTATGAATCACAGTATCAGAACTTTAAACACACACATATGGTAATTTTATGGTCCTGTTGGAGCCTTTGTTCCAGGTCAGACTGGTCCTCTACATTCCCAGTAATCCTTTGAGGGCTGGAAATAATTTATGTCATGATACAATATAATTCTATTTAAGAATGCATAATTTGCTCAAAGATAGTACACAACTTTATCTAACCCATGTTGTAACTAACTTGGGGTTGCTTGATGGGACAGTACAGAGGGAGCTTTACTCACTATCTAACCCATGATATACCAGACCTGGGAATGCTTGATATATACAGGATTGGTTCTGGAAGCAAGACAGCTGCTGATGTAATCAGTTTGAATTATTATTGAGAGTTTCTGAGCAGCTTTTCTGTTTCATAAAATATTAATATTGATTGATCTGAAAGCTGCAGCAGGATTCTTCTCCTCATTATTCCCCTTCATTGCAAATCAGCAGCTGTGCTGTGTGTGTGCTGGAGTTGAGATTTTATCCAGACCATCAACAAGTGCATTAGTCAAAACTGGAAAGAAAATGTAATCACTTTGGAGAGCGAGTGAGACACAGCCAATATGTCAAGAGGAAGAAAGCAAGAATTTTTCAGCATGGGTCAGTTTTTCTTTTGGACATTTCAAACTTTTGGACATTTCAAACATTCCGTCAATGCTGAGACTGCACCCAGGTAACCTGCTTCCAGGCATATGCTGCACTAAAATGGCTGCTGGAAACCATCCAGAAATGAGTCTGTATTAGGTTCCTCCCCTCCCCTTGGGAAAGTGCAGTGCCTGCTCTCGGTCCTTCCTCGGAACTGCATGGCTGAGATTGGGAACTCAGCACTAAGTGGTACTGGAGCTTTACCAGAAGCGGCATACAACAGAATTTCTCCATCTACTTTTCAATTAATCGCCGGTACCTCACAGTTAAAACCTATTGCATAAACAGCAATCACACAGTGAACAACTCTTACCTTGCTGGATAAACAGCAACTCGATCCAGTCACATAGTGAGTAACCCTTACATTGCTGAATACACAACTTTGTAAGTAATACAGTGAATAACTTTTACCTTGCTGCCAGTAATTCCGGTCCCAACGCGTGAGTACGGACGGGGTACTCACGCGTGGGCCCGTTGGAAGTGCCGGATTTCAGCATGCACAGTGCATGCACGGGAAACTGGCATTTCCTCCAAGGGGTTCAGAGGTCCAACGCGTGCGCGCAGGACTCTGCGCGCACGTGTTGAACTTCCTTCTTTTTGACAGGTTTGCCCGTGTGCAAGGGCCTGGACTTTTTACACATAAAAAGGTGTAAGGGGTGGATTCTTGAAGGTAAGTGGTCTATTATTTAAAATTATTACATTTTTTCCACAGCTTCATTGTTTTTAAGGACTTTACAGTAAGGTAAGTTTATTTTTAGACCCGATTTCTTAAAAAATTATTTTTTTCAAAAATTTTATTAATTGTTTAAAATAGTTTTTTAAAGTTATTTATAGTTTATTTAATTATTGGGATGTTTTTTAAAATTTTATTTAAAGTTAAACTAGTCTTTTGGGCGCCCGTACTTTTCATGAGTTTGACAGTCTTTACTATCAAACTCATGAATGAAGTTTCCCCTCCCTTGATTGGCTGCAGAGTGCTCACCTGATCCCAGCTGGCACACTGCACTAACTACGCCGCTGGATCAGGCAAGCACATCGCGCCGACATCTGAACCGGGCCAGTGACAGGAATTCCAAGCAGGCCCAGGCTTCAGATGTCGGCACGCCGGGTGAGTGCACGCGCGGCAAGCACCCGATCCTAATTTCTGGATCAGTATAGTTACACAGCACATGCCTTACTGAATGAACAGGAATTTATGCAGTTACACAGTAAATAACCGTACCCTGATGAATAAACAGGAACTTGTCCTGTTATGTAGTGAATAATGCTAACCAACTAACTAAAGAGGAACTTGTCCAGTTACATAGTGGATAATCATACATTGTTGAATAAACAGGAATGTCACAGTTATTCACGAATTGCAGCAACTAACACTTTGAGATGATGTGGATAGATCAAAAATGTGGAAATTAAAAACTTCAGTGATTTAATCATTATTGCAGGAACAGACAAACTGCTTGTAAAAAGCAAGACAAGCATTGTGGGAAGCGACGGGAGCTTGTTCTTTGCCCCTTAGTGCTCCTAGACTGTCTGATGTAATGCATTATAACAGATTATTAGCTCTAGGTGTGGTGCTCTCGCAGGCAGAAACATTCTTACATTTAAAAGAAACACTCTTCAAAAATGACAAACCGCAACCTCACATCAATAGCTGGAGGGGCTGCATCTAAAGACATGTCACAGGTGAGGCAACGCAACAATTATACCTGGAGACAAGTGAGCTGTTGAGACGAGTGTGTTGGAGAATGAAGGTAGCCGCAGTTGACTGTGTAAGTGAATGCATATGTGGTGTCTGCCTGCCTCCCTGTATGTACCAGTGACTGTATATTTAAATATATTTCTTTGCCTCTGTGTGATATTTCTATTCAAGGTGGTCACTGAGAATTTGGTGAACAGTAGAAAAGTGGATTGACAAATGACTCGGGAAGACCTGTGTTGTGTGAGCTAGAGGGACTTGACACACCACAAGCTGACTACTGATTGGCTCAGGCAGACCTGGCACAGTGGGTAAATGTGCTGCCTGGTGTGGTGTTGACCCAAACAAATCAGGATGACCCCAGGTTTAACCCTTTGTCTGTACAATTACAACTGATCTCAACTGATGCAGCAGTAACGAGCTATAATTGCTCTCAGTATCTTGGGTTAGGAAAGGGAAAATTGGCCTGTATACCCCCTCCCGATTCAGTGACCTCTGTGAAAAAGTCTTCTGTGTCGACATTAGATGAGAATGGGATTGGGCTTCACTGTGCTGGCCTCCATGATCAAGCAGCCTGCTGACTTTCACTGTCAAAGCTCAGAAATGAAGAATAGCCACTTGGAGAGGTACGTGAGTGCAGCGAATGTCTCTTCAGAAGACAAGGGGAGGAAATTAGAAAGAATATGGGATAAAACTTCGGCTTCTGCATTCCTCACCAGTGATTGGCCACCGATTGTAACCTAATGGACAGCAAATCACAGGCCGGGGTTGCACAATTTGGTAATATGTGCTCCAGCGGAATCGCAGCTATTTACGGATTGGATAAAAGATTTCTGCTCTAGGTGGTCGCTTCCATAGTTCAAAAATACCACACTGTACCTTTGATGGCCCTCAATCACACATATTGCCAAAATATTATCCAGCTTCACAGAAATCACAGAAACCCCACAGTGCAGATAGAGGCCATTTCGGCCCATCGAGCCTGCACCGACACATGTCCCACCCGATCCCCGTAACCCCTACACCAACACATATCCCACCCTATCCCCGTAACCCCACGTATTTAATCCCCCTAACACTAAGGGTCAATTTATCATAGCCAATCAACCTAACCCGCACATCTTTGGACTGTGGGAGGAAACCGGAGCACCCGGAGAAAACCCACGCAAACACGGGGAGAATGTGCAAACTCCACACAGACAGTCGCCCGAGGCCGGATTCGAACCCGGGTCCTTGGTGCTGTGAGGCAACAGTGCTAACCACTATGCCACCGTGCTTGGGTTTGTTGACATTATCTGCCTCCACTGTGTCTCTGCATGAACTAGTTAAATCTAAACTATATGTTCAATTTTCCTCTTCTGATCTTGAGCCTTGGTTACAGAGTTTGTGGCTATATCAAATAATTTATTAGAGATCAGTTTATCTATTCCCCTTACTATCAAGCTTTCACTTCTAGTGTGAACATTCCCAGCTTTCATTATGTCTCCTTGCAGCTCAGGTGTTTAATCCCTGGTATAAGTTTAATTGGCAGCCTCTGTATCCTCTGTAAAGCCAAGAAGTCCCATTATAGTATGATGAACAGAACTGTACACTGTGCTCCAAATGGGGCAAACTAGTGTTCTGTAAGCACTACTGTTACTCCTTGGAAATTATGCTGTACCCTTAAGAAGATAAGAACATAAAAAGTAGGAGTAGGCTATACAGCCCATAAGAACATAAGAACATAAGAAATAAGAGCAGGAGTAGGCCATACGGCCCCTCGGGCCTGCTCCGCCATTCAATAGGATCATGGCTGATCTGAACCTAGACTCACGTCCACTTCCCTGCCCTCTTCCCCGTAACCCCTAATTCCCTTATCTGCTAGGAAAATGTCTATCTCCATTTTAAATTTATTTAATGTTGCAGCTTCCACAGCTCTCTGGGGTAGCAAATTCCATAGATTTACTACCCTCTGAGTGAAGAAGTTTCTCCTCATCTCAGTTTTGAAAGGGCAGCCCCTTATTCTAAGATTATGCCCCCTAGTTCTAATCTCACCCATCAGTGGAAACATCCTCCCCGCATCCACCCGATCAAGCCCCCTCACAATCTTATATGTTTCGATAAGATCGCCTCTCATTCTTCTGAACTCCAATGAGTAGAGTCCCAACCTACTCAACCTTTCCTCATACGTCAACCCCCTCATCTCCGGAATCAACCGAGTGAACCTTCTCTGAACCGCCTCGAGAGCAAGTATATCTTTTAAATATGGAAACCAAAACTGCACACAGTATTCCAGGTGTGGCCTCACCAATACCCTGTATAACTGCAGCAAGACTTCCCTGTTTTTATACTCCATCCCCCTTGCAATAAAAGCCAAGATTCCATTGGCCTTCCTGATCACCTGCTGCACCTGCATACTAACTGTTTGTGTTTCATGCACCAAGTACTGTAGCACTTTGCAGTTTCTCTCCATTTAGATAATAACTTGCTCTTTGATTTTTTCTGCCAAAGTGCATAACCTCACACTTTCCAACATTATTGTAGTGGCGCTTCTTAGTTTCCAAACAGGCAGCCACTGAGCTGTGGGGCTGTTAACAATGAGTAGACGCGTGTCGAAATAAAACGTTCCCAAACGTAGCTTTGTCTTTTAAACTGTTTACTATAACACTTTACGAACAGAATTACAAAGCAAACACGTATAAATGAACACGGTCAAAAACGGTATTGCTCCAAACCTCACAACTTCTGCCTCCTTCAGCCACGTGGAGTTTAAACTGTAAAATGGCTGCATACCATGTGTGGCTTAGGGACTGTACCATTGTGGCAAGAATGAAGGGGGTGTCTCGGACTATACTACTGGAGCAAGAAAATAGGGGGTTTCTTAATACAATAAGTCAATCAGGTAAATTAACTGTATTATGCTATTTAACCAATATTTTAAAGTATTTTCTTAAGCTTTTATGGCTCTTACATGCCGGCCCCTAATTGACTAGGCACATGAAGCGTATCAATTACTCAAACATTAAGAGTCATAAACTAATGAGTTCAACATATTTACAATATAAGTGTCCACTTTTTTCGTTCAGGAACTTTTCACGCTGCTTCTTGTAGCAGGCAGAGCTTTGTGATCGGTCTTTCCAGGGTACTGGTCTTGGTTTGCAAACAAACGCGACGAACGACGCCTCTGGAGTCTGGCATGGTCTTAATTATTTTTCCCATCAACCAAGAATTTCTAGGGGCTGAATCATCCACGATTAAGACAATGTCTCCGACAATGAAGTTCCTCTTTATTTTGGACCATTTTTGACGCTCCTGTAGCAGAGGTAAGTATTCTCTTGTCCATCTGGTCCAGAAAAGGTCTGACATATACTGAACTTGCCTCCACTTCCGACGGGCATACAGATCTTCCTTTTTGAAGACTCCCGGGGGCATGGCTGGCTGTGTTTTCAACAACAACAGGTGGTTCGGAGTCAGGGCTTCGAGGTCATTGGGATCATCTGATGTCTTAGTTATCGGTCGGTCATTAATGATGGCTTCGACCTCGCACAGAACGGTTTGGAGTCCCTCGTCGTCGAGCGCTTGCTGCTTCAGTACAGAACTGAGTAGTTTTCTTACGGTGCGTATCTGTCTTTCCCAGACACCTCCATGGTGGGATGCAGCCGGAGATTGAAGATCCACTTAATTCCTGTTTGCATCATGGCTTCCTGTATTTTAAGCCGATTCCAACCTTCAATAGCTTCCCGTAGTTCTCTCTCCGCTCCGACGAAATTAGTGCCATTATCAGAACGCATAATGGACACCTGACCTCTTCTACAGACAAAGCGCCGCAAGGCGTTAATACAGGAATCAGTGTCAAGCGTGTGTGCCACCTCAATATGAACTGCTCTGATGGTCAAACAAGTGAAAAGCACACCATATCTCTTGACAAGGCTCCGTCCTCGCTTTACCTCGAAAGGCCCGAAATAGTCCACCCCTACGTTTGTAAATGGGGGCTTGTCTGGTAACAAACGGTCTTCAGGCAGGTCTGCCATTTTCTGCTCCCCAGCTCTAGCGTGTAACCGTCTGCAAACAATGCATTCAGAGAGTATTTTTCTTATTACAGAATTAGCTCCTGGAATCCAGTATCTTTGTCTTAGCTTCGCAAGCACGTGATTCCTCCCACTGTGTCCAATACTCTGGTGTATATGCTGAAGAATGAGAGTAGCAACCCGGAGGTCCTTAGAAAGGATAGCAGGATGCTTGGCCTCCTCTGGCATAGCAGATTTGTTTAGTCTCCCTCCCACCCTCAGTACTCCATCTTGCAGTGTAGGGTCCAGCTTGTAGATATGACTACCTTTCTTGATTGGAGTATTTCGCTGTAAAGCTTCGATTTCTTCTGGGTATCTTTGTCTTTGACTGAAGCAAACTATCTCCATCTCAGCCTTGGCCAAATCCTCCACGGTCAATGAATTCTTACCCAATGTGGTCTTGTGCTGATGCATATACTGCTGTAGAAGCATTCTCTGCTTATCGGGGTTACTTTCAGACTGACTGATAGTGGCTCGGTACTCTTTTCTCTTACCGCTCAGGTGTAGCAGCAACTCTTTCAACCTTAGAAACCATGCAACTGCTTTCCTCAACTGGTGCCATCCTGAGAAATGGTTAACAAGCTTGTTCACTGTGTCAAAGTTCTCTTTCGTAGTTATGAGATTTACTGTGACTGATCTCTTGACTTCGACGTCATCTTCAGCAATCTGACTTGGCATATCTGGTCTTTCTGGCCATGATCTCTCTGTTTCCAGCAGATAACTTGGGCCTTGTATCCAAGTTTCACTCCTCATGAAGTTTTCAGCCTTCAATCCCCATGAGGCTTGATCTGCTGGGTTTAATGAGGTGTTTACATACCTCCATTGAGATGGTTGTGTAGCTTCTCTAATGGATGAGATTCTGTTTGCTACGAAGGTCTTGAAGCGTATCTTCTCATTCTCTACATACTTCAGCACCGTCGTGCTATCCGTCCAGAAGACAGATTCTTCTAGTGGGAGCTGTAACTCTTTCCGCATCGCCTGGTCAACTTTAACTGCAACAACCGCTGCCGTCAACTCCAGTCTCGGGATGGTGACCTGCTTCAGCGGAGCCACCCTGGATTTCCCCATGAGGAAGGCACAATGTTTCTGGCCCTGTTGATTTGTCAGCAAGAGGTAAGTAGCCGTGCCATAGCCGTCCTCACTGGCGTCCGAGAAATGATGTCGTTGAGCCGTCTTTGTAACTCCAAAACTCACGGGCTTGATGCATCTACTGACGTTGAAGCTAGAAAGTTGTTGCAAATCTGTCAACCATCTGTGCCATCTCTGAGCTTGACCTTCTGGGATATCTTCATCCCATCCTCTCTTGTCTCTACACAGCTCTCGTAGCATCAGCTTCACCGGCAGAATGAGTGGTGCCAGGAATCCAAGAGGGTCGTAGATGGAACTGACCACGGAGAGAATCCCTCGTCTTGTGGATGGTCTTTCATTCACCATTATCCTGAAGTTGAACGTGTCTGACTCAATGCACCATTGTACACCAAGAGCTCTCTCGATAGGAAGGACATCGTGGCTCAGGTCCAGATCTTTGACTTCAGTGGCTCTTTCCTTTTCTGGGATAGATGCTAGAACTGCTCTGCTGTTGCTTATCCACTTAGTCAGATGGAATCCTCCATTCGAACACAGAGTTCTAAGGTCTCTTGACAGTGCGATGGCATCGTCTTCTGTTGACACGGACTTCAGACAGTCATTGACATAAAAGTTTCTGAAGATTGTCTCCACAGCCTCTGATGGTGCTTTGCCTTTGCCATCTTCTGTAGTTTTTCTGAGAGCGTAGCTTGCACAGCTGGGAGATGATGTGGCTCCGAACAAGTGTACGGCCATTCTACATTCCACCATTGCTTGACTAACGTCGCCATCTGGCCACCAAAGGAAATGCAGAAGATCAGCATCTTCATCAGGGATTCTGACTTGGTAGAACATTGATTCTATGTCTGCCATCATGGCAATGAGCTCTTGTCTAAACCTAGTCAAGACGCCAATGAGGGTATTAGTAAGATCAGGACCTTGAAGCAGCTGGTCGTTCAGTGAAGTTCCTCTGAATGAGGCGGCGCAGTCAAACACTACACGGATCTTTTTCTTCTTTGGGTGATACACACCATGATGAGGAATGTACCAGACCCTTCCATCGTCTCTGTTCAACTGTTCCTCGGGCACTTTTACAGCATAGCCTTTCGCTATGATGTTTCTCATGAAGCCTTTGTAGTCTTCGTGAAAGTCGGGGTTCTTGTTTAGCTTTCTCTTTAGACTGATGGCGCGTTGCTCTGCTATGCAGCGATTGTTCGGCATCTTCGCGGTCTGTCTTCTCAGTGGCAAACCAATGTGATAGTGGCCATCGATGAACTGTGTAGACCTTGTCATCAAATCCATGAACTGATGGTCTTCTTGTGACATCTCTGTCTTTTCCTCGCAGCTGCGCTCTGAAAAGTCTGCGTTGAACTGCTGTATCAACAGCTCTTCAATGCTTGCGATAGAGATGCGATTAACTGTGACATTTTGTCGTTCCTCCTTGTTCGACTTGTTGCCATCATCTCTCCTTAACGGTCCATTGACTACCCACCCAAGGGCTGTCCTGACGGCGTAGGGTCCGTCATCCTTGCTGTTTATCACCTGCCATGGCTCCATAGTTTTGTAGGCATTGGTTCCAATTAATAGGCCAATTTCTGCTTCAATGTATGGGAGACGCACCTTTTCTAGGAAAGGCCATCTATCCACATCCTTCTGCAGGGCTAAGCTCCCTATTCTAACAGGAATCTCCCTCTGTGTGAAAACATTAGGCAGGTCTATGAAGTCCTTCTCTTCAAGTCCACACACTTCTAGGTCTGACAGGATATAACTTTGCATTGACCTCTCATGACCCATGGTGCGTAATAGGATTTCTGTTCTTCTGCCTCTAACGTTCAGCTGTCGCATGAGTGATTCTGTGCAGAACGTTGCTGAACTACCTGGATCCATGAAGGCGTAAATCACCACGAACTTCTCACTCCTCTTAGACTTGATCTTTACTGGTACGATGGCAAGAATACAATCACTGTCACCGGCCCCAGTGAATCCACAAGTCTCTGGTTCTAGCGACACCAGAGCACTTGAAACAACCTTCTCGTCGGTATTGTTTTCTTCACTCTTCTTAGAGACTTGTTCTTCCTTATGGATATGCAGCAGACTGGGATGTTTCCGAGTGCACCCTCTGCATGTCGTTCTTTGCTTATAGTTTCTACTCAGGTGCCCCTGAGAGAGACATCCAAAACATAGGCCATTGTACTTCAGGAATTCGATTCTGTCCTTATGTGGCTGTGCTTTGATGTCACTGCAGAAATCCAATGTATGATTCTTCTGGCAGAATAAACATGGCTTCTGAAAGGCATTAGCAGGCGTCACTGTGCTGCTCTTTTTGGGAGATGCATTCTGAGACCTTTCTTCCCCAGCCTGAGTGACGATAGTTGCAAAGCTGCTTCCCCTGGAACCACCTTTCCTGAGAGTCTTTGATTCAACAGGCTTGGCTTTCACTCTTCCATCAGTAGTCGGGCTGACATCCTGGATGTTTCCAAACAATGGGTCCCTAGCAATTTTAGCCTGTTTGTCTATGAAATTCACTAAGTCTGCAAACCTGGCTCTACTTTTCCGTCTCTCCATTATCTCAAAGGCTGTTCTTCTCCATTGTTCTCTCATCCTGTAAGGAAGCTTAGAGATGATGATTCGCATAGTCGTAGGATTGTCCATCTCTTCCATGAATTCAACATCCTCCATGGTGTTGCGACATCCTATGAGGAAAAGAACATATGCGTTCAATGCCTCTCCGTCCTCCGATCTGATCTGTGGCCACTTGGTAGCCTTTTCAATATATGCAGTGGCTATCTTCAGCTCGTTACCATAGTGCTCCTGCAGCAACTTCCTGGCTTCTATGTATCCCCGGTCTGGTTTCATGTGTTCACAGCTTCTGACCAGGTCTTGTGGTTTACCACTGGTGTACTGTCCCAGGTAGTACAACTTATCACTGCTGCTCTCTGTTTTGGAGTCAATGGCTTGTTCAAAGGATCTGATGAAGGGCTTATACTTGAGTGGGTCGCCTTGGAACACTGGTATGTCTCTTTGAGGGAGTCGAAACAGATTCTGTTGTTTTACAAGCATCTCTGTAATTTCGTTCTGACGTTGCATCACTCGGTATAGGCTTCTCCCTGTGTCTTCAGGCCTCTGGTGGTCATCAGCAGGGTCTAGTCTAGACCGTCTGACGTCTGGGGTAGCATCACGTGCTCCTGTTAGTGGAGAGGCCACGCTTCCACGCTGTAATGCCAGGGGATTGCCTTCGGACTCTCTTGTAACTCTTGAAGGTGCCCTGGATCCAACTCTATGTGACAACATTGACTGGCAGTATTCGCTCCCACCGTCCCGTGAGCCTTCATAATCTTCATATGCACTCAACTTGGCGTCTGAGACCACGATAGCTGTTTTTATCTCCAGCTGTTCTTTCTTTGCCTGCACCTGGGCCTGTTGGGCCTGCAGTTGGGCCTGCACTTGGGCCTGCAGTTGGGCCTGTTGGGCCTGCAGTTGGGCCTCTTGGACCTGCAGTTGGGCCTCTTCCCGTTCAAGAGCTTGCTTCTCTGCTAAAGATGCTGCGCGCGCCATCAACGCCACCCGTTCAACCTCCTCTCTCATGCGTCGCGACGAGCTTGTGGTAGAAGCGACTGACCTGCGTCCAGAAACAGAGCTACCTTCTTTTTGATTTTTGCTCGGTCTGGCGGAAGTCTCTGAAATGCTATCGTCTGGTCCGACTTCATCGTCAACTTTATCTTTCTCTGCTGTATCAGCATCTTGACGAATCTTTAACATCCACTGTTCTGTGGCCTTGATATAGTCCTTAATGCTGGTTGATTTAAGATCAAACCAGTTGTGCTGATCAGCGTTTCCCTCTTCTTCAGACAGAAGTGCTAATACATCTTCATTGAGTACATTAAATTCTTCATGCAGCTTGGAGAAATCGTAATACATTATGTCTTCAGCTTTCTTAATATTAGCATTATCTTCCATGAGACGATCAATTATCTTCATTTTTCCAGTTATCTGAGCTAATTTAGCCTTCCTTGCACCTATGCTTCTATGTAACTTCTCTTCCATTGCCTTTGGGGGGAGCTTTAGTTCCCTCTTTTGGCCAGCAATCCTTCTGGCTGGGGGAAGCTCCTGGCTCCGTAAGGCCTCGGCCATTTTACCCGCAGCTCTTATTTAGCTTCTCAATAGAATGAACAAAGCAAGTAACAGTCACTGTACCTTTGCTTTCTTATATTGTCGTCTGGCTCCGTGACCATTCATGTATACGTTCGCCGACGATTCCGTCCTTTCCTTCTTAGGGAGCAAGTTTTTGACTAATGTAGTGGCGCTTCTTAGTTTCCAAACAGGCAGCCACTGAGCTGTGGGGCTGTTAACAACGAGTAGACGCGTGTCGAAATAAAACGTTCCCAAACGTAGCTTTGTCTTTTAAACTGTTTACTATAACACTTTACGAACAGAATTACAAAGCAAACACGTATAAATGAACACGGTCAAAAACTGTATTGCTCCAAACCTCACAACTTCTGCCTCCTTCAGCCACGTGGAGTTTAAACTGTAAAATGGCTGCATACCATGTGTGGCTTAGGGACTGTACCATTGTGGCAAGAATGAAGGGGGTGTCTCGGACTATACTACTGGAGCAAGAAAATAAGGGGTTTCTTAATACAATAAGTCAATCAGGTAAATTAACTGTATTATGCTATTTAACCAATATTTTAAAGTATTTTCTTAAGCTTTTATGGCTCTTACAATTATATTGCATCTGCCAAATCTCTGCCCACTCACTTAGCCTGTCTATGTCCTTTTGCAGGTTTTTTATGTCCTCCTCACTCACTGCTTTCCCTCCCATCTTTGTATCGTCAGCAAACTTGGATATATTGCACTCGGTCCCTTCCTCCAAATCGTTAATATAGATTGTAAAGAGTTGGGGTTCCAGCACTGACCCCTGCGGTACACCACTAGTTACTGATTGCCAGCCCGAGAACGAACCATTTATCCCAACTCTTTGTTTTCTGTTAGATAGCCAATCTTCCACCCATGCCAGTATATTACCCCCAATCCCGCGATTTTTTATCTTGATCAGTAATCTTTTGTGTGGAACCTTGTCAAATGCCTTTTGGAAGTCCAAATACACTACATCCACTGGTTCCCCTTTATCCACCCTGTATGTTACATCCTCAAAGAATGCGAGCAAATTTGTCAAACATGACTTCCCCTTCGTAAAACCATGCTGACTCTGTCCTATTAAATTATGTTTATCCAAATGCTCTGTTACTGTATCCTTAATAATGGACTCCAACATTTTGCCAACCACAGATGTTAGGCTAACTGGTCTATAGTTTCCAGCTTTTTGTCTACTTCCCTTCTTAAATAAGGGTGTTACATTAGCAGTTTTCCAATCTGCCAGGACCTTTCCTGAGTCCAGGGAGTTCTGGAAAATGATCACCAATGCATCCACAATCCCTACCGCCACTTCTCTCAAGACCCTAGGATGTAGGCCATCAGGTCCAGGGGATTTATTCACCTTAAGTCCCATTGTTTTGCTGAGTACCATCTCCTTAGTGATTTTAATCGTGTTTAGCTCCTCCTCCCCCATTGCCCCCTGTTTGTCCAGTGTTGGGATATTTTTAGTGTCCTCTACTGTAAAGACTGATACAAAATATTTGTTCAGCGTCCTTGCCATCTCTATGTTCCCCACCACTAGTTTCCCAGTCCCATCCTCTAAGGGACCAACGTTCACTTTAGCCACCCTTTTTCTTTTTATATAGCTGTAGAAACTCTTGCTATATGTTTTTATATTTTTTGCTAGTTTACTTTCATAATCTATCTTCCCTTTCTTAATTAATCTTTTAATTATTGTTTGCTGGCTTTTAAATGCATCCCAATCTTCTATCCTCCCACTAGATTTGGCTAATTTATATGCCCTTGTTTTCAGTCGAATACTATCCTTTATTACTTTACTAAGCCATGGATGGCTGTCTTTTCATTTACTCCCCTTTTTCCTCAGTGGAATATATTTATCTTGAAAGATGTGAAATATCTCCTTGAATGTAGACCACTGCTCTTGTACCGTCTTACACTTTAATCTGTTTTCCCAGTCCACTTTAGTCAATTCTACTCTCATACCTTCATAGTCTCCTTTATTTAAGCTTAGCTTAAATAAAGTAAACTAGCTGGTTTGAGATCCAACTCTCTCACCCTCAAACTGAATTTGGAATTCAACCATATTATGGTCACTCATTCCAAGGGGATCCTTTACTAGGACATTTTTTATTAATCCTGTCTCATTACACAGGACCAGATCTAAGATTGCCTGCCCCCTGGTTGGTTCAGTTACATACTGCTCAAGGAACCCGTCCCTAATACACTCTATGAACTCTTCCTCAATGCTGCCATGCCCAATTTGATTAGTCCATTCAATATGAAAGTGAAAATCCCCCATGATTATAGCTGTTCCCTTATTACAAGCCCCAACTATTTCCTGATTTATACTCCGACCAACAGAGTTGCAACTGTTAGGAGGCCTATAGACTATGCCCACTAGTGACTTTTTCCCCTTATTATTCCTTATCTCCACCCAAACTGTTTCACTATCCTGCTCCTTTGACCCAATATCATTTCTGACTATTGCAGTGATTCCATCCTTGATTAACATAGCAACCCCACCTCCCTTTCCTTCCTGTCTGTCCTTCCTAATTGTCAAATACCCTTGTATGTTTAGTTCCCATTCATGATTATCTTGCAGCCATGTTTCCGTAATGGCCACCAGATCATACCCATGTGTAGTTATTTGCACCGTCAACTCGTCAATTTTGTTACGAATGCTGCGTGCATTCAGATAAAGAACTTTCAAATATGTTTTCACAGAAATCACAGAAACCCCACAGTGCAGATAGAGGCCATTTCGGCCCATCGAGCCTGCACCGACACATATCCCACCCGATCCCCGTAACCCCTACACCAACACATATCCCACCCTATCCCCGCAACCCCACGTATTTAATCCCCTAACACTAAGGGTCAATTTATCATAGCCAAACAACCTAACCCGCACATCTTTGGACTGTGGGAGGAAGCCGGAGCACCCGGAGGAAACCCACGCAAACACGGGGAGAATGCTCTATTGCCTTCTCCGCTGTCATTTTTTATTTTTGCTCTCTTAAAACCTCCCCCCCACTAATTAGTTTAAAGCCCTCTCGACAGCCCTAGTTATTCGATTCGCCAGGATTCTACTCCCAGCACTGGCCAAGTGAAGTCCGTCCCAACGGAACAGCTCTCGCCTGTCCCAGTACTGATGCCAGTGGTAGGGGATAGTGGTAGGGGATAGTATCGTTAGGGGGATAGAGTTCTTTGCAGCCGAGAGCGAGAATCCCGAAGGCTGTGTTGCCTGCCTGGTGCCAGGGTTAAGGACATCTCCTCTGGGCTGGAGAGAAATTTGGAGTGGGAGGGGGAGGATCCAGTTATCCTGGTCCATGTTGGTACCAATCACATAGATAGGACAAGGAAGGAGGTTCTGCTGAGGGAGTTTGAGCAGCTAGGGGCCAAATTAAAAAGCAATCCAGAGATTATTACCCTTGTAGTTCTGCTTTTTAATTTGGCCCCTAGCTGCTCAAACTCCCTCAGCAGAACCTCCTTGTTCTATCTATGCCCAGAGGAGATGTCCTTAACCCTGGCACCGGGCAGGCAACACAGCCTTCGGGACTCTCACTCTCGGCTGCAAAGAACTCTATCCCCCTAATGATACTATCCCCTACCACTACAACATTTCTTTTAACTCCCCCCACTTGAATGGCCCCCCACTCCACGGTGCTGTGGCCAGGTTGCTCATCCTCCCCGCAGTCCCTGTTCCCATCCTCAAAGGGAGTAAGATCCTCAAACCTGTTGGACAAGAGCAAGGGCTGCGGCTCCTCCAACACTACCTCCTGGATCCCCGTACCTGCCTCACTTCTAGTCATACCATCCTGACCCTGGCCACGGACTACATCTGAATTAATTAATCTAATTGGTGTGACTACCTCCTGATACACAGAGTCCAGGTAACTCTCCCCCTCCCTGATGTGTCTCAGTGTTTGAAGCTTGGACTCCAGCTCTTCAACACGGAGGCGGAATTCCTCGAGCAGCCAACACTTACTGCAAATGTGATTACCGTGAGCATCAATGGTGTCCACCAGCTCCCACATATTGCAGCAGCAACACATCACCTGATCTCCCATTCTATGTAATTAATTAAATTTATTAATATTATTTTTAAATACCCTCTGCCCCGATTCTAGATGATGAATATCGCACCTTAGAAACTATAAACCACAGAGTTTAAGCTTAAAAAGAGAGAAATACTTACCAACCAACCACTTACCTGCTTTCTGGTGATGTCACACTTGGATTACTTTTTACCTCTCTCCTTCCCTCTGACTTCGGAGACTGGAGATTGGTTGGCCTTACCTAGGTCTCTGAAGCTTTTTAAGCTTCCCGCTCGCGCCTCCTGCTGACACCCACGGTCTGAGGCCTTACCTGGGTCTCTGAAGCCTTTTAAGCTTCCCACTCGTGCCTCCCGCCGACACCCGCGGTCTGAGGCCTTACCTGGGTCTCTGAAGCCTTTTAAGCTTCCCGCTCGTGCCTCCCGCCGACACCCGCGGTTTGAGGCCTTACCTGGGTCTCTGAAGCCTTTTAAGCTTCCCGCTCGCGCCTCCCGCCGACACCTGCGGTCTGAGGCCTTACCTGGGTCTCTGAAGCCTTTTAAGCTTCCCGCTCGCGCCTCCCGCCGACACCCGCGGTCTGAGGCCTTACCTGGGTCTCTGAAGCCTTTTAAAGCTTCCCGCTCGCGCCTCCCATCAACCTGCTCCGCCATTCAATAAGATCATGTCTGATCTTCGACCTGGACTCCACTTTCCCGCCCTTTCCCCATATCCCTTGATTCCCCGAGAGTCCAAAAATCTATCGCTCTCAATCTTGAATATACTCATTGACTGAGCATCCACAGCCCTCTGGGGTAGAGAATTCCAAACATTCACCACCCTCTGAGTAAAGACATTTCTCCTCATCTCAGTCCTAAATGGCCGACCCCTTATTCTGAGACAGTGACCCCCTAGTTCTAGTTTCTCCAGCCAGGGGAAACATCCTCTCAGCATCTACCCTGTCAAGCCCACTAAGAATTTTACATGTTTCAACTAAGTCACCACTTATTCTTCTGGTTCTTCTAAACTCCAGAGAATATTGGCCCATTCTACTCAATCTCTCCTCATAGGACAGCCCTCTTGTCCCAGGAATCAATCTACTGAACCTTCGTTGCACCCCATCTAAGGCATGTATATCCTTCCTTAGGTAAGGAGACCAAAACTGTACACTAGACCTTCTTTAGTGCTGTAGCACAGATGGTTTCAATGATCTGTCTACCAGTACACCCAGACCCCTCTCCTATGCAAGACATTGTGTGGACCTTGTGGCGTGCATGTTAAGATTTGTTGCACTTTGAACTTACTGTCATGGATTTTGTTGGAAAATTACCTGGTTTGCATAAACTTGAATGCAGCACCCCTCTTGACATCAGTCAGGAGTCATGCTCCCCCGTCCTCCAATAGCCAGCTGTCAGGAGCTCCAGGAGAGTGGGTTGTGCTGATTCTTCCTCTTGAGTTTTTCTCCTCATTGCTACCAGTAAGAAATTGCCTGGCATCTGTTCATGGGCTTCTTCTGACTGTGGTCAGTGGTGTGGCATGTAATAGAGCCTTATGCAACAATTCTCTGCAGCTTTTGCATGGTAGCTCCTAGCATGTGGCAGCTCATGGGAGAGTTCAAAGCTGTAGACAGGCAGCACATAATAATGTTCATTTTAATGGACATTTAATTCGTTTCTCTACAATGTTCAACTTTAGTGCAAGCTGGGTTGACCTACTTCACTGGTGGGCAGGGGATGGGGAATCAGGGAGAATCACTTCCACTGTGGCCTTGCGCTGATAAGAGATCAAGTTGAAAATTCTATACAACATGGCCTAGAAATTCAGTGGGCTGCGCCACCCATTAGCACCTTAGGGCGCTAAATGGGTCGGAAGCCACTGGCCACACCTCCCGCTAAATTCAGCGGGACGCTAATGGTGGCGCTAGCCGTTAGCGTAAAAGGATTCGCAAATTTCATGTCTCCCCTGAGGATTTACTTTTGGTTTATTAAAGAAACCCTGGTTGGACTGAGTTTAAAATCCAGGGCACAACAAGATGGCTGCGGTCAGCCTGATGGCCAAAGCCTGTAAGTTTCAGTTTGGACTGACAGCTTGTATTCTGATGACTGTGAGAAGGAACTTTCCAGAACTTGAATGCAGACAGACCTTCTGCATTTATGCACTAGAAGCAAACCCAGTAGCATTCGGGCCTCTGATTAAAAGCCATCAAGGTTGTTTGCACAAACAATCAAGAGCAGACAGGGCCTATTGAATATGTAGTGGGACAAGCTCAGCTGCATTCAGGCCTTCGTTTAGAGAATGTCAACATTGTTTACCTAAGTACTTCGAAACAATCAACGGGGCATTCAGACTGGAATGGCCCCATCACGAAACCAGTTGGACAAAGGGGAACATTGATGAGATCAGTAAAACCGATTACCAGCCATCCAGGTCGATGGGCCCAGATCGGTACCTTTTGTATGAGTTTCAATACGGCCAGATTAGACAAAAGAAATGAGCTGATCTGGCGGGAGATAAGGGCTACCAGGAAGGGTATAACTAGTCCCTCGGGAGGCCATTTCTCTCTCTCTCTCCCGCCTCGCCTCCGGTGCCCTGCCTTACCATCAACCCAGCAAGAGGATCGTTGACGAAGAGCCCGTCCAGGGAAGTAGAATACTCGCAGTTACGTTTAAATTACTGGGGTATCTCTGCTTTGGGCGGTGAAAACCTAAGACATCGGCAGGCAACAGGGCACGGAGCAGGTGTTTCAACATCCTAGACTGGTGAGCATCAATTTTTTGGCCCATCACAAGATAATCTAGATAGGTGTAAAGGGTGGGAGTTAAGGGGAATTGCTAGTGTCATTTTAGTCATTTTCCCTCGATGTGTCCATTTTTCCTCCCCCGTTAAGTGTAATTGTGCTGCATCCATAGTGATTTTCTCTGTATAGTAATTGTTCTCTATTTTAATAAACATTGGTTTTCTTTGCACCGAACCACTGGTCTCGTTTGTCTATATCGCTACTTGTAAATAAGTCCAGTGGTCAGAACCAAAAGGGGGAAGCGATTCGAACCGCATGGGGCTGGAGCAGCTCAGACACACAACTGACTGACCAGACACAAACCCCAAACCAAAACCCCCTACAAGCGCTGCGCCGCTACCGATGACATCATCTGTGTGCGCAGCGCCCTGCTGACGCCCCGGCCGCGATATTAGGAAGCGCCCCCTGATTTACTGCCGGACGCTATGTGCGACCGGTTCAGGGGGGCCTTCCTGCGGCGGTAGAGGTGCAAATTAAAGGAGAGGTGCGGGGCAGCCATTTTTGTTGCTGGCTGCCTGCCAGCACCTCTCCGCGCTGCTGTCCCTGGCCTCCAGAACCCCCCCCCCCCCTCCACGGAGTACCAGCTGCATTCCAAGAGCCCGGCACTTCTCCTCGGTGCCGGGCTCTTTTGCCGGCACTCATGATCCTCGGGGGCCCAGCTGGGCCCCAGATCGCGCAGAACAAGGCCTCTCCCCTTTAAGTAGGGGAGGAAGGCCTGCTGTACCACAGCATGACATGCCACAGCGTGTGGTGCTGCGGCACATTGCACTACGATATTCAGTTGCAGCGCCCCAAGAGGGATGCGGGGTGCCTCTAGTAGCGCCGCGCTTCCCTTTGGGGCGCTCCAACTGAATTTCCGGTGGGCAGCCGCGAATGCTTCCGGGGCGCTACTTTTAGCGCCCTGGCGAGGCTGGCGCCCCAAATGGGGCTATAGTGAATTTCTAGGCCCATGTGTCCAAGAACATTCCATGCACTGTACATGGCTGTTACTTATTCAATCTTTGTCTCAAGCAATATCTTGCTCAAAGTCTATTCTCATGAATGCGCGACCTTCCTGTACTTGTGATTCACTGTGTGCTGAGCTCTTGATTCCATTCATGCTAGTAAGCAATTTGAGGCTAGGCACCTCTCCACAAAAATTACAGGAACCATTCATTTTATTAAGTTTTTTCTTGGAGAAAGAGGAGAGGGAACAACACTAAATTCCAGTTACCACCTCACAGCCAGACAGGCAGCAAATGGAGGCTCAGAGACACAGGTGAAAAGAAGATAGGCCACAAGTGGCCCTCATGCTATATTATAAACATGACTGATGTAAAACAGGTCAAAGGCAACTATTGAAAACATAATTTTTTTCAGGAAGCTTCATCCTTCCACTGTGTGCCATTTATCAGTTGCTGGTTGAGTGGGAGGGCATGTGGACAACCTGCTTCCAGCTCTTCCCCCCAGTACTCCTGTTTGGTAGGGGATACAAGAGAGTGTGCCTGCCTAGAAAGGAGGGTGTTCTCCTCTTTCTGTACTCTGCTTGGCTGCCTCTGTACCTGATGGTGTGCCTGTGATCACAGCTACTTGTACAGGGAATTATACAGTATGAAATTTATAGCCTGTGGCAGAGCGACTGTGTTCTGCTCAAGATTAACTGTCAATTCAACTCAATACAATGCCAATTTAGAAGAGAAAATAAAAAATGCTCTAAGCCTGATGGTTGGGTGTACAGTTCATAGGAGCATAAACATGCTGACTCATGAATGGAGATGGAGTGGGATCCATGCGTGGGATCCTCGTATGCAGAGACACTGAGCTCATTCACATGGAGGTGTCATGTGCTGTCCTACAGGAAGGGTGGAAAATTTGGGCAGGTTTCATAATGGTATTGTTAAGGCTCAGGAACAAGTCAGTTGCCTGTTAACTTACCATCTCAACTGCGGATCCGGCAGGCTTACCAAGAGTGCCAGGGCTAGAGAGGAGGGAAACATCAGCCATGATTTCCATTCCTGATTGATAACCAATGAGACCCCTACTGGAAAGTACACATGTATGGATTTCAGGTGAAGACAGGATCGGACTTGAATGTGATGCTCCCATGATCAAATATCCTGCCAGTGTGGCTCACATTAAAGAATGGCTTTTTGAATGTGGTACCATATATAGGCCTGAGCCAACACTTTCAAGAGAGGAGAGTAAAAATAGCTTTAAAATTATGCAAAGTCAAGAGTTAATAAAATCTTTAAAACACTTAGGAGAAACTTTTGATAGCTGACAGCTTTGGAAAGGTAGTATGTTAATTTGATGTTTCATTTGAAACACAAGCCAAGACAACTGACAGAAAAAAGGAAATTCATCTTCTCCAGGCCATAATGACTTTTTTTTATTACCTATAAACCCTTAAGTGTGTGTTATTGCATTCAAAACCCTGGAGATCCTCTCTCTCTCTCTTTTTATGAGTATCTGTACGCACTTTCTACAATGTGACTATTGTAGAAATCCAGGAACCAGGCAGCACCTGAACCCTGTAATAACTGCAGTAGAGTAATGAATATCATGTGTGTGCCAGACAGCTAACTCACCTCAAAAAAAGCAGAAAGAAAATAATCTTGATTCTTGATCGCTTCAAATAGGTTGTTCTTTGGAATTACTTACATCGTGGCAGCTTACTCACTTCTGGCTCAAACATATTTATTTTTCTCTATGCTGTGACAATCAAAAAGAGTGTGATGGCTTCACACAGCATTCTCTGCAATTGCCTGATATGGAAACAATTATGTCAGTGTGCGAGAGTTGGAAGTGGGCTGGAGTGTGGAGGTTGCCGATTTGAGGAAAAAGGTGTGATTTTTCATCTGTTACAACATTGCCTGATTTTTAGTGTCTGCCCGGGAGAAAGTGCCATTTACTAGAGGAAATCTGAAGGAGCCGATTCACTTTGATGTAACTATAAAAGGCACTGGATGATGGCTAAGTTCTGCAAGGTGCAGTAAGTGCTCAGCTCTTTTGATTTAGAATTATATTGTCCCTGCTGGACGCTGAACGCCAGATCCTGAGAGGAGTTTCTGAAATTATGCATTCTCACTTAATTTCAACAATTTCTAGGTTGTGTTGGATGTTTTTACCAAATGTTATGTACACACAAAAAGGAAGAAATTTAATGAGATTAATTGGCTTAATATATCAGACATTAAGGCCTTGATTTTAACCCCCTCGCCCAGTGAGAATGGTGCATGGGGCAGGGGGTTAAGATTAGGCCAAGTTGAGGCCGCTCCATTCCCGTCTGGCGCCATTTTAGCTTTGCTGACTTGCAAGTCAGTTGAGGCTCCTGCTCCAGGCAGGCAGAGGCCGATTTCAAATTAAAAGGTCACAGCTCGATGATCTCATCGGAGCTGCAACATGATTTTAACGACGAGTCGGGGGGAGGTACACACTGTGTGGCACCCAACAGCCGAACCACGGCAGGAAGCGCCGACTGGCCAGAGGAGGCCAAAGTAAGTTTTATAAACTGACTTTTGTGAGAACTCCTTGAGAGCCTGGAGTGCTCCTGCAAGCCCCGCAAGGAGTCGTTGGGCCTACCTAGCCCTGGCCATGCCTCTCCTTCTGCGCGCTGGCATTGGCTAACAAAGAGCTGAAGTTATGCCAAGGACAGTTCTTTCGGGTCCCTGGCATCCTAAGGCTCCCGTGCCGATTTTCCACTCCTACCCGCCGTCCCGGACATCAGTCCTGCCAGTTTCGGGTGGGAGACAGTGCTGCAATATTTAAATGAGGTTCGGGAGTTAAAATGGCCTGGGCCTCATGCTGTGCTTCCCGTGGGGGGTTTTGTCCTTTTGTTTCTGGGACATGGGCTCCAATCCTGACAATAATGTATACAATTGGGAAGCCCCAATCCAGATCTCAGTGGAGAGGAGTGCAAAACTGCCCATAACTTGGTCACTAAATGGCATTAAATTGGCCTTTTTCCCAAACATGTCACCAATATGCAAATGCCTCATTGTTGCAATAGGGGAGACACTTGCAAACTGATGCATTATTGGGAGTTTTGATGAAATAATGTAGAAGGAGCTTTACTGTGCCACTGTCCTGTGCTATATCTGATCCAGGGGCTGTTTGATGGGACAGTGTAGAAGATGGTTTGCTCCATCTCTATCCTGTGTTATACTTGGCATGGGAATGTTTGATGGAATAATGAGTGCTAAAAATGTTTCATTCTCAGCACTAACATTATTCACCTTGATAAACACCAAAAAGCACAATATTATGACCTATGTTGTCAGATAGACCCCTGAGGGGTAATTTTTGTTGCCACTGGAAATAACAGAATACCTTGATTCACTCCCATTGTGAGGTGTAGTTTTGGCATCAACCACAGTGCTATTGAGGTGAGTGAGTACACGATGTTGGTGATGTAGTGATGTCAGTTCTATTGTGCGGCTTAATTTGAAACTCACAACTGGTCATCTCAGGCAATAGAAAGGTTAATATTAGGGCGGGGGCTCTGAAATAAGAAAATTAAGCAGATTAATTTCTCCAGTGAAAGGGGTGAGAAATGAGAATCCATCACTCTTCTGAAAATGATCACCTTACAATGACCATCAAGGAAATCCAGGCATCCAGAAATAGTTTTCACAGAAGATATTCCCCACCATATATTGGAGAAAATAGAAAATGGTAATGATTGAACTCAATTCGACTCGGGTCAAGGCAGCTCAAAATAAACTAAATTCTACTGAAATAAAAACAGAAAATGCTGGAAATACTCAGCAGGCAGCATCTGTGGAGAGAGAAACAGAGTTAACGTTTCAGGTCGATGACCCTTCGTCAGAACTGGAAAAAGCTGGCGATCGAACAGGTGCCTGAGATGACCATTTTCTGATTTTATTTCAGATTTCCATCATCCACAGTATTTTGCTTTTGTAATAACTACTGAGCTTCAGTTGGAAATGATCCGAAGTGGACAATTCATATATTTGTCGACGAGTCCCATTTTGGATCGCTCCTACGAACAATGCCGGACAGGTAAAGACCCTCTGCTTTATCGAGCCTGTCCCAACAATTGTGATACCTTGTGCATCACAATATATTTTCTACCCCACCTGAAACCATGTGATCTCCTGGGAGAGGCAATTTTTTTTTTTTAAAACACCCAGGCCAATTTGGGGAAAAAATCTGGGAAATTCCTCCCCGACCCATCTAGGCAATCGAAACTAGAGAATAGATCACTCTGGCCCTGAATTTCCTGCAGTACCTACCTTCTGTAAGAGGTGATCCCTGCCCCAGCCAGAAACAGGTCCAGCTCTTGTTTGAAGGAATTCAGTGAATCAGCGCCCATCGCACGAGATGGCAGCTTGTTCCAGAGGTCCAAGGAAAGAACCACCTCCTAACATCTAACCTAGATCTGGCCTTATATAACTTCGATTTGTGACCCCTGGTCCTCCTTAACCTATTTAATTGGAACAAACTGTCAACTGGAACACAATTTATTCCCTTCATTATCTTATAAAGCTCAGATCACCTCTAAGTCTACGCTTCTCTAAAGTGTAGAGTCCCAACTCTTTTAGCCTATCTTGATAACTAAGATGCTTTAGACTGGGAATTAGTCTAGTGGCCCTCCTCTGCACCCTTTCCAAAGCTTCAGTATCACCCACCATGTGAGGAGACCAAAATTGGACACAGTATTCCAAGTGCAGCCTGACCAAGGTCTTGTACAAGGACAAAATATGTTTGCCTCGTCTTATACTCAATTGTCCTATGGATACACCCCAACACCCTATTTGCTCTAGCTATCGCTTCTCGGCATTGCTCATGTACCTTTAAAGATGTATGCACTAGAATGCCCAAATCTCTTTCTATCTCCACGTTCTTTAACGCTTTTCCCTGAAGGGTGTATGAATCTTGATCATTTGCCCTGCCCACATGCAGAACACTGCACTTATCCAAGTTATACATCATTGGCCAGTCATGAGCCCAATCTCCCAACACATTAAGATCCACCTTCATTGGTGAACTTGGATAATGCGTGTCCGCAGGATCTTCAGTGGTGGGACATTACAGTGGAGTCTAATTGTGTCTTTACCTGATGTCCATATACACACTCACATGTATTCCAGCAGGGGTCACTGGATAACAATCAGGAGCAGGAACCCCAGCTCATTTCTCCAAGGATGTTAAGATCATTTGCAGTGTCACAATATCACCTAGCAGACACCACAAGATTACACGATAATTACAGATAAGGAATGCCATTTTAGCTCATCCACCCAGAATGACTGTAAAGTCCACCCATTGGAGCATCTAATTGATTTTTACATAAAGGTTTTAACTGCACTAGTGTATCCAGGAGTCCACTCTTTGTGTTGATCACTCATTGTGTGAAGAAATTCTTTTGGCTTTTACTAGTTTGAACTGTGGCCCCTTGACTTACCTTACAATTTAAATCTGGATTTTCCTTTTCCAGTCTCATACCTCTATAAGATGACCTCTCAGACACCACCTTTTAAGGCTGAAAAACCCAACTTTCAGATTCTAATATTATGAATCAGCCTTGTAGCTCTTCTCTGCACTGCTTCCAACAGTTGAATGTCTGAGATGTGTCTCAGTGACCAGAACTGGACACAGTACTCAAGCTGTGGTCTAACCAGAGTGCTGTACAGTTTGATCATGACTTTCTCTGACTTGTATTCTACAGTTTTGGCTATGTAGTTCGACATGCTATTGACTTTGCTGATTAATACTCGACTTTGGTTCGACGTGAGCTTTGAGTCTACTAAGGCTCCTAGCACTGTTACATCTTCATCTTGAGCTATTTCAACACCATTCATGGAGTATGTATATTGCCCATTTTTCCTTCCTATGTGCAGCCTGTATTAAATCTTATTTGCCATTGATCTGCCCACATACATATTTTGTCCAGCCTATTCAGTAATTTCTGAGTTACCTCCTGTGATTCCACTGACCCTTCTAGTTTAATATAATTTGCAAATTTAACCAATTTGCATTGAGTTTCTGAGTCCAAGTTATTGATGTAAATTAAAAACAGTAGTGATCCCAACATCGAGCCCTGAGGCACCCCCATCAGTACTTCCCCTCTCTCCACATGTAATTCTACCCCTCAGTCAATTTCTTAACCATACCCAAGATTTATCCTGAATCCCCACAGCTGTGAGCTTAACTAATAACCTTTCACATGGAACTTTGTCAAATGCTTTCTAGATGTATAGGTACAACATGTTGTCTGGCTTACCACAGTTCACTTGGGATGTCACTTCCTCAAAGAAGTAAAGGAGATTAGTCAGGCAAGATCTTCCCTTTCTGAATCCACAGGAGTAGGCCATCCAGCCCCTCGAGCCTGCTCCGCCATTCAATTAGTTCAAGACAGATCTGTACCTCAACTTCACTTACCCGCCTTTGATCCATATCCTTTGATACCCTTACCTAACAAAAATAAGTTGACTGCTGTTCACTAAGTTATTAAAATACAGATAGTCTTCAAGTTTACACCTGATAATCAATGTCATTATTTTACACAGGATTGAAGTAAAACTAATGACTCTGGAGTTGGCTATGTCTGATTTATTGCCCTCTTTTGAATATCGCCACTATTCCTGTTTCCAATCTACTGCTATGTCCCCAGTGTCTCCCTCATAATAATTGTCAATTCCTCACAAATCTCCTGTCTAGTCAGTTAATTCAGCATAGGTCGGGAATAGAACAGTTAGCTGCAAAACTCTTGTTCCTGCAGTTGTCTGGGAAGGTTGCTGTGCTGTGGATGGATTAGCAATTGCATCACAAAACTGGATTTTCCTTAAGCATGTTTGAACATTTTAATAAACTTAAAAAAAGATTTTTTTTTTTAACAGTGACATAATGAGATTTGTACATTAAAAATGGCATCATTGTGCAGCTTGGTTTACCAGCACAAGGTAGAATGATGTGGCACGTGTTTTACCAGGATGATGTTGATGGCCTTTTGACATCCAAAATTGCAAACAGTAAACTATATGGTTGTGCTTTTAGTTCTGGGAGCTTGTTTGTGTCAGGAACTTGTCATTGACACAAATGTCAGCCATCCTTGTAAAATGGAGTAGAAGAACAGTTGCATATATATAATGCCAGAAAAACTTCACACAATTAATTATTTATCTAGAGTGCAGTGACTGTTGTTGTGTAGGCTGTCATCATGGCCTTCCACAGCTCTTGCTTCTAGCAAAAAAGTCACATTAATCATTTACAATGTGCATCCAGTGTGATAATATTCCCAAATCTGCTCATTACCTAAAAGCTTCAGAGATTAACCCCAGGGAGTCACCTACTGAACAGACCCAAAAGCTGACTGAACCAGTGGCCTGTGGGAAGGCTTCTAAGAGGGTCAGAGAAGCCCTTTAAGTGAAAGAAGCCTGTGGAGCGAACCTGTCACATAAAGGGGAACTCTAGAAAGGCAATTCCATTGATGGAATGCAAAGTTAGGGCAGCAGATGGAACATAAAATGAGCTTTGTGAAGATGATGTTGAGTAAATGGTGTAAAAGCAGATTGGAGTTGAAGTTTTCAAGATTCTGAAGGTGGTCAACAAAGTTAACCAAGGTCTCTCCTAATGACTCAGTTCATTCCAATCCAAAACTATGGTCCTAAATCTAAACAAAGGAAACTACAAAGGTATGAGGAGTGAGTTGGCTGTGATAGATTGAGGAGCTTCATTAAAAGGCATGACTGTGGATAGGCAATGGTTAACATTTAAGGAATGAATGCATGAATTGCAACAGTTATACATTCCTTTCTGGCGCAAAAACACAAAAGGAAAAGTGGCCCAACCATGGCTAACAAAAGAAATTAAGCATAGTATTAGATCCAAACAGGAGTCATATAAGGTTGCCAGAAAAAGTAGCAAGCCTGAGGATTGGGAGCAGTTTAGAGTTCAGCAAAAAAGGTCCAAGAGATTGATTTAAGAGGGGGAAAATAGAGTATGAGAGTAAACTTGCAAGGAACATAAAAGCGGATTGTAAAAGCTTCTACAAGTATGTAAAAAGAAAAAGATTAGTGAAGACAAATGTAGGTCCATTATAGTCAGAAACAGGGGAATTTAAAATGGGGAACAAGGAAATGTCGGAGCAATTAAGCAAATACTTTGGTTCTGTCTTCACAGTAGAGGACACAAATAACTTCCCAGAAATGCTAGGAAACCAAGGGTCTAGTGAGAAGGATGAATTAAATGAAATTAGTATTAGTAAAAAAATAGTGCTGGAGAAATTAATGGGACTGAAAGCCAATAAATCCCCAGGGCCTGATAATCTGCATCCCAGAGTACTAAAAGAGGTAGCCATGGAAATAGTGAATGCATTGGTGGTCATCTTCCAAAATTCTATAGATTATGGAACAGTTCCTGCAGATTGGAGGGTGGCAAATGTAACCCCACTATTTAAAATAGGAGGGAGAGAGAAAACAGGGAACTACAGACCAGTTAGCCTAACATCAGTAGTGGGGAAAATGCTAGAGTCTATTATAAAGGATGTGATAACAGGACACTTAGAAAATATCAATGGGATTAGACAAAGTCAACATGGATTTATGAAAGGGAAATCGTGTTTGACAAACCTACTGGAGTTTTTTGAGGGTGTAACTGGTAGAATAGATAAGGGAGAACCAGTGGATGTGGTGTGTTTGGATTTTCAGAAAGCCTTTGATAAAGTCCCACATAAGAGGTTAGTGTGCAAAATGAAAGCACATGGGATTGGGGGTAATATACTGGCATGGATTGAAAATTGGTTAACAGACAGGAAACAGAGAGTAGGAAAAAATGGGTCTTTTTCGGGGTGGCAGGCGGTGACTAGTGGCATACCGCAGGGATCAGTGCTTGGGCCTAGCTATTCACAATATATATCAATGATTTTGATGAGGGAACCAAATGTTATGATGTAAGAAAAAGGAGGCTTACCATCAAGTAACTTTAAAGTAAGCTTTAAGTAACTTATAAACACACTATATACAAGAGAGGTCTTTACCATGCCTCTGGTAGAAGCCTCTTACAATACTGAACAGACCAGTATTTATACCAGTCCAACAGGAAGTGACACATGACAGGAAGTGAGGTATGTACACAGTTCATAGTTCATAGTTCACAGTTCACAGTTCACAGGAAGTGATGACATAACTTCCCGGAAGTTATTATTTTTATCACATTCTTCCCTCCTGCAGGTTTAGGAGGCTGTGGTCTACCTTTTGGTCCGCAGCCGCCGAACAAGGAAGAGTCGCACCCGTTTGGATTCCCGTCGTAGAGGGTCGCTGGTCCGCTTACATGCGGTTGGCCATTGGCCAGAGTCCGTGTGGCCTGGATTGCCCTGTGAAGGGTCGGGGAGATCATGGCTTCGAGTACGAGCCCCAATAGGTTCAAAGTCAGACTGCCTCTGTTCAGAGGGAGGTGCAGAGCTGGTCTGTGGCAGACCAGTACTTTCATGCGTGGTACTGGGAGGGTCGCAACCTTGAGCACGGGGTTCTACCGGCACCAAGCTAGTTGGTGTCCGATCAGGATCCTGGCGAGGGGTACCCGATAGGTCCCAAGAGTTTCCTGGTGAAATGCCATCACCCGATGTCCCTCTAGGTCCTGGTGGGCAGGGAGCCAGATCCCGTAATGATACGGTAGATTCTCGGCCGTCGGAATATCGTATGTTTGCATAGGTGGGGTTGGCATCGGTTAGTTCGACCTCGTCTACAAGAGGGTCATTTTTAGACGTCCGAACGTATCTTCGGAGTAATACAGGTCCAGGAGTAGTTAGCCATGACGGGAGTGATGTCCCATGAGATGAGCGACGCTGGAATCCAAAGAACCGCTCATGAGGTGTAGTATTTGTGGCTGTAGAAAGCAGGGACCGTATATAGTGCAATGCATCCGGAAGCACTGTTTCCCATTGCTGGTCGGGTAGGCCCCGAGATCTTAAAGCGAGACGTACGGAATTCCAGATGATACCGTTATACCTCTCTACCTGCCCATTTCCGATGGGATGGTATGGTGTTGTTTTGCTTGTAGCAATTCCCCGTTCTGAGAGGTAGTCCTTGAGTTCCCTCGACATAAAGGATGGGCCCCGATCTGAGTGAATATAAGCCGGCATGCCACAGAGAGAAAATACCTGCTCAAGGCAGCAGATTACTGTGGACGCCAGCATATTGGAGCAGGGGAAGGCAAACGGAAAACGTGAATATTCGTCGATCATGGCGAGCAAATATGTGTTCCGAGTTGAAGAGGGCACTGGGCCCTTAAAATCGATGCTAAGTCGTTGCATCGGTTGGGTTGCATGTATGAGTATACCATCTGAGGGGCGGAAGAACTGAGGTTTTAATTCCGCACAAAGCCGGCATTCTGAGCATATTTTCTTTACATCTCCAGTGGAAAAAGGGAGATTCCGTGATCGTACGAAATGTAGCATGCGCGTAACGCCAGGATGGCACAAACCATTGTGGACATCCATGAGGGTGGAGGATGACATAGTGGAGCAGAATGCCCGTGTGAGGGTGTCCGGGGCCACATTCTCCTTGCCAGGCCGATAGAGAATGGTATAACCAAAAGAGGCCAGTTCCATCCTCCAAAGTTGTATTTTATTATTCTTAATTTTGGTTCGTTTTCGATTATCGAGCATGAAGGCGACTGATCGTTGGTCCGTGATCAATGTAAAGTGCTGGCGAGCTAGAAAATGGTTCCACTTCCGTACTGCCTCTATGATGGCTGTGGCTTCTTTCTCAACCGGAGGATAATGTAGCTCGGCACCTTGTAAGGTCCTGGACATAAATGCTACAGGACGACCTTCCTGATTCAGAGTAGCCGAGATCGCCACCTCCGAGGCATCACATTCAACCACGAAAGGGAGATTCTCATCAATGGAGTGAAGAGCCGCTTTCTCCAACTGTTTTTTGAGAAGGTTAAAGGCTGCAACAGCCGCTGTTTCCAGTGGAAATGATCTAGCATGCAGCAAGGGTTGGATTTTGTCCGAAAAATGAGGAATCCATTTAGCGTAGTATGCAAACAGACCGAGAGCCCGACGTAAAGAAGCTGGATTCTTAGGTGACGGGAGCTCTTGGAGCGGGCGAAGTCTTTCTGGGTCTGGCTTAATGATACCATTGCCTACGCAGTAGCCAAGGATGTTGATGGTCGGTTGCGACTCAACAGATTTGGATTCATTCAGGGTCAAATTACGGCGATGGAGGGCATCCCAAAATTTTTGGAGGTTGGAGTCGTGTTCCTGTTGATCGTGACCTGCAATGGTAATGTTATCAAGATAGGGAAAAGTGTCCCTTAGGTTTTCCTGCTTAACCAGGCCATCCATTGCCCGTTGAAAGACAGCCACTCCATTAGTAACCCCGAATGGGAGGCGACGAAATTGGTACAGCCGTCCATTAGCCTCAAAGGCTGTGTACTGCTTATCTGAGACCTTCAAGGGTAACTGATGATAGGCACTTTTTAAATCGTAAGTTGAGAACACTTTGTATTCGGCCAGTTTATTAACCATATCATCAATGCGTGGCAATGGGTAGGCGTCCAAGTTGGTATATTGATTGATGGTTTGCGAATAATCGATGCATAGTCGCTGTTTGTGAGGTTTTAGAGGGTTCTTGACAATGACGACTTGAGCCCGCCAGGGCGACGAACATGGTTCAATGATATCCCCTGCTAGAAGTCGAGAGATTTCAGCCGCAATAAAAGATTGGTCTTCCTGATTAAAGCGCCGCGATTTCGTTATTATCGGTTGGCATTGAGGTGGAATACTGGCAAATAATGAGGGTTCATCAAGTGAAGCTGCTGATAATGCACAAAATGGTAATTTAGACGGTATATTAGAAATAGTAAGTCCAGGTTTGGATCCACCAAACTCAATGGTGAGTTTCTTATGCTGTTTTTGGAAGTCCAGTCCTAAGAGGAGATCACTACATAAGTCCTTGAGCACCGAAAGTCGGGTGGAGGGATACATACGACCATGAAGTGTCATATCAACAACACAAAAGCCGGAGATTCTGGTATTAAGTGATGACTGGGCCATCGCAATTGCCTGGTCCGATGGGAAGACATGTAGTTTCAATTTCGCAACAATCTGTTCCTTAATGAAACTATCAGTACTTCCTGAGTCAATTAAGGCATCTAAGGTATGCCCTTTAATTGAAATTTTTGTGGCAGCATGAGACAGGTTCTGTGGGCAAGCAGCTGTAATTGGTGTCGTTGCACAGAGAGTGGCTAAAACTCTCGGTGTGCTTCTTCGGGAGAGAGCTCGAGAGGAAGCTTGATAGGTCCTAGCTGGAGCATCTTGATAGGCCCTAATTGGGGCAGTTCGGTAGGCCTTAGCTGGATTGGCCCTCGTAGAGGCCCTTGATAGGCAAACTTTAGCAAAGTGTCCTTTTTTCCCGCAATAACTGCAGATTGCATTGCGAGCAGGGCAGGTTTTCCTAGGGTGAAAAGCATCTCCACAAAAGAAGCATTCCTTCCTAGATTGCCAAGAGGCTGCTAAAGTGGGGTCGTCCTCCTCTTCTTCATCAGAATTATCAGAATTAGATTCCCCCATGATAGGGTTCACCTGAGACCGCTTGAATTGTCTGGTTGCAGCTACAGCAGCAGATCGAGATCTGGGCAGCTGATAGAGGTCTGCATTTCTCTTTGCCAAATCCAGTGAACAAGCTAGGTCAAAAGCTTTTTGTAGCTCAAGTGTTTTACTTTCTAGTAGACGCTGGCGTATAAATGGAGAGGCAATCCCGCAGATGAAAGCATCACGAATCATTTCTTGGCGGTACAGCTCAGCTGAGGCTGCCTGAAAGTTACAATCTACGCTGAGCCTGCGAAGTTCTTGCAGGAATTCGTCAATTGATTCCCCTGGCCCTTGTCGGGCTGTGGCCAGTAGATGTCTAGCATAGACCTCATTTGGGGTCTTGGCATACAGTTTCTTAAGTGCCCGAATCACCTCATCGTAATTATCCCATTCATCAACATATTCGAACACTTTTGGGGTCACATAATTGATAAGTATCTTCAATCTAGCAGGAGCATCCGCTTCACATTCATCCAGAAAATTCTCAAAAGTACGGTACCAATGCTTCCATACCCTGCCAGCTGCTGGTGCATTCGGGTCCAAGTCCAGACGAATAGGTCTAAGGATTTTCTCCATGATGGGTGGTTCCCTGGATCCTTAATTCCGAGTTTGTCCGAAGGTCTAGTATTCGTGAGTGTAAACACTAAGTTACTTAAATTGATGTAAGAAAAAGGAGGCTTACCATCAAGTAACTTTAAAGTAAGCTTTAAGTAACTTATAAACACACTATATACAAGAGAGGTCTTTACCATGCCTCTGGTAGAAGCCTCTTACAATACTGAACAGACCAGTATTTATACCAGTCCAACAGGAAGTGACACATGACAGGAAGTGAGGTATGTACACAGTTCATAGTTCATAGTTCACAGTTCACAGTTCACAGGAAGTGATGACATAACTTCCCGGAAGTTATTATTTTTATCACGTTATATTTCCAAGTTTGCTGACGACACGAAACTAGGTGGGATTGTGAGTTATGAGGAGGATGCAAAGAGGCTTCAAGGTGATTTAGACAAGTTGAGTGAGTGGGCAATTACATGGCAGATGCAGTATAACGTGAATAAATGTGAAGTTATCCACTTCGGTAGGAAAAACAGAAAAGCAGAGTATTATTTAAATGGTGATAGATTGGGAAATGTTGATGTACAAAGGGACCTGGGTGTCCTTGTACACCAGTCATTGAAAGCAAACATGCAGGTGCAGCAAGCAGTTAGGAAGGCAAATGATTTGTTGGCCTTCATTGCAATAGGATTTGAGTACAGGAGCAAGGATGTCTTACTACAGTTATACAGGGCCTTGGTGAGACCACACCTGGAGTATTGTGTGCAGCTTTGGTCTCCTTACCTAAGGAAGGATATACTTGCCTTAGAGGGAGTGCAACGAAGGTTCACCAGACTGATTCCTGGGATGGCAGGACTGTCGTATGAGGAGAGATTGGGTCGACTAGGCCTGTATTCACTCGAGTTTAGAAGAATGAGAGGGGATCTCATTGAAACGTATAAAATTCTGACAGGGCTAGACAGACTGGATGCAGGGAGGATGTTTCCCCTGGCTGGGGTGGGGGTCTAGAACGAGGGGTCACAGTCTCAGGATACAGGGTAGGACATTTAGGACTGAGATGAGGAGAAATATCTTCACTCAGAGGGTGGTGAACCTGTGGAATTCTCTACCACAGAAGGCTGTGGAGGCCAAGTCACTGAATATATTTCAGAAGGAGATAGATAGATTTCTAGACACAAAAGGCATCAAGGGGTATGGGGAGAGAGTGGGAATATGGTATTGCGATAGAGAATCAGCCATGATCATTGAATGGCAGAGCAGGCTCGAAGGGCCGAATGGCCTACTCCTGCTCCTATTTTTCTGTGTTTCTAATGAACATTTGAGCTATAGAGACCGGAAAGATCCCAGGTGCAGTCCCCATTCCATGCTGAATTACCTGATATTAGCTAAAGTGGCAGTAGGGTGCTACAATTAGCCCAAGTGTCTCTCGGTTAGGGAGAGAATAGTTAGTTAGTATTTCTGCTCTTGATCATAATCCAACAACCCCTACAAGAAATGTGTGGTTGTGGAATTCAGGCGAGAAAGGTATCGGGCTCAGCTGTGATCTCCCCATGGTTAGGCTAGGCTCGCACATGAAGAATTGTTCCTTGGGTAAGTTAGCAGAGAGTGACCAGCAGCTGTGAAGTTATACCCCAGTATACTTCCCTGCTGCAATGCTCCATCTCAACCTCAGTAAGCTCCCCGTTGGAGTAGAGCTAATTTACAGAACAAACGGAAAGCTGTTCAACCTCCGTCGCTTCCAGTCCAGATCCAAGGTATTCCCATCCTCTGTCATTGAAATGCAGTATGCAGACGATGCTTGCGTCTGCGCATGCTTGGAGGTCGAACTCCAAACCATCATCAACACCTTCACCGAAGCGTACATAGGCCTTAGACTAAACATCCATAAGACAAAGGTCCTCTACCAACCTGCCCCCGCCACACAATACTGCCCCCGATTATCAAAGTCCACGACGAGGCCTTGGACAACGTGGACCACTTTCCATACCTCGGGAGCCTACTGTCAACAAGGGCAGACGTCGATGATGAAGTCCAACACTGCCTTTAGTGTGCCAGTGCAGCCTTCGGTCGCCTGAGGAAGAGGGTGTTTGAAGACCAGGACCTCAAACCCGGCACCAAGCTCATGGTCTACAGAGCAGTAGTGATACCCGCCCTCCTGTATGCCTCAGAGGCATGGACCATGAACAGCAGGCACCTCAAAGCACTGGAGAGGTACCACCAACGCTGCCTCCACAAGACTCTGCAGATCCATTGGCTGGATAGGTGCACCAATGTCAGTATTCTCGCTCAGGCCAATATCCCCAGCATCGAAGCTTTAACCACCCTCGATCAGCTCCGATGGACGGATCACATCGTCCGCGTGCCCGATATGAGACTCCCAAAGCAAGCGCTCTACTCAGAGCTCTGACACGGCAAGAGAGCCCCAAGTGGGCAGAGGAAATGCTTCAAGGACACCCTCAAAGCCTCCTTGAAAAAGTGCAATATCCCCACCGACACCTGGGAATCCCTGGCCCAAGATCGCACAAAGTGAAGGAGAAGCATCCGGGAAGGTGCCGAACACTTCAAGTCTCTTCGCCAGGAGCAAGCGGAAGCCAAGCACAGGTAGTGCAAGGAGCGCACGTCAACCCAAGCACCCCACCCACCCGCCCTTCAACCACCGTCTGCCCCACCTGTGACAGAGACTGTAGGTCCTGCATTGGACTCATCAGTCACCTGAGAACTCATTTTTAATGTGGAAGCAAGTCATCCTCAGTTCCGAGGGACTGCCTAAGAAGAAGAAGGTACCCCAGTAAGAGTCAGTACCTTCTGGAGAGGAGGGAAGCCAAAGGACAAAACAAAGTTGATCCAGTTAAATTGTTCACTAAAGTGAAGCCTTCAAATAACAGGGGACTTGTGTTAAAAATGAGACTTTAGGCATAATAAGTGAAGTTACAAGTAAGGCCATTAAAGCAAATGACAAATTGAATGTGAGAGGTAATTAATTCTGTACTTGGAAAGAGAATGAATTGTGAGGTATTGTAAAAAGGCAGGTAGATGGGTTTGATCTACCATAAATGGATGAGTTTGTTGGGCCTAATGGACTTTACCTGTTTTTAAAAATTGGTATGATCTCTCTCTTGACAGAAGGACATTATGGCCCAGAAATTCGGGGCCTGGCCCAGCTGCCGGCACGCTGTGCTTGCATGTCCCAGGGGCGTAGTTAGTGCGATGCGTCCCCTGGGATCACGTGAGCCATGGGCAGCCAATCGGAGGAGGGAAAAGCCCGTTCATAAGATTGACAGGAAGACCTGTCTAAACTTATGAATACTAAAATAGCAGTAAACCTTCAAATACATTTTTTTTTAAATCACACTTTTTAAATAAACTATAAATTACATTAAATAACTATTTTAAACAATAATTTAAATTTTTGAAAAAATAATTTTATATTCTAACGGGGCTAAAAATAAACTTACCTTGCTTTAAAATATTTAAAAATAATAAACCTGTGGAAAAAATGTTTTAATTTTAATTAATTGACCACTTACCTTGCAAAAAGCAGGCCTTACGCCTGCTTTTTAAATGTGTAAATCCTGCAGGCTTACCCTCCCGGGAAAACCTGTAAAAAAAAACTAAGCTCAAAGCGCATGCGCAGCCTCTCCTGCGCGCACGTTCGACCTCTGAACCCCTTCGTTCAGAGGATCGGAAGTGCCGGTTTCCCGCGCATGCGCAGTGCATGCAACTTCCATTTGGCCTACGGGTGAGTACCCCATGCGTACTCACCCGTGGAGACCCGAATTTCTGGGCCATTATTGATGGTCTGTTTGCTGATTGACTGAAGGCACAGAGTTAAATAACTCAAGCCTGAATGACATTCTGAAATAACAGAAGTTCTCAATGTTAAAAAATAATCATAAAATGAGCTAAAACCCAACTTAGTGCTCTCCAGGGATCTTCCTAACCCTGTCCCTGAGCTGAGAGTATTTCCATTTCCTGCTGAATTATGCTACTGTCACGTTTTTGGATTTTTGATCCTATTTTTTGCTTCACAAAAAGGATTTTGGGATTGAGCAATGTTTAAGTGTGTTTTAAAAGAAAATGGGAGCTAAATTCGACAGCCCTCAAAAACGAGCACGGGGATCGCGATGCGCAATTAGCCCACGCCCGTTGCTTCCGATGCACGCAGCACTCCAACTTCGTGCTGTCTGCTCATTTAAATGATTTTACCATGTAGCCAGTGCTAACCATGCTGTTGAGTGGCTGCACATCTCAGCAGGCGGCCAATATTGTGAGAGGCTAGCACCAGTTAAAGCTAGCCTGCACAATCTAAAGCCAGCTGCACCTCTTAAAGGGGAGGTGCATTGTGGCTGGAACAGGTGCTAGAAGTCATTGTGGAAAACATTCTGACCTGGGAAAGAGTGAATAATGGCACAACAGGGGAGAGAGTGGGCTCCAAGATTTTCCAACGCTGTACTGGAGGCCTTGGTGGAGGAAGTGGAGAGGAGGAGAGATGTGCTCTGTCTACAGTGGGCCAGGAGGCCCTCCAGACAAACTCTCAGAAGGCAATGGTAGCAGATAGCCATAGTGGTAAATACCAGGAGTCAAGCCTTGAGGACCTGGGTGCAGTGTTGCAAAAAGTTCAATGACCTCACAGGAGTGGTCAAGGTCAGTGAATGTGCCTTCAAATACCATATCCCACTAACTGCACTACTGCCTTCAGCAGCTGCTCAATCCACCACACCCCCATCACTCACCTACCAGTAATCTCTCAAGACTCATACCTAACATTCATAGCTTCACCTCACCCTCACACCCTTGCACTGCTGCAAGCCTCACACCCAAGGGCAACTAGGGATGGGCAATAAATGCTGACCTTGCCAGCGACGCCCACATCCCATAAACGAATAAAAAAAAACCCACATCTGACAGCTTGCACACTGCTAGCTATTCAACCATGACAGCCACATCACCCAAACACATTGCACCACACTCACTGACACACTTCCCTCTCTCCTGTAGGACAAGGTGGTGCACAACCGGAGGCAGCAGGACCTAATTGGTGGGGTCAGGCGCGGCTGCATTTCCTTACCCCCATGGAGGAGACAGTGCTCACCATCATTGGAGAGGCCATTGCTGAGGCCGTGGCCAATGGCAGGGCTGAAACCATAGAAGATGACGGTATCCTCATATATAATACTCCTTCTCACATCCCACTTCACCTCATCCCACAACCTTTTCTGATTTAATAGCTGCAGATGGTGTAAGTATGCATCTCTTGCTCTCCCATCCTCCCCTCACCACAACCCCACCCTTGTGCCTTTCTCCTTTCAGATACCCAAGAGCTGCCCAACCTGGCCAGGCAGTGAGAGAAGAGCAACAGGTGGAAGAGCAGGAAGACAGTGATGAAGAAGAAACACCATCGTTCGATTTCACACTCGCAGCCACCAACTCAGATATTGACACTGCGTGTAATTTAGAGGATAGCATAGAGGCAGGATCTGCACATGGTGAGACAACGGGCATCAGGGGGCAAAGTTAGCGTAGATGCCAGCTCCCTGGAGGGTGAGGTCTCACACGAGTTCTGCTGCAGAGGATTCAGATGAGCACTTCAATGGGGCAGGCTACAGAAGAAGGTTGATGGGTGTGCACAATAAAAAGCTTGGTGTATTGGCAGGCCTGCCAGAAAGCATATGTGAAATGTCAAGGAGCATAGAGGAGTCTGGCAACAACTTGGCACAGGGTTTTGCGCAGAGCTTGGAGCCCATCCTTTCCAACATGGAAGTGGTGGCCGACTCCACTAGCTTGTGGACCCAACCATGATGCAGCATCTGATGGCCGATGTCTCAGCTTCTATTGCAGCACAAACAGCAGCCACTCAACGTCTGAGTGCTGCAGTGGAAGCTCAGACTTCTGTCATGCAAGGCCAGCTTGCTGCCATGAATGCTCAGACTGCTGCCATCATGGCTGTGGATACCAGTGTTCAAGGGGGCTTGCACGCATCACAGCAGTCCAGCAATCTGTCCTCCAACAGATTACTAGGATTGCTGAGGCGCTGCTCCGGGGGAGTGGCAGTGGCTCTGTGGAGCACGAACCTGCTGTACTCTCTCAGGATGACAGCATTTGTCCTCCCATCACTACCACTCTGCCAGTGCCCTTGCTGTTGCCTGTCAGGCAGCCCAGACTGCTACCGCCCATTCCGAGACGGTGCAGTCCTAAGCCGGGCCTTCTAGGCCCAGAGCTGCTCGAGGTTGTCCTCCAAGGTCATCTACAGTATCCCCCACTGAAAGTCAGCGGCCTTCCACCAGCCATGCTGCAGCCACTGGGGTAGCACTGCGTAGGAGCACTAGGAGAGGTAAAGACACATGAAAGACGGGCACTAAGATAATGCACAAGGTGATTAGTTGACGTTTGTGTGCAATATGCCATGATTTGATTTATAAATTTGGTTTGGAATGTTTATTTTGTGTTTGCTTTTATTTTTGCATTGTGGTCAAGCGTATGCTGTGATGGTCAGTGACAGAGGGAATGTGTGGGACTGTTGGTGAATGGGAAACTGGGGTTGCGTTTACTGGTATCGCAGTCAGATGAGTTGTTCACGGACAGCCTGACCAGAAATGGGCTGTCTAGGTTGCCTCCTTCCTTCCTCTTCCTCCTCCTCTTCCTCCTGTTCCTCAGCTGCTCACCTTAGAGCTGGTGGCTAAACTGTGCCGTCATTATGGCGAGGTTGTGCAGGATGCTACAGATCACTATGAATCTTGACTCCCCGCTTTGCCAAGTACTGAAGGGCTCCTCCAGAGCGGTCCAGGCAGTGGAAACGTTGTTTCAGCACGCCAATGGTGTGCTCTGTGACATTTTGTGTGGCAGCATGGCTTTCATTGTATGAATGCTGCCCACGTGTGCGTGGGTTGTGCACCGGGGTCATGAGCCATGTCACCAACAGATAGCCCTCGTCTCTCAGTAGCCACTCTTTGGTTTGTCGTGGTGGCTCAAATGCAGATGGCACAGCGAATTGCCGCAGAATGCAGCATCATGACTGCCACCAGGATACTGGGCATTGAACTGCATGATTCACTGCATATGGTTGCACACCAGCCGGATGTTAAGGTAGTGGAATCCATTTCGGTTATGGTACATGTCAGAGTTGACGTGCAACACCCGCAAAGTACCGCACGCACAGTCAATGGTACCTTGCACCCTGGGGATGCCTGCAATCCATATGAAGCCACGTGCTCACTCTGCCTGCTGCTCTCTGGAAAGAGACAATGAAATGTAGTCAGCTCTCTTGGAATACAGAGCCTCAGTGACCTCCTTTACGCAACAGTCGACAGCAAACTACAAGATTTTTCAAATATCTCCAGCTCTAGCCTGGAAGGAGCTCAATGCATAAAAGTTCATGGCCACCGTGAACTTCACGGCCACTGGTAATGTGGTCCTCGCCCTGCTCTGAGGTTGCAGTTGTGGCTGCAGCAGGTGGCAGATTTCAGTGAGGATGTCCTTGGTGAAGCACAGACATCTGACACACTGTTCCTTGCTGAGGTTCACGTAGGAGAATTGCTCCCTGAAGACCCTGGGTGGATATGGCCTCCTGCTGAGAGCCCTTCTCCCCCTCTTCCTCCACCCTCTTCCAGCAGCTTGTCCTGCTCTGTGCCACCTCTGCTCATTCTCCCTCTCATGCTGTAGTCCAAGGGGAATGCCTACTACTGCACCCATGTCTGGGAGCAAGTCGTTTGTGCAGAAGCCTTTCAGTCAGGACAAAGTCCTTCAGCACCTGCCACACCACTCCTAATAGACTTTAGCAACTTTAAAGAAGTTTACAAAGCGCAAAACACTTGTACACTCTCAGCAACAGCCAATAGCAACTAATTGGCAACTAACCTGAAAGTAGTTGATGATCCCGTTATATAGTGCTGATGAGAGGTCCTTCCTGCTGTTGAACGCATGTTCAGCTGTGCGAGTTTAAGAAAGGGCGTTAGATGGAGCGTTGCGCACCAAAATGGCAGCGCTGATGTCAAATCAGCATTACATGCTGATTGATGTCATGATCTGCCTACTTTGCATACTTCCGGTGGATCCAAAACAGCACTCGTAGCGGCAAAACAGCGGGCGCTAAGGAGCCGAATTTTGCAGCCAGTGAATTCTCACTGTTTTAAAGTGAAAAGCTGCAGGCATTTTGAGAATGTGTACTAAAGCAAAACATTGAAACTATTACCTATGATGATTGGGAATAATAAGGGGTCATTATTTCATCCCAGGCGCTCCCAGCAAACATTCGCAACATAGGGAGCACAAATGCCCCTTTTTGAGCTTTGAATGAAGTAGGGGGAGGGGGGAAGGCATGATGGCAGGCTTGATTAGCAGTTCTTCTACCAAACCACAGAACAGGGGGAGGGGGAGGAACCAAGCCCCAACTTCCTATGGGGCAGGACACCACAGAACAAAGAGCCACATGTTTGCAGTCAGGCTTTTAAACCAGAAAACTATGAGGGCAAGTTTTTGCCAGACTCAGCAGGTTAGAATGCAGGAGGGCAGTTAGAAGTTATTCTGTTTAAGTTAAGCAAGAGGACCCACTGATGTGGGGAAGCATACCATGTTCATTATTCTGTATTAATAAATGAAGACAAGTTGTAATTATTGAATGAAGTGAATCTGATCATAACTGTTGCAATGTATGTTCACTAGCTGTGAAATAAAATAGCTTAACATTCTATCGTGTTTCATCTTACCAAATGTTTTCTCAGTGCATCTTTGAAAAGATTTGTGAGGTACATGAAGCCATTTGTGGTCACGAGGGGTACAATTGTTATGTCTTGGGCTATGCTATTGTATAAGTAGATATTGGGTAGTGTGAGTCTACTCTGGCATGTAAGGGTCATGAGATCGATTTATGGGAGAGACTGACGTCACTGAACCCAAGAGGGTATTTATAACAAACCTGGATACGTAACAGATACCTATATCTGGCCTCTACAGGTGGTTAGAAAAAAATCTGACCTTGTGACACTGCTAATTAGAAAAGCACTGTGGCAGAGGGTAGGGCTTTATTTCAGTGTGACACAAACAATTTCTCAGGAATGGTCTGGAGATTGGCATTAAGGAGCCGCTGCTAGGCATGGGTTGAAAGCTAACCAACCAAAACTTCCCAGTATGAGTATTACATCTATCAAAAAGAAAGACTTGCATTTATATAGCACCTTTCATGACCTCAGGACGTCCCAAAGTGCTTTACAGACAATGAAGTACTTTTGAAGTGTAGGCACTGTTGCAATGTAGGAAACGTGGCAGCCAATTTGTGGACAGCAAGCTCCCACAAGCAGCAATGCGATCATTGTTACGTCCGTGTAATAATAAGAAAAGGACTGCAGAGAACGGTACAACAGGTGTTTACGCAATGTGGTTCAAACTGCAACTGACTGTACAGATCACTACTCATTGTTTATATACAGGTGTGGTCACTGCCGGTACTACAGGATACAGGAGCTGTAAAAAGTAGTTCTCCCCCTTAAAGGTACATACATTACAATTCCTCCCCTTTTAGATTAACAGTACCATAACACTCATTTAACAATTAAATATCAAACTAATTACAATTAACACTTTTAACATGCAACATTAACTGAAAATAGTCTATTTATAAATTCAGTCTTTGGGGAGGCTTCCTGATTCTTTCTGGATAACGCCTTACCCGAGTGTCTCGCTCTTGGTGCGGAGGCGATTCTAGCACCCTGTCGTCAGTTGATTCATCAGCTTCCAATGCTATTGTTTCTGAGGTAGATGCGACCTGTACGTCGGGTTCCTCACCAGGTACGTATGGCCGAGACATGGGGTTGACTCGTTCCTGTGACTCTAGGATCTGGTCAGCATGGCGTCTCACAATGTTCTCCCCAACATCCACTGTGTACATTAGTGGCCCCTGCCATGTGCATTTTATTCCTGGTTGCCATTTCTCTGTTCGGTAGTCGCGGGCCAAGACTGGTTGCCCTACATTGAAGCTCCTTGTCGGCTTCTCATTGATGTGCTGGAATTGCTTACTCTCAACATCTCTTCGTACATTTGGTCTGAGCAAATCCAGACGAGATCTCAACCTTCGGTTAAAGAACATCATGGCCAGGGCCTGGTTGGCGACTGCATGTGTCGCATTTCTGTAGGCTAACAGGAAATTGTCCACCTTATGCTGCAGTGGAATGTTGTCATTGCACATGGCCTTCACTGCTTTTTTAAATGTTTGTACGAACCCCTCAGCCAATCCATTTGTGGCTGGATGATACGGGGCGGATGTGTAATGCCTTACCCCATTCCTTTTCATAAATCTTCGAAACTCTTCAGACACAAACTGTGGTCCGTTATCAGAGCAAATCTGCTCTGGCAAGCCGTTCCTGGCAAAAATGGTCCGTAGGACTGCAATAGTTTTCTCCGTGGTGGTGGAGGACATTTTGATCACCTCAGGCCATTTCGAGTGCGCATCCATGGCTATTAAAAACATTGAGTCCATGAATGGACCAGCAAAATCAATATGCACCTGTTGCCATGGAGATGAGGGCCACTCCCATGGGTGTAGAGGGGCATGTGGTGGTGCATTTTGGACCTTCTGGCATCCTGAGCAGCTCTTTGTCAGGTCCTCGATTTGCTGATCGATCCCCGGCCACCACACATAAGCCCCAGCAAGGCTTTTCATTTTCACCCCTCCCAGATGACCTTCGTGAAGCTCATTGAGCACTCTCTCCCTTAACTTGGGTGGAATTACCACTCGGGATCCACACATCAAGGTCCCCTGGCATACTGACAGCTGTTCTCTTCTGGATGAGAATGCTGGCAACAGTGAGTCGCCATGTGCTGGCCATCCCTTCACCGTCAAATCATATACCCAAGACAGTGTCGGGTCATTTCGGGTCTCCTTCTCTATGCCAGCGTTAGTTACTGGCAAGCATTCAATTATAGTCGAATGAAATATTTCGACAGGATCCACTGCTGGTGCTTCCTCCGCAGTAGGCAGTGGCAGGTGTGATAGCCCATCAGCGTTTCCATGCTGTTTCGTGCCCTTCTACTCGATTTCATATTGGTGCGCCCCTAGAAAAAGGGACCATCTTTGTAGCCGTTGCGCAGTCATCACCGGAACGCCCTTCTTTGGATTAAAGATGGAGACAAGTGGTTGGTGGTCAGTCAGCAAGGTGAACTTCTGCCCGTGCAGATAGTGATTGAACTTTTTCACTCCCCACACTAGGCTGAGGGCCTCCCTGTCAATCTGGGCATAGTTACGCTCGGCTGAGGTTAGTGACCGAGACGCAAAGGCTACTGGCCTCTCTGAGCCGTCCGGGAATTTGTGCGACAGCACCGCTCCAATGCCATAGGGTGATGCATCACATGCCAACTGAATTGGTAGTGCTGGGTTGAAATGAGTCAACACCTCCTTTGATGTGATCAATGCTTTGCTCTTCTGGAAAGCTCGTTTACATTCGTCACTCCACTTCCATGGTACCCCCGTTTGCAGTAGGGTGTTCAGTGGGTGTAGTACGGTAGACAAATTCGGCAAGAACTTATGGTAGTAGTTCACCAGCCCGAGGAACGACCTCAGTTGTGACACATTTACCGGTGCTGGAGCCTTGACTACTGCCTCAATCTTTTCAGGGGACTTATGTAACCCCTCTTTATCAATAACGTGGCCACAATACGAGATCTGCTTCTGGAAAAGCTCGCATTTGTGGCGATTAGCTCGGAGCCCATATTCCTTCAATCTAGTGAGCACCTGCTCCAGGTTGGCGAGGTGATCACTGTCATTTTTGCCCGTGACCAGGATGTTGTCCAAATAACACTGGGTCCCTGGAATCCCTTGCAGGACTTGTTCCATTGCCCTTTGCCAAATAGCCGGAGCTGATGCTACCCCGAACACCAGCCGGTTGTATTGGTAGAGACCTTTATGAGTGTTGATCGTGAGGTACTGTTTTGAGGCTTCTTCTACCTCCATTTGCAGGTACGCCTGGGCCAGATCAATCTTAGTGAAGCGTTTCCCTCCAGATAGCGAGGCGAAAATATCTTCAATCCGCGGAAGCGGCTATTGTACAGTGTGAAGGACTGGGTTCACTGTCACCTTAAAGTCCCCACAGATGCGAACCTTCTTTGGTTCCCCAGGCTTTTTACTCAACGACCTCTTCATTACAGGAACGATGGGTGTAGCCCACTCGCTCCAGTCCACTTTGGACAGTACTCCTGAACGTTCCAAACCTTCCAGCTCTGCTTCGATGGCTGGGCGGATCGCATAAGGTACCAGTCTGGCCTTAAAAAACTTTGGGCTTGCATTTTCCTCTATTTTGATCGTCGCTGTTATGCCTTTTAGTGTTCCGAGCCCCTGCTGGAACACTTCTTGTGCGTCAGTTAGCATTTTTGACAGTCGTCCAGGTGTGACGTCGTCATCCTTTTTGGCATCTACAGTCAGTGCTTGTATGGAATGCCAATCTAGCTGTATCTTCTGGATCCATTCACATCCTAGTAGTGGTGGTCCTCCATCTGGCAATACATATAGGTCCATTTTTGGTGTTTCCTTGCCGTTATATATAACGTTCACCCTTATTTTTCCTTTGGGGTAGACTTTTTGCCCCGTGTACGTCTTCAAGACAATCTTTGTATCTCTCAAGGGTATATGTGAGAATAGCCGCTTGTAGTCCCTTTGGTTTATGACTGTTAGGGCTGATCCTGTGTCCAATTCCATTTTCACTTGGACTCCTGCTATCTTGAGCATGACCCAGATAGTTTGGTGATCCTCCGTTTTGATCACATTATGTAGTTTCAGACAACCCAGCTCCTTGCTTCTGGAGTCTGTATCACTCTTCTGTTCGTCTGAACTACTCTCCGTCACCTTATGTACCTTCTTGTACTTCTCCTGTGGAGATTTCTTGCTGCTGGTTTTCTTTCCCGACCTGCAGACTCTTGCTATGTGTCCTACTTTTCCACACTTTGTCCTTGAACCAGCACTCATTATGGTCATGTGTTGTTCTGCCGCAGCGATAGCACTTCACTGTTCCGTATGACATTTCATTTGTGCCATATTCTTGCGGTCTCTGTTGTATCTCTGCAGCGCCCCGTGCTGCTGCTTTGTGTGATACTGCAATGCTGAAAGCCTTGTCCAGCGTAAGATCCATTTCTGATAGAAGCCGTTTCTGGGTTCCTTCACTTTGAAGCCCACACACACACTTGTCCCTTAAAGTATCTGTAGTCCCGTTCCAAACTGGCAGTGTTTTGATAGCTTGCGCAGTTCCGTTAAATACTCAGCATTACTTTCATCTTTATGCTGGTTCCTTTTGTGAAACTTAAATCTTTCTGCTATCAGCAGCGGTGTGGGGTTTAAGTGGTCCTGTAGGATTGACACTATGTTTTCAAAATCCTTTTCTACTGGCTTCTCTGGGGTTACTAGGTTTCGTAGTAAGCCATACGTTTTTGCACCCATTGAATTCAACAATACCAGCACTTTCTTGTCATCTGGCACTTCATTCGCCTTGCAGTATACTTCTATGCGTTCGACATATGTCGTCCAATCTTCGACTTCATTGTCGAACGCTGTGATACTGCCACTCTTCGGCATTTTTGGGTGTGGTTAGACTGGCTTAAAATGTCATCTCCCGCGCTTTCCTTTCTTCCCCGCTGCGGCTTAAAATGGCGTCTCCCGCGCTGCTGCCAATGCCGCTCTCGGCGGCCCTCGTGGCAAATGGCGATGCCCTGTGGGTTTCATGCGCTGCTCCTGCGCTGCTGCCAATGCCACTCTCTGCGGTCCTCGTGGCAATGGCAGCGCCTCGCGTTTTCCTGCGCGCCTCTCTCCCCCGTTGACGCTGCTCGGCCCTTGACCACCGGCTGCGCTCTGCTCTCTCTCGTCTCTCTCCCCCGTTGACGCCGCTCAGTCCTGAACACCGGCTGTGCCCTGTGCGCTCTGCCCTCTCTCTCTCCCCCGTCGACGCTGCTCGGCCTTTTTCTGTGCCGCTTGGTCGGGCTCTAGCCCATCGCTGTCCGGGAAGGGTCTACGCAGTACCTGTTGCCAGCCCGTTTCGCTGGACCACCGTGACTGGAAAGCCAAGCCTGGCTCTCAACAGCCTCCCCTGCGATGCTCAAATCTCCGCTGGATGACTGGGCGGTTGCCCGTGGTCGACACCCGTGCTTCTGGACTCGACCTTCTTCCACTGTTCTCCAGGAGCGAATCCCTGGGAGGTGATGCAGAGTTGCAGGTAGGTTCGAAACTGCTCATCGCCACTGTTACGCCCGTGTAATAATAAGAAAAGGACTGCAGAGAACGGTACAACAGGTGTTTACTCAATGTGGTTCAAACTGCAACTGACTGTACAGATCACTACTCAGGGTTTATATACAGGTGTGGTCACTGCCGGTACTACAGGATACAGGAGCTGTAAAAAGTAGTTCTCCCCCTTAAAGGTACATACATTACAATCATGACAAGATAACCTGTTTTAGTGATGTTGATTGGGGGATAAATATTGACCAGAACACTGGGGATAACTCCCCTGCTCTTCTTTGAAATAGTGCCATGGGATATTTTACATCCACCTGAGAGAGCAGATGGGGCCTCAGTTTGATGTCTCACCTCATTGGTTTACTTTTGTCGTTTTCTCTCAGTGATTGCTCTCCATGATATACTGCATGCCTGGTTCTGTATTTCCTCTATGCCAGTTTCTCTTTTGTCACTTCAGGTGCCATTCTCAATCTGTAGGTTGGCAGTCTTAATGGTGAACATCTCCATCCTGGACCAGTTGCACAGTCTGGTTGATGCTGAACCATTCCTTAATTGTATACGTGGAGCCTAGATAGAGTGGATAGGAAGGACCTATTTCCCTTAGCAGGAACCAGGAGGCATGGATTTAAAGTAATTGGTAGAAGGATTAGAGGGGAGTTGAGGAGAACTTTTTTCACCAAGAGGGTGCTGGGGGTCTGGAACTCACTGCCTGAAAGGGTGGTAGATGCAGAAATGCTCATCACATTTAAAAAGTACTTGGATATGCACTTGAAGTGCTGTAACCTACACGGCTACGGGCCAAGAGCTGGAAAGTGGGATTAGGCTGGATAGCTCTTTCTCGGTCAGCACAGACATGATGGATCGAATGTCCTCCTTCTGTGCTGTCAATTTCTATGATTCTGTAATTTGCATCTTTTTTTCCCTCTTGCTCTCTTTTCTTGTTTTCCCATTTCCCCATATTATCTGTCTGTATGACTGTGAAATGATATGTTCCTAAGTACCTAATCTTTCTTTGTCCAGGTGCCATCTTTTATTTAAGGGGATATGACATCCCTTTATTTCCCCCATGTTTCTTCCATGGCCTAGCATGAGTACATAAGTAATACAATTGCTTTAAAAATGTAGAAGTTTAAAATATGAATATTCTTGCCATTATCATCTTTGCGTTATGCTAAAAATATTTAAAAGAAAATTGAGAAAAGTAGACCATTATTTTCAATTTTAGGTTATAGTTTTACTATGATTTAATGAACTGTAACCAAAATTGTTTTTTAATGTATTTTATTCAACTAAATTAGTACGTGCATCTATTGATAGTTTATTTATTATAGTGAATATATGACTTGGAGCTGGTGATAAACTCTACCACCCATAACATTCTCCCAAGCAATAATGTAAAGGTGGGCAGACATTATTAGTACAAAATAGTAACTGCACAGACTGAACTTCAGGTTAGAGGGGTAGTATAGAGATGGGCCAGTCTGATCTTAGAGAGGAGGAACAGCACCAAGCTGGCAAAGAATTGGATATCTCCCTTCTATACAATGCATTTGTCTGTCTTCCAGTGGCTTGGTGTACTTCAAAGCATTTTTGAGGAAGAAAGTTACAACCGCCACTTTGGGCCTGAGCACATGCAGGGCTTTGTGGGTGAATCAGAATCACCACAATTTTTCATTGAGCAATTTATCACAACATTTATGCTGAACTAACAAACTTTTTAACATTTGTCTAGGTTAAGTGACTTTGTAGCTGCTTGAGAAACATTAAGAGATCATTCTTATAATCATGATTGGCCGCTATTTTTTAGTTCTTGCTAATGATGTCATATTTTGAGGAATTGCTGATTTCAAAACTGCACCTTCTGCAAGTTTTAAGTACGTTGCAAATTATCCCCAAAAAGGAGCATTTTCCCCAATTTTTGAACTGAGGAAAATATGGCCCAAGTGGTTGAGAGACAGTGACAAAAGAATTGGGGGTCGATTTTAACTCAGGTGCGGGGAATTGTCGGGTTCCCCGAATTTGGTGTTTCCCACATGAATCTAAATGGGTGTGTGAGATTGATGCAATTTTAACTCAATTGGCCAATTGATTTCCAACGTGTGGGAACCCTTGGCAAATAAGTATTTCCAGTCAGGAAGTCGCATAATATGACGTCATTATTGCTGCTGCATTTAGGGGTCTGCAACAAGCCTTGCTTCTTCTGCAGGCTGCCAACCTTTTGCCCTTTCATGCTACAGGGACCTGGAGGCCGAATGACCAGTGAGAGACCTAGGTCTGCTCCCAGGTTTGATGACGTTGCCTTGCAGGCTTTAGTTGAGGGAGCAAGACCTCATAAAGAGGTGCTCTTCCCTTCTTCAGGGAGGAAGAAGCCTCCCCAGCAGACCAAGGCTGTGTGGATCCAGGTGGCAGAGGAGGTTAACTCATTATCAGTACCCCGCAGAACCTGGATTCAGTGCAGGAAGAGATTTCATGACCTTCTGCGCACTGGAAAAGTGAGTATGAATTTCCCATCACCCTCAATCTGATCCCCATTGCCTTTCCTCACCAGCACTCAGCTTTAGCAATCTCTTCCTCCACATCCCACTTGACACTGACAACCATGCACCCTTATCCATTCCCTTTCTCTCTATGATCACATTCACATAACTATTCGACTATGCAGCCCTCACACTCCCTATCACTGTGGTGCTATGAAAACAACTGACAACACACAGGGAGGGCCTTTGGTCTTGCCACCTCACTCCACCTTTGTCTCCTTCTAAGTATCTATGCTATGGAATCTCTACACTCACTCCTTCATTCTCACTCAACCTCCACTTGTCTCCCTCATTGCAGGAAAAGAGAGCTCACAATAAGCGAGAAAGAGTGAGGATAGGAGGAGGGCCACCCTCACTAGCCCACCTCACCCCCTGGGAGGATGCGGTCCTGGAGATCATGGGAGTGGAGGAAGATGCGCAAGTGGGGGGAAGGACAGACGGGTGCATCACAGCAAGCTAGTGACAGAATAGTTTTCCATCTCTCTCATTGACATTGCATGAGTCGCTGATAATGATTCTGAAGCTCTAACAGATGGACTTATGATCATCTGCAATATGCAATGTGCATGTAACCTTGGCATCACATCTCTGACTCTTTCCTTTACTCCCCCACAAGACCATCGCAAGCAGCCGCCCCCACTAGCCAGGAGGAACAGCCTGAGCAGCCAGACTCCTCAGAGGAAGCTGCAACCTCTGAGGGCACAGCGTCAGCAGAATTCAGCACACCCAGCACCAGCGCAGACACTCACACCTCGGTGGGACCTTCAGGACATAGAGTAGTGTTGTCACCTGGTGTATCACAGCTCACAAGTGAGCATCAGCAGATTGTGGAGACAGGGACAGCAGTGGAGAGTGCTAGTCGGAGGGCGCAGGACTCTGCCAGCTCGGCTTAGCTGCACGTCAACCCTCTGCCTCTGGGTCCATCCATAAGATCAGCGAGACTGGAACTCCAGGAACAGATGCAGGAGTCTCTGGCAGGTTTTGTCTCCAGGGTCAATGTGAGTATGGAGCGAATGGAGGAGTCCATAGCGAACATGAGCAGAGCCTTTGTGGAGTCATTGACGCAAGAACGCATCACCATGGAAAGGATGGCAACCTCCATGGAGGAGATAAGTCGCCAGGGCATGGAAAACATGGTGAGTGTTCATAATAGAATGACATCTCTTGAGGAGCGATGGGCATCTATCGAACAGAGAAACCAGACCTTCATGGAAGTCCTCCTGAGTAGGACTGCCAGTGCAGATATGGGTCCCCATGGCCCCCTGATGTGCAGCAAGGTGCTCTCAAGCCACTTCCAAGCGCTGGCCCCTTCTGGCCTGTGCAGCTTCAGGTGGGTGAGCAGCAGCCTGGCGCTCCTGTTGCTGCTGCTGTTGTTCCTGGTTCTGCTGGTGCTGTGGCTGGTGTTTGAGCTTATCTAATGCCCAGAAGGGAAGGAAATAAATGACTCCCATGCTTCTGGTATATGCCTCCATTGAGGAGACGCTGAGTGAAGGTGGTGAGCGGGGTTTCCCAGGAGGTCACACTGGAGATGTGTGTGAAGCTCCAACCTTCCACAGGTGTGGTTAAGCCTGGTAAAAGTTGCCCCAGGCCTGAAACAACAAAGTCCTGCCACCTGCAAATGATGACTGATCAAATCTCCTCTTTAATGGTAGACCTGCAGCTGATAGTCAGCAAGCCAATAGTGCTCACGCCAGGTTTCACAGGCGTGATCCCCACCAGGCGTGTTTTACGTGGGAAAAGGGTTAAAAATGCAAGGGCCTGTTGAAATGGGATTATAAAGGCCAATTATTGCTGATTGAGGGCCTTAAAGACCAGTCCCGCCTGTTGGAGGCGGGACTGATTCGGGACCATCAGACACGCCTGGGTTAAAATGGCTCGGGGTCGGGAACCAGGTCGGGGGGGTCCCGACCCCCAGTCTTTGTGATTTTAACCCCCCACACGCCTCAAAGCCCACCTCACGGCTGAGTTAAAATTGACCCCTTGGACTCAAAAAGCATGAGAGAACAAAAAGAAAATAAGTAAAAATTTTAGCCTATACATTTTTTCAGATTTGACGTAAACTTGATTCAGCAGCCCCAGGATGGCTGACTGACATACTCTTTTATAAACTGTCGTTGCGGTTGTTGTGTATGTACCTTTAAGAGAAGAACTGATTCTATACTTGATGCGCCATCAATTACTCAAAAGACTGAGGTTAAGCGAGTAACAACCAGGCTTTTATTAACGAAAGAATGAAGGTCTTGTCTCGAGTGGTCGACCCGTCTAGAATACTAAGGGACTGGGAGGTAGTCACTTATATACCTGGAATAGTGGAAGGAGTCAACCGAGGCATGTCCAGACCTGTACCTAGTGGAATACACATACACATACAGACAGGTATAACAGTGGTTTACCACATTCACCCCTTGTTTAGAAATGAGTCCGGCGGGGTGAAGTGTATTTAAAAGTTTGTGTATTGGAGTCTCTCCGGAGGTCTTGTCTGCCGCTGTGATCGACGTGGCGACGGCAGGGGTGGTGGAGCTTCCGGCGTCGCGTCCCGTGTAGGCTGGGGCCCTGGAGTGTAGTCCTCGTGGGTGACGGTCCAAGGCGAGCCGGCTGCTGGGGTTGGATATCGGGTCGTGGGGGGGGGGGTGGTAATGGGTAGTGGGTTACAGCGGTCCCCGAGGGTGCGAGGTCTCGTATGGAGACTGTGTCCTCCCGCCCTACAGCGGTCCCCGAGGGTGCGAGGTCTCGTATGGAGACTGTGTCCTCCCGCCCGTCCGGGTACGCAATGTAAGCGTACTGGGGGTTGGCGTGGAGGAGGTCGACCCTCTCAACCAGGGGGTCCTTTTTATTGGCCCTCACGTGTCTTCTCAGTAGTACCGGCCCTGGGGACGTCAGCCATGGCGGTAACGATGTCCCCGATGTGGACTTCCTTGGGAAGACAAACATTTTCTCGTGAGGGGTGGCATTGGTGGCAGTGCAGAGCAGTGACCGAATCGAGTGGAGCGCATCGGGGAGCACCTCCTGCCAGCGGGAGGTCGGAAGGCCCCTAGACTTTAAGGCTAGTAGGGCGGCCTTCCAAACTGTTGCATTCTCTCTTTCCACCTGTCCGTTCCCCCGGGGGTTGTAACTGGTGGTCCTGCTTGTGGCTATACCCCTAGCGAGCAGGTACTGGCGGAGTTCGTCGCTCATAAACGATGAGCCCCGGTCGCTATGGATATAGCTGGGGAAACCAAACAGGGTGAAGAGGCTGTTCAGACATTTAATGACCGTGGCACTGGTCATGTCCGAGCAGGGGATAGCGAACGGGAAACGGGAGTACTCGTCAATGATGTTGAGGAAGTACACATTGCGGTCGGAGGAGGGGAGAGGCCCTTTAAAATCGACGCTCAGGCGTTCGAAAGGGCGAGTGGCTTTTATCAGGTGGGCTCTGTCTGGTCTATAAAAGTGCGGTTTGCACTCAGCGCAGACTTGGCAGTTCTTGGTCATGGTCCTGACCTCCTCGATGGAGTAAGGCAGGTTGCGGGCCTTGATGAAGTGGAAGAACCTGGTGACCCCCGGGTGGCAGAGGTCATTGTGGAGGGCCCTCAGCCTATCGATCTGCGCGCTGGTGCAGGTGCCACGCGATAGGGCATCTGGGGGTTCATTGAGCTTCCCAGGCCGGTACAAGATCTCGTAGTTGTAGGTGGAAAGTTCGATTCTCCACCTCAAGGTCTTGTCATTTTTGATTTTGCCCCTCTGCTTGTTGTTGAACATAAAAGCAACTGAGCGCTGGTCAGCGAGCAGGGTAAATCGTTTTCCGGCCAGGTAGTGCCTCCAATGACGCACAGCCTCCACAATAGCCTGGGCCTCCTTCTCGACCATGGAGTGTCTGGTCTCCGGGCCCTGGAGGGTTCATGAGAAGAATGCCACAGGTCTCCCCGCCTGATTAAGGGTGGCGGCCAGAGCGAAGTCGGACGCATCGCTTTCCACCTGGAAGGGGATGGATTCGTCCACTGCGTGCATGGTGGCTTTGGCAATGTCCTCCTTGATACGGTGGAAGGCCAAGCGGGCCTCTGCCATCAGGGGAAAAGAGGTGGATTTGATCAGCGGACGGGCTTTGTCTGCATAGTAGGGGACCCACTGAGCGTAGTAGGAAAAAAACCCTAGGCACCTCTTCAGGGCTTTTAGGCAGTGGGGCAGTGGGAGTTCCATAAGGGGACGCATCCGGTCCGGGTCGGGACCGATGACCCCGTGTTCCACAACACAGCCAAGGATGGCGAGGCGGTCTGTGCGGAATATGCACTTCTCCTTGTTATATGTCAGGTTCAGGAGTTGGGCGGTGCGGAGGAATTTCTCGAGGTTTGCGTCATGGTCCTGCAGAGGTCATTGTGGAGGGCCCTCAGCCTATCGATCTGCGCGCTGGTGCAGGTGCCACGCGATAGGGCATCTGGGGGTTCATTGAGCTTCCCAGGCCGGTACAAGATCTCGTAGTTGTAGGTGGAAAGTTCGATTCTCCACCTCAAGGTCTTGTCATTTTTGATTTTGCCCCTCTGCTTGTTGTTGAACATAAAAGCAACTGAGCGCTGGTCAGCGAGCAGGGTAAATCGTTTTCCGGCCAGGTAGTGCCTCCAATGACGCACAGCCTCCACAATAGCCTGGGCCTCCTTCTCGACCATGGAGTGTCTGGTCTCCGGGCCCTGGAGGGTTCATGAGAAGAATGCCACAGGTCTCCCCGCCTGATTAAGGGTGGCGGCCAGAGCGAAGTCGGACGCATCGCTTTCCACCTGGAAGGGGATGGATTCGTCCACTGCGTGCATGGTGGCTTTGGCAATGTCCTCCTTGATACGGTGGAAGGCCAAGCGGGCCTCTGCCATCAGGGGAAAAGAGGTGGATTTGATCAGCGGACGGGCTTTGTCTGCATAGTAGGGGACCCACTGAGCGTAGTAGGAAAAAAACCCTAGGCACCTCTTCAGGGCTTTTAGGCAGTGGGGCAGTGGGAGTTCCATAAGGGGACGCATCCGGTCCGGGTCGGGACCGATGACCCCGTGTTCCACAACACAGCCAAGGATGGCGAGGCGGTCTGTGCGGAATATGCACTTCTCCTTGTTATATGTCAGGTTCAGGAGTTGGGCGGTGCGGAGGAATTTCTCGAGGTTTGCGTCATGGTCCTGCAGAGGTCATTGTGGAGGGCCCTCAGCCTATCGATCTGCGCGCTGGTGCAGGTGCCACGCGATAGGGCATCTGGGGGTTCATTGAGCTTCCCAGGCCGGTACAAGATCTCGTAGTTGTAGGTGGAAAGTTCGATTCTCCACCTCAAGGTCTTGTCATTTTTGATTTTGCCCCTCTGCTTGTTGTTGAACATAAAAGCAACTGAGCGCTGGTCAGCGAGCAGGGTAAATCGTTTTCCGGCCAGGTAGTGCCTCCAATGACGCACAGCCTCCACAATAGCCTGGGCCTCCTTCTCGACCATGGAGTGTCTGGTCTCCGGGCCCTGGAGGGTTCATGAGAAGAATGCCACAGGTCTCCCCGCCTGATTAAGGGTGGCGGCCAGAGCGAAGTCGGACGCATCGCTTTCCACCTGGAAGGGGATGGATTCGTCCACTGCGTGCATGGTGGCTTTGGCAATGTCCTCCTTGATACGGTGGAAGGCCAAGCGGGCCTCTGCCATCAGGGGAAAAGAGGTGGATTTGATCAGCGGACGGGCTTTGTCTGCATAGTAGGGGACCCACTGAGCGTAGTAGGAAAAAAACCCTAGGCACCTCTTCAGGGCTTTTAGGCAGTGGGGCAGTGGGAGTTCCATAAGGGGACGCATCCGGTCCGGGTCGGGACCGATGACCCCGTGTTCCACAACACAGCCAAGGATGGCGAGGCGGTCTGTGCGGAATATGCACTTCTCCTTGTTATATGTCAGGTTCAGGAGTTGGGCGGTGCGGAGGAATTTCTCGAGGTTTGCGTCATGGTCCTGCAAGTCATGGCCGCAGATGGTCACATTGTCTAGGTAAGGGAAAGTGGCCTGCAGCGCGTTTTGATCGACCATCCGGTCCATCTCCCTTTGGAAGACGGAGACCCCGTTGGTAACGCCGAAGGGAATCCTAAGGAAGTGTTAGAGGCGGCCGTTTGCCTCAAAAGTAGTATACTGGCGGTCTTCAGGGCGGATGGGGAGCTGGTGGTACGCTGATTTCAGGTCAATGGTCGAAAAGACGCGGTACTGCGCGATCTGGTTGACCATGTCAGCTATGCGGGGGAGTGGGTAGGCGTCCAGCAGGGTGTAGCGGTTTATTGTTTGGCTGTAGTCGATGACCAGGCGTTGTTTCTCGCCGGTCTTAATGACCACAACCTGGGCTCGCCAGGGGCTGGAGCTGCCCTCAATAATCCCCTCCTTCAGGAGCCGCTGCACTTCGGTTTTGATGAAAACCCTGTCCCCGGCACTGTATCGCCTGCTCTTTGTGGCGATGGGCTTACAGTCGGGGGTGAGGTTAGCAAACAGTGGGGGGGGTGGGACTCTGAGTGTGGAGAGGTTGCATCTGGTGCGCGGCGGGCAATTTGGAGGCTGCTGGCTGCGGACTGTGAGTGGGGGGAGGGGGCCACCGTACGCCATCGTAACGCTTTTGAGGTGGCACTGGAAATCCAACCCCAGTAGGACGGCAGCGCAGAGGTCGGGCAGGACCAGGAGTTTAAAAGTATTGAACACAGTCCCGTCTACTACCAGTGTCACCACGCAGTAGCCGCCAATGTCCGCTGACTGGGACTCGGAGGCCATAGAAATCCGCTGGTGCGCAGGCAGGACTGGGAGAGAGCAACGCCGCACCGTGTTGGGGTGGATGAAGCTCTCTGTGCTCCCGGAGTCAAAAAGGCAGTTTATTGCATGGCCGTTTACCTTAACGTCCATTTTGGACCGAGCTAGTTGGTGCGGTCTCGTTTGGTCCAGCGTAACAGAGGCCAGCGTAGGGGTCGGTGTGTCGCTGCGGGTATCAGATGGCGGGGGGGTTGGCGGTCTGCTGCATCCCGGCTGGTGTCCAAGATGGCGGCGTCCATGATTCCCATGTGGCTGGAGTCGTCCAAGATGGCTGCTGCTGCGGTGGTTCGCACATGGCTGGGGAGGCCCAAGATGGCGGCCCGCACGGCCCACACGCGGCGCTGTTGGGGGCCCAAGATGGCGGCTCGCCCGGCCCACACGCGGCGCTGCTGGCGTTCGGGGTGGCTTTGGCCTTGCAGACGCTGGTGTAGTGTCCCTTTTTCCCGCAGCCCGAGCAGGTCGCATTCTTCGCCGGGCACCGCACTCTGGGGTGTTTGGCCTGGCCACAGAAGTAGCATTTCTGGCCTTGGGATACTGCTGTCTGGCTTTGGGACACTGCTGCGGTAGTTGGGCCGTTGTTGGGCTGTGGCTGGGGTGGCACGGTGCTATGGGGCTGTCCTACCGTGTCCCAGGTTGTCGTTCCCCGTGGCGTCCACGGTGCAGAGGAGTAGGCATCCATGCCCCGGTAGGCTGCGTCCAGCTTTAGTGCGATTTCGGAGGCTTTGTCGAGGGTGAGGTCACTCTGCTCCAGCAGTCGCTGTCGGGTGTAGTTGGACCTTTGGCCCGCTACGAAGGCATCCCGGATCAGTTCCTCCGTGTACTTAGCGGGCGTTACCGCCTTACACCCACAGGCCCGGCCAAGCACGGACAGTGCTTGGAGGTATTCCTCAGTCGATTCCCGAGGTTGTTGCTTGCGACTCCCCAGAAGGTGCCTGGCGTATACTTCGTTCACAGGGCGCGTGTACTGGGTCTTGAGGAGCTGGAGGGCGGCTGTGTACGAGTTCGCGTCCCGGATGACTGAGTACGCTCGGTGGTTCACCTTGGAGATCAGGACAGACAGTTTGTTCGCATCCGTTACGGCCGCAGTGGAGGCAGTCAGGAATGTCTCGAAGCACGTGAGCCAGTGAGCAAACTTGGTGGAAGCGTCTGCTTCCCGACTGTCCAGGTCCAGGCATGCTGGTGTGAGGATCTTCTCCATTATAAAAAATTTAGTTAATAAAATTGATGCGCCATCAATTACTCAAAAGACTGTGGTTAAGCGAGTAACAACCAGGCTTTTATTAACTAAAGAATGAAGGTCTTGTCTCGAGTGGTCGACCCGTCCAGAATACTAAGGGACTGGGAGGTAGTCACTTATATACCTGGAATAGTGGGAGGAGTCAGCCGAGGCATGTCCAGACCTGTACCTAGTGGAATACACATACACATACAGACAGGTATAACAGCGGTTTACCACAATACTGCAGTACCGGCAGTGACCACCCCTGTATATAAAGCCATAGCAGGCGTCTGTATTTCAGTCTTGAATTACTCTCTGTTCAGTAAATACCTGTTTTATTGTTCTCCTGCAGTCTGAGTATTATTGATCCTCGGACACTACACTGGCGACGGGCAGGTTTGAACTCACCTGCAGTACTGCATCACCTCACGGGGATCTTTTTCCTGAAGAGAAGCTTCTTGGAGGTCGAAGTCAGGGATCCATCGGAGAGTTGCAGGGGAGGCTGTGGAGAGCTGGGCCTGGCTCCCCAGTCGAGGTGTTCCAGCAAGTCGTGCTGGTAGCAGGTAGTGCGCTGACCTTTCCGGACTGCGGCGGGCTCGGGCTCGATCGAGCGGCTCTGCAAAGGGGCCGTGCAGTGTCGTCGGGAGGAAGAGAGAGAGAGAGGGTGGAGCGCACAGGGTTGGTGCTCAAGAACCGGGCAGCGTGGAGAGGATAGAACGCGGGGAAAGGAAAAGTGAGATGCGCCGAAGCCGCGGGTCGCCGCCATTACCCTGTAGAATGCTAGGAGCAGCGTGGCAGCAAGGGGAAGAAGGAAAAGCGTGGGAGGCGCCATTTTATTCCATTGGGAAAGAAGGAAAAGCGCGGGAGGCGCCATTTTATTACATTGGGGAAGAAGAAAAAGCGCGGGAGGTGCCATTTTAAATCACCCAAGATGCCGAAGAGTGGCAGTATCACTGCTTTCGACAATGAGGTAGAAGACTGGACCACGTATGTGGAAAGAATTGAAGTGTACTACAATGCCAATGAGGTGGCCAATGGAAAGAAGGCGTCGGTAATATTAAATTTGATGGGCGCGAGAACGTACGGCCTATTGCGGAATTTAATTACCCCAGCTAAACCAATGGAGAAAAGTTTTGAAGAGATTGTTAATATCTTACAGGAACACCTAAACCCTACACCGCTGCTGATAGCAGAAAGATTCAAGTTCCATAAAAGAAACCAGCACAAAGATGAGAACAATGCTGACTATCTTACGGAACTACGCAAGTTATCGAAGCACTGCCAGTTCGGAGCACGACTGGCAGACACCTTAAGGGATAAGTTTGTCTGCGGGCTCCAGAGTGAAGGAACCCAGAAACGACTACTTTCGGAAAAGGACCTGACGCTAGAACAGGCTTTCAGCGTGGCAGTATCCTACGAAGCAGCAGCACGGGGAGCTGCGGAAATACAACAGAAACCACAAGAATACAGCGCTAACGAAATGGCGTATGGAGCAGAAAAGTGCTATCGCTGCGGCAGAACAACCCATGATCAGAAGGACTGCTGGTTATGCAGGCAATGCGGGAAAATGGGACATATAGCAAGAGTCTGCAGGTCAGGAAAGAAAACCAACACTACAAGAACAATAAGGAAAAGTACAAGAAAGTAAAAAAAATGACAGACAGCAGTTCGGAAGATCAGGAGAGTGATAATGACTCAGGGAGCAGGAGACTAAGTTGTCTAAAGTTACACAACGTGATCGCAAAGGAGGATCACCGAACCATTTGAGTCATCCTTGATGTGCCTTCAATAACTCAAAGACAAGGAGTTTAAAGGATTCAACTAAGGCTTTTAATCACTAAGAACATTGCAGCATTACAGGTCTTCCCACATCGGGTTCGTCTGGTAGGAATGACTCATACAGCTCTTGAGACCTTTATATGGCAAGAGACAGGGGCGTAGCCAATACACACAATAGGAACAAAAGGGGGCGGTTCGCACAATACAAGCAGGTAAAACACACAGGTAGAACACATGGGCTGATGAAGGCATATATTTCATCACAACCCTCATGATAGCAGGGTCCCAAGTAAAGATGAAATTGGATACAGGATCAGCCCTAACTGTCATGAATCGACGAGACTATGAGCGGCTATTCTCACACATACCCTTGAAGGACACGTCCATTGTATTAAAGACATACATGGGGCAAAAAGTCTACCCCAGAGGAAAAGTAAGGGTGCCAGTTGAATACAACGGCAAGGAAACACAGAAACTGTATCTATATATACTACCGGATGGAGGACCACCACTATTGGGACGTGAATGGATCCGAAAAATACAATTGGATTGGCATTCCATTCAGGCGCTAACTGTGACTGATAAAAAGGATGATGACGTCACACCTGGACGACTGTCAAAAATTCTAACTGACGCGAAAGAGGTGTTCCAACAAGGACTTGGGACTCTAAAAGGAGTAATGGCAATGATAAAAATCGAAGATAACGCAAACCCAAAATTTTTTAAGGCCAGACCGGTAACTTACGCGATCTGCCCAGCCGTTGAAGCACAGCTGGAGAGTCTGGAGCGTTCGGGTGTGCTGTCCAAGGTGGACTGGAGCGAGTGGGCCACACCCATCGTTCCTGTAATGAAGAAATCATTGAGCAGCACGCCTGGGGAACCGAAGAAGGTTCGCATCTGTGGGGACTTCAAGGTAACTGTGAACCCAATCCTGCACACAGTACAATGTCCACTTCCACGGATAGAAGATATTTTCACCGCACTATCTGGAGGGAAACGCTTTACAAAGATTGATCTGGCCCAAGCATATATACAAATGGAGGTGGAAGAAGCATCTAGGAAATACCTCACGATAAACACTCACAAAGGCCTTTACCAGTACAATCGACTGGTATTCGGGGTAGCATCAGCCCCGGTTATTTGGCAGAGGGCGATGGAACAAGTCCTGCAAGGGATCCCGGGGACCCAGTGTTATTTGGACGACATCCTGTTTACGGGCGAAAATGACAGTGAACACCTTGCCAACCTAGAGCAGGTGCTCACGAGATTACAGGAATATGGGCTACGAGCCAACCGCCCCAAATGCGAGTTCTTCAGGAGACAAATCTCGTATTGTGGCCACATGATTGATGAGGAAGGGTTGCATAAGTCGCCGGACAAGATTGAGGCTGTAGTCAAGGCTCCAGCACCGGAAAATGTGTCGCAACTGAGGTCGTTCCTCGGGTTGGTGAACTACTACCATAAGTTCTTGTCGAATTTATCTACAATTCTGCACCCACTGAACGCCCTGCTGCAAACTGGAATAACATGGAAATGGAGTGATGAGTGTAAGCGTGCCTTTCAGAAATGTAAATGCCTAATCACTTCAAAAGAAGTATTGGCCCACTACAACCCAACACTACCGATTCGGTTAGCATGTGATGCGTCTCCCTATGGCATCGGAGCGGTGCTGTCACACAAATTCCTTGATGGTTCAGAGAGGCCAATAGCCTTTGCGTCGCGCTCGTTAACCTCAGCCGAGCCTAACGACGCCCAGATTGACAGGGAGGCCCTCAGCCTGGTGTGGGGGGTGAAGAAGTTCAATCACTATCTGCACAGGCAGAAATTCACCCTACTGACTGATCATCAGCCCCTGGTCTCCATTTTTAACCCAAAGAAGGACGTTCCGGTGATGACTGCGCAACGGCTGCAAAGATGGTCACTTTTTCTAGGGGCACATCAGTGCGACATAGAGTACAAGGGTACGAAACAGCATGGAAACGCTGATGGGCTGTCGTGCCTACCGTTGCCTATGGTAGAGGAAGCACCTGCAGTGGACCCTGTTGAGATATTCCATGCGACCATAGTCGAATGTTTGCCTGTTACAAACTCAAGTATAGAGAAGGAAACCCGAAATGACCCGACACTCTCTCGGGCCTATGATTTGACGGTGAAGGGATGGCCAGCACATGGCGACTCACTGTTGCCAGCATTCTCGCCAAGGAGAGAACAGCTGTCAGTGTGCCGGTGGACCTTGATGTGTGGATCCCGAGTGGTAATTCCACCCAAGTTGAGAGATAGAGTGCTCAATGAGCTTCATGAGGGTCATCTGGGAGGGGTAAAAATGAAGAGCCTAGCCAGGGCGTTTGTGTGGTGGCCGGGAATCGATAAAGAAATCGAGGATATGACCAAGAGATGCACAGGATGCCAGAAGGTCCAAAACGCTCCACCACAGGCCCCGCTACATCCATGGGAGTGGCCCTCATCTCCATGGCAACGGGTACACATTGATTTTGCTGGTCCATTTATGGACTCAATGTTCCTAATCGCTGTGGACGCCCATTCGAAATGGCCAGAGGTCATCAAAATGTCCTCCACCACCACGGAGAAAACTATTGCAGTCCTATGGACCATCTTCACCAGGAATGGCTTGCCAGAACAGATTTGCTCCGACAATGGGCCACAGTTTGTGTCCGAGGATTTCCGGAGGTTTCTGAGGAATAATGGGGTGAAACATTACACATCTGCCCCATGTCATCCAGCCACAAATGGATTGGCTGAGAGGTTTGTTCAGACCTTTAAAAAGGCAATAAAGGTAATGTATAATGACAACATACCACTACAACATAAGGTGGAATTTCTTGTTTGCTTACCGGAATGCGACACATGCAGTCACCAACCAAGCTCCAGCCATAATATTCTTCAACCGAAGGCTAAGATGTCGCCTGGATTTGCTCAAACCAAACTTCAGACGAGATGTTGAGGATAAGCAATTCCAGCACATAAATGAGAAGCCAACCAAGAGCTTCAAGATAGGGCAACCAGTCTTGGCCCGCGACTACCGAACAGAAAAATGGCAGCCAGGAACAATATGCACACAGCAGGGACCACTAATGTACACAGTGGACGTTGGAGAGAGCATCGTGAGACGCCATGCTGACCAGATTCTAGAGTCACAGGAACAAGCCAAACCCATACCACGAGCAGGTGCACCTGGTAATCAACCCGAAGTACAGATTGCGTCTACCTCAGAAGCAGTGGAATTGGAAGCTGACGAACCAACCAATGACAATGAGTCAGAATCAACTCCGCCGCAAGAACAGGATACTCGAGAAAGGCGCTATCCAGTCAGGATCAGGAAGCCTCCTCAAAGACTGAACTTATAAATGATTATTTCAGTTGATGTATATAGTACAGAGAAAATTGTAATTGTAATTAATTATTATTTAGTTGTTAAATGAATGTTATGTACTGTTTATCTAAAAGGGGAGGAATTGTTGTGTATGTACCTTTAAGAGAAGAACTGATTCTATACTGCAGTACCGGCAGTGGCCACCCCTGTATATAAAGCCATAGCAGGCTTCTGTATTTCAGTCTTGAATTACTCTCTGTTCAGTAAATACCTGTTTTATTGTTCTCCTGCAGTCTGAGTATTATTGATCCGTGGACACTACAGCGGTCAGCAGAGTTAATATCCAGGTTCGTAGGGGCCTACTTTCACATATCATTTTGAGGCCTCGTTGATTCTTTCCCATCTCTGTTGATCCTCTCAGTCTTCTCTGGGTACCATATAGATCTTAATGAGTGCCTGCAGCCAAGCTGGGCTCAGAATCATGAAGATGAGTATCTTCATTTTATCTAAATGAATAGAGAAAGGTGCCCTCTTTTATGCTCTAAATCAGCCACACTAAAGTACAAGTTGCATTTGGCATTTATGAACTCAGTAGATAACTGATACTGTTTCAGGCCAGACAAAGATGCAAATGTCTCTTAGGACGCTGGCATTTTGTTCAATAAATATGAAAGAATTTTTGCTAGGGCTTAATTTCCATAAGATATTCCCATTCTCTTTGCATCAGCCAGCCCAACAATAGAGGAGATTAAACAAAACTTCATCTGCATCTTCACACATTCTCTCTGGGATTCTAAACAATGTAACAGGAGCAAAAGAGATAATATTTAAAAAAGTTATACATTGCATTTGCAGAGAATACTGATGTCTGCTTCAAGTTGATGGGTCTGAAGAGAAATAAATGCAGTTTTATCTTACATTTTTCTCTTTTGCTCAAGTGGACTGTAGGTTTTAAGTAGGTAGAAGTAAATGTGAAAAAGTTTTCATAAACATCAGCCGAGGTTCCTACTCCTTATCACTATTCAGTGACCTCTGCTAGAGATTGTGTACAAGTAGATGTCGGGTGGGGATGGAGATACCCTTCATTGTTGAATTGTATATTGACTCTCGCTGTCATGGTTTACACGTGAAGAATGTCCACTAGGATGAGGGACTGGAAGTGAACAGTGATCATGGAATCATATCCTAACAAGCAGTCAGCACGTTCAGTCTGCAAGCGTGACCCTGAGCTTCCGGTCGCCTGTCACTTTAATTCTCCACTCCAATCCCACTCTGACCTCTCTGTCTTTGGCCTCCTACACCGTTCCAATAAAGTTCGACGTAAGCTCGAGGAACAGCACCTGAACTTTCAATTAGGCACTTTACAGCCTTCCGGAGTCAACATTGAGTTCAACAATTTCAGATCATAACCTCTGCCCCCATTTTTTTGATGATTCTGCTATTCCCATCTACACCTTGTCTTGACCCATCCTTTGTTCCTTTACTTGTCCCATTACCATCCCCTTTTGCCTTGCACCATCATCCTTTTTGTCTTTTAATCTCTCCTTCCTTCCACCCTATCACAGACCTTCGCTTTTGTTCCTTCCTCCTCCACCCTCGCTTTTCCATGCCCATGCACTTACTTAAAACCTGTTACATCTCTAACTTTTTCCAGTTCTGATGAAAGGTTACTGGCCTGAAACGTTAACTCTGTTTCTCTCTCCATAGATGCTGCCTGACCTGCTGAGTATTTCCTGCATTTTCTGTTTTTATTTCAGATTCCCAACATCCACAGTATTTTGCTTTAGTAAGCAGTCAGTGCTTTCAAGAGAAAAAGAAAAAAAACAGAAGAATTGGGGGGAAAAAAATAAGAACAATCTTCATGAAAAGGCTGTTGCAGCAAAGCATAAGTGATTGCAGCTAGACTAGTCTAAAAAGTTGGCATGACAGAGAATGGTTCAAAAATCTCCCAAAACTCTACACAAGCAATGAATTAATTTGAAGTGCAGCAACTGCCATTATGTAGAAAGCACGGCCGGCACTTGCATATAACAAGCTCCCACAAACAGTAATGGGATGAATGAACAGTTAATCAGTTTGTTTCTAAATCAGTCTGCAGTCTATTCATTTTGTCTTAAGTCCTAACTCCTACACACATATTTGTGTCATCTGCAAACTTACGAATTGTTCCCCAATGCCTTCATTCACATCATTGATAAAGATGGTGAAGAGCAGTAGTCCTATTACGGGTAAGAGGGAGTAACTAACCTACATTTCCACCCCCTCTGCCACCAGTGAACCGTGGCTGCAGTCTGTACATCTACAAGATGCACTGAAGCAACTTGCTTAGACTTCTTTGGCAGCACTTCCCAAACCCACAACCTCCACCACCGAGAAGGACAAGGGCAGCATCTCCAAGGTTCCCTCCCAGTCACATATCATCCTGACGTGGATTTACATTGTCGTTCCTTCATCGTCATTGGATGAAAATCCTGGAAGCCACTGCCTACCAGCATTGTGGGAGCTGTTTCACCACACGGACCCCAGTGGTTCAAACAGAAGGCCCACCACCACCTTCTCAGGGCAACTATGCAAATAATTCCAGCCTTTCCAGCGATGTGCCTATCCCAAGACTGAATTGGAGAAAAGCTGATTTTGAGGGGCTGAGAATAGAATTTGGGAAAATAAAATGGGCACCAATATTGGCAAACAACTATGTAGAACAGCAATGGGAAATATTTAAAACAGTGTTAAACAGAGTGCAGGAACAGTATATCCTGCTGAAAGGAAAGAACAAACTAAACACTGATGAGACTCCATGGATGAATAAAGCCATAAGGGAACAATTGAGGGTAAGGAAAGAGGCATACATTAAGTACATGGGCAGCAGGGGAGAGCATGATAAGGGAAAATACGAAGAGATTAGGAGAGAAGTAAAAAAAAACAATTAGGAAGGCTAAGAGGAACTATGAAATTAAATTTTCAAGGAACATAAAACAAAATAGTAAAATATTTTACAGACACATCAATAAAAAGGAAGGTTGGGATGGGATTAGGGCAATGAAGGGATAGACAGGGTAGCACCACAGGTAACAATAGAGAGATGGCAGAAATATTAAATTGTAGGAACTGGGGTTCCTAGCCAAAGAATTGAGATCGACTCAGAAAATCAAAAACAATAAAATTTAATGAACAAACGAAGCTGTACAGGAAACTGTAGGATACAATGCAAATAGGTCTGGTCTGCTTGAAAGCCTCTCTGGAAACTGCTAGAAGGTTCTGAGCTCAACTGCTAGCAGGTTCTGAGCTCAACTGCTAGCAGGTTCTGAGCTCAACTGCTAGAAGGTTCCGAGCTCTACTGCTACAAGGTTCCGAGCTCTGACGTCATGACGTCATCACGTTCTTCCCGCCGTTGAGAGATCACGTGACGGACGGCATGACGTCATCACGCGGAGTACAGGAAAGAAGCCCTAGTACAGTTAACAGATACATTAAAGGTGCAGCCCCCAGCTGTACTACATTGCTGTAAAAGGAATTATATACAATTGTCCGTAATCCTCTGGTGGTTCCACCACAAAATCATTATTTTGCTTCAGTATTTGCCAAGGAGATAGAACAGGTGGACATGACATTGGATGATGAGATTAGTAATGAGGTAAGTGCATTTAAAATAAAAAGAGGGGATATATTAAATAAACAAATCAACTGAAAGAGGATTAAACCTCTGGTCCGGATGGATTGCATCCACACATTTTAAAAGAATCTAGGGAAGAAATAGCAGAGGCATTACTACACATATTTTAAAATTTGTTAGAAAAAGGTGTAGTGCTAGAAGACTGGTGGATGGCTAACAGAATACCTATATTCAAGAAGGGGGATAGAACATGTCCAGGGAATTATAGACCAGTCAGTATAACATCGGTGGTAGGAAAAATAATGGAATCCCTACTAAAGGAGAAAATAGAAGAACATCTAGAAACTAAAAATATAATAAGGAATAGTCAGCATGGATTTCAAAAGGGAAAGTCTAGCTTGACCAACCTCATTGAATTTTTTGAAGAGGTAACAGAGAGAGTAGACAATGGTGATGCAGTAGATGTAATTTATCTAGATTTTCAAAAGGCCTTCGATAAGGTACCCTATAATCCTTCTTCTGAGGCAGTCCCTTGGAACCGAGGATGACTTGCTTCCACATTAAAAATGAGTTCGCAGGTGACTGATGAGTCTAATGCAGGACCTACAGTCTCTGTCACAGGTGGGGCAGATGATGGTTGAAGGGACGGGTGGGTGTTGTGCTTGGGTTGACGTGTGCTCCTTACGCTGTTTGCACTTGGCTTCCGCTTGCTCCCGGCAAAGAGACTCGAGGCGTTCGGCACCTTCCCGGATGCTTCTCCTCCATTTTGTGCAGTCTTGGGCCAGGGATTCCCAGGTGCCGGTGGGGATGTTGCACATTTTCAAGGAGGCTTTGAGGGTGTCCTTGAAGCATTTCCTCTGCCCACCTGGGGCTCTCTTGCCATGTTGGAACTCCGAGCGCTTGTTTTGGGAGTCTCGTATCGGGCATGCAGATGATGTGGCCCGTCCATCGGAGCTGATTGAGCATGGTCAAAGCTTCGATGCTGGGGATGTTGGCCTGAGCGAGAACACTGACATTGGTGCGCCTATCCTGCCAATGGATTTGCAGGATCTTGCGGAGGCAGCGTTGGTGGTACCTCTCCAGTGCTTTGAGGTGCCTGCTGTACATGGTCCATGTCTCTGAAGCATACAGGAGGGCGGGTATCACTACTGCTCTGTAGACCATGTGCTTGGTGCTGGATTTGAGGTCCTGGTCTTCAAACACCCTCTTCCTCAGGTGACCGAAGGCTGCACTGGCACACTGAAGGCGGTGTTGGACTTCATCATCGACGTCTGCCCTTGTTGACAGTAGGCTCCCGAGGTATGGAAAGTGGTCCACGGTGTCCAAGGCCTTGTTGTGGATTTTAATAATCGGGAGGACATTACTGTGTGGCAGGGGCAGGTTGGTAGAGGACCTTTGTCTTACGGATGTTTAGTGTAAGGCCCATGCTCTCGTAAGCTTCAGTGAAGGTGTTGACGATGGTTTGGAGTTTGACCTCAGAGTGTGCGCAGACACAAGTGTTGTCTGTATACTGCAATTCGATGACAGAGGATGGGACGGCCTTGGATCTGGACCAGAGATGACGGAGGTTGAAAAGTTTCCCGTTTGTTCTGTAGATTAGCTCCACTCCAGTGGGGAGCTTACTGAGGGTGAGATGGAGCATTGCAGCCAGGAAACAGAAACATAGAAAAATAGGAGCAGGAGTAGGCCATTCGGCCCTTCAAGCCTGCTCTGCCATTCAATATGATCATGGCTGATCCTCTATCTCAATGTCATATTCCTGCTCTCTCCCCATACCCCTTGATGCCTTTTGTGCCTAGAAATCTATCTATCTCCTTCTTAAATATATTCAGTGACTTATAAGAACATAAGAAATAGGAGCAGGAGTTGGCCAATCGTCCCCTCGAGCCTGCTCCACCATTCAATAAGATCATGGCTGATCTGATCCTAACCTCAAATCTTCTATCACTCTCCATCCACCCGAACCCATGTGATCTCCCGGGAAAGGCGAAAAACCAGATAAAAAACCCAATGGCCAATTTGGGAGAAAAAATCTGGGAAATTCCGCTCCGACCCATCTAGGAGATCACCCTGTCCCTATATTTTCTACAGTACTTACCTTCTGTAAAGACGATCTCCACCCCAGCCAGGAACAGGAATAAAACCATTTCCTGAAATCTAACACAGAATTAGAACACAAGAAGTAGGTGCAGAACCAGGCTACATGGCCCCTGGGCCCGCTCCACTACACACAGGGCCATGACCATTCCGAACCTAGACTCATGTCCAATTTCCTGCCCGCTCCCCGTAACCCTTAATTCCCTTTACTTCTAGGAAACTATCTATTTCTGTTTTAAATTTATTTAATGATGTAGCTTCCACAGCTTTCTGGGGCAGCAAATTCCACAAAACTACCACCCTCTGAGTGAAGAAGTTTCTCCTCATCTCAGTTTTGAAAAAGCAGCCCCTTATTCTAAGATTATGCCCCCTAGTTCTAGTTTCACCCATCATTGGGAACATCCTCAGTGCATCCACCCAATCAAGCCCCTTCACAATCTTATATGTTTCAATGAGATCGCCTCTCATTCTTCTGAACTCCAATGAGTAGAGTCCCAATCTACTCAACCTCTCCTCATATGACCACCCCCTTATCCCCGGGATTAACCGAGTGAACCTTCTTTGTACTGACTCGAGAGCAAGTATGTCTTTTCTTAAGTATGGACCTTGGCCTCCACAGCCTTCTGTGGTAGAGAATTACAAAGGTTCACCACCCTCTGAGTGAAAAAATTCCTCCACATCTCAGTCATAAATGTCCTACACAGTAATCTGAGACTGTGACCCCTCGTTCTGGACCCCCAGCCAGGGGAAACATCCTCCCTGCATCCACCCTGTCTAGCCCTGTCAGAATTTTATACGTTTCAATGAGATACCCTCTCATTCTTCTAAACTCTAGTGAATACAGGCCTAGTCGACCCAATCTCACTTATACGACAGTCCTGCCATCCCAGGAATCAGTCTGGTGAACCTTCGCTGCACTCCCTCTATGGCAAGTATATCCTTTCTTAGGTAAGGAGACCAAAACTGCACACAGTACTCCAGGTGTGGTCTCACCAAGGCCCTGTATAACTGTAGTAAGACATCCTTGCTCCTGTACCCAAATCCTCTTGCAATGAAGGCCAACATACCATTTGCCTTCCTAACTGCTTGCTGCACCTGCATGTTTGCTCTCAGTGACTGGTGTACAAGGACACCCAGGTCCCTTTGTTCATCAACATTTCCCAATCTATCACCATTTAAATAATACTCTGCCTTTCTGTTTTTCCTACCGAAGTGGATAACTTCACATTTATTCGCGTTATACTGCATCTGCCATGTATTTGCCCACTCACTCAACTTGTCTAAATCGCCTTGAAGCCTCTTTGCATCCTCCTCACAACTCACAATCCCACCTAGTTTTGTGTCATCAGCAAACTTGGAAATATTACATTTGGTTCCCTCATTGATATATGTTGTGAATAGCTGGGGCCCAAGCACTGACCCTGCGGTACCCCATTATTCACTGCCTGCCACCCCGAAAAAGACCCATTTATTCCTACTCTCTGTTTCCTGTCTGTTAACCAATTTTCAATCCATGCCAGTATATTACCCTCAATCCCATGTTCTTTAATTTTGCACACTAACCTCTTATGTGGGACTTTTATCAAAGGCCTTCTGAAAATGCAAATACAGGAAACTTTCGTTTAACCGGAGGTTAAATGTCCGGAAAGCTATATCTACCGGCAAAATTCAGGAGCCGTTTCCTATAAGTTTTTTTACTTCTCGTTGCTTTTTTTTCCAGTCGTGGCTCCCAAGCGTCTCGCTGAAGCTGTTGCTTAGCTACAGAGACGCTTTTAAGCTGCGGCCGACTGTTTTGAAGCTGTTGCTAAGCAACAGGGTTTGTTGTTTCATACGGAGCTGAGAAGCTCTGTATGTTTTAACATTAGCGCTGGTTTATACGGCAGTTTTGAAGGGACGGCACCAACTCGGTCCCGTCAGTGCCGGATACCAGAAAGTTTCCTGTACACCACATCCACTGGTTCTCCCTTATCTATTCTACCAGTTACATCCTCAAAAACGCCAGTAGGTTTGTCAAACACGATTTCCCTTTCATAAATCCATGTTGACTTTGTTTAATCCCGTTGATATTTTCTAAGTGTCCTGCTATCACATCCTTTATAATAGACTCTAGCATTTTCCCCACTACTGATGTTAGGCTAACCGGTCTGTAGTTCCTTGTTTTCTCCCTCCCTCCTTTTTTAAATAGTGGGGTTACATTTGCCACACTCCAATCTGCAGGAACTGTTCCATAATCAATAGAATTTTGGAAGATGACAACCAATGCATCCACTATTTCCATGGCTACTTCTTTTAGTACTCTGGGATGCAGATTATCAGGCCATGCGGATTTATCAGCTTTCAGTCCCATTAATTTCTCCAGCACTATTTTTTTTACTAATACTAATTTCCTTTAATTCCTTCTCCTCACTAGAGCCTTGATTCCTTAACATTTCTGGGAAGTTATTTGTGTCCTCTACTGTGAAGACAGAACCAAAGTATTTGTTTAATTGTTCTGCCATTTCCTTGTTTCCCATTATAAATTCTCCCATTTCTGACTGTAAGGGACCTACATTTGTCTTCACTAACCTTTTTCTTTTTACATACTTGTAAAAGCTTTTACAGTCCGCTTTTATGTTCCTTGCAAGTTTACTCTCATACTCTATTTTTCCCCTCTTAATCAATCTCTTGGTCCTTGTTTGCTGAATTCTAAACTGCTCCCAATCGTCAGGCTTGCTACTTTTTCTGGCAACTTTATATGACTCCTCTTTGGATTCAGTACTATCCTTAAATTTTTTTGTTATCCACGGAAGATCGAAAAGAGCGTTGGTGCGACGACACAGCCTTGCTTGACCCCGGTCCGTACGTGAATTGGGTCTCTGGTGGATCTGTTGGTCAGGATCACAGCTTGCATGTCGTCGTGAAGCAGGCGGAGGATGGTGACAATCTTTTGAGGGCAGCCGAATTTGATCTGTATAATGCCTTGAGGCCCTTTTTCAGCCTGTGCCTTCCAATTCAATTATAGAATAGCACTGTGCACCAATCCTGCTCGCACACAGCACCGTGCATCAATCCTGCACACACACAGCACTGTGCACCAATCCTGCACACACACAGCACTGTGCACCAATCCTGCACGGACACAGCACTGTGCACCAATCCTGCACACACACAGCACTGTGCACCAATCCTGCACGCACACAGCACTGTACACCAATCCTGCACACACACAGCACCGTACACCAACCCTGCACACACACAGCACTGTGCACCAATCCTGCATGCTTACAGCACTGTGCACCAATCCTGCACACACACAGCACTGTGCACCAATCCTGCACACACACAGCACCGTGCACCAATCCTGTACGGACACAGCACTGTGCACCAATCCTGCATGCACACAGCACTGTGCACCAATCCTGCACGCACACAGCACTGTGCACCAATCCTGTACACACACAGCACCGTGCACCAATCCTGCATGGACACAGCACTGTGCACCAATCCTGCATGGACACAGCAGCATTCACCAATTCTGTGCGCACACAGTGCTGTGCACCAATCCTGCACACACACAGCACTGTGCACCAATCCTGCATGCACACAGCACTGTGCACCAATCCTGCACGCACACAGCACCGTGCACTAATCCTGCACGGACACAGCACTGTGCACCAATCCTGCACGCACACAGCACTGTGCACCAATCCTGCACGCACACAGAACTGTGCACCAATCCTGCACGCACACAGCACCGTGCACTAATCCTGCACGGACACAGCACTGTGCACCAATCCTGCACGCACACAGCACTGTGCACCAATCCTGCACACAAACAGCACCGTGCACCAATCCTGCACGTACACAGCACCGTGCACCAATCCTGCATGTACACAGCACCGTGCACCAATCCTGCATACACACAGCACCGTGCACCAATCCTGCTCGCACACAGCACTGTGCACCAATCCTGCACACACACAGCACCGTGCACCAATCCTGCACACACACTGCACCATGCACCAATCCTGTACAGACACAGCACTGTGCACCAATCCTGCATGCACACAGCACTGTGCACCAATCCTGTACAGACACAGCACTGTGCACCAATCCTGCATGCACACAGCGCTGTGCACCAATCCTGCATGCACACAGCACTGTGCACCAATCCTGCACGGACACAGCACTGTGCACCAATCCTGCACGGACACAGCAGCATTCACCAATCCTGCAGGCACACAGCACTGTGCACCAATCCTGCACACACACAGCACTGTGCACCAATCCTGCACGCACACAGCACCGTGCACCAATCCTGCACGGACACAGCACTGTGCACCAATTTTGTACGCACACAGCACTGTGCACCAATCTTGCACACACACAGCACTGTGCACCAATTCTGCACGTACACAGCACCGTGCACCAATCCTGCACGCACACAGCACTGTGCACCAATCCTGCACACACACAGCACCGTTCACCAATCCTGCTCGCAAACAGCACCGTGCACCAATCCTGTACTCACACAGCACCGTGCACCAATCCTGTACACACACAACACCGTGCACTAATCCTGCACACACAGAGCACTGTGCACCAATCCTGCACGGGCACAGCACTGTGCACCAATCCTGTACACACACAGCACCGTGCACCAATCCTGCATGCACACAGCACTGTGCACCAATCCTGCACACACACAGCACCGTGCACCAATCCTGCACGCACACAGCACTGTGCACCAATCCTGCGCACACTCAGCACCGTGCACCAATCCTGCATGGACACAGCACTGTACACCAATCCTGTACACACACAGCACCGTGCACCAATCCTACACACACACAGCACCATACACCAATCCTGCACACAAACAGCACTGTGCACCAATCCTGCACACACACAGCACTGTGCACCAATCCTGCACACACACAGCGCCGTTCACCAATCCTGCTCGCAAACAGCACCATGCACCAATCCTGTACACACACAGCACCGTGCACCAATCCTGTACACACACAGCACCGTGCACCAATCCTGCACGGACACAGCACTGTGCACCAATCCTGCACGGACACAGCAGTATTCACCAATCCTGCAGGCACACAGCACTGTGCACCAATCCTGCACACACACAGCACTGTGCACCAATCCTGCACGCACAAAGCACCGTGCACCAATCCTGCACGGACACAGTACTGTGCACCAATTTTGTACGCACACAGCACTGTGCACCAATCTTGCACACACAGCACTGTGCACCAATCCCGCACGTACACAGCACCGTGCACCAATCCTGCACGCACACAGCACTGTGCACCAATCCTGCACACACACAGTGCCGTTCACCAATCCTGCTCGCAAACAGCACCGTGCACCAATCCTGTACACACACAGCACCGTGCACCAATCCTGCACACACACAGCACCGTGCACCAATCCTGCATGCACACAGCATTGTGCACCAATCCTTCACACACACAGCACCGTGCACCAATCCTGCATGCACACAGCACTGTGCACCAATCCTGCGCACACACAGCACCGTGCACCAATCCTGCAGACACACAGCACCATACACCAATCCTGCACACACACAGCACTGTGCACCAATCCTGCATGCTTACAGCACTGTGCACCAATCCTGCACACACACAGCACTGTGCACCAATCCTGCACACACACAGCACCGTGCACCAATCCTGTACGGACACAGCACTGTGCACCAATCCTGCACGCACACAGCACCGTGCACCAATCCTGTACACACACAGCACCATGCTCCAATCCTGCATGGACACAGCACAGTGCACCAATCCTGCACGGACACAGCTGCATTCACCAATTCTGTGCGCACACAGCGCTGTGCACCAATCCTGCACGCACACAGCACCGTGCACCAATCCTGCATGCACACAGCACCGTGCACCAATCCTGCACGGACACAGCACTGTGCACCAATCCTGCACGCACACAGCACTGTGCACCAATCCTGCACGTACACAGCACCATGCACCAATCCTGCATGTACACAGCACCGTGCACCAATCCTGCACGCACACAGCACTGTGCACCAATCCTGCACACACAGCACCGTGCACCAATCCTGCTCGCACACAGCACCGTGCACCAATCCTGTACACACACAGCACCGTGCACCAATCCTGTACACAAACAGCACCGTGCACCAAACCTGCACACACACAGCACTGTGCACCAATCCTGCACACACACAGCACCGTGCACCAATCCGGCATGCACACAGCACTGTGCACCAATCCTGCACACACACAGCACCGTGCACCAATCCTGCACACACACAGCACTGTGCACCAATCCTGCACACACACAGCACCGTGCACCAATCCTGCATGCACACAGCACCGTGCACCAATCCTTTACACACACAGCACCGTGCACCAATCCTGCACGCACACAGTGCTGTGCACCAATCCTGCACACACACAGCACCGTACACCAATCCTGCACACACACAGCACCATGCACCAAACCTGCACGCACACAGCACTGTGCACCAATCCTGCACACATACAGCACCGTGCACCAATCCTGTACACACACAGCACTGTGCACCAATCCTGCACACACACAGCACCGTGCACCAATCCTGCACATACACAGCACCGTGCACCAATCCTGCATGGACACAGCACCGTGCACCAATCCTACACACACACAGCACCATGCACCAATCCTGTACACACACAGCACCGTGCACCAATCCTGTACACACACAGCACCGTGCACCAATCCTGCACGCTCACAGCACTGTGCACCAATCCTGCACGCACACAGCAATGTGCACCAATCCTGCACGCACACAGCACCGTGCACCAATCCTGTACACACACAGCACCGTGCACCAATCCTGCACGGACACAGCACTGTGCACCAATCCTGCACGGACACAGCAGTATTCACCAATCCTGCAGGCACACAGCACTGTGCACCAATCCTGCACACACACAGCACTGTGCACCAATCCTGCATGCACAAAGCACCGTGCACCAATCCTGCACGGACACAGTACTGTGCACCAATTTTGTACGCACACAGCACTGTGCACCAATCTTGCACACACAGCACTGTGCACCAATCCCGCACGTACACAGCACCGTGCACCAATCCTGCACGCACACAGCACTGTGCACCAATCCTGCACACACACAGCGCCGTTCACCAATCCTGCTCGCAAACAGCACCGTGCACCAATCCTGTACACACACAGCACCGTGCACCAATCCTGCACACACACAGCACCGTGCACCAATCCTGCATGCACACAGCACTGTGCACCAATCCTGCACACACACAGCACCGTGCACCAATCCTGCACGCACACAGCACTGTGCACCAATCCTGCGCACACACAGCACCGTGCACCAATCCTGCAGACACACAGCACCATACACCAATCCTGCACACACACAGCACTGTGCACCAATCCTGCATGCTTACAGCACTGTGCACCAATCCTGCACACACACAGCACTGTGCACCAATCCTGCACACACACAGCACCGTGCACCAATCCTGTACGGACACAGCACTGTGCACCAATCCTGCACGCACACAGCACCGTGCACCAATCCTGTACACACACAGCACCATGCACCAATCCTGCATGGACACAGCACAGTGCACCAATCCTGCACGGACACAGCTGCATTCACCAATTCTGTGCGCACACAGCGCTGTGCACCAATCCTGCATGCACACAGCACCGTGCACCAATCCTGCACGCACACAGCACCGTGCACCAATCCTGCATGGACACAGCACTGTGCACCAATCCTGCATGCACACAGCACTGTGCACCAATCCTGCACGTACACAGCACCGTGCACCAATCCTGCATGTACACAGCACCGTGCACCAATCCTGCACGCACACAGCACTGTGCACCAATCCTGCACACACAGCACCGTGCACCAATCCTGCTCGCACACAGCACCGTGCACCAATCCTGTACACACACAGCACCGTGCACCAATCCTGTACACAAACAGCACCGTGCACCAAACCTGCACACACACAGCACTGTGCACCAATCCTGCACACACACAGCACCGTGCACCAATCCGGCATGCACACAGCACTGTGCACCAATCCTGCACACACACAGCACCGTGCACCAATCCTGCACACACACAGCACCGTGCACCAATCCTGCATGCACACAGCACCGTGCACCAATCCTTTACACACACAGCACCGTGCACCAATCCTGCACGCACACAGTGCTGTGCACCAATCCTGCACACACACAGCACCGTACACCAATCCTGCACACACACATCACCATGCACCAAACCTGCACGCACACAGCACTGTGCACCAATCCTGCACACATACAGCACCGTGCACCAATCCTGTACACACACAGCACTGTGCACCAATCCTGCACACACACAGCACCGTGCACCAATCCTGCACACACACAGCACCGTGCACCAATCCTGCATGGACACAGCACCGTGCACCAATCCTACACACACACAGCACCATGCACCAATCCTGTACACACACAGCACCGTGCACCAATCCTGTACACCCACAGCACCGTGCACCAATCCTGCACGCTCACAGCACCGTGCACCAATCCTGCACGGACACAGCACTGTGCACCAATCCTGCACGCACACAGCACTGTGCACCAATCCTGCATGCACACAGCACTGTGCACCAATCCTTCACGCACACAGCACCGTGCACCAATCCTGCATGCACACAGCAGCATGCACCAATCCTGCACGCACACAGCACTGTGCACCAATTCTGCATGCACACAGCACCGTGCACCAATCCTGCACACACACAGCACTGTGCACCAATCCTGCACGGGCACAGCACTGTGCACCAATCCTGCACACATACAGCACCGTGCACCAATCCTGTACACACACAGCACTGTGCACCAATCCTGCACACACACAGCACCGTGCACCAATCCTGCACACACACAGCACCGTGCACCAATCCTGCATGGACACAGCACCGTGCACCAATCCTACACACACACAGCACCATGCACCAATCCTGTACACACACAGCACCGTGCACCAATCCTGTACACACACAGCACCGTGCACCAATCCTGCACGGACACAGCACTGTGCACCAATCCTGCACGGACACAGCAGTATTCACCAATCCTGCAGGCACACAGCACTGTGCACCAATCCTGCACACACACAGCACTGTGCACCAATCCTGCACGCACAAAGCACCGTCCACCAATCCTGCACGGACACAGTACTGTGCACCAATTTTGTACGCACGCAGCACTGTGCACCAATCTTGCACACACAGCACTGTGCACCAATCCCGCACGTACACAGCACCGTGCACCAATCCTGCACGCACACAGCACTGTACACCAATCCTGCACACACACAGCGCCGTTCACCAATCCTGCTCGCAAACAGCACCGTGCACCAATCCTGTACACACACAGCACCGTGCACCAATCCTGTACACATACAGCACCGTGCACCAATCCTGCATGCACACAGCACTGTGCACCAATCCTGCACACACACAGCACCGTGCACCAATCCTGCACGCACACAGCACTGTGCACCAATCCTGCGCACACACAGCACCGTGCACCAATCCTGCAGACAAACAGCACCATACACCAATCCTGCACACACACAGCACTGTGCACCAATCCTGCATGCTTACAGCACTGTGCACCAATCCTGCACACACACAGCACCGTGCACCAATCCTGTACGGACACAGCACTGTGCACCAATCCTGCACGCACACAGCACCATGCACCAATCCTGTACACACACAGCACTGTGCACCAATCCTGCATGGACACAGCACAGTGCACCAATCCTGCACGGATACAGCTGCATTCACCAATTCTGTGCGCACACAGCGCTGTGCACCAATCCTGCACGCACACAGCACCGTGCACCAATCCTGCACGCACACAGCACCGTGCACCAATCCTGCATGGACACAGCAGTGTGCACCAATCCTGCACGCACACAGCACTGTGCACCAATCCTGCACGTACACAGCACCGTGCACCAATCCTGCATGTACACAGCACCGTGCACCAATCCTGCACGCACACAGCACTGTGCACCAATCCTGCACACACAGCACCGTGCACCAATCCTGCTCGCACACAGCACCGTGCACCAATCCTGTACACACACAGCACCGTGCACCAATCCTGTACACAAACAGCACCGTGCACCAAACCTGCACACACACAGCACTGTGCACCAATCCTGCACACACACAGCACCGTGCACCAATCCGGCATGCACACAGCACTGTGCACCAATCCTGCACACACACAGCACCGTGCACCAATCCTGCACACACACAGCACTGTGCACCAATCCTGTACACAAACAGCACCGTGCACCAAACCTGCACACACACAGCACTGTGCACCAATCCTGCACACACACAGCACCGTGCACCAATCCGGCATGCACACAGCACTGTGCACCAATCCTGCACACACACAGCACCGTGCACCAATCCTGCACACACACAGCACTGTGCACCAATCCTGCACACACACAGCACCGTGCACCAATCCTGCATGCACACAGCACCGTGCACCAATCCTTTACACACACAGCACCGTGCACCAATCCTGCACGCACACAGTGCTGTGCACCAATCCTGCACACACACAGCACCGTACACCAATCCTGCACACACACAGCACCATGCACCAAACCTGCACGCACACAGCACTGTGCACCAATCCTGCACACATACAGCACCGTGCACCAATCCTGTACACACACAGCACTGTGCACCAATCCTGCACACACACAGCACCGTGCACCAATCCTGCACACACACAGCACCGTGCACCAATCCTGCATGGACACAGCACCGTGCACCAATCCTACACACACACAGCACCATGCACCAATCCTGTACACACACAGCACCGTGCACCAATCCTGTACACACACAGCACCGTGCACCAATCCTGCACGCTCACAGCACCGTGCACCAATCCTGCACGGACACAGCACTGTGCACCAATCCTGCACGCACACAGCACTGTGCACCAATCCTGCATGCACACAGCACTGTGCACCAATCCTGCATGAACACAGCACTGTGCACCAATCCTGCACGAACACAGTACTGTGCTCCAATCCTACACGCACACAGCACTGTGCACCAATCCTGCACACTGTGGTAAACCACTGTTTGTATTCCTGTTTGTCCTGTTTGTATTCCACTGTGTACATGCCTGGACATGCCTCGGCTGACTCCTCCCACAGGTCCTAGTATAAAGGTGACTGCTCCCCAGCCCTTAGTATCATGGACTGGTCGACCACGCGAGGCAGACCTCCATTCTGTTGTTAATAAAAGCCTTTAGTTACTCTTCTAACTCTCAGTCTTTTATGAGTAATTGATAGCGCATCAATTTTATTAACAACATTTTTATAATGGAGAAGATCCTCACACCAGCATGCCTGGACTTAGATCATCGGGAGGCGGACTCATCCACCAAGTTTACTCACTGGCTTAAGTGTTTCGAAAAATTCCTGACCGCCTCCGAAGCAATCAAATCGGACGAGGACAAACTGGATGTCCTGACCTCCAAAGTGAACCACCGAGTGTACTCGGTCATCCAAGACGCGACCTCGTACGCGGACGCTATCAAGCTCCTCAAGGACCAGTACACGCGCCCAGTGAACGAAGTGTACGCCAGGCACCTCCTGGGGAGTCGTAAACAACAACCTGGGGAATCGACCGTGGAATACCTTCAGGCACTGTCTGTGCTTGGCCGGGCCTGTGGTTGTAAGGATGTAAAGGCCGCCGTGTACACAGAGGAACTTATCCGGGACGCTTTTGTAGCGGGCCACAGATCCAATTACACCCGACAGCGACTGTTGGAGCAGAGTAACCTCGACCTCAACAAGGCCTCTGAACTCGCACTATCGTTGGATGCAGCCTACCAGGGCATGGATGCCTACTCCTCTGCACCGTGGACGCCGCGGGGAATGACAGCCTGGGACACGGTAGGACCGCCTCATAGCGCCGTGCCACCCCAGCCACACCCGAACAATGGCCCAACTACCGCAGCAGTGTCCCAAGGCCAGACAGCAGTGCCCCAAGGCCAGAAATGCTACTTCTGTGGCCAGGCAAAACACCCCAGAGCGCGCTGCCCGGCGAAAAACGCGATCTGCTCGGGCTGCGGGAAGAAGGGACACTACGCTAGCGTCTGCAGGGCCAAAGCCACCCCGAACCCCAGCAGCGCCGCGTGTGGGCCATGCGGGCCGCCATCTTGGACCTCCCCGGCCATGTGCGAATCACCGGTACAGCAGCCATTTTGGACGCCTCCAGCCACATGGGGATCATGGACGCCGCCATCTTGGACGACAGCCGGGACGCAGCAGGCCCCCGACACCGCCTCATCTGATACCCGCAGCGACACACCGACCCCTATGCTGGCATCCGTTACACTGGACCAAGCGAGACCGCACCAACTGACCAGTTCCACAATGGACATTAAGGTAAATGGTCACGATACAATCTGCCTTTTTGACTCTGGGAGCACGGAGAGCTTCATCCACCCCGACACGGTGCGGCGTTGCTCTCTCCCAGTCCTGCCTGCGCAACAGCGGATTTCTATGGCCTCCGAGTCCCAGTCGGCGGACATCGGCGGCTACTGCGTGGTGACACTCGTAGTAGACGGGACCGTGTACGATCATTTTAAACTTCTGGTCCTGCCTGACCTCTGCGCTGCCGTCCTGCTGGGGTTAGATTTTCAGTGCCACCTTAAAAGTGTTACGATGGCGTACGGTGGACCCCTACCCCCACTCACAGTCCGCAGCCAGCAGCTTCCAAACTGCCCGCCGCGCACCAGGTGCAACCTCTCCACACTCAGAGTCACCCCCCCCCAACTGTTTGCTAACCTCACCCCCGACTGTAAGCCCATCGCCACAAAGAGCAGGCGATACAGTGCCGGGGACAGGGTTTTCATTAAAACCGAAGTGGAGCGGCTCCTGAAAGAAGGGATTATTGAGGGCAGCACCAGCCCCTGGCGAGCCCAGGTTGTGGTCGTTAAGACCGGCGAGAAGCAGCGCCTGGTCATCGACTACAGCCAGACAATAAATCGCTACACCCTGCTGGACGCCTACCCACTCCCCCGTATAGCTGATATGGTCAACCAGATCGCGCAGTACCGCGTCTTCTCGACCATTGACCTGAAATCAGCGTACCACCAGCTCCCCATCCGCCCTGAGGACCGCCAGTACACTGCCTTTGAGGCAAACGGCCGCCTCTATCACTTCCTTAGGGTTCCCTTTGGCGTCACCAACGGGGTCTCCGTCTTCCAAAGGGAGATGGACCGGATGGTAGATCAAAATGCGTTGCAGGCCACTTTCCCATATCTGGACAATGTGACCATCTGCGGCCGTGACTTGCAGGACCATGACGCAAACCTCGAAAAATTCCTCCGCACCGCCCAACTCCTAAACCTGACATATAACAAGGAGAAGTGCATATTCCGCACAAACCGCCTCGCCATCCTTGGCTGTGTTGTGGAACACGGAGTCATCGGCCCTGACCCCGACCGGATGCGTCCCCTTATGGAACTTCCACTGCCCCACTGCCTCAAGGCCCTGAAGAGGTGCCTAGGGTTTTTCTCCTATTACGCCCAGTGGGTCCCCTACTATGCGGACAAGGCCCGTCCGCTGATCAAGTCCACCTCTTTTCCCTTGACGGCAGAGGCCCGCTTAGCCTTCCACCGTATCAAGGAGGACATTGCCAAAGCCACCATGCACGCAGTGGACGAATCCATCCCCTTCCAGGTGGAAAGCGACGCGTCTGACTTTGCCCTGGCCGCTACCCTCAATCAGGCGGGGAGACCCGTGGCCTTCTTTTCACGAACCCTCCAAGGCCCAGAGACCAGACACTCCGCTGTTGAGAAGGAGGCCCAGGCGATTGTGGAGGCTGTGCGTCATTGGAGGCACTACCTGGCCGGAAAACGATTTACCCTGCTCACTGACCAGCGTTCAGTTGCTTTTATGTTTAACAACAAGCAGAGGGGCAAAATCAAAAATGACAAGATCTTGAGGTGGAGAATCGAACTTTCCACCTACAACTACGAGATCTTGTACCGGCCCGGGAAGCTAAATGAACCCCCGGATGCGCTATCGCGTGGCACCTGCGCCAGCGCGCAGATCGATAGACTGCGGGCCCTCCACAATGACCTCTGCCACCCGGGGGTCACCAGGTTCTTCCACTTCATCAAGGCCCGCAACCTGCCTTACTCTATTGAGGAGGTCAGGACCATGACCAGGAACTGCCAAGTCTGCGCTGAGTGCAAACCGCACTTTTATAGACCAGACAGGGCCCACCTGATAAAAGCCACTCGCCCCTTCGAGCGCCTGAGCGTCGATTTTAAAGGGCCTCTCCCCTCCTCCGACCGCAATGTGTACTTCCTCAATATTATTGATGAGTACTCCCGTTTCCCGTTCGCCTTCCCCTGCCCGGACATGACCAGTGCCACGGTCATTAAATGTCTGAACAACCTCTTCACCCTGTTCGGCTTCCCCAGCTATATCCATAGCGACCGGGGCTCATCGTTTATGAGCGACGAACTCCGTCAGTACCTGCTAACTAGGGGTATTGCCACAAGCAGGACCACCAGTTACAACCCCCGGGGGAACGGACAGGTGGAAAGAGAAAATGCGACAGTTTGGAAGGCCGTCCTGCTAGCCTTAAAGTCTAGGGGCCTTCCAACCTCCAGCTGGCAGGATGTGCTCCCCGATGCGCTCCACTCTATTCGGTCACTGCTCTGCACTGCCACTAACGCCACCCCTCATGAGAAAATGTTTGTCTTCCCAAGGAAGTCCACATCGGGGACATCGCTACCGCCATGGCTGACGTCCCCAGGGCCGGTCCTACTGAGAAGACACGTGAGGACCCATAAAACGGACCCCCTGGTCGAGAGGGTCGACCTCCTCCACGCCAACCCCCAGTATGCTTACATCGCATACCCGGACGGGCGGGAGGACACAGTCTCCATAAGAGACCTTGCACCCTCGGGGGCCGCAGTAACCCACTACCCACTACCACCCCCCCCCACGATCCGATATCCAGCCCCAGCAGACGGCAGGCCTGGGCCCCGCGACCCGCTCGACATCTACGAGGACGACACGCCTGTGCCACAGCCTACGCTGGACTCGACGCCGGAAACTTCACTACCCCTGCCGTCGCCACGCAGATCACAGCGGCAGACAAGACCTCCGGAGAGACTCCAATACACTAACTTTTAATACACTTCACCCCGCCGGACTCAATTTTAAACAAGGGGTGAATGTGGTAAACCACTGTTTGTATTCCTGTTTGTCCTGTTTGTATTCCACTGTGTACATGCCTGGACATGCCTCGGCTGACTCCTCCCACAGGTTCTAGTATAAAGGTGACTGCTCCCCAGCCCTTAGTATCATGGACCGGTCGACCACGCGAGGCAGACCTCCATTCTGTTGTTAATAAAAGCCTTTAGTTACTCTTCTAACTCTCAGTCTTTTATGAGTAATTGATAGCGCATCACACACACACAGCACTGTGCACCAATCCTTCACGCACACAGCACCGTGCACCAATCCTGCATGCACACAGCAGCATGCACCAATCCTGCACGCACACAGCACTGTGCACCAATTCTGCATGCACACAGCACCGTGCACCAATCCTGCACACACACAGCACTGTGCACCAATCCTGCACGGGCACAGCACTGTGCACCAATCCTGCACACATACAGCACCGTGCACCAATCCTGTACACACACAGCACTGTGCACCAATCCTGCACACACACAGCACCGTGCACCAATCCTGCACACACACAGCACCGTGCACCAATCCTGCATGGACACAGCACCGTGCACCAATCCTACACACACACAGCACCATGCACCAATCCTGTACACACACAGCACCGTGCACCAATCCTGTACACACACAGCACCGTGCACCAATCCTGCACGCTCACAGCACCGTGCACCAAACCTGCACGGACACAGCACTGTGCACCAATCCTGCATGCACACAGCACTGTGCACCAATCCTGCATGCACACAGCACTGTGCACCAATCCTGCACGAACACAGCACTGTGCACCAATCCTGCACTAACACAGTACTGTGCTCCAACCCTACACGCACACAGCACTGTGCACCAATCCTGCACACACACAGCACTGTGCACCAATCCTTCACGCACACAGCACCGTGCACCAATCCTGCACGCACACAGCACCGTGCACCAATTCTGCATGCACACAGCACCGTGCACCAATCCTGCACACACACAGCACTGTGCACCAATCCTGCACGGGTACAGCACTGTGCACCAATCCTGTACACACACAGCACCGTGCACCAATCCTGCATGCACACAGCACTGTGCACCAATCCTGCACACACACAGCACCGTGCACCAATCCTGCACGCACACAGCACTGTGCACCAATCCTGCGCACACACAGCACCGTGCACCAATCCTGCAGACACACAGCACCATACACCAATCCTGCACACACACAGCACTGTGCACCAATCCTGCATGCTTACAGCACTGTGCACCAATCCTGCACACACACAGCACTGTGCACCAATCCTGCACACACACAGCACCGTGCACCAAACCTGTACGGACACAGCACTGTGCACCAATCCTGCACACACACAGCACTGTGCACCAATCCTGCACGCACACAGCACCGTGCACCAATCCTGCACACACACAGCAGCATACACCAATCCTGCACACACACAGCACTGTGCACCAATCTTGCATGCTTACAGCACTGTGCACCAATCCTGCACACACACAGCACTGTGCACCAATCCTGCACACACACAGCACCGTGCACCAATCCTGCACGCACACAGCACTGTGCACCAATCCTGCACACACAGCACCGTGCACCAATCCTGCTCGCACACAGCACCGTGCACCAATCCTGTACACACACAGCACCGTGCACCAATACTGTACACAAACAGCACCGTGCACCAAACCTGCACACACACAGCACTGTGCACCAATCCTGCACACACACAGCACCGTGCACCAATCCGGCATGCACACAGCACTGTGCACCAATCCTGCACACACACAGCACCGTGCACCAATCCTGCACACACACAGCACTGTGCACCAATCCTGCACACACACCGCACCGTGCACCAATCCTGCATGCACACAGCACCGTGCACCAATCCTTTACACACACAGCACCGTGCACCAATCCTGCACGCACACAATGCTGTGCACCAATCCTGCACACACACAGCACCGTACACCAATCCTGCACACACACATCACCATGCACCAAACCTGCACGCACACAGCACTGTACACCAATCCTGCACACATACAGCACCGTGCACCAATCCTGTACACACACAGCACTGTGCACCAATCCTGCACACACACAGCACCGTGCACCAATCCTGCACACACACAGCACCGTGCACCAATCCTGCATGGACACAGCACCGTGCACCAATCCTACACACACACAGCACCATGCACCAATCCTGTACACACACAGCACCGTGCACCAATCCTGTACACACACAGCACCGTGCACCAATCCTGCACGCTCACAGCACCGTGCACCAATCCTGCACGGACACAGCACTGTGCACCAATCCTGCACGCACACAGCACTGTGCACCAATCCTGCATGCACACAGCACTGTGCACCAATCCTGCACGAACACAGCACTGTGCACCAATCCTGCACGAACACAGTACTGTGCTCCAATCCTACACGCACACAGCACTGTGCACCAATCCTGCACGCTGTGGTAAACCACTGTTTGTATTCCTGTTTGTCCTGTTTGTATTCCACTGTGTACATGCCTGGACATGCCTCGGCTGACTCCTCCCACAGGTCCTAGTATAAAGGTGACTGCTCCCCAGCCCTTAGTATCATGGACCGGTCGACCACGCGAGGCAGACCTCCATTCTGTTGTTAATAAAAGCCTTTAGTTACTCTTCTAACTCTCAGTCTTTTATGAGTAATTGATAGCGCATCAATTTTATTAACAACATTTTTATAATGGAGAAGATCCTCACACCAGCATGCCTGGACTTAGATCATCGGGAGGCGGACTCATCCACCAAGTTTACTCACTGGCTTAAGTGTTTCGAAAAATTCCTGACCGCCTCCGAAGCAATCAAATCGGACGAGGACAAACTGGATGTCCTGACCTCCAAAGTGAACCACCGAGTGTACTCGGTCATCCAAGACGCGACCTCGTACGCGGACGCTATCAAGCTCCTCAAGGACCAGTACACGCGCCCAGTGAACGAAGTGTACGCCAGGCACCTCCTGGGGAGTCGTAAACAACAACCTGGGGAATCGACCGTGGAATACCTTCAGGCACTGTCTGTGCTTGGCCGGGCCTGTGGTTGTAAGGATGTAAAGGCCGCCGTGTACACAGAGGAACTTATCCGGGACGCTTTTGTAGCGGGCCACAGATCCAATTACACCCGACAGCGACTGTTGGAGCAGAGTAACCTCGACCTCAACAAGGCCTCTGAACTCGCACTATCGTTGGATGCAGCCTACCAGGGCATGGATGCCTACTCCTCTGCACCGTGGACGCCGCGGGGAATGACAGCCTGGGACACGGTAGGACCGCCTCATAGCGCCGTGCCACCCCAGCCACACCCGAACAATGGCCCAACTACCGCAGCAGTGTCCCAAGGCCAGACAGCAGTGCCCCAAGGCCAGAAATGCTACTTCTGTGGCCAGGCAAAACACCCCAGAGCGCGCTGCCCGGCGAAAAACGCGATCTGCTCGGGCTGCGGGAAGAAGGGACACTACGCTAGCGTCTGCAGGGCCAAAGCCACCCCGAACCCCAGCAGCGCCGCGTGTGGGCCATGCGGGCCGCCATCTTGGACCTCCCCGGCCATGTGCGAATCACCGGTACAGCAGCCATTTTGGACGCCTCCAGCCACATGGGGATCATGGACGCCGCCATCTTGGACGACAGCCGGGACGCAGCAGGCCCCCGACACCGCCTCATCTGATACCCGCAGCGACACACCGACCCCTACGCTGGCATCCGTTACACTGGACCAAGCGAGACCGCACCAACTGACCAGTTCCACAATGGACATTAAGGTAAATGGTCACGATACAATCTGCCTTTTTGACTCTGGGAGCACGGAGAGCTTCATCCACCCCGACACGGTGCGGCGTTGCTCTCTCCCAGTCCTGCCTGCGCAACAGCGGATTTCTATGGCCTCCGAGTCCCAGTCGGCGGACATCGGCGGCTACTGCGTGGTGACACTCGTAGTAGACGGGACCGTGTACGATCATTTTAAACTTCTGGTCCTGCCTGACCTCTGCGCTGCCGTCCTGCTGGGGTTAGATTTTCAGTGCCACCTTAAAAGTGTTACGATGGCGTACGGTGGACCCCTACCCCCACTCACAGTCCGCAGCCAGCAGCTTCCAAACTGCCCGCCGCGCACCAGGTGCAACCTCTCCACACTCAGAGTCACCCCCCCCCAACTGTTTGCTAACCTCACCCCCGACTGTAAGCCCATCGCCACAAAGAGCAGGCGATACAGTGCCGGGGACAGGGTTTTCATTAAAACCGAAGTGGAGCGGCTCCTGAAAGAAGGGATTATTGAGGGCAGCACCAGCCCCTGGCGAGCCCAGGTTGTGGTCGTTAAGACCGGCGAGAAGCAGCGCCTGGTCATCGACTACAGCCAGACAATAAATCGCTACACCCTGCTGGACGCCTACCCACTCCCCCGTATAGCTGATATGGTCAACCAGATCGCGCAGTACCGCGTCTTCTCGACCATTGACCTGAAATCAGCGTACCACCAGCTCCCCATCCGCCCTGAGGACCGCCAGTACACTGCCTTTGAGGCAAACGGCCGCCTCTATCACTTCCTTAGGGTTCCCTTTGGCGTCACCAACGGGGTCTCCGTCTTCCAAAGGGAGATGGACCGGATGGTAGATCAAAATGCGTTGCAGGCCACTTTCCCATATCTGGACAATGTGACCATCTGCGGCCGTGACTTGCAGGACCATGACGCAAACCTCGAAAAATTCCTCCGCACCGCCCAACTCCTAAACCTGACATATAACAAGGAGAAGTGCATATTCCGCACAAACCGCCTCGCCATCCTTGGCTGTGTTGTGGAACACGGAGTCATCGGCCCTGACCCCGACCGGATGCGTCCCCTTATGGAACTTCCACTGCCCCACTGCCTCAAGGCCCTGAAGAGGTGCCTAGGGTTTTTCTCCTATTACGCCCAGTGGGTCCCCTACTATGCGGACAAGGCCCGTCCGCTGATCAAGTCCACCTCTTTTCCCTTGACGGCAGAGGCCCGCTTAGCCTTCCACCGTATCAAGGAGGACATTGCCAAAGCCACCATGCACGCAGTGGACGAATCCATCCCCTTCCAGGTGGAAAGCGACGCGTCTGACTTTGCCCTGGCCGCTACCCTCAATCAGGCGGGGAGACCCGTGGCCTTCTTTTCACGAACCCTCCAAGGCCCGGAGACCAGACACTCCGCTGTTGAGAAGGAGGCCCAGGCGATTGTGGAGGCTGTGCGTCATTGGAGGCACTACCTGGCCGGAAAACGATTTACCCTGCTCACTGACCAGCGTTCAGTTGCTTTTATGTTTAACAACAAGCAGAGGGGCAAAATCAAAAATGACAAGATCTTGAGGTGGAGAATCGAACTTTCCACCTACAACTACGAGATCTTGTACCGGCCCGGGAAGCTAAATGAACCCCCGGATGCGCTATCGCGTGGCACCTGCGCCAGCGCGCAGATCGATAGACTGCGGGCCCTCCACAATGACCTCTGCCACCCGGGGGTCACCAGGTTCTTCCACTTCATCAAGGCCCGCAACCTGCCTTACTCTATTGAGGAGGTCAGGACCATGACCAGGAACTGCCAAGTCTGCGCTGAGTGCAAACCGCACTTTTATAGACCAGACAGGGCCCACCTGATAAAAGCCACTCGCCCCTTCGAGCGCCTGAGCGTCGATTTTAAAGGGCCTCTCCCCTCCTCCGACCGCAATGTGTACTTCCTCAATATTATTGATGAGTACTCCCGTTTCCCGTTCGCCTTCCCCTGCCCGGACATGACCAGTGCCACGGTCATTAAATGTCTGAACAACCTCTTCACCCTGTTCGGCTTCCCCAGCTATATCCATAGCGACCGGGGCTCATCGTTTATGAGCGACGAACTCCGTCAGTACCTGCTAACTAGGGGTATTGCCACAAGCAGGACCACCAGTTACAACCCCCGGGGGAACGGACAGGTGGAAAGAGAAAATGCGACAGTTTGGAAGGCCGTCCTGCTAGCCTTAAAGTCTAGGGGCCTTCCAACCTCCAGCTGGCAGGATGTGCTCCCCGATGCGCTCCACTCTATTCGGTCACTGCTCTGCACTGCCACTAACGCCACCCCTCATGAGAAAATGTTTGTCTTCCCAAGGAAGTCCACATCGGGGACATCGCTACCGCCATGGCTGACGTCCCCAGGGCCGGTCCTACTGAGAAGACACGTGAGGACCCATAAAACGGACCCCCTGGTCGAGAGGGTCGACCTCCTCCACGCCAACCCCCAGTATGCTTACATCGCATACCCGGACGGGCGGGAGGACACAGTCTCCATAAGAGACCTTGCACCCTCGGGGGCCGCAGTAACCCACTACCCACTACCACCCCCCCCCACGATCCGATATCCAGCCCCAGCAGACGGCAGGCCTGGGCCCCGCGACCCGCTCGACATCTACGAGGACGACACGCCTGTGCCACAGCCTACGCTGGACTCGACGCCGGAAACTTCACTACCCCTGCCGTCGCCACGCAGATCACAGCGGCAGACAAGACCTCCGGAGAGACTCCAATACACTAACTTTTAATACACTTCAGCCCGCCGGACTCAATTTTAAACAAGGGGTGAATGTGGTAAACCACTGTTTGTATTCCTGTTTGTCCTGTTTGTATTCCACTGTGTACATGCCTGGACATGCCTCGGCTGACTCCTCCCACAGGTCCTAGTATAAAGGTGACTGCTCCCCAGCCCTTAGTATCATGGACCGGTCGACCACGCGAGGCAGACCTCCATTCTGTTGTTAATAAAAGCCTTTAGTTACTCTTCTAACTCTCAGTCTTTTATGAGTAATTGATAGCGCATCACACACACACAGCACTGTGCACCAATCCTTCACGCACACAGCACCGTGCACCAATCCTGCATGCACACAGCAGCATGCACCAATCCTGCACGCACACAGCACTGTGCACCAATTCTGCATGCACACAGCACCGTGCACCAATCCTGCACACACACAGCACTGTGCACCAATCCTGCACGGGCACAGCACTGTGCACCAATCCTGCACACATACAGCACCGTGCACCAATCCTGTACACACACAGCACTGTGCACCAATCCTGCACACACACAGCACCGTGCACCAATCCTGCACACACACAGCACTGTGCACCAATCCTGCACGCACACAGCACCGTGCACCAATCCTGTACGGACACAGCACTGTGCACCAATCCTGCACGCACACAGCACTGTGCACCAATCCTGCATGTACACAGCACCGTGCACCAATCCTGCACGTAAACAGCACCGTGCCCCAATCCTGCACGCACACAGCACCATGCACCAATCCTGCATGGACACAGCACCGTGCACCAATCCTACACACACACAGCACCATGCACCAATCCTGTACACACACAGCACTGTGCACCAATCCTGCACACACACAGCACTGTGCACCAATCCTGCACGCACACAGCGCTGTGCACCAATCCTGCACACACACAGCACTGTGCACCAATCCTGCACGCACACAGCACTGTGCACCAATCCTGCACGTACACAGCACCGTGCACCAATCCTGCACACACACAGCACCGTGCACCAATCCTGCACACACACAGCACTGTGCACCAATCCTGCATACACACAGCACCGTGCACCAATCCTGCACGCACACAGCACCATGCACCAATCCTGCATGGACACAGCACCGTGCACCAATCCTACACACACACAGCACCATGCACCAATCCTGTACACACACAGCACCGTGCACCAATCCTGTACACACACAGCACCGTGCACCAATCCTGCACGCTCACAGCACCGTGCACCAATCCTGCACGGACACAGCACTGTGCACCAATCCTGCACGCACACAGCACTGTGCACCAATCCTGCATGCACACAGCACTGTGCACCAATCCTGCACGAACACAGCACTGTGCACCAATCCTGCACGAACACAGTACTGTGCTCCAATCCTACATGCACACAGCACTGTGCACCAATCCTGCACACACACAGCACTGTGCACCAATGCTTCACGCACACAGCACCGTGCACCAATCCTGCATGCACACAGCAGCATGCACCAATCCTGCACGCACACAGCACTGTGCACCAATCCTGCATGCACACAGCACCGTGCACCAATCCTGCACACACACAGCACTGTGCACCAATCCTGCACGGGCACAGCACTGTGCACCAATCCTGTACACACACAGCACCGTGCACCAATCCTGCATGCACACAGCACTGTGCACCAATCCTGCACACACACAGCACCGTGCACCAATCCTGCACGCACACAGCACTGTGCACCAATCCTGCGCACACACAGCACCGTGCACCAATCCTGCAGACACACAGCACCATACACCAATCCTGCACACACACAGCACTGTGCACCAATCCTGCATGCTTACATCACTGTGCACCAATCCTGCACACACACAGCACTGTGCACCAATCCTGCACACACACAGCATCGTGCACCAATCCTGTACGGACACAGCACTGTGCACCAATCCTGCACACACACAGCACTGTGCACCAATCCTGCACGCACACAGCACCGTGCACCAATCCTGCACACACACAGCAGCATACACCAATCCTGCACACACACAGCACTGTGCACCAATCTTGCATGCTTACAGCACTGTGCACCAATCCTGCACACACCCAGCACTGTGCAGCAATCCTGCACACACACAGCACCGTGCACCAATCCTGTACGGACACAGCACTGTGCACCAATCCTGCACGCACACAGCACCGTGCACCAATCCTGTACACACACAGCACCATGCACCAATCCTGCATGGACACAGCACTGTGCACCAATCCTGCACGGACACAGCAGCATTCACCAATTCTGTGCGCACACAGCGCTGTGCACCAATCCTGCACACACACAGCACTGTGCACCAATCCTGCACGCACACAGCACTGTGCACCAATCCTGCACGCACACAGCACCGTGCACCAATCCTGCACGGACACAGCACTGTACACCAATCCTGCATGCACACAGCACTGTGCACCAATCCTGCATGTACACAGCACCGTGCACCAATCCTGCACGTACACAGCACCGTGCACCAATCCTGCACGCACACAGCACTGTGCACCAATCCTGCACACACACAGCACTGTGCACCAATCCTGCACACACACAGCACCGTGCACCAATCCTGCATGCACACAGCACCGTGCACCAATCCTTTACATACACAGCACCGTGCACCAATCCTGCACGCACACAGTGCTGTGCACCAATCCTGCACACACACAGCACCGTACACCAATCCTGCACACACACAGCACCGTGCACCAATCCTGCACGCACACAGCACTGTGCACCAATCCTGCACACACACAGCACCGTGCACCAATCCTGTACACACACAGCACCGTGCACCAATCCTGCACACACACAGCACCGTGCACCAATCCTGCACACACACAGCACCATGCACCAATCCTGCATGGACACAGCACCGTGCACCAATCCTACACACACACAGCACTGTGCACCAATCCTGTACACACACAGCACCGTGCACCAATCCTGTGCACACACAGCACCGTGCACCAATCCTGCACGCTCACAGCACCGTGCACCAATCCTGCACGGACACAGCACCGTGCACCAATCCTGCACGCACACAGCACTGTGCACCAATCCTGCACGCACACAGCACTGTGCACCAATCCTGCACGCACACAGCACTGTGCACCAATCCTGCATGAACACAGCACTGTGCACCAATCCTGCACGAACACAGCACTGTGCACCAATCCTGCACGCACACAGCACTGTGCACCAATCCTGCACGCACACAGCACTGTGCACCAGTCCTTCACGCACACAGCACCGTGCACCAATCCTGCATGCACACAGCACCATGCACCAATCCTGCACGCACACAGCACTGTGCACCAATCCTGCATGCACACAGCACCGTGCACCAGTCCTGCGTGCACACAGCACTGTGCAGCAATACTAGTAAGTAGAACAGGGAGGGTGGCACTACTAAATCTGTAGCCACAGTGGTCACAGTAAGGATAGTGTAATGTATATACCTTTAAGGGGGGAACTACTTTTTACAGCTCATGTATACTGTAGTACCGGCAGTGACCACACCTGTATATAGCACTGAGTAGTAATCTGTACAGTCCATTGCAGTGTGAGCCACGTTGAGTAAACATCTGTTGTACCGTTCTCCGCAGTCTGTGTCTTATTATACACGGACGCAACAGATAGCAGCGAGGAAGCTATTGCCAGCTCTGTATCTGGAGTGATTACAATAAGTACTCATATTCTGTAACACTTTAACCTGAAAACTGCAGGAAGCGGGCACTCTGATCGACAATTAGTGGCTGAGCGCCGAATGATCTGTAATGATAACTTCTGCTCCAGTGGATTTTTAGCTTTCAGCTCCCCGCTCCACCCTACAGTGCATAGTTCTGGTAGCTCACGGCAGGGATGATCCTGGACATATAATATCAGCTGCCTGTGTAGAGATCACAGAGAGGTTCAGCCTGTGCTTCAGGGCACAATTCTTAATTACAGGTGGTCCTTACCATTTTATTTTTCAGCAAAGAATTAGTAACAAGACATGTCGTAACCAAAAACACATTAAAATAAAACTTCCATCAACTTCCTTCCCTGAAGTGACTGTTTTGCCCACATTACAGAATCACTTGGTTAAGATTTGGAGTCCTCATATACAATCTCAAAGTAACTGGAGACTAAGGCTGAAGATGATTAGCAACTAAAGAGGATTGGTATGCATTTATTGAGGGATATTTAAAAAAAGAAAATTATGTATTTAAGAATATGTATTTCCATAGCTTCAGGCTCTATGGAGCTTGTTGTATGTTCTGTGAACAAAGGGATTTCATTTAGCCATTACTCCATGTGGATATGCAGTGAGTTATTTTTACCCAGCTGAATAAGCAGTAACTCTGGAAGTTACACAGTGAGTTACCTTTTACCCTGCTGAATAAACAGTAACCCAGGGAGTTACATAGTGAGTTATTGTGACAAAAATGTATTTTTGTCTGTATTAGATTATTCGTTTGAATTGTGTATTACTGGAAAGAGTACAAATAGTAATGCTTCTGTAAGTTTTCTCTGCACGGTACAGAGATTTTGTTTAAGCAGGCGAAAGGGCAATTAATATGCATCTGGATCCTGGTTCTGTGAAATAAAAGGTGATTTTAATCTGCTAATGTCAATTGAATGCAGAGCTGTTTTAAAGTACTTTTGAAAGTTTTTCTGTCTTTATTTCAACGGGGGGACGATCTTTCTACACCATTGCCAAAGGGTGGTTAACTATCTAATCTAATTCTTAGAAATGCAGTTCATTGTGATTGGGCTTTGTTCTGTATGCCTTCAAAGGACTTGAAATGATAGTCTGTGGGAATATTTACCTCACAAGCTAGTCTCCAACCACAGAAGGTCTGTGATAGTTTGACCCCATGGCTGTGTTTCTCAATGTAAGAAGCGAACATTTGTTTTCCAAAGTTCAATGTACATGAAGAGGTAGATCAGAAAGAAATGCTTTTATTGTTGTCATGTATTGTGAAGGACAGCAAATTTCAGAATGTACTGGGGTCAATTTGAACTGAGGGCGAGTTTGGAGGGAAACCACCACGGGGAGCTGAGCATGAGGCCCGAGCCATTTTAACTCCTGGGCCTCATTGATATATTCCAGCACTGTCTCCCGCCTGAAACCAGTGGGTGTGACTGCAGGGCCGACAGATGGGAGCAGAAATCGCGCAGGGAGCCTGAGAACGCCAAGGACGTAAGGGAACATTCCCTGGCATGAAGTTAGTGCTGCGGCGGGGGTTTGGGTAAAGATGTCGGCGATGGCAGGGAAGGCCCAAGGACTCCTTGCGGGGCCCGGGGGAGCATGCCTGCTCCTCCTGGCCCACAGGAATTCCTTATAAAGCTAACATTTTTAATCTTAAAGTGGCTTCTTCTGGCCACGCTGACTCCTGCAATGACAGAGCCATCGAGGTTTACCCGACTGTGAGTAAATTGGCGCCGCGGTGCCGATGACATCATTGGGCTGCAACTTTCCATTCCTCATGGCAACATAATCCGCGTACAAGCGGTCATCTTCCACATGTACACCGATGACAACCAGCTCTATCTTTCCACCACCTACCTTGACCCCTCCAATGCTCTGTGGAGTCTTGGATGAGCCACAACTTCCTCCAGCATTGGGAAGACCAAAGCCACTGTCTTCGGCCCCACTACAAACTCTACCCTGCCACTTACTCTATCTCTCTCCCTGGCCACTTTCTCAGGCTGAAGCATACTGTTTGCAACAACTGCATTCCTGAGCTGAGATTCTGACCCCATATCCTCTCTGTCACAAAGACTGTCTATTTCCATTTATTGAACATTGCTGTCTTCCACCTCTACCTCAGCCCAACGGCCGCTGAAACCCTCATCTACACCTTTGTTACCTCTAAACTCGACTATTCAAATGCTCACTTGGCCGGCTTACCATCCTCCACCCTCTGTAAACTTAACCTCATCCAAAATTCTGCTGCCCACATGCTCCAAGTTTCTTTTGCCCATCACCCCTGTACTTGCTGACTTATATTGCTTCATTGTTCCCCAGTACCTAAAGTTTAAAATTCTCATCCTTGTGATTTAATCCCTCCATGAGCTTGCCCTTCCTATCTGTGTAACGTCCTTCAGTCCTGCAACCACACGCCCCCGTCCCAGACCCGAACTTTTGTTCCTCTGACTCTGGCCTCCCTCTTGCACACCCTCTCTTCCTTCACTCCATTATTGGCAGTTATACCTTCTGCGGCGTAGGCCCCATGCTTTGGAATTCCCTCCTTAAACCTCTTCACCTCCACCTCCTCCCCCTTTAAGACCCTCCTTAAAAAACATTTATTTGACCAGCTTTTTGTCAGCCCTCCTAATATCTCCTTCTTTTGCTTGACATTCATTTTTTGATTACACCTTTGCGAGTTGCTTTAGAACACTTTTTTATGTTAAAGACATTATATAAATACAAGTTGTTCCCTTTGCATACAGCTCAACTCTGAGTATGCAAGATTTGTGAATTTACCTGTGAGTAATCCTTACCCTGCTAAATAGGAATTTATACAGTTACATGATAGCTAATACTTTAAGTCCTTGAATGTGTTGTCGCCTCTCAAATCTGTGCTCATCTTTCCCAGAACTCCATGTTTGAATCCCTCCAATCCGGTTTCTGCCCTTGCCACAGTACCGAAACGGCTCTCATCAAATTCAGAAATGACATCGTTTGTGACTGTGACAAAGGTAAATAATTCCTCCTGGTCCTTCTTGACTTGCCTGCAGCCATTGACACGGTTGACCACTCCATCCTCCTCCAATACCTCTCCACCATCGTCCAGCTGGGTGGGACTGCACTCGTCTGGTTCCATTCTTATCTATCTAATCCTAGCCAGAAAATCACCTGCAATGGCTTCTCTTCCCACTCCTGCATCGTTACTTCTGAGGTCCCCCAAGGATCTATCCTTGGCCCCCTCCTATTTCTCATCTATATGCTGCCCCTTGGCGACATCATCCGAAAACACAGCATCAGTTTCCACATGTATGCTGACGACACCTAGCTCCACCTCACCACCACTTCTCTCAGCTCCTCCACGGTCTCAGAATTGACACACTGCTTGTCTGACATCCAGTTTTGGATGAGCAGAAATTTTCTCCAATTAAATATTGGGAAGACTGTAGCCATTGGCTTCGGACCCCGCCACAAACTCCGTTCCCTAGCCACTGACTCATCCCTCTCTCTAGTATCTGTCTGAGGCTGAACCAGGCTGTTCGCAACCTTGGTGTCATATTTGACTCTGAAATGATCTTCCGACCACATATCTGCGGCATAACTAAGACTGCCTATTTCCATCTCTGTAACATTGCCCGTCTCCGCCCCTGCCTCAGCTCATCTGCTGCTGAAACCCTCATCCAAGCCTTTGTTACCTCTAGACTTGACTATTCCAACGCACTCCTGGCTGGCCTCCCACATTCTACCCTAGGTAAAGTTGAGGTCATCCAAAACTCGGCTGCCCATGTCCTAACTCGCACCAAGTCTCGTTCGCCCATCACCCCTGTGCTCGCTGACCTATAATGGCTCCCAGTTAAGCAATGCCTAGATTTCAAAATTCTTATCCTTGTTTTCACATCCCTCCATGGCTTCGCCCCTCCCTATCTCTGTAATCTCCTCCAGCCCCACAACATCCCACGATATCTGCGCTCATCAAATTCTGCCCTCTTGAGCATCCCTGATTATAATCGCTCAACCTTCAGTGGCTGTGCCTTTAGTTGCCTAGGCCCTAAGCTCTGGAATTCCCTATCTAAACCTGTCCGCCTCTCTACCTCTCTTTCCTCCTTTAAGACGCTCCTTAAAACCTACCTCTTTGACCAAGCTTTTGGTCATCTGCCCTCATTTCTTATGTGGCTCAGTGTCAAATGTTTGTCTTATAACACTCCTGCGAAGCGCCTTGGGACGTTTTACTATGTTAAAGGCGTTATATAAATACAAGTTGTTGTTGTTGTAAAGTTTGTGAGAATATAATTTCTCTGTCTTGTGGTGTCTATTTCTGTCTCTTTTCCTGTTACCTCAGTGTCCTTGGGTTAGCAGATTAAGGTCCCATCTTTTCTATTTTATTCCTCTGACTTGCCTTTAGCTCTGTCTCTGCCTCGCTCCAATTCTCTCTGTCTTTGCATGCTGAGAGTCTTTTGGTTCTTCTGTAAAGCAGGTTTTAGTTTGGGCCCAAGGACAAGGAAAATCCTCCATTCTCTGTGATTGCTCACCCACGCTGCAAGCACCTCCCTCCTGCACAAAAATAAAAGGTTAAACGTATAAACCTTTATTTGAATTGAATCTGCCACAACTGATAGGGAAATAGATGGACCAGACACATATTGTATTCAGGAGTCTTAAACATTGTACTGAAATACTGGGCCCACCAACATTGGTCTTCTGCGGTCCCTCAACAGATCAGTTGATGAAAGCAACCATTTTGTCATGGCCCAGCCCCTTTCTTTCACTGCTCAAGTATACGCAGTATCTTAAAGGTCAAGGGTAGGTGTATTCTGAGCTCCTCAATGAGCACGATTGATATCTGAATGGCCAACCAAAGCTGGTCTCCTATTGTTCAGAGCTTCATCCTCGCCTATAAGGTCTTGACATTCACAAAGGCCTGATTATTTCAAATCCAACAAAATCCTTCTTTGATGTGCTGACATTGGTTAGATTGCAAAATTAAGAGGGAGAGGAAAGGAATTTGTACTTAACACAATTTATTTAGGAATGTTATTCTAATTAAATACTCTGCCTTAAAGGCAGCAGGACCTTTGAGAACATACACAATTAATGGAGCCAGATAGTAGGACATGAAAGGAATATAGTGGTTGGCAGCAGATTATTTCTGGATCAATCTGCAGTGATGATGTGGCCCAATCCTCTTGTGTGAACACTGTCATGCATTAAGGACATGGGGCCACACTGATAGAAACTGGCTGCTTTAACAGCTGCTGGCAGGACAAGCACTGACCCAAAGTAGAACTTAGAAGCACTTAAACAAAAATGAAAACTATGTATAATTATGGAAGATAATATCAGAGAGTGATTGTCAAGGCTGTAATTTAATCTCAGGATTTAGATAATAATTGTAAACAGCCTTATGCTTCCCTGAGGATCAAATGGGTAAAGGCACTGTCAAGTGTAATGTTGACAAATACTGACCAACATGTTCCAGATTCCGTTCTGAGCCTGTGCTAAGTTAGCTGATTTCAGCCAGAACAGCAGTCGGAGTACTATAATTGGCCTCTGCGCCATTCCTTAGCCCAGGGGTGCTATCAGCCAGGGTATAGCAAAACCCCACCGGAAAGTGCACATGTGTGATCATCACATGAGGACGGATCAGGCGTAGCTATGATGCTCTCCTTAGTTGAATAGCCTGCTGCTACTCATTATTTAGACTCACACATGAAGAATGGTACTTGGTTGGCTACGGACCAAGAGCTGGGAAGTGGGATTAGGCTGGATAGCTCTTTGTTGGCCGGCGCGGACACGATGGGTCGAAATGACCTCCTTCCGTGCTGTAACTTTCTATGATTCTATAAAGGGTTGCTGGTGCTCATGGAATGATACACCATCAAGAATACACACCTTGAAGAGAGGAGAAGAGGAAGAAACTTGAAATAAAATGGCTTTGCATTTCACTTTTGGTAAGATGTCATGATAGTTCTGCTTCTTCTAATTCTATCCTGGTGGCATTACGGTAATTATGCGCTTCTGAAGGAGGTACATTACCAGGATTAATAGGCAAGAATCTTGGGGATGTTTTGGTGAATTGTTGGGGGGAAGTGGGGGAGGAATCTGAGACGAGGCATCGAAGGAGGAGATTCTGGCAGAAATCATACAGCACAGGAGGCCATTCGGCCCATCATGCCTGTGAAAGAGCGGTCCAATTTAGACCCACACCCCAAGTTTTTCCCCATAACCCTGCAAATTAGTCTTAAAGTAAATGTCCAATTGCCTTTTGAAACTTATGGAATCTGATGCCACCACCCTGTTAGTGCGAGTACATTCCAGATCCTAACGCCATGAAGACATTTCTCTTCATTTCCCCTTACTTCTTTTGCCAATTATTTTATATCTATTGACCTGTTTACATCCCACTTGCCAGAGGAAACAGTTTCTCCCTACTTGCTCTATTAAAAAACCCTCAATTTTGAATACCTCTATTAAGGTCTCCCCTTAACCTTCCCTGCTCTCGGAGCAATCCCAGCTTCTCCAATCACTGCACCTAACTGAAGTCCCTTATCCCTGGTATCATCCTAGTAAACCTCCTCTGTACCATCTCCAAGGCTTTGAAACCGTTCCTAAAGTGTGGGGACCAAAATTGTAGAGGAGTCATAAGCATTGGTCAACAGATTTTGAAGACCTGAGGGAATGGGTAATTTCAGAAACTCGCATGGAGTGGGTTAAAGGGGAGATTTCAAATTTATTGAGCAGACCGGTTTAGAAGGAGACACTCAGAGACACAAAGGAAGAATTTTGGAATGATGGACTGGCCGTGTGGGTGGGGAAAGGAGGCTATTCCAGTCAAATTGTCATCATTTTCAACTTTAGTTGGAATGCCATATAGGGCATGATGTGGATGATACATTATGGGTACAGGCCAGAAGAAGAACAGCATGTCATTCAAAAGTAGTGGTGATGGAGATTGTTTCTCAAAAATAAATCTTAATTGGAAAGAGGTTCCCTCTTGAAACAGCTTAACAATTAGCTGCAATCTATGGGAAATCATTAATGGTCCAGTGATTTTGATAGAAATAGAAAATTACATTGTTTTAGAATTTTCTGGCTAGAAAGCATTACCATGGTTACCTGGCCCTTACCCACTGCACATTTTGTAATTTTAAAATGCAAGAAACAAAATTCTTTTATAAAACAAATATGTATTGAAATCTGACAATTGACACTGAACATTGTTGGGAATAACCCTGAATTGTGCCAACATAAAATGCTTGTTGTCCAAAGGAGATAAGATTAGATTAACCCCTAAGATCTTATTAATAAAAGATTAACTGTACTGTCACAGATGAGATGTACAGCTTGACCGCTTCAGAACAAAGTACAGCTGTGACCTCCGTTGTTTTTAATCTGATGAGAAGGGGGCAGGGGAATTATAGAAATAATAATTTTAATATCAGAAAATTGGACACCTGGTTGCGGCTTGCTCATACCCGACTGCTCAATTCAATTACTAAACTAGTTGGGAGTTGCATTGAGGAGAAATCCAAAAATATAATTTTCAGAAGACACTTAGGATACAATGGCCTAGAAATTGGGTTTTGGCGCAGCAACGGCTTTAGCGCCGGAAGTTAGTGCCGGAGCTAAGTCGCGCTGGTCGGGCCAAAAATTCACTACTTCTGCGCCCAAACGGCTGCCGGCGCTGCTGAACGCTGTTAGCGCCTGAAAACTGGCGCTATGCGCTGAATTTCGGCGCTATTCCGGCGCTGCGGCGCCCGCTGCGGTGCGGCAGGTTCGGGAAGTGCAGGCCTCCTCCTTCCCTTAAGGAGGACCTGCCTGCACCCGGCCGCGGCCCGCGATAATCTTATTAAAAATGAGCCCGGCACCTCGGACAAGTGCCGGGCTTGCTTCTGTTCCGGGGGGGGGGGGGGGGGGAAGTCCGGGGAGGGAGCTGCGGCCAGGCGGGCGGCGGGAAAGCGGCCGGCCGCCGCGGGGCCTTTAATGCGCCGGCGCAAACTTGTGCAAGGCTACCTCTGCCAGAACGTTGCTTGCGGCTGCCACGGGCGAAGCGGCCGCAAGTCAATTTCCCAGTTCGGGCGGGTTACCATGGCAACCGGGACGCTGCGCACACCGATGACGTCATCGGTGCCGGTGCAGCGCTACCGGTCTACCGCGGCGGAAGGGCCCCAGGCAATTTAGGCGCCGGCGCCAATTGCAGCGCTAGGCCCTCTAGCGCCGCAAAATCGGCGCTAAGGGCACTGAATTTCTAGGCCAATATGTTTGCTCAGTGATATATTTGATGGATATTTGGTAAAGTATGCCTTTATCTGTCAAATATCTAGGTTGATGTAGTGAGCCCAAAGGTCGAACAGAGAACTTTGTTACTGTACTCAAGCTCATGCGAATTTATCATGTTTCAACACATGACCTCCTTGACTTTGGAAGGTGGAAGAATAAGCACTCTGCCAGCCTGTGGCTGAGCCTATTAACTATTAGACAGATATATTAAATATTAAACACTGAACGAACAAGACTAAACATAAACAATGTCCTAGAGTTTTCATGTGGTGATTTGCATCGTGATGCAAGGCGGCAGGACCAGCTGGAAGGCCTTCTTAGTCAGATTTCCTACAGTTCTTGTCTCCTTTATAGCCAATGATTTAGACACTGAGAAGAAACCGGCGTCCAAGTAATTTTTGTGGCAGAAATGGTCATGGCCTTGACGACTGCAGAATTGACTCTTTAAATATCTGCCATCAGACTTCTTACAAAGATAACTAGGTGAGCTGAAGGGGCCAATTAAGTGACTTAGAGGAACTTCGGTGGGGCTTGCTTGCAGCACTTCAAAGAGACCTCCTCTGGCAGGCACCCAAGATGAGCAGATACTGAAATAGCCATCCACCAGAAAAATGTAAATGAGGTGAATCCTGGATACTGGAGAGATCAAGAGTTAGGGCCAACGGCAAAGTGATAATCTTGCTCTGCCATACTTATGGCAGTACAGCAGGTCTGAGGATTTTCAAGGATTAAAATGGCTCTTTGCTCAAGTAGACATTAGCATATAAAATTACCTTTTATTCTACACAAACAACCTAGAGATGCACCTTCGAGGAACAACACCTCATCTTCCGATTAGACAATTTACAGCCTTTCGGACTCAATATCGAGTTCAACAATTTCAGACCATAACCTCGGCCCCTATTACATTTTTATATATTTTTATCCACACCTTTGGTTTGTGCCTTTTCCCTTTTTTTTTCTCTCCCACATGGCAGCTGTCTCTCATCCTGCCAGCGCATTTCACATTTCATCGAGAGCCATCTTTTGTCTCTTTACTTGTCCTATTACTATCTCGTCTCATCTTGAATATCTCTTAATGTCTCTTCACTTCCCTTTTGTTCTTTCATCCCCTCCCCCATTTCCCAGCCCCCAAACTGGCCTTTTAATCTGTTTCATTTCCTGCCTTTTTTCTCAGTTCTGATGAAGGGTCATCGACCTGAAACGTTGGGGCCGATTTTCCTGCAGGTGTGGGGAATTGTCGGGGTTCCCACATGAATGTAAATGGGTCTGCCAGATTGATGCAATTTTCCCTCAATTGGCCAATTCATTTCCAGCATGTGGGAACCCTTGCTAATTGACTATTTCCAGTCAGAAAGTCACACAGTATGATGTCATCATTCGTGGTGCTTTTAAAGTCCACAGCAAGCATTGCTACCTCTGCAGGCTTCCAAATGAACCACACAGGATGGCAGAAGAGCCTGCAGCAGCTGTGGCCAGTGCCAGACCCCGAGCTGCCTCCAAATTCGACGAGGCTTCACTGCAGGCATTATTGGATGGGGTGAGGGCCCACAGGGAGGTCCTCTTCCCTAGGTCAGGGAGGAAGAGGCCTCCCACTGAGACCAAGGCTGCATGGATGCAGGTGGCAGCAGATGTCAACTCGCTGGGAGTCACCAGAAGAACCAGGATACAGTGTTGGAAGTGATTCCATGACCTTCACCGTACAGGAAAAGTAAGTATGAAGTTTCCATCACCCTCAAACTGATCCCCATTGCCTTTCCCCACCAGCACTCAGCTTTAGCACTCTCTTCCTCCACATCCCACTTCACAGTCACATCCATGCACCCTTACCCATTCCCTCTCTCTCTATGCTCACATTCACAAAACTATTCCACCATGCAGCCTTCACACTCCCTCTCACTCTGATGCTTTGAACACAACTGACAACACACGGGGCTTGGTCTTGCAGCCTCACACCATCTTTGTCTCCCTCTAAGTATCTATGCTATGCAATCTCTACACTCACTCCTTCATTCTCACTCAAACTCCACTTGTCTCCCTCATTGCAGGAAAAGAGAGCTCACAACAACAGAGAGCACGCCAGGACTGGAGGAGGCCCACCCTCAATAGCCCACCTGACCCCCTGGGAGGAAGGAGTGCTGGAAATTGTCGGGGCTGATGTGGCTGCGGAAGCTGGGGAAGGAGAGAGAGGGGCAGTCCCGCAAGCTGGTGACAGAATAGTTTTCCATCTCTCTCATTGACATAGCATGAGTCGCTGTTATGATTATGAAGCTACATCATTTGGACTTATGAACATCTGCAAAATCCAATGTGCATGTAACCTTGGCATCACATCTCTAACTCTTTCCTTTACTCCCCCACAGGACCATCCAGCGCCCCCGTCCCCACTGCGGAGGAGGAAGAGGCTGAGCAGCCAGACGCCTCAGAGGAAGCTCCAACCTTTGAGGGCGCAGCGTCAGCAGAATTCAGCGCACCCAGCACCAGCGCAGACATTCACACCTCGGTGGGACCTTCGCGAAATAGTGTAGTGTTATCACCTGGTGTATCACAGCTCACAAGTGAGCATCAGCAGATGGTGGAAACAGGGACAGCAGTGGAGAGTCCTCGTCGGAGGGCGCAGGACTCTGCCAGCTCAGCTCAGCTGCATGTCGACCCTCTGCCTCTGGGTCCATCCGCAAGAGAAGAGGTGATGGATCTCCATGCACAGATGCAGGAGTCTCTGGCAGGTTTTGTCTCCAGGGTCGCTGCGAGTGTGGAGCGAATGGAGGAGTCCATAGCGAACATGAGCAAAGCCTTTGTGGAGTCATTGGCGCATGAACGCATCACCATGGAAAGGATGGCAACCTCCGTGGAAAGGATGACTACAGTAGAGGAGAGGATGGCTATGGCCATGGAGCAGCTAAGTCGCCAGAGTGTTGAAAACATGGTGAGTGTTCAGAATTGACTGACATCTCTGGAGGAGCGATGGTCAGCTATTGAGCAGAGAAACCAGATCTTCATGGCAGGCCTTCTGAGTAGGACTGCCATTGTAGAAACGGGTCCCCATGGCCCCCCTGATGTGCAGCAAGCTGCTCTCAAGCCACTTGCAGGCGCTGAGGGTGGCCTGACCCATGAGACATCAAGGAAGTGGGGGCTCCTCTCCAAGCGCTCACACTTCCATGTCACTGCAGAGCCCTCGGTCAGAGCCCCGCCGGAGTCCACACCCAATGGAGATAGAGGTCTCAACCCCTGCACAGCCGCAGGAGCAGCAGACTGCTGGCGAGCCCTCACAGGCTCGCCATCCCAGAGGACGCCCGCCAAAGGTGTCGAGACAAGAGCAGCAGGAAAGTGAGCAAGGGGCCTCCACATCTGCTGAAGCCACAGGGGAACCACTATGTAGGAGCACGCGTAAGAGGAAACTAAAGCACTAATAGTCACAAGGGTAGTCACTTGGGTGAAATGTGTTTATTTGAAAAATGCCATCAGCTGGTTATTGTAAATAAAATTTCTGATGGCAACTTCTGCAGTTGTGGTGTGTGTCATTTCGCGAATGGGGCTGGAGGTCCTCTAATGCCAAGAGGGGAAGGAAAAAAAGGCCTCCCATGCTTCCGGTAGGTGCTGCAATTGAGGAAGCGCTGAGTGAGGGTGGCAAGAGGGGCTTTCCAGGAGCTCACACTGGAGAAGTGTGTGAGGCTCCAACCTTCCACAGCTGTGCCTAAGCCTGGAACAAGTTGCCCCAAGCCTGAAACAACAAGGTCCTGCAACCTACAAATGATGTCTGATTAAATCTCTTCTTTCCTGATTGACCTGCAGCTGATAGTCAGCAATCCGATATTGTTCACGCCAGGTTTCATCAGCGGGGTTCCCACCAGGCGTGTTTAACGTGGGAAAAGGCTGAAAATAGCAAGGACCCCTTAAAATGGCATTATAGATGCCAATTATTGGTGATTAAGGTGCCTGAAGACCACTCCCACCTGTTGCGGGCGGGACTGATTCGGGTCGTACAGAAACGCCTGGGCGAAAATCGGACGGGGCGGGGAATCAGGCGGGGGGTGCCGCGACCCCCTATTTTTGCGATTTTCCCCCCCCCACATGCCTGAAAGCCCGCCTGACGGCTCCAGGAAAATCAGCCCCGTTAACTCTATTTCTCTCTCCACGGATGTTGCCTGGCCTGCTGAGTTTTTCCAGCGTTTTCTGTTGTTATTTTGGATTTCCAGCATCCGCAGTATTTTGCTATCGTAGAGATGCACCTTAGTGTCTTTGGCATACCAGAATATAATGTGTATCTTTTGGAGCTTGTTCAGCTAACAGCTTTTAATTTTAATTTGACCAGCAAGGAACTTGGCACCTTCGACTAGAAAAACATCCCAAGCTACGTCACTGAGGCCTAAGCAAAGTGGGTGCTGAGCAAAGAAGGAGCGATTAGGAGAGGTGACCAAAAGCTTGGACATGAGGCAGGTTTTAAGGATGGTCTTGAAGGAGGAGAGGGAGATGGAGAGGCATAGTGGTTTAGGGAGGGAACTACAGAACATGGGACCTAGGTAAGCTGAAGGCCTGCCTATCAATGGTGGGTGAAGGGCGTGGGGATGCTCAAGAGGCCAGAGACAGAGGAAAAAGAGAGTTTGTGGCGAAGGGTTGAAGCACTATGGCAATAGGGAAGGGCAGTCCCTGGAGGGGCTTAAAGTCAAGGACAAGAATTTTAAATTTGAGGAAGTTAGAATCCTGTGATGCTAGTTCTGGTCAACAGGTCTGCACCATTAAATTAGCATATTTTCAGGGTCTATTGCCTTTGCTATGTTTAATGCGTCCAGATGCTGCTTAGTGTTGTATGGAGTGAACTAAACTGCCTTGACACTGGCATCTAAGATGGCAAGTTCCTTGGCAGGAGGCCAAGTGGTATCGTTCACTTGGCACTTTTGGCTAAAGATGCTTGCAAACACCTTAGCCTTATCTCTTGCACTAATGTACTGGGGATGGGGATGTTCATGGAGACACCTCCTTCCATTAATTGCTTGATTATCCACCACATTTTTGATTGCATATGCTATATGTGCTCGGAACAATTGACTGACCTCAGGAAATTTGCCATGGTCAGTGGTGACTCACCAACTCTCTCACAACTTAATGTCAGCGAATTAGCCAAGAGGAAAATCTAGGTTGATGCACTTTGTCTTCCAAAAAGCATTTGAAAAATTTCTGTGCAAGCTTAAAGCACTAGTGATTCAAGGTAAAACCGGAGAATGGATAAGAAATTGGTCAATGGGTAGGAAGCAGAAATTACTATGAGATGAGTTATGTTGATGTGGAGACAAATGCTGAGTGGAATTCAAGATTCAAGATTCAAGATTCTTTATTTGCCATATGTAACTAGTACAATGGAATGCTTACTCCCCAATCACTCCCACAATAAAGCTGTGGGAGCTCACAGAGAAACGTCAGCTATTTTTACAGCGCCGTGTTCAGAAAGTCAATTCTTTGGCATCCAGTGGCAGTGGGAGCACGATGTCCCTCAGCCGTTCCGTCCTCCCCACTGTTGCCGGCTCGGCTCCACGTGCGGTGGCCTGCTTCTCCCGCTCACCCTCTGGCCACCATTCCCGGCTCCCCTCCTCCCAGTCGGACTGCGAGTCGTCGAGTCTGCTGCTGCGTCCTGATGCGCTGCGCTCCTCCGCCCGACTCGCCGAACACATCCTCCGGTCAACCTCAGCAATCAACTTTAGGACCCCATCTCTTTTGAATTTATATTAAGGACTTACATTTAGGAAAAATGCAGAGCTCTGGGGAGATCATCAGGCAGGAGGAGGGAGAGGCAAAGCCATGAAGGGATTAAAACACAATGATAAGAATTTTAAATTGGAGATGTTGGGTGACTGAGAGCCAATGTAGGTCAGCAAAGACAGGGCTGATGGGCGAGCAGGACTTGATGCAAGATAGAATATGGATGAGCTGAAGTTTACAGTGGATGGAGGATGAGTGGTCAGCTTGAAGAACATTGGAATAGTTGAGTCTGGAAGTGACAAAAGCATGGGTGAGAGTTTCAGCAGCAGATGGTCTGAGGAAGGGGCGGAGGCAGGCAATGATGGACGTGGAAGTAGGCAGTCTTTGTAACGGCGAAAATATGGGGACAGATGCTCAACTCAGGATCGCATATGATGCAGAGATTGCGAACAGTCTGGTTCAACCTGATAAATTGGCAGGGAAAGGAGATGGAATCAATGGCAAGGATACGATGGCTTTGGTCTTCCCAATGTTTAGCTGAGGAAATGGCAGCTAATCCAAGACTGGCTATTGTACAAGCAGTCGGACAACACAGAGGCAGTGGAGGGGCACACTACAAAACTGTCTGAAAGACATTCCTAATTGACAATGTCACTCAGTGACACCACATGATGGCTGGTGTACGAAATGGAAAATAAATGTCAATCTGGTATAGTTAGGGTTGCTTTTCTGAAGTTGAGACTGAGGCATGTTGTTGGAGTAGAGCAGAAGTAGTTTTAGTCTGGCTGTGCTTTACTTAACCTGGAAGTGCTTGATGCTGACACTGGGTGCAACTGGGTGCCTGAAATGTGAAGAGTTCCATTCATCCCTACTTTGATGAACACAAAAAAGTAATGGTAACTCCAAAACATTACAACAAAGTAAATGCTGATGGCAAGACAATGTGGTACAGGCTCAAACTAATAGAAGACACATTACGGACTGATGCCAGGAAGTTCTTCCACAAAGAGTGATCAACACACTAAATTAACTTTTGAGTTGAGTAGTGGAGGCAAAAGCAGTGGAATTATTTAAAGAACAGTGGAATACTTTCATGGACGTGGGGATCTGTCTTTCTGGGGGGATGGGCTGAGTGGCCTTCCTTGCTTGTATCTGTCTATTGAACCTGACATATGGGGCGGAACTTACAACTTCAGCAGGGGTGTAAAACAGACGCGATTGAGCCAATAGAAATGAAAATGGGCAGTGTGTATAACAGGCAGTGATGCTTTCACCCGCTTTAAGCCCCCATTCAAGTTGAAAGTTGTGGTGATACTGTGCTTTCTCTTGTAGTCTTCCTCAGACAGGCACTTTATCTCGCTCTCTGAGCAATTCTTACATAAATCATCTTGCTGTCTGCATCTACCACCAGAGCTGAGATGGTTCAATCAAAACACAAAAAAAATATGTGGCTGGCTATACAAAATGAAAAATAGAAGATTCAGGGGAGACATGGTGAACTAGAGAACATGAATATAAAATTGGCAAGCCTCAAGCATGACTAGAGGTATGAAGAAAATCTTTTTCACTAGAGAGTAGAGGATCAGTGGAACAAATTCCCATCAAAAGCAATTAAATCAATGTTTAAAAAGGAGCTAGATGACAGGTTTGAAGCTTATAAGGATAAGCGCAGATGATTGTCTACTCAATGGAACATTATGATTTCTGTCATACTGGAACCGCAATAATGGCATCAGTGGAATACCACCGGTCAGGATTAAATAATTTTGATTGGAAATGTTAGATATCCCAGAGTTTTTGCTCAATTTGTCTTCAGGGAATCAAGGAAAATTTCCAAGTTCTAGTTTGGAAACTGTCAGTTATGGTTATTCATCAGATTTGGGAGACTCCATGACAATGCAAATTGCACATCATGGGGTTGATTTGAGCAGGTGTGTGGAAGCGCCTAGAGACGGGCTTGAAGGCACTAGCACTCACCCAAGTCAAGGAGCGCTGAGGCCACTTGAGTTTCTGGGTTCAGCCTCATTAATGTATTGTGGGTGAGTGGAAGTCACAAATTACACCTCTGATTGGTAATTTGTCCATTAGTAGGTGGGAAATCACTTGCCGCTGTAGGTCTTTAGTGTCAGCCTTGGCTCAGCAGTAGCATTTTTGCCTGTGAGTCAGTAGGTTGTGGGTTCAAGTCCAACTGCAGAGAATTGAGCACATAATCTAAACAGATACTTTAGTGCAGCATTGAAGCAGTGCTGTGCTGTCGGTTGAAACGTTAAACCGTGGCTCCATCTTCTCTCTCAGGTAGATGTAAAAGATCCCATGGCACTATTTGAAGAAGAGCAAAGGAGTTCCACTGATGTCCTGCCCAATATTTCTCCCTCAACTAACATCACTAAAACACATTGCGATAAAAATTCGCCTGGGCAGACTTTTGGGCCCAGACTTGGTGCTGCGCAATTATTGTGTGCCCGAAGCAAGAAGCCCGAGGATTGACAGAAATTGGTCCTCGGGCCTCATCTGCATACATAGGGTGAACTGCCTGTGCTGGTAGCACCTCTACAGACAACGGGATATGTCAATTTAAGACCGCTTGCCTCACCGCCAGCAACCCTCAGGTAAGGGGTTTGAACGGGCTATTGGGGTGGGGGGGGGATGGGGCGATCGTGACACCTGTGGAGTCGGGCAAGCACTCCTGCTCCTGCTGGCTCTACAGGAAGGGTAAACACCTTGTAAACACTTAGGCCGGGATTTTGCTGACCTCGGCAGGTTCAGTGCAGACGATGTTGATGGCGGATCCCGACCTCGCTGCTGGCTCCATCCCGCTCTGTGAAGTGAATTTCCCTTGATTGGGCTTGTTAAGCCCACCCAGCGTGTTTCCCAGCCAATTAGATGAAGCGGGTCTGGTGACGTCATTCATGACGCGTCATCAACCGGTTTCCTTAAAGGGACCACGTTCAAATTAATTTTGACATTTGTGCTGTCAGTGTTCTACAGCATTGAGGTGCTGCAAACACTGACAAGCACTGCACAAAGGCACTGGGCTGCACCCAGGCTCTCCCATGACTCCCTCCATATGCTTATGGAGGGAGTCACAGCACGCAGGGAGGTCTTCTTCCCTTCCCATGGGCGGAAGAGACCTCCCCAGGCGATCAACACAGCCTGGTTGCACATTGCAGAGGAGGGCACAAGCAGGGATGTCGTCAGGAGGACCTGGGTGCAGTGCTGCAAATGTTTCAATGATCTCAGTAGATCACAAAACGTTAGTACAAAGCCACGCTCAACCTTATCCTTCATCAGGTGATTGTTCAGAAGGTTGGTGGTGTTTTTGGTGCTGCTGGTGTACCTGGTGCTGCTGGTGTTGGGGCTCATCATGGTGGGATTTAATGACCAAGGTGAGAGAGTATAAAGGGTACCCATGTTGATGGAATAGATGGCAGGTGAAGTAGAGATGACAGAAGTGATCTGTCAATGGTGAGAGAGGTAATGAGGTCAGACTGGATGGAGATTTGGAGCATGGTGAATCTGTTGTGGAAATGCAGTGAGGAAGAGCTTGTGGCTGAGGGAAGATATCTCTGTAAGGTGGGAGTTTTTACTGTACATTTGAAGCTGTCAACTCAACAGCTGATTCAATGTCCACTGAACTCCCGCCTCAGCTTGACAGACGTGGTCCACAACCAGCATGCACCCCATGGGCGAGCTGTCAAATGCGGAAGGTAAGCTGAAAATCATTCTTAAGTGGTTTTAAACAAGCCACTAATTACCTGAATTGGGTCCCTCGCCACTGCGTGTCTGGTCTGCTCAGTGCTGACCGACCTGACATTGGGAAAAGCAAGTGGGCACGATTTAACAGTGGGTTCCCGACCCGCTGTCAATCAAATCAAATTTCACTGCCAACCCGCCACCGATCCTGTCCGCTGAGCACTGGCAAAATTCCGGCCTTACTTTTTATTAGTGATGCTGAAGAATCCTGAGCGGGGGAAGGACCGAACTAATTTCTCCAAGGCGTCATCTTATTTAAATATCATGAAGACGCTCCCACCATTGTGTCCCCACCGGAAATTTGCGTGTGACACAAAATGAGAATTGGGACTAAAGTTTGTCTATTTTTGCTATTCATTATGCCCCATCTTCACTTATTTATGGGTGTAACAGGGTCTAAAGTCAGCCCCCATATGTTGGAAGGTGGAAACGTGGTGACCTCTATCCATTGTATTGTTTCACGTGACTTCAAAACCAATCCCTAGACTGAGAAAAAAACACCAGGATATCTAAAATTATACGTGTAAAATAAATTTACAACTGTAACAAAGCAATTTCTCATCACTCAACCCCATCTTGTGTCAACACACTTGCACATAGTAACGCATTTATTTAATCGGAGGCTTTTTAATACTTTCTAACACATATTGGAATTAAGGAACAAGAGAGGCTCCAGCCACCCGATTATTTGAAATAGAACAGGGCAACCAACAATTTCAATGGACCAAATCCCTTCCTGTTCTTTTCCATTGTATAAAATTCCAATGGTCAAAACCCCTACTCACGCTAACTGTAAAGAATGCCTGCTCCCTAATTATCCATATTTTATTGCTTAGCTGATGAATTATAATTGCTCAGTGCAATGCTAGAGTTCACCTAGACATAGCAAAATGTTTTGCAGTGAGTTTTATGTCAAATGTATATTTTTGTTATGTGCTTCTGTTGGTTTTTATTGAATCGAGTCCCTGAATGAATTGCAAAGGTTGTGGTATTCCTGATTCTACATGTGGGGGCGGGCGGGGGAGGGGCGGAGGGGAGGCAGGGGGTGGGGTGGTGGCGGGCCTGTGCCTGGGGAGCGATGGGCCAATGCAATAACATTGAACCTGGAAACACAGGCAGGTTCAAGTCATGTCAGGTGGAGTGCAGTTTGGCTGTGCACTGCCTGACCTGTACCAAGGTTCAGGGGAAGGAATATCCAGGCTGGTATGCATTTATGTACATCTGAGGTAGCAGTGACTCTGTCACTTTTGTGAAGTGGAAACGGTGACACAAATGCGGCAGTGTAGGGCTGATTTATCAAATGTACGCTCGAGACATGGAGTCTTGCCCACCGAGAGCACATATCAGGAAATTGCGGGTATATTTCCCATGATATTCCATCGAATAATTTTTAAATGAATGGTTTATAGGGACCACGCCCATGATTTTCCAATCTGCATTCCTGGCAGGCTATGCTACCCGCCAGGATCACATATTTGTAAAAACAGCCGTTATAATTTAAAAATCAGATGAACAGTCTGACTCTACGACACATTTGAGTAGAGGTGCACTCCTTTTAACTGCAGATTGCATTATAATTGCAATTTCCTGGAGTTCGGTTGCATTGTCTCGTGACACAACAATTGACCACTATGTACAGTTGGCTGTTTCCCCTCCGGCATTGCATAGCAACAGTATGCATTTGTACTAGCACCAGAACGAGCTTCAGAATCTCAAAAATAATTCAAGACAGCACAGTGGTAGTATAACTTCAGTCTGTGCACTTGAAACCATCCGCTGCCTCATTGATATGTGTAGTATAATTGTGATTTTCCAAAAGCATGCTTTATTCATCCTTGCTCTGTCAGAGAGGAACCCCACAGACACTCTGAGAGTGTTACATACCTCATGGTGCCTCTGTCTGATCGTTTTAAAAATTCTTCCCAGCAAGGGACTGGCTCCTGACAGGGTGCCGGGGGAGGAGAAAGGGCAGGAGACCACTTTCAGGGACAAACCCATGAAACAATTCATTTCCTTTTCATAAAATGGTCATCTGCAAGAACAATCTGTCGAGTGAGAAGAACTAAATTATTCGCACAGAATCGCAGTAGAATTCCGTTGAGGCCCTATCCTCCAAGTGCATCGAGAGGCTGTAACTTTAGATTTTCGACTATGGTTGGAAATATTTACTCGTATGTCTCAAAGGAATGAAGAGCTACACCGCGAATAATTTCAATTCAGGCTGATTCGAATTACTGCCTGAGTTGATCAAGGTAGGAGACTGATCCCTGCCACTCAGGAAAGAAGATTGCGCTCGCCAACTCAGCAGGGGGCTGAGTTACTTTCCAGCTTTGGTGAAGCTGAGTAATAAAGCAACTCGCCAGTTTGTGAGGAACTCCAGCCTATGTATTTTTTCCCTTTGTCCCTGACCCTTCATTTTTCTGTTTCCTTGTTGCATACTTGGGGCCCTATTGTAGCTCGTAATAATAATAATCACCGGTTTTTGGCTTTCATGGAAAAACAGATGGAATCGCAGAAGAAGATCCTCCAAATCCTGGAATCATAGAAATAAAAATAAAAAAAGAATATGGGGCCAAATCTTGCTGGAGCCGGGCATCCCACAGACTTTTTCCAGCATCCTTCAGCTTGAATATAATTTGCACTGTAACTTGCTGGAAGTGCGAGCTGATAATGGCGGGGCGAGGGCAACGGGGCATCTGGGACCCTAGTGAACGCGGGACCAACAGTCTATCTTCTTAACCAATGAGAGTTAAGGATTGAGAAATAGACAGGAACAACAGAAAAGGAAATAGGGTGAATTAGAGACTAATCAGGTACAGAAAGAGAAGTAAAGAGAGGAGCAAGAAAGGTTGGATGAAGAGATAGAAAAAAAAGAGACAGAAAGGAAAAGTAAGAAAAATAATTAAAATTTGAAAGTCTCTAGGAAGAATTTACAGCATGCAGGACTGAGACTCAACAGTTTAAATTGTTCCCTTTCTGGGCCAGAGAGATTGATTGGCATTACATTAACAATTATCACACTGGTAAAAGGGTGCTTAGGCTGTTTAGTATGAGCGCTAACTTTCTGCAGCAAGTTTAATGGGCAATTAATGTCCAAATCCAGACGGTTCTTAAAAATAACGGGGAGGTTGCAGGCGAGCTGCCGTTTGTGCGAGGCAAATGGCGGAGCGACGTAAATCAACCAGCAAGTTATGGCGATTTGCAACTCACGCCATGTCTCCTCTTCCCCTGAACTTGCTGGCTGATTTGTGCATTAATAACTGCATGTGTTGTGAACTCTTCGTTATTGTTCCAGGAAGATCTGGCCGATAGCTTATTTAGTTGTCGATGGACTTGATAATATAATAATACTTGCATTTGTAGAGCACATTTAAACATCTCTAAGTCACACCATAAATTATCCTTTGATATCCTCCCTCAACTACCAATTCCTCTAAATAGTGTGTTTCAATCCTTTTTAAGGATTTACTGACTCCGGTTACAGTTCAGGGAACGGTAAACATTTTAGTTTAGCCTTGTTTCAACTCGCTAGGCAGTGAAGAACTTTTAAACATGTTTCCAGCAATAATGCCAGTGCTTCCATTTGAGGATGATCCAACCTTGTTCCTGCTTTCCTCCCTTGCTTCTTATCCTTTCAAGGACTCATTCATGAAGAAAGTGTGGCCAGTGCTGCAGCCACCTCCACGACTGGCCTTAGTGCTGCTCAGTGATCAGGTAAAAGTGTGCTTAGAGGAGTGAACCAGAAAGATCAAAATGTTGGTTATGTTGCTATTTTTGCCCTGTTTGGTAGTGGAGGAGCTTTTCGATCATACAGTGCTCCCTCAGAGGCAAGTGTGGTCTTAGTGGTGTAAGGTTCTAGCAGTTAGCGGGAATTCAATTGTTACCCAAAATAAAGAGCGAAAAATTAAAAGGAGGCTGACTTCATGAGAACATTTTTGGAAAGCCATTTTCTTCTTTGTTTAGAGCTTGAGCACAGAGCTTGGAGAAAGAGCTGGGAGAACACAAACTGAGTGGATCGCAAACAAAGTGGAAGAATTTGATGAGAGCAGGAATTCGGTGGCGAGGAGGAAGGCGGTTGAGACGTCTGACTGAAAAGGAAGAGTGGAGCCACAGACCCCAAGGCCTCGAAGTTAATAGATACGAGAGTGGGCCTACGGGAGAGTGAGAGGAGCGGCCGCAGATAAAGGTAGGCCCAAGAGCCTAGAGCCTGGAGGGAGTGCGAGCATCAGGGAATGAGGTAAAAACGTCAGCACAAGGGAAGGAGCTGATTGGTGAGTAGCTGGTGATTTTTTTAAAGCCTTAAGTATATTTCTGTTAAGTTACTTAATAGTCTATTAAGTAGAAGCATGACAGGGCACCTCAGTCCTGTGGAATGCACATCTTGTGCCATGTGGGAACTCCAGGACGCTTCCCGTGTCCTGGACAACCAAATGTGCAGGAAGTGCCGTCAGCTGGCGTCACTGCGATGCATCTGTGAGGCTGAGAGCTACATGAATAACACGTTTCAGGAGGTGGTCACCCCGCAGCGTAAGAATGTGCAGTCAGAAATGGAATGGGTGACTGTCAGACAGACAAGGAGGACCAGGCAGGTAGTGCAGGAGTCCCCTGAGTGCATCTCGCTCTCTACCACTGAAGGCTGTGGAGGCCAAGTCACTGAATATATTTAAGAAGGAGATAGATAGATTTCTAGACACAAAAGACATCAAGGAGTATGGGGAGAGAGCGGGAATATGGTATTGAGATAGAGGATCAGCCATGATCATATGTAATGGTGGAGCAGGCTCAAAGGGCTGAATGGCCTACTCCTGCTCCTATTTTTCTATGTTCTATAGATATGGGGGGGGGGGTGGTGGGAGAAATTCGGTATCACCCTGTTTGGGGCATTAATTTTTGAAATCTTGTAAAATTAGCACCAGGCGCTAATGAGTCTGTGGTTCCCCTAAATTGGCAGTTAGCACTCCTGGGAAAAACTGGAGCACTAAATCAAGCACTAATGACCTAAGCAGGGCCTACAGGGGCACTACCAGCAGAGCCATAATGAATTTCAGGTGCAATGCAATCGGAAATGATCCTTCACACTGGTTCCTTCCAGCTCTTAAAGGGAAGGTCGCATCATTGTGCAGATCCTCATCAGCAGTGCTGGCTGTGAAGGCGACCTGCAATCAACTCAATCCCCTGATCGTGATGGCTGATCCCACTCGCAGGGAGAGAGCTCGTCGTTTCACGGACGAGGCATTGGAGGCACTGGTTGTGGGAGTGGAGCGAAGGAGGGCAGTGTTGTTCCCGGACACTGGAAGGAGGCCATTGCCCCTGGTTTTCAGGGCAATGTGGAGGGAAGTGGCCCAGGAGGTCTCGGCCAGTAGTGTGGTCGTACGCAGCCCAGGGTGAGTACTTGCTTCAACAGGTCCTACATACCAGCATCTGAACCTCAGTCTGTACACACTGCACAAACAAATCAAATCAAATCAAATCAAATCAACTTTTATTGTCATTGTTAGTGCACAAGTGCAGTACAACGAAATGTAGGCCTGCGGCTCCCGAGAGTGTACATTTAGATTAAGACATTTAAACATTCAACATACATTTGGCTTGTAATACATTAACATAAACATAACCATAATAAAGTGCATTGGCAGATGTGCAGGCTTTAGAGTTTATTTGTGGAGTTCAGTAGGATGACAGCCCTGGGAAAGAAGCTGTTCCTAAACCTGGTCGTACGGGTGCGAATGCATCTGTAGCGTCTCCCAGATGGCAGGAGGGTGAACAGACTGTGGTTGGGACCATGACCTCCGTAAACAGCGTTTCTGGTATATGTGCTCTATGGTCGGTAGCCGGGTGCCGGTAATGCGTTGGGCAGTTTTGACTACCCGCTGCAGGGCTTTCCGGTCATAGTAGCTACAGCTGCCATACCATACTGTGATACAGTTTGTCAGGATGCTCTCTATTGTGCAGCGGTAAAAGTTAGAGAGGATCAGGGGTGACAGGTTACATCCCTTCAGCCTCCTTAGGAAATATAGGCGCTGCTGGGCCTTCTTCACCAGAGAGGAGGTATTGAGGGACCAGGAGAGGTCTTCCGTGATGTGGACTCCGAGGAACTTAAAGCTGTCCACCCTTTCCACCACAGCCCCATTGATGTGGATGGGGGTGTGACTTCCGCCTTTCGACTTCCTGAAGTCCACAATGATTTCTTTGGTTTTCTTGATGTTAAGGGCCAGGTTGTTATCGGCGCACCACTTCACGAGATGCTGGACCTCCTCCCTGTAGGCTGACTCATCGTTGTTGGTGATCTGGCCTACTACCGTGATATCATCTGCAAACTTGATGATGGTGTTGGAACCATGAACAGCCACACAGTTGTGGGTGAAGAGGGAGTAGAGGAGGGGGCTCAGCACACATCCTTGTGGGGCCCCCGTGTTCAGGGTCAGCGGGGGGGAGGTGTGGTTACCTAATTTGACAGACTGGGGTCTGTTTGTTAGGAAGTCCAGGGTCCAGTTGCAGAGGGAAGTGTTCAGGCCAAGAGTTTGGAGTTTGGTGGCCAGCTTGTTGGGGACGATAGTGTTGAATGCTGAGCTGTAGTCTATGAACACCACACCCCCAACACTCACCCCAGCATCTCCACCTACTTAAACTCACATCCACACCTTACACCTAGCCTACAATCGCAGCTATTCAACTACGGCAGGCATACCTCCCAAACACATAGCTGGAATCTGACTCACACACTTTCGTTTCTCTTGTAGGCCAAGATGGCCCACAATAGGAGGGAGCACCAGAGAACAGGTGGGGGTGATGCGCAGCTGCAGCAGCTTTCAGAGCTGGAGGAGCGAATGCTGCGACTCATTGAGCAGCAGGTGGTGGGCAGCGTGGCCATCGGCAACGTCGACTCCTTGGGGGCAACAACGGTATGTTCATCCCCTCTCCTTCTCCCATCCCACTTCCCCCTCACACCGCAAGCTTTTCCCACTTTTCAGCTCATTATACTGTCTGCATTCCTTGCTCCCTTCCTGCCCTCACCTTAACGCGAGTGTTGTGCCTTTATGCTTTCAGAGAATCAGCAACCAGATGACCAGCCTGTCCCTGAGCCTCCCACTGAGAGAGAGGAAGGAGAGGAGGAGGAGGAGCAAAGCACCGCGTCACTGCATCTCTCACCCGCAGGCACCACCTCAGATACTGGCACTACGCGATCTTTAAAGCAAGTTTAGTAGAAGAGTTTGCACTGGGTGATGCACTGGGGACGAGCAGGCTGCAGCAAGGCCAGGGGGAAAGGGTAGCTTGGGAGCCAGCTCCCCGGAGGGTGAGTTTGCACGTGAGTTCTGCTGCACAGGACTCAGATGAGGACCTCGATGGGGAGGCGTTCACAAGAAGGGTGACGGGCATGCACTCCGAGATGATAGCTGCCATGGCAAGAGTGGCTGAGAGCCTGTCGGCAATGGTAACATTGCACAGAGCTCTGTGCACACCATGGAGCCCATCATTTTCACACTGCAGAGGATGGTGGACTCCCAGAGAGACTGTGCCGATCCAGACCTCATGATGCATGTGATGGGAAATCTGGCAGCTTCCATTGCAGCACAGGCGGAAGCAACACAACGTCTTAGTGCTCTCATGCAGACATTGGTTGGTGGCATCGAGTCTCAGACTGCTCTCATGCAGTCTCAGCTTGATGCCACGCAAGCTCTGACTGCTGCCATCATTGCTGGCTCCACCACAGTCCACCGGGTATCTCACTGTGTCGCAGCAGGCCAGCAATCTGTGCTCCAGCAGATTGGTAGTGATGCTGAGGTGCTGCCCCGGGGGAGTGGCAGTGGGTCAGTGGAGCAGGAACCTGCTGTCCTCTCAAAGGATGAGAGCATTCCTGATCCCACCACTGCCACTCCGCCATTGTCCTTGTCGCTGCCCGTCATCCAGCCAGTCAGACTGCCACCGCCCATCCTAAGATGGCGCAGGATTAATTAAGAGGGGGAAAATAGAGTATGAGAGTAAGCTTTCAGGGAACATAAAAACTGACAGTCAAAGTTCTATAGGTATGTGAAGAGAAAACGATTGGTGAAGTCAAGTGTAGGTCCCTTGCAGTCAGAATCAGGGGAATTTATAATGGCTGACCAATTAAATACATACTTTGGTTCTGTCTTCACAAAGGAGGACATAAATAACCTCCCAGAGATGTTGGGGAACATAGGCCTAGAAATTCAGTATAGCCACTTTTGGGGCGCTAAAGTCGGGCGGCCGCTAAAGTTTGCGCCCAGCGCAAAGTCGCGCCACCTTCGCCGATATTCAGTCGCATCACCCCAAGAGGTTGCTGCTGCGCTAAAACAGGCGATGCACGACTATCTTTAGGCGCTAAGCCGGCGGTGCTAAGCGATACCCCTGAGGCCGGGCGCAGCGCAGGTGCGGTGAGTTGTTGATTGACGGCAGACACTCTGGCGCCGGTCAGCTCTTAAAGGGGGAGGGTGGATTTGTTTGCCTGCCATGCATTGCACACTGCAGCCCTCAACCTAGGCCTGACCACTTCAGCTTCATCTGCACAATGCCCAGGGCTATGGAGAAGGCCAGGGAGAGAGCGCAGCGCTTCAGTGACGGTGACCTGAGGCTGCTGGTTGGCGGAGTGGAGCGCAGGCGCCATGTTCTGTTCCCAGAAGGTGGCAAGAGGCCGCTGCCCAGCGCCTACCGGAAAGCCTGGAGGGAGGTCTCAAACAGGGTGTCTTCCAACAGCGTGGTTGCCAGGACTCCTGTGCAATGCCGGAAGAAGTTCAACGACCTCACTCGGGTTGTCAGGGTGAGTACCCTTTCCAGTGTCCTCCTCATCCCTGCATGTGCACCTCACTTTATGGGCAAAGGGACCTGAAAGCCTGTAGTGTATGTAACGTTCCATCTTTAAGAGAACTATTTTAAGGGTTGCACTACTTTATCTTGGCTACTGTATACTGTAATACCGGTGGTGACCACACCGGTATATAAGTGCTGTGTAAGGATTTATTGGGCAGATTCGCCCTGACCTTCGAATAGTAAAGTCCTGTTAAAGTTACTCTTGTAGTCTGTGTATTAATTCACCATATAACCCACAGACTTTACAGTGGCGACGAGTTCGATCTTACCCTGCGGCAGCAATACATCCGAAGCAGTTAACGAGCGTTGAGAGGAGGCACCCGCCCTCGTCATTCTGCTGAGAGAAGACTCGAGTCTGCAGAGCAAGGGAGAAGGAAGAATTCAGACACGAAGCCTTCCATCAGCAACAGGCAGTGATCGTCCCTTCTGCCACGGTGGTGAGTGAGCCGATCAGCCACGAGAAGCAAGTCGGCCACGTTGACTGTGAGTAGGGGGAAAATAAAAAAAAAGAACGGAGGAAGGGCGGTGAACTCGACCACGGTCGGGGGGGAAAGGAGCCGGACAGAAGTCGGGCCCAGAGGCGCTGAGACTGGGGCAGCGTGGGGCACGGAAGCTGCGGTGCAAGCGGGAACGCAGCCGGTGTGAGAGACCGGGCTACCAGCGGGAACGCAGCCGGTGTGAGAGACCGGGCTACAAGTGGGCTGGGAGACGCAACAGCGTCGTGAGACAGCTCGACCGCGACCGGCGAAAGGCCGGGCAGCTACCGAGGCCGCGAGGCGCTGCGACCGGGATCGTAAGGCGCGGGAAGAAATAAAAATAAGAAACCGCGGAGAACTCAGCCGCAGCCGGGGGAGGAAAGGAGGGCTGGGAGGCGCGATTGGAAGCCGCTGAGGAAGAGACAGAGCCCGAGCAAGCGGGAGAGACAGAGCCGAGCGAGGGAGACCGAGGAGATTCAGCCAGCGGCTGGAACTGTTCGCCGTCAACGGGTTGTCCCCAGCACCGGTTGCCCTGCCGAGAAAAGGGAACAAAGAACGCACTGAAGCCGGCGCGCAGGCTGCGAACCCCGAAAGCCAGCGGTCGTCGCCCGAGGGAAAAGCTTACCCCTCCCGCCAGTAAGCGGAGAAGAAGACAGGAGCAGGAAACCACCATTTTGAACGTGGGCGGGGAAGAAGACAAGCGCGGGAAACCGCCATTTTTGGAAAAAAAAAAGTTAAAGAAAAATTTCGTTGTTGTTTCTCAGGAAGATTGTGAAGATGCCTAAGCGTGGCAACATCAACGAATTCGATTCTGATGTGGAAGATTGGACCACGTATGTAGAACGCATCGAGATATATTGTAAGGTCAATAAGATAGCAAATTATGATAAAGCTCTAACCTTACTAAACTTAATGGGTGCGAAGACATACGGGTTATTGAAGCATCTTCTATCACCAGCTAAACCGGCGGATCAGTCTTTCGCTAATATTGTTGCTGTCCTGAAGGATCGTGTGAACCCCACACCGCTGATGTTAGCGGAACGAGCTAAATTTTACGGGAGAACGCAACTAAAGGAGGAAAGCAACGCGGAGTACCTGGTTGAACTGCGTAGGCTAGCAAAATACTGTCAGTTTGGGGTAAATCTGACAGAGGCACTGAGAGACAAGTTCGTGTGCGGGATGTCGAAGGAAGGAACACAAAAGCGACTGCTCGAAGAGAACGATCTTACACTTGATAAGGCTGTCCTTATTGCAGCATCGCACGAAGCCGCAGCGAGAGGCACGGCGGAAATGCAGCTGAAGACAGCGGTACTCAGTGTGGATCAAATGACTTCGGGTACAACGAAATGTTACCGTTGTGGGAAGACAACACACGACCAGAACCAATGCTGGTTTAAAAACCAGGAATGTAGAAAATGTGGCAAACTTGGTCACATAGCTAAAGTATGCCGGTCAGGAAAGAAGACCAGCAACAATAAGTCACCGCAGAAGAAGCACAGAAAGGTACATAAGGTGACTGTGAAGAGTCCAGATGAACCGAATTCGGATTCAGACCCCAACAGCAAGGAACTGGGTAGTCTGAGGATTCACAATGTGAGTAAAGAAGCTGACCGACAAACTATCTGGGTCACACTGCAGATTGCAAAAGTCCAAGTGAAGATGGAAGTGGACACCGGATCGGCGTTGACGGTCATGAATAAACAAGATTACAAAAAGTTATTCAAACATATTCCCCTACGGGATACGGAGATAGTATTGCAGACATACACGGGGCATAAAGTATACCCCATCGGAAAGATAAAACTCAAGGTGAGACACAAGGGCAAAGATCACCAAGGAATGGACTTATATGTACTACCCGAGGGAGGGCCATCACTTCTGGGACGGGAGTGGATCAGGAAAATAAAGATAGACTGGCACTCACTAAACACAATGACGGTAGATTTCGGAAAGAAAGATGTCAAACCTGAACAGTTGTCCAGAATATTGGACGAGGCTAAAGAGGTATTCCAGCAGGGACTGGGAACACTGAGAGGAATTAAGGCAAAAATCAAGATTGCAGAACATGCAAGCCCAAAATTTTTCAAAGCCAGATCGGTACCTTACGCGATACGACCTGCTGTGGAGGCAGAACTGGAAGAGCTTGAACGTGCAGGGGTACTGTCGAAGGTGGACTGGAGTGAGTGGGCCACGCCCATTGTTCCCGTCATGAAGTCTTCATCAAGTAACAAGCCAGGGGGACCGGGGAAGGTCCGCATCTGCGGAGACTTCAAGATCACAGTTAATCCGGTGCTTCACACGGTACAATACCCGCTTCCGCGGATTGAGGATATCTTTGCTTCATTGTCTGGCGGGAAACACTTCACCAAGATAGACCTGGCACAAGCATATTTACAGATGGAGGTCGAGGAAGAGTCACGCCAGTATCTCACAATCAACACGCACAGAGGCTTGTATCGATATAATAGACTGGTTTTTGGAGTAGCTTCGGCTCCAGCAATTTGGCAGAGGGCCATGGAGCAGGTCTTACAGGGTATTCCAAGCACTCAGTGTTACTTGGACGATATCCTGATTACGGGAGAAGACGAGGAGGAGCACCTCACAAATTTGAAACTGGTGCTCACCAGGTTGAAGGAATATGGCCTTCGAGTTAATCGCCAGAAATGTGAGTTCTTCCAGAAACGGATCTCGTACTGCGGTCACGTCATTGACCAAGAGGGGCTGCACAAGTCACCTGACAAGATCGAAGCGGTCGTGAAGGCCCCCGCTCCGGAAAATGTATCACAGTTGAGGTCGTTTCTGGGGTTGATTAATTATTACCATAAGTTTCTGCCAAATCTATCCATGGTGCTGCATCCGCTGAATGCTCTGTTGCGGAAAGAAGTACCATGGAAGTGGAGCGAGGACTGTAAGAAGGCCTTTCGCAGAAGCAAGGCGTTGATTACCTCTGAGGAAGTGTTGGCTCACTTCAACCCAATGCTACCTCTTTGTCTAGCTTGTGATGCTTCCCCTTATGGTATTGGAGCTGTACTTTCACACAAGTTACCAAATGGCTCGGAAAAGCCAGTCGCATTTGCATCCCGATCATTGACCTCCGCTGAGCGAAATTATGCTCAGATAGATAGGGAGGCTCCTTGTGTGGGGAGTAAAGAAATTCAATCATTACCTGCAGGGCAAGAAGTTTACATTGCTGACAGACCACCAGCCGTTGGTGTCCATATTCAACCCTAACAAGGCCGTTTCCACTATGACAGCACAAAGGCTACAGAGGTGGTCCGTTCTACTAGGGGCACACCAATATGACATCGAATACAAAAGGTCCAAACAGCATGGAAATGCTGATGGGTTATCGCGCCTACCGTTGCCAGTGGAAGAAGAGGCGACTACAGTGGACCCAGTGGAGATGTTCCACTCAACCATAATGGAATGTCTACCAGTAACAAATTCCATGATCGAAAAGGAAACAAGAAATGACCCGACTCTCTCACGAGTCTACGATTTAATGGTGGAGGGATGGCCAGTACATGGCGAACCAATGCTGCCAGCATTTTTGCACAGAAGAGAACAGCTGTCAGTGTGCCGAGGAACCTTGATGTGTGGATCTAGAGTGGTGATTCCACCCAAACTCCAGCAGAAAGTACTAAAGGAGCTTCACGAGGGGCATCTGGGTGGAGTGAAAATGAAGAACCTAGCCAGAGCGTTTGTGTGGTGGCCAGGTATTGATGGAGACATCGAAGAAATAACCAAGAGCTGTCTTGGATGCCAGAAGGTCCAAAACGCGCCACCACAAGCTCCTCTGCATCCATGGGAGTGGCCCTCATCTCCATGGCAAAGGGTACATATCGACTTTGCTGGTCCATTTATGGACTCAATGTTTTTAATCGCGGTGGATGCACACTCCAAGTGGCCGGAGGTAATAAAAATGTCCTCCACCACCACGGAAAAAACCATCACAGTATTAAGGACCATATTTGCCAGGAATGGGCTGCCGGAACAGATCTGTTCTGATAATGGACCGCAATTTGTGTCCGAAGAATTCAGGAAGTTCTTAAAAAGCAATGGGGTCAAGCACTATACATCCGCCCCATACCATCCCGCCACCAATGGATTAGCTGAAAGGTTTGTCCAGACCTTCAAGAAGGCCATAAAGGCCATGGGTAATGAAGACATAAATCTACAACATAAGGTAGATAACTTCTTGTTGGCGTACAGGAATGCAACACATGCGGTCACAAACCAAACTCCCGCCATGATGTTTTTCAATAGAAGAATAAGATGCCGGCTGGATTTGATTAAGCCAAACGTCAGAAGGGACGTAGAGAACCGGCAATTTCAAGGCATGAATGAAAGGCCAACTAGATCCTTTCAGATAGGTCAACAAGTTTTGGCCCGGGACTACCGTACCGAGAAATGGCAGCCGGGAACTATTGGAAAAAGGCTAGGACCGTTGATGTATACCGTGGACATTGGTGAAAGCATAATAAGGCGCCATGTTGACCAGATCATAGAATCATCCACAAAGGCCCAACCTACTCCACAACTCTATATGTCTAATGTTGAAGCAGAGATACCCAGAGCATCTACCTCCGATCCGGTAATACTGGAATCCGATGAACCTGAAACGATCCTTCAAGCCGAATCGACCTTGCCAGAAGAACCTACTACACCACCGAAAACGACTACACCACCGAGGCGTTATCCGGACAGAGTCCGGAAGCCTCCAGAGAGACTGAATCTGTGAACTGTTTCACATAAAGTTGTATATATGTTAAAATGTTATATTAATGGGAATATGTATATATTGTTAACCTAAAAAGGGAGGATTGTAGTGTATGTAACGTTCCACCTTTAAGAGAACTATTTTAAGGGTTGCACTACTTTATCTTGGCTACTGTATACTGTAATACCGGTGGTGACCACACCGGTATATAAGTGCTGTGTAAGGATTTATTGGGCAGATTCGCCCTGACCTTCGAATAGTAAAGTCCTGTTAAAGTTACTCTTGTAGTCTGTGTATTAATTCACCATATAACCCACAGACTTTACAAAGCCCTAATGGCCAGCCCTCATCCAGCAGCTATGGGACTGGCATGAAAATCACTTACACATTCAGCACTTTACACACTGTACAAGCTCTTCGACCATGGGAGGCATTGCAGACAAGATCAGGGCTACACACTGTACAAGCTCTTCAACCATGGGAGGCAGTGCAGAGAAGATCAGGGCTTCACACTGTACTTAGAGGCCGTCCTTTCTCTTGCAGGCCAAGGTGGCGCACAACCGGCGGAACCGAACTGAGGCTGGGGGAGGCCGTCCTGACGTCAAAGAGCTCTCCGACCTCGACCAGCGTGTGGAGCGCATTATGGCAGGCCGGCTGATTGGCCCCGTCGCCAGTGGAGATGCCGACCCTGTTCTGGGCACCAATGGTAAGGGCATCACCTTTTTGACCTCTCTCGTTCCACTTGCGCCTCAGATCAGCATCCTTTGCCACTGTCCGACCAATGCAGTGAATGGCAGCACTCATGCCTCCCTCGCTGCCGCCCTGTCCTCACTCTAAAGCTACTCTTGTGCCTTCCTGCTTTCAGATGGTGAATCACCAGGTGAGGAGGCGGGCCCTCAAGCTGCCACTGTCAGCGCTTCCGAATTAGAGGAGGAGGAAGAGGAAGCCGGCCCATCAGTGCCACCCTCAGCCGCGCCAGCCCATGGCGATGAAGGGGACACGTCTTCCCTGGAGGGGAGCCGGGGGGAAGGGTCGGAGGAGAGTGAAGCTCCGGGGCCCAGCGGCCTGCAGCAACGCGGGAGGGGTGGGGAAGCTCGGCGGACTTCTCCCCAGAGGGTCAGTGCGGCCTCCAGTCCTGCGACGGTCAGCGCAGAGGAGGTGCGGCTCCTGGAGGAAATGGCCACCCAGGCTGAGCGCAGGCACAATGAGCTCATGGCTGCAGTGGCAAGGATGCCTGACTCCATTGAGTCTTTGTCGAGGAGTGTGCAGCAATTTGGAGCAGCACAGGCCAGGAGTCTGGATCAATTCAGTGCAGCACAGGCCAGGAGTCTACAGGACTTCGCGGCAGCACAGGCGGCTTCGAGCCAAGTGCTCAGTTGTGCCGTCCATTCACTGGCTGTTGTCATGCGGACACAGACCAGGGCCACATGGGCACTAACTGCTGCCACCCTCGCTGGATCAGCCAGGCATCGCCAGGGCACTCGCTGCGCAGCAGCAGCCCAGCAGTCTGTTCTTCAGCTGTTTGCTGCGCATGCTGCAGTGCTGGCCCGTGCGAGGGCCACTGTATCAGGCGACCAGCGAGCACCTGCGACCTGTCAGGTTGGCACCATTCCAGCAGTCGACACTGCCACTCCGCCATTGCAGCTGCCACGAGCCGCTGGACAGACTGCTGCCGCCCAAGCAGAGTTGCAGCAGTCAGCAGCTGGCCCCTCGAGGGCCAGAGCTGGTGCAGGCCGACCCCCAAGGGCATCTGCCGTCTCGCCATCTGACCCTCAGCAGCCTTCCCCCAGCCTTGCTGCAGCCACTGGGCTCCCATTGAGGAGGAGCTGCAGGGCAGGCAGGGGCCAGGCAAGGATGCGAAAGGCATCGCCCTCGCAGGGCAAAAAGTAGAAGGTCTGCACAAATGGCTGGTGCTTTTTGTAACGCCGAGACTGGTGTAGTTGTGTTTTTGTAAGGCCGAGACTGGTGTCTTTCTTTGTTTTTGTAAGGCCGAGACTGTTAGTTTTGTGTTTTTGGAGGGGGCTTCTCCACATGAAGTTGTAATGTGGGAAGGGCAGAGGTTTGCAATAAATTAATGTTCTTAAATTGCACTGTGCATGGTTTTTTTGTCAAGTCCTGGTTGCCCTGCTCGGCTGAGGGCTTGTGGAGTGGCTACATTCATCTGCTGACATTGGCACAAGCCATTCCCTGAGAGGGGGCCTAGAACCGACGTTCAATAAGCCGGCGACGGGCCGCCCTTGCACTTTCTGCCTCCCTCCTGTGCTGGTCCTCCTCCTCCTCCTCCTCAGGTGGTCCTCCAATCTCTGGTGGCAGTGGCTGAGTCCTGCGGATAGCCAGGTTGTGCAGCATGCAGCAAACGACCACGAAATGCGAGACTCGCTCCGGCGAATATTGTAGGGCTCCACCGGAACGATCCAGACAGCGGAACCGTTGCTTCAGGACGCCGATTGTTTGCTCTATGATGTTCCTGGTCGCTTGATGGCTATCGTTGTATCCCTCTTCAGCAGGGGTGCTGGGCGCACGGAGCGGGGTCATCAGCCAGGTACACAAAGGATAGCCTTTGTCCCCGATAAGCCATCCTCGTGGGTGAGGCTGGGCCTGGAACATGTCTGCCACAGAAGTCTGGCGCAGGATGAAGGCATCGTGGCTGCTGCCTGGAAAGCGGGCATTGACAGCTAGGATGAGCTGCCTGTGGTCACACACCAGCTGGACGTTGAGCGAATGGTAGCCCTTCCGGTTGCGGTAATCCTCGGCATTCTCCAGAGGTGCCCGCAAAGCCACATGAGTGCAGTCAATGGCGCCCTGCACCATGGGGAAGCCCGCGAATGCTGCAAAGCCCATTGCACGCTGTTGCTGCTTGGCAAGGGCCATGGAGAAGGAGATGAACTGACGTCTCCTTTTGAAAAGGGCATTGGTCACCTGGTGGATGCAGCAATGCATGGCGAACTGGGAGATGTTGGAAATGTCCCCAGTGGCGGATTGGAAGGAGCCGGTGGCATAGAAGTTGAGAGCCACCGTCACCTTCACTGCCACCGACAGAGACGTCCTGCTCCTCAGCTGTGGCTGCAGATCACCGCCAAGCAGGTGGCAGATCTCTGTGACCACCTCCCTTCGGAATCGCAGCCTCCGAACACACTGCTCGTCAGACATGTTGAGATAGGAGAACTGCTGGCGGTATACCCTGGGTGGGTAAGGCCTCCTTTGCCGACGCCTGTTGCCCCCTCTCCGTCTAGCCAGGGCTGCCACTCTCTCACGGCGTCTGTGAGCCCTTTGGATGCAATGCAGAAAGCCAGCATTTGCACCCATTGCAGCCCCCATAATATGTTAGCAAACAATGATATGTCAATGAAGACAAAGACAAGTGGAAAGCTGTGGCCTGAAGCCACAAGTACCGGTCCGAGTGTTGAGCCAAAGCAGAAAGCTCTCTACCTTGGTCTCTCTGCAAAGATCCGTCTCTCAAGAAGGAGTGCTGCGAAATGGCAGCCTTTTATAGTGCAGGAGGAGTGCCCTTTAATTTGCGCCCCCCGCGCCCCGCATCGACTGAGCACCGTTCCGCTCTACCAGTCGCTAGGGGCACCAGGCGCACAATGGGGCGTCGCGACTGAATTTCCGGTTGGGGGCGCACAAAGGGCGTTGCACGAGGAAATGACGTCAGGATCTGCGCGCGCAGCTGAGCGCGCGCAAAGACTTTGCGCCGCCGCTAAATCGTGAGTGAAGTTGGGGAGAGGTGCAGATCGCGCTGCACCCGGCCGCTAGCCGCCTAGCGCCCGACATCTACTCCTCCTAAGGCGCTACCGGCTGGCGCAACCAACTGAATTTCTAGGCCATAGGGTCTAATGAAAGATGGAACTGAATGAAATCAGTATTTGTAGGGAAATGGAGTTAGGGAAATTGATGGGATTGAAGGCCGAGAAATCCCCAGGACCTGATAATCTACATCCTAGGGTACTTAAGGAAGTGGCCCTAGAAATAGTAGATGCATTGCTGGTCATCTTCCAAAATTCTATATACTCTGGCACAGTTCCCATGGATTGGAGGGTAGCTAATGTAACCCCTCTATTTAAAAAAGGTGGTAGAAAGAAAACTGGGAATTATAGACCGGTAAGCCTGACATCAGTAGTGGGGAAAATGCTAGAGTCCATTATAAAAGATGTAATAGCAGAGCACTTGGAAAACAGCGACAGGATTGGACAAAGTCAACATGGATTTACAAAAGGTAAATCGTGCTTGACTAATCTACTGGAATTTTTTGAGGTTGTAACTGGTAGAATAGATAAGGGAGAACCAGTGGATGTGGTGTATTTGGACTTTCAGAAGGCTTTCGATAAGGACCCGCATAAGAGATTAATGTGTAAAGTTAAGGCACATGGGATTGGGGGCAAGGTACTGACTGGGACAGAGAACTGGTTGGCAGACAGGAAGCAAAGAGTTGGAATAAACGGCTCTTTTTCCGAGTGGCAGGCAGTGACTAGTGGGGTACCGCAGGGATCGGTGCTACGACCCCAGCTATTCACAATATATATTAATGATGATCTAGACGAGGGAACTAGATGTAATATCTCCAAGTTTGCAGACGACACAAAGCTGGGTGGGCGTGTGTGCAGTGAGGAGGATGCCGAGAAACTCCAGGATGATTTGGACAGGTTGGGTGATTGGACAGATGCATGGCAGATGCAGTATAATGTGGATAAATGCGAGATTATCCACTTTGGTGGCAAAAACAGGAAGGCAGATTATTATCTGAACGGCAATAGATTGGGAGAAGGGGAAGTGCAACGAGACCTGGGTGTCCTTGTGCACCAGTCACTGAAGGTAAGTATGCAGGTGCAGCAGGCGGTTAAGAAGGCAAATGGTATGTTGGACTTCATAGCGAGTGGATTCGAGTACAGGAGCAAGGATGTCTTGTTGCAGTTGTACAGGGCCTTGGTGAGACCTCTCTTCTTCGGCAGTCCCTCGGAACCGAGGATGACTTGCTTCCACATTAAAAATGAGTTCGCATGTGACTGATGAGTCCAATGCGGGACCTACAGTCTCTGTCACAGGTGGGGCAGATAGTGTTTCAAGGGCTGGGTGGGTGGGGTGCTTGGGTTGACGTGCGCTCCTTGCGCTGCCTGCGCTTGGCTTCCGCTTGCTCTCGGTGAAGATACTCGAGGTGTTCTGCGCCTTCCCGGATGCTTCTCCTCCACTTTGTGCGGTCTTGGGCCAGGGATTCCCAGGTGTCGGTGGGGATGTTACACTTTTTCAAGGAGGCTTTGAGGGTGTCCTTGAAGCGTTTCCTCTGCCCACCTGGGGCTCTCTTGCTGTGCCGGAGCTCCGAGTAGAGTGCTTGTTTTGGGAGTCTCGTATCGGGCATGCGGACAATGTGACCCGTCCATCGGAGCTGATTGAGCGTGGTCATGCTGGGGAAGTTGGCCTGAGCAAGAACACTGACGTTGGTGCGCCTATCCTGCCAATGGATTTGCAGGATCTTGCGGAGGCAGCGTTGGTGGTACCTCTCCAGTGCTTTGAGGTGCCTGCTGTACATGATCCATGTCTTTGAGGCATACAGCATGGCGGGTATCACTGCTGCTCTGTAGACCATGAGCTTAGTGCCAGGTTTGAGGTCCTGGTCTTCAAACATTCTCTTCCTCAGGTGACTGAAGGCTGCACTGGCACACTGAAAGCGGTGTTGGACTTCGTCGTCGATGTCTGCCCTTGTTGACAGTAGGCTCCCGAGGTATGGAAAGTGGTCCACGGTGTCCAAGGCCTTGTTGTGGATTTTAATAATCGGGAGGACAGTACTGTGTGGCAGGGGCAGGTTTGTAGAGGACCTTTGTCTTACGGATGTTTAGTGTAAGTCCCATGCTCTCGTACGCTTCGGTGAAGATGTTGACGATGGTTTGCTGCAATGCTCCATCTCACCCTCAGTAAGCTCCCCACTGGAGTGGAGCTAATTTATATAACAAACGGGAAACTGTTCAACCTCCGTCGCCTCCAGTCCAGATCCAAGGTCGTCCCAACCTCTGTCATCGAATTACAGTATGCAGACGACGCTTGCGTCTGTGCTCACTCGGTGGTCGAACTCCAAACCATCGTCATGGTGAGACCACATCTTGAGTATTGTGTGCAGTTTTGGTCACCTTATCTGAGGAAGGATGTTCTTGCCATGGAGGGAGTGCAGCGAAGATTCACCAGACTGATACCTGGGATGGCAGGAATGACATATGAGGAGAGATTGGGTCGATTGGGCTTATATTCGCTGGAGTTTAGAAGAATGAGAGGGGATTTCATTGAATCGTATAAAATTCTAACAGGACTAGACAGACTAGATGCAGGAAGGATGTTCCCGATGGTGGGGGAGTCCAGAACCAGGGGTCACGGTCTAAGGATAAGGGGTAAGCCATTTAGGACAGAGATGAGGAGGAATTTCTTCACCCAGAGAGTGGTGAACCTGTGGAATTCTCTACCACAGAAGGCAGTTGAGGCCAATTCATTAAATATATTCAAGAAGGAGTTAAATATATTTCTTAAGGCTAAAGGGATCTAGGGATATGGGAGAAAGCAGGGACAGGGCACTGAATTTGGATGATCAGCCATGATCTCATTATATGGCGGAGCAGGCTCGAGGGGCCGAATGGCCTACTCCTGCTCCTATCTTCTATGTTTCTATGTGTATAGCCGGGCTTTCCAGTCCCAGAGCTGGTTGAGGGCGTCCTGCAAGGCCATCTGTAGTCTGTGGCATTGACACACAGCAGCCTCCCACCAGCCCTACTGCAGCCACTGGGGAGCAGTAGATTATGGAAAGGCACTGTAAAGACATGAAGTAAGGGTTTGCTCAAGGATGATTAATTAATGTGGTTACTGAATTTGGATAAATTTATTATTGGAATGTTGCAGATTTGGACCTGTGTTTCATTTTAGCTTTGGGATGTGGTATGGAATGAGAAATTGATGGAATGATGGGGGTGTGCTGAGCAACCGGGAAGTGGTCTCCAATTCATTGGAACCAAAGTCTGATGAGGCGTTTATGGACTGCCTTTCCACAAGGCTGATTGGGTGGTGGCCTCCTCCGTCACTGATATTCGTGCTCCTGTTCCTCCTCCTCATCCTCCTCTCAACAAGGTGGATGAATTCATCGCACTGATAGCAGTAAATGGATATGATGTAATTGCCATTATAGGGACATGGTTGCAGGGTAACCAAAGCTGGGAACTGAATGTTCCAGGGTACTCAACATTTAGGAAGGCAGAGAAAAAGGAAAAGGAGGTGGCGTAGCACTGTTATTGAGGGATGAGATCGGTACGGTAGAGATAAAAGATCTTGGCTTGGCAGATCGTGATGTAGAACTGGAATCAGTTTGGGTGGCGCTAAGGAACAGCAAAGGGCGGAAAACATTGGTGGGACTTGTGTATAGGCCACCAAACAGTAATGGTAATGTAGGGCACAGTATCAATCAAGAGATTAGAAGTGCATGTAATAAGGGCAATACGGTAATCATGGGGGACTTTAATCTACATATTGACTGGGCAAATCAAATTACCACTAATGGTGTGGAGGATGAATTCTTGGAATGCATGCGAGATGGTTTCCTGGATCAGTATGTGGAGGAACCAACCAGGGAACAGGCTATTCTGGATCTGGTACTGTGTAATGAGAAAGGGCTAATCAATAATCTTGTGGTAAAGGGGCCTTTAGGGACAAGTGACCATAATATGATTGAATTTTATATTAAGTTTGAGAGTGATGTAGTCCAATCTGAAACTAAGTTGTGCACTCAAAACAAAGGAAACTACAAGGGTATGAGGGACAAGCTGGCCATGGTAGATTGGGAGACTGCACTAAAAGGTATGAAGGTGGACATACAATGGCTAACATTCAAGGACAAAAGAAATTAAAGCTAGTATAAGTCAAAGGAGAAAGCTTATAAAATTGCCAGAAAAAGCAGTCAGCCTGAGGATTGGGATCTTTTTAGAAATCAGCAAAGGGGGACCAAGAAATTGATAAAGAAAGGGAAAATGGAATATGAGCACAAACTAGCAAAAAATATAAAAACGGATTGTAAAAGCTTCTATAGGTATGTGAAAAGGAAAAGACTGGCGAAGGTAAATGTAGGTCCTTTACAGTCAGAGACGGGAGAATTTATAATGGGGAATGAGGAAATGGCTGAGAAATTAAATAAATTCTTTGTTTCTGTCTTTACGGAGGAAGACACAAAAAACCTCCCAGAAATACGAGAAAACCAAGGGCATGATGAGAATGAGGAACTTAAAGTAATTATTATTAGTAAAAAAACAGTGCAGTACTAGCAAAATTAATGGGACTAAAAGTCAATAAATCCCAAGGACTGGATGACCTACATCCTAGGGTTTTGAAAGAGGTGGCCATTGGGATAGTGGACGCATTAGTTGTCATCTTCCAAAATTCTATAGATTCTGGAACGGTTCCTGCAGACTGGAGGATAGCAAATGTAACCCTGCTATTTAAGAAAGGAGGGAGAGAGAAAATGGGGAACTACAGACCTGTTAGCCTCACATCAGTAGTTGGGAAAATGCTGGAATCTCTTATAAAGGATGCAATAACTGAGCACTTAGAAACTAATAGTAAGATTGGGCAGAGTCAACATGGATTTATGAAAGTGAAATCCTGTTTGACAAACCTATTGGAGTTCTTTGAGGATGTAACTAGTGGAGTAGACAAAGGGGAACCGGTAGATGAGGTGTATCTGGATTTTCAGAAAGCCTTTGATAAGATCCCACACACGAGGTTGGTGAACAAAATTAAGGCACATGGAATTGGGGGTAATATACTAGCATGGATTGAGAATTGGTTAACAAAGAGTAGGGATAAACGAGTCTTTTTCAGGATGGCAGGCTGTGACTAGTGGGGTACCGCAAGGATCGGTGCTTGGGCCCCAGCTATTCACAACCTATATCAATGATTTGGATGAGGGGACTAAATGTAACATTTCCAAATTTGCTGATGATACAAAGCTAGGTGGCAGTGTCAGTTGCGAAGAGGATGTGAAGAGGCTTCAAGGGGATCTCGACAGGTTCAGTCAGTGGGTGAGAACATGGCAGATGGAATATAATTAGATAAATGTGAAGTTATCCACTTTGGTAGAAAAAACAGAAAGGCAGAGTATTTCCTAAATGGTGAAAGATTGGGGAATGCAGATGCTCAAAGGGACCTGGGTGTCCTTGTATATGTGTCACTGAAAGTGAATATGCAGGTACAGCAAGCCATTAGGAAGGCAAATGGTATGCTGGCCTTCATTACAAGAGGATTTGAGTATAGGAGTAAAGAAGTCTTACTCCAATTATATAGGTCCTTGGTGAGACCACACCTGGAGTACTGTGTACAATTTTGGTCTCCTTACCTAAGGAAGGATATACTTGTCATAGAGGGAGTGCAACGAAGGTTCACAAGATTGATTCCTGGGATGGCGGGACTGTCGTATGAGAAGAGATTGAGTAAACTAGGCCTGTATTCTCTTGAATTCAGAAGAATAAGAGGGGATCTCATTGAAGCATACAAAATTATTACAGGGCTTGATAGGATAGATGCTGGGAGAATGTTTCCCTTAGCTGGGGAGTCTAGAACCAGGGGCCACAGCCTCAAGATAAAGGGTAGGCCATTCAGGACTGAGATGAGAAGAAATTTCTTCACACAGAGGGTGGTGAATCATTAGAATTCTCTACCCTAGAGGGCTGTGGAGGCTCAGTCATTGGGTATATTCAAAACAGAAGATCAGCCATGATCTCATTGAATGGCGGAGCCGGCTCGAAGGGCCGAATGGCCTACTCCTGCTCCTATTTCTTATGTTCTTATGTTCTCCTCGTCTCCCTCTTCCTCCTCTTGAGGTGGTGCAGCTATGCCTGGTAGCAATGGCTGCACCCTCCTGATGGCCAAGTTGTGCAGCATGCAGCAGATGGCGATGAAAAGGGACACCCGCTCAGCCGAGTACTGGAGGGCTCCTCCTGAGCTGTCAAGGCAGCGGAACCATTGCTTGAGCACGCCGATGGTCTGCTCGATGATGTTCCTGGTGGTAGCATGGCTGTCATTGTATGAGTGCTGGGGTTGCGGAGGGGAGTCATGAGCCAGATGGAGAGTGGATACCTCTCGTCTTTGACCAGCTAGCTGCAAGCTTGATGTGGCAGCTGGAACAGAGCTGGCACACCGGTCTGGCGCAGGATGAAGGCATCATGGCTGCTGCCAGGATAGCGGGCATTGACGATGAGGATTTACTGTGTGTGGTCGCACACCAACTGCACATTAAGTGAGTGGTATCCTTTGCGGTTACTGAATACCTCAGGATTGTTACGGGGTGCCCGCAAAGCGACGTGGGTGCAGTCAATGGCGCCCTGCACCATGGGGAAGCCTGCTATCCTGGCAAAGCCACATGCATGTTCGCGCTGCTTCATGGGGTCATGGGGAAGGAAATGTCATCCCTACTCCTTCTGTAGAGAGCAGCTGTGACCTCGCGGATGCAGCAATGGACAGCGAATGTAGAAATTGAGGGCGACGGTGACCTTGACTGCCACTGAGAGAGCCGTGGTGCTCCTGATGTGAGGCTCGAGGTCTGGTTGCAGGAGGTGGCAGAGCTCTGTGACCATGTCCTTGGTGACGTGGAGCCTTCTAAGACACTGTTCCCCAGTGAAATTGATGTTGAAGAAATGCTCCTGTTGAGAGCCCTGTTGGCCCTCCTCCCTCTGGCCACATATTGCAATCTCTCTCTCTGCTTCCTCTGCCTCCAACGTTGATGCTGGAGTGCGAGGTCCAGTGCCAGTACAGCCGTCATTGAAGTATGGAAATGTTGCACTTTCAAATCTCATCTAAATGAAATTGAATAATTTTTCTGAGGCAGAAGAATCCTTCAACTGAAAAACACTGAAATCGCTCAAAACACCAGTTTGCCTATGTCAGACTGATAAGGCAGCATTCTTTGCCGACGACAAATCAATCAGATGTTGACGCCTTTATATAGCATTCTTCCAGCGCTCATCCGACTGCAAACCGCCTCTTCCACCTGTCGTTGCTAACAGCAGGCACTCAGGCGGGGGGCAATAGTTAATTTCTGAGCCGGGGCGCTGTGCAGCCGGATGACATCATGATCTCCGGCTACAGGAGATCATGGCACTAGTGGGTACCGCTACCGCAAATCTCCACTTCAATTTTGTGGGCGTCGGTAGTATCACCGCGCCCGGTCGCTAAGCCGGTAGCGCCCCCCCGGAGGTGCTACTGGCGCTAAAGGCGTCAACATTCCGCGCTTTAACAAAAAACGTTTTTTCTTCCTTTCAGGTGTCAAGGATCGCAAGCTTCAACAACTCTTGGACACCAATGCCCGTCTGGAACCACCTTCCCCTTCACTTTCCTCTGACCCCATCCCTTCTTCCAATCTCACCCCCTGCCGTGTTTTCACTATCCCCTCTGACCTTCGCCTCGCTGACCCTGAACAATCAGTCCTTAGCAAAGGCCTGAGCTTCATCCCCTTACGCCCCCACCTCAATGGACACCTCCGTTCAGTCCGTAAGGGGGACCCCGAGCTTCCGGTCGCCTGTCACGTTAATTCTCCACTCCACTCCCACTCAGACCTCACCGTCCTTGGCCTCTTGCATTGTTCCACTGAAGCTCAGCGTAAGCTCGAGGAACAGCACCTCATCTTTCGATTAGGCACTTTACAGCCTTCCGGACTCAACATAGAGTTCAACAATTTCAGATCATAACCTCAGCCCCTATCATATATATATTTTTATTCACACTTTTTGTCTGTCTTTTTTTCTTCTCTCCCACATGGCAGCTGTCTTTCATTCTGCCAGCACAATTTACACTTCATCTAGAGCCATCCTTTGTTTCTTAGCCTGTCCCATTACCATCTCCTTTTGCCTTGAATATCTCTTAATGTCTCTTAACCTCTCCTGGCTTCTATCATATCACAGACCTTCCCTTTTGTTCTTTCATCCCCTCCCCCCTTTCCCAGCCCCTACACTTGCTTAAAAATCTGTTCCATTTCCTGCTTTTTTCCAGTTCTGACGAAAGGTCATCGACCTGAAACGTTAACTCTGTTTTTCTCTTCACAGATGCTGCCTGACCTGCTGAGTATTTCCAGCATTTTCTGTTTTTATTTCAGATTTCCAGCTTTCCAGATTTCAGCTTTCCAGATTTCAGATTTCAAGCCTACATTTCGTTGTACTGCACTTGTGCACTAACAATGACAATAAAAGTTGATTTGATTTGATTTGATTTGAGCTGCAGTATTTTCTTTTTGTTTTAGAAATGATAATCCAGGACAAAATTAACAGTCACTTGGACAAGTGTGGATTAATTAAAGAAAGCCAGCACGGATTTGTTAAAGGCAAATCGTGTTTAACTAACTTGATTGAGTTTTATGATGAGATAACAGAGAGGGTTGATCAGCACAATGTGGCTGATATGGTTTACATGGACTTCCAAAAGGTGTTTGATAAAGTGCCACACAATAGGCTTGCTAGCAAAGTTGTAGCCCATGGGATAAAAGGGACAGTGGCAGCATGGATACGAAATTGGCTAAGTGACAGGAAACAGAGTAGTGGTGAACAGTTGTTTTTCGGACTGGAGGAACGTATACAGTGGGGTTCCCCAGGAGTCGGTACTAGGACCACTGCTTTTATTGATATATATAAATGACTTAGACGTTCCCCAGGGGTCGGTACTAGGACCACTGCTTTTATTGATATATATAAATGACTTAGACGTGGGTGAACAGGGCACAATTTCAAAATTTTCAGATGACACAAAACTTGGAAGTATGGTGAATAGTGAAGAGGATAGTGATAGACTTCAAGAAGACATAGACAGGCTGGTGGAATGGGCGGACACGTGGCAGATGAAATTTAATGCAGGAAAGTGGGGAGGAGAGGCAATATAAACTAAAGGGTACAATTCTAAAAGGAGTGCATGAACAGAGACACCTGGAGGTATATGTGCAGAAATCGTTGAAGGTGGCAGGGCAGGTTGAGAAAGTGGTTAAGAAAGCTTACGGGATCCTGGGCTTCATAAATAGAGGTACAGGGGGGAAAATTTGGTCACGTAACATCGCCTGGGCGCTTCTTTTAGTGCCACGAGAAAGTTAGCACCCCTGGACTGTAAATTGAGTGGTAGCGCCCCAAGCAGGATGCGAGGCATTACTGGAAGCACTCCCCCCCCTTCCTGGGGCGCTACCATTCAACATTGCAGCACTACACTCAACAGTGCCACGGGCATCGGCACGTAGCGCCACGGCGTTACAGGCCTCCCTCCCCTGATTAAAGGGGAGGGGCCTAGCGCAGTGCACACCAGGGCCCTGCTGGACCACTGGGGAGCTGGGTGCTGGGAAAACAGCCCGAGAGGAGTGCCAGGCTGACCGATCGCTGCCGGCGCCCAGCATGAATAAACGGAAGGGGGCAGGTGCTGGCAGGCGACCCTCAAAAAAATGGCCGCCCGGCACCTGCCCTTTAATTTGAGCCAGCGCAGCTGCAAAAACACCACCCTGACCCTGTTGGACATATCGGGCTGGATTTTCATTGAGGGGGCGGGACTACAACTTTCGGGGTTGTAGTCCCGCCTCCATCGAGTTCTAGCCAACCCACGTGATTTTGACTTGATTGACCTTGTTGAGCCGCCCAGCGGGCTCAGCAGGCCAATTAAGGGCCACCCAGCAACAGGTGACATCACAGATTGATATTTCATCTGTCAAGACCTTTTGACAGATGAAATATCAGCGTTTCACTGTTGTTTGAAGCTGTCAAACACTGACAATCTGTACTCCAAGTTAATTCCTTCCTCTCAGGATGACTTAGAGATCTCCCCGGAACAGAAAGCTGAGTGCTCCAATTTTTGACACATCGCGGCCATTCTGCTTTCTGTGCCGGTGAGATGAGGGACTCCCGAGACCTGAAGGAAGGAAGGCTGTAAAGGTAAGTACATGTAAGTAAAACTTCTTTAAACACTTTACACACACCAAACCCACTTACCTCTTCACTCATGCACCCATCACTCACCTGAACACCGGACATCTCAACCCCTCCAAGCCCTTCATTCCGACGGCCCGCCTCGCTAACTTGGCGTGATTTGGAGCTGTCGGGAATCCCACATTTCACCAATGAAAATAGAGATTAAGCTAAAAACTGCCTGTTAACGACCTGTTAACAGGCAGTTAATTGGCACTAATCCCCTTCCTGCCTCAGGGAGGCGGGTCCCAGTGCGGGTCGGGTACCCGCCTCCTTTGAAACTAGCATGGAGGCGAGTTGGGGGCGGGATGGGTTCGTGCCCCCCCGATTTCGGGGTTTTAACCCCCCACACACCTCCAATCCCGCCTCCACGGCCCAATGAAAATCCTGCCCATCGTCTGGTGATAGATCAGGGGGCACTACCGAAGTTTGCGGCCGGGGCGCGAGCGGGCGCTTCCGGCTGCCGCTGCCACTAACCTCCCACTGAATTTCGCGGGAGGCATTAGCGGCGGTGCGCCCAGGCGCTAGCGGCTTTGCACCCCGTTAACGCCCTCTGGGGGCGCTAATAGGAGGTGTGAAGCAATCCAATTTTTCCCCCTTTGAGTACAAAAGCAAGGCAGTTACGATGAACCTTTATAAAACACTGGTTCGGCCTCAACTGGAGTATTGTGTCCAATTCTGGGCACCACACTTTAGGAAGGACATGAAGGCCTTAGAGAGGGTGCAGAAAAGATTTACAAGAATGGTTCCAGGGGTGAGGGACTTCAGTTACCTGGATAGGCTAGAGAAGCTGTGGTTGGTCTCCTTAGAGCAGAGAAGGTTGAGAGGAGATTTGAGAGCGGTGTTCAGAATAATGAGGGGTCTAGACAGAGTAGATAGAGAGAAACTGTACCCATTGGTGGAAGAGTTGAGAACCAAAGGACACAAATGTAAGGTGATTGGCAGACGAAGCAAAGGCGACATGAGGAAAAACATTTTTACGCATCGAGTGGTTAGGATCTGGAATGCACTGCCTGAAAGTGTGGTGGAGGCAGATTCAATCGTGGTTTTCAAAAGTGAATTGGATAAGTATCTGAAGGAAAAAAAATTGTAGGGCTACAGGGAAAGGGTGGGGGAATGGGACTAGCTGAAGCCTCTTTCTGTGCTGTAGCCATTCTATGATTCTATGATTATGGATGAAAACCGCTGGTAGACCCATGTACTATTGTTATCATCAAGGTCTCATGTACATGTGAAACATTAATGCATTTGGACACAATGCATTTGTTGCTGTGCTATGTTTGTAAACAAATCAAAAAAGTTTACCAAATAAGGTTTCATGAAGACAATGCCCCTTTAAGACCACATTGAAGATTATTCAACATAATGGCAGGATTAGTGGCACAGTGCTAAATCTTGGTTGAAGACCCACAACAATGCACCAAAATGTCCTGCGGTATTTCATAGGGGGATTGCACATTGAACAGGAATTGAGAGAACATGGAGAGATGACCAAAGTGTAATTGAAAAGTTGTGCTTTGAGGAGGCTTTTGAAGCTAGGGAGGAATGTAGCAAGTTAAGGTTTAGAAAGCAAATTGAAGAATGTAATAGTGCGATGGATAAGGCACTGCCTTTGATGGAAGAGTGAAGGAGTGAGCAGGCTTGGATTAGCCCAGAGTCAAGGAGCAGAGAGTTTGAGTTGGGAGTAGGGTAGAAGAATTTTACAGAGATGGGGTGGAGAAAGGCCATGGAATAATTTTTTAAGTGAGGACAGATGTGCTACATGTAAAAAAGCATACTTCATTCCTTTTAATATTGGGAGAGGGTCATACCCCTCCTACAAGGGTGACAGGCCTCGAGTGCTTGTTTTGTCTAGTGTCCTGTCCAAGAACTATCAAATTTCCTTCTGAATATTTAAGCGACCCATTTGGGAAGCCCAATGCTTTTAGTTGCACATGATTGGAGCCCTGGTTCTGTTGTTTTAGGATTACAAATGTTACTGCCAGTTACTTTTGGGTTTCAAAAAAACATATTTTTAAAGGCAAAACTGATCTTTTCCTGTCAAAGTTTCAGCCGTGCCAATGGGATTCACTAATCTGGGCAGACTGGAGCCACAGGGGACAGAGTTTGCTCCAACTCCAATTTCGGGAATGACAGGATCCAACCAGAAGGATTGCTCTGCTGATTCCAAATATAATCCTTGGAGTCGCTCTCATCTTCCATTTTGAATTGAAGCCAAGATGGCTTGATGCTTTCTCCCCTCTGGACACCTTTGTTCTTATTTTTGTGATTGCCAGCAGTATAGACCGAACCATTACCTCATATTCAGACACACCAGTTATCATACACGCAAAAGACCGGTAACCCAATTTCATTCTCATCACAAGACTTCCATCTTATCTACCCTTTGACTGACAGTGCTGAGACGAGGCCCAAGTCATGAGCTGGTCTCTCATAACTCCCTATGGAATTAACATGATACCTACAGTCAAGGACAACATGTGAACAGTCAACAAGACTATATCAGTTGAGTTGCCTCAAGACCGTTCTCCCCCACAAAGCAAGTCCCTCAAATTGATGACAGATGTCCCTTAACTGAACTGCAAGTGTTAGCCTGTGTGAATCACTTCAATAAAAGGCCAGATTACCCACAGCAAACTATTCTGGAGTTAGTCATTAATTTGATTGGATCCAGACCAACTGCACAGTTGATTCTTGAAGTCCGGTCTTACAGCTGCCTGACTGGTTTTTCTTTTGTCCACCACGAATTTAGGGAGGGTCAGGGAGGACGAGAGTAGGCCCTACTCTTTACTATGTGTGGCGGAGGCTTCACAAAAGAGTAAAACTCTTCCTACTGGGATTTAAAACAGCCAGTATTCACCCTGAGGATTCTTGCTTTGGCACAAGGGAATCGCTACTTATTACACAAAAGTTACTTACAGTATTTCTTTCTCTGTTTCCAAGAGCAATTGGACCTGACTCAAGTGTAAATTACCGACTGTAAACAGCTGTTTAGACTTGCTGCTTTGGCTGGGAGTTGCAGAGTGTCAAGTTAAAACCTAGTGTGAACCATTGCACCTTTTTTCAGAGCAACTTAGTCATCAGCCTGTGGTGCTACGTCTGCACTCCAGCTAAATATATATTCATGTGTTGAAGTCTTACAGCTCATTTGTAATTAGCTTGAATGTCTGCCAATGGAGGTTTAGCTTTGAATAAATATATTGTATATACACTATATAATTTAAATGCAGAGCTCTCTGCTATTGTTCATTACATGCATGGCTTACATATAGAAATGTAGAGAACTCGCCCAACGGCTGAGTAGGTAAGTGTACATATCTTGTGGTACTGAGCCACACAGACCAGATTCCATCTGTGCTCTATGCTGAGTTAGCTGATCCCAGCCACATTAAAGGTAGAGGAGTCATAATTGGCCTCAACATTCCTGTGGCAAGAAAGACAAAAAAAAATTCAGCCAGCGTTCTGGTTCCTGAACTCTACACAGTGGCCTCTGTTGGAAAGTATGCATCTATGAATGTCAGATCAGGCTCGGCTGTGATGCCCCCATGGTGGAATGCCCTGCTGACACTTGCTGCCTCGGCTCACATAAAGAATGATAATTTGGGCAAAGTACTGGAGGACGTCTAATGCCTGTGGAACCATATCGCTGCAAGAGCCAGCACATGAAGTGGAGAGAGAAAATTGGGGAAAAAATATACATATATCTGGTAGCTTTTCCAAGGCAACAATAAAGTGAAATGTTTAGTGTTGTGGGAGACATACCAGTGGCATCGAAACCCCTGGAAATGTTATTGCCTGGAATCTATTGTGTGTTATTTGGTATGGGAATATACACCATCAAAAGGGGCAATCACAATGCTGGAAGTGTGCTATAGACCCCCAAACAGTCAGAGGGAGATAGTGAGGGTCCAGAGCAAATATGTTCCCACAAAGAAAAAGGGTGGGGTTCCCAAATCTAAAGCCCCCTGGATGTCAAGGAGCATACAAGGTAGGATAAGGAAAAAAAGGGAAGCTTTTGTCAGATACCAAGAGCTCAATACTGCAGAAAGCCTCAGAGTATAGAAAGTGCAGGGGTGAAATTAAAAAGGAAATTAGAAAAGCAAAGAGAGGGCATGAAAAAATATTGGCAAGTAAAATCAAGGGAAACTCAAAGATGTTTTATAAATACATAAAGAGCAAGAGAATAACTAAGGAAAGAGTAGGGCCTATTAGAGGGCAAAAAGGTAACCTGTGTGTGGAGGCGGAAGATGTGGGTGTGGTTCTTAATGAATACTTTGGGCTCGATTTTGCCAGGCCCGAGGAGGTGGGATTGGAGGCGTGTGAGTTGTTAAAATCGCCAAAAATGGCAGGCGGGCCCGATCCCGCCTCCATCTCGCCTCCGAGCAATTTTCCCAAATGTGTGTTTTCTGACCTGCTTTCCATCCCGCCTCCAAGAGGCAGGATAGGCCCTTAAGGCCCTTAACAACCACTTAAATGCCTCTATAATCCCATTTTGAGAGGCCTTTCCGATTTTAACACATTTCCCCCATCCTACACGCCTCCTCTGGAACACGCCAGGCAATCCTGGCAGCCTCATGAGTGGATTGCTTACGAACAGCTCCAGCTCCACCATTACAAAGGAGTTTTCACTAATGATTATTTGCAGGTGGCAGAACTTTGTTGCTTCAGGTCTGGGGGAACTTTTAGCAGGCATACTCAGTGTTGTGGAAGTTTGGAGCCTGACACCCATCTCCAGTGTGACCTCCTGGGAACCCCTCTCCCCACCTTGAGGCATATACCAGAAGCATGGGAACCATTTAATTCCTTTCCTCCAGGACATCAGATTCAGATAAAGACCAGCGGTGGCAGCAGCAGAAGCATGAGCAACAGCAGCACCAACAGCAGGAGCATCAACATGAGCTCCAAGCTGCTAGTCATCCACCTGAAGATGCACAGGCCAAAAGGCGCCAGAGCGCGACCATAATGCTGCCCAGGATGCAAGGGACACACTCATGTTGGTCACATTTGCTTAGCCTGCACAATCAAACACTTTTGCCTCGCACCTTCTTACCAGAGCATCGACAATGGACAAGAACCTGCGGATTCCTATCACTCTGACCACCATACTGACAATTGCAATTCACTCTAAGCCCTCAATGTGGAAGCCCCATTTGCAAAATGACACAGGCCACAACTTCAACAGTTTGCCATCAGAATTTTTTTGATCACAACAAGCAACTGGTGGCATTTCAAAAATAAACACAACATAACACCCAAGTGACTATCCTTGTGACTACTTGTGCATTATCTTCCTCTTACGCGTGCTCCTACGTGGTGCTTCCCCTGTGACTTCAGCAGATGTGGAGGCCCCTTGCTAACTTTCTTGCTGCTCCTGTCTCGACGTCTTTGGCGACCGTCCTCTGGGGTTGCGAACCCGTGAGGGCTAGCCAACAGTCTGCTGTTCCTGCGACTGTGCAGGGGATGAGATGCCCATCTCAGTTGGGTGAGGACTCTGGTGGGGCTCTGACCGAGGGCTTTGCAGTGGCTACGGGAGGGGGGGGGGGAGTGGTGGTGCGATCACGACTCCTGTGGATGGAATTTTTAAGAAAAGATTTTTTAATTGCTTACTTGGAGTTGTTGGCCACAGGAGCTGCCCCGTGCCTTGCTGCCAAATTTCTTGATGGGGTCCTTCCAAAGACATGAATCCCCTAATTTACATATTTAAGGTGCGTAATACCTATTTGAGTCATCCGCCCAGGATGCCTAAAAAAAGGGTCCACAAATTTATCAGTAAAACCAACGCCTGCGAAGATTGGCGCAGGTTGTCTTACTTCTAAATTGGTATGTTTTGCATGTGTTGTACACCTGAGAAGCAGGCGCAACACATACCAATTTCTACCCCATAATATCCGAAATGGCAGAGCTTACATTTTAATATTAAAATGAGGCAACTCATGCCAATAGAGTGTCCCATTATTTGCTCTAAAAAATGCCTGTTAGAAAATCAAGTGTCTCACAATTCGCTCGCAAGATGTCAGGAGCCGAATTTTCAGACCAACCTCTGCTGCCTCCAAGGTTTCATACCAGTAACGGAGCCCTACAAAATTAGCCCTTAATTCTTAGAACAATAATTCTCACCTCAGAAGACAGCTCCCTGCTGGACAGTCTGACAGATTTCTACTTCCCACACCAGTTATGCTGTGCTTTCTCTAAGTTGGGATTTCCAGTCAGTGCCAAATTAGGGATAGTTTTGTGCCGTGGACCCATGCCCACTAGGAACTCAGTAGCATTAAGCAATTCATCGACATGTACCTAAGTCATTGTGTGTTTATGAAAAAAAATTCCAAACTTTATTTCATGAATATAGTGGTTTACAGCCAGTCTCCTATGAGGAAATATTTACCTTATGTGACTACATCACGCAGTATGTTCTGTTTATATCACATGCCTTAATATATAAATAAATATTTAATGAAGTTGATTCTTGGACATTGCTTATGTGGAGAGATGAAAACTGTTTGTGCAATTCCCAAACCATATGTGTGGTATATAACAGACACCCACTCAACTGCTAGTTCCCATGGGTTGGAGACCTGCCGCTGATTTCCTGTACTGTATTATTGACCGCGTGCCAGTCAAGATTTACCCCGGCCTAAACACACACACTAATGAACTCTCCTTGTCCAGCAGGATATCAACATCCTTTTCCTGACTGTTTTAACATTTCTCTCGTTATCTATTTTTCAGCTTGCACATATGATGGAAAGCAGTCTGACAGAATGAGATTTATACTTGGTGACCATCTCTACTACTACACCATATGGGGGTGGTTGACTGATTGACCGTGGGTAACATTTGTAAAAGTGACTCCAATTGTAGTGTCCCTTGCACTGCCCTGGTTGAGATCAGGTAACTCAGCGCAGATCTGGACTCAAGACTGGGACAAATATAGACTGAGATAGTAATAGTGTAAAGGGCAGAGAGGGGGAAGAATTTCTAAAGTGTGTTCAGGAGAACCTTCTTGATCAGTACTTTTCCAGCCCAACGAGGAAGGAGGCATTGCTGGATCTGGTTTTGGGGAATGCGGTGGGTCAAGTGGAGCAACTGTCAGTAGGCGAACATTTAGGAAACAGTGATCACAGTATCATAAGGTTTAGATTAGCTATGGAAAAGGACAGGGAGCAATCTAGAGTAAAAATACTTAATTCGTGGAAGGCCAATTTCAGTGGGTTGAGAATGGATCTGGCCCGGGTAAATTAGGATCAAAGATTGGCAGGCAAAACTGTAATTGAACAATGGTTCAGGTACAGTTGAGGTACATTCCCACGAGGGAAAAAGTAGGGCAACCAAAGCCAGAGCTCCTTGGATGATGAAAGAGATAGAGAGTAAGATGAAGCAGAGAAAGGGGGCATATGAAAGATGACAGGTTGAGAATAAAAGTGAGAACCAGGCTGAATATAGAAAGTTCAGAGGGGAAGTGAAAAAAGAAATAAGAGGGGCAAAGAGAGAGTATGAGAATAGAATGGCAGCCAACATAAAAGGGAATCTAAAAGTCTTCTATAGGCATATAAATAGTAAACGGGTAGTAAGAGAAGGGTTGGGCCGATTAGGGACCAAAATGGAGACCTACACATGGAGGCAGAGGACATGGCTGAGGTACTAAATGAGTACTTTGCATCTGTCTTTACCAAGGAAGAAGATGCTGCCAAAGTCATAGTGAAAGAGGGGGTAGTTGAAATACTGGATGGGATAAAAATTGATAGAGGAGGTAGTAGAAATGCTGGCTGTACTTAAAGTAGATAAGTCACCAGGACCGGACTGGATGCATCCTAGGATGCAGAGGGAAGTAAAAATGGAAATTGCAGAGGTACTGGCTGATGCGCCATCAATTACTCAGAAGACTGAGGTTAAGCGAGTAACAACCAGGCTCTTATTAACTAAAGAATGAAGGTCTTGTCTCGAGTGGTTGACCCGTCCAGAATACTAAGGGACTGGGAGGTAGTCACTTATATACCTGGAATAGTGGGAGGAGTCAGCCGAGGCATGTCCAGACCTGTACCTGGTGGAATACACATACACATACAGACAGGTATAACAGTAGTTTACCACATTCACCCCTTGTTTAAAAATGAGTCCGGCGGGGTGAAGTGTATTTAAAAGTTCGTGTATTGGAGTCTCTCCGGAGGTCTTGTCTGCCGCTGTGATCGACGTGGCGACGGCAGGGGTGGTGGAGCTCCCGGCGTCGCGTCCCGTGTAGGCTGGGGCACTGGAGTGTAGTCCTCGTGGGTGACGGTCCAAGGCGAGCCGGCTGCTGGGGTTGGATATCGGGTCGTGGGGGGGGGTGGTAATGGGTAGTGGGTTACAGCGGTCCCCGAGGGTGTCGTTGGGGGGGGTGGTAATGGGTAGTGGGTTACAGCGGTCCCCGAGGGTGCGAGGTCTCGTATGGAGACTGTGTCCTCCCGCCCGTCCGGGTACGCAATGTAAGCGTACTGGGGGTTGGCGTGGAGGAGGTCAACCCTCTCGACCAGGGGGTCCGTTTTATTGGTCCTCACGTGTCTTCTCAGTAGTACCGGCCCTGGGGACGTCAGCCATGGCGGTAACGCTGTCCCCGATGTGGACTTCCTTGGGAAGACAAACATTTTCTCGTGAGGGGTGGCATTGGTGGCAGAGCAGAGCAGTGACCGAATCGAGTGGAGCGCATCGGGGAGCACCTCCTGCCAGCGGGAGGTCGGAAGGCCCCTAGACTTTAGGGCTAGTAGGGCGGCCTTCCAAACTGTTGCATTCTCTCTTTCCACCTGTCCGTTCCCCCGGGGGTTGTAACTGGTGGTCCTGCTTGTGGCTATACCCCTAGCGAGCAGGTACTGGCGGAGTTCGTCGCTCATAAACGATGAGCCCCGGTCGCTATGGATATAGCTGGGGAAACCAAACAGGGTGAAGAGGCTGTTCAGACATTTAATGACCGTGGCACTGGTCATGTCCGGGCAGGGGATAGCGAACGGGAAACGGGAGTACTCGTCAATGATGTTGAGGAAGTACACATTGCGGTCGGAGGAGGGGAGAGGCCCTTTAAAATCGACGCTCAGGCGTTCGAAAGGGCGAGTGGCTTTTATCAGGTGGGCTCTGTCTGGTCTATAAAAGTGCGGTTTGCTATCAGCGCAGACTTGGCAGTTCTTGGTCATGGTCCTGACCTCCTCAATGGAGTAAGGCAGGTTGCGGGCCTTGATGAAGTGGAAGAACCTGGTGACCCCCGGGTGGCAGAGGTCGTTGTGGAGGGCCCTCAGCCTATCGATCTGCGCGCTGGCGCAGGTGCCACGCGATAGGGCATCTGGGGGTTCATTGAGCTTCCCAGGCCGGTACAAGATCTCGTAATTGTAGGTGGAAAGTTCGATTCTCCACCTCAAGATCTTGTCATTTTTGATTTTGCCCCTCTGCTTGTTGTTGAACATAAAAGCAACTGAGCGCTGGTCAGTGAGCAGGGTAAATCGTTTTCCGGCCAGGTAGTGCCTCCAATGACGCACAGCCTCCACAATAGCCTGTGCCTCCTTCTCGACCGCGGAGTGTCTGGTCTCCGGGCCCTGGAGGGTTCGTGAGAAGAATGCCACAGGTCTCCCCGCCTGATTAAGGGTGGCGGCCAGAGCGAAGTCGGACGCATCGCTTTCCACCTGGAAGGGGATGGATTCGTCCACTGCGTGCATGGTGGCTTTGGCAATGTCCTCCTTGATACGGTGGAAGGCCGAGCGGGCCTCTGCCATCAGGGGAAAAGAGGTGGATTTGATCAGCGGACGGGCTTTGTCTGCATAGTAGGGGACCCACTGGGTGTAGTAGGAAAAAAACCCTAGGCACCTCTTCAGAGCTTTTAGGCAGTGGGGCAGTGGGAGTTCCATAAGGGGACGCATCCGGTCCGGGTCGGGACCGATGACCCCGTGTTCCACAACACAGCCAAGGATGGCGAGGCGGTCTGTGCGGAATATGCACTTCTCCTTGTTATATGTCAGGTTCAGGAGTTGGGCGGTGCGGAGGAATTTCTCGAGGTTTGCGTCATGGTCCTGCAAGTCATGGCCGCAGATGGTCACATTGTCTAGGTAAGGGAAAGTGGCCTGCAGCGCGTTTTGATCGACCATCCGGTCCATCTCCCTTTGGAAGACGGAGACCCCGTTGGTAACGCCGAAGGGAACCCTAAGGAAGTGATAGAGGCGGCCGTTTGCCTCAAAAGCAGTATACTGGCGGTCTTCGGGGCGGATGGGGAGCTGGTGGTACGCTGATTTCAGGTCAATGGTGGAAAAGACGCGGTACTGCGCGATCTGGTTGACCATGTCAGCTATGCGGGGGAGTGGGTAGGCGTCCAGCAGGGTGTAGCGGTTTATTGTTTGGCTGTAGTCGATGACCAGGCGTTGTTTCTCGCCGGTCTTAACGACCACAACCTGGGCCCGCCAGGGGCTGGAGCTGCCCTCAATAATCCCCTCCTTCAGGAGCCGCTCCACTTCGGTTTTGATGAAAACCCTGTCTCCGGCACTGTATCACCTGCTCTTTGTGGCGATGGGCTTACAGTCGGGGGTGAGGTTAGCAAACAGTGGGGGGGGTGGGACTCTGAGTGTGGAGAGGTTGCATCTGGTGCGCGGCGGGCAATTTGGAGGCTGCTGGCTGCGGACTGTGAGTGAGGGGAGGGGGCCATCGTACGCCATCGTGACGCTTTTGAGGTGGCACTGGAAATCCAACCCCAGTAGAACGGCAGCGCAAAGTTGGGGCAGGACCAGGAATTTAAAATTATTGAACACAGTCCCGTCTACTACTAGTGTCACCACGCAGTAGCCGCCAATGTCCGCTGACTGGGACTCGGCGGCCATAGAAATCCGCTGGTGCGCAGGCCGGACTGCGAGAGAGCAACGCCGCACCGTGTCGGGGTGGATGAAGCTCTCTGTGCTCCCGGAGTCAAAAAGGCAGTTTATTGCATGGCCGTTTACCTTAACGTCCATTTTGGACCGAGCTAGTTGGTGCGGTCTCGTTTGGTCCAGCGTAACAGAGGCCAGCGTAGGGGTCGGTGTGTCGCTGCGGGTATCAGATGGGGGGGGTTGGCGGCCTGCTGCGTCCCGGCTGGTGTCCAAGATGGCGGCGTCCATGATTCCCATGTGGCTGGAGTCGTCCAAGATGGCTGCTGCTGCGGTGGTTCGCACATGGCTGGGGAGGCCCAAGATGGCGGCCCGCACGGCCCACACGTGGCGCTGTTGGGGGCCCAAGATGGCGGCTCGCACGGCCCACACGCGACGCTGCTGGCGTTCGGGGTGGCTTTGGCCTTGCAGACGCTAGCGTAGTGTCCCTTTTTCCCGCAGCCCGAGCAGGTCGCATTCTTCGCTGGGCAGCGCGCTCTGGGGTGTTTGGCCTGGCCACAGAAGTAGCATTTCTGGCCTTGGGATACTGCTGTCTGGCTTTGGGACACTGCTGCGGTGGTTGGGCCGTTGTTGGGCTGTGGCTGGGGTGGCACGGTGCTATGGGGCTGTCCTACCGTGTCCCAGATTGTCGTTCCCCGCGGCGTCCACGGTGCAGAGGAGTAGGCATCCATGCCCCGGTAGGCTGCGTCCAGCGTTAGTGCGATTTCGGAGGCTTTGTCGAGGGTGAGGTCACTCTGCTCCAGCAGTCGCTGTCGGGTGTAGTTGGACCTGTGGCCCGCTACGAAGGCATCCCGGATCAGTTCCTCCGTGTACTTAGTGGACGTTACCGCCTTACACCCACAGGCCCGGCCAAGCACGGACAGTGCTTGGAGGTATTCCTCAGTCGATTCCCCACGTTGTTGCTTGCGACTCCCCAGGAGGTGCCTGGCGTAAACTTCATTCACAGGGCGCGTGTACTGGGTCTTGAGGAGCTGGAGGGCGGCTGTGTACGAGGTCGCGTCCCGGATGACTGAGTACACTCAGTGGTTCACCTTGGAGATCAGGACAGACAGTTTGTTCGCATCCGTTACGACCGCAGTGGAGGCAGTCTGGAATGTCTCGAAGCACATGAGCCAGTGAGCAAACTTGGTGGAAGCGTCCGCTTCCCGACTGTCCAGGTCCAGGCATGCTGGTGTGAGGATCTTCTCCATTATAAAAAATTTAGTTAATAAAATTGATGCGCCATCAATTACTCAAAAGACTGAGGTTAAGCGAGTAACAACCAGGCTTTCATTAACTAAAGAATGAAGGTCTAGTCTCGAGTGGTCGACCCGTCCAGAATACTAAGGGACTGGGAGGTAGTCACTTATATACCTGGAATAGTGGGTGGAGTCAGCCGAGGCATGTCCAGACCTGTACCTGGTGGAATACACATACACATACAGACAGGTATAACAGTGGCTTACCACACTGGCCAAAATATTTCAATCCTCCTTGGATACGGGGCTGGTGCCAGAGGACTGGAGAATTGCAAATGTTACACCCTTGTTCAAAAAAGGGTATAAGGATAAACCCAGCAACTACAGGTCAGTCAGTTTAACCTCGGTAGTGGGGAAGCTTTTAGAAATGATAATCCGGGACAAAATTAACAGTCACTTGGACAAGTGTGGATTAATTAAGGAAAGCCAGCATGTATTTGTTAAAGGCAAATCGTGTTTAACTAACTTGATTGAGTTTTTTGATGAGGTAACAGAGAGGGTTGATGAGGCACTTGGAGCAACAGCAGCACCAACAGCAGGAGCAACAACAGCACCAACAGCAGGAGCAACAACAGGAGCACCAAGCTGGTGCTCACCCACCTGAAGCTGCACAGGCCAGAAGGCGCCAGTGCATGGAAGCATGCCGCCGCAGGAGATACCCTCAAAACAGGGTTTACAGACAGAGGATGAGCTACCTCAACATGACTGAGCAGCAGTGCCAAAGGAGGCTCAGAGTTTCACGAGGGGTTGTGGGTGGCATCTGCACAATACTGCAGCAAGATCTGGAGCCCAGAGGAGCAGGTGGACACCCCTTACCAGAGGCCATCAAAGTCACCACCGCACTCAACTTTTTTGCTTCAGGCTCATTCTAGGGATCAAGAGCAGACATCAGCGGCGTCTCCCAGGCGGCCGCATACACTTGCATCACGCAAGTAACTGATGCCCTGTTTGCCATCACGCACAATTACATCAACTTCTCCAAGGATCAAGCAAGTGTAACCGCTCGTGCAGTTGGATTTGCTAATCGTTGACTGCACACATGTGGCCCTTTAAGGCACCCCATCACAATTCGGGTATCATGACTCCTACATCCTGCGCCAGTCTAGTTTGCCTCTGCTCTTCAGTCTGCCAGACCAACTTTTTGGATGGTTACTTGGAGACAAGGGCTATCCCCTGAAGACGTGGCTAATGACGCCATTGAGGAGCCCATCCAACGAAGATGAGGAGCGCTACAACTCCAGCCACATTTCCACCAGGTCCATAATTGAGCAAACCATCGGCTTGCTGAAGATGCGATTCAGATGCCTTGATAGATCAGGTGGAGCCCTGCAGTACTCTGCAGCCAAGGTCTCCAGAATCATCGTGGTCTGCTGTGCACTTCACAATATGACACAGCATCGTGGCTTGCAGCTGGCTGAGGTACAAGTGGCTCATTGCATAGCCTCCTCAGATGAGGAGGAGGAGGAGGAGGAGAGTGACAATGAACAGCTTGCAGAGGCGCATCAACCAGCGGCAGCAGCACGCGAGCACATTGCTGCCCAGAATGCAAGGGACGCACTCATCTTGGCCAGATTTGCTTAGCCTGCTCAATCAAACACTTTTGCCTTGCACCTTCTTACCAGAGCATCGACAATGGCCAAGAACCTACGGATTCCTATTACTCTGACCACCATACTGACAATTGCAAGTCACCCTAAGCCCTCAAAGTGGAAGTCCTATTTGTGAAATGACACAGGCCACAACTTCAACAGTTTGCCATCAAGTTTTTTTATCATATCAAATCATGGATGGCTTTTCCAAAATAAACACAACAGAACACCCAAGTGACTACCCTTGTGACTACTTATGCTTTATCTTGCTCTTATGCATGCTCCTATGTGGTGCTTCCCCTGTGGCTTCAGCAAATGTGCAGGCTCCTTGCTCACTTTGTTGCTGCTCCTGCCTCGACACCTTTGGCGGGCATCCTCTGGGGTTGCGAGCCTGTGAGGGCTCGTCAACAGTCTGCTGCTCCTGCGGCTGTGAAGGGGCTGAGATGCCAATCTCAGTTGGGTGTGGACTCCGGTGGGGCTTTGACTGAGGGCTCTGCAGTGGCATGGTTGTGTAAGCACTTGGAGAGGAGCCCACACTTCCTTATTCTCTGCCACCAACATCCCTCTCATGGATCAGCCCCACTTCAGAGCTAGCAAGTGGCTTGACAGCACCTTGCTGCACTTCAGGGGAGCCATGAGGACCTATTTCTGCACTGGAAGTCCTACTCCAGAGGACTTCCATGAAGGTCTGGTTTCTCTGCTCCATAGCTGACCATCGCTCCTCAAAAAATGTCAGTCTATTCTGAACAATGACCATGTTTTCAAGACCCTGCCGACTAAGCTCTTCCATGGCCGTAGCCATCCTCTCCTCTACCGTAGCCATCCTCTCCTCTACGGTAGACAGACTTACCATGGAGTTTACCATCCTTTCCGTGGTGATGCGTTCATGCGCCAATGCCTCCACAAAGTCTCTGCTCATGTTAGCGATGGACTCCTCCATTTGCTCCACACTCGCAGCGACCCTGGAGACAAAACCTGCCAGAGACTCCTGCACCTGTTCCTGGAGTTCCAGCACCGCTCTCCTTCTGGATGGACCCAGAGGCACAGGGTCGACATGCAGCGGAGCCGAGCTGGGAGAGTCCTGCGCCCTCCGACTAGGACTCTCCACTGCTGTCCCTGTCTCCACAATCTGCAGATGCTCACTTGTGAGCTGTGATACACCAGGTGACAACTCTACTGGTCCCACCGAGGTGTGAGTGTCTGCGTTGGTGATGGGTGCACTTAATTCTGCTGACGCTGCACCCTCAGAGGTTGCAGCTTCCTCTGAGGAGTCTGGGGGCTCAGGCTGTTCCTCCTGGACAGTGGGGAGGGGGTCCGTCACTGGTCTTGTGGGGGAGTACAGGAAAGAGTTAGACATGTGAAATAAATGTTTCATGCACATTGAATTGTGCAGATGATCATAAGTCAATCTGTTACAGCATCAGAATCAATATCAGCCACTCATTCATTGTCAATGAGAGAGATGAAAAACTATTCTGTCACCAGCTTGCTCTGATGCGCCCATCTGTCCACCCCCCACTTGTGCATCCTCCTCTACTCCCACGATCTCCAGGGCCACCTCCTCTGCTGTGGTGAGCTGGGCTATTGAGTGTGGCCCTCCTCCTGTCCTCGCCCTCTCCCTCTTATTGTGGGCTCTCTTTTCCTGCAATGAGGGAGACAAGTAGATGTTGAGTGAGACTGAAGGAGTGAGTGTAGAGAATCCAAAGCATAGATGCCTAGAAGGAGACATAGATGGAGTGAGGTGCCAAGACCAAGGGCCCTCCCTGTGTGTTGTAAGTTGTTGTCATAGCATCACAGTGATAGGGAGTGTGAGGGCTGCATAGTCGAATAGTTAAGTGAATGTGAACATACAGAGAAAGGGAATGGTTAAGGGTGCAGGGATGTAAGGGTCAAGTGGGATGTGGAGGAGGAGGCTGACAAAGCAGAGTGCTGGTGATGAGAGGCAATGGGGATCAGATTGAGGGTCATGGGGATGGAATACTCACATTTCCTGTGTGGAGAAGGTCATGAAACCTCTTTCTGCACTGCAGCCAGGTTCTGCTGCACATTGAAATGGCATTCACCTCCTGTGCCACTTGCAGCCACACTGCTTTGGTCTGTTGGGGAGGTTTCTTCCTCCCTGAAGACGGAAACAGCACTTCCTTATTTGCTCTTGCTCCCTCCACCAGAGCTTGGAGGGAGTTCTCATCGAATCGGGGTGCACACTTTAGTCTGGTGCTGGACATGGTTGCAGTAGGAATTCCTCAGAAGTATGATGCTAAAGTTGAAAGGCTGTAAAAGAACCAAGGCTGCTTGCAGGCCTTAAATACAGCTGCATAGATGGCGTCATCAGAGGCGAGTTTCAGCATCAAAAGACTCATTGGGCCAGGGGTTCCCACACACTGGAAATCAAGTGCCCAATTAGTGCAAAATCGCTCATTTGTCCCGCCTCACATCAGAGGCGGGGTCCTGACACGGCGACCACCAGACCCGTCCCTGGCCACCCCTAATGACAAAATCCAGCCCATAGAGTACAAAAGCAAGGAAGTTAAGATGAACCTTTATAAAACACTGATTCGGCCACAACTGGAGTCCACTTCTGGGCACCGCACTTTAGGAAGGATGTGAAGGCCTTAGAGAGGGTGCAGAAAAGATTTACAAGAATGGTTCCAGGAATGAGGGACTTCAGTTACCTGGATAGACTGGAGAAGCTGGGGTTTTTCTCCTTAGAGCAGAGAAGATTGAGAGGAGATTTGAATTCTGACAGGACTGGACAGACTAGATGCAGGAAGGATGTTCCCGATGGTCGGGGAGTCCAGAACCCGGGGTCACAGTCTAAGGGTAAGGGGTAAGCCATTTAGGACAGAGATGAGGAGGAATTTCTTCACCCAGAGAGTGGTGAACCTGTGGAATTCTCTACCACAGAAGGCAGTAGAGGTCAATTCATTAAATGTATTCAAGAAGGAGTTGGATATATTTCTTAAGGCTAAAGGGATCAAGGGATATGGGGAGAAAGCAGGGACAGGGTACTGAATTTGGATGATCAGCCATGATCTCATTGAATGGCGGAGCAGGCTCGAGGGGCCGAATGGCCTAATCCTGCTCCTATCTTCTATATTTCTATGTTTCTATGATAGAGATGTTCAAAATCACGAGGGGTCTAAACAGTGTAGATGGAGAGAAATTGTTCCCATTGGTGGAAGGGCCAAGGCAGATTTAAGGTGATTAACAGAAGATCCAAAGGCGACATGAGAAAAAACTTTTTTACGCAGCGAGTGTTTAGGATCTGGAATGCACTGCCTGAAGGTGTGGTGGAGGCAGATTCAATTGTGGCTTTCAAAAGGGAATTGGATAAGTACCTGAAAGAAAAAAAATTGCAGGGCTGCGGGGAAAGGGCGGGGGAGTGGGACTAGCTGAAGTGCTCTTGCAGAGAGCCGGCAGGGCCTCGACGGGCCGAATGGCCTCCTTCCGCGCTGTAACCATTCTGTGATTCAAACCTGCAATCCTCCTAGTCTGTATGGTTCAATGTCACATGGGTATTGTATTTAGTAACAGAGCCATTGGGGGGAGTGCCCACAATTTGTTAAGAAAGTTTTCATATTTTAAAAGAAAACAGAAATGTCATTCTTAAATTATGCCGTTTCTTATTGTAATTGGATTGCTCCATTCACAGCTGCAAGGGTGGTCAGACATCCTAGGCCTAAGCTAGGAATTGATAGTGCATCTTATAAGTGAAGTAAATTTTGTTCCCTGTTGAGAAGCACCCAGACTTTACACAGGACCTCCTCACAGTCTCATAGCTGACAGCAAACTGGGGTTTGTGCAGAGGGGGAGTACGATTGAAATGTTTTTGAAAACAACAGAACCTGGCCCTGATTGAGTAATGAACCCTTTTAATGTTAACTCTAAGGTCATCCTTTTGCTTCATTTGTGCCATTTGACTAGATGAGAAAGTGGTACCTGTGGCCCCAGTTCCATCTTGGCACTTTTCCTTTAAATACTCAGTGCCTGCTGAGCGGTTGCCAGTAGCTTCGGCAAATACGTATTTCATGGCGGCGTATTTCACAGCGAACTGAATTAGTGGAAGTGGAGAACTTGAACAAAGGAGTTTCAGTACCAATTGTGAATCAATGACCCTGTTTAAACATAACTACTGTGTAGTGACAGTAGTGCATACATTCTCTGGGCCAATGATGGTTTATAGTACAGGGAGTCCAAGAAGTTGTGAATGGAGAGCTTATTTCTCAGTAACAAATAAATATTGATAATTAATTCTCACATCAGCTCCTCAATGGCCGAGTTGGGAAGTCCATTCCCAGTATGATACTGAGTCCTGCAAACCAGGAAGGTGCCATCTTTAATCTCCAGTCTATGCTGAGTTAATTGATCTCAGCCAGGGTGCCGGAACTGACAGTGGCATCTTTGGGTTTGGAACAGGAAAATCAGCTGGGGTTTCTGCTGTTGACCACTATCCAGTGACCTGTGCTAGAAATGTGTGTATGCATATGGGTATTGGATGAAGACAAGATTAGGCTTGACTGATCCCTGTCACGGTCAATTAACCTGGCAACATACACTGTCTAGGCTCACACATGAAGGGTGCCCAGTGACCACTTGGGCAAGGTACAAAAGGGGTTTTGGGTTATAGGAGAGTTGGCAAAACCTGCACAAAGAAATTTGATGTACTTCATGATGGCGGAGTGGGGGGGAGTTTGGAGAAGGGGGAGATTAAATAAATCCCAAACACAACGGCATGGATTTGTTGCTCGGTATGGAATTACCACTTTATTATTTGAACCTTGAAACTTGAAGTCACAATCCTAAAGTAATATAGGCCATGAGCAGCCAGCAGGGGGGTCAACTATGAACCCGCTTCATATTCAAAAGCAAAATACTTGCAGATGCTGGAAATCTGAAATAAAAACAGAAAATGCTGCGAACACTCAGCAGGTCAGGCAGCATCTGTGGAGAGAGAAACATAGTTAACGTTTCAGGTCGGTGACCCTTCATCAGTTGACGACCTGAAATGTTACCTCTGTTTCTCTCTCCACAGATGCTGCCTGACCTGCTGAGTAGTTCCAGCATTTTCTGTTTTTATTACCCACTTCATATTCTTAATTTAGGACACTACTTTACATAAGAAGATGAACATCATAGCATGATCGCTGCAGGTTTAATCTGCAGTTAATTATTGGAATATTCTATGTACAGTATATACTATATTAATTTGATGCTCTTTCATACTCATACAAAAGAGCTGCTAATGAAATGCTGTGCATGTAGTGCACATTGTTCTGTGTTGTATTCAGCAATACAATCTCAATTCAGTTGAAACCAAGTGGTTCACAGCTTTGGAATGAAAAATCAAAAATACTCCTTTTCAAAAGAGGGAAAATTAATTTCAATCTTTCTTATAACAATGGAATTCTTCAGCTCACGGCATTAACTTTCAAAATTAATAAATCAAAATTTGCAGCATTCTTCTAAAGCTTGCATGTGCTCTTTTAACTTAATTTTGGTGGATTTTGTATTCGTCGAGGTGATGGATGGATGCTGGTGTTGGAGTTTGGAACACTTTCCATTTCAGAAGCCCAGTGTCAGCATCAAGCACTCCTAGGTAAGCTACAGCATTGGTGCGATGCAGAGTAAAGTTCGCTCTACATTTTTCTAACAGACAATCCCAGGTCAGACATGGACAGTGGCCGAGCAGTACAGGGGTCAGGGGTGGGGTGGGGAGGGCGGTGGTGGGGTGGGGGGGGGAGGTGGGGTGGGGGGGGGGTGCGGTGGCCATCATGACTAATCCCCCAATCACTTTGGGGCGGCCAATTTTGTACGTCAGGATTCAGCCAAAACTGACGGTAAATAATTTGCTCATTTAACTTTTAAATTCTCCACTGCGATCACCTTGTTGTTTTGAGTCCAGTGGCACACAAACACCTCGTTTAAATTTTCGCCTCTGGGGTCCAAGTCAGCCAAATCTGAACTCTGACCCCCACCCTGTCCTTCGACCTTAACTCCGCCCATGGGTATGGATGGGATAGATGCAGAGTAAAACTGCCCTACTGGATCAGGGTGATGTTTTCATTTTACATGCCACCTATCTGTGTGGTCTCTCTGAATGAAATTGGCAATTTATGCTAATTTTTGCCAAATTATGGCATGTATGACCTCTGGCTTCCTGTAAAGTTGGTTATGCCCAAACTCATTTTATTTAGGACACTTAAAGCCAGCAGACATTGAAGACTATCATCCAATCAGTCTGCGCTGGTTTCAAACCAAGTACCATAAGTGGAATGACAATATCTAACCCACAGCACCCAGCACCCACAACACGTGAAGCCGTCTTGACTTTTCCAACAAGTAGGCCATCTCATAGCTTGACAGAGGCCTGACAAGCATCATTCCTAGGCAAAGTAAAGGAAGAACATGTCTATTTTGAGCCATGTTCTGTTAGCACACTTACCACAGACAGGGTTAACTTTTGTCATTGATTCAAGCCATCTTAAACAGTTACAGACGAACATATGAAAATATCGGACAGGAACAAACCTACTTATCGATTCAGCCTGTCACAGTTATGCAACATAATGGCCCAGAAATTCTGTTCGCAGGCTTCCCGCAGGCGGAGGGCTGCGATCTGGAAAAATCTGCGCCAAGACCGGAGGGCTCCCAGGAGGCGCAGAGTTCCGTTCCTGGGCCTCTCCAAACTGCCGGTGTTTTTGTGCATGCGCTTCGCATGCCTAAACCCATAACTTGTGCGGCCCCTACGGGTGCATGCGCACCTTGTATGAACCCGTAGGGGCCACAAATTACGACCCAATATATACACTCCACGCTCGCCCAGAGCCATCTAATTTCCTGGAGGAGGCCAAAAAACAGATTTAAAAACCCATGATAATTATTAAAAAACTGAAAATTTTCTGTCTGAACCTCTTAGGCCATCAAAACTAGTTCAGGAGAGCACATTGGCTCTGATTTACATTATACTTCTAGGAGGTTATCAAGTGGTGGTCAGATGGGAGAGCCTCTTGCTCCGTCCTTGCCCCCTCCTCTTCCTCATTGATTGCTGTCCCTTGGTAACATCATCTGCAGCCATGTGTTTAGCTTCCGCAAGTATACTGATGACAACCAGCTCTACCTCTCCACCACCTCTCTCGACCTCTCCACTGCCACTGTGTTGTCAGACTGTTTGTTGTCATCCAGTCTTGGATAAGCCACAATTCCCTTCCGTTAAATATTGGGAAGACTGAAGCCATCATCTTTGTCCCCTGCCACAATTTGTGTACCTTGCCATTAATTCCATCCCTCTCAGGCTGAAGCAGACAGTTTGCAATCTTGGTGTCCTATTCAACCCTGAGATGAGCTTCTGACCCCTTATACTCTCTATCACAAAGACTGTCTAACATTGCATGCCTTCGGCTGTACTTCAGCCCATCTGCTGCTTAAACTCTCAGCCATGCCTTTGTCATCTCCAAACACACCTATTTCAAAACTCCCTCATCTGACTTCACCAAATTTTTAACCTCATATATGCTGGCTTGAAACAATGACAGAGAGGTTAGCCCTCTCAATGGGCAGCTTGCTAAGAGAACATGGCTCAAAACAATCATCCTCTTCCTTTACTCAGCCTGGGAATGATTCTATCCTGTGCCCAGTCCCAATCACCTATCACCCCTCTTCTTGCTGATCTGGCTCATGATTCCCTAACACCTCCAATTTAAAATGCTTATCTCCATGTCCTTACTCCTCCCTATCCCTGTAATCTCCTCCAGTCCTGTGTTATAACTGCAAGTTATTGTTGATATACCAGTCTGCAGTTGGTAAATGGATTCATGCTTCGTTTCATATCAAGGATTGTTTAGAGAATACTGGATTCATTGCTTGTCAGTATCCTGTTCCCTGTCTTGCTCAGTTTGGAATCTTGTGGTCTCTTGCAGAGCTGATCCTGCTTCTAACCTTGAACATCAAGCTCAGTAGTAGTTTTGCCCTATGACGCTCTTCCCCATACTACCCCCAAGTGGCAGTGCGTTTGGTGCCTGCACCTCATCCCTGACCTTGATTGTGGTCTCAGTGTGGGTGTCCACATTCTGTGATGGTGATCTCATTCCTGATGATCCTGGCTCATCTGTACAGATTTTAAAACAGAGCTGGCAACAGAATTACAATGTGAGAAAGCTGAATTTGCTCTCAATCTACAACGACCGAGACTTGTGGCAGTGGGTGATAATTGGGAAGGATTATCTTATGGAAGAGATTTTTTCGAATAGAGAAGTAATTAATGGAACACAAAGCCTAGAAATTCGGCCATGCAGGTCCCATATTTCATGTGCTAATCGCCCTACTAAGCTCCCAATACAGTCGGTAGGAAACGTGTGTACATTACTTGCCAGAAGTGCTCCGCCCGCCCTATTGGTTAAGGTAGATGCGCTGGCAATAGGAGCGCACGTGGGGAACATTTAAAGCCCAGAATAATATGGTAAAATTAGGACCAGTTTCCGATTTTCGAATGGCCCAGCACTTCATTCACCACGTGCTGAACTCGCACAGCACACTTGGTGCCAGTCTGTAAGAAGGCCCCCTCACCAGCGCTATTTAAAGGGATCATGCAGTACTTACAGGTTAGTAGTTGGTTTATCATTTCAGGCTGCTGGTTGATTTCTGGATGTCTTTTCATGTGTTGTATCATTCTGGAAAGTTCACTTTGTCTACACAAAGATTTTGCTGGTCTTACACTGTTCTTGTTCAGAAATAGTTTGGCTGCAGACGTGGGTGGTCTCACACAGCTGCCTTTGGGGCTGGAGGACGAGGGGAAGCAGCAAGGAAGACACCGCAGAGCAGGAGCAGTGGCCAGAAGAGGGAGGAGGAGAAGGAGGAGGGCACTGAACAGGAGGCCATATCCACAGAGGGCATTCAGAGAGCACGTCTCCTACATTAACTTTACTCGGGCAATGTATTGAAGCGTCTTCATTTTGCCAAGGATGTTGTCACCAAGCTAAGTCACCTGCTGCAGCCACAACTCCAGCCTCAAACCAGGGCATGAACAGCACAGCCTGTGGCCGTCAAGTTCACCGTGGCTCTCAGGATCCTTTCAGGCTCGAACAGGTGGCATCAGCCTCATCGCACAGGACACCAATGTAATAGGGAGGTCACCGAGGCTTTCTACGGCAGGAGAAACACCTACACCCTCTTTGCTATGGACAGAGAGAAGCAGGATGAAAGAGCACTAGGTTTTGCCCACATGGCAGTCTCCTCCGGGGTGCAGGGTGCAATAGACTGCACACACATTGGCTTGCGTACTCCCTGTAACCAGCCTGGCTTCTTTGTCACAATAAGCAAACATTATGGGCAGGATTTTCATTGGGCCGTGGAGGCGGGATTGGAGGCGTGTGGGGGGTTAAAATCTCGAAATCGGGGGGGGCACGAACCCATCCCGCCCCAACCCGCCTCTGTTGTGTATGTACCTTTAAGAGAATAACTGGCCTCAGCAGTGACCACCCCTGTATAAAAGGCACTAGAGAGCCTCTGTTGGTTAGATTCGTTTATGCCTTTCAACAGTAAACATCTCTTTGTTTCTCTCCTGCTAGTCCATGTCTCAATCATTCACGGACTTAACACTGGCGACGAGTTAGAAACGAACTTACCTGCAACTCAGCAGCAGCTCCGACGACGTGTTGAAGGTCGGAGCCAGAAGAAAGAAGAAAAAAAAAAAAAAAAACAGGCCATTGAAACTCGAGAAACGGGCATCGACCGTCAATCATCGATTTCAAAACTCGCAGGAGAGACTGTCCAGAGCCAGGCTGGGTTCCTCGGTCCGTGGTTTCCCAGCTAATCAGGCTGGTGGCAGGTAGTGCTCTGATCCTTCCTGGGCTGCAACCGGGCCGGGCAGCGAGTCGGGAAGCAAGGAGAGAGAGAGAGGGTGGAGCATACAGGGCACGGCCGGTGTTTCGAAGCTGGGCAGCGTTCGGACCTCAGAAGAGGGAGGGAAGTGTCCCAGAGGGTCCGCTCCACAACGGGAAAATAATAAAAGGAAAAGAATACGCGCAAGAAACCGTGGAAAGCAGCGCTAACAACAGCGGGGAAGAAGGAAAAGCGCGGGAGGCGCCATTTTGTTAAATTGGAGAAGAAGGCAAAGCGCAGGAGGCGCCATTTTAGATTTGCAAGATGCCAAAGACTGGCTGTATCACTGCTTTTGATAATACATTAGAGGACTGGACCACGTATGTGGAAAGAGTCGAGGTATATTTCGAGGCAAATGAAATAGCGGAGGGGAAAAACGCATCAATATTGCTAAACGTAATGGGCGCTAGAACGTACGGCCTATTGCAGGATCTGATTACTCCAGCCAAACCGAAGGCGAAGAGTTTTAACGAAATTATTGCTGTTCTACAGGAGCACTTAAACCCTGCACCGCTGTTGATAGCAGAAAGATTTAAATTCCACAGGAGAACTCAGCACAAAGATGAGAGCAATGCTGAGTATCTTACGGAACTACGCAAGCTATCAAAGCACTGCCAGTTCGGAGCAGGACTGGCAGATACCCTACGGGACAAATTTGTCTGTGGACTCCTGAGTGAAGGAACACAGAAGAAGTTACTCACAGAAAAAGAGCTGACGCTAGATAAGGCTTTCAGCGTGGCAGTATCGTATGAAGCAGCAGCCAGGGGAGCTGCAGAAATTCAACAAAAACCACAGGAATACGGCACCCACGAAATGACACGGGGATTTGCAAAATGTTGTCGCTGCGGCAGAACTAACCATGACCAGAAGGACTGCTGGTCCAAAGACAAAATATGCAGACAATGCGGGAAGATTGGACACATTGCATGAGTTTGTAGGTCTGGGAAGAAGACCAGCGACAACAAAAAGGCTACTAAGGAACCGTACAAGAAAGTACAAAAGATAACGGACAGTAGTTCCGAAGACCAGATGAGCGATAGTGAATCCGAGAACAGGAGATTAAGCTGTCTCAAACTTCACAATGTAATCGCAAAAGAGGATCACCGAATCATTTGGGTCACCCTCACGATAGCAGGGTCCCAAGTTAAAATGGAATTGGATACAGGATCAGCGCTAACCGTCATGAATCGACGAGACTATGAGCGGCTGTTTTCACACATACCCTTGAGAGAGACATCCATCGTCTTGACGACGTATACGGGGCAAAAAGTATACCCCAGAGGAAAAATAAGGGTGCCTGTCGAATACAATGGCAAGAAAATACAGAACTTGTATCTCTACATACTGCCAAATGGTGGACCACCGTTATTGGGACGGGAATGGATCAGGAAGATAAACTTAGATTGGCGTTCCATTCATGCAATGACGGTGGACGGTAAAAAAGATGAAGACGTCACTCCTGGACGATTGTCAACAATCTTAGCTAACGCCAAAGAGGTATTTCAACAAGAACTGGGCACGCTTAAAGGCATAACCGCCTCGTTAAAAATTGAAGAGAATGCAGTTCCCAAGTTTTTCAAAGCGAGACCGGTACCATATGCAATTCGTCCAGCCGTCGAGGCAGAGCTGGAGAATCTGGAGAAGGCGGGCGTGTTGTCTAAGATCGACTGGAGCGAGTGGGCGACACCCATGTTCCTGTCATGAAGAAAACGTTAAGCAATAAGTCCGGAGAGCCAAGGAAGATTCGCATCTGTGGGGATTTCAAGGTGACGGTGAACCCTGTCCTTCACACAGTACAATATCCTCTTCCAAGGATAGAAGACATCTTCGCCTCACTGTCTGGAGGGAAGCGTTTTACAAAAATTGACCTAGCACAAGCATATTTGCAGATGGAGGTTGAAGAGTCCTCTAGGAAGTATCTCACGATAAACACTCACAAAGGTCTTTACCAGTATCATCGATTGGTATTCGGAGTAGCATCGGCTCCGGCGATATGGCAAAGAGCGATGGAACAAGTCCTGCAAGGGATTCCGGGGACCCAGCGTTACTTGGACGACATCCTTGTAACAGGTGAAGATGACAGTGAACACCTTAACAACCTAGAACAGGTGCTCACCAGACTACGGGAACATGGGCTGCGAGCCAACCGCCCCAAGTGCGAATTTTTTAAGAAACAGATATCGTATTGTGGCCACGTGATTGATGAAGAGGGGTTGCATAAGTCCCCTGACAAAATTGAAGCGGTTGTTAAGGCCCCAGCGCCTGAAAATGTGTCGCAACTGAGGTAATTCCTCGGGTTGGTGAATTACTATCATAAGTTTTTGCCGAATTTGTCGACAATTCTGCATCCACTGAACGCCCTGCTACGAACGGGGGTAGCATGGAAATGGAGCGATGATTGTAAACATGCTTTTCAGAAGAGTAAGGACTTAATCACTTTGAAGGAAGTATTGGCTCACTACAACCCAGCACTGCCAATCAGGCTGGCGTGTGATGCGTCTCCCTACGGCATTGGGGCGGTACTGTCACATAAATTCCTTGATGGTTTGGAGAGGCCGATAGCTTTTGCGTCACGCTCGTTAACTTCTGCCGAGCGTAACTACGCCCAGATTGACAGAGAGGCCCTCAGCCTAGTGTGGGGGGTGAAGAAGTTCAATCACTATCTGCACGGTCAAAAATTTACTCTACTAACCGATCATCAACTTCTTGTCTCCACTTTCAACCCTCAGAAGGGCGGAGCGATAATGACAGCACAACGGCTGCAGAGATGGTCCCTTTTCCTAGGGGCACACCAATATGACATCGAGTACAGAGGAACTAAACAGCATGGAAATGCTGATGGATTGTCACGTCTACCGTTGCCGACGGTGGAAGAAGAAGACCTTGCAGGTGGACCCTATGGAGTTATTCCACTCAACCATAGTCGAATGTCTCCCTGTGACGAATGCAAACATAGAAAAGGAAACACGGAATGACCCGACACTATCACGGGTCTATGATTTAACAGTGAAGGGATGGCCAGCACATGGCGAACCACTGCTGCCAGCATTTTCGCCAAGAAGAGAACAGCTGTCAGTGTGCAGAGGAACCTTGATGTGTGGATCCAGAGTAGTAATTCCACCTAAGTTGACGGATAGAGTGCTCAATGAGCTTCATGAGGGTCATCTGGGTGGGGTAAAAATGAAAAGCTTAGCCAGAGCGTTTGTGTGGTGGCCGGGAATCGATAGAGAAGTCGAAGAGATGACCAAGAGCTGTGCAGGATGCCAGAAGGTCCAAAACGCCCCACCACAAGCTCCTCTGCATCCATGGGAGTGGCCCTCATCTCCATGGCAAAGGGTGCACATTGATTTTGCTGGTCCCTTCATGGACTCGATGTTTTTAATTGCGGTGGATGCACATTCAAAGTGGCCAGAAGTAATAAAAATGTCTTCAACCACCACGGAAAAAACTATCGCAGTTTTACGAACCATATTCGCCAGGAATGGGCTGCCTGAACAGATTTGCTCTGACAATGGACCACAGTTTGTGTCTGAAGAGTTCCGGAGGTTCTTAAAGAACAATGGTGTTAAGCATTACACATCTGCCCCATATCATCCAGCCACTAATGGATTGGCCGAGAGGTTTGTCCAAACATTCAAGAAGGCTATCAAGGCAATGTGTAATGAAGATATACCCCTACAACACAAGGTGGACAACCTCTTGTTTGCCTACCGGAATGCGACACATGCGGTTACCAACCAAACTCCAGCCATGATGTTCTTCAATCGAAGACTACGATGCCGCTTGGATTTGGTTAAGCCAAACGTCCGAAGAGATGTGGAGAACAGGTAGTTTCAGAATATGAATGAAAGGCCGACCAGGAGTTTTAAGATAGGTCAACCAGTTTTGGCCCGGGACTACCGCACTGAGAAATGGCAGCCAGGAACGATTTGTACACGACAAGGACCTCTCATGTATACCGTGGACGTTGGGGAGAGCATTGTAAGACGCCATGCTGACCAGATTCTAGAGTCACTGGAAAACGTCAACTCCACACCACGATCTGATACACCTGGTAATGAAATCGACGTTCCAATTGCAGCTACCGCAGAACCGGTAATATTGGAAGCAGATGAACCAAACAACGACATTGATTCCGACTCAACATTGCCAGAAGAACCTGATACTCCAAAGAGGCGTTATCCAGACAGAATCAGGAAGCCTCCTCAAAGACTGAACTTATAATTGCTTAAACTTAACCAATGTATCTAGCAACAGTAATTGTGATTGTAATTCGTTATCATTAGTTGTTAAATGAATGTTATGTACTGTTTATCTAAAAAGGGGAGGAATTGTTGTGTATGTACCTTTAAGAGAATAACTGGTCTCAGACTGCAGTACCGGCAGTGACCACCCCTGTATAAAAGGCGCTAGAGAGCCTCTGTTGGTTAGATTCGTTTATGCCTTTCAACAGTAAACATCTCTTTGTTTCTCTCCTGCTAGTCCGTGTCTCAATCATTCATGGACTTAACAGCCTCCATGCCAGTTTCAAAGGAGGTGGATACCCGACCCGTGCTGGGACCCGCCTCCCCGAGGCGGGAAGGGGATTAGTGCCAATTAAATGCCTGTTAACAGGTAGTTCACAAGCAATTTTTAGCCTAATCCCTATTTTTATTCCTGAAGTATGGGATTCCCGACGGCTACAAACCACGCCAAATTAGCAAGGCGGGCTGTCGGGCTGAAGGGCTTGGAGGGTTTGAGATGTCCGGTGCTCAGGTGAGTGATAGGTGCATGAGTGAAGAGGTAAGTGTGTTTGGTGTGTGTAAAGTGTTTAAAGAAGTTTTACTTACCTGTACAGCCTTCCTTCCTTCAGGTCTCGGGAGTCCCTCATCTCACCGGCACAGAAAGCAGAATGGCCACGAGCTGTCAAAAGTTGCAGCATTCAGCTTTCTGTTCTGGAGAGATCTCTAAATCAGCCTGAGAGGAATGAATTAACTTAGTGTACAGATTGTCAGTGTTTGACAGCTTCAAAGAGCTGTAAATGCTGATATTTCATCTGTCAAAAGCTCTTGACAGATGAATTGCCAATCTGTGATGTCACCTGTTGCCGGGTGGTCCTTAATTGGCCTGCTGAGCCCGCTGGGTGGGCTCAACAAGGTCAATCAAGTGAAAATTGCGTGGGTTGGCCACAACTCGATGGAGGCGGGACTACAACCCTGAAAGTTGTAGTCCCGCCTCCTACACGCCTCCAGAATCAAAATCCAGCACTTTGTGTCTGTCTTCAAGCAGAAGACACATAAACATACTAGATATACTATAAGGGTCTAATGAGAGTGAGGAACTTAAAGTAATTATTATTAGTAAAGAAAAAGTACTGGAGAAATTAACGTTTCTAAAAGCCAACAAATCCCCTGGACCCGATGGCCTACATCCTAGGGTTTTAAATGAGGCGGTATTCAGAGGGATTTGGGTGTTCTAGTACACAAATCACAGAAAGTTAACATGCAGGTACAACAAGCAATTAGGAAGGCAAAAGGTATGTTCGCCTTTAATGCAAGGGGGTTGGAGTATAAGAGTAAGGAAGTCTTGCTGCAATAATATAGGGCTTTGGTGAGACCACACCTGGAGTACTGGGTACAGGCTTGGTCTCCTTACCCAAAAAAGGATATACTTGCCTTAGAGGGAGTGCAATGAAGGTTCAATAGATGGATTCCTGGGATGGGAGGGCTGTCCTATGAGGAGAGATTGAGTAGAATGGGCCTATATTCTCTGGAGTTTAGGAGAATGAGAGGTGATCTCATTGAAATGTATGAAATTCTTAGAAGGCTCAGGGTAGATGCTGAGAGACTGTTTCCCCTGGCGGGAGAGTCTAGAACTATGGGGCATAGCCTCAGGATAAAGAGTCGGCCATTCATCAGGACTGAGATGAGAAATGTCTTCACTCAGAAGGTTGGGAATCTTTGGAATTCTCTACCCGAGAGGGCTGTGGATGCTCAGTCATTGAGTATATTCAAGGCTGAGATCGATACTCTTGCCCTCATTTCTCTACAAAGATAAACACCAACGCCAAATCCAGCACAAAAACAAATTTATCAAACAAATATGCTTGCAACCTGTCAGCATTGACAAAAAAAATCCTGACTCACCCTTGTGCAAGCCCTTGTCTTCTGTGCTCATTTTTCTATCCTCGTTGTTTCTCCAGTGTCTGCAACTTGGGAAGTGGAAGGTGGCTGAGCTTCCATTGAGGACACATCAGATGGCTGTGGTGGGCGACCTCGCGCAGCAGTGGGCCTAGAGGGCCTGGCTGCAGGCTACAACATCTCGGCATGGGCTGCAGCAGTCTGGCCCAGCTGGCTGTCTGGTACTAACAAGGGAACATAGGAACAGGAGTAGGCCATACAGCCCCTCGAGCCTGTTCCGCCATTCAATGAGATCATGTCTGGTCTGCGACCTAACTCCATATACCCACCTTTGGCCCCTATCCCTTAATACCTTTGGTTAACAAAAAGCTATCAATCTCAGATTTAAAGTTAACAATTGACCTAACATCAGTTGCCGTTTGCGGAAGAGAGTTCCAAACTTCTACCACCCTTTGTGTGTAGAAGTGTTTCCTGAAAGGTCTGGCTCTAATTTTTAGACTATGTCCCCTGGTCCTAGAATCATCAACCAGTGGAAATAGTTTCTCTCTATCTACCCTATCTGTTCCTCTTAATATCTTGAAAGCTTCGATCAGATTACCCCTTAACCTACTAAACTCTAGGGGATACAACCCTAATTTGTGTAATCTCTCCTCGTAATTTAACCCTATCATTCTGGTAAACCTATGCTGCACTCCCTCCAAGGCCAGTATATCCTTCCTAAGGTGTGGTGCCCAGAACTGCTCACAGTACTCCAGGTGTGGTCTAACCAGGGCTCTGAATAGCTGCAGCATAACTTCAACCCCCTTGTATTCTAGTCCTCTAGATATAAAGGGCAGCATTCCATTAGCCTTTTTAATTATTTTCTGTGCCTGTTCATGACATTTTAATGATCTATGTACCTGGACCCTCAAGTCTCTTTGGACATCCACTGTTTTTAGCTTTTCACCATTTAGAAAGTACCCTGTTCTATCCTTTTTAGGTCCAAAGTGGATGACCTCACATTTGCTTACATTGAAATCCATTTGCCACAGTTTTGTCCATTCACTTAATCTATCAATATCCCTTTGTCATTTTATGCTTCCACCTACACTGCCTACAATGCTGCCTATCTCTGTGTCATCGGCAAATTTGGATATATGACTTTCTATGCCATCATCTAAGTCGTTAATAAATATTGTGAATAGTTGAGGCCCCAACACAGATCCCTGCAGGACACCACGAGGCACATCCTGCCAATTACAGTACCTACCCATAATCCCTACTCTCTGTCTCCTGCCACTCAGCCAATTTCCTAACCAGGTCAATAACTTGCCCTCAATTCCATGGGTTTCTACCTTAGATAACAGGCTCTTATGTGAGACTTTATCAAATGCTTTCTGGAAGTCCATATAAATAATATCCATTGACATTCCCCTGTCCACTACTTTAATCACCTCTTCAAAAAATTCAATCAGGTTTGTCAGGCATGACCTACCTTTCACAAATCCATGCTGGCTCTCTCTGATCAGCTGAAAATTTTCAAGGTGTCCAGTCACCCTATCCTTAATTATAGACTCTAGTAATTTCCCGACAACAGATGTTAGGCTAACTGGTCTATAATTCCCTGGTTTCCCTCTCTCGCCATTTTTAAATAGCGGAGTGACATGCGCAATTTTCTAATCTAAAGGAACAATTCCTGAATCAAGAGAACTTTAGAAGATTCTAGTTAGAGCATCTGCAATGTGCTCACCTACTTCCTTTAAAACCCTGGGATGGAAACCACCTGGTCCTGGGGATTTGTCTCTCCTTAGTGCCATTATATTCTTCATTACTGTTATTTTAATTATGTTAATTTTATTGAGCCCCTGTCCCCAATTCAATATTAGTTTCCTTGGGATTTCTGGCTTGTTATCCTTTCCTCTACCGTAAATACTGATGCAAAGTAATTATTCAACATGTCCGCCATTTCCTTATTATCATTGACAATATTACCATTTTCAGTTTTTAAGGGGCCAACATTCCTCCTGACTACCCTCTTTTTAGTAATGTAATTGTAAAAATTCTTTGTATTGATTTGATATTCCTTGCAAGTTTCTTTTCATACTCCCTTTTTGTAGCTCTTACTATCTGTTTTGTGACCCTTTGCTGTTCTTTGTATCTTTCCCATTCGCCAGGATCTGTGCTATTTTTTGCATTTTTGTCTGCTTTTTCTTTTAGTTTTATTCTGTCTCTCACCTCTTTAGTCGTCCACGGCTGGGTTGTTTTGGCAAATAGAGTTCTCGCCTCTCAGGGCTATAAACTGGTTCTGTATCACATTAAATTCTTTTTTAAACATCTTCCACTGTTCTTCTGTCATTTTACCCATTAACAGATTTGCCCAGTTTACTATGGACAGTCTCTGTATCATCCCTTTGAAGTTGGCCTTACCCAAATCTAGAATCTTAATAGCTGTTTCATGTTTCTCCCTTTCAAATGCTATGTTGAACTTGATCATGTTATTATCACTATTGGATAAATGTTCATGTACAGTTAGGCTGTTAACTAAATCTGGTTCATTACCCATTACTAAATCTAAAATGGCATGCCCCCTTGTTGCCTCTAGGACATATTGTTGTAGAAAACTATCCCAAACACACTCAAGAAATTCACTACCTTTCTGACAGGTGCTAGTCTGCTTATCCCAATCTATATGAAAGTTAAAATCCCCCATTAAAAACACTCTGCCTTTACTACAGGCTTGTCTAATCTCTGCATTTTTACAATCTAGCACTTCACAGCTGCTACCAGGGGGCCTATACACAACTCCAACTACAGTCTTAAATCCTTTCCTATTTCTTAATTCTACCCATAAAGTCTCCACTACCTACTTACCTCTCGTTATATCCTCTCTTATTATTGAAGTGATTTCATCCTTGATCACTAAGGCTACTCCTCCCCCTCTGCCATTTTCCCTACCTTTCCTGTAGACCTTATAACCTGATATATTTAGTTCCCAGTCCTGACTGTCTTGCAGCCATGTCTCAGTAATGGCTACCATGTCATACCCTCCAATTTGAATTTGTGCTTGCAGTTCATTCCATTTATTCCTTATACTCCGTGCGTTTGTATAAAGAACGTTTATTTGGGCCACACACCCTAGCCTGTCCTTCGGCTCTAATGTTTTACTCACTTGTTTGTTATTTCTCTCACCTGGTTTAATCACTTTACATCTTTTAATTTTCCCTTTACCTGTAGTGCCTAAAGCACAATTTCTAACTACTACTCCACTCCTTTCCCTTTCATTTGTTTTTGAACTATTATTTTTACTACAATTTCCACCTGAGCCCTCCCCCCCATTTACCAGTTTAAAGTCCTTGTGACCGCCCTATTTATCCTTTCCGCTAGGACCCTGGTCCCAGACTGGTTCAGGTGGAGCCCATCCCAATGGTACAGTTCCTTCCTGTCCCAATACTGGTGCCAGTGCCCCATGAAATGGAACCCCTCTTTCCCACACCACTCCTTTAGCCACGTGTTCACTTCCCTAATCAGCTTATATCTACACCAATTTACACATGGCACAGGTAATAATCCAGAGATTATAACCTTTGAGGTCTTGTTCTTTAATTTAGCTCCTAGTTTCTGGTACTCCCCAAACAGGACCTCTTGCCTACTCTTCCCTATGTTGTTGGTCCCAACATGGACCACAACGACTGGATCCTCCCCCACCCTCTTCAGTATCCTTTCAAGCCGGTTCGAGATGTCCATTACCCTGGCACCAGGTAGGCAGCATACCATGTGGGACTCTCGATCCTGCTTACAAAAGATGCTATCTGTCCCCCGAATTATAGAATCCCCATCAACGACCACATTACACTTCCTCTCCTCCTCCTTCTCCCCCCTTAGGACAGCCTCCTGTTCCAAAGTGCCATGGTCTGCATTCTGGCTGTCCTTCCAACAGTCTTTATCCTTATCCTCACAGGTAGCAAGTACATTGTACCTGTTAGATAGGATCAGTTTCTGTGGATCCTCGTTCTCTTTCTTACCTGGGTTCCCCTTACTCTGCACACTATCGGTCACACCAATCCCATTCTGATCCTTCACCTCGCTATGAGGTGTGACCGAAGACCAGAGCAAACTGTCCAGATACTCTTCCAACTCATATTGACTCTGAGCCGGAGAGATTTCAGATGGAGACATCTACTGCAGACGTGTTCGCTCGGGACAGTGTTGCTGTCCACAAACTCCCACATACTGCAGTCCAGGCACACAACCTGCTCTGCCATGTCTTAGTCTAACCTTATTTTATTTATTTAATTAGTTAAAGTCTTTATTCAACGACTATTAGTAGTTATATTAATTAGTTTAACTAGTTAAGTTATAAATTTAATAAAGTGCGTTATAGTTTCCTGCTACTATTTTAAACCACTGTCCTTGACAGAAAAAAAAGTTAATACTCACCAACCAGTCACCTACCTGCTGTCCTGTGATGTCACTCCTTGTTTTTTTTGTTGTTGTTTTAGAATTGGCCGGACTTGTACCGCCTCCTCTGGAGCCTGCTCACTCTCCTCCCACTGTATTTAAGGTCTGCCGCCTCGGCTGCTGCTGATTCCTCGCAGGTCTGGAGCTGGCGGAGTGGCTGGTGGAGGAGCAGTAGAAATAATAGATGCATTGCTAGTCATCTTCCAAAATTCTATAGACTCTGGAACAATTCCCATGGATTGGAGGGTAGCTAATGTAACCCCACTATCTAAAAAAGGTGGTAGAGAGAAAATGGGGAATTATAGACTGGTAAGCCTGACATCAGTAGTGGGGAACATGGCAGAGTCCATTATAAAAGTTGTAATAGCAGAGCACTTGGAAAATAGTGACAGGATCGGATGAAGTCAGTATGGATTTACAAAAGGTAAATCATGCTTGACTAATCTACTGGAATTTTTTGAGGATGTAACTGGTAGAATAGATAAGGGAGAACCAGTGGATGTGGTGCATTTGGACTTTCAGAAGGCTTTCGATAAGGTCCCGCATAAGAGATTAGCGTGCAAAGTTAAAGCACATGGGATTGGGGGTAAGGTACTGTCTTGGATAGAGAACTGGTTGGCAGACAGGAAGCAAAGAGTTGGAATAAACAGGTTTTTTTCCGAGTGGCAGGCAGTGACTAGTGGGGTACCGCAGGGATCGGTGCTAGGACCTCAGCTATTGGGCCAGAAATTAGGATCGGGTGCTTGCCGCGCGTGCAAGCCCCCGATCTGCACTCACCCTGCGCGCTGACATCTGAAGCCCAGGCCTGCTTGCATTTCCTGTCACTGGCCCGGTTCAGATGTCGGCGCGATGTGCTTACCTGATCCAGCGGCGTAGTTAGTGCAGTGTGCCAGCTGGGATCAGGTGAGCACTCTGCAGCCAATCAAGGGAGGGGAAACTCATTCATGAGTTTGATAGTAAAGACTGTCAAACTCATGAAAAGTACGGGCGCCCAAAAGACTAGTTTAACTTTAATTAAAATTTTAAAAAACATCCCAATAATTAAATAAACTATAAATAACTTTAAAAAACTATTTAAAACAATTAATAACATTTTTGGAAAAAATAATTTTTTACGAAATCGGGTCTAAAAATAAACTTACCTTACTGTAAAGTCCATAAAAACAATGAAGCTGTGGAAAAAATGTAATAATTTTAAATAATAGACCACTTACCTTCAAGAATCCACTCCTTACGCCTCCTTTTTTCATTTCTAAAAAGTCCAGGCCCTTGCACACGCGCAAACCTGTCAAAATGAAGGAAGTTCAACGTGTGCGCGCAGGACGCGTTGGACCTCTTAACCCCTTAGTTCGATGGAGAGGAAATGCCGGTTTCCCGCGCATGCGCTGTGCATGCTGAAATCCGGCACTTCCAACGGGCCCACGCGTGAGTACACCGTCTTGACAGATGAAATTTCAGTCTGTGACGTCACCTGTTGCCAGGTGGCCCTTAATTGGCCTGCTGAGCCCGCTGGGTGGGCTCAACAATGTCAATCAAGTTAAAATCACGTGGATTGGCCGCATCTCGATGGAGGCGGGACTACAACCCCAAAAGTTGTAGTCCCGCCTCCTTCCCGACTTCTGAATGAAAATCACCCCCAATATCTCCAAGTTTGCAGACGACACAAAGCTGGGTGGGCGTGTGTGCTGTGAGGAGGATGCAGAGAAACTCCAGTATGATTTGGACAGGTTGGGTGATTGGGCAGATGCATGGCAAATGCAGTATAATGTGGATAAATGCGGTTATCCACTTTGGTGGCAAAAACAGGAAGACAGATTATTATCTGAACGGCAATAGATTGGGAAAAGGGGAAGTGCAACGAGACCTGGGTGTCCTCGTGAACCAGTCGCTGAAGGCAAGCATGCGGGTGCAGCAGGCGGTTAAAAAGGCAAATGGTATGTTGGCCTTCATAGCGAGAGGATTTGAGTACAGGAGCAAGGATGTCTTGCTGCAGTTGTACAGGGTTTTGGTGAGACCACACCTTGAATATTGTGTGCAGATTTGGTCGCCTTATCTGAGGAAGGATGTTCTTGCCATGGAGAGAGTGCAGCGAAGATTCACCAGACTGATACCTGGGATGGCAGGAATGACGTATGAGGGGAGATTGGGTCGATTAGGCTTATATTCGCTATAGTTTAGAAGAATGGGAGGGGATCTCATTGAAACTCATAAAATTCTAACAGGACTAGACAGACTAGATGCAGGAAGGATGTTCCCGATGGCGAGGAGTCCAGAACCAGGGGTCACAGTATAAGGATAAGGGGTAAGCCATTTATGATTGAGATGAGGAGGAATTTCTTCACCCAGAGAGTGGTGAACCTGTGGAATTCTCTACCACACAAGGCAGTTGAGGCCAATTCATTAAATATATTCAAGAAGGAGTTAGATATATTTCTTAAGGTGAAAGGGATCAAGGGATATGGGGAGAAAGCAGGGACAGGGTACTGAATTTGGATGATTAGCCATGATCTCATTAAATGGCGGAACAGGCTCGAGGGGCCGAATGGCCTACTACTGCTCCTATCTTCTTCTATGTCTCTCCCATGGAGCCAAGGCCACACTCCTGGGTCAGCATCTCAGCACTCCTTGAGAGGGAGGATATTAGAGCCATGAAAAGTGTAATGTACATACCTTTAAGTGGGGAACTATCTTTTACAGCTCATGTATACTGCAGTACCAGCAGTGACCACACCTGTATATAGCCCTGAGTAGTAATCTGTACAGGTCAGTTGCAGTGTGAGCCACGTTGAGTAAACACCTGTTGTACCGTTCTCCGCAGTCTGTGTCTTATTATACACGGACGCAACATTGGCGACGAGGCAGGTTCGAACCTACCTGCAACTCTGCATCACCTCCCGGGGATTCGTTCCTGGAGATCAGTGGATTGGAGGTCAAGGCCAGAGACTCGGGCGTCGACCACGGGCAACCGCCCAGTCATCCAGCAGAGACTCGAGAATTGCGGGGGAGGCTGTCGAGAGCCAGGCTTGGCTTTCCAGTTGAGGTGGTCCCGCGAAACGGGCTGGCAACAGGTAGTGCGCAGACCCTTCCCGGACAGCGGTGGGCTAGAGCCCGACCGAGCAGCACAGCAAAGGGCTGAGCAGCGTCGACGGGGGAGAGAGAGAGAGGGCAGAGCGCACAGGGCGCAGCCGGTGTTCAGGGGCCGAGCAGCGTCAGAGAGAGGGAGAGAGAGATGCGCAGAAACCCGCGAGGCACCGCCATTGCCACGAGGACCACCGAGAGCGGTGTTGGCAGCAGCGCAGGTGAAGCGCGCGAAACGTACAGGGCGCCGCCATTGCCACGAGAACCGCCGGGAGTGACATTGGCAGCAGCGGGGGAGGAAGGAAAGCGCGGGAGATGCCATTTTAAGCCATTGGGAGATGCCATTTTAAACCACACCCAAAATGCCGAAGAGTGGCAGTATCACCGCTTTTGACAATGAAGTCGAAGATTGGACTACATATGTCGAACGAATAGAGGTGTACTGCAAGGCAGAGGTGTCAGATGACAAGAAAGCGTCAGTATTGTTAAATTTAATGGATGCAAAGACGTATGGTTTATTACGAAATCTAGTAACCCCAACGAAGCCAATGGAAAAGAGTTTTGAAGACATAGTAACGATACTAAAGGAACATTTAAATCCCACACCGCTGCTGATAGCAGAAAGATTCAAGTTTCACAAACAGAACCAGCATAAGGATGAAAGCAATGCTGATTATTTAACAGAACTGCGCAAACTATCAAAACACTGCCAGTTTGGAGCGGGACTGGCAGATACCTTAAGGGACAAGTTTGTGTGTGGGCTTCAAAGTGAAGGAACCCAGAAACGGCTTTTATCTGAAAAGGACCTTACGCTGGAAAAGGCTCTCAGCATTGCGGTATCATATGAAGCAGCAGCACGGGGCGCTGCAGAGATACAACAGAGACCGCAAGAATATGGCACAAACAAAATGTCATATGGAACAGAGAAGTGCTATCGCTGCAGCAGAACAACACACGACCAGAATGATTGCTGGTTCAAAGAAGTGTGCAGACAGTGTGGAAAAGTAGGACACATAGCACGAGTCTGCAGGTCAGGAAAGAAAACCAGCAATAAGAAACCTACCAAAGGAAAGTACAAGAAGGTACATAAGATGACGGAGAATAGTTCAGACGAACAAAAGAGTGATAGCGACTCCGAAAGCAGGGAACTGAGTTGTCTGAAACTACATAATGTGATCACAACGGAGGATCACCGAACCATTTGGGTCACTCTCAAGTTAGCAGGAGTCCAGGTAAAGATGGAATTGGACACAGGATCAGCCCTAACATTCATAAACTGACGGGACTATGAGCGGCTATTCTCACACATACCCTTGAGAGACACAAAAATTATTTTGAAGACATACACGGGGCAAAAAGTCTACCCCAAAAGAAAAATAAGGGTGACCGTTATATATAACGGTAAGGAAACACCAAAACTAGACCTGTATGTATTGCAAGATGGAGGACCACCATTACTGGGACGTGAATGGATCCGGAAAATACAACTGGATTGGCATTCCATACAGGCACTGACTGTGGCTGACAAAAAGGATGACGACGTCACACCTGGGTGACTGTCAAAGATCCTAATTGACGCGAAAGAAGTGTTCCAGCAAGGACTCGGAACACTAAAAGGCATGACAGTGATGATTAAAATTGAAGAAAACGCAAGCCCAAAATTTTTTAAGGCCAGACTGGTACCTTATGCGATCCGCCCAGCCGTCGAAGCAGAGCTGGAGAGTCTGGAACATTCAGGTGTACTGTCCAAGGTTGACTGGAGCGAGTGGACTACACCCATCGTCCCTGTGATGAAAAAGTCATTGAGCAGCACGCCTGGGGAACCAAGGAAGGTTCGCATCTGTGGGGATTTTAAGGTAACAGTGAACCCGATCCTTCACACCGTACAATATCCACTTCCGCAAATTGAATATATTTTCGCCTCGCTATCTGGAGGGAAACGCTTCACTAAGATTGATCTGGCCCAGGCGTATCTGCAAATGGAGGTAGAAGAAGCATCAAAAAAATACCTCACAATCAACACCCATAAAGGTCTCTACCAATACAACCGGCTGGTATTCGGGGTAGCATCAGCTCCAGCTATTTGGCAGAGGAATGGAACAAGTCCTGCAAGGGATCCCAGGGACCCAGTGTTATTTGGACGACATCCTGGTCACGGGCGAAAGTGACAGTGATCACCTTGCCAACCTGGAGCAGGTGGTCACTAGATTGCAGGAATATGGGCTCCGAGCTAACCGCCCCAAATGCGAGTTTTTTAGAAAACAGATCACGTATTGTGGCCACGTTATCGATAAAGAGGGGTTACATAAGTCCCCAGAGAAGATTGAGGCAGTAGTCAAGGCTCCAGCACTGGAAAATGTGTCACAACTGAGGTCGTTCCTTGGGCTGGTAAACTACTACCATAAGTTCTTGCCAAATTTGTCTACAATACTACACCCACTGAACACCCTACTGCAAACTGGGGTGCCATGGAAGCGGAGTGACGAATGTAGACGAGTTTTCCAGAAGAGCAAAACACTAATCACATCGAAAGAGGTATTGGCCCATTACAACCCAGCATTACCAATTCGGTTGGCATGTGATGCGTCACCCTACGGCATTGGAGCGGTGCTGTCGCACAAATTCTCGGACGGCTCCGAGAGGCCAATAGCCTTCGCGTCATGATCACTAACTTCAGCCGAGCGTAACTACGCCCAGATTGACAGGGAGGCCCTCAGCCTAGTGTGGGGAGTGAAAAAGTTCAATCACTATCTGCACGGGCAGTAATTCACCTTGCTGACTGATCACCAGCCTCTTGTCTCCATTTTTAATCCGAAGAAGGGCGTTCCGGTGATGACTGCGCAACGACTACAAAGATGGTCACTTTTTCTAGGGGCGCACCACTATGAGATTGAATATAAGGGCACGAAACAGCATGGAAGTGCTGATGGGCTATCACGCCTGCCACTGCCTACTGCAGAGGAAGCACCAGCAGTGGATCCTGTCGAAATATTCCATTTGACTATAGTTGAATACCTACCAGTAACTAACGCTTGTATCGAAAAGGAAACCCGAAATGACCCGACACTGTCTCAGGTATATGATTTGACGGTGAAGGGATGGCCAGCACATGGCGACTCACTGTTGCCAGCATTCTCGACAAGGAGAGAACAGCTGTCAGTGTGCCGGGGGACCTTGATGTGTGGATCCCGAGTGGTAATTCCACCCAAATTAAGGGATAGAATGCTCAATGAGCTTCATGAGGGTCATCTGGGAGGGGTAAAAATGAAAAGCCTAGCCAGGGCTTATGTGTGGTGGCCGGGAATCGATAAACAAATCGAGGACCTGACCAAGAGCTGCTCAGGATGCCAGAAAGTCCAAAATGCACCACCACAGGCCCCTCTACACCCATGGGAGTGGCCCTCATCTCCATGGCAACGGGTGCATATTGATTTTGCTGGTCCATTCATGGACTCAATGGGCTAGAAATTAGTTATAGCCCCGCCAGCTCGCTTGCGCCCAGAATTTACCGCTGGGCGCGGAGCCACTCTCGCCCATCCGATATTCAGTTTCAGCGCCCCAAGTCGAGGACGGGCGCTGTTCCAGGGTGTGGCCGCCCCCGCTTGGGGCGCTGCAACTGAATATCGGTGTGCTAGTTGCCGCAGCGCCACCCGCAGCGGAGCGGCAGGCTGCGGTACTGCAGGCCTTCCTCCCTCTCTTAAGGAGGAGGTGCCTGCAACAGCCGGAGCCCCGATCGCGAGTGCCGGCAAAAGAGCCCGGCACAACGGAGAAGTGCCGGGCTCCGGGAAACCAGCTGGCAATGCCGCAGGGGGGGGGGTGGTGGAGGAGGCCGGGGAATTAGGTGCGGGCAGGCGGCCGCCGAAAAAGCGGCCGGCCGCACCTCCACCTTAAAGCGCCCCACTAAGGCTGCATTACGGACCCGGTCTCTGAACGTTGTTTGCGGCCGCCACGGAAGAGGCGGCCGCAACTAAATATGGGGGTCGGGCTGGTATCGGGGCGGAACCGGGGCACTGCGCACACCGATGACGTCATCGGTGCCGGCGCAGCGCTACCGGCTACCGCCGCCATTCCCGCTGCGCTGAATATCAGCGCAGCCTCCTCTTTTGGCGCAGAAGCCCTCTTTCGGCGGTACCTGGGCGCAAAGCTGGCAGGGCCTTACTGAATTTCTAGGCCAATGTTTTTAATAGCCGTGGATGCGCACTCGAAATGGCCTGAGGTCATCAAAATGTCCTCCACCACCACGGAGAAAACTATTGCAGTCCTATGGACCATTTTTGCCAGGAATGGCTTGCCAGAGCAGATTTGCTCCGACAACGGACCACAGTTTGTGTCCGAAGAGTTCCGGAGGTTCTTGAAAAAGAATGGGGTAAGGCATTACACATCCGCCCCGTATCATCCAGCCACAAATGGATTGGCTGAGAGGTTCGTACAAACCTTTAAGAAGGCAATACAGGCTATGTACAATGACAACATTCCGCTGCAGCACAAGGTGGACAATTTCCTGTTCGCCTACCGGAATGCGACACATGCAGTCACCAACCAGGCCCCAGCCATGATGTTCTTTAACCGAAGGTTAAGATCTCGCCTGGATTTGCTCAGACCAAACGTGCGAAGAGATGTTGAGAGTAAGCAATTCCAGCACATCCATGAGAAGCCAACAAGGAGCTTCAATGTAGGGCAACCAGTCTTGGCCCGCGACTACCGAACAGAAAAATGGCAGCCAGGAACGATATGCACACGGCAGGGCCCACTAACGTACACAGTGGACGTTGGGGAGAGCATCGTGAGACACCATGCTGACCAGATCCTAGAGTCACAGGAACAAGTCAACCCCATGCCTCGCCCATACGTACCTGGTGATGAACCCGACGTACAGATCGCATCTACCCCAGAAACAGTAGCATCGGAAGCTGATGAACCAACCGACGACAAGGGGCCAGAATCGCCTCCGCACCAAGAGCAAGACACTCGGGAAAGGCGCTATCCAGAAAGGATCAGGAAGCCTCCCCAAAGACTGAATATATAAATAGACTATTTTCAGCTAATGTTGCATGTTAAAAGTGTTAATTGTAATTAGTTTGATATTTAATTGTTAAATGAGTGTTATGGTACTGTTAATCTAAAAGGGGAGGAATTGTAATGTATATACCTTTAAGTGGGGAACTGTCTTTTACAGCTCATGTATACTGCAGTACCGGCAGTGACCACACCTGTATATAGCCCTGAGTAGTAATCTGTACAGATCAGTTGCAGTGTGAGCCACGTTGAGTAAACTCCTGTTGCACTGTTCTCCGCAGTCTGTGTCTTATTATACACGGACGCAACAAAAAGGGTACAACAAAGATTCACTAAAATAATACCAGGAATGGGAGGTTATAGTTGTGAAGAATTGCTTGAATAAATGGAATGCTTTTTATTGGAACAGAATTTTAAAGAGATATTTAATATGATGTTTACAAATTGTGAAAGGTTTGAAAGGGTAAATAGTAAAAGATTTGTCTGGAATTTCTGCGGGACTTCTTCTGCGGCAGATCGGTGGAATTCCTGGAGAAATGGCGCAAATGGCTAAAAAGCAAACATTTCTCCCGGGTTTCCAAAGACCTCCCACTGAAATTACAGTATGAGATGGGGAGAATCTCGCAGTTCTCCCCGATTGTTTCTATTGATTGCTGAATCGGGAACAAGGGGGCAAAGGTTTAGGATTCTCACACTGATGGATGCTGAGGCAGAGACTGTAATATCATTTGAAAGGGAATAAAATTACTATTTGAAAATGAAGCATATAAAAGGATCTGGGAAAAGGTCTGGGAAGTGGGATTAGATAGATAGCTCCAGTTAGCATTGGCATACGTTCAGTGGGCCACATGGCTTCATTCTGCACTGTCGTATCTATGATTACCCGATGGGAGTAAATAATTTCCTTTTATGCAACCTTTTCTGTGCATGTACAGGAACTGAGAATGAGATAACACACAAGTTATAGACTACCAGATAGAAGTGAATAATTCCTTTTACCCAGGGTATACTGCACATGTACAGGAACTGACATTGAGACACGAGCGAGTTGTACAGTACCAAATAGGAGTGAATTGTCTATTCCACTTGCTGTAGGCAATTATAGGTCAGAACAGCTTTAATGCAGATGTTGACCACCCACACATTCCCACCGTGAATGTAAAGTGCAACAGTGTAGAATGGACAAGCGGTAGGGAGAATGTAAAGATAAAATATTCAATCAATAAATAATTATAATTTTAAAGTCTGCCAGTGTAATGTTATCATAAATACTTTGCTCATACTTTGCTCTGCTTACACTTTAGGGCCACAGGTCACACTATTGGCAAAGAATTACCTCTTCAACATGATAACCAGGAAGCTATAATTGTGAACTGCTATATTTCTCAGTTCAGCTGCCCTGAAGTCTCAGTGGTTAAATGCACGCCCTGGTGTGGTGCACACAAAGCAGGAAGATCCCTGTCTGTGCTGCATTAATTGATCTCAGCCAGGACAGAGAATATAGAGTTACAATTGGTGACAGAGCTAGAATAGGGAAAAATCAGCTAGGCCTCTGACACCTGATCACTATCGCGTAGCTCCTGCTGGAGAGTGCGGGCTAGATTTTCCCCTCTCGCAGTGGTCAGGCAACCAGCCGGTGGAGTGCCAGGGCCAGTGGTCCGCCCGATAGTGCCCACGGGAAGCACAGTCGATTTTGAGAGCCTGGCCTCATTAGTTTCATAGGGCCAGCAGGCTGCGGGTGAAAAATGGAGCCCTTGAGCAGGCCATTGTAATATCGTAAACCCGTATCCCAGCGTTGGTCAACAGAGAGGAGAAAATTGGACGCAAAAACAATTTGACTTAATTTGGGATAGGAAACCGTGACTGCCATCACTGCCGAGGAATTACAAAGAAGTCATTTGCAATGTGCAGGGCACCACATGGGGTTCTGACAGGTGCACGTAACTTACCTGAACCATTGAGTCAACGATGCTGTTGGTCTTACAACTGCCCACATTCTGAAGTCTTGCTGCTCCTCAGCTTACTCTTCTTTGTGTGAAGTGAGCTTGTAGGGAAATGGTTGACACCTCACGCACAAAATCCCAAGCAAGGCAGCCAGCTGGCTAATTATGGTACAATGTGAGCAAGATGAGGGATTATCTTCAGGAAGGATTGTTACTGGGAAAGCTTAGGTAGGTAAGTAACTGATTTGTGTAGCTGAAAACCATCTAATAAATAAAGCAGCAGTGTTTCACAGTGAGTCTTTCTGCCCTGATATCCTCTTGAGCATGAATGAATTGCTCGGCTCTCTCATCAGGTGTAAATTACAAAATTAAGCCTGACTGTAGCAAATCTGAGTGCACATTGAATAGTTTTACTGTTTAGCTTGAGATTTAATTTGCTGAACATTATTAAGCTGTGAAAACAAACACTGCTTGATGTGCATGTATCTTTCCAACCAGTGGGGGATCTTCCTCCTCCTTTGGCCTCTGTCACCTACACCTGCTCCCTTGTCCTAATCAACCCTTCTCCCACCATGACACCCGAAGCTCAAACAGCTGGAATATTTGGTTTGTGGAGCATTCTCTCTGTGTTAATGTTTGTAGAAGTTCAATTCCAGGGTGGTCAATACTGATATTATAAACAGGATGTTTCCTGAGGAGCTGAATTGGCGAGGGGGAGGATACAATTTCAAGCTGTAACCCAAGGTTAAATACAAACACATTCTTTACCAGTACAAGATTTGCTAGCGTAGCGCCCGTTGTTTGGGTGCTATGGGTACCAAATTGGCTCGAAAATGGCGTCCGAGCAGCATGTGCACACTTCTGGTGCGGGCCGCGCCAGTCACCATTTTGTTGAGGCAGTTAGCGTCGGCGCTGGGAGCGTGCAGAGTAGGCAGATTGCTGATTTGATGCCAGCGCTGTCATTTTCAGCCTCAATGCTGGAGCTAAGGCCCTCTCTTAACCGTAAACAACTGAACATGCGTTCAGCAGCAGGAAGGACCCCAAACCAGTGCTATTTAAAGGGATCATCAGTCACCTACTTACAGGTTAGTTGTTGATTGATTTCTACTAGCTGTTGCTGAGTTTGTAGAAGTGTTTGGTGCTTTCTAGATTTCTTTAAAGTTGCCTGAATTCTACAAGGAGTGGTGTGGCATGTGCTCATGGACTTGGTACTGACTTGCAAGGGATCTGCTCAGACCAACTGCTCCCAGACATGGGTGCAGTAGTTTGTATCCCCCTTGGCCTGCAGCATGACAGGGAGAATGAGCACAGGTGACACAGAGCAGGACAAGCTGCTGGAAGAGGCAGGGGGAGATGGGGAGAAGGGCTCTCGGCAGGAGGCCATATCCATCCAGGGTCTTCAGGGAACAATTCTCCTACCTCAACCTCAGCGATGAACAGTGCATGTGACGTCTCCCTTTTACTATGGAGGTGCTCACTGACATCTTCCACCTGCTGTGGGCAGACCTGCAACCTCAGTCCAGGCGAGGACAGCATTGCCAGTGACTGTGAAAGTAACCGTGACCTTGAGCATCTTCGCGCGGGCTCCCTCCAGGCTGGAGCAGGCGACATCTGTAACATCTCCCAGTTTGTTGTCCACTCCTGTATAAGGGAGGTGAGTGAAGCTCTGTATGCAAGGAGAGCTGAATAAATTTCCTTCTCTCTTGCCGGGGAAAAGCAGGCGGAGCGAGCACACGGCTTCACCAGGATAGCAGGCTTCCTTTCCCGTGGTGCAGGGTGCCATTGGTTGCACACATGTTGCTTTGTGGGCACCACATCTCAATTCAGTGATGTACCGTAACTGGAAGGAATTCCACTTTTTCAATGTCCAGCTGGTGTGCGACCATACTCAGCGCATCATGCAAGTCAATGCTCGGTATCCTGGCAGCAGCCAGCCTTCATTCTGCAGCAGTCCGCTGTACCATCAGCATTTGAGCCACCACAACAAACCAGACAATGGCTACTGGGTGACAAGGGCTATCCGCTGACCACCTAGCTCATGATTCTGCTGCGCAGCCCACACAGACGTGGGCAGCATGCATATAATGAAAGCTATGCTGCCACACGGAATCTGATAGAGCAGACCATTGGCGTTCTTAAACAATGCTTCCGCTGCCTGGACCACTCTAGAGGAGCCCTGCAGTACTCACCAGAGCGTGTCTCAAGATTCGTCATGGTCTGCTGCATGCTCCACCACCTCGCCATCATGAGGGAGCAGCCCTCGCCACCAGGCATACAGTGACCAGTTGAGGAGGAGGAGGAGGAGGAAGTGGGTGGGAGGAGGAAGCGGATGGGAGGAGGCAACCAAGACAGCCACTTTCTGCTCGGGCTGTCCGTGATCGACTCATCCAACTGCGGTCCCAGTGACCGCAACCCCAATTCACCATTCAACAACAGTCCCACACCTTACCTTCCCTCTCTTACTGACCATCACAGCGTCCTCTTGGCCACAATGCTACAATAAAAGCCACCATAAAACAAACAATCCAAACCAATTTTATGAATCAAACCATATTTCATTCAAAAGTCAACTAATCACACTTGTGCATTCCCTTAGTGCCTGTCTTCAGTGTGCCCTAGCATGTCCTAGTGCTCCTATGCAGTGCTACCACAGTGGGCTGCAGCATAGCTGGTGGAAGGCTGCTGAATTTCAGTGGAGGAGACTGCAGATGGCCTTGCAGGATGATCTTGAGCAGCTCTAGGCTTAGTAGGCCCGGCTTTGGACTGCACCACTTCTGCATGGGTGGCAGCAGACTGGGCTGGCTGGCTAACAGGCAACAGCAAGGGCACTGGTGGAGTGGCAGGGGTGGGAGGACGAATGCTGTCATCCTGAGAGAGGACAGCAGGCTCATCCTCCATGGAGCCACTGCCACTCTCCCAGGGTGGCACCTCAGCGATCCTAGTAATCTTGCTAGAGTACAGATTGCTGGACTGCTGTGACACCCTGCAAGCCCCTTTCAACACTGGTAAACCCAGCCATGATGACAGCAGTCTGTGCTTACGTGGCAGCAAGCTGAGCTTGCATGACTTTAGTTAAGCTTCCATTGCTGCACTCAGACGTTGGGTGGCTTCTGCTTGTGCTGCAATTGAAGCTGAGACACCGGCCTTCAGATGCGGCATGATGGTTGGGTCCACAAGTGTGCTAATGGATCTGCCCACCCCTCCCACGCTGAAAAGGATAGGCTCCACACTCTGCACAATGCCCTGTGCAAGGTTGGTGCTGGACTCCTCCATGGTCCTTGACATTACATTCAGACTTTCTGGCAGGCTTGCCAATGCACCAAGTATTTCATTGTGCATACCCATCAGCGTTCTTCTGAAGGCCGCTCCATCGAGGTCCTCGTCTGAGTCCTGTGCAGCAGAACTCGTGTGTGACCTCGCCCTCTGGGGAGCTGGCACCTGCACTATGCTTTCCCCCTGCCCTGGCTGCAGCCTACTTGTGCCCGGTGACTCACCACGTGCAGATCCCGCCTCTAAGCTACCCTCTAAAGTCCTCGCAGTGCCAGTATCTGAGCTGGTGGCTGCGAGTGTCAGATCGAGTGACGGTGTTTCTTCTTCATCATCACTTTCCTCTTCCTCTTCCTCTTGCACCACTGGCTGGCCAAGTTAAATTTCTTGGGTCTCTGAAATGAGAAAGACACATGGGTAGGATTGTGAAAAGTGGGGGGAGTGGAGAGAAAGCAAGAGGTGCTTATACCATCAGCAGCTTGTAAGTCAGAAGAGATTGTGAGATGAGGGGGAAGCGGGATGTGAGAAGGAGAAATAACAACAGAAAATGCTGGAAAAACTCAGCAGGCCAGGCAACATCGGTGGAGAGAGAAACAGAGTCTACGTTTCGGGTCGAAACCCTTCTACAGAACCTGTGAGAAGGAGGATTAGGAATCAGCATACCGTCATCTTCAATGCTTTCAGTGCCGCCGCTGGCCATGGCCTCAGTCACAGCCACTCCAATTATGGCGAGCACCGTCTCCTCGAGCGGGGTCAGGATATGGAGGTGCGCCTGTCCCCCTCCAGTTAGCTGCCACTGCCTACGATTGTGCACCACCTTGTCCTGCAAGAGAGAGGAAAGTGTGTCAGTGAGTGTGGTTCACTGTTTTGGCTGATTTGGCTGTCATGGTTGAATAGCTGTCAGTGTGTGCACGCTGTGAGATGTGGGCATGAGGCTTGCAGCAGTGGTAAGGGTGTGATGGTGAGATGGAGCAGATGAATGTGAGGTATGAGTCGTGATTGATAGAGATTGTTGATAGGTGAGTAAAGGGGTGTGGTGAATTGAGCAGTGTGTGAGGCTGGTGGTGTAGTTTGTGGGATATGACATTTCAAGATAAGTTCGCTGACCTTGACCACTCGTGTGAGGTCATTAACTTCTTCCTGCACTACATCCAGGTCCTCGAGGCTACACGGTTTAAATTGACAGCGACAGCTATCTGCTCCCATTCCTTTCTCAGCGTCTGTCTGGAGGGCCTCCTGGATCTCTGTGGATACATGCCATCTCTCTTCCTGTCCACCTCCTATACCAGGGCCTCAAATGCTGCAACCGAAAATCTGAGAGCCCTCTCTCTGCCATCTTGCACCATCTTCACTCTTCTTGTAGGTCACACACTGCTCTACAACAACCTCCAGTATCTGCTGCAGCCAGAATGCACCTCCCCTTTAAGAGGTGCAGGCTTGCTTTAAGAACTACCGGCTAGCTTTAATTGGTGCTAGCTTCACACAAACTTGGGTGCCTTGCTGAGCGTGCAGCCACTCAGCAGCGCATTTAGCTCTGGGCTGCACGCCACTATCATTATAATTAGCAGGCAGCACAAAGTTTGCATGCTGCCTGCATCACATTGAACGGGCGCGGGTTAATCGCACATTGCGATCCCCACACCTGTTTTCGGGGGCTATCCAATTTTTAGCCCAAGAATTTTTAGGATAAGAAAAGTGCCATTAGGCCTGAACAAATGCGTCCCGACCTGCCTTCTCACCATCTCCATCTGTCCAGGAGAGATAAAGTGACAGCTGGGCCCAGAAATCCCTTGGAGCTGCCTGCCCTCCGCCACCATATCTTCGCCGGAAGTGAGGTGGAATCCCTAAGGAAATTCTGGGTACTGGTGTCAAATGAAGTGCAGTTTTGTGCCCGCTATGAACTATTTTGACAATGTTTACTGGCCCAAAGTAATTTTTCTTAGAACTAGTAGTATCACAGTTCACCAGGTCAAGAATTGGGTGGGGTAGAATAGAGGCAGGACAGTGGGTGGGATTGTGGCTTGAGTTCTGTTTTTTGCTACAGATTAAAACTCATTGAAAATCTGGATAACTCTAGCAATTAATATCTCCATATCATAAGTCATACAAATAAGTGTGAAAAATGGCCTTTTATTTAGCGTCAGCTTCATACAATTGGTAGTACTTTTATCTCTGGCTTAGAAGATTGTGAGTTTGAGCCTTACACTAGGACTAATCTTATGGTATAGTCGGACAATCTAGTGCAGTACTGAGGGAGGTATCAACCTTGAGATGAGATTTTGGGCTGAATTTTCCTTTGAATGGCCGATTAGAGCCAACCTGCCCTTGAGGCTTTGCCATTAACCCACTGCAGTTTCCTAGACTGGCCCTCATTAGTTATGTGTTGTGGGTGTACAGCAGTTAAACTGTTTCTTATTGGTTTACTACCTTTGAAAGGGAGGAAAGTTCCGTGCTGCTGCAATACAGCAGCAGATTAAAGGGGCCTGTTTTTCTTGGCAGGAACAGCAGAACAGTGCAAGAAAGAATTAGGAAGGAGCAGTCTTGGGGAGTTCAACAGCAGGAAGGGTTCCCAGATTTACTGATGCTTCGATTGATGTCCTACTTGCAGAAATAAGGGCTAGAAGAGAAGGACTCCTGGAGACTGGAAGCCCCTTAGAAGTGTGATTCAGACTTTATGGAGCAAGTGGCAGAGTGCAGCTCCCGCCACCCCACCAACTGCCACACAATGCAGGATTGGTTTAGTGACCTCACAACGTTGACAAAGCTAAGTGAAAGCACTAAAATAAAAACAGAAAATGCTGGAAATACTCAGCAGGTCAGGCAACATCTGTAGAGAGAGAAACAGAGTTTACGTTTCAGGTCGATGATCCATCGTCAGTGAAAGTACTGTTCCTCAGAGACAGTATATATCTCATTACCTCTCATTCCCTCTCTGTGTCATTATCTGGATGACAGAAAAACTGACCTATTCAGAAATGAACCACTGGAAGCAATAATGCACCATGTTTAGGTAGGATGTCAAACCATTGGAGAGGGTGCAGAGGAAATTTACTAGAATGGTACCAGGGATGAGGGATTTTAGTTATGTGGAGAGGCAAGCGAAGCTGGAATTGTTATCCTTAGAGCAGAGAAAGTTAAGGGGAGATTTAATAGAAGGATTCCAAATCATGAAAGGCTTTGATAGAGTAAATATGGCAAAGCTGTTTCCAGTGGCAGAAGGGTCAGTAATCAGCGGACATAGATTTAAGGTAATTGGCAAAAGCGCCAGAGAAGAGATGAGGAGATTTTTTTTTACGCAGCGAGTTATTGTGATCCGGAATGTACTGCTTGAAAGGGTAGTGGAAGCAGATTCAATAGTAACTTTCAAAAGGGAATTAGATAAATACTTGAAGGGGAGAAAATTGCAGAGCTATGGGGAAAGAGCAGGAGAGTGCGACTAATTACATAGCTCTTTCAAAGAGCCAGCACAGGCACGGTGAGCCAAATTGACTCCTTCTGTGCTGTAAGAAGCTATGATTCTATGTTAATTCCAAACCACTGTGTGAAGTCACATTGCATGCCTGACTAATGTGACTAAGGTCACCCCAGGCTGCTCGTAAAGATCGAGTGGAAAAAAATTCAAGGCAGCGATCACTTTCACTGCTTCAGATAATGGTGTGCTCCTTAATGAAGTGGGCTCCACATCTTCATCCAGCAGCTGGCATAACTCTCCAATAAGATCTGGGATGGGGTGAATGCATTGTCTTGAGAAAAGATCAAGGTAGGACCTCTAAGTCTGTAAACTCTATGGAGTGGGTCGCAACGTGTGGGAAACAATTTTCTTCTGTGATGCTGCACTCTAAGAGCTCGATTTTATTAACGGAGGCGGGATGAGGGCGGGCCTGCTGCTCGGCAGCTTTCGGACCCGCACCCGGCTGCCGCCTCCCAGCACTTCCGATTTTGGATTGATTGGCCTCGTTATGGCCGATGTGCAGGTCCCTCCAGGCAATTGCTTGGAGGATGTCAGTTCCTCGCGTCTGATGACGCGTTGTTTGTTTGAAAATTTAAAGGGGCCATGTCCCCTTTGAAAAAAATGTCATTGGGATGGCTTGGTGCTTTATTATCTTGAAAGGAGAGTTGACAGCGTCTGTTCTGAGCAAAATTTAATGAATGATATTGCTGGTCATATTATTCCAGAAAGAGATTATTGATTTTTTGTTATATGACTTTATTATCTGACTATGAAATGAAAAAGATGCCAGATGTGTTCCAATCATTTGCTTAGTAATATTAATGCTTTTTCTCTTAAAGGAGCTGGGAGCTGCAGGAATGGCAGCCCCAAAAACTAAGGTTGCACCCAGGTTCAATGAGAGCTTTCTCCATGCTCTTGTTGAGGGAGTTAGAGGAAGTCAGGAGGTCCTCCTTCCTGGAAACGGAAGGAGGAGGCCTCCTCAGCAAACTAAGGCAACTTGGCTGCAAATTGCTGAGGAGGTGAGCTCGAGATCTGTGTGCAGACGCACATGGGTTTAGTGTCGATAAAGGATTAATGATCTGCTGAGATCACCTAAAGTGTGGCCTTTGTGTTCTGGGAAATGGAAGTTCAAGAGTGAGGGCTCAGGGCAATTTCCATGTAGAATGATAGTGGTGACACTGAGCGCAAACCACCGTTTATTGGACAGATGATGCCTGGGGTTTGAGATGGTCAGACTTATATTTATCTCCATGTGCCAGCCACCTGTGGTTGAAGCATTAGCTTACGCGAATCTGGCATGGCTGAGTGCATCCCTTGCCTGACTGCCATCAATGTGGTCGCCTGCTGCTGGATTGGCCACATCCAGCCCTGCAAGGCATCACTCCCCGTTCTCCTACTCACCCTCCTCCTTGTTCTCTTCATCTTCCTCCAAGGAGGCTGTGTGCTGAACCACTTGTTCATCCAGCAGCACTAAACCGCACTGCTCTTCTTCCGAATCTGACGACCTGGATGACAGGATGTAAATGATTCCTATCCCATTGTTATAGATTTCAGTTCAGGAAAGAAGCTTGCAAGCGCATACTCAAAGTGGCCTGAAATTATTCCAATCAGTTCAAACAGCAGATGTGTGTCAGCTTGACCAGTCACAAGGTCAGTAGATTTGCAAAATCTTATTCCAAACCTCCAACCAAGTGCTGCACCAATAATGACTACAGATCATGTCCTCCACCAACTTGTCTCCTTGCAGCTGGACTGTTTCTGACAAGACGGGAAACAGGAGCCAGATGCATGAAAATGGGAAACCTCTATCAAAATAGGATTAGCAAGGCAGTTAACAGGCTCTTAACTGCCTTAACTACCTGTCCCACCGGTTGGAGTCAGGTTAGTTTGGGAGCGACTGACCCGACACTCACAAAATCGGGTTGGGTGTCTGAAGCCATTTTTTTCCGATTTTCGCAGCTGACCCGCCTCCAACCCGCCTCCTCAGGGCTATTAAAATCGAGCCCTAAGTTTCTCCAATCTAGCCTCTTCCATTTGTCCTCCTCCTCCTCTTTATAACATAGGAAGAGAGAGAATTCCATTGGGAAATTCATTTTGTTCAGTTCTCACTTTAATGTCAGGAGAACTGTTTTGTAAAGCTCCCGAGCACAATTTTTAAAAAAATCGCTGTCCGATACTTTGGGTTGTGGGACGTTGCTCCCTGAAATAAGCCCTTGTTGCAGCTGTTTTATGCCCATAAAATAGGCGCAGTGAGGTCCAGATTCTATCCTATGGTATCAGAGTTAATCCTCTGCTTTAAGGGCTGTAAAGGCTGTGGCAGCGAAGCCAATTCCTCCCTATAATGGGTGTGCACCAATCACAGGATGTTTTCTATGCCTGGAGCAAGTACACGTTATATAAATCATCTGAATCCAGAAATTGGGCAGATTGAGGCGTATCCAGGGAAAGCAGAGAGAGGAAAATTGGTCCCAGTAAGTTTTCAGAAAAATGACAGAATATAACAAATTAGCATTAAATAATAGATCAGATTTATTTGTGAGATTTGAATTTTCAGACTATTTTTATGAGTTAACCTGTGTTGATGGCTCACTGCTGAGCAATTAAATTCAGCAAGTTCACAGGTTCGATTCCCAATCACAGCTGAGCCAACCAGTCTCAGCTTGGGTGGTGGGGAAGGTGCAATGGGCCTCAGTGCCAGGTGAAGGTGGGGAAATGAAGTGCGGGATCTTGTTTCTGTCATTAATCAGTGACTCCTGCAGTACATTGGCTGAGAACCGCTTTGGGTTCGCCTGTGAGGCTCCTCATGAAAACACACCCTGCTGACATTAATTGTTTGGGTTCACACATGAAGATTGTCTATTGGCATATGGCACAAGAAGGCTGTTGGCATCTGTGAAACTGCACCCAGCAAAACTCGGCACCATCAGGAAGGGAAGAAAAGAAGAAACCTTAGAGAACGTAAAAAGATCCAGTCCAATGGGAGAGAGTAAGCATTCTTTTTAAATGGTTGGTATCAGGTGTGATGAGTTAATCCTCTCCTGATTAATAGACTCTCCCAGCAGAGAGGAGCCATCACTGCCCCATGTGGAGAGATTTGACAATATAAACTCCACTGAAGCTTCTCTCACTCTGATGATTTCCTCAGGATACATGAACCCTCCTTCGAGGCTGTGCAATTGTTACTGTTTATTTAAAGCGTATTGAACAAACACTATTAGCATGAGGAGTTGCTGAGAGCAACACTGAATTCTTTACACATTGTAATTAGGAGCTTTAGATGGTGAGGATGCAAACACACAACGGCTGCTTATGGTGTCATGCTGAGACTATTAGCAGTTCCCTGACAGGACCACTGGAGTGGCAGCGGCAGGGAGAAGAGGGCGGTCATTAGAACTCCACAGCCTCAAAGGGAACATTCAGCTTAATTGCCAAACATCAGAAGAAAATCCTCCGCTATTCCAATCCTGGTTTTACTGTGTGTTGCCTCCTCCTTCTGCTGCATCTCTGCACACAGAGGCTTCAGCTAAAATGCCCCTGCACTCTGAAATTCCCTTCCTAAACCTTACAATCTTGTTACATCTCATCGCTATCAAAAGCTTCCTCAAAGTCTACCTCATTAATCTTACCTTTGGTCATCTCTAATTCTTCCCTCAACTCCTGTTTGGTTTAGTTTCATTTCCCTCTTCGTAAAGCACCTGCCACATTAAAGATGTTATGTAATTGAAAATTATTATTGATGCCACTTTTACGGTCTCTCTCCAGCTCTCTAATTCACCCTTTCTTCTCCCCTCGGGTCTGCAGTTAGGAAGTTGAGAGGATGACCCAATATGACTGGGTTACGAGGATGCGTGAACAGAGCCCATTAATGATTCTTTATTTTTACCATACTTCACTCCCTCTTAACTGTTTTCAGTTGAAGACAGGGTATGATTCCAAAAAAAGAGGCAGTCCTTTACTATCTCATGCAAATGGTCACTCAGTACAGATTCAGGATGGAACCTGGGATCTTCTTGGAATCTGTAATGTCAGTATCACACCACACATTACACTTATCCACTGAGACACTGGAGAGCTTGTTGGCTTGATCCTCTGAAGAATACTTATTGGTGGTAGATGTAGTGATCAATAACATGTCATTCTGTGGTGGACACTAGGTGGAGCAGTAGAGCTGTATATAGCTGTATGTATTAAGACTACATTACCCATGAGGCTAGGCTACCCACAAGGCAGCAGTCAAGATGGAAGCCTCTACAAGATGCTGTACAAGTCCACATGTGCTCAATAAAAGTAGCTAGCAAAAGCTAGCTGTGTTCATAATAAGAATGTCTATTTATTAATGAACATAACATGGTACCAGGGTGGTGAAGATCTGCTGAAAATTGTGAAAAGCGACATGGAGAATTTGAAGCCACCAGAGCGTTTGAATCTCACAGAAAAAATCGACTACAATTGGCAGACTTTTAAACAGCAATTCGAACTCTACATTGCAGCCATCGGATTCGGTACGAAGCCAGACGCAAGGAAGATAGTGTTGCTGCTTACGGTTGCAGGCCCACAGGCGATAGAGGTATTTAATACATTTGTATTTAATCCAGTGGAGAACAGAGAAAAATTAGAAGATGTGCTAAAAAAATTTGATGCACATTGCTCTCCCAAAAAGAATGAGACCTATGAAAGATACATCGTCTGTTCTCGGACACAGCAGCAAAATGAGACTTTTGATAGCTTTATAACTGAGCTGAAACTGAAAGCACAGACATGTAATTTCTCTGAGCTCAAAGCATCCATGATTCGTGACCAGATTGTGTTTGGTATTCATGATAAAAAAGTCAGGGAGCGTCTGTTGAGAGAAACCGAACTAAATTTGGAAAATGCGGTGAAAATATGCCAAGCCAGCGAGCTAGCTCAAAATCACGCAAAGACTTTCAGTGAAATCAATAATGATGCAAATGTAATGAGTGATAATGCTGCTGTTGGTGCTGTGTCCTACAAGGGGAAGAAACGTGGGCAGAACAGAAATGAAAAGCAATCGGAGGATGAAATTTTTAATTGTAAACGCTGTGGTTACAAACACCAGTTAAGACAATGCCCAGCGTTTGGAAAAATGTGCACAAAGTGTAATGGAAAGAATCACTTTGCCAAACAATGCTTTTCAAAAGTAAAAATGATGAAAGGGCAATGAGTTAATGTGATTGAGGACACTGATTTAAGTGAGACATTTTTTGTAGGAATGGTGTCATGTGACGACATCAAAAAAGATACAGAAAATGTGCAGCCCTCAGAAATAGACAATGCTGAACATAAAGTTAATGCAGTAAAAGAGGACAAATGGATGATCCCACTGCAGATAAATGGAGCATTAATTACTTTGAAACTGGACACTGGGGCAAAAGCAAACTTAATCAGTATGAGTGACATTAACAATATGAAAGAAAAGCCCAAAATACAGAAAAAGCCATTACTACTGAAGAACTATAATGGACAGAAAATAGATAGCTTAGGTGTATGCAGATTTAAAGTGACAGTCAAAGACAAAGTGCATCATCTCATGTTTTCTGTTGTGGCTGAAAGACTTGATTCAATACTAGGTGACAAAGCTTGGTCAAGAGAGTCTACCGTATAAACTGTGCCATAAGCAGACCAGATGACTCAGGTGATGAAGCAGAGAGCCCATCAAGGATGAAAAGGCCAAAGGGTATCCATGTCTTCAAAAAGCCTAGTTTCTCCAAGAAGAAAGAAAAAGACTTTAAGGTCAAAGAAAAGCACAAAGAGGAAAAACACAAGGAGAAAAAGTCCAAAGATATAACCGCAGCAGATGTTGTTAAGCAGTGGAAAGAGAAAAAGAAAAAGAAGAAGCCTGCACCAGAGCAGGAAGCAGTTCCGGTGGATACTCCTTCTTCCCTCAGGCCAATCTTTGGTGTTCCATTAGCCGAGGCTGCTGAGAGGACTATGCTGTATGATGGGATCCAGCTGCCAGCAGTTTTTTGAGAGTGCATTGACTACATTGCGAGTTATGGCATGAAGAGTGAAGGAAACACTGAAACCCTCTCCAAGCAAAGATCGCAAGGAGACCTCAATCTACACAAGAGTAGATTGATGACAATGCCGCAACTGCATCTTGTCATTCACCGCCAGAACAATCTCATGAAGACACATCAGACTTACCCGTGTTGAGAAGATCCACACGTGAAGTAAAAGAGCCTGATAGACTTAATCTTTGAGTACAATGTAAAGCTTTGAAAATGTGTTGACTGTTTTGAAAATGTTTATGTTTATAGAGCACTAACAAAAGTGTTACTGATATTATCTTTATTGTTTTCTTGAAAGTTGATTGATATTGATTTTGTTAAACCTCAAAGAAAGGAGGATGTAGTGATCAATAACATGTCATTCTGTAGTGGACACTAGGTGGAGCAGTAGAGCTGTATATAGCTGTATGTATTAAGACTACATTACCCATGAGGCTAGGCTACCCACAAGGCAGCAGTCAAGATGGAAGCCTCTACAAGATGCTGTACAAGTCCACATGTGCTCAATAAAAGTAGCTAGCAAAAGCTAGCTGTGTTCATAATAAGAATGTCTATTTGTTAATGAACATAACAGTAGACAGGGAAGTTTCTGGGCTGAAGGCTGTACCATACTTTCTCTCTCCAGCTTGGTATTAGGTGTAGACTTCTACTACTGCAGTGCAGAGTTGAGTGATGGTTCCACTCCCCGTAACAGCCATTTGATGTCCTGTCTCAATTAAATCACCAATTTAGTGCTAATTTGTTTTGTGATTGGAATAATTAGGTTGAGACTGCTCAAACCTACTGTACATGAGACTTATAGGCCGATAAATTAGTTGACGCCACGCCCTTATTATGAGCACAGAAGTGTCCAATATGGCTTGCGGCATGTTTCCACATTCCGCACTGGATGTGTGTTGCCTGCATGTTGGTAAAGGCAGAAAAAGAGGTGTCCAGGGTCTGTTCCTGAAACAGACATTCAGCTCTTTTCATGAGAAAATAGGGGTCCTTATGCCTGTTTGAGGCCCCCTTTGCACTACCGGACAGCCCTGAATGCAGCTGACACCAGGATAGCTGCATTCAGGAAAACGTGGTTTTCATGCGGCCTAGCCGGCATTCCTTAGAGGGACCGCTGGAGGCTGTCACCAAAAAGGTAAATTTGTTGAAAAATACTTATCTGAAGTTGGAGCCGAGTGGTGCAGGACTGCTTCTCTCGGCTCCACTGCAATGCCGAAGACCATTGCCTGCTCTCGCTCGCTCCCTTCCACTAGCTTCCCAAATCCCGATCGCTTCCTCCCACCCTCACGATCGCCAACCCCCACCTCAGGACCACTGCTGGAGATGCAGTGGCCCGAAATCCAATGTTCATTTGTCAGTCTCATTTAAATGTCGCACAAGGCTCAACATTGAGTGTGCCTCAGGCCTATCCATTCTGGTGCAGGGATTGTTCCCTGCGCCCAGTTTATGCCAGCCTTCGAATTTCTGGGCGATACAGTCACCAGAGAGAACATTTACCCTCATCAGTCTGGATTGGATTTGAAACCTTGCCTCGGAGATGAAAGGGAAACCACGTTAAAATAAATTCTATGGGGAAGGTTTGGTGAACAAATGCAGACTATGATCAGTGCAGCTCGGGCGTGGGAAGATGCTATTTTTGCCAACCATCAAGAGAGGCAATTTGGATTTCAAAAACATTCCTTTTTCAATTTTCACCCTTCAATTTTCTCCCTTTTTTCTTTATCTCTGGGAATTGCTGACTCTCAGTGGGCTTTGGTTCAATGGACACCTGCAGCCCTCCAGTACTTCAATCAAATAGCCATTTTTCTCGTGTGACCCTGAACAGTGCGTGTCAGTGGCTATTCAACTATGATTGTGTGTGTGTGTGTGTGTGTGTGTTTGTAGAGACGGAGAGGTCACAACTGAATTCAAAAATGACTTCACCTGTCAATAACACAGGCACACTTTCCCGCAGGAGTCACTCTATAGTGATCAGGAGCAAAAAGCCTGACTGATTTTCTCCCTTCCTAACCCAAGGGCTTTGATGCAATTGCTGCCTTGTCTGAAATCAGATAACTGAACACAGACTGGGGATCAAACCTGGGACCTTCAGATCAATATCCTTTTAGCATTATATTTTCCCCTTCGACCCAATTGATGGGGCTCTGCAGGCAGGGCAGGAACGATTTTTTATTTGTTCTTGGGATGTGGGTGTTGCTGGCAAGGTCACTGAGAAAGTGGTGATGGGCCTTTTACTTTAACTGTTGTAGTCTTTGTGTTGCCAAAAGTAAGCTTGGTGGGCTGCTGCACTGCATCCCGTAGATGATATATATTACAGCCACAATGCACTGGTGATGGAGCGGGTGAATGTTGAGTCCAGTAGGCGGGGCACCAATCAAGGGAACAGCTCTGTCCTGGACAGTGTTGAGCTACTTGAGTGTTGTTGCAGTTGCACCCATCCAGGTAAGTGGTAAGTAAACCATTACACTCCTGACTTGACCCTTGTAGAAGGTGGAGAAACTTTGAGGGGTCAGGAGGTGAGTCACTCATCACAGAGTACCCAGCCTCTGTCCTGCTTTTGTTGTCATGGTGTTATACGACTGGCCCAGTTAATCTTCTGGTGTCTCCCAAAATGTTGATGTGGAAGACTCAGCAATAGTGATGCCATTGAAGGTTGGTGTAGATGGCTGAACTGTCTCTTGTGGTGTCAATCTTACCTACCACTTGCCAGCCCAGGCCTGGCTGTAGGCTGGCATGGACTGCTTTATTATCGGATGAGATGTGAATGGAGCTGAACACTGTAGAATTGTCAGTGAAAAGTCTACTTCCAACCTTATGACAAAGAGAAGATCATTGCTTGCCATTGAGATGGGGACGGAGAATGAGGTCACCTATAGGTTTGGACAAAGCTGAAAGATCATATTCATTAACTTGTGAATAACATATGTGTTTCTCCTTCGATCTCCAACACTTTATTATCCTTCTATTGTATATGATCGCTCATGAATCGCCCCCGTAACCACAGCAAAGGTTGAGATATCCCTACCCAAACACGCTTGCTGTAGATATCATCTCTCATCATGGAACATAGTACATATGTTGAAATCAGAATTTGTATACTTAGTGTGGTACTAAGCCATGAAGGTCCCAGGTTCAATTTCTGGTCTGTGCTTAATTAGCTGATGCGTTACAAATAGCCTTAGTGCCCCTGGGCTAGGAAGGGGAATAATCATCCAGGGTGCCTGCTCCAATGCCTCCTGCTGGATAGCACACAAATGGATGTTGCGTGAGGAGAAGGTCAGCGCAGTAGTAATGCCCTCAGCAGTCAAACAGCTTGCCAACACTCGCTGTCTAGTCTCATATATGAAGAATGGCCACTTGTATAAGACTGTAGAACTGTACCCCAGCGTGAGTTAGCCCCTTCAGAGAAGAGGTGAGAAATTTGGGGAAAGTTTGCAGATAGAGAATATTGAGTGAGCAACAGGAGGGATAGAAGCTTTAAGGGTTAATCTACACACAAAAATCTCTCACACACACACACACAAAGCTGCAGCAGAGGCTGCTAAATGAGCAAGGCTTGTGAGGAATGTAGGCTAGCACTATTTACTCAAACCACAAACAGAAGCAGGAGAGCGGAAATACATGGAGTCAGACAAGTGAAAGCCCTTTTCAGGGAGCTTGGTGAAGCGTGCCCATGGCTTTTTTTCCCCCCTAATGTAGTATCTGTTGTTAGGTAATGATGTTCCAGGTGTGGAATTAGCCTTCGGGGGATTTGGGCAGAGTGAAAAAAAGTGAAGGAAAAGCTAAACCACAGAAACCATCAAGCTACTATTTCTGTAAGTGCACATTTAAGCCCTACTGAGGGGTGTAACAGTTGGCCTTGTGTTGGACTCAGTTAATTGGGAAAGAAATTGGAAGCTGCAAAACAAGTTCCTGCTGGTGTTTATAGGATATTTTTATGACCGTCAATAAATGAGGCAATTTAGAAAGCAGAAGGTGAATGGTTGTGGGGTTGTTTAAGCACTGATACCTGTTGCTTATAATAGGAGGCCCTGGGGAGTATAAATAATTGCTTACCTTTTTGTTCCTGCCCCCTCCCCATTTCTAAGAGTGTTTTCATTGCCTACGCATGCTTTCGTTGGAGAGACTTACTTCAGTTAGTAGCACTCTGGTCTCTTGAATCAGAAAGTTTTGGGTTCAAGCCCATATTGACTTTTAAACATATAATCTAGGCTGACATGTGGAGGAAGTGCTGCTTTGTAGAAGGTGTTGTCTTTCAATTGAGATGTTAAATTTAGGCATATCTGCTGACTCAGGTGGATGTTTAAAGTTGTTTTTATATTGGTGTCAGTGCCCCAGTCTCCAACGCACTAGTTTTATACTGGGTTTTCCCTGAGGCCATCTTTAATGAATTTGATAGGTTTACTTTGGGGTTACCACTAGCTGTGCATCAGCACTAACCAAAATTTAAAAGAGCTAAAGATCCCATGGCATGGTTCTGTAGCATTCCTCCCCCAACCGCCATCAAGAAAGAATAAAAACATTTTGGAAATACACAGCTAGGGTCTGTCAGCATCTGAAAAGAGAAAAGGTTCTGTAGACCATGGGGTTGAATTTCCTTGGCATTTCTCCCGTTCTGCTGCTGTAATTTCGGCAGATGTCCCGCTTGCCTGTGTAAATGGGGTTTCCGCTGAACTTCCGCCAAAGTTACGCTGATGGAGGGGGAGGAGCCCTGAGGAAATTCAGCTCCTCTTTGTCAGAGCTGGAAGGTAAGCAAATCTCTTAATATTGGCCAAAATGAAGAAGCGAACATTCAGGTAATAGGCAAGAGTCATGGGGCTTGATTTTACGATGCAGCAGCAATTGGGATGGGGTGTCCATTCTGCCCTCCGGATGACGGTGGGAGGCCCGATCAATTTTAGTGGTCAGGCCTCATTTAAATAGAACAATTGAGCTGCCAGCGCTAATGGCACTGCTAATAGGCAGCTCACCATTTGCGAGGGTGGGAAATCTGGCTGGCCTACTGCCACTTGAAGGCAGCCTGCAGCTCTTACAGAGGAGATGCACTTTTTAAAGATACACAAACAAACTCTTCAAAATGTAGGCAAATGAAGCAGGCAAGAAAATGTGGGAAATAAAAAAACTTGCAAGTGCTGGAAACCTGAAATAAAAACAGAAATACACAAGTCCATGGGCACCCTGAAAAGAGGAAAGATAGGTCAGCTCCCTGGGTGCAATCTCTCCCCCCACCGCTAGGTCAGCTCCCTGGGGGCAATCTCTCCCCCCACCGCTAGGTCAGCTCCCTGGGTGCAATCTCTCCCCCCACCGAACTGCAAAGATCAATACTCAAAACGCCAACCTAACCCACTGATGGAGCCCATATTTGTCTCCAGCACCCTCACTTCAAGGTAAATGGGCAGTGTGTGGGTGGGGGTGGTGGGGGGTGGGGGGGTGTGGTGGGGTGCGGTAGCTAAGGTATGAATTTACTAAAGCCAGTGTTCAGGCCAAAGGACTTCAGAATATCCAAGAAAATGACAAGATACTCTCCCTGAATCTTGTGTTGAGTTTGGTTAGAACAGTGTAGGATGCCAAAGATTGAAAAGTCAGAATGGGAATGGGATGGGTGGATAATCATAATTGTGGACAGAAGTGAAGGTGTCGATTTTAACTCTCGGTGGGCAACAGAGGGAACCCGTTAGCTAAAGTTGCTCATATTTTAATGTATTTTTCAGCCTTTGAAAAGACAATTTGGCTGAAAGATTGGCTGGTGAAATCCAGTGGCTGGCACAAACATTCAGAGACTGGAAACTGATCCTGTGGTCAAGTAATGGAATGGCACACATGCCAACCTCATATATGATGCTGGCAAATTAAAGAGTGAGGTGGGCTTCAATTGTCTGTTACTGTTGTGATGTTACATATATCAAAAATTACTTTCCTGCTTGCAATTCTTAACAGCACAAGCCTTTTTAAATGAGTCCTATGTTGTATAACAATTAACGATTAACAATTACAAATGCCTCCAAGGTGTCCCTTTCATTATGGACAGAATGGAAGCTTGCGTGTACTATAGCACAATTTGGCTGGCCTTATAACTGAGAGTCCTCTGAGTTTGAATTGACACCTTGACTGACTCTGGGAGAGGTGGGGACCAGTTTCATCTGGTAGGGGGAAGGGCATCTTTCCTGCATTACCAGAGTACAAAGTTAACCACAATGTGTCCATTGAAATTTCTCTGGGCTAGACCATTTCATCTTCTCTGTGTATGTCTCACTGCCTCTCTATCCTAGAATATTTGTTTACGTTCTGTGTGTGCTTGTAGTCTTTCTTTGTGTATCTGTGTCTCTCATTCTTTCTGTATATATTTCTGCTTTTCTGTCCATCTCTCATTCTTTATTATTTGTCTTTGCCTCTCACATTCATTCTGCCTGTGTGTCTATTTATTTTGTCTGTGTCTCTCACATTTTCTATGTCTCTCATTCCTTCTTTGTGTCTCTCTCAGTCCTTGTTTCTTTCTCTCATTCTTTCTACTTGCCTCTCTCCCTCTCTGTGTGCAACCCTCTCATTCTTTCTTTTGTCTCTCCCTTTAAGTCTCTGTGCACATCTTTGTTTCTCTATTTTGTTCTCTGTTTGTCTCCCTTTCTGCCTCTAATTCTTTCTGTCTATGTGTCTTGCTCATGTTTTCATATGCCTCACTATGTGTCTGTGCATCTCTCTTTTTCTCTCTTATTCTTCCTGTGCGTTTCAGTATGTGTGCGTCTATCTCTCTATCTCTCTCACTTTCCGCACCTGTGTCTCTCTCTTTGTCTCTAATTCTTTCTGTTTGTCTCTCTTTCTCACATTCCTTCTATTTGTCCCTCATTTCTTCCACATCTCTCCCTCATTCTTTCTGTGTGTGTCTCTCTGACTCCCATTCTTCCTGTCTGTGTGAATCTTTCCTTTTTTTGTATCGGTCTCTGTGTCTTTATCTCATTCATTCTCTGTGTATGTCTCTGACTTGCTCCCATTCTGCCTATCTATGTGGTTCTCTCACATTTATTCTTTCAATGTGTGCATTTCTCTCGGACTCTTATTGTCTGTGCGTGGCTTCCTCTGTTCTCTCTCTCACTCTGTCACTCTGTGTATTGGCCTCCCTTGACCCAGTTCCTGTTGTATATAGGGTATTACAGCCCTTGTTAATGCACTGTTTTTGCAAATTGTAATTCCTTCTAACAGAAGATTTCCCACAGTAATTTAAAACGTCCTTCTCTCTGTACGGTGCAGATGGGATTCTGACATTCCGTTTATTTTGCAGCTACTCGTTAATGCAATTTTACCAAATTACTCAAATTGAAGATAAGCACAACCAGCTGAAACATCATTTGATTTAAAGATGTAATAGATGCACCAATAAAGTGATACCTTTCATCTTCTCGCGAACTCACACAGAGCATGGCACAGTCTTAATGCAACTTTTTATGCATAAAAGAGCTCAATTCTTTTAAACTATTCTGTGAAATCCTCTCCCTGTGGCTCAGTGGGTAAAGACACATCCATTGGTGCCAGGTTCAATCCCAGCTCTGTGCTGGGTTCACTGATCTCAGCCAGAAAACCAGTTGGAGAATGCTGTACAAAAGCTAAATACTGCGGGTGCTGGAAATCTGAAATAAAAACCGAAAATGCTGGAAATACTCAGCAGATCAGACAGCATCTATGGAGAGGGAAAAAGTTAAAGGTGTAACAGGTTTTAAGCAAATACAGAGGCAGAGAAGGGGGGAGGGTTGGAAACAACAAAGGGGAAGGTCTGTGATTGGGTGGAAGGCAGGAGAGCTTAAATGACAAAAGCGATGATGGTACAGGTAGACTATCCTTTATCCGAACTTCTGAAAACCGAAAACCTCTGAAAACCGAAAGTTTTTTTGTTCAGCGTAAGTCGTGCGCACGACATGACCCGAGTGGCGCAAAACATGGCAGGAGTGGTCCTCCAGGGCCCAGAACAAGAATTCCTGCAGATTGTCGACACGCCGGCCTTCGCTCTCGGTGTTAAGTGTGACTGAGGGAGCTCTGCCTTTCCCTATGAGCAGGGCAGAGGTTCACAGAGTTCCCTCCTGGGTAGGAGATTGCAGGCCGAGCCGGGCAGTGTGAAGGAGGTACCGGGAGAGTGAGCCCAACAATACAGCGGCCTGTCCGATAGCTGCAGCGGCCCGTCCGATATTCTCTTCTCCCCCCGCCCCCTGACCTGATTTGCAGGCCAGCTTAGCATAGGAGTCAGCCGATATCCGGCTTTCCCACAACTGGCGGCGGCAGTCGAGCTCCAGACCCCCGCTAAGTAAAGGAATTCAGATACGGAGCAGAGGGAGCTGTAAACAGACTGGGAGCGGCAGCACAGAGAAGCAGGAAGGGGAATGAGACACGGAACAGTCGCAAGAGGTAGCCTGAACTTTTAAAATTTATATTAAATACAAATACTAATTACCAAATTAATTTAATGTTTAGAGTTTCCCAGTCTGAAATAATACCTTCTGAAATCCGAAAATTTCCAAAAACCGAAACACAGCTGGTCCCAAGGTTTTCGGATAAGGGATAGTCAACCTGTACAAGGCAAGGTAGGTGTGACCTATACAAAAGGGACGGTCTACACCTGTGCAGAGATGGAACTGATGTTCTCGGGGTAATTTTTGATAAAGCAGTTCGGGAGCATTTAAACTAGTATGGCAGGGGGCTAGAAACCTATGTAGTGAAATAGAGGAAAGTGAAAGGCAGACAGAAATAAATGGTAAAAGGGTGAGGAACAAAAAACAAAGGGCCAAACTAATTCATAAAAAATGTGAGCATAAAAAAAGCCTGAGGGTTTTATACCTTAATGCGAGAAGCATCAGGAACAAGGTAGATGAATTAGCTGTGGAAATAGAGGTTAATAATTATGATCTAATTGGGATTACGGAAACATGGTTGCAGGGTGAGCAGGGCTGGGAGCTTAACATACAGGGGTATTCAGTATTTAGGAAGGATCGACAAAAAAGAAAGGGAGGAGGGGTAGCATTGCTAGTAAAAGAGGGGATAAATGCAATTGAAAGGAAGGATATTAACTCAGTTAATACAGAATCTATATGGGTGGAGCTAAGAAATAGCGAGGGGCGAAAAACATTAATAGGAGTGGTATATAGGCCTCCAAATAGTAAAATAGAGGTTAGGGAGGGCATCACGAGGGAAATTAGAGAAGCGTGCAATAAGAGCACAGCTGTCATCATAGGTGACTTTAACTTACATATAGATTGGACTAGCCTAATCAGTAAAAATAATGAGGAGGAGGAATTCCTTGAGTGTTTAAGGGATGGTTATCTGGATCAATATGTCGAGGAACCAACTCGGGAACAGGCTATATTGGACTGGGTACTGTGCAATGAGAAGGGACTAATCAGTAATCTTGTTGTACGGGGACCCTTGGGTCAGAGCGATCATAACATGATCGATTTCTCACTCGAAATGGAGAGCGAAGAAATTGACTCAGAGACTAAGGTCCTGAATTTAAACAAGGGGAATTATGATGCCATGAGACGGGAACTGAGTAGGTCTGATTGGACAACGTTCCTGAGAGGACTGGAGGTAGATAAACAATGGCAAACATTTAAAGATAGAATGACAAAATTGCAAAAATTGTTTATACCAATCTGGCATAAAAGGAAATCTAAAAAGGTGACTCAACCGTGGATAACAGGGGAAATTAGAGACAGCATAAAATCCAAAGATAGGGCGTATAAAATAGCCAAAAAAAGCGCCAGAGCGGAAGATTGGGAACAGTTTAAGATAGAGCAAAGGAGGGCAAAGGGCATGATCAAGAGGGGCAAAATAGCTTACGAAAACAAGCTGGCGGAAAATATAAAAACTAACTCCAAAAGCTTTTATAAATATATCAAAAGGAAAAGACTGGTGAAAACCAAAGTTGGTCCATTGCAGTCAGATACGGGGGAATATATAATGGGAAATAAGGAAATGGCAGATCAACTAAATGCATACTTTGGGTCAGTCTTTACGAAGGAAGACACAAAAAACCTCCCTGGGATATCGGGAAAAATAGGGACATTGGCAAAGGAGGAACTGACGCAAATCAATATCTCTAAGAATATGGTGTTAAGGAAGCTAAAGGGATTGAAGGTGGACAAATCCCCAGGGCCTGATAACATGCATCCTAGGGTACTGAAGGAGGTGGCCCTAGAGATAGCGGATGCACTAAGGATGATTTTTCAGAATTCATTAGACTCGGGAACAGTGCCGATGGATTGGAGGGTAGCTAACGTTACCCCACTATTCAAAAAGGGGGGTAGGGAAAAAGCAGGTAATTACAGACCTGTAAGCCTTACATCAGTTGTGGGCAAAATGCTGGAGTCCATCATTAAGGATGAAATAGCGGAGCACTTAGCAAATGGGGACAGGATAGGACAGAGTCAACATGGATTTACAAAGGGTAAATCGTGCTTGACTAATCTATTGGAATTTTTTGAGGGAGTAACTGGTAGAATAGATGGGGGAGAGCCAGTAGATGTGGTGTACCTGGACTTCCAAAAGGCCTTCGATAAGGTCCCACATAAAAGATTAGCATGGAAAATTGAGGCTCATGGGATAAAGGGGAAAGTTTTGGCGTGGATAGGGAACTGGCTGTCAGATAGAAAACAGAGAGTTGGAATAAACGGCTCATTTTCTGAATGGCAGGCAGTAACAAGTGGGGTACCACAGGGATCTGTCCTGGGCCCCCAGCTGTTCACAATTTACATTAATGACCTGGATCAGGGAGTCGGATGCAGCATTTCCAAATTTGCAGACGACACTAAACTAGGAGGTGGGGTGGGCTCAGAGGAAGAGACCAGGAAGCTCCAGAGCGATTTGGACAGACTGGGCGATTGGGCGGATAAATGGCAGATGCACTATAATGTGGACAAGTGCGAAGTTATCCACCTTGGGTGCAGGAACGGGAGGGCAAATTATTATTTAAATGGCAATAGATTGGGAGAGGGGGAAGTACAGAGAGACCTGGGTGTTCTTGTACACCAGTCACTGAAGGCGAGCATGCAGGTGCAACAGGCGGTCAAGAAGGCAAACGGTATGCTGGCCTTCATAGCAAAAGGGTTAGAATACAGGAACAGGGATACCTTGCTGCAGCTGTACAGGGCACTGGTGAGACCACACCTCGAGTACTGTGTACAGTTTTGGTCGCCTCACCTGAGGAAGGATGTTCTTGCCATGGAGGGGGTGCAGCGGCGATTCACCAGGCTGATACCAGGAATGGCGGGAATGACCTATGAGGAGAGACTATGTAGTTTAGGGATGTACACACTGGAGTTTAGAAGATTGAGAGGGGACCTCATAGAAGTGTATAAAATTCTGACAGGTCTAGACAGACTGGATGCAGAAGGAATGTTTCCCTTGGCGGGTGAAAACAGAACTAGAGGACATAATTTAAGGATAAGGGCTAAACCATTTAGGGCAGAGATGAGGGGGAATTTCTTCACTCAGAGAGTGGTGAACCTGTGGAACTCATTGCCACAGAGGGCAGTGTACGCCAGCTCATTAAATATATTTAAGAGGGAATTAGATATATTTCTACGGGCAAAAGGGGTTAAGGGTTACGGAGAGAAGGCGGGGACGGGATACTGAATTAAAGGATCAGCCATGATCTCATTAAATGGCGGAGCAGGCACGAAGGGCCGAATGGCCTACTCCTGCTCCTATCTTCTATGTATCTATGTATCTATGTAAAAGGGGATGATAATAGGAGTAGTAAAGAAACAAAAGATGGGTCTAGAGGAGGTGTAAATGCGATAGCAGAATCATTACCAACAGCTGCCATCTGAAAAAATGGGAGCAATAGTTATGATCTGAAATTGTTGAACTCGATGTTGAGTCTGGAAGACTGTAAAGTGCCTAATCGAAAGATGAGGTACTGTTCATCGAGTTTCCGTTGAGCTTCATTAGAAGAGTGTAAGAGGCCGAGGACAGAGTGGTTAGAGTGGGAGTGGGGCGGAGAATTAAAATGACAGGCGATTGGAAGCTCAAGGTCACTGTTACGGACTGAATGGAGGTGTTCCGCAAAGCGATCACCCAATCTGCGTTTGGTCTCCTCAATGTAGCGGAGACCGCATCGTGAGCAACGAATACCTTATACTAAATTAAAAGAAGTACAAGTAAATCGCTGTTTCAACTGGAAGGAGAAGGGTTTGGAGACAGTGGACCATGTGAAGGTAAGGGAAGGGTGGAAATAGGAAGCAAAATTGCTGAAATTTTCCAGTTCGGAGTGAGAGCAGGAAACGGCACCGATAGTCATCAATGTACCAAAAAAAGAAGTGAAGGAGGGGACCTAAGTAAGACTGGAACAAAGGATGTTCCACACGTCCCACGAAAAGGCAGGCATAGCTCGGATCCATACGAGTTCCCATAGCAACACCTTTAATTTGGAGGAAGTGAGTGGAGTCAAAGGAGAAGTTGTTCAATGTGAGAACAGGTTCAGTCAGGTGGAGGAGGGTGGTGGTGGATGGGGACTGGTTGGGCCTCCATTCAAGGAAGAAGTGGCGCACCCTCAGGCTGTCCTGATGGGGGATGGAGGTGTAGAGGGATTGGGAAGGAATTGGTTAGGGACAGGAAACTGTTAAACTGGTGGAAGGCATCGGAAGAGTAATGGGTGTAGGTAAAAGGGGAGAAAAAATAGAGTGGGGGAAGAAGGATCTGCAGGGGCATTGGTATCTAAGAGTTGTTGAAGCTTGCGATCCTTGACACCCGAAAGGAAGGAAAAAAGTTTTGTTAATGCATCTGATGAGGTGCAGGATGAAATGGAATTGCGCACCAAGACAGCTTTGAGAGAGTATGAGGCGATGCTGCTGAAGAGAGCTTTCGAGAGGGAGAATATGGTGGTGCATGGCATTGAGCGTGGATCTCGGGATGCGGTGCAGGGGGTTTTGGTTTGGGGTTTTTGTCTGGTCAGTCAGTCGTGTGCCTGAGCTGTCCCAGCCCCGTGCGGTTCAAATCGCTTCCCCCTTTTTAGTTCTGAGCATCAGACTTATTTACGAGTAGCGATATAGACAAATGAGACCAGTGGTTCGGTGCAAAGAAAACCAATGTTTATTAAAATAGAGAAATAATTACTATACAGAGAAAATCACTATGGATGCAACACAATCACACTTAGCGGGGGAGGAGAAACAGACACATCGAGGGAAAATGACTAGAATGACACTTTAGCAATTCCCCTTAACTCCCACCCTTTTACACCTATCTAGGTTGTCTTTTGATGGGCCAGAAAATTGATGCTCACCAGTCTAGGATGTTGAAACGTCTGCTCCGTGCCCTGTTGCCTGTCGATGTTTTTAGGTTTTCACCGCCCCAGAGCAGAGATACCCCAGTAATTCAAACGTAACTGCGGGTATCCTACTTCTCTGGACGGGCTCTTCATCGACGATCCTCTCGCTGGGTTGATGATATGGCAGGGCACTGGAGGCAAGGCGAGAGAGAGAGAGAGAGAGATGGCTTCCTGAGAAACTAGTTATACCCTTCCCGGTAGCCCTTATCTCCCACCAGATCAGCTCATTTCTTTGCCTGACCTGGACGTGTTGAAGCTCACACAAAGGAAACCGATCTGGGCCCATCGACCTGGATGGCCGGCAAATCGGTTTTAAACGTCTCATCAGTGTTCCCCTTTGTCCAACTGATTTTGCGATGGGGCCATTCCAGACTGAATGCCCCGTTGATTGTTTGTAAACAGTGTCGATGTTCTCTAACGAAGGTCTGAAATGCAGCTAAGCTTGTCCCATTACATATTGAATCGAAACATAGAAACATAGAAACATAGAAGATAGGAGCAGGAGAAGGCCATTTGGCCCTTCGAGCCTGCTCCGCCATTCAATGAGATCATGGCTGATCATTGAAATTCAGTACCCTGTCCCTGCCTTCTCCCCATATCCCTTGATCCCTTTAGCCTTAAGAAATATATCCAACTCTTTCTTGAATATAATTAATGAACTGGCCTCCACCGCCCTCTGTGGCAGAGAATTCCACAGGTTCACCACTCTCTGGGTGAAGAAATTCCTCCTCATTTCAGTCCTAAATGTCCTACCCCTTATCCTTAGAATATGACCCCTGGTTCTGGACTCCCCGACCATTGGGAACATCCTTCCAGCATCTAGTCTGTCCAGGCCTGACAGAATTTTATAGGTTTTGATGAGATCCCCTCTTAATCTTCTAAACTCCAGTGAGTATAAGCCCAATCGACACAATCTCTCCTCATACGTCATTCCTGCCATCCCAGGTATCAGCCTGGTGAATCTTCGCTGCACTCCTTCCATGGCAAGAACGTCCTTCCTCAGATAAGGTGACCAAAACTGCACACAATACTCAAGGTGCAGTCTCACCAAGGCCCTGTACAACTGTAGCAAGACATCCTTGTTCCTGTACTCGAACCCTCTCGCTACGAAGGCCAACATACCATTTGCCTTCTTAACCGCCTGCTGCACCTGCATGCTTACCTTCAGTGACTGGTGCACAAGAACACCCAGGTCTCTTTGCACTTCCCCTTCTCCCAATCTATTGCCATTCAAATAATAAGGTGCCTTCCTGTTTTTGCCACCAAAGTGGATAACCTCACATTTATCCACATTATAGTGCATTTGCCATGTTTCTGCCCAATCACCTAACCTGTCCAAATCGTACTGGAGTTTCATGACATCCTCCTCGCAGCATACCCTCCCTCCCAGCTTTGTGTCATCTGCAAATTTGGAGATATTACATCCAATTCCCTCGTCCAGATCATTAATATATATTGTGAACAGCTGGGGTCCTAGGACCGATCCTTGCGGTACCCCACTAGTCACTGCCTGCCACTCGGAAAACAACCCTTTTATTCCAACTCTTTGCTTTCTGTCCGCCAACCAGTTCTCTATCCAAGTCAATACCTTGCCCCCAATCCCATGTGCTTTAATTTTGCACGCTAATCTCTTATGCGGGACCTTATTGAAAGACTTCTGAAAGTCCAAATACACCACATCCACTGGTTCTCCCTTATCTATTTTACCAGTTGCATCCTCAAAAAATTCCAGTAGATTAGCCAAGCATGATTTACCTTTTGTAAATCCATGTTGACTTTGTCCGATCCTGTCACTGCTTTCCAAGTGCTCTGCTATTACATCTTTTATAATGGACTCTAGCATTTTCCCCACTACCAATGTCAGGCTTACCGGTCTATAATTCCCCGCTTTTTCTCTGCCGCCTTTTTTGAATAGTGGGGTAACATTAGCTACCCTCCAATCCATGGGTACTGTTCCAGAGTCTATCGAATTCTGGAAGATGACCAGCAATGCATCTACTATTTCTAGGGCTACTTCCTTAAGTACCCTGGGATGTAGATGATCAGGCCCTGGGGATTTATCGGCCTTCAGTCCCATCAATTTTCCTAACACCATTTCCCTACAAATATTGATTTCTTTCAGTTCCACCCTTTCATCAGACCCTATGTTCCCCGGTATTTCTGGGAGGTTATTTGTGTCCTCCTTTGTGAAGACAGAACCAATATATGTATTTAGTTGGTCTGTCATTTCTTTGTTCCCCATTATAAATTCCCCCGATTCTGACTGCAAGGGACCTACGCTTGACTTCACCAATCTTTTTCTCTTCACATATCTATAAAAGCTTTTACAGTCAGTTTTTATGTTCCCTGTAAGCTTACTCTCATATTCTATTTTCCCTTTCTTAATTAATCCCTTTGTCCTCCTTTGTTGAATCCTGAACTGCTCCCAATCCTCAGGATTATAGCTTTTTCTGGACAATTTGTATGTCCTCTCCTTGGATCTTATGCTATCCCTAATTTTCCTTGTTACCCATGGTTGAGTCACCTTTTTTGTTTTATTTTTGTGCCAAACTGGGATGAACAACTTCTGTAGTTCATCCTTTTGGTCTTTGAATGTTTGCCATTGCCTTGCTTGCTCTTGATTGCTTGTGCAAACAACCTTGATGGGTTTTAATCAGAGGCCCGAATGCCACTGGGTTTTCTTCTCATGCATAAATGCAGAAGGTCTGTCTGCATTCTAATTTCTGGAAAGTTCCTTCTTTGTCAGTCCAAACTGAAACTTACAGGCCTTGGCCATGAGGTTGCCCGCAGCCATCTTGTTGAGCCCTGGAGCCCTGGATTTTAAACTCAGTCCAACCAGGGTTTTTTTTTCAATAAGCCAAAAGTAAATCTTCGGGGGGAGACATGAAATTTGCGAATCCTTTCAGTCCCCCCTAGGATACTGAAACTTGCTTGAAGTGTCCAATCAAGGTGAGCAAATTTCTGACCCCCCACAAACAGCCTTCTCCTATATTTATCTATCCACGATCCCTCGACACATTCATTCCCCTTACTTAGAGAAAACCGCAATGCGCGGCAGGCATCTATCGATAGAAACAATTACTATCTGTTACAATAGTCCAAGCACGGAGGGGACCAACACCCCTGCACTACTTGGGACATCATAAAACTTTATTACAACACACAACCTTTAATAAAAATCAACATCAGGCCAAAACCATATTTATTAAAAATAACGAACGGAAGGAACGAGCTTTATTAAAAATAACAAATGGATCTGCCATCACTCGGCAGTGATATGACACAAAGCTCACACGGGTGTTTCTTCTTCCACCCAGGCATACTGGTCCTTCCACAACCCTTTTGCTTTAAATTCTACCCTGGGGCCCTTTCTCCTACACTGGACACAAACCAGGTAGAGGACGATCCCTAGCTGACAGACTACTAAGATGTGAGATGCCATTCAACTCCAGGAGGGGACCTCTATACTTTCAAAAACGTCCCACCAGGGCGGGGTTGTAATATCTAAAATGTTGGCCCCTATCTGAACAGTCTTCTGTTCCAAAGTGTAGAAGTGCTTTTGTGATACTAGAACGGCTTTTAATAATTTGGTAAGGTGCTCTGGGAGAGGGGGAATCGGGTAACCGAAGTGGGCGACATATTTCTGGAGGTGGGTAAAATTCTCCTCCACAGTGAGGTGAACAGTGGACGGTTCAGGAATGGGGACAATTCGTATCTGTGCCACTTGAACTTCTGCCTCGGGTTTGAAGCAGAAGCTGCTGTCGCTCACTGCGCACCAGCTGTGCTGTCTGTGCTGGTAGTGAGACGCTCCTGTGGTAACGCAATATGTCCCACCTCCTATATATGCTACCTGTGGGGGGAACATGGCCTTGTGCCATGGCTTCCATGGTACAATTTATAGGTTTCGCGTCAGCAGCTCTGAACCCGCATTGTGGATTCGAATAGGCATTCAAGTGCTGGGGACACAGGATGATGTGTGCTCCCTGGCTATGGCACCCCGAGAGGTCAGTACCCATCATAGTGTGCTCCCACTTTATGACATAGGGCGGGACCGCTGCAAAACGAATGTGTGCACCCCCTTGAATGATTCCAATGTTCTCCACCCTGTATACCGGGGCGGGTCGGGCTGTCCTACCCATAACCGGCATTCCCATAATTGGTAAAATTCTCCTCTGCATCCCGTTCGCCGCTCCCATCGATCGCTATCATTGCTGTGTCTCCGGAGCACCCATAGAGGTGGGAATCCTCCACGCCACCTCTCCTTCCAAAGCTCAGTCCTATCAGGGCGAGTAGGATTACGCCCCCCTTCATTCCATAAATTTTCCTGTAACAGATATAGAAGCACACAGCCAGGTTCCCTAAAGATTCGCTGGCTTGGGTGAAGCATGGTCGGGTCTTGCGGCCTCGACTCAAATGTACACACTTTGAGCAGATTACTTAAAACTAACCATCACCTTAATTAGAGTTAAATTAAACACCCTAAACTTAACACTATATAAACTTAAAAATTAAACTACCTAAACTATATACATCCGCCGCCTGTCTCCGGGCGGCCAGCCGAATCCCTGTTTGGGCTGCTGCAGGCTGCTCCCTGCGGCGTGGCTGCACTGACCTGCATTTCCGGTCCCTTGGAGTCTGTAGCTGCTAGCTGGGGACCTTTGTCTTCCGACTTCTCTTTAACTCGGGAGGTTGTCGTTTTAAGCTGGGGAGTCGGTGACCATATCTTTCTGGGCTGAGGTGTCCGAGGGGACCTTCTAGGGAGGGCTATGGGTGGGGTTTTCTTGGCGGGTGGACCTTTGGCTCGGACCGCAGCCTTTGCTAGTTGGCCGCTGGCTGGGGGTCCTCTCCCTCAGGTTTCACCTCTCCCAAACTTGGGCTGAGGGCAGGTAACCTTTCGCCGCCTGTTGCAGCAGGCTGTGAGCCTCCGCCCCCAGGTTCCAAACCTGACTCGGGGGCGGGATTCTCGCGCCCGGACTCCTCCCCATCTGAATCCCAGAGGATTGGGGGAGTGTCCTGAACGGTGGGCGGAATGGCTCCTCCCCTGACACAAGCCACAGCGCCTGCCTGTGCAGCCTGTGAGCTTGTACCCGCTGCGGGCTGAGGATATCTATCCTCAGACCTTGTCCCAACTGGCTGCGCTTTCTTTTCGGGTTTAAACAACTTACATTGTTTAATATAACTGGCAGCCTGCCAGTAACCCTGTTCTAAATTCTTTCTCCTTACCAGGGCGGCCTTAAAGGCGGAATCTTGGGCTTGGACCTGCTTTTGGTCCGGGGCCAAAGCTACCCCCTGTGTGCCTCCCTTGTACCAGATTGCTGCTACCGGGCCTGCTCTACAGGGGTCCCAGAACTCTCCTTCCCTGCCCCCCTGCTTGGCCACCTCGTCGGTCTTGTGGTTACCCTCCCACGTGGTATGGAGGGATCCTAAATCTATGGCCAAAGGTTTTGACCTTTCCCCAGCCTGCTCGTTCCCTGTGGATCCCATTAAGCTAAATGGGACCTTGTTAGACCGGGGTGAATTGGTCGGGTCTTCCGAATGGACCACCCTGCTGGAAGCTCCAGTGTCCACCGAATATCTCCCCTGCACCGTCTTCACCCCCATCCTAACATAGGGCCTGCCCCCCTCAGCATTTTCGCGGGGACACAGGTCGGCAGGCTGTGCTGGCTCTAGTCATTGCTGGGAGTGGGATGGGGCAGACGGGGTCAAAGCACTGGTGGTGGCTGCTATTTTTCCCTGGCTGGCCAGGAGGAGAGATCGTAGGGATTGTATCGACTCCAGGAGTGACTCGATCGCAGCAGGAGGGATACCTGGCCCTGCCCTTTGGGCTGGGGCTGGTGAATTCCTCCCCTTATTCTCCTCCCAGGGATTCTTACAATTCCTTCACCAGTGGCCGTCCTTCCTGCACCCGTAACAGTTTAACTTAGTCTGGGAGGGACGGTTCCCCTCCTGGTGCCACTCTTTCTTATTCTGGCTCCCAGGTTTAACCTCATGGACTTTCCCCTTGGGTTGGGGCATCTCGATACCTCTTATATTTTTAAATGCTATCGTGAGCTGGTGGATCACCATTTCCTCGGTGGTCTGGGGGTTTCGGGGGTCAATCCAGGCCGCAGACTGGGCTCAGATTTGGGGCAGGCAGTTTGTCATTAGACAACGGAGCCAGTGGGTCAATTGGACTTGGTTCAGTAAGGTCCGCACTAGCATTCCCGGGCATGCGCTCCGGTAGACTGGCCACAGCCTGTCTGCGAACGCCTGCGGGGACTCCCCTGGGAGCTGTACCATTTTTTCCACCCGGGCGAACGGACTACTGTCATTGAGTCCCATGGCCTCCAATCCTCAATTCCTCATAACCTTTCTGCCCCTTCTTACATTCATCAGATAGGGTCTGGAGGAGATCACTCCCCAGAGGAAACAGCAGCATCTTAGCTTGCTCTGCGTCATCGCAGTCATTAACGCACGCTGCCTGTTCTATCTCCCTGAAGTGCAGAGAGGGGTCTCCCTTTTCAGTGAGCTTGAGGATGTGACTAACTATGGCCCTGAGCTGTTGGGTGCCATGTGGCACCACAAACTGATTTTGGATGGCCCCTGGGTCCTCATCATCAACGGGTGGGCTGTACCTCCGTTGTCGGAGGGGGTACACCGGTCCTGGTCCCGGCCTATCTAACGGGGCCTGCTGTGCTTCCCCTCCCACCTCATCCTCCACCTCCCCTTGCTGCCAGGACTCCTGAAAGCTTGGAGCTATGGGTGGCGACCGTGGGACCTCTGATTCCCTAGCCAACTTTGTTCTGGGTGCTGCCTGTGGGATGGTTCTGTTTGGGTTGCCGGTAAAGTCCGACTGGCCCGCCTTCTGGCTGAAAGGCATACCATGCCCTTCGCCCTCGATAAGGCCATGCCCAAGCTTTCTATCTCCTCCCTACAGGGCCTGTGATCTGCCTCCTCGAACCCCCGGTCGCAGGCTAGCTTGTATGCTGCCTTTACCTCCCTTACTTTCTCCTCCTGCTCTTTTAATTTTTGGGTGAGGTCGCAAATCGTGTCCTGTAGCTTTATCTTGCTGCCCCTCGCCTCTCTGACCTGGTATTCTAAGTGCTCCATCTTGCACCTAGCGCTGGCTTTAGTTTCAGCGGTCAGGTATTCCAGACGCTCTACCCTTGCCTAATATTCCCGTTGCACTTCGTCGGCCCGGGCCTCCAGGCGCTCTACCTTTGCCTAGTGTTCCCTTGCTGTCTGCGCTCCTTCTTGGCTTAACGCCTGAAGTGCCACTAGCATGTTCTCTTCCGCTACAACCTTATCCTGCATTTCTAGGGCCAATTTCTTGAGCTTGGCGGCCTGTGCTGCTACAACACTGTCCAGCACTAGGACTTGTTTCTTATAACACATTAACCAGACTGCCTTTTCAATTGCCCTCTTATGCTGTTTACTCGCCGTCCACTGGGCGGCGGCGTCTATGGGACGCTCGGCCTTTAACATAGCGCCCACCCATTTCTTGGCGATATTGACCTTTCTGCACACATAAGTGGACAACCTCTCTTCCATTGCAGTTTCTCCCTCCACACCACTGTCTGTCATGTCGCATACTGTCGCCGATGCTCCTACCTGGCTCGCCATTTCTGTAGGGGGTTTTGGTTTGGGGTTTTTGTCTGGTCAGACAGTCGTGTGCCTGAGCTGCCCCAGCCCCGTGCGGTTCGAATCGCTTCCCCCTTTTTAGTTCTGAGCACCGGACTTATTTACGAGCAGCGATATAGACAAACGAGACCAATGGTTCTGTGCAAAGAAAACCAATGTTTATTAAAATAGAGAACAATTACTATACAGAGAAAATCACTATGGATGCAACACAATTACACTTAGCGGGGGAGGAGAAACGGACACATCGAGGGAAAATGACTAAAATGACACTTTAGCAATTCCCCTTAACTCCCACCCTTTTACACCTATCTAGGTTGTCTTTTGATGGGCCAGAAAATTGATGCTCACCAGTCTAGGATGTTGAAACGCCTGCTCCGTGCCCTGTTGCCTGTCGATGTTTTTAGGTTTTCACCGCCCCAGAGCAGCGATACCCCAGTAATTCAAACGTAACTGCGGGTGTCCTACTTCCCTGGATGGGCTCTTTGTCGATGATCCTCTCGCTGGGTTGATGATACGGCAGGGCACTGGAGGCGAGGCGGGAGAGAGAGAGAGAGATGGCTTCCTGAGTGACTAGTTATACCCTTCCCGGTAGCCCTTATCTCCCGCCAGATCAGCTCATTTCTTTGTCTGACCTGGACGTGTTGAAGCTCACACAAAGGAAACCGATCTGGGCCCATTGACCTGGATGGACGGCTAATCGATTTTAAACGTCTCATCAGTGTTCCCCTTTGTCCAACTGGTTTCGCGATGGGGCCATTCCAGACTGAATGCCCCATTGATTGTTTGTAAACAGTGTCGATGTTCTCTAACGAAGGTCTGAAATGCAGCTAAGCTTGTCCCATTACATATTGAATAGGCCTTGCTTGCTCTTGATTGCTTGTGCAAACAACCTTGATGGGTTTTAATCAGAGGCCCGAATGCCACTGGGTTTGCTTCTCATGCATAAATGCAGAAGGTCTGTCTGCATTCTAATTTCTGGAAAGTTCCATCTTTGTCAGTCCAAACTGAAACTTACAGGCCTTGGCCATGAGGTTGACCGCAGCCATCTTGTTGAGCCCTGGAACCCTGGATTTTAAACTCAGTTCAACCAGGGTTTTTTTTTCAATAAACCAAAAGTAAATCTTTGGGGGGAGACATGAAATTTGCAAATCCTTTCAGTGGCAAGGGCAGTGGTTCAAGGAATGCTGAATATCTTGGCATTATCTGTAACCATGGATGGATCCGAAACATGAAGGGTGTAATTTCAGTTGGAATCCACGTGGAATAAGTCAGAGCCGGAGACAGTTGCTGAGGAAAGAGATGTGGCTGCGAAAGCCAGTTTTGGTAGATACCTGATCAAACATAAGAAGGGAATCAGAAAGCAATGAATGTGAATAAGGACATTGCTGTAGTTAGCTTCAGTACCCTAGATTAAGGAGGAGAAAAATCTGTGCGTGTTCTTAATTTCTATCAGTGACCTCTGCTGGAAAATTTGTATATATAGACATTTGATGAGGACCAGATTGGGCTTGTCTGTGATATTCCCTGTAGTTGAATAGCCTGCTGACATCCACTGTATAGGCTCAGATGTAAAGAATGTTCAGGTACTGATTGGCTGCTGATGCCTGTGTAACTGTACCCTGGGGAGAATCAGCATTGTTGGCCTGGACATTCAGATGAAAAATGGCTATCTAGGTGAGGTACTGGAAGGTAGCTAGCACTGTGGAACTGTACTTTTTTAAAAATTCGCTTATGGGATGTGGCCGTCGCTGGCAAGGCCAGCATTTATTGCCCATCCCTAGTTGCCCCTGAGAAGGTGGTGGTGAGCCACCTTCTTGAACCGCTGCAGTCCATGTGGTGAGGGTACTCCCACAATGCTGTTAGGTAGGGAGTTCCAGGACTTTGACCCAGCGACGATGAAGGACCGGCGATATACTTCTAAGTCAGGATGGTGTGTGACTTGGAGGGGAACTTGGAGGTGGTGGTGTTCCCATGCACCTGCTGCCCTTGTCCTTCTAGGTGGAAGAGGTCGCGGGTTTGGGAGGTGCTGCTGAAGAAGCCTTGGCAAGTTGCTGCAGTGCAGCTTGTCGATGGTGCACACTGCAGCCACGGTGCGCCGGTGGTGGAGGGAGTGAATGTTTAAGATGGTGGATGAGGTGCCAATCAAATGGGCTGCTTTGTCCTGGATGGTGTCGAGCTTCTTGAGTGTTGTTGCAGCTGCACTCATCCAGGCAAGTGGAGAGTATTCCATACACTCCTTACTTGTGCCTTGTAGATGGTGGAAAGGCTTTGGGGAGTCAGGAGGTGAGCCACTCGCTGCAGAATACCTAGCCTCTGACCTGCTCTTGTTGCCATGGTATTTATGTGGCTGGTCCAGTTAAGCTTCTGGTTAATGGTGACGCCCAGGATGTTGACGGTGGGGGATTTGGCGATGGCAATGCCGTTGAATATCAAGGGAGTTGGAGATAGTCATTGCCTGGCACTTGTGTGGCACGAATGTTACCTGTCACTTATCAGCCCAAGCCTGAACGTCGTCCAGGTCTTGTTGCATGCGGGCATGGATTGCTTCATTATCTGAGGAGTTGTGAATGGCATTGAACACTGTGCAGTCATCAGCGAATATCCCCATTTCTGATCTTATGTTGGAGGGAAGGTCATTGATGAAGCAGTTGAAGATGGTTGGGAACTCCTGCAGCGATGTCCTGGGGCTGTGATCAATCACCACAACCATCTTGTGTGCAGTTTTGGTCACCTTATCTGAGGAAGGATGTTCTTGCCATGGAAGGAGTTCAGCGAAGATTCACCAGGCTGATACCTGGGATAGCAGGAATGACGTATGAGGAGAGATTGGGTGGATTGGGCATATACTCGTTGGAGTTTAGAAGAATGAGAGGGGATCTCATTGAAACTTATGAAATTCTGACAGGACTGGACAGACTAGATGCAGGAAGGATGTTCCCGATGGTCGGGGTGTCCAGAACCAGGGGTCACAGTCTAAGGATAAGGGGTAAGCCATTTAAGACAGAGATTGTTGTGTATGTACCTTTAAGGGAATAACTGGTCTTAGACTGCAGTACCGGCAGTGACCACCCCTGTATAAAAGACCCTAGCAGGCTTCTGTAGTTTCAGTTTCAAGCTGCCTCTTGTTCAGTAAAGTACCTATTAAACTGTTCTCCCGAAGTCCGTGTATTATTGAGGCGCGGACTTTACAGTGGCGACGAGTAAGTTCGAACTCACCTGCAGTGTGGCATCATCTCACAGGGATCTCGCCTGAAAGGAAGGTCCTGGAAGGTCGTAGTCTGAGCAACGGGCGTCGACTGAGGGCAACCGCCCAAAGAATCCATCGGTGTTTGGAGAATTGCGGGAGAGACTGTGGTTCCAGCGAATCGTGCTGGTAGCAGGTAGCGCGCTGACCCTTCCGGACTGCGGCGGGCTCAAGCTCGATCGAGCGGCTCTACAAATCGGGCCGCGCAGCATCGCCGGGAAAAGAAAACAAGAGAGGGTGGAGCGCACAGGGCGCGGTCGGTGCTCGAGAACAGGACAGCGGAGAGAAACTAAACGGGGGGGAAGGAAAGCGAGGCGCGCCGAAGCTGCGGGTCGCCGCCATTACCCCGTAGAACACTAGGAGCAGCGTGGCAGTAAGGGGAAGAAGCAAAAGCGCGGGAGGCACCATGTTATCCCATTGGGGAAGAAGCAAAAGCGCGGGAGGCGCCATTTTATTCCATTGGGGAAGAAGCAAAAGCGCGGGAGGCGCCATTTTAAATCGCCCAAGATGCCGAAAAGTGGCAGTATCACTGCTTTCGAAAACGAGGTAGAAGACTGGACCACGTATGTGGAAAGAATTGAAGTGTACTGCAAGGCAAATGAGGTGGCTGATGGAAAGAGGGCGTCAGTATTATTAAATCTGATGGGTGCGAGTACGTACAGCCTATTGCGGAATTTAATTACCCCAGCTAAACCAATGGAGAAATGTTTTGAGGAGATTGTTCATATCTTACAGGAACATCTAAGCCCTACACCACTGCTGATAGCAGAAAGATTCAAGTTCCATAAAAGAAACCAGCACAAAGATGAGAGCAATGCTGACTATCTTACGGAACTATGCAAGTTATCGAAGCACTGCCAGTTCGGAGCAAGACTGGCAGACACCTTACGGGATAAGTTTGTCTGCGGGCTCCAGAGTGAAGGAACCCAGAAACGACTACTTTCAAAAAAGGACCTGATGCTAGAACAGGCTTTCAGCGTGGCAGTATCCTATGAAGCAGCAGCACGAGGAGCTGCAGAAATACAACAGAAACCACAAGAATACAGTGCTAACGAAATGGCATATGGAGCCGAAAAGTGCTATCGCTGCGACAGAACAACCCATGAGCAGAAGGACTGCTGGTTTAAAGACAAAATATGCAGGCAATGCGGGAAAATGGGACATATAGCAAGAGTCTGCAGGTCGGGAAAGAAGACCAACACAAGAACTACTAAGGAACAGTACAGGAAAGTAAAGAAACTGACAGATAGTAGTTCAGAAGATCAGGAGAGTGATAAGGACTCCGGGAGCAGGCGACTAAGTTGTTTAAAGTTACACAATGTGATCGCAAAAGAAGATCACCGAACCATTTGGGTCATCCTCATGATAGCAGGGTCCCCAGTGAAGATGGAATTGGACACAGGATCAGCCCTAACTGTCACGAATCGACGAGACTATGAGCGGCTATTCTCACACATACCCTTAAAGGACATGTCCATTGTATTGAAGACATACACGGGGCAAAAGGTCTACCCCAGAGGAAAAATAAGGGTGCCAGTTGAATATAACGGAAAGGAAACACAGAAAATATACATGTATATACTACGAGATGGAGGACCACCATTATTGGGACGTGAATGGATCCGAAGACTACAATTGGATTGGCATTCCATTCTGGCACTAACTGTGACTGACAAAAAAGATGATGACGTCGCACCTGGACGTCTGTCACAAATTCTATCTGACGCGGAAGAGGTGTTCCAACAAGGACTTGGGACTCTAAAAGGAGTAAAGGCAACCATAAAGATTGAGGATAACGCAACCCCAAAATTTTTCAAGGCCAGACCAGTGCCAGACGCGATACGCCCAGCTGTGGAAGCTGAACTGGAGAGTCTGGAGCGTTCGGGGGTGCTGTCTAAGGTGGACTGGAGCGAGTGGGCCACACCCATCGTTCCTGTAATGAAGAAAGCATTGAGCAGCACGCCTGGGGAGCCAAGGAAGGTTCGCATCTGTGGGGACTTCAAGGTGACTGTGAACCCAGTCCTGCACACAGTACAGTATCCGTTTCCGCGGATAGAAGATATTTTCGCCTCACTATCTGGAGGGAAACGTTTTACAAAGATTGACCTGGCTCAAGCGTATCTACAAATGGAGGTGGAAGAAGCATCTAGGAAATACCTCACGATAAACACTCACAAAGGCCTTTACCAGTACAATCGACTGGTATTTGGGGTAGCATCGGCCCCGGCTATGTGGCAGAGGGCAATGGAACAAGTCCTGCAAGGGATCCCGGGGACCCAGTGTTATTTGGACGACATCCTGTTTACGGGCGAAAATGACAATGAACACCTTGCCAACCTGGAACAGGTGCTCACGAGATTGCAGGAATATGGGCTATGAGCCAACCGTCCCAAATGCGAGTTCTTCAGGAGACAAATCTCGTATTGTGGCCACATGATTGATGAAGAAGGGTTGCATAAGTCGCTGGACAAGATTGAGGCTGTAGTCAAGGCTCCAGCACCAGAAAATGTGTCGCAACTGAGGTCGTTCCTCGGGTTGGTGAACTACTACCATAAGTTCTTGCCGAATTTATCTACAATTCTGCACCCACTGAACGCCCTCCTTCAAACTGGTGTAACATAGAAATGGAGTGATGAGTGTAAGCGTGCCTTTCAGGAATGTAAGTGCCAAATCACTTCAAAAGAAGTATTGGCCCACTACAGCCCAACACTACCGATTCGGTTGGCATGTGATGTGTCACCTTACGGCATTGGCGCGGTGCTGTCACACAAATTCCGTGACGGTTCAGAGAGGCCAATAGCCTTTGCATCGCGCTCGCTAACCTCAGCCGAGCGTAACTATGCCCAGATTGACAGGGAGGCCCTCAGCCTGGTGTGGGGGGTGAAGAAGTTCAATCACTATCTGCACGGGCAGACATTCACCCTACTGACTGATCATCAACCCCTGGTCTCAATTTTTAACCCAAAGAAGGGCGTTCCGGTGATGACGGCGCAACGGCTGCAAAGATGGTCACTTTTTCTAGGGGCACATCAGTATGACATAGAGTACAAAGGTACGAAACAACATGGAAACGCTGATGTGCTGTCGCGCCTACCGTTGCCTACGGCGGAAGAAGCACCTGCAGTGGACCCGGTGGAGATATTCCATGCGACCATAGTCGAATGTTTGCCTGTTACAAACGCAAGTATTGAGAAGGAAACCCGAAATGACCCGACACTCTCTCGGGTCTATGATTTGACGGTGAAGGGATGGCCAGCATATGGCGACTCACTGTTACCAGCATTCTCGCCAAGGAGGGAACAGCTGTCAGTGTGCCGGGGAACCTTGATGTGTGGATCCCGAGTGGTAATTCCACCCAAGTTTAGAGATAGAGTACTCAATGAGCTTCACGAGGGTCATCTGGGAGGGGTAAAAATGCAAAGCCTAGCCAGGGCGTTTGTGTGGTGGCCGGGAATTGATAAAGAAATCGAGGATATGACCAAGAGATGCACAGGATGCCAGAAGGTCCAAAACGCTCCACCACAGGCCCCGCTACATCCATGGGAGTGGCCCTCATCTCCATGGCAACGGGTACACATTGATTTCGCTGGTCCATTAATGGACTCAGTGGCCTAGAAATTCACTAGCCTTAGCGCCGCTTTTGAGGCGCTAGAGGGACTAGCGCCAGAGTTATGGCCAGTTGAAAAATTCCCTGGGGCCCTAAAGCGGCGTTGCACCGGTAGCGCTGCGCCGGCACCGATGACGTCATCGGTGTGTGCAGCGTCCCGGTTGCCATGCCAACGGGCCCCAGCGCCGAAATTCAGTTGCGGCCGCCTCGCCCGTGGCAGCCGCAACTAAGACTCTGGCAACAGAGTCCAACATGTGTTTGCGCCGGCGCATTAAAGGCCCCGCGGCGGCTGGCCGCTTTCCCGCCGGCTGCCTGCCCGCAGCTCCCTCCCCGGACTTCTCCCCCCCACCACCCGGAACAGATGCAAGCCCGGCACTTGTCCGAGGTGCCGGGCTCATTTTTAAACAGATTTGCGCAGGCCGCGGCCGGGTGCATGCAGCTCCTCCTTAACGGAAGGAGGAGGCCTGCACTTCCCCAGCCTGCCGCACCGCATCGGGTGCCGCAGCGCCGGAATTGCGGCGCTAAACGGCAGTTAGCGCCCTTTTCCAGGCGCTAAGACCCTTCAGTAGCGCCGGCAGCCGTTTGGGCGCGGTGCTACTGAATTTTTGGCGCGCGCAGGGGGACTTAGCGCCGGCACTAACTTCCGGCGCTAAAGCCCTGGCTAAGCCAAAACCCAATTTCTAGGCCAATGTTTCTAATCGCTGTGGACGCCCATTCGAAATGGCCAGAGGTCATTAAAATGTCCTCCACCACCACGGAGAAAACTATTGCAGTCCTAAGGACCATCTTCGCCAGGAATGGGTTGCCAGAACAGATCTGTTCCGACAATGGCCCACAGTTTGTGTCTGAGGATTTCCGGAGGTTCCTGAAGAATAATGGGGTGAAACATTACACATCTGCCCCATATCATCCAGCCACAAATGGATTGGCTGAGAGGTTTGTTCAGACCTTTAAAAAGGCCATAAAGGCAATGTATAATGACGGCATACCACTGCAGCACAAGGTGGATAACTTCCTGTTTGCTTACCGGAATGCGACACATGCAGTAACCAACCAAACTCCAGTCGTACTGTTTTTCAACCGGAGACTAAGATGTCACTTGGATTTGCTCAAACCAAACATAAGACGAGATGTTGAGGATAAGCAGTTCCAGCACATAAATGAGAAGCCAACCAGGAGCTTCAAGATAGGGCAACCAGTCTTGGCCCACGACTACCGAACAGAAAAATGGCAGCCAGGCATGATATGCACACAGCAGGGGCCACTAATGTACACAGTGGACGTTGGAGAGAGAGCATCATGAGACGCCATGCTGACCAAATTCTAGAGTCACAGGAACAAGCCAAACCTGTACCACAAGCATGTGCACCTGGTAATGAGCCCGAAGTACAGATTGCGTCTACCTCAGAAGCAGGGGTATTGGAAGCTGACGAACCAACCAATGACAATGAGCCAGAATTGACTCCACCGCCAGAACAGGATACTCGAGAAAGGCGCTATCCAGTCCGGATCAGGAAGCCTCCTCAAAGACTGAACTTATAAATGACTATTTCAGTTGATGTATATATTACTGAGAAAATTGTAATTGTAATTAGTTATTATTTAGTTGTTAAATGAATGTTATGTACTGTTTACCTAAAAGGGGAGGAATTGTTGTGTATGTACCTTTAAGGGAATAACTGGTCTTAGACTGCAGTACCGGCAGTGACCACCCCTGTATAAAAGGCCCTAGCAGGCTTCTGTAGTTTCAGTTTCAAGCTGCCTCTTGTTCAGTAAAGTACCTATTAAACTGTTCTCCCGAAGTCCGTGTATTATTGAGGCGCGGACTTTACAGAGATGAGGAGAAATTTCTTCACCCAGAGAGTGGTGAACCTGTGGGATTCTCTACCACAGAAGGCAGTAGAGGCCAATTCATTAAATATATTTAAGAAGGAGTTGGATATATTTCTTAAGGCTAAAGCGATCAAGGGGTATGGGGAGAAAGCAGGGACCGGGTAACTGAATTTGGATGATCAGCCATGATCGCGTTGAATGACGGAGCAGGCTCGAGGGGCCGAATGGCCTACTCCTGCTCCTATCTTCTATATTTCTATGTTTCTATCTTCCTTTGTGCTAGGTATGACTCCAGCCAATGGAGCATTTTCCCCCTGATTCCCATTGACTTCAGTTTTACTAGGGCTCCTTGATGCCACACTCTGTCAAATGCTGCCTTGATATCAAGGGCAGTCACTCTCACCTCACCTCTGGAATTCAGCTCCTTTGTCCATGAGCAAGAGTCAGTGCCCTCACGAGAAGAGGGGAGGAAACTTTTTAAAATCAATTTGACATTGTCAAGATCAAGGGAACTCAGCAGTGAATTCTGAAAACTAGTATGGATAAATCGCAAGAACTAATCAGCCAGGTTTTATTTGTTTCAGACATCAGAGCTGGAATTCTCCTCCAGTGGCGGTGTTCAGGCAGGGTGGGATTTCTACCCACTGCTTTAATGCCACTGGACCCTGACTACATTTCCTGATTGGGATTCAGCACAGGAGCATTTCAGGCTCTCAGTAGAATTCCTGCCATCTAGAAGGAGCCCAACATAGCCCGGCTGCAAATACCTGTGTTGCTACTGCAGTATCAGAAGAGACTTTTGGATGTTAAATGGGTGGAAGGGCTCAGGAAATTAGAAGATTTTCAGCCCAAAATGCCTCAGCAGAGACCAAGCTCTACAATGCAAGTTAATGGAGGGACACCTTGGGGTACCTCAAAGCGGTTACCACTGCTTCCTAGGGCCTACCTTCACTGTCGCCATGGCGATCCAGGAAGCAGCAGAAAGTGGGGTGGTTTGGAGGGAAATCCAACAGACCAGGGCCTCGCTGCCTTCTGCATGTGGTGAGTGGGGAAGGTGTGGCCAATGGCAGTCCTGACGGGGGCACGGAGAGGGAAATACAGGTTGTGACATGACATGGCTGTAGACCTCACTGCCCAAGTCTTCCATCGTTACCCCGCTTAATTTTGGACAGGGTCACGGATCACTGGCTTCCATTTTCCACCAAATATTGAAGCTACTGAATGAGTTGTTACTTCAAGCTCAGCAGAAAGCTACAACATGTCACAGCAGTTTTGTATAAACAGGTGACGTTATCATCGATTCCAATTGAACAAATGATGTAGGCTTGGTTTTTCATTTTTGTGGTCGCCAGCCTGTGACTTTATGCCCATTAAAGTGGGAGGGCAGAAAATTGTGGGCTCACGAGCTGAAGAGTGAAAAACGCCAGCCATTATCTAACAATTGATCTGAAATTAGTATTGGAGCTTCAACAAAATGGAATAGAATTGAACAATGATATATGGGGTGAAATTGTGCTGTGGAATTTTAGCATACAAATGTTTTAACATGTTTGTAGGAAATTCTTTTTTCCACTATTTTAATAGAAGTAGTAACCCAATTTTAAATGGGTTAATACTTTTGCTAAAATAACAGAAGGAAGAGTTCTATTTGAATTAAGCGTTCATACATTAATATCAGAGGGCATGATTTCACCTTGTTAATTATATGACTAGTGTTGATTCAGTGTGCGTGAAGATGTCGGCTTCAGGTAGTGTAAAACAAGTTCAGAACATAGCAACAATACATGCGGGACCAGCATTGAATGTTGGCTGAAATATTTCTTCTCCATATTCCCACGTAATCTGTTGTCTGGCTCACTCTGGATGTTAATACACAAGAGTGTACAAGTCACTCAGCGGATTGTGTAGACAGAGCTACTAAAAAGGAAGGAAAGAACCTGCATTTATACAGCAACTTTCATGACCTCAGGATGTCCCAAAGCACTTTACAGCCAATGAAGTTGTGGTAAACCACTGTTTGTATTCCACTGTGTACATGCCTGGACATGCCTCGGCTGACTCCTCCCACAAGTCCTAGTATAAAGGTGACTGCTCCCCAGCCCTTTGTATTTCTGGACCGGTCGACCACTCGAGGCAGACCTTCATTCTTTTGTTAATAAAAGCCTTTAGTTACTCTCTTAACTCTCAGTCTTTTATGAGTAATTGATAGCGCATCAATTTTATTAACAAAATTTTTATAATGGAGAAGATCCTCACACCAGCATGCCTGGACTTAGATCATCGGGAGGCGGACTCATCCACCAAGTTTACTCACTGGCTTAAGTGTTTCGAAAAATTCCTGACCGCCTCCGCAGCAATCAAATCGGACGAGGACAAACTGGATGTCCTGACCTCCAAAGTGAACCACCGAGTGTACTCGGTCATCCAAGACGCGACCTCGTACGCGGACGCTATCAAGCTCCTCAAGGACCAGTACACGCGCCCAGTGAACGAAGTGTACGCCAGGCACCTTCTGGGGAGTCGTAAACAACAACCTGGGGAATCGACCGTGGAATACCTTCAGGCACTGTCTGTGCTTGGCCGGGCCTGTGGTTGTAAGGATGTAAAGGCCGCCGTGTACACAGAGGAACTTATCCGGGACGCTTTTGTAGCGGGCCACAGATCCAATTACACCCGACAGCGACTGTTGGAGCAGAGTGACCTCGACCTCAACAAGGCCTCTGAACTCGCACTATCATTGGATGCAGCCTACCAGGGCATGGATGCCTACTCCTCTGCACCGTGGACGCCGCGGGGAATGACAGCCTGGGACACGGTAGGACCGCCTCATAGCGCCGTGCCACCCCAGCCACACCCCAGCAACGGCCCAACTACCGCAGCAGTGTCCCAAGGCCAGACAGCAGTGCCCCAAGGCCAGAAATGCTACTTCTGTGGCCAGGCAAAACACCCCAGAGCGCGCTGCCCGGCGAAAAACGCGATCTGCTCGGGCTGCGGGAAGAAGGGACACTACGCTAACGTCTGCAGGGCCAAAGCCACCCCGAACCCCAGCAGCGCCGCGTGTGGGCCATGCGGGCCGCCATCTTGGGCCTCCCCGGCCATGTACGAACCACCGGTACAGCAGCCATTTTGGACGCCTCCAGCCACATGGGGATCATGGATGCCGCCATCTTGGACGACAGCCGGAACGCAGCAGGCCCCCAACACTGCCTCATCTGATACCCGCAGCGACACACCGACCCCTACGCTGGCATCCATTACACTGGACCAAGCGAGACTGCACCAGCTGGCCAGTTCCACAATGGACATTAAGGTAAATGGCCACGATACAATCTGCCTTTTTGACTCTGGAAGCACGGAGAGCTTCATCCACCCCGACACGGTGCGGCGTTGCTCTCTCCCAGTCCTGCCTGCGCACCAGCGGATTTCTATGGCCTCCGGGTCCCAGTCGGCGGACATCGGCGGCTACTGCGTAGTGACACTCGTAGTAGACGGGACCGTGTACGATCATTTTAAACTTCTGGTCCTGCCCGACCTCTGCGCTGCCGTCCTGCTGGGGTTAGATTTTCAGTGCCACCTTAAAAGTGTTACGATGGCGTACGGTGGACCCCTACCCCCACTCACAGTCCGCAGCCAGCAGCTCCCAAATTGCCCGCCGCGCACCAGGTGCAACCTCTCCACACTCAGAGTCACCCCCCCCCCCCCACTGTTTGCTAACCTCACCCCCGACTGTAAGCCCATCGCCACAAAGAGCAGGCGATACAATGCCGGGGACAGGGTTTTCATTAAAACCGAAGTGGAGCGGCTCCTGAAGGAAGGGATTATTGAGGGCAGCACCAGCCCCTGGCGAGCCCAGGTTGTGGTCGTTAAGACCGGCGAGAAGCAGCGCCTGGTCATCGACTACAGCCAGACAATAAATCGCTACACCCTGCTGGACGCCTACCCACTCCCCCGCATAGCTGATATGGTCAACCAGATCGCGCAGTACCGCGTCTTCTCGACCATTGACCTGAAATCAGCGTACCACCAGCTCCCTATCCGCCCTGAGGACCGCCAGTATACTGCCTTTGAGGCAAACGGCCGCCTCTACCACTTCCTTAGGGTTCCCTTTGGCGTCACCAACGGGGTCTCCGTCTTCCAAAGGGAGGTGGACCGGATGGTAGATCAAAATGCGTTGCAGGCCACTTTCCCATATCTGGACAATGTGACCATCTGCGGCCGTGACTTGCAGGACCATGACGCAAACCTCGAAAAATTCCTCCGCGCCGCCCAACTCCTGAACCTGACATATAACAAGGAGAAGTGCATATTCCGCACAAACCGCCTCGCCATCCTTGGCTGTGTTGTGGAACACGGAGTCATCGGCCCCGACCCCGACCGGATGCGTCCCCTTATGGAACTCCCACTGCCCCACTGCCTCAAGGCCCTGAAGAGGTGCCTAGGGTTTTTCTCCTATTATGCCCAGTGGGTCCCCTACTATGCGGACAAGGCCCATCCGCTGATCAAGTCCACCTCTTTTCCCTTGACGGCAGAGGCCCGCTTAGCCTTCCACCGTATCAAGGAAGACATTGCCAAAGCCACCATGCACGCAGTGGACGAATCCATCCCCTTCCAGGTGGAAAGCGACGCGTCCGACTTTGCCCTGGCCACTACCCTCAATCAGGCGGGGAGACCCGTGGCCTTCTTTTCACGAACCCTCCAAGGCCCGGAGACCAGACACTCCGCTGTTGAGAAGGAGGCACAGGCGATTGTGGAGGCTGTGCGTCATTGGAGGCACTACCTGGCCGGAAAACGATTTACCCTGCTCACTGACCAACGTTCAGTTGCTTTCATGTTTAACAACAAGCAGAGGGGCAAAATCAAAAATGACAAGATCTTGAGGTGGAGAATCGAACTTTCCACCTACAATTACGAGATCTTGTACCGGCCCGGGAAGCTCAATGAACCCCCGGATGCGCTATCGCGTGGCACCTGCGCCAGCGCGCAGATCGATAGACTGCGGGCCCTCCACAATGACCTCTGCCACCCGGGGGTCACCAGGTTCTTCCACTTCATCAAGGCCCGCAACCTGCCTTACTCTATTGAGGAGGTCAGGACCATGACCAGGAACTGCCAAGTCTGCGCTGAGTGCAAACCGCACTTTTATAGACCAGACAGGGCCCACCTGATAAAAGCCACTCGCCCCTTCGAGCGCCTGAGCGTTGATTTTAAAGGGCCTCTCCCCTCCTCCGACCGCAATGTGTACTTCCTCAATATTATTGATGAGTACTCCCGTTTCCCGTTCGCCATCCCCTGCCCGGACATGACCAGTGCCACGGTCATTAAATGTCTGAACGACCTCTTCACCCTGTTCGGTTTCCCCAGCTATATCCATAGCGACCGGGGCTCATCGTTTATGAGCGACGAACTCCGTCAGTACCTGCTAACTAGGGGCATTGCCACAAGCAGGACCACCAGTTACAACCCCCGGGGGAACGGACAGGTGGAAAGAGAAAATGCGACAGTTTGGAAGGCCGCCCTGCTAGCCTTAAAGTCTAGGGACCTTCCAACCTCCCGCTGGCAGGATGTGCTCCCCGATGTGCTCCACTCTATTTGGTCACTGTTCTGCACTGCCACTAACGCCACCCCTCATGAGAAAATGTTTGTCTTCCCAAGGAAGTCCACATCGGGGACATTGCTACCGCCATGGCTGACGTCCCCAGGGCCGGTCCTACTGAGAAGGCACGTGAGGACCCATAAAATGGACCCCCTGGTCGAGAGGGTCGACCTCCTCCACGCCAACCCCCAGTATGCTTACATTGCATACCCGGACGGGCGGGAGGACACAGTCTCCATAAGAGACCTTGCACCCTCGGGGGCCGCAGTAACCCACTACTCACTACCACCCCCCCCCATGATCCGATATCCAGCCCCAGCAGACGGCAGGCCTGGGCCCCGCGACCCGCTCGACATCTACGAGGACGACACGCCTGTGCCACAGCCCACGCAGGACTCGACACCGGAAGCTCCACTACCCCTGCTGTCACCACGCTGATCACAGCGGCAGACAAGACCTCCGGAGAGACTCCAATACACTAACTTTTAATACACTTCACCCCGCCGGACTCAATTTTAAACAAGGGGTGAATGTGGTAAACCACTGTTTGTATTCCACTGTGTACATGCCTGGACATGCCTCGGCTGACTCCTCCCACAAGTCCTAGTATAAAGGTGACTGCTCCCCAGCCCTTTGTATTTCTGGACCGGTCGACCACTCGAGGCAGACCTTCATTCTTTTGTTAATAAAAGCCTTTAGTTACTCTCTTAACTCTCAGTCTTTTATGAGTAATTGATAGCGCATCAGAAGTACTCTTTGATGTGTAGTCACTGTTGTAGTGTAGGAAATGCAGTAGCCAATTTGCGTACAGCGAGGTCCCACAAATAGCAATGCAATAAATGCAGATCATCTGTTTTTAGGTGTTGGCTGTGGGATAAATGTTGTCTAGTAAACTGGGAAAACGCCCCTGCTCTTCTTCAAATAGTGCTGTGGAATGATTAAGCCATATTATTCAATGCCACAGTCTCCCAATTTCCAACAAACATCAGTACCACACTCTTCTGTCATTGGTATCATTCGATCATGATCAAAATTAGTCAAGAGCTCCAGCAAGTACTCAATGCTTTTCTTTCTGCATGTGTCAAGCAGTGCAGAGAATCAAATTTACATGGGTCAATGACCTCATCTCTCCTTGTGTTGGCTTACTGTAAATGGTGACTATGCAGTGAATAGATTATACATTAAAGATTTATTCTTACCTTCTTTAAATAATGTGGAGAACATTCAACTTGGGAACACCCATTTTACCTGCAAAAAAATAGCACAAAGGCACTGAAAGTCAGGTTCTAATCTTGCACGCCTGTGAGACGGTAAACCGAGGCCCCGCCTGCTCTCTCGGGTGGATGTAAAAGATCCCATGGCACTGTTCGAAGAAGAGCAGGGGAGTTACCCCCAGTGTCCTGGCCAATATTTATCCCTCAATCAACATAGCAAAAAACCGATTATCTGGTCATTATCACATTGCTGTTTGTGGGAGCTTGCTCTGCACAAATTGGCTGCCACGTTTCCCACATCACAACAATGACTACACTCCAAAAGCACTTCATTGGCTGTAAAAAGCTTTGAGATGTCTGGTGGTCATGAAGGCGTTATATAAATGCAAGTCTTTCTTTCAAGCACAGAATGTGTCTGTTGCCATTTTGAATTGGGACTTCTTTTAGGCATCCAGCACGCTCACCTGAAATGGCCAGGCACCCATTAAGATCATGCCAATTAGGGTCCAGAGCTTGTTTAAGGACCCAAAGGCCTCTTTCAGCAGCTCTGGAGCCCTATTCGTCAATTCTACATCAGTCACATAAATCATGGGCAGGAACAGCCTGGTGGGTGCCATTTCCAGCAATATTTAAAGGGATCATCAGATGCTCTCAAGTAAATCACTAGTTAGTTTATTTGGACTGCTAGTGTGCTGATTTTAAGTTTTTTGAGACTTTTGGCTGCTGGAAGTGACAGTAATCTTTTCTGAAAATAATGTGGTGAGTCAGCAAAGGGGTCTTGACCTGGGGCTTCAGGCAAATTTCTGATTGCTTTCAATGGGTTTTCTGCTTAAATGACCATTGTGCCTGGAGAAGGAGATGGGGGCTGTCGTGTATTGATTGCGAGTTTGACACCAGTCATTACGGTAATGTAATGTGCGAGTTTGACACCAGTAAATACGGTAATGTAATGTGCATTGCATTATGGGAATTACCCGGGAAAACGGCAGTCAGCCATTTTACAGAATAAAGTGAACATCGCAGTTATGAGCCTGTCTGCCTGATTCTATGCTTTAATGCATTCATACAACATTGCGATGAGGGTAATGAACGGAATCATTTTAGATAGGTAGTTGCCCAAGTTTAGTTAGCTAGGATGGAGAAGACCGGCATTCAAAATTTTGCATGCTTCGCCGAGCCAGCCACGTTGGGTCCAAGATGGACGAGGTGGTTAACGTCTTTTGAGCTTTATGCCGACGGCAAAGGACTCATTATCGATGATACCTCTACAGCTGCCACAAAGCAGAGGAGAAGAGCTCTACTTCTACACCTAGCAGGACCAGATGTCCAGGATATCTTTTCGACTCTACCGGACACAGGAGAGCCAGCAGACTACACGGCGGCGGTTAGTGCTTTGAATCACTACTTCGTGTCCCAGGTCAACGCAGCATTTGCTAGACAGACTTTTCATAAGTTGTCCCAGAAGACAGGTGAGACTGTGCAACAATTTGCTATTCGCTTGCGGCAGGCTGCTAAAGACTGTGCTTTTGGGGGGGATGTGGATAATCAAATAAGTGACGCTATCCTGAGTAGGTGCACGTCAGCCTATGTGCAGAGGAAATTGCTAGAGGAAGGGCAAGGTCTAACGCTCGCCCGCACGTTACAATTGGCCTCACAATGTGAAAGCGTCGAGGAGCAGATGTCAGCCATGTCATGTACAGAGAAGGCGGAGACAGATACTGTTCGTCGTGTTACACAGAAAAGAGGTATTATGCGAAAAGCTCGACAGAGAAACCAAAGGGAAATGGCGATAGGAACGAAAGGAAATGTTACAGATGTGGACACACAGACCACATGGGCAGAGATCCGAAATGCCCAGCACGCAGACAAACGTGTCATAAGTCCCTACCGGGAGTAAGCATTCCATTGTACTAGTTACATATGGCAAATAAAATTGAATTGAATTGAATTGAAAAATAAGTGCAAGGGAAAGGATCATTTCTCCAAAGTATGCCACACAAAGGGTACAAAGAAACGCAGTGTGAACAATGTAGAGGAACAAAATGACTTTGCATTTGCTGTTACTGGAAATAACGTGACAGAGAGACTTACCTTTTGTGTGGGGGGAGTAAACCTGAGAATGTTAATTGATTCGGGTGCAACTAATAATGTGATGGATGAGAATACATGGGAAGGATTAAAGCCAGAACACATTAAGTGTCAGTCACATGTCCCTAAGACAGAGAGAAAGTTATTCTCTTATGCTTCTAGCCGACCACTGTCAGTTAAAGGTGTATTCACATGTGGGATTACAATAGGTAAGAGAACTGAGCAGGCGGAGTTCATTGTGGTTAAAGGCCATGGAGAGCCGTTGCTAGGAAGGGAGACAGCCATGAAAGTGGGAGTTTTAAAAATAGGCGCAGATGTCTCAGCTGTGGTAGATGTCAGACAGCTACTAGAACAGCGGTATCCAAAGGTGTTCCAGGAAGTAGGAAGGCTGAACACAAAACAGATCAGTTTGTATATCGACCCACAAGTGAAGCCTGTGGTCCAGCCACTCAGGTGTATACCATTCAACTTAAGGGGGGCAGTAGAGGCCAAAATAAAACAATTGAGGGACATGGACATTATCGAACCTGTAACTGGTCCCACCACATGGGTAAATCCTGTGGTTATTGTACCAAAAGCGGATAAGGATGTAAGGTTATGCCTAGACATGAGACGAGCAAACCAGGCAATAGTGAGGGAACAATATCCAATCCCCACCGTTGATGAGATACTCCAAGGTATGAATGGCTCGACGGTGCTTAGTAAGCTAGACCTGAAATGGGGTTATCACCAGCTAGAACTGACCCCTGAGTCACGAGAAATCACAACGTTTGCAGTACATAACGGAGTATAAAGGTACAAGAGGCTGATATTCGGTGTATCTTCAGCTAGTGAGCAATATCAGCACGAGATAGCTAATGCCTTAGCTGGAATAGAGGGTGTTGAAAACATCTCAGACGACATTATCTTGCATGCACACGACCAGGAAATGCACGACAGACGCCTGCACGCTGTCATGACCAGACTAATGGAAAGTGGACTGACACTAAACTCAGAGAAGTGCCAATTCAACATGGGCCGATTGATTTTCATGGGAATCCTGTTGTCTGAAAAGGGCATCGGACCAACAGCAGAGAGAGTGTGAGCAGTGGCAGAAGCTCGGGAACCAGAGAATGCTACAGAGGTGAGGAGTTTCTTGGGACTCGTTGGGTACAGTAGCAGATTCATCCTGCAGTTTGCAATGCTATCAGAGCCACACACCATTTAAATTTGGATCACAACAGAGACAGTCATTCAGTGCACTCAAGGAAGAGTTGGCCAGAGCCGGCACTTTAGCATATTTTGCTAAGGACGTACCAACCAAGGTGATAGCAGATGCCAGTCCTGTAGGTTTAGGCACAGTACTAGTTCAGGACCAACAGGGACAAGAGGTGCCAATATGCTATGTAAGTCGTAGTTTAGCAGACTGTGAGAGGAAATACTCTCAAACAGAGAGAGAGGCCTTAGCTCTTGTATGGGCTTGTGAGAGGCTGCATCCATATGTGTATGGCCGAAAATTTAACTTGGTAACTGACCATAAGCCATTACAAGTGATATACGGCCCACACTCTAAACCCTGTGCCCGTATAGAGAGATGGGTACTTAGATTACAGCCGTATGATTTTAAGGTGATACACATTCCAGGCAAGCAAAACATTGCAGACGCACTGTCACGATTGTAATGATCAATAACATGTCATTCTATAGTGGACACTAGGTGGAGCCGTAGAGCTGTGTAGAGCTGTATATAGCTGTATGTATATAAGACTACACTACCCAGCTGTATGGATATTAAGACTACATTACCCATGAGGCACTAGGCTACCCAGAAGGCAGCAGTCAAGATGGATGCCTCTACAGATACTGTACCTAGTCCACATGTGCTCAATAAAGTGTCTAGCAGAAGCTAGCTGTGTTCATAATAAGAATGTCTATTTATTAATGAACATAAGAACGATTGCTGGGGGAGACAGCAAAACAGGAGAGACATTCCCATGGCTCAGATGAATATGTGAGATTTGTAGCTGTGAGTGCGACACCAAAAGCACTCACTGCTAGAGAGGTGGAGGAAGCCTCTGCTACCGACCCAGAGCTGATTGAGGTACAGAAGGCAATCACAAACGGACATTTTGAGAACTGTAAAGCTTATGCAGCAATTGCAAACGAGCTGTGCGTAGTGGGGTACCTAGTTCTTTGGGGAACACGCATCGTGCTACCCACAGTGTTACACGCACGAGCCCTGGTGTTAGCACATGAAGGACACTTGGGAATAGTTAGAACAAAGCAACATCTCAGAACCAAGGTTTGGTGGCCTGGCATGGACAAGGCAGCTGAAAAACACTGTAAAGCGTGCCACGGCTGTCAGATAGTAGCCAGACCCGACCCACCTGAACTGTTGAGACCAACACCATTACCGGAGGGCCCCTGGCAGGATGTAGCTATAGACTTACTGGGACCCTTGTCATCCAACCACTCCATTCTTGTGGTAGTTGATTATTATAGTCGCTACTATGAATACGACATCATGACCTCTACAACAACAGAGAAGGTTATTGATAGTTTAGAGTCAATCTTCAGCCATCATGGTTTGCCAATCACCTGCAAATCTGATAATGGTCCCCAATTCAGCTCTGAATTATTCAAAGAATACTGTGAAAACAACGGGATCAAACACCTGAAAACGACAGCAAAATGGGCTCAGGCTAATGGAGAAGTCGAGCGCCAGAATGCATCGCTGTTGAAGAGAATCAGAATTGCTCAGTCAGAAGGACTAGATTGGAAACGTGAACTTAGAAAATATGTGACTGTGTACAGGAGCATTGAACATGCCACGACCGGAAAGAGCCCGGCAGAGCTGCTCTTTAAATGGAAAATGAGAGTAAAGCTGCCAGACATCACAGAGTCGCGTGCAGACATGGAAGTACGTGACCGGGACGCAGAACAAAAAGGCAAGTCCAAACTGTATGCAGATGAACAGCGGAGAACACAATACTCAGAGGTGGAAGTTGGCGACATGGTGCTGGTACAGCAGGAAAAAGTGGACAAGTTCACCACTCCTTTTAATGCCACACCCCACAAAGTTTTGAGTAAAACAGGGAGTCAAGTAGTAGTAGAATCTCCAGACGGAGCATGCTACTCGAGAAACACTACGTTTGTGAAGAAATACAGAACCAATGGACCAAAGGAGACACTCCATGAGCAGGAGGAAACACAAGGGACTGAGGACAGTATAGTAGACCCTGACACACATACCACTGACACCAACATGTCAGACATACCCAATACAGCCAGACCTCAAAGGGTTAAAAGAAAACCCCAAAGACTGTCTGATTATGTCACAACATAAACTGTGCGAGAACTGCATGGGTGATGTTAAATGTTTAAACCAGGGAATTATTTAGTTGTGTGGTAAGACACAAGTTTGTAAAAAGTTTATAAACCAAATAAGTTATGCAGTGTTATTGTAAGCAACTGTTTGTCAACTGCAAGTTTGTTTCCAAGGAAAAGGGGGATGTCGTGTATTGATTGCGAGTTTGACACCAGTCATTACGGTAATGTAATGTGCGAGTTTGACACCAGTAAATACGGTAATGTAATGTACATTGCATTATGGGAATTACCCAGGAAAACGGCAGTCAGCCATTTTACAGAATAAAGTGAACATCGCAGTTATGAACCTGTCTGCCTGATTCTATGCTTTAATGCGTTCATACAACAGGGGCTGGCTAGAGTCCAGGGAGCTTCAGCTGCAGAGGGACGACACAGAGGAGGGCAGCTCACAGGTATACAGGCTCCAAACCAGCAGCTCACCAAGAAGCTGTGTGTGTGGAGGCTCCGCTTTACCAGGGAGACTGTCACAGAGCTGTCACCTCCTGCAGCACCAACAGCTGCCCTTGACCAGCTCACGTACATCCTTGCCTGTGGCTGTCAAAGTCACCGAGGCCCTGAACCTTTATGTCTGTCATTCCAGCCTGCAGCAGGTGACATCAGCAGCATCAGCCGATCAGCTGTGTAGGCTTGTATTCGCCAGGTGACAGATGTACTCTTTACCAAAACCAATGACTTCATATCATTCCCCAGGGATGCTGAAAAACAGGAAGACAGGCCCCTGGGCTTAGCCAGGATTACAGGCTTCCCCCAGGTGCAGGGCATCATCGACTGCACACACATAGCCTTGTGTGCTTCAGTACAAGAGCTTGGACTCTGCCTGAATAGGAAGGGGTTTCACTCACTGAATGCCCAACTGGTGGGCAATGACCTGCAGCCCATCATGCAGGTTTGTGCCAGGTTTCCTGACAGCTGCCCTGATGCCGTTGTCCTGTTCCAGTCCTCAATCCTCCCCTCTCTGTGACCTAAAGCATCAGGTCGGAGGTTAGCTGCTTGGGGGTTCAAAGCTAGCCACTCCAAACCTGGATAGTGACACCTTTCACAGATCTGAACATAGAGGCAGAGATGCGGTGCAATCATTGTCATGCCTCCACTCAAGCCCTGATGGAACAAACCATATGCCTCCTGAAGCTATGCTTCCACTGCCAAGATAGGTAACTCTAGACTACCTCTGCACAACAAGAATTTTGAAAAAAATTGTATTTTCCAGTGATCTTTACACCTGTCATTAACTACTGTCAACCATGGTGCAACCCCCCTAGTCCCTGTTGTTAAGTCTGTGTGTCCCAGTTATGCTTATTATAAATCACTGGACACAGACCACAAGAATAACTTTAACAGGTCTTTACTATTCGGAGGTCAGGGCTGAACTGCCCAGCAAATCCCTACACAACACTTATATACCGGTGTGGTCACCACCGGTATTACAGTCTACAGCAGCCAAGAGAAAGTAGTACATCTCTTAAGGTAGTTCTCTTAAGGTGGAACAGGTTACATACACCACAATCCTCCCTTTTTAGCTTAACAGTTATATCCCCATTTAACATAACATAATAACATATATATATACAACTTCATGCAAAACAGTTCAAAGATTCAGTCTCTGAGGAGGCCTCCTGATTCGAGTTGGATAACGCCTTTCAGGGGTCTCTGATTCTCGTTGCTGGGGTGACTCATCTAGTTGGTCTCTTATGGATTGGACATCATCATCAGGTACATTCACTTCTGAGGTAGATGCTTCAGGTTCACTAACTTCTTCCACGGTTGTCTCTGCCGTAACCATAGGTTCGACCCTTGTTCTCGATTCTACCAGTTGGTCAGCATGACGCCGTATTACATTTTCACCAATATCTACCGTGTACATCAGGGGTCCTTGTCTGGCCCGAATTGTTCCAGATTGCCATTTCTCGTTTTTATAGTCCCGGGCTAACACTGGTTGTCCTATTTCAAAACTCCGAGTGGTCTTGTTATTTATATGCTGGAACTGTTTGTTTTCAACTTCCCTCCGCACATTTGGTTTTAACAAGTCCAACCTGGACCGCAACCTCCTGTTATAGAACATCATGGCAGGACTTTGGTTTGTCACTGCATGAGTGGTGTTTCGATATGCCAGTAGGAATTTGTCCACCTTGTGTTGTAGTGGAATCTGATCTTCGCTCATGGCCTTTATTGCTTTTTTGAACGTTTGTACAAATCTCTTGGCCAACCCGTTTGTAGCCGGATGATATGGGGCAGAGGTATAATGTTTCACCCCATTCTTCTTCATGAATTTCTGGAATTCTTCTGACACGAACTGCGGTCCGTTGTCTGAACATATTTGTTCTGGCAATCCATTTCTTGCAAATATCGTTCTTAGCACTGCGATCGTCTTTTCCGAAGTAGTGGTAGTCATCTTAATCACTTCTGGCCATTTAGAATGTGCGTCCACCGCAATTAAAAACATGGAGTCCATGAATGGACCAGCAAAGTCAATATGTACACGTTGCCATGGGGTTGAAGGCCATTCCCATGGATGCAGCGGTGCAATCGGAGGTGCATTTTGCACTTTTTGGCACCCTGAGCAGCTTTTCGTCAGATCCTCTATCTGTTGGTCGATACCCGGCCACCACACATAAGCCCCAGCAAGGCTTTTCATCTTGACTCCCCCCAGATGACCTTCATGCAGTTCCTTTAGAACTCTCTCTCTTAACTTAGGAGGAATAATCACCCTTGTTCCATACATCAATGTTCCTTGACAGACGGACAGCTGTTCTCGTCTTGCTGAGAATGCTGGTGTAACAGTGGATCACCACGTGCTGGCCATCCCTTCACTTTCACTTCGTAGACCCGGGACAGTGTCGGGTCGTTCCTGGTTTCTCTTTCAATACCTGCATTGGTGACTGGTAAACATTCGATGATGGTCGAGTGAAATAACTCAACAGGGTCAACCGTCGGTGCCTCCTCCTCTGTAGGTAGTGGCAGGCGCGACAGCCCATCAGCATTACCATGCTGCTTTGCACCTTTGAATTCAATCTGATATTGATGTGCCCCTAGGAAAAGGGACCATCTCTGGAGTCTCTGTGCTGTCATCACCGAAACACCCTTCTTAGGGTTAAAAATGGATACCAACGGCTGGTGGTCTGTCAGAAGCGTAAACTTTTGGCCCTGCAGGTAATGATTAAACTTCTTTACTCTCCACACAAGGCTGAGAGCCTCCCTATCTATCTGAGCATAGTTGCGCTCAGCGGAGGTCAATGATCTGGATGCGAACGCAACTGGCCTCTCCAGGCCATTTGGCAACTTGTGTGAGAGTACTGCCCCAATACCATATGGAGAAGCATCACAAGCCAAACGAATAGGCAGCGTTGGGTTGAAGTGAGCCAACACTTCCTCTGAGGTGATCAATGTCTTGCTTTTGTGAAAGGCCCTCTTACAGTCCTCGCTCCACTTCCATGGTACTCCCTTCTGCAAAAGAGCGTTCAGTGGGTGCAGCACCGTGGATAAATTTGGCAGAAACTTATGGTAATAGTTAATCAACCCTAGGAACGACCTCAACTGGGATACATTATCCGGAGCGGGAGCCTTCACAACAGCTTCGATATTGTCAGGAGACTTATGAAGCCCCTCCTGGTCAATGACATGACCACAGTACGAGATCCGCTTCTGAAAGAACTCACATTTCTGGCGATTAACTCGAAGTCCATATTCTTTCAATCTGGTGAGCACCAGTTCCAAATTTGCAAGGTGTTCCTCGTCATCATCTCCTGTAATCAGAATATCGTCCAGGTAACATTGTGTGCCTGGAATTCCCTGTAATACCTGCTCCATGGCCCTCTGCCAAATTGCTGGAGCCGATGCCACTCCAAAAACCAGTCTATTATACCGATACAAGCCTCTATGCGTGTTGATCGTGAGATACTGGCGTGACTCTTCCTCAACTTCCATCTGTAAGTACGCCTGCACCAGGTCTATCTTGGTGAAGTGTTTCCCGCCAGACAACGAAGCGAAGATATCCTCAATCCGCAGAAGCGGATACTGCACCGTGTGAAGCACCGGATTAACAGTGATCTTGAAATCTCCACAGATGCGAACCTCCCCCGGCTCCCCCGGCTTGTTGCTCGATGAACGCTTCATGACGGGGACAATGGGCATGGCCCACTCACTCCAGTCTACCTTAGACAGTACTCCTGAACGTTCTAGCCCTTCCAGCTCAGCTTCCACAGCAGGTCGTATCGCATAAGGTACCGGTCTGGCTTTGAAAAATTTCGGGTTTGCATGTTCTTCAACCTTGATGTTTGCCATAATTCCTCTCAGTGTTCCCAGTCCCTGTTGGAACACCTCTTTAGCATCATCCAATATTCTGGACAATCGTTTAGGTTTGACATCTTTTTTACCGGAATCTACCGTTAGTGCTTTTAAGGAATGCCAGTCCATATTTATTTTCCTAATCCACTCCCGTCCCAGTAGTGGTGGACCTCCCTCAGGTAGCACATATAAGTCCATTCCTCGGCTTTCTTTGCCCTTGTGGACCACCTTTACCTCTATCTTCCCGATGGGGTATACTCTTTGCCCCGTGTATGTTTTCAATACAATCTCCGTATCCCGTAGGGGAACATGTGGGAATAACCTTTTGTAATCTTGCTTATTCATGACCGTCAATGCCGATCCAGTGTCCAATTCCATCTTCACTTGGACTCCTGCTATCTGAAGTGTGACCCAGATTGTTTGGAGGTCTGCTTCCTTACCAACATTGTGTACTCTTAGACTACCCAGTTCATTACTGCTGGAGTCTGAATTTGACTTCTGTTCGTTCAAACTGTTCTCTGTCACCTTGTGTACCTTTCTGTACTTTTCCTGCGGTGACTTTTTGTTGCTGGTCTTCTTTCCTGACCGGCATACTTTAGCTATGTGACCAAGCCTGCCACATTTTCTGCATTCCTGATTTTTGAACCAGCACTGGTTCTGATCATGCGTTGTCTTTCCACAACGATAACATTTTACTGTACCCAAGACCATTTGATTGGTGCTGAGTTCCAGTGACCGTAGCTGCATTTCCGCAGTGCCTCTCGCTGCGGCTTCGTGTGATGCTGCAATAGTGACAGCTTTATCAAGTGTAAGATCATTCTCCTCAAGCAGTTGCTTTTGTGTTCCTTCTTTTAACAATCCACACGCAAATTTATCTCTCAGCGCATCTGCTAGTCCTGTTCCAAACTGACAGTACTTTGATAGCTTACGCAGTTCAATTAAAAATTCAGCGTTGCTTTCGTCTTTCAGCTGCGTTCTTCTGTAAAATTTAAATCGTTCCGCTATCATCAGCGGCGTGGGGTTTAAATGATTTTTCAGGACAGTAACAATATTCACGAAAGTCTGATCCGCCGGTTTATCTGGTGACAGAAGGTGCTTCAATAGCCCGTATGTCTTCGCACCCATTGAGCTTAATAAGGTTAGTGCTTTCTCATCATCTGGTACCTTATTTGCTTTACAATAAACTTCCATGCGTTCTACATACGTGGTCCAATCTTCGATATCGCTATCAAAGGTATTAATGTTCCCATGTTTAGGCATCCTTGCAAGTTTTTAAATTTTTCTTTTTCTCAAAATGGCGGCTTCCCGCGCTTGTCTTCTTCCCCCGCCTACTATAATGGCGGCTTCCCACGCTTGGCGGTCTTTCCCGCGCTCGTCTTCTTCCCCCGCCGACTACAATGGTGGATTCCCGCGTTTGCCTTCTTCCCCCGCTGGCTGCAATGGCGATTGCCGTGCTGCTGCTGTTCTCGCCTCCCCAGCGGTTCTCAATTCCCCGACGCTGCGCCTCTCGGCCTCGATTGCAGCCCGGCCCTTTTCACCGGCCGTGGTCGAGTTCTCCGCCTTTTTTCCTCCGTTTTCCCTCCCCCACTCCACAGTCAACGCGGCCGACTTTCTGCTCGTGTCGCTGATCGGCTTACCCACCACCGTGGTAGAAGGGATGATCACTGCCTGTCGCTGATGGAGGGCTTCGTGGTCAGAATTTTTCTTTTTAACCTGGGTTCTCGATGCCTCCCGTGCGATGGTGCTCAGCAGGATGATGAGGGCGGATGCCTCTTCTCGACGCTCGTTCTGAGGACGAAGCTGCCTTGGATGTAAAACTGCCGCAGGGTAAGATCGGACTCGTCGCCACTGTTAAGTCTGTGTGTCCCAGTTATGCTTATTATAAATCACTGGACACAGACCACAAGAATAACTTTAACAGGTCTTTACTATTCGGAGGTCAGGGCTGAACTGCCCAGCAAATCCCTACACAACACTTATATACCGGTGTGGTCACCACCGGTATTACAGTCTACAGCAGCCAAGAGAAAGTAGTACATCTCTTAAGGTAGTTCTCTTAAGGTGGAACAGGTTACATACACCACACCTGTCCTCAGTGCTCTTCTACCTACTCTAGCACTTCTATGAGGTGCTCACTGAGTGCCTTCAGCTTGGGATGTAGAAGGTTGCAGGGCCTTTATTAAGGGCACTTGAGATGGCCATGGCCGGCGACCTTGAGGAGCATGCTTTCCAGCAGGGAGTCATTGGGTAGAGGTCTGAAGCGCATATCTGTGCGGATTCTCTGGCCTCACTAGGCTAAGGTCCCCAACACTAATTGTAGAACAATTACTGCCACCGCATCTGAGATCAACTAACTTAGCACAGGCCACAAATTGAACCTTTAATGTAGTAAAACGTCCCAAGGCCCTTCCCAAATGTGTTTTCAGACAAAAGCCTGGGATCCTCCTGGTCTTCCTGGTCTGTACTATATTGGGTGGTGCATTTTCCTGTTAACCTATCTTTAAAATTTCTAAGTACCAGAAGTAAAACTGTTAGAAGTCTAAAAAGAAAGCCTGGAGATCCAGATTTTTGTAGCCCGAAGCTTAACCCTAAGCTATGCTCTTGTAGAATCAGGAATCTGTCTATTGCTTCAGACAGGACCACTGTTACATATTCAGGTCTTCTGCAGATGACCTCACAGGTTGAGTGGCATCAGTCACTTCAGTAAGTGGATCTGAAGCCCCTTGTGAGTCAGAGTTGATTTGTAGGCCCCAATTTTCCCCCAGCTGTCGGGCGGGCTTTCAGGCGGGCGGGGGCTGAAAATCGCAGAAATAGGGGGTCGCGACCCCCCCCGCCCAATTCCCTGCCCGACTTTCGCCCCCGTGTTTCAGCGCAACCCGAATCAGTCCCGCCCGCAGCAGGCGGGAATGGTCGGCGGGAGCCTAATGATCAATTATTGGCATGTTTAATCCTATTTTCAGGGTCCCTTGCAATTTTCAGCCTTTCCCCACATAAAACACGGCTGGTGGGAACACCGCTGATGAAACCTGGCGTGAACAGAGTTGGCTTGCTTGCTTTCAGCTGCAGGTCAATCAGGACTGAAGAGATTTAATCAGGCAGCATTTGTAGGCTGCAGGATCTTGTTGCTGAAGGCTTGGGACAACTTGTTGAAGGCTTAGGCACAGCTGTGGAAGGTTGGAGCCTCACACACTTCTCCAGTGTGAGCTCCTGGGAAGCCCCTCTCACCACCCTAACTCAGCGCCTCCTCAACGGAGGCATCTGCCCGAAGCATGGGAGGCCTTTTGTTCCTTCCCTTCCTGGCATTAGAGGATCTCCAACAGCAGAGGAGGCTGGAGCAACTCCAGCAACAGCAGCACCAGCAACAACAGCAGCACCAGCAGGAGCGGCAGGCTACGGCTCAGCCACCTGAGGCAGCACAGGCCAGAAGGGGCCAGCGCATGGAAGGCTGTCGGCGCAGGAGATACCCCCCAAACAGGGTCTACAGACACAGGGTGAGCTACCTCAACATGACTGAGCAGCAGTGCCAGAGGCGGCTCCGACTTTCGCAAGAGGTTGTGACTGACATCTGCGCAATGCTGCAGCAAGACCTGGAGCCCAGAGCACCAGGTCCACACTCCTTACCAGTGGCCATCAAAGTCACCACCGCACTCAACTTTTATGCCTTAGGCTCCTTCCAGGGATCAGCAGCAGACATCAGTGGCATCTCCCAGGCGGCCGCACACACTTTCATCAAACAGGTAACCGATGCCCTCTTTGCCCTCGCGCGCAATCACATCAATTTCACCAGGGATCGCGCAAGTGTGAGGGCACGAGCGCTTGGATTAGCTCAGCTGGCAGACTTTCCAAGGGTGCAGGGCGTCATTGACTGCACACATGTGGCCCTTAGGGCACCCCACCGCAATCCAGGAGTTTTTGTCAACCGCAAGGGCTCCCACTCCCTTAACGTTCAGCTGGTGTGTGACCACAAGAAGGTGATTTTGCATGTTTGTGCCAAGTACCCTGGCAGCTGCCATGACTCCTTCATGCTGCGCCAGTCTACTGTGCCTCCGCTATTCAGTCCGCCAAACGAACTTCAAGGATGGCTACTTGGAGACAAGGGATATCCCCTACGCTCTTGGCTAATGACGCTGTTGAGGAGACCAGCCAGCGAAGCTGAGGAGTGCTACAATTCCAGCCACATTACCACCAGAGGAATTATCGAGCAAACCATCGGATTGCTGAAGATGCGCTTCAGATGCCTCGATAGATCAGGTGGAGCCCTACAGTACTCATCAGCCAGGGTCTCCAAAATCGTCGTAGTATGCTGTGTGCTTCACAACATGGCACAGCGTTGTGGCTTGCCGATTCCGCAGGATCAAGAGGCTCCTCACAGAGCCGCCTCGGATGAGGATGATGCTGAGGATGATGCTGAGGAGGAGGAGGACGAGGACGGAAATGAGCATCCTGCAGAGGCCCGCCAACCAGCGGCACCAGTGCGCGAGAACATTGCTGGGCGGAATGCAAGGAACGCACTCATCCTGGGCAGATTTGCGTAACCTGGTACATCAAAAACTGCAGCCTCACTGCTTCTTAAATGACCATGGACAGTGGCCCATGCCTGCACATTCCTACCTATTTGACCAGCTTGCTGACATCTGCAAGTTATCCTAAGGCCTCTATGTGATATTGTAGGAATGTCTAGTTCCTATCCAAAAGACTGAGGACCACTCAGGTGATCAAATAAACGAGGTTTAATGAAAACTAACAGAGTTTAACGGATAACTGCAGGAGAACATTGAATATAGGTCTAGTCAGTTCGGAGGCTCCACGAGGACTGCTTGGGCGGTCCCGTGGCTGACGTCATGACGTCATCACGTTTTTCCCGCCGGTGGGGGATCACGTGATGAACGGCGTGACGTCATCGCGTTTACCCGCGCTATTGAAGTGATCACGCTCTGTACATGTAATCAGTGAAAACAAAGATACAGACTCAGGCTGTAGCTAACATATTATTAAAGGGAATTATATACAATTGATCGGAGTCCCTTAGTGGCTCCGCCACATGCACCCCCCCAGAATTATCTTTAATAGCAAAAGTAAAACGGCGAGGAGGCCTGACAAGCCTGTCAGATCGACTTCTGTAGCCTTGAAGTGGAAGCTGATGGACGGCGGGCGAGCTGGCAGGTGGTTGCATTTGATCTGGCACGGCGACTGTGGGCGGTCGGCCACGTTTTGGCGGTTGTGCGATCTCGACTGGGTGGTCAAGGTCCAAGTGAGCCGGCTTCAACCGGTCAACCGAAATGTGGTCCGGTTTACCTCCGACATCGACCGAAAAAGATTTGTCTCCCGGCTCTATCACGCGGAAAGGGGGTTTGAGCGGGTCCCGATGAGTGTCGTGGCGGATAAACACATAGTCGGCGTTCTTCAGCTCAGCTGGGACGTGGGAGCTCTGCAAGCCGTGATGCGACGTAGGCACTGGAACGAAACTTCTGGCTGCCTCCTGGTGTCTGATGAGCTGCTGGGATGCGGACCATGGCTCTGTTGGAGTCGGAAGGAAATCCCCTGGTACGCGTAGCGGCTGTTCATATACGAGCTCCACCATGGACGATTGAAGATCTTCTTTAGGCGCCATACAAAGACCCAAAAGGACCCAGCCTGTGCCTTGAAGGCTGGCTCGCAGTGCGGCCTTGAGTGACCTTTGGAATTGTTCGCACAGGCCGTTCGCCTGTGGATGGTAGGCAGTGGTGCGATGTAGCTTGACGCCGAGCCCCTGAGCCACAGCGTTCCAGAGCTCCGAAGAAAACTGCGGCCCACGATCAGACGAGATGTCCGCCGGTACCCCGAAACGGGCGACCCAAGAGGAGATGAATGCCCTGGCGACGTCTGCGGAAGTGGTGGATGACAAAGGAACCGCCTCCGGCCATCGAGTGGTGCGGTCCACCATTGTAAGAAGATGAGTAAACCCGTGCGAAGGAGGAAGTGGCCCCACCAGGTCCACATGCACATGATCAAACCTACGTTCCGGAACAGCGAAAGTGGCCAATGGAGCCTTGACGTGACGCTGCACCTTGGCCTTTTGGCAGACCACGCAGGTGTTGGCCCAGTCGCGAACATCCATGTGCATGCCCCGCCACACGAATTTGGATGACATCAGCCGTTACGAGGCCTTCATGCCAGGGTGCGACAACCCGTGTATGGCGTCAAAAACTTTTCGGCGCCAGGCGACTAGGACGATAGGGCGAGGATCTCCTACGGAGACGTCACAGAGCAGCATAGTGCCCGCGGCATGGAATTTGACGTCGGCCGCTTGGAGGCTAGAGGGTTTGGTTCTGTAAGATTGGACTTCCGGATCCGAGGCTTGATCTGCAGCCATGAGGGCATAGTCGATGCCGAGCTGGACTGCATGAACGGTCGCGCGGGAGAGGCAATCCGCCACCAGGTTGTCTTTACCAGACACATGCTGAATGTCAGTGGTGAATTCTGAGATAAACGTCAACTGACGTTGTTGCCGAGCTGACCACGGTTCGGCGGTCTTGGCCATAGCGACATTAGTGGCTTATGGTCCACAAAAGCCATGAACGGACGTCCCTCTAGTAAGAACCGGAAATGGCGGATGGCCAGAAAAAGGGCCAGCAACTCCCGGTCGAATGTGCTGTACTTCCGTTCGTTTCGCCGTAGTTGACGGCTGAAAAGCGCCAGCGGTTGCCACGTCCCATGCACCCACTGTTCCTGCACTGCGCCGATGGTGTAGTCTGACGCGTCGGTGGTAAGGGCAATGGTGGCACCTGGCAGCGGGTGTGCCAGCATGGTTGCGTTGGCTAAAGCGCCTTTTGTGTCGACGAATGCCCGGTCCATGTTGACCGTCCAGCTAATCGGATCCTTGCCGGACTTACCCTTGAGGGCCTCGTACAGGGGCTGCATGAGCAGAGCTGCATTAGGGACGAACTGGTGATAAAAATTTACCATCCCGAGGAATTCCTGCAGGGCCTTGACGGTCTGCGGGCGCGGGAACGATGTAACTGCCTCCACCTTCGTTTGCAGGGGAATTGCACCGTCCGATGTGATGCGATGGCTTAAGAAATCAATCTGTTGCAGGCAGAACTGGCACTTGGCCGGGTTGATGATCAAGCCGAGTTGACTGAGGCGTCTAAAGAGGGTGCGCAAATGGCAGATGTGCTCCTCTTTATTAGGGCTGGCGATGAGGATGTCGTCGAAGTAGACGAATAGAAACTTGAGGTCCCGAAGCACGGAGTCCATCAAGTGCTGGAAAGCCTGTGCAGCGTTCTTCAATCCAAACAGCATCTGCAGAAATTCAAACAGGCCGAATGGGGTGATGACTGCAGTTTTCGGGACATCTTGCGGGTGTACGGGGACATGGTGGTAGCCACGGACAAGGTCGACTTTTGAAAAAATGGTATTTCCCGCCAAATGGGCAGAGAAATCCTGAATATGAGGGATCGGGTACCGATCAGGAGTAGTGGCGTTGTTCAGGCATCAGTAGTCACCTCAAGGCCGCCATCCGCCGCCAGATTTCGGAACAATGTGGAGAGGCGAAGACCAGGGACTATTCGACCGGCGAATAATCCCTAGCCGCTCCATCGTGTCGAACTCTGCTTTCGCAGCCGCGAGCTTGCCAGGTTCGAGGCGCCGGGCCCGTGCGTAGACCGGGGAGCCAGTAGTGGTGATGTGATGTTCGACACCATATTTCGTGGCCGTGGAAGAGAAAGTGGGTCTGGTCAGGTCTGGGAAATCTCCGAGGAGGCGAGTGAAGTCATCCGGAGGTGGGAACGCGCAGGAGACAGTGCGCGCCACGGTGTTACCGTGGTGGCACGGGATGGAGTGAAAAGTGGCCGCATTGATCAACCGGCGGTGCCGTACATCCACCAGGAGGCCGTTAGCACACAAAAAATCCACCCTGAGGATGGCTTGAGAGACTTTGGTCGTGATGAAATCCCAGTAAAACCGCTGGCTGCCGAAGCACACCTGGACCCTCCGGCTTCCGAAGGTCCGAATGGCCCCGCCATTAGCCGCCTGGAGGGAGGGGCCGTGCCCCCCGGCTTGTAGATCAAGGTTTGACGTGGGTAGGATGCTACACTGCGCCCCGGTGTCGCAGAGGAAATGTCGACCAGAAAGGGAGTCGTTGATGAAGAGGAGTTTTCCCGAATTATCGATTGCCATCGCAGCCGCGGGGTGCTCGTTATAACCGGTCCACTTTCGACAGGGTGGCTGCTGTTTTTCTTTTTTGAGCAAAAAGCTGCAGGGAGGGCGGCAGCATCTTGCATTCGCACCAAAACGGGCGTGGTAGAAGCACAACCCCGCAGGTTGAGGGGCTGGGGCAGCGTCTGTGGGGGATGGGCGCCTCGTGGCAGCGCAGTACTGCTGTGTCACCGCGAAAATCTTGTCCACTTCGGCAGCCAGCTCTGCGCAGTCTGTGACTTCTGACCTGGCTAGGGCAGCCTGAACTTGCTCCGGTAGCTGGCTGAGGAATAGCTCCTTGAAGAGGAAGCATTCCGGTTCGGATCCCAGGAGCGTGAGCATTTGGCTCATGAGCTCGGATGGCTTGGAGTCCCCGAGGCCGGGCATATTGAGCAGCTGGCGGGCGCGCTCCGACTTTGTGAGCCCGAAGACCTGTAACAACCGCGCCTTTATCGTTTCATACTTGCGATTTTCTGGTGGATTACCAAGCAGGCTGACGATCCGCGAGGCTGTGGCGCTGTCGAGGGCGGAGACCATGTGATAGTAACGGGTCTGATCCGCAACGATGTTCCTGATTGCGAACTGGGCTTCAGCCTGGATGAACCTCACGGCTGGCTGTTGCTCCCAGAACTGTGGTAGCTTCAAAGGAACGGCGTTCGATTTCATGTTCAGTAACTTCTGCGAAAACCGTTCGCAAAAGTCGAGGTCACCAATGTAGGAATGTTTAGTTCCTATCCAAAAGACTGAGGTCCACTCAGGTGATCAAATAAACGAGGTTTAATGAAAACTAACAGAGTTTAACGGATAACTACAGGAGAACATCGAATATAGGTCTAGTCAGTTCGGAGGCTCCACGAGGACTGCTTGGGCGGTCCTGTGGCTAACGTCATGACATCATCACGTTTTTCCCGCCGGTGGGGGATCATGTGATGAACGGTGTGACATCATCGCGTTTACCCGCGCTATTAAAGTGATCGCGTTCTGTACATGTAAGCAGTGAAAACAAAGATACAGACTCAGACTGTAGCTAACATATTATTAAAGGGAATTATATACAATTAATCGGAGTCCCTTAGTGGCTCCGCCACAATATCCCCATTCGCCAAATGACAGACGCCATAATTGCAGCAGTTGCCACCAGATTTTTAATGTACAGGAAACTGATGGCATTAAAACTATTTACAAGACTTTTCACCCAAGTGACTACCCTTGTGATTAGTGGTGCTTTATTTTTCTCTTACGCGTGCTCCTACGCAGTGGTACCCCTGTGGCTTCAGCAGATGTGGAGGCCCCTTGCTCACTTTCCTGCTGCGCCTGTCTCGACACCTTTGGCGGGCGTCCTCTGGGGTGGCGAGCCTGTGAGGGCTCGCCAGCAGTCTGCTGCTCCTGCGGCTGTGCAGGGCTTGAGACTCCTATCTCACTGGGGTGTGGACTCCGGCAGGGCTCTGACTGAGAGCTCTGAAGTGGCATGGAAGTGTGAGCGCCTGGAGAGGAGCCCCCACTTCCTTGAGGTGTGCCAACAACCTCCCTCTCATGGGTCAGCTCCCCCTCAGCGCCTGCAAGTGGCTGGAGTGCACCTTGCTGCACATCAGAGGGGCCATGGGGACCCGTCTCAGCACTGGAAGTCCTGCTCAGAGGGACTTCCATGAAGGTCTGTTTTCGGTGCTCAATAGATGCCCATTGCTCCTCAAGAGATGCCATTCTATTCAGAGCACTCACCATGTTTTTGATACCCTGGCGACTAAGCTCCTCCATGGCCACAGCCCTCCTCTCCTCGGCTGCAGCCCTCCTCTCCTCGGCCACAGCCCTCCTCTCCTCGGCTGCAGCCCTCCTCTCCTCGGCAGTAGCCAGCCTTACCACGGAGGTTGCCAACCTTTCCGTGGTGATGCTTTCATGCGCCAATGACTCCAATAAGGCTCTGCTCATGCTCGCCATGGACTCCTCCATTCGCTCCACACTCGCAGCGACCCTGGAGACAAAACCTGCCAGAGACTCCTGCATCTGTGCATGGAGATCCATCACCTCCTCTCTTGCAGATGGACCCAGAGGCATAGGGTCGACATGCAGCTGAGCTGAGCTGGCAGAGGCCTGCGCCCTCCAACGAGGACTCTCCACTGCTGTCCCTGTCTCCACACTCTGCTGATGCTCACTTGTGAGCTGTGATACACCAGGTGACAACACTACTCTATGTCCCGAAGGTCCCACCGAGGTGTGAGTGTCTGCGCTGGTGCTGGGTGCACTTACTTCTACTGACGCTGCGCCCTCAGAGGCTGGAGCTTCCTCTGAGGAGTCTGGCAGCAAAGCCTCTTCCTCCTCGGCAGTGGCAATGGGGGCTCTGGATGGTCCTGTGGGGGAGTAAAGGAAAGAGTTAGAGATGTGATGCCAAGGCTACTTGCACATTGCATTTGGCAGATGCTCATAAGTCCAAATGATGTGGCTTCAGAATCATAGCAGCAACTCATGCTATGTCAATGAGAGAGATGGGGAACTATTCTGTCACCAGCTTGCGGGCTTGCTCCTGTCTCTCCTGCCCCAGCATCCACAGGCACGTCAGCCCCAGCAATCTCGATCGCAGCTTCCTCCCAGGGGCTCATGTGGGCGATTGAGGGTGGTCCTCCTCCAGTCCTCGCACGCTCTCATCTATTGTGAGCTTGTAGGAGTCTCTGCACTCCGAGCAAAGAATCTTTAAACTCACTAGTAGTTAACAAACTGAGTTTAATGTACTAAAACTTTACAAAACAAGAAAATGCAGGAGAAGCTCTAAACAGGTCTATTCACTATCACTCCACACGAGGACTAGCTGGAAAACGACCTCTACCTCTGACGTCATGACGTCATCATGTTTCCCGCCGTTGGAACGTCACATGACCCACGTGATGACGTCATCGCGTCAGATCGTGATTTTGTCGATCTAGCTCTGTTTAACCAGAGCCAACATTAACAGGTAATAAACATGATTAACGGCAATTGTACAAGTCACTGTGAGAGTCTCTTAGTGGCTTTGCCACATATGCCCCCCCAGAATTGTCTTTAACGAGAAGAGTCAATCGCTGAGGAGGTCGGACAAGCCTGTTGGACCGACTCCTAAATTCCCAGAGGGGAAAACGCTGAGCAGGCGGCGAACTGGCAGGTAACACGGCGCTGTCAGGTGTGGCGGCGGCCGGCGGCCGGCTGCGGCGCGGAGGCTGCGCCAGCTCGATCGGTCGTTCGAGGTCCAGGTGCGCAGGCTTAAGGCGATCGACAAAGATGTGATCAGGCTTGCCCCCAACGTCGATCACGAAACTCTTGTCCCCTGCCTGCAAAACTTGGAAGGGCCATGCATAAGGAGGTGCGAGCGGGGTACGATGGCCGCTTTGGCGCACAAAAACGAACTTGGCCTTCGACAACTCCCCCAGGACGTTGGACGAAGGCAAACCGCGCTGTGAGGTCAGAACTGGGCAGAAACAGCGGGCTGCATCCCGGTGGGTCTCTCTTTGCCTGGCCGTGGACCATGGCCGCGTAGGGGACGGCAGGAATTCACCTGGAACTCGAAGTGGTTGCTCATAAACCATCTCCGCCGCCGCCGACTGGAGATCTTCCTTCGGCGCCGTGTGGAGTCCTAACATGACCCACGGCAGTTTGTCGACCCAGGATGCATCCAGAAGGCTGGCCCTGAGCGACGCCTTCAAGGAACGGTGGAACCGCTCGCACAGGCCGTTCGCTTACGGGTGATAGGCCGTAGTGTGGTGGAGTTTAACGCCCAACACGGAAACCACCTCATTCCACAGTTCGGATGAAAATTGCGGCCCACGATCCGACGAAATACCGCAGGGACACCAAACCGGGCTACCCATGATGAAACGAAAGCTCGAGCAACATCTGCAGAGGTGGTGGACGTCATGGGGACTGCCTCCGGCCACCTCATGGTGCGATCCACCATTGTCAAAAGGTACGTAAAGCCCCGGGACGGTGGAAGCGGGCCCACTAAGTCAATGTGAATGTGATCAAATCGCCGCTCCGGGACCTCGAAGATGGCGAGCGGGGCCCTGACATGCCGCTGCACCTTGGCCCGTTGGCAAACAACACAGGTGTTCGCCCAGTCTCTGACGTCTTTGCGTATTCCCCTCCATACGAATTTGGAGACCAGCAGCTTTTGCGACGTCCACACTCCAGGATGCGATAGGCCGTGTATGGCGTCAAAAACAGCCCGGTGCCATTTAGATGGGACAATCGGACGGGGTGCACCCAACGAAACATCGCAGAGCAGAGTAGTACCTGCGGAATGGAACGGCACATCCCTCGGCTGGAGGCTGGCTGGAACCGAACGAAAAACCTGGGTCTCTGGGTCGGCCGCTTGGTCAACCGCCATCTGTGTGTAGTCAATGCCCAATTGGACGGCCTGGACGGTGGCATGGGATAGGCAATCGGCGATGACGTTGTCCTTACCGGCCACATGCCGGACGTCGGTGGTGAACTCCGATATGTACGTCAGCTACCTTTGCTGCCGAGCCGACCATGGTTCCGCAGACTTGGCCATTGCGAACGTCAATGGCTTGTGGTCAACAAACGCGATGAAGCGGCGCCCTTCGAGGAGGAAGCGAAAATGGCGGATGGCCAAAAACAAAGCCAACACCTCTCGGTCGAAAGTACTGTACCGGCGCTCATGCCGTTGTAGCTGGCGGCTAAAAAAGGCCAGAGGTTGCCACGCGCCGTCGACCCACTGCTCCTGGACGGCCCCCACCGCGTAGTCTGACGCGTCCGTCATGAGAGCGATGGTGGCTCCCGGCAGGGGGTGTGCCAACATGGTCGCGTTGGCGAGCGCAGTCTTTGTCTCCTCGAAAGCGCGATCCATGTCTTGCGACCATACCACGGGCTCCTTTCCCGTCGTGCCCCTGAGGGCCTCGTAGAGCGGACGCATAAGCTGCGCTGCCCTGGGGATGAAACGATGATAGAAGTTCACCATCCCCAGGAACTCCTGTAAGGCTTTCATGGATTTCGGTTTCGGGAACTCCGCGATCGCCTCCACCTTGACTCGAAGTGGCATTGCCCCAGCGGGGGTTATGCGGTGGCCCAGGAAATCAAGTTGCGCTAGGCCGAAACGGCATTTGTCCGGGTTAACGATGAGGCCGTGCTGCTGAAGCCGTCGAAAAAGGACCTGAAGGTGCTCGAGGTGTTCCTCCTTGGAGGTGCTGGCAATCAGAATATCATCCAAATAAACAAATAAAAATTCAAGGTCCCGCAGGACTGAATCCATGAGGCGATGAAACGCCTGCGCCGCGTTCTTAAGTCCAAAGGGCATTCGTAGGAATTCAAAAAGTCCAAAGGGGGTAATGACCGCCGTCTTTTCGAAATCTTGAGGGTGCACTGGACCCTGGTGGTAACCACGGACGAGGTTGACTTTCGAGAAGATGGACGTCCCTGCCAAATGTGCTGAGAAGTCCTGTATATGGGGAATGGGGTATTGGTCGGGCGTCATTATCTCATTGAGGCGGCGATAATCACCACAGGGCCGCCATCCCCCGCCGGGCTTGGGGACGATGTGGCGCGGGAAGGACCAGGGACTACTGGACCGACGGATGATCCCCATTTTCTCCATCACGGCGAACTCCGCCTTCGCTGCCGCTAGCTTGCTGGGCTTTAAACATCGCGCCCTGGCGTAAACGGGAGAGCCGGTAGTTGAAATATGATAATCCACCCTATGCTTGACGGTTGAAGCCGAAAAGGAGGGCTTCCTCAGCTCGGGGAACTCCTCGAGGAGACGGGCGAAATCGTTGGGCGGTGGCCGCGCACATGAAATCGTGTGTGACGCAGCCGTGCTGCGCGCCCCTGAAATATCGTCAAGCGTGGCGGCGTGAATGAGGCGTTGATTTTTCACATCCACCAACAGGCCGTTGGCGCCCAAAAAGTCGGCACCCAACAGGGCCTGCGAGATTTGAGCGGTGATGAAATTCCAGGTGAAAAGCTGTCCACCGAAACAGACTTGGACGAGCCGCTTTCCGCAAGTGCGGATCGAACCCCCGTTGGCCGCTTGCAGAGGGGGACCCCGTCCGCCGGACCGAAGGTCAATGACCGAGGCGGGAAGTATGCTGCATTGCGCCCCCGTGTTGCATAGAAAACGACGGCCCGAGATGGAGTCAGTTAAGTAGGTGAGATTCCCGGAAGCGCCGATCGCCATCGTGGCCGCGGGGGAAGTACCGGGACCGGCGTGCTTGACTCGTGGCGGTCTATTCGACGGTCTGGTAACGAAACTGCACGGTGGGTGGCAGCAGCGGGTCTTCGGGCCAAAACGAGCATGGTAGTAGCAGTAATCGGTTGTCGGAGGCGCCGTGGTCGGAGCCGGGGCCAGGCTCCTCGTGGCGGGGCGTTGCGCGATGGCACAGCATTGTTGCCGGACTGCGTAAATCTTATCCGCCTCTTCGGCGAGCGCGACGCAGTCTGCGGCTTCTGCTCGGGCGAGGGCTGCCTGGACTTGCTCGGGGAGCTGAGTAAGGAACAGCTCGCGAAACAGAAAGCACTGGGGCTCGGACCCCAGGAGAGTCAGCATGTGGCTCATAAGCTCCGAGGGTTTGGAGTCACCTAACCCTGGTAGCGTCAGCAAACGGTGAGCGCGCTCCGCTTTGGTAAGACCAAATACCTGCAGCAATCGTGTCTTGATGGCTACATACTTGTCAGCAGTCGGGGGACTCTCCAGAAGGCTGATGATTCTCGACGCCGTCGAGCTATCGAGGGCGGAGACCACGTGGAGATATCTGGTCTGGTCCTGTACGACGTTGCGGAGTTCAAATTGCACCTCGGCTTGCACAAACTGTAGTATATGTACCTTTAAGGGGAGAACTATTTTTACAGCTCCTGAATACTGTAGTACCGGCAGTGACCACACCTGTATATAAACCCTGAGTAGGGATCTGTACTGTTAGTTTTTAGAGTAACCCTCATCCAGTAAACACCTGTTGTTTGTTATCTGCAGTCTCTGTCTATTTATTGAAGGACACCATACATCAAGAGACACGGATTTAACAGTGGCGACGAGAAGTGGATTCAAACCTACCTGAAAGAAGAAAAAAAAAGAAGGCCGAGTCCAGAAATACGGGCGTCGACCATCCAGAGAAGACTTGAGCATTACAGAGGAGGCTGTTAAGAGCTGGGCTTGGTTCTCCAGTCACGACGATCCAGCGCAACGGGCTGGCAACAGGTACGGCGTAGACCCTTCCCGGACAGCGACGGCACAGATAAAGGCCGAGCAGCGTCGACGGGGTAAGAGAGAGGGTAAAGCGCACAGGGCGCAGCCGGGGTTGAAGACCGAGCGGCATCGACGAAAACAAAAAAAAAAAGAGAGAGAGAGGGTAGAGCGCACAGGGCGCAGCCGGGGTTCGGGACTGAGCGGCGTCAACGAGAGAGGCGCGCAGGAAAATGCGCAGAGCGCAGTCAGTGATCAAGGGCCGAGCAGCGTCCGCGGAGAAGAAAGGGAAGCGCGGGAGACGCCATCTGAGCCGCAGCGGAGAAGAAGGGAGAGCGCGGGAGACGCCATTTTTTTTTTAGCTGCAGCGAAGCAGAAGGGAGAGCGCGGGAGACGCCATTTTGTTTGAGCCGCAGCAGAGAAGGGAGAGCGCGGGAGACGCCATTTTTTTTTGGAGCCACAGCGGAGAAGAAGGGAGAGCGCGGGAGATGCCATTTTGAGCCAGTCTAACCACACCCAGGGATGCCAAAGAGTGGCAGTGTCACAGCGTTCAACAGTGAAGTCGAAGATTGGAAGACATATGTCGAACGCATAGAAGTGTACTGCAAGGCGAATTAAGTGCCAGATGACCGGAAAGCGCTGGTATTGTTGAATTCAATGGGTGCAAAAACGTATGGCTTGCTGCGAAACCTAGTAACCCCAGAGAAGCCAGCGGAAAAGGATTTTGAAAACATAGTGTCAATACTACAGGACCACTTAGACCCCACACCGCTGCTGATAGCGGAAAGATTTAAGTTTCACAAAAGGAACCAGCATAAAGTAATGCTGAGTTTTTAACGGAACTGCGCAAGCTATCGAAACACTGCCAGTTTGGAATGGGATTAGCAGATACTTTAAGGGACAAGAAAAAGGATCTTACGCTGGACAAGGCTTTCAGCATGGCAGTATCACACGAAGCAGCAGCACGGGACGCGGCAGAGATACAACGGAGACCGCAAGAATATGGCACCAATGAAATGTCATACGGAACAGTAAAGTGCTATCGCTGCGGCAGAACAATCAATCAAATCAAATCAAATCAACTTTTATTGTCATTGTTAGTGCACAAGTGCAGTACAACAAAATGTAGGCTTGCGGCTCCCGAGAGTGTACATTTGGATTAAGACATTTAAACATTCAACATACATTTGGCTTGTAGTATATTAACATAACATAACCATAATAAAGTGCATTGGCAGATGTGCAGGCTTTAGAGTTTGTTTGTGGAGTTCAGTAGGGTGACAGCCCTGGGAAAGAAGCTGTTCCTAAATCTGGTCGTACGGGTGCGAATGCATCTGTAGCATCTCCCATATGGCAGGAGGGCGAACAGACTGTGGCTGGGGTGGGTAGGGTCTTTGATGATGGACCGTGACCTCCATAGACAGCGTTTCTGGTATATGTGCTCTATGGTCGGTAGCCGGGTGCCGGTAATGCGTTGGGCAGTTTTGACTACCTGCTGCAGGGCTTTCCGGTCATAGTAGCTACAGCTGCCATACCATACTGTGATACAGTTTGTCAGGATGCTCTCTATAGTGCAGCGGTAAAAGTTAGAGAGGATCAGGGTGACAGGTTACATCCCTTCAGCCTCCTTAGGAAATATAGGCGCTGCTGGGCCTTCTTCACCAGAGAGGAGGTATTGAGGGACCAGGAGAGGTCTTCCGTGATGTGGACTCCGAGGAACTTAAAGCTGTCCACCCTTTCCACCACAGCCCCATTGATGTGGATGGGGGTGTGACTTCCGCCTTTGGACTTCCTGAAGTCCACAATGATTTCTTTGGTTTTCTTGATGTTAAGGGCCAGGTTGTTATCGGCGCACCACTTCACGAGATGCTGGACCTCCTCCCTGTAGGCTGACTCATCGTTGTTGGTGATCTGGCCTACTACCGTGGTGTCATCCGCAAACTTGATGATAGTGTTGGAACCATGAACAGCCACACAGTCGTGGGTGAAGAGGGAGTAGAGGAGGGGGCTCAGCACACATCCTTGTGGGGCCCCCGTGTTCAGGGTCGGGGGGGGGAAGGTGTGGTTACCTAATTTGACAGACTGGGGTCTGTTTGTTAGGAAGTCCAGGGTCCAGTTGCAGAGGGAAGTGTTCAGGCCAAGAGTTTGGAGTTTGGTGGCCAGCTTGTTGGGGACGATAGTGTTGAATGCTGAGCTGTAGTCTATGAACAGCATTCTGATGTAGGTCTCCTTCCCATCTAGGTGATTCAGTGCCGAGTGTAGAGCAGTTGTGATTGCATCCTCCATTGATCTGTTTGCACGATAGGCAAACTGGTGTTGGTCAAGAGAGGCGGGAACACTGGCTTTGATGTGGGCTAAGACCAGTCTCTCGAAACACTTCATTATGATGGGTGTGAGTGCGACAGGTCGATAGTCGTTCAGGCACGTCACAGCCGTTTGTTTTGGCACAGGAAAAATGGTAGCGGTCTTGAAGCATGTAGGGACTACTGCCTGGGCCAATGACAGATTGAAGATGGCGGTGAAGACATCAGCCAGCTGATCAGCACATTCCTTGAGTACCCGTCCAGGGATGCTATCCGGTCCAGCAGCCTTTTGTGTGTTCACTCCGCGTAGAACACCCCTTACGTCGGAGGTCGACAGAGTGAGCACCTGGTCTTCCGGGGGTGGCAAGGCTTTGGTAGCCGGCTCCCTGTTGTCCCTGTCGAGGCGAGCGTAGAATTTGTTAAGCTCCTCCGGAAGGGAGGCATCGCTAACCGGGGGGCTGGTGTTTTTGCCCTTGTAGTCAGTGATGGACTGGATGCCTTGCCACATGCGCCGGGGGTCCGAGTTGTTGTGGAAGTGATCCTCTATCCGCAGTGTCTGTTTCCTTTTGGCAGTCCTGATACCCTTTTTTAGGTTGGTCCTAGCTGCACTGTAAGCCGCCGCGTCGCCAGATTTAAATGCTGTGTCGCGTGCTTTCAACAGTGAGCGGACCTCTCCGTTCATCCAGGGTTTCTGGTTGGGGTATGTCCTGATATTTTTATGGGTCGTGACGACCTCGACGCAGCTGTTGATGTAGAATAGCACTGTGGATGTGTATTCCTCGATGTCATTATGGGCAAACATGCCCCAATCAGTGCATTCGAAGCAATCCTGAAGCTCCGATACTGCCCCCTCTGGCCATACTTTCACTGCTCTCACTGACGTTCTCCCTCTTTTGATGAGCGGTTTGTATGCCGGGGCTAGAAACAGGGAGAGGTGGTCAGACTTCCCAAGGTGGGGGCAGGGAATGGCCTTATAAGCGTCTACAATGCTCGTGTAGACTTGATCCAGTGTGTTCTCCCCTCTTGTGGGGCAGGAAACATTCTGGTGGAATTTCGGTAGTACAGTTTTTAGGTTTATGTGATTGAAGTCCCCCGCGATGATAAAAGTTCCGTCTGGGTGCGCAGTTTGTTGTTCGCTGATGGCCCTGTAGAGGTCCTTCAGTGCTAGTTTGGCATTAGCGTGTGGTGGGATGTAGACCGCAGTGATGATAACAGCCGTGAATTCCCAAGGCAGGTAGAAGGGTCTGCACCTTACCATGAGGAATTCCAAATCAGCCGAGCAGGATCTATCGATTATGTCCGTGTTAGTGCACCAGGCATTGTTAGTGTAAATGCACAAACCGCCTCCCATGCTCTTACCGGAGTCTGCAGTTCTGTCGGCGCGGAAGACCGTGCGTCCTTCTACTTGGACGGTGGTGTCAGGGATGTCAACACACGACCATAAGGATTGCTGGTTCAAGGACCAAGTGTGCAGGCAGTGTGGAAAAGTAGGACACATAGCAAGAGTCTGCAGGTCGAAAAAGAAAACCAGCAGCAAGAAATCCCCACAGGAGAAGTACAAGAAGGTACATAAGGTGACGGAGAGCAGTTCAGATGAACTGCAGAGTGACACAGACTCCGGAAGCAAGGAGCTGGGTTGTCTGAAACTACATAATGTGATCAAAACGGAGGATCACCAAACTATTTGGGTCACGCTCAAGATAGCCGGAGTCCAAGTGAAAATGGAATTGGACACAGGATCAGCCCAAACAGTCATAAACCGAAGGGACTACAAGCGGCTATTCTCACATATACCCTTGAGCGATACGGAGATTGTCTTGAAGACGTACACGGGGCAAAAAGTCTACCCCAAAGGAAAAATAAGGGTGAACGTGATATACAACGGCAAGGAAACACCAAAAATGGACTTATATGTATTGCCAGATGGAGGACCACCACTACTAGGACGTGAATGGATCCGGAAGATACAGTTAGATTGGCATGCCATACAAGCACTGACGGTAGATGCCAAAAAGGATGACGACGTCACACCTGGACGACTGTCAAAAATGCTAACTGACGCACAAGAAGTGTTCCAGGAGGGACTCGGAACACTAAAAGGCATAGCAGCGACGATCAAAATAGAGGAAAATGCAAGCCCAAAGTTTTTTAAGGCCCAGCCGTCGAAGCAGAGCTGGAAGGTTTGGAACGTTCAGGAGTACTGTCCAAAGTGGACTGGAGCGAGTGGGCTACACCCATCGTTCCTGTAATGAAGAGGTCGTTGAGTAATACGCCTGGGGAACCAAAGAAGGTTCGCATCTGTGGGGACTTTAAGGTGACAGTGAACCCAGTCCTTCACACTGTACAATATCCGCTTCCGCGGATTGAAGATATTTTCGCCTCGCTATCTGGAGGGAAACGCTTCACTAAGATTGATCTGGCCCAGGCGTACCTGCGAATGGAGGTAGAAGAAGCCTCGAAACAGTACCTCACGATCAACACTCATAAAGGTCTCTACCGATACAACCGGCTGGTGTTCGGGGTAGCATCAGCTCCGGCTATTTGGCAAAGGGCAATGGATCAAGTCCTGCAAGGGATTCCAGGGACCCAGTGTTATTTGGACGACATCCTGGTCACGGGCGAAAATGACAGTGATCACCTCGCCAACCTGGAGCAGGTGCTCACTAGATTGAAGGATTATGGGCTCCGAGCTAATCGCCACAAATGCGAGTTTTTCCAGAAGCAGATCTCGTATTGTGGCCACGTTATTGATGAAGAGGGGTTTCATAAGTCCCCTGAAAAGATTGAGGCAGTAGTCAGGGCTCCAGCACCGGAAAATGTGTCACAACTGAGGTCGTTCCTTGGGTTGGTGAACTACTACCATAAGTTCTTTCCGAATTTGTCTACAGTACTACACCCACTGAACACCCTACTGCAAACGAGGGTACCATGGAAGTGGAATGACGAATGTAAACGAGCTTTCCAGAAATGCAAAGAATTGATCACATCAAAAGAGGTGTTGGCTCATTTCAACCCAGCACTACCAATTCGGTTGCGTGTGATGCATCACCCTATGGCATTGGAGCGGTGCTGTCGCACAAATTCCCGGACGGCTCGGAGAGGCCAGTAGCCTTTGCGTCTCGGTCACTAACCTCAGCCGAGCGTAACTACGCCCAGATTGACAGGGAGGCCCTCAGCCTAGTGTGGGGAGTAAAAAAGTTCATCCGCTATCTGCACGGGCAGAGGTTCACCTTGCTGACTGACCACCAACCACTTGTCTCCATCTTTAATCCAAAGAAGGGCGTTCCGGTGATGACTGCGCAACGGCTACAAAGATGGTCCCTTTTTCTAGGGGCGAACCAATATGAAATCGAGTATAAGGGCACGAAGCAGCATGGAAACGCTGATGGGCTATCACGCCTGCCACGGCCTACTGCGGAGGAAGCACCAGCAGTGGACCCTGTCGAAATATTTTATTCGACTATGATTGAATGCTTGCCAGTAACTAACGCTGATATAGAGAAGGAGACCCGAAATGACCCGACACTGTCTCAGGTATATGACTTGACGGTGAAGGGATGGCCAACACATGGCGACTCATTGTTGCCAGCATTCTCATCCAGAAGAGAACAGCTGTCAGTATGCCAGGGGACCTTGATGTGTGGATCCCGAGTGGTAATTCCACCCAAGTTAAGGGAGAGTGTGCTCAATGAGCTTCACGAAGGCAATCTGGGAGGGGTGAAAATGAAAAGCCTTGCTAGGGCTTATGTGTGGTGGCCGGGGATCGATCAGCAAATCGAGGACCTGACAAAGAGCTGCTCAGGATGCCAGGAGGTCCAAGATGCACCACCACATGCCCCTCTACACCCATGGGAGTGGCCATCATCTCCATGGCAATGGGTGCATATTGATTTTGCTGGTCCATTCATGGACTCAATGTTTTTAATAGCAGTGGATGCGCACTCGAAATGGCCTGAGGTGATCAAAATGTCCTCCACCACCACGGAGAAAACTATTGCAGTCCTACAGACCATATTTGCCTGGAACGGCTTGCCAGAGCAGATTTGCTCTGACAACAGACCACAGTTTGTGTCCGAAGAGTTTCGAAGATTTATGAAAAGGAATGGGGTAAGGCATTACACATCCGCCCCGTATCATCCAGCCACAAATGGATTGGCTGAGAGGTTCGTACAAACCTTTAAAAAAGCAGTAAGGGCCATGTGCGATGACGACATTCCACTGCAGCATAAGGTGGACAATTTCCTGTTAGCCTACAGAAATGCGACACATGCAGTCACCAACCAGACCCCGGCCATGATGTCCTTTAACCGAAGGTTGAGATCTCGTCTGGATTTGCACAGACCAAATGTACGAAGAGATGTTGAGAATAGGCAATTCCAGCACATCAATGAGAAGCCGACAAGGAGCTTCAATGTAGGGCAACCAGTCTTGGCCCGCTACTACCGAACAGAGAAATGGCAACCAGGAACGATATGCACACGGCAGGGGCCACTAATGTACACAGTGGATGTTGAGACGCCATGTCGACCAGATCCTAGAGTCACAGGAACGAGTCAACCCCAGGTCTCGCGTACCTGGTGATGAACCCGACATACAGGTAGCATCTACCCCTGAAACAGTAGCATCGGAAGCTGATGAACCAACCGACGACAGGGGGCCAGAATCGCCTCTGCACTAAGAGCAAGACACTCAGGAAAGGCGCTATCCAGAAAGGATCAGGAAGCCGCCCCAAAGACTGAATTTATAAATGGACTATTTGCAGTTAATGTTGCATGTTAAAAGTGTTAATTGTTAAATGAATGTTATGGTACTGTTAATCTAAAAGGGGAGGAATTGTAGTGTATGTACCTTTAAGGGGAGAACTACTTTTTACAGCTCCTGTATACTGTAGTACCGGCAGTGACCACACCTGTATATAAACCCTGAGTAGGGATCTGTACTGTTAGTTTTTAGAGTAACCCTCATCCAGTAAACACCTGTTGTTTGTTATCTGCAGTCTCTGTCTATTTATTGAAGGACACCATACATCAAGATACACGGATTTAACACAAACCAAGAGGCCGCCTGTTGTTCCCAGAATTGGGGGAGCTTCAAGACCACTGCATTGGCCTCCATTCCTGGCCCGTGTTCTGTGTTCACCGCGAAAAACGATCGCGAGGATTCGGGGTCACCAATGTAGGAGTCTCTGCACTCCTAGCAAAGAATCTATAAACTCACTAGTAGTTAACAAACTGAGTTTAATGTACTAAAACTTTACAAAACAAGAAAATGCAGGAGAAGCTCTAAACAGGTCTATTCACTATCACTCCACATGAGGACTAGCTGGAAAACGCCCTCTACCTCTGACATCATGACTGTAGTGTATGTACCTTTAAGAGAGAACTACTTTTAAAGCTCCTTTATACTGTAGTACCGGCAGTGACCACACCTGTATATAAGCCTTGAGCATGCCTCTGTACTGCCAGTCTTGAGACTACCCTACTCCAGTAAACACCTGTTGATTGTTAAGTTACAGCCTCCGTGTAGTTATTGGAAAACACCCTACTTTAAGAATCACGGATCTAACAGCGGCGACGAGGTCGATTCGAATATGCCTGCAACTCTGCATTTCCCTTCAAGGATTCGCTCCGGGAGGACGGTGGAAGAAAGTCGAGGCCAGAAGCACGGGCGTCGACCACGAGCAACCGCCCAGTCATCCGGCAGAGAGTAAACATAGCAGGGGAGGCTGTTGAGAGCCGGGCTTGGTTCCCCAGCCACGCCGATCCAGCAACAGACTGGCAACAGGTACAGCGCAGACCCTTCCCGGACAGAGGCGGCTGGAGCCGACCGACGGCATAGAAAAAGCTGAGCAGCTTCGACGGGGTAAGAGAGAGGGTGAAGCGCACAGGGTGCGGCCGGGGGTTGAAAACTGAGCATCGTCGAGGAAAAACAAACAGAGAGAGAGAGAGGGTAAAGCAGCAGCTGGGTTCAGGACCGAGCGACGGCAACAGGAAAGGCGCACAGGAGAACGCACAGAGCACAGCCAGGGCTCAAGGGCTGAACCGCATCCGCGGGGAGAAGAAGGAAGAGCATGGGAGACGCCATTGAGCCGCAGAGATGAAGGGAGAGCGCGGGAGACGCCATTTTTAGAAGCCGCAGCGGAGAAAAAGGGCGAGCGCGGGAAGAAAGGAAAACGCGGGAGACGCCATTTTGTGCCAGCAGAGAAGAAGAGAGCGCGCGGGAGACGCCATTTTAGACAGTTAAATCACACCCAGGGATGTCGAAGAGTGGCAGTATCACTGCGTTCGACAATGAAGTCGAAGATTGGGCGACATATGTGGAATGCATTGAGGTGTACTGCAGGGCAAATGATGTGCCAGATGCTAGGAAAGCACTGGTTTTGTTAATTCCATAGGTGCAAAAACTTATGGCTTACAGCGAAACCTAATAACCCCAGAGAAGCCCATGGATAAGAATTTCGAAAGCATAGTAGAAATCCTACAGGACCACTTAAACCCCACACCGCTGCTGATAACAGAAAGATTTAAGTTCCACAAAAGGAACCAGCATAAAGACGAAAGTAATGCTGAGTACTTAACGGAACTGCACAAGCTATCGAAATACTGCCAGTTTGGCGTGGGATTAGCAGATACGTTAAGGGACAAGTTTGTGTGTGGGCTTTAAAGTGAAGGAACCCAGAAACGGCTTCTATCAGAATAGGATCTTACGCTGGACAAGGCTTTCAGCATGGCAGTATCACACGAAGCAGCCGCACGGGGCACTGCAGAGATACAACGGAGGCCGCAAGAATATGGCACCAATGAAATGTCATATGTAGCAGGGAAGTGTTATCGCTGCGGCAGAACAACACACGACCAGAAGGATTGTTGGTTCAAGGACCAAGTGTGCAGACAATGTGGAAAAGCAGGACACGTAGCAAGAGTCTGCAGGTCAGGGAAGAAAACCAACAGCAAGAAATCTCCACAGGAGAAGTACAAAAAGGTACATAAGGTGATGGACAGTAGTTCAGACGAACAGGGAAGTGATACAGACTCCGGAAGCAAGGAGCTGGGTTGTCTGAAACTACATAAGGTAACCAAAATGGAGGATCACCAGACTATCTGGGTCACACTCAAGATAGACGGAGTCCAAGTGAAAATGGAATTGGACACTGGATCAGCCCTAACAGTCATAAACCAAAGGGACTACAAGCGGCTATTTTCACATATACCCTTGAAAGCTACAGAGATTGTCTTGAAGACGTACACGGGGCAAAAAGTTTATCCCAAAGGAAAAATAAGGGTGAAAGTGATATACAAAGGCCAGGAAATACCTAAAATGGACCTATATGTCTTGCCAGATGGAGGACCACCACTACTAGGACGTGAATGGATCCGGAAGATACAATTAGATTGGCATTCCATACAGGCACTGAAGGTTGAGGCCAAAAAGGATGACGACGTCACACCTGGACGACTGTCAAAAATGCTAACTGACGCACAAGAAGTGTTCCAGGAGGGACTCGGGACACTAAAAGGCATAACAGCAACGATTAAAATAGAGGAAAATGCAAGCCCAAAGTTTTTTAAGGCCAGACCAGTGCCTTATGCGATCCGCCCAGCCGTCGAAGCAGAGCTGGAAGGGTTGGAACGTTCAGGAGTACTGTTCAAAGTAGACTGGAGCGAGTGGGCTACACCCATCGTTCCTGTAATGAAGAGGTCGTTGAGTAATATGCCTGGGGAACCAAAGAAGGTCCGCATCTGTGGGGATTTTAAGGTGACAGTGAACCCAATCCTTCACACAGTACAATATCCGCTTCCACGGATTGAGGATATTTTCGCCTTGTTATCTGGAGGTAAACGCTTCACCAAAATTGATCTGGCCCAGGCGTACTTGCAAATGGAGGTAGAAGAAGACTCGAAACAATACCTCATGATCAACACTCAGAAAGGTCTCTACCAATACAACCGGCTGGTGTTCGGGGTGGCATCGGCTCCGGCTATTTGGCAAAGGGCAATGGATCAAGTCCTGCAAGGGATTCCAGGGACCCAGTGTTATTTGGACGACATCCTGGTCACGGACGAAAATGACAGTGATCACCTCGCCAACCTGGAGAAGGTGCTCACTAGATTAAAGGAATATGGGCTACGAGTTAATCGCCACAAGTGCGAGTTTTTCCAGAAGCAGATCTCGTATTGTGGCCACGTTATTGATGAAGAGGGGTTACATAAGTCCCCTGAAAAGATTGAGGCAGTAGTCAAGGCTCCAGCACCGGAAAATGTGTCACAACTGAGTTCGTTCCTCGGGCTGCTGAACTACTACCATAAGTTCTTGCCAAATTTGTCTACCGTACTACACCCACTGAACCCCCTACTGCAAACGGGGGTACCATGGAAGTGGAATGACGAATGTAAACGAGCTTTCCAGAAGTGCAAAGAATTGATCACATCAAAAGAGGTGTTGGCCCATTTCAATCCAGCACTACCAATTCGGTTGGCATGTGATGCCTCACCCTATGGTATTGGAGCGGTGCTGTCGCACAAATTCCCAGACGGGTTGGAGAGGCCAGTAGCCTTTGCGTCTCGGTCACTAACCTCAGCCGAGCGCAACTACGCCCATATCGACAGGGAGGCCCTCAGCCTAGTATGGGGAGTAAAAAAATTCAACCACTATCTGCATGGGCAGAAGTTCACCTTGCTGACTGACCACCAACCACTTGTCTCCATCTTTAATCCAAAGAAGGGCGTTCCGGTGATGACTGCACAACGGTTACAAAGACGATCCCTTTTTCTAGGGGCGAACCAATATGAAATAGAATATAAAGGCACGAAACAGCATGGAAACGCTGATGGGCTATCACGCTTGCCACTGCCTACTGTGGAGGAAGCACCAGCAGTGGATCCTATCGAGATATTTTATTCGTCAATAATTGAACGATTACCAGTAACTAACGCAGATATAGAGAAGGAGACCCGCAATGATCCGACACTGTCTCGGGTATATGATTTGACGGTGAGGGGATGGCCAACACATAACGACTCACTGTTGCCAGCATTCTCATCCAGAAGAGAACAGCTGTCAGTATGCCAGGGGACAGTGATGTGTGGATCCAGAGTGGTAATTCCACCCAAGTTAAGGGAGAGAGTGCTAAATGAGCGTCACGAAGGTCATCTGGGAGGGTTGAAAATGAAAAGCCTTGCTAGGGCTTATGTGTGGTGGCCGGGGATTGATCAACAAATCGAGGCCCTAACTAAGAGCTGCTCAGGATGCCAGAAGGTCCAAAATGCACCACCACATGCCCCTCTACACCCATGGAAGTGGCCCTCCTCTCCATGGCAATGGGTGCATATTGATTTTGCTGGTCCATTCATGGACTCAATGTTCTTAATAGCAGTGGATGCGCACTCAAAATGGCCTGAGGTGATAAAAATGTCCTCAACCACTACAGAGAAAACGATTGCAGTCCTACAGACCATATTTGCCAGGAACGGCTTGCCAGAGCAGATTTGCTCTGATAATGGAGCACAGTTTGTGTCCGAAGAGTTTCGGAAATTTATGAGAAGGAATGGGGTAAGGCATTACACATCCGCCCCGTATCATCCAGCCACAAATGGATTGGCTGAGAGGTTCGTACAAACCTTTAAAAAGGCGATAAAGGTCATGTGCGATGATGAAATTCCACTGCAGCATAAGGTGGACAATTTCCTGTTAGCCTACAGAAATGCGACACATGCAGTTACCAACCAGACCCCGGCCATGATGTCCTTTAACCGAAGGTTGAGATCTCGTCTGGATTTGCTCAGACCAAATGTGCGAAGAAATGTTGAGGATAAACAATTCCAGCACATCAATGAGAAGCCGACAAGGAGCTTCAATGTAGGACAACCAGTCTTGGCCCGTGACTACCGAACAGAGAAATGGCAACCCGGAACGATATGCACATGGCAGGGGCCATTAATGTACACAGTGGATGTCGGGGAGAACATTGTGAGACGCCACGTCGACCAGATCTTAGCGTCACAGGAATGAGTGAACCCCATGACTCGCGTACCTTGGGATGAACCCGACATACCGGTAGCATCTACCTCAGAAACAGTAGCAGTGGGAACTGATGAACTAACCGATGAAAGGGGGCCAGAATCGTCTCCGCACCAAGAACAAGAACCTCAGGAAAGGCACTATCCAGAAAGGATCAGGAAGCCGCCCCAAAGACTGAATCTATAAATAGTCTATTTCTGTTTAATGTGCATGTTAAAGTGTTAATTGTTATTTGCATATTATGGGTACTGCTAATCTAAAAGGGGAGGAATTGTAGTGTATGTACCTTTAAGAGAGAACTACTTTTACAGCTCCTGCATACTGTTGTACCGGCAGTGACCACACCTGTATATAAGCCTTGAGCATGCCTCTGTACCCCAGTCTTGAGACTACCCTACTCCAGTAAACACCTGTTGATTGTTAAGTCACAGCCTCCGTGTAGTTATTGGAAAACATCCTACTTTAAGAAACACGGATCTAACAATGACATCATCACGTTTCCCGCCGTTGGAACGTCACATGACCCATGTGATGACGTTATTGCGTCAGATCGCGATTTTGTCGATCTAGCTCTGTTTAACCAGAGCCAACATTAACAGGTGATAAACATGATTAAAGGCAATTGTACAAGTCACTGTGAGAGTCTCTTAGTGGCTTTGCCACAAGCTCTCTTTTCCTGCAATGAGGGAGACAAGTGGAGTTTGAGTGAGAGTAGAGGAGTGAGTGTAGAGATTGCATAGCATAGATACTTAGAAGGAGACAAAGATGTTGTGAGGCTGCAAGGCCAAGGTCCCTCCCTGTGTGTTGTCAGTTGTGTTCCAAGCATCAGAGTGAGAGGCAGTGTGAGGGCTGCATGGTGGAATAGTTATGTGAATGTGAGCATAGAGAGATAGGGAATGGGTAAGGGTGCATGGATGTGACTGTGAAGTGGGATGTGGAGGAAGAGATTGCTGAAGCTGAATGCTGTTGGGGAAAGGCAAGGGGGATCAGGTTGAGGGTGATGGAAACTTCGTACTTACTTTCCCTGTCCGGTGAAGATCATGGAAGCGCTTCCTGCACTGCATCCAGGTCCGACGGGTGACTCCCAGAGAGTTGACCTCTGCAGCCACCTCCATCCAGGCAGCCCTGGTCTCTTTGGGAGGCCTCCTCCTCCCTGAGCGAGGGTAGAGGACCTCCCTGTGTGCCCTTACCCCATCCACCAATGTCTGGAGTGACGTCTCGTCAAATTTTGCGGCAGCTCGGCCTCTGCTGCTGGCAGCAGCTGGTGCAAGCTCCTCTGCCATGCTGCAAGACTGGTTGAGAAGCCTGCAGAGGTTGAGAAGCTTGCTGGACACTTTAAAAGCACCACGAATGATGACATCATACTGTGGGGTTTTCTGACTGGAAATGGACAATTAATTTCAATTTCAATTTCAATTTCAAATTTTCAATTTCAATTTTATTTGTCACATAACCAAATACAACAAGTGAAATCCAGTCAGTGAAATGCTTTTTTCTTAACGAGCCGAGCGCACCAAGCAGCAATGGACACTTAGCTGCCTGGTACGCATGGAGCCCGCAAGGACGGCAGCCATCCTCATCAGCGCCATCGCAATAGGGTCCGCTCTCGCCTCGCTCCGCCTTTCCCGCACTCCTGCCCGACAATCTTCAGCTGCCGTGGTACCGGCGTCCCGGGCTTGCTTCTCCCTGGCTCTCCTTCCACCCAGTCTGACCTCCGAGCCTCCCGCGGTGTCTGACCTTCCAGGGCCTGCTTTTCCCGCCCTCGTATGTAATACTTTCTATGATATCAGCAATCGCGCAGGCAAACATCTGGAGTCCTTCAGGCATTTGCAGGGCAACTATATTAGCTTCTGCTTGTTTTATTCTCCAGATAGTCTTGTATATCTCAAAGTTGTAGTTACTGGGCAGTGCTCGTACAGCCTCCTGTAGCTCTTTGTCATTTAGGATTTCTTCGGGAATCTGATTAGCTACCCGACGATGGGGACCTGCATCTATGGCTATGCTTCTGTTCTTGGTGATGGCGGGAACCAATAGCTCGAGGCCCGGAGTGGGAGAGGGAGCCCCCGGGGCCAGGCTCGGGCCCCCGCCGTGAGCCGCCACTCCAGCCCAGGATCGCGTCGCTCGTTCCTCCGCCATCAGCCAGAGAGAGAAAGAGAGAGAGAGACCGCTGCACTCGCACCGCAGCGCCTGGATACAGACCCAGCAACTGCGGCCGGCTCGGGGGAGGGACTGAGGGGAGGGACTGAGGGGAGGGGGAGGGACTGAGGGGAGGGGGGACTTTTAGCAATTAGCAAGGATGCCCACACGTTGGAACTTAATTGGCCACTTGAGGGAAAATTGCATGCAGCTGGCTGACCCATTTTTTTGCGGGTCGGAACCCGGCATTCGGGGAACCTGAAAATTTCCCGCACGATCGGGAAAATCGTGGCCGTACTGTCCAATACCTACTTATACAATAGTGTAACCCAACAGTACCCCCTTGAACCAGATATTCATGACTTTCGCACATGTCACCATGTGCCTCGACAATTTTTGAGGCTAACTGAGAGAGCACTTGGTAAGACACTTTATTTCACAGCAAGTGAAGATACAAAGTCACAGTTATAAATGGACTCACTTGATTCAAGTGTAATTTGTCTTCGGACTGCCTGTGTCTCTGTCTCTGTATTTTTAACACCCTGGCCGGGATTTTGCCGGCGCTCAGAGGGCGGGTTTGGCGGCGGGTCAGGAGTTAAATCCAAGATAATTGACGGCGGGGTTTGAACCCGCTTCCACGTGCCTTTCCAAAGTGTCGAGTCTGCGACTCTGGATCAGACCCGCCACCAAGCGGCGGGAGAGGCAGTTACGGTAATTAACAGCTTGGTGGTTAATAGCTTGTTAACTACCTGTTTAATGTTGTTTTGAGAGGGCTTTTCAAATTTGCAACATTTTCACCGCGTTCCACAGCGTTCGACAAACACGCCAGCTGATTGTGTCGAGTGTTCCAACAAGCTAAATAGTTCACAGCTGCAAGTGCAGCATTAAAGCTAACCTGCCACATCAGTGAAATTTCAAAAACCAGAACTTTCTGATTGCAGGATTTTGAAGACATTTTTCAGGTGTATTGGGGCTGTAGTGTGTGTTGTGAGATCTATATACACTGTGACCTCCTTGGAATAACCTCTCTCCACATTGACTGAGCGCTTATAATATTTCATCCTCAAGTGACATATATACCAGCAGAGTGGGAACTATTTGTACTCTCTCATCCTGGTTCTCAGATCTGGAGGATGAGCAGCCGCGGCAGCAACAGAACCAGGCACACCAGCAGCAGAAACAACAAGAGCGTCAACCTTCTCCTCACCCACCTGATGCTGCACAGGACAGAGGGCGTCAACACAAGGCTGCACCGTGTCGCAGGAGATACCCCCAACACAAGGTTTACAGGCAGAGGAAGAAAATTATATGCATGTGTGCGCAAAGTTCCCTGGCAGCTGCCATGCCTCGTACATCCTGCGCCAGTCCACTGTGCCTCAGCTCTTCAATCCGCCAACCCAACTTTCCGGATGGCTACTTGGAGACAAGGGCTATCCCCTAAAGATGTGGCTAATGACACCAATGAGGAGGCCATCAAATGAAGCTGAGGAGTGTTACAATGAGAGCCACATTTCCACCAGAAGCATCATAGAGCAAACCATAGGCTTGCTCAAAATGTGCTTCAGATGTCTGGACAGATCTGGTGGAGCCCTACAATACACGCCAGCCAGGGTGTCCAGAATCATCGTGGTCTGCTGTGCCCAGCACAACATTGCACTGCAGCATGGCTTACCGCTGCCTGAGGAACAAGTGGTACAGCGCACAGCCTCCTCCTCCTCAGAGGAGGAGGAAGAGCCGAATGAGGCTGCAGATGAGGAACACCTGGAAGAGGCGGCTGTCCCAGTGCTACCAACATGTGACCTCATTGCTGGCCGTGGGGCAAGGGATGGAATAATCCATGCCAGGTTCGCGTAACTTTACGCTGTACATACATGTGGCTGGCACATGCACATGAGGCAGGACCTCCATTCCACATCATACAGCATCTGTACAATGAACTATGCATTCCTATCACTCTCCCCACCATCACTGCAGATGAAAGGCACCCTCACCCCTCACTGTGCCACTTCTAATTCTGAGCACACATAGGGCAATGCATTGAATCATTGGTATCGCATAACTTTAATAAACATCACAAATGTAAACTATGAAATCCTCCAAGTGACTACACTTGTAACTATTTGTGTTTTAGCTTTCTCTTACGCATGCTCCTCCGTGGTGTTTCCCCTGTGGCTTCAGCAGATGTGGAGGCATCTTGCTCACTTCCCTGCTGCACCTGCTTAGATGCCTTTGGCGGGCATCCTCTGAGTTTGGAAGCCTTGGAGGGCTCCACAACAGTCTGCTCCTCCTGCAGCTGTGCAGGGGCAGAGATGGCCATCTCTGTTGGGTGAGACATCTGGGGCTCTGACTGAGGGCTTCGCAGTGGCATGGGAGTGTGAGCGCTTGGAGAGGAGCTCCCACTTCCTTGTTGTCGACCACCACCATCCCTCTCCTGGATCACCCGCACTTCACTGCTTGCATTTAGCTGGAGAGCACCTTGCTGCACATCAGTGGGGCCATGAGGACCCATTTCTGTGCTGACATTCCTCATAACAAGGACGTCCATGAACCTCTGGATCCGCTCCTCAATTGATGACCATTTATTTAGAAGTATTACCATGTTCTCTTGAGTCTGGCGATTTATATTCTCCATGGAGGTTGCCATCCTTTCCATGGCAGCACCTATATTCGCCAATGTGTGCACCACAGCATTGCTCATGTTTGACATGGACTCCTCCATTCTCTGGACACTTGCAGTTACCATGGTTGCAAACCCAGTCAGAGACTCCTGCACTTGTTCCTGAAGCTCCAGCACCGCTCTCTTTCTGGATGGCCCCAGAGGCACAGCATCTACATGCAGCTGAGCAGAGCTAGGTGCGACCTGCGGCCTCTGACAAGGACTCTCCACTGCTCTCCCTGGCTCCACCATCTGCTTATGCTCACTTGTGAGCTGTGATACACCAGGTGACAACACTACTCTATCTCGCAAACTACCCACCGAGGTGTGTGTCTGCACTGGTGCTGGGTGCGTTCATTTCTGCTGACGCTGCTCCCTCAGAGGCTGCAGGTTCCTCCGAGGAGTCCTCCGGCTCTTCCTCATGGACAGTGGGGAGGGGGGGCTCTTGATTGTCCTGTGGGGGAGTAAAGGCATGAGTTAGACATGTGATATTTAGATAGCAGACCATCCCATTGTGCAGATGGTCAGAACTGAATTTCTATGAGCATCAGATACCATATCAGTCATTCATGAAAGCAAAATGATTGGTTTGCAAATCAATTCTATCACCAGTCTGCTGTACTGTGCCCGTCTCTCCGTTCCCCACTTCAGCTCCTCTGCTCCTCCGACAATCTCCAGATCTGCCTCCTCAGTGTTCGTTAGATGCGCCACGGATGGTGGGCCTCCTCCTGTCCTCCCCCTCCCCTCTTATTGTGGGCTCTCTTTTCCTGCAATGAGGGATACAAGTGGAATTTCAGTGAGATTGATGGAGTCAGTGTAAAGAATGGATAACATAGATGTTTAGAGGGAGACAATGATGGGGTGAGGTGCCAATACCAAGGTCTCTCCCTGTGCATTGTTAGTTGTCATTGCATAACTGAGAGCGAGTGTGAGGGATGCATCGTCAGATGGTGAAGTGATTCTGTACATAGAGAGAGAGGAATGGGTGAGGGTGCAAGGGATGTTAGGGTCAGTTGGGATGTGCAGGAGTAGGTTGCCAATGCAGAGTGATGGGGATGAGAAGAGATGGGAAGCAGATTGAAGGTAAGTGTGATGTTATACTCACTTTTGCTGAGCACAGCAGATCATTGACCCTTTTCCTACACTGCACCCAGGTGCGTGTAAAGAGCGACCTTGCACTGACCTCCTCAGCAATTTGCAGCCAGGCTGCCTTTGTGTGCTGAGGAGGCTTCCTCCTTCCATCGGAAGGGAAGAGGACCTCCTTTCGTCCTCTTGCTCCCTCCACAAGAGCATGGAGGGAGCAGCCTTGGACCGTTGAGCTGCCATGCCTGCAGCAACCAGCATTCGGAAACAGAAGAAAGCAAGTGAAGATCAAAGGGGATATGGCCCCCTTAAATATCCAGGCTCCTAGCGTGTCATCAAGCACGAGCAGCCGACCTGCACCCACCGATTGGGCTGGCTAGCGTGCAAGTTGGCCTTAATGAGGGCAATCTAGGGAAAATCCTTAATGGAGGGCAGCTGCAACCGGGAGCGGGACTGGAACCCGCTGAAGACCATCCCGCCTCCAGGCGGAAAATCCAGCCCTCTGTGTTCACAAGCTAAGGTGAGGGCATATTGCAGATAACATCTTCCGAATGCCCAGGACCAGAGACCTCCTGAGGTGTTTATAAATTACCGATACATGTTAACCAGCTAATTATTGTTTATAGCCTTCGGGGAAACAATTTCAAAGTGTAGCTCACCAGCATTTTAATCATCCACCATCTCAGTGCCTTTCTTTTTAAACTTATGTGAAGACACTTTGCTTTAAATCACAAACTTTATATAACTGCGTTTCTCAAATCTTTTATGTGGAAAAATGGTCAAAGAATTCTGAAATGTGACAATCACATTCTCTACTCTGTAAATTAATAATTTAATATGAAGTAGTTACTCCGTAAGTGGCATTTTGCTTATGTTTTACTTTGTTTATAATTCTGTTTCTGAGGTCTCTGGCAAATAACTTCCCTGCATCAGCAGTCTTGGTCCCCAGGAATGCTACATTTGGTCAAGGTATGATGTATTCCTCATTATTGCATTAGCCAGAGCATCTCCAGCAATGGCTACTTTTCTTGCCCCCGCACCATTACCTTTGGATCTATCCATGGCCCCCTCCGCTTCATCACCTCATTTGGTCTCGCCACTGTTTCTGTACTGCAAGCCTGGATGAGTCGCAATTTCCTCCAGATAAACACTGGGAAGGCTCAAGCCATCACCTTCGGCCACCACCACAAACTCTGTACCCTTGCTACTGATTCCCCTTCCTCAGGTTGACCCAGACTGTTCACATTGGTGTCCTATTTGACCCCAAGCTGAGCTTCCTGCCCCATATCCTCTCCATCACAAAGATCGACTATTTCCACCAATCAACATCACTAAAGCAGATTATCTGTTCATTATCACATTGCTGTTTGTGGGACCTTGCTGTGCGCAAATTGGCTGCCGCGTTTCCTACATTACAACAGTGACTACACTTCAACAAAAAGTACTTCATTGGCTGTAAAGTGCTTTGGGATGTCCTGAGGTCATGAAAGCGCGATATAAATGTAAGTCTTTCTTTCTATTAATACCGTCCATCTCTGCCATTGCCTCAGCCAATCTGCTGCTAAATCTCTCATCCATGCCTTTGTCACCTCCAGGCTCAATTATTCCAATGCTCTCCTGGCCAACCTCCTGTCCACCATGATCTATAGATTTCAGCTCAGCCAGAACTCTGCTATCCTGCACCAAATCCCACTCACCCATCACTTCCATTCTTGCTAACCTATATTGGCTCCCAGCCACCCCCCCTCCCCCAACACCTCAAATTTAAAATTCTGATCCTCATGTTTAAATCCCTTTATAGCCTTGACCCTCCCTATCTCTGTAATGTCCTTCAGCCCTACAACCCCACAGAATTCCCTGTTCCTCTGACTGGTCTGTTGTGCATCACTCCTTCCCTTCATCCTGCCTTCAGCTGCCTTGGCACTAAGCTCTGGAAATCCCTCCCTAAACCCTTCCAGCTTGCCACCTCCCTCTCCTCCTTTAAGACCCTCCTTAAAACTCACCTCTTTGACCAAGCTTATGGTCACCCTTTCTAATATCTTCTTCTTTGGTGCAGTGTCCATTTTTGTCTGATTACTTGGGACATTTTTCTACGTTAAAGACAGTATAAGAATGAATGTTTCCAGTGCAGAGCCTCGTCTCAGTGGGAACACAGATCAGGAAATTGGCATGTGTAGCCCTCAATTTTCCATCCATATATAAACCATGAACTGTATGCACTCCCAGTGGGTGAGGCTCTGCACCAGCTGCTCCCCAGTGGAAAAAACTGCAGGATGTTCGAGAAACCCGGGTTTCATGACCTGTAAACCCCCTTCCCCCCCCACTCCCTCCCTGCCTCTGAGCTAATATCCAGCCCAAATATATTTCCACAGGGTATAACAGTATAATGAGGTTCAGAATGGAGTGCTGCAAAATGGTGTTTGATTCTGTGGTATGTGCTTTTGTCCAGTTAAACTCTGAACCAGGAGTGAAGTATTTTAGTCTCAGATAAGGGATGTGCCAACTATTGATCATTGACCACTTGTGAGCAATAATAATCTGGCTCTCAAAGCCCAGGCAACTCAGTCATATTTGTGCTAATGGGGTAAACAATTCTAATGCACCTCTCCTTGGAGCAATCATACAATTACACACTCCCAGCCTGAGATTTTCCATCCATTAACGTTAATGGACAAAGAACTGTGGGCTGAGGGCCTACAATTTTCCTATATACACTCCCAGTACATCGCAAGGAATGACACATCTGCTTTTCTCCCCCCCCCCCATTAATTTTTATTCGCTTGATTTTTGTTGGCTTCGAGGTTTGGAAGCCCTCTTGTTGCCTCATTGCTGTATAAATCCTGATTAAAACATCAAGATCTGTTCATTGAAGTATATGTAAATTATTGGGATTTTGACTTTATATGTAACACACAATGGTAAGCACCTAAGTGACCCACAAAGACAAAAACGCTTGGACACTCTTGTCTTAAGCATTTAAATTAACTGAAACATAACTTTTGTAGGAATTCTTCTCTCACACATTCTCTTCATCTTTCCTTTTGAAATTGTTCTTTCTCCTCCTTCTCCTATTCTTGCTTTCTGTCTGTCTCTTGCATGATCTTTCTCTTGTTTGCTTTCTTGCTCCCTCTCTTGCTTACTATCTCTTACTTGGTTCTCTCACTCCTGTCTGTTACTCTTACGTTTTATATCTCTTGCTTTCTTTTTCTCTCTCTTGCTGTCTTCCACTCTTCTCTCACACACAGTTTCTTTCAAAATACCTGCTGTATGCTCAATGTTTTCTCTCCTCTCCTCCACCCCAATCCTTGCCTACTTCAGCTGCACAATTGACTATCTGGCATGCTGTCACTTGCTAAAAGCTCAGATCAGACTGTTGGGATGGAAAACAATTCTATAATTGTTGCAATGTGCTATGATTGTACTTCAGCATTCAAGTCAAGGTTCATTGCATCAAAAGACTTGAGGAGTATTCATCAACCTCAATCTCAATATTAGCTAATGGACTCTGTTAAATATGGAGAAGTGGCTGAGAGACTAATTGTTGCTGGTTTACATCAGTGTTCTCTTCTCTGGAACCTGGTTTGGAATCAAGCCCAGACAGGGCAAAGGTTTCTCTTTGTCTGTTTGGGTCTCTGCGTCTTTAATGTCTCACTTTTATGGCTGAGGGTCTCTGTTTCCAAATGAGTTGAAGTGCTGGTAATGTGTAGCGTAGAGAAAAAAGCTGTTTTCACTCCTTTTCTCCAGTGATAAATTAAACTGTTAGGCTAGTTGTTTATGACAGTAGAAGCATGTGATGTTATGTGTTGTGATTTTACAAATTGTTGATGAAGTAGAGTTGTCAGACCAAAGCACAGTATAAATTGAAGATCCTGACACCACAAAAACTGTAATTGTATAATCTAGAGGATCTAGTATCCGAACTGAATCTTAACAATAGTTTACAATAATAGATGGAATACTAAATACTGAGAAGTGAGTTACAAGGCAGCAAAGGGGAAATGTTCTGAAGGTTTGCTACACGTCACGCATGTGTGCATTCGGCAAGGGGGTGGTAAAATCTTGGGAGAAGGCTTTGTGTGTGGGATCACACTATGCATTTTTTAATCATCTTTGGGCTGCATTGGTTTCGTAGGAGGCCTGCACTGCTCCTGTGCAAGCCCGATTAAGGGTTTCAAAATGATGTTACTAAGGGTAGAACAATTTGTATGTTTTGCTCCATCACTTCCTGACCTTTTAAGAACGAGTTTCTTAAAGGTGTAATTAGTTGGTTTGTGAGTGAGTGAGTGAGTGAGTAGATTGGGTTGCTTTTGTTGCATTTTGTTTGGTACATTTTTGGTTCATTTTTCACAGTTTGCCGTGTTATTTTTTTTGGTTCTTACTACATATGCCCATCTATTCATTTTTTTTGCTCCAGAATCCTGCCCAATACAACTGAAGTCACTTTACAAATTGGAAATGCATTTCAAATAATTTATTATCCTAACAGTGCTTGGTGTGTTATAAATGAGTGTTTTTTTGTCTCTGATGTTTCCCCTTTGTGACTATGTACAATGTACAGTGTATTAGTGAATATATCTTAATGCCTCAGCTAGACGTCCTTCTTGGTGTTACTCTTGCTGCAGAAAGAAGTGAGACAGCCGGCTGATGAACACCACAATCTTAAAATTGGCTCTTAAATTCCAAACTAAAACTGAAGATGTTGGAAACATTCAGCAGGTCATCAATGTCTGTGTTGAGAACAGACAGGTTAACATTTCAGGAAGAATGTTTCAACAGAACTGAAAAAAAATACAAACAAACAGGACTGAAAAAGAAAAAAGGGAAGGGGAGGGAAGAAAGCATGCATACATACTACAGAGGAAGTAGAATAACCTGAAAAGTCCTTATAATGAAATCAGTTGATGGTTAAAAGTAAAGTGATATAGGCCAATGGTGCACCTTTGGTCAGGCAAGGATGGAGGCGGGGTATTGACACGACAAGCAACTGTCCCGCCTCCAGCTCGCCTCCATTCACAAAATCCAGTCCGAAGTCTTGCTACAATTGTACAGGGCCTTGGTGAGACCACACCTGGAGTACTGTGTGCAGTTTTGGTCTCCTTATCTAAGGAAGGATATACTTGCCTTGGAGGCGGTGCAACAAAGGTTCACTAGATTGATTCCTGGGATGAGAGGGCTGTCCTATTGTATTGATTTCTTTGTGGGTTCAATGATGAGACATTTATGAAAGAGAATGTCTTTTAATCTAAAGCTTTGTTCAACTCTTTTATACAGCTTTTACAGGAGACATGATGCTGTGATGCATCTAGAACGAAACCGAAACTAAACTAACTGCCTTGCTTCTCTCGGTCACATGCCCTCTGCTGGTCAGGCACAAGCAATCAATACATGCAATCATGCTATTAAGGCATCATAATCGAACAGGCAAATACCATCTCTATTTGCTGATATCATTACATCTCCTTTTCTTAAAACAAAAGTATTTTACTTTTAACTAACAACATGTTTTCTTTGTATTAATCTGCATTTTAACTGTAACACTTAATGAACTTACATTATCATTATCATGATCAAGGTTTTTTAACCTTGCTTTGTGTGTTCACATGAAATATGTCAATACACTAGAACTTGAAGAAAGAATAAGATAACATTACTTCCTTCTATAACAATAGTCCTTAAATTTTCTCAATGAGTCTCTCAGGAGGCTTCACATGTCTTGAGGATTTTCTGATTGATTGTCCTTGAATCTGAGTTGTTGCCTCAGATGATGGTTTCTCAGCTGTGTGATCAGGTTGTTCAACAGTATCAGTCTCTTGACCTGCTGTGGCTGGTCCCATGAGAAGATCTCGACGATTTCTTCTCAGAACAGCACCCTCATCTGTCTGAATGGTGTATGATCTTGGTTGAACTTCACTCAGGATAGTTCCCTTCTGAGTCCGTGTGTTTGTTTTGTCTTTCAACCTTACTTGGTCACCAGTGTGGAGTTCAGGTAGGTTTTGTGTTCCTCTGTCATAGTAGTACTTTTGCTTTTCTTTCTGTTGTTCTTTCAACTTCCTCACTTTCTCCCCCTCTTTTGTTTTCAGGAGGTTCTCCGGGATGGGTAGGTTTGACCTTAGCTGACGTCCCATCAGGAGTTGGGCTGGTGACATACCACACTCGAGCGGCGTTGTGCGGTATACAAGTATGCTCTGGTAGAAGTCAGTTCCACTGTCTTTTGCCTTGTACATCAGTCTTTTCACTGTCTGGACCGATTTTTCCACTAGTCCATTGGACTGTGGAAAGTGAGGATTGACGTTGTGTGGACAAAGTCCCACTCTTTGGCAAAGTGTCGGAAACTTGCATTGTAAAACTGAGGTCCGTTGTCTGTGAAGACCTTGCTTGCCACGCCATGTCTGGAGAATATGGCTTTCATACATGTTATCACAGCATCTGCAGTGGTGGTGTGCAGTCTACAAACCTCTGGATACAGGGAGTAATAGTCTGTGACTACAAGATAGTCCTTCCCTTGACATACGAATAGATCAGCGCCTACCTTCTGGTAAGGTCTGTCTGGTGCTGGGTGTGGCTTTAGTGGTTCTACCGGATTGCTTGCTCGATATTTCAGGCATATTGTGCAGTTTGACACCGCATTTGTCACATCTTGGTTGATTCGTGGCCAGTACATCACCTCTCGTGCTCTTTTCTTACACTTTTCGATTCCCAGATGTCCTCCATGGATCTTTTTTAGCATCTCTCTTCTCAGACTCTTTGGGGTAACTATTTTACTTCCTTTGTAGATGATGTCTTCGACCACTGATAGTTCCGCCCTGCAGTTCCAGTACTCTGCTATATCAGGTGAGCAGTCTTGCTTCATGTTGGGCCATCCATCCAAGATGCTTTTTCTCAGTCGTCTCATTGTTTCATCTTTGTTTGTCTCAGTCTTTATGAGCTCCATTTTTGCATCTGCTATGGGCAGTGCACTTGTGATCATGTCCATGTAGGCGTTCACTTTGTCATCCATTGTGGTGTTTGCGGGCTCACTTGGGTCTACAGCTCTGGACAACGTGTCTGCTGTATACATCAGCTTACCCAGCGTGTACGCAACATTCAGTGTATAGCGTTGCAGCCTGATCATCATTCTTTGTATTCTAAGCGGACAGCTATTTAGTGGCTTTTGGAACAATGCAATCAAGGGCTTATGGTCAGTCTCTACACTGATTGCTTGTCCTGCCACAAACTGGTGAAATCTTTCACAGGCGTATGTGATGCTGAGCAGCTCCTTTTCTATTTGAGCATATCGCGTCTCCGCGTCTGTCATTGAGCACGATGCATATGCAATAGGTTGCCAGTAGTCATATTTTTGTAGAAGAACGGCACCGAGCCCACTCTGTGATGCATCTGATGATATCTTGATGGGTCTCGCTGGGTCATAAAACCTCAGAACTGGTTCCTCTGTGAGCAGTTTCTTTAGATCGCTCCATGACTTCTCATGCTCATGATTCCATTCCCATTCTATGTTCTTTTCAGTTAGTCTTCTCAGTGGCGCCATCTTTTCTGAGAGGTTGGATATGAATTTCCCCATGTAGTTGATCATTCCATTAAACCTCTGCACGTCCTTTTTGCATTGTGGCTTTGGCATATTCTCAATGGCGTACACCTTTCTGGGATCTGGTCTGATGCCCTCACTGCTAAGGATATCTCCCACGAATGTCAGTTCTGTCACCCCGAGCTGGCATTTCTCTCTATTCAGCTTCAGGTTTGTTTTCCTTGTTGCTTCCAGCACTTTTTTCAGTCTCTCGTCATGCTCAGTTCTCGTGGTTCCCCATACTATGATGTCATCCATTGATGTATCAACTCCCTCCAGGTGCTCATAGATCATATGGATAGTCTTGTGATACACTTCAGGAGCTGAGGCAATGCCAAATGGTAACCTTAGGAATCTGTATCTGCCAAATGGACTGTTGAACGTGCACAGTCTTGAACTTGCTTCGTCCAGCTTCATCTGCCAAAATCCTGATGATGCATCTAACTTGCTGAAATATTTTGCATTTGCAAACTGTGCCATGATTTCCTCACGTGTAGGAAGCTTGAAGTGCTCTCTCTTTATTGCTCTGTTTAGATCGCTTGGATCCAGGCAAATTCTGAGCTTTCCATTCTTTTTGTCCACTACGACGAGTGAACTCACCCACTCAGTTGGCTCATCTATCTTCTGAATCATGTTCAGGCTTTCCATCCTGTCCAACTCTGCCTTCAGTTGCTTTTGAAGAGCAAACGGAACTTTTCTGCATGGATGTATGACCGTTGGCATACTTTTATCTACTCTGATCGTGTGTTCTCCTGGAATGTAGCCTAGACCCTTAAATAGGTCGTTGTACTCTTTCATGAGTTCATCATAGACTGTCTCTCCTTCGCTTTCCACAACGAGGACTCTCTTTACCAGGTTCAGTCTCTCACAGGCTTTTAAACCTAGTATGGCTTGCACATCCTTTGGCACCACGATTAATGCTAGCGTGTGCTCTCTGTCCTTGTGTGTTATTTTGACAATGCATCTTCCTTTCACTGGTATATCAGTACCTGAGTATCCTGTCACTTTCACTTTGATTCCATGTATCTTTGGTCTGGGTCTAATTTTCTTAAAATCAGTCCCTGATATCACATTAACTTGTGCTCCAGTATCCAATTTAAATGGAATATGTATGTCATTCACTTTTAGTGTCAACATCCAGGCCTAGAAATTGAGTGGGCTTAGTGCCCATTTTGCGGCGCTAGAGGGCATTGCGCTGGACTTACAGCCGGTTTTGAAATTGACTAGGGCCCAACATCGGCGTTACACCGGTAGCGCTGCGCCGGCACCGATGACGTCATCGGTGTGCGCAGCGTCCCGGTTGTCGTGGTGACGGGCCCCAGCGCCGAAATTCAGTTGCGGCCACCTCGCCCGTGGCAGCCGCAACTAAGACTCTGGCAACAGAGTCTTACACGACTTTGCGCCGGCGCATAAAGGTGGAGCGGCGGCCGGCCGCTTTCCCACCGGCCGCCTGCCCGCACCTCCCTCCCCGGACTCCCCCACCCCCCCCCCGCGGAACAGATGCTTCTCCGCTGCGAGCCCGGCACTTCCCCGAGGTGCCGGGCTCATTTTTGTGGCGATTTAACCGGCCAGCGGGCGGGTGCAGGCAGCTCCTCCTTAACTGAAGGAGGAGGCCTGCACTTCCCGAGCCTGCCGCACCGCATCGGGCGCCGCAGCGCCGGAATAGCGCCAGTTTTCAGGCGCAAACAGCCTTCAGTAGCGCCGGCAGCCGTTTGGGCGCGGCGCTACTGAATTTTTGGCGCGCGCAGCGTGACTTAGCACCGGCGCTAAATTTCCGGCGTTAAGCCCCGGCGCAGCGCAAACTCAATTTCTAGGCCCCAGTCTCTTTCTTCTTTTTTGTTTTCAGACACAACATCTACATAGAACTCCTCTATCTCGCTTTCATCTACTGTATGGACCTTGCTTTGTTGCATTTGGTTCTTACAGCAACGGGCATAATGGTTGTTCTTGTTGCAACTATTGCATGTTTTACCATATGCTGGACACTTTTTTGGTGGATGCCGTGTACCGCATCGACTACATGTCTTTCGATTGTCCCTTTCATTTTCGTTCGCTGGCCACGCCTCTTTTTTCACATTGGCGCTCTTTTTGTTAAACGGTTTGTGTCCGTTCTTACTCACTGCATCCACGTTGCAGCTACTGTCACTGAACAGCTCCTTTGCCTGCAACTTCACAGTCTCTGTAGCTCTACACAGTGCTATGGCTTTTCCCAGGTCTAGATCTTGCTCTCTTAGCAGTCTTTCCCTTAGACCTTTATCTGGAATACCACACACCAGTCTGTCTTTTATCAGCGAGTCTGTCAGTCCCCCAAATTCACATGATTTGCTTCTGTTTCTCAGTTCAGTCACATACTGATCAATAGTCTCACCTGTTTTCTGTACACATGTGAAAAATCTGTGCCTCTCAAAGGTCACGTTACGTTTAGGTATACAGTAGGCCTCAAACTGTTCCATTATTTTATCTAGCTTCATTGTGTCTCCATTAGCAGCGAATGTGAAATTATTATACACCTCCAGCGCTTCATCACCCACGACATGTAAGAACAGTGACGATTTATTTTTATTACTTTTCTCGTCAGCTCCGATTGCTGATAAATACAACCCCACACGTTGTTTGAACCTTCTCCAATTTTCAGCCACATTACCTGCCAACTGAAGCATCGCCGGTGGGTGTAAACCTTCCATTTTTTCACTTCGTTAGCTATTCTCCAATGGTAAGCAACGATGTTCTCTTTTGGCTTGCTAATTTGTGGAGAGCTGATTTAACTTCAAATTTTTTCTCTTCATCTCTTTCAGCCACTTCTGACACCATGTATTGATTTCTTTGTGGGTTCAATGATGAGACATTTATGAAAGAGAATGAGTTTTAATCTAAAGTCTGTTCAACTCTTTTATACAGCTTTTACAGGAGACATGATGCTGTGATGCATCTAGAACGAAACCGAAACTAAACTAACTGCCTTGCTTCTCTTGGTCACATGCCCTCTGCTGGTCAGGCACAAGCAATCAATACATGCAATCATGCTATTAAGGCATCATAATCGAACAGGCAAATACCATCTCTATTTGCTGATATCATTACACCTATGATGAGAAATTGTGTAGAATGGGCCTATATTCTCTGGAGTTTAGAAGAATGAGAGGTGATCTTATTGAAACATACAAGATTCTGAAGGGGATTGATAGGGTTGATGCTGAGAGGTTGTTTCCCCTGGCTGGAGTGTCTCGAACCAGGGGTCACAGTCTCAAGATAAGAGGTCGGCCATTGAAGACTGAGATGAGGAAAAATTTCTTCACTCAGAGGGTTGTGAATCTTTGGAATTCTCTGCCCCAAAGGGCTGTGGATGCTGAGTCATTGAGTATATTCAAGGCTGAGATAGATACATTTTTGGACTCTAGGGGAATCAAGAGATATGGAGATCGGGCAGGAAAGTGGAGTTGAGGTCGATGATCAGCCATGATCTTAATGAATGGCAGAGCAGGCTCGAGGGGCCGTATGGCCTACTCCTGCTCTTACTTCTTATGTTCTTATGTACAGCATTGGCTTTGTTTTACACCATAAGGGACGGAAATTGGTTATGGTCCATTTTCGGGTCCATACCCAGCGGTGTGCCGACAGCATGGGCCCCAACCAGGAGGCCCGAGGCCAGCCTGAAATTGGTCCTCGGAAGTGGCATCTTTCAGATGAGATGTTAAAGTGAGGTGCCATCTGCCCTCTCAGGTGGATAGAAAAGATCCCATGGCACTGTGTAGAGAACAGCAGGGGAGTGTGTCTGGTGTTCTGGCCAATATTTATCCCTGAATCAACATCATGAAAAAAACCAAGATTATCTGATCATGTATCTCATTACTGTTTGTGGGATCGTGCTGTGTGACACTTGGCGGCCACGTTTCCTACATTACAACATTGATTACACTCAAAAGTGCTTCATTAGTTATGAAGTTCTTTGGGGTGTCCTGAGATTATAAAAGGCAATGTAAAAATAAAATAACACCAGAAAATGCTGGAAATACTCAGCAGGCCAGGCAGCATCCGTGGAGAGAGAAACAAGAGTTAACGTTTCAGGTCTGGGACCCTTCATCAGAACATGTAAAAATAAATGTAAGTTCTTGCTTTCTTGTGACATCTTTCAACTTGCCAACTCAAGTACTACCCACTAGATTCTTGAATAGCTATTAAATAATTATGAAAAAGTAGAAAATCAGTATCAAGGTTGTTATATCCAGGAATAAGTAAATGCATTGTAATTCTGCATTGTTCATTCAAATAACTCATTTCCAGATCACTGGATCAGATCACAAGGGATCACACAAAAAAATGAATCCAGACTGGCAGTCTTAATTGAGTCCCTTGTGAACCCAGACCCAATGCTTTGGACCCAGCAATAATTGGCGCAGACAGGCTTTTGGTCTTTCTCTCTCTCTTTCTCTCTCTCTATGAAAGGCGGTAATGACTGATAATGTACAAAATGAAAGTCACATCTAATTGAAACGTGAGTGAGTAAAAGCTCTTCTGTGATTTCCTGCAGAGTCAGGCCAGGAAGTGCAATGTTTTTACACTGGAGTTCCATTTTACCTGGGAGTAACGGGGGAGACTTGGGCCTAGGTTTAACACCACTATCCTTCCCCAAAATAGGCAGGATAGCAGTGAAAGATGTGAAAATCAAACGGTGAAGTCTATTGCCACATTCCCATCCAGACCACTATTTTCTTGGCCCCGTCCCAGGCATTAGGAAGACCACATGCTGCCTCATCCCTACCTCCCACATATAAATGACAGTGAGAAAGCAAGGCCTGGTAAGTTGCCCCATTTCCCTGCCTTCCATTCCAGGGACCTCCAAGAGAAGGATGGCAGTAGTCCCTAGGGAAATGGCGGAAGGACTCCCGATGCCCCTTTTAAAGGGAGAATGCACCTCTCTCTTCCCTCAGACCTCAAACACTCATCCTTTTAGGCTTCTGCTCTGTCCCTTTAATGTGGTCTTCTCCGCTTCAGGGGCTGTAGCAACAGTCCTGCTGTGACACCACCCATATTTTCCTGCCTGGCAGTGATGGGCTCCTTACTAGTGGAGATGCCACTGGGGCCAGTTCCACATACCTAATGACCTCAGCCCAGGAAACTGGGCCAGAGTCACGGCAGGGTTCGGGCAGCAGGTGAAAGATACATACCGACCCTCCAGGAGTGGATTCATGAAAATCCTGCCCCAGTTCTTTAAAAGGGACCCTGATGGGGAGACTCTTCATTTAAAAAGGGCCTGGCTTTGAGATTTCCTCTTTAAAAGGAGCCTTGATGGTGAACATTTTTGTGCATGGAACGATGATTAGTGTTTGATCCAAAGTTGTCAAATACAAATTTTAATGTTTTCTTTTGTTTAAGGGACCAATCCGGATCAATCCATGCCCAGCAAGGCATGTTGTTTGATAATAACATGTTCATCACATGCTAGATACTCCACTCGGAGCCAAGGTGAGATAAATAAAGAAGTAGCCCTTAAGTGATGTCAAGCGGTAACATTTTTTATCGCCACCCCCGGCTACTGTCGAAAGGAACATTGTGATACTGCGCGCGGCCAGCCCATGATTATCCTCCCAGTAAAATTAATCAATGGAAGATCATGAGTTGGATTGTGTGCATTTCCTGAAGTGCACCCGGATGTGCACTAGGAGCACCGAAGCGCGAATTTTCCTACAAGTGTCTGTAGGTTGTAGCAAGAATGAAGGACTGAGAGAGCGAAGTTTGAGGTTCCCAGAATAATGTGCTACAGCAGGAGACAGTGCATTGATTCTTCATTTCAACAAAATGAGGATACAAGGAATAAGAGGAAGTAGGATTCTATATTTGGAGTTTAGGGGGAAATTGAGAGGAGTTCCAAAAGTTATATCAGTAAGACAGAGAAAAACGAGAAAGATAGTGATGGAGAGAAACAGGTTAGGAATTAGAGGTGAGAAGAGAATCACCTTTTAGGTGCAAACTTTTTCTTGTATCCTGTACAGGAGAGCGACAGAGGTGTTCAAAGTTCCTCCCCATATATGGAAACAACATTCAAGTCTTGAGCAGATGGCTTTCTGGAGAGCTAACAGTTTTTGTGTTTGGCACAAAGAGAAAATAAAGGGGGAGAAATTCAGTTGTTAACGCTGCCGATTAACGCCTAAAGAGACTGAGAAGTGGGGCACTAGCCAATTTCCGGGCGGGCGCAAGGCGCTTAGCCCCTCGCCCCATATTGAGCATGCATTTAGCGCTGGCGCTAAATCTTAGCGCCCGATCATGGGCGCAGGCTAATTATGACGTCATTTGAGTGTGCAACGTCTTTTAGGCGCCCCGGACCGGAAATTCAGTGGTGCCCCCCTCCGTAGTGCCTGGCGCTAATAGTGACAGCTTACCTGGACCTTACCAAGTCACTCTCAGGCTGGAGGGGTGTTATTTAAAGGGGACTGGTGTGGTTTAAAAGCGGCAGCCATTTTTGGAGCACAACTTCCTCGAGAGCAACAAAGAGTTGCTGAGCTGCACACTGAGAGCCATTTGACCACTGAGCCAGCGCAGACAGATGATCTTCAGCCTTCTAATCATCACCTTGCTGTTGGTGAGCCTTGACTGTAGTGATCAATAACATGTCATTGTGTGGTGGACACTAGGTGGAGCAGTAGAGCTGTATATAGCTGTATGTATAAGACTACACTACCCAGCTATATATTATATTAAGACTACATTACCCATGAGGCTAGGCTACCCACAAGGCAGCAGTCAAGATGGAAGCCTCTACAGATACTGTATCTAGTCCACATGTGCTCAATAAAAGGTCTAGCAAAAGCTAGCTGTGTTCATAATAAGAATGTCTATTTATTAATGAACATAACATGGTACCAGGAGTGGGGTAGATCTGCTGAAAATTGTGAAAAGCGACATGGAGAATTTGAAGCCACCAGAGCGTTTGAATCTCACAGAAAAAATTGACTACAATTGGCAGACTTTTAAACAGCAATTCGAACTCTACATTGCAGCCATCGGATTCGGTATGAAGCCAGACGCAAGGAAGATAGCGTTGTTGCTTATGGTTGCAGGCCCACAGGCGATAGAGGTATTTAATACATTTGTATTTAATCCAGCGGAGAACAGAGAAAAATTAGAAGATGTGCTAAAAAAATTTGACGCACATTGTTCTCCCAAAAAGAATGAGACGTATGAAAGATACATCTTCCGTTCTCGGACACAGCAACAAAATGAGACTTTTGATAGCTTTATAACTGATCTGAAACTGAAAGCACAGACATGTAATTTCTCTGAGCTCAAAGCATCCATGATTCGTGACCAGATTGTGTTTGGTATTCATGATAAAAAAAGTCAGGGAACGTCTGTTGAGAGAAACCGAACTAAATTTGGAAAATGCGGTGAAAATATGCCAAGCCAGCGAGCTAGCTCGAAATCACGCGAAGACTTTCAGTGAAATCAATAATGATGCAAATGTAATGAGTGATAATGCTGCTGTCGGTGCTGTGTCCTACAAGGGGAAGAAACGTGGGCAGAACAGAAATGAAAAGCAATCGGAGGATGAAATTTTTAATTGTAAACGCTGTGGTTACAAACACCAGTTAAGACAATGCCCAGCATTTGGAAAAATGTGCACAAAGTGTAATGGAAAGAATCACTTTGCCAAACAATGCTTTTCAAAAGTAAAAACGACGAAAGGGCAACGAGTTAATGTGATTGAGGACACTGATTTAAGTGAGACATTTTTTGTAGGAATGGTGTCATGTGACGATATCAAAAAAGATACAGAGAATGTGCAGCCCTCAGAAATAGACAATGCTGAACATAAAGTTAATGCAGTAAAAGAGGACAAATGGATGATCCCACTGCAGATAAATGGAGCATTAGTTACATTGAAACTGGACACTGGGGCAAAAGCAAACTTAATCAGTATGAGTGACATTAACAATATGAAAGAAAAGCCCAAAATACAGAAAAAGTCAGTACTACTGAAGGACTATAATGGACAGAAAATAGATAGCTTAGGTGTATGCAGATTTAAAGTGACAGTCAAAGACAAAGTGCATCATCTCATGTTTTCTGTTGTGGCTGAAAGACTTGATTCGATACTAGGTGACAAAGCTTGTGAAGACTTAGAACTGGTCAAGAGAGTCTACCGTATAAACTGTGCCATAAGTAGACCAGATGACTCAGGTGATGAAGCAGAGAGCCCATCAAGGATGAAAAGGCCAAAGGGTATCCATGTCTTCAAAAAGCCTAGTTTCTCCAAGAAGAAAGAAAAAGACTTTAAGGTCAAAGAGAAGCCAAAGGAAGAAAAGCACAAAGAGGAAAAACACAAGGAGAAAAAGTCCAAAGATATAACTGCAGCAGATGTTGTTAAGCAGTGGAAAGAGAAAAAGAAAAAGAAGAAGCCTGCACCAGAGCAGGAAGCAGTTCCGGTGGATACTCCTTCTTCCCTCAGGCCAATCTTTGGTGTTCCATTAGCCGAGGCTGCTGAGAGGACTATGCTGTATGATGGGATCCAGCTGCCAGCAGTTTTTCGAGAGTGCATTGACTACATTGAGAGTTATGGCATGAAGAGTGAAGGAAACACTGAAACCCTCTCCAAGCAAAGATCGCAAGGAGACCTCGATCTATACAAGAGCAGATTGATGACAATGCCGCAACTGCATCTTGTCATTCACCACCAGAACAATCTCATGAAGACACATCAGGCTTACCCGTGTTGAGAAGATCCACACGTGAAGTAAAAGAGCCTGATAGACTTAATCTTTGAGTACAATGTAAAGCTTTGAAAATGTGTTGACTGTTTTGAAAATGTTTATGTTTATAGAGCACTAACAAAAGTGTTACTGATATTATTTTTATTGTTTTCTTGAAAATTGATTGATATTGCTTTTGTTAAACCTCAAAGAAAGGAGGATGTAGTGATCAATAACATGTCATTCTGTGGTGGACACTAGGTGGAGCAGTAGAGCTGTATATAGCTGTATGTATAAGACTACACTACCCAGCTATATATTATATTAAGACTACATTACCCATGAGGCTAGGCTACCCACAAGGCAGCAGTCAAGATGGAAGCCTCTACAGATACTGTACCTAGTCCACATGTGCTCAATAAAAGGTCTAGCAAAAGCTAGCTGTGTTCATAATAAGAATGTCTATTTATTAATGAACATAACTGCTGTTGGTGAGCCTTGACAATGGGGAACCTTCCTGTGGGCACTTATTATGGGGGCTGCATTGGAGGGGAACGTCCTGCTGCTGAATCATCTGGAAAGGGCACTGAGACGCTGGGAGAGGGGGGCGGGCATGGCCAGATAGAGGAGGGCCAACAGACGTCGCCACAGCAGACCTTACGCTGGCAGGGTTTTCCGACAGCAGTTTTCCTACATGAACATGCCGGAGGAGCAGTGTGTCAGAAGGCTGCGATTTAGAAAGGAGATGGTAACTGAGCTGTGCCAGCTGCTTCAGCCAGATCTGCAGCCTCAGATAAGGTGCAGGACATCTCTGTTGGTGGCTGAGAAGATGCCTGCTGGCCTGAACTTCTACGCGAGTGGCTCTTCTCAGGCTGCGCGTCAGAGGCTGATCAGAAGTAGCTTCTAGGCCCCTCTCATGGAATGCTTGCTGCCATTCCAAGAACAGGAATGGAACCGGTCTGATACCCCCAAGCCTGTGAAGGGCAAGATGCATGTAAATAGCAGGCATAGCCATTGTAAATGAAGAAAGTGTTTCATTACACAAAATGCGGTTCCTTCAAACATGAGAAAGCTATGGCAACAGAAAGCAAAACTAATACACTGACACATGACTGTTTCTCACACCCGGGAGACTGTCCAAAACATAAATCACATTCCGACCATCTTCCTTGGCCTTGATTCCACTGCGCCAACCAAAGCATCCAATGCCCCATCAGTGAGGCGTTCCGCCCTCTGCCTCACCCTTTCCATGTCTTGCTAGGCTGGTGCACCACAGGTAGGCTCCCACCGCTTTGAAGGCCTACAAGGCAGTGAGTGTGTCTGGTGTTGCCAATTGACCTGCCCCTTTAAGAGCTGGCCAGCGCCAGTGTGTCTCATGGAAAGTGATTATTGACAGCACCCTCGCTGCGCCCCGCTGCGGCGAAATTGGGTTGCGCCGCCGGGTTAGTGCCTTAGGAGTAGCGTGCAGCGCCTGATTTAGCGCTGCAATCACCTTTAGGGGTGCTGCAACCCAATATCGCGCTAGTTGGCGCTAAATTGCGCCTGGCGCTAAACTTTGCGCATCGCCAGGACTAGCGCCCCAAACACGGCTATACCGAATTTCTAGGCCAAAGCCTTTTGGAGGCAGCTTTAGTAATGGATAAGATTTGGGAGTGGGATATGACAGCCTATCTTAATGCACATCAGCTAATAAATATTTATTTTGGCCTATTTTTCTGCACCTATGTGACAAAAAGAGTGGACAGATAGACGACCAGATTCAATTCTGGGCCTATGTGATTGCCATTCTGAAGTTGATCACTAGGCAGGGTGTAAAAGCAGTTCAGGAATGTGTTTATCTGTATTTTTTCCACTTCTCTCTCTGCGGAAATGCTTGGCTTACCTTTCAGCCCCACCCATACTGGTTTGGCTTCAAGTATTCAGTGATGGAGAGAAGGGGAACTCTTTTAATTATTATTGTATACACATACAAAGGCAAGTCCTATTTGAATCCTACCAGACTAGTAAAATGAAAGTCTCTTTTTATTGGCTGTAAGGGTTCTACATGTAACAGTACAAAACTGACCCTAATTTGGATTTAATTGGCTAAGAATTTGCAATCTAGCTCTGAGACGGCACAAGATGGCTGATGTGGGTAATGAAAAATTTACACAGGTTATAGTGGGAGGTGTTTGTCTGAGGTTTTGGTGGGAAAGTGTGGAAGATTTACTCTGCACATGACATATGCTGTCGCTGATCTGGAACTGCTTGATGATACAGTGAAGCGGGACCTTTACTCTGCAACAAACTGGGTCTTTTGCCCTAATATCTCTTTATGTGGCTCGGTGTCAAATGTTGTCTGATAACGCTCTTGTGAAGCGCCTTGGGATGTTTTTACTATGGTCAAGGAACGTTGTTGTTGTGCTATACTTGAGCTGTGAAAGGCTGATCAGACGGTGCAGAGGGACCTTTACTCTGAATCATGCCTGTATAATACCTGTCTTGAGTGTGCCTGATTCTGACACTAGTTGAAAAAATTGGAATATGTTCCACTCCCCAGTACTACTATCCATCACCTTAACAAGCATAACATTCACTCTCTCCAAAACATAAAGACAAAAAAGCCAATTTTAGTGAGTCCAAGCTGCTGCTGTTGTGAAGAGACTGAGCCATGGCTCCAGCTGCAGTGTAGCCAAGTGGCAGTCCCTCCAGAGGACAATCATCTTGGATGTGAGGAAGCGGTGGAAGATTAACCTCTAATTAGACTGCACAAAGAGCTTCCTGTGCGTGCAACTCACAGACTATTGTTCTGGAGGGTACGGTGTACTTTGTATCTAAATGTTGCTCAGCACAGGAGTTGTTATATTTTATAGTCATAATAAATTATAGTGAATTTACAACAACAACAATGTGCATTTATATAATGCCGATAATATAGAAAATATTCCAAAGCACTTTCCAGAGGGGACGAAAAGAAAATTAAGCAAATTTGCAATGTCATTTATATTGCTTTTGCAATTAAAATTATTGATTAATAATTATTAGTTATATTCATTTAGTTAGTTTGTTTAACTCATTTTCCCTTTTTTTCTGGGCTTCCCTCTCTCATTTGTAGGCACTGGATCTTGTTGGGGTATGGTACTTTAGGCATTAGCAGTCTTCAATTATCACATCAACTGTCCATTCTTCATGTGTGAACCAAGACAGTGAGAGTCAGTATCACTCTATTTGACTTTGGGAGACATCACAGCCAAGCCTGATACTGTTCTAAACCAATGTTCACTTTCCAGCAGGGGTCACTGCCTAATGATCAGTCGTGAAAGTGTTAACTGAACTTGTTCTTCCTAGCTCACAAAAAAACCACAATGGTGGCTCTTAGTGGAGCTTGGCCTGTGTCTACCCAGGAAGGAAAGGAAAATCAGAATGAAAACCAAGCTGATCTGTTCTTCTCTATGTCAAGTTACAAAATGGTATTGCATGACAGTAGGTTGCCAGTCAGTTTCTCTCAATTGTAAAAGAAAACTATTGAGAAAAAAATGTTTTTCTATTTCTTATTGAAGGTGAGATTCCTTACTTTTAAAGGCATTTCCTCATTTTCTTACTCAATGGGTTTTACACTTGCCATTTACCATCTCAACCAACAGGACAGATGGACAATTGACTCCCATTATACAGAATACCAATGAACCGAATGCCTTCCCATTTACTCCCATTGTATAGCATTCCAGTGGATGAATCTCCTTCCTATTCACTGTCGGCATATTGAATTCCAATGTGCTATATCTTTTCTATTGACTCAAGTACTATAGACATACAATTTTCAAAATGCCACCGCACTGACTGCTAACAGGTATAGGGCAACTGCCCCGAGATAAGCTTTTCTCTGATGTTTACTCCCTTACTATGTAGATAACTTAACCTAAGTGCTCATCACTTTGAGGATGGATTTCAAGAGTTAAGGTTATTTATTTTGGAGAAATGATGGCTTAGATAGTTATGATTGAAGTTTTTTAAATTGTGAAATGATTGGACTAGGTAGGTTATTTTAGAAGGATAGGATGGTAGGGTTAGAGGTCATGCATATAAAATCTGTCAGCAAAAAGTTATGTTAGACGCTTGGCTATATTTCTTATCACAGAAAGTCATCACCCTCTGGAACAAACTGCAGAAGTAAGTGGTGAGTATGGAATCATTACAGTCATTTGAAAGAGAAATTATCCAGTTCCTGAGAGAAGACCACATTTCCATTTATAGGAAGTAATTGCTAGCTTGTTGTAATTATGAGGCATTATGCACTATCACTGTCTTCCAGAGCTTGCTTGATTGCCATAGGAATTCAAACTGGAATTTTTCAGAGTTCTCCTGAATTGGCCACAGGTTTTTTCCTGTTACTTTACCCTCTCCTGAGAGATAGTTTGGTTCAGGGCTGGGTGAACAGTGTATTAGGTTGCATTGCTATCTGGATGGTCTTTTCTTGCCCTCTTTTTGTATGTTCATACGAAGCATGTGGCTCTCTGCAGCAGCACAGTTGGATTGAGAAACTCAGCAAGTGGAGTGTTGTGGCCATTGACCTGTATTCCACTGCCCCATTGTGTGTTGTGACTTCACCATACTGCCCTACATTGTGTTTAATAACTTGTGAAATAATATTTAAATTTCATCAAAACTTATGTTTAGCTCACTAATATTTTTGGGTCTGAAAATTGGTCGTCAACAGTTCACTAAAATCATTTACAAGTAAAAGTGTATGGCTGTAGGAATGTCTAGTTCCATTCCAAAAGACTGAGGTCCACTCAGGCGATTAAATAAACGAGGTTTAATGAAAACTAACAGAGTTTAACGGATAACTACAGGAGAACATCGAATATAGGTCTAGTCAGTTCGGAGGCTCCACGAGGACTGCTTGGGCGGTCCCGTGGCTGACGTCATGACGTCATCATGTTTTTTCCGCCGGTCGGGGATCACGTGATGAACAGCGTGACGTCACCGTGTTTACCTGCGCTATTAAAGTGATCGCGCTCTGTACATGTAAACAGTGAAAACAAAGATACAGACTCAGGCTGTAGCTAACATATTATTAAAGGGAATTATATACAATTGATCGGAGTCCCTTAGTGGCTCCGCCACACAGCATTAGTTCAAAATACAGGTTATTGCAGTACGTGAAAGGCAGAGGGTAGGGCTTCAGAACATTCAGTTGAGCACCAGAGTGGAACAGGTGACGTGTGGGAGATCTTCCGTTCATTTCCAAAGGAACATTTTTGTGTGAGTTCCTCCTGTAAAGAATGATTAGTGATCACCTGAGGGAATTTCTCTATAAATCTGACAAGCTTCAAGCAGCATGGGTTGAGAAAGAATAAAAGCCAGTTTATTTGAAGACTATTCCATTTAGTCAGTCAGTTAGACCAGTAGTTTGCCAAAAAAATGTTGTGTCTTTTCAGAGATTCAATTAAATATTATGCCAAGGTTAGGAATTCCCCATCAGCATTGGAAAATGCTCTGGCCCACCAGTATTAAGTCAGCAAGTTATATGGCCTTCCACCAAAGCTATCTTCTTGGCTATCCTCAAATTGTTCTTCTGTGCATAGTTAATTGCTCAATCTGTGATTCGGTTACCAACATCTTGAGAATTCCCAAAGGCTGTCCTCTCTCCCAGTTGCTCATTCCTCATATTAGCTTCTTTCACTCATCATCACACGCCATGCACTCATTTGTTGATTCTACTTGCAGCTGGTGACGCCCTTGAGGGTGCTTGCCACCACAGCTTCAGACATTGCTGCTTTTCTTTACCTTCCTGCTGCTCAGAAAGTGATGCTACCCTTTGATTGGCCACCCTGCATAGCAAATGAGGGCCCCACTTTAATCTCCTCATAGCAGCTGCAGTGTGATTCTGTGCTCTTGGTCACAGATTAGCTGCACATTGATGGTGTGGAAGCCCTTGGGATTCATGTAGGCTGCACTATTATAGACAGAAGGATGCAGGGCAACAGGTGCGCCCTGGATTTGTGAAATCATGGAAACTTAGAAACATAGAAACATAGAAGATAGGAGCAGGAGTAGGCCATTCGGCCCTTCGAGCCTGCTCAGTCATTCAATGAGATCATGGCTGATCATTCAAATTCAGTACCCTGTCCCTGCCTTCTCCCCATATCCCTTGATCCCTTTAGCCTTAAGAAATATATCCAACTCTTTCTTGAATATATTTAATGAACTGGCCTCCACCGCCCTCTGTGGCAGAGAATTCCACAGGTTCACCACTCTCTGGGTGAAGAAATTCCTCCTCATTTCAGTCCTAAATGTCCTACCCCTTATCCTTAGGCTATGACCCCTGGTTCTTGACTCCCCAACCATCGGGAACATCCTTCCAGCATCTAGTCTGTCCAGGCCTGACAGAATTTTATAGGTTTCGATGAGATCCCCTCTCAATCTTCTAAACTCCAGTGAGTATAAGCCCAATCGACACAATCTCTCCTCATACGTCATTCCTGCCATCCCAGGTATCAGCCTGGTGAATCTTCGCTGCACTCCTTCCATGGCAAGAACATCCTTCCTCAGATAAGGCGACCAAAACTGCACACAATACTCAAGGTGCGGTCTCACCAAGGCCCTGTAGAACTGTAGCAAGACATCCTTGTTCCTGTACTCGAACCCTCTTGCTACGAAGGCCAACATACCATTTGCCTTCTTAACCGCCTGCTGCACCTGCTTACCTTCAGCGACTGGTGCACAAGAACACCCAGGTCTCTTTGCACTTCCCCTTCTCCCAATCTATTGCCATTCAAATAATAATCTGCCTTCCTGTTTTTGCCACCAAAGTGGATAACCTCACATTTATCCACATTATAGTGCATTTGTCATGTTTCTGCCCAATCACCCAACCTGTCCAAATCGTACTGGAGTTTCATGACATCCTCCTCGCAGCATACCCTCCCTCCCAGCTTTGTGTCGTCTGCAAATTTGGAGATATTACATCCAATTCCCTCGTCCAGATCATTAATATATATTGTGAACAGCTGGGGTCCTAGGACCGATCCTTGCGGTACCCCACTAGTCACTGCCTGCCACTCGGAAAACGACCCGTTTATTCCAACTCTTTGCTTTCTGTCCGCCAACCAGTTCCCCATCCAATCAATACCTTGCCCCCAATCCCATGTGCCTTAATTTTGCACGTTAATCTCTTATGCGGGACCTTATCGAAAGCCTTCTGAAAGTCCAAATACACCACATCCACTGGTTCTCCCTTATCTATTTTACCAGTTACATCCTCAAAAAATTCCAGTAGATTAGTCAAGCATGATTTACCTTTTGTAAATCCATGTTGACTTTGTCCGATCCTGTCACTGCTTTCCAAGTGCTCTGCTATTACATCTTTTATAATGGACTCTAGCATTTTCCCCACTATCAATGTCAGGCTTACCAGTTAAAAATTCCCCACTTTTTCTCTGCCACCTTTTTTGAATAGTGGGGTAACATTAGCTACCCTCCAATCCATGGGTACTGTTCCAGAGTCTATTGAGTTCTGGAAGATGACCAGCAATGCATCTACTCTTTCTAGGGCCACTTCCTTAAGTACCCTGGGATGTAGATTATCAGGCCCTGGGGATTTATCGGCCTTCAGTCCCATCAATTTTCCTAACACCATTTCCCTACAAATACTGGTTTCTTTCAGTTCCACCCTTTCATCAGACCCTATTTTCCCCGGTATTTTTGGGAGGTTATTTGTGTTCTCCTTTGTGAAGACAGAACCAAAATATGTATTTAGTTGGTCTGTCATTTCTTTGTTCCCCATTATAAATTCCCCCGATTCTGACTGCAAGGGACCTACGCTTGACTTCACCAATCTTTTTCTCTTCACATATCTATAAAAGCTTTTACAGTCAGTTTTTATGTTCCCTGAAAGCTTACTCTCATATTCTATTTTCCCTTTCTTAATTAATCCCTTTGTCCTCCTTTGTTGAATCCTGAACTGCTCCCAATCCTCAGGATTATTGCTTTTTCTGGCCAATTTGTATGTCCTCTCCTTGGATCTTATGCTATCCCTAATTTCCCTTGTTACCCACGGTTGAGTCACCTTTTTTGTTTTATTTTTATGCCAAACTGGGATGAACAACTTCTGTAGTTCATCCATTCGGTCTTTGAATGTTTGCCATTGCCTATCCACCGTCACCCCTTTGAGTGCCATTCCCCAATCAATCCTACCCAACTCGCTCCTCAGACCATCGTAGTTTCCTTTATTTAAATTGAGGACCCTTGTTTCTGAGTCAACTACTTCATTCTCCAGCTTAATGAAGAATTCGATCATATTATGATTGGTCCGACCCAAGGGGCCTCGTACAACAAGATTGCTAATTAATCCTTTCTCGTTACATAATACCCAGTCTAAGATGGCCTGATCTCTGGTTGGTTCCTCGACATATTGGTCCAGGAAACTATCCCGTAAACACTCCAGGAAATCCTCCTCCACAGTATTGTTACCAATTTGGTTAGCCCAATCTATATGTAGATTAAAGTCACCCATGATGACTGCTGTGCCCTTATTGCATGCTTCTTTAATTTCCCTTTTAATGCCATCCCCAACCTCTGCCTTACTGTTTGGAGGTCTATATACCACTCCCACTAATGTTTTTTTCCCCTTAGTATTTCTCAATTCTACCCATACAGATTCCACATCATCAGAGCTAATATCCTTCATTACAATTGTGTTAATCCCTTCTTTAACCAGTAATGCTAACCCACCTCCCTTTCCTTTTTGCCTATCTTTCCTGAATATTGAATACCCCTGGATGTTGAGTTCCCAGTCTTGGCCATCCTTGAGCCACGTTTCCGTAATCCCAACCAAATCGTATTCGTTTACCTCTATTTGCGCAGCCAATTCATCCACCTTATTACAAATGCTCCTCGCATTAAGACACAAAGCCTTCAGGCTTGTTTTTTTAACACTCTTAGACCTATTAGAATTATTATTTACTGTGGCCATGTTTGATTTAAACCGTTGATTTCTCTGACTGCCACTTTTGTTTTTCTCCTTCCTATCTTTTGCTTTTATCCTTGTTTCCCTTTCCTCTATCTCCCTGCTCAGGTTCCCAACCCCCTTCCATTTTAGTTTAAACCCTCCCCCACAGCACTAGCAAACAAACCCCCTAGGACATCGGTTCCAGCCCTGCCCAGGTGCAGACCGTCCGGTTTGAACTGGTCCCACATCCCCCAGAACCAGTTCCAATGTCCCAGGAACTTGAATCCCTCCCCCGGCACCATTCCTCTAGCCATGTATTCATCTGAAGTATCCTTCTATTTCTACTCTGACTAGCACGTGGCACTGGTAGCAATCCTGAGATTACTACCTTTGAGGTCCTGTTTATTAATTTACCTCCTAACACCCTATATTCCGCTTTTAGGACCTCATCCCGCTTTTTACCTACATCGTTGGTGCCTATATGCACCACGACAACTGGCTGTTCACCCTCCCCTTCCAAGATGTTCTGCAGCCGCTCGGAGACATCCTTGACCCTTGCACCAGGGAGGCAACACACCATCCTGGAGTCTCGTTTGCGGCCGCGGAAACGTCTATCTATTCCCCTTACAATTGAATCCCCTATTACTATAGCTCTACCACTCTTTTTCCTCCCATTCTGTGCAGCAGAGCCACCCCTGGTGCCAGGAAGTTGGCTGCTGCTGCCTTCCTCTGATAAGCCATCCCCCCCAACAGTACTCAAAGTGGTGTATCTGTTGGAGAGGGGGATGGCCACAGGGGACCCCTGCACTACATGCCTGCGCCTAGTACTCTGCCTGTTGGTCACCCATTCCCTTTCTTCCTGTCCAACCTCTACCTGTGGTGTGTCCAACTCCCTAAACGTGCTATTCACGATGTCCCGAGCATCGTGAACGCTCCAGTATGCATCCAATCGCAGCTCCAAGCCACAATGCGGTCTGTCAGTTGCTGCAGCTGGGTGCACTTCCTGCACACGTAGTTGTCAGGGACACAGGAAGTGTCCCTGAGTTCCCACATATCGCAGGAGGAGCAGATCACGGGGCCGGGCTGTCCTGCCATGATTTACCCTTTAATTAATTGAGTTTAAATTAAATCAATCAATCCCACTAATTACACGACAGTTAAATAGTTTTACCAACAGTCCCTGCTACACCAGAGAGACCTTAGAAACTATAAACCAGAGTTAAAGTTTAAAAAAGAGAGAAATACTCACCAACCAATCACTTACCTGCTTCCTGCTGACGTCACACTTTGATTACTTTTTACCTCTCTCCCCTGCTGCTGAATTGGTCGGGCCTCGCTGCTGCCGCCACTTTTAAGCTCTGCCGATGCTGCTCTCTCCCAGGTCCAGGTCCAGGTCCAGGCTCTGTGGTCGGGCCTCGCTGCTGCCGCCGCTTTTAAGCTCTGCCGATGCTGCTCTCTCCCAGGTCCAGGTGCAGGCTCTGTGGTCGGGCCTCGCTGCTGCCGCCGCTTTTAAGCTCTGCCGATGCTGCTCTCTCCCAGGTCCAGGTCCAGGCTCTGTGGTCGGGCCTCGCTGCTGCCGCTGCTTTTAAGCTCTGCCGATGCTGCTCTCTCCCAGGTCCAGGCTCTGTGGTCGGGCCTCGCTGCTGCCGCTGTTTTTAAGCTCTGCCGATGCTGCTCTCTCCCAGGTCCAGAATCATGGAATCTGAACAAATTGCAGGGCCCTCTCCAGAAATATTGGGCAACAGTGATAAAGGTGTTTGTTCCAGTAAATAACCCATCAGTTACCTTGCATGGACTACACATTGGCCAATATTACCGATATCCCCTATGGCTGCTTGGAAGGAGCTGGAGGCAAAAAGGTTCGGGGCTGCAGTGATCTCCACTCCAACAGGCTTGCTTTGCAAGTTGGCAGCAAGCCATCTTGCAGCATGCGGGGCAACTCTGTCACTGCCTCCTTTACGAAGCATACCCACCCTCCATGTGCATTCCCCTTCAGTTAAGCACAGGAATATTCTTCTGGACCTGTATACTTGGTTGGGAGGCTAAGGATGGCAGCTGTCCTCTAATGTCTTGTATGTTGAGCAGCACCCTGCTTTCGTCCTCCTTTCCTCTTCCTCCAAGTAGCCAAGAAAAGAGGGATATAGGGCAAAGGGCTAGCCAGGTAGCAACAATAATTACACCAAAGTCCTTCCTACAAACCTCCTTCACACACAGAATGCCTTAAATCATCTATAAATCAGTTTATTGGCAAAATCATGAGTTGCACAATTACCTGGTAACAGCTGCAGTTGCCCCATTTAAAAAGGCTGTTAAACTTCTCACAATGCCCAAGGTTTCTGGACAATAGCAGGAATTGATGCAATGCTGGTGGAAGTAATGCAAAATCCCATCAACTTCAAAATGATGTATTTTTTCTCTCATTATAACATATTAATGAAACTACCACTTTGTTTAAATGAGAGCTTCCATTGCTCACCCCGGAAACTGGAATAGGGTGCACAATGAGTGGAAATCAGGTTGAACTGCTCTTTATCCAATTTACTGCTCTGGTATGCCCCATCTGCACTCATCTTCACAGCATAATGGAGACTAAATTCAGTCTCATCAGGTTCTTTAATACTGAAAAGAGAGAAGGAAAACAGATATAAAAAAGGACCCTTCATCAGAGTAGCATTATTTTCAGCATTCTGTTTTTCTTTCAGCTTTGCAAGCATCATGAATTTTCTTTTTACTCTCTCTGTGACCAGTCTTTCCATAACACATTGGGCTGGATTTTCATGTTGGAGGCGGGACTACAACTTTCGGGGTTGTAGTCCCGCCTCCATCGAGATGCGGCCAATCCACGCGATTTTAACTTGATTGACCTTGTTGAGCCCGCCCAGCGGGCTCAGCAGGCCAATTAAGGGCCACCCGGCAACAGGTGACGTCACAGACTGAAATTTCATCTGTCAAGAGGTTTTGACAGATGAAATATCAGTGTTTCACAGCTGTTTGAAGCTGTCAAACACTGACAGTCTTACTTCTAACATGAGTCCTTCTCCACAGATTCAGTTAGAAATCTCTCCTGCACAGAAAGCTGCAGGCTGTCACTTTTGACAGATCGCAGCCATTCTGCTTTCTGTGCCAATGAGATGAGAAACTCCCCGAACCTAAAGGAAGGAAGGCTGAAAAGGTAAGAAAAGGTAATTTACACTTCTTTAATCACTTTAGACACACCAAACACACTTACCTTTGCACTCATGCACACATCACTCACCTGAACACCGGCATCTCGATCCCTCCAAGCCCTTCAACCCGACGGCCTGACTCCTCCAACTTGGTGTGGTTTGGGGCCGTCGGGAATCCCACAGTTCAAGCTTAAAAATAAGGATTAGGCTAAAAACTGCCTGTTAACTACCTGTTAACAGGCAGTTAATTGGCACTAATCCCTTCCCGCCTCGGGGAGGCAGGTCCCAGTGCGGGGTGGGTACCCGCCTCCTTTGAAACTGGCATGGAGGCGGGTTGGGGGCGGGATGGTGTCGGGACCCCCCAATCCCGCCTCCATGGCACACTGAAAATCGAGCCCATTGACTTTATTCCATTTTCCAATCCTGGAACAAATAAATGACTTAAGAAGTCTTCCTAAGCAGAACTCTAAAGATTAAAGAACATAAATCTCCTCAACCCCTCCACTAAGCTAAAACTTTCATTGAGTGGATTCACTCCCCACCAGCTGTTTTCAGTTGCTGGCTAACTACCACACTGCCTGTAGAAGCCTTTCATCTCTCTACAATTGTAACTGTGCTGCAATTGAATTTTAATAAATAAAATATGAGCATAAATAAAAATATAAATTAATTTGTATACTTTATAGAACAATAATTAAAGCTCTTAAGATTGGTAATGGTTTACTCTCCCTCTCAGTACTTGGTGCCAAGTTTCTCTAAAGCTCCTATCTGTGGTTTCAAATGCAGAGATAGATTTTATCATTTCCGCAGTGGCAGGATATTGGTTTTGTTCCTCGCTCTGGGATGTGTACACAACCTCTCTTTCTACTTAATAATATGCTCTGCTGCCTCCTCAATACAGTCCTGCTGTTGTATGTGATGTGCTCATTTAGAGACGGGTTAGGAGATTGCCCCGGTGACTCAGCTGGTAAATGCATCATTCCGTGTGCTGTTAAGTGATACAATCAGGGAAGGTCCTAGTTTAATTTCCAGTCTGTGCTGAGTTAGTTGATCTCTGCTGGAGCAGCAATTATGGTGCTCAGTGTCATAAGGAGAAGGTAATTTTAACTGAATCTACCCAGTGGGAAACTGACGGGATTAGATTTGCCATCCATTTTACACCCCGTGGTCGGAAGGGGTAAAATCAACCAGGGCTGTCACTCCTGATCGTGATCAGTGACCTCTGCTGGAAAGTGCATATCTGTGGACATTGGTTGAGAATAGGATCGAGCCTAGTTGTGATTCCTCTACAGTTGACTAGCATGCCAACACTCACTCACACAAGGAGATTGGCTACTTGAGAAACGTATTGCTTGTTCCCACTGAAACGTATCCTATTAAGGAGGTGAATTTCTTTTAGGGAGTTCTCTCAATCGTCCACCGTAACCTCAGTGAAAGAGGTGTGGGAACCCCATAAAAATGGTGTTAACCCCATTTATGCTTTTTTTCTGGGGTTTCTGCACATCTTTCACTGAAGTTACAGTGGATGACTGGGAGAACCCCCATGTAAATTCATCTCCTATGCACGAGCACCTTCAGGAGAGAATGGGAAAAGAGTTGGGAAGAAATTCTTTAAATTAAAATAAGGAGGATAGTGACATTTTTAAACACTTTGACACTATGGTGCAGAATTTCTGTGGGGATTCTCCCAATCTCCCACCATAACTTCAGCTGAAATGCCGGAGAAATGTGGGAGATCAGGAGGACCCTTGTGGACATTCTACCCCAATCACTCCAGTGATAGACAATGGCCTCTCATTTGTAGTAGATTGATCTATTTTCTTAACTCTACATTAAGGTGACATCATCTGAGATGCCACTGAGCTCAACTAAATCAGTAAATGCAGAGTTGAATCTAATTTCCTACCAAAAGGAACTGTCATCACTTGATGTTAATCCAGTTCTTTGCAGTCAGGCTCAGCAATTCTTCCCAGGCAGCACCCTGTATTACTGACTGTAACTCTACTGATGTTAATCCAGCTGCCTCACACTATCAGGCTCAATAATTCCACCCAGTGAACACATTGGGTTACCAACCATAGCCAAAATTTTCAAAGTATGCATTGGCATATCAGAAAATTGCTAACACAAGGTTCCCTGGTAACCGCATGTATTCGGAAAACAACTCCTTATGTCTCTATTTATGTTATTGTAGCTTCCTTGCCCTTGTAGCATTTGTTACTCATTTTAGTTAGTAACAAACTAGGAAAGACTGCGGGGCTTCAAAACCTGTGGTCTGTATTCATCAGCCATCTCACTGCAAAACCTACAAGCATTTCTGGATCAAAGGGAAGAGTCAAGGAACTTTCTGTACTGAATCAGGGATGCAAAATTACACTAAAATTGGTACAGCACTGTTGGGCAGCCATGACGTCTCCCCCAATTGTTTCCTCATCACTCAAGCGGACGTGGCACACAAGCTACACAATTAAATTTTGCATTGAAACAATGATTGGTAAGCAAAGATTTGTTGAACAGTGTGTGGAAAAGACTTAGTAATGAAAATACTACCCAAACATCAATGAAAGGAGACAAGAAAAGAAAATATAAGGCAGGAAAAATTCACCCCCTTAGTGCCTCCCATTAGTGCCAGCAGATGGCGGTAATGGGGCACTAGAGCATTATTTCCGGGGCGAGTCGAATCCAGTGCCGCACACCAAATCCCCCCCCCCCCTCCGTAGCACCGCCGGTAAGAGTTATTGCTGGGAACGTCAAAGCCAGGTGGATCGCGACATCAGTGAGTGTGCAATGCTCACTGACTGCCCGATCTGCGAAATTGATTGTCGCCACCTACCCTAGCACCTAGAGTAAACATCAACTGGGAGAGCTGGTGTGAAGCAGCAGGAAGCCGGCTCCAGGGACGTTATTTAAAGGGATCATCAGTAATGACTCGCAGCTATCAGGTTAGTGCAGTTTCAGTAGTTTCTTGTCAGTTTCACATTCTCCAACAGTTTCAATCAGCAATTGCAAGGTTCTTTTGCATCAGGAGTGTTGTAGCAACTAAAAAGTAATTACATTTATTCTTAAAAAAATCAAACTGCTACACTTGGTTACATTAATGCGCTGTACTGGCAGTCGATCTCGCCCTCCAGGAGCTTCAGCAGATGGAGCGTAGGCAACGAAAAAAACTGGAACATGTGCCCAGAGGGAGGAGAATGGCCTTCAGGGCTCTCAACAGGAGGCCTTACTCTCCGAGAGTATTCTGAGAGCACTTCTCCCACCTCCAATTAAGCAAGGAGCAGGGTATTAGAAAGCTCCGCTTCACCAAGGAGGTGGTCACAGAACTCTGCCACCTCCTGCAACCAGACCTCCAGCCTCAGATCAGGGCAACCACGGTTCTCATAGTGGCAGTCAAGGTCACCGTCACCCTCAATTTCTTCGCCAGCGGATTCTTCTAGTCTGCAACAGGAGACATAGCTAATATCTCACAGTTCTCCATCCATTGCTGCAGCCGAGAGGTCACAGGAGAAGGGACTACATTTCCTTCCCCATGAACAGAGAGAAGCAGGACGAGCGTGCACGAGGCTTTGCCAGGATAGCAGAATTCCCCATGGTGCAAGGCACCATTGACTGCACCCATGTGGCTTTGTGGGCACCGCATAACAATCCTGAGATCTTCCGTAACTGCAAAGGCTACCACTCATTTACTGTGCAGTTGGTGTGCGACCACAGACAGCGAATCCTCAATATCAATGCCCGCTATCCTGGCAGCAGCCACGATGTCTTCATCCTGCACCAGACCGGTGTGCCAGCAGTCTTCCAGCCACTATGTCAAGCTTGCGGCTGGCTGGTCGGAGACAAGGGCTGTTCGCTCTCCACCTGGCTCATGACTCCCCTCCTCAACCCCAACTCTCCTGTCCAGCACTCAGAATCACAGAAACCTCACAGTGCAGATAGAGGCCATTTCGGCCCATCGAGCCTGCACCGACACATATCCCACCCCCGATCCCCATAACCCCTACACCAACACATATCCCACCCTATCCCCGTAACCCCACGTATTTAATCCCCCTAACACTAAGGGTCAATTTTATCATAGCCAATCAACCTAACCTGCACATCTTTGGACTGTGGGAGGAAACCGGAGCACCCGGAGGAAACCCACGCAAACACAGAGAGAATGTGCAAACTCCACACAGACAGTCACCCGAGGCCAGATTCGAACCTGGGTCCCTGGAGCTGTGAGGCAACAGTGCTAACCACTATGCCACCGTGCTGCATATAATGAGAGCATATAATGAGAGCCATGCTGCAACCAGGAACATCATTGAGCAAACCATCGGCCTGCTGAAACAATGGTTCCACTGCCTTGACCGCTCGAGAGGAGCCCGCCATTACTTGGCTGAGCGGGTGTTCCATTTTGTGGTGGTCTGCTGCATGCTCCACATCATGAGGGCACAGCCCTTGCCACAAGGGATTGCGGGACCACCTTAGGCAGAGGAAGAGGAGGAGGATGAGGAGGAGGAGGAACAGGATCGAGGGAGGAGGCAGCCACTCAATCGGCTTTCCAGAAGGGCAGTCCGTGATCGCCTCATCAGACTGCGGTTTGAATGAATTAAACCCCAGATCCCCATTGCTCACCACATCCCCATCATTTCATCCCTGTCGCAGGCCATATCACAACGCAAAGGTGAAATGAGATACACCACAAAAGAATCCAAACTGAATGAATAAATCTATCAAAAATCAGTGAACACATATTTACAACAAAAATATTAACTATTCACCCATCTGCAATGCCTTAGTGCCTCTCGTTACTGTGTCTTTGACGACTCTAGTGCTCCTATGAAGTGTTGGCCCAGTGGCTGCTGCAGGGCTGATGTAAGTCTGCTGAGTTTCCATGCAGGAGACTTCAGATGGCCTTGCAGGGTGCCCTCGACCAGCCCCTTCGAAGGCCCGGCTGTAGACTGCACCACCTTTGCATGGGCAGCAGCAGTCTGGGCTGGCTGGATGACAGGCAGCAACAAGGGCAATGGCGGAGTGGCAGTGGTGGAATCAGGAATGCTGTCATCCTGAGAGAGGACAACAGGGGGGAAAAATTTGGTATCGCCCATTTTGGGGCACTAATATCGGCCGGGCACAAATTTTATCACCAGGCGCAAATTATCGCCGGCGCCCCTGGAGGTGATTGGAGCACTAAATCAAGCGCTACACACCTCTCTTAGGGTGCTAACATCAGGGAATGGTGTGCTACCTCAGGTGATGTCAATCACCTTGTACTCAGACTGACTGGCGCCTTCCAGTTCTTAAAGGGGAGGGTCCATCATGCTGCACAGCCACACCCTGCTCATTGCTGCGTTTGACCTGGGCCTGCGCCTGCAAGGAGGTGCAAATCTTCACCAAACATTTTCATGGCTGCTCAGGCCCAGGGAGAGAGCTCGCCGGTTTAGCGACGAGGCATTGGTGGCTCTGGTTGGTGCTGTGGAACGCCGACAGGCAGTGCTGTTTCCAAACACTGGCAGGAGGCCATTGTCCCGGGAGTTTACAAGGATGTGGAGGGAGGTTGCCCAGTATGTTTCATCCAGGAGCCTGGTCCAAAGGACTCTCACCCAGGGCCGCAAGAAGTTCAACGACCTCACTCGGGTGGTCAGGGTGAGTACATGCTTGAAAAACCTCTACATCCCACCATCTCAACCTCTCTCTGTGCACAGACGGTGTAAAGTGCCAAATCCCCAACACTCACCCAACAACTATGCTCATCTAAGAAAAGTCACATCCATATCCCACACCTTGCAGGCATTAACGGCTATTCAACTATGGTAGGCACATCTGCCAAACACATGGCTGCACACTCACTCGCACGCTGTCCTTTTTCTTGCAGGCCAAGCTTTCACATAACAGGAGGGAGCAACAATGTGCGGGAGGAGGGCAGGCAGAGCTGCACCCCCTCACACAGCTGGAGAAGTGAGTGCACAAACTCATCGTCGGTCACGTCGTGGGCGCTGTGGCAGTTGGAGAGGTCGACCCCCTTGGGGACAGCAACGGTCTGTTCATCATCTCTCTCTCCTCTCTCATACCACTTCCCCCTCACAACACAAGCCCTTCTCACTTTCCATCTAACTATATTGTCTCCATTCCTTGCTCCCTTCTTGCACCCCCTGCCCTCACGTTAAAGCCACTCTTGTACCTTCCTGCTTTCAGATAGTGAACCACCAGCTGACCAGCCTGTCCCTCAGCCTCCCAGTGGCAGCAACGTGGGAGATGAGGAGGAACACAAAGCCGGCGCCTCACTGCCTGTATCTCCCGAGGGCGAGACATCCGATACTGGGGCCACTGGGGGGGAGCAGAGGATTTGGATCTGATGTGGGTGAAGCTCTGGGACCGAGCGAGCTGCAGCAATGTCATGTGGGAAGGGAAGCTCTCCCCGGAGCGTGAGTGCGTGCATTAGTTCTGCTGCAGAGGACTTGGATGAGGACCTCGCTATCACGATGATGAATACTCAGGCGATGAGCATGCATACTGAGCTCATGGGTGAAATGGTAAGGGTTCCCGAGAGCATGGGTGCACTGGCTAGGAGCATGGAGGAGTCCGCCGCCAGCACAGCTGTCATCCGTGCGCAAACCCTTGAACCCATCCTTGCCTCATTGCAGAGGATGGTTGAATTGCAGAGAGATTGTGGGGACCCAGAGCCCACAGCATGTAATGGGTGAGGTGGCAGCATCTATTGCAGCACAGGCTGAGGCAACACAATGGCTTAGTGCTGGAATTGAGTCATTGGCTGGTGCCATCCAATCTCAGACTGCTCTCATGCAGTCTCAGATTGATGTCACGCAAGCACTGACTGCTGCCATCCTCGTTGGGTCGCCCACAGTCCAACGGGGATCTCATGGTACTGCAGCAGGCCAGCAATCTGTGCTCGAGCAGATTGCTCCAGATGTTGAGGCTCTGTCCCGGGGGAGTGACAGTGTGTCGGTCGAGCAGGAAGTGCTGTCGTCTCTCAGGATGACAGCATCCCTGCTCTCACCACTGCCACTTCCCCATTGCACTTGTCACAGCCCATAACACAGCCAGCCCAGACTGCTGCCATCCATGCAGGGTCGGTGCAGTCTGCAGCCGGGGCCTCCAGGCCCAGAGCTGGTCAAGGGTATCCTTCAAGGCCATCTGCAGTCCCTGGATCCAACATTCAGCAGCCTTCCGCCAGCCTTGCTGCAGCCACTGGGGCCACATTACGGAGGAGCTGTAGGGTGGGAAGGGGGGGAAGTACGAAAGGGAGGGAGATAATTCTCGAAGGGCGAATAACTAAAAATTCTCAAACAAATGGGGGGAATGTTTGTCCCAAAGTTGGATGTGTATATGTTAATATATTGTTCACTCTGTTAATGTTTATCTCAATGTGGTAAGAACCAGTTTTGTTTGTTAATGAATTGTTGTGTTTGTTTGTGATTGGTTGTGTTTAATAAGACACAATTGGTCAGAAAAATAAGTTTTTTAATTGAAACTTGACAGCTTTGCGCATTTTACTCATTGGAACTTTGCCCAGTAATAGGGGCTGCGGGATGGCTGTAATGATGTGCTTGTTCATCCCAAAAGCCATCTTCTCTGTCATTCATCAGGAACGGTGTCTTACGAGGCATTCACGAACCGCCCTTGCAGAGGCAACATTGAGCGCCTCCCTCCCACTTTGTTGCTGCTCATCCTCCTCTTCATCCTCCTCCACTGCCTCCTCCTCCTCCTCTCCCTCTTCCTTCTCCTGAGGTGGTCCACTAATCCCTGGTGGCAATGGCTGGGTTCTCATAATTGCGAGGTTGTGAAACATGCAGCACACAACAATGAAAACCGATACTCGATCGGGAGAGTACTGCAGGGCTCCTCCAGAGTGGTCAAGATACTGGAACCATTGCTTCAGCACACCGATCGTCTGCTCAATCAGGTTCCTAGTGGCGCTATGGCTCTCATTGTATGCGAGTTCAGCAGGAGTGTTGGGGTTACAGAGCAGTGTCATCAGCCAGGTGCAGAGTGGATAACCCTTGTCCCGAGGAGCCATCCACTAGGTTGACACGGTGGTTGGAAGAGGTCTGTGATACCAGTCTGGCGCAGGATAAAAGCATTGTGGCTGCTGCCAGGATAGCGGGCATTGACGGCGAGGATGCGCTGTCTGTGGTCACACACCAACTGCATGTTCAGAGAGTGGAAGCCTTTGCGGTTACGGAAAAGCTTTGCATTTTCATGAGGTGCCCGCAATGCCACGTGCGTGCAGTCAATGGCGCCCTGAACCATGGGGAAGCCCGCTATCCTAGTGAAGCCACATGCGCGTTCACACTGTTTGTCTCGGGTCATGAGGAGTGAGATGTACTCGCTTCACCATTTCTAAACTGGCCTTTTAATCTGTTTCATTTCCTGTGCTTTTTCAGTCCTGATGAAGGGTTTCGACCTGAAACATTTACTCTATTTCTCTCTCCACGGATGTTGCCTGGCCTGCTGAGTTTTTCCAGCATTTTCTGTTGTTATTTCGGATTTCCAGCATCCGCAGTATTTTGCTATTGTACTCCCTTCTCCTTTGGTATAGTGCATTTGTGACCTCCCAGATGCAACAATGGATGGCGAACTAGGAGATGTTCGCAATATCCCCTGCTGAAGCCTGGAAGGAGTCGCTGGCATAGAAATTGAGAGCCACTGTCACCTTCACTGCCACCGACAGAGACGTCCTGGCCCTGAGCTGAGGCTGCAGATTTGGTTGCAGGAGGTGGCAGAGTTCCTTGCCTTCTAAAACATTGCTCCTCGGACAAATTAATGTATGGGAATTGCTCCCGGAATACCCTGGGAGGGTAAGGTCTCCTGTGCAGAGGCCTGTTGGCCCTCCTCCCTCTGGCTATGTTTGCCACTCTCTCTGTCCGCCTCTGCTGCCTCCGAAGGTGAAGATGGGGGACGAGGCCCTGTGATAGTATGGCCCCCATTTAATCTTCTAAATGTGGTAGTAATAAAGCTGACAGAAATGGGAACCTGAAAAGTCTTGCTGAGGAACAAAACTCCTTGTAGGACAGCGTTAAATGTCTCCAGACGCCTCTCTCTCTCTCTCAACCTGCGTATGCAGAATATTTTGCCAACAGGAAAAAGCAGGAAGAGCACACCTTTAAATAGCATTCCCCAGCTCCCAGCCAACTGCAAACCGTCCCCCTCTACCTGTCATTCCTAGCGCCAGGCACTGAGGCAAGGGGCAAGGATCAATTTCCCATCCGGAATGCTACCGGGGCGATGCGTGCTTCAATGACGTCATGATCTCCGGGCATAGGAGGTCGTGGCGGTAGTGTTTAGCGCCACCACAAACCACCATGTCAATTTCGCGGATGGTGCTAAAATCGCCGTGCTCAGAGGTGCTAATGGGAGGCACTAACCAACCAAATTGTTCCCCCCAGGTTCCTGCGCCACTGACCCACTGACACTCCCCCAGGGCAGCACCTCAGCATCACTAGCAATCTGTTGGAGCAGAGATTTCTGGCCTCCTGCAACACCGTGAAAGCTCCGGTCAACGGTGGTAGACCCAGCCACGATGTCAGTAGTCAGAACTTGCATGGCATCAAGCTGAGACTGCATGAGAACAGTCTGAGATTGGATGCCACCAAGCATAGACTCCATTACAGCACTGAGACGTTGCGTTGCTTCCGCCTGTGCTGCAATGGAAGCTGCCAGATCGCCCATCACGTGTGGCATCAGGTCTGGGTCGCCACAGTCTCTCTGGGAGTCTACCATCCTTTGCAGACTGGAAATGATGGGCTCCATGGTGTGTGCAGAGCCTTGTGCAGTGTTGGAGGCGGACTCCTCCACACTCCTTACCATTGCCGAGAGGGTCTCGGGCACCCTTGCCATTGCACCTATCATTTCTGTGTGCATGCCCATCACCCTTGTTCTAAAGGCCTCCCAATCGAGGTCCTCATCTGAGTCATGTGCAGCAGAACTCGCCCTCCAGGGAGCTGGCCCCGAGCTACCCTTTCCCTCTGGCCTTGTTGCAGCCCACTCATCCGTGGTGCCTCACCCTGTGCAGATCGATATAGTTGCGATTACGGAGACATGGCTGCAGGGTGACCGAGGCTGGGAGCTGAATATCCAAAGATAATCGATATTTAGGAAGGACAGGCAAAAAGGAAAAGGAGGTGGGGTGGCATTGTTAGTAAAGGATGAAATCAGAGCAATAGTGAGAAAGGATATTGGCCTAGAAATTCAGTGGGCCTTGCGCCCACTTAGCGCCTAAAGAGGTCTTTTGCGCCGGCGGGGTGGTAGCGCGGAAATTGAGTGCAGCGGTATTGGCGGCGGTAGCCGTTAGCGCTGCGCCGGGACCGATGACGTCATCGGTGTGCGCGGTGGCCCGTAACGCCCTGAAACCGCGCCGATCCCCATATTTATTTGCGCCCGCCTCCTCCGAAGCGGGCGCAAACAGCGAACAGAAAACGGGGCCGTCCTGCTGCCATAGTGGGGCGCTTTAAAGCTGAAGGTGCGGCCGACCACTTTTTCGGCGGCCGCCTGCCCGCACCTCCTTCCCCGGCCTCCTCCACCCCCCCCGCGGCATTGCTGGCTGGTTTCCGTGGAGCCCAGCACTTCTCCGTTGTGCCGGGCTCTTTTGCCGGCACTCGCGATCGGGGCTCCGGCCGTTGCAGGCACCTCCCCCTTAAGAGAAGGAGGAGGCCTGCAGTACCGCAGCCTGCCGCACCGCATCAGGTGGCGCTGCGGCAACTAGCGCGCCGATATTCAGTTGCAGCGCCCCAAACGGAGGCGGGCACACCCTGGTATAGCGCCCGCTTCTGAATTGGGGCGCAGAAGACGAATATACGGCGTGCGCTAATGCCTCCCCGCCCAGCGCTAACTTTTGGGCGCGAGCGAGCTGCCCGCGCCCAAGTGAATTTCTAGGCCATTGTCTCAGAAAATAAAGGTGTAGAATCAGTCTGGGTGGAACTAAGGAGCACCAAGGGCAGAAAGCATTGATGGGAGTTGTCTATAGGCCTCCAAACAGTAGTGGTAATGTAGGGGATGGCATCAAACAGGAAATTAGAGATGCATGTAACAAGAGTACTACAGTAATCATGGGTGACTTTAGTCTACATATAAACTGGCCAAACCAAATTAGCAATAATACAGGTAGACTATCCTTTATCCGAAAACCTCGGGACCAGCCGTATTTCGGTTTTCGGAAAATTTCGGATTTCGGAAGGTATTTGATAAGACTGGGAAATTTGTCGGGGGTGGGTCGGCGGGGGGGTCGGGGGTGGGGGTCGGCGGTGGGGGTTGGCGGGGGTCCGCGGGGGGGTCCGCGGGAGTCGGGGTCGGCGGGGGGGTCGGCGGGGGTCGGCGGGGGAGTCGGCGGGGGTCGGCGGGGGAGTCGGCGGGGGTCGGGGTCGGCGGGGGGGTCGGCGGGGGTCCGCGGGGGGGTCGGCGGGGGGTCGTCGGCGGGGGTCGGGGTCGGCGGGGGTCCGCGGGGGGGTCCGCGGGGGGTCGTCGGCGGGGGTCGGGGTCGTGCGCCACCCTGGTCATGTCGTGCGCACGACTTACGCTGAACGAAAAAACCTTCGGTTTTTAGAGGGTTTCGGTTTTCAGAAGTTCGGATAAAAGGTAGTCTACCTGTACTGTGGAGAATGAATTCCTGGAGTGTGTACGAGATGATTTTTTTAGACCAGTACATTGAGGAGCCAACTAGGGAACAGACTATCCTAGATTGGGCATTGTGCAATGAGAAGGGGTGAATTGATAATCTTGTTGAGCGGGGTTCTTTAGGGAAGAGTGACCATAACATGATAGAATTCTTCATTAAGGTGGAAAGTGAAGAAGGCCAATCCGAAACTAGGGTCCTAAATCTAAACAAAGGAAACTACGAAGGTATGAGGAGTGAATTGGTTATGATAGATTGGGGAGCTTCATTAAAAGGCATGACTGTGAATAGGCAATGGCTAACATTTAAGGAATTAATGCATGAATTGCAACAGTTATACATTCCTTTCTGGTGCAAAAACACAAAAGGAAAAGTGGCCCAACCATGGCTAACAAAAGAAATTAAGGATAAGGAATGACAGAGGATCAGAGGGACCTTGGTGTGCATGTACATAGATCCCTGAAGGCAGCAGGACAGGTAGATAAGGTGGTTAAAAAGGCATATGGGATACTTGCCTTCATTAGCCGAGGCATAGAATATAAGAGCAAGGAGGTTATGATGGAGCTAGTTAGGCCACAGCTGGAATACTGTGTGCAGTTCTGGTCGCCACTCTATAGGAAGGATGTGATTGCATTCGAGAAGGTGCAGAGGAGATTCACCAGGATGTTACCTGGGCTGGAGCGCTTCAGCTATGAAGAGAGACTGGACAGGCTGGGGTTGTTTTCCTTAGAGCAGAGAAGGCTGAGGGGGGGACCTGATTGAGGTGTACAAAATTATGAGGGGCATAGATAGGGTAGGTAGAAAGGAACTTTTCCCCTTAGGAGAGGGGTCAATAACCAGGGGGCATAGTTTCAAGGTAAGGGGCAGGAGGTTTAGAGGGGATTTGAGGAAAAAAAAATTCACCCAGAGGGTGGTTGGAATCTGGAACTCACTGCCTGAAAGGGTGGTAGAGGCAGGAACCCTCACAACATTCAAGAAGCATTTAGATGAGCACTTGAAACGCCATAGCATACAAGGCTATGGACCAAGTGCTGGAAAATGGGATTAGAATAGATAGGGCTTGATGGCCGGCGCGGACACGATGGGCCGAAGGGCCTCTTTCTGTGCTGTATAACTCTATGACTAGTATTAGATCCAAAGCAGAGTCATATAAAGTTGCCAGAAAAAGTTGCAAGCCTGAGGATTGGGAGCAGTTTAGAGGTCAGCAAAAAGGGACCAAGAGATTGATTAAGAGGAGAAAAATAGAGTATGAGAGTAAACTTGCAAGGAACATAAAAGCTTCTACAAGTATGTAAAAAGAAAAAGATTAGTGAAGACAAATGTAGGTCCCTTACAGTCAGAAATGGGAGAATTTATAATGGGGAACAAGGAAATGGCAGAGCAATTAAACAAATACTTTGGTTTTGTCTTCACGGAAGAGGACACAAATAACTTCTGAGAAATGCTAGGGAACCAAGGGTCTAGTGAGAAGGAGGAATTAAAGGAAATTAGTATTGCAAAAAAAATAGTGCTGGAGAAATTAATGGGACTGAAAGCCGATAAATCCCCAGGGCCTGATAATCTGCATCCCAGAGTACTAAAAGAGGTAGCCATAGAAATAGTGGATGCATTGGTTGTCATCTTCCAAAATTATATAGATTATGGAACAGTTCCTGCAGATTGGAGGATGGCAAATATAACCCCACTATTTAAAAAAGGATTGAGAGAGAAAACAGGGAACTACAGACCGCTTAGCCTAACATCAGTAGTAGGGAAAATGCTAGAGTCCATTATAAAGGATGTGATAAAAGGACACTTAGAAAATATCAACGGGATTAGACAAAAATCAACGTGGGTTTATGAAAGGGAAATTGTGTTTGACAAATCTACTGGAGTTTTTTGAGGATGTAAGTGGTAGAATAGATAAGGGAGAACCAGTGGATGTGGTGTATCTGGATTTTCAGAAGGCCTTTGATAAAGTGCCACATAAGAGATTAGTGTGCAAAATGAAAGCACATGGGATTGGGGGTAATATACTGGCATGGATTGAAAATTGGTTAACAGACAGGAGACAGAGAGTAGGAATAAATGGGTCTTTTTCGGGGTGGCAAGCGGTGACTAGTGAGGTACCGCAGGGATCAGTGCTTGGGCCCCAGCTATTCACAATATATATCAATGATTTGGATGAGAGAACCAAATGTAATATTTCCAAGTTTGCTTATGACACGAAACTTGGTGGGGCTGAGTTGTGAAGAGGATGCAAAAAGGCTTCAATGTGATTTAGACAAGTTGAGTGAGTGGGCAAATACATGACAGATACAGTATAACGTGGATAAATGTGAAGTTATCCACTTCGGTAGGAACAACAGACAGGCAGCGTATTATTTAAATGGTGATAGATTGGGAAATGTTGATGTACAGAGGGACCTGGGTGTCCTTGTACACCAGTCACTGAAAGCAAACATGCAGGTGCAGCAAGCAGTTAGGAAGGCAAATGGTATGTTGGCCTTCATTGCAAGAGGATTTGAGTACAGGAGCAAGGATGTCTTACTACAGTTATACAGGGCCTTGGTGAGACCACAGCTGGAGTACTGTGTGCAGTTTTGGTCTCCTTACCCAAGAAAGGATATACTTGCCACAGAGGGAGTGCAGCGAAGGTTCACCAGACTGATTCCTGGGATGGCAGGACTGTCGTATGAGGAGAGATTGGGTCGACTAGGGTTGTATTCACTAGAGTTTAGAAGAATGAGAGGGGATCTCATTGAAACATATAAAATACTGACAGGGCTAGACAGGGTGGATGCAGGGAGAATGTTTCCCATGGCTGGGGGTCTAGGATGACAGGTCACAGTTTCAGGATACGGGGTAGGACATTTAGGACTGAGATGAGGAAAACTTTCTTCACTCAGAGGGTGGTGAACCTGTGGAATTCTCTACCTCTGAAGGCTGTGGAGGCCAAGTCACTGAATATATTTAAGAAGGCGATAGATAGATTTCTAGACACAAAAGGCATCAAGCGGTATGGGGAGACAGCGAGAATATGGTATTGAGATAGAGGATCAGCCATGATCATATTGAATGGTGGAGCAGGCTCGAAGGGACAAATGGCCTACTCCTGCTCCTATTTTTCTATGTTTCTATGTTTCTATCCCACTACTATACTAGCCTCTAAAGAACGCGTAGTGCCAGTATCTGAACTGGTGCCTGCGGGTGAGACATACAGTGATGCGGTGTGTCCTTCCTCCTTCTCTTCTCCTGCCTCACTCTCTACCATGCCCTCAGGGACAGTCTGCTCAGGTGCTCGCTCATTATCTGAAAGCATAAAGGCACAAGAGTCGGGTTAAGGTGTGGAGAGGGTTGGCAGGAAGGGAGAAATGCATGCATACAGCATGATTAGCTGGAAAGTGTGAAACGCTTGCGGGGTGAGGGGGAAGTGGGATGTGAGAAGAAGGAGTCGGGATGAACATACCGTTGTTGTCCCCAAGGGGGTCAACGTCACTGGTGGCCACAGCGCCCACCACCTGGCACCCAATAATCAGCAGCATTCACTTCTCCAGCTCAGACAGTGGTTGGGTGTCAGCTTGTCCCCCGCCTGTGCACTCCTGCTCCCTCCTGTTGTGAGCCACCTTGGCCTGCAAGAGAAAGGAAAGTGTGTGAGTGAGTGTGGAGCAATGTGTTTGGGTGATGTGCCTGCCATAGTTGAATAGCTGTCATTATGTGCAAGGTGTGAGAGGTGGGTGTGAGTGTTAGTTGTTAGAGATGGTTGGTGGGTGAGTGCTGGGGGTGTGGTACTTTGGGCAGTGTGTGAAGACTGTGGTTCAGATGGTGGTACGTAGCATTTGTTGAAGCAATGACTCACCCTGACCACCCGAGTGAGGTCGTTAAATTTAATCTTACACTGTGTGTGTGTCCTGGGGACCACAGTGCTGCCCGAGACGTGCTGTGCTACCTCCCTCCACATGGTATGGAAGACTTGCGGCACGTGCCTCCCGCCACTTGCCAGGTAGAGCGCCGCTCTCCATCTCGCCACAGTGAACACCAACGCCTCCAATGCTTGAGCGCAGAATCTGCGGGCTCTCCCTGGGACGTGGACCTGCTATGAGCACACCTGGTTCAGTCCTCTGGCTTCGGCTTCGGCTTCGGCTTCTGCTTCAGCTTCAGCTTCTGCTTCAGCTTCTGCTTCTGCTTCTGCTTCTGCTTCTGCTTCTGCTTCCTGAGGCAGCTGCACAGCCAGCAATGCTGAGAATGAGGTGCTGCAGCATCAACGAACCTCCCCTTTAAGTACGGAAAAAAGCCTGTGGCAATCATGACTTGCGATTAGACTGCACCTAATATTGGTCCACTCTTTGGCCTAGAAATTCAGTGGGCCTTGCGCCCACTTAGCGCCTAAAGAGGTCTTTTGCGCCGGCGGGGTGGTAGCGTGGAAATTGAGTGCAGCGGTATTGGCGGCGGTAGCCGTTAGCGCTGCGCCGGGACCGATGACGTCATCGGTGTGCGCGGTGGCCCGTAACGCCCCGAAACCGCGCCGATCCCCATATTTATTTGCGCCCGCCTCCTCTGAAGCGGGCGCAAACAGCGAACAGAAAACGGGGCCGTCCTGCTGCCATAGTGGGGTGCTTTAAAGCAGAAGGTGCGGCCGGCCGCTTTTTCGGCGGCCGCCTGCCCGCACCTCCTTCCCCGGCCTCCTCCACCCCCCCCCGCGGCATTGCCGGCTGGTTTCCGTGGAACCCGGCACTTCTCCGTTGTGCCGGGCTCTTTTGCCGGCACTCGCGATCGGGGCTCCGGCCGTTGCAGGCACCTCCCCCTTAAGAGAAGGAGGAGGCCTGCAGTACCGCAGCCTGCCGCACCGCATCGGGTGGCGCTGCGGCAACTAGCGCGCCGATATTCAGTTGCAGCGCCCCAAGCGGAGGCGGGCACACCCTGGTATAGCGCCCGCTTCCGAATTGGGGCGCAGAAGACGAATATACAGCGTGCGCTAATGCCTCCCCGCCCAGCGCTAACTTTTGGGCGCGAGCGAGCTGCCCGCGCCCAAGTGAATTTCTAGGCCTTTGAGTGTAACACCAATGAGCTTGGGCTTTAAAACTTGAATTAGGACTCCAATCATTTCTTTGAGCAGTGAGCATGAATTTTGCGTGCAATCTAAAGCATTAGCGCCTGACGCTAATTCTACAACTTTTCTACTGACACCTCCCATTCCTGGACTATAATGAATTTCTAGCCCGAGGAATCTTAAAGTAAAAGCAAATGCAGTGGGAGTTGTTTTTATTTACAATATTCACAATATTCCCCATTATATTGCAAAAATATATATACTTAAAAATAAATCTTCTGTTGCCTTGGTAAATCATAAATGTAATCAACTACAGGAGACCATTGATTCAGATCTCATTTCTTGCTGGATGACTCTGTTCCTAACACAGATCGGGAGCAATCCTTTGCATCTCAGAGCAGCTCCATAGAAACCAACAGGGGCTGAAACTTCAGACTATCCTGAAGGCTGCTTCGAAGCTGTGAGATCAAAAGAAGCCAGGCTGTTGCCTGGCGGAGAAGATTTTCCAGCCAGTATCTTGGTGTCCTGGGGTCCTGCAGATTTCAGCCTGGTCTGAAGTTGAGCTTCCCCCACTATTTGCTGTTTCCGATTGAATTGCTCTTGGGACACATGAGGACATTCCTCATCTGTGATGTCAACAGAATGACCTAGAAGGGAGGGAAGCCAACTCAACCATCTCTACACATGTAAACAGTTAACAATTTCCAAAAAGCTCATCATATTTTCAAGAGTTTATTGCCTTTTTTTCTATAAAATGGAGTAATACTTTGAATAAGAAAATATAGCATACTTAATGTTCATTGTTGTACGTCTTTGACTTTAATACAAGGAATTCTTGAGGTGGCGGGGGTGGGGCACTACAGCTCTATGAAATGGAAGGGGGAAGGATGCTGGTTTGATGATTTAAGCCACTTTGAAGAGTGGTTGATACCATGCCTTTGTTAACTCTAGACTTGACTATTCCAATGCACTCCTGGCTGGCCTCCCACGTTCTACCCTATGTAAACTTGAGGTCATTCAAAACTCGGCTGCCTGTGTCCTAACTCGCACCAAGTCCCGTTCACCCATCACGCCTGTGCTCAATGACCTACATTGGCTCCCGGTTAAGCAACACCTCATATTCAAAATTCTCATCCTTGTTTTCAAATCTCTCCATGGCCTCGCCCCTCCCTATCTCTGTAATCTCCTTCAGCCCCACATCCCCTTCCGAGATATCTGCACTCCTCTAATTCTGCCCTCTTGAGGATCCCTGATTATAATCGCTCGACCATTGGTGACCGTGCCTTCTGTTGCCTAGGCCCTAAGCTCTGGAATTCCCTGCCTAAACCTCTCCACCTCGCTACCTCTCTGTCCTCCTTTAAGATGCTCCTTAAAACCTACCTTTTTGACCAAGCTTTTGGTCACCTGCCCTAATTTCTCCTTATGTGGCTCGGTGTCAAATTTTTTGTCTTATAATACTCCTGTGCAGCACCTTGGGATGTTTTACTACATTAAAGGTGCTATATAAATACAAATTGTTGTTGTTGTAAGGGGATAGGGGTAAAAGGAGGAAATTGGAAGGAGAATTCAATCCTGTGTGGTTTCTGGCACTACCCAGTGGCCAATTGCAAGAGATATTGACGGGAGTCTAGGAACAGGCTATATGCCTGCATTCTTGACTAAATGGGACAATAATGCAACCCCAACTTAGCACCACCAGGAATATGCTCCTGAGGTGTTGGCTTTGCCTTCGCCTGGAAAGGCTGAATTCACTCCATAGTGTAAAGTCGGCTCATTTACATAATCTGATGGCACTCTCAGTGCATAGCTCATGATGCTCCAGGAACACCACATGGGTGAGGGCTGGAATGTTGGGTGTTAGCAGCAAGTAAATGGCTGTTAACTGCCTGTAGGGTGTCGCCATTTTTTAGCCAATTTAACCACTCTAGGCACAAAGATCTTTTCTTTATCCCATGGAGTCCCTACAAGGAATGGGGAGGAAAGAAGGAGGCCCTATTGCTAGCAGAGGGTCACCATGGAGCCCCCCAAAAATATTTTTTTCTGCCGGCCTCCCCTTTCAGTGCTCGTTTTCAATATGGGGAAACCCACTTATTACCGTAATATTTGGGGCCTTCATGAGTCTTGCACGTACTTTGTGCGCAGGCTCCCAGCAGGCTACGTGCTAGCCTGTACCACTGGGTATGTCAGGTGCTTAAGAATGGAGTAGTCTTAGGCCTCTGCATCTGCTAATAGGGGGAATATCCCAAACGTAAAAGGCAGTTGTGCGGGAACAATTCATAAAATATAGGGGTAAATGTACCTTCGTAACCTAGAAGAATCAAGGAGCAAAAGTTCATGGAGACTCACAATATAAAGGGGGAATCATTTCTGTATAGCTAAGAAAAATATGGAGGGAAATGCACCTGCATCCCAAAGAAAAGTAAAGGGGAAAGGAAAGCTACTTAGACTCCAGAAAAATAAAGATGGGAACAAACTTGTAAACTCCAGAAGGAGGGAGTATATCTGAGCATCCCAGAAAATTAAACAGCAAAGGGAACTTGCATACCCCAGAAAAATAAAAGGAGGACATATCTGAATACCACTAAAACATCAAGAAGGGAAGGGGTGTATCTACTTAGCAAAATAAAGGGGAGGGGGAGGTTCTTTAACAAATTAAATCGGAGTTTGTTTCGCATCCACTATGATTTGTTCAGTTAAAATCTGATAGATGATATTCAATAAGGAGCCTGGTGAAAAGGTCGCTCTGTTAAGATTGTCAACAGTTGTACTGTTGAGCACAGCAGGCTCACATTTCTGCAGTTGTCTCTTGTGCTCCAAACAGAATGTCCCATCTGTTTGTAAAGACAGTAAATTTCGGGTGTGTGCCAGAAATTGCTGAAGCAATACAGTTTTTAATATTTGGTGCAAATTTTAATTTGGCTCAGTTAGTAGCATTTACACCTCAGTCAGAAGGTTGTGAATTTGTCCCATTAGAATCCTAAGCACATAAGCTAGGGTGACACAATAGTGCAGGAGTGAGGAACTGCTGCATTGTCAGAGGGTCCGTTTTTTGGATATCAGATGTTAAATCAAGGCCATTTGAATGTTCAAGTGGATATAAAAGATTTCTAGTACTATTCAAAACAGAGCAGGAGCATTCTCCTAGTGCCTTGCCTAACATTTATCCCTCAACAACACGAACAAAAACAGATTACCTGGTGATTTATCTTACTTGCTGTGTGTAAATTGGCTGCTGCATTTGCCTCCTTAACCATGCTGACTACACTTCAAAAGCACTTTATTGACTGTGTTACAAGTTTCAAGTCTGCTTTAGATATTCTCTCAGGTAAAGTGGTGCTGGTCAATCCCATAAGTGGTCTGAGTACCTTATGTTCCAGAACCTGCCTGTACTACCCAACGTCTAATTATATCATAGCATAACCAAGGAGTAACAATAGACCCTCGAGTGATCTGAACTAGATACTGGGCCTCAATTTGCTGTCAAAGGCTTCCCACAGGGAATGCCTCCGATCGACAAATAAAATCCATGCCTACCTGGGGGCCTCGGGATCCATAGAGACTCGCGCTCCTGGGCCTCTAAACGTAGAAATGTGTAGAGGCCCACATATCCCAGGGGCGCAGGCGGTTCGCAAGCACCCCTGGGATTATGTGGGCTGGCCCAACCAATGAAAGAAGGGGATCCTCATTCATGCTTATGGGGATTCTGTATGTAAAATAAATTTAAATGTTTTAAAGGGGCTAAAAATAACCGTAACTTATTTTACAGGTGTTTTAATGTTCAAATAATTGAAATGTTTTTATTTTTATGTTCATTTAAACTCTTACACTGGTAAAAGAAGGCCTTATGCCTGCTTTTACCAGGCGTAAGAGTTTCATGGGCATTCGCTGGGCAAATAGCCCAACTCTCCACCTGCGGATGTCCATTTCCCAGGGATGGCTATGACCTGTCAAGTTCTCTTGGAGAATGAGGAACAGAAAGATACGGATATATGAAAGGGAAATCGTGTTTGACAAATCTGTTAGAATTTTTTGAGGTTGTAACTAGCAGAATAGATAAGGGGGAACCAGTGATTATGGTATATTTGAATTTTCAGAAGGCATTCGATAAAGTTCCACACAAGAGGTTATTAAACAAAATTAGGGCTCATGGGATTGGGGGTAATATACTAGCATGGATTGAGGATTGGTTAACGGACAGAAAACAGAGAGTAGGAATAAACAGGTCATTTTCAGATTGGCAGGCTGTAACTAGTGGGGTACTGCAAGGATCAGTGCTTGGGCCTCAGCTATTCACAATCTACATCAATGATTTGGATGAGGGGACAAAATGTAATATATCCAAGTTTGCTGATGACAAAGCTGGGTGGGAATGTAAGTTGTGAGGAGGATGCAAGGAGGCTTCAAGGGAATATAGACAGGCTAAGTGAATGGGCAAGAACATGGCAAATGGAATATAATGTGGAGAAATGTGAAGTTACCCATTTTGGTAGGAAAAATAGAAATGCAGAGTATTTTTTAAATGGTGAGAGATTGGGAAATGTTGGTGTTCAGAGGGACCTGGATGTCTTTGTATACGAATCATTGAAAGTTAACATGCAGGTACAGCAATCAATTAGGAAAGCAAATGGTATGTTGGCCTTTATTACAAGAGGATTTGAGTATAAGAGTAAAGACATCTTACTACAATTATAAAGGGCCCTGGTGAGACCACACCTGGAATATTGTGTACAGTTTTAGTCTCCTTACCTAATGAAGGATATACTTGCTATACAGGGAGAGCAACGAAGGTTCACCAGACTGATTCCTGGGATGGGGGGATTGTCCTATGAGGAGAGATTGAGTAGACTAGGCCTATATTCTCTAGAGTTTAGAAGAATGAGAGGTGATCTCATTGAAACATACAAAATTCTTACAGGGCTTGACAGGGTGGATGCAGGGAGGATGTTTCCCGTTGCTGGGGAGTCTAAAACCAGGGGTCACAGTCTCATAATAAGGGGTTGGCCATTTAGGACTGAGATGAGGAGAAATTTATTCACTCAGAGGGTAGTGAATCTTTGGAATTCTTTGAGGCTCAGTCGTTGAATATATTCAAGACAGAGATCGATAGATTTTTTAATATTAAGGGAATCAAGGGATATGGGGATAGTTCAAGAAAGCGGAGATGAGGTAGAAGATCAGCCATGAACTTACTGAAGGGCGGAGCAGGCTGAAAAGGCTAAATGGCCTACTCCTGCTCCTATTTCATAAGTTCTTATGTTCTTCTGTCAAACTTCTGATTCTGACTGGCTCTGGGCTTGAGATGAACTAATATCCCCTCACTAGGCTCCTCAGACCTATCTGGCTGACTCACTTCCCCTGTATTCTTTCATCCTTTTCTCACTGTGTTCTCAGCAAGTGGGAGGTCTGTCCCACTGATTTCATCTCTATTTGGTGAATCACCAGTAGGCCTGTCAATAAAACTGGCTACTTACGCTATCCCCTTGGATGCTGGTTTAAAAAAAACCATAGGGGTCATTCTGGCTTAATGGGCCTTGTATGAAACACATGACTCCCATTGTCTCAATCTGAAATAGACTGTGAGCAGTGACATTCCACAAAGTGGCTTGTGTGGCTTTGATATTCATCTTCAATGGCTGGCCCATTAACAATTAAATCCTGGTGGTAATTTTAACTTTTGGTGATGGTGTAAAAGGGGCAATATTGGATCGGCCGCCCACTATAAAACCTGCCAGAAATCCGACGGGTATCTAATGGGCAGCCAGTCTGACATTTGCGCATTTTGCACCATCACCAAAAGATAAAATTACCACATCCCCCCACCACCACCCCCCCCACCCCCGTCCTTTGTCTAAATGCCTTTGACCTACAGCTTTTAAAATATGTGGAAGATCATTTTACTTCAAAATATAACACTTAAAGATAACATTCCTAAATTCTTTCCAGAAAAACAACAAAATCATGAAATGTGACAGGCTGTGAAGCACTTGGGATGTCTTGAGAATGTGAATGCCATTATATAAATGCAAGTCTTTCTTTCTCTGCCCTTCCTTGAATGCCTGTTAATCTATGTCACCTATTCTAACTGAGGAAATCATAACATGAGCACCAGATGTCTATGCAACTTAACCACGTTGTTTGATTGAATTGTGTTGGGATGGTATTTTATCTATTCCAGACTTTGTTTGCTGTTACCCAGTCAAAGGGGCATGGATTTAATTTGCCCCTTTGTCACTCAGACACTCAACTGCCAAATACTGTAGTTTGAAGTGTCACACAGTTTGCAAAATGAGACTTCAATTCTGACTTCATTTCATCATCAGCTATATATGAGTTGACTTAACTAGAAGATGACTGGGTATGAGTACTCTCAGCCGGACATGACAACATGGCATAGACAGTGCTATACACACCAACACGTTAGCCATCACCATAGTTATTTACATGACTGACTTAAAAAATCCAGGGAAAGTTTTGATTCTGGATATTTTTTCTTTCCAATTTTCTTTCTTACCCTCACAAAGCACTGTCTCTTGTTGTGTACTGTTCCTTCCTGTACCTTCCCTAAGTGGCTGTTCTTCACATGCAAGCCCAGACAGTGAATATCAGCAGGCTATTCAACAGTGAGGGGCATCAACACCAAACCCAATACTGTCCTTAGTGGATGTCCTATTAGGAGTCACTGGATAGCAATCAAGAGTGTGGCTCCTGGTTTATTCCCCCACCTCCCAGTACAGCAACCCTGAGGCCAATTGTGGCAATATGAGACAAAGGTCCTGCTCCAGACATCTCCCTGCACTTAGAGAGAGTCTAGGTTGAAGAGGACTGGGGAGGGGATAGAATAAAGGAAAATAGTGCAACATAAAGAATGTTTATTTAGAAATAATACCCTCCGTATCAATTAAAAGTGCAGCTCAGACTCTTGGCTTTCTGCAACCTGTTCCCGAACACTGCAACAGTTGTTTGTTTCGGGCCTACCGTTTGCTGAATGACATGTTCCATGATTCTGCTCAGAACATGAAAGGTGTTATTTGCACATTCGTCTGTTTCAAAATTAACCGATGACTCAGCTGGATGTGCTTAATTTTAATCGGAGTTCAATTTGGTAAAATTACACTAATAAAGTTACTGCAAAATAAACTGAGTGTCAGCATCCGCATCTGCATGATAGATTGGGGGTTTGCTTACTCGCCGAGCTGTACTGTCATGATGCATTCTCCTTCTTTTTCTTCTCTTTCAGAAATCTGAAAGTAATTTGGCTTTTGCTGCCCCCTGTTTTAGGGTTTGCCTAACCTTTCAGCATACTGGTCCTAGAGTCAATATACAGACCTTTTTAATGGGGGCTGACAAATTCAGCTCCTGGTTTCCTTGGTTCAGCAAACATTATGCCTCCGTGTGCACATGTTAATGCAGATAGGGCATGTACTTTAATGACATCTCAATCTATCACCAGGAACTCCATGTCTGCCCAAGTGCCCACATGTCACCTATCACTACCGCAGAATTATAACTGAGCTTCAGAGAAGACCTTTCTCCATTGCCTCTGCTTAACAAGACCTTTCACTTTGGTATTCATTTGGGCATCCAGGCTCATGAAAATAAAGGGTTTGCAGTCAATTAATAGCCAGATGATATTTGAACACAGAATTGTCATCAGGTACATCAGTGGCCACAGTCTAGGCAGCAGCCATGATACCTTCACTGTAAAGAATTCCACAGTGCCTGATGGAGAGGAAATACTCGGTAGATTGCTCACAAGTGAACAGAGTTATCTTCTAAATCTGTGGCTGTTGACCTTAATGAAACAACAGCAGAAGCCCACCTCAGCCTGAATGTTTTAATATCTGTTTGAATGCTACCACGACCTTCAAGGAAAGTGTGTCATGATGAAACAGTGTGTGTAAAGGGCAGTAGTTGTGCACAGTGCTTGAAATGGTACCTCCCAGAGGGTGCTGCAGTTCCAACGTAGGTTTGATGACCCTCACAAGAAACTTGTACAAAAGTGAGGCACACACTCGCCTTCATATTACTCCTGATACCAGCCCACTTGTTCTTCATTTGTAGCCAGGTATGAGGTACCTGGATGTTTGTAATGACTCAGTCAGCTTCCTTCATGCGGCAGGTATCTGCACTTTTACTGGAGGGTGCACTTCACCCTCAAAAAGGGCGACCCGCCTTTGATGCACTTCACGCAACAGCATCTCCAGCTCTTCAATATCAGAGAGGGCAGTATTGTCCATATATCTCTGCTATGTCATTGTGAACAATTAAGAATATAAGAATTAGGAGCAAGAGTAGGCCATACGGCCCCTCGAGCCTGCTCCACCATTCAATAAGATCATTGCTGATCATCGACCTCAACTCCACTTTCCCGCCCGATCTCCATACCCCTTGATTCCCCAAGAGTTCAAAATTCTATCTATCTCAGCCTTGAATATACTCAAAGACTCAGCATTCACAGCCCTCTGAGGCAGAGAATTCCAAAGATTCACAACCCTCTGAGTGAAGAAATTCCTCCTCATCTCAGTCTTAAATGGCCGACCCTTTATCATGAGACTATGCCCCACGGCTCTGCCACCACCACAACTGTAGCCCTTTAAGGACCACTGCTGTGTAAAACTTTGCGCTACCTAGCCAAGTGTGTTACTGGCCATGCTCTCTGGGCAAGTTTTTCCTGTGTCAGTAGCCAACTTAAATCTGGGAGCGGGAGAGACTCCCACTGCAAAGTTCAGTGCTGTATTGGCGCAGCTGCATCAGTGTCACAGGCAAAACAGATCCAATTTTACTGGGATCACAGAATCGGGGCCTATAGGTCCAGGAACTAACATTGAAGTGCAGAGAACATTTGGCTTTCCTAGGAAAATAATTTTCTTTTGATGAGGTAGCAGAAATTGAAGGAAGCCACAGAATGAAATCAAAGCCACGTGGGCCCAATCATGTTGAAACTGATGGATTCCTTCTGTTTCTGTATTGCAGCACTTGTATCTGTGTGCTAAAATCGGCTCCGTGTAATGAAAATGGGACAATGATAGAATCAACCATCACTCCAGCTGAGTTTTACTGTTGTGAGAATATATTTTTGCCATACCAGCAGTTGATTTATTTTATTTTACATTCGCTCACCTTTAACTCTCTCCTAACCAATTTTCCTTTTTTTAACACACTCCGCAGAATATTTTGTTTCTTATTAAGAGGAGAGATGCCAGTGCTGAGGAATTGATGTTTTCTTTGCCTTTTGCACCTAATGTTGTCATCAATCACTCGCAAGTCAAGCACAGTACAGGTTAGATCCACTTTAAAGCTCCATCTACACACCCCTATCAAATCCTCCAATACATTGAATTTAAAATCCACATTCTCTCTTTTTCCAATTCCTCACTCCATCCTATGTCTAAAATTTCTTTTAGCCTTATGTTACCTCCCACACTCTTCAATCCTCTCACTATCACCATGCTAAATGGGATGGATTCAGAACAGATCTAGCAACTCAAAACTGGGCATCCATGAAGCACTGCGGGCCATCAACAGCAGCAGAACTGTATTCCAACACAATCTGTAACTTCATGGCCCAGCATATCCCTCGCTCTACCATTACCATCAAGCCAGGGGACCAACCCTGGTTCAATGAGAAGTGAAGAAGAGCATGCCAGAAGCAGCACCAGGCATACCTAAAAATGAGGTGCCAACCTGGGGAAGCTGCAACACAGGGCTACCTGCATGCTAAAAAAGTGGAAGCAGCATGCTATAGACAGAGCTAAGCGGTCCCACAATCAACGGATCAGATCAAAGCTCTGCAGTCCTGCCACATCCAGTCGTGAATGGTGGTGGACCATTAAACAACTAATAGGAGGAGGAGGCTCCAAGAATATCCCCATCCTCAATGGCGACGAAGCCCAGCACGTGAGTGCAAAAGACAAGGCTGAAGCCTTTGCAACCATCTTCAGCCAGAAGTGCCGAATGGATGATCCATTTCGGCCTCCTCCTGAGGCCCCCACCATCACAGACGTCAGTCTTCAGCCAATTTGATTCCACGTGATATCAAGAAACAGCTGAGCGCACTGGATACAGCAATGGCTATGGGCCCCGACAAAATCCCGGCTATCGTGCTGAAGACTTGTGCTCCAGAACTAGCTGCGCCGCTAGCCAAGCTGTTCCAGTACAGCTACAACACTGGCATCTACCTGACAATGTGGAAAACTGCCCAGGTATGTACTGTCCACAAAAAGCAGGACAAATTCAATCCGGCCAATTATCGCCCCACCAGTCTACTCTCAATCATCAGCAAAGTGATGGAAGGTGTCGTCGACAGTGTTATCAAGCGGCACTTACTCACCAATAACCTGCTCACTGATGCCCAGTTTGGGATCCACCAAGACCACTCGGCACCCAACCTCATTACAGCCTTGGTCCAAACATGGACAAAGGAGCTGAATTACAGAGGTGAGGTGAGAGTGACTGCCCTTGACATCAAGGCAGCATTTGACCGAGTGTGGCATCAAGGAGCCCTAGTAAAATTGAAGTCAATGGGAATCAGGGGGAAAACTCTCCACTGGCTGAAGTCATACCTAGCACAAAGGAAGCTGGTTGTGGTGGTTGAAGTTCAATCATCACAGCCCCAGGACATCACCGCAGTAGTTCCTCAGGGCAGTGTCCTAGGCCCAACCATCTTCAGCTGCTTCATCAATGACCTTCCCTCCAACATAAGGTCAGAAATGGGGATGTTCGCTGACGACTGCACAGTGTTCAGCGTCATTCACAACTCCTCAGATAATGAAGCAGTCCATGCCCGCATGCAGCAAGACCTGGATGACATTCAGGCTTGGGCTGATAAGTGGCAGGTAACATTTGCGCCACACAAGCGCCAGGAAATGATTATTTCCAACAAGAGAGAGTCTAACCACTGCCCCTTGACATTCAATGGCATTACCATTACCAAATCCCCCACCATCAACATCCTGGGGGTCACCATTGACCAGAAACTTAACTGGACCAGCCACACAGTGGCTACAAGAGAAGGTAAGAGCCTGGGGAGGGAAAAGTTCAGTTGTTTGCGCCTCCTGTTAGCACCTTAAGAGGGCTCTAATGGGGCGCAAAGCCATTAGCGCCCGGGCGTGGCAATGTTTGCGCCGCTCGTGAAATTAACTAGGCATTTTGCAGCGGCGCTAAACACTACCGCCACGATCTCCTGCGCCGGCAGATGCGCAAAGCCCCGTTAGCGCCCCGGACCGGATATTGAGCGGCGCCCCCTGCCTTACCGCCTGCCGCTAGCAACGACAGGTTGAGGGGAACATTTTGCAGTCGGAAAGGGACTGGGGGAGCGCTATTTAAAGGCGACCGCTTCCTGCCTTTTTTTGTCGGTGACATTTTTGCACCACACATTCTAAGAGAGAGAGAGACTTCTGGAGAGATTCAACGCTGTGTGAAGGAGTTTTGAGTACGGTGCAGCACTTTGTAGGTTTATTTTGATTTGCCTTTCCTTGACTCACCAGCGCTCTGAGGTAGCGCCTCGCTCCTCGGCCTTCGCGCCTTAAGACAGGTGTGAAGCGCCTGATTTAGCACTCCAATCAACTCCAGGGGCGATAAAAGCCAAGTTTGCCGTCGGAGGCGATAATTAGTGCCAGGCGCTAAACTTTGCGCACGGCCGATAATGGCACCCCAAAAGGGGCGATACTAAATTTTTCCTCCCTGGGTATTCGGTGGCGAGTGTCTCACCTTCTGACTCCCCAAAGCCTTTCCACCATCTACAAGGCACAAGTCAGGAGTGTAATGGAATACTCTCCACTTGCCTGGATGAGTGTAGCTCCAACAACACTCAAGAAGCTCAACATCATCCAGGACATATCAGCCTGCTTGATTGGCATCCCATCCACCACCTTAAACATTCACTCCCTCCACCATTGGCTGCAGTGTGTACCATCTACAAGATGCACTGCAGCAACTCGCCAAGGCTTCTTCGGCAGCAACTCCCAAACCCGCGACCTCTTCCACCTAGAAGGACAAAGGCAGCAGGCGAATGGGAACACCTTCACCTTCAAGTTCCCCTCCAAATCACACACCATCCTGACTTGGAAGTATATCGCCGATCCTTCCTTGTCGCTGGGTCAAAATCCTGGCACTCCCTAACTAACAGCACTGTGGGAGTATCTTCACCACACGGACTGAAGGCGGTTCAAGAAAATGGCTCACCACCACCTTCTCAAGGGCAGATAGGAATGGGCAATAAATGCTGGCCTTGCCAGCGATGCCCACATCCCATGAAAGAATTAAAAAAAGCAGAGAGCCAATGTTGGTGTCACTTTCCCAGGAGCCAGGCTGCAATATAAACCAGCCTGAACATGTGTTGCTCTTTGTCACATAATATTTTAATTTTCCAGTTCTTGAGCTTTGAAAGACATAAAAAACATTCCGGAAATAGTGGGGAACCAAAGGTCTAGAGAGAATGAGGAACTTAAAGAAATTAGTATTAATAAAGAAATAGACCTGGAGAAATTAATAGGACTAAAAGCCGACAAATCCCCTGGACCTGATGGCCTACATCCTCGGTTTGTAAAAGAGATGGCTATAGAGATAGTGAATGCATTGGTTTTGATCTTCCAGAATTCCCTAGATTCTAGAACGTCTCTGCGGATTGGAAGGTAGCAAATGTAACCCCGCTATTCAAGAAAGGAGGGAGAGAGAAGACAAGGAACTATAGACCAGTTAGCCTGATATCAGTTGTAGGGAAAATGCTGAACTCTATTATTAGGGATGTGGTAACAGGGCACTTAGTAAATCATATTATGATTTAGTAGAGTCAACACGGATTTATGAAAGGGAAATTGTGTTTGACAAATCTAATCGAGTTTTTTGAGGTTGTAACTAGCAGGGTAGATAAAGGGGAACCAGTGAATATAGTGTATTTGGATTTTCAGAAAGCATTTGATAAGGTGCCACACAAGAAATTATTACACAAAATTAGGGCCCATGGGATTTGGGGTAATATGGATTGCGGATTAGTTAACGCACAGAAAACAGAGAGTAGGAATAAATGGGTCATTTTTGGGATGGGAGGTTATAAATAGTTGGGTACAGCAAGGATCAGTGCTTGGGCCTCAGCTATTTATAATCTATATCAATTACTTTGATGAGGGGACTGAGTGTAATGTATCCAAGTTTGCTGATAATACAAAGCTAGGTGGAAAAGTAAGTTGCGAGGAGGATGCAAAGAGGCTGCAAAGGGATATAGACAGGTTAAGTGAGTGGGCAAGAAGATGGCAGATAGAATATAATGTGGAGAAATATGAAGTTATCCACCTTGGTAGGAAAAATAGAAAAGTAGAATATTTTTTAAATGGTGCGAGATTGGGAGAAATTGCTATTCAGCAGGACCTGGGCGTCTTTGTACACAAAGCACTGAAAGTTAACATGCAGGTACAGCAAGCAATTAGGAAAGCAAATGGTATATTAGCCTTTATTACAAAAAGATTGGAGTATAAGAGTAAAGGGCCCGTAATTTCCGATAGGAGGCTTCCTGCGTGCAGATGCCTCCTATCGGGAAAAAATCTACGCCCTTACCTGAGGGCTCCCGAGGTCCGGCCATTTCTGATCCTGGGCCTCTCCACAGTTGAAATGCGCAGGGCCCACGTATCCCGGGGCGCAGGCAGTTCGCAAGTGTCCCTGGGATCACGTGGGCCAGGCGAGCCAATGGGAGAAGGGAAATCCCCCTTCATACTTTTGACAGATAGACCTGTCAAAAGTATGAGTGGGAAACTCTGAAAAAAGACACTACAACATTAAATACATTTTTAAAAAATCCATCACGTTTTTAAAATGAGTTAAAATTACATTAAATAAAATATTTTAAAAAAAAATTAATTTTTTGAAAAAAATAAATCAAGTTTTTTACGGGGCTAAAAATAAACTTACTGTAGGGTTTGAAAATCCACAACCACGTTTTATTGAAGCCCTCTAAGGGCAAGGTGACCAAAATTGGATTGCCCTATACAGTTTAAAACCAACATTTTCGGCCAATGCAGTGGTCCCGAAAAGCAGGCTGGGATATCTGAATACAGGGGACTGTGGCTCAGAAGCGAGCCAATCGAAACAAAGTGCATTCTCAAAGGCCAATCAGGGGACTGAGTCGGGCCTGAAGCAAGGATATGTGACTCACCCCTAATCGAGCTATGAGTACAGGCCATCATCACCTTAATCAACTCGGACTAAGGACAATAGTTTTGGGATCACTACAGTTAAGAGGTGGCCCAAAATAATCAAGTCCCAGGACTGACACAATGGGACAGCAGACTTGAAGGAGCCGCTGTGCACTCAAAACAATACCCCTGCCCTCGAACTTGTAAACACCAATTTAATTGGGCGCGAAGAGGCCGAAATGGAATTGGGTATAAAATACAGAACCAAGAGATTATTAGAAAGAGACCAGAAGAAAGAGCAGGAGAGCGAGTTAAGAAGCTGAGGGAGAGACGAGCTGGGGCGAACTACCATCTAAAGAACTCCAACCACGCTGATGAGAAGATCCACCATCAGGCCCCAGACTCAATCGGCATACTGAAAGTTTACTCCACTACCAGACGGCGCAACATCACCACAAGAAACCGCACCGTATACCGACTCCCGTCCCGGGGACATCAACAAGAAGACACCAACGACCGAAGTGGCTGTGGAAGACGGCATTCACTCCCGCTATTTCGGGAGCCTTTTCCATCAAGCACAAACCAACCAACAACAGCAACAACCCAACAACCGCACTCAAAGTAGGCTGTGAGTATAATCTAAGGGCCTGCAACTGTCAGTCTAGTCTAGGTAGGAAAGTGGGTTGGTGGGATTGGACTTGGTAAAGTTAAAACAGTGTAAAACATTTTCGTTATGTCCGTTCTCTCCCATATATTATTTATAGTTATAGAGTGTGTGTGTTTATTACGTTTGTGGTAGTACCAAATAAAATTGGTTGTCACCTGTTTTTTCCAAGGACTACTTGTCTCCGAGTGTCTATTTAAAGTGCATCGTTCTCCATCCAAATTCTGGAGTTAGAACCAGATAGGGGCATTAGGGCGCTTCGAACCCGCCAAACAAGGGAACAGCAGGCTAGGGAAAAAGAGAGAGGACTATAGGAGCCCTTGGGCTCAGGAGTACCCCGCAGATTAGGTATAAACTGTGCGGGTCATCACCGTATTCTAGTCCTCCTCTATAAGCTGTTGTTCTCTATCTCCTTAGAGGGTGTTTAGTGACACCCGACCTGCAGGCTAACATAAGCTGCAAGGGTATAAAGGAGACAGAGGCCCAATACATTAACAGGCACTAAAGACCCCTGTAATTGGGCAGAGCAAAACCCCCTACACTTACCTTTTTTAAAAGTATCTTTAAATTATAAATGAGTGAAAAAAAAATGTTTTTTACTTTTTTAAACTCTTATGCTGGTAAAAGCAGGCCTTATGATTTTAGCGGGCGGAGGTTCTGCAGAAAACTGAACTCTCCACCCGCAGAGGCCCTTCTCCAGGACAGGCGTCCGATCTGTCAAGAGGATTCTTGACAGATTGGAAATGCCGGTTTTCAGCGCATGCGCTTCGCATGCTTGAAACCGGCATTTCCGATGTCCCTACGGGTGTGTACACACCTCGTACACAGCCATAGGGATCGGAAAATAAGGACCATTAAGGTTTACTGCAATTATATAGGGCTTTGGTGAGACCACACCTGGGGCTAGATTTTCAGTCGCTTGCGCCAGCAGTTAGCGCCTTAAGAGAAGTGATTTCCGGGCGCTATGCGGTTAGCGCCCGGGCGCAGCGCAGTTTGCGCCCCACCCCAAATTAAGTTGCCCGTTAGCGCCGGCGCAAAGTTTAGCGCCCGCCCGGATGCGCGCGCAGAAAATGACATCACATCCTCGTGCAACGCCCTTTGGCCGCCCCGATTGCAAACTTCAGTCGGACCGCCCCATTGTGCGGCGGGCGGCCGGAGCGTTTGGAAAAAGGAACGCAACACAACCAGCGCGGGCCCCGGGGGGCGCTAATTAAAGGGAACGTCCTCTCCAGTATAAAGGCCATCCTTTTTTCAGAAAACAGTCTTGTGCAACGCATTTCTGGAGACACAACAAGGAGGATAGCTAACTGGTTTCAAGCAGCAAGAGCCAGGTATTTTTGGACTCAGGCCATAGAGCTGCAAGTGGCCATTTGGAAATTAGACTGTTTGCCAGGATTTGATGGGGGCTGCATGGGGTGCCAACGCGCAGCTGCAGCGCCATGTCCGTAAGGCTCGCAGATGCATTGTGAGAGGGGCAGCCCTGGCTAGAGGCAGAGGGGGCTACAGGCGTCGGCCACGTAGGCCTTACCCAGTCAGGCTATACCGCCAGCAGCGCTCCTACCTAAACATGAGTGCCGCGCGATGTGTTAGAAGGCTCCGATTCCGAAAGGAGGTGATTGCAGAGATCTGCCACCTGCTTCGCCGAGATCTGCAGCCAAAGCTCAGGTGCAGGACGTCTCTGTCGGTGGAAGTGAAGGTGACGGTGGCATTGAACTTCTATGCCACCGGCTCCTTCCAATACGCTGCTGGGGACATAGCAAACATCTCCCAGTATGGCGCGCATCGCTGCATCCGCCACGTGACCGAAGCACTGTTCAGAAGGAGAAGCCAATTCATCTCCTTCCCCATGGCCCTCGAGAGCCAGCATCAGCGCGCATTGGGATTTGCCAGACTCGGGGAATTCCCCTTGGTGCAGGGCGCCATTGACTGTACGCATGTGGCTTTGCGGGCCCCTCTGGAGCATGGCGAGCAGTATCGCAACAGGAAGGGGTACCATTCTCTGAATGTGCAGCTGGTATGTGACCACAAGCAGCGCATCATGGCAGTCAATGCCAGCTTCCCAGGCAGCAGCCACGATGCCTTTATCCTGCGGCAGAGTACTGTGCATGACATGTTCCAGGCACAGCCTCCCCCAAGAGGATGGCTCATCGGGGACAAAGGCTATCCTTTGTGCACCTGGCTCATGACCCCGCTCCGCGCGCCCAGGACCGCTGCTGAAGAGGCCTACAACGAGAGCCATCAAACCACCCGCAACATCATCGAGCTAACTATTGGGGTCCTCCAGCAGCGGTTCCGCTGCCTTGATCGCTCCGGAGGAGCTCTCCAGTATTCGCCGGACCGGTTCTCCCAATTTGTGGTGGTTTGCTGCATGCTACACAACCTGGCTATCCGCAGGACTCAGGCACTGCCACCTGACGTTGGACCAGCACCTCAGGAGGAGGAGCAGGAGGAGCATGAGGAGGAGGAGGAGGAGGAGGAGCAGGAGTACGTTCCCAGGAGGGAGCGACCAGGGCCAAGGGCCGCACGACGCCACCTTATTACACGGTACTTCTAAGCCCCCTGTCAGGGAATGGCCAGGGGCCATGAGGGAAGATGAATGCAGCCGCTCCGCAAGCCCTCAGCCGGCGAAGCCAACAAACACTAAGAAGAACAACCATGGAGACTGCATGAATAAAGATAATTTTTTATTGCACAAAAATGAAAAGCCCTTCCCACATCAATCCCCAAAAACAATAAACGGGCCCCACAAAAAGCCCAACAAACGACTCACTCCCACAAACTGGGGAGGAGCCACTCCACCTTTCTTCAAACCGGGCCTCAACGTCGGCCTAACGCACAAAATAAGCCCTCCAAAAGCACAACCATGGGCAAAATAAAGATGGCCACCGCCATATTAAAGGAAAGCTGCCCACACCCTCTACTGAGTGGCCCGCGAGGGCGAGACCTTGGCCAGCCTTTTGCCTCCCCTGCCCAGCCTGCTGCTCCTTCGCAAGCTCTGCCCAGTGGCTGCTGCGAGGCTGGGGGAAGGCGCCTGAGGCTCAGATGCCCTTCCGCCAGACGCCACTGGGGGGCGGCATACATGACGTTTGGGCCTCGAGGGGCCGTCTGCTGAGTGGCGCACCTGAGCCAGGCCACCATCAGCTGCAGCTGCTTGCCCTTGACGCCCCAGAGGGGGAATGGCGGCGACGGATGGCGCAATGTGGGCCAGCTGGCGTCTGGGATGCGCTGGCTGGTGCTGTGGCGCGGTGGCACTCGGCCGGGCCCGCACTGCAGGATCCGCAGCAATCAGCCGACGGGCGGCTTGCTGGGATGGTCCAGCGCGGCGGCTGCCCTGGCGATGCCTGCCTGAGACAGCGCGTGTGGCAGCAGTGAGTGGCCCTGTGGTCCTGGTGTGCACGCGCATCACATCCACCAGGGTCTTGACGGCATCAGTCAGCATGCGGCCACTCGCGGCAGTTGCTGCCCCGAACTCGCGCACACTGGTCGCCAGCGACTCGATCGCCTCAGGCATGCGCCCCACCACGCTCATGAGCTCCGTGTGGCGCCGGTCCGAATCGTCGGCCATCTTATCCAGCTTCCGCACCTCCTCCGAAGTGAAGGTGTCCGGACTGGAGTCGCGACTCTCCCGCTGGGGAGGAGGGGGCCGAACTAGGGGACCCTTGCCGCGTTGGTGACGGCGAGTGTGCCGAGCAGCAGCACTCCCCTCTGATCCTTCCCCCCTTTGGGGGGAAGGCCGCGGGCCACGCGCACGGCTGCTGGGTGGCTGGACGCCACTGGTCCCAGAAGCTGCATTGCCCTGCGACAGTTCCTCCAGGCACTCGTCCAGTGAGGAGGTGTCAAGCATTTCCTCCTCTCCTGCGGGACGTGACTGTTCCCCCGAAGGTCCGGCTTGCTCCCCCTCCTCCTCCTGGTTGGAGGTGCTGTCACTGGCAGCTTCAGGGTCCTGGTCGTCACCAGCTGAAAGCAGGAATGCACAAGAGTAGCTTCAGAGTGAGGAGACGGCGTCAGCGAGGGAGTTAGGACTGGTGGGATTCAGCGCATTGGTGGGACAGTGGCAAAGGAGGTAGCTCGGATGGGCCAGTGCGACGCGAGAGGGCCAAAAGGCGAGGTCCTTACCATTGCCGGGCAGTGGAGGGTCGGATACACCGCACGCTGTGGGGACAATCACACGGGCTCCCATGAGCACACACACGCGCTCCTCCAGCCGAGTGAGCTTCTGCAGCTTGGCGCGGCCACCCCTGGCACGGGCCTGGCGATTAAACGCTACTTTAGCCTGCAAGAGAAAGGACGGGCTGTAAGTGCGCAGTGAAGCCCTGATGTAGTGTGCACTGCCTCCCATGGTGGAATAGCTTGGACAGAGTGAAGCCCTGATGTAGTGTGCACTGCCTCCCATGGTGGAATAGCTTGGACAGAGTGAAGCCCTGATGTACTGCGCACTGCCTCCCATGGTGGAATAGCTTGGACAGAGTGAAGCCCTGATGTAGTGTGCACTGCCTCCCATGGTGGAATAGCTTGGACAGAGTGAAGCCCTGATGTAGTGTGCACTGCCTCCCATGGTGGAATAGCTTGGATAGAGTGAAGCACTGATGTACTGTGCACTGCCTCCCATGGTGGAATAGCTTGGCCAAAGTGTAGAGTGCCGAATGGCCATTTGATGCTCATGACTGCCCCAATGCTGCTGGCTGAGGGCTGGCCAATAGGACTTTCAGGTCCCTTTGCCCATCATGTCAGGTGTACATGCAAGAATGAGGAGGAGACTGGAAAGGCTACTCACCTTCACAATCCTGTTCAGATCGTTGTATTTTTTACGGCATTGTTTGTGGGTCCTGGGGGCCTCGCCGGTGAACGTCACCCTCTGGGCGGTCTGCTTCCAGGCTTTGGTGTAGTCATGGTGGGTTGGATTCCTCCCGCTCTCTGGAAACAAGGTCTTGCGCCTCACCTCCAGAGCTGTGACCATTATGTCCAGATCACCCTCTGAGAAGCGCAGGGCACGCTGACGGGCCTTCTCTGGCGTTGCCATGACTCCCTGGGGCTGAGCAGCAGTGTTGAGGCCTCTTTGCAAGGCTGCAGTGTGCAGGGCGTGGCAGCAGACCAATTCGTCCCTTCCCCCTTTAACAGCTGGTCGGCACCACGGGGTCTGCTGTCAGTGCAACCGCACCTGCGCTGCGCCCCGCCTGGGCGCTATCCCTCTGGACCGCCGGCTTAGTGCCTAAAGGTAGGAGTGGAACGCCTCTTTTAGCGCTCCACCACTCTCTTAGGGCGAAGCCACTGAATTTCCGGCAACGGGGCGCTACTTTGGGGCGGGCGCTAACTTCGGGCGGGCGCTAAGGTTAGCGCCCCAAAACTGTCTATACTGAAAATCTAGCCCCTGGAGTACTGTCTACAGTCTTGGCACCTTATCTAAGGAAGGATATACTGGCCTTAGAGGGAGTGCAACGAAGGTTCACCAGACTGATTCCTGGCATGGGGGGGATTGTCCTATAAGGAGAGATAGAATCATAGAATGGTTACAGCACAGAAGAAGGCCATTCAGCCCGTCATGCCCATGCCGGGTCTCTGCAAGAGCACTTCAGCTAGTTCCAATCCCCCGCCCTTTCCCCGTAACCTTGCAAATTTCTTTCCTTCAGATACTTAACCAACTCCCTTTTGAAAGCTGTGGTTGAATCTGCCTCCACCACCCTTTCAGGCAGTGCATTCCAGATCTTAACCACTCGCTGCGTAAAAAAGGTTTTTCTTACATCGCCTTTGGTTCTTTTGCCAATCAATTTGTTCTCTGGCTCTCGACCCTTCTGCCAATGGGAACAGTTTCCCTCTATCTACTCTGTCCCGACCCCTCATGATTTTGAACACCTCTATCAAATCTCCTCTCAACCTTCTCTGCTCCAAGGAGAACAAACCCAGCTTCTCCAGTCTATCAACATAACTGAAGTCTCTCATTCCTGGAATCATTCTCGTAAATCTTTCCTGCACCCTCTCTAAGGCCTTCACATCCTTCCTAAAATGTGGTGCCCAGAATTGGACACAGTACTCCAGGTTCATCATAATTTCCACACTTTTGTACTCTATAGCCTTGATTTCATTGAGCCGTGGAGGCGGGCTTGGAGCCATGCGGGGGGTTAAAATCACAAAAACTGGCGGGCGGGCGGGAACCCCCCGCCGCCTGGTTCCCGACTCCGAGCAATTTTAACTCAGTCGTGTCTGATGGTCCCGACTCCGTCCCGCATCCAACAGGCTGGACTGGTCGTTAAGGCCTTAACAACCACTAAATGGCCTCTATAATCCTATTTTGAAAGGCCCTTGCGAATTTAACCCTTTTCCAACGTGAAACATGCCTGGTGGGAAACACGAATGTGAAACCTGGCGGGAGCACTATTGGATTGCTGACTATCAACTGCAGGGCAACCATTAAAGAGGAGATTTTATCAGCCATGATTTGCAGGTGGCAGGACTTAGTGGTCTCAGGTCTGTGGCAACTTTTAGAAGGCTTAACCACACCTGTGGAAGGTTGGAGCCTCGCACCCATCTCCAGTGTGACCTCCTGGGAAACCCCTCTCGCCACCTTCACTCAGCGCTTCCTCAACGGAGGCATGTATCAGAAGCATGGGAGCCATTTATTTTCTTCCCATCTGGGCATCAGAGGAGCTCGAGCACCAGCCGCGGCAGCAGCAGAATCAGGAACAACAGCAGCACCAGCAACAGCAGCAGCAGCAGGAGCGCCAGGCTGCTGCTCACCCACCTGAAGCTGCACAGGCCAGAAGGGGCCAGCGCCTGGAAGCCAGCGCAGGAGATACCCCCCAAACAGGGTCTACAGACGCAGGGTCAGCTACCTCAAAATGTCTGAGCAGCAGTGCCAAAGGCGGCTCCGACTTTCGCGAGAGGTAGTGACTGACTTCTGCGCAATGCTACAGCAAGACCTGCTGCCCAGAGGACCAGGTGAACAAGCATTACCAGTGGCCCTCAAAGTCACCACCGCACTCAACTTTTTTGCCTCAGGCTCATTCCAGGGATCAGCAGCAGACATCAGCGGCATCTCCCAGGTGGTCGCACACACTTGCATCACGCAGGTAACCAATGCCCTCTTTGCCCTCGCGCACAATCACATCCATTTCACCAAGGATCAAGCAAGTGTCACGGCACGAGCGGTTGGATTAGCTAATCTGGCAAGCTTTCCAAGGGTGCAGGGCATCGTTGACTGCACACATGTGGCCCTTAGGGCACCCCATCGCAATCTAGGTATTTTTGTCAACCGCAAGGGCTTCCACTCCCTCAACGTTCAGCTGCTGTGTGACCACAAGAAGGAAATTTTGCATGTTTGTGCCATATACCCTGGCAGTTACCATCACTCCTTCATACGGCGCCAGTCTAGTGTGCCTCCGCTATTCAGTCCATCAGACCAATTTCACGGATGGCTACTTGGAGACAAGGGTTATCCCCTGAGGATGTGGCTAATAACGCCATTGAGGAGGCCAGGCAACGAAGCTGAGGAGCGCTACAACTCCAGCCACATTTCCACCAGATCCATTATCGAGCAAACCATCAGTTTGCTGAAGATGCGCTTCAGATGTCTCGATAGATCAGGTGGAGCCCTACAATACTCAGCAGCCAGGGTCTCCAGAATCGTCGTGGTTTGCTGTGCACTTCACAACATGGCACAGCATCGTGGCTTGCAGATTCCTGAGGACCAAGTGGCTCCTCACACATCCTCTTCAGATGAGGAGGAGCAGGAGTGCGAAAACGAACATCCTGCAGAGGCCCATCAACCAGTGGCAGCATTACGCAAGTACATTGCTGCCCGGGATGCAAGGAACGCACTCATCCTGGCCAGATTAGCCGAGTCAATGAAACACTTTTGACTCGCTGCTTCTTACCAGAGCTTTGACAATGGCCAAGAGCCAGTGGATTCCTAGCACTCTGACCACCATACTGACAGTTGCAAGTATTCTTAAGGCCTCTATGTGGAAGTCCCAACAGTGAAATGGCAGACGCCACAACTGCAACATTTGTCATCTGTAATGTATGTACCTTTAAGGGGGAGAACTACTTTTTACAGCTCCTGTATCCTGTAGTACCGGCAGTGACCACACCTGTATATAAACCCTGAGTATTGATCTGTACAGTCAGTTGCAGTTTGAACCACGTTGAGTAAACACCTGTTGTACCGTTCCCTGCAGTCCTTTTCTTATTATTACACGGACGTAACAGCGGCGACGAGCAGATTCGAACCTACCTGCAACTCTGCATCACCTCCCAGGGATTCGCTCCTGGAGAACAGTGGAAGAAGGTCGAGTCCAGAAGCATGGGCGTCGACCACGGGCAACCGCCCAGTCATCCAGCGGAGATTTGAGCATCGCAGGGGAGGCTGTCGAGAGCCAGGCTTGGCTTTCCAGTCATGGTGGTCCAGCGAAACAGGCTGGCAACAGGTACTGCGCAGACCCTTCCCGGACAGCGACGGGCTAGAGCCCGACCGAGCGGCACAGAAATAGGCCGAGCAGCGTCGACGGGGAAGAGAGAGAGGGCAGAGCGCACAGGGCGCAGCCGGTGTTCAGGACCGAGCGGCGTCAACGGGGGAGAGAGACGAGAGAGAGCAGAGCGCAGCCGGTGGTCAAGGGCCGAGCAGCGTCAACGGGGGAGAGAGGCGCGCAGGAAAATGCGAGGCGCTGCCATTGCCACGAGGACCGCAGAGAGCGGCATTGGCAGCAGAGCAGGAGCAGCGCATGAAACCCACAGGGCGTCGCCTTTTGCCACGAGGACCGCTGAGAGCGGCGTTGGCAGCAGCGCGGGAGACGCCATTTTAAGCCAGTCTAACCACACCCAAAAATGCCGAAGAGTGGCAGTATCACAGCGTTCGACAATGAAGTCGAAGATTGGACGATATATGTCGAACGCATAGAAGTATACTGCAAGGCGAATGAAGTGCCAGATGACAAGAAAGCGCTGGTATTGTTGAATTCAATGGGTGCAAAAACGTATGGCTTACTACGAAACCTAGTAACCCCAGAGAAGTCAGTAGAAAAGGATTTTGAAAACATAGTGTCAATCCTACAGGACCACTTAAGCCCCACACCGCTGCTGATAGCAGAAAGATTTAAGTTTCACAAAAGGAACCAACATAAAGATGAAAGTAATGCTGAGTATTTAACGGAACTGCGCAAGCTATCAAAACACTGCCAGTTTGGAACGGGACTAGCAGATACTTTAAGGGACAAGTTTGTGTGTGAGCTTCAAAGTGAAGGAACCCAGAAACGGCTTCTATCAGAAAAGGATCTTACGCTGGACAAGGCTTTCAGCATTGCAGTATCACACGAAGCAGCAGCACGGGGCGCGGCAGAGATACAACGGAGACCGCAAGAATATGGCACAAATGAAATGTCATACGGAACAGTGAAGTGCTATCGCTGCGGCAGAACAACACATGACCATAATGATTGCTGGTTCAAGGACAAAGTGTGCAGACAGTGTGGAAAAGTAGGACACATAGCAAGAGTCTGCAGGTCGGGAAAGAAAACCAGCAGCAAGAAATCTCCACAGGAGAAGTACAAGAAGGTACATAAGGTGACGGAGAGTAGTTCAGACGAACAGAAGAGTGATACAGACTCCGGAAGCAAGGAGCTGGGTTGTCTGAAACTACATAATGTGATCAAAATGGAGGATCACCAAACTATCTGGGTCACGCTCAAGATAGCAGGAGTCCAAGTGAAAATGGAATTGGACACAGGATCAGCCCTAACAGTTATAAACCGAAGGGACTACAAGCGGCTATTCTCACATATACCCTTGAGAGATACAAAGATTGTCTTGAAGACGTACACGGGGCAAAAAGTCTACCCCAAAGGAAAAATAAGGGTGAACGTTATATATAACGGCAAGGAAACACCAAAAATGGACCTATATGTATTGCCAGATGGAGGACCACCACTACTAGGACGTGAATGGAACGGAAGATACAGCTAGATTGGCATTCCATACAAGCACTGACTGTAGATGCCAAAAAGGATGACGACGTCACACCTGGACGACTGTCAAAAATGCTAACTGATGCACAAGAAGTGTTCCAGCAGGGACTCGGAACACTAAAAGGCATAACAGCGACGATCAAAATAGAGGAAAATACAAGCCCAAAGTTTTTTAAAGCCAGACCGGTACCTTATGCAATCCACCCAGCCGTCGAAGCAGAGCTGGAAGGTTTGGAATGTTCAGGAGTACTGTCCAAAGTGGACTGGAGTGAGTGGGCTACACCCATCGTTCCTGTAATGAAGAGGTCGTTGAGTAATACGCCTGGGGAACCAAAGATGTTTCGCATCTGTGGGGACTTTAAGGTGACAGTGAACCCAATCCTTCACACTGTACAATATCCACTTCCGCAGATTGAAGATATTTTCGCTTCGCTATCTGGAGGGAAACACTTCACTAAGATTGATCTGGCCCAGGCGTACCTGCAAATGGAGGTAGAAGAAGCCTCGAAACAGTACTTCACGATCAACACTCATAAAGGTCTCTACCAATACAACCGGCTGGTGTTCGGCATAGCATCAGCTCCGGCTATTTGGCAAAGGGCAATGGAACAAGTCCTGCAAGGGATTCCAGGGACCCAGTGTTATTTGGATGACATCCTGGTCACGGGCGAAAATGACAGTGATCACCTCGCCAACCTGGAGCAGGTGCTCACTAGATTGAAGGAATATGGGCTCCGAGCTAATCGCCACAAATGTGAGTTTTTCCAGAAGCAGATCTCGTATTGTGGCCACGTTATTGATAAAGAGGTGTTGCATAAGTCCCCTGAAAAGATTGAGGCAGTAGTCAAGGCTCCAGCACCGGAAAATGTGTCACAACTGAGGTCGTTCCTCGGGCTGGTACACTACTACCATAAGTTCTTGCCGAATTTGTCTACCGTACTACACCCACTGAACACCCTACTGCAAACGGGGGTACCATGGAAGTGGAGTGATGAATGCAAATGAGCTTTCCAGAAGAGCAAAGCATTGATCACATCAAAAGAGGTGTTGGCTCATTTCAACCCAGCACTACCAATTCGGTTGGCGTGTGATGCATCACCCTATGGCATTGGAGCGGTGCTGTCGCACAAATTCCCGGACAGCTCGGAGAGGCCAGTAGCCTTTGCGTCTCGGTCACTAACCTCAGCCGAGCGTAACTACGCCCAGATTGACAGGGAGGCCCTCAGCCTAGTGTGGGGAGTGAAAAAGTTCAATCAATATCTGCACGGGCAGAAGTTCACCTTGCTGACAGACCACCAACCACTTGTCTCCATCTTTAATCCAAAGAAGGGCGTTCCGGTGATGACTGCGCAACGGCTACAAAGGTGGTCCCTTTTTCTAGGGGCACACCAATATGAAATCGAGTATAAGGGCTCAAAACAGCATGGGAACGCTGATGGGCTATCACGCCTGCCACTTCCTACTGTGGAGGAAGCACCAGCAATGGATCCTGTCGAAACATTTCATTCGACTATAATTGAATGCTTGCCAGTAACTAACGCTGGTATAGAGAAGGAGACCCGACATGACCCGACACTGTCTCGGGTATATGATTTGACGGTGAAGGGATGGCCAGCACATGGCGACTGACTGTTGCCAGCATTCTCATCCAGAAGAGAACAGCTGTCAGTATGCCAGGGGACCTTGATGTGTGGATCCCGAGTGGTAATTCCACCCAAGTTAAGGGAGAGAGTGCTCAATGAGCGTCACAAAGGTCATCTGGGAGGGGTGAAAATGAAAAGCCTTGCTAGGGCTTATGTGTGGTGGCCGGGGATCGATCAGCAAATCGAGGACCTGACAAAGAGCTGCTCAGGATGCCAGAAGGTCCAAAATGCACCACCACATGCCCCTCTACACCCATGGGAGTGGCCCTCATCTCCATGGCAACGGGTGCATATTGATTTTGCTGGTCCGTTCATGGACTCAATGTTTTTAATAGCCGTGGATGCGCACTCGAAATGGCCTGAGGTGATCAAAATGTCCTCCACCACCACGGAGAAAACTATTGCAGTCCTACGGACCATTTTTGCCAGGAACGGCTTGCCAGAGCAGATTTGCCCTGATAACGGACCACAGTTTGTGTCCGAAGAGTTTAGAAGATTTATGAAAAGGAATGGGGTAAGGCATTACACATCCGCCCCGTATCATCCAGCCACAAATGGATTGGCTGAGAAGTTCGTACAAACCTTTATAAAAGCAGTAAAGGCCATGTGCGATGGTGACATTCCACTGCAGCATAAGGTGGACAATTTCCTGTTAGCCTACAGAAATGCGACACATGCAGTCACCAACCAGGCCCCAGCCATGATGTTCTTTAACCAAAGGTTGAGATCTCGTCTGGATTTGCTCAGGCCAAATGTACGAAGAGATGTTGAGAGTAAGCAATTCCAGCACATCAATGAGAAGCCGACAAGGAGCTTCAATGTAGGGCAACCAGTCTTGGCCCGCGACTACCGAACAGAGAAATGGCAACCAGGAACGATATGCACACGGCAGGGGCCAATAATATACATAGTGGATGTTGGGAAGAACATTGTGAGACGCCATGCTGACCAGATCCTAGAGTCACAGGAACGAGTCAACCCCATGTCTCGGCCATACGTACCTGGTGAGGAACCTGACGTACAGGTCGCATCTACCTCAGAAACAATAGCATTGGAAGCTGATGAATCAACTGACGACAGGGTGTTAGAATCGCCTCTGCACCAAGAGCGAGACACTCGGGAAAGGCGTTATCCAGAAAGAATCAGGAAGCCTCCCCAAAGACTGAATTTGTAAATAGACTATTTTCAGTTAATGTTGCATGTTAAAAGTGTTATGGTACTGTTAATCTAAATGAGGAGGAATTGTAATGTATGTACCTTTAAGGGGGAGAACTACTTTTTACAGCTCCTGTATCCTGTAGTACTGGCAGTGACCACACCTGTTTATAAACCCTGAGTAGCGATCTGTACAGTCAGTTGCAGTTTGAACCATGTTGAGTAAACACCTGTTGTACCGTTCTCTGCAGTCCTTTTCTTATTATTACACGGACGTAACATCATCAGAATTTTTATGTTCAATAACGAAGTGATGGCATTTTTACAATAAACACAAAATTGCACCCAAGTGACTACCCTTGTGACTATTTGTGCAGAATTTTCCTCTTACGCGTGCTCCTACGTGCTGCCTCCCCTGTGGCTTCAGCAGATGTGGTGGCCCCTTGCTCACTTTCCCGCTGCTCCTGTCTCGACACCTTTGGCAGGTGTCCTCTGGGTTTGCGAGCCTGTGAGGGCTCGTCAACAGTCTGCTGCTCCTACGGCAGTGCAGGGGTTGAGCCATCTATCTCACTTGGGTGTGGATTCCGGTGGGGCTCTGACTGAGGGCTCTGCAGTGGCATGGAAGTGTGAGCGCTTGGAGAGGAGCCCCCACTTCCTTGAGGTCTGCCACCAACCTCCCTCTCATGGGTCAGGTCCCCCTCAGCGCCTGCAAGTGGCTGGAGAGCACCTTGCTGCACATCAGGGGTCCATGGGGACCCGTATCTGCACTGGCAGTCCTACTCAGAAGGACTTCCATGAAGGTCTGGTTTCTCTGTTCAATAGATGCCCATCGCTCCTCAAGAGATGTCATTCTATTCTGAACAATGACCATGTTTTCCAAACCCTGGCAACTAAGCTCCTCCATGGCCGTAGCCATCCTCTCCTCTGCCATAGCCATCCTCTCCTCTATGGTAGCCAGCCTTACCACAGTGGCAGCAATCCTTTCCACGGAGGTAGTCATCCTTTCCATGATGATGCGTTCATGCGCCAATGACTCCACAAAGGCTCTGCTCATGTTCACTATGGACTCTTCCATTTGCTCCACACATCGCAGCGACCCTAGAGACAAAACCTGCCAGAGACTCCTGCATCTGTGCCTGAAGTTCCATCACCTCTGATCTTATGGATGGATCCAGAGGCAAAGGGTCGACATGCTGCTGAACCGAGCTGGCAGAGTCCTGCGCCCTCCGACTAGGACTCTCCACTGCTGTCCCTGTCTCCACAATCTGCTGATGCTCACTTGTGAGCTGTGATACACCAGGTGACAACACTACTCTATGTCCCGAAAGTCCCACCAAGGTGTGAGTGCCTGCGCTGGTGCTGGGTGCGCTGAATTCTGCTGACGCTGCGCCCTCAGAGGTTGCAGCTTCCTCTGAGGAGTGTAGCTGCTCAGCCTCTTCTTTCTGGCTAGGGGGAACGGATGCTTGTGATGGTCCTGTGGGGGAGTAAAGGAAAGAGTCAGAGATGTGATGCAAAGGCTACATGCACATAGCGTTTTGCAGATGCTCATAAGTCCATCTGTTACAGCTTCACAATCATTATCAGCGACTCATGCAATGTTAAAGAGAGAGAAGGGAAACTTTTCTGTCACCAGCTTGCTGTGTTACACCCGTCTGTCCGTCCCCCATGTGCTAATCATCCTCTATTCCCATAATTTCCAGGGCGGCCTCCTCCCAGGGGGTCAGGTGGGCTATTGAGGGTGGCCCTCCTCCTGTCCTGGCTCGCTCTCTTTTGTTGTGAGCTCTCTTTTCCTGCAATGAGGGAGACAAGTGGAGGTTGAATGAGAATGAAGGAGTGAGTGTAGAGATTGCATAGCATAGGTACTTAGAAGGAGACAAAGATGGAGTGAGGTTGCAAGACCAAGGGCCCTCCCTGTGTGTTGTCAGTTGTGTTCAAAGCATCAGAGTGATAGGGAGTGTGAGGGCTGCATGGTCGAATAGTTATGTGAATGTGAGCATAGAGAGAGAGGGAATGGGTAAAGGTGCATGGATGTCAGTGTCAAGTGGGATGTGGAGGAAGAGATTGCTAAAGCTGAGTGCTGGTGAGGAAAGGCAATGGGGATCAGATTGAGGGTGATGGGAAGTTCATACTCACTTTTCCAGTCATTAAATCTTTTCCTGCACTGTATCCAGGTTCTGCGGGTGACTCCCAAGGAGTTGACCTCCTCAGCCACCTGCATCCACACTGCCTTGGTCTGAGTGGGAGGCCTCTTCCTCCCTGATGAAGGGAAGAGCACCTCCCTGTTGGCCCTGGCCCCATCCACTAATGCCTGCAGTGCCTCCTCGTCAAAGTGAGGAGCTGATCTTGTCCTCCCGCTTGTCATATTTGCTGCAGCTCCCTCACACTGCACAGTCAGGAAGCTTGGCAGTCTGCAGAAGAAGCAAGGCTTGCTGTAGACCTTAAATGCAGCAGCAATGATGACGTCATTGGAGGGGACTTTCAGTCATGAAAAACCCATTTGCAAAGGCTTCCCACATGTTGGAAATCAATTGGCCAATTAAGTTAAAATTGCATCAATCTCCCACATCCATTTAGATTCGTGAGGGAATCACGAAATTCGGATAACACAACACCATCCCGAACCTGAGTTAAAATCCCCCCCTGTATCTCTATTTATGAAGCCCAGGATTCTGTAAGCCTTTTTAACTGCTTTCTCAACCTGCCCTGCCACCTGCAACGATTTGTGCCAAGTCTCTCTGTTCGTGCACCCTCTTTAGGATTGTACATTTAGTTTATATTTCCTCTCCTCATTCTTTCTACCTAAATGTATCACTTCACACTTTGCTGCGTTAAATTTCATCTGCCATGTGTCCACCCATTTCACCAGCCTATCTATGTCTTCCTGAAGTCTATCACTCTCCTCCTCACCGTTCATTATACTTCCCAAGTTTTGTGTCACCTGCAAATTTTGAAATTGTGCCCTATACACCCACGTCCAAGTCATTAATATAAATCAAGAAAAAAGTGGTCCTAGAACTGACCCCTGGGGAACACCACTGTATACCTTCCTCCAGTCCAAAAACAACCGTTCACCACTACTCTCTGTTTCCTGTCACTTAGCCAATTCCATATCCATGCTGCCACTGTCCCTTTTATTCCATGGGCTTCAACTTTGCTGGCAAGCCTATTATGTGGCACTTTGTCGAACAACTTTTGTAAACCTAAGTACACCACGACAACTGCATTACCTCATCAAAAAACTCAATCAAGTTAGTTAAAACGATTTGCCTTTAACAAATCCATGTTGGCTTTCCTTAGTTAATCCACACTTGTCCAAGTGACTGTTAATTTTGTCCCCGATTACAGTTTCTAAAAGCTTCCCCACTACTGAGGTCAAACTGACTGGTTCTGTAGTTGCTGGGTTTATCTACACCCTTTTTTGAGCAATGGTGTAACATTTGCAATTCTCCAGTCCTCTGGCACCACCCCCCGTATCTAAGGAGGATTGGAATATAATGGCCAGTACCTCCACGATTTCCTCCCTCAATTTCCTCAGCATCCTAGGATGCATCTCATCCGCTCCTGGTGATTTATCTACTTTAAGTACAGCCAGCCTTTCTAATACCTCCTCTTTATCAATTTTTATCCTATCAAGTATCTCCACTACCTCCTCCTTTACTATGTCTTTTGCAGCATCCTCTTCCTTGGTGAAGACAGATTCAAAGTACTCATTTAGTACCTCAGCTGTACCCTCTGCCTTCATGCATAGGTCTCCTTTTTGGTCCCTAATCGGCCCCACCCCTCCTCTTACTACCCTTTTACTATTGGTATGCCTATAGAAGACTTTTGGATTACCTTTTATGTTGGCTGCCATTCTATTCTAATAACCTCTCTTTGTCCCTCTTATTTTCTTTTTCACTTCTCCTCTGACCTTTCTGTATATAGCCTGATTCTCAAATGTATTTACAACCTGATATCTGTCATATGCACTCTTTTTCTGCTTCATCATATTCTCTATCCCTTTCATCACCCAGGGAGCCCTGACATTATTTGCCCTGCCTTTCCCCCTAGTGGGAATGTACCTCAACTGTACCTGAACTATTTCCTCTTCAAAGGCAGCCCATTGTTCCGTTACAGTTTTGCCTGCCAATCTTTGATTCCAGTTACCCGGGCCTGATCCGTTCTCATCTGAAATTGGCCTTCCCCTAGTTAAACATTTTTACTCTAAATTGCTCCCTGTCCTTTTCCTTAGCTAGTCTAAACCTTATGATACTACGATCACAGTTCCCTAAATGTTCACCTACTGACACTTGCTACACTACCTCATTCCCCAGAACCAGATCCAGCAATGCCTCTTCCCTCATCGGGCCAGAAATATACTGATCAAGAAAGTTCTCCTGAACACACTTCAGACCGGAGGAGGCGGACTTGTGTGGGAGCGGCAGCGGGACCTGAGAAAAGGCGGAGCGGCCATAAAGGAGCGCTGCAGAGGAGGCCCGACACCGGAGGAGGCGGAGCTGTGTGGGAGAGGCAGCGGGACCTGAGAGAAGGCGGAGCAACCATAAAGGAGCGCTGCAAAGGAGTGCTGCGAGTTGGGAAAGAGTCCGAGAGCGGGAGCAGTCAAACAACAACAACTGCGAAACTGCTAAAATGACGTCACAACCAGGGAAGGAGCTGATTGGTAAGTAGGACCTGGTGAGTATTTTTACAGTCCAGTCATTGAAGTAAAAGTAAAGTCTCTAGTTTAGAGAAAGTAATGTTTAAAGTGAAGTAAGGTCCCTAGAGTAAGTTAAGGTTAGGACATGGCAGGGAAGCTCGGCAGCATGGAGTGCTCCTTCTGTGCTTTGTGGGAAGTCAAGGACACTTTCGGTGTCCAGGGCGAACCGTGTGCAGGAAGTGTCTCCAGCTGCAGCTACTCGAAATCTGCGTTTCGGAGCTGGAGCTGTGGCTGGAGTCACTGTGGAGCATTCGCGAAGCTGAGATCTTCGTGGATAGCACGTTTAACGAGGTGGTCACACTGCAGGTAAAGAGTGCACAAGCAGACAGGGACTGGGCGACCGCCAGACAGAGTAAAAGAACTAGGAAGGTAGTGCAGGAGCCCCCTGGGTAAATCTCCCTCTCTAACAGATTTTCCATTTTGGATACTGCTGGGGGAGATGGTTTCTCAAGGGAATGCAGCAAGAGCCAAGTCCGTGGCACTATGAGTGGCTCAGTTACATAGGAGGGGAGGAAAAAGAGTGGGAGAGCAATAGTAACAGAGGATTCTATCATAAGGGGAACAGATAGACGTTTCTGTGGCTGCAGACATGACTCCAGGATGGTATGTTGCCTCCCTGGTGCCAGGGTCAAGGATGTCACTAAATGGCTGCAGGGCATTCTGAAGGGGGAGGGCAAACAGTCAGAGGTCATGGTTCACATTGGTACCAACGACATAGGTAGAAAGAGAGATGAGGTCCTGCAACAAGCATTTAGGGAGCTAGGTAGCAGATTAAAAAGCAGGACCTCAAAGGTTGTAATCTCTGGAATACTCCCGGTGCCACGTGCTAGTAAGTATAGGAATAGGAGGATAGAGCAGATGAATGTATGGCTAAAGAGTTGGTGCAGGAGGGAGGGCTTTAGTTTCCTGGATCACTGGGTCTGCTTCTGGGGAAGGTGGGACCTGTACAAGTCGGACGGGTTGCACCTGAACCGGAATGGGACCAACATCCTTGCAGGGAGGTTTGCTAATACTGTTGGGGGTGGTTTAAACTAACTTGGCAGGGGGATGGGATACGGAGTGGAGCTATAGTAGGGGGCGATGCACAGCCAAATATAGAGGAAAAAACTAGTCAGCCTGGAAGGCAGAGCAAATATGTAACGGCACAAGGGAGTATGGCAAGGCTGGATGGCATTTATTTTAATGCAAGGAGTCTTGCGAGTAAAGCAGATGAATTGAAGATGTTGATGAACACATGGGAGTATGATATTGTTACTATCACAGAGACATGGTTGAGGGAGGGGCAGGACTGGCAGCTCAATATTCCAGGGTATAGAATCTTCAGGCAAGACAGAGGGGGCTGCAAAAGAGGAGGGGGTGTCGCAGTATTAATCAAGGAGTCAATTACTTCTGTAAGGAGGGATGATATCTTAGCAGGTTCCTCTAATGAGGCCATATGGATAGAACTTAAAAACAAAAAGGGGGCAAGCACTTTGCTGGGAGTGTACTATAGGCCCCCAAACAGTCAGGGGGAGATAGAGGAATAGATATGTAGGCAAATCTCAGAGAAGTGTAGAAATAATAGGGTAATAATAGTAGGGGATTTCAACTTCCCCAATATTAACTGGGATAGTCAAAGTGTGAAAGGCTTAGAGGGTGCAGAATTCTTAAAGTGCATCCTGGAGAACTTTTTGAGCCAGCATGTAGAAAGTCCTACAAGGGAGGGGGCGGTACTGGACCTAATTCTAGGGAATGTAGCCGGGCAAGTGGTAGAAAACAAAAGAAAACAAAAGAAAAGACTTCAGGAATTCCAAAGGCGGAAGTCACACCCCCATCCACATCAATGGGGCTGTGGTGGAAAGGGTGGACAGCTTTAAGTTCCTCGGAGTCCACATCAAGGAAGACCTCTCCTGGTCCCTCAACACCTCCTCTCTGGTGAAGAAGGCCCAGCAGCGCCTATATTTCTTAAGGAGGCTGAAGGGATGTAATCTGTCACCCCTGATCCTCTCTAACTTTTACCGCTGCACTATAGAGAGCATCCTGACAAACTGTGTCACAGTATGGTATGGCAGCTGTAGCTACTATGACCGGAAAGCCCTGCAGCGGGTAGTCAAAACTGCCCAACGCATTACCGGCACCCGGCTACCGACCATAGAGCACATATACCAGAAACGCTGTCTACGGAGGTCACGGTCCATCATCAAAGACCCTACCCACCCCAGCCACAGTCTGTTCGCCCTCCTACCATCTGGGAGACGCTACAGATGCATTCGCACCCGTACAACCAGATTTAGGAACAGTTTCTTTCCCAGGGCTGTCATCCTACTGAACTCCACAAATAAACTCTAAAGCCTGCACATCTGCCAATGCACTTTATTATGGTCATATTTATGTTAATATACTACAAGCCAAATGTATGTTGAATGTTTAAATGTCTTAATCCAAATGTACACTCTCGGGAGCCGCAAGCCTACATTTCGTTGTACTGCACTTGTGCACTAACAATGACAATAAAAGTTGATTTGATTTTGATTTTGATTTGATTTTGGTGACAGTGACCATAATTTGGTGAAATGTAAGAAGTCACACGACACCAGGTTATAGTCCAACAGCTTTATTTGAAATCACAAGCTTTCGGAGCGCTGCTCCTTCTTCAGGTGAAGTGGAGAAATGCATAAAGGCACAGCTTATATAGTCAGAGAATCATGTCAGATGTTTACAGGTAACCTTTCCAACTGCCATTTATCACACCTCGGCAGAGAGACAATCACAGCAGTCAAAGGTGTGAATGGTGTCCAAACAGGTCAGTCAGGGAAACATTACATCAAAGAACAATGAGGTGGGGTCAGAATCGGTCTCATTCCTGGACACACGAATCTCCATCAAAGACGGACACCTCAGCACTTCACTCTACCGCAAGCCCACGGACAACCTCACGATGCTTCACTTCTCCAGCTTCCACCCTAACCACGTTAAAGAAGCCATCCCCTATGGACAAGCCCTGCGAATACACAGGATCTGCTCAGACGAGGAGGAACGCGATGGACACCTACAGACACTGAAAGACGCCCTTGTAAGAACGGGAAATGACGCTCGACTCGTCGATCGACAGTTCCGACGGGCCACAGCGAAAAATCGCATAGACCTCCTCAGAAGACAAACACGGGACACAACCAACAGAGTACCCTTCATCGTCCAGTACTTCCCCGGAGCGGAGAAACTACGCCATGTTCTTCGCAGCCTTCAACATGTCATCGATGACGACGAACACCTCGCTAAGGCCATCCCCACGCCTCCACTACTCGCTTTCAAACAGCCGCCTAACCTCAAACAGACCATCGTTTGCAGCAAATTACCCAGCTTTCAGGAGAACAGCGACCACGACACCACACAACCCTGCCACAGCAACCTCTGCAAGACATGCCAGATCATCAACACAGATACCATCATCACACGTGAGGACACCACCCACCAGGTACATGGTACATACTCATGTGACTCGGCCAACGTTGTCTACCTCATACGTTGCAGGAAAGGATGCCCCGGAGCATGGTACATCGGCGAGACCATGCAGACACTGCAACAACGGATGAACGGACACCGTGCAACAATCACCAGGCAGGAGTGTTCCCTCCCAGTCGGGGAACACTTCAGCAGTCAAGGACATTCAGCCTCCGATCTTCGGGTAAGCATTCTCCAAGGTGGCCTTCGAGACACACGACAACGCAAAATCGTTGAGCAGAAACTGATAGCCAAGTTCCGCACCCATGAGGACGGCCTCAACCGAGATCTTGGGTTCATGTCACGCTACATGTAACCCCACCTGACGCAGGGTCATCCAGACTCGAGTCGACATTGGCTTGTTCTCTCTACACAAATGCGGCCGGACCTGCTGTGATTTCCAGCCAAAAAAAATTTTTTTGTCTGTTTTTTTGTTTTTCATACAGACCCCAGCATCTGCAATATTTGACCCCTTGTGACCCCACCTCATTGTTCTTTGATGTAATGTTTCCCTGACTGACCTGTTTGGACACCATTCACACCTTTGACTGCTGTGATTATCTCTCTGCCGAGGTGTGATAAATGGCAGTTGGAAAGGTTACCTGTAAACATCTGACATGATTCTCTGACTATATAAGTTGTGTCTTTATGCACTTCTCCACTTCACCTGAAGAAGGAGCAGCGCTCCGAAAGCTTGTGATTTCAAATAAAGCTGTTGGACTATAACCTGGTGTCGTGTGACTTCTTACATTTGTCCACCCCAGTCCAACTCCGGCATCTCCACACCATAATTTGGTGAGATTTAAGGTTGTCATGTAAAAGGACAAAGATGGGCTGGAAATAAAGGTTCTAAATTGGTGGAAGGCAGATTTTAATATGAGAAGGCAGGATCTGGCCAAAGTGGATTGGGATAAGCTACTTGTAGGAAAATCCACATCAGAGCAGTGGGAGTCTTTCAGAAAAGGAAATAGAGAGAGTACAATGCCAACATGTTCCCGTAAAGGTCAAGGGTGGGACCAACAAGCCCATGGAGCCCAGAATGTCAAGGGATATACAAGAATGGATTAGGAAAAAAAAGGAGGCGTTTGGCAGATACAAAGGACTAAAAGCAGTGGAAGCCCTAGAGGAGTATAGAAAGTGCAGGGGGGTACTTAAAAAAGAAATTAGGAGAGCGAAGAGGGGGCATGAAAAAACACTGGTGGGCAAAATAAAGGAAAATCCCAAGGTGTTTTATAAGTATACTAGTTGGAGTGCCCGGCGGTGCCAAGGGTTTTTTGAGGGCATGTTGTTATGATAAAAGTAGAAATAATTTTTATATATATAAATGAGTTTGTCTGTCTGTGTGGGAAGGAGAGAGAGAGGGAAAGAGAGAGAGAGAGGGAAAGAGAGAGGGGGAAGGAGAGAGAGAGAAAGGGGGAAGGAGAGAGAGAGAGAGAGGGGGAAGGAGAGAGAGAGAGAGGGGGAAGGAGAGAGAGAGAGAGAGGGGGAAGGAGAGAGAGAGAGGGGGAAGGAGAGCGAGGGAGAGGGGGAAGGAGAGAGAGAGAGAGGGAGAAGGAGAGAGAGAGAGAGAGGGAAGGAGAGAGAGAGAGAGAACTCTTCCTAAGCACCCAGGAGGTGGTTCTTTAACTTTGATTTTTGTTAATGGAGATCGCCAGTAGCCATATACTCCAGGTTTTATAGTTTTCCTTCTATGTCACTTTGGAGGTAGCAAGCAGAAGTATAATTGTGCAATTTTATCATTGAGATATCGACAACTGGCAGGATTTGGCGGAAATCACGTGCCAGCAACAGGGTGAAGACACCCATCAGCCTATTGCAGCCTCTCAGATCTTGAAGAGTTCTGTTGAGTGCTTCAAGTGCCCTCTTGTGGACCATTGTACACTCATCCCCCGCAATGAGTGTAGACTTTTGAAGCAGCTCAGCAGCACCAGTTCCTTTGCTAATGTTACATACTGGGTGTTCTTGTCTTGTCAGATCCAGAGGGAGAGCAAAGGTTGAGTGGGCAGTGCGACCTCCTTGGAGAAGAGTTGCAGCAATTCCTGATGAGGCAACAGCCAGTGCAATGCATCCCTTAGAGCGAACCATGGCCAGCAAATTCACGCACTCTGTTTGCACCAAAAGAGGTCATTGCACAGCAGTTGTTGTGGGTATGTCTCGCCTGGTCAACAGCTTGAAGTGCCTGAGTCTGGTCAGGAGTCTCTGAGGCTCTGTCTTGGGTATGTCTCGCCTGGTCAACAGCTTGACGTGCCTGAGTCTGGTCAGGAGTCTCTGAGGCTTTGGCTTGGGTATGTCTCGCTCTGTCTTGGGTATGTCTCGCGTGGTCAACAGCTTGACGTGCCTGAGTCTGGTCAGGAGTCTCTGAGGCTCTTGCTTGGGTATGTTTTGCCTGGTCAGCAGCTTGAAGTGCCTGAGTCTGGTGAGGAGTCTCTGAGGCTCTGGCTTGGGTATGTTTCGCCTGGTCAACAGCTTGACGTGCCTGAGTCTGGTGAGGAGTATCTGAGGTTCTGGCTTGGGTATGTCTCGCCTGGTCAACAGCTTGACGTGCCTGAGTCTGGTCAGGAGTCTCTGAGGCTCTTGCTTGGGAATGTTTTGCCTGGTCAGCAGCTTGACGTGCCTGAGTCTGGTCAGGAGTCTCTGAGGCTCTGGCGTGGGTATGTCTCGCCTGGTCAACAGCTTGATGTGCCTGAGTCTGGTCAGGAGTCTCTGAGGCTCTGGCTTGGGTATGTCTCGCCTGGTAAGCAGATTGACGTGACTGAATCTGGTCAGGAGTCTCTGAGGCTTTGGCTTGGGTATGTCTCACTCTGGCTTGGGTATGTCTCACCTGGTCAACAGCTTGACGTGCGTGAGTGTGGTCAGGAGTCTCTGAGGCACTTGCTTGGGTATGTTTCGCCTGGTAAGCACCTTGACATGCCTGAGTCTGGTCAGGAGTCTCTGAGGCTGGTCAACAGCTTGACGTGCCTGAGTCTGGTCAGCAGTCTCTGAGGCTCTTGCTTGGCTATATCTCGCCTGGTCAACAGCTTGACGTGCCTGAGTCTGGTCAGGAGTCTCTGAGGCTCTTGCTTGGGTATGTTTCACCTGGTCAGCAGCTTGACCTGCCTGAGTCTGGTCAGGAGTCTCTGAGGCTGTGGCGTGGGTATGTTTCGCCTGGTCAGCAGCTTGACGTGCCTGAGTCTGGTCAGGAGTCTCTGAGGCTCTGGCTTGGGTATGTCTCGCCTGGTCAACAGCTTGACGTGCCTGAGTCTGATCAGGAGTCTCTGTGGCTCTGGCTTGGGTACGTTTTGCCTGGTGAACAGCTTGACGTGCGTGAGTCTGGTGAGGAGTCTCTGAGGTTATGGCTTGGGTAGGTCTCACCTGGTCAACAGCTTGACGTGCCTGAGTCTGGTCAGGAGTCTCTGAGGCTCTGGCTTGGGTATGTCTTGCCTGGTCAACAGCTTGACGTGCCTGAGTCTGGTCAGGAGTCTCTGAGGCTCTTGCTTGGGTATGTTTCGCCTGGTCAGCAGCTTGACGTGCCTGAGTCTGGTCAGGAGTCTCTGAGGCTCTGGCATGGGTATGTCTCGCCTGGTCAACAGCTTGACATGCCTGAGTCTGGTCATGAGTCTCTGAGGCTCTGGCTTGGGTATGTCTCGCCTGGTAAACAGATTGACGTGACTGAGTCTGGTCAGGAGTCTCTGAGGCTCTGGCATTTGCAATTCTTGCTCTGTTGGCAGCTTTACGTCCCTCAGATTGTTCAGGAGTCTCAGTTGATCTAGCAGCAGCATTTCTGTCCTGGTTAGCCTGAAGGCGAGCCTATCTCTGCTCCTCAGTTGCAGGATCTCTCCGAGCCTTTTTTCGGTGTGCATCATAAATACTGCGTCCAAGTCTGCTACGTTTTCTTGAGGGCATGCTGTTATGAAAAAAGAAAAAAAAAATTATATATGTAAAAATGAGTCTGTCTGTCTGTCTGTCTGTGTGGGAAGGAGAGAGAGAGAGGGAAAGAGAGAGGGGAAAGGAGAGAGAGAGCGAGGGGGAAGGAGAGAGTGAGGGAAGGAGATAGAGAAGAGAGGAAGACACTCCGGGGAAGGGGTAGAACTCAGAGCCCGGCCTTGGTGAACCGGAGGTGTCACCTAGTCATCAACTTGACGTGCCTGAGTCTGGTCAGGTGTCTCTGAGGCTTTGGCTTGGGTATGTCTCGCCTGGTCAGCAGCTTGACGTGCCTGAGTCTGGTCAGTAGTCTCTGAGGCTCTGGCTTGGGTATGTCTCGCTTGGTCAGCAGCTTCCAAGTCTGCTATGTTTTCTTGAGGGTATGCTGTTATGAAAGAAGAAAAAATAATTTTTATATATATAAAAATGAGTCTGTCTGTCTGTCTGTGTGGGAAGGAGAGAGAGAGAGAGACCGAAAGAGAGAGAGAGAGAGGGAAAGAGAGAGGGGGAAGGAGAGAGAGGGGGAAGGCGAGAGAGAGAGGGAAGGAGAGAGAGAGGGGGAGAAGGAGAGAGACAGGGAGAGGGAAGGAGAGAGAGAGAGAGAGAGGGAAGGAGAAAGAGAGAGAGAACTCTTCCTAAGCACCCAGGAGGTGGTTCTTTAACATCGTTTTTGGTTAATGGAGATCGCCAGTAGCCATATGCTCCAGGTTTTATAGTTTTCCTTCTATGTCACTTTGGAGGTAGCAAGCAGAAGTATAATTGTGCAATGTTATCATTGAGATATCGACAACTGGCAGGATTTGGCGGAAATCACGTGCCAGCAACAGGGTGAAGACACCCATCAGCCTATTGCAGCCTCTCAGATCTTGAAGAGTTCTGTTGAGTGCTTCAAGTGCCCTCTTGTGGGCCATTGTACACTCATCCCCCACAATGAGTGTAGACTTTTGAAGCAGCTCAGCAGCACCAGTTCCTTTGCTAATGTTACATACTGGGTGTTCTTGTCTTGTCAGATCCAGAGGGAGAGCAAAGGTTGAGTGGGCAGTGCGACCTCCTTGGAGAAGAGTTGCAGCGATTCCTGATGAGGCAACAGCCAGTGCAATGCATCCCTTAGAGCGTACCATGGCCAGCAAATTCACACACTCTGCACCAAAAGAGGTCATTGCACAGCAGTTGTTGTGGGTATGTCTCGCCTGGTTAACAGCTTGACGTGCCTGAGTCTGGTCAGGAGTCTCTGAGGCTCTGGCTTGGGTATGTCTCGCTCTGGCTTGGGTATGTCTCGCGTGGTCAACAGCTTGACGTGCCTGAGTCTGGTCAGGAGTCCCTGAGGCACTGGCGTGGGTATGTCTTGCCTGGTCAACAGCTTGACGTGCCTGAGTCTGGTCAGGAGTCTCTGAGGCTCTGGCTTGGGTATGTTTCGCCTGGTCAACAGCTTGACGTGCGTGAGTCTGGTGAGGAGTATCTGAGGTTCTGGCATCGGTATGTCTCGCCTGGTCAACAGCTTGATGTGCCTGAGTCTGGTCAGGAGTCTCTGAGGCTCTGGCTTGGGTATGTCTCGCCTGGTCAACAACTTGACGTGCCTGAGTCTGGTCAGGAGTCTCTGAGGCTCTTGCTTGGGAATGTTTTGCCTGGCCAGCAGCTTGATGTGCCTGAGTCTGGTCAGGAGTCTCTGAGGCTCTGGCGTGGGTATGTCTCGCCTGGTCAACAGCTTGACATGCCTGAGTCTGGTCAGGAGTCTCTGAGGCTCTGGCTTGGGTATGTCTCGCCTGGTCAACAGCTTGACTTGCCTGCGTCTGATCAGGAGTCTCTGAGATTCTGGCTTTGGTATGTCTCGCCTGGTCAACAGCTTGACGTGCCTGAGTCTGGTCAGGAGTCTCTGAGGATTTGGCTTGGGTATGTCTCGCTCTGGCTTGGGTATGTCTCGCCTGGTCAACAGCTTGACGTGCGTGAGTCTGGTCGGGAGTCTCTGAGGCTCTTGCTTGGGTATGTTTTGCCTGGTAAGCAGCTTGACATGCCTGAGTCTGGTCAGGAGTCTCTGAGGCTGGTCAACAGCTTGACGTGCCTGAGTCTGGTCAGCAGTCTCTGAGGCTCTTGCTTGGGTATGTTTCGCCTGGTCAGCAGCTTGACCTGCCTGAGTCTGGTTAGGAGTCTCTGAGGCTGTGGCGTGGGTATGTTTCGCCTGGTCAGCAGCTTGACGTACCTGAGTCTGGTCAGGAGTCTCTGAGGCTCTGGCATGGGTATGTCTCACCTGGTCAACAGCTTGACGTGCCTGAGCCTAGTCAGGCGTCTCTGAGGCTCTGGCTTGGGTATGTCTCGCCTGGTCAACAGCTTGATGTGCCTGAGTCTGGTCAGGAGTCTCTGAGGTTCTGGCTTTGGTATGTCTCACCTTGTCAACAGCTTGACGTGCCTGAGTCTGGCCAGGAGTCTCTGAGGCTTTTGCTTAGGTATGTCTCACTCTGGCTTGGGTATGTCTCACCTGGTCAACTGCTTGATGTGCCTGAGTCTGGTCACGAGTCTCTGAGGCTCTTGCTTGGGTATGTTTCAGCTGGTCAGCAGCTTGACGTGCCTGAGTCTGGTCAGGAGTCTCTGAGGCTCTGGCGTGGGTATGTCTCGCCTGGTCAACAGCTTGACATGCCTGAGTCTGGTCAGGAGTCTCTGTGGCTCTGGCTTGGGTACGTTTCGCCTGGTGAACCGCTTGACGTGCGTGAGTCTGGTGAGGAGTCTCTGAGGTTATGGCTTGTGTAGGTCTCGCCTGGTCAACAGCTTAACGTGCCTGAGTCTGGTCAGGAGTCTCTGAGGCTCTGGCTTGGGTATGTCTCGCCTGGTCAACAGCTTGACGTGCCTGAGTCTGGTCAGGAGTCTCTGAGGCTCTTGCTTGGGTATGTTTCGCCTGGTCAGCAGCTTGACATGCCTGAGTCTGGTCATGAGTCTCTGAGGCTCTGGCTTGGGTATGTCTCGCCTGGTAAACAGATTGACGTGACTGAGTCTGGTCAGGAGTCTCTGAGGCTCTGGCAGTTGCAATTCTTGCTCTGTTGGCAGCTTTATGTCCCTCAGATTGTTCAGGAGTCTCAGTTGATCTAGCAGCAGCATTTCTGTCCTGGTTAGCCTGAAGGCGAGCCTATCTCTGCTCCTCAGTTGCAGCATCTCTCCGAGCCTTTTTTCGGTGTGCATCATAAGTGCTGCGTCCAAGTCTGCTACGTTTTCTTGAGGGCATGCTGTTATGAAAAAAGAAAAAAAAAAATTATATATATAAAAATGCGTCTGTCTGTCTGTCTGTCTGTGTGGGAAGGAGAGAGAGAGAGGGAAAGAGAGAGGGGGAAGGAGAGAGAGGGGGAAGGAGAGAGTGAGGGAAGGAGATAGAGAAGAGAGGAAGACACTCCGGGGAAGGGGTAGAACTCAGAGCCCGGCCTTGGTGAACCGGAGGTGTCACCTAGTCATCAACTTGACGTGCCTGAGTCTGGTCAGGTGTCTCTGAGGCTTTGGCTTGGGTATGTCTCGCCTGGTCAGCAGCTTGATGTGCCCGAGTCTGGTCAGTAGTCTCTGAGGCTCTGGCTTGGGTATGTCTCGCCTGGTCAGCAGCTTCCAAGTCTGTTACATTTTCTTGAGGGTATGCTGTTATGAAAGAAGAAAAAATAATTTTTATATATATAAAAATGAGTCTGTCTGTCTGTGTGGGAAGGAGAGAGAGAGAGAGACCGAAAGAGAGAGAGAGGGAAAGAGAGAGGGGGAAGGAGAGCGAGGGGGAAGGAGAGAGAGAGAGGGAAGGAGAGAGAGAGGGGGGGAAGGAGAGAGAGAGAGGCGGAAGGAGAGAGAGAGAGAGGGAAGGAGAGAGGGGGAAGGAGAGCGAGGGGGAAGGAGAGAGAGAGAGGGAAGGAGAGCGAGAGGGGGGAAGGAGAGAGGGAGAGGCGGAAGGAGAGAGAGAGAGAGGGGGGGAGAGGGGGAAGGAGAGAGAGAGACAGAGGGAAGGAGAGAGAGAGAGAGAGGGAAGAGGAGTGAGAGGGAGAGAGGGGGAAGAGGAGAGAGAGAGAGAGAGAGTGAGGGAAGGAGACAGTGAGGGAAGGAGATAGAGATAGACGTGCCTGAGTCTGGTCAGGAGTCTCTGAGGCGCTGGCTTGGGTATGTCTCGCCTGGTCAGCAGCTTTCAAGTCTGCTACGTTTTCTTGAGGGTATGCTGTTATGAAAAAAGATAAAATAATTTTTATATATATAAAATTGAGTCTGTCTGTCTGTGTGGGAAGGAAAGAGAGAGGCAGACGGAAAGAGAGAGAGAGAGGGAAAGAGAGAGGGGGGAGGAGAGAGAGAGAGGGGGAAGGAGAGAGAGAGGGGGAAGGAGAGAGAGAGAGGGAGAAGGAGAGAGAGAGGGGGGAAGGAGAGAGAGAGGGGGGGAAGGAGAGAGAGAGAGAGGGGGAGAGGGGGAAGGAGAGAGAGAGTCAGAGTGAAGGAGAGAAAGAGAGAGGGAAGAGGAGAGAGAGAGAGAGGGAAGGAGAGAGTGAGGGAAGGAGATAGAGATAGACGTGCCTGAGTCTGTTCAGGAGTCTCTGAGGCTCTGGCTTGGGTATGTCTCGCCTGGTCACCAGCTTCCAAGTCTGCTATGTTTTCTTGAGGGTATGCTGTTATGAAAAAAGAAAAAATAATTTTTATATATATAAAAATGAGTCTGTCTGTCTGTGTGGGAAGGAGAGAGAGAGAGAGACGGAAAGAGAGAGAGAGAGGGAAAGAGAGAGGGGGAAGGAGAGAGAGAGAAAAGGGGAAGAAGCGAGAGAGAGAGTGGGAAGGAGAGAGGGAGAGAGGGAAGGAGAGAGAGAGAGAGAGAGATTGGGGGGAGAAGAGAGAGATGGGGGGAAGTGAGAGAGAGAGAGAGACTGGGGGGAGAAGAGAGAGACGGGGAGAGAGAGACTGGGGGGAAGAGAGAGAGAGAAAGAGACTGGGGGAGAAGAGAGAGATGGGGAGAGAGAGACTGGGGGGAGAGAGAGTCTGGGGGGATGAGAAAGAGAGAGAGACTGGGGGGGAGAGAGAGACTGGGGGGAAGTGAGAGAGAGAGAGACTGGGGGGAAGAGAGAGAGAGAGACTGGGGGGAAGGAGCGCCTCAGGCCCGGCCGGATGGACCCCTGCCGCTCCGGTGAACCGGAGCCCCCGCGCGCAGCGTATTGTCTCAGGCCCGGCCCAAGTGAGCCCTGATGAGCTCCCGCTGCGGGCCTCCGACGCCGCTCCGCTGCTGGACTTATTTCGGGATTAGCCTGGATAGAGAGGGGGGGATGGAGCGCCTCAGGCCCGGCCCTATGGAACCCTGCTGCTCCGGTGAATCGGAGCCCCCGCGCGCAGCGTATCGCCTCAGGCCCAGCCCGGCCCGAGTGAGCCCTGATGAGCTCCCGTTGCGGGCCTCCGACGCCGCTCCGCTGCTGGATTTATTTCAGTCGATGTTTTTCTGGCTGTTGTATGGTCGCAGTTTATCAGTTTATCGCCGCATGGTTGTCTGTGGTTTTTCGCACTCCCACACTAACTGCAGTTTAAAGGTTAGGCCCCGCTCACACACGCCATGAAACGCCCCCCGTGACGCAGCGCGCTCCCCCCGTAGGATTGGTCAACCTTCACGTCACTCAATGCTAATGAGCGGATTCCCCCGTATGATTGGCCAACTGCTAATGAGCGGATTTTTGAACGTTTTTTGTATACTGTCCGCCCGCACTAACGGCAGTTTGAAAGATTAGGCCCCGCCTACACACGCCATGAAACGCCCCCCGTGACACAGCGCGCACCCCCGTAGGATTGGTCAACCTTCACGTCACTCAATGCTAATGAGCGGGTTCCCCCGTATGATTGGCCAACCACTAATGAGCGGCTTTTTGAATGTTTTCTGTGTACTGTCCGAACAATTTTTGTCTGACCAAAAAGTAAATATGCCTATGACACTCCCCTAATCATACACATTCTTCTGCTATAACATATGTGTAGGTACGCTCTATAACTTTTGAGTTAAGTCCGGACATACACACAGACAGACAGACAGACAGATAGACAGACAGACGGACGGATCTTTTTTATATATATAGATTATTAAGGGCAAGAGGATAACCAGGGAAAGAGTAGGGCCCATTAGGGACTAAAGTGGCAATCTGTGTGTAGAGCTGGAAGATGTGGGTGAGGTTTTAAATGAATATTTTGCATCTGTGTTCACTATGGAGAAGGACGATGTAGGCATAGAAATCAGGCAGGGGGATTGTGATATACGAACAAATTAGTATTGAGAGGGAGGAGGTACTAGCTGTTTTAGCAGGCTTAAAAGTGGATAAATCCCCAGGCCCAGACGAGATTTATCCCAAGCTGCTGTGTGAGACAAGGAAGGAGATTGCAGGGGCTCTGACACAAATTTTCAGAACTTCTCTGGCCACAGGACTGGAGGACAGCTAACGTAGTACCATTATTCAAGAAGGGTAGTAGGGATAAACCAGGGAATTACAGGCCAGTGAGCCTAACATCAGTGGTAGGGAAATTATTGGAAAAAATTCTGAGGGACAGAATTAGTCTCCACTTGGAGAGGCAAGGATTAATCAAGGATAGTCAGCATGGCTTTGTCAGGGGGAGATCAAGTCTAACCAATTTGATTGAATTTTTCAAGGGGGTGACGAGGTGTGTGGATGAGGGTAGTGCAGTTGATGTAGTCTACATGGATTTCAGTAAGGCTTTTGACAAAGTCCCGCATGGGAGACTGCTCAAGAAAATAAGAGCCCATGGGATCCAGGGCAATTTGGCACATTGGATCCAAAATTGGCTTAGTGGCAAGAGGCAGAGGGTAATGGACGAAGGTTGTTTTTGTGACTGGAAGCCTGTGTCCAGTGATGTACCGCAGGGATCGGTGCTGGGTCCTTTGCTGTCTGTAATGTGCATTAATGATTTATAAATGAATGTAAGAAGTATGATCAGTAAGTTTGCAGATGACACGAAAATTGGTGGAGTGGTAAATAACGAGAAGGGAAGCCTCAGGCTACAGGATGATATAGACGGGTTGGTCAGATGGGCAGAACAGTGGCAAATGGAATTTAACCCTGAAAAGTGTGAGGTGATGCATTTTGGGAGGACTAACAAGGCAAGGGAATACACAATGGGGGAGAAATTGGGTGAGTAGCGCCACCTGTTAGCGCCTAAAGAGGCAGTCAGTGGCTGTAGCGCCACTGGCTGCGTCTCCCGCGATATTCAGTAGGGGCGCTAATGGTGGCGTTAGGCTTTTGCGCTGCGCCGCCACCGATGACGTCATCGGTGTGCACAGCGCCCCATTCGGCCCCGTTCGCGATATTTTGTAGCGAACGCCGCAGTTGCGCCGCTCGCTACCCGCGCCCAGTTCACGGGGCCTTACTGTGCCGGCAGCGGCGCAAGTTAAGGTGGAGGTGCGGGGCGGCCGCTTTTTCGGCGGTCGCCTGCCAGCACCTCCGTCCCCGGCCTCCTAACCCCCCCCCCCCCGCGGCATTGCCGGCTGTTTCCCGAGAGCCCAGCACTTCTCCTTGGTGCCGGGCTCATTTGCCGGCACGCACGATTGGGGATCGCGCTGTTGCAGGCACCTCCCCCTTAACAGTGGGAGGAAGGCCTGCAGTACCGCAGCATGCCGTGCCGCAGCTTGTGGCGCTGCGGCACGTTGCGCTGCGATAATCAGTTTCAGCGCCCTAAGAGGGACGCGGAGCGCCTTGAGCCTTGCCCCGTGTCCCTCGAGCGGCACTGAAACTGAATTTCTGGCGATCGGAATTACTCTGATCGCTGCGCTAAATCCTGCGCTCAGGCAACTTTTGCGCCACTTTGGCGTCCCAACCCAATTTCTAGGCCAATGAATGGTAGGATCCTAGGAAGGACAGAGGATCAGAGGGACCTTGGTGTGCATGTACATAGATCCCTGAAGGCAGCAGGACAGGTAGATAAGGTGGTTAAAAAGGCATATGGGATACTTGCCTTCATTAACCGAGGCATAGAATATAAGAGCAGGGAGGTTATGATGGAGCTGTACAAAACGCTAGTTAGGCCACAGCTGGAATACTGTGTGCAGTTCTGGTCGCCACATTATAGGAACGATGTGATTGCATTGGAGAGGGTGCAGAGGAGATTCACCAGGATGTTACCTGGGCTGGAGCGCTTCAGCTATGAAGAGAGACTAGACAGGCTGGGGTTGTTTTCCTTAGAGCAGAGAAGGCTGAGGGGGGACCTGATTGAGGTGTACAAAATTATGAGGGGTATAGATAGGGTAGATAGAAAGGAACTTTTCCCCTTAGTAGAGGGGTCAATAACCAGGGGGCATAGTTTCAAGGTAAGGGGCAGGAGGTTTAGAGGGGATTTGAGGAAAAGCGTTTTCACCCAGAGGGCGGTTGGAATCTAGAACTCACTGCCTGAAAGGGTGGTAGAGGCAGGAATCCTCGCAACATTCAAGAAGCATTTAGACGAGCATTTGAAACGTCATAGCATACAAGGCTACGGACCAAGTGCTGGAAAATGGGATTAGAATAGATAGGGCTTGATGGCTGGCGCGGACACAATGGGCCGAAGGGCCTCTTTCTGTGCTGTATTAATCTATGACTCTATGGGCTCGATTTTCATTGGGCTATTGAGGCAGGAGTGGAGGCATGTGGGGGGTTAAAATCGCAAAATCGGGGGGCACGAACCCATCCCGCCCCCAACCCGCCTCCATGCCAGTGTCAAAGGAGGCGGATACCCGACCTGTGCTGGGACCCGCCTCCCCGAGGTGGGAAGGGGATTAGTGCCAATTAACTGCCTGTTAACAGGTAGTTAACAGACAGTTTTTAGCCTAATCCCTGTTTTTATCCCTGAAGTGTGGGATTCCCGACAGCTCCAAAGCATGCCAAGTTAGCGAGGCGGACTGTCGGGCTGAAGATCTTGGCGGGTTCGAGATGTCCGGTGTTCAGGTGAGTGATGGGTGCATGAGTGCAGAGGAAGTGTGTTTGGCGTGTGTAAAGTGTTTAAAGAAGTTTTACTTACCTTTACTTACCTTTACAGCCTTCCTTCCTTCAGGTCTCGGGAGTCCCTCATCTCACCGGCACAGAAAGCAGAATGGCCGCGAGCTGTCAAAAGTTGCAGCATTCAGCTTTCTGTTCTGGAGAGATCTCTAAATCAGCCTGAGAGGAAGGAATTAACTTAGTGTACAGATTGTCAGTGTTTGACAGCTTCAAAGTGCTTTCAAATGCTGATATTTCATCTGTCAAAAGCTCTTGACAGATGAAATGTCAATCTGTGACGTCACCTGTTGCCGGGTGGCCCTTAATTGGCCTGCTGAGCCCGCTGGGTGGGCTCAACAAGGTCAATCAAGTGAAACTCGCGTGGGTTGGCCACAACTCGATGGAGGCGGGACTACAACCCCAAAAGTTGTAGTCCCGCCTCCTACGCACCTCCAGTATCAAAATCCAGCCCTATGACTCTATTCTTTCCCTTCTCTGCCCTTAACACAATTATGATCCTAATCTGTATTAGGATAGTTGAAGTCCCCCATTATTTCTACATTATAGTTCTTGCACCTCTCTGTAATTTATCTGCTAATTTGGTCCTCCATGTCTTTCCCACTATTTGGTGGTCTATAGAATACAGCTAGTAGTGTAATGGTACCTCTATTATTTCTTAACTCTAATCATTTGGATTCTGTCCTTGACCCCTCCAGCACATCCTCCCTCTCCAGCACTGTAACATTCTCCTTGACCAATGGTGCCACACCACCTCCTATCTTTCCTTCCCTATCTTTCCTGAACACTTGATAACCAGGAATATTCAATACCCAATCCTACCCTTTTTTGAACCAGTTACATAAGAACATAAGAACATAAGAAATAGGAGCAGGAGTAGGCCAATCGGCCCCTCGAGCCTGCTCCGCCATTCAATAAGATCATGGCTGATCTGATCCTAACCACCAATCTACTATCACAGAACCATCTCCTGAATCTAACAGAATTAGACACACAAAATAGGAGCAGGATCAGGCTACATGGCCCCTGGGCCCGCTCCGCTACCCACAGGGCCATGACCGATCCGAACCTAGACTCATGTCCAAATTCCTGCCCGCTCCCCGTAACCCTTAATTCCCTTTACTTCTAGGAAACTGTCTATTTCTGTTTTAAATTTATGTAATGATGTAGCTTCTACAGCTTTTTGGGGCAGCATATTCCATGGACCTACCACCCTCTGAGTGAAGTAGTTCCTCCTCATCTCAGTTTTGAAAGAGCAGCCCCTTATTCTAAGACTATGCCCCCTAGTTCTAGTTTCACCCATCATCGGGAACATCTTCCCCGCATCCACCCGATCCAACCCCTTCACAATCTTATATGTTTCAATAAGATCGCCTCTCATTCTTCTGAACTCCAATGAGTAGAGTCCCAATCTACTCAACCTCTCCTCATATGTCTATCCTCTCATCCCCGGGATTAACCGAGTGAACCTTCTTTGTACTGACTCGAGAGCAAGTTCTCAGTTATTGTCACAACATCATATTCCCATGTGGCTATTTGTGGCTGCAGCTCACTTTCCTTGTTTACTACGCTTCGTGCGTTCACATGCTTACACTGTAAACCCATCTTCATGTGTTCACATACATACACTGTAAGACCATCCTGTATTCTCTCTTAGTTTGATCCCACCTAATACCTTACTATCTCTTACTTTAGTGCTCTCTGCCTCTCCCAATCCTTTAAGCACTTTATTCCCCCTTTCTAATGTTACATCCTGGTGCCCATCCCCCTACCAAATTAGTTTAAACCCTCCCCAACAGCACTAGCAAAACTGCCCGCGAGGATATTGCTTCTGGCCCTGTTGAGGTGTAACCCATCTGGCCTGTACAGGTCCCACCTCCTCCAGAACTGGTCCCAATGTCCCAGGAATCTAAGGCCCTCCATCCTGCATCATCTCTCCAGCCACACATTCATGTGTGCTATCCTCCTATTCCTATACTCCCTAGCGTCTGGCACCGAGAGTAATCCGGAGATTACTAACTTTAAGTTCCTGTTTTTTAATCTCTTTTTAATCAGGAGTTCAGCGAAGATTCACCAGGCTGATACCTGGGATGGCAGGAGTGACGTATGAGAAGAGATTGTATCGATTGGGCTTGTACTCACTGGAGTTTAGAAGATTGAGAGGGGATCTCATTCTATCAGGCCTGGACAGACTAGATGCAGGAAGGATGTTCCCGATGGCCGGGGAGTCCAGGACTAGGGGTCATAGTCTAAGGATAAGGGGTAAGCCATTTAGGACAGAGGTGAGGAGGAATTTCTTCACCCAGAGAGTGGTGAACCTGTGGAATTCTCTGCCACAGAGGGCAGTGGAGGCCAGTTCATTAAATATATTCAAGAAGGAGTTGGATATATTTCTTAAGGCTAAAGGGATCAAGGGATATGGGGAGAAGGCAGGGACAGGGTACTGAATTTGGATGATCAGTCATGATCTCATTGAATGGCGGAGCAGGCTTGAGGGGCCGAATGGCCTACTCCTGCTCCTATCTTCTATGTTTCCTAGCTCCCTGAAATCTGCCTGCAGTACCTCATCCCTCTTTCTAACTATGTCATTGGTACCGATATGGATCACGTCCTCTGGCTGTTCACCCTCCCACCTCAGAATGTTCTGCAGCGCTCAGTGTCATCCTTGACCCTGGCACCGGGAAAGCAACATACCATCCTGAAGTCACGTCTACGGCCGCAGAAATGCCTGTCTGCTCCCCTAACTATTGAATCCCCTACTACTATTTCTTTCCCACTCTTCTTCCTCCCCCTCTGTACAGCTGATGGTGCACAGACTTGGCTCTAGCTATACTTCCCTGAGGAACCATCTCCCTCACCAGTACTCAGAACTGAATACTGTTTGGAGAGCGAGATGCACTCAGGGGATTCCTGCACTACCTGCCTGGTCCTCCTCTTCTGTCTGGTGGTCACCAATTCCCTTTCTGCCTGCACACTCTTTATCTGCGGGGTGACCACCTCCTGAAATGTGCTATCCATGAAGCTCTCAGCCTCACGGATACACCGCAGTAATGCCAGCTGCTGCTTAAGCTCCAAAACCCGGAGTTCAAGCCCTTCCAGCTGATGACACTTCCTGCACATGTGGTTGTCCAGGACACGGGAAGCGTTCTGGAATCCCCACATGGCACAGGATGTGCATGCCACAGGACTGAGCTGCCCTGCCATGCCTTTACTTAATAGACTATTAACTAGAAACACTTACCAGCTATTCACCAATCAGCTCCTTCCCTGGTTGTGACGTCACTTTAGCTGTTTTGCAATTGTTGCTTTTGTTGTTGTTTTTTTCCACTGAAGGTACTCCGTCTCCTCGCTGCCGCCGCTGCTCCAGACTGCACTCTCTCAGGTCTTCCCGTTCAATTTATACTCTGCTTCCTTCAAACGATTATTTTTACTTTTAGTTTTTCATTTTAATTAGTTAATTTAGCTTAAGTTATTAATTCAATAAAGTTATAGTAGTTAATACTCTCCCAGTTCTGAATGTAATCCATTTACCTAACCTAGAGAGCAAAAGAGCTGTAATATTCATCAACCAATCACCTACCTGCTGTCATGTGATGTCACTCCTTGTTTTTGTTTTTTTTAAAGTCGCCGCTCAGCTCCCTTTAAGCCACTGCCTCTGCTGCCGCCGCTCCCACTCAGATCCACGCTGTGTTCTGGGACTTCTCTGGTGATTGAGGAGATAAGGCCTATATTCCCTAGAGTTTAGAAGAATGAGAGGTGATCTCATTGAAATGTATAAAATTCTTTGAGGGCTTGACAGGGTAGATGCTGTGAGGATGTTTCCCCTGGCTGGGGAGTCTTGAACCAGGGGTCATAGTCTCAGAATAAGGGGTCGGCTATTTAGGGCTAAGATGAGGAGAAATTTCTTCACTCAAAGGGTTGTGAATCTTTGGAATTCTCTACCCCAGAAGGCTGTGCATGCTCAGTCGTTGAGTATATTCAAGACAGAGATTGATCAGCCATGATCTTATTGAATGACGGAGCAGGCTTGAAGGGCCGAATGGCCTACTCCTGTTCCTATTTCTTATGAAAGGTTGTCCACCCCTGCTTTAATAGAAATTAAATACCAGGGCATGAGCTTTGATGAAGAAAATGGCCACTTCTCATCCTTAATTAGTGTTGTTTAACTGGTGATCTTCAGAGCAGGCAGTTCTCCAGGTGTCCTGGCCAACATTCCTCGGTCAAACAACACGACCAAAAACAGATTATCTGGTGGTTCGTTTGTTAATTGTAGGACCTTAATGTGCACATATTGGCTGCCATACTTACCTATATGCAGCAGTGACTATACTTCAAAAAGTAATCCAATAGCTTCAAAGCATTTTGGACATCTTGAGAATCTGATGATAATCCATATAAATGCAGGTTTTCTTTTTTGTGTGTTTTGTAATAAATGCCTTAAGAAGGGACATTCTGAACTTTGCTCTATTTCTTCAGCTAGATACTGTGAGAGACTGTTTCTTTGATTTATTGAGGTTGATCTTGAGCATTTATCTTGATAATGTGCATTGGTGTGCAGGCCCGCTGGACTGTTGGGGAGCAGTGACACATCCTCATCGATGGACTACCAGGTATGAAAATGATAAAAGCACAGACAATCTTAATTATATGTATTTTATTTTCATTGCTTCAGAAAAAGTAACGGAAGATATTTTATCCCTTTGTTTTAAAGGGGCAGATATCTTTGAGAATGTTGTGGTTCCAATTGGAATCAACACCAGTGTTTCTGAAATTACATTATTTATTTGCATTGTGCCATTAAAAACTGACATGCACTGAAATAGAACTAATTATTAGCAATTGTATTTTGACAGAATACTCAAAAGTAATGCAAGGTCAAACCTAATGCTAACTGTACAACGGTATGTTGTCTTTCAACAAATTCAAATTTTGATGTACTGAACTACACCTTTCTAAATTACATAAACCATACATCAGTATTAACCAAGCAAACAAATTGAGTATGTAACTGCTGTAACAGTTTAACATTACGTGCAACTAAATGACATGGAAGTAAGTCTCAAGGTTAACATTTAGCACACAACAAAAAGTAAATCACTGCTCTTTATAGGCAGAACATTGTAGAGAAGAAAAAGCATCATCTGTTGTAATCATTAATGTTACGAGGCCTAGTGATTTATTATATTACATGGAAATGTCACATTGTATTTAAATTTTAAATCCTGATATTGAACACTTTAACATTAATCATTAATTTTGACCTGCTCTAATTAATATTAGCTTTAATTTGTGTTTGCAGCAATCTTTTAAATTATGCAAACTTCAGATCTGATGTTGCTTTTCAGCACTTCCTGCAAGTAATTCAGGTTATTTAAAAGTCTGGTTGGTATAAGGAAACCTGCCCACTGTCTGCTACAAAGGCTAGTGCCTCCCTCCCCCACACCAACAAGCTACACAACTGTTATCTTGGAGAGTTACAGAATTTGAATGACAGACGAGGCTGGCATTGGGGACCAGGCTCCTGTAAGGGCAATTTGAGGATTTACATCAATGACCTGTCACTCTCCTCCCTATTTAAGGAATTTGTTTTGAGTGTATGTCCTGATGATAGAATGTGATACCAAACATACCAACATGGGGACGGTAGCAAAATACTGCAGATGCTGGAAATCCAAAATAACAACAGAAAATGCTGGAAAAACTCAGCACCTCATCTTCCGATTAGGCACTTTGCAGCCTTCTGGACTCAATATCGAGTTCAACAATTTCAGATCATAACCTCGGCCCCTATTACATTTTTACTTATATCTTTTAACCACCCCTTTGTTTTGGTTTTTCCCTCGCTCCCCCGCCTTTCCTTTTTTTTTTCTTTCTCCCACATGGCAGCTGTCTCTCATTCTGCCAGAACATTTCACACCTAATCTGAGCCGTCTTTTGTCTCCACTAGTCCTATCACCATCTCGTCTCGTTTTGAATACCTCTTAATGTCTCTTCACTTCTTTTGTTGTCTCCCACCCCTGCCTTTCGATCTATTTCATTTCCTTTCCAGTTTTGAAAAAGGGTTAGAGCCGAAACGTCTACTCTAATTTCTCTCCACGGATGTTGCCTGGCCTGCTGAGTTTTTCCAGCATTTTCTGTTGTTATACCAACATGGGGACTTGAAGCTGCAAGCATTGAAGAAGGACCAGGATTAGCAAAGCTCTGAGCTTTTCCTCATGAGAAGAATGTCAAAGGATACAGTGTGTTAAATTAAGACCTATTACACTTAAACCTAATCTAACTAATTATTTCCCAGCATCTCAAGACTGTGGAACACCTCATCTCCTTCAGCCTTCACTTTCTCCTACAATCTTCAGGCTTTTAAAACCCAATCTTGGTATCAAAGAGTCATAGGGCTGGATTTTCTCAATGGAGGCGAGTTGGAGGCAGGACTGCTGCTTGTCGTGTCAATGTCCCACCTCCATCCTCGTCTGACCAACCAGAGGGATTTTCCCCTGATTGACCTTGTTAAGCCCGCCCTACTGGCTCAGTAGGCTAATTAGGGAGGAAGTCACTGACAGAGCACGTCAACGGCAGATATGCTACCTGTCAAGACTTCTTGAAAGAAGAAATGTCAGCATTTGACAGCTCTGTGAAGCTGTCAAACACTGACATTCTTTGTAGTTTGATGAGTCCTTGGCCTAGAAATTCAGTTGGCTGCGCCAGCCGTTAACGCCTTAGGAGGAGCAGATCTTGAGCGCTAGGCGCTTAGCGCCCGGGCGCAGCGCGATCTGCGCCTCGCCCCAACTTCAGTAGACATTTAGCGCTGGCGCAAAGTCTTTGCGCGCGCTCAGCTGCGCGCGGAGATCATGACATCATTTAATCGTGCAACGCCCTTTGTGCGCCCGGAACCGGAACTTCACTTGCGCCGCCCCATTGTGCGCCTGGCGGCCCGAACGACTGTGAAGTGGAACGGTACACAGCCGAGGCGGGCCGCAGGGAGCGCAAATTAAAGGGCACTCCTGCAGTAGAAAAGGCAGCCGTTTTGCAACACTTTGTGAGAGACAAAGATGGTGATGATGGAGGAGGAGGAGGAGGAGGAGGAGGAGGAGGAGGAGGTGGAGGTGGTGGAGGTGGAGGTGGTGGTGGTGTGCCGGTACCACACAACAAACTGATGGAGAGAAGCCCTCCCCAACAACACAAATACAGCAGTCTCGGCCTTTCAAAAAAACTAATCCACCCTCCCCCTTTAAGAGCTCACCGGAGCCAGAGTGTCTGCCGTCAATCAGCAGCTCGCCGCACCTGCCCTGCGCCCACCTTCCGGTGTTAGCGCCTGGGCCGCCGGCTTAGCGCCTAAAGAGAGCCGTGCATCGCCAGTTTTAGCGCTCGAGCAAACTCTTAGGGCGAAGCTAATGAATATCGGCGAAGTGGCCTCGAATTTGCGCCGGGCGCAAACTTTAGCGGCCGCCCGACTTTACCGCCCCAAAAGTGGCTATAATGAATTTCTAGGCCCTTGTGTTCAGGACTCATCAAAACTTTCAACTTTGTCGATTTCAGATGGCTGTTGGTTTGGAGGATCCAACAGCCGGCCTGTGAAATCAACAATGAGCATGTCAGGTCTCCCGATCCAGAGAGGATGAAGGCTGTAGGAAGAAAACAAAGTAAGTGAACATTTTTTTAAACTTATCACTCACCTTACTTACTTACCACTCCACACTTGCACCCATCACTCATCTCTACATCTTACTTCCAGTTGCCTTCGACCGCCGCAGACCTCCTTCACGTCTCCTCCAACTCGGCGGGGTTCTCCGAGGTTGGGAAGCCTTCACCCATGAAGGTAAAATGGCACTAATCCTGGCAAAAGGGCACGGAGGCGGGATGGGGGCAGGTTTGCCAGCCGCCCCCACTTTCTGCTACTTTACCAGCAGTCCTGCCTCCATGCCCGCCTCCTCGGGGCTTGGAAAATCCAGCCCATAGAGTCATAACGGCACAGAAGGAGGCCATTCGGCCCATCGAGTCCGTGCTGGCTCTCTGTAGAGCAATCCTGTCAGTCCCATTCCCCCTGCTCTATCCCCGTAGCCCTGCAAGTTTATTTCCCTCAAGTGCCTATCCAGTCTCCCCTTGAAAATATTGAGTGTCTCCGCTTCCACCACTTCCATCGGCAGCGAATTCCAGGTCACCACCACTCGCTGCGTAAAAAAGTTTATCCTAACGTCCCCCTGTATCTCTTGCCCAAAACCTTAAATCTGTGTCCCCTAGTCCTTGTACCATCAACTCGTGGGAACAGCCTTTCCCTGTCTAAACCCATCATAATCTTGTACATCTCTATCAAATCATCCTCTCAACCTCCTTTGTTCTAATGCAAACAAATCCAGCTTCTCCAACCTGTCCTTGTAGCTAAGACACCATCCTCGAAACCATTCTAGTAAATCTCCTCTGCACCTTCTCAAGTGCCTTCACATTCTTCCTAAAGTGTGGTGACCAGAACTGGAAGCAATAATCCAGTTGTGGCCTAACCACCTATCCAGCGCTTTATAATGGTTCAGCATAACTTCTCAACTTTTGTACTCAACACCTTTATTTATTAAGCCCAAGATCCCATATGCTTTGCTAACCACTCTCTCATTATGTCCCGCCACCGTCAGGGACCTATGCACATTAACTCCCAGGTCCCTCTGTCCCTGCATACTCTTTAAAACTGTGCCATTAAGTGTATATTGCCTCTCCCGGTTCCTTCTGCCAAAATGCATCACCTCACACTTCTCTGTATTAAATTCCATCTGCCACTTGTCTGCCTATTCTGCTAGCCTTTCTATGTCCTGTTGCAGTCGATTGGTATCATCATCACTGTTTGCCACACCCCCAAGTTTGGTGTCATCGGTAAATTTAGAAATTCTACTCTGTATTCCAATATCCAGGTCATTTATATGTATCAAAAAAAGCAGTGGCCCAGCACTGACCCTTGCGGAACACGACTGTCTACCATCCTCCAGTCTGAAAAACAGCTATTACCACAACTCGCTGTTTTCTGTCCTTAAGCCAATTCCTTATACAAGCTGCCACTAACCCATCTATTCCATGAGCTTCAATTTTGTTAACCAGCCTTCTACGTGGTACTTTGCCAAACGCCTTCCGAAAACCCATGTAGACAACATCCATTGCATTCCTATCATCAATCCTCTCTGTTACTTCATCAAAAAATTCAATTAGATTAGTCAAACATGATCTGCTCTGCTTTCTGATTTTCCTCATCTTCTCTCCTATTGTTTTCAGCCTTGGCGGTACCCTGTGCAACAGGGCCTTGGTTCTTCATCTTGGTTTAACAATTGAAAAAAAATGTTCCTAAGGATTGGTCCCATTGATGCTTCTTGTGGACTGAGCACAGTCTTTATTTAGGAGTTAACACAATCAAGAGCAATCAAACAACCCAGCACTCAGAATGATAATGAGCATCAATGTACAATTTCTTTATGGTTTTTTGATCAGCCAGGTTGCTGACACATATGGAAATCCATCAAAATCCTTAAGAGTCTCCTAGCTACTGAAAAATTCATGTAGGTAGAGTTTCTGTTTGACTGGTATGATATACATTCCTTGCCAGTTGTACGGTTGTTTCACCAGTTGAAAGTGTGGAGCTTCAGCAACATCTGCTTAAGTCATCAGTACAAACAGATTAGTATTGCATAGTTAGCAACAGGAAATAACAATTATGCTGACATGCTCCTGTTTGAGACTCTGTTTCAGGTTTTGACAACTATTATTAGAATGGTTAATGTTGTAGAACCTTTGCTAATGGCAAGATGTCCTCGCTCTTCCAATGCATTTGTACCCATTTGAAATAAGTTCATGGCGGGAGGGGAGGTGGAGAATGGCCCTTTAGACCAAATTTAATGAGTGTTAAGGAGAGGCGACAGATTACAATTGAAATAAAATTCAGGAGATGTTAGTCAAACTTGGGAGCACATATTGAAAGAACAACCAAAAATAATTAATAAATATAAACCTAGGCTGCCATTTAGGCACAGGCGAGTATTTCTTCTCCTCCTCGTAGCCTTTTGTGGACGCACAATGACATTTTGTGTTTCCTACTGTGTCAGATATAGCCACATGGCTGGGTAAATCTAAAGGTAGCTATTGCTTTTGCTTTTAAAAAGATTTGTTTTGAATGTGAGTTTCCCATTGATTGTTTTATGCAGTGGTCCAGTATCTATCCACCTGATGATGGTTAGATAGCCATTAGATCACTGCAAGCAGATGGATATATTTATTCATAGCTAGGATTTGGACTATCCAAAGTTCCATAGGCCTGAAAACCCCAAGTGCTCATCCCAATCAGCATTTCATATTTTGATTCACCTGACTGCAAACTGTATTCTGTGGAGGGCTGATGAAGTTGATCCAATTTGACAGCCCCTGGCACATCCAGGAAAAGTTGGTACCAATTTTCCCTAATGGAATGTCAGTCTTCCTTTGACTGACCTAGACACAGACCCACCATAGGCCTGGGTGATGGAGTTTCAGCTGCAACATGTCAGATGATTGATCTGTACTTACACACTGTAATAAGCAATGGACCTTAATGGATCATCTCTTTCCCAATCTGCTGTTTATTCAGCACAATGAAATCAACAAGGTTTTCCTCTCACAGCAGATGTGACAGGGAGCAGGGGAAACCTGCAGACTTCTGTTTGAAACTGTAAATCAGAGCATTTTCATATGTCAAAATTTGTTATAAACATATTTTTGCATGTCTGCTTGTTTGAGATGAAACAACTTGGAAAGCAATTTACTTTTGCATTTTTTACTCAGCTTGGAGCCTGGTTACTTCATGTTTACAATAAAGGAATATTTTTCACTCCCTCCTCTCATCTCACACACCAAATGGCCATTGCTATTTCATCTCATCCTTCTGGGTAATTTAATCCCCAAAAGCAGGTGGGTTTGGGTCGGATGGGATGTTAAAATTTAAAAAATCTCAAACCCAAACCAAACCCGTCTCGAATCCACCAACGTTTGGTTTAAATGGAGGCGGGATGGGGGACGGGCAACCAGCCCTCTCCCAGGAGGCAGGTTGCTCAATCAAATATATTTTAATAAGACTGTATGCCTCAGATTTTATCTCTCTTCCAGCTTTAACACTGACCGGCGGTGCCAGCTGTGGCTCAGTTGGTAGCACACTCGCCTCTGAGTGGGTTTAAGTCCCACTCCAGGGATTTGAGCACATAAAGCTAGGCTGACACTCCAGTGCAGTGCTGAGGGAGTGCTGTACTGTCAGAGATGCCGTCTTTCGGATGAGACGTTAAACCGAGGTCCCGTCTGCTTTCTCAGGTGGATGTAAAAGATCCCATGGCACTATTTCGAAGAAGAGCAGGGGAGTTATTCCTGGCCAATATTTATCCCTCAACCAACATAACAAAAACAGATTATCTGGTCATTATCACATTGCTGTTTGTGGGAGCTTGCTGTGCGCAAATTGGCTGCCATGTTTCCTACATTACAACAGTGACTACACTTTAAAAATACTTCATTGGCTGTAAAGCGCTTTGAGATGTTCGGTGGTCATGAAAGGCACTATATAAATGCAAGTCTTTCCTTACAGGCCTCTGGAAACTCGGCAACTGAAGAGAGGTGAGGATTGCTCTGTCGAAGAGGTAAGTAACTTTTCAGCATTGCTTGTGGGCCAGGAGGAGCAGGAGTGTTTTCCCCCAGCCCCCCAAGTTAATCTGCTTCCCTCGCCACTGTGATCGGATACCCTGTGATTGGACCACCTCCTGCAATCACTGACTCCCCCCCCGCCCCCGTGATTACCGGGTCCACATGACCACCAACCCCCCCCCCCCACCCCCACCCCCCGCCCCCCGGCGATCACTGACTCTCCCCATGTGATCACCGTCCCCCATCCCGCAATCACCAAACTCCATCTCTGCCTCCACTCTCTCTCCGACCCCCCGTGATCACCCCCCCCACCACCACCTCGACCCTCCAAGGCATGCTGTAGCCACACATCCCCCTCTCCCTTCATGATCTATTAAAACTCCACGCCGTTCGGGGCTTCCAGGTTTCCCAACCAGAACTCCTCCCCACCCCCACCCCAATACCTCCGTGGCTTGGAATCCCCACCCCAGTAAAGGTCGGGGTCCTTGCCTCTGTGTGCGGTGGTGGGGGAGGGTAAGCAGATCTTGTCGAACTGTGTGGTGGGATGCCCAACTTTCGCACTTTTGTTTTGTTCAAGTTTCATAATGTTGTGCATCTGTGGAAATAGAAGGAAGAGTTTGGGCTGTTAAGTGGTAGCCAATACTATGTGTAATACCCACTGGAAATGTTATGTACGCTAAGTATGGTTATCAATCTTTAACTTAGACACTATTATCATTGTTATAAATCCCTGGGTTAAAGTTGCCCATGTGAAGGTACGGCAAGAACTTTTAAGGACACAATGTGACTAAAAGCAGACTTTCCATAATTCTGCACCAGTATCAACTGTTGCAGACAGTGAGGCTGCGCAGTCTCCAGGCAGAAACCCCAGGAGGAAGGGGTGGAGTCGGGTTTTTCGAGCGGGAAACGCGAGCGACTGGAAGAAAAGAGGGCAGGAGCTCTGAAAAGAGGGCTCAGGAGGCAAATGGCTGCCGCATCCCGTCCCGGGCTTCCAAACTCGGCCGCCGCCCTTCGTATTAGTAGCTCTGCATCCAGAACTCCAAGTGGGATTCAGTGATCGTGAAGAGAATTCAACGAAGGGGTTCGGAGTTGTAAGTCTTGCAGACATTATACATACCATGAGCTCCAACTTAAGCGCGCCAACGAATGAGTGCACTCGAATTTGGACACAGGGACAGATTCTCCTTTGAATCCATATAAATGGAGAATGTATGTTTATTATGTCTAGATTCATTCTAATGTATGCAAATGTCTAATTTAGGTCATTGACCCGTAATCTTCTTATACTGTCTGACGTTAAAACTATAAAGTAAGATAATTAAAATTAAGCCATTGTAGTAGTGATCTCCTTACTGGACTATAGAATACTGTCTACAACAGAGACCACATCTCACATATATCTAGAGAACCGTGAAGGGGTTACATTTTGGGGGCTCGTCCGGGATTGTGGTCTATTTATGTCAGTAAACTAACAGTATTGAATGCTCATTGCTAAGAGAGTGGTTTGTGGTTTCTACTGGGCTGTTTGAGCATAAAAGATTGATGTTATTGAGGTTGAAGCTTGGTGCAAATGGAAGCAGATAGCTACTACCCATGCCATTGTGCTGAATGGTGTTGCTAACGATAACCCTGATGATGTCTTGCTAAGGACTCTGAATTGTGTCAAAGCCTTTGGAAAGGTTAGGATAGTTGAGCGCTGTTTGGATACAGCTACCAAGAAGCAGTTTGTGTTGATCCAGACATCAGAGAACCTGAGAGGTCATGGTTTACCTGAGGCAGTTGGGCTTTCTGAAGAGGCTGGTCCCTGGCCGGTTCAGTTTGTCCCTATTACTACTAAGGAAGAAGAAGGGTTTCAGACCAAGTTGTTGTCATTCTTGAGACAAGAAGGAAAGACTGTTGCTGATGTCAAAGGTCTGATAGGTCCTTCGGCCCTGGATATGAACACTCAGTTGGTCAGTGCCATTAGTTCTCTGGTGGATAAATGCACCAATCTGCCCTTCGAGGCTCAGGGATACTGTAAGCTCCGTATGTTCTCAGGAGTGAGACCAACTCCCAGTGGGGAAGAGGAGTACGACGCCTGGGCTGAGCAGACCCTGCCTCTGCTAGAGGAATGGCAGTGCAGTGACAATGTGAAGAGGCAGAGAATAGTAGAAAGCCTTAAGGGTCCTGCTGCTGATATTGTAAGATTCTTAAAGGCGCAGAACACCTCTGCTACTTCCTTTGACTACATGCAGGCTCTAGAAACTGCCTTTGGAACTACTGAAACCATTTCAGATTTGATGGTCAGATTCAGAAGCACATTCCAGTGTGAGGGAGAGAAGCTGTCCAGTTATCTGCTGAGAATAGACAAACTGCTGCATTGTATGTTACGGAAAAGAGGGATTGAGTTGCCTGAAATGAATCGATTCCGCATTGAACAGGTTGTGCGAGGTGCATTGCTCGAAGACGTGACTGCTCTTCGCATACGCATGACCCATAAGTTGCGAGATCCACCTACCTTCACTGAGCTGCTAAGGGAAGTCAGAGAGGAGGAGGATATGCTTCAGGCCCGGAATGTAGCAAAGAGTGCTGTGATGTCCAAGCTTGTGACAGCTGAAGAAGGAAATAAATGTCATGAGAGCCGAGATGGCATATTTTCGGTCTAAGCCCAACACAGAAAGGGATGACGCACGGGTGCAAAAGGTTGAACACCCTGCGAAGTCTAACAGCAAAATGAATGATTCCTCTAAAGGATATCCCCATGAAGGAGATAGACCTGGAGTCTTTTGTTATAACTGTGGAAAGGATGGACATTTCAAGCGAGAATGTAGAGGTGAGGAAAATCTAAAAAAAAGTAAATGACCGTCTCATAAAACTTACCAAGAAGTCGGGAAACTACAAAGGGGCACAGTAACGGAACGGCCTGCTGTCCCTGTAGTTAAGACACGTTCCGCTAAGTGCAATAATAGACGAGGGGATATGAAAGACATCATACCTGAAGGTTTAGTAGGGCCGAGTTCTGCTGTATCAATACAGATTGAAGGCATTTATACTAAAGCTATCCTCGACATGGGTTCTCAGGTTACCATACTGTACAGATCCTTCTATGACCAATACCTGACGCATTTGCCGTTAACCCCAATCAGTCTTCTGCAGATCTGGGGCCTTAGTCCTGCTGATTACCCATATGATGGCTATTTGTCGCTGAGGTTGGAGTACTTGGAAGCTGATGTAGGGACCACTGAGACCATTGATGCACTTGTGTTGGTTTGCCCTGACCCCATGGTGAAAGGTGAGGTTTCCATACTGGTTGGCAGTAATACACCCATAGTGAAACGACTCCTGACAAGCTGCAAAGAGCAGGGAGGTGAAAACTTCTTGAGCACCAGACACATTCACCCTGTTTTCAAAAAGGCTTTTGAGAAACTGCCTGAACTTTCTTCCGACGTAGATGATAGCAAAAGAGGAACTGTGTGGTACGTTTGAGCCAAACCTATCACCCTGCGTCCTGGAGGAGTGGCTAGAATCCCTGGGATACCAAAATTCCCTGGAATGCCAGGTACTGAAGCCATTCTGATAGAGTCACCTGATGATCCTGCAGAAGAGTCACGGTTTCCAAATGAGCTTCTGGTGAGACCAGAGTTGCAGACCCCGACAGCTGTGATGTCAAGGAGAGTTACAGTGACCGTGAGGAATATGTCAGGCAAAGGAATCACATTGAGGAAAGGAATGCCATTTGCGCATCTGTTTCCTGTAAATGTACTGTCGTCACATGTGAAGGAAGAGTCCAAAGTTAACTCAACCGGAGATCTGACACCCTCCTCCTTCAACTTTGGAGATTCCTTCGTTCCTAAAGAATGGAAGGACCGATTAGTCAGGAAGATGATGGAGCGGAGAGAAGTTTTCTCTACTCATGAGTTTGATGTTGGTTGTAGTAAGAGTACTCGCCATTCTATCAGAATTACCGAGGATAAACCCTTTCGGGAGAGGTCTCGACGGCTGGCACCAGCTGACATCGAAGCAGTGAGACAGCACCTGTCGCAGTTAAAAGAAGCTGAGATCATTACCGAGTCCAGGAGTCCTTATGCATCTCCTATAGTGGTGGTGAGTGTTGTGTATGTAATATGTGTGCTACTTTGAACCTATGGACAGGACTGCACTACTTGTAGGGCGTAGTGATACGCAGTACCACTCCTGGCCATAGGGGTATAAATAGTACTGTGGGTACTGATCTCCCCTCAGTTCCCGCCTGTGGGCATGAAGTAAAGACCTACGTATAGTCCTTACCTTCAACCAGTAAAGACCTGTTTGAGTTATACGTTTAAGTCTTGGTGTTAATTGTTCAATACAATACACATACTTAACACTGGCGACGAGTCAGGTTCTTACCCTGCGGCAGTTGAAGAGAGGTTTCAAACATCACCACCCCACTAGAAGCGACAGGCTTTAGGACTCTGAAGCCTCCATCAGCGACTGAGCACTGGAGTGCAGCAGCCATCCTGACAGCTTCCAGCGACTGACAGAAGTCTTTCTGCAGTTTCCTTGTTCAACCTAGGTGGTGGGGTAAGCCGTGCAGCGTTGGCTGCAAAGACAGGGCTGGGGAAGTTGGAGAAGATAAGGGCGATCGCAATCCCTGATAAGAGCCGCGGTGAAACGCGCGAGCGGGTAAGCCAGAGCCCGGGAGGGAGCGAGCAAGAGCCACGCGAGCGGGTGAGCCAGAGGCCGGGAGCCGCTTCAAGTGCGAGGCGCAGCGCGGGCCAGCGATCGGGACCAAAGATAAGGGCCGCACTCGGACTGAAAGGCGCGGCGGCTGCAGAAGCTCAAGGTGCGAGAGCCGCGGTGCACAGCGCGGGCTATCGATCGCACAGAAGATAAGGGCCGCACTCGGGGGCTGAAGGGAGACGGCGTCGGGGGACGGGTGAAGACCGCCAAGCACGGGAAAACCGCCACTTTGTGGGCGGAGGACGACGGCAAGAGCGGGAAGCCGCCATCTTTGATAACAAGTAAACAAAATAAAATCTGAGAAATTGCAAATCTACAATGCCTAAACACGGGAATATTAGCACCTTTGATAGTGACCTCGAAGATTGGGCCATATATGTTGAAAGAGTAAAAAATTATTGTAAGGCCAATAAAATTCGTGACCAAGATAAAGCTCTAACATTATTAAATTTAATGGGTGCGAAGACATACGGGCAATTGAAACACCTGTTATCACCAGATGAACCGGCGGATAAGACGTTCGATGAGATTGTTCCTGTCCTGAAAGATCATCTAAACCCCACGCCGCTGATGCTAGCGGAACGATTTAAATTTTACGACAGAAGGCAGCTACAGCATGAAAGCAATGCTGAATATTTGCTGGAATTGCGTAAATTAGCGAAATATTGCCAGTTTGGAACGGGACTGACAGATGCACTACGAGACAAATTTGTGTGTGGTTTATTTAAACAGGATACACAAAAGCGACTGCTCGAGGAGAATGAGCTGACGCTTGAGAAGGCGGTCACTATGGCAGCAGCACACGAAGCCGCAGCGAGAGGCACGGCAGTAATGCAGCTACGGTCACCGGTGCTCAGTGCACACAAATTGGGTGTGAGTTCTGGCAAATGTTATCGTTGTGGAAAGACAACGCATGATCAGAACCAGTGTTGGTTTAAAAACCAAGAATGTAGAACTTGTGGTAGGCTTGGACATATAGCTAGAGTATGCAGGTCAGGGAAGAAGACCAGCAAGAAGTCACCGCAAGGAAAATACGCAAAGGTACACAAGGTGACCGAACAGGAGTCCGATTCAGACGCTAGCAGTAATGAACTGGCTAGCTTAAGCTGTAATGAACTGGCTAGCTTAAGAGTACTCAACGCTGGTAAGGGTGCAGACCTCCAGACAATTTGGGTCACTCTTCAGATAGAAGGAGTCCAAGTAAAACTGGAATTGGACACTGGATCGGCATTGACGGTCATAAATAAGAAAGATTACGGAAAGTTATTCCAACATATTCCCCTACAGGATACGGGGATTATATTGAAAACATACACGGGGCAAAGAGTGTACCCCATCGGGAAAATAGAGGTTGCAGTGGTCCACAAGGGCGAAGACAGTCAAATAATGGACTTATATGTGATATCTGAAGGAGGTTCTCCACTACTAGGACAGGAGTGGATTAGGAAAATGAATATGGACTGGCATTTCCTACAAACAATAACGAGTGAGAACTCGGTGAAGATAGTCGGCCCAGACTCTGGAACGGATGATGGTAAGCCCAACTCAGGTGCAAAAGACAAAGTTTCAGCACAGAATTCCACTGAGCAACAACAACATAGTTTAACTGTGGATTCTGAGTCTGGCAAGTCTACTGATGTGCCCATTTCTGAGGGACACCGGGCTCGAACTCAACTCCATTTCAAACTACAACAGCAATTAGAACAAATGCTTCGCCGTTTTGAGCAAGAGTTGAATGCAACGAAAGAGTTCTTTGATATAGAGTTGGAGAATCTGGAAAGACAACAGAAGCAGCTGATGGAGAAAATGGAGCAGGAGCACACAAAACGTCTGATGTCAGAGGAGTTAACGGTCAGCCAACTCCTGCATATGCTGAAGGACAGGACTCTGAAATGGGAAAAACTTGAACACGAACTTCAATATTCAAACGAAAGGGGTTCGGAGCTCTCAAAGGTTATTGGAAGAGCTGAGGTGGCAACACAGACTGAGATGACTGCAACAGAGCAGCCCTTGGATGCCAAAAGTACGCTGACTCACGTCAACGTAGAACAACAGACCGCTGAAACAGCTGCTCCGGTAGAGGGATTGAATAGTCCGATCAATCAATCTCCAAAAGAAGTTGAAGTAGTAAAATCTCAAATGAGGTCATTAGTAAACGACTTGCTGAAAGCCCAGAAAAAGCTGGATGAAGAGGTACGCATGAAGAAGTCTCTTCAGGAAAGATGTCTGGACTTGGAACAAAAGCTGGGTATGGAGGAAATAGAAGACCCTCTCGCTGGCCTAGATCAGGATGACACCGAATATTACTATGTCCTGTCCTGCCCAACTTGTAACTTCGACTCCCACCATACAGAAATCATGGAGGAGCACCGAAAGTCTACGGAACATCGGGAGAAGGTGGCTCTACTACGGAAAAAGGAGGAAGAGAAGGAGGAACTGCGCATGCAGCTGGCAGCTGACAGTGGAGCCCAGAGAGTCTCCAAGAAGCAGAAAAGGAAAAGTCGAAACAGAAGATGACCCATCTGAACCATTATTACCTCTACCAGATCACACACGTGGTCCCTCCGAACGGAGCCAATTCAGTTCGGAAGTTCAAACTGTTAAATCCATGGAAGGACTATTGAATGAGTCACTCCAGCAACGTGAACCGACTACACCACAGAGATTGAATCTGTGAACTGTTTTCCGCAGAGACTGAATCTGTGATCTGTTTTGACATGAAGTTATCTATGTATCTATGTTATTCTGTTATGTAAACCTGAAGTTATATATGTATATATGTTATTACGTTATGTTAAATGGGGAGATGACTGTAAAGCTAGGAAGGGAGGAATGTTGTGTATGTAATATGTGTGCTACTTTGAACCTATGGACAGGACTGCACTACTTGTAGGGCGTAGTGATACGCAGTACCACTCCTGGCCATAGGGGTATAAATAGTACTGTGGGTACTGATCTCCCCTCAGTTCCCGCCTGTGGGCATGAAGTAAAGACCTACGTATAGTCCCTACCTCCAACCAGTAAAGACCTGTTTGAGTTATACGTTTAAGTCTTTGTGTTAATTGTTCAATACAATACACATACTTAACAGTGAGGAAAAAGAACGGAAAGATTCGGATGTGTGTGGACTTTAGGACGCTTTAGTACTATTCCCGACCAATACACCGTTCCAAGAATTGAGGATGCACTGGCTTGTCTTAATGGAAGCAAGTGGTTCAGTGTGTTGGATCTGAGAAGTGGATACTACCAAATACCGATGAGTGAATCGGACAAAGAAAAGACAGCCTTTATATGTCCAGTTGGGTTCTACCAATTTGAAAGGATGCCACAGGGAGTTTCAGGCGCTCCAGCAACTTTTCAAAGAATAATGGAACAAACAGTTGGGGACATGAACTTGCTCGAAGTATTGGAGTACTTGGATGATATCATTGTGTTTGGAGCAACCCTTGAAGAACACGAAGCTCGGTTGCTGAAAGTGCTTGGTCGCTTGGAGGATGAAGGTCTCAAGCTATCATTGGACAAGTGTCAGTTTTGCCAAACATCCGTGTCCTATGTGGGGCATATTGTATCACAGGATGGAGTAGCCACAGATCCATCCAAGATCAAAGCTGTTACCACATGGCCCAAACCGAACACAGTGACTGCCTTGCGGTCATTTCTTGGGTTCTGCGGATATTACAGGCGCTTTGTGCAGGATTACTCCAAAGTGGCCCATCCTCTGAATCAGCTGCTGGCTGGTTACCTCCCACCAGCCGAGAGGAAGAAAAAGGCTAAAGGTAAAGAGAACAAGGACTACTTCAAACCCTCTGAGCCTTTTGGTGTTAGATGGGATGAGAAATGCGAAGAGGCCTTCCACACCTTAAAGCAAAGTCTTACTCAAGCCCCCGTGTTGGCTTTTGCAAACCCACAGCTGCCATATGTGCTACACGTGGATGCCAGTCAAGAAGGGTTGGGTGGTGTGTTGTATCAGGACCAAGGAGCAGGGCTGAGACCTGTAGCGTTCATCAGTCGCAGTCTTACGCCATCAGAGCGTAACTACCCAGCTCATAAGCTAGAATTCTTGGCGTTGAAGTGGGGGGTGGTGGATAAGCTGCAGGATTATCTGTATGGAGCGAAGTTTGAAGTGAGGACAGACAATAATCCATTAACCTATGTGTTGACTTCGGCAAAACTTGATGCCACCGGCCACCGCTGGCTTGCTGCACTATCTGCTTACGACTTTAGTCTCAGGTACAGACCTGGGAACCAGAACATTGACGCAGATGCTCTGTCTCGTCGCCCACACTACCAGAAACCAGAGTGGAAAGATGTTGCTTCAGCAGATGTGAAAGTAATGTGTCAGATGTCCGTGGTATCTGGACCAAAGAATTCATTTCATGCCTGAGAGATTGACCACTTGGGAACGTCAATGCATGCTGTTCCCCAGGCATTTTGCAACCTTTCCAGTTTGGATGTACAAAACTTACCCATGTTGTGTTCATCTGAAATATCCAAAGCACAACAGGAGGATCCCTGTATTCATGAGGTGTTTTCAGCTCTCCGTCTGGGTGATATTACACAGATTGACAAATCAAAACATCCTGACTGTCGTCTGCTCCTAAGAGAATGGGACCACTTGGAAATTAAAGTGGGAGTTGTAGTGTATGTACCCGTCTACCTTTAAGAGAACTATTGTATGTAACCGTTCACCTTTAAGAGAACTATTTTAGGTGTGGCACTACTTTGTTTGGCTTCTGTATACGGTAATACCGACGGTGACCACACCAGTATATAAGTGTTGTGCCAGGAGTTATTGGGCAGATTCGCCCTGACCTTCGAATAGTAAAGTCCTGTTTTAAGTTACTCTTGGAGTCTGTGTATTAATTAACTAAACAACCCACAGACTTTACGGGAGTGTTGTGTAGAATCACTCACCCACCCACTAAACCATGTCATTCACAGTTGGTCCTGCCTGAAAAGTACAGGGAAATAGTGATGAAGTCTTTGCATGATGACGCAGGTCATCTGGGAGTAGATAAGACCTATGGGTTGGTCAAGGACAGATTCTATTGGCCGCGTATGAAGTCTGCGGTTGAGGAGTTCTGCAAGTCCTGTGCACGTTGTGTCCAGAGAAAGACTTTACCTAAAAGAGTTGCTCCTCTGTTTCACATGCAAAGTGATGGACCTCTAGACCTTGTCTGTATGGATTTTCTGTCCATTGAACCCGATTCCAGCAATACCGCAAATGTCTTGGTCATTACAGATCATTATACTCGCTATGCCCAAGCTTTTCCCACAAAGGATCAGAAAGCATCCACCGTTGCCAAAGTGTTGTGGGAGAAATACTTCATCCACTATGGACTGCCAAAGCGAATACACAGTGATCAAGGTAGAGACTTTGAAAGTAGACTTATACATGAGTTGTTGTCCATGCTCGGGATTGAGAAGTCAAGAACAACTCCATACCATCCTCAGGGAGATCCTCAACCTGAGCGGTTTAACCGTACTTTGTTAGACATGCTTGGAACGCTGGATTCAAAGCGAAAGAACAAGTGGAGTCGGCACATTGGACATCTTGTTCATTCTTATAATTGTACCCGAAATGACGCTACTGGTTTTTCACCGTACTACCTCATGTTTGGACGTGAAGCGAGGATGCCGGTGGATTTGTGTTTCGGAGTATCCAGTGATGGCACATCACAGAGAACTTACCTCAAGTATGTATCTGACATGAGAAAGGAATTGCAAGCTGCTTATGAACTTGCTGAGTCTGTTTCTGCCAAACAGAATAAAGGAAATAAGCAGAGGTATGACCAGAAGATCCGGTTTTCCCAACTCATGCCTGGTGACCGAATTCTCATACGGAACCTAGGACTTCAAGGGAAACATAAGTTAGCAGACCGCTGGGCTTCTACACCTTACATTGTTGAAAGTCAAATGTCACAACTACCTGTGTTTCGGCTAAAACCTGCAGGTGGGAATGGACCCATAAAAATACTGCACTGGAATCATATCCTGCCATTGGGACAGCAAGTGCGTCTGGATCCGCCAGCGGATAATGAGCCGACACCTAGTAGGAGAACCCTGCAGAGAAGAAGAAGGAAAAAAACGAGAAACCTGGAAAACTTTGTTCCAGAAGACAGAAAACCCATGACACAGTGTGTGGATCATGAGGAACCTGATGAGTCGGAAGATGAAGAATGGGATCTATGGTACGACCTCCCAGAAAGACGCATAAGACAGAATCTGGATGAATTGTCTGAACCATTTAGCTCAGACTTGGACATGGTCTGGGAAGAACCAGATGCTTCCGAGAAGGAGATAAAAGAGACTGAAAGGCATGATAACAAAGGAACCAACGCCTCCAACGTAGTTGAAGGAACTGAAGACCGGGTATCCGAAATAAGGAGCTCACAGCGAGTTAGGAAGGTTCCTGAAAGATTGACATACAGTACACTAGGAGTGCCAAGTGTAATGATAGCCCCTATGGTTTGATATGTTACCTCCCTTTATACATGGTTGGGAAGCATGCAACCCCTTATGTGTAAAGTTCATTAGTCATGGGGACATGCCTATATTTGGTAGGGGGGGAGTGTAATACCCACTGGAAATGTTATGTACGCTAAGTATGGTTATCAATCTTTAACTTAGACACTGTATTATCATTGTTATAAATCCCTGGGTTAAAGTTGCCCATGTGAAGGTACGGCAAGAACTTTTAAGGACACAATGTGACTAAGAGCAGACTTTCCATAATTCTGCACCAGTATCAACTGTTGCAGACAGTGAGGCTGTGCAGTCTCCAGGCAGAAACCCCAGGAGGAAGGGGTGGAGTCGGGTTTTTCTAGCGGGAAACGCGAGCGACTGGAAGAAAAGAGGGCAGGAGCTCTGAAAAGAGGGCTCAGGAGGCAAATGGCTGCCGCATCCCGTCCCGGGCTTCCAAACTCGGCCGCCGCCCTTCGTATTAGTAGCTCTGCATCCAGAACTCCAAGTGGGATTCAGTGATCGTGAAGAGAATTCAACGAAGGGGTTCGGAGTCGTAAGTCTTGCAGACATTATACATACCATGAGCTCCAACTTAAGCGCGCCAACGAATGAGTGCACTCGAATTTGGACACAGGGACAGATTCTCCTTTGAATCCATATAAATGGAGAATGTATGTTTATTATGTCTAGATTCATTCTAATGTATGCAAATGTCTAATTTAGGTCATTGACCCATAATCTTCTTATACTGTCTGACGTTAAAACTATAAATTAAGATAATTAGAATTAAGCCATTGTAGTAGTGATCTCCTTACTGGACTATAGAATACTGTCTACAACAGAGACCACATCTCACATATATCTAGAGAACCGTGAAGGGGTTACATATGAAACAATTTGGAGGATTCCTGGAGACATGCATATGCTTCAACATGTGACTGACTAGAAGGTTCTCTGGCAAGTATCTAGTAAGGCAGTCAGTGCAGAGCTGCTCACCAGCCTGAGCAAATACAGGCAGTGATGATGTAAAGGCAGAAATGCCTGTCTGCTCCTCTGCAATGTCTTCTTTTCATTAAAAGAGAGCCATGTAGTTAATTTAATTATTTGTTAATCTCGATCATTCTAAGTAAACCATTTTTAAATGAAATACTTGTTGGAATGTTTATGGAGCTCATTATGCTTGATCATTACTTGTACTAGTCAGCAGGAGATGCTTTCATGATAAATTGGAATGGACAGTCTTCCTCTCTGATCTCTCTGGTCTCGGTGAACTTTAAAAAAAACATTCCATGATCTCCTTCCTCCCCCACATTTGGTTGCCCTGCATTGGTCCCTAACCAAGCATAAAGGCTTGGACTATTTTAAGATCTATGCTAATGTTCTCTGTAACCAGATGCTGGGAGCTCCATGAGTTGTGTGTGCCTGGCTTCTCAGTGCTGTTTCCTCATTGATAGATTTTGGGCCTTCTACACTGATGAGGGAGCAGTGCTGTGAACATACAGGGAGCAGGTTAAAGAGATTCAAATCAGCATTGAAACTTGTTGAATTTTGCCAAAAATATATTTGTGCACTCACACAAACACACAAGCTTGTATACCTTTAACACAATCACACGTGTGTACAAACAGGAAACTCTCGATTTACCGGCACCTAAATAACCAGAAATCTCTGTTAACCGGCAAAATTCAGGAGTAGGTTCAGGTAAGTTTTACTTCATATGAGTGGCCGTTCCTGGATCTGTGGCTGTGTAACCGGGGTTCCTGCACCTGTTGCTAAGCAACAGGGTCGCCTGGATCTTGTGGCCATGGTTCCTGCACCTGTTGCTAAGCAACAGGGACGCCTGGATCTTGTGGCCGGGGTTCCTGCACCTGTTGCTAAGCAACAGGGACACCTGGATCTTGTGGCGGGGTTCCTGCACCTGTTGCTAAGCAACAGGGAAGCCTGGATCTGTTGCTGTGTACGGGGCTCTCGTACCTTTTACTATACCTCTCTGTAATCCAGACTTTTGATAAACCGGCACCACGCCGGTCCCGTCGGTGCCGGATAAAAAAGAGTTTCCAGTACATGCATTCTCATACACTGATGCATGCATGCAAATACATATTCACTCACACATGGATACACATGGCTAAGTATGCACTGCTGTAATACCTGACAGACCTTCCTGAAAATAACAAAGAACTATATATACTTTCCGTTGAGTCTCTATTATCCCAGTAGCATGTTAACACTGGAAGAGGGGAAAAAAGTATAAAATTGGGAACTGAGCCAATGTTTTCTGCCTTCTAGAAAGCATAGGCTTCCCAAAGAATGTGTGGCTTCAGGTATTTCTGGGTTGGTTGCCATCTCAGAGTGTAACACCTGGCAATCACAGATGCAGCTATTGTCTTACATTCCCCATTACTCCATGGTTACTACAATAACAAATTGTCTCCCACAGTCGTCCACACCATCTTCCCTAAAAGGAATGTGAAGTGAGGACCGATGCTTTCTCACCGCAGTTGCCTGTCTGCTGTCAACATCTGTCCGAGCAGAAGCATTTGGTCTTGTTACCGTAGTTCCAGGAATATTTGCCCCTGTACAACTTCGGACTGACAGGCACAATCTGGCAATTTCAACTCTCAGCATCTCCAGTAATTAGCTGCAGTGTAACTGATAGAGACAGACAAAACGTGGTTATCGAGATAATAGGACATCACTGCTACTGGTCTTGTGAATTCTGACTTGGTAAACCGAGGCATTTGCCTAAAATGATCATCATGGTTAGAGTTATGGCAAAGTTGCTTTGGCATTTGTCAATTGAAATCAACAAATTTTGGTTCTAAAGGAGCTATATACCATATTTTATATCCATTAAAATGTCATTGTATTGATGCACAGAGTCTGAGTGAGCAATCTCAGTCCATTATTTAAAGCTAAGAGTAGTTTTAAAAAAGATGGCCATTTTGAAATCAGTTCTCTGAACAGCTGGGCTATCCGACCATGCAACTGGAGCAGTGCATTCCCCGACTGCTCAGTTGGTAAAGTCAGTGTGCAGCGTAAGGAGCAGAAAAGTCTCTCCAGTGTTGGTGGCTCAGTCAGATGGTTGTGGGTTCAAATCCCACGTAGAGAACTGAGCACAAAATCTAGGCTGACGCTCCAGTGCAGTACTGAAGGTGTGCTTCACTGTCTAAGGTGATTTCTTTCGGATGAGATATTAAACTGGGGCCCCGTCCGCTCACTCAGTTGCACGTAAAAGATCCCAAGGTACTTTTCGAAGAAGAGAAGGGGAGATCTATCCTGGCCAATATTTATCCCTCAACCAACATCACTAAAACAGATTGGCCTAGAAATTCGGTTCTGCAGTGCCCGTTGTTTGGGTGCTACGGGTGCCAAATTGGGACCAATATGGCTTCCGAGCAGCGCGCGTACACATTGGGTGCGGGCCACGATGGATGTCATCTTGGTGAGGGTGGCCGTTAGAAATGCACACTAGAAGTATGGTAAGTAGGCAGATCATGATGATTTGACGCCAGTGCTGCCATTTTCATCATTGCTGGAGCTAACCCCCTCTCCTAACCTCGCACAGCTGAACATGCGTTCAGCAGCAGGAAGAATCCCCCATCAGTGATATTTAAAGAGATCATCAACTTCTTTCAGGTAACTTGCTTTTTGATTTCTACTGGCTCTGTGTAAGTTTGTGCAACTGTTTGAGACTTTCTAGAGTTATTTAAAGTTGGTGAGGTGACAGGGAGTGGTGCAGCAAGTGGAGAAGGCCTTGCTTCTGACTTCAAGGGTTCTGGTCAGACCACTTGCTCCCAGTCATGGAGGCTCTAGTTGTCATCCCCCTTGGCCTGCAGCATGACAGGGAGATGGAGCAGAGGCAGCAAAGAAGAGGACAAGCTGCTCGCAGAGGGAGGAGGAGAAGAAGAAGGGCTCTCAGCAGGAGGCCTTACCCACCTAGGGTCTTCCGAGAGCAATTCTCTTATCTAAACTGTTGTGTATGTACCTTTAAGAGAAGAACTGATTCTATACTGCAGTACCGGCAGTGACCACCCCTGTATATAAAGCCATAGCAGGCTTCTGTATTTCAGTCTTGAGTTCCCCTCTGTTCAGTAAATACCTGTTTTATTGTTCTCCTGCAGTCCGAGTATTATTGATACTCGGACACTACATTGGCGACGGGCAGGTTCGAACTCACCTGCAGTACTGCATCACCTCACGGGGATCTTTTCCCTGAAGAGAAGCTTCTTGGAAGTCGAAGTCAGAACGGTGGGCGTCGACTGCGGGCGACCGCCCAGGGATCCATCGGAGAGTTGCAGGGGAGGCTATGGAGAGCTGGGCCTGGCTCCCCAGTCGAGGTGTTCCAGCAAGTCGTGCTGGTAGCAGGTAGTGTGCTGACCCTTCCGGACTGCGACGGGCTCGGGCTCGATCGAGCGGCTCTGCAAAGGGGCCGTGCAGCGTCGTCGGGAGGAAGAGAGAGAGGGTGGAGCGCACAGGGCGCGGTTGGTGCTCAAGAACCGGGCAGCGTGGAGAGGATAGAACGAGAGGAAGGAAAAGTGATATGCGCCAAAGCTGCGGGTCGCCGCCATTAACCTGTAGAACGCTAGGAGCAGTGTGGCAGCAAGGGGAAGAAGGAAAAGCGCGGGAGGCGCCATTTTATTCCATTGGGGAAGAAGGAAAAGCACGGGAGGCGCCATTTTATTCCATTGGGGAAGAAAATAAAGCGCGGGAGGCGCCATTTTAAATCACTCAAGATGCCGAAGAGTAGCAGTATCGCTGCTTTCGACAACGAGGTAGAAGACTGGACCACGTATGTGGAAAGAATTGAAGTGTACTGCGAGGCAAATGAGGTGGCCGATGGAAAGAAGGCGTCGGTATTGTTAAATTTGATGGGCGCGAGAACGTACGGCCTATTGCGGAATTTAATTACCCAGCTAAACCAATGGAGAAAAGTTTTGAAGAGATTGTTAATATCTTACAGGAACACCTAAACCCTACACCGCTGCTGATAGCAGAAAGATTCAAGTTCCATAAAAGAAACCAGCACAAAGATGAGAGCAATGCTGACTATCTTACGGAACTACGCAAGATATCGAAGCACTGCCAGTTCAGAGCAGGACTGGCAGACACCTTACGGGATAAGTTTGTCTGCGGGCTCCAGAGTGAAGGAACCCAAAAACGACTACTTTCGGAAAAGGACCTGACGCTAGAACAGGCTTTCAGCGTGGCAGTATCCTACGAAGCAGCAGCACGGGGAGCTGCGGAAATACAACAGAAACCACAAGAATACAGCGCGAACGAAATGGCGTATGGAGCAGAAAAGTGCTATCGCTGCGGCAGAACAACCCATGACCAGAAGGACTGCTGGTTTAAGGACAAAGTATGCAGGCAATGTGGGAAAATGGGACACATAGCAAGAGTCTGCAGGTCAGGAAAGAAAACCAACACTACAAGAACTACTAAGGAAAAGTACAAGAAAGTAACGAAATTGACAGACAGTAGTGCGGAAGATCAGGAGAGTGAGAAGGACTCCGGGAGCAGGAGACTAAGTTGTCTAAAGTTACACAACGTGATCGCAAAGGAGGATCACCGAACCATTTGGGTCACCCTCATGACAGCAGGGTCCCCAGTAAAGATGGAATTGGACACAGGATCAGCCCTAACTGTCATGAATCAACAAGACTATGAGCGGCTATTCTCACACATACCCTCGAAGGATACGTCCATTGTATTGAAGACATACACGGGGCAAAAAGTCTACCCCAGAGGAAAAATAAGGGTGCCAGTTGAATACAACAGCAAGGAAACACAGAAACTGTATCTATATATACTACCAGATGGAGGACCACCATTATTGGGACGTGAATGGATCCGAAAAATACAATTGGATTGGCATTCCATTCAGGCGCTAACTGTGACTGATAAAAAGGATGATGACGTCACACCTGGACGACTGTCAAAAATTCTAACTGACGCAAAAGAGGAGTTCCAACAAGGACTTGGGACTCTAAAAGGAGTAACGGCAATGATAAAAATCGAAGATAACGCAAACCCAAAATTTTTTTAAGGCCAGACCTTACGCGATCCGCCCAGCCATTGAAGCAGAGCTGGAGAGTCTGGAGCGTTCGGGTGTGCTGTCCAAGGTGGACTGGAGCGAGTGGGCCACACCCATCGTTCCTGTAATGAAGAAATCATTGAGCAGCACGCCTGGGGAACCGAAGAAGGTTCGCATCTGTGGGGACTTCAAGGTAACTGTGAACCCAATCCTGCACACAGTACAATATCCACTTCCACGGATAGAAGATATTTTCGCCTCACTATCTGGAGGGAAACGCTTTACAAAGATTGATCTGGCCCAAGCGTATCTACAAATGGAGGTGGAAGAAGCGTCTAGGAAATACCTCACGATAAACACTCACAAAGGCCTTTACCAGTACAATCGACTAGTATTCGGGGTAGCATCAGCCCCGGCTATTTGGCAGAGGGTGATGGAACAAGTCCTGCAAGGGATCCCGGGGACCCAGTGTTATTTGGACGACATCCTGGTTACGGGCGAAAATGACAGTGAACACCTTGCCAACCTGGAGCAGGTGCTCACGAGATTACAGGAATATGGGCTACGAGCCAACCGCCCCGAATGCGAGTTCTTCAGGAGACAAATCTCGTATTGTGGCCACATGATTGATGAGGAAGGGTTGCATAAGTCGCCGGACAAGATTGAGGCTGTAGTCAAGGCTCCAGCACCGGAAAATGTGTTGCAACGGAGGTCGTTCCTCGGGTTGGTGAACTACTACCATAAGTTCTTGCCGAATTTATCTACAATTCTGCACCCACTGAACGCCCTACTGCAAACTGGAGTAACATGGAAATGGAGTGATGAGTGTAAGCGTGCCTTTCAGAAATGTAAATACCTAATCACTTCAAAAGAAGTATTGGCCCACTACAATCCAACACTACCGATTCGGTTAGCATGTGATGCGTCTCCCTACGGCATCGGAGCGGTGCTGTCACACAAATTCCCTGACGGTTCAGAGAGGCCAATAGCCTTTGCGTCCCGCTCATTAACCTCAGCCGAGCGTAACTACGCCCAGATTGACAGGGAGGCCCTCAGCCTGGTGTGGGGGGTGAAGAAGTTCAATCACTATCTGCCTGGGCAGAAATTCACCCTACTGACTGATCATCAGCCCCTGGTCTCCATTTTTAACCCAAAGAAGGGCGTTCCGGTGATGACGGCGCAACGGCTGCAAAGATGGTCACTTTTTCTAGGGGCACATCAGTGCGACATAGAGTACAAGGGTACGAAACAGCATGGAAACGCTGATGGGCTGTTGCGCCTGCCGCTGCCTACGGTGGAGGAAGCACCTGCAGTGGACCCTGTTGAGATATTCCATGCGACCATAGTCGAATGTCTACCTGTTACAAACTCAAGTATAGAGAAGGAAACCCGAAATGACCTGACACTCTCTCAGGTCTATGATTTGACGGTGAAGGGATGGCCAGCACATGGCGACTCACTGTTGCCAGCTTTCTCGCCAAGGAGAGAACAGCTGTCAGTGTGCCGGGGGACCTTGATGTGTGGATCCCGAGTGGTAATTCCACCCAAGTTGAGAGATAGAGTGCTCAATGAGCTTCATGAGGGTCATCTGGGAGGGGTAAAAATGAAGAGCCTAGCCAGGGCGTTTGTGTGGTGGCCGGGAATCGATAAAGAAATCGAGGATATGACCAAGAGATGCACAGGATGCCAGAAGGTCCAAAACGCTCCACCACAGGCCCCGCTACATCCATGGGAGTGGCCCTCATCTCCATGGCAACGGGTACACATTGATTTTGCTGGTCCATTTATGGACTCAATGTTCCTAATCGCTGTGGACGCCCATTCGAAATGGCCAGACGTCATCAAAATGTCCTCCACCACCACGGAAAAAACTATTGCAGTCCTACGGACCATCTTCACCAGGAATGGCTTGCCAGAACAGATTTGCTCTGACAATGGGCCACAGTTTGTGTCAGAGGATTTCCAGAGGTTTCTGAGGAATAATGGGGTGAAGCATTACACATCTGCCCCATATCATCCAGACACAAATGGATTGGCTGAGAGGTTTGTTCAGACCTTTAAAAAGGCCATAAAGGCAATGCATAATGACGACATACCACTACAACACAAGGTGGATAATTTCTTGTTTGCTTACCGGAATGCGACACATGCAGTCACCAACCAAGCTCCAGCCATAATGTTCTTCAACTGAAGGCTAAGATGTCGCCTGGATTTGCTCAAACCAAACATAAGACGAGATGTTGAGGATAAGCAATTCCAGCACATAAATGAGAAGCCAACCAGGAGCTTCAAGATAGGGCAACCAGTCTTGGCCCGCGACTACCGAACAGAAAAATGGCAGCCAGGAACGATATGCACACAGCAGGGACCACTAATGTACACAGTGGACGTTGGAGAGAGCATCGTGAGACGCCATGCTGACCAGATTCTAGAGTCACAGGAACAAGCCAAACCCATACCATGAGCAGGTGCACCTGGTAATCAACCCGAAGTACAGATTGCGTCTACCTCAGAAGCAGTGGTATTGGAAGCTGATGAACCAACCAATGACAATGAGCCAGAATCAACTCCGCCGCAAGAACAGGATACTCGAGAAAGGCGCTATCCAGTCAGGATCAGGAAGCCTCCTCAAAGACTGAACTTATAAATGATTACTTCAGTTGATGTATATAGTACAGAGAAAATTGTAATTGTAATTAGTTATTATTTAGTTGTTAAATGAATGTTATGTACTGTTTATCTAAAAGGGGAGGAATTGTTGTGTATGTACCTTTAAGAGAAGAACTGATTCTATACTGCAGTACCGGCAGTGACCACCCCTGTATATAAAGCCATAGCAGGCTTCTGTATTTCAGTCTTGAGTTCCCCTCTGTTCAGTAAATACCTGTTTTATTGTTCTCCTGCAGTCCGAGTATTATTGATATCCGGACACTACATAAACCTAAGCCAGGAGCAGTGTCTGAGGCATCTACAATTTACAAAGGAGGTGCTCACAGAATTCTGCCACCTCTTGCAACCAGATCTGGAGCCCCTCTCAAGGGCAAGACAGCGCTGCCTGTGGCTGTGAAGGTGACCGTGGCCCTGAATTTCTTCACGTCGGGATCCTTCCAGGTTGGAGCAGCCAACATCTCTAATATCTCCCAGTTCCCCATCCACTACTGCGTAAGAGAGGTGACAGAAGCTCTTTATGCTAGGAAAGGGACTTCATTGTTATCTTTCTGACCAGAGAGAAGCAAACGGAGCATACATGTGGCTTTAGCAAAATACTGCAGATGCTGGAAATCCGAAATAACAACAGAAAATGCTGGAAAAACTCAGCAGGCCAGGCAACATCCGTGGAGAGAAAATAGAGTTGACGTTTCGGGTGAACCCTTTTTCAAAACTGGAAAGGAAGTGAAATAGGTCGAAGGCAGGGCTGCGATAGAACAAAAGAAGTAAAGAGACTTTAAGAGGTATTCAAAACCAGACGAGATGGTACATAAGAACATAAGAAATAGGAGCAGGAGTAGGCCAATCGGCCCCTCGAGCCTGCTCCACCATTCAATAAGATCATGGCTGATCTGATCCTAACCTCAAATCTACTATCACTCTCCATCCCACCCGAACCCATGTGATCTCCCGGGAGAGGTGAAAAACCAGATAAAAAAACCCAATGGCCAATTTGGGAGAAAAAATCTGGGAAATTCCTCTCCGACCCATCTAGGCGATCGAAACTCGTCCAGGAGATCACTCTGTCCCTATATTTTCTACAGTACTTACCTTCTGTAAAGGCGATCTCCACCCCAGCCAGGAACAGGAATAAAACCATCTCCTGAAATCTAACAGAATTAGAACACAAGAAGTAGGAGCAGAACCAGGCTACACGGCCCCTGGGCCCGCTCCACTACCCACAGGGCCACGACCATTCCGAACCTAGACTCATGTCCAATTTCCTGCCTGCTCCCCGTAACCCTTAATTCCCTTTACTTCTAGGAAGCTATCTATTTCTGTTTTAAATTTATTTAATGATGTAGCTTCCACAGCTTTCTGGGGCAGCAAATTCCACAAACCTACCACCCTCTGAGTGAAGAAATTTCCCCTCATCTCAGTTTTGAAGGAGCAGCCCCTTATTCTAAGATTATGCCCCCTAGTTCTAGTTTCACCCATCATTGGGAACATCCTCACCGCATCCACCCGATCAAGCCCCTTCACAATCTTATATGTTTCAATAAGATCGCCTCTCATTCTTCTGAACTCCAATGAGTAGAGTCCCAATCTACTCAACCTCTCATCATATGTCCACCCTCTCATCCCCGGAATTAACCGAGTGAACCTTCTTTGTACTGACTCGAGCGCAAGTATGTCTTTTCTTAAGTATGGACACCAAAACTGTATGCAGTATTCCAGGTGCGGTCTCACCAATACCTTGTACAACTGCAGCAATACCTCCCTGTTTTTATATTCTATCCCCCTAGCAATAAAAGCCAACATTCCATTGGCCTTCTTGATCACTTGCTGCACCTGCATACTAACTTTTTGAGTTTCGTGCACCAGGACCCCCAGATCCCTTTGTACTACAGTACTTTCCAGTTTCTTGCCATTAAGATAATAACTTGCTCTATGATTTTTCCTGCCAAAGTGCATAACCTCACACTTTCCAGTATTGTATTCCATCTGCCAAATCTCTGCCCACTTACTTAGCCTGTCTATGTCCCTTTGCAGGTTTTTTATGTCCTCCTCACTCACTACTTTTCCTCCGATCTTTGTATCATCTGCAAACTTTGATATGTTACACTCGGTCCCCTCCTCCAAATCATTAATATAGATTGTAAAGAGTTGGGGACCCAGCACTGACCCCTGCGGAACACCATTAGTTACTGATTGCCAGTCTGAGAACGAACCATTTATCCCAACTCTCTGCTTTCTGTTAGAGAGCCAATCCTCCACCCACGCCAGAATATCACCCCCAATCCCGTGATTTTTTATCTTGAGCAATAATCTTTTGTGTGGCACCTTGTCAAATGCCTTTTGGAAGTCTAAATACACTACGTCCACTGGTTCCCCTTTATCCACCCTGTATGTTACTTCCTCAAAGAACTCAAGCAAATTTGTTAAACATGACTTCCCCTTCATGAAACCATGCTGAGTTTGCCCTATTAAATTATGTTTATCCAAATGTCCCGTTACTGTCTCCTTAATAATGGACTCTAACATTTTACCAACCACAGATGTTAGGCTAACAGGTCTATAGTTTCCAGCCTTCTGCCTACTACCCTTTTTAAATAAGGGTGTTACATTAGCAGTTTTCCAATCTGCCGGGACCTTTGCTGAGTCCAGGGATTTTTGGAAAATTACTACCAATGCATCCACAATCCCTACCGCCACTTCCCTCAAGACCCTAGGATGTGTAAGGGGTTTTCGATCGCCGAGGTCTCGCTCTCTCTCTCTAGAGGCCTCGCTCTCTTGCACAGTAATACACCGAGTGTTTCGACCCACTCACCCCTTAGGTTCTATACACTGGACTTTGAGGCAGGCACTGCAATGCAGAGAATACTCTATCGACCAAGTTTAATGAAACAAAATTAAATTTTATTGCATGGCGGAAAATTAAATATAAGCCAAATAAGGTGCATGGGAGGGAAAAACAAATCATAATATGGTACTAACCAACATATCTACAGGCATATTGGCCTAGAAATTCAGTAAGGCCCCGCCAGCTCGCTTGCGCCCAAAAGTTAGCGCTGCGCGCGGAGCCAGTTGCGACCGTCAGAAATGCAGTTTTTGCGCCCCAAGTCGGAACCGGGTGCTATTCCAGGGTGTGCCCGCCCCCGCTTGGGGCGCTGAAACTGAATTTCAGCACTGTAGGTGCCGCTGCGCCACCCGCTGCGGAGCGGCAGGCTGCGGTACTGCAGGCCTCCTCCTTCTCTTAAGGGGGAGGTGCCTGCAACTGGGAGATCGCCGCTTGATAGTGCCGGCAAATGAGCCCGGCACCACGGAGAAGTGCCGGGCTCGCGGAAAGCAGCCGGCAATGCCGTGGGGGGGGCGGTGGAGGAGGCCGGGGAAGGAGGTGCGGGCAGGCGGCTGCCGAAAAAGCAGCCGGCCGCACCTCCGCCTTAACTAGCGCCACTAAGGCTGCAGGACGGCCACGGTTGCAGAACATTGTTTGCGGCCGCTGCGGAAGAGGCGGCCGCAACTAAATATGGGGGTCGGGCCGGTATCGGGGCGGAACCGGGGCACTGCGCACACCGATGACGTCATCGGTGCCAGCTCAGCGCTACCGGCTACCGCCGCCATTACCGCTGCGCTGAATATCAGCGCAAACTCCTCTATTGGCGCAGAAGCCCTCTTTGGGCGGTAACTGGGCGCAAAGCTGGTGGGGCCTTACTGAATTTCTAGCCCATTATGTTTTACAAGGTTCATCCTGAAATAGGGAAACACACGGAACATCGAGGGACAACAACTCATTGTTAAATCATACCCAAAATGCCCACCCCCTAAACCTAGCTAGATTAGATTATGAGGGGCCAGAAACATGCTCACCAATCCCAGTTAGAAACATAGAGATTTTGAAGTCTGCGTTTTGGTCCTCTCAGGCGTCCTGTCTCCACGTGGTCTTTGGGCTGTAGGAGCAGCGGGCTGCTCAAGCTGATGGCTCCTTCTCTTCAGCAAGACGTGCTGACCATCATTTCGCCCGCAGCTCGTTTTTCTCCGTACTCCTACACACGACGCTGTAGGGCGTTTCATCTTCTCTTCTTCTCATCAACAGCCCGGGGCTTTTGTCGATGATCTCCCGATGATTACCCCGGGTCTCGTCTTCTTCTTCTTCTCATCAACAGCCCGGGGTTTTTGTCGATGATCTCCTGATGATTACCCCGGGTCTCGTCTTCTTCTTCTTCTCGTCAACGGCCCGGGGTTTTTGTCGATGATCTCCCGATGACTACCCCGGGTCTCGTCTTCTTCTTCTTCGAACAACCTTCTCCGATGTCAAGCCTTCCCAAGGCTAAGAAGCGTACCGAAAGCTGCAAACGCTGCAAAAGCTCCCAAAAAGCTAAAAGCTACCAATGGCTACCCCAGGACTCCAGTTATACTTTTTCATGGAGGCCCTTATCTCCCGCCAAATCAAGGTTAGTCTTTGTTTAACTTTGGGCGGGCTTGTAGCACAGCGGGGTATTCTTTGTTTTTAAAGTATCTTCGGGATGGCCGGTAACTGCCATCTCTGGTCTGGAACGACCCTGTATTGTCTTTAATGTCCCTCTTCGAACTTGAATCTGTTCCCCTTTGTCTGGGTAAACATTTAGATGGCCTTTATCTACAGGCCGATCTGATCGGATCTGCATCCAATCTATATGTATGGGGCTCTGTCTGGTTTGGTTTTCCCTGAAACTGCCTTCCAGAACCTACTGTGGCTGAATCCACAAAAGACATCTGGGGACTGCAGGAACCATTTTAAAACATCCCAAAAGCTGGTCACGGGGTCTGGTGGCCATTTTGTGTGTCGCTTTTTCTGGGCTTCTTTTTTAAAACAGTCTTTAAAAATTAAGGCCTTTTCTGCCAATAGACCCTTATAGGACAATGTTCAATTTTGTGAATTCTACAGATGTAAGCCATCAGGTTCAGGGGGTTTATCTGCCTTGAGTCCCATTATTTTACCAAGTACCACTTCCTCAGTGATTTTAATCGTATTTAGCTCCTCCCCGCTAGAGGCCCCTGTTTGTCCAGTGTTGGGATATTCTTAGTATCCTCTACCGTAAAGACTGATACAAAATATTTGTTCAGCGTTTTTGCCATCTCCATGTTTCCCACCATTAATTTCCCGGTCTCATCCTCTAAGGGACCAACATTTACTTTAGCCACCCTTTTTATTTTTATATAACTATAGAAACTTTTGCTATCTGTTTTTATATTTTTTGCTAATTTACTTTCATAATCTATCTTCCCTTTCTTAATCAATCTTTTAGTTATTTTTTGCTGTCTTTTAAAGACTTCCCAATCTTCTATCCTCCCACTAGATTTGGCTACCTTATATGCCCTTGTTTTTAGTCGGATACTATCCTTAATTACTTTACTTAGCCACGGATGGCTATCTTTTCTTTTACACCCTTTTTTCCTCAGTGGAATATATATTTTTTGGAAGTTGTAAAATAACTCCTTAAATGTACACCACTGATCATGTACTGTCTTACCCTTTAATCTATTTTCCCAGTCTACTCTAATCAATTCCGCTCTCATACCTTCATAGTTTCCTTTATTCAAGCTCAGCATGCTTGTTTGAGATCCAATCTTCTCACCCTCTAATTGAATATGGAATTCAACCATGTTATGGTCACTCATTCCAAGGTGATCCTTTACTAGGACATTTTTAATTAATCCTGTCGCATTACAAATCTAATGTTGCTTGCCCCCTGGTCGGTTTAGTTACATACTGCTCAAGAAACCCATCCCTAATACACTCAATGAACTCATCCTCAAGGCTGCCCTGCCCAATTTGATTTGTCCAGTTAATATGATAGTTAAAATCCCCCATAATTATAGCTGTTCCCTTATTACAAGCCTCAACTATTTCCTGATTAATACTCCGTCCAACAGAGTTGCAACTGTTCGGAGGCCTATAGACTACGCCCAGTAGTGTTTTTTCCCCCTTATTATTCCTTATCTCCACCCAAACTGTTTCACTATCCTGCTCCTTTGACCCAATATCATTTCTCTGTATTATAGTGATTCCTTCCTTTATTAACATAGCCACCCCACCTCCCCTTCCTTCCTGCCTGTCCTTCCTGATTGTTAAATAACCTGGTATGTTTAATTCCCAGTCATGGTCACCCTGCAGCCATGTTTCTGTAATGGCCACAAGATCATACCCATATGTAGTTATTTGTGCCATTAACTCATCCATTTTGTTACGAATGCTACGTGCATTCATATAAAGAACTTTCAAATATGTTTTGTGACACTTAGTTCCTGTTTTTTCCGCTTTTACTACTTTACCTTTTACTCCATACCTTCTGTCCCTTCCTGACACGTTCTGTTTTTTAATTCCCCCACTGCTACCTAAGTCTATGACCTTCTCTGTTGTCATTTTTATTATTTGCTCTCTAGAAACCTCCCCCTCACTAATTAGTTTAAAGCCCTCTCTACAGCCCTAGCTATATGATTCGCCAGGACTCTAGTCCTAGCACTGGCCAAGTGAAGTCCGTCCCAACGGAACAGTTCCCTCCTGTCCCAGTACTGGTGCCAGTGTCCCAAGAAGCAAAACCCATTTTTCCCACACCAGTCTTTGAGCCACGCATTTAACTCTTTAATTTTATTTATCCTAGCCAAATTCGCTCGTGGCTCAGGTAATAATCCAGAGATTATTACCCTTGAGGTTCTGTTTTTTAATTTGACCCCTAGCTGCTCATACTCCTTTAACAGAACCTTCTTCCTTGTCCTATCTACGTCGTTTGTACTAACATGGACCACGACAACTGGATCCTCCCCCTCCCGCTCCAAGTTTCTTTCCAGCCCAGAAGAGATGTCCTTAACCCTGATACCGGGCAGGCAACACAGCCTTTGGGACTCCCACTCTTGACTGCAGAGAACCCTATCTATCCCCCTAATGATACTATCCCCTACCACTACAACATTTCTTTTTACTCCCTCCACTTGAATGGCCCCCTGTTCCACGGTGCTGTGGCCAGGTTGCTCATCCTCCCTGCAGTCCCCACTCCCGCCCTCACAGGGAGCAAGAACCTCGAACCTGCTTGACAAGAGCAAGGGCTGCATCTCCGTCAACACTACCTCCTGGATCCCTGTACCTGCCTTACTCGTAGTCACACTGTCCTGTCCCTGACCACGGGCTACATCTGCATTAATTCATTTCATAAGTGTGACTACCTCCTGAAACATAGAGTCCAGGAACAACTTCCCCTCCCTGATGTGTCGCAGTGTCTGAAGCTCGGTCTCAAGCTCTTTAACACGGAGCCTGAGTTCCTCGAGCAGTAAACACTTATCGTAAATATAATCACCGTGAGCCTCAATGGGGTCCACCAGCTCCCACATTTCGCAACAGTAACACATCACCTGTTCACCCATATCTATGTAATTAATTAAATTTCTTATTATTAGTTATGAAGGCCCTCTGCCCCGATATAGATGATAATATTACACCACTATTTAATAGGACTTACCAACTTAAAAGGTATAGAAGAGAAGGAAAAGGACCTACCAACCAGCTGATTACCAACCTCCCTTTTGAATGCTGTCTGTGGGGCCTGTCCGGTTGAATTGTCTCGCTGCTCCGCTTCCACAGTGCTAGATTAGCCTGAGAGTGGGAAGCAAAACAGAGCAAAAGCACCCCCTCTCCTCCCACTTGCCCAAACTCTCCCACTTACCAAACTCTGCTTACACTCAATGCATCGCACTCAGCGCTGCCGCACTAAGCCCGCCCCTTTTTATACCCGGATTCTACTTCCGGTTTAAACTCCCCAACAGCTTAATTTACTCTAAAAAATTTAACTTACTTCAAATAATTAACTTATTCACTCACTAAAATTCAGTAAATACACTTAAATGACTTTTTCTCCCACTTACCAAACTCTGCTTACACTCAATGCACCACACTCAGCCAAAATGTAATAGGACAAGTGGAGACAAAAGACAGCTCAGATTAGGTGTGAAGTGTACTGACAGAAAGAGAGACAGCTGCCATGCAGGAGAGAGAAAAAAAGGAAAGGGGGGGGGAGGGAAAACCCAAAACAAAGGGGTGGGAAAAAAATATAAGTAAAAATGTAATAGGGGCCAAGGTTATGATCTGCATGTGGCTTTGCCAGGATAGGGGACTTTACCATGGTACGGGGCACCATTGACTTCATGGACGTGGCTTTGCAGGTACTGTGTGTGATATGCGCTGAGTTGTCTTCTTCTTCTTAGGCAGTCCCTCGGAACCGAGGATGACTTGCTTCCGCATTAAAAATGAGTTCTCAGGTGACAGATGAGTCCTATGTGTTGGTGGTACCTCTCCAGTGCTTTGAGGTGTCTGCTGTACATGGTCCATGTCCCTGAGGCACACAGGAGGGTGGGTATCACTGCTGCTCTGTAGACCATGAGCTTAGTGCCGGGTTTGAGGTCCTGGTCTTCAAACACTCTCTTCCTCAGGCGACCGAAGGCTACACTGGCACACTGAATGCGGTGTTGGACTTCGTCATCGATGTCTGCCCTTGTTGACAGTAGGCTCCCGAGGTATGGAAAGTGGTCCACGTTGTCCAAGACCTTGTCGTGGATTTTGATAATCGGGGGGCAGCACTGTGTGGCAGGGGCAGGTTGGTAGAGGGCCTTTGTCTTACGGATGTTTAGTGTAAGGCCCATGCTCTCGTACACTTCGGTGAAGGTGTTGACGATGGTTTTGAGTTTGACCTCAGGGTGAGCGCAGACGTAAGCATCACCTGCATACTGTAATTCAACGACAGAGGATGGGATGACCTTGGATCTGGACTGGAGGCGACAGAGGTTGAACAGTTTCTCGTTTGTTCTGTAAATTAGCTCCACTCCAGCGGGGAGCTAACTGAGGGTGAGGTGGAGCATTGCAGCAAGGAAGATCGAGAAGAGCGTTGGTGCGATGACACAGCCTTGCTTGACCCCGGTTCGTACGTGAATTGGGTCTGTGGTGGAACCGTTGGTCAGGATCGTGGCTTGCATGTCGTCGTGAAGCAGGCAGAGGATGGTGACAAACTTTTGAGGGCAGCCGAATTTGAGGAGAACAATCCATAATTCCTCATGGTTGACAGTGTTGAAGGCCTTTGTGAGATCAAAGAAGGCCATGTACAGCGGTTGGTGCTGTTCCCTGCATTTCTCTTGCAATTGACGTGCGGTGAAGTTCATGTCCATTGTGCCCCTTAGTGAGCGGAATCCGCATTGCGACTCTGAGAGGAGCTCTTCGGCCGCTGGGAGAAGGCGGTTGAGGAGGATTCTTGCGATGACTTTCCCTGTGGCAGACAGCAGGTAAACTCCTCTGTAATTACTGCAATCAGACTTGTCACCTTTCTTGAAGATGGTCACAATTACTGCGTCTCTGATTGTGAAGGAATGAGCCACACCTATTCAGAAAAATACACCATCCTATGAACAGAATTCTGACTTTATTTAAACATGACAAACTGGGTTTAAAAATCTAAAAGCCTCAATGACACAAAGCTGTATACAGAATACAGACTTTTGAGATAAGATAAGTTGTTAACACAAAGCTGTAAACACCATACAGGCTTTTGAGATAAGAATCAGTTGTTGACACTGAAATAATAGCCCTATTGTAGTAGTGGTTAGAGCTTCCAGAAAGTCTGAGCTTTGGAAAGAACACAGGCCTAGAAATTCGGTAGGCTTAGCGCCACATTTGAGGCACTAGAGGGCCTAGCGCCGGAGTTATGGCCAGTTGAGAAATTCCCTGGGGCCCTAAATCGGCGTTGCACCGGTAGCGCTGCGCCGGCACCGATGACGTCATCGGTGTGCGCAGCGTCCCGGTTGCCGTGGTAACCCGGCCCCAAGCCGAAATTCAGTTGCGCCCGCCTCGCCCGTGGCAGGCGCAATTAAGACTCTGGCAACAGAGTCTTCCCCCAGTGTGCACCGGCGCATAAAGGTGGAGCGGCGGCCGGCCGCGTTCCCGGCGGCCGCCTGCCCGCACCTCCCTTCCCGGACTCCTGCATTCCCCCCCCGCGGCCCTGATCAGTGTCTCATGCGAGCCCGGCACTTCCCCGAGGTGCTGGGCTCAGATGTCGGGTCAATCCGCCGGACAGTTGTCGGCTGCAGGCAGCTCCTCCTTAACAGGAGGAGGAGGCCTGCAGTTCCCCCGCCTGCCGCACCGCATCGGGTGCCGCAGCGGGGGATTAGCGCCGGGAAACCCAAGTTCACGCCCGTTTTGAGGCGCTAAAGGAGGGTTTTAGCGCCCGCCGCCGTCTGGGCCCGGCGCACCCGAATTTTCGTCGCGCGCTGCCGCATTACCGCTGGCGCAAACTTTCTGGCGCTACAGCCCTGGCAAGACCAGAACCCAATTTCTAGGCCACAATAAGATATACCCAGTTAAATTGTTTTAAACCTTCACTTTATAAATAGGCACATGAAAGAGCACAATGATAAAATGTTAAGGTGTCATAAACCAACACTTCAGGAAACAGAAACACAGAACATTAAAGAAACATATGCTTTCATAAATATGACATCAAATGAAACAAGGAGACACAAAGGCCTAGAAATTCAGTTGGTAGCGCCAGCCGCTAGCGCCTTAAGAGGGCGATAAGTGGGGCGCGAAGCGGCTAGCGCCCGGGCGCGGCGCGATCTGCGCCTCTCGCGAACTTGAGTGAAGATTTAGCGGTGGCGCAAAACCGCAATGCCCACTCAGCCGCACGCGCAGATCCTGATGTCATTTCATGGTGCAACGCCCTTGGTGCGCCCCAAACCGGAACTTCAGTGGCGCCTCCCTTCTTTCCGCCTGGCGCTCCCAGCGACTGGTTGAGTGGAACGGTTCCCAGTCGCTGTGGGGCTGGGGGGGCACTATTTAAAGGGGGCTCTTCCTGCATTCTTTGTGGTAGACATTTTGGACCACTCCTGTGTGTGAGAGAGAGAGATTTGCAGAGAGACAAAGGGAGAGAGCTTTCTGCTTTGACTCAGCGCTCGCACAGGTACTTCTGGATTCAGCCCAGAGCTTTGCAGTTGGATTTATTTTTCAATGCCATAGCCTTGAGTGGCCATATATAATGAGGGCTGCAATGGGTGGAAACGTTGGGTTTCTCCATTGCATTGAGAGGGCTCAGAGACGCTGAGAGAGAGTGCCAATCATGGCCAGATGGAGGAGGGCCAACAGGCGTCGGCGCAGGAGGCCTTACCCTCCCAGGGTATCCCGCTAGCACTTCTCCTACCTCAACATGTCTGAGGAGCAGTGCATTCGGAGGCTTCGATTCAGAAGGGAGGTGGTCACTGAGATCTGCCACCTGCTTCAGAGAGATCTGCAGCCTCAGCTGAGGAGCAGGACGTCTCTGTCGGTGGCAGTGAAGGTGACAGTGGCTCTCAACCTCTATGCCACTGGCTCCTTCCAATCCGCTACTGGGGACATTGCCAATGTCTCACAGTTCACGGTGCATTGCTGCATCCGCCAGGTCACGAATGCCCTCTTCAAAAGGAGACGTCAGTACATTTCCTTCCCCATGACCCTGGATAAGCAGCAAGAGCGTGCAATGGGATTTGCAAGAATAGCGGGCTTCCCCATGGTCCAGGGCACCATTGACTGCACACATGTGGCTTTGCGGGTGCCTCTAGAGAATGCCGAGGATTACCGCAACCGGAAGGGGTTCCATTCGTTGAACGTGCAGTTGGTGTGTGACCACAGGCAGCTGATACTAGCTATCAATGCCCGCTTTCCAGGCAGCAGTCACGACGCCTTCATCCTGCGCCAGACTTCTGTGGCAGACATTTTCGAAGCCCCAGCTCACCCAGGAGGCTGGCTTCTCGGGGACAAGGGCTATCCTTTGTGCACCTGGCTGATGACCCCGCTCCGTGCGCCCACCACCCCTGCTGAAGAGTGATACAATGACAGCCATCAAGCAACCAGGAACATCATTGAGCACACAATCGATGTGCTAAAGCCACGGTTCCGCTGTCTGGACCATTCCGGGGGTGCCCTACAGTACTCGCCTGAGCGAGTCTCCCATTTCATTGTAGCGTGCTGCATGCTGCACAACCTGGCTATCCTCAGGACTCAGCCACTGCCAGCAGACATTGGAGGATCACCAGAGGAGGAGGAGGAGGAGGAGGAGCACCAAGACGGGAGGGAGGCACAAAGTGCAAGGGCCGTCCGTCAGCGGCTTATTGCAAGTCGGTTCTAGGCCCCCTCTCAGGGAATGGCTTGTGCCATTGAAAGAACATAAATGGACCCGCTCCGCAAACCCTGAGCCAGTCAATGCAACAAATAGTACAAAGTGCAAACATGCACAATCCGAATAAAGACAATTATTTATTTAACAAACTCTGTGCCCTTCCCGCATGACAAACAAATACAGAGAAACCCCCCAAAAAACAGTCAGACACATAACTGGTTCTCACAACCTGGAGACAATGAACAAAAGAGTTAAACAAAAATGACCATGATCCTCGGCCTTCACAAAAAAAAAACACAACATTTTGCCAGACCTCCTACTTTTTGGCCTGCGAGGGTGATCTGCCTCGCTTGCGAGATTGGCCCCTTCCCGCCCTGCAGCTCCTCTGATTCACTCACAGTGCCAGCTTGAGGGCCCACCTCCTCAACTGGCGAATCAGCATCTGAAAGCAGGGAGGTACAAGAGTTGCTTTAGTGTGAGGACAGGGCGGCAGCGAGGGAGACATGAGTGCTGCAATGCACTGCATTGGTTCGATAGTGGCAAAGGATGCTGGTGTGAGGCACAAGTGGAAAGAGAGAGGTCAAAAAGGTGATGAGCTTACCATTGCTGTCCAGAACGGGGTCGGCATCTCCTGTGGCGACGGGGCCAATCAGCCGGCCTGCCATAATCCGTTCCACTCGCTACTCCAGATCGCTGAGGTCTTTAAGTTCAGGATGGCCGCCCCCGGTCCATTGCTGCTGCCTCCTATTGTGGGCCAGCTTGCCCTGCAAGAAAAAGGACAGGCTCTGAGTACAGTGTGAAGCCCTGATCTTGGCTGCACTGCCTCCCATGGTTGAATAGCACTGACAATGTCAAGCCCGGATCTTGGCTACACTGCCTCCCATGGTCGAATAGCTCTGACAGTGTCAAGCCCTGATCTTGGCTGCACTGCCTCCCATGGTGGAATAGCCCTGACAGTGTCAAGACCTGATCTTGGCTGCACTGCCTCCCATGGTGGAATAGCCCTGACAGTGTCAAGCCCTGCTCTTGGCTGCACTGCCTCCCATGGTGGAATAGCCCTGACAGCGTGAAGCCCTGATCTTGGCTGCACTGCCTCCCATGGTCGAATAGCCCGGACAGTGTGTAAAGTGGTGAATGTGCATGTGATTTTCATGAGAGTCCCATAGGTGTTGGATGAGTGCTGGGCATTGGGGCTTTCAGGACCCTTTGGCCATAAAGTGAGGTGCACATGCAGGGACGAAGAGAATATTGGAAAGGGTACTCACCCTGACAACCCGAGTGAGGTCGTTGAACTTCTTCCTGCATTGCGTTGGGATCCTAGGGACCATGCTGCTGGAGGTCACTCTGTGTGCCACCTCCCTCCAAGCTTTTCTATATTCGCTGGGCAGCGGCCTCCTGCCACTGTCAGGAAAGAGGATAGGTTGCCTGCGCTCCACTGCGCCAACCAGAACCTTCAGGGCCCCCTCACTGAAGCGCTGCGCTCGCTCCCTGGCCTTCTCCATGGTCGTAGGCGTAACGATGTCACAGCAGGTCTCTCCAGGCCTAGAATCAGGGCTCCAATGTGCAGGGCGTGGCTGCAAGCCAAATCAACCCTCCCCCTTTAAGAGGTGACCGGCGCCAGCATGTCTGTCTGCAATCGCTAACTGGCCGCATCTGCGCTGCGCCCGCCCTCGGTGGTAGTGCTTCGGCTCGCCGGCTTAGCGCCCTAGGATAGTCGTGCACCACCTGCTTTAGCGCAGCAACAACCTCTTGGGGCGATGCAACTCAATTTCGGTGAAGGTGACGCTAAGTTGCGCTGGGCGCTAAATTTAGCGCACGCTCGACTGTAGCGCCCCAAATGTGGCGATACTGAATTTCTAGGCCAAAGTCTGTAATACAACCAACTGAGGTAGCTAGGAAGACAATTGTGTACTCAGTTGAAATGTTTTTAATTTACATGTTGTAAAAGATACAAACAGAAGACTTTGTAAATATGACACCAATAGATGCACCAAGCAATCACATTGTTTTTGTGTTGAACTTGGAACACAGGGGAGACATGAAGTCTGCTTACAACCAACTAAGGTGACTTAAGAATTGAATGGAAGTCCTTCATAAAAATGGCATCAAATAGAACCACTGCTGTCACATTGTTTTTATGATAAGTTTTGAACACCTACACAGCAGACAGAATTCTGCAAGCTACCAGCTGAACTGACTGTAAGAATAGCAGGGGTCAACAGAAAGATGACTAGAGATAATTAGCTTACATCAGCAGAAAACTTCAAAGGATATATCACTGAAAAAGGGATATAACATATAGAACTTTCAAATAGGAAGACAGAATTCGCTGGAAGGGGCAAAGCGATTCTCAGCTTCAGAGACAGGCTCTGAAAGCCTACAACCCTTTGAGTCTTGGGTAATCAAAGTTATTTGATTTTGGTGGATATGCTGGAATAAGACTTAGAAATGTAAAAATGTAACGAAGTTAAGATTTGAGAATAAGGATCTCTGAGAATAAGAACTGTAAGCTATTTGTATTTTGAACTGTTAAAGTTGCGATTGAATCACCAGCTGTAATTACATGCCGGTTCTTTAATAAACATATATATTTTTAGAATTGTCTCACATAGTACTTCTGTATCAAACTCGCAAACTCAATCTCTAAACACTCTTCGGTGAGGAGTTGCAGAATTCTGGGGGAGTTTTCTGGACACTCATAATATTCGGGAAGTTACAGTCTAGCTAAGCTTATCAATAGCACTATCTGGAGGACGGTAACATTCTCGGGTTGTTCCTTTCCTTTTGGAAAAGATAGCCCAGACCGTTAGACCCAATTAAGCGTCTTTAGGATTTGGCTACCTCAAACTTTAGTTGAACATAAGAACATAAGAACATAAGAAATAGGAGCAGGAGTAGGCCAATCGGCCCCTCGAGCCTGCTCCACCATTCAATAAGATCATGGCTGATCTGATCCTAACCTCAAATCTTCTATCACTCTGCATCCACCCGAACCCATGTGATCTCCCGGGAGAGGCGAAAAACCAGATAAAGACCCAATGGCCAATTTGGGGGAAAAAAATCTGGGAAATTCCTCTCCGACCCATCTAGGCGATCGAAATTCTTCCAGGAGATCACTCTGTCCCTATATTTTCTACAGTACTTACCTTCTGTAAAGGCGATCTCCACCCCAGCCAGGAACAGGAATAAAACCATTTCCTGAAATCTAACAGAATTAGAACACAGTAGGAGCAGAACAAGGCTACACGGCCCCTGGGCCCACTCCACTACCCACAGGGCCATGACCATTCCGAACCCAGACTCATGTCCAATTTCCTGCCCGCTCCCCGTAACCCTTAATTCCCTTTACTTCTAGGAAACTATCTATTTCTGTTTTAAATTTATTTAATGATGTAGCTTCCGCAGCTTTCTGGGGCAGCAAATTCCACAAACCTACCACCCTCTGAGTGAAGAAGTTTCTCCTCATCTCAGTTTTGAATGAGCAGCCCCTTATTTTAAGATTATGCCCCCTAGTTCTAGTTTCACCCATCATTGGGAACATCCTCACCGCACCCATCCGATCAAGCCCCTTCACAATCTTATATGTTTCAATAAGACCGCCTCTCATTCTTCTGAACTCCAATGAGTAGAGTCCCAATCTACTCAACCTCTCCTCATATGACCACCCCCTCATCCCCGGGATTAACCGAGTGAATCTTCTTTGTACTGACTCGAGAGCAAGTATGTCTTTTCTTAAGTATGGACACCAAAACTGTATGCAGTATTCCAGGTGCGGCCTCACCAATACCTTGTACAACTGCAGCAATACCTCCCTGTTTTTATATTCCAACCCCCTAGCAATAAAAGCCAACATTCCATTGGCCTTCTTAATCACTTGCTGCACCTGCATACTAACTTTTTGAGTTTCGTGCACCAGGACCCCCAGATCCCTTTGTACTACAGTACTTTCCAGTTTCTTGCCATTAAGATAATAACTTGCTCTATGATTTTTCCTGCCAAAGTGCATAACCTCACACTTTCCAGTATTGTATTCCATCTGCCAAATCTCTGCCCACTTACTTAGCCTGTCTATGTCCCTTTGCAGGTTTTTTATGTCCTCCTCACTCACTACTTTCCGTCCCACCTTTGTATCATCTGCAAACTTTGATATGTTACACTCGGTCCCCTCCTCCAAATCGTTAATATAGATTGTAAAGAGTTGGGGACCCAGCACTCACCCCTGCGGAACACCACCAGTTACTGGTTGCCAATCTGAGAATGAACCATTTATCCCAACTCTCTGCTTTCTGTTAGAGAGCCAATCCTCCACCCACGCCAGAATATTACCCCCAATCCCGTGATTTTTTATCTTGAGCAATAATCTTTTGTGTGGCACCTTGTCAAATGCCTTTTGGAAGTCTAAATACACTACGTCCACTGGTTCCCCTTTATCCACCCTGTATGTTACTTCCTCAAAAAACTCAAGCAAATTTGTTAAACATGACTTCCCCTTCATGAAACCATGCTGAGTTTGCCCTATTAAATTATGTTTATCCAAATGTCCCGTTACTGTCTCCTTAATAATGGACTCTAACATTTTACCAACCACAGATGTTAGGCTAACAGGTCTATAGTTTCCAGCCTTCTGCCTACTACCCTTTTTAAATAAGGGTGTTACATTGGCAGTTTTCCAATCTGCCGGGACCTTTGCTGAGTCCAGTGAGTTTTGGAAAATTATTACCAATGCATCCACAATCCCTACCGTTACTTCCCTCAAGACCCTGGGATGCAAGCCATCAGGTCCAGGGGATTTATCCGCCTTGAGTCCCATTATTTTACCAAGTACCACTTCCTTAGTGATTTTAATTGTATTTAGTTCCTCCCCCCCTAGAGCCCCCTGTTTGTCCAGTGTTGGGATATTCTTAGTGTCCTCTACTGTAAAGACTGATACAAAATAATTGTTCAGTGTTTTTGCCATCTCCATGTTTCCCACCATTAATTTCCCGGTCTCATCCTCTAAGGGACCAACATTTACTTTAGCCACCCTTTTTCTTTTTATATAACTATAGAAATTTTTACTGTCTGTTTTTATATTTTTTGCTAATTTACTTTCATAATCTATCTTCCCTTTCTTAATCAATCTTTTTGTTATTTTTTGCTGTCTTTTAAAGACTTCCCAATCTTCCATCCTCCCACTAGATTTGGCTACCTTATATGCCCTTGTTTTTAGTCGGATACTATCCTTAATTACTTTACTTAGCCACGGATGGCTATCTTTTCTTTTACACCCTTTTTTCCTCAGTGGAATATATTTTTTTTGGAAGTTGTAAAATAACTCCTTAAATGTACACCACTGGTCATGTACCGTCTTACCCTTTAATCTATTTTCCCAGTCCACTCTAATTAATTCCGCTCTCATACCTTCATAGTCTCCTTTATTCAAGCTCAGCATGCTTGTTTGAGATCCAACCTTCTCACCCTCTAATTGAATATGGAACTCAACCATGTTATGGTCACTCATTCCAAGGGGATCCTTTACTAGGACATTTTTAATTAATCCTGTCTCATTACACAGGACCAAATCTAAGGTTGCTTGCCCCCTGGTCGGTTCAGTTACATACTGCTCAAGAAACCCATCCCTAATACACTCAATGAACTCTTCCTCAAGGCTGCTCTGCCCAATTTGATTTGTCCAGTTAATATGATAATTAAAATCCCCCATAATTATAGCTGTTCCCTTATTACAAGCCTCAACTATTTCCTGATTAATACTCCGTCCAACAGAGTTGCAACTGTTCGGAGGCCTATAGACTACACCCACTAGTGTTTTTTTCCCCTTATTATTCCTTACCTGCACCCAAACTGTTTCACTATCCTGCTCCTTTGACCCAATATCATTTCTCTGTATTATAGTGATTCCTTCCTTTATTAACATAGCCACCCCACCTCCTCTCCCTTCCTGCCTGTCCTTCCTGATTGTTAAATAACCTGGTATGTTTAATTCCCAGTCATGGTCACCCTGCAGCCATGTTTCTGTAATGGCCACAAGATCATACCCATATGTCATTATTTGTGCCGTTAACTCATTCATTTTGTTACGAATGCTACGTGCATTCAGATAAAGAACTTTCAAATATGTTTTGTAACACTTAGTTCCTGTTTTTTCCCTTTTTAGTACTTTACTTTTTACTCCATACCTTCTGTCCCTTCCTGACACATTCTGTTTTTTAATTCCCCCACTGCTACCTAAGTCTATGACCTTCTCTGTTGTCATTTCTATTATTTGCTCTCTAGAAACCTCCCCCCCACTAATTAGTTTAAAGCCCTCTCTACAGCCCTAGTTATATGATTCGCCAGGACTCTAGTCCCAGCACTGGCCAAGTGGAGTCCGTCCCAACAGAACAGCTCCCTCCTGTCCCAGTACTGGTGCCAGTGTCCCAAGAAGCAAAACCCATTTCTCCCACACCAGTCTTTGAGCCACGCATTTAACTCTTTAATTTTATTTATCCTAGCCAAATTCGCTCGTGGCTCTGGTAATAACCCAGAGATTATTACCCTTGAGGTTCTGTTTTTTAATTTGACCCCTAGCTGCTCATACTCCTTTAACAGAACCGTCTTCCTTGTCCTATCTACGTCGTTTGTACCAACATGGACCACGACAACTGGATCCTCCCCCTCCCACTGCAAGTTTCTTTCCAGCCCAGAAGAGATGTCCTTAACCCTGGCACCAGGCAGGCAACACAGCCTTTGGGACTCCCGCTCTTGACTGCAGAGAACCCTATCTATCCCCCTAATGATACTATCCCCTACCACTACAACATTTCTTTTTACTCCCTCCACTTGAATGGCCCCCTGTACCACGGTGCTGTGGCCAGGTTGCTCATCCTCCCTGCAGTCCCCGCTCCCGCCCTCACAGGGAGTAAGAACCTCGATCCTGCTGGACAAGAACAAGGGCTGCATCTCCTTCAACACTACATCCTGGATCCCTGTACCTTCCTCACTCGTAGTCACACCGTCCTGTCCCTGACCACGGACTACATCTGTAGTAATTAACTTCATAGGTGTGACCATCTCCTGAAACATAGAGTCCAGGAACTTCTCCCCCTCCCTGATGTGTCGCAGTGTCCGAAGCTCGGTCTCAAGCTCCATAACATGGAACTTGAGTTCCTCTAGCAGCAAACACTTGTCGCAGATGTAATCACCGTTAGCCTCAATGGGGTTCACCGGCTCCCACATCTCGCAACAGTAACACATCACCTGCTCCATTCTATATAATTAATTTAATTTCTTATTATTAGTTATGAAGACCCTGCCCGGATATATATGATAATATCACACCACTATTCAATAGGACTTACCAACTTAAAGGTATGAAAGAGAAGAGAAGGAAGAAAACCAACCAACCAGCTGATCACCAACCTCCTCCTTGAATACTGCCTGTGGAGCCTGTTTGGTTGACTCGTCTCGCTGCTCCACCTCCGCAGTGCCGTCTAAGCCTGGGAGTGGGGAATAAAACAGAGCAAAAAACACACCCTCACCTCCCACTTATCCGAACTCTCCCACTTAGCAAAACTCCAACAGCACTCAATGCACAAAGCACTCCGTGCACTGCACTAGCCCCTCCCCTTTTATACCCGGACTCTACTTCCTGTTTAAACTGCCCAAGAGTTTAAAAAACCCTTAAAAAATTAAACTTACTTCAAATAATTGACTTCTTAACACACTAAAATTCACAAAATACACTTAAATGATTTTTCTCCCACTTAGCAAAACTCCAACAGCACTCAATGCACAAAGCACTCCGTGCACTGCACTAGCCCCTCCCCTTTTATACCCGGACTCTACTTCCTGTTTAAACTGCCCGTCTGAAGTGAACGTCTGAGAAATACGCCTGATCTGGGGTAGCCCTAAAGCGGCTAGGACTAGTAAATATCCCTTCAGGTATTCCCATGCTGCCCTTATCCTTCTAGGTGGTAGAGGTTGTGGGTTTGGGAGGTGCTGCCAAAGAAGCCTTGACGTTTTGCTGCAGTGCATCTTGTAGATGATACACACTGCAGCCACGGTATGCACTGTGGAGGGAGTGACTGTTTAAGGTGATAGATGGGGTGCCAATCAAGCGGACTGCTTTTTCTTGGATGGTATCGAGCTTCTTGAGTGTTGTTGGAGCTGCACTCATCCAGGCAAGTGGAGAGTATTCCATCACACTCCTGACTTGTGCCTTGTAGATGGTGGAAAGGCTTTGGGGAGTCAGGATGTGAGACACTAGCCCAAGAATACCCAGCCTCTGACCTGCTCTTGTAGCCACAGTATTTATGTGGCTGGTCCAGTTAAGTTTCTTGTCAATGGTGACCCCCAGGATATTGATGGTGGGGGATTCGGTGATGGTAATTCCGTTGAATGTCATGGGGCGGTGGTTAGACTCTCCCTTGTTGGAGATAGTCATTGCTTGGCACTTGTGTGGCGTGAATGTTACCTGCCACTTTTCAGCTCAAGTCTGAATGTCATCCAGATCTTGCTGCATGCGGGCATGAACTGCTTCATTATCCTGGCAGCAGTCATGATGCTTTTATTCTGCACCAGTCCACTGTTCCCTCAGTCTTTAAGCCACCAAGACAAACAAGAGGGTTGCTGCTGGGTGACAAGAGCTATCCCTTGATCACCTGGTTCATGACTCCGCTCCGCAACACAATCACATGTGGGCAGCATACTTACAACAAGAGCCATGCTGTCACATGGAACATCCTAGAGCAGACCATTGGTGTCCTTAAACAATGCTTGCACTGTCTGGACCGCTCTGGAGGAGCCCTACAGTACTCACCGGCGCGTGTGTCCCAATTCGTCGTGGTCTGCTGTATCCTCTACAACCTGGCCATTATGAGGGCACAGCCCTTGCCACCAGCTCAGGAGTAGGAGGAGAAAGAGGTGGAGGAACAGGAGGAGGAGGAGGCAGAAGCGGAAGGAAAGAGGCAGCCCAGACAGCCTCTTTTGGCCTGGATATCTGGGCTCGAATCATCCGCCTGCAGTACTGAGTCAAGATCCTTGGGGCTACACTGCTAGCATTGACCACATTGGCTATCTTCTCCCACTGCACTCTCGTCTGTTGCCTGGAGAGCCTCCCGGACCCCTGTGGAAAGAGGGGCTCTCTCCTGAAGTTGACCTCCTGGACCAACACCTCCAGGGTTGCATCTGAGAATCTTGGAACCCTTTCTCTGGCTTGTTGAGCAATTATTTAATCTTATTTTTCTGGTAGCAGCCTTCACAATCACTTCCACCTTGTTGCAGGCAGAAGACACCTCCCCTTTAAGAGGTGCAGACTGCCTTTAAGTTGTGAAGGCTAGCTTTAATTGGAGCTAGCCTCGCACAAACTTGGGTCCCTTGCTGAGTGTTCAGCCATTCAGCAGCTGCAATCATGCAAAGTAGCAGGCAGCTCAAATTTTATGTCCAAGTCTGAACTGTCCTGATTGTGGTTGAATTACCAGTCAAAGGCTGCTATCAAGGCTCATGCATGAAGAACGGACACTTGGTGAGGTACCATTGAACATACTCCCCTCAGGAAAGGAGTGGAGGGAAAGATGCAGTTGGAACAAAAATGTATACTTTATTTAAAGGAAACAAATACTGAGTTGTAAAGTTAAGAATAAACATTCCCTCAGTTAAGAGGACTTCAATTGGGTCAGAATCAATACACGTCTCCATTAAGCACAGTCTCACAGGCAGCAATTGCCCTTCGGTACTTTGCCCTGACAAACATTTTTCGGGTACAAGTGTTGCTGGTGAATGTGAGCAGGCCTGTCAATCATTGGGAAACCTTAGAGTGGAGCCTGATTTTGTCCAACGCCTGCCTGGTATCCAAACACATGGACATTCCAGCAGAGGTAATTGGATAGTAATCAAGAATTTTTTTTTGTCCTTAGCTTAGGAAACTGAAGTGAATTATAGTGTCCAGTGCCTCCTCAGCTGAGATCAGCTAATTCTTCACAGACTGGGATCGATTGGAAACATACCTGGTCTGTATGGCTCTGTACCACACTAGATTTTGATTGGAAAAAAAAATCATTCTGTATAAAAATTTTTGCTGGTCTGGTTGCTGGAGCATTGGAATAGAGAACCCACTGTTTGTTACAGGCAGCTTATCAATAAATCTTAAAAGAAAATCCTTGAGGCCAAGGGACACCCCACAAATAAGAAATTGTATCATGAAGAATCACATTCCTTTTTCCGAGCTAAACGTTAAACATTGTACAGGGAATGACTGCACCAAAGCACACATACTGGTGGTTATAATTGAAAACAAACTCCACTCTAAAATTACTTTTAAACATCGCAATAATCTTTTTTTAAAAGACCAGTCTTAACATTTCCAAACAATTTATCATTTTGTTGTATAACAACAAAATCTATCTTTGCTATTTGCCAAGAATTTTCTTCCTAATATTTTGACAAGCAGATCAGTGAGTGGAAAATATATGTTGGACACTTGAAGAAATTGGGATTGTTTCCGGTTTCCACATTTGCTACCTCTCCCCCTCCATTTTCTTTCCCCTTTCCCTTGCCCCTAATTTCTATATTTATTCTTTCTGATATACAGTTATTGCTGTGTTAATGAGTTTTGGCCCGGGACTACCGCACAGAGAAATGGCAGCCAGGAACGATCTGTACACGGCAAGGACCTCTAATGTATACCGTGGACGTTGGAGAGAGCATTGTAAGACGCCATGCTGACCAGATTCTAGAGTCACTGGAAAACGTCAACTCCACACCACGATCTGATACACCTGGCGATGAAACCGAAGTACCAATTGCATCTACCGCAGAATCGGTGATATTGGAAGCAGACGAACCAAACAACGACATTGATTCCGACTCAACCTTGCCAGAAGAACCTGATATCCCAAAGAGGCGTTATCCAGACAGAATCAGGAAGCCTCCTCAAAGACTGAACTTATAATTGCTTAACTTCAACCAATGTATCTAGCAACCGTAATTGTAATTGTAATTAGTTATTATTTAGTTGTTAAATGAATGTTATGTACTGTTTATCTAAAAGGGGAGGAATTGTTGTGTATGTACCTTTAAGGGAATAACTGGTCTCAGACTGCAGTACCGGCAGTGACCACCCCTGTATAAAAGGCCCTAGCAGGCTTCTGTAGTTTCAGTTTCCAGGTTGTCTCCATTCAGTAAAGACTTGTTATAATCAACTACTGTAGTCCGTGTCTCCATTATACACGGACATAATATATACGACTTTGTTTTACAAGGAAGCCTCCTCATGGAGGCCCCAGAGGATGAAGTCCTGCATCAAGCCCAAGGGCATCAGCAAGAGGAGCAGCAGCATGAAGAAGAACCAGAGGACAACTTGTTGCCAGCTGCAAGAGACATTTGTACCAATCTAATACGGGAGGTCTTTTGTAAACTGCTACATTTAGCTATTGAATGAACAGTCTACATCTTCCCACTACATATAAGCCATCGTCTACAGATTCTTCTCCTGTGCATCAACTCTCATAGCTCCCATTCATCAAAACTGCTTTGAAATCTTGCTAATAACAATGTCTGTATGCAACATAATTTTGTATATAACCTAGAAATCTTCTTACCACGGTTCTTCCCCCGTGTGGTATTCAAACTCTTAAACCTAGGGAACAATTTTAATATTACCCATCCACCGGAAATTGGGTGGATAGGCAGTTAAAATTGCCCAGGTTACTTATCCGCACTGGAGACACTGGGAGCTAATGTTTCCCAACTTTAACCTGCTCAACTGAACAGGTGACAAGAACACTCAAAACCAATGGGGTTCTTTTTAACAGATGCATGTTGCATCCCGATGACATCATCAGGACCTGACTGCAATTTTAACTCGACAGCCTCAGCGAGAAAAGAAAGAAAGACTTGCATTTACATAGCGCCTTTCACGACCACCAGACGTCTCACAGCGCTTTACAGCCAATGAAGTACTTTTGGAGTCTAGTCGCTGTTGTAATGTGGGAAGCTGCAGCACGTTTCCTGCCAGGCGAATCTAGCGGGGGAGAAGATGCTCAAAGAGGTTTTCAAACATTTTTGTTTACTTACCTTGTAGGGCCGGGAGGAGCAGGAGAGCTCCTCTGGGCCCCACAAGGAAAGCTTTGGCCTCCCCTGCTTTGAAGTCACTCCCTTTCTTTATTGTGAGACTCCCGCAGGACAACCACGACAGCCGATTCGACCGCTTATATGATTTCGACGGGCGGCCTCCAACCTTACCAGCCAAACTATTAACGTGTCCTGAAGTTGCTTACAGTCCTCTTCACAGTTAACCACACTCTCTATTTCATTGGTGTCTTCAAATTTCGATATTTTGCCCCCATGCTCAAGTCCAGATCATCTATATATATATAATGATGAATATTGAGAAGAGTCCAACATTAATCCCTGAGCTATACCACTGTTTCTGTCTCTCCAGTGCAAAAACACCTGTTACCTACAACTCTGTTTTCTCTCATTTAACTAACTTCCTAGCCATGCTGCTACATTCCCTTTGATTATTTGTGCCTTACTTTTATCAAGAAGCTACCCATGCAGCCCTTAACAAATTCCTTTTGAAAATCCACGTACACAAAATCCATTGCATTTCCTTTATCAGTAAACTCATTAGTTCCTCAAAGAACTCTGACATGACTTGACTTTGACAAATCTGTGTTGGTTGTCCTTAATTAGTCCGTATCTTTCAATGTTAATTTTATCCTGTATTATTGTCTCCAGAAGCTTACCCACTACTGATGTTAGGCTGACTCATTTTAGTTACCTGGTTTATTGCTTTCGAACAGAGGTGCTAGATTGGCTATCCTCCTGTCTCTGGTGTAACCTTCATATCAAAGGATGTTTGAAAGATTGTATTCAGAGGCTCTGCTATTTCCTCTCTGATATCCCTCGAGACTCTAGAATGCAAGCCTAAGGTCTTTTCTGCATTAAATGACATTAATTTTTCAGTACTAATTCCTTGTCTATAGCTATCCTATCTAATTACTCCACTTCCTCCTCTTGTACCCTTTCATTGCCACTACCACAGTCTTGTGAAAATCGAGGCAAAGTACTCATTTAGTATCTCTGCCATTCCTTGGTACTCCACGCCATTTACTTTTTCTAATCGATTCTACTTTTTTTAAACTATTCTTTGACTTTTTATGTGTTTCTAAAATCCTTTACTATTTCCCTTTATAATCCCTTCCAATCTTCCCTCATACCATCTCTTAAGCTTTCTAATCTTTTTTGCTTCCCCTCTATATTTACCATACTCTGTTTGATTTTCCTTTGTGTTCTTAAATCCTAGATTTGTCATATGCCTTTTTTTGAATCCCACTTGAATCTGAATCTCTCTAAACAAATGAACTCCAGGTTTTGCTGCATTCTTTTTTGTCTTGTAGAAATATATCTAGTTTACACGATAGTAAAAAACGCTATAAAAATGTACAAATTGTTGAATACTGCTAACATCGCAGGCCATGTCTCTCTATTTTATCAATACTATGATGGTCATTGCTCCTCTGATCTTTCCAATCTGGTTTATCCTAAGCTCCAAATACACCATGTCCTTCAACCTTACTGAGCTGAAATCATTATATCTTCTACTCTAACTGATTCTTTTCCAGGACCTGAAAATTGTGGAATTCCTTACTTTTGCCATTCTTTTCCTCTTCCAAGAATCTACAGGCTTTTAAAACCCAAGATTAGCATCACCAAACCATTATTTCCTGATTTAATTTGTCTTAGTGTGTCAGCTGTGGCTTAGCTGGTAGCACCATTGCCTCGGAGTCAGAAAGTTGTAGGTTCAAGCCCCACTCAAGAGACTTGAGCATAAAAATCTAGGCTGTCACTCCAGTGCAGTGCTGAGGGAGTGCTGCACTGTTGGAGGTGCCTTCTTTCAGATGAGATGTTAAACTGAGGCCCCATCTGCTCTCTCAGGTGGACGTAAAAGATCCTATGGCACTATTTTGAAGAACAGCAGGGGAGTTATTCTCAGTGTCCTAGCCAATATTTATCCCTCAATCAACATCACTAAAACAGATTATCTGGTCATCATCACATTACTGTTTGTGGGAGCTTGCTGTGTGCAAATTGGCTGCTGCGCTCCCTACATTACAACAGTGACTCCACTTCAAAAAGTTGTTAATTGGCTGTAAAGTGCTTTGGGATGTCCGATGGTTGTGAAAAGCGCTATATAAATGCAAGTCTTTCTTTCTTTCTGTTTTACACTTTTCAACCTTCGTGTTGTCCTGTACTTTGTTTTTTTTTCCTTCAACTATATTTCTCACACCTTCTTCATGCAAAGTGTGACTAACACATGGAACAGTGCAGTTACCTACTGAGCCATCAAACTATTGCAATTGTTTGTATTGTAGCCTCTGGAAGTAAGGTGGTTCTGATTCTTCCTCTTAAAGTTATAGTCAAATCACATGAGCAGTTTTGAGGGTAGCCTTTCTGATCAGCTACGCCAGTTGTAGAACAGGCTCAAAGTGATTGGACAATTTCCTGAGCAGGTCTGAGGAATGTTTAGTGCCCAGCTGCTTCTGGCTGTTATTTTCTGGCTGGGTACACTGTCTGCTGGAGTGGTTGTACACATTTTGTTCCATAGTTTCATTAAAGCCCCAGAGTTTATGCACGGATATTTAAATAAATATCTGCCGCAATTACCCAGCTTTTATGCCAGTACTGCACCTTTTGCTTTCAAAGCCTATTTTAAATGGGAAGAAGAGAAAGTCCATTATTATCCATTAAGTTCCCCAGAAAATTCTAAAAATATATATCTTGGCCCGAAATTTGCGGTCGGGCTGACGGCAAACTGGCAGCATTCGCCGTCATTCTGCCTTTGGAACTGACTGCAACTTCAGGATATGGCGCATGTGCAGCTCCAAAACTGGTTCCGCTGTACCCACCCCCCCCTCCCCCACAGAGCCGGCAATCAGAGAAATCTCGTAAATCATTAAAACTGACAAAAACTTCAGCTCTTCCGCAGTAAGTACACTGTTTAATTCCCTGCTAAAAGTTAGACCCAAAGGGATTAGGTGTAACTGGGGTTTTAACAGTGTACTGACTGCTAAACAAAGGTTAAGGGCCTGGAAAACTAATTTTAATTTTGTGTAGTGTGAAATTTGTCCATTTTAATAAAAAATTTAATTTAAAAAAAAAGTTTGTCCATCTTTTTTGCCCTTTCCCCGTGCGAGAGCCTCCATCTTTCTTTTGCTCTCTCTAACTATTTTAAAAAGTTAAAATTTTAAGAGCTTACTCACTTCCTTGTTTGCTGTCTGTGAGAATTCTGCCTTTTGATTGGCTGCTCAGACAGCCTGTTGATGTCACAGCAGTTCGGACAGGGGGGACCCACTACAGTTTGTTGAATTGAATTGAAGGTCGGAAAACCCAAACTTCTTGACACAGGGGTTGCGAGATCCTTGTGCGGTGCGTACTTCGGGGCCAGGAGCGAACGCCTTCACTTTACTGCTGACCACAAATTCGGGCCATTATTAAAGTGTAATAAATATTGAAAAAACTCTAACAAAATTGAAATCATACAACCTTTGCTCCCTTTTAAGAACTCCATTGCACATGGAAAGCAGACTGTAGGTGAACCTTTACAAGACTTCAGCAGAACAGGAACAGATGCAAAAAGTGGGTATGTGAAAAAGGAGTTCTTTGAAAAGCAAACTTTAGAGGAGCTCAGGGAGTCACAGGAATCTAGGTGCCTATAATTTGTGGCAAGTGAAGGTATGAAGGGGGGTTAGTTTGCATGTGCCCAAATATAATATTTCATGGTTGAAGTGCTCCAAGATAAAAGAAGGCATGCTTGGGAGGTTAACATATACTTGAGCCACACTCATTTTTGCAGGCATTACCACACCTACCTGCCAAAGATCAAGGGCAAGAGCTCAACAGTCTTTGAGTCAGCAGGGACCCAACTGCAGAGCTTTGACAACATGGGCACAACATTGCCATTGACAGTCAAGCTCACCACCATCGCTGTAAACCTTTCAGCCTCTGCTTGCCCTCATTCTGGGCTAGCACCACTAATGTGTTGGCCAGACATGCACCAAAGAGTTGTGTGATGCATCAATCTCCACGGCTAACGCTTTCACCTCCTTTTCTATTAAAGGGCTGAAGGAGCATAACAAGGTTGGTGCATTTGAGAAAAACAGTTGATCATTGAAATAAAGAATAGATTTGCCTTTCTAATCTAGGCTTTATTAACTTAAAAATCCAGTAGCACATCTTCAACACCCAGTCCCAACTAGAGGCTGGAAAGAACTGAATTTAAGATGGCCACCACAAATCACATGACATCAACTACCAATGAGATTACAGCATATATCCCAAGGCAGGAAACAAACAACCAATCACAATACTTCTTACTAAACATAAAGAATAATCACCACATTCACCCCTCCTTTTAAAATATACTCCAACCTAAATAACCTTTACAATTTATAATTAATTATTTACAACTAAAACTATGCACAGACAAAATAAAACTATTCAACATGACACAATACTAAGTGAGCAACAACAAATAGTAACATTGCACATAAGTATTAAGTATCTCTCAACTAAAACAATATAATATAATATTTCAACAATTTTAAAACATTACTATCAATTTAAAAGTCCATTTTCAATCGGTCGACCGGATATCTTGTTCGTGTCGACCTTCTTAACCTTGGTGAAATTCCTTGCCCTCCCACACCAGAAGGCACAGAAGTATCTTCAGCAGGAAGGCTATCCATATCCCGATTTTCAACGGTTTCCGGATTAGAAATCCCATCAGAAGGTAAACTGGGACGGTCATAAACATCTATCAAGGGCTGACCAATAGAAGTATAATTATCTGCAATCGGATTGGAAATATTTGTAGTATCTGTAACAGCATCCACATTATCTGAATCATGACTATTGTTAATATCCTCAGAAGAGGGCTGGCCACCACAAGGAGCCAAGTCTTTAATTGAAACGGTACTTTCTTTCCCATCTTGGAATCGAATATGAGCATATTGGGAATTTGCCTCCAACAGCTCCACCTCCTCCACTAAAGGATCATAGTTTGACAATCTAACATGGCGTCGAAGCAGCACAGGTCCCTGCATAGTAAGCCATGAAGGTACCGAATATCCTGTAGTAGATCTCCGCGGATAGTTAAAGAGCCTTTCATGGGGGGTCACATTAGTAGCCGTTGAAAGCAATGATCTAATGGAATGCAGGGCATCAGGCAGTACCATTTCCCACTGTGTATTCTTAAGGTTCCGGGATGTCAAAGCCAACATAACTGCCTTCCAGATCACCCCATTGTATCGTTCGCACTGTCCATTACCCTGGGGATTATACGGGGTAGTTCTGCTAGTAGAAATTCCCCGACTCTGAAGGTATTCCTTCAACTGGGAAGACATAAAAGAACTTCCCTGATCCGAATGGATATACGCAGGCATCCCAAAGATGACAAAAAGTTGAGTCAGACATTTGATAACTGTAGCAGCTGATACATCTGCGCAAGGAAAAGCAAAAGGGAACCTTGAAAACTCATCCACAACAGTAAATATATATCGGTTTTGAGTAGTTGAAGGAAGAGGCCCCTTGAAATCGACGCTCAAACGTTCAAAAGGAGAAGTAGCCTTTATAAGATGAGCTCGTTGAGGCTTAAAGAAATTCGGTTTACACCGAGCACAGATAGAACATGAAGTCATCCGCTTGACGTCTTCAACTGAAAAAGGCAAATTCTTACTGCGTACGAAGTGTATCATCCTCGTAACCCCAGGATGGCATAAGGCATTGTGAAGATTAATAAGCGTATCTCCGTGAATCACAGAACAATAAGCCCTCGACAGCGCATCAGCAGCAAAATTATCCTTCCCCAGATGATAAACTATATCAAAATGGTAACATGCCAACTCAATCCTCCACCTCATTATTTTATCATTCTTAATCTTTCCAAAATGTTTGACATCAAACATAAAGGGCACAGACTTTTGATCAGTTACCAACGTAAAATGTCGCCCCGATAAATAATGTCTCCATTTACGCAGTGCTTCTACTATTGCATACGCCTCTTTCTCTATTGAAGAATGCCTTTTTTCACTATTGTTCAAGGTACGTGAGAAAAAGACCACAGGTTTTCCATTTTGGTTCAGAGTAGCCCCAATTGCAAAATCAGAAGCATCCGTCTCAATCACAAAAGGAACCTGCTCATCAATAGAATGCACAACTGCTCCAAGGATATCATTTTAAAAATTATCAAAACACGTCCTGGCCTCCCATGATAGAGGATATGTCGTAACCTGAATAAGAGGCCGGATCTTCTGTGAAAAATTTGCAATCCAATTAGAATAGTAAGAAAACAGTCCAACAACTCATTGCAAAGCCTTAGAATTAGTAGGACAAGGTAAATCAATCAATGGTCGCAGACGTTCTGGGCCTGGTTTAATCTTGTTTCCCGAGATAATGTACCCCAGTAGATTTACCTCAGTGGTTGAAAAGGTACACTTCTCTATTGAAAGTTAAACCAACTTTTTCCGCAGCTTGAAGGAATCTTTCTAAATTAGAATCATGCTCCACCCTTGATTTGCCACACACCGTGATGTCCTCTAAATATGAAAAGGTGTCAGAGAGAGTTATCACTTATAAAAGCATCCATTGCCCGTTGAAAACAAGCAACACCATTAGTAACGCCAAATGGTATTCGGCAAAACTGATACAGCTTTCCACCAGCCTCAAAGGCCGTATATGGTTGATCCTTCTTAACAATAGGAATCTGATGATAAGCACTCTTTAGGTCAATAATGCTAAAAACCTTATACTGAGATACTTTATTGATAAGCTCATCAATCTTAGGCAAAGGGTACGCATCTAATTGAGTATACCTATTAATAGTTTGGGAATAGTCTATCACCATTCGTTTCTTATGTCTCTCGTTAGTCGTGACAACTACCTGTGCCCGCCAAGGCGAACAACTAGGTTCAATGATTCCTTCCAATAAGAGACGTTGAACTTCAGAATTAATAAATTCTCTATCCTGACTGCTATACCTTCTTGACTTGGTAGCAATTGGCTTACAATCCGGCATGAAATTGGAAAAAAGTGATAATGGAGAAATGGATAAAGAGGTTAATCCACAAATAGATAAAGGTGGCTTAGTCCCTCCAAATGAAAGACTGAGACTCTCATGTAACTGAAGCACATCATGACCAATCAAAATATCCGCACAGAGATTAGGCAAAACAGATAGGCATATATCAGTATACGTATTACCTAGAAGAATCAATTTCACAAGGCAACAACCAGCTACTTGTGAAGTGAGAGTCGTCTGAGCCATACACACCTGATAGGAAACAGGCGAAATTTTCAAATGCTTCTCCTTTGCATTTGACTTATAAAACTCTCGGTACTGCCCGTATCTATAAGGGCCTTCACTTCCAACCCATTAACTTGGGCCGTAACTATAGCTTTGTTTAGGCCATGAGCAAATGCAGCAGAAATTGATGCAATAAACGCCCTATCTAAAGGCTGAATAGTCACAGAGGAGGTAATTGAATCTGATGATTTACACACACGTGCGTAATGACCTCTCTTGCCGCATTTACTACACACAGCCTCCCGAGCAGGGCACTTCAGACGAGGGTGCCGGACGTTCCCACAAAAATAACACTTCTGAATCCTAGAGGCAACAGCCGCTGAAGTAGAAACTGTTTCAGAATCTAGTAAACCACTCCTATAAAGTCCACATAATTCCTTTTCATCCGGAACTGCCGAAACCACAGTCACAGGCTGATTAAAAAGAGCATAAGAATCCGAACTTCTCTGAGCCACATCCAATGTAGAAGCTTGCTCAAAAGCACTCTTAAAATCCAAAGTCTTATTTTCTAACAACCGCTGACGAATTGATCTAGACAGTAATCCATTAATAAAAGCATCCCGTACCGATTCTTCCTTATATTCTTCAGCCGTCACGGCCTTATAATTACAGTTAACACTAAGGCACCGAAGTGCTTGTAAATAAGTATCCAAAGATTCTCCCACCTGCTGCGTACGGGCAGATAGAAGGTGACGTGCAAATACCTCATTCTTTGGTTTAACAAAAATCTTTTCCAATGTAGAAATAGCCACTTCGTAAGTTTTACAGTCCAAAATATACTTATACACATCCGGAGCAATGTAGTTGATCAGCATATTCAGCTTATTTAGAGACTCTTGATCCAACACGCCCAAAAAGTTTTTTAATGTACAATACCAATGTTTCCATTTATCATCCACTCCTGCAGAATTAGGGTCAGCATTGAATCATTCTGGTTGAAGATATTGCTCCATTCTGACATAAAGTTAATAAATTGAAATAAAGAATAGATTTGCCTTTCTAATTTAGGCTTTATTAACTTAAAAATCCGATAGCACATCTTCAACACCCAGTCCCAACTAAAGGCTGGAAAGAACTGAATTTAAGATGGCCACCACAAATCACATGACATCAACTACCAATGAGATTACAGCATATATCACAAGGCAGGAAACAAACAACCAATCACAATACTTCTTACTAAACATAAAGAATAATCACCACAATCATTGAAGGCAATCATTGGCCACTGAACAGCAGGTTCCTGCTGGACCTCTGCCAACACCAATTGCTCATTATCCCCTATTAACTCTGTTTTAACTGGTGATACTTCCTAAGCTCACTAGCTGTGGAGATGATTGCAAACTTCAATGAGGACACATGGTGCTGTATGATACTGTCTTCTTCCATGCCAATGGCAGTGCTGGCAGGCTGCTCTTCCAGGCCTACAATGATAGAAATGGAACAAAATTCTGTGGGCAGACATTCCAATTTGGCAGGAATCCTATGGGATTGGTGGCTGGCAGGCTTTGTGCCTGTCTGTCCTGGTGAACACAGACCCCAGCAGATGTTCCAGAATCAAGCCTACTGCCATAATTGTGCTGAGCTCCCAGCAGTATTTGCATCACTGCCAGGTCATCCATCTTGGGATGTGAAGGGGGATTCCCCTACTTATCTAGTGCAATCTATCTGTAAACACACTAGGCAAGGCATCTCTTCAAATTTTAATGCCCCTTCCTAGCTGCCTTAGCAACACTGGATGCCAGAAACACACAATTTGTCAGATGATGTTCTCTCATCATGAATATCGAATTAATTATAGATGGACATATTCAACGGGCATTGTCATTTATGGTGGGAAATCCTGGAACTGATGGGAGATGCCGGGAAGATGGCACCCCAGTCCATTTCCTGCCTGCAATGGGAGAGTTGCTGGGCTGAAAGTTCAGCCCTGTATATGATATTTATGTGGTGATGGACAATGACTGACAAAGGGTTCAGACATAGCAACAACATGGTATTAGCCTGCTGCTTCACCTTCTCCTACTCTGTCCATGGACTTATATGTTTGTTTCTTGTATTTTGTGCCATCTTATCATGCAAGCAGAATGGCAGTCTTGAAATGTTGTAAATTTAAAGAGCACATAAATTGGGACATATGTGCCCAACCCGTAATTCATTCCGGGTGTCAGCAAGTGACCATGTCTATATTATAATTATTTGTTATGCAAAGCAATTAGAAGATGTGAGTCTGGTAAGACTTTCAATTGTAAAGTGCAGCTTGAATGTGTTCTCTGCTGAAATATGGGTATGCATAAGATGTCAGCCATAATTTACTGTCAAAATAACAGCGAGGCTAATGGCGCTCTCTGTTATTTATACACAAATGCTACAGCAACTTCAGGAAAGGGCAGATGCACAATTAAATGTGAAAATCCAGAAGTTATTTTCTAAGATGCGCCACTCGGGTGTTAGTTTTGTGAAAATCGATCTCGTTCTCTGGCTCACCATTGAAATGCATTGAATAGCGTGAAATTGCTGTATTTGTGCAGTAGGTACAAACTAAACTCACCACTGGTTTGGAGTTACGCAAGGAGCCTGTTTTGGAGCTATTTAAAGTCTGCCGATATTTAATTAAGCCTGGATTAGCTGTCAGAGATTCTTTTAACAATGTTCTAATTGTTAACTACTGCCAATGAACCTCTCTGGCACCTAAAATTAATGATTACAATTGTGAAGTCTCATTCCTTCAGTTTTAATTGTTGTTGTGTAGGAACAGAGGTTCCTAACTTAATAACGGAGTTCAACTCAGTGAATCAAAATAACAAAGTTTAATGAACAACGAAGTTAACTGGTAAAACTACAAGAGAAGCTGTATACAGGTCTGCTCAGGTTGCAAGGCACTCGACGACTGCTGGAAGGTTCTGGAAGCTGACGTCATGACGTCATCGCGTTCTTCGCGCCACTGGCGGTCACGTGATCGTCATCACGCAGAGTGCAGGAAAGTACATACAGTATAGTTAACAGACAGTTTAAAGGTGCAGTCCGCAGCTGCACTATAATGTAGTTAAAGGGATTATTATTAATTGCTCTGAGTCTCTTAGTGGCCCCGTCACAGTTGGATATTTTTAAAATGTGAAATTAAAATATTTTTTGTTTTACTTTTCCTTTCTGTCTTTTTTTACTCTCTCTCTCTTAATCCAATCTTTACTTCCCTCTTTTTATTTCTCCTTCTGTACCTGATTTAACATTGAATTCACCCCCTCTAATTTACACTTCCTTCTCAGTCCCTGCACTGTTTATTTCTCAATCCTTCAACCTGATTGGTTAAGAAGATACACAGTTGCTTGGCCTGTTCACTCAGGTCCCAGATGCCCGGTTTCCCTCGCTGCGAGTTTTTCAGCTTACACTTTCAGCAACTTGCGAATCAAAATATTGTTGAGTTTAAACGGGCAAATGCAAGTCTAACAGCAGATGCTGTTAGATTCACTCCTACAGCAAATGATGGCCCATCATGAATGTGTTGTGAGGTTATGTGAGTTGGCATGAGCAAGCAGCAATAGTCGAAGAAGTTGACAGACAAAACTGTGGAATCCAATCTTGGGCTATCTATCTGGTATGTGATACTGTTGTGTGGCCTTATGTTGGTATGTTATTTTAAAGTACGCTGTCTTCTCTTGCATCTGTTCCCAGGTTCTGTACACAATGTTCAGCCTGGTTGCCGCCTCTTGACAGGCAAGGTTCACTGGCGTCCTTTGGGGCCAGTGCCCTGGAATGCCAAACAGCACAGTGTTCTTCAAATGGATGTCACATCCACATTGCTAGCTGTTAAAGTTACGCATATACTGCTTTTCATGCCTCCACATTGGGTTTGCCTGTCACTTCTCCCCAATAAAATGTTGGCAAACTGTTTTAAATCCGCTTTGAGCTTTTATAAAGGCTGATGGAATTTTTGCACCCAATTGTGGCCACATTCCTTTAAATGTGAGCTACTGCCCTTTAAAGGCTGCAAGATTTCTCACCTCCCAATTAGGAAAACTGTCTGCAGAAGATGTGATCATTGCAGTAAATAATAATTTCAATGAACTGACCTCAAAACCTAGCCGGAAGTCAGCTCGATGTGATTTGGATGAGAAGTCCTGTAGTCACATGGATCCCTGGAGGGAATCCACCTATGGCTCATTGTGATCTGCAACATCTTCATGAATCCCATACACTGGCTGCAGATAAGAAGTCATATGATGGCTGAGTTCAAAGTCCCTTTTAACTTGAATCCATATGTGGTAGGGTCAGCCTTTTGGGTGGCACCATTGGATGCCTGGGTGACCTCTGCGCACACTGAAAGCTAGGGCCTAATGGACAGGAGTCAGCCATGAAATTCGGCAACTTAACGTCAGCTGTTAAGGCTGGTTTCGTCAAAAAAATTGGTGGCTGACTCGCTTCCGCCCACTTCTGGCACGGCCCATGGCGGCCACCATTTTGGGCAGGTCAGCAGCACAGCAGTTGCCTGGGCTCGCTAGAAGAATGGTAATGAGACAGATCGTAACGTCAATCAGTGTTCCACGCTGATTTGATGTGCGACTTGCCATTTTCAACATCGCTGCTCCATTCAATGCCCTCTCCAAAACATGAACAGCTGAACGCTCTGTATAACTTCGTACAACTGTTTGGAGCTTTCTACAGTTATTTAAAGTTGGTCAGGTGACAGTGAGTGGTGCTGCAAGTGAAGAAGGCCTTGCTTCTGATTTCAAGGGTTCTGCCCAGACCACTTGCTCCCAGTCATGGGGGTCTACTTGCAGTCCCCCTCACGCTTGAGTATGACAGGGAGATGGAGCAGAGGCAGCAAAGAAGAGGACAAGCTGCTCGCAGAGGGAGGTGGAGGAGGGGGAGGAGGGCTCTCAACAGAAGGCCTTACCCACCTAGGGTATTCTGAGAGCCCTTCTCCTACCTGCACTTAAGCCAGGAGCACCAAAGAGGTGGCCACAGAACTCTGCCACCTCCTGGAGCCAGACCTGCAGCCTCAGAGCAAGGCGACGGTGGCACTGCCAGTGGCCCTCAAAGTCACCTTGGCCCTCAATCTTTTCTCCACCGGATCCTTCCAGTCTGCAGCAGGAGACATAGCTAACATCTTCCAGTTTGCCGTCCATCGTTGCATCCGGGAGGTTACAGAGGCGCTGTATTCCAGGAGGAGGGACTTCATTGTCTTCTCTCTGAACAGAGAGAAGCAGGAGGAACACGCATGTGGCTTTGCCAGGATATCGGGCTGCCCCATGGTGCAGGGCGCCAGCGACTATACACACGTGGCTTTGTGGGCACCGCATCTCAATCCTGAGGTGTACTGCAATCGCAGAGGCTGCCACTCACTTAATGTGCAGTTGGTGTGTGACCACGCCCAGCGCATCATGATGGTGAATGCCTGGTATCCTGGGAGCAGTCATGATGCCTTCATCCTGCGCCAATCCAGTGTGCCAGCAATCTACCAGCCTCCATGTTGAACCCGAGGGTGGCTGCTTGAAGACAAGGGCTATCCGCACTTGGCTGATGACTCCCCTCCTCAACCCCACCACTAGTGGCCAGCACCCATATAATGAGAGCCATGCTGCCTTGAGGAACCTCATCGAACAGACCATCAGGGTGCTTAAGCAACGGTTCTACTGCCTTGTTCGGGACGAACTCTCCAGTACAAGCCAGAGCGGGTGTTCCATTTCATGGTGGTCTGCTGCATCCTCCACAACTTGAGGGTGCTGCCCTTGCCACCACTGGTTCCGTGACCACCTCAGGAAGAGGAGGAGGAAGGGGAGGAAAAGGATGAGGAAGAGGGAGAGGAGGAAGGGAGGAGGCAGGCTGCAGATCCCTGTTCCGGACAGGTGGTCCATGAGCTCCTCATCAGAAGCTGCTTCCCCTGAATGAAACCCCAGATCCCTGTTGCTCACCACTTCCCCACCTTATCATCCCTCTGTCACAGAACATCAGTGTCCTCTTGGGCACAAAGCTGAAATGAGAGCCACCACAAAACAAACATTCCAAACATAATTTGTGAATGCAAAACTACATAATGTCAACTAATCACCCTTTTCCATTCCCTTAGTGTCTGTCTTTCATGATCCTTTGCCTACTCTAGTGTTCCTACGCAGAGCTACCCAAGTGACTGCAGCATAGCTGGTAGAAGGCTGCTGACTTTCCATGTGGGAGACTGCAGATGGTGTTGCAGGACGACCTCGAGCAGCTCTGGGCCTAGAAGGCCTGGTTGTAGATTGCATCACCTCAGCATGGTCGACAGCAGTCTGGGCTGGCTGGCTGGCTGACAGGCAGCAGCAAGGGCACTGCGGAGTGGCAGGGGTGGGAGTAGGAATGCTGTCATCCTGAGAGAAGACAGAAGGTTGTTGTTCCACGGAGGCACTGCAACTCCCTCAGGACAGCGCCTCAGCATTCCTAGCCATTTGTTGGAGGACAGATTGCTGGACTGCTGTGAGACTCTGCAAGCCCCTTTCCACACCCAGAAACCCAGCCACGGTGGCATCAGTCTGAGCTTGTGTGGCAACAAACTGAGCCTGCATGAGAGCAATCAAAGCTTCTACTGCAGCATTCAGACGTTGGCTCGCTTCTGCTTGTGCTGCAATGGAAGCTGAGAGATCACCTGTCACACCCAGCATCATGGTTGGGTCCACAAGTGTCCTAATGGAGGTTCCCATCATTTTCATCCTGGAAATCATGGGCTCCAAGCTCCATGCAATGCCCCATGCAATGTGGGTGCAGGATTCCTCCATGCTCCTTGACACTACAAGAGAGTATCTGGCAGGCTTGCCATTAAACCAGGCATTTCTGTGTGCATGCCCATCCCCCTTCTTCTGAAGGATGCCCCATCAAAGTCATCATCTGAGTCCTGTGCAGCAGAATTCGTGCGCGACATCCCCCTCCGGGGAGCTGGCACCCGAGCTGTCTTTTCCCCCTAGTCTGGCTGCAGCCCACTCATGCCTGGTGACTCACCATGTGCAGATCACGCCTCTATACTACCCTCTAAAGTCTGTGCAGTGCCATTTTCTGAGCTGGTGCCTGGGAGTGTGAGATCAAATGACAGTGCCACTTCTATTCCTTCACTCTCCTCCTCTACAATGTCGAGGATAGGCTGGGCTGCTGGCAGTTCTTGGGTATCTGAAAGGAGAAAGGCACAAGGATTGGGTTTTGATGAGTGGAGGTGGTGAAGCAAGATGTGCATGCTTGTACCATCAGCAGCTTGTAAGTGAGAAGAGATTGTGGGATAAGGCGGAAGTGGGGTGTGAGAAGAAGGATTAGGTATGAGCATACCGTCATCAGCAATGCTTTCAACCTCGCTGCTCTCCACGGCTTCAGTGACGGCCCCTCCAATGATCTCCAGCATTCTCTCCTCCAGCTCAGTGAGGTTCGGATGACGTTCTTCCCCTCTGCCCACCTGCTACTGCTCACATCTGTTGTGTGCCACCTTTGCCTGCAAGAGAAAGGGAAGTGTGTGAGTGAGTGTGGTGCAATGTGTTTGGGTGATGTGCCTGTTATGGTTGAATAGCTGGCAGTGTGTGCAAGGTGTGAGGTGTGGGTGTTAAGCTTGCAGCAGTGGTAAGTATGTGAGGGTGAGGTGAAGCTATGATTGTGAGGTATGAGTTGTAATTGTTAGAGATTGTTGGTAGGTGAGTGATGGGCATATGGTGCATTGAGCAGTGTGTGAGGCTAGGTGCAGTTTTTTTATTCGTTTATGGGATGTGGGCGTCACTGGCAAGGCCAGCATTTATTGCCCATCCCTAATTGCCCTTGAGAAGGTGGTGGTGAGCCACCTTCTTGAACCGCTGCAGTCCGTGTGGTGAAGGTACACCCACAGTGCAGATTGGTAGGGAGTTCCAGGATTTTGACCCAGCGACGATGAAGGATCGGCGATATATTTCTAAGTCAGGATAGTGTGTGACTTGGAGGGAATCTTGGAGGTGGTGGTGTTCCCATGCACCAGTTGCCCTTGTCCTTCTAGGTGGAAGAGGTCACGGGTTTGGGAGGTGCTGCCGAGTAAGCCTTGGCGAGTTGCAGCCACACTACGCCGGTGGTGGAGGGAGTGAATGTTTAAGGTGGTGGATGGGGTGCCAATCAAGCAGGAAGCTTTGTCCTGGATGGTGTCGAGCTTCTTGAGTGTTGCTGGAGCTGCACTCATCCAGGCAAGTGGAGAGTATTCCATCACACTCCTTACTTGTGCCTTGTAGATGGTGGAAAGGATTTGGGGAGTCAGGAGGTGAGACACTCGCTGCAGAATACCTAACTTCTGACCTGCTCTTGTTGCCACAGTATTTATGTGGCTGGTCCAGTTAAGTTCCTGGTCAATGGTAACCTCCAGGATGTTGATGGTGGGGGATTCAGCGATGGTAATGTTGTTGAATGTCTAGGGGCGGTGGTTAGACTCTCGCTTGTTGGAGATAGTCATTGCCTGGCACTTGTGTGGCACGAATGTTACCTGCCACTTATCAGCCCAAGCCTGAATGTCATCCAGGTCTTGTTGCATGCGGGCATGGACTGCTTCATTATCTGAGGAGTTGTGAATGGCACTGAACACTGTGCAGACATCAGCGAACATCCCCATTTCTGACCTTACGTTGGAGGGAAGGCCATTCATGAAGCAGCTGAAGACACTGCCCTGAGGAACTCCTGCAGCGATGTTCTGGGGCTGTGATGATTGACCTTCAACCACCACAACCATCTTCCTTTGTGCTAGGTATGACTCCAACCAGTGGACAGTTTTCCCCCCTGATTCCCATTGACTTCAGTTTTACTAGGGATCCTTGATGCCACACTCGGTCAAATGGCTGCCTTGATATCTAGGGCAGTCACTTTCACTTCACCTCTGGAATTGAACTCTTTTGTCCATGTTTGGACCAAGGCTGTAATGAGGTCGGGAGCTGAGTGGTCCTGGCAGAACCCAAACTGGGCATCAGTGAGCAGGTTATTGGTAAGTAAGTGCTGCTTGATAGCACTGCCATGACACCTTCCATCACTTTGCTGATGATTGAGAGTAGACTGATGGGGCGGTAATTGGCCAGATTGGATTTGTCCTGCTTTTTGTGGACAGGACATACCTGGGCAGTTTTCCACATTGTCGGATAGATGCCAGTGTTGTAGCTGTACTGGAACAGCTTGGCTAGAGGCGTGGCTAGTTCTGGAGCATAAGTCTTCAGCACGATAGCTGGGTTGTTGTCGGGGCCCATAGCCTTTGCTGTATCCAGTGCGCTCAGCCTTTTCTTGATATCACGTGGAGAGAATTGAATTGACTGAAGACTGGCTTCTGTGATGGTGGGGACCTCAGGAGTAGGCCGATATGAATTATCCACCCGGCACTTCTGGCTGAAGATGGTTGCAAATGCTTCAGTCTTGTCTTTTGCACTCGCGTGCTGGGCTCCACCATCATTGAGGATGGGGATATTCATGGAGCCTCCTCCTTCCATTAGTTGTTTAATGGTCCACCACCATTCACGACTGGATGTGACAGGACTGCAGAGCTTTGAACTGATCTGTTGATTGTGGGATCGCTTAGCCTTGTCTATAGCATGTTGTTTCCACTTTTTAGCATGCATGTAGTCCTGTGTTGCAGCTTCCTCAGGTTGGCACCTCATTTTTAGGTATGCCTGCTGCTGCTCCTGGCATGCTCTTCTACATTCCTTATTGAACCAAGGTTGGTCCCCTGACTTGATGGTAATGGTAGAGTGAGGGATATGCCGGGCCATGAGTTTACAGATTGTGTTGGAATACAATTCTGTTGCTGCTGATGGCCCACAGCACCTCATGGATGACCTGTTTTGAGTTGCTAGATCTGTTCTGAATCTAGATCTGTTCTGAATCTATCCCATTTTGCACAGTGGTAGTGCCACACAACACGATGGAGGGTGTCCTCAGTGTGAAGATGGGACTTCGTCTCCACAATGACTGTGCGGTGGTCACTGCTACCAATACTATCATGGACAGATGCATCTGTGACAGGTAGATTGGTGAGGACAAGATCAAGTAGGTTTTTCCCTCGTGTTGGTTCTCTCACCACCTGTCACAGGCCCAGACTGGCAGCTATGTCCTTCAGGACTCGGCCTGCTTGGTCAGTAGTGGTGCTACCGAACCACTCTTGGTGATGGACATTGAAGTCCCCCACCCAGTGTACATTCTGTGCCCTTGCTACTCTCAGTGCTTCTTCCAAGTGGTGTTCAACATGGAGAAGTATTGATTCATCAGCTGAGGGAGGGCTGTAGGTGGTAATCAGCAGGAAGTTTCCTTGCCCATGCTTGACCTGAAGCCATGAGACTTCATGGGGTCCGGGGTCAATTTTGAGAACTCCCAGGACCACTCCTTCCCGTCTGTATACCACTGTGCCGCCAACCCGTTCATATTCATAGAGTCATAATGGCACAGAAGGAGGCCATTCGGCCCATTGAGTCCGTGCCAGCTCTCTGTAGAGCAATCCAGTCAGTCCCATTCCACCGCTCTGTCCCCGTAGCCCTGCAAGTTTATTTCCCTCAAGTGCATCTCCAGTCTCCCCTTGAAAATATTGAGTGTCTCCACTTCCACCACTTCCATCGGCAGCGGATTCCAGGTCATCACCACTCGCTGCGTTAAAAAGTTTTTCCTCAGGCCCCCCCTGTATCTCTTGCCATAAACCTTAAATCTGTGTCCCGTAGTCCTTGTACCATGAACTAGTGGGAACAGTCTTTCCTTGTCTAGCCTATCCAAACCCGTCACAATCTTGTACACCTCTATCAAATCACCCCTCAACCTCCTTTGCTCTAATGAAAGCAAATCCAGCTTCTCCAACCTGTCCTTGCAGCTAAGATCCCCCAACCCCGAAACCATTCTGGTAAATCTCCTCTGCACCCTCTCAAGTGCCTTCACATCCTTCCTAAAGTGTGGTGACCAGAACTGGACGCAATACTCCAGTTGTGGCCTAACCAGCACTTTATAAAGGTTTAGCATAACTTCTCAACTTTTGTACTCAATACCTCTATTTATGAAGCCCAAGAATCCCATATGCTTTGTTAACCACTCTCTCAATATGTCCCGCCACCTTCAAGAACCTATGCACATTAACTCCCAGGTCCCTCTGTCCCTGCACACTCTTTAAAACTGTGCCATTAAGTGTATATTGCCTCTCCCTGTTCCTTCTGCCAAAATACATCACCTCACACCTCTCTGTATTAAATTCCATCTGCTACTTGTCTGCCCATTCTGTTATGCCCTGTTGCAGTCGATTGATATCATCATCACTGTTTGCCACACCCCCAAGTTTGGTGTCATTGGCAAATTTAGAAATTCTACTCTGTATTCCAATATCCAGGTCATTTATATATATCAAATAAAGCAGTGGTCCCAGCACTGACCCTTTGGGAACACCGCTGTCTACAATCCTCCAGTCTGAAAAACAGTCATTTACCACAACTCGCTGTTTTCTGTCCTTATCCAAGCTGTCGCTGACCCATCTATTCCGTGAGTCACAATTTTGTTAACCAGCCTTCTATGTGGTACTTTGTCAAACGCCTTCTGAAAATCCATGTAGACAACATCCATTGCATTTCCTTCATCAATCCTCTCTGTTACTTCATCAACAAATTCAATTAGATTAGTCAAACACGATCTGCCTTTTACAAATCCGTGTTGGCTCTCCTTAATTTGCTTAAACCTCTCCAAGTGCCTGTTAATTTTTTCCTTGATTATTGTTTCTTGAACAATGGTGTCACATTCAGCACTTTCCAATCCTCAGGCACCTCCCCCGCATCTAGGGAAGATTGGAAAATTATGGCAAGCCCTTCCGCTATCTCCTCCCCCAATTCCCTTAGCAACTAGGGATGCAAGCCATCTGGACCAGGCAACTTGTCCACTCTAAGCATACCCAGCATTTCTAGTACATTCTGTCCATCAATTTTCACCCCTTCCATTGCTTCTAACTTTTCCATATCTACCGATGTTTTGTCAGCATCCACCTCCTTAGTAAACACTGATACAAAGTACGCATTGAGTATTCTAGCCTTGCCCTGCGCCTCTAAGCATATATCGCCTTCTTTGTCTCTAAAAAGCCCCACCCCGCCTCTTGCTACCCGCTTACTGTTTACATGCCAGTAGAAGATTTTTGGGTTCCCTTTTATGTTAACTGACATTCTACTCTCATATTCTCTCTTTGCCAATCTTATTTTCATCTTTACTTCACCTCTCAACTTATTGTATTTGGTCTGGTTCTCCCTTGAAGAATTCACCTGACATGCATCATACACCCTCTTTTTTTTCATCATCTTCTCTATCTCCCTCGTCATCCAAGGAGCCCTTGCTTTGGTTCCCTTACCCTGTTGTGTATGTACCTTTAAGAGAGAACTGTTTTACAGCTCCTGTATACTGTAGTACCGGCAGTGACCACACCTGTATATAAAGCCGGAGCAGGCTTCTGTACTTCAGTCTTGAGACTACTCTACTCCAGTAAATACCTGTTGATTGTTAAGTTACAGCATCCATGTAGTTCTTGGGGAAACATCCTATTTAAAGAATCACGGATCTAACAGTGGTGACGAGTGTCGATTCGAATCTACCTGCAACTCTTCATTTCCCTTCGAGGATTAGCTCCGGGAGGGCGGTGGAAAAAGTCGAGGCCAGAAACACGGGCGTCGACCACGAGCAACCGCCCAGTCGCCCGGCAGAGAGTGAACATCGCAGGGGAGGCTGTGGAGAGCCGGGCTTGGTTCCCCAGCCACGACGATCAGCAACAGACTGACGACAGCTACAGTGCAGACCCTTCCCGGACAGCGGCGGCTGGAGCCGACCGATGGCAGAGAAAAAGCCGAGCAGCGTCGACGGGGTAAGATAGAGGGTGAAGCGCACAGGGCGCAGCCAGGGGGTTGAAAACCGAGCGGCGGAAACGGGAAAGGCGCACAGAAAAAAAAAACACGCAGAGCACAGCCAGGGCTCAAGGGCTGAACAGTGTCCGCGGGGAGAAGAAGGGAGAGCGCGGGAGACGCCATTGAGCCGCGGAGAAGAAGGAAGAGCGCGGGAGACGCCATTTTTAGAAGCCGCAGCGGAGAAGAAGGGCGAGCGCGGGAAGAAAGGATAGCGTGGGAGACGCCATTTTGTGCCAGCGGAGAAGAAGGGAAAGCGCAGGAGACGCCATTTTTGACAGTTAAATCACACCCAGGGATGCCGAAGAGTGGCAGTATCTCTATGTTCGATAATGAAGTCGAAGATTGGGCGACATATGTGGAACGTATGGAGGTGCACTGCAGGGCGAATGAAGTGCCAGATGCTAGGAAAGCACTGGTTTTGTTAAATTCCATGGGCGCAAAAACTTATGGGTTACTGCGAAACCTAATAACCCCAGAGAAGCCTGTGAATAAGAATTTCGAAAGCATAGTAGAAATCCTACAGGACCACTTAAAGCCCACACCGCTGCTGATAGCAGAACAATTTAAGTTCCATAAAAGGAACCAACACAAAGACGAAAGCAATGCTGAGTACTTAACGGAACTGCGCAAGCTATCGAAACACTGCCAGTTTGGAGTGGGACTAGCAGATACGTTAAGGGACAAGTTTGTGTGTGGGCTTCAAAGTGAAGGAACCCACAAACGGCTTCTATCAGAAAAGGATCTTACGCTGGACAAGCTGGAAAACGCCCTCTACCTCTGACATCATGATTGTAGTGTATGTACCTTTAAGAGAGAACTACTTTTACAGCTCCTGTATACTGTAGTACCAGCAGTGACCACACCTGTATATAAGCCTTGAGCATGCCTCTGTACTGCCAGTCTTGAGACTACCCTACTCCAGTAAACACCTGTTGATTGTTAAGTTACAGCCTCCGTGTAGTTATTGGAAAACACCCTACTTTAAGAATCACGGATCTAACAGTGGCGACGAGGTCGATTCGAATCTACCTGCAACTCTGCATTTCCCTTCAAGGATTCGCTCTGGGAGGACGGTGGAAGAAAGTCGAGGCCAGAAGCACGGGCGTCGACCACGAGCAACCGCCCAGTCATCCGGCAGAGAGTAAACATAGCAGGGGAGACTGTTGAGAGCCAGGCTTGGTTCCCCAGCCACGACGATCCAGCAACAGACTGGCAACAGGTACAGCGCAGACCCTTCCCGGACAGAGGCGGCTGGAGCCGACCGATGGCATAAAAAAAGCCGAGCAGCGTCGACGGGGTAAGAGAGAGGGTGAAGCGCACAGGGTGCGGCCGGGGGTTGAAAACTGAGCATCGTCAAGGAAAAACAAACAGAGAGAGAGAGAGAGGGTAAAGCAGCAGCTGGGTTCAGGACCGAGCGACGCAACGGGAAAGGTGCACAGGAGAACGCGCAGAGCACAGCCAGGGCTCAAGGGCTGAACCGCATCCGCGGGGAGAAGAAGGAAGAGCATGGGAGACGCCATTGAGCCGCGGCGATGAAGGGAGAGTGCGGGAGACGCCATTTTTAGAAGCCGCAGCGGAGAAAAAGGGCGAGCGCGGGAAGAAAGGAAAGCGCGGGAGACGCCATTTTGTGCCAGTGGAGAAGAAGAGAGCGTGGGAGATGCCATTTTAGACAGTTAAATCACACCCAGGGATGTCAAAGAGTGGCAGTATCACTGCGTTCGACAATGAAGTCGAAGATTGGGCGACATATGTGGAACGCATTGAGGTGTACTGCAGGGCAAATGATGTGCCAGATGCTAGGAAAGCACTGGATTTGTTAAATTCCATAGGTGCAAAAACTTATGGCTTACAGCGAAACTTAATAACCCCAGAGAAGCCCATGGATAAGAATTTCGAAAGCATAGTAGAAATCCTACAGGACCACTTAAACCCCACACCGCTGCTGATAACAGAAAGATTTAAGTTCCACAAAAGGAACCAGCATAAAGACGAAAGTAATGCTGAGTACTTAACGGAACTGCACAAGCTATCGAAATACTGCCAGTTTGGAGTGGGATTAGCAGATACGTTAAGGGATAAGTTTGTGTGTGGGCTTTAAAGTGAAGGAACCCAGAAACGGCTTCGATCAGAATAGGATCTTACGCTGGACAAGGCTTTCAGCATGGCAGTATCACACGAAGCAGCCGCACGGGGCACTGCAGAGATACAACGGAGACCGCAAGAATATGGCACCAATGAAATGTCATATGTAGCAGGGAAGTGTTATCGCTGCGGCAGAACAACACACGATCAGAAGGATTGTTGGTTCAAGGACCAAGTGTGCAGACAATGTGGAAAAGCAGGACACATAGCAAGAGTCTGCAGGTCAGGGAAGAAAACCAACAGCAAGAAATCTCCACAGGAGAAGTACAAAAAGGTACATAAGGTGATGGACAGTAGTTCAGACAAACAGAAAAGTGATACAGACTCCGGAAGCAAGGAGCTGGATTGTCTGAAACTACATAAGGTAACCAAAATGGAGGATCACCAGACTATCTGGGTCACACTCAAGATAGACGGAATCCAAGTGAAAATGGAATTGGACACTGGATCAGCCCTAACAGTCATAAACCAAAGGGACTACAAGCGGCTATTTTCACATATACCCTTGAAAGCTACAGAGATTGTCTTGAAGACGTACACGGGGCAAAAAGTCTACCCCAAAGGAAAAATAAGGGTGAAAGTGATAGACAAAGGCCAGGCAATACCTAAAATGGACCTATATGTCTTGCCAGATGGAGGACCACCACTACTAGGACGTGAATGGATCCGGAAGATACAATTAGATTGGCATTCCATCCAGGCACTGAAGGTTGAGGCCAAAAAGGATGACGACGTCACACCTGGACGACTGTCAAAAATGCTAACTGACGCACAAGAAGTGTTCCAGGAGGGACTCGGAACACTAAAAGGCATAACAGCAATGATTAAAATAGAGGAAAATGCAAGCCCAAAGTTTCTTAAGGCCAGACCAGTGCCTTATGCGATCAGACCAGCCATCGAAGCAGAGCTGGAAGGGTTGGAACGTTCAGGAGTACTGTCCAAAGTAGACTGGAGCGAGTGGGCTACACCCATTGTTCCTGTAATGAAGGGGTCGTTGAGTAATACGCCTGGGGAACCAAAGAAGGTCTGCATCTGTGGGGATTTTAAGGTGACAGTGAACCCAGTCCTTCACACGGTACAATATCCGCTTCCACGAATTGAGGATATTTTCGCCTCGCTATCTGGAGGTAAACGCTTCACCAAAATTGATCTAGCCCAGGCGTACTTGCAAATGGAGGTAGAAGAAGCCTCGAAACAATACCTCACGATCAACACTCATAAAGGTCTCTATCAATACAACCGGCTGGTGTTCGGGGTAGCATCGGCTCCGGCTATTTGGCAAAGGGCGATGGATCAAGTCCTGCAAGGGATTCCAGGGACCCAGTGTTATTTGGACGACATCCTGGTCACGGGCGAAAATGACAGTGATCTCCTCGCCAACTTGGAGAAGGCGCTCACCAGATTAAAGGAATATGGGCTACGAGCTAATCGCCACAAATGCGAGTTTTTCCAGAAGCAGATCTCGTATTGTGGCCACGTCATCGATGAAGAGGGGTTACATAAGTCCCCTGAAAAGATTGAGGCAGTAGTCAAGGCTCCAGCACCGGAAAATGTGTCACAACTGAGGTCGTTCCTCGGGCTGGTAAACTACTACCATAAGTTCTTACCAAATTTGTCCACGGTATTACACCCACTGAACACCCTACTGCAAACAGGGGTGCCACGGAAGTGGAATGACGAACGTAGACGAGCTTTCCAGAAGTGTAAAGAATTGATCACATCAAAAGAGGTGTTGGCCCATTTCAACCCAGCACTACCAATTCGTTTGGCATGTGATGCATCACCCTATGGTATTGGAGCGGTGCTGTCGCACAAATTCCCAGACAGGTTGGAGAGGCCAGTAGCCTTTGCGTCTCGGTCACTAACCTCAGCCGAGCGCAACTACGCCCAGATTGACAGGGAGGCCCTCAGCCTAGTATGGGGAGTAAAAAAATTCAACCACTATCTGCATGGGCAGAAGTTCACCTTGCTGACTGACCACCAACCACTTGTCTCCATCTTTAATCCTAAGAAGGGCGTTCCAGTGATGACTGCACAACGGTTACAAAGATGGTCCCTGTTTCTAGGGGCGAATCAATATGAAATAGAATATAAAGGCACGAAACAGCATGGAAACGCTGATGGACTATCACGCCTGCCACTGCCTACTGTGGAGGAAGCACCAGCAGTGGACCCTATCGAGATATTTTATTCGTCAATAATTGAACGATTGCCAGTAACGAACGCGGATATAGAGAAGGAGACCCGCAATGATCCGACACTGTCTCGGGTATATGATTTGACGGTGAGGGGATGGCCAACACACGGCAACTCACTGTTGCCAGCATTCTCATCCAGAAGAGAACAGCTGTCAGTATGCCAGGAGACAGTGATGTGTGGATCCCGAGTGGTGATTCCACCCAAGTTCAGGGAGAGAGTGCTAAATGAGCTTCATGAAGGTCATCTGGGAGGGGTGAAAATGAAAAGCCTTGCTAGGGCTTATGTGTGGTGGCCGGGGATCGATCAACAAATCCAGGACCTAACCAAGAGCTGCTCAGGATGCCAGAAGGTCCAAAATGCACCACCACATACCCCTCTACACCCATGGGAGTGGCCCTCCTCTCCATGGCAACGGGTGCATATTGATTTTGCTGGTCCATTCATGGACTCAATGGCCTAGAAATTGGGTTTTGGCTTAGCCAGGGCTTTAGCGCCGGAAGTTAGTGCCGGCGCTAAGTCCCCCTGCGCGCGGCAAAAATTCAGTAGCGCCGCGCCCAAACGGCTGCCGGCGCTACTGAAGGGTCTTAGCGCCTGGAAAAGGGCGCTAACTGCCGTTTAGCGCCGCAATTCCGGCACTGCGGCACCCAATGCGGTGCGGCAGGCTGGGGAAGTGCAGGCCTCCTCCTTCCGTTAAGGAGGAGCTGCCTGCACCCGGCCGCGGCCCGCGCAAATCTGTTTAAAAATGAGCCCGGCACCTCGGACAAGTGCCGGGCTTGCATCTGTTCCGGGGGGGTGGGGGGGAGAAGTCCGGGGAGGGAGCTGCGGGCAGGCGGCCGGCGGGAAAGCGGCCGGCCGCCGCGGGGCCTTTAATGCGCCGGCGCAAACACATGTTGGACTCTGTTGCCAGAGTCTTAGTTGCAGCTGCCACGGGCGAGGCGGCCGCAACTGAATTTCGGCGCTGGGGCCCGTCGGCATGGCAACCGGGATGCTGCGCACACCGATGACGTCATCGGTGCCGGCGCAGCGCTACCGGTGCAACGCCGCTTTAGGGCCCCAGGGAATTTTTCAACTGGCCATAACTCTGGCGCTAGTCCCTCTAGCGCCTCAAAAGCGGCGCTAAGGCTAGTGAATTTCTAGGCCATTGTTCTTAATAGTAGTGGATGCTCACTTGAAATGGCCTGAGGTGATAAAAATGTCCTCAACCACTACAGAGAAAACGATTGCAGTCCTACGGACCATATTTGCCAGGAACGGCTTGCCAGAGCAGATTTGCTCTGATAATGGACCACAGTTTGTGTCCGAAGAGTTTCGAAAATTTATGAGAAGGAATGGGGTAAGGCATTACACATCCGCCCCGTATCATCCAGCCACAAATGGATTGGCTTAAAGGTTTGTACAAACCTTTGAAAAGGCGATAAATGCCATGTGTGACGATGAAATTCCACTACAGCATAAGGTGGACAATTTCCTATTAGCCTACAGAAATGCGACACATGCAGTTACCAACCAGACCCCGGCCATGATGTTCTTTAACCGAAGGTTGTGATCTCGTCTGGATTTGCTCAGACCCAATGTGCAAAGAAATGTTGAGGATAAACAATTCCAGCACATCAATGAGAAGCCGACAAGGAGCTTCAATGTAGGACAACCAGTCTTGGCCCGTGACTACCGAACAGAGAAATGGCAACCCGGAACGATATGCACAAGGCAGGGGTCATTAATGTACACAGTGGATGTCGGGGAGAACATTGTGAGACGCCACGTCGATCAGATCTTAGCGTCACAGGAACGAGTCAACCCCATGTCTCGAGTACCTGGGGATGAACCCGACATACCGGTAGCATCTACCTCCGAACCAGTAGCAGTGGAAACCGATGAACTAACTGACGAAAAGGGGACAGAATCGCCTCCGCACCAAGAACAAGAACCTCAGGAAAGGCGCTATCCAGAAAGGATCAGGAAGCCGCCCCAAAGACTGAATTTATAAATGGACTATTTTCAGTTAATGTTGCATGTTAAAAATGTTAATTGTTAAATGAATGTTATGGTACTGTTAATCTAAAAGGGGAGGAATTGTTGTGTATGTACCTTTAAGAGAGAACTGTTTTACAGCTCCTGTATACTGTAGTACCGGCAGTGACCACACCTGTATATAAAGCCGGAGCAGGCTTCTGTACTTCAGTCTTGAGACTACTCTACTCCAGTAAACACCTGTTGATTGTTAAGTTACAGCCTCCGTGTAGTTCTTGGGGAAACATCCTATTTAAAGAATCACGGATCTAACATACCCTTCCCTCTTGTTGGAATGTACCTAGCCTCTAGTTGGAACATCTCCTCCTTAAAGATCACCCATTGTTCCATTACAGTTTTTCCTGTTAATCTTTGGTTCCATTTTACCCTGGCTAGATCCTTTCACATCCCATTGAAGTTAGCCCTAGTCCAGTTTAGAAGCACCATTCTAGATTGTTCCTTGCTCCTCTCCATTGCTAATCTAAATCTTATGATACGATGATCACTCGTACCCAAGTGTTCTCCCACAGACACTTGGTCGACCTGGCCCACCTCATTCTCCAGCACCAGATCTAGCAATGCCTCCTTCCTAATTGGGCCAAGAACATATTGGCCAAGGAAATTCTCCTGAACACATTTCAGAAAATCCTCCCCCTCCTTTCCCTTTACCCAAGCATTATCCCAATCAATATTTGGGTAATTAAAGTCCCCCAATATCACTACACTATAGCTCTTGCATATCTCTGCGATTTCCCTGCAGATTTGCTCCTCTACCTCCCTCTCTCACTATTTGGAGGCCTATAGAATTCCCCTCAATAGTGTGATCATACCCTTTTTGCTACTCAACTCTAACCAAATGGATTCTGTCCTTTTCCCCTCAAGAACATCCTTCCTTTCCAACACTACAATGTCTTCCTTAATCAGCACTGCCACTCACCTCCCTTTTCTCCTTCCCTATATTTTCTGAACACCTTGTACCCTTGAATATTAAGTGCCCAGTCCTCAACATTTTTAAGCCACGTTTCCGTTATTGCCACAACATCATATTGCCACATGGCTAATTGTGCTTGTTGCTCACCAACCTTATTCACCACACTTTGTGCGTTTACGTACATGCATTCTAAACCCATTTTTGAATTTTTCGTAGTCTTTCTTATTCTGACCCTATCTAATATGGTACTACTACTGCCTCTTGTACTATCCAACACACTCACTCTTTTATGCACCTTATTCCTCTTTTCTACTCCTATATGCTGGTGCCCATCCCCCTGCTAAGCTGGTTTAAACCCTCCCCAACAGCACTAACAAACCTCCCCACGAGAATATTGGTTCTGGCTCTGTTGAGGTGTAACCCGTTCAGCTTGTACAGGTCCCACCTTCCCCAGAAACAGTCCCAATGCCTCAGGAATCTAAAGCTCTCCCTCCTGCACCATCTCTCCAGCCACGCATTCATCTGTTCTATCCTCCTATTCCTGTATTCACTAGCACATGGCACCGGGAGTAATCCGGAGATTACTACCTGTGAGGTCCTGCTTTTTAATCTCTCTCCTAGCTCCCTAAACACTGCCTGTAAGACCTCGCCCTCTTTCTGCCTATGTCGTTGATACCGATATGGACAACGACCTCTGGCTGTTCATCCTCCCTCCTCAGAGTGTTCTGCAGCCGCTCAGTGACATCTTTGACCCTGGCACCAGGGAGGCAACATACCATCCTGGAGTCGCGTCTACGGCTGCAGAAATGCCTGTCTGTTCCCCTAACTATTGAACCCCTACCACTGTTGCTCTTCCACTCTTCTTCCTCCCCCCCTGTGCAGCTGAGCCACCCGTAGTGCCATGGACTTTACTGTGGCTGCACTCCCCAGAGGAACCATCGTCCTCACCAGTACTCAGAACAGAATACTGTTTGGAGAACACGATGCACTCTGGGGACTCCTGCACTACCTGCCTGGTTCTCCTCTTCTGTCTGGACATACCCAGGGATGGTGATGGAGGAGTTTTGGACATTACCTGAAAAGTATGATTCTGTGAGTATGACTATGCTTGACTCGTCTGTGGGACAGCTCTCCCAATTTTGGCACAAGTCCCCAGATGTTGATGAGGAGGACTTTGCAGGGTCGACTGGGCTGGGTGTGCCATTGCCGTGTCCGTAGTCGGTACCGAGGTCGATGCCAGGTGGTTCATCCGGTTTCATTCTTATTATTGAATGCTTGGTAGTGGTTTATTATAACTGAATGGCTTGCTAGGCCATTTCAGAGGGCAGTTAAGAGTCAACCACATTGCTGTGGGTCTGGAGTCACATATAGGCCAGACCAGGTAAGGACGGCAGATTTCCTTCCCTAAAGGACATTAGTAAAACAGATGGGTTTTTATGACAATCCGATAGTTGCATGGTCACCATCACTGATACTAGCTTTTTATTCCAGATTAATTAAATTAATTGAATTAAAATTCCCCAGCTACCGTGGTGGGATTTGAACTCACGTCTCTCGGATCATTAATTCAGGCCTCTGGATTACTAGCCCAGTGACATTACCACTATTTTACCATTCCCCATATTTGGTGGAGTATGTCATTTGAAGATGCATCCACTCACCTTGACCATTCTTTTGAGGTCATTAAACTTCTTGCGGAACTGGATCCATGTCCTGGGATAACACGTGTGGCACTGATGGTTTCTCCTAGCTCCTCCTACTGCCCTCTAGCATCCTGCTTGGAAAGCCATCTGCTCCCTACGGTTAGAGGACCTGTCGACTTCTGTGCACCCCCAGGACCAAGGCCTCCAGTGCTGTATCTGAGAACCTCCTTCCCTTTCTCTTCACTCTTGAGCCATGGCTTCATTCAGAGTGACAATGAGGTGCTTCTGCAATAAAGCACCTCCCCTTTAAGAAGTGCAGACCCTAGGCAAAGTTTTATTGGCCAATAGATGGCACCCGATATTGGCCCCCCTCTTAAGCGCTAAGGCAACCAGCAGCACGTTTAGCGCTGAGCTCAGCGCTGCAATCATTATAATGAGCAGGCAGCATGAATTTTGTGTGCTGCGTGCACCACTTTGAATGGACGCGGGCAGATCGCACTTTGCGCTCCCCGTGCCCGTTTTTGAGCTTAATCGAATTGCACCACTGTCAACGCTTGATGATAAGTCAGGTGAGCAAACAAGGTGAAATATCTACTTGAATCATTGATAGTGCGATGTGAAATTGCCTGTTTTTTAAAGTGATATCTGCATTCTGGATGAAGTCAAGGGTGTCTAGGATGTGATACTGGCAACACATGTGGAAAGCTTTTCTCTCATCTTTACTCTGCTGCTGAATATGCTGGTCTCAATGAGCTCTGAACACCGAGGATGCCAAATTCAGTTACGTCTTGTTTGGGGGCGGTAACCGAGGTAGGCCAGATATTTAGTGCCCGGTGCGGAAGTACCACCCCAGCTGCTAAATTCGGCTTTCCACCCCACACAAGAAGTGGAGCGCAATCTTGGGCGTTCTACTTCCTGGTGGTGGTGATGGAGGCGATGTCAGGGCGCGATCGGGGGGCTCCACGGAGCGCTGCTGCGTTTCAACGCCCTGCCCTTTCAGTTAAAGGGGAGGGCCGTTGCGCACTCTGCAGGGCCTCCGATGGCCCACACTAGGCCACTAGGGCAGCGTGGTTACCTGTTGGTGACTAGACCACCACAGAGGGCTGACCTGGAGGTCGGCCAAAAAAAGAAAATGGCAGCGCAGGCCGCGGCCGCACCGCCCCTTTAAATATCGCCCCGGTTTGCAACTCGCGAGGCTGGCGCTGACATTGCCCGTGGCAACGTCAAATAATGACTCATGCACAGCCAAATTTCTGCCACGGGCCGGTAAGGGGCCACGGCAGGGTGCTAAGGGGGTTGCAGCGCACAGTGATGACGTCATCGGCGGCGCAGCAGCCCAGGGCACTACCGGTGGGGGGCGCGGCTCTATCGGGTAGCGCCTCATAGTGCCAAAATTTTCGGGAGGCACTTTTTTCGCCCCCCCCACTAATGGCAGGTGCAAAGGAGCCAAAATTCTAGCCCTTAAATTCTTGAGAGCTCTTTCACAGTAACTAGTCCTAACTACTTCAAATAATGACTCATGCACCCAGAACCATTGCCCCATTAATACTGTGATAGGTTAGTTAATCACTGCACACCTTTTGGCATTGGGCAAATTATCTGGTAAATTTACTGTTGTTCACTAGTCACAATGAGGAGGATTTACCCATGAAGGGTTAGAGTTGAAACTGAAGATGAAGGTGAAAATTAATTAATCAAAGAAAATCCAAAGACACCATAAAATGTTCTATATCCCATCATTGTAATTATCCACTTTGCTGCGCTTGCGACGATTCAACAAGTCCTTTTGATTTAAAGCTCTGAGCTGTTCTTTGTTTCAGTATTATATAAATTCTCTGACATCGTTTCTGGGGCACATGAACATTATATCTTAAAAACAAAAGTACAGCTCATAATGATCTTTTGTAATTTTTTATATCCTCTAGTTTTTCCTTTCTCCTCATTTGAAGGAGTTAACTCTTCATGGAGTACAGTGCCATGAATGCCAGATGGTTTCCAGTATCACACCCATGTGAACCTTGACTGAGTGTCAACACATTTTTCCACTCTGGGAAGTATCACAGCTGAGCTTAATCTAGTTGTTTCCTGACTTCCCTGCCTGCACACCTTCCAATAGAAGATTGTTAAACCGCTATCAGACACGGGAACTCTGACTGAATTTCTACTCCCTACCTTTGGGGGGGGGGGAGGGGAGTGTGTGGCTGGGTTGCGTGGGTGGAGGGCTAGGCCATTTGCTGGTCTGGCTGGAATCAGATAACTCAACACTGACCATAGAATCTGGGGCCTTTCTGCTCTGTATGTATCAATGTGACACCAGACGGTTTTGTTCTTCTGTTTGTTCCAGGCCTTGCCTGCAGAAACGAGTTATCACAGATGTGAATGTTGAGTGATTCATTTAAGGGGGTCTAAATTTAACATTATTCCACTTGTTTTATGAGCCTAAAACAGGCGCAACGATGTCCAATTTAGCAGTGCAGAGGCTCACGCCCGATCGCCACGCTTGTTTGGGCCACGGCTAAATTGGTCGGGACCATTTTTGGAAGGCCACCAATGAGCACAGGCCTCCTTTCAATATTGAAATTACGCTTCTGCGCTCATTTAATATCTGGACTGTGAAATTGGTTTGTCCTAGTCAGTGCAGCCTAATCAGTGGTCCTTAAAGCAATTGCTGGAGGCTGCTCAAAAAAGGCACAAAAATGTTGAACATTTTTGCATTTTGTGAAGTGGGCAGGAGCAGGAGTGCTCCTCCTGGCTCCACAGAACAGCTGCGGGCTGCTGTCGACCCACAGTCGCTCCCCTCCCGCTCTCAGACTTACCTCTGGGCAAAATTGGTAAGGCCCCAACAGGCAAGCTGTCCGGGGTGCCTGATTTATTCTGATGAGGCCCTAGGATGAATTTCATTCGGTCTGCAGGCCGCTCCATTCCCGCGTGCCATCCTTGTGAACAGATACAATAGATAGAGAGAAACTATTTCCACTGGTTAAGGATTCTAGGACTAGGGGGCATAGTATAAAAATTAGAGCCAGGCCTTTCAGGAGTGAAATTAGGAAACACTTCTACACACAAAGGGTGGTAGAAGTGTGGAACTTTCTTCTGCAAATGGGAGTTGATGCTAGATCAATTGTTAATTTTAATCTGAGATTGATAGATTTTTGTTAAACAGATGTATTAAGGACTATGAGGCAAAGGCAGGTATATGGAGTTAGGTCACAGATCAGCCATGATCTCATTGAATGGCGGAACAGGCTTGGGGGGCTGAATGGCCTACTCCTGTTCCTATGTTCCTATGTTGTGTGCCACCGGAACTGCGCTCATTCTGAGGCATTAAGGAATTTAAACCCCAACGTTCCAATTTAAAGGTGTTTGCAGCAAGTGATTTGATAAGGCAATGGGTGGAAAATGTTGAGACTGTCCAGATGTCATCATTTTCCCTGTCAATAAGGTACTTGCAAGCTTCTTAACATTCCCTATTTCGCCTCATACTACTGTAGTTAGAACAAGACAGGTGAGTTCTCATACTTGCAATTGCAAGTGGTCTGTCTCTTTTTGCATTGTAGTGTGTTACAATCTGGAATCTGTTTAAACAGAAATTATTAAACTTGTTTATATGAATTTTTTGATTGCCAAAGTGAGGGAAGTTAGTGCTGCAGAATGGAACACTTTGCATTTCATGCATTACTATCAGCATCAAACACTCCTGGGTCAGGTACAGCATGGCTTAAATACAGAGTGAAGCTCCTTCTATACTGTCCCAATGAGCACAATTAGGCCGGTGCAGTCTGGCCCAGCTGGTTGTCTGGCACCAACAAGGACATTGGTTGAGAGACTAGTGGGGGAGCAGATAGACTGTCATACAGCAGGTGCCTCAACCACGGAGCCAATGTCACTCTCAGGGGACTGAGCCTTAGCCCTCCTACTGCTCTGCGTGTGTCAGAGTGTGGGTATGCTGGGAGATTCTAGAACGCCTTATCTACGCTCTCCTTTAGGCTTTGTAAGCCAGAAGAGATGCTGGTCCCCAAAGCCAAGATGGTAGCAGTCTGACTGAGGCTTCTTCTCCCTCCATTCTGTTCCTAATGATTTGCCAGTCTTCAGTGGGTCTTGGGTTCTGATCACCTTTAAGGTCCCTCACTGGATCTTCTGGTGCTGCAGTGACAAGTGTGAGTGAGCGTGTCTGCAAATGTGACTGAATTTGAGTGTGTGTGTCCATGAATTTGAGTGTGTGTGTGTGTGTGAATGTGAGTGTGTTTCCATGAATGTGTGCATGTGTGTGGGTGGGTGGGTGTGTATCTGTAGGTATGGGTGTATGTGAATGACTTTGTTTGCGTGTGTGTGTGTGCCTGTGAATATCTGTGAACGTGTCTGTGCATCCAAGAATGGGTGTCAATAAGTGTGTGTCTATGCCTATGTGTATGATTGTGAATGCATGGTGTGAATGTCAATTTGTGTGTGTCAGTGTGAGTGTGAGTGTGTGTTTGTGTCAGTGTAAGAGTGAATATGTGTGTGAATGTGTTTGTGCCCGTTAATGTTTGTATCCATGTATGGCTGATGTAGTGATGTTTTGTTGGGAATTTGAATTTTAAAGAAAGAAACAAATGATAAATTCCTTGTGGTTTACTTATCCTGAGGCCAGTAGAATACTACCACAGTACATGGAGCTGAAAAGCTGTCCATCCTCTCACACCTCAAGCACATAGAGAGAAAAAACATCAATTTGAATGATAGCACTGGTTTGATGTTTTTAAAGCTCCATCTGGAGTTCAAGACTCAGCAGTTAGTTTTCTGAATGAAAAGAGCTGGTAATCCCATGAAGGCTGTCATAAAGAATTGATAAAAAAAGAAGGCTTGATCTGGGAAGATTTGACAACAGCATGTAAGACTTCGATAACATTTTTGAAGTTAAACCATGGCAGACAAATGACTAAAATCCCACGTAAATGCCTCCCTCCCCCGTATGAAACACAGACTTACTCATTGAAAATAGACTGAGTTGAGAACACAAGCACATTAACACTGTGCTTCTCTAGCACCTTCTCATGTGCTTTTAGACAACCAGGGTCTTTGAAATACTACTCAAAGCAACACTAGGAGCTTTGTTTTTGGTCTGAGAGCAGATTCAATGGCTTCCATGTCATCACAAAGCACTTTGATTATAGAAGGAAACACTTGATGGAATGCAAAACCATCCTGTCTCTTGTATGAGTATTCCTCAAAATATTTTTTTCCTAATGTATTTGACCCCATCCCCCAATTACGCTAATATTGTAGATTTGCACAACTGGCCAGAGATTTGAGAGATCCCGTCATCCCACACATAAATACTCAACCCTCAGGCCCTAGTCAGGTGGAACCAGCTCTCTGGGATGTCCATAGTAAGCTTTGAAACTCCATTTCCTAAATCCATCACAAATTCTACAAATATGAAGAAAGAAACAGTTTATTATAAGAAACTGTATAGATATTCAACTTAAAAAAAACTCTTCATTTTCAAGAGACATATGAATTCATACGCCCTGATTTGGACTCCGGGTGGGTTTTGTCAATCAGCTAAGCCTGGGCAGGAAGCCTGGTCTAACGAGAGGAGACACGTTCATTTGAAGCCAAAGTCACGTAAATTCAGAACGCTGACCAACAAATGTTAAGTTAATAAAGATAGTGTGGTGTATATGTGGGTTCTATAGTTAGTTGAACCAATTTGTTACTCTGTACGCTTACTTGCTGTTATATATATATATATATAAATAAAGCAGCTTAACAACTCATATCTGGCCTTATCTCACTACAATGTTTCATCTTAGAGTCTTCAGAACAATTGGAGAAATGCACAAGTGCATGTGGAAGCCATGGGGTCCAGTTCAGATCACGAGGGGCTTCTATTGCTACGCTCCCAGATTATGTTATTATATAATTAGACAGTGGCCAGTAGAAACACACTCCTTAACATAAGATGCCTGGACTGTTTATGGGAGTGACCTGCATCATTTTACCCAAGAGAATATCTAAGGCAGATCCTTTAAATAAGATACACATCTATATAACATAGCCCTCTGTATGGCATTCTCTCTGTATACACACTTCTAGAACATTCTCAATGTAGCACAGTCTATAAAACAAACCTTTTGTGTAAGACACCACAATGAATTGCACACCCTTTATACATTACACCCCCCCATATCTCACATACTCTTCTGAGGCAAATAGAGTAAGCTTTACTCTGCATTTAATCTGTGCTGTGACTAATCTAGGAGTATTTGATAGAACAGTGCAGATGAAGTTTTACTGTGCATCTTGACTGCTGTATTTGATTTGAGAGTGCTTGATGGGGCAGTCGAGGTAACTTTACTCTGCATCCAATCCGTGTTGCAGCTGACCCCTTCATGGGACAGTAGATTTAGCTTTATTATGCAGCTAACCCATTTTATACCTAACTATAAATGCTTGATGGGACACTGTAAATGATGGTTAATCTGCATCTAGCTTATGTTGGGTCTGATCTTGGAATGCTTTATGGGCAGTGTAGAAATAGCTTTACTTTATACCTAGCCTCATTCTGTACTTGACTAGGAATGCTTCATAGCACAGTAGAGGTAGCTTTACTCTGCTTTTGACCCATGTTGTACCTGATGAAGGGTACTTGATGGGACAGCAGAGGTAGTTTTACTCTGCATGTGATCCATGTTGTGCCTGATTGGGAGTGCTTGATCTTGACAGTCGATGTAAAAAGCATAGATAAAATACCCTATTCACAGCAATGATAGCCCACACTTTGATTAGCAGAAAAAAGATGAAATCAAACAAACAAACCTGCTTCAAGCTATGATAATCATGCCAAGTACTTAATATTTCTAAAATTTTGGGATGTATTTTGAGGTTTATGCTGTGGTCATGGATCAGTTTTGAGATTTTGTTGTTACTGGTGAATTGGGAAAGTTTTGTCAATTGGAATATTGCCCAGATTTAATTTTTTGTTTAAATTTTTGGACTCCAGCCCAACCTGGCCTATTTGAATTAAAGTCAACTTTCTTTATGAACTCCTCTCTTTGGTCTGCTTTTTGATAAAGGTATATAGTAGGATTTTGTTGCTTTTATTTCCTGCCCAAAATTCCTGTCAGACTCAAAGCTGATGTTTAAATCCGTACAGTACTATTAAAGCATTTCTTTAATCAGTGGTGTGTAGGTTGGCATTCTAAACGTTAAATGGAGCACAGTCCAAGTTTGTTAGGGCTCTAGGAATGCTGATAGCATGGGACAAGTTAGGAGGCTGACATGCCTCTTAAAACATGGCTGAAATCAAGGCTTTGTCTTGACTTTTTTTTAGCCTAGCCCAAGTGTGAAGTTTGGCTTGCTACTCTGAATCTGCGCCAAGTCTGAACATAACAAAATGAGTAAAAGGGCCATTAGGCCCAGCAAGCCACTCCCTTTTCGATAAGACTCTGCCTTCTGACTTGTCTCTCCCAGCCAAAGTTCAAAGCAGGCCAAGTTGAAGTGCTGTTTATTTGTCTCCCATAAGTGTCTTGGTTGGGTAAGTCTCATCATTCTTGTGCACTGACTGGCATGAGGCAGTGAGACCATTAATCTTTCCATGTGAGTGGAGGGGATGGTTGAGATTAGGAAGAACTCTAAGAATTTGACTCTGTATAACTCATAACTTCTGTTTGTCACTCCTGGAGCAATACAGATGGCGGTAGTGAGAAATTCATGACTGAAGTCAACCTATGCCCTAACATTGCACCCACTCTCCAACCAGCCAAAGAAGAGAGTCAGGTGGCAGTAAGAGACACATATAGAGAGTAAACAAAAGTGCACTTTTAACAAAAGTTGAAAGAGCACAATGTTAATGCAATGCTTAATGTGGAATAGTTAAACAGATTAGAAGCTGCCATGTTCCTTCTCTGGTGATTTGGGAAAGTTAAGCTTTGTCAGTTGGAATATTGCCTAGATTTAATTTTTTGGATTAAACTTTTGGACTCCGGCCCATCCTGATCTCAGTTGGGGTGGTGATAGGAATTGGCCTTCGCATCCCTGAGCCAATAAGAAGAAAACAATCAGCGTGGAGTTCCCATTCTTGGTCATTCTCCAACCCCATCAAACTGTACCCCAGCAAATGTCAGGGGAACGAAAAAAACACAACAGTGGCAACCTGTAGCTCACAGGCTGACTATCAACAAGTAAATCACCTCCATCGATTGGACAGGGGAGTACACAGATCCACTTCCATCTGTTATCAATGGGCAGGACGGAGCTCTGTAATCACAAACCTGTTGCTCAGAGTTGTTGGGGTGTAATTTAATGTTGCAACAATACACTGGAGTATTTTCTTTTAGTCTCAGATTTAGCTACCAAGATACCAATCAGCACTGGGGCCTGGTAGCACTGAACTGCACAACCTCTTGTTTCACATTATAGAAATCTTTTGAACGGCCTCATTTTTGTTTATACCTGATATGAATATAATACAAACATTAATCATCATCTCAAGTAAAGCTAGCATAAGGCTATACAGGAACTCCCCACTGTGTCTAACGCACTGTGAAAAATCTAATTCATCATCGCTGTGTAGATAAATCAAAGTGTGAAGTCTGCAGTCAAACAACTTCATCCGCGCAGCTGTGCACAAATCAGCTCAGCAGGAGAAGCAATAATCTTTCATTTCAAATCCCCTTTTTATTGCACTGTTTTTTCTAAGGTGAAAGAAGCTAGTTACAAATGTTCTGGTCAAATAATTATCCGACGTGGACCAATTTTAGAATATAAGCAGTCAATTTTATGATAGTAATAATCGCTTACCACTTGATTAATTACATTTCCACCACCAGCACTGGCCCCTCCCCCTGCACCACAATAAAATTCTCCTTCTCATCTCTCAGTAGCTCGGCTGGACAAACAGGAGCCACGCTTGAACTGATATTGGGCTCCCAACTGAATCAACTAAATACAGGGTTGCTGATTCAAGCCTAAGATTATTAAAACCAGTGCTGGAGTCAAATTGTAGAACACAAGTCAGAAAATACCATGCAGAAACTGTACAGTGCTTTGTTCAGTCTGTATCTTGAGCACAGTGTTTACGTTTGGTCACCGAGACAGAGAAAATATTTCAGCCCGTGAGCCTGATCCTTAAAATATGATTTTATGATCTTGGTAAAAATTAGGGGATGTACCTGCACCGGGTTGGCTGTTAATGTTTGCATTATAAGGCCTGCCTCCTATTTTGAATAACAACAGAGAATGCTGGAAAAACTCAGCAGGTCAGGCAACATCCGTGGAGAGAAATTTGAGTTGACGTTTCAGGTTGAAACCCTTCTTCAAAACTGGAAAGAAAATAAAAAGATCGAAGGCAAAGCTGCGATCGAACAAAAGAAGAAAAGGAGACAATAAAAGGTATTAGAAGCCAGATGAGATGGTAATGGGCCCGTGGAGACAAAAGCTATTGACATAAGATCAGCTTGCCCACAAAGCATGGCCTGTAGCATGCTTGGTTGAGGACTGCAAAAATCCAATGAGACAACAGCTGTTAAAGGGCTGTAGTTCACGATTAAAAGGGGTAGTTGTGATGGGAGTTGAAAAGTGGACTAATTGTCCACAATGGTATCGCAGGAGTCTGTAGGTTACACTGCTCCCTTTGATGAAGAAAACTTGGAGCTCCTGGTACAGGAGATGTACCAGAGGATCGTGGCACTATCTGAAACTGAAGGCCACCCACCAGTGAAAGCAAAAGGATGAGCTGCATGGAGCAAGGCCATAGTCAAGTCAATGAAGTCACCTAGGCCTCACATACCTTGCTGCAAATGAGGAAGAATTGTGCTGATATCAGAAGCAAGAGTAAGTGTGCTGCTCAATTTTGCACACATTTCTGTGGCATAAGGCTAAGTTGGGAACTGTTGCATCCTCTGGGACCTACTAGAGCAAATTTAAATCCCTCCGCCTAGCATAAATGGGTCTGTGGCAGCCTGAAAATGGCATTGGTTCACTTATTATGCTGCCACTATGGCTGCTGCCATCTTAGGTAGGGCCCTGCGATAGACGCCAAAGTCATGTTTACCAGGATTAATTCCAAAAGGGCTTGGAAACTTGCTTCCATTAGGGAGTCAGTCAACAATAAAGGAGGAGAGGGGAGAAAATTAGTGAGAAACAGAAAGAAAGCAAGAATGAGAAAATGGCAATTGGCACATCGAGTTTATTCTTCTTCACAAGCCATGTACAATTAATTCCATCATGGGTACTGCTGCACTTATTTAACTTCCTGTGGAATGGTTCTGAAAAATTATTTCCGTTCTCATACCCAAAAGCAAATCAAGTGAAACTTCAGAATACCGATTTGATCTGATGTCTGATATTATACATCTGGGGCTAATTGACTTTTTTGGCATGATATTTCCAAGTCACTGCCTAGCCCAATCATGCCTAATCTGGCTTTTGTTCAATTTCAACTGTTTTCACCCTCATTTTTTCTCCTCCTATCCTGAATATGCTGACTTATGCTGAGATATGTTTCCATAGGTACAGGCAGTCATTTGGTACTTCACCCAAGTGGTCATTCTTCTTATATGAGCCTAAACAGTGCGATGTAACAAGGTATTTGACCATGAACAGCATTACAACTGAGCCTCGTCCTGTCAGCACCCAATGTTCTTACATATGCATGCTTTCCAGTAGGGGTTACTCGAGATAGTGATCAGTAGCTGCAACCCTGGCTGATTTTTGTTACCCTCCGTCACCAGGGAGTAACAACAGCAATAGTAGCACCCCAACTATTGTCTTGGCTGAAATCAGTTATTCTTCACACATCAGGGACCTTGGCAACTTGTGATCTTTATGGCTCAGTTCTACAACAGGTGGTGCCTTTACCCACTAAGCTATTGGGGGCACGAATCATTTGATAGGATGATATATCATCCATCACAGCAACTCATATTAGGCGAGAGTTTACTCTTTGCAATATTTTTGTTTTAATGGAAATGTTAACCAAATGGCTAATGTCTCCCCTTCAAATAGCAGAGGAATGTTCATACACTAATATTACAAATAGTAATTTCTGGGCTATTGTGACAGGTTTGGTAGCCTAATTCAAGTTCATTTCCGCCATACCTGTTATCCTGCTGACATGAAACAGGCTATTGTTCTGCCATATTGAGATATGTGTGGAAGATCATTTCACACTGCAGCCTATTTAGCTGGAATTGGACTGGTTTTAATCAACTGTGTTTTAGAATTATTATGTGAAGTGTCAAATATGTATAAATATTGAAAACTTAGAAACAAGCTGACACATCTTGTTGCCAGGATGCAAGTGAGGTTGAATCATGGTATTAAGGTGTAAATGTGGTGTAAGGTGTGCAATTTCATCCAATAGGCGCACAGATTAAAGACCAACTCCGTGACACTCTGAACTGTGTTCGTACTTTGCCAGTGATGGTGTCACATGTCCTGGAGGAATTGTGGTGATAGCATTGAGAAAATCAGCAAGTAAGTCAGGGCACTTGCTCCAAAGCCTCTACTCACAGGGCCCATCATTCAGCAATTAAAAAGTTCATGAAAAAACATTCCAACACAGTTGATTCTCACCACTTTGATTTTCCTTCATTTGGTGTGGGAAAACATTCAGCTCCCAGTTCGCTTCATCCCTCACTGACAGTATGATCTACCATTGGGAACTTGCTCCATGAGGGAATGCTGGCCAATTCTATGGAAGTATCAGTACATCATTCTGTAGTGTATGTGCCTTTAAGAGCCCCATGTGTACTGTAATGCCGGTAATGGCCACTCGGGCTATATAAGCCTGTATATTGTGTTGTATCAGTTAGTTCCCCTCCAGACTTTGTTTAGTAAACACCTATGAAACCAACTCCTGTCTTCAGTGTCTCTATCAACACACAGACACAACAGTGGCGATGAATTAGAAACGGACTTACCTGCAATTCAGCAGCACCTCAAGGACATCGATTCCTCTGGCGTCCAAAGTTGAAGAAAAATCAAGAAAAAGAAAAAGCTGTGGTTTCACCAGCTAGCCAAGCTGGTGGCAGGTACTGCAATAATCCTTCCTGGGCGTCGGGCTGGGGCTCCAGCGGCTGGCTCTACAGCTAGGCCAAGCAGCGAAAGCGGAGGCAAGCAGTAACAGATGGGGAGGGAGCACTCGGGAGATGGCCGGCGCTGCAAGCAGGTCGGCGTTCAGACCTAGAGAGAGAGTCCGGCGGGAATGAGTCTCCAACTGTAAATAAATAAATAAAAAGAACGGAAACCACGGGAAACAGCGTTGTCATCGGCAGCAGCGGCGGGGAAGCACGGGAAGCGCCATATCTTTTCTGCAGAAAAGAAAGAAAAGCGCGGGAAGCGCCATTTTATTTCTAGGATGCCTAAGTCTGGCAATATTGATTCTTTTGATAACAAGATAGAGGATTGGACCACATATGTGGAAAGAGTGGAGGTATATTGCACCGCAAATGGAATAGAAGATGAAAAAAAAGCTTCAGTACTGCTAAATCTAATGGGCGCAAAGACATACGGGCTGTTACGAAATTTAATCACTCCAGCCAAACCAAAGGACAAGAATTTTAAAGAAATTGTTGATGCCCTACAGGAGCACTTAAACCCAACACCGCTGCTGATAGCGGAACGATTCAAATTCTTCACGAGAAATCAACACAAGAATGAAAGTAACGCTGATTACCTCACCGAATTAAGAAAGCTATCAAAACACTGCCAATTCGGGGCAGGATTAGCAGATTATCTTCGAGACAAATTTGTCTGCGGTCTCTTAAGTGAAGGAACACAGAAAAGGCTGCTTTCTGAAAAAGATTTAACACTGGACAAGACTTTCAGTATGGCTGTATCATACGAAGCAGCTGCAAGAGGAGCTGCAGAGATACAACAAAAGACACAGGACTTCGGCACCCATGAAATGACACAGGGTTTCAAGAGATGTTATCGCTGCGGCAGATCCACCCATGACCAGAGGGACTGCTGGTTCAAGGACAAAGCATGCAGGCAATGCGGAAAGATTGGACACATTGCACGGGTATGCCGATCTGGACAAAAAAAATCCACAGACAGGAAAAAAAAATTCAATAAAGAAAAGTACAGAAAGGTACAAATGATGACGGACAGTAGCTCCGAAGACCAGAAGAGCGATAGCGACTCTGAAAACAAGAGACAAAGCTGTCTCAAATTACATAATGTAATTGCCAAAGATGATTACCAGACCATTTGGGTTACCCTCACGATAGCAGGGTCCCCAGTTAAAATGGAGCTAGATACAGGATCAGCTCTGACCGTCATAAATCGACGGGATTACGAGCGGCTATTTCCACATATACCTTTAAAAGACACATCCATTATCTTGAAAACATATACGGGGCAGAAAGTATACCCCAAAGGAAAAATAAGGGTGCCTGTTGTATACAACGGCAAGGAAATACAAAAGTTGTATTTATACATTCTACAAGATGGTGGTCCACCGCTGTTGGGACGTGAATGGATCAGGAAAATACATTTAGACTGGCACTCCATTCAGGCACTGACGGTGACCAGTAAGAAAAAAAACGATGATGACGTCATACCTGAACGATTAAAAGACATCTTGGCCAACGCCGAAGAAGTGTTTCAAGAGAAACTAGGAACCTTGAAAGGCATTACCGCCTCAATAAAAGTGGAAGATGCAGAAATTCCCAAGTTTTTTAAGGCAAGACCGGTGCCATACGCAATTCGTCCAGCAGTCGAGGCAGAGCTGGAGAATTTGGAAAAGACAGGCGTATTATCCAAAATAGATTGGAGCGAGTGGGCAACACCATCGTTCCAGTCATGAAGAAAGCATTGAATAATGATAAATCTGAAGAACAGAGAAAAATTTGCATCTGTGGAGACTTCAAGGTGACTGTAAACCCGGTCCTTCACACGGTACAGTATCCTCTTCCGAGGATAGAAGATATTTTCACCTCACTATCCGGAGGGAAACGTTTCACCAAAATTGACTTGGCACAGGCATATCTACAGATGGAGGTTGAAGAGGCCTCTAAAAAATATCTCACGATAAATACACACAAAGGTCTGTACCAGTACAATCAACTGGTTTTCGGAGTAGCATCCGCTCCAGCTATCTGGCAAAGAGCTATGGAGCAAGTCCTCCAAGGGATTTCGGGGACTCAATGCTACCTAGACGACATCCTTGTAACAGGAGAAAACGACAACGAGCACCTTGCCAATTTGGAGCAGGTGCTCACTAGGCTGAGAGAACGGGGCCTACGAGCAAATCGCCCCAAGTGCGAATTTTTCCAAAATCAAATATCATATTGTGGCCACATAATTAATAAGGAAGGGTTGCATAAGTCACCTGAAAAAATTGAAGTGGTCATAAAAGCCCCAGCACCTGAAAATGTTTCACAATTAAGGTCATTCCTGGGATTAATAAATTACTATCATAAATTTTTACCGAACTTATCAACTCTTCTACACCCTCTTAATGAACTGCTACAAACAGGAGTAATTTGGAAATGGAGCGAAGACTGTAAACGTGCCTTCCATAAATGCAAAGACTTAATCACGTCCAAAGAAGTTTTGGCTCATTACAACCCATCACTGCCAATCAGACTGGCGTGCGATGCATCCCCTTACGGCGTAGGGGCAGTATTATCGCATAAATTCCCCGATGGCTCGGAACGGCCGATAGCTTTTGCGTCACGCTCATTGAACTCAGCTGAGTGTAACTATGCCCAAATCGACAGGGAAGCACTCAGCCTGGTATGGGGAGTGAAGAAATTCAACCATTACCTACACGGACAAAAATTTACCTTGTTGACTGACCATCAACCCCTCATCTCCATATTCAACCCTAAAAAGGGTGTTCCCATTATGACAGCGCAAAGGCTACAGAGGTGGTCCCTTTTTCTAGGGGCACACCAATACAACATAGAATACAAAGGATCAAAACAGCATGGGAATGCTGACGGGTTATCGCGCCTACCGTTGCCAACGGTAGATGAAGCACCTACCGTAGACCCAGTGGAGATTTTCCACTCTACCATAGTCGAATGTCTACCAGTAACAAATTCTGCCATTGAAAGGGAAACTAGAAATGACCCGACTTTCTCACGAGTCTACGATTTAACAGTGAAGGGATGGCCAGCACATGGCGAACCACTGTTGCCAGCATTCTCGCAAAGAAGAGAACAGCTGTCAGTGTGCCGAGGAACCTTGATGTGTGGATCCAGAGTGGTGATTCCACCCAAACTCCAGGATAAAGTTCTAAAGGAGCTTCACGAGGGGCATCTGGATGGAGTGAAAATGAAGAACCTAGCCAGGGCGTTTGTATGGTGGCCAGGGATCGATGGAGACATCGAAGAAATGACCAAGAGCTGCCTAGGATGCCAGAAGGTCCAAAACGCTCCACCCCAAGCCCCTCTACATCCATGGGAGTGGCCCTCATGTCCAAAGATGTGCGGGTTAGGTTGATTGGCCATGATAAAAAATTGGCCCTTAGTGTTAGGGGGGATTAAATACGTGGGGTTATGGGGTTACGGGGATAGGGCTTGTGTGGGATGGCTGTTGGTGTAGGGACTGGGTGCTAGGGTTTGGATGATCGGCCATGATCTCGTTGAATGGCAGAGCAGGCTCGAAGGGCCGAATGGCCTACTCCTGCTCCTATGTTTCTATGTTTCCTCTATGTTTCTATCTCCCTGGCAAAGGGTACACATCGACTTTGCTGGTCCATTTATGGACTCAATGTTCTTAATCGTGGTTGATGCACACTCCAAGTGGCCGGAGGTAATAAAGATGTCCTCCACCACCACGGAAAAAACCATCACAGTATTAAGGACCATATTTGCCAGGAATGGGCTGCCGGAACAGATCTGTCCTGATAATAGACTGCAATTTGTGTCCGAAGAATTCAGGAAGTTCTTAAAAAACAATGGGGTTAAGCACTACACGTCCGCCCCATACCATCCCGCCACCAATGGATTGGCTGAAAGGTTTGTCCAGACCTTCAAGAAGGCCATAAAGGTCATGGGTAATGAAGACATAAAACTTCAGCACAAGCTGGATAACTTCTTGTTTGCATACAGGAATGCAACACATATGGTTACAAACCAAACTCCCGCCATGATGTTCTTCAATAGAAGCCTAAGATGCTGGCTGGATTTGATCAAGCCCAACATCAGAAGGGACGTGGAGAACCGACAATTTCAAGGCATGAATGAAAGGCCAACTAGAACCTTCCAGATAGGTGAACAAGTTTTGGCCCGGGACTATCGTACCGAGAAATGGCAGCCTGGAACTATCTGCACACGACTAGGACCGCTGATGTATACCGTGGACATCAGAGAAAGCATAATAAGGCGCCATGCTGTCCAAATCATAGAGTCATTCGAAAAGGGACAACCTACACCACAACTCTATACGCCTAACGATGAAGTAGAGATACCCATATCTACCTCCGATCCGGTGATACTGGAACCCGATGAACCCGACACTGGCATTCAAGCCAAATCAACCTTGCCAAAAGAACCGACTACACCACCAGAAACTATTACACCACCGAGGCGTTATCCGGACCGAGTCAGGAAGCCTCCAGAGAGACTGACTTATAATTAATTAACTGCAGCAATGTGTAGATTATTTTTCTTGTAACATGTAATTAATAATTACTTAAAATATTATGTACTGGTTGGCTAAAAGGGGAGGAACTGTAGTGTATGTGCCTTTAAGAGCCCCATGTGTACTGTAATGCTGGTAATGGCCACTCGGGCTATATAAGCCTGTATATTGTGTTGTATCAGTTAGTTCCCCTCCAGACTTTGTTTAGTAAACACCTATGAAACCAACTCCTGTCTTCCGTGTCTCTATCAACACACAGGCACAACACATTCCACCATTGCAATAAAAGAAAACCTTAAAAGAGCTGCATTTATATAGCGCCTTACCACTTTTCTCAAATGTCGCAAAGTGTTTCACATACATTAAATTACTTTGACATGCAGTAACTATAGTTATGTAGGCAAAACATGGGAGCCATTGTGCCCATATTACAATGTGGCCCTCCGATGGACGGGCGACATCATCCGCATGCCCGATGCGAGACTCCCAAAGCAAGCGCTCTACTCGGAGCTCCGACACGGCATGAGAGCCCCAGGTAGGCAGAGAAAACGCTTCAAGGACACCCTCAAAGCCTTGAAAAAGTGTAACATCCCCACCAACACCTGGGAATCTCTGGCCCAAGACTGCACAAAATGGAGGAGAAGCATCCGGGAAGGCACCGAACACCTCGAGTCTCTTCGCCGGGAGCAAGCGGAAGCCAAGCACAAACAGCGGAAGGAGCGCACGTCAACCCAAGAACCCCACCCACCCACCCCTTCAACCACCGTCTGCCCCACCTGTGACAGAGACTGTAGGTCCCGCATTGGACTTATCAGTCACCTGAGAACTCATTTTTAGTGTGGAAGCAAGTCATCCTCGGTTCCGAGGGACTGCCTGAGAAGAAGATTACCTTTTAAAGCCAGTCTGCTGCACACTCACATTTTCTGCTCTATCCCAATTCTGCACCAATTCACGTACTCTTTCACGTGAAATAGCTTTAAATTTTCAACTGCATCCGAGATACGGTTCATTAACAGTGATGTGTGACTCTTGGGGCAAATGCAGCATTTGTCCTGATTCATTTTCCTCATTATGCATGCACCATTATGCAGCCACAAACACTTCTATGCAAAATATTCCAAATATTACAGGTCCACAGGGATCGCTTCCGACTTAAATGGAACACCTTTCACAGGAAACATCAAACACAAATATATTAAAGGGCAGGTGGAGTATGGAATTCCTGGCTTGTATAGAATACTGTTGTAAAAAATAATTGAATAATCAATTTGGAATGATGGACATAGCAGCCACAATATGGGCATCTGCCAGTTTTATTCAATTGAACTCTGGCAGATTCAGGACCACTTTGCCAAGACATGTTACACTTAGATCTGCACTTATAAATTACAGCTGAAAATATTCAGTGTAAACTCCTCTATCACAATCCCATTTCATCATTCATTCAGCTATTCTGCCCCAGAAAAAAATGCTTGACAACATATTACCTTTTAGGCATAAATTATTGGAATTGTTTTAAATGTATTGTTTTATCAGTTTGGAAAAGTCTACATTGCTGCTTTGGTCCTTTGAAATGTTACATTTTGAAAGTGAATGGGCAGGGGCTTGGTCCATTGGAAATTTACCCCATGGAGTGAATGGGAAAAGGTTTTATGCATTGGGGTGAATGGAAAGGGGATGAGAATTAATAGGAAGCATTGGGTCTAATTGAATTTTATACAATTGTAGTGAACGTGAAAGGGCTGAATGGCTGCTTTGAATATAAAAATTATTGCCATTCCATGATAGCAATGCATTCATAAAGGAGATGAGATTCTGAGTGCCTATTGATAAGGATGACTAAAAGATTATGACATACTGAGCTCTGAGCTCAGCGGGATAAGAGTTTTTAACAAACAGCAAATAGAATGACTTCATTGCCAAGGTATAACTTTTCTTTTAACTGCCACCATGCTCTTGAGTCATGTATCCTCAATCTCAGTAAAGGACTCTGGGACACCCATGCAAACTCTTACTGGAGATATTGATGATGTTTAGAGTATGTACTTCAGAATTGTACGCCAGGAGAGAAATAGGAATTTTAGTAAGGTTGGAAAAATAGAGAGACAAAGGGGGTAGGAGGAGAGAGAACCAACAGATATGCCAATGACCTGCAAACTGCTTAATAGGTTAAGTGGTATGAAAGATCATCAGCTGAAGCAGGAGCACAGCAAGCCATAGGTTTCTACCCCAGATAATGCATTGTAGCTGCACCTGTAATGCAGCAGTGCTACTGGAGCACAGGAGTGCATTCCCAACTCCATAGAGTTCAAGTCAATGTTCTCTTTAGTTTGGATATATCCAGATTGCTGATACTGACAGATCTTTGTGTTCTGATTTAGGATTCACCCACCAATGAGACAACAGTGCTCAGAAAAAAACCTCTTCCAAATATCCAAGCCATCAAATTTCAAACAGGACATTATCGGAGAGTAGGAAATGTAAGTACAAATGGAACTAAGTTGCCTGGGCTCTGTGGAATAGATTGCCAAGACTTGTGAACTTCATACGACCCATGGCCCATAGTTGGACTTCCTAAGATCAGAGGATGGTGAACAGGTAAAGATCAGTATATAAAATTGTGAAATATATAGTACTGGATTTAGCAACAGATCTGTGAAACATCCTGAGGATTCCAGGGAGCTTGGGATTGCCAATTTTTGGTAAGTCCAAAACCGTGGCAGGGTAGGGTAGCGTTAGGGACGCTGGTGGGTTTTCAGCTTTAATAACTAGTAACTAATGCGTCGACATCAAGAGGCACAGTAAGTAGTGAGTGGAAAGAAATAGCGGGTGAAATTGGGTGCCTTTGCACCTCCCGTTAGCGCTCTGGGGGGTGCTAACAGGGGGCGCAAATGGCTTTTCGACCGGGCACGGTGCTGACATCGACTCCTGCCATATTCAGCGGGAGTTTTGCGGCGGCACTACAGCGTTGTGCCCCGATCTCCTTTGCCTGGAGATTGTGATGTCATCGCCGTGCGCATCGTCCCGGTAGCGCCCCGGACACGAAATTGACTTCCGTCCCCTGCAGCAGCGCCGGTCAAAAACACCGACAGCTGCAGGAGGCGTGCATCGGGGTGGTCGGCTGCTTCAGGGGTGATGATTAAAGGCGAGGTGGCTGAGTTAAGTGGAAAAAACTTACCTTTCTTGTTCTAGTTTTTTTTGCGGATTCTTGCCCGCGATCGATCAGCCTGGTACTCTGCTTGAGTGCTGGGCTGATCGCACAGGGTCGCGGCTGCCTTGATGGTCCAAGTAAGTACATTTTAAATTGCAGAGCCTGCAACGATGGCCCTTCCCTTTAAGGGAGGGAAAGAGCCTTTGAACGCGGCAGTGTAGCACGGCTCAGTGTGCAGCGCTGCTGAAGTCTCCGCCCCGTTCTCCAATGTCAGCGCCCTAAGAAGGAAGTGGATGCTTGATTTAGCGCTTCACTTCCCTCTTGGGGCGCTAAAACTCAATTTCGCGGTCGCCGGTGCTAATTAACGCCGGGCGCTAAAGTTAGCTCTCAGGCGATGTTAGTGCCCCAAAATGGTCGATACCAAATTTTTCCCCCATAGATTTGCGTTTGTGTATCAGGTTTATATCTTGAAAATTTTCATATAGCTTACTCAAAATCTAGTCCGTTTGGTTCAAGGCCAGACTGGTGACAACCCTAGGATCAGTGTGGACTACAAGATCCACCTGTGTGGTTTCTCTTTAGCCAGAGAGTGAGGCAGGAGGTGATGGTTGTCAACCAGGACTCAGACGGATTATTACTGGGACAATATCAAGAAACAAGTTAGTAATGATTGCAGATGCTGGTCGATACGGTTCCTCTTCCCCTCCCCTCCCCCTCTGCTCTCCACTTCCCACGCCCCCTCCTCCTCCCCAAATCTATCACAATCTCCTAGTTTCTTTTATTTTTTTCCCCATCAGAGTTAAAAATTCTGTCTCTAATGAGCATGGAATTCTAAAGTTACACAGGAAGCAGATATCAGAAAGGCTTCACCTCACATGATTAATTACAACAATTGTCCTGTGATTTTTAACTCAGGCAATTACTCAAATCCAACGTGACTGCAGCCGTCTTCTAATCAGCCTGAATTAGGAGGCAGATGAAAGGGACAATGACGCTTTTTTTCTTGGTTGTGGTCGGGTACGCAATTTAAAACAATCAAATATCAGGCCTGCATAAACATATCTTTGAAAGCTGTGATGTATTACAGCGGATTGAAAAGATGTGTTCACTAATCACCCGCTGCACACTTATAAAATAAAGAAGAAAAACCTTTGGTTAAAATTACAGTTGAATGGAGTTAGGGTTCTGACTTATAGCACCATGCATCTGTGTCGTGGCTACGCGACGTACTACACAACTTGGCTTGACCACGTTGTGTGGATAATAAAGGGTCGAAATGACCATAAGTGGCAATTGTAACAAATGAATTAGCACCTCTATATGACATTTCTCTGTACACGATTTCAGACATTCACTAACTCGTTTATTTTCTAGCAGGTCTGATTGTTCCTGCTGGCTCAGAACATGCAAGTGAAACATTGCAAGGAGATTAATCTCACTGGATCTCCGTCCAACCCCTGCAGTCCTTGATCGTCCTTCTGTCAGGGAGCTTCATTCCACTGTGTAAGTCTATGAACGTTGTATCAAATGAATGATCAAACAATTGCCAGATTTTCTGGTGGTGACTGTGCTGTCTGTTCAGCTTGCCCATATAAAAGGCACAAAGGTGACCAGGGACATTGTGGAAGTTGCGAAGGCTTGCAGAATTTTTAGGTGTAATTTTACTTTTGATGGGATAGCAAAATACTGCAGATGCTGGAAATCCGAAATAACAACAGAAAATGCTAGAAAAACTCAGCAGGCCAGGCAACATCCGTGGAGAGAAATTAGAGTCGACGTTTTGGGTCTAACTCTTTTTCAAAACTGGAAAGGAAATGAAATAGATTGAAAGGCAGGGCTGGGAGAGAACAAAAGAAGTGGAGAGACATTAAGAGTTATTCAAAATGAGACGAGATGGTGATAGGACTAGTGGAGACAAAAGACGGCTCAGATTAGGTGTGAAATGTTCTGGCAGAATGAGAGACAGCTGCCATGTGGGAGAGAGAAAAAAAAGGAAAGGGGGGAGGGAAAAACCAAAACAAAGGGGTGGATAAAAAATATAAGTAAAAATGTAATAGGGGCCGAGGTTATGATCTGAAATTGTTGAACTCGATATTGAGTCCGGAAGGTTGCAAAGTGCCTAATCGGAAGATGAGGTGCTGTTCCTCGAGTTTACGTTGAGCTTCCGTGGAACAATGCAAGAGGCCAAGGACAGTGAGGTCCGAGTGGGAATGGAGTAGTGAATTAAAATGACAGGCGACCGGAAGCTCGGGGTCACCCTTACAGACTGAACGGCTTTTGATGTTTGATTGCTGTACTTTTTTTGAACGACGAAGCAAATAGACAGTGAGGATAATTACTGACATATGATAAGCATCTGGAGGCAGTGATTCAGAAGCGTGGACAGTTCAGTGGGAGTTTTACAGAATAGCCCCATTGGGCTCTCCAAAATTATAATTAAACAGAATGCCGTCCAGGATCCTATGGTATTTTGGAGAGGAAGAAGCGTTTGAAAGGAGGGATTTAAGGTAAGACTTGCTTGCACCAGAGGCGGATTGCCGGCACCCACCCTTAGCCACGCAGCTGTGTTCATAAGACACCTACTTTGTAATATCTGAGAAAAGAACGCCTTTGCAGGCTGCCCTTTGCTGGGGAGACAGTGAAGGAGTTGTGCTGTCTGCTGACAACCTTCATTGCCCAGGGACTGAACTATCCTGATTTTTGTTTATGCCGCAGGCTCACCCCAAGCTAGCACAGGGCACATCACTCAATCTGCAGTGCACAGAAAATTGAGTGAGGTATAAAACGAGCTGCCAATTCATTATCGCCCATTTTCCATAACCACCGAAGACCGATTTCACCCCAAAATCGTCGACTATTTGCTGATTGACTTCATTATACTATGAGTTTAAGAGATTTGGAACAATATTCAATGATTTCTTTGGCACTAATGCCAGTCTGTTTTATGGAAGCTCTGGGAGGTGTGGTCTATGAAATTGAATACGCCGGGAATTTCGTCATGGGCTTTCCCAATCAGCCGCCATGACTTTGGTGGAAGATCAGCGGAAACGCCGGACATACACGTAAACAGGCTTTCCGCCCATCTCCTGCAGTTATGGCAGATGATTGAGGAAACCTTTGATGAAATTGCAGTTTCAAAGTTGATGTGATATCTACTCACTGGGATTTAGTATCCCTGAAAGCTGCTTTTTATTAACTCTCTTAAAGTATTGGGCTCTAGCAACATAATTGTACAGAAATGCTTTTATTCAGCAGGATAAGAATTAGTTCCAGTATAAAATGTTGTTGTTCATTCAGAAGGGTAAGAGTTGCTCTTTGTGTAACAATGTTCAAAGTTGCAGTTTATTCAGCAGGGTTAGGAAATGAGAGAATCAAAAGCAAAATACTGTGGAAGCTGGAAATCTGAAATAAAAACAGGAAATGCTGGAAATACTCAGCAGGTCAGGCAGCATCTGTAAAGAGAGAAACAGAGTTAATGGTTCAGGTCGATGGCCCTTTGTCAGAACTGGAAGATATTAGAGATCTCGGCCTAGAAATTCGGGTGGTTTGCGCCATCCATTAGCGCCATGAAATGGTGAATAAATGACAGCCAGTGCTCTTCCGCCAGCTGGTGGCGGGTACCACAGCAGCTGCCATTTCCGGCAGGTCGTCAGCAATGCCGTTGCCTGCTATCGGTCAGAGTATTTTAATGAGGTGGAGCGTGACGTCAATCAACATTGAGTTGATGCCAGCTCATCTATTTTGGAGTTCTCAGCTCGCATTGCCGCCCGTGCTAATTCACGCCAGTATTTGCTGCCGCTAAAAGGTCTTTCAGCAGCGTTACTGGCCATGAGGAGTCTGGCAGGACTTATGAGGATGGATGCCGGAATTTCAAATGCCTCCTTTGCCAAGGTTCTTCTTTTAAACTTCATTATTTGCCCATCAGTGGCGGGGGTGAGGTGGGGCGTTGCATTTTCTGCCAGCTTTCTGGGAGGCCCACTGTGTTTGTGGGTCAGTAAATCATTGGGTGAACTCCATTGCAACGATTGAAGATGATTTGTGATAAGATCACTTTTATCTGCATTCATGTTATAAACAAACAAAAAATCTACAAATATCGGGTGGCAGCTAATATTTTTGGAGCATGTACAGCAACTGTTCGGGTCACTCCTTTCTTCCCCACTCCCCTACACTGCGAGCGGGAGACCGAGGTGACCTTTGGCCTCCTTCTGAGAGTAGCGCTGCAAAGAGTGCATCGCACTAGCAAATCAACATCATGCTGATGATAATGAGCTTTTACCAGGCGTAAGAATTTCAGGGGCATTCGCTGGGCAGAGGTTGGGCAAATAACGCAACTCTCCGCCCGCGGATGCTCTTTTCCCGCGTATGTGTGAGATCTGTCAAGTCTTGACAGATTGCAAGTTCCAGGTTTTAGCGCAAGCGCAACGCATGCCTAAACCCGGAACTTGCGCGGCCCTGACGGGCACGTAGACACCTCGTACGCACCCGTAGGGGCCGCAAATTACAGCCCATTCTTATTCAAAGAAACTAGAAAACTGACTGGTGTGAGAAATAGAAATGTCACACTGTGTTGCAGAAGGTATTTTTCTAAGTTCAGAGCTAAAGAATATTTTTGGAGTAAAGTAATTGGAGCGTTACCATGAATCTTATAATCTGGGAGCACTTGTTAGGACATTGTACATGTAAATATACTCTGCATCTGTCTCTAATTCTCCTCTAATTCTGCCCTCTTGAGCATCCCTGATTATAATCGCTCAATCATTGGTGGCCGTGCCTTCTGATGCCTCGGCCCTAAGCTCTGGAATTCCCTCCCTAAACCTCTCTACATCGCTTTCCTCCTTTAAGACACTCTTTAAAACCTACCTCTTTGACCACCTACCCTAATTTCTCCTTCTGTGGCTCGGTGTCAAATTTGTTGTCTTATAATACTCCTGTGAAGAACCTTGGGACGTTTTACTACATTAAAGGCACTATATAAATACAAGTTGTTGTTGTTGTATCAAACCTGTGCTGTACCCAACCTGGAAGTAGTTGATGAATTAATGTAGAGGGAGCTTCACTCTTGTAACTATGCTGTACTTGTCCTGGGAAAGCTTCAGGCTGACACTGCGAGCAAAATGTGGGGGGGAAACTTCCATTTTACACTCTGTAGTAGTGTCATTTTCATCTTGGTGAGTGCAAAAATATACTCAAAAATATAAAAACACAATGGACATGTGACATACTAGAGAAAAAATAGGACCAGAAAACAAAAAAAAACCAGCGCCAACAACAAGATCAGATCAGCTGGAAATCTTGGCCAAGCCAATGTTTAATCTATTTATTTGCCTCTTATTCATTCTGGTTTCTTCTTAAAAGGAGATATTGCCTGGTTTTCAAAGGAAATTGATTGTGAACTTTTAACTGAGCAGGACAGAGTGCTGTCTTGTGATGTTTGAATCTTCCAACTTATTTCTCACGTGGATTTCGAGCTCACACCCTTTTCATTCCAAGTTACTATTGTGGCAAGACACTGCACAGTCTTCATGCAGGTCCTGAGTGGACACAAGTTCACAGCACACAAACTTCCCTAAATTGACAATGTCACTCAGAGGAGGGCACAGGATGGTTGACTTGATAACATAAAATGAATGTTCAATTTTCAATAGCCCGGAAAGGCCACTGAAGCAAACATTATAAATGAGTTCAAAAATGTTTCTGGAGAGAAAGGGGTTTGAGGGATATTGTGAGAAGTCTGGTCAGTGGGGTTGAAATAAAGAATAGATTTGCCTTCCAAAGCTAGGCTTTATTAACTTTAAAATCTGCAGCACATCTTCCCACATCCAGTCCCAACCAAAGCTGGAAAAGAACTGAATTTAAGGTGGCCACAACACATCATGTGATCATCAACTACCAATGAGATTACAACATATATCCCAAGGCAGTTAACAAACAACCAATCACAATACTTTTGCTAAACAAGGAATAATCACCACATTCACCCCTCCTTTTAAAATATACTCCAACCTAAATAACCTTTACAATTTATAATTAATTATATACAACTAAAACTATGCACAACAAGAATAAAACTGTTCACATGACACAATACTAAGTGAACAACAACAAATAGTAACATTGCACATAAGTATTAAGTATCTCTCAACTAAAACAATATACTATAATATTTCAACAATTTTAAAACATTACTATCAATTTAAAAGTCCATTTTCAATCGGTCGACCGGATATCTTGTTCGTGTCGACCTTCTTAACCTTGGTGAAATTCCTTGCCCTCCCACACCAGAAGGCACAGAAGTATCTTCAGCAGGAAGGCTATCCATATCCCGATTTTCAACGGTTTCCGGATTAGAAATCCCATCAGAAGGTAAACTGGGACGGTCATAAACATCTATCAAGGGCTGACCAATAGAAGTATAATTATCTGCAATCGGATTGGAAATATTTGTAGTATCTGTAACAGCATCCACATTATCTGAATCATGACTATTGTTAATATCCTCAGAAGAGGGCTGGCCCCCACAAGGAGCCAAGTCTTTAATTGAAACAGTACTTTCTTTCCCATCTTGGAATCGAATATGAGCATATTGGGAATTTGCCTCCAACAGCTCCACCTCCTCCACCAAAGGATCATATTTTGACAATCTAACATGGCGTCGAAGCAGCACAGGTCCCTGCATAGTAAGCCATGAAGGTACTGAATATCCTGTAGTAGATCTCCGCGGATAGTTAAAGAGCCTTTCATGGGGGGTCACATTAGTAGCCGTTGAAAGCAATGATCTAATGGAATGCAGGGCATCAGGCAGTACCATTTCCCACTGTGTATTCTTAAGGTTCCGGGATGTCAAAGCCAACATAACTGCCTTCCAGATCACCCCATTGTATCGTTCGCACTGTCCATTACCCTGGGGATTATACGGGATAGTTCTACTAGTAGAAATTCCCCGACTCTGAAGGTATTCCTTCAACTGGGAAGACATAAAAGAACTTCCCTGATCCGAATGGATATACGCAGGCATCCCAAAGATGACAAAAAGTTGAGTCAGACATTTAATAACTGTAGCAGCTGATACATCTGCACAAGGAAAAGCAAAAGGGAACCTTGAAAACTCATCCACAACAGTAAGTATATATCGGTTTTGAGTAGTTGAAGGAAGAGGCCCCTTAAAATCGACGCTCAAACGTTCAAAAGGAGAAGTAGCCTTTATAAGATGAGCTCGTTGAGGCTTAAAGAGATTCGGTTTACACCGAGCACAGATAGAACATGATGAAGTCATCCGCTTGACGTCTTCAACTGAAAAAGGCAAGTTCTTACTGCGTACAAAGTGTATCATCCTCGTAACCCCAGGATAACATAAGGCATTGTGAAGATTAATAAGCGTATCTCCGTGAATCACAGAACAATAAGCCCTCGACAGTGCATCAGCAGCAACATTATCCTTCCCCGGATGATAAACTATGTCAAAATGGTAACATGCCAACTCAATCCTCCATCTCATTATTTTATCATTTTTGATCTTTCCAAAATGTTTAACATCAAACATAAAGGACACAGATTTTTGATCAGTTACCAACGTGAAATGTCGCCCCGATAAATAATGTCTCCATTTACGCAATGCTTCTACTATTGCGTATGCCTCTTTCTCTATTGAAAAATGTCTTTTTTCACTATTGTTCAAAGTACGTGAGAAAAAGGCCACAGGTCTTCCATTTTGGTTCAGAGTAGCCCCAATTGCAAAATCTGAAGCATCCGTCTCGATCACAAAGGGAACCTGCTCATCAATAGAATGCACAACTGCTCCTAAAATATCCTTTTTAAAATTCTCAAAACATGTCCTGGCCTCCCATGATAGAGGATATGTCGTAACCCGAATAAGAGGCCGGATCTTCCGTGAAAAATTTGCAATCCAGTTAGAATAATAAGAAAACAGTCCAACAACTCGTTGCAAAGCCTTAGAATTAGTAGGACAAGGTAAATCAATCAATGGTCGCAGACGTTCTGGATCTGGTTTAATTTTGTTTCCCGAGATAATATACCCCAATAGATTTACCTCAGTAGTCGAAAAGATACATTTCTCTTTATTAAAAGTTAAACCAACTTTTTCCGCAGCTTGAAGGAATCTTTCTAAATTAGAATCATGCTCCACCCTTGATTTGCCACACACTGTGATGTCATCTAAGTATGAAAAGGTGTCAGAGAGGGAGTTATCACTTATAAAAGCATCCATTGCCCGTTGAAAACAAGCAACACCATTAGTAACACCAAATGGTATTCGGCAAAACTGATACAGCTTTCCACCAGCCTCAAAGGCCGTATATGGTTGATCCTTCTTAACAATAGGAATCTGATGATAAGCACTCTTTAAATCAATAGTGCTAAAAATCTAATACTGAGATACTTTGTTGATAAGCTCATCAATCTTAGGCAAAGGGTACGCATCTAATTGAGTATACCTATTAATAGTTTGGGAATAGTCTATCACCATTCGTTTCTTGTGTCTCTCGTTAGTCGTGACAACTACCTGTGCTCGTCAAGGCGAACAACTAGGTTCAATGATTCCTTCCAATAAGAGACGTTGAACTTCAGAATTAATAAATTCTCTATCCTGACTACTATATCTTCTTGACTTGGTAGCAATTGGCTTACAATCCGACATCAAATTGGAAAAAAGTGATAATGGAGAAATAGATAAAGAGGTTAATCCACAAATAGATAAAGGTGGCTTAGTCCCTCCAAATGAAAGACTAAGAGACTCGTGTAATTGAAGCACATCATGTCCAATCAAAATATCCGCACAGAGATTAGGCAAAACAGATAGGCGTATATCAGTATACGTATTACCTAGAAGAATCATTTTCACAAAGCAACAACCAGCTATTTGTGAAGTAAGGGTCGTCTGAGCCATACACACCTGATACGTAACAGGCGAAATTTTCAAATGCTTCTCCTTCGCAAACTGAAGACTTATAAAACTCTCAGTACTGCCCATATCTATAAGGGCCTTCACTTCCAACCCATTAACTTGAGCCGTAACTATAGCTTTGTTTAGGCCATGAGCAAATGCAGCAGAAATTGATGCAATAAACGCCCTATCTAAAGGCTGAATAGTCACAGAGGAGGTAGTGGAGGAGGGCCCTCCCACACCAGGAGAGGAGGAGGTAATTGAACCTGATGATTTGCACAAGCGTGCATAATGACCTCTCTTGCCGCATTTACTACACACAGCCTCCCGAGCAGGACACTTCAGACAAGGGTGCCGGATATTCCCACAAAAATAACTCTTCTGAATCCTAGAGGCAACAGCCGCCGAAGTAGAAACTGTTTCAGAATCTAGTAAACCACTCCCATTAAGTCCACATAATTCCTTTTCATCCGAAACTGCCGAAACCATAGTCGCAGGCCGATTAAAAAGAGCATAAGAATCCGAACTTCTCTGAGCCACATCCAATGTAGAAGCTTGCTCAAAAGCACTTTTAAGATCCAAAGTCTTATTTTCTAACAACCGCTGACGAATTGATCTAGACAGTAATCCATTAATAAAAGCATCCCGTACCGATTCTTCCTTATATTCTTCAGCCGTCACGGCCTTATAATTACAGTTAACACTAAGGCACCGAAGTGCTTGTAAATAAGTATCCAAAGATTCTCCCACCTGCTGCCTACGGGCAGATAGAAGGTGACGTGCAAATACCTCATTCTTTGGTTTAACAAAAATCTTTTCCAATGTAGAAATAGCCACTTCATAAGTTTTACAGTCCAAAATATATTTATATACATCCGGAGCAATGTAGTTGATCAGCCTATTCAGCTTATTTAGAGACTCTTGATCCAACACACCCAAAAAGTTTTTAAATGTACAAAACCATTTATCATCCACTCCAGCAGAATTGGGGTCAGCCTTGAATCGTTCTGGTTGAAGATATCGCTCCATTCTAACTTAAAGTTAATAAATTGAAATAAAGAATAGATTTGCCTTCCAAAGCTAGGCTTTATTAACTTTAAAATCTGCAGCACATCTTCCCACATCCAGTCCCAACCAAAGCTGGAAAAGAACTGAATTTAAGGTGGCCACAACACATCATGTGATCATCAACTACCAATGAGATTACAACATATATCCCAAGGCAGTTAACAAACAACCAATCACAATACTTTTACTAAACAAGGAATAATCACCACAGGGGTTGATCTACGAAAATGGCATTGACATTTTTGGGACTAATTTCCTGTTCCTTAAAATACTCTGGCCTAGAAATTCAGTTGGTAGCGCCAGCCGCTAGTGCCTTAAGAGGGCGCTAAGTGGGGCACGAAGCGGCTAGCGCCCGGGCGCGATCTGCGCCTCTCGCGAACTTGAGTGAAGATTTAGCGGCGGCGCAAAACCGCAACGCCCACTCAGCTGTGCGCGCAGACCCTGACGTCATTTCATGGTGCAATGCCCTTGGTGCGCCCCGAACCGGAACTTCAGTGGCACCCCCCTCCTTTCCGCCTGGCGCTCCCAGCGACTGGTTGAGTGGAACGGTTCCCAGTCGCTGTGGGGCTGGGGGGGCGCTATTTAAAGGGGGCTCTTCCTGCATTCTTTGTGGTAGCCATTTTGGACCACTCCTTCTGTGTGAGAGGGAGAGAGATTTGCAGAGAGACAAAGGGAGAGAGCTTTTTGCTTTGACTCAGCGCTCGCACAGGTACTTCTGGCTTCAGCCCAGAGCTTTGCAGTTGGTTGATTTTTCAGTGCCATAGCCTTGAGTGGCCACATATAATGGGGGCTGCAATGGGTGGAAACGTTGGGTTTCTCCATCGCATTGAGAAGGCTCAGAGACGCCGAGAGAGAGTGCCAATCATGGCCAGATGGAGGAGGGCCAACAGGCGTCGGCACAGGAGGCCTTACACTCCCAGGGTATACCGCCAGCACTTCTCCTACCTCAACATGTCTGAGGAGCAGTGCATTCAGAGGCTTTGATTCAGAAGGGAGGTGGTCACTGAGATCTGCCACCTGCTTCAGAGAGATCTGCAGCCTCAGCTGAGGAGCAGGACGTCTCTGTCGGTGGCAGTGAAGGTGACAGTGGCTCTCAACTTCTATGCCACCGGCTCCTTCCAATCCGCTACAGGGGACATTGCCAATGTCTCACAGTTCGCGGTGCATTGCTGCATCCTCCAGGTCATGAATGCCCTCTTCAAAAGGAGGCGTCAGTATATTTCCTTCCCCATGACCCTGGACAAGCAGCAAGAGCATGCAATGGGATTTGCAAGAATAGCGGGCTTCCCCATGGTCCAAGGCGCCATTGACTGCACGCATGTGGCTTTGCGGGCGCCTCTAGAGAATGCCGAGGATTACCGCAACCGGAAGGGGTTCCATTCGTTGAACGTGCAGTTGGTGTGTGACCACAGGCAGCTGATACTAGCTATCAATGCCCGCTTTCCAGGCAGCAGCCACGACGCCTTCATCCTGCGCCAGACTTCTGTGGCAGACATTTTTGAAGCCCCGGCTCACCCAGGAGGCTGGCTTCTCGGGGACAAGGGCTATCCTTTGTGCACCTGGCTGATGACCCCGCTCCGTGCGCCCACCACCCCTGCTGAAGAGCGATACAATGACAGCCATCAAGCGACCAGGAACATCATCGAGCACACAATCGGCGTGCTAAAGCAACGGTTCCGCTGTCTGGACTATTCCGGGGGAGCCCTACAGTACTCGCCTGAGCGAGTCTCCCATTTCGTTGTAGTGCGCTGCATGCTGCACAACCTAGCTATCCTTAGGACTCAGCCACTGCCAGCAGACATTGGAGGACCACCAGAGGAGGAGGGGGAGGAGGAGGAGGTGCACCAAGACGGGAGGGAGGCACAAAGAGCAAGGGCCGTCCGTCAGCAGCTTATTGCAAGTCGATTCTAGGCCCCCTCTCAGGGAATGGCTTGTGCCATTGAAAGAACATGAATGGACCCGCTCCGCAAACCCTGAGCTGGTCAAGGCAACAAATAGTTCAAAGTGCAAACATGCACGATCTGAATAAAGACAATTATTTATTTAACAAACTCTGTGCCCTTCCCGCATGACAAACAAATACAGAGAAACCCCCAAAAAAACCGTCAGACACATAACTGGCTCTCACAACCTGGTGACAATGAACAAAAGAGTTAAACAAAAATGACCATGATCCTAGGCCTTCACAAAAAAAACCAACATTTTGCCACACCTCCTACTTTTTGGCCTGCGAGTGTGACCTGCCTCGCTTGCGAGATTGGCCCCTTCCCGCCCTGCAGCTCCTCCGCAATGGGACCCCAGTGGCTGCAGCAAGGCTCTAAGGATATGGTGTTAAGGAAGCTAAAGGGATTGAAGGTGGACAAATCCCCAGGGCCTGATAACATGCATCCTAGGGTACTGAAGGAGGTGGCCCTAGAGATAGCGGATGCACTAAGGATGATTTTTCAGAATTCATTAGACTCGGGAACAGTGCCGATGGATTGGAGGGTAGCTAACGTTACCCCACTATTCAAAAAGGGGGGTAGGGAAAAAGCAGGTAATTACAGACCTGTAAGCCTTACATCAGTTGTGGGCAAAATGCTGGAGTCCATCATTAAGGATGAAATAGCGGAGCACTTAGCAAATGGGGACAGGATAGGACAGAGTCAACATGGATTTACAAAGGGTAAATCGTGCTTGACTAATCTATTGGAATTTTTTGAGGGAGTAACTGGTAGAATAGATGGGGGAGAGCCAGTAGATGTGGTGTACCTGGACTTCCAAAAGGCCTTCGATAAGGTCCCACATAAAAGATTAGCATGGAAAATTGAGGCTCATGGGATAAAGGGGAAAGTTTTGGCGTGGATAGGGAACTGGCTGTCAGATAGAAAACAGAGAGTTGGAATAAACGGCTCATTTTCTGAATGGCAGGCAGTAACAAGTGGGGTACCACAGGGATCTGTCCTGGGCCCCCAGCTGTTCACAATTTACATTAATGACCTGGATCAGGGAGTCGGATGCAGCATTTCCAAATTTGCAGACGACACTAAACTAGGAGGGGGGGTGGGCTCAGAGGAAGAGACCAGGAAGCTCCAGAGCGATTTGGACAGACTGGGCGATTGGGCGGATAAATGGCAGATGCACTATAATGTGGACAAGTGCGAAGTTATCCACCTTGGGTGCAGGAACGGGAGGGCAAATTATTATTTAAATGGCAATAGATTGGGAGAGGGGGAAGTACAGAGAGACCTGGGTGTTCTTGTACACCAGTCACTGAAGGCGAGCATGCAGGTGCAACAGGCGGTCAAGAAGGCAAACGGTATGCTGGCCTTCATAGCAAAAGGGTTAGAATACAGGAACAGGGATACCTTGCTGCAGCTGTACAGGGCACTGGTGAGACCACACCTCGAGTACTGTGTACAGTTTTGGTCGCCTCATCTGAGGAAGGATGTTCTTGCCATGGAGGGGGTGCAGCGGCGATTCACCAGGCTGATACCAGGAATGGCGGGAATGACCTATGAGGAGAGACTATGTAGTTTAGGGATGTACACACTGGAGTTTAGAAGATTGAGAGGGGACCTCATAGAAGTGTATAAAATTCTGACAGGTCTAGACAGACTGGATGCAGAAGGAATGTTTCCCTTGGCGGGTGAGAACAGAACTAGAGGACATAATTTAAGGATAAGGGCTAAACCATTTAGGACAGAGATGAGGGGGAATTTCTTCACTCAGAGAGTGGTGAACCTGTGGAACTCATTGCCACAGAGGGCAGTGTATGCCAGCTCATTAAATATATTTAAGAGGGAATTAGATATATTTCTACGGGCAAAAGGGGTTAAGGGTTACGGAGAGAAGGCGGGGACGGGATACTGAATTAAAGGATCAGCCATGATCTCATTAAATGGCGGAGCAGGCACGAAGGGCCGAATGGCCTACTCCTGCTCCTATCTTCTATGTATCTATGTATCTATGGAAGGCTGCTGAGGGTCAGATAGTGAGCCGGCAGATGCCCTTGGGGAACGGCCTGGACCAGCTCTGGGCATGGAGGGCCCGGCTGCTGACTGCTCCAACTCTGCTTGGGCGGCAGCAGTCTGTCCTACGGGTGGTGGCAGCTGCAGTGGAGGAGTGACAGTGTTGGCAGCAGGAATGCTGCCAACCTGACAGGGCACAGGGACTCCCTAGTCGGACGAGACACTGGCACTCGCATGGGTCAGCACTGAAACATGCGCAGCAATCTGCTGAAGCACAGACTGCTGGCCTGCGGCGGCGCGGCGAGGGCCCCGGCGAATCCTGGCCGATCCAGCGAGGGTGGCAGCAGTTAGTGCTCGTGTGGACCTGATCTGTGTCTGCATCAGACCAGCCAGTGACTGCATGGCACGACTAAGCACTTGGCTGGAAGCCGCGTGTGCTGCACCTAAGTCCTGCAGACTCCTTGCCTGTGCTGCCCCGACGTCCTGCTGACTCCTTGCCTGTGCTGCCCCGAAGTCCTGTACACTCCTTGCCAGTGACTCTATGGAGTCAGGCATCCTTGCCACTGCAGCCATGAGCTCAGTGTGCCTGCGCTCTGCCTGGGCGCCCATTTCACCAAGGAGCCGCACCTCCTCTGCACTCACTGTAGCAGGACTGGAGGCCACACTCTCCCTCCGGGGAGAAGGCCGCCGAGCTTCCCTACCACCCCCCCCCGCGTTGCTGCAGCCCGCTGGGCCCCGGAGCTTCACCCTCCTCAGACCCTTCCCCCCTGCTCCCCTTCAGGGAAGACGTGTCCCCATCATGGCCATGGGCTGCCTCGGCTGAGGGTGGCACTGATGTTCCGGCTTCCTCTTCCTTCTCCTCGCCTTCTGATTCACTCACAGTGCCAGCTTGAGGGCCCGCCTCCTCACCTGGCGAATCAGCATCTGAAAGCAGGGAGGTACAAGAGTTGCTTTAGTGTGAGGACAGGGCAGCAGCGAGGCAGGCATGAGTGCTGCAATGCACTGCATTGGTTCGATAATGGCAAAGGATGCTGGTGTGAGGCACAATTGGAAAGAGAGAGGTCAAAAAGGTGATGACCTTACCATTGCTGTCCAGAACGGGGTCGGCATCTCCAGTGGCGACGGGGCCAATCAGCCGGCCTGCCATAATCCGTTCCACTCGCTGCTCCAGATCGCTGAGGTCTTTAAGTTCAGGATGGCCTCCCCCGGTCCATTGCTGCTGCCTCCTATTGTGGGCCAGCTTGCCCTGCAAGAGAAAGGATGGGATCTGAGTACAGTGTGAAGCCCTGATCTTGGCTGCACTGCCTCCCATGGTAAAATAGCCCTGACAGTGTGAAGCCCTGATCTTGGCTGCACTGCCTCCCATGGTGGAATAGCCCTGACAGTGTCAAGCCCTGATCTTGGCTGCACTGCCTCCCATGGTGGAATAGCCCTGACAGTGTCAAGCCCTGATCTTGGCTGCACTGCCTCCCATGGTAAAATAGCCCTGACAGTGTCAAGCCCTGATCTTGGCTGCACTGCCTCCCATGGTGGAATAGCCCTGACAGTGTGAAGCCCTGATCTTGGCTGCACTGCCTCCCATGGTGGAATAGCCCTGACAGTGTGAAGCCCTGATCTTGGCTGCACTGCCTCCCATGGTGGAATAGCCCTGACAGTGTGAAGCCCTGATCTTGGCTGCACTGCCTCCCATGGTGGAATAGCCCTGACAGTGTGAAGCCCTGATCTTGGCTGCACTGCCTCCCATGGTCTAATAGCCCGGACAGTGTGTAAAGTGGTGAATGTGCATGTGATTTTCATGAGAGTCCCATAGGTGTTGGATGAGAGCTGGGCATTGGGGCTTTCAGGACCCTTTGGCCATAAAGTGAGGTGCACATGCAGGGGTGAAGAGGTTACTGGAAAGGGTATTCACCCTGACAACCCGAGTGAGGTCGTTGAACTTCTTCCTGCATTGCGTTGGGGTCCTGCTGGAAGTCACTCTGTGTGCCACCTCCCTCCAAGCTTTTCTATATTCGCTGGGCAGCAGCCTCCTGCCACTGTCAGGAAAGAGGATAGGTCGCCTGCGCTCCGCTGCGCCAACCAGAACCTTCAGGACCCCCTCACTGAAGCGCTGCGCTCGCTCCCTGGCCTACTCCATGGTCGTAGGCGTAACGATGTTGCAGCAGGTCTGTCCAGGCCTAGAATCAGGGCTCCAATGTGCAGGGCGTGGCTGCAATCAAATCGACCCTCCCCCTTTAAGAGGTCACCGGCGCCAGCGTGTCTGTCTGCAATCGATAACTCGCCGCACCTGCGCTGCGCCCGCCCTCGGTGGTAGCACCTCGGCTCGCCGGCTTAGCGCCTTAGGATAGTCGTGCACCGCCTGTTTTAGCGCAGCAACAACCTCTTGGGGCGACGCAACTCAATTTCGGTGAAGGTGGCGCTAACTTGCATCGGGCGCTAAATTTAACGCACGCTCGACTATAGCGCCCCAAACGTGGCGATACTGAATTTCTAGGCCTCTGGCCCGTATTTTCCGATCGGTGGCTTCCTGCGTGCAGAAGGATTATAGAGGCAATTCAGTGGTTGTTAAGGGCCTTAAGGGCCTATCCCGCCTCTTGGAGGCGGGACGGAGACGGGATCAGAAACCACGCATTTGGGAAAATTGCTTGGAGGCGGGATGGAGGCCACACGCCTCCATTCCCGCCTCCTCGGGCCTGGCAAAATCGAGCCCTTCCACTCCTGGTCCTCTCCAACTCAAAATGCGCAGGGCCCACGTATCCCAGAGGTGCAGGCGGTTCGCAGCATCCCTGGGATCACGTGGGCCATGGGGAGCCAGTCAAAGACGGGAATCTCCCTTCATACACTTGACAGATAGACCTGTCAAATATATGAATGGAGATCACCCCAAAAACACTTTAAAACATTAAATAACGTTTTTTTTAAATCACATTTTTAAAATGAGTTGAAATTACAATAAATTGAATATTTTAAACAAAAATTAAACTTTTTGAAAAAAGTAATTGACGATTTTTACGGGGCTAAAAATTAACTTACCTTTTTTCAAAAGTATTTTTAAATGACAAATGACAAATGAGTGAAAAAATATTTTAAAACTTTTTTTCAACTCTTATGCTGGTAAAAGCAGGCCTTAGGCCTTTTACCAGGCGTAAGATTTCTAAGGGTTTTCTGCGGGCGGAGGTTCTCCAGAAAGCGGAACTATACGCCCACAGAGGCCCTTCTCTAGCGCAGGCGTCCAATCTCTCAAGAGCATTCTTGACAAATCAGAAGTGCCGGTTTTCAGCGCGTGCGCTTGGCATGCCTGAAACCGGCATTTCTGATGTCCCTATGGATGTGTATACAGCGCGTACACACCCGTAGGCATCAGAATATACGGCCCTATGTTCTTATTCTAGACTGCCTGCACCACCTCATTCTGTGCGAATGGATTTTACTTCTGTTCTTTAGACTGTGCCCCTTTGGCTGTAGTTTATCCCATTCAATGTATTCCAAGCTCATTCCAAACATGTTTTTCAATTCAAAAGAAAAATCTGTTAATCTTTTTAAAGTCTTTATTATTTACAGGTAGTTTCTAGAGACATCAGTATACGGAGTCTGGCCAGTGTAAGTAAACTCCAGAGCATGTTCAGTGCAATATTAACTTCAGTTATACTGTATGGAAAATGGTTGGTGCGATAGTAACCTCAGTTACACTCTACAGATGATTTCAGTGAGATAGTAACCTCAGCTGCATAGCGTGGTCAGTGCAATGGTAATACCAGTTACCCTGTACAAAGCATTTGTTGTCAACAACGATTGTGGCTCATCCAGGACTGGATGTCGGACAAGCAACCTGACATCACAGATTCAGCGGAGGGATTGAGAGAAGTGTTGGACAGGTATAGCTGGGCGCCTTTAGTGTACATGTGGAAGCTGACCTCATGTCATCGGATGATGTTGCCAAGGGGCAGCATGTAGATGAGGAAGAGGAGGGGGGCAAGAATAGGTCCTTGGAGAACTCGAGAGGTAATGGGGGAAAATTCAATGGTGCCCCTTTGGGGCGCTAACGTCGCCGGGGCGCTAAAATTAGCGCCCCGGCTCCGTAAATTCAGTAGTAGCGCCCCAACTCGCCAAGGCTTCTTCGGCAGCACCTTCCAAACCCGTGACCTCTTCCACCTAGAAGCACACAGCAACAGGCGCATGGGAACACCACCACCTCCAAGTTCCCCTCCAAGTCACACACCATCCTGACTTAGAAGTATATCGTCGATCCTTCATCGTCGCTGGGTCAAAATCCTGAAACTCCCTCCCTAACAGCACTGTGATAGAACGTTCACCACACGGACTGCAGCAGTTCAAGAAGGCGGCTCACCACCACCTTCTCAAGGACAACTAGGGATGGGCAATAAATGCTGGCCTTGCCACTGACGCCCATATCCCATAAGTGAATAAATTTAAAAAAAAGCAGAAGGCAGGGTGCTACTGGAAGTGCTCCCCCTCCTTCTTGGGGCGCTACCAGTGAATTTTGCGGCACTACGTGCAACAGCGCCACGCACATCGGCACGTAGCGCTGCATCATTGCAGGCCTCCCTCCCCTGATTAAAGGGGCAGGGCCTAGCGCTGTGCACACCAAGGCCCTGCTGGACCACCAGGGAGCGGGGTGCCTGGAAAACAGCCCGGCACTCAAGAGGAGTGCTGGGGAGTGATCCCGGCCAGCACCCCAAGAAAAAAGCAGAAGGGAGCAGGTGCTGGCAGTCGGCCAAAAAAAAAGGCCGCCCAACACCTGGGGGGAAAAATTCAGTTGGTAGCGCCACCCGTTAGCGTCTTAAGAGGGCTAAGTGGAGCCCGGGCGCAGCGATATCTGCGCCTCTCGTGAAATTGACCGGACATTTTGCGGCGGCGCTGAACAATACCGCCCGAGCTCCTGCGCGCGCAGATCTTGACGTCATTCGAGAGTGCAACACCCTTGGGGCGCCCCGGACCGGAAATTGAGTGGCGCCCCCCTCCTTTCCGCCTGGCGCAACCAACGACAGGTTGACTGGAACGCTTCCCAGTCGCTGTGGGGCTGGGGGGTGCTATTTAAAGGGGGCCTCTTCCTGGCTTTTGTGTGGTAGCCATTTTTGCACCACTCGTTCTGAAAGAGAGAGAGAGATTTTGAGAGAGACAAAGAGGGAAAGAGAGACTTCTGCATTGAGTCAACGCTGTCTGAGGTAGTTTTGGCTTCTGACCATAACTTTGCAGGTACTTTGCTTTTTGACCTTCATAACTTTGATTGCCTAAATACTATGGGGGCTGCAATGGATGGGAACGTCGTCCTTCTCCATCACATTCGGAGGGCACAGAGACGCAGAGAGAGAGAGTGGCAATCATGGCCAGATGGAGGAGGGCCAACAGGCCTCGGTACAGGAGACCTTACCCTCCCAGGGTTTTTCGCCAACAGTTCTCCTACATTAATATGTCTGAGGAGCACTGTTTGCGAAGGCTGCGCTTCAGCAAGGAGGTGGTCACTGAGTTCTGCCACCTGCTTCAGCCAGATCTGCAGCCTCAACTGAGGAGCAGGACGGCTCTGTTAGTGGCAGTGAAGATAACAGTGGCTCTCAACTTTTATGCCACCGGCTCATTTCAATCAGCTACTGGGGACATTGCCAATATCTCCCAGTTCATGGTGCATTGCTGCATCCGTCAGGTAACAAATGCCCTCTTTAAAAGGAGACGAGAGTACATCTCTTTCCCCATGACCCCGGACAAGCAGCAAGAACGCGCAACGGACTTTGCGATGATAGCGGGCTTCCCCATGGTGCAGGGCGCCAGTGACTGCACGCATGTGGCTTTGCGGGCGCCGCAAGAGAATGCCGAGGATTTCCGCAACCGAATGGGCTTCCATTCCTTAAACGTCCAGTTGTTCTGTGACCACAGACAGCTGATACTCGCTGTCAATGCCCACTTTCCTGGCAGCAGCCACGATGCCTTCATCCTGCGCCAGACTTCTGTGGCAGACCTTTTGCAGGCACTGCATCACCCAGGAGGTTGGCTTCTCGGGGACAAGGGATATCCTCTGTGCACCTGGCTGATGACACCGCTCCATTCACCCAGCACCCCTGCTGAGCTACGATACAACAAGAGCCATCAAGCTACCAGGAACATCGTTGAGCACACAATCGGCGTGCTCAAGCAACGGTTCCGCTGTCTGGACCATTCTGGAGGAGCCCTGCAGTACTTGCCTGAGAGAATCTCCCACTTTGTTGTTGTGTGCTGCATGCTGCATTACCTTGCAATCCTCAGGACCCAACCAATGCCACCAGGCTTTGGAGCACCAGCAGAGGAGGAGGGGGAAGAGGAGGAGGAAGGTGAGGAGGATGATCATTAGCAGCACCAAGGCGGGAGGGAGGCACAAAGTGGAAGGGCCGTCCATCAAAGGCTCATTGCAAGTCACTTCTAGGCCCCCTCTGAGGAAATGGCTTCTGCCATTCAAACAACCTGAATGAAACCATCCCGCAACCCCTAAGCCAGTCAAGGCAACAATGATTGCAAAGACCAAACATATACATTTTGAATACAGACACTTCTTTATTTCACAAACTCTGTGTGTCTCATCTCCACATGACAAAGTAATGGAAAGAAACACAAAAAAAAGCTGTCATTCACATAACTGGCTCTCACAACCTGGAGACAATGTCCAAAACAGTTACAAAAATTTGACCACGAACCTCGGCCTTCAATAAAACAATGAAAAACATTTTGTCACACCTCCTACTTTTTGCCCTTCGAGGGTGATCTGCTTCCCTTGCGAAATACCCCCCTTCCCACCTTGCAGCTGCTCCGTAATGGGACCCCAGTGGCTGGAGCAAGGCTGGGGGAAGGCTGCTGAGTGTCAGAAACTGAGACTGCAGATGCCCTTGAAGGACGGCGTGGACCAGCTCTGGGCCTGGAGGGCCCGGCTGCTGACTGTACCAACTCTGCATGGGTGGCAGCAGTCTGTCCTACAGGTGGTGGCAACTGCAGTGGAGAAGTGCCAGTGGTGGCAGCAGAAATGCTGTCATCTTGAGAGAGGACAGCAACTCCCTGCTCAACCGACACACTGGCACTCCCATGGGGCAGCACTTCAGCATCCGGAGCAATCTGATGGAGCACAGATTGCTGGCCTGCTGCGGCGCGTTAAGAGCCCCGGGGAAATGTGCCCGATCCAGCGAGGGTGGCAGCAGTCAGTGCTTGCGTGGCCTCAATCTGCGTCCGCATGAGACCAGCCACTGACTGCATTGCAGCACTAAACATTTGCGTGGCAGCCGCCTGTGCTACAGCAAAGTGCTCCACACTCCTTGCCAGTGATTCAATGGATTCGGGCAACCTTGCCACTGCAGCCATGAGCTCAGTGTGCCTGTGCTCAGCCTAGGCGCTCATTTCAGTGAGGGCCCGCTCCTCCTCTGCGTCCAGTGCAGCAGGACTCGAAGCCATACTCTCCTTCCGGGGAGAAGGCCCCCAACCTTCACTACCCCCATCGCGTTGCTGCAGCCTGCTGGGTCCTGGAGCTTCACCCTCTTCAGACCATTGCCCCCTGCTCCCCTCCAGGGAAGGCGTGTTCCCAATGTGGGCATGGGCTGCCTCGGTAGAGGGTGGCGCTGATGGTCCGGCTTCCTCTTCCTCCTCGCCTTCAGCTTCACTCCCACTGGCAGCTTGAGGGCCCATCTCCTCACCTGGTGAATCACCATCTGAAAGCAGGGAGGTACAAGAGTGGCTTTAGCGTGAGGACAGGGTGCGTGCAAGGGAGGCATGAGTGCAGCGATTTGGTGATTTGGATTGAAAGTGTCAAAGGCTGCTGTTGTGAGGAATAAGTGGAAGGAAGTTCTGGAAAGTTAGGAACAAAGAGAGCTAAACGTAACAGAGAACACCCAACCATTTATCTCCTGTGACAGCGCCACCACAGGTGGGAGGAGAACACACAATAGAACACACAATACATAACATTTCCTCCCCTCTTAAATGGAAGGTCCACATTATTCCTCAACAGGTAAGTTACTTTCAATGCACTCAACGAACCTAGGGTAGAGGTAGACTGCCTCAACCCCTGACCTTACCCTGGGGTTTATTCTGCCCCAGTCTTGTGGCTAAGTCACTAAACCTACAGATCCAAGCGTCTTGGAGGCCGCCGTTCTCTGACAGGATACCGACGGTCATCGCTGGCTTCCACAGCAGTAGGCATTGACACAGGCCTGGATGGAGAAGGTGCCTGTGTCAGTCGAAAGTCAGGAGTTTGCACAGGTGGAACAGTCTCTTTGACTTCCTGTGTTGGAGAAGAGCACTGTGGCAAGGGATGCTGGTTTGCGGTATCATCCGGAAACAGTTCAGGCCAACCAGCCATTGGAGCCTCTGTGGCTGTCTCTGCTCCTAGCAACAGTTGATCTGTGTGTCTTCTCCAGTCTCAACCATGTAAGACACAGGGCCCGTCTGCGCGATCACCGTAGCAGGAACCCATTTCGGTCCAGTGTTGTAGTTTCGAGCTAGGACGTGCTCTCCCGGATGAAACCGTCTCTCCTTGGCTCTTTTCTCTCTCTTTTCAACTTGAGCTTGTTGTTGACGATGGACAACCTGCTCTGCCCTTGGAGGTTTGAGTAAGTCAAAACTTGTCCGCAACTGCCTCTTCATCATGAGCGAAGCAGGGGAAGTTTTGGTTGTGGCATGCGGCTCGTTCCTGTAGGACAACAGGAAGCTGTTCAGACATTGATGGATTGAGCCCTGACCTTGCGATGCCTTCAAGGCGTGCTTCAAAGTTTGCACGAACCTTTCTGCCTGGCCGTTAGTAGAGGGATGATAGGGCGCAGACCTGATGTGTTGGACACCATTCACATGCAGGAAGGTTGCAAACTCCTGTGATACAAATTGTGGACTGGGGAAGTAGTTTGCATGAACAGAAGGGTCGAGGGTGGGTTTTTTGAGGTGGGAATGATTAATGCCATTTTGAAAGGGAGGGACACAGTACTTGAGTTGTACTAGTCATGGGGGCCAGCAAGGGAAGCAAGGGAAGTTGGGTGGTCAGCAGTTTAGTGGGAATGGGAGTCAAGGGAGCAGGAGGTGGGCCTCATGGACAAGAATAGCTCAGAAAGAGTATGAATGGAGATAGAATAGAAACAACAACAACTTATATTTAGACACTGTCTTTAACGCAGGAAAACACCCCAAGGCACTTCATAGAAGCATAATCAGACAAAAACTGACATTAAGCCAAAGAAGGAGATAGTAGGAGTTGTGATTAAAAGCTTGATAAAATAGATAGGTTTTAAGGAGCGTCTTAAAGGAGGAGAGAGAGAGATGGAGAGCGAGAACGGTTTAAGGAAAGAATTCCGTAGCTTATGACCTAGATGGCTGAAGGCACAGTCGTCAGTTGTGGTGCAAAGGCAGTGAGGGGATGCGTAAAAGGTCAGAGTTCTTGGAGGATTGTAGGACTGAAGGAAGTGACAAAGATAGGGAAGGATGAGGCCATGAAGGGATTTGAGCATGAGGATAAGAATTTTAAGTTTGAGGCGTTGTTGGACCAAGAGCTAATCTAGGTCAACGAGTACAGGGATGCTGGGTGAACAGGACTTGGTGCAGGTTAGCATACAGGCAACAGAGTAATGGATAAAACTAGAGAAAGATGCGGCTTCAGGGCTAGGACAGGGAGGAACCTTGGGGGAGGTTTGGCTTGGTGGACAAGGGTGGGGGGAAGGAGAGGAAAACGATGCAGCAGAGGAACTTGAATGGATGGTCTCAATTTTAGTGACAAAGTACAAAGAAGTAGACTTCAACGTAGGGGGTGTGATTAAGAAGTTTGCAGATGATACATGGCCATGTGGTTGATAGTGAGGAAGAAAGCTGTGGACTGCAGGAAGATAGCAATGGATTGGTCAGGTGGGCAGTATAATGGCAAATGGAATTCAATTGGAGAAGTGTGAGGTAATGCATTTGGGGAGGGCTAACAAGGCAAGGGAATGCACAATAAATGGTAGGATACTGAGGGATGGTGGATCGATGGATCAGCTTCTGACTCAGAATATGGCCGTGCCATTCTTTCTGTCCTTTCCAAAAACAAATCAAGGCTGTAAACAACAACAACAACTTGTATTTATATAGCACCTTTAACATAGTAAAACGTCCCAAGGAGCTACACAGGAGTGTTTTAATTTGATACCGATCCACATAAGGATAAATTAGGGCAGGTGACCAAAAGCTTGGTCAAAGAGGTAGGTTTTAAGGAGCGTCTTAAAGGAGGAAAGAGAGGTAGCGAGGCGGACAGGTTTAGGCAGGGAATTCCAGAGCTTAGGGCCTAGGCAACAGAAGGCACGGCCACCAAAGGTCGAGAGATTATAATCAGGGATCCTCAAGAGGGCAGAATTAGAGGAGCGCAGATATCTCGGGGGGAATAAAAGGTGATATTAGTGTATACGTTACCTGTGGATTATCAGTCAAGCCACGACCACTGATGAAAACACTGCCTTTCGAGCTACTGTAGAAGCTAACAGCCCAGGCTGGCACTAGTGCCAATAGTTGGCATGAAATACCACATAGGACCTCCTGCCCATTGAAGGTTGCACGGCAACAATTCCACCTTAAATTAGGCACTAGTGGACTGATTAAAATATGATCACTCAGACATGCAGGATTTTATTGAACAATTAAAATATAATTATACCTCATGTCGCAGGAATGAGTCAGCTATCCAGAGCTGATGTTTTCCCAGAGATCAAATTACCGTTTTAGAATGGGGAATTTTTTTCCACCGAATTCTCTGTAAACATTAACATATCATGAAAGATTCATGAAAGGTTTCTGTGGAGATAATTGTTTCTCGGAGAGGAATCCTGCCTTATCTCTATTAACTCTGATTAAAATCCCAGCACTCAATTGGAGGGAGGGGAAATTGCACACTGTGGGGAATTAGAGAACCAAAGGAAGAGATAGTCTCAGTCCTCAAGGAAAAGGAACAGTGTTATCAGTCAATTATGTCAAATGAAGTGGGGAGGAGAGAACTTTACCCTTTTAATTACATGATGAGCCTTTCATTCACCCCCCTGCCCACCAAAGTGGGTATATGGTTAGTATTCCTTTTTTGATTATCTGAAGGACAAAATTATTTCAAAGCTGTTCACCCTGGCAGGAGGATGTTGGTAGCTTTAATGTGTAGTGAACAACAGCTCGCATTTATATAGCACCGTTAACACAGTAAAATGTCCCAAGGCACTTCACAGAAGCTTAATCAAACAAAAAGATTGACACCGATCCAAATTGGAGACATTAGGACAGGTGGCCAGAAGCTTGATCAAAGAGGTAGATTTTCAGGAGCGTCTTAAAGGAGGAAAGAAAGGTAGAGAGGCGGAGAGATTCAGGGAGGGAATTCCAGAGCTTGGGGCCTAGACAGCTGAAGGCACGGCCCCCAGTGATAGGGCAAAGGAAGTCAGGGATGTATAAGAAGCCAGAATTGGAGGAACGCAGAGTTTTCGGAGGTTTGTAGGGCTGGAGGAGATTACAGGCATTGGGAGGGGCAAGACCATAGAGAGATTTTAACAAAAGGTAAGATTATAAGTTAGAGGTGTTGATGGACCAGGAGCTAATGTAGGTCAGCGAGTACAGGGGTGATGGGTAAATGGGACTTGGTGCAGGTTAGGATATGAGCAGGAGGATGTGGATGAGCTGAAGTTTATGGAGGGTAGAAGATGGGAGGCGGGCCAGGAGAGCGATAGAATAGTCCAGTCTAGAGGTAATCAAGGCACGGAGGAGGGTTTCAGCAGCAGATGAGCTGAGGCAGGAATGGAGTCAGACGATGTTATGGAGCTGGAAGTAGGCAGTCTTGGTGATGAAGCGGCTACGTGGTCGGAAGCTGATCTCAGTGTCAAATACGACACCAAGGTTGCGAACAGTCTAGTTCGGCCTCAGACAGTTGCTACAGAGAAGGATGCAGTCGATGGCTAGGTAACAGAGTTTGTGGTGGGGAGTGGAATCAATTGAAGAGTTTGTTTTGTTTGTGCAGTTATATCAAGTGAGAGTTTTTGTGTGTGATGTGCCTCAATGAATCCGAGACTCGACGTTAACGGAGCAAAGCAAGGCTTTTATTAACTCAGAAAGTAATACACATTGGAGCAGTGTCTCTCATCCAGAGATCTGCTGTACTGCTGTGAGACACGCTGGGGCTTGCTTAAGTAGGGGCCAGGTATGGGCGGAGCCCTACACACAATACAATACAGGTAAGGAAATGAAACTGAAACAAAACTAAACACAGGGAATACAGTGCCTGATGAATGGCATATTTCATCACATTCACCCCTTCTACAGATTTAGTCTGTTCGGGGGTTTGATAGTCCTCTGTGACCGACGTAGCTGTTGTGGTGCCGCGGGTGTCGGCTGGGTGTCCCCGGTGGCCTCCTGGGTCTCTGCCGGGGGTGCCGCCAGGGTTGTTGAAGGGGTAGTTGGTGGGGGCACCGTTGGTCGATGTTCTTCCGGGGGTGGTGAAAGGATAGTGGGTGGGTAAGAATTGCTGTGATCGTTGTTGCTGTTGTTGTCGTGGTTGTTGTCGTTACCGGCTGGGGCGACATCTTTTATGGACACGGTGTCCTCCCTTCCGTCGGCATGCCGGACATACGCGTATTGGGGGTTGGCGTGGAGTAGGTGCACTGACTCCACGAGGGGGTCCGTCTTGTGGCCCCTCACATGCCTTCGTACAAATACCGGACCTGGGGTGGAGAGCCATGATGGCATGGATACGCCTGAGGTGGATTTCCGGGGAAAGACAAACATTCGTTCATGAGGCGTGGCATTAGTGGCAGTACACAATAGCGACCGTATCAAATGGAGCACATCTGGGAGGACTTCCTGCCAGCGGGAGATAGGGAGGCCCTTGGTCCTTAGAGCTAGAGTGACTGCTTTCCATACTGTCCCGTTCTCTCGCTCCACCTGGCCATTACCCTGGGGGTTGTAGCTGGTGGTACGGCTCGTGGCGATCCCCCTGGACAGCATGTACTGGCGTAGCTCTTCACTCATGAAGGACGCCCCCCCTATCCGTATGGATGTAGCTCGGCATACCGAACAGGCGGAACAGGCTGTTGAGGCATTTAATGACCGTGGCGCTGGTCATGTCTGGGCAGGGGAAGGCGAATGGGAAATGGGAGTATTCGTCCACAATGTCCAGGAAGTAAACATTGCGGTCGACTGACGGGAGGGGGCCCTTGAAATCTAAGCTGAGCCGCTCAAAGGGCCATGTAGCTCTGATTAAGTGGGCTCTATCTGGGTGGTAGAACCGAGGCTTGCACTCAGCGCAAGTGCGGCAGTTCCTGGTCAGAGACCGAATTTCCTCAATCGAGTAGGGTAAGTTGCGGGACTTTATGAAGTGGAACAGCCGTGTGACCCCTGGGTGGCAGAGGTCGTTGTGGAGGGTCTGTAGCTGATCCCCGGTGGCGCTGGCACACATCCCTCGTGAGAGGGCGTCAGGGGATTCGTTAAGGGCCCCTGGCCGGTAAATGATGTCATACTCGAAGGTGGAGAGCTCGATCCGCCACCTAAGAATCTTATCATTTTTAATCTTCCCCCTCTGTTTATTATTGAACATAAACGCTACCGACCGCTGGTCGGTAAGTAGGGTGAAGCGTTTGCCGGCTAGGTAGTGCCGCCAGTGGCGCACTGCCTCCACGATGGCTTGGGCCTCCTTTTCCACGGAGGAGTGTCTGATCTCAGGCCCTTGGAGGGTCCTCGAGAAGAAAGCCACGGGCCGCCCCGCCTGGTTGAGGGTGGCCGCCAAGGCAAAGTCAGACGCATCACTTTCCACTTGAAAGGGAGTGTTCTCGTCCACTGCCTGTAGCATGGCCCGCTCAATATCCCGCTTAATGCTTTTGAAGGCGGCGTGGGCCTCAGCAGAGAGCGGAAAAGAGGATGCTTTCAAGAGGGGGCGGGCTTTGTCGGAGTAGTTGGGGACCCATTGGGCATAATAAGAAAATAACCCCAGGCACCTTTTCAGGGCTTTGGGAGTGTTGGGCAGGGGCAGCTGCTGTAGGGGGCACAATCGGTCGGGGTCTGGTCCGATTTCCCCATTCTCCACCACGCTGCCTAGTATGCAGAGGCGCGTGGTGTTGAAAACGCACTTGTCCTCGTTGTAAGTGAGGTTGAGTTTTTGTGCGGTTTTCAGGAACCTCTCGAGGTTCGAGTCGTGATCCTGCTGGTTGTGACCGCAGATGGTGACGTTGTCGAGGTAGGGGAAGGTTGCCTGCAAGTGGTGGTCATCGACCATGCGGTCCATCTCCCTCTGGAAGACCGAGACCCCATTCGTCACCCCAAAGGGGACTCTGAGGAATTGGTAGAGGCGTCCGTTCGCCTCGAAGGCGGTGTACGGGCGGTCCTCTGGTCTGATAGGGAGCTGGTGGTGCGCTGGCTTGAGGTCGATGGTGGAGAACACCCGGTATTGGGCGATTTGGTTCACCATCTCGGATATGTGGGGTAGCGGGTAGGCGTCTAGCTGGATGTATAGATTAACCATCTGGCTATAATCTATCACCATCCGCTTCTTCTCGCTACCCCTCACTACCACCACTTGGGCGCGCCACGGGCCGTTGCTGCGTTCGATAATGCGCTCCTTCAGGAGCCTGTCTACCTCGGTCGCGATAAACTGCCTGTCCTCCCAGCTGTACCTCCTGCTTTTGGTCGCTATTGGCCGGCAGTTGGGAGTAAGGTTCGCGAATAGCGAAGGCGGCTTTACCTTCAGGGTAGCCAGACCGCACACTGTGAGGGGCGGCTGGGACCCACCGTAATTGAGCGTGATGCTTTGGTGGTGGCACTGGAAATCCAGGCCCAAGATCACGCTCGCACATAGATTCTTCATGATTAGTAATTTAAAATTATCGTACACAGTTCCGTTAACGGACAATTGTACCGTGCAGTAACCCATAATGGTCGATGTCTGGGTTTTATCAGCCATAGAGATGGTGCCCCGAGCAGGGACCACCGTTAGAGAGAGTTGTTGTGCTAGTTCAGGGTGGATAAAACTCTCCGTGCTTCCACTGTCAATTAAACATTTAACCCCGCACCCGTTTACCTCGATGTCCACCATTGATTTGGATAGCGGGTGCAGCCTGGTCTGGTCCACTGTGACCGATGCCACTGTAGGGCCCTGATCGAGACAAGATGGCGTCCACGCTGTCTGCTCACAAGATGGCAGGCCCCACGAGGTCGGGCAAGATGGCGTCCAAAATGGCCGCTCCCACGGCGCACACGCGGCGGTGGCGGGTTTTCCAGCGGGGTTCCCTCTGCACACCTTCCCGAAGTGCCCCTTCTTACCACACTTAAAGCAGGTGGTGCCTTTCGCCGGGCACAGGTTTCTGATGTGCTTCGGCTGCCCACAGAAGTAGCAGTTGGGGCCCCAACGCATCGCGGCTGTCGTAGGGCTTCTGGGGGGAGAGCGGGGCCCCAACGGTGTCGGGCTGCCGGGCGGGGAAGATGCCTTCCAAGATGGCGGCGCCCTTGGTGCACACGTGGCGGCGTGGGCGGCGCGGGCCGAAGAGTAGGCGTCCGAGTTTCTCTGGGCCACATCCAGGGATCGCGCTGTGTCCACAGCCTGTTTCAGGTCCAATCCCGTTTTTTCCGGTAGTCTCTGCCGGATGTAAGTGGAGCTGAGGCCTGCGATAAAGGCATCACGAACAAGCTCATCAGTGTACACTGCGGCTTTTACATCTTGGCACTTGCAGTCTTTGCCAAGCGTTTTCAGCGTGACTAGGAACTCATCCAGCGATTTCCCCAGGTCGCTGTGTGCGAGTAGCGAGCAGATGCCCAGCGTACACCTCGTTCGTAGGCTGCTGGTAATGCGCCTTTAGGATGTCACAGGCGGCCGGGTACGTGTCGGCGTCTTGGATGAGGGGGTAAACCCGGTGGCTTACCCAATTCCGCAGGATTCCGAGTTTCATACTCTCAGCATCCGTAGCGCCTGTGATGGCTGCGGAATTGTCCAGGAAGAATTCCATACACTTAAACCAGTGTCCGAATCATGCCGATGCGTCCGAAGCATGCGGGTCCAAATCCAAACGTTCGGGTTTCAAGAGTTGGTCCTGAGTTAATAAAATTGATGTACCTCAATGAATCCGAGACTCGACGTTAACGGAGCAAAGCAAGGCTTTTATTAACTCAGAAAGTAATACACATTGGAGAAGTGTCTCTCATCCAGAGATCTGCTGTACTGCTGTGAGACACGCTGGGGCTTGCTTCAGTAGGGGCCAGGTATGGGCGGAGCCCTACACACAATACAATACAGGTAAGGAAATGAAACTGAAACAAAACTAAACACAGGGAATACAGTGCTTGATGAATAGCATATTTCATCACTGTGTGTAGTTTCATATTTCTGCTCTTCAGTAAATGATCTATGTGTTCATTGAAGTTGGCTACAAAATCAATGGCTATCACATTTTTACTGTGATAGTCATGCATTGGTTGGTGATTTGTAGAGACCATGTGATGTAGGGCTGATGGATATGGAATTTGGTTCTGTTTCTCGGCATTCTTTTGGATAGGAGCTGCTTATCACCTCCATTTCATAGTGTCAATTTGCTGATCCTGCCCTCCCAGTGGAAAGCATTGGTCAGGGATATAGCCATAACAATTCAGCACCGATTCTGCTACCTGCATCTTCGAGCACAATTCTCTGGTAGGGATTGGTTAATTTACTGTTATACATGATTTCATTTTGCCCAATTGTTCTGTTGCACCGTTGTTGAAGGCACTGACTCTTGCAGTGGTACCATTCCATGGGTACTGAGAACCCTTCAGTATTTCTTCAATCTCATCATTCTCCACTTTGGAGCCTGGATAGTGAGTGCTGGCAGGCTATTCAATTCAGAGGGCATCCCAATCCTACCCTCACCTGACACCCATACAGGTGCAGTTTCTAACCAGAGCATTATGGATCAGCAATCCTGGTCAATATTTCCCCTCCCAAACTCATGGATACTAAAGTCAATTCTTGTATCCCTACCATTGCCTGGCTACGATCAGCTAACTCATCGCAGACTGAGAATCAAACCTTTGACCCTTTTGTCTGTATAGCTGAGTTACATGCTCGCATCACCAACCGAGCCATCAGGGAGCTATATATTAATTATCATTGTAATTAGATTCCATTACAACAAAATAATGTGTAATAATTAGGAAGGTATTGCTGTGAATTAGTATTGTAATTACTGAATTATCCAAGTGTAATCACAGCCTTATTAAAATAAAACAACAAAGTGTAATTGAGTTAAGCAATATACTCCATATGGAGTACAAATTGGACTGGGAGTAATTTAGTTTAGGGCTAAATCCAAAATATTTGGGGCCCAAATTCTGAGATGCCAGAGCCCCAGGTGTTCTATAATGCACGCTAAGTTCCAGTAGAATTGGCTTATGGCAGAAGATGTTCCACACTCAAATGATGCATGTAATGCAAGTGACAGGATAATGAGGGCCAAAGCTGCTGTCCCTGAAATTTCACCATTTACACCAGAATTGCACCTGACTGGAGAAAAGCGATAAGTTACCTGTGTGACTTGTCAAATCAGTAAGCAGGCAGTGGAGACTTTATGGGTAGAATTAAGAAATAGAAAATGATTTAAGACTGTAGTGGGAGATGTGTATAGGCCTCCTGGTAGCAGCTGTGAAGTGGCAGAATGTATATATGCAGAGATTAGACAATCATGTAGTAAAGGCAAAGTGGTTTTAATGGGGGATTTTAACTTTCATATAGATTGGGATAATAGACTAGCTCATGTCAGAAAGGTAGCAAATTTCTTGAGTGTGTTCAGGATAGTTTTGTGCAACTATATGTCCTGGAAACAACAAGGGGACAGGCCATATTAGATGCAACAAGACTTGGACGACGTTCAGGCTTGGGCTGATAAGTGGCAGGTAACATTCACGCCACACAAGTGCCAGGCAATGATTATCTCCAACAAGCGAGAGTCTAACCAGCTCCCCTTGACATTCAATGGCATTACCATCGCCGAATCCCCCACTATCAACATCCTGAGGGTCACCATCAACTAGAAACTTAACTGGACCAGCCACATAAATACTGTGACAACAAGAGCAGGTCAGAGGCTAGGTATTCTGTGGCTAGTGTCTCACCTCCTGACTCATCAAAGCCTTTCCACCATCTACAAGGCACAAGTAAGGAGTGTGATGGAATACTCTCCACTTGCCTGGATGAGTGCAGCTCCAACAACACTCAAGAAGCTCGACACCATCCAAGACAAAGCAGCCCGCTTGATTGGCACCCTATCCACCACCTTAAACGTTCACTCCCTCCACCATCGGCGTACCGTGGCTGCAGTGTGTACCATCTACAAGATGCACTGCAGCAACTCGCCAAGGCTTCTTCGGCAGCACCTCCCAAACCCACGACCTCTTCCACCTAGAAGGACAAGGGCAGCAAGCGCATGGGAACACCACCACCTCCAAGTTCCCCTCCAAGTCACACACCATCCTGACTTAGAAGTATATTGCTGATCCTTCATCGTCGCTGGGTCAAAATCATGGAACTCCCTACCTAACAGCACTGTGGGAGTGCCTTCACCACATGGACTGCAGCGGTTCAAGAAGGTGGCTCACCACCACCTCCTCGAGGGCAATTAGGGATGGGCAATAAATGCTGGCCTTGCCAGCGACATCCACATTCCCTAAAAATGAATTTAAAAAAATTTCACAGCCCATTAAGTACTTTTGAAGTTTAGACACTGTTGCAATGTAGGGAAACGCAGAAACCAATTTGCGCACAGCAAGGTCTGACAAACAGCCATGTGATAAAGGATCAGAGAATTTGTTTTGGTGGTTCAGGCTGAGGGGTAGATGTTGGCCAGGACACCAGGAGAACTCCCCTGTTCTCTTTCAGGTCGTGCTATGTGATCATTCACATCCACCTGAGGGCAGATGGGGCCAAAGGACGGCCCCTCCGACAGTGCAGCACTCCCTCAAGACTGCACTGAAGTGTCAGCCTAGGTAATTTTCTCAAGTCTCTGAAGTGGGGCTTGAAAATCACGACCACCTGATTCAGAAGCGAGAGTGTCAGCACTGAGCCAAGGCTGACATCCAAAATGACAGAAAGTAGTGGTACGCCCAGAGATCCAGGGTAGCGCCAATAACCTTGTAGGGGTCTCGACGCCCTCTCGTCGGGCCCAGACATTGACCTTCTCAAGGGCAACTAGGGATGGGCAATAAATGCTGGCATTGCCATCGACGCCCAGATCCCATAACCGAATTTTAAAAAAAGATTTAATAATGAGTAATAAGCCAGATTTAGTTAACAGCCTAATAGTGCATTAACATTTATCCAATAGTGATCATAGTGTGATTGTGTTCAACATTGTGTTTGAAAGAGAGAAACGTAAAACAGCCACTATGATTCTAGATTTAGGTAAGGCTGACTTCAGTGGGATGAAACAGAGACTGACCACAGTAAACTGGGCAAATCTGTGAATGGGTAAATTAACAGAAAATCAGTGGGAGGTGTTCAAAAAAGAGTTTAAGGTGATACAGAACTAATTTATACCCCTAAGGGGCAAGAGCTCTACTTGCCAAAAAAACAGCCTTGGATGACAACATAAAACTAAAAGAAAAAGCAGACAAAAATGCAAAAAATAGCACAGATCCTGGTGACTGGGAGCGATACAAAGAACAGCAAAAGGTGACAAAAAAGGTAGTAAGAGCTATAAAAATGGAGTATGAAAACAAACTTGCAAGGGATATCAAAATCAACGCAAATAATGTTTACATTATATTAGGAAAAAGAAAGCGGTCAGGAGCAATGTGGGCCTCTTGAAAACTGATAACGGTAATATTGGCCCAGAAATTCGGGTCGGAGGCTTCCCGCGGGTGCGAGCCTCCGACCTGCACTTACCTAGCGCGCCGGCCGTTGTGCTGTGGGCCCGTGTGGGATTCCGATCCTGGGCCTCCTCCAACTGCCAGTGCACAGTGCTTGCGTATCCCAGGGGCGCAGTTAGTTCGAAGCGTCCCCTGGAATCACGTGGGCCATGGAGAGCCAATGGTAGCAGGGAAATGCCCATTCATAAAATTGACAGGAAGAGCTGTCAAAACTATAAATACTATAAGCCCCAAAACATCACTAAAACTTCAAACACATTTTTTTATAAATCACATTTTTGAAATAACTATAAATTACATAAAATAACAATTTTAAACAATAATTTAAATTTTTGAAAAAATTAATTACATTTTCTAACGGGGCTAAAAATAAACTTACCTTTCTTTAAAGTATTTAAAAATAATAAACCTGTGGAAATTTTTTTTAAATTTTAATTAATTCACCACTTACCTTGTTAAAAGCAGGCCTTGTGACTGCTTTTTAAAAGTGTAACTGTTGGAGACTTACCTTCCCGGAGAAACCTAGAAAAAAAAGTAAGTTCCAGGCGCACGCGCTGCCTCTCCGGCGCACGCGTTCGACCTCTGAACCCCTTCCTTTAAGGGAACGGAAGTTCCGGTTTCCCGCGCATGCGCAGTGCATGCACGAAACCGGCACTTTCGTTGGGCCTACGGGTGAGTACCCAGCGCGTACTCACCCGTGGAGACCCAAATTTCTGGGCCAATGTAAATGAAAATAAGGAAATGGCGGACATGTTGAATAATGACTTTGCGTCAGTATTTACAATAGTGGAAAAGGATAGCATGCAGGACATTCCAAGGATCCTAATATTGAATCAGGGACAGGGACTCACCAAAATTAACGTAAACACTAAAGAGTGACAAATCTCCAGGACCAAATGATTTCCATCCCAGGGATTAAAGGAAGTAGGTGAGAATATTGCAGATGCCCTAACTATAATCTTCCAGAGTTCTCTCGATTCAAGAACCATTGCTTTAAATTGGAAAATTGCACATGTCACTCCGCTATTTGATTTATTCATTCCTGGGGTGTGAGCATTGCTGGCAAGGCCAGTATTTATTGCCCATCCCTAAATGGCCTTGAGAAGGTGATGGTGAGCTGCCTTCTTGAACCCCTGCAGTCCGTGTGGCGAAGGTATTCCCACAGTGCTGTTACAGAGGGAGTTCCAGGATTTTGAACCAGCAACGATGAAGGAACAGCGATATATTTCCAAGTCAGGATGGTGTGTGAATTGGAGGGGAACTTGGAGCTGATGGTGTTGTCATGCGCCTGCTGCCCTTGTCCTTCTAGGTGGTAGAGGTCGTGGGTTTGGGAGGTGCTGTCAAAAAAGCCTTGGTGAGTTGCTGCAGTGCATCTTGCAGATGGTATACATTGCAGCCACGGTGCGCCGGTGATGGAGGGAGTGAATGTTTAATGTGGTGGATGGGGTGTCAATCAAGCGGGCTGCTTTGTCCTGGATGGTGTCGAGCTTCTTGAGTGTTGTTGGCGCTGCAGTCATCCAGGCAAGTGGAGAGTATTCCATCACACTCCTTACTTGTGCCTTGTAGATGATGGAAAGGCTTTGGGGAGAAAGTTGAGAGAGGGAAACCAAGGAATTATAGACCAGTTAGCCTATCAACTGTTGTCGGGAAATTAATAGTGTCTATAATTAAGGACAGAGTGCCTGAACACCTTGAAAATTTTCAGCTGATCAGAGAGAGCCAGCATGGATTGTAAAGGGTAGGTCATGCCTGATGAAACTGATTGAATTTTTTGAAGAGATAACTAAAATAGTGGACGAGGGAATATCTATGAATGTTATTTATATCGACACCCAGAAGGCATTCGATAAAGTCCCTCATAAGAGAATATTAGCAAAACTTGTAGCTCATGGAATTGGAGGGAAATTATTGACCTGGTTAAGAAATTGGCTGAGCGGCTGGAGACAGAGAGTAGGAATAATGGGCAAGTACTCTAATTGGCAGGATGTGACTAGTGGTGTCCCGCAGGGATCTGTGTTGGGACCGAAACTATATTTATTAACGACTTAGATGATGGGATAGAGAGCCATATATCCAAGTTTGCCGATGACACAAAGCTAGGTGGCATTGTAAGCAGTGTAGAATCATAGAATCATAGAACCGTTACAGCACAGTTGGAGGCCATTCAGCCCATAGAGCCTGTGCCGGCTCTCTGCAAGAGCACTTCAGCTCGTCCCAATCCCCTGCCCTTTCTCCTTAGCCCTGCAATTTTTTTTCTTTCAGTTGCTTATCTAATTCCCTTTTGAAAGCCACGATTGAGTCCGCCTCCACTATCCTTCCAGGCAGTGCATTCCAGATCATAACCACTCACTGGGTAAAAAAGTTTTTCCTCATGTCGCCTTTGGTTCTTCTGCCAATCATCTTAAATCTATGTCCTCTGGTTCTCGACCCTTCTGCCAATGGGAACAGTTTCTCTCTATCTACTCTGTCTAGACCTCTCATGATTTTGAACACCTCCATCAAATCTCCTCTCAATCTTCTCCACTCTAAGGAGAACAGTCCCAGTTTCACCAGTCTATCCACGTAACTGAAGTCCCTCATCTCTGGAATCATTCTTATGAATTTTTTCTGCACCCTCTCTAAAGCTTTCACAACCTTCCTAAAGTGCAGTGCCCAGGATCGGACACAATAATCCAGTTGAGGCTAAACGAGTGTTTTATAAAGCTTCATCAAAACTTCCTTGCTTTTGTACTCTATGGGCTCGATTTTAACTCAGGTGCGGGCTGTTGTCGTGTTATCCGAATTTCGTGTTCCCCACACGAATCTAAATGGATGTGGGAGATTGATGCAATTTTAACTCAATTGGCCAATTGATTTCCAACATGAGGGAAGCCTTTGCAAAGGGGTTTTTCATGAATGAAAGTCCCCTCCGATGATGTCATCATTGCTGCTGTATTTAAGGTCCACAGCAAGCCGTGCTTCTTCTGCAGGCTTCCAAGCTTCCTCCATTTGGTGTCAGAGGGACCTGCAGCAAAGGTGACCTGCAGAAAAGACCAAGGCTGTGTGGATGCAGGTGGCTGAGGAGGTCAACTCCTTGGGAGTCACACGGCGAACCTGGATTCAGTGCCGGAAAAGATTTCATGACCTTTAGTGCACTGGAAAAGTGAGTATGAATTTCCCATCACCCTCAATCTGATCCCCATTGCCTTTCCTCACCAGCACTCAGCTTTAACAATCTCTTCCTCCACATCCCACTTGACACTGACATTCATGCACCTTTACCCATTCCCTCTCTCTCTATGCTCACATTCACATAACTATTCGACCATGCAGCCCTCACACTCCCTATCACTCTGATGCTTTGAACACAACTGACAACACACAGGGAGGGCCCTTGGTCTTGCAACCTCACTCCATCTTTGTCTCCTTCTAACTATGTATGCTATGCAATCTCTACACTCACTCCTTCATTCTCACTTAACCTCCACTTGTCTCCCTCATTGCAGGAAAAGAGAGCTCAGAACAAGAGAGAGCGAGCCAGGACAGGAGGAGGGCCAGCCTCAATAGCCCACCTGACCCCCTGGGAGGAGGCCGTCCTGGAAATCATGGGCATTGAGGATGATTTGCGCATGGGGGACGGACAGATGGGTGCAACACAGCAAGCTGGTGATAGAAAAGTTTCCCATCTCTCTCTTTGACATTGCATGAGTCACTGATAATGATTGTGAAGCTGTAACAGATGCACTTATGAGCATCTGCAAAAAGCTATGTGCATGTAGCCTTTGCATCACATCTTTGACTCTTTCCTTTACTCCCCCACAGGACCATCACAAGCATCCGTCCCCCCTAGCCAGGAAGAAGAGGCTGAGCCTCAAGACTCCTCAGAGGAAGCTGCAACCTCTGAGGGCGCAGCGTCAGCAGAATTCAGTGCACCCAGCACCAGCGCAGACACTCACATCTCGGTGGGACCTTCAGGACACAGAGTAGTGTTGTCAGCTGGTGTATCACAGCTCACAAGTGAGCATCAGCAGATTGTGGAGACAGGGACAGCAGTGGAGAGTACTAGTCGGAGGGCGCAGGACTCTGCCAGCTCGGTTCAGCAGCATGTCGACCCTCTGCCTCTGGGTCCATCCATAAGATCAGAGGTGATGGAACTCCAGGCACAGATGCAGGAGTCTCTGGCAGGTTTTGTCTCTAGGGTCACTGTGAGTGTGGAGCGAATGGAAGAGTCCATAGTGAACATGAGCAGAGTCTTTGTGGAGTCATTGGCGCATGAACGTATCAACACGGAAAGGATGGCTGCCTCCGTGGAAATGATTGCTACCTCCATGGTAAGGCTGGCTACCATACAGGAGAGGATGGCAACGGTAGAGGAGAGGAGGGCTACGGCCATGGAGGAGCTTACTCGCCAGGGTATGGAAAACATGGTCATTGTTCAGAATAGAATGTCAGTATGTAACTGAACCGACCGGGGGCAGGCAACCTTAGATCTGGTCCTGTGTAACGAGACAGGATTAATTAAAAATGTCCTAGTAAAGGATCCCCTTGGGATGAGTGACCATAACATGGTTGAATTCCATATTCAATTAGAGGGTGAGAAGGTTGGATCTCAAACAAGCGTGCTAAGCTTGAATAAAGGAGACTATGAAGGTATGAGAGCGGAATTGAGTAGAGTGGATTGGGAAAATAGATTAAAGGGTAAGACGATACATGATCAGTGGTGTACATTTAAGGAGTTATTTTACAACTTCCAAAAAATATATATTCCACTGAGAAGAAAAGGGTGTAAAAGAAAAGACAGCCATCCGTGGCTAAGTAAAGAAATTAAGGATAGTATTCGACTAAAAACAAGGGCATATAAGGTAGCCAAATCTAATGGGAGGATAGAGGATTGGGAAAACTTTAAAAGACAGCAAAAAATAACAAAAAGATTGATTAAGAAAGGGAAGATAGATTATGAAAGTAAATTAGCAAAAAATATAAAAACAGATAGTAAGAGTTTTTATAGTTATATAGAAAGAAAAAGGGTGGCTAAAGTAAATGTTGGTCCCTTAGAGGATGAGACCGGGAAATTAATGGTGGGAAATATGGAGATGGCAAAAACACTGAATGAATATTTTACATCAGTCTTTACAGTAGAAGACACTAAGAATACCCCAACACTGGACAAACAGGGGGCTAAAGGGGGGGAGGAGCTAAACACGATCAAAATCACTAAGGAAGTGGTACTCGGTAAAATAATGGGACTCAAGGCGGATAAATCACCAGGACCTGATGGCTTACATCCTAGGGTCTTGAGGGAAGTGGCGGTAGGGATTGTGGATGCATTGGTAATAATTTTCCAAAACTCCCTGGGCAATGGTCCCGGCAGACTGGAAAACTGCTAATGTAACACCCTTATTTAAAAAGGGCAGTAGACAGAAGGCTGGAAACTATAGACCGGTTAGCCTAACATCTGTGGTAGGTAAAATTTTGGAGTCCATTATTAAGGAGACAGTAACAGGACATTTGGATAATCATAATTTAATAGGACAAAGTCAGCATGGTTTTATGAAGGGGAAGTCATGTTTGACAAATTTGCTGGAGTTCTTTGAGGAAGTAACATATAGGGTGGATAAAGGGGAACCAGTGGACGTAGTGTATTTACACTTCCAAAAGGCATTTGACAAGGTGCCACACAAAAGATTATTGCTTAAGATAAAAAATCACGGGATTGGGGGTAATATTCTGGCATGGATAGAGGATTGGCTATCTAACAGAAGGCAGAGAGTTGGGATAAATGGTTCATTCTCAGACTGGCAATCAGTAACTAGTGGTGTTCCGCAGGGGTCAGTGCTGGGTCCCCAACTCTTTACAATCTATATTAACGATTTGGAGGAGGGGACCGAGTGTAACATATCAAAGTTTGCAGATGATACTAAGATGGGGGGAAAAGTAGTGAGTGAGGAGGACATAAAAAACCTTCAAGGGGACATAGACAGGCTAAGTAAGTGGGCAGAGATTTGGCAGATGGAATACAATACTGGAATGTGTGAGGTTATGCACTTTGGCAGGAAAAATCGTAGAGCAAGTTATTATCTTAATGGCAAGAAACTGGAAAGTACTGAAGTACAAAGGGATCTGGGGGTCCTGGTGCACGAAACTCAAAAGGTTAGTATGCAGGTGCAGCAAGTGATTAAGAAGGCCAATGGAATGTTGGCTTTCATTGCTAGGGGGATAGAATATAAAAATAGGGAGGTATTGCTTCAGTTGTACAAGGTATTTGTGAGACCGCACCTGGAATACTGCGTACAGTTTTGGTGTCCATACTTAAGAAAGGACATACTTGCTCTCGAGTCAGTACAAAGAAGGTTCACTCAGTTAATCCCGGGGATGAGGGGATGGACATATGAGGAGAGGTTGAGTAGATTGGGACTCTACTCATTGGAGTTCAGAAGAATGAGAGGCGATCTTATTGAAACATATAAGATTGTGAAGGGGTTAGATCGGGTGGATGCAGGGAAGATGTTCCCGATGATGGGTGAAACTAGAACTAGGGGGCATAGTCTTAGAATAAGGGGCTGCTCTTTCAAAACTGAGATGAGGAGGAACTACTTCACTCAGAGGGTGGTAGGTCCATGGAATATGCTGCACCAAAAAACTGTAGAAGCTACATCATTACATAAATTTAAAACAGAAATAGACAGTTTCCTAGAAGTAAAGAGAATTAAGGGTTACGGGGAGCGGGCAGGAATTTGGACATGAGTCTAGGTTCGGATCGGTCATGGCCCTGTGGGTAGCGGAGCGGGCCCAGGGGCCGTGTAGCCTGATCCTGCTCCTATTTCATGTGTCTAATTCTGTTAGATGCAGGAGATGGTTCTGAGATAGTGGATTGGCAGTTAGGATCAGATCAGCCATGATCTTATTGAATGGCGGAGCAGGCTCGAGGGGCCCATTGGCCTACTCCTGCTCCTATTTCTTATGTTCTTATGTTCTTATGACATCTCTTGAGGAGCGATGGACATCTATTGAACAGAGAAACCAGACCTTCATGGAAGTCCTTCTGAGTAGGACTGCCATTGCAGAAACGGGTCCCCATGGCCCCCCTGATGTGCAGCAAGGTGCTCTCCAGCCACTTGCAGGCGTGGAGGGGGACCTGACCCATAAGAGGGAGGTTGGTGGCAGACCTCAAGGAAGTGGGGGTTCCTCTCCAAGCGCTCACACTTCCATGCCACTGCAGATCCCTCAGTCAGAGCCCCACCGGAGTCCACACCCAAGTGAGATAGACGTCTCAACCCCTGCACAGTCGCAGGAGCCGCAGACTGTTGACAAGCCCTCACAGGCCAAAGGTGTCAAGACAGGAGCAGCAGGAAAGTGAGCAAGGGGCCTCCACATCTGCTGAAGCCACAGGGGAACCACTACGTAGGAGCACACGTAAGAGGAAGATAAACCACAAGTAGTCACAAGGATAGTCACTTGGATGTTCCGTTGTGTTTATTGTTAGAAAAAGCCATCAGATTAATAATGTTAATAAAAAATCTGATGGCTACTGCTATAGTTGTGGCATGTGTCATTTCGCGAATGGGACTTGTGATGAAATATTCCATTCATCACTCATCAGTATTTCTCTGCCTGTGACTGTGGTTGGTTTCAGTTTCATTTCCATTGTATTGTACTGTGTGTAGGGCTCCGCCCATACCTGGCTCCTATGTAAGCTGGCCCAGCCTGCAGCACATCCAGTACGGCAGACCTCTGGATGGAAGATACATTCTCCTCTGTGTGTTACCTTCTAAGCCTTGTTTTGTTTCGCTAACATCGAGTCTCGGATTTATTGAGGCACATCAGGACTTTCACATTGAGGGCTTAGGATTACTTGCAATTGTCAGTATGCTGGTCAAATAGCTCAGAATCCGCAGGATCTTAGCCATTGTCGATGCTCAACTAAGAAGCTGCAAGGCAAAAGTGTTTGATTGACTAGGCTAAGCAAATCTGGCCAGGATGAGTGCATTCCTTGCATCCCGGGCAGCAATGTTCTCGCGTAATGCTGCCGCTGGTTGATGGGCCTCTGCAGGATGTTCATTTTTGCCCTCCTCCTCCTCCTCCTCCTCATCTGAGGAGGATATGTGAGAAGCCACTTGGTCCTCAGGAATCGGCAAGCCACGACGCTGTGCCATGTTGTGGAGTGCACAGCAAACACGACGATTCTGGAGACTTTGGCTGCTGAGTACTTCAGGGCTCCACCTGATCTATCCAGGCATCTGAAGCGCATCTTCAGCAAACCGATGGTTTGTTCGATAATGGATCTGGTGGAAATGTGGCTGGAGTTGTAGCGCTCCTCAGCTTCGTTGGCTGGCCTCCTCAACGGCGTCATCAGCCACGTCCTCAGGGGATAGCCCTTGTCTCCAAGTAGCCATCCGTTAAGTTGGTCTGGCGGACTGAATAGTGGAGGCACACTAGACTGGCACAGTATGAAGGAGTCATGGCAACTGCCAGGGTGCATGGCAGAAACATGCAAAATTTCTTTCTTGTGGTCACACACCAGCTGAACGTTGAGGGAGTGGAAGCCCTTGCGGTTGACAAAAATACCTGGATTGCAATGGGGTGCCCTAAGCGCCACATGTGTGCAGTCAACGACGCCCTGCACCCTTGGAAAGCCTGCCAGATGAGCTAATCCAACCGCTCGCGCCGTGACACTTGCTCGATCCTTGGTGAAATGGATGTGATTGTGCGCAATGGCAAAGAGGGCATCGGTTACCTGTGTGATGCAAGTGTGTGCGGCCGCCTGGGAGATGCCGCTGGAATCTGCTGCTGATCCCTGGAATGAACCTGAGACAAAAAAGTTGAGTACGGTGGTTGTAATGATATCAGCAAATAGTGATGGTATTTGCCTGTTTGATTATGATGCCTTACCAGCATATTTGCCTGATTGATTATTTATGCCTGACCAGCAGAGGGCATGTGAGAGACAAGCAGTTTAGTTTTAGTTTCATTTTAGATGGATCTCTAAAATGATGTCTCCTGTAATGCTGTTAACTGAGTTGAACATACTTTAGGTAAAAAGTCATTCTCTTTCATGAAGGTGTTGTCATTGAACCCACATAGAAAATCAATACATGGTGTCAGAAGTGATTGAAAGAGATGAAGAGGAAAAATCTGAAGTTAAATCAGCTCTCCACATATTAGCAAGCCAAAAGAGAACATCATTACTTACCATTGGAGAATAGCTAACGAAGTGAAAAATGGAAGGTTTACACCCACCGGCGAAGCTTCAGTTGACAGGTAATGTGCCTGAAAATTGGAGGAGGTTCAAACAACGTTTGGAGTTGTATTTAGCGGCAATCGGAGCTGACGAGAAAAGTGATAAAATGAAAGCGTCAGTGTTCTTACATGTCGTGGGTGATGAAGCGCTGGAGGTGTATAATAACTTCACATTCGCTGCTGATGGAGACAAAATGAAGCTGTATAAAATAATGGAACAGTTTGAGGCCTACTGCATACCTAAACGTAACGTGACGTTTGAGAGGCATAGATTTTTCACATGTGTACAGAAAACGGGAGAGACTATTGATCAGTATGTGACTGAACTGAGAAACAGAAGCAAATCGTGTGAATTTGGGGGACTGACAGACTCGCTGATAAAAGACAGACTGGTGTGTGGTATTCCAGATAATGGTCTAAGGGAAAGACTGCTAAGAGAGCAAGATCTAGACCTGGGAAAAGCCATAGCACTGTGTAGGGCTACAGAGACTGTGAAGTTGCAGGCAAAGGAGCTGTTCAGTGACAGTAGCTGCAACGTGGATGCAGTGAGAAAGAACGGACACAAACCGTTTAACAAAAAGAGCGCCAATGTGAAAAAAGAGGAGTGACCAGCGAATAAAAATGAAAGGGGCAATCGAAAGTCATGTAGTCGATGCGGTACACAGCATCCACCAAAAAAGTGTCCAGCATATGGTAAAACATGCAATAGTTGCAACAAAAACAACCATTATGCCCGTTGCTGTAAGAACCAAGCGCAACAAAGCAAGGTCCATGCAGTAGATGAAAGCGGGATAGAGGAGTTCAATGTGGATGTTGTGTCTGAAAACAAAAAAGAAAAAAGAGACTGGATGTTGACACTAAAAGTGAATGACATACACATTCCATTTAAATTGGATACTGGAGCACAAGTTAATGTGATATCAGAGACTGATTTTAAGAAAATTAGACCCAGACCAAAGATACATGGAATAAAAGTGAAAGTGACAGGATACTCAGGTACTGATATACCAGTGAAAGGAAAATGCATTGTCAAAGTAACACACAAGGACAGAGAGCACACGCTAGCATTAATCGTGGTGCCAAAGGATGTGCAAGCCATACTAGGTTTAATAGCCTGTGAGAGACTGAACCTGGCAAAGAGAGTCCTCATTGTGGAAAGCGAAGGAGAGACAGTCTATGATGAACTCATGAAAGAGTACAATGACCTATTTCAGGGTCTAGGCTGCCTTCCAGGAGAACACACGATCAGAGTAGATAAAAGTATGCCAACGGTCATACATCCATGCAGAAAAGTTCCGTTTGCTCTTCAAAAGCAACTGAAGGCAGAGTTGGACAGGATGGAAAGCCTGAACATGATTCAGAAGATAGATGAGCCAACTGAGTGGGTGAGTTCCCTCGTCATTGTGGACAAAAAGAATGGAAAGCTCAGAATTTGCCTGGATCCAAGAGATCTAAACAGAGCAATAAAGAGAGAGCACTTCAAGCTTCCTACACGTGAGGAAATCATGTCACAGTTTGCAAATGCAAAGTATTTCAGCAAGTTAGATGCATCATCAGGATTTTGCCAGATGAAACTGGACGAGGCAAGTTCAAGACTGTGCACGTTCAACAGTCCATTTGGCAGATACAGATTCCTAAGGTTACCATTTGGCATTGCCTCAGCTCCTGAAGTGTATCACAAAACTATCCATATGATGTATGAGCACCTGGAGGGAGTTGATACATCAATGGATGACATCATAGTATGGGAACCATGAGAACTGAGCATGACGAGAGACTGAAAAAAGTGCTGGAAGCAACAAGGAAAACAAACCTGAAGCTGAATAGGGAGAAATGCCAGCTCGGGGTGACAGAACTGACATTCGTGGGAGATATCCTTAGCAGTGAGGGCATCAGACCAGATCCCAGAAAGGTGTCCGCCATTGAGAATATGCCAAAGCCACAATGCAAAAAGGACGTTGTGGTAAACCACTTTTATCGTTCACTATCGTTACACTATGGTTATCACTGTTTATATCATTACACTATGGTTATCACTGTTTACACTGTTGCATCACTACACAAGGTCACCTCTTGTCACGCTGTTATACCTGGGCTGACCACAGCTGACTCCGACCATGGCTCCGCCTGCTTGCCCAGGTATAAAGGTGGTCGACTGGCTGGTATTCCTCCTTGTTGGATCCGATCACCCACGAGGGTGGGCTCTGTTATTTAGCCAATAAAAACCTATAGTTACTAACTTAACTCGTCGCTTTTCATGAACTGAATTGATAGGTATATCAATTTTATTGGCTAAATTTTGAAATGTCTACAACGGAGCAGCCAAACGACCAGTCAGACGTACAGCCCCAGCCAAACGGCCATCTACAACAGCCCCAGCAGCCGGCCTGGCTACGAGCCCTCCGGCCGCCGTACCTGGATCTAAACCCACAGGCTGCGAATTCAGCCCTCGACTTCGAACACTGGCTGAGCTGCTTCGAAGCCTACCTGGGAGAATCTGGCGTGCCTCCGGCATCCAAACTAAGAGTTCTGACCGCTCAGGTGAGCCCTAAAGTATTTGCACTCATCCGGGACATTGCCACATACGAGGACGCCCTCAACCTGCTAAAAGAACAGTATCGGAGCCCTGTAAACTCAATGTACGCCAGGCATCTCCTAAGATCCCGCTCGCAACAGCCAGGAGAGTCGGTTGATGATTTCTTACGGGCGCTGCAAATACTCGGCAGGGACTGTGACTTTAAAGCCATAACAGCTGCAGAACATACAGATGGAAACATCCGAGATGCCTTCGTGAAAGGCCTTCGGTCAGACTACTCACGGCAAAGACTGCTGGAATCAAAGGACCTCGACCTGAAAACAGCTGCTATCCTCGCTCGCTCCTTGGAAGTGGCCCATCGGGACCTCGAGGCGTACTCCAGGTACTGTGCTGCGCGACCCTGGGACTCGGGCCCGACCCCGGCCGCAATACCCCTCGCACCGCCGCCTCTGGAACCTACCACAGCGTCGGTGTCCCGGAACCGATCGGGACCGCCACCCCCGGTACCGGCTGCGACATCGGAGCCCCGCGATCGGGCCGCCGGCTGCTTTTTCTGTGGCCAGGCGAAACACCCGAGGGCGCGCTGCCCTGCAAGAAACGCGACCTGCTCCGACTGCCACAAGAAAGGCCACTTCGCGAAGGCCTGCAGGGGGAAAGCCACAGACGCCAGCAGTGCCTCATGCGAGTTGTGGGGGCGGCCATCTTTCATCAAGGCCACAGATGCCAGTATCCCCTCGTGTGAGTCATGGGGGTGGCCATCTTTGATCAAGGCCACCGACGCCGGCAGTGCCTCATGTGAGTTGTGGGGGCGGCCATCTTCTCCGCCATTTTATTCAATGTCGTGGGCGCCGCCATTTTGTTCACCACACTCGACCGCCACCTTGTCTCCAGACCTGACCACCGCCTCACCCGCAGACTACAGCAGCTCGCTCAGCCATACCCTAGCCTCCGTCACACTTCATTAAGGCCCGCAACCTGCCCTACTCCATCGAGGAGGTCAGGACCATGACCAGGAACTGCCAAACCTGTGCCGCATTTCTTTAGGTCGGACAGAGCAAGCCTGATCAAGGCCACCCGCCCCTTCGAGCGCTTGAGCATCGATTTTAAGGGGCCCCTCCCGTCCTCTGACCGTAATGTGTACTTCCTCAACATTATTGATGAGTACTCCCGTTTCCCCTTTGCCTTCCCCTGCCCAGACATGACCAGTACCACGGTCATCAAATGCCTGAACGACCTCTTCGCCTTGTTCGGGTTCCTGAACTATATACATAGCGACCGGGGCTCATCCTTCATGAGCGAGGAACTTCGCCAGTTCCTACTAGCGAGAGGTATTGCTGCAAGCAGGACCACCAGCTACAACCCCCGAGGGAACGGCCAGGTGGAAAGAGAGAACGCGACTGTCTGGAAGGCCATTCTCTTAGCCTTAAAGTCTAAGGGCCTCCCAACCTCTCGCTGGCAGGAAGTCCTCCCGGCAGCGCTGCATTCCATCCGGTCACTGCTTTGCACTGCCATTAACGCCACCCCCCATGAACGAATGTTCGTTTTCCCCAGGAAGTCGACTACGGGAACCTCGCTACCAACATGGCTGACTTCTCCGGGGCCCGTCTTGCTGCGAAAGCACGTGAGGGCCCATAAAATGGACCCCCTGGTCGAGAGGGTGGACCTCCTGCACGCCAACCCCCAGTACGCCTATGTGGCATACCCAGACGGGCGGGAGGACACAGTCTCCTTACGAGACCTCGCACCCTCGGGCACCCCTGAGACACCACCGTTACCCCCCACCACCCCCCCAAATCCAGCCCAGGTAGACGGCATGCCGGAACCCCACGAGCCTTCGCCGACCACGCAGACACCAGCATTAACATCGGATACTGCACCACCGCCGCCGCTGCTGCGCCGATCAGAAAGGCTTACGAGGCCTCCGGACAGACTGACATACCCGAACTGGTAGTACACTTCACCCCGCCGGACTCAAATTTAAACAAGGGGTGAATGTGGTAAACCACTTTTATCATTCACTATCGTTACACTATGGTTATCACTGTTTATATCGTTACACTATGGTTATCACTGTTTACACTGTTGTATCACTACACAAGGTCACCTCTTGTCACGCTGTTATACCTGGGCTGACCACAGCTGACTCCGCCCATGGCTCCGCCTGCTTGCCCAGGTATAAAGGTGGTCGACTGGCTGGTATTCCTCCTTGTTGGATCCGATCACCCACGAGGGTGGGCTCTGTTATTTAGCCAATAAAAACCTATAGTTACTAACTTAACTCGTCGCTTTTCATGAACTGAATTGATAGGTATATCAGACGTGCAGAGGTTTAATGGAATGATCAACTACATGGGGAAATTCATATCCAACCTCTCAGAAAAGATGGCGCCACTGAGAAGACTAACTGAAAAGAACATAGAATGGGAGTGGAATCATGAGCATGAGAAGTCATGGAGCGATCTAAAGAAACTGCTCACAGAGGAACCAGTTCTGAGGTTTTATGACCCAGCGAGACCCATCAAGATATCATCAGATGCATCACAGAGTGGGCTCGGTGCCGTTCTTCAGCAAAAATATGACTACTGGCAACATATTGCATATGCATCGCGCTCAATGACAGACGCGGAGACGGGATATGCTCCAATAGAAAAGGAGCTGCTCAGCATCACATACGCCTGTGAAAGATTTCACCAGTTTGTGGCAGGACAAGCAATCAGTGTAGAGACTGACCATAAGCCCTTGATTGCATTGTTCCAAAAGCCACTAAATAGCTGTCCGCTTAGAATACAAAGAATGATGATCAGGCTGCAACGCTATACACTGAATGTTGCATACACACCGGGTAAGCTGATGTATACAGCAGACACGTTGTCCAGAGCTGTTGACCCAAGTGAGCCCGCAAACACCAAAATGGATGAAAAAGTGAACGCCTACGTGGACATGATCACAAGTGCACTGCCCATAGCAGATGCAAAAATGGAGCTCATAAAGACTGAGACAAACAAAGATGAAACAATGAGACGACTGAGGAAAAGCATCTTGGATGGATGGCTCACCTGACATGGCAGAGTACTGGAACTGCAGGGCGGAGCTATCAGTGGTCGAAGACATCATCTACAAAGGAAGTAAAATAGTTATCCCAAAGAGTCTGAGGAAAGAGATGCTAAAAAGGATCCATGGAGGACATCTGGGAATCGAAAAGTGTAAGAAAAGAGCACGAGAGGTGATGTACTGGCCACGAATCAACCAAGATGTGACAAATGAGGTGTCAAACTGCACAATATGCCTGAAATATCTAGCAAGCAATCCGGTAGAACCACTAAAGCCACACCCAGCGCCAGACAGACCTTACCAGAAGGTAGGCGCTGACCTATTCGTATGTCAAGGGAAGGACTATCTTGTAGTCACAGACTATTACTCCCTGTATCCAGAGGTTTGTAGACTGTACACCACCACTGCAGATGCTGTGATGACATGTATGAAAGCCATATTCTCCAGACATGGCGTGGCAAGCGAGGTCTTCACAGACAACGGACCCCAGTTTTACAATGCAAGTTTCCGACACTTTGCCAAAGAGTGGGACTTTGTCCACACAACGTCAAGTCCTCACTTTCCACAGTCCAATGGACTAGTGGAAAAATCAGTTCAGACAGTGAAAAGACTGATGTACAAGGCAAAAGACAGTGGAACTGACTTCTACCAGAGCATGCTTGTATACCGCACAACGCCACTCGAGTGTGGTATGTCACCAGCCCAACTCCTTATGGGACGTCGGCTAAGGTCAAACCTACCCATCCCGGAGAACCTCCTGAAAACAAAAGAGGGGGAGAAAGTGAGGAAGTTCAAAGAACAACAGAAAGAAAAGCAAAAGTACTACTATGACAGAGGAACACAAAACCTACCTGAACTCCACACTGGTGACCAAGTAAGGTTCAAAGACAAAACAAACATATGGACTCAGAAGGGAACTGTCCTGAGTGAAGTTCAACCAAGATCATACACCATTCAGACAGATGAGGGTGCTGTTCTGAGGAGAAATCGTCGAGATCTTCTCATGGGACCAGCCACAGCAAGTCAAAAGACTGATACTGTTGAACAACCTGATCACACAGCAGGTCAAAAGACTGATACTGTTGAACAACCTGATCACACAGCTGAGAAACCATCATCGGAGGCAACAACTCAGATTCAAGGACAATCAATCAGAAAATCCTCAAGACACGTGAAGCCTTCTGAGAGACTCATTGAGCAAATTTAAGGACTCTTGTTATAGAAGGAAGTAATGTTATCTTATTCTTTCTTCAAGTTCTAGTGTATTTACATATTTCATGTGAACACACAAAGCAAGGTTAAAAAACCTTGATCATGATAATGATAATGTAAGTTCATTAAGTGTTACAGTTAAAATGCAGAGTAATACAAAGAAAACATGTTGTTAGATAAAAGTAAAACACTTTTGTTTTAAGAAAGGGAGATGTAATGATATCAGCAAATAGTGATAGTATTTGCCTATTTGATTATTTATGCCTTACCAGCATATTTGCCTGATTGATTATTTATGCCTGACCAGCAGAGGGCATGTGAGAGACAAGCAGTTTAGTTTTAGTTTCGTTTTAGACAGATCTCTAAAATGATGTCTCCTGTAATGCTGTTAACTGAGTTGAACATACTTTAGATAAAAAGTCATTCTCTTTCATGAAGGTGTCGTCATTGAACCCACATACAAGTCGATACAGTGGTGACTTTGATGGCCACTGGTAATGCTTGTCCACCTGGTCCTCTGGGCAGCAGGTCTTGCTGCAGCATTGCGCAGAGGGCAGCCACTACCTCTCGCGAAAGTCAGAGCTGCCTTTTGCACTGCTGCTCAGAAATGTTGAGATAGGTGACCCTGCATCTGTAGACCCTGGTTGGGGGGTATCTCCTGCGCCGACGGGCCTCCAGGCGCTGGCCCCTTCTGGCCTGTGCAGCCTCAGGTGGGTGAGCAGCAGCCTGGCGCTCTTGCTGCTGCTGCTGTTGCTGGTGCTGCTGTTGTTCATGATTCTGCTGCTGCCATGGCTGGTGTTCGAGCTCCTCTAATGCCCAGATGGGAAGGAAATAAATGGCTCCCATGCTTCTGGTATATGCCTCCGTTGAGGAAACGCTGAGTGAAGGTGGCGAGAGGGGTTTCCCAGGAGGCCACACTGGAGATGGGTGTGAGGCCCCAACCTTCCACAGGTTTGGTTAAGCCTTGTAAAAGTTGCCCCTGGCCTGAGACCACTAAGTCCTGCCACCTGCAAATGATGGCTGATCAAATCTCCTCTTTAATGGTTGACCTGCAGTTGATAGTCAGCAATCCAATAGTGCTCCCGCCAGGTTTCACATTCATGATTCCCACCAGCCGTGTTTTACGTGGGAAAAGGGTTAAAGTTGCAAGGGCCTGTTAAAATAGGATTATAGAGGCCATTTAGTAGTAATTAAGGGCCTTAAAGACCAGTCCCGCCTGTTGGATGCGGGACGGAGTCGGGACCATCAGACACGCCTGAGTTAAAATTGCTCAGAGTTGGGAACCAGGTCGGGGGGGGGGTCCCGCCCCGCCAGTAGTTTTTGCGATTTTAACCCCCCGCACGCCTCCAAGCCTGACTCCGCGGCTCAATGAAAATAGAGCCCTATGCCTCTATTTATAAAGCCCAGGATCCCGTATGCTTTTTTTAACCGCTTTCTCAACCTGCCCTGCCACCTTCAATGATTTGTGCACATATACTCCCAGGTCTCTCTGTTCCTGAACCCCCTTTAGAATTGTATCCTTTAGTTTATATTGCCTCTCCTCGTTCTTCTTACCAAAATATATCACTTTGCACTTTTCTGTGTTAAACTTCATTTGCCATGTGTCTGCCCATTCTACCAGCCTGTTTATGTCCTCTTGAATTCTATCCCTATCCTCCTCACTGTTCATTATACTTCCAAGTTTTGTGTCATCTGCAAATTTTGAAATAGTGCCCTGTACAGGCAGAAAGAACGGCCTTACATTTATGTCGCACCTTTCACACCCTCGGGATATCCCAAAGTGCTTCGCAGGCAATGAGTTGCTTTTGTATTTTAGTCACTGTTGTTATGTAGGCAAACACACACTAGCCAAACTTTGCACTGCAAGGTCCCACAAAATGGTGTAGAATTTCAACTGGGGTTCCTTGATCTCCTGCCATAACTTTAGCAGAAGATCGGTAGCTATCCAAGAGAAGTGGTGTAAATGACCTTTCACGTTTTTTCTCTCAGTTTCGGCATCAGGAGCTTGGGAGAACCCACACAGAAATGACTGATAAATGATTTTTGGTGGATAAATGTTGTCCAGTACACTGGGGCAACCTCCCTTCTCTTCCCCAAATAGCGCTAGGAGATCTTTTACATCCACTTGAACAGGTAGATGGGGTCTGAAGTGAAGCCACTTAACAGTACTCATGATAAATATGTTTCACATCCTGCAATGAATGCTAGCACATTGAAGTCTCACATCCTAGGTCCTTGCCCCCTTACACCTACCATTACTGCCATCCATTCCCTGAATCCTGAAGAATTGTGACTGCAGGATCTAGAGACTGCATCAGCCAATTAACATTATGCATTCATCCTTCAGGAGAAGACAGCACACTAGGAAACACTAGCCCACTAGGAAGGATGTGCCAACAACAGCACATGAAGAGGAGGCAATGACAATAATTGGCTTCAATTCTGGCCTGGCAGTTGGGTATTGAGATGTTAGGAGTTTTTGTGCTTTCAGTGAGTTCCCAAGTTTCTTATAGAATGTTTATCTGTATTCTTCAGTCTCTCCACCAACTATGAAAAGCCCAGGTGCAAGGATTGATCACTGCAGACTAAAGAATGATAGGGTACACAAGACCCACTCCTGTGCACAGCTTTTACCCGGTCAAGTTAGATGGAGTTTAGAAAATTGGCAGCTGTTTCATAGATCATTCTAGTGAACTTGGGAAAAATCTGAGGCACATTCAGGTAGAGAGAGAGTCAGGTTTCCCTCTGTAAAATGTATTTAGTATTTGCTTCTCCTGTAATAAGTGCAAGGAGCTCATGGACTTTTTTGTTACAAAGATCAAGACCATCTGTTTGGCTGCCTCTGTTGCTACCCTCCCTTCCCCTAGCCCACTGGGCCTAACTTTCTGTAAGGTTCCTCCCTGCCCTAACCCTGAATTTGCAACTTTCTCTCCTATCTCCCCTCATGCCCACTCCGAACTCATCTTGTCGATGAGACCCAACTCCAGCTCTCTCGACCCTATTCCCACTAAACTGCTGACCACCCAACTTGCCTTCTTGGCTCTCATGTTAGCTGATATTGTTAACTGTTCTCTCTCCTTGGGTACTGTCCCCCCCCTTCTTCAAATTTGCCTCATCACCCCTCTCCTCAAAAATCCAACCCTTAACCACTCCATCTTTGCAAACTACTGCCCCATATCCAACCTCCTTTTCCTCTCTAAAGTTTTTGAATGTGTTGTCGCCTCCCAAATCCATGCGCATCTTTCCCGGAACTCCATGCTTGAATCTCTCCGATCAGGTTTCCGCCCCCGTCACAGAACCGAAATGATTCTTTCTAAAGTCAGAAATTACATCCTAATTGACTGTGACAAAGGTAAACTATCCCTCCTCGTCCTTCTTGACCTGTCTGCAGCCTTTGACATGGTTGACCATAAAATTCTGTTCCAATGCCTCTCCACCATCACCCAGCTGGGTGGGACTGCAGTTGCCTGGTTCCATTCTTATCTATCCAGTCATAGCCAGAGAATCACCTGCAACAGCTTCTCTTCCCGCTCCCACACCATGACCTCTGGTGTCCCCCAAGGATCTACCCTGGGCCCCCTCCTATTTCTAATTTACAAGCTGCCCTTTGGCGACATCATCCAAAAACACCACATCAGTTTCCACATGTACGCTGACGATACCCAGCTCTACCTCACCTCCACCTCTCTCGTCCCCTCCACTGTCTCTAAATTGTCAGACTGCTTGTCCGATATCCAGTACTGGATGAGCAGAAATTTGCTCCAGCTTAATATTGGGAAGACTGAAACTATTGTCTTCGGTCACCGCCACATACTCCGTTCTCTTGCCACCGACTCCATCCCTCTCCTTGGCAACTGTCTGAGGCTGAACCAGACTAATTGCAACCTTGGTGTTGTATTTGATGCCGAGATGAGCTTCCTACCGCATATCTGCGCCATCACTAAAACCGCCTATTTCCACCTCCGGAACATCGCTCGGCTCTGCCCTTGCCTCAACTTATCTGCTGCTGAAACCCGCATCCATGCCTTTGTTACCTCTAGACTTGATTATTCCAATGCACTCCTGACCGGCTTCCCGAGTTCAATCCTCTGTAAACCCTGTGCTCGCTGATCTACATTAAGCAATGCCTTGATTTTAAAATTTTCATCCTTGTTTTCAAATCCCTCCATGACCTCGTCCCTCCCTATCTCTGGAATCTCCTCCAGCCCTACAAACCCCCCACCACCAAGATCTCTGCACTCCACTAATTCTGGCATCTTGAATATGCCCGATTTTAATCGCTCCATAATTGGCGGCTGTGCCTTCAGCTGCCAAGGCCTTATGCTCTAGAATTCCCACCCTAATCCTCTCTGCCTCTCTGCTTCTCTTTCCTCCATTAAGGCGCTCCTTAAAACCTATCTCTTTGATCAAGCTTTTAGCAGTCTGCCCTAATATCTCCTTATGTGGCTCGGTGTCAAAAAAATTTCGGTAACACTCCTGTGAAGCGCCTTGGGATGTTTTAGTATGTAAAAGGCACTATATATAAATGCAAATAGTTGTTGTTGTTCTTGTATGGCAATGGGGAACAAGGATTTTACATCGATCATACAGCGATTGGTGAGAGGAGACAGATTTTTGATGAGCTGAGACTTCCAAATAATAATACTCTATTCATCTGTGCCAAATGAATCTGTACCTCTGCTGTCTGGCAGTCATTGCCACTGCATCTGCTTCCTGTTCCTCAGGGACCAAGCCTTCAACATCAGCAGTGTCATCATTAGGCTCTAAGGCATCTACTGTTAGTCCTTTCTTGATTGTACCGTTGTGAAGCACTTAACATGCTGCCATGAGATGGTGCTGGGCGCATACTGCAAGGCACCCCTGGACCTATCCAAACACTGAACCCTCTTTTTAGAATCTCAATGGCTTACTCAATTCTTATCCTTGTCTTCAAGTGTCAATGACTGTTGCGCTCCTTTGCAGCTCTGGTGGTCCAAAGTAGAGGCCTCATGAACTATGGGAGCAACAGGTATCCCTTGTTATCCAGTAACCATTCTGCCCTTGCCACTGCTGTTGAAACAGAACTGGGACACCGGACTAACGAAGTATGAAAAAGAACGAAAGAAAGAAATACTTACATTTATATAGTGCCTTTCACAACCAATGAAGTACTTTTGAAGTATAGTCACTGTTGTAATGTAGGAAAGCATCATGACAGTTCCCAGCATGTTGTTAATGCAAGTGCAAAAAGCTTTGCATGTCATCTTAAATTAATTGCAGATTCAGGGAATAGAATCCTTTGCAGTTCATACAAATATGGGGGTTTACATTTGGAGTATGCAATGCCTGATGGGTGTAATCAATAGCCCTCATAACCTTTGGGAAATCAGCAATTTAAAAAAAGATTTGATGGCCATCTCAGTCATCTGTGTGAGATTGTATTGCAGAAATTGAGCTGCCCTGGCAAAGAGAGCATTGGTGACTTGCCTTATAGAGGAGTATACAGGCAATTTGTTGATCTGGTAAAAGTCCACTGTGGAATAATTGTGCAATATAAAAGTTGAGAACTCATTCCCTGCCACAGTGCGAGCTGTACGTGCTGTGGGTCTAGGTTGCAGCAATGAATAGAGCTGCCTCCCTGACAGAAACGTAAGCCTCTGGCATGGAGTTTCTGGGAAAGGTTTTGGAAAATGTGTCTGGGCCTATACTTCCAATTGGATGCATTGGGCTGGGATGGTCTGGCTCTCCTCTGGTGCTGCTTGATTAACCTGACTTCTCTTACATCCTCTTCTTTCAACTATAGATCATGTAAAGTGGGATGCTCATTGGGTACTCCATTGTGCAGCCTCAGATTGTAGCTCAGTAATTGTCTTGAAACAGAATGCATTCCAAGTGCAATACAGAATGTAGGGGAAAGTTGAACTGCTCCTATAGATTTATTAGAGGAATTGATACTCACAGACAACACACACAATGAGGCGAAGGCTGCGGAAGATTTCACAAATACAATTTCAGAGCCCAATAGTGTAGTGTATGTAACTGTTCTACCTTTAAGAGAACTATTGTATGTAACCGTCCACCTTTAAGAGAACTATTTTAGGGGTTGCACTACTTTATCTTGGCTGCTGTATACTGTAATACCGGCGGTGACCACACTGGTATATAAGTGCTGTGTACGGATTTATTGGGCAGATTCGCCCTGACCTTCGAATAGTAAAGTCCTGTTAAAGTTTACTCTTGTGGTCTGTGTATTAATTTACAATATAACACACAGACTTTACAGTGGTGACGAGTTCGATCTTACCCTGTGGCAGAGATACATCCGAAGCAGTTAACGAGCGTCGAGAAGAGGCATCCGCCCTCGTCATTCTGCTGAGTGAAGACTCAAGTCTGCAGAGCAAGGAAGAAGGAAGAATTCTGACACAGAGCCTTCCATCAGCAACAGGCAGTGATCGTCCCTTCTATCACGGTGGTGAGTGAGCCGATCAGCCACGAGAAGCAAGTTGGCCATGTTGACTGTGAGTAGGGGAGAAAATAAAAAGAAACGGAGGATATAAGGGCGGTGAACTCGACCACGGCCGGGGGAAAGGAGCCGGACAGAAGTCGAGGCCAGAGGCACTGAGACTGGGGCAGCGTAGGGCACGGAAGCCGCGGTACAAGCGGGAACGCAGCCGGTGTGAGAGACCGGGCTACAAGCGGGAACGCAGCCGGTGTGAGAGACCGGGCTACAAGCGGGCTGGGAGACGCAACAGCATCGTGAGACAGCTCGACCGCGACCGGTGAAAAAGGCCGGGCAGCTACCGAGGCCGCGAGGCGCTGCGACCGGGATCGTAAGGCGCGGGAGGTAATAAAAAAAATAATAAATAAATAAAACCGCGGAGAACTCAGCCGCAGCTGGGGGAGGAAAGGACCGGACTGCAAGAGGGCTGGGAGGCAAGATTGAAAACTGCTGAGGGAGAGACAGAGCCCGAGCGAGCGAGAGAGACAGAGCCCAAGCGAGCGGGAGAGCGAGGGAGACCGAGCGAGCGGGAAAGACAGAGCCCGAGCGAGGGGGGAACGGAACCGAGCGAGATTCCCGCCCAGCGGCTTACAGCAGCTTTCCGTAAAGGACCAAGAGCTGGAACTGTCCACCGCCAACTGGTTGTCCCCAGCGCCCGGTTGCCCCTGTCGAGAAAGGGAACAAAGAACGCAATCAACTGTTCTCGCGCTTCAGAATACACTGAAGCCGGCGTGCAGGCTGCGAACCCCGAAAGCCAGCGGTCGTCGCCCGAGGGCAAAGCTTACCCCTCCCGCCAGAGGAAGAAATGCGGGAAGCCGCCAGTTAGGCGGGGAAGAAGATAAGCGCGGGAAACCGCCATTTTTGAAAAAAAAGTTAAAGAAAAATTTCGTTGTTGTATCTCAGAAAGATTGTGAAGATGCCTAAGCGTGGTAACATCAATGATTTCGATTCCGATGTGGAAGATTGGGCCACGTATGTAGAACGCATCGAGATATATTGTAAGGCCAATAAAATAGCAAATGATGATAAAGCTCTAACCTTACTAAACTCAATGGGTGCGAAGACATACGGGCTATTGCAGCATCTTCTATCACCAGCTAAACCGGCGGATCAGACGTTCGCTAATATTGTTGCTGTCCTGAAGGATCATTTGAACCCCACACCGCTGATGTTAGCGGAACGATTTAAATTTTATGCGAGAACGCAACTGAAAGAGGAAAGCAACGCGGAGTACTTGGTTGAACTGCGTAGACTAGCGAAATACTGTCAGTTTGGGGAAAATCTGACAGAGGCACTGAGAGACAAGTTCGTGTGCGGGTTGTCGAAGGAAGGAACACAAAAGCGACACTCGAAGAGAACGATCTTACACTTGATAAGGCTGTCCTTATTGCAGCATCGCACGAAGCCGCAGCGAGAGGCACTGCAGAAATGCAGCTGAAGGCAGCGGTACTCAGCGTGGATCAAATGGCTTCGGGTACAACGAAATGTTATCGTTGTGGGAAGACAACACACGATCAGAACCAATGCTGGTTTAAAAACCAGGAATGTAGAAAATGTGGCAAGCTTGGTCACATAGCTAAAGTGTGCCGGTCCAGAAAGAAGACCAGCAACAAAAAAAAGTCACCGCAGGAAAAGTGCAGCAAGGTACACAAGGTGGCTGAGAAGAGTTCGGATGAACAGAATTCGGATTCAGACTCCAACAGCCAGGAACTGGGTAGTCTGAGAATTCACAATGGGAGTAAGGAAGCTGACCTACAAACTATCTGAGTCACGCTCAAAATAGCCGGAGTCCAAGTAAAAATGGAATTGGACACAGGATCAGCCCTAACAGTCATAAACCGAAGGGACTACAAGCGGCTATTCTCACATATTCCCTTGAGAGATACCAAGATTGTATTGCAGACATACACGGGGCGAAGAGTATACCCCATCGGAAAGATAAAAGTCAAGGTGAGACACAAGGGCAAAGAACACCAAGGAATGGACTTATATGTACTACCTGAGGGAGGTCCACCACTTCTGGGACGGGAGTGGATCAGGAAAATAAATATGGACTGGCACTTCCTAAAAGCCATAAAGAGTGAGAACTCGGTGAAGACAATCAGCTCAGACTCTGGAACTGATGATGGTAAGACCAGCCCATGTGCAAAAGACAAGTCTAAAATGGACTTGCAGACTAATGTTGGAAAAACGAAGGAGTGCATAAATGCTTATGCTTCAGAGGAGAACAAAGTTTGAGAACAGAATTCCACTGAACAACAACAACATAGTTTGACAGAGAATTCTGAGTCTGTCTAGTCTACAGACATGCACATTTCTGAGGAACACCGGGCTCGAACTCAACTCCATTTCAAACTACAACAGCAATTAGAACAAATGATTCGCCGTCTTGAGCAAGAGATGAATGCAACGAAAAAGTTCTTTGACACAGAGTGGGAGAATCTGGAAAGACAACAGAAGCAGCTGATGGAGAAAATGGAGCAGGAGCACACAAACCGTCTGCGCGAGGAGGCCAAACGAATCAAAGCTGATTCGGTTTCTGAAGGTGCATGCTCTAATCTGGTGGAGCAAGATGTTCAGCAACTGAAGGCACTTGTTAGCAGGTTGCAGGCAGAAAAGGCTGATTTGGTTGCCATGAATTCCGAGCTCCTACTGAAGTTGGGTGCAGCATCACCGGACGATTCATTTGTTGAAATTCGAATGGTGGAGGCTGCGGATGATGGAGAATTAAAAGCAGCAAAGGGGCCCCAGTGCAAGGTTACAAACAGCCCTGCAGCCTATACGTCAAAAACACATGACGACGATACTGGGAAACGTCTGATGTCAGAAGAGTTAACGGTCAGCCAACTCCTTCATATGCTGAGGGACAAGACTCTGAAATGGGAAAAACTTGAACACGAGCTTCAATCTTCAAAGGAAAGGGGTTCGGTGCTCTCAAAAGTTATAGAAATAGCTGAGGTTGCAACACAGACTGAGAAGATTGCAGCAGAGCAGCCCTTGGATGCCAAAAGTACGCTGACTCACGTCAATGTAGAACAACAGAATGCTGAAACAGCTGCTCCAGTAGAGGGATTGAATAGTACGATCAATCAATCTCCGAAGGAAGTTGAAGTATTGAAATCACGAATGAGGTCATTAGTAAAAGACTTGCAGGAAGCCCAGAAAAAGCTGGATGAAGCTGAACACATGAAGAAGTCTCTTCAGGAGAGATGTCTGGATTTGGAACGAAAGCTGGCTAACGTCCAGCTGGGCATGGAGGAAGTAGAAGACCCTCTCGCTGGCCTAGCTCAGGACGACACCGAATATTACCATGACCTGTGGGACGACACCGAATATAATGATGACCTGTTCTGCCCAGCTTGTGGGGAAATTTTCCAAAGTGCAAAAACCATGAAGAATCACAAAAAGTCCAAGAAACATTGGGAGATGGTGGCGCTAATACGGCAACAGGAGGAAGAGGAGGAGGAACTGTGCATGCAGCCCAGAGAGTCTCCAAGAAGCAGAAAAGGAAAAGACGAAGCAGAAGATGATGACCCATGTGAACCATTATCACGTCCCAGGTCACGCACGTGGTCCCTCCGAACTGAGTCAAATCAGTTTGGAAGAAGAAAAACTTCCCAAGGTACTCGAGCCTTTAGAAGTCAGCACGGTGGCATAGTGGTTAGCACTGTTGCCTCACAGCGCCAGGGACCCGGGTTCGAATCCGGCCTCGGGCGACTGTCTGTGTGGAGTTTGCACATTCTCCCCGTGTTTGCGTGGGTTTCCCCCGGGTGCTCCGGTTTCCTCCCACAGTCCAAAGATGTGCGGGTTAGGTTGATTGGCTATGAAAAATTGACCCTTAGTGTTAGGGGGATTAAATACGTGGGGTTACGGGGATAGGGTGGGATATGTGTTGGTGTAGGGGTTACGGGGATCGGGTGGGATATGTGTCGGTGCAGGCTCGATGGGCCGAAATGGCCTCTATCTGCACTGTGGGGTTTCTGTGATTTCTGTGATTTCTGTGAAGTTACGAAAGTTCAAGCTGTTAAGTCCAGTGAAGGACTATTAGATGAGTCACCCCAGCAACGTGAACCTACTACACCACCGAGAACTACTACACCACCGAGGCGTTATCCGGACCGAGTCAGGAAGCGCAGGAGGCACCTCCGCAGAGACTGAATCTGTGAACTGTTTTCCGCAGAGACTGAATCTGTGAACTGTTTTACATGAAGTTGTGTATCTATGTTATGATGTTATGTTTAATGGGGAATATATATATTGTAAGCTAAAAAGGGAGGATTGTAATGTATGTAACTGTTCTACCTTTAAGAGAACTATTGTATGTAACCGTCCACCTTTAAGAGAACTATTTTAGGGGTTGCACTACTTTATCTTGGCTGCTGTATACTGTAATACCGGCGGTGACCACACTGGTATATAAGTGCTGTGTACGGATTTATTGGGCAGATTCGCCCTGACCTTCGAACAGTAAAGTCCTGTTAAAGTTTACTCTTGTGGTCTGTGTATTAATTTACAATATAACACACAGACTTTACAAATAGCAGGGTGATCAGGCCCAGATTTTCCTAACCTAGCGTTACATTGTCTACGTTGTAGACGGTCGTCTCAAAGGTCATTACACCATGTCCTGCATGATGTTCACTTTAGCCACAGTTTCATTTGCTGATCATTCCACAGACTAGCTGCCACTATAGTATCAGCAGGTGAAAGTTACATGGCCTTTACTCATCTGTGCATATGGCAACCTTAAGACAGTAATACAGGTAATCTTATCTACTAGAATGTTGAAACTACACCAGGAACAGGCAACAATATTTAGAACTCCAGCTGTACCAGCCATGGAGGACCTTGATTGTCTAGTCTGGTTTGGACATGTTCCAAAATGCTGTTGCCAGCAGATTCTGGAAAAGCTGTTACAAAATGAAGTCTTTAGCAATAAAATGGATTCTTTAATACAACCTTTCCTGCTAGCGTTCCTAACAGGGAAGACTTCCTGAGTATAAGATTATAATTTTGTTTTCAATACTTCAAGTGAGTCCCAAGAAATAATCAGTTTCACAAGCAGTCTCTCTTGAGTATTGTTCTTTTAACCAAATACTTACACCTTGATGAATGGATCCGAGCAAACTGCCCTTTCAGCCACCTACCCATCATTAGCAACATGATAGAAGAAGTAATCAATAGTAGCAGCAAGTGACACCTACACATCAATAATCTGCTTGCTGATGCTTAGTTCATGTTCCACCAGAACCACTCAGCTCCTGATCTTGTCACAGCCCTGAACCAGATACGGATGCAAGAGCTGAATGTCAGAGAAAAGGTGAGAGCAGCTGCCTTTGGCATTAAGGCAGCATTTGACTGAGTGTGGCACCAAGGAGCCCTAACAAAACCGAGGTGAATAGGAAACCCTCCAGCAGCTGGACCAATACCAGGTACACAGGAAGATAGTTATGGTTTTCGAATGCTCATCAACCATCATAGCCACAGGAAATCACTAACCATCTTCTGCTGCATTATCAATGTCCTTCCCTTGTCATGAGGTCAAGAGTGGGCTGTTAGCTGATGATTCCACTCACATCTCCTCCAATAATGGAGCATCCCATGACAGCCTACAGCAAACTTTCAGGTTTTGGTTGACATGTGGTAGGCAACATTCATGTGACATAGGTGTCAGGCAATGACCTCCTCCAATGAGAAAAGATCTTCAGTGGCACCACCATCACTGAGTCTCTCACTGTCAACATCTTGGTGGTCATCACTGACCAGTCATATCAATACCATTAAATACAACAGCAGGGCAGAGGTTGGGTGTTATGCAACAAGTGGCTCATCCCCTGATCCCTCACAGCCTATCCATCTATAAGACTCAAGTCAGGAGTGTAATGGAATACTCACCACTTGCCTGGAACCTTGACCTCATCCAGGACAAAGTATTCCGCTCGATCAGCATCTCTGCCACTGAACTCAATATTTACCCCCTCTACCACTGATGCACTATGGCTGCAGTATGTTCTATCTACAAAATGCACGGCAGAAACTCTCCAAGCTTACTTCAATTGCACCTCTCAGCTGGTAATTGCTGCCACCAGGAAGGACAAGAGCAGCAAAATCATGGGCTCACCATGACCTCCAATTTCCCTACCATCCTAATTTGGAAATACACTTTGGATCCAACAACGACAAATCACAATATTTTCTTAATGACGGGTGACTAGAAACTGCGGTGGAGCAAAGTGTTTTGGGCGTCTATGTACTAGTGCACAGGCACAAAAAGTAATCAAAAAGGCTAATAGATTATTGGCCTTTATCTCAAGAGAGCTGGAATACAAAGGGGAGTAAGTTATGCTTCAGTTGTACAAAGCCTTGGTCAGACCCTATCTGGAGTATTGCGTTCAGTTCTGGGTACTGCACCTCAGGAAAGATATATTAGCCTTGGAGGGGGTACAGTGCAGAGTCACCAGAATGATACAGGGATTTAAAGGGTTAAATTAGGACAGATTACATTTTGTATCCCACTCTATTTTCTTTTGCATTGGCCTCAAACCTAGAAACCTTTGTAAAAGTGCAGATATTGAGACATCATTTAGCATTTCAATTTAATTACTTTATGTTTTAATGCAAATTCTAGTCATCACTGGAGATACCTTATTGTTTTAAGGAGACATGACTATTCACAGCACTGTACCATACAGTAATGTGGAGGTTGGGTGACTTATAAAATAAACTAGACTTATATTTTCCATTTATAAATTTAACATCTGACCCATCCAATGTATCACTCTATTAATAATTATTTTATATCTAAATTTCAAAATTCCAAGAAGCATGTAATCCTGTGTTCTATCATATAAGGCTGACACATCCTAGAATTTCACCAATGCTGATGTAAAGTGCTGAATGTCCCTAAAAATGGATGTATATAGAGTGCTGGTTACATGTAAAATAGGTGAATGATTGCCCCCAGATAAAGTGTGATATATTTCCGTGTGTTCCCAAGCTGAGGCAACCCAAGGGAATCGACTTTGTCACTCGGTGTGTAATGGAATTCTAAATGCTTCTTTCTTTACATTACAACAGTGACTACACTTCAAAAAGTACTTCATTGGCTATAAAACACTTTGACACATCCGGTGGCCATGAAAGGCGCTATATAAATGCAAGTCTTTCTTCTTTCTTTCTTTCAAATGTGTAAAGTTATGTCACTAAACCAAACTGTCACCGATGTCCTGGTGTCTTAATGCAGAGCATTGAGTGGCTGGATGTGGCTTTATGCATCACAATCTCAGCTGTGTCAGATAGGAAGGCTGTGTGCACAGATCTTGTACTTCCCCATGGGCAGGCTAAGAGAGGCGGCCTGGAATGCACAGCCACGCTGCCAAATCGCCTGAGGAATGGGACCGAGCGAGGCCCAACTGCTTGCTCTTTTCTTTTCAAATAAGTTAATGAATGGAGTCCATAGAACGGTGAGAGACAATATTCATACAGTGAATTGAACTGAAGGCGGAATGTGCGAGATACAAAGTCATGGGGGCATTACTTTCCCGCTAGGCCAGTGAGTGGCCTAAGCACTAACATTAATAGCTGCGATCTATGCAGTGAAATTGTGTAAAAATGCCAGCACTTCCATTGTTATAAAATGCTCTCTCCTCCCCGGCACGGGGTGGGTATATTTAATGTAAGTCTTAGAGTGGGGTTTACAATCACAGGACCTGACACTGTCTTGTGACGCAGCCCCAAAAAGTGCTATTGCTGAGTTTCTTAGTCTTCCTTGAACTCGGATACTGGGGTGGGAGGCAGGGGGGAGTGTGGTAGCACTTCTATGCGCACTACGTTCAGGCTCATATGCTGATGCTGAGAACCTAAATACACAGACAGCATTACATTCAATCATAGCTGGGAGGTACCTCATTTGGCTTTACCTCACCTCCAACTCCAAGTTACATTTGAACCAATTAATTTTGATTTTCTAATTTCCTCCTTTCCTCTCCTGAAGGCACTGACTCTTGCTGGCATGGAATTCAATGGGTAATGGCTGTATCCAATGGTCATTCTTCACATGTGACAGTGAGTGTCAACTGGCAATTTAATTGTGGGGTGCATCACAGCTGAGACCAATCTGGTCTTCAACAACATCCCCCCACACACACAAATCTTTCATGCAGTGTTTTGATCAGAAACGGGAACCCCGACTGACTCTCCCTTCTCTATTCCATGGACACTGAGGCCAGTTGCAGGTCCACTACTTCTGTCCCAGCTGAGATCAGAGAACTAAGCATAGACTGGGAATACATAGGATATGCGGCACAGAAACAGGCCATTCGGCCCAACCAGTCCATGTCAGCGTTTATACTCCACTCGAGCCTCCTCCCATCTAAATCTATCAGCATAACCCTCTATTCCCTTCTCCCTCATATGCTTGTCTAGCCTACCCTTAAATGCATCTGTACTATTTGTTTCAACCACTCTCTGTGGTAGCAAGTTCCACATTCTCACCACTCTTTGGGTAAAGAAGTTTCTTCTGAATTCCCTATTTGATTTCTTGGGGCTGGATTTTGTCAATGGGAAGCATTTGGAGGCGGGACTGCTGCTTGCCGGCTTTCAATCCCACCTCCATCAGCTTCTGACCAACCAGAGGGATTTTCCCCTGATTGACCTTGTTAAGCCTGCCCAGCAGGCTCAGCAGGCCAATTAGGGGGAAGTCATTGACAGAGCACGTCAACGTATGACGTGCCATCTGTCAAGATTTTTGGAAAGAAGAAATGTCAGCTTTTGACATCTCTGTGAAGCCGTCAAACACTGACATTCTGTGTAGTTTGATGAGGCCTTGTGTTCAGGACTCATCAAACCTTTCAATTTTGCAGAAATCACCTGGCTGCTGGTTCAGAGGATCCAACAGCCAGTCTGAGATCTCTACAATGGAGATGCCGGGACTCCGGCTTCTCAGCGGCTGAAGGCTGTAGGCAGAAACACAGGTAAGTGAACATTTTCTAACACTTTACACTTACCTTACATATTTACCACTCCACACTTACACCCATCACTCACCTCTACATTGCACTTTCAGACCCCTCTGACCCCCACAGACCTCCTACTCGTCTCCTACACCATGGCGGGGTTCGCCGAGGTCGAGAAGCCTGCACTTGGGAAGGTAAAATGGGACAAATCCTATTTTCTGCCTGTTAACAGACAGTTAATAGGCTTTAATCCCTTTTGCGCCTCGAGGAGACGGGACCCGGGTAAGGGCGGCTTCCCGCCTCCTGGCAAGAGGGCACGGAGGTGGGATGGGGGCGGGTTTGCCACCTGCCCCCAAATTCTGCAACTTTACCGGCAGTCCCGCCTCCATACCCGCCTCCTCGGGGCTGACAAAATCCAGCCCTAGGTGACTATCTTATATTGATGGCCTCTAGTTATACTCTCCCTCACAAGTGGAGACATTCTCTCTGTATCCACTCCTTCAAAATTTTTCATAATTTTAAAAACCTAGAACCTGGAACTTTCCCGTCTGTGTGGTCAGTACCATGCTGGGCAGTGTATTTACTTACTGATGCATCAGAAGAGTTGGTATTTATCATAACTGAAATCAGAGGAGCCCAAGGTTGAGAAGATACTAATTTCTGCCAGGTTGAACAGGAATTGAACTGCCTTGAAGAATCACATTGCTAAGTTGCAATAAGCAAGAAGCAGTCAATCCAATGTGATTGTAGGAGTTGAATACATTTTTATGAATTAGAACTGACATTCATCATAATGCCTTGTCAGCCCTCAGAAATGTTTGTGAACTGCTTCAAATTATCAGGCATTTTTTTCTACCTTACCACAGAAAATTGATCAAAACTGATGACTTAAAAAAAGAAAGCACCATATCACATCTCAAAAACATCTCAAAGTGCTTAATGTACAATCAACTACTTTGAATTAGTCACTGCTCTTATGTAGGAAATGATAGCAGCCATTTTGCGCACAGCAGGATCCCACAAAAAGCAATGAAATAAATGATCAGTTGGTCTGTTTTTGGTGGTGTAGGTTGAGGAGGGAATGTTGACTACAAAATTGAGAGAACTCGACTCTCTTTGAATAATGTTACCAGATCGTTAACATCTATCGGTCTACTGAAACAGGTAGAAGGCCTTGGCTTACTCGCTTATTTGAAAAGTGGTTCCTCTGACAATATTCAAGTCCTAGAGTGGGGCTTGAACCCAATATTACAATTCAGTGCCTTTCCGAAACTAGTTTATTCATGCCATCCACAAAAAATAACTTCCATTGGCAAGTTAGTACTTCAATGGACCAAAATGTGACCTTAATCACACAATATCTGGGATTGGTTTGCTGCATGACAAACAATGAACCTTTTATTGGAGAGGTTATGGGGTCAGAAGCTCAGCTTCAGGTCAAGTAGAGTGCTACGGTTGCAAACAATCTGCTTTAGCCTGAGACAGTGGCCAGGGAGGGGATAGGAAATGGAGTTTGTAGCGGGGGCCAAAGACAATGGCTCCGGTCTTCCCAAGTTTAATTGGAGGAAATTAAAAATTGAAACAGACTCTGTATTTCAAATTGAAACATTAATTGACATGGGAGGGAGCTTTGTGTTACAGATTGTTTTTGTAAGTAATTTACTGTCATCTACATTTTTGGGTAGGTCATGCATAAGGTCACATGGCATTCAAATATTCATAAAGACAAATGTACACAGATAGTCCTGTACAGTTAGATAGCTTCCCATATAGTTAGGGTGAAGTCACTTAGGGTCAGGATCTGCTGGCCACTGGGCAACAGGGGTATGTTTTGGGGTTTGTTGTGGAGTTTTGGTGGGTAATTCTCTCACTTATGATTGCTTGGACCGGAGGGCTGGTGAGAAGGTGGGAGCTCAGTCATAAAAAGTATTGTGGGATGAGCTCAGGCAGCTTAGGGTGACAAGCTTTATTTCACAGATATAATGAACAACTGTTCTGGGAATTGCTCAGAAATGTATAGAATATTCTAATTAGGTAGGTAGACTTTATGCAGCTGATTTGATCATTTTTATTTGGTGCAGCAAATGAATACTGGAATTATTGGAATCATATGCTAATTCTGATAAATCTGATGTCCCTTGTGGATTGTTGTATATGTTGCTGGGCTCTGTAGCCCTGATTTTCATTCCCTGGTGGGGGGCCGTGCAGACGGGGTTGAGGCGGATGGCAAACCATTTGTCCCTCCGCAGTCCGATGCTTGGGACATTTTAACTCCCAAGACCCTGTCTGCCTCCCGCCTAAACCGAGTGGGAAGCGCTACTTCGCTGGTGGGTGGGACCGGGATGTCGAGCAGCAGGAGGCTACTGTTGGGGAACCAAAGAAAAGGTCCTCAGCATTCATTTAAGTGGATGGGAAGGAGGTCAGGAGGGAAGACTGGGGCAGGGGAGGCCTAAGGTTTCCTTATGGAGCCAGAAGGAGCATTCCTGCTCGTCCTCACTCAATTTTTTTTAATTAACCTATCTTTCCGGGCCTCTACTGGCCCTGGCTCCTAGTATTTCCAGGTTGGCTTGGCGAGGAAGTCACAGCGGCTTTGATGATGTCATCGGAGCTGATCTGCATATTTAAAGAAGACCTCTGTGCCTTCTGGTGGGTGTTCCTCACGCCTGCTCAGAGGAGCAGGTTAACATTACAACCCGCCGGAAGACAGCAGGATTGAAGGAGGTAATTCGCTGCAGTTATTTTAACTGGGCACCTGCCCTGTCTCGGCCGGGTGGGCAGGATTAAAATTGATCCTTAAGTTGGCCCTGACTTTGTAAAATTCTCAAAATTCACAGGTCCCCCAAAACTCGGAGAAAACCCTTAAAGAAAAGGACTTTGGGCTCTTTTCTAACCACTTCAGGGTGACAAAATATTGGGCCTAACAGAGGGAGATTCAAGGTCAAAAAACAAGATTTGGTATTTAAAAAAAACATGTTTGGGCTTGTAAAGAAAAGGCTGCAACAGGAAATAGGATCAACCTATGTAATAGACAGTTTGAGTATTGGAGATAATCAGTTAATCAAGCTGTCTGGGGGAACTATAAATGCCACTCAGCCCCTATCAAGAAATTTACATTCCAACAACAGACCCACGGAAGAACAGCCACACCCAAAATACAGGACCCATCCAAAACCATGCATAAAACAAATCACTTCGCCAACCTACAAAGAATCTCAGGCCCCACAGGAAACTCAAAGCTTGAGTACAATTCACTACAATCAAGTAAGGGTTCAACAGCTCAGGAAACCACCCTGAAACCACTTCACACACTTTTAAACAACTTCAACAGCTCGGGGAGCCATCTCGAAACCGCTTAAACAAATTACACAACTCAATGTTAATCGAGCCCACCAAAATCTAACAATAAACCTAAACTGATTTGGCGCACCGATTAGCAGGCCTCGATTAGTATAATTGGAGGCCTGTTCAAGCAGTAGGGAGGAGAAACAGTTCCAAGTACAAGTTCAAGAAGAGCCATCATCGAGTAACATCAAGACCAAGGAGCAAGCATCTCGAAGCAGTTCTCTCTCTCTCTCTCTCGAAGAAGTAACACACCATCGGACACCTCGCGGCACCAAGGGCCCCACGAAACAACCAACCGAATATTACTCTCAGCCAGCCGGGTAATATTGGGCCACCATGACCAACGAAAAACCAACTCAGAAGAAACCGAAGGTCCGCAAGTTTTTTTCAACTCTACAAACTATTCTGACTTACCCCTGGGTAAGATTTTATTCAAAAAGACTCTAAGCCCTATTTCTAACCAAAGAAAATTGGGTACTCACCTGATAGATCCAATACGCATCCTACCGCATCAGCGGACTCGCAAAGACTGACCAGATATGCAGGTGAAGTCCTCTACCGCGTCCGGGGTACGGCAGGCCCCAACCGACATATCTAGCGAACCCCAAAATCGCGAACCAGCTCAACTGTCGAGGAGTCATTTGTTGAGCATTATCCCTGGCCTTTAGAGCCTAACTTAGCTAGTAAGGTGGGATTGGAAGGGGTGAGATATTTGTCTACTGTAATTTTCCCTTGTGTATGTCGAAGTGTTTCCCCATTTTATTAGAGCGTTAAGATTATTGTGTTGTATTTTCTTTCTCAAATAAAATTCAAAGTTCTTGCACTAAAACCAGTTGTCTGCTGCACTTTTATCACAACCCCCAAATAAGTCCAAGGTCTAGAACCAAGGGAGTGGGAGCGATTCGAACCGCTCATAAGTCAGAGGTGAAGCTGACCCCAAACACCACCCCCTACAACTTTATGCTGAGAGCTTGTCAAATTCACGAGTCCTGCTTACAGAATGGACAGAGGCGGTCCAGTACTTCCAAATTGCTCAAGTACTTTGAAAAGAAATCACCAGCTCAGCAAACTGACCCTGCTCTTCATCATAAACATAATTTACCCTTATTTAGAAATCATCAAGCCCATCAAATGGATTCTAACTCACTCAAAGATATCCATTATTCTATATATAAAACATGAAACCCATCAATTACATTCTAGCCTGTAACTAACTGTCAGGGAAGAAGGTCCATTTATTAAAATGGTGCAAAGCAAACAGGAACAACTAGATGTGGATTTTGAAAAATCTGAACAAAGTTTATTTATAACAACAGCATAGGTAGTTTCTTCTCTAACATCTACTTTAGTACAAGTACGCACAAGAATGTAGCTCACCCTGTAGTACTGAGAAAGGATTCTTTTTCAGTTAGCCCACTTATCAGATTTGCTTCTGTACATAGAACAAAGAGATTCTCCCACAAGTTATGGAGGAGTCAACTCAGAATTCAAAGCTGGAGCTCCAGTCTCCTCTCGCCAGGACTGTCTGGAGCAGAGTTCGAAGCCTGCATCGTCTGACTCAGAGGTCGCAATGTTGTCACTGGCTATGAAAAATAATAGAAGCGATTTACTAACTCTCTAAACAGAGGCTCACCTTCTTTAATTAGCTATTCACAGCTAAGTGGTTCAAACTTTTAAAACACAGGCAGCTTTTTGCTGCTGTTGTAGAAACACACAGCGTTCTGTTCTCAGAGAGAGAGGGTGCTCTCCCTTTAAGTCATTGGGCTGGGGACTTGGCCTACTGAGCTGTCATCAAAGTTACTATCCAACTGTTTGAGCAAGAGGCTACCCAGCTAAGACCTCCTGTGCATATGGAAGGGAATGACTGGGGTGGGTCAATTTTAACCCTAACCACCCAATGGAAATTAGGCGGGTATGTAGTTAAAATTGACCGGATCATTTACTTGCTAATGTCCCATCTGGATCCTGCCATCTTCAAACTTCTGAGCAGGCAGCAAAGGAACCCGCCTGAAGCCGGAGGGGATCCTTCTTTAAATATGCAGATCAGGTCCAATGACATCATTGGGTCCGATTGCTAGTTTAGTCCGACCTGAATGGGAAGCCACTGTGGCTTTCCAACTAGGCGAAATCGTCATAAGAGGGTCGGAAGCAGAAGAGGCCATTCAAAGTAGGTATTTTACTTTCCTTTGTGGGGCCAGGGGGAGCTAGTGTACTCCTCTGGGCCCCACAAGGAAAATTTAGGCCTCCCCTGCCCCAGATTCCCCCTCCCCAACTGCGAGCCCCCCCGGAACCCCAGTCCCCACAACTCCATGAGTGCCAGCAGGTGGCCAAGGGCCACCCAAATGTCTGCAGCCTGGCAGCTGCTTCCCGCCCACTTCCCACACATTCCAGACAGGAAGTTGGCTGCCAGTATGTTAATGAGGCCCGACGGATGGACAAGAATCTAACTGAAGCCAACAGGTTCCTGCTGGAATCCTGCTGGCAGTTAAAATCCCCGGCATAGACGCTCAGGTATCGCAAAGACCCATCTTCTCACAATGGCCCAAAATAATTGAGACTGTAATTAATAATCCTACTTCTTTATAAGTAATTATCACTTCAAATCACCACTATGAGGCCAAACAAACTTTCATCCTGCTGGCTTATTGTTGAGAAAAAATGCTGAATTTGGCTTTACAGGAATTTAAAAATCCACCTTAGTCAACAGAGGCAAAATCCCATTTGGTCCAATTATACTTGCTTCTTGTCACATTCACTTCTTCCTATAAGGTCCCTATTATTAAAAGACACTGTACCCTCTGACTCACCATAATCAATGCCAAGGGGCATCTACCAGTAATTCTTTGACAGAGCAAGTGCAGGTAGATAAAGTCATAAAATAGATCAATCATTTAAAAAAAATAGAGACCGAGTGTAAAGAGCTTATGATAAATTTGTGCAAAGCAAAGTTTAGGCCACAATTAGAATATTATGTGAAGTTTTGGGCACCTCATAAAAGAAAGGACATCAAAGCCACAAAGAAAGTACAGTTTAGATTCACTACCAGGGATGAAAAATTATAGTTAAAAGGAGTCATTTGCGATATTGGGACTATATCTACTTAGCAGAGAAAGCTAAGAGGATATTTAAAAGAGGTTTTTAAAATTATGAAGGGTTTTGGTAGGGTGAAAAGAAAGACTATTTTGGCTGGCAAGTCAGTGTAGAGGGGACAACAATTTAAAATAGTTAATAAGAGGGTGAAAAGACAGGTTGGGATAAATGTCTTTGACGTAATATAACTCACTACGCACTTGGTTTGAGCATAAAGCAAGGCTTTAATCAACTTGTTTCAGAACATGGAGGTCTAGTTGTACTTCACTAGTTCCTTGTCTTACAAAATGTCCCTGGCAAGCTGGGGCCGACGCCCGAGTATTTATACTCCTTGGACGGCGCCACCAGCTGGCCGTCCAGTGTTATTTCACGAGTAGTTTCTTGATGAATGATGAGATTTATAACAGTCTTCATAAAGAGTTGTTAGAGCATGCACTGTTTTTCCACAGTGAATAGGTGAGGGAGAGACCATTGCATCAAGCACAGAGTAAATATACACGTGAAGCAGAGGAAGATACTGGGCTATGTGGAGAAAGCAGGGCCGTAGGATTAGCTTTGGATGGGCCCAGCAAAGAGCCAGCACAGACACAGAGGGGTATAAATTTGTCTTGGGTGGTAGCACAAAACAGGTGATCACGAATCGGCAACCCATTTTGCATTCATCCCGATTTTCTTTTCTGCTGATTTGCTGTTACCCAATTTGCACTGCGCCCAAGACAAATTTATACCCTGCGGACAAATGGTTTCCTGTGCTGTTTACTTCCATAGTTCTTGGTTCCAGCCTTAATAACACTCTTAATGGAACAATAATACAATGTCCTGCTAAATCTCTAAGCAAGACCTTTTTAAATAAAAAGATGAATTAAACAGACATTAATAAAGCAGAGAGATAGCACAGTATCTGTTATGCTATAGAGAAGCCATTCAAACCCCTTGATTAGATTATAGCCTGTAACTCACGCCTGGCTAGCTGGTATTCTAAATAGAAAGGCCTGGATTTTCCTTTTCAGCACTTCTAGCACACAGAAATTCTGTGCCCCAATCAATGATTTTCCGAACATTAAATTTAATGGTCGGAAAAATCAAGTATTGAGAGTGCAGAATTTCCTGATAAAGGCTCCTGGTGTACAACAGGAGTGCTGAAGTGGAAAATCTGGACAAACTATCCAAATCCTTGATTGGATGTCAGCTTGTAACTCACTCCGCATATCCGTTATTTGTTATTACTGGTGCACTAAAGATGGCTGGCATTATTATTTTTGCATCATATCGGTCATCTGTCCATACCAGTTGGAGCTTATGCCATGCTCTCTCTGACTCTTGAGACCTTTGACTTGTCTGTATGTTGAGATTTTTACTGGCTTTTCACTTTTTATTGCATAATATGGCAGTGTAGTAGATTCAGTTGTTGGCTTCTCACGAACATTATATATTTCAGATTTATTTTTGTGCTGTCATTTTGTATTTTAAATCTGAGACACTTTGGTGCTGATATATTGCTCCAGCCATTGTTTGTTGTCTGCTCTCATCCATGCAAAGTTGAGTATCACAGTGGGCAAGCAGCAGAACCAGAGGACTGATGTGCACTGGAGCGGATCGAGATAAGCCATGGAACAAGAATGAAGCAAGTGGAATAATCGAATGATTCCACATACTTTTGAAATGCTAATGCTCCAAATTAAAAGACAGACTGTTACAAACAGTTTGTTTACAAACTGTGCCAACTTTGTATTTCTGGTATATGTATTTATAGGAGGGAGAATTAGGGCAGTGACAGGCAATGTGTGAGGGAGTGCTTCATTCAACCGCTGATTTCCAGTTATCCATTATTGTATAGAATAAATTTTCCGCTTGCACACTCCAAGCATGGGGCTTTGCCTGCTGGAAGTGCATATCAGGAAATCACATGCACACAGCGCATTATTTTCCATGCATTAAAATTCATGGATAGAAAATCTGGGCTGCGTGATTTCCATACGCGTGTTCTCGGCGGGTGAGGCTCCATGTTGGGAGTGTGTAAATGGAAACTACCCTTTTTATGTAAACCATCCAACTTTTGGATTAGATTTCTCGGGCCAACATCCCCAGCATCGAAGCTTTGACCATGCTCGATCAGCTCCGATGGATGGGTCACATTGTCCGCATGTCCGATACGAGATTCCCAAAACAAGCGCACTACTCGGAGCTCCGGCAAGACAAGAGAGCCCCAGGTGGGCAGAGGAAAGCCTCCTTGAAAAAGTGTAACATTCCCACCGACACCTGGGAATCCCTGGCCCAAGACCGCACAAAGTGGAGGAGAAGCATCTGGGAAGGTGCCGAATACCTCGAGTCTCTTCGCCGGGAGCAAGTGGAAGCCAAGCGCAGGCAGCGCAAGGAGCGCACGTCAACACAAGCACCCCACCCACCCGCCCCTTCAACCACTGTCTGCCCCACCTGTGACAGAGACTGTAGGTCCCGCATTGGACTTATCAGTCGCCTGAGAACGAATTTTTAATGTGGAAGCAAGTCATCCTCGGTTCCAAGGGACTGCCTAAGAAGAAGAAGAACATAAGAACATAAGAAATAGGAGCAGGAGTAGGCCAATCGGCCCCTCGAGCCTGCTCCGTCATTCAACAAGATCATGGCTGATCTGATCCTAACTGCCAATCCACTATCACAGAACCATCTCCAGCATCTAACAGAATTAGACACACAAAATAGGAGCAGGATCAGGCTACACGGCCCCTGGGCCTGCTCCGCTACCCACAGGGCCATGACCGAGAAGGGATTAGATTCCATCTTTTATACTACTCAGTGTCCATTATTCCATATGTAAACTAGACAAACCCCTTGATTAGATTCCAGCCTGTAACTCACTTCTGAGTATCCACTACTTACATATAAACCATTCCAACCCCTCAATTAGATTCCAGTCTATCATTTACAATTGGGTATCCGTTATTCTATGCAAACTACCCAAATTCCTCATGGCTGGTTGATCCTGATCTGGCACAGTATTTAAAGAAAGTCATGGAATAAAGGCAGGTTCTAAAGAATGCCCTGTGCTATAGATGGATCTTTAGTAATAGGGAACTTCTGTGTTTGAGTAGATTTTTTTTTCTATAGTAAGGGATAAATGTAGGCTTTGCGTGGTCACAAACAAGTAGTATAGAGATTCATGTGGCGAAATGAATTGAAGTGGTGAAGCAGCTAACAGCTGGCATAAATATAAGGTTTGATTTTTCACTGGATCCCACCAGGGCAGATTGTGTGATGTGGACCAGGAAGTCTGGCAGGGAACCTCTTCAACGCAATCCCTGCCTGATTCATGTGATCGTCTGGGAACATACGAACGGGAGTAGGCCATTAAGCCCCTTGAGCCTGTTCCACCATTCAGTTAGATCATGGCTGATCTGTACCTCAACTCCATTTATTCACTTTTGATCCATATCCCTTGATACTTTTACCTCATAGAAATCTATTGCTCTCAGTATTGAAAACTTCAATTGACTCAGCATCCACAGCTTTTTGGGGGAGAGAGTTCCAGATTTCCACCACCCTTTGTGTGGAAAAAGTGTTTCCTGATTTCACTCCTAAATGGCCTAAATCTAATTGTAAGATTATATCCCTTTGTTCTGGATTCCCCCACTAGAGGAAATAGTTTCCTATTACATCCCTTTATCATTTTAAAGACTTTGATAAGATCATGCCTCAACCGCTAAACTCAAAGGAATACAAGCCAAGTTTATGGAACCTGTTTTCATAATTTAACCTTTTAAGTTCTGGTATCATCCTGGTGAATCTGCGCTGTACCCCTTCCAAGGCCAATATATCTTTTCTGAGGTGCAGTGCCAAAACTGAACACGGTACTCCAGATGGGGTCTGACCAAGGCTTTGTACAACTGAAGCATCTCTTCCTCACTTTTTAATTCCAAACCCCTTGAGATAAAGGCCAACATTCCATTAGTCTTTTTGATTACTTTTGTACCTGTGCACTAGCTTCTATTGATCTGTGCCCATGGACCCCCAAATCCCTTTGCTCCTCCACAGCTCCTAGTCTCTCACCATTAAAAAAAATTCCAATTTGTCTTTGTCAGATCCAAAGTGGGTGACCTCACACTTCCCCACATGGAACTCCATCTGTCATAGATGTGCCCACTCACATAGTGTGTCTATGTCCCTTGGTAACTTCCTCCTCCCATCCACACAGCTAATGAAATACTGGGAAGCAATTTGAGAGTATCTGATATTAAGTCAGAACATGACTTTTTATATGATTATGGAACTTAAGGCTCTTAAAATATGAATGGAATCTCACAAATCTGAACTTATTTCATTGGAAAAAGAATACCTAGACAAAGGACATGATCCTGGTCTTTCAAATAGTGAGAGGCATGGCTAGTATACATGTAGAGGGACACAGAGAAGGGCAGAGGCACAGATAATGTATGTGTAGACGGACACAGAAGGCAGAGGCACAGGTAATGTACATGTAGACTGGCACAGAGGTGGGTAGTTGTCATTGACATCAGCAGGATTTAGACCTGAAAATCCAAATCTTTTTATAACTTCACATAAGTCATACAGACAATTCCTTACTAAAACTGAATTTCTCGAAACAGTACTATTAGATCCATAAATACGCCTGAGCCTCGCTCAATTTCTACGGTGCTCATTCAAACAATGACCACTATCCAATTTACAGCTGACAATGAATCCCAAATACAGTGGCCATTTTATAGTGTGCCTTATTATCTGCTTCACTAAGCAGCAGAGTGCAGACTTACGTGCAATGCAGAGCTTTCCAATACACCATTTTTGTAACTAGAATTACTATTTACATAAACATAAAATGAGTTGACAGACCAAAAATATACTAGAAAATGTTAAAGAGCAAAAACGTCTGGAGGCATTGTGTGATGGAATTCAGCACTAAATATTAATGTTCATGTTCAACATGAATGTCTGCCCCCAGGATCGGAAGCAGAAGAAAACAGTCACAGGAATCAACTGCTTTATTTAACACAAAGCAGTAATATAAGAACCACGGCAGACTACAGGCAACTCTCAGGCAGGCTTCAAGCAATTCACCAGATGCACTGCAGGCACTTTTCTATGTGTAACTGTGGTCTAGCAGGCTATAGAGGCCTCACAGCACTGATCCTGTCAGTCAATAGATTGGCCAACTGACTTTGCCTTCAGCTTCACTGAATTTGGGGCAGAGAGAGAGAGATCACTGTTTCTAACACTTATAGGAATTGGGAATTACCATTTCCATGGGGCAAAGATTCAAATGAGGAAAGTGTGATGAATGGCTGCATTGTAAAAGTGACAGGAAATTTGCCAGTCAGTGTAGTTGAGCACAGGACCAGAGTGACTCTGAGTGACTTAGGCCAATGTGACTCTGGAATCCATCAGTGATCTGCGCTGCTTAGCTTCAGACATGGCGATACACTTGAAACTTGATATCGCCAGTATTGTGGCAAGTATAGCTGAATTCTATACTGGAAATGGTACAGGACTCAAGCCTAACACTTATCCCACAGAATCAAAAAGTTCAGATAGAAAGTGCACCAAATTCAGCATCTAGCTTATCCCCTTCATTAATTAAAAAAAGTAATCAGTATGCGCGTGGTGGGCAGAATATCAGAAGTAGGCCTCACACTCCTCCAGTGCTGGGGTCATGCAGCTGTACTGCTGTTGCTGAAGCTCTTGATGCTGACATAAAAACATAAGAATTAGGAGCAGGAGTAGGTCACATGGCCCCTCAAGCCTGCTCCATCATTCAATAAGATCATGGCTGACCTTTGACCTCAACTCCACTTTTTTGCCCGATCTCCGTATCCCTTGATTCCCCAAAAGTCAAAAAATCTGTCTCAGCCTTGAATATACTCAACAAGTCAGCATCCACAGCCCTTTGGGGTAGAGAATTCCAAAGATTCACAACCCTCTCAGTGAAGAAATTCCTCCTCATCTCAGTCTTAAATGGCCGACCCCTTATCCGGAGACTATGACGCCTTGTTCTAGACTCTCCACCCAGGGGAAATGGCCTCTCAGCATCTACCCTGTCAATCCACTTTAGAATCTTATATGTTTCATTGAAATCACCTCTTATTCTTCTAAACCCCAGTGAATATAGGCCCAATTTACTCAACATCTCATCATATGACAACCCTCTCATCCCAGGAATCAATCTAGTGAACCTTCGTTGCACCGCCTCTAAGGCAAGTATATCCTTCCTCAGATAAGGAGACCAAAACTGTGCACAGTACTCCAGGTGTGGTCACACCAAAGCCCTGTACAATCGTAGCAGGACTTCCTTACTCTTATACTCCAACTTCCTTGCAATAAATGCCAACATACCATTTGCTTTCCTTATTGCTTGCTGTACTTGCATGCTAGCTTTCTGTGTTTCCTGTACGAGGACATCTAAATCTCTCTGAACACCAACATGAAGAACTTCTCTAAGGTTTCAAAAGTTGTATGAATGAGAGTAGCGCTTCCTTTCCTGGCATTTTGCATGGTTTGGCCCAGAAATGCAATGCCATCACTTCACCTGATGAAGAAGCAGCGCTCCGAAAGCTTGTGATTTCAAATAAAACTGTTGGACTATAACCTGGTGTTGTGTGACTTCTTACATTTGTCCACCCTAGTCCAACACCAGCATCTCCACACCATCATTAAAGGCCTGTATAAAATGGGCATCTATTCAAACTCACTTTTTTAGTGAGGCCCTGGGTGCTGCATAGATACAGTGCAACTGAAGACATCAAAATGCCCAAATTTGGTGTCCTGGTTACACTGTTAGCACAGACTCGGCCTCTGGCAGGGCCTTGTGACAAGATCTTTGTGGATAGCACGTTTAACGAGGTGGTCACACCGCAAGTAAAGAGTGCACAGGCAGACAGGGAATGGGTGACCGCCAGACAGAGTAAAAGAACAAGGAAGGTAGTGCAGGAGTCCCCTGGGTCCATCTCACTCTCCAACAGATTTTCCATTTTGGATACTGCTGGGGGAGATGGTTTCTCAGGGGAATGCAGCAAGGGCCAAGTCCATGGCTCTACGAGTGGCTCGGCTGCATAGGAGGGGAGGAAAAAGAGTGGGAGAGCAATAGTGATAGGGGATTCTATTGTAAGGGGAACAGATAGACGTTTCTGTGGCCACAGACGTGACTCTAGGATGGTATGTTGCCTCCCTGGTGCCAGGGTCAAGGATGTCACTGAACGTCTGCAGGGCATTCTGAAGGGGGAGGGCGAACAGTCAGAGGTCATGGTTCACATTGGTACCAACAACATCGGTAGAAAGAGGGATGAGGTCCTGCAACAAGAATTTAAGGAGCTAGGTAGCAGATTAAAAAGCAGGTTCTCAAAGGTTGTAATCTCTGGATTACTCCTGATGCCACGTGCTAGTGAGTATAGGAATAGGAGGATAGAGCAGATGAATGCGTGGCTAAAGAGTTGGTGCAGGAGGGAGGGCTTTAGTTTCCTGGATCACTGGGTCTGCTTCTGGGGAAGGTGGGACCTGTACAAGTCGAACGGGTTGCACCTGAACCGGAACGGGACCAACATCCTTGTGGGGAGGTTTGCTAGTACTGTTGGGGGGGGGGGATTAAACTAACTTGGCAGGGGGATGGGATATGGAGTGGAGCTATAGTAGGGGGTGATGCACAGCCAAATATAGAAGAAAAGACAAGTCAGCCTGGAAGGCAGAGCAAATATGCAACGGCACAAGGGAGTATGGCAAGGCTGGATGGCATTTATTTTAATGCAAGGAGTCTTGCGAGTAAGGCAGATGAATTGAAGGTGTTGATGAACACATGGGAGTATGATATTGTTGCTATCACAGAGACATGGTTGAGGGAGGGGCAGGACTGGCAGCTCAATATTCCAGGGTATAGAATCTTCAGGCGAGACAGAGGGGGGTGTAAAAGAGGAGGGGGTGTCGCAATATTAATCAAGGAGTCAATTACTGCTGTAAGGAGGGATGATATCTTAGCAAGTTCCTCTAATGAGGCCATATGGGTAGAACTTAAAAACAAAAGGGGGCAAGCACTTTGCTGGGAGTGTACTATAGGCCCCCAAACAGTCAGGGGGAGATAGAGGAACAGATATGTAGGCAAATCTTAGAGAAGTGTAGAAATAATAGGGTAATAATAGTAGGGGATTTCAACTTCCCCACTATTAACTGGGATAGTCAGAGTGTGAAATGCTTAGAGGGTGCGGAATTCTTAAAGTGCATCCAGGAGAGTTTTTTGAGCCAGCGTGTAGAAAGTCCTACAAGAGAGGGGGCGGTACTGGACCTAATTCTAGGGAATGTAGCCGGGCAAGTGGTAGAAGTGTCAGTGGGAGAGCATTTGGTGACAGTGACCATAATTCGGTGAGATTTAAGGTAGTCATGGAAAAGGACAAAGATGGACCCGAAATAAAGGTTCTAAATTGGGGGAAGGCCGATTATAATATTGTGGTGATTATTCCTTGTTTAGTAAAAGTATTGTGATTGGTTGTTTGTTAACTGCCTTGGGATATATGTTGTAATCTCATTGGTAGTTGATGATCACATGATGTGTTGTGGCCACCTTAAATTCAGTTCTTTTCCAGCTTTGGTTGGGACTGGATGTGGGAAGATGTGCTGCAGATTTTAAAGTTAATAAAGCCTAGCTTTGGAAGGCAAATCTATTCTTTATTTCAATTTATTAACTTTAAGTTAGAATGGAGCGATATCTTCAACCAGAACGATTCAAGGCTGACCCCAATTCTGCTGGAGTGGATGATAAATGGAAACATTGGTATTGTACATTTAAAAACTTTTTGGGCGTGTTGGATCAAGAGTCTCTAAATAAGTTGAATATGCTGATCAACTACATTGCTCCGGATGTATATAAATATATTTTGGACTGTAAAACTTATGAAGTGGCTATTTCTACATTGGAAAAGATTTTTGTTAAACCAAAGAATGAGGTATTTGCACGTCACCTTCTATCTGCCCGTAGGCAGCAGGTGGGAGAATCTTTGGATACTTATTTACAAGCACTTCGGTGCCTTAGTGTTAACTGTAATTATAAGGCCGTGATGGCTGAAGAATATAAGGAAGAATCGGTACGGGATGCTTTTATTAATGGATTACTGTCTAGATCAATTCGTCAGCGGTTGTTAGAAAATAAGACTTTGGATCTTAAAAGTGCTTGCAAGCTTCTACATTGGATGTGGCTCAGAGAAGTTCGGATTCTTATGCTCTTTTTAATCGGCCTGCGACTATGGTTTTGGCAGTTTCGGATGAAAAGGAATTATGTGGACTTAATGGGAGTGGTTTACTAGATTCTGAAACAGTTTCTACTTCGGCGGCTGTTGCCTCTAGGATTCAGAAGTGTTATTTTTGTGGGAATATCCGGCACCCTCGTCTGAAGTGTCCTGCTCGGGAGGCTGTGTGTAGTAAATGCGGCAAGAGAGGTCATTATGCACGCTTGTGCAAATCATCAGGTTCAATTACCTCCTCCTCTCCTGGTGTGGGAGGGCCCTCCTCCACTACCTCCTCTGTGACTATTCAGCCTTTAGATAGGGCGTTTATTGCATCAATTTCTGCTGCATTTGCTCATGGCCTAAACAAAGCTAAAGTTACGGCTCAAGTTAATGGGTTGGAAGTGAAGGCCCTTATAGATACGGGCAGTACTGAGAGTTTTATAAGTCTTCAGTTTGCGAAGGAGAAGCATTTGAAAATTTCGCCTGTTACGTATCAGGTGTGTATGGCTCAGACGACCCTTACTTCACAAATAGCTGGTTGTTGCTTTGTGAAAATGATTCTTCTAGGTAATACATATACTGATATATGCCTATCTGTTTTGCCTAATCTCTGTGCGGATATTTTGATTGGACATGATGTGCTTCAGTTACACGAGTCTCTTAGTCTTTCATTTGGAGGGACTAAGCCACCTTTATCTATTTGTGGATTAACCTCTTTATCTATTTCTCCATTATCACTTTTTTCCAATTTGATGTTGGATTGTAAGCCAATTGCTACCAAGTCAAGAAGATATAGTAGTCAGGATAGAGAATTTATTAATTCTGAAGTTCAACATCTCTTATTGGAAGGAATCATTGAACCTAGTTGTTCGCCTTGATGAGCACAGGTAGTTGTCATGACTAACGAGAGACACAAGAAACGAATGGTGATAGACTATTCCCAAACTATTAATAGGTATACTCAATTAGATGCGTACCCTTTGCCTAAGATTGATGAGCTTATCAACAAAGTATCTCAGTATAAGGTTTTTAGCACTATTGATTTAAAGAGTGCTTATCATCAGATTCCTATTGTTAAGAAGGATCAACCATATATGGCCTTTGAGGCTGGTGGAAAGCTGTATCAGTTTTGCCGAATACCATTTGGTGTTACTAATGGTGTTGCTTGTTTTCAATGGGCAATGGATGCTTTTATAAGTGATAACTCCCTCTCTGACACCTTTTCATACTTAGATGACATCACAGTGTGTGGCAAATCAAGGGTGGAGCATGATTCTAATTTAAAAAGAATCCTTCAAGCTGCGGAAAAAGTTGGTTTAACTTTTAACAAAGAGAAATGTATCTTTTCGACTACTGAGGTAAATCTATTGGGGTATATTATCTCGGGAAACAAGATTAAACCAGATCCAGAATGTCTGCGACCATTGATTGATTTACCTTGTCCTACTAATTCTAAGGCTTTGCAACGAGTTGTTGGACTGTTTTCTTATTATTCTAATTGGATTGCAAATTTTTAATGGAAGATCCAGCCTCTTATTCGGGTTACGACATATCCTCTATCATGGGAGGCCAGGACATGTTTTGAGAATTTTAAAAAGGATATTTTAGGAGCAGTTGTGCATTCTATTGATGAGCAGGTTCCCTTTGTGATCGAGACGGATGCTTCGGATTTTGCAATTGGGGCTACTCTGAACCAAAATGGAAGACCTGTGGCCTTTTTCTCACGTACTTTGAACAATAGTGAAAAAAGACATTCTTCAATAGAGAAAGAGGCATACGCAATAGTAGAAGCATTGCGTAAATGGAGACATTATTTATCGGGGCGACATTTCACGTTGGTAACTGATCAAAAATCTGTGTCCTTTATGTTTGATGTTAAACATTTTGGAAAGATCAAAAATGATAAAATAATGAGATGGAGGATTGAGTTGGCATGTTACCATTTTGACATAGTTTATCGTCCGGGGAAGGATAATGTTGCTGCTGATGCACTGTCGAGGGCTTATTGTTCTGTGATTCACGGAGATACGCTTATTAATCTTCACAATGCCTTATGTCATCCTGGGGTTATGAGGATGATACACTTTGTACGCAGTAAGAACTTGCCTTTTTCAGTTGAAGACGTCAAGCGGATGACTTCATCATGTTCTATCTGTGCTCGGTGTAAACCGAATTTCTTTAAGCCTCAACGAGCTCATCTTATAAAGGCTACTTCTCCTTTTGAACGTTTGAGCCATGATTTTAAGGGGCCTCTTCCTTCAACTACTCAAAACCGATATATATTTACTGTTGTGGATGAGTTTTCAAGGTTCCCTTTTGCTTTTCCTTGTGCAGATGTATCAGCTGCTACAGTTATTAAATGTCTGACTCAACTTTTTGTCATCTTTGGGATGCCTGCGTATATCCATTCGGATCAGGGAAGTTCTTTTATGTCTTCCCAGTTGAAGGAATACCTTCAGAGTTGGGGAATTTCTACTAGTAGAACTACCCCGTATAATCCCCAGGGTAATGGACAGTGCGAATGATACAATGGGGTGATCTGGAAGGCAGTTATGTTGGCTTTGACATCCTGGAACCTTAAGAATACACAGTGGGAAATGGTACTGCCTGATGCCCTGCATTCCATTAGATCATTGCTTTCAACGGCTACTAATGTGACCCCCCATGAAAGGCTCTTTAACTATCCGCGGAGATCTACTATGGGATATTCGGTACCTTCATGGCTTACTATGCAGGGACCTGTGCTGCTTCGACGCCATGTTAGATTGTCAAAATATAATCCTTTGGTGGAGGAGGTGGAGCTGTTGGAGGCAAATTCCCAATATGCTCATATTCGATTCCAAGATGGGAAAGAAAGTACTGTTTCAATTAAAGACTTGGCTCCTTGTGGGGGCCAGCCCTCTTCTGAGGATATTAACAATAGTCATGATTCAGATAATGTGGATGCTGTTACAGATACTACGAATATTTCCAATCCGATTGCAGATAATTATACTTCTATTAGTCAGCCCTTGATAGATGTTTATGACCGTCCCAGTTTACCTCCTGATGGGATTTCTAATCCGGAAACCGTTGAAAATCGGGATATGGATAGCCTTCCTGCTGAAGATACTTCTGTGCCTTCTGGTGTGGGAGGCAAGGAATTTCACCAAGGTTAAGAAGGTCGACACGAATAAGATATCCGGTCGACCGATTGAAAATGGACTTTTAAATTGATAGTAATGTTTTAAAATTGTTGAAATATTATAGTATATTGTTTTAGTTGAGAGATACTTAATACTTATGTGCAATGTTACTATTTGTTGTTGTTCACTTAGTATTGTGTCATGTGAACAGTTTTATTCTTGTTGTGCATAGTTTTAGTTGTAAATAATTAATTATAAATTGTAAAGGTTATTTAGGTTGGAGTATATTTTAAAAGGAGGGGTGAATGTGGTGATTATTCCTTGTTTAGTAAAAGTATTGTGATTGGTTGTTTGTTAACTGCCTTGGGATATATGTTGTAATCTCATTGGTAGTTGATGATCACATGATGTGTTGTGGCCACCTTAAATTCAGTTCTTTTCCAGCTTTGGTTGGGACTGGATGTGGGAAGATGTGCTGCAGATTTTAAAGTTAATAAAGCCTAGCTTTGGAAGGCAAATCTATTCTTTATTTCAAATATGATAAGGCAGGATTTGGCCAAAGTGGATTGGGATAAGCTACTTGTAGGAAAATCCACATCAGAGCAGTGGGAGTCTTCCAGAAAGGAAATATGGTGTGGAAATAGAGAGAGTACAATGCCAAGATGTTCCCGTAAAGGTCAAGGATGGGACCAACAAGCCCAGGGAACCCTGGATGTCAAGGGATATGCAAGAATGGATTAGGAAAAAAAGGGAGGCTTTTGGCAGATACAAAGGACTAAAAACCGTGGAAGCCCTAGAGGAGTATAGAAAGTGCAGAGGGGTACTTAAAAAAGAAATTAGGAGAGCAAAGAGGGTGCATGTAAAAATAACGATAAAGGAAAATCCCAAGGTCTTTTATAAGTATATTAAGGGGAAGAGCATAACCAGGGAAAGAGTAGGGCCCATTAGGGACCAAAGTGGCAATCTGTGTGTAGAACCAGAAGATGTAGGTGAGGTTTTAAATGAATATTTTGCATCTGTGTTCACTATGGAGAAGGACGATGTAGGCATAGAAATCAGGATTAATCAAGGATAGTCAGCATGGCTTTGTCAGGGGAAGATCATGTCTAACCAATTTGATTGAATTTTTCGAGGGGCTGACTAGGTGTGTGGATGAGGGTAGTGCAGTTGATGTAGTCTACATGGACTTCAGTAAGGCTTTTGACAAAGTCCCGCATGGGAGACTGGTCAAGAAGGTAAGAGCCCATGGGATCCAGGGTGCCTTGGCACATTGGATCCAAAATTGGCTTAGTGGCAGGAGACAGAGGGTGATGGTCGAAGGTTGTTTTTGTGACTGGAAGCCTGTGTCCAGTGGTGTACCGCAGGGATCGGTGCTGGATCCTTAGTTGTTTGTAGTGTACATTAATGGTTTAGATATGAATGTAGGAGGTATGATCAGTAAGTTCGCAGATGACACGAAAATTGGTGGAGTGGTAAATAGTGAGGAGGGAAGCCTCAGGCTACAGGACGATATAGTCGGGTTGGTCAGAGGGGCAGAACAGTGGCAAATGGAATTTAACCCTGAAAAGTGTGAGGTGATGCATTTTGGGAGGACTAACAAGGCAAGGGAATACACAATTAATGGTAGGATCCTAGGGAGGACAGAGGATCAGAGGGACCTTGGTGTGCATGTACATAGATCCCTGAAGGCAGCAGGACAGGAAGATAAGGTGGTTAAAAAGGCATATGGGATACTTGCCTTCATTAGCCGAGGCATAGAATATAAGAGCAGGGAGGTTATGATGGAGTGTACAAAATGCTAGTTAGGCCACAGCTGGAATACTGTGTGCAGTTCTGGTCGCCACACTATAATAAGGGTGTGATTGCATTGGAGAGGGTGCAGAAGAGATTAACCATGATGTTACCTTGGCTGGAGCGCTTCAGCTATGAAGAGAGACTGGATAGGCTGGGGTTGTTTTCCTTAGAGCAGAGAAGGCTGAGGGGGACCAGATTGAGGTGTACAAAATTATGAGGGGCATAGATAGGATAGAGAGGAAGGAACTTTTCCCCTTAGTAGAGGGGTCAATAACCAGGGGTATAGTTTCAAGGTAAGGGGCAGGAGGTTTAGAGGGGATTTGAGGAAAATCTTTTTTACCCAGAGTGTGGTTGAAATCTGGAACTCACTGCCTGAAAGGGTGGTAGAGGCAGGAACCCTCACAACATTCAAGGAGCATTTAGCTGAGCACTTGAAACGCCATAGCATACAAGGCTACGGACCAAGAGCTGGAAAATGGGATAAGAATAGATAGGGCTTCATGGCTGGCGTGGACACGATGGGCCGAAGGGCCTCTTTCTGTGCTGTATAAATCTATGACACGATGGGGGAAAAAATTTGGCAACGTCCCATATGGGGCGCCATTACTGGCGGTGTGCAAAGTTTAGCACCTGGAGCTAATTATCGCCTCCGACAGCAAACTTGGCTTTTATCGCCCTTGGAGGTGATTGGAGCGCTAAATCAGGCGCTAAACACCTCTCAAGGCGCTAAGGCCGAGGAGCGAGGCAGTACCTCAGAGGGTGGGTGCAGCGCAGGTGCTGTCAGTTAGTGATTGAACACAGACACACTGGTGCCAGTCAGTTCTTAAAGGGGAGGGCCAATCTTGCTCTGCAGCCACACCCTGCTCATTGGAGCCTTGAATCTCAGCCTGGGCAGACCTGTGGCTAAATCTAGCAGCCAAACATTATGGAGAGGGCCAGGGAGCGAGCACAGCGCTTCTGCGAGTGGGCTTTGGAGGCTGTGGTTCGCGGGGTGGAGCGCAGAAGATCCATTCTGTACCCAGAAAGTGGCAGGAGGCCTTTGCCATGCACAGAAGAGTGTGGAGGGAGGTGGCTCAGAGAGTGTCCTCAAGCAGCATGGTGCCTAGCACCCATCTCCAATGTAGGAAAAAGTTCAACGACCTCACTCGGTCAGGGTGAGTGCCTTTTTTTCAAAACCTGTTCATCCCTCCATCTCAACCTCACTTTATGGCCAGGGGGTCTTGAATGCCCCAATGCCCAAAACTCATCCAACGCCTATGGCCCTTTCATCAAACACACACGCACATTCCACACTTTGCATACAGTAAGCGCTATTCAACCATGGGAGGCATTTCAGGCAAGACCATGGCTGCATACAGTAAGGGCTATTCAACCATGGGAGGCATTTCAGGCAAGACCATGGCTGCATATTCACTTGGACGCCGTCCTTTTTCTTGCAGGCCAAGCTGTCTCATAATAGGAGACAGCAGCAACTGATTGGTCCCGTCGCCACTGGAGACGCCGACCCCGTTCTGGACAGCAATGGTAAGGTCATCACCTTTTTGTCCTCTCTCCTTCCACTTGTTCCTCACAACAGCAGCCTTTGACACTTTCAATCCAAATCACTAAATCGCTGCACTCATGCCTCCCTTGCTGCCACCCTGTCCTCACGCTAAAGCCACTCTTGTACCTCCCTGCTTTCAGATGGTGATTCACCAGGTGAGGAGATGGGCCCTCAAGCTGCCAGTGAGAGTGAAGCTGAAGGCGAGGAGGAAGAGGAAGCCGGACCATCAGCGCCACCCTCTACCGAGGCAGCCCATGCCCACACTGGGAACACGCCTTCCCTGGAGGGGAGCAGTGGGGAATGGTCTGATGAGGGTGAAGCTCCAGGACCCAGCGGGCTGCAGCAATGCGATGGGGATAGGGAAGCTCGGGGGCCTTCTCCCCAAGGGAGAGTATGGCTTCGAGTCCTGCTGCACGGGACGCAGAGGAGGAGCGGGTCCTCGCTGAAATGAGCGCCCAGGCTGAGCACAGGCACACTGAGCTCATAGCTGCAGTGGCAAGATTCCCCGAATCCATTGAATCATTGGCAAGGAGTGTGGAGCACTTCGCTGTAGCACAGGTGGCTGCCACGCAAATGCTTAGTGCTGCAATATAGTCAGTGGCTGGTCTCATGCAGACGCAGATTGAGGCCACGCAAGCACTGACTGCTGCCACCCTCGCTGGATCGGGCACATTTCCCCGGGGCTCTCACCGTGCTGCAGCAGGCCAGCAATCTGTGCTCCATCAGATTGCTCCGGATGCTGAAGTGCTGCCCCGCGGGAGTGCCAGTGTATCAGTCAAGCAGGGAGTTGCTGCCCTCTCTCAAGATGACAGCATTCCTGCTCTCACCACTGGCACTTCTCCACTGCAGCTGCCACCACCTGTAGGACAGACTGCTGCCGCCCATGCAGAGTTGGTGCAGTCAGCAGCCGGGCCCTCCAGGCTGGTCCCGCTGTCCCTCAAGGGCATCTGCAATCTCAGTTTCTGACACTCAGCAGCCTTCCCCCAGCCTTGCTCCAGCCACTGGGGCCCCATTACGGAAGAGCTGCAGGGTGGGAAGTGGGGAATTTCACAAGGGAAGCAGATCACCCTCGAAGGGCAAAAAGTAGGAGGTGTGACAAAATGTTTTTCATTGTTTTATTGAAGGCCGAGGTTCGTGGTCAAATTTTTGTAACTGTTTTGGACATTGCCTCCAGGTTGTGAGAGCCAGTTATGTGAATGATTGCCTTTTTTGTGTTTCTTTCTATTACTTTGTCATGCGGAAATGAGACACACAGGAGTCGATTTTCATTCAGCAGTCAGGAAGGAGGCGGGACTACAACTTTTGGGTTTTAGTCCTGCCTACATCGACGTCCGGCCAATCCACATGATTTTCCCTTGATTGACCTTGTTGAGCCCACCCAGTGGGCTCAGCAGGCCAATTAAGGGCCACCCGGCAACAGGTGACATCACAGACTGAAATTTCATCGGTCAAGAGGTCTTGACAGATGAAATATCAGTGTTTCACAGCTGTTTGAAGCTGTCAAACACTGACAGTCTGGCTTCTAACCTGAGTCCTTCTACACAGACTCAGTTAGAACTCTCACCGGCAATGAAAGCTGAAGGCTGTCACTTTTGACAGCTCGCAGCCATTTTGCTTTCAGTGCTGGCTGAGTGATGGACTCCCGAAACCTAGAGGAAGAAAGGCTGTTAAGGTAAGTACAGGTAATTTAAACTTCTTTACACACTTTAGACACACCAAACACACTTACCTTTGCACTCATGCACCCATCACTCACCTGAACACCGACATCGCGACCCCTCCAAGTCCTTCAACCCGACAGCCCGCCTGCTCTAACCTGGCGTGGTTTGGAGCCGTCGGGAATCCCACACGACACCCCTCAAAATAGGGATTAGGCTAAAAACTGCCTGTTAAGTTAATTGGCACTAATCCCTTCCCGCCTCGGGTCGGCGGGTCCCTGTGCGGGGCGGGTACCCGCCTCCTTTGAAACTTACGTGGAGGTGAGTTTTGGGCGGGATGGTGTCGGGACCCCCGAATTCAGGATTTTTGCCCCCGCATGCCTAAAAGCCCGCCTCACGGCACACTGAAAATTGGCCTCACAGAGTTTGTGAAATAAAGAAGTGTCTGTATTCAAAATGTACATGTTTGGTCTTTGCAATCATTGTTGCCTTGACCGGCTTAGGGGTTGCGGGATGGTTTCATTCAGGTTGTTTGAATGGCAGAAGCCATTTCCTCAGAGGGGGCCTAGAAGTGACTTGCTATGAGCCTTTGACGGACGGCCCTTCCACTTTGTGCCTCCCTTCCGCCTTGGTGCTGCTGATGATCATCCTCCTCATCTTCCTCCTACTCTTCTTCCTCCTCCTCTGCTGGTGCTCCAATGCCTGGTGGCATTGGCTGGGTCCTGAGTATTGCAAGGTTATGCAGCATGCAGCACACAACAACAAAGTGGAAGACTCGCTCAGGCGAGTACTGCAGGGCTCCTCCAGAATGGTCCAGACAGCGGAACCGTTGCTTGAGCACGCTGATTGTGTGCTCAACGATGTTCTTGGTAGCTTGATGGCTCTCGTTGTATCGTAGCTCAGCAGGGGTGCTGGGCGAACGGAGCGGTGTCATCAGCCAGGTGCACAGAGGATATCCCTTGTCTCCGAGAAGCCAACCTCCTGGAAAAGGTCTGCCACAGAAGTCTGGCGCAGGATGAAGGCATCGTGGCTGCTGCCAGGAAAGTGGGCATTGACAGCAAGTATCAGCTGTCTGTGGTCACAGACCAACTGGACGTTTAAGGAATGGAAGCCCTTTCAGTTGCGGAAATCCTCGGCATTCTCTTGCGGCGCCCGCAAAGCCACATGCGTGCAGCCAATGGCACCCTGCACCATGGGGAAGTCCGCTATCATCACAAAGCCCGTTGCGCGTTCTTGCTGCTTATCCGGGGTCATGGGGAAAGAGATGTACTCTTGTCTCCTTTTAAAGAGGGCATTCGTTACCTGACGGATGCAGCAAGGCACCGCAAACTGGGAGATATTGACGATGTCCACAGTAACTGATTGAAATGAGCTGGTGGCATAAAAGTTAAGAGCCACTGTTATCTTCACTGCCACCGACAGAGATGTCCTGCTCCTCAGTTAAGGCTGCAGATCTGGCTGAAGCAGGTGGCAGAGCTCAGTGACCACCTCCTTGCTGAAGTGCAGCCTTCGCAAACAGTGTTCCTCAGACATATTAATGTAGGAGAACTGTTGGCGAAAAACCCTGGGAGGGTAAGGTCTCCTGTACCGAGGCCTGTTGGCCCTCCTCCGTCTGGCCATGATTGCCACTCTCTCTCTGCGTCTCTGTGCCCTCCGAATGTGATGGAGAAGGTCAAAAAGCAAAGTACCTGCAAAGTTATGGTCAGAAGCCAAAACTACCTCAGACAGCGTTGACTCAATGCAGAAGTCTCTCTTTCCCTCTTTGTCTCTCTCAAAATCTCTCTCTCTCTTTCAGAACGAGTGGTGCAAAAATGGCTACCACACAAAAGCCAGGAAGAGGCCCCCTTTAAATAGCACCCCCCAGCCCCACAGCGACTGGGAAGCGTTCCAATCAACCTGTTGTTGGTTGCGCCAGGCAGGAAGGAGGGGGGCGCCACTCAATTTCCAGTCCGGGGCGCCCCAAGGGCGTTGCACTCTCGAATGACGTCAAGATCTGCGTGCGCAGGAGATCCAGCGGTATTGTTTAGCACCACCGCAAAATGTCCGCTCAATTTCGCGAGAGGCACAGATATCGCCGTGCCCGGGCGCTAGTTGCTTTGTGCCCCACTTAGCGCCCTCTTAAGGCGCTAACTGGTGGCGCTACCAACTGAATTTTTCCCCCTATGACTCTATGACAAGAAATTGGGATGGGAACACAAACGTAGCTGTAGGTGTGGAGAAAGCAACTAGGAAGCCTCCAAGCTCAAAAATCCATGGGGAGGTACAAAAGAAAGTAGGATTTACTTTCTCGGGCTTCCCTTGCCTTGCTGCCTGGCTTTCCCAGTTCCTCTGATCTGTGGGCAAATGGCTGATTGCTGGCTTTTGTGGGCACCCTAAAAATGGACATCTTTTCTTTGCTCTTAGAAGAAATTGAGGGAAGAGGGCTAGGAATGCCCTTTCCAGCCTCATTTCCAAAGTTGTCCTACCCCTTTGTCTGATGTAGGTTGAAACAACAGATTCCGCTCCTTGCAGCAGTCTTGGGGTGTCCTACTGTACAGCCTTGTAAAAGATATCCAAAATAACGGCGGTACACTGCATGCTGCATAATGATGCAGTCAGAAGGGGAGTTACTATGTAACAGGCAGAAGATGATCAGGTAGACCATGAAGAGGTCAAGGTCGGAGCAGGATCGAGGGGCCGAATGGCCTACTCCTGCTCCTATCTTCTATGACAAGCCAAAGGCTAAAGTGTTGGCCGTGTACATGAGAACTGCAACAAGGAAGACAAACCTAAGATGTCTAACAGATAACTTCAATTCAAATTCCTCTCAGCATACATAACCACAAATACATGCCCATAGTGAACTATCTTACCAAACATCATGCCCTCTTCATCTGATCTACCCTATATGCCCATCTATTGATCTTCTGCTACAGAAATCTATTCCATTGCAAATCAAATCAAATGCAGTTCAAATAATTTATTAACCAACAGTCCTTGATGTCCTATGTTAGCTTTTTTTACCCTTCGATATATCCCTTTGGTGGCTATGCATGAATAGTCTGGAGGTCAAGAGGAGGATATTTAATCTAGTGTTCCTTCCAGATGCTACTCCAGTGGCAGCAGCCAGTAAGGTGGCCCTATGATCGATTTGAAAGGATGGCTCTTGGATTGCTGGTGGTTGCACGTTTGTAAGTACATGAGATGGCCCTGCAACTGAAAGCATCTTCTCCGAGGCTGTAGTGTGGGCCGCTCGCACAGGCATGGATATGGTATCACCCTGCGATACTATTCCTTTCACTCTGCCTACTCATTATATTTCTGCTGTTAGGAACTCCCTTAACACATCCTGTGATCTACATAGCAACAGAACTCAAGGCTGTAATGAAGTAATTGAAGACCCAATCAATTCACCAGCATAGTGAATCCAGACAGGGCAAACTCGCCGACGCTGGAGCCCAAAGTCCCTGCAGCATCAGTTAGAACATGCTTAAGAGAATTCACAGCTGCACTTAATCTCTGTTAAGTGAGGCTCCAGTGCAGATGACCTTGGAGGTGTCACACATTCAATAGCTTCACTGTTGCTAGAAATACTTGTTCCTCCTTAATTGTATTTTGTGTTTCACCTAGTGCTCCCTCCTCAAAGTCTAAATCAAAATCCCCTGGAGTGGATCTTCTTGTGCAGGTGCCTGCTGCAGGTGGAGTGAGTGTCACAGTCAGTTGTGGCTGCTGCTTTCTCAGAGATACCCATGGAAACACAAGAAGAGCAATTATTATAATGGGATCAGCAATACACTCCTTGTAACAAATGTGATTTGCCAATATAATGTGCTATGATGCAGGGCCACATGCTAAGGTTGGGAATGGTCATGTGCCTGAGTATAAGGAAGACTGGGGGAAGGTAGAATAACCAGTAATAACCTGGAGGTGCATGACTGCCTCCTGCATAACCCTGTCTAATTGGCTCTATGGATTCCAGGCCCATTATTTGACATAGTCTGACGTCAGTAGTAGGGAAAATGCTAGAATCAATTATTAAGGATATGGTAACAGGGCACTTGGAAAATCACAATATGATGAGGCACAGTCAACATGGTTTTATGAAAGGAAAATCATGTGACGTAATAAAGACTCACTACGCACTTGGTTGAACATAAAGCAAGGCTTTAATCGACTTGTAACAAAACATGGAGGTCTAGTTAGTAGTCACTGGCTTCCTGTTTCCAGATTGTCCCTGGGCAAGTTGGGCCCATGCCCGAGTATTTACACTCCTCGGATGGTGCCCTCAGCTGGCCGTCCAGTAGTACTTCCTGAGTTACTTCTTGTAGAAGTTGCGATTTATGACATCATGTTTGGCAAATCTATTAAGTTTTTTGAGGAAACCAGTGGATGTAGTATATTTGGATTTTCAGAAGATATTTGATAAGGTGCCACACAAGAGGTTGTTACACAAGATTAGGGCTTATTGGATTGGGGGCAATATATTAGCATGGATTGAGGATTGAGGATTGGTTAACAGACAGAAAACAGACAGTAGGAATAAACAGGTCATTTTAGGTATGGCAAGGTGTAACTAATGGAGTGCCACAAGGATCAGTGCTTGGGCCTCAACTATTTACAATCTACATAATGATTAGATGAGTGGACTGAGCGTAATATATCCAGGTTTGCTGATGGTACAAAGCTAGTTGGGAAAGTAAGCTGTCAGGAGGATGCAAAGAGGCTGCAAAGGGATATGGACCAGTTAAGTAATTAAGTAACAAGGTGGCAAATGGAGTATAATGTGGGGAAGTGCAAAATTATCGACTTTGATTGGAAGAATGGAAAAGCAGAATATTTTTTAAACGGTGAGAGATTAGTATATGTTGGTATTCAGAAGGATTTGGGTGTCCTTGTACATGAATCACAGAAAGTTAACATGCAGGTACAGCAAGTAATTAAGAAGGCAAATGGTATGTTAGCTTTTATTGCAAGGTGGTTGCAGTAAGGACTTCTTGCTGCAATTATATAGGGCCCTGGTAAGACCACACCTGGAGTACTGTGCACAGTTTTGGTCTCCTTACCTAAGGAAGGATATACTTGCCTTAGAGGGGGTGCAATAAAGGTTCACTAGATTGATTCCTGGGATGAGAGGGCTGTCCTATGAGGAGAGATTGAGTAGAATGGGCCTATACTCTCTGGAATTTAGAAGAATGAGAGGTGATGTCATTGAAATGTATAAAATTCTTAGAGGGCTTGACTGGGTAGATGCTGAGAGGCTGTTTCCTCATGGCAGGAGAGTCTAAAATTAGGGGTCATAGTCTCAGGATAAGGGGTCGGCCATGTTGGATTGAGATGAGGAGAAATTTCTTCACTCAGAGTTGTGAATCTTTGGAATTCTCTAGCCCAGAGGGTTGTGGATGTTCAGTTAATGAGTATTTTCAAGACTGAGATCGATCGATTTTTGAGCATTAAGGGATTCAAGGGATATGGTATAGTGCAGGAAAGTGGAGTTGATGTAAAAGTTCAGTCATGATCTTATTGAATGGTGGAGCAGGCTCGAGGTGCCATATGACCTACTCCTACTCCTAGTTCTGATGTTTCTTATGTATTTCAAGGGATGTCTTCCAGCCAGATTAGGAGCTTCAGACTGGTGACCCCGCCTCCTGTTGTTCAATTTTCACTTGAACTCCTGTGAGATCATGCATGGGCCTCAGCCCTGCTAAATTGGTTATTGTTGCATCTGTTTTAGGTCCATAAAAAAAGCGAAACCATGTAAAATTTAGATCTCAGCATCTTTCAGCTCTGTGTACCATTCTCTGTTTCACTCAAGGAACTTGCCCAAAATGTTAGAGCTATTTCTATTAGCTTATCACTCATCTAAGTGGGCAACGGAATGGAAAACTATTCTGTCAGGATCAATGGTAAGAGTGCCAACAGCAACATTGTATCAGGATTGGCAGCAGTAGCAGGGCTGGGATTGGTACTGGGGATGAGATCAGTAATGGCATTTAGGGTGGGAAATATATACTGGACTGAATCTACAGCAGAGGCTTGCAAGGGCTGAGTCACAAAGCTATTTGACTATGGAGAAGACATGGCAGCTGAACTGATCCTGCCCCATCCTTATGTTTAACCATGCACAGTGTCCAGTGTGGATCATTGGAGAATGATCAGGTACGGGAGTGGTTTTTCCCCTTCCTGGACCAAGGGTGTGTCCATTTGTAGGATTTCAAATGCTGCTGTGGCCAAGATCATCTGATAGCTTTCACCATTGCACCCCGCACCCCAAAAAAAATCTCTATCAAATTTACCTAGTATCTTCTCAGATTTCACTTGACCATGTTCGCAACTGATAAAGGGCAATATAAAAGAGCAGGAGAGAGATGGTTTGCCAAAAAAGTTCCCGACAACCCCTGGTGAATGTCTAAAGGTTGAAAAGGTAACTCCGTACGAGACCTGCATTTAACCTCGAGTTACTGTGAAAGTGGATCTGTCCGTTCAGACAATCGGGAATGAACATTGGATCCTTTTGAGACCCACTCAGTATTCCGTAGTAAATACAGTGGAAACAGCTTCAGACCTAATTTTTTCCCCTTTTCTTTAATAGGATACTGCATAAAAGGTATGATCAATGCCCACAAGGCAAAGTATCAAGCACGTTGGTGATTTAAAATTCCACTTATAAAGAATTATAACCGGTGTCTCAGGGCTAATTTTGTTAAATTAAAAAGGGTAATAGTCCAACTTCTGATACTGATGGAAGTAGCTAATGAATCTCAAAGAATCAACAAGGGAATGAGAGGAGAAATAGTATTAACTGGGAGGCTAGGTCCTTACAGTATTTTCACCAGACACTAACCCCCTCCCCCACTTTCACACTCTAGACTTACAGAACATTTGGAGGACATAAACAGTCTGGCATTGTGTAATATGGGCCGCAGGTGTCTCAGGTACTTCCTATCTATATTAGTGAAGATAAAACCTATTACAGGCAAAATGAAGCCATTCAGCAGAAATGATCACTTCACCCATTCTCCCAGACACATTCCTAATTGGCCTTTCTTTCTTTTATGTATTTTCTTAGATTATGCATTATTACAATTTTCTCTCTTGCTTGCAACTGAGAAACAAACAACCTGAAGATTAACTGTCCTGTGGTTGTGCAGTTAACCCTTCATGTTCCCAGCATAAGGAATACAATTCAAAGGAAACCAAGTATTTAGAAAGTGTGTATGTGAGCGGACTTAACTATCCTCAGCTGGGTTGACTGTGGGGGATTGCTACAACACACTTAACCCCTGGTCAAAATAGAATGTCTGCCCATTCTGTTGGCTATTTGCATGGGTAATAAGCCAATACTTTGCTAAATGAAGCAGAGAATGGTACACAGAACTGAAAAATTGCAAACACATGGGCCCAGAAATTCGGGTCGGGGGCTTCCCGCGGGTGCAAGCCCCCGATCTGCACTTACCTTGCGCGCCGGCCGTTGAGCTGTGGGCTCCCGTGGAATTCCGATCCGGGGCCTGGTCCAGCTGCCGGCGCGCAGTGCTTGCATATCCCAGGGACGCAGTTAGTTCGATGCGTCCCCTGGGATCACGTGGGCCATGGGGAGCCAATCGGAGCAGGGAATGCTCCATTCATAAGTCTGACAGGAAGTGCTGTCAAGACTTTTAAATACTACAGCCCCAAAACAACACTGAATCTTCAAATAAATTTTTAAAAAACATCACATTTTTTGAATAAACTATAAATTACATGAAATAACTCTTAAACAATAATTTAAATTTTTGAAAAAATAATTTTATTTTCTAACGGGGCTAAAAATAAACTTACCTTGCTTTAAAATATTTAAAAATAATAAACCTGTGGAAAAAATGTTTTAATTTTAATTAATTCACCACTTACCTTGTAAAAAACAGGCCTTACGCCTGCTTTTTACATTTCTAACTTCTGCAGGCTTACCCTCCCGGGAAAACCTGTAAAAAAAAAACAAAGTTCGATGCGCACGCGCAGCCTCTCCTGCGCACGCGTTCGACCTCTGAACCCCTTCGTTCAGAGGAACGGAAGTGGCAGTTTCCCGCGCATGTGCAGTGCATGCAGGAAACCGGCACTTCCATTGGGCCTACGGGTGAGTACCCCGTGCGTACTCACCCGTGGAGACCTGAATTTCTGGGCCATGGGCTCAAAAAGCAGGAAAGACACCTGAATAAAAGAGATCAGAGATCAGGGCTAGTGAGATGAAAAATCACTATTCTGATTGGTATCCATGACTCAACCGTGGCTAACAAGGGAAATTAGGGATAGCATAAGATCCAAGGAGAGGCCATATAAATTGGCCAGAAAAAGCAGTAAACCTGAGGATTGGAAGTAGTTTAGGATTCAACAAAGGAGGACAAAGGGATTAATTAAGAAAGGGAAAATAGAGTATGAGAGTAAGCTTTCAGGGAACATAAAAACTGACTGTAAAAGCTTTTATAGATATGTGAAGAGAAAAAGATTGGTGAAGTCAAGTGTAGGTCCCTTGCAGTCAGAATCAGGGGAATTTATAATGGGGAACAAAGAAATGGCAAGCCAATTAAATACATACTTTGGTTCTGTCTTCACAAAGGAGGACACAAATAACCTCCCAGAGATGCCGGGGAACATAGGGTCTGATGAACATCCCCATTTCTAATCTTATGTTGGAGGGAAGGTCATTGATGAAGCAGCTGAAGATGGTTGGGTCTAGGACACTGCCCTGAGGAACTCCTGCAGCGATATCCTGGAGCTGTGATGATTGAACTTCAATTGCCACAACCATCTTCCTTTGTGCTAGGTATGACTCCAGCCAATGGTTAGTTTTCCCCCCGATTCCCATTGACTTCAGTTTTACTAGGGCTCCTTCATGCCACACTCGGTCAAATGCTGCCTTGATGTCAAGGGCAGTCACTCTCACCTCACCTCTGGAATTCAGTTCTTTTGTCCATGTTTGGACCAAGGCTGTAATGAGGTCAGGAGCTGAGTGGTCTTGGCAGAACCCAAACTGGGCATCAGTGAGCAGGTTATTGGTGAGTAAGTCCGGCTTGATAGAACAGTCGATAACATCTTCCATCATTTTGCTGATGATTGAGAGTAGACTGATGGGGTGGTAATTGGTCGGATTGGATTTGCCCTGCTTTTTGTGGACAGGACACACCTGGGCAGTTTTCCACATTGTCAGATAGATGCCAGTGTTGTAGCTGTACTGGAACAGCTTGGCTAGAGGTGCGGCCAGTTCTGGAGCACAAGTCTTCAGCACGACAGCTGGGAGGTTGTCGGGGTCAACAGCCTTTGCTGTATCCAGTGCGCTCAGTTTTTCTTGACATCACCTGGAGTGAATTGAATTGGCTGAAGATTGGCTTCTGTGGCGATGGGGACCTCAGGAAGAGGCCGATATGGATCATCCACTCTGCACTTCTGGTTGAAGATGGTTGCAAATGCTTCAGCTTTGTCTTTTTCACTCACATGCTGGGCTCCACCATCATTGAGGATGGGAATATTCAAGGAGCCTCCTCCTCCAGTTAGTTGTTTAATGGTCCACCACCATTCACGACTGGATGTGGCAGGACTGCAGAGCTTTGATCTGATCTGTTGATTGTGGGATCGCTTAGCCCTGTCTATAGCATGCTGCTTCTGCTTTTTAGTTGCATGTAGTCCTGTGTTGCAGCTTCCCCAGGTTGGCACCTCATTTTTAGGTTGGCCTGGTGCTGCTCCTGGCATGCTCTTCTACACTCCTTATTGAACCAGGGTTGGTCCCCTGGCTTGATGGTAATGTTAGAGTGAGGGATATGCCGGGCCATGAGTTTACAGATTGTGGTGGAATACAATTCTGCTGCTGATGATGACCCACAGCATCTCATGGATGCCCAGTTTTGAGCTGCTAGATCTGTTCTCAAACATAGAAACATAGAAACATAGAAGATAGGAGCAGGAGAAGGCCATTCGGCCCCTTGAGCCTGCTCCGCCATTCAATGTGAAAGGATTCGCAAATTTCATGTCTCCCCTGAAGATTTACTTCTGGCTTATTGGAGAAACCCTGGCTGGACTGAGTTTAAAATCCAGGGCTCCAGGGCCCATCAAGATGGCTATGGTCAACCTCATGGCCAAGGCCTGCAAAGTTCAGGTTTGGACTGACAAAGAAGGAATGTTCCAGAAATTAGAAGGCAAACAGGCCTTCTGCATTTATGTATGAGAAGCAAACAGTGGCATTCGGGCCTCTGATTAAAACCCATCAAGGCCGTTTGCACAGACAATCAACGGGTAATATCTGCATTCAGACCTTCGTTAGCTGACATCAACACTGTTTGGAAATGATCAACGGGGCATTCAAACTGGAATGGCCTCATCACAAGACCAGTTACACAAAGGGAAACACTTATGGGACGTTTAAAGACCGATTAACTGGCCATCCAGGTCGATGGGCCCAGATCAGTTTCCTTTGTATCATCTTCAATGCGTCCAGGTCAGACAAAGAAACAGGCTGATCTGGCGAGTGATAAGGGCTCCCAGAAAGGGGTATAAGTAGTCCCTCGGGAAGCCATCTCTCTCTCTCTCGCCTGGACTCCGGTGCCCTGCCTTAACATCAAGAAGATTGACGATGAAGAGCCCGTCCAGGGAAGCAGGATACCGGCAGTTACATTTAAATCATTGGGGTATCTCTGCTCTGGGCGGTGAAAACCCTAAAGACATCGGCAGGCAACGGGGCACGGAGCAGGCGTTCTAACATCCGAGACTGGTGAGCATAAGTTTTCTGGCCCATCACAAGGCAACTTAGATAGGTGTAAAGGGTGGGAGTTAAGGGGATTACTAAAATTGTCATTTTAGTCATTTTTCCTCAATGTGTCCGTTTCTCCTCCCCCGCTAAGTGTAATTGTGTTACATACATAATGATTTTCTCTGTATAGTGTTTATTTTTCTCTATTTTAATAAACATTGGTTTTCTTTGCACCAAACCACTGGTCTCGTTTTGTTTATATCGCTGCTCGTAATAAGTCCGGTGGTCAGAACCAGAGGGGAAGCGATTCGAACCGCACGGGGCTGGAGCAGCTCAGATACAACTGACTGGCCAGACACAAACCCCAAATCAAAACCCCCTTCAAATGCGATCATGGCTGATCATCTAAATTCAGTACCCTGTCCCTGCTTTCTCCCCATATCCCTTGATCCCTTTAGTCTTAAGAAATATATCCAACTCCTTCTTGAATATATTTAATGAATTGGCCTCGACTGAATCTATCCCATTTATCACGGTGGTAGTGCCACACAACACGATGGAGGGTGTCCTCAGTGTGAAGACAGGACTTTGTCTCCACAATGATTGTGCGGTGGTCACTGCTACCAATGCTGTCATGGACCGATGCATCTGCGACAGGTAGATTGTGAGGACAAGGTCAAGTAGGGTTTTTCCCTCATGTTGGTTCCCTCACCACCTGTCGCAGGCCCAGTCTGGCAGCCATGTCCTTCAGGATTCGGCCAGCTCGGTCAGTGGTGGTGCTGCTGAGCCACTCTTGGTGATAGACATTGAAGTCCCCCAACCAGAGTACATTCTGTGCGCTTGCTACCCTCAGTGCTTCTTCCAAGTGGTGTTCAACATGGCGGAGTACTGATTCATCAGCTGAGGGAGGGCGGTAGGTGGTTTCCTTGCCTATGCTTGACCTGGAGCCATGAGACTTAATGGGGTCTGGAGTCAATGTTGAGGATTCCCCGGGCCACTCCTTCCCGAGTGCATAGCACTGTGCTGCCACCCCTGGTGGGTCTGTCCTGCCGGTGGGACAGGACATACTCAGGGATGGCGATGGAGGAGTCTGGGACATTGGCTTGAAAAGAATGATTCTGTGAGTATGACTATGTCAGGCTGTTGCTTGACTGGTCTGTGGGCCAGCTCTCCCACTGTTGGCACAAGTTCCCAGATGTTGGTGAGGAGGACTTTGCAGGGTCGACTGGGCTGGGTGTGTCATTGCCATGTCCATAGCCAGTGCTGAGGTCATTGCCAGGTGGTCCATCCATTTTCATTTTTATTATTTTGTTTCATAGTGGTTTGTTACAACATTTCAGAGGGCAATTAAGAGTCAACCACATTGCTGTGGGTCTGGAGTCACATATGGGCCAGACCAGGTAATGATGGCCAATTTCCTTCCCTAAAGGACATTAGTGAACCAGATGGGTTTTTACGACAATCCAATAGTTTCATGGTCACCATTACTGATACTAGTAATTATTCCAGATTTATTTAATTAACTGAATTTAAACTCCCCAGCTGTTATGGTGGGATTTGAACTCATCACAGAATCACAGAAACCCCACAGTGCAGATAGAGGCCATTTCGGCCCATCGAGCCTGCACCGACACATATCCCACCCGATCCCCGTAATCCCTACACCAACACATATCCCACCCTATCCCCGTAACCCCGTGTATTTAATCCCCCTAACACTAAGGATCAATTTATCATAGCCAATCAACCTAACCCGCACATCTTTGGACTGTGGGAGGAAACCGGAGCACCCGGAGGAAACCCACGCAAACACGGGGAGAATGTGCAAACTCCACACAGACAGTCACCCGAGGCCAGATTCGAACCCGGGTCCCTGGCGCTGTGAGGCAACAGTGCTAACCACTATGCCACCGTGCTACCTCATGTCTCTGGATCATTAGCCTAGTGCTTTTGGATTACTAGCCCAGTGACATTACCACTACGCTACCGTCCAATGCAAATTATTTCTTTATTTCCACATGGTGGCCCTGGGAAGCAGCAGTATCGGGACAGAAAAGAGGGAAATCTGCTAAATCCTGAGCACTGCCCTCTCACCGCCTCTTACATGTGGTGAGTGGGGAAGGAGCGACCAGCGGCAGTTCCAGGGGAGGCATGAGAAGGGAAGTCCTGGTTAGAGCAGTGAGACGGTGATAGGCCTCACCGCCCAATTTTTCCAACATTCTCTGCCTGATTTTTAATTAATTTCACATGGAGCCATAGCATTGGATTGCTGGGATGGAAGGTTCCTCCCACCCCACGCGATTCCATGTGCCATTAGTTCCTGACCTGAGTGTCAGCAACATAGTTGACTGTTTGGGGGCGGCATCACATCTGTTCCTGACTCCGGCCTTATCCAGGGTCTACATAGACGTATTGTCCAGCAGGACTCAATGGACAATAATCAGAAAGAGGGACCTTAACCGATTTTGTCTACCTCCCCAATCCAGGGTCTCTGGCCCCAATTGTATTGCCATGCTAAGTGAGCACAGACCAGAGACTGAACCTGAGAACCAGTGTCTCAGTGCTGCACTGACCAGGCAACGGCACTTACTCATTGAGCCATTGCATGCGCTGTCTCACTGGCTTCCTTTCATGCAGCTGTGAGGTGGAGATAATGTTTTAACTTAGGCTGCTACCAGAGGCAGGAACTGAGTGAAATTGAAAGTTTACTTTTTCTTCGTACTGCAATCTAACACTTGAGTGAATTTCATTCGTGCGGGTGAGATACATTGGCTCTTATCAACTCCAAACACATCACATGCGCAGGAAGAACTCATATCATTACATGTGGATCTGGAGAGATTGTATTTCATAAATATTCAGAATTTTCCATTATTTTCTCTGGAAATGATCACTTAATATTTAAGAGAGCTGTGCTCAATTTCAAATGCTGATAAAATATTGGGTAGATTAGTCAGTAATGCACTTTGCTTTGCCCTGCTCTTTTTGATATACTCTGTTTTTAGGGGAAATTCAGCTGGTGACATCTCTATATAGTTATTTTGTTTCCAATTTTCTTTCCTCTGCTCCTGCTTCGTGCTGGGGTATAGTTCATTGAACACTGGCAGCTCTCCAGCAACTCATTCAAGTGGTTATTCTTCGTATGTGAGCTTTGACAGACCAGGTGAGGAAGCAGAGCTGAGCCTGACCCTGTCCTCCTCACCAGATATCCACACACACACTTTCCAATGGGGCTCACTGGATAGTTATCAGGAGCAGAACCCTGGCTGATCTTTTCCTAGCCCAGGGATGCTAAGGGAAATGGTTGCACTCCATCACGCAGCTGACAGGATTTTTTAAGCCATGACAGATGACTGCTTTGTCTTATAATGTTTGTGGTTCAGTTGTAGGGAACAGGTTTGCCAGTGAGAAACCACCCAGAGTTATAATGCTGTACTTAAGGGACCATATGAACATCTAAACATATGAAGATGACGGACAGCAAAAGACCAGCTGATCCATTAAGCCTGCCCCACAACCATGATGGCTAGAGATTCTTGTATAGACACTCTCTACCCCATCACTTGTTGTTTTCTGCCTCTTTAGCATTTTCAAGGTTCTGAAAATGGAATTTGTAGCAAAAGCCATTCATTTTATTTTTAGAATAGTCTTATTATTGAAACAAGAGCCAGCAACAATGTAGGAGGCCATTACGCTGATATACAGACAGATAATTTTCTCCCCTTTTCTCCTCATGCCAGGTTCTTGCTCCTGATCACTGCACATGGATTCTTGCTGGAAATGTGTGTGGCCCTCAGATGACAACAGGGTTTGGCTTGTGATGTCCCTCATGATTGAATAGCCTGTGGAAAATTATTGTCTAAGTTCATAAATAACAAATTGCTGCTCAGGTGAAGGGCTGCAGGCACCCATGGAATTATACCCCAGCAATAATCAGTCAGGACAATTTTTATCCACAAGTGAAAGTCAGCTCCATATGGTTAAGGACTGATACAAATCCTGCCGGAATGGGAAAGGACTATAAGCACTCAATTTTCCAGTGTAAGTTGATTTGCCTAAATATTTCTAGCTCCAATTATAGACTTGGATGGGTCCACAGATCACACTAGTGGTGGGAGTGGAAAAATATGGCCTGGACATCCCGATGGTGGAACAGCTTTTGTGTCCATTTTTGGGGGCTCCCAGTGGTGTTTCTAGTCCCACCAGGTCACCAGTTTAGGTGTAGGGAAATCATTGTGCCACTTGCTGCTACATTGTGTGGCCAACAGTGGTGATTAAAGTAATTTTTTTATGGGTGTATTTTATTCAATCACTTTGTGATTGATTGCAGCAATCTATGATGCCGTATAACATTTTCAGGCAAGGTGTATAATGAGCAGCCAGTTTTCCACCCTACTGAAGTTCAAAATGACCCCATACTAATCCTCTGGGAGGTATGATTTCAAGCAGTGTGCACAACCATTGCCCTTTTGCACACACTCTTTCATTAAGCCCAAGCTACATGGCACACTTTAATTGTAGGTGGATGTGGAACTGCAAACAGATGCTCAGGCCTCTAGCCCAAGGCTGCTGTTAGGGGTTTCTCAGTGGAGTTAGCATCCATGGATGCTTTTTGTAAAACGGCTTCAGAAGTTCTTTACAACTTCTTTTAATCTTTTATCATTTCTAGAAATGTTCTAATAATCTTCCTGGAAACCTTCTGAATTGTGCAAAGACAGAAAATGCTGGAAACAGTCAACAGATCAGTCAGCATCTGTGGAAATGCTGAGAGGCTGTTTCCCCCGGCTGGGGAGACTAGAACCAGGGGTCACAGTCTCAGGATAAGGGGTCACCATTTAAGGACTGAGATGAGGAGAAATTTCTTCACTCAGAGGGTTGTGAATCTTTGGAATTCTCTAACCCAGAGGGCTGTGGATGCTCAATCGTTGAGTATATTCAAGGCGGAGATAGATAGATTTTTGGACTCTAGGGGAATTAAGGGATTTGGGGATCAGGTGGGTAAGTGGAGTTGAGGTCGAAGATTAGCCATGATCTTATTGAATGGTGGAGCAGGCTTGAGGGGCCGTATGGTCTACTCCTACTCCTATTTCTTAAGTTCTTATGAAAGAACAGACAGGTTAATGTTTCAGGTGTGGACCCTTCATTAGAATCTCTACAGATGCTGACTCACCTGCTCTGTGTTTCCAGCATTTTCTATTTTTATTTCAGATTTCCAAGGATCTGCATTTTTTTGTTTATATGATTTTATACACTTTTATTTTTATTAAGTCGATGCCACTTAAGAGACAGGACTATTAATTAAGAGGGTCAAGTCTGTCACATGTATCCTTTCCAACTTGGTGTCATTCATCTGGATAGGCTTGTGCCAGAAACTATGATTGCCAGATGTGAATTAGTTTGATGAAGGACAGTACTCTAATTAAGTGCTAAACACCTTTTACTTTTGCTAGTCTCCAGATCATGCCCAGGACAACAGGGCCCTGATAGCCTTCCAGGATTTTTTCCTTGTTGTTACCTTAATTAAGCAAGACCTGTAGCATCGATGGTGATGAATCTGAGGTCAGATACCACTTGAACATTATTGGAGTGCAAACCTTGCTCTTCATGAAAGCCATGTGTTAATATAAAGAGCCCTGATGCCTACGTGTGGAACTCTTTACACTTGAGGGAGCACTGTTATCCAGTGAAAGCTGTCTAATTGATGCCTCTATTCTACAGGAAAAGTAATAAAGGTGAACATTTACCAGCTACGTGTGTGCACTGCAGACTGTCTGATATGGCAAGTGTTTCCTGGAGTGACGCAGAAGTGTTCTACTTTTCCAGGAAAAGCTGTCCCCGATCCAGATACTGTGTGCAGATCAGCGAGTAGCAGATGGCAGAGAAAGGCTCCTCTGACATATCCAGGTGTATGCTTGTTGCTGGGATTGGAGAAAACGTTGGAAGTGGCGTACCCCAGGGTCAGTGCTGGGTCCATGTTGTTCTCAGTATATATGGATGATTTGAACTTGTATATAGAAAACACAATTTTAAAATTTGTGATGATACAAAATTGAGAGGTTTGTCATAAAGCGAGGAGGGTTATAAAAGATTTCAAGAAGACAGAGCAGAATGTGCAGACAGAGGAAGGCACATTTTAAAGTGGATAAGGGAGATAATACATTTTTGGAGGAAAACCAAGGAATGGGAGCCTGCACTCAGTGGAAAGACAATGAAGGCTGTGGATAAACACGGGGGGGTTGTTGGAGCATGGAATGCAATGCCAACCCATGATGTACCCTGAGATGAAACAACATTGAGACCTGGAATGAATGTACAGCTTTATTTTTCATTGTGGCTTTCCTCCTCCATGCTTTCAGACAATACCAAGTCTCTGTGCTGTCACTCTTATCTATTCCATTTTAATCTCAGCCACCAGGGAACATGATATTTTGTTGCCAAGCAACAGGCTCTATTTCAGCAAAGGAATATCATATTTATAGGTTAAAAAAAGGTTCATTTTGATTTCATGTTGAAGATCTTGAATAATACTCCTTAATTAGGATGAAAGAACAAAGCAGCAGTCTAAGGATTTGTTAGCCTGAATTATATTAATATTTGTAGCAAGGCCTGAAACCTCCAACTTAAAAACTTTATTAATATTCATCTAGCCACAGAACTGTGAAGGTTTGACAGCCAAGGAGGTGGACTGTTCCCTCAGCTTTAGACGATCATGCTCAGTGGTCAGGTGATGCAATGTGCATTGGTTGTGGGCAAAATACAATCATGTTTGTTTTATTCTCAGCCTTCTTTTTATTCTCCTCCTCCTCCAGCTCTCTTCCCTAAATTTTCCAAAGGGTCCTAAGACAAAGTAGGACCCCTGTTTACATATTATAATCAGCCCAGCATTCATTTCAGGCAGCCGCCAGGGATGCCTAAGGAGCGCCTTAACCAATATGGCAACATCCCACTGTGAGATTGGTATTTTTAACGCCCGCGTAAGGCCCAAAAACCGGGTGAAACGCAATCAAATCTCTGCCCTTATTTCTTCCGGTTGTGGACTCAGTAATGAGGAGTCATCAATTTAAAATGATCACTAGGAGAGTGAGGAGAGAGGTGAGAGGAGAGGAGAAATGTCTTTACACAGAGGATTACCGTTGCATAGCATGCTTTGCCACAGAAAGTGGTTGCGGCATCTTAGAAAGGAAAATTGGAGAACTATTTGAATCACAACAAGCTTTAAGAGAGCAGGGCAGTGGGATTAGTATTGGATTGTTCTAGCAAAGAACTGGCTCAGACAAGATGGGCAGAATGGCCTCCTTCTCTGCTCTAAAGCTCAATGCCCGGTGGCGGTAAAACACATCACCCTATTATTCTCTTTTCAATGCTGTAAAATATCCAGCCGAGAATTTCTCTTTACAGAGGTCACCAACCCAACCGCTTGGCTCAAAACCAATAAAACTTACTCCAGACAGGCTTTGTGTGCTGACGAGCTTTGTGACTTTGAACCCTCCCAAATATGTGGTCACATGCTTGTTTTGCTCCATTCAACTAGTTCTTTTCAAACCACTAAAATCTTTGACTTCCAGCACCATCCTTTACTTCCCATTGCAAGCTTACATCTCTCCCCCTTATTTAATTCATACTGTAATACAGTGCTCCTCTGAATTTTCTTCCTTTACTCCTCCTAAGCTCCAAATATGGAATCCTACGTGATCTTCCTCCTTCACTGTGTGAAAACCAGGTTTTCAAATCCTAAGCATAGTGTGACCTAGTCACTATTTCTTGATTTACCTGATTTTCTTTCATACTATTTTCAACCTTGATCGTGACCTGCACAATGGACCTTAGCACATAACATATGTTTCTCAATTAGGAAAACCAGAAGCCATCAAAGACAGGCAGATTGAGTTGGCTACAATGTCATTAATCGTTTGACGGGACATGATTCAGAGCTTTAAAATGCATGGTGTGTGTGTGGAACTGAATATGAATAAAATTAAGATGAATCCATCCTTTTACTAGATTGTCTGTTTTTATTCCTGTTTAGATTACTGTCTCAGCCATACATGTTCTAACTTATTGATCCTGACAAGAGAGCACAAGCTTAAGGTTGCGAAAGGCAACTTTAAGGCAGATGCTGGGGAGTATTTTATTTACACAGAGGGTGATTAACAGCTAGACTGGGTTGCCAGAAAAGATACTTGAACTCAGTACACTGGAGTAAGAAATAGCTAGATGTTGTAACGGGAAGACAATAGGGTTGGTATTCTGGATGAGTCATGTCAAATGGTCTGATCCAAATCTACCTTGTCATCATACTGAATGATAGCATTATCTCCATGACTAGGCTCCCTCTGCTGGATAGATATGCAAGTGCATATAGTCTTAAACACTATGGCCCAGAAATTCGGGTCCCAACGCATGAGTAAGCACGGAATACTCACGCGTGGACCCGATGGAAGTGCCGGTTTCTTGCATGCACTACGCATGTGCGGGAAACCGGCCTTTCCGATCCTCTGAATGAAGGGGTTCAGAGGTCGAACGCGTGCACGCGGGAGTCTGCGCGTGCGCGTTGAACTTCCTTTTTTTTACAGGTTTTTCCGTGCGTGAAGGCCTCTACATTTTACACATTTAAAAACCAGGCGTAAGGACTTCATTTTAAAAGGTAAGTGGTCAATTAATTAAAATTAGAATTTTTTCCACAGGTTTATTATTTTTAAATACTTTAAAGTAAGGTAAGTGTATTTTTAGCCCCGTTTTTTTATAAAATTATTTTTTTCAAAAATTTAAATTGTTTAAAATAGTTATTTAATGTTATTTATAGTTTATTTAAAAAGTGTGATTTTTAAAAATATTTATTTGAAGGGTAAGTATTGTTTTGGGGGCCGGAGTTTTCATTAGTTTGACAGTTCTTTCTGTCAATCTCATGAATGGGCTTTTCCCTCCTCCGATTGGTTGCCCATGGCTCACGTGATCCCAGCGGACGCATGGCACTAACTACACCGCTGGATCACGCAAGCACAGCATGCCGGGAGCTGGACTGGGCCACAGAGAGGAAATCCACGCAGGCCCAGGCCTCAACTGCCGGCGCGCTAGGTAAGTGTAGGTCGGGGGCTTGCACCCGCGGGAAGCCCCCGACACAAATTTCTGGGCCTATAGCACAGATAATGGTCTGGATTTTGCGGTGATTATAGCGGTGAGGCTATCGGCGCTCAACCGTTATTCTGGAGTAAATCGGACAGCAACTTCCAGCTTCCGCATATACGCAGTAAAACGTGGCAATCTGGAAGTTGCTGTCCGATATGCCCTGCTCCTCCACAAGCTTCACTACACCGGTGCCTCGCTGATTGATTTGGCATTAAAACACATGAAGGGCATGAAGTTGCAGTAGTAGATACCCACTAAACACACCAGAAAAAGTTAGGACTTGTCCATTCAAGAGTAAATGAATTTTTAACAGCGTGATAAGTCTTATTTACTACCAAACAACTTTTCTGGCTCTGAAAATTTACTTTTACAAGTGTGGAGTCTCATTCCTTCAGATTTTAATTATTATTGGAGATTTTTAAAAAATTAAAAATTAAACATTAATTTTTTAAAACTCTTTTTCTGTCTCTTTTATCTCTCTCTCTTATTCTCATCTTTCTTTCTTCCTCTATTTCATTTTCTGTACATGATTTTACATTGAATTAAATATTCTAACTTACACTTCCTGGCTTAGATTCTGTGGGCTGGATTTTCATTGAGGAGGCAGGTAGGAGGCGGGACTACAACTTTTGGGTTGTAGTCCCGCCTCCATCGAGTTCTAGCCAACCCACGCAATCTAGACATGATTGACTTTGTTGAGCCCGCCGAGCGGGCTCAGCAGGCCAATTCAGGGCCACCCGGCAACAGGTGACGTCACAGATTGAAATTTCATCTGTCAAGACCTTTTGACAGATGAAATATCAGCGTTTCACAGCTGTTTGAAGCTGTCAAACACTGACAATCTGTACTCCAGGTTAATTCCTTCCTCTCAGGATGATTTAGAGATCCCCCCGGAACAGAAAGCAGAGGCTGCAGATTTTGACAGATCACGGCCATTCTGCTTTCTGAGCCGGTGAGATGAGGGACTCCCGAGACCTGAAGGAAGGAAGGCTGTAAAGGTAAGTAAAGGTTAGTAGAACTTCTTTAAACACTTTACACACACCAAACACACTTACCTCTGCACTCATGCACCCATCACTCACCTGAACACTGGACATCTCAAACCCTCCAAGCCCTTCATCCTGACAGCCCGCCTCGCTAACTTGGCGTGGTTTGGAGCCGATGGGAATCCCACATTTCAACAATGAAAATAGGGATTAGGCTAAAAACTGCCTGTTAACTACCTGTTAGCAGGCAGTTAATTGGCACTAAACCCCTTCCTGCCTCGGGGAGGCGGCTCCCAGTGTGGGGCGGGTACCCGCCTCCTTTGAAACTGGCATGGAGGCGGGTTGGGGGCGGGATGGGGTCGGGACTCCCGATTTCGGGATTTTAAACCCCCACACGCCTCCAATCCCGACTCCATGGCCGATTGAAAATCCAGACCTGTGTGTCTCAGTAAGGATTCTTCAATCTGATTGGTTGAAGAGACACACTGTCCCTTTCCTTGCTCACACAGGTCGAGATCCCCTGTAAAGGTCGCCGCATGGAAATGGATTTCTAATTACCATAAGTTGCCGAGCAAAAGCCCGCTATAAGTCTGTGGGCAGCTGTAGGCGTAATAAACAGCGAGCGCTGTTCGTTCGCCGCTGACTGCAAAATCCGGGCCAATGTAAATGTAAACAGAATTGCTGGGAAGTTGTGGCATCATAATGATGTATTAATGTTGTATACCATTATTTATTTGTAAAATATCCAGCAATTTGCAGAACAACTGAGAAACGCCATCAGTTCCGGCCCTCTGCAATTTGCTGGAGCATTTGTGCCGCTCCACCAATAGACTCGCTGTAGCCATTAAAAATTAATTCACACCACTCAGGCCAACTTCAGTGACAATTGCCAATTTGTTGGATTTACTCCATTATTCAGCATTAATCGTGCTGCAGTAACTTAGGCTGGAAATTAATGGCGTGGTTGACCCGGTAATGGCATGATTTATGGTTCTCACGTGACTCTCAACAAAGGTACCATTGCAACCTGGAAATTGTTCTTGGAGCTTTTTTTTCTATCTATTTTGGCAGTCTGTTCTTGCTAGTCTTGCCATCCAGAGTACTGTTAGTGTCAGGCAGCAATAGTTATCAGGACCCAAAGTTCTTTCTACACATATAATAGGGTGAAAGCATTGCAATGGACTATGCACTGGGCATTCCACTGTTATTTATTATAATGGATGACCTGGAGAAGGAGCAGCAGGATCAGGTGTGTCAAGTGAGGCACCATAGCCGGAGGCTGAGCAGATCTCACTGGTTAAAATTTATTCCAAAGAAAAATACGCAGATAAAATAGACATAGAGGGCTTGATATTTCATGGGGGTTGTGGCAATCATTTGCTCTAACTTTAGTGTAAGTTCTGCAGAAACCCCAGAGAAATGGTATAAACACTGTTTACGGCATTTCTCCGGGGATTCCGGGGATCATTCCCTGAGGTTACGGCGGACGGTTGGGCGAACCGCTAAGGAAATTCAACCCCATTGTACTTTATTTTCTCTGATCATTTGAATCCTTTGCTGAAACCAAAATAACGAAGGCCCTGAACGTATTTGGACTTTCTGCTGCTGCGCCACCCTCGGCAGTGCAGCAGCAACCCTTGGCTGCAGGAGCTCCAGCAGCTGTACCACCGCCAGTCATTTTTTTGCAGTCAGCAGCCGGAATTTAAAGGTGACCGTTAGCTCTGGAGCTGGAAATCCTTCCCCAGTCTTTGGATACACCCAGTGCACCATGAGCTGAGCACTGAGAGTGCTGAGAAAACATTCAAATGAGCTAGGTTCGTGTTATGGTGCGAGGCCAGCCTTGTGCCTCACATTCATGCCCAGTCCCCAGTGCACGTCACTCCTGGGACCACTATGGTAGCACCACAGTATCAGAGCCACACGGTATATGATGAGTAAGGGAGGAAGGATTCACTCCTGTATAGCTATGTGTGTCACAGTGTTAACATAAGAACATAAGAAATAGGAGCAGGAGTAGGCCAATCGGCCCCTCGAGCCTGCTCCACCATTCAATAAGATCATGGCTGATCTGATCCTAACCTCAAATCTTCGATCACTGTGCATCCACCCGAACCCATGTGATCTCCCGGGAGAGGCGAAAAACCAGATAGAGACCCAATGGCCAATTTGGGAGAAAAAAATCTGGGAAATTCCTCTCCGACCCATCTAGGCGATCGAAATTCTTCCAGGAGATCACTCTGTCCCTATATTTTCTACAGTACTTACCTTCTGTAAAGGCGATCTCCAGCCCAGCCAGGAACAGGAATAAAACCATCTCCTGAAATCTAACACAGAATTAGAACACAGTAGGAGCAGAACCAGGCTACACGGCCCCTGGGCCCACTCCACTACCCACAGGGCCATGACCATTCCGAACCTAGACTCATGTCCAATTTCCTGCCCGCTCCCCGTAACCCTTAATTCCCTTTACTTCTAGGAAACTATCTATTTCTGTTTTAAATTTATTTAATGATGTAGCTTCCACAGCTTTCTGGGGCAGCAAATTCCACAAACCTACCACCCTCTGAGTGAAGAAGTTTCTCCTCATCTCAGTTTTGAAAGAGCAGCCCCTTATTTTAAGATTATGCCCCGAGTTCTAGTTTCACCCATCATTGGGAACATCCTCACCGCATCCACCCGATCAAGCCCCTTCACAATCTTATATGTTTCAATAAGATCGCCTCTCATTCTTCTGAACTCCAATGAGTAGAGTCCCAATCTACTCAACCTCTCCTCATATGACCACCCCCTCATCCCCGGGATTAACCGAGTGAACCTTCTTTGTACTGACTCGAGAGCAAGTATGTCTTTTCTTAAGTATGGACACCAAAACTGTATCCAGTATTCCAGGTGCGGTCTCACCAATACCTTGTACAACTGCAGCAATACCTCCCTGTTTTATATTCCATCCCCCTAGCAATAAAAGCCAACATTCCATTGGCCTTCTTGATCACTTGCTGCACCTGCATACTAACTTTTTGAGTTTCGTGCACCAGGACCCCCAGATCCCTTTGTACTACAGTACTTTCCAGTTTCTTGCCATTAAGATAATAACTTGCTCTATGATTTTTCCTGCTAAAGTGCATAACCTCACACTTTCCAGTATTGTATTCCATCTGCCAAATCTCTGCCCACTTACTTAGCCTGTCTATGTCCCTTTGCAGGTTTTTTATGTCCTCCTCACTCACTACTTTCCGTCCCATCTTTGTATTATCTGCAAACTTTGATATGTTACACTCGGTCCCCTCCTCCAAATCGTTAATATAGATTGTAAAGAGTTGGGGACCCAGCACTGACCCCTGCAGAACACCACTAGTTACTGGTTGCCAATCTGAGAACAAACCATTTATCCCAACTCTCTGCTTTCTGTTAGAGAGCCAATCCTCCACCCATGCCAGAATATTACCCCCAATCCCGTGATTTTCTATCTTGAGCAATAATCTTTTGTGTGGCACCTTGTCAAATGCCTTTTGGAAGTCTAAATACACTACATCCACTGGTTCCCCTTTATCCACCCTGTATGTTACTTCCTCAAAAAACTCCAGCAAATTTGTCAAACATGACTTCCCCTTCATGAAACCATGCTGAGTTTGTCCTATTAAATTATGTTTATCCAAATGTCCCGTTACTGTCTCCTTAATAATGGACTCGAACATTTTACCAACCACAGATGTTAGGCTAACAGTTCTATAGTTTCCAGCCTTCTGCCTACTACCCTTTTTAAATAAGGGTGTTATATTAGCAGTTTTCCAATCTGCCGGGACCTTTGCTGAGTCCAGTGAGTTTTGGAAAATTATTACCAATGCATCCACAATCCCTACCGCTACTTCCCTCAAGACCCTAGGATGCAAGCCATCAGGTCCAGGGGATTTATCCGCCTTGAGACCCATTATTTTACCAAGTACCACTTCCTTAGTGATTTTAGTCGTATTTAGTTCCTCCCCCCCTAGAGCCCCCTGTTTGTCCAGTGTTGGGATAGTCTTAGTGTCCTCTACTGTAAAGACTGATACAAAATAATTGTTCAGTGTTTTTGCCATCTCCATGTTTCCCACCATTAATTTCCCGGTCTCATCCTCTAAGGGACCAACATTTACTTTAGCCACCTTTTTTCTTTTTATATAACTATAGAAACTTTTACTGTCTGTTTTTATATTTTTTGCTAATTTACTTTCATAATCTATCTTCCCTTTCTTAATCAATCTTTTAGTTATTTTTTGCTGTCTTTTAAAGACTTCCCAATCTTCCATCCTCCCACTAGATTTGGCTACCTTATATGCCCTTGTTTTTAGTCGGATACTATCCTTAATTACTTTACTTAGCCACGGATGGCTATCTTTTCTTTTACACCCTTTTTTCCTCAGTGGAATATTTTTTTTTTTGGAAGTTGTAAAATAACTCCTTAAATGTACACCACTGATCATGTACCATCTTACCCTTTAATCTATTTTCCCAGTCCACTCTAATCAATTCCGCTCTCATACCTTCATAGTCTCCTTTATTCAAGCTCAGCACGCTTGTTTGAGATCCACCTTCTCACCCTCTAATTGAATATGGAATTCAACCATGTTATGGTCACTCATTCCAAGGTGATCCTTTACTAGGACATTTTTTATTAATCCTGTCTCATTACACAGGACCAAATCTAAGGTTGCTTGCCCCCTGGTCGGTTCAGTTACATACTGCTCAAGAAACCCATCCCTAATACACTCAATGAACTCATCCTCAAGGCTGCTCTGCCCAATTTGATTTGTCCAGTTAATATGATAATTAAAATCCCCCATAATTATAGCTGTTCCCTTATTACAAGCCTCAACTATTTCGTGATTAACACTCCGTCCAACAGAGTTGCAACTGTTCGGAGGCCTATAGACTACACCCACTAGTGTTTTTTTCCCCTTATTATTCCTTATCTCCACCCAAACTGTTTCACTATTGATATACCTATCAATTCATTCCATGAAAAGCGACGAGTTAAGATTGTAACTATAGGTTTTTATTGGCTAAATAACAGAGCCCACCCTCGTGGGTGATCGGTTCCAACAAGGAGGAATACCAGCCAGTCGATCACCTTTATACCTGGGCAAGCAGGCGGAGCCATGGGCGTAGTCAGCTGATGTCAGCCCAGGTATAACAGCGTGGCAAGAGGTAACCTTGTGTAGTGATACAACAGTGTAAACAGTGATAACCATAGTGTAACAATATAAACAGTGATAACCATAGTGTAATGATAGTGAACGATAACAGTGGTTTACCACATTCACCCCTTGTTTAAATTTGAGTCCGGCGGGGTGAATTTCCCCATGTAGTTGATCATTCCATTAAACCTCTGCACGTCTGATATACCTATCAATTCAGTTCATGAAAAGCGCCGAGTTAAGTTAGTAACTATAGGTTTTTATTGGCTAAATAACAGAGCCCACCCTCGTGGGTGATCGGATCCAACAAGGAGGAATACCAGCCAGTCGACCACCTTTATACCTGGGCAAGCAGGCGGAGCCATGGGCGGAGTCAGCTGAGGTCAGCCCAGGTATAACAGCGTGGCAAGAGGTAACCTTGTGTAGTGATACAACAGTGTAAACAGTGATAACCATAGTGTAACGATATAAACAGTGATAACCATAGTGTAACGATAGTGAACGATAACAGTGGTTTACCACAACTATCCTGCTCCTTTGACCCAATATCATTTCTCTGTATTATAGTGATTCCTTCCTTTATTAACATAACCACCCCACCTCCTCTCCCTTCCTGCCTGTCCTTCCTGATTGTTAAATAACCTGGTATGTTTAATTCCCAGTCATGGTCACCCTGCAGCCATGTTTCTGTAATGGCCACAAGATCATACCCATATGTCGTTATTTGTGCCGTTAACTCATTCATTTTGTTACGAATGCTACGTGCATTCAGATAAAGAACTTTCAAATATGTTTTGTAACACTTAGTTCCTGTTTTTACCCTTTTTAGTACTTTACTTTTTGCTCCATACCTGAGTGTTAGCCCCTACACTCATGACATAAAATTTTCGTGTTGTTTTTACCCTCGCCCCATTATTATTACGTCTTTGCAGGACTACAAAAGTTTATTTTTTATAATCTATTGTAAGTTCTCTGCCATTCTTCAGCAATGATCTTTGCAATTTCAATCTTGCCAAAAGTAACAGGATACAATCACTGATAAACACTGCCAATACATAGATTTGTATTGTTCTGAAATACTGAACAGCGTGTGACATATTCTAGCTATCAGCAGGAACAAATATATTTCAGAACATTCTCGGTTTATTTTTTTGCCCAGAGCTGCTTTCTTTTCCCTCAACCATATGTTTCAGTCAACCAGAGACTGTGAGTCAAACTGAAATTCAGTTCTCGATGCTCTCTGTCCTCCATTGAGTTGTAAACATTTGATTAAAGATCCAAGATCCCAGCACAGAAAAGATTTCACCCTACATGGGTGAGTAACTATCCTACTGACCCATGCAGATCAAGAAGATCCCAGGATCCATCCCCAAACTATGTTGGATTAGCTCTGGGGTGTCCAAATTATGGCAGTGGGCTAAATGTGGTGCGTGAGTCCTAGCTATTTGGCTCGTGAAATTATAGCAACAAGGTTTGATTTGCTCTTTATAAGGGGTAATGTTACAAATCTGCATGATCAGCACATAGCGTCACCTGCAGGGAGTACATATCTGTAATTTGAACATGCATTCCCCATGATTTTCCATCTGTTAATTGACACAAAGTTATAAAATTATCCCTATACTTCTTTGCTGTTTTCTCCTATTTAAACTTCGTGGCCCTGGCGATTTGAAAATGTCCATTCTTAGTGTTGTTCCCTCATTGGTAAATAAATCTTAACTTGGAACATCACGGTCAGACACAAATGACATCCTATGTGACTGTGACCGTGGTAAACTATCCCTCCTCATCCTTCTCAACATGTCTGTGCCATGCTTCTCCAAAGCTTCTCCTCCATTGTCCAGCTTGGTGGGGCTGCCCTCGCCTAGTTCCATTCCTATCTATCGAGTCGTAGTCAGAGAATGGCTTCTCTTCCTGCTTCCACACAGTTACCTCTGAAGTCCCCCAAGGATCTATCCTTGGCCCCCTCCTATTTCTCATCTACATGCTGCCCTTTGGCGACATCATCCGAAAACACACCATCAGGTTCCATATGTATGTTGATGACACCCAGCTCTACCTCACCATTACCTTTTTCAACCCCTCCTCTGTCTTTGATTTGTCACGCTGCTTGTCTGACATTGAGCATTGGATGAGCAGAATTTCTTACATTTAAATATTGGGAAGACCAAAGCCAAATGTTTTTGGTCCTCGCCACAAACTCCGTTCCCTAGCCACTGACTCCATCCCTCTCACTGGCAACTGTCTGAAGCTGAGCCAGACTATTTACAACCATAGCATCCTATTTGACCCTGAGCTGAGCTACTGACCCCATATCCTCTCCATCACCAAGACCGCTTAATTCCACATCCCGACTCTGTCTTGCCTCAGCTCATTTGCTGCTGAAACCCTCATCCATGTCTTTGTTACCTCTAGACTCAACAATTCCAATGCTCTCCTGGTCAGCCTTCCACCTTGCACCCTCCATAAACTTGAGCTCATCCAAAACTTTGCTGCCGTATCCAAACTCGCACCAACTTCCATTCACCCATCACCCCTGTGCTCGCTGACCTACATTGGCTCCCGGTATGGCAATGTCTCGATTTTAAAATTCTCATCCTTGTTTTCAAACCCCTCTATGGCCTATCCCCATCCTATCTCTGTAACATCTCCCAGCCCTACAACCCTCTGAGATCTCTGCGCTCCTCCAATTCTGGCCTCTTTTACATCCCTGATTTTCATCGCTCCACCATTGGTGGCCATGCCTTCAGCTGCCAAGGCCCTAAGCTCTGGAATTCCCTCCCTAAACCTCTCCACCTCTCCTCCGTTAAGATGCTCCTTGAAATTTTCCTCTTTGACCAAGCTTTTGGTCACCTGCCCTAATATCTCCTTATGGAGCTTGGTGTCAAATTGTGTTTGATAATGCTCCTGTGAAGCACCTTGGGACATTTTACGACATTAAAGGCATTATATAAATACAAGTTGTTGTTGTTGTTATTGCATTGGCAGTTTGAGATATAAACAAATGAATAGAAATACTGGGCAGAATGTTCAACTTCAGCCGGAGTGTAAAATGATGGTAGCAGATTGGCCTGGGGCCCTCTGGTGGAGCAGAACAATTCTGCTCCCCCGCCCTCCTACTCCCACCACCCCCTCTCCCCCGCCCAGGGGGTGGATGCCCAGTGATTGACGTAAATAGAATGACCCCATTCCAGGATTTTGGATGGCATCCATGCTGGGAGCGATTGGCAGCAGATTGCATTCACAGAAATCACAGAAACCCCACAGTGCAGATAGAGGCCATTTCGGCCCATCGAGCCTGCACCGACACATATCCCACCCTATCCCCGTAACCCCACGTATTTAATCCCCCTAACACTAAGGGTCAATTTTTATCATAGTCAATCAACCTAACCCGCACATCTTTTGGACTGTGGGAGGAAACCGGAGCACCCGGAGGAAACCCACGTAAACACAGGGAGAATGTGCAAACTCCACACAGACAGTCACCCGAGGCCGGATTCGAACCCAGGTCCCTGGCGCTGTGAGGCAACAGTGCTAACCACTATGCCACCGTGCTTCTGGCAGAGAACCAACCCAACAGGAATTTCAGGGCCTCTATCTCTCGTTGGGGTTAATTTTGACTTTGGGTGATAGTGCATCCTGTAATTAAGGGGTACCTAGATATCCTGACAGCAGGAGTTCCCACTCCTTAGGCTTCAGCAGGACCCAACACACAAGTAAAGATTGGAAAGGCAAGTGAGTGGAGGCATACCAGCCTTCATCAGGGCAGACGCGGGCCCCACCAGTAGAGCCAGGCAAATGGTCTGGGCCCCTTAAGATCAGGATTTTAATAAAAATGAGTATATTGGTCCCCTTGCTCAGGGATCCGAGGGGGCCATGGCAGGGGATGGGAGGGGGAACCTGCGCACTGCTCCCCACATAGGTTGGTGGCTGCCAGAGATTCTGAGCAACATGGACAGGTAGACACCAGATATGTGGCCAAATTTGTACTTGCACTAGCCTCTTCCATGTAAATTAGGTCCTCTCCCATTAACCCCATAAATTCTGGTGGGGTCATTGTTGCAGGGCACCACCAGGATCATGGCCCAAGGAATTCCAGGAAACAGATGACCACACGTGTACACTTTCCAGCACAGGTCGCCGGATCAGGAGTGAGATCCCTGGGCATTTCCTCTTCGCCCCCCATCCGTTTTCTTGACTGGAGCAGAGATCGCATCGTGCAGAAGGTAACACTCAATCTGTGTGATCTCATGGACTGGTTTTGATCGCCTGAGGGGGTCAAAGAGGAGTTTTCCAGCGTATATTTTCCCTTATTGGCCCTGGGTTTTTTCCTCTGTTTTTGTTGCCTCTTCCCGGAGATTACATGGCTGCGGGAGCGGGTGTGAGGTGTGGGAGGAGAGGGAAGAAGTGTCTAGTTATGATGCTCTGGCCATCATGGTGGGGGGTAGGCTTGATGGAACTGCTGGTCTTTTCCTGCATGTCAGTTTCATATGTTCGTATGTTTGGCTCGATAACACATTGGCTGCATATTCCCACTGAGGCATTTGAAGGAGGATCTCCTGGGCGTTTAAAATCTGCTGTTGAACAGCAGAAACTTTACTAAATGGCCTGGAACTATAGCATTTGCCATTTTGGACTGAAAATTTTAACTTTAACTTTAAGAAAATTTTAACTTTAAGAATTCGGAAGTAAGACCCGGTGAACTTTTAATATGCATTGGTTTACAAAAAGAAGGAATAAGATAGTCACTTTACATTTCCAACTGCCACTAGAAAAAGACATTTTGCTACAAATCGGTAGTGGGGAAAATGCTGGAGTCCATTATAAAAGATGTAATAGCAGAGCACTTGGAAAGCAGTGACAGGATCGGACAAAGTCAACATGGATTTACAAAAGGTAAATCATGCTTGGCTAATCTACTGGAAATTTTTAAGGGTGTAACTGGTAAAATAGATAAGGGAGGACCAGTGGATGTGGTGTATTTGGACTTTCAGAAGGCTTTCGATAAGGTCCCGCATAAGAGATTAGCATGCAAAATTAAGGCACATGGGATTGGGGGCAAGGTATTGACTTGGATAGAGAACTGGTTGGCGGACAGAAAGCAAAGAGTTGGAATAAACGGGCCGTTTTCCGAGTGGCAGGCAGTGACTAGTGGGGTACCGCAAGGATCGGTCCTAGGACCCCAGCTGTTCACAATATATATTAATGATCTGGACGAGGGAATTGGATGTAATATCTCCAAATTTGCAGACAACACAAAGCTGGGTGGGAGGGTAAGCTGTGAGGAGGATGTCGTGAAACTCCAGTATGTTACGTCCGTGTAATAATAAGAAAAGGACTGCAGAGAACGGTACAACAGGTGTTTACTCAACGTGGTTCAAACTGCAACTGAAACAACAGATTACTACTCAGCGTTATATACAGGTGTGGTCACTGCCGGTACTACAGTATACATGAGCTGTAGAAAATAGTTCCCCCCTTAAAGGTACATACATTACAATTCCTCCCCTTTTAGATTAACAGTACCATAACACTCATTTAACAATTAAATATCAAACTAATTACAATTAACACTTTTAACATGCAACATTAGCTGAAAATAGTCCATTTATAAATTCAGTCTTTGGGGAGGCTTCCTGATCCTTTCTGGATAGCGCCTTTCCCGAGTGTCTTGCTCTTGGTGCAGAGGCGATTCTGGCCCCCTGTCGTCAGTTGGTTCATCAGCTTCCGATGCTACTGTTTCTGGGGTAGATGATACCTGTACGTCGGGTTCATCACCAGGTACGTATGGGCGAGGCATGGGGTTGACTCGTTCCTGTGACTCTAGGATCTGGTCAGCATGGCATCTCACGATGCTCTCCCCAACGTCCACTGTGTACATTAGTGGCCCCTGCCGTGTGCATATCGTTCCTGGTTGCCATTTCTCTGTTCAGTAGTCGCGGGCCAAGACTGGTTGCCCTACATTGAAGCTCCTTGTCGGCTTCTCATTGATGTGCTGGAATTGCTTACTCTCAACATCTCTTCGTACATTTGGTCTGAGCAAATCCAGATGAGATCTCAACCTTCGGTTAAAGAACATCATGGCCGAGGCCTAGTTGGTGACTGCATGTGTCGCATTTCTGTAGGCTAACAGGAAATTGTCCACCTTATGCTGCAGTGGAATGTCGTCATCGCACATGGCCTTTACTGCTTTTTTAAAGGTTTGTACGAACCTCTCAGCCAATCCATTTGTGGCTGGATGATACGGGGCGGATGTGTAATGCCTTACCCCATTCCTTTTCATAAATCTTCGCAACTCTTCGGACACAAACTGTGGTCCGTTATCGGAGCAAATCTGCCCTAGCAAGCCGTTCCTGGCAAAAATGGTCTGTAGGACTGCAATAGTTTTCTCTGTGGTGGTGGAGGACATTTTGATCACCTCAGGCCATTTCGAGTGCGCATCCACGGCTATTAAAAACATTGAGTCCATGAATGGACCAGCAAAATCAATATGCACCCATTGCCATGGAGATGAGGGCCACTCCCATGGGTGTAGAGGGGCATGTGGTGGTGCATTTTGGACCTTCTGTCATCCTGAGCAGCTCTTTGTCAGGTCCTCGATTTGCTGATCGATCCCCGGCCACCACACATAAGCCCTAGCAAGGCTTTTCATTTTCACCCCTCCCAGATGACCTTCGTGAAGCTCATTGAGCACTCTCTCCCTTAACTTGGGTGGAATTACCACTCGGGATCCACACATCAAGGTCCCCTGGCATACTGACAGCTGTTCTCTTCTGGATGAGAATGCTGGCAACAGTGAGTCGCCATGTGCTGGCCATCCCTTCACCATCAAATCATATACCCGAGACAATGTCGGGTCATTTCGGGTCTCCTTCTCTATACCAGCATTAGTTACTGGCAAGCATTCAATTATAGTCGAATGAAATATTTCGACAGGATCCACTGCTGGTGCTTCCTCCGCAGTAGGCAGTGGCAGGCGTGATAGCCCATCAGTGTTTCCATGCTGTTTCGTGCCCTTATACTCGATTTCATATTGGTGCGCCCCTAGAAAAAGGGACCATCTTTGTAGCCGTTGCACAGTCATCACCGGAACGCCCTTCTTTGGATTAAAGATGGAGACAAGTGGTTGGTGGTCAGTCAGCAAGGTGAACTTCTGCCCGTGCAGATAGTGATTGAACTTTTTCACTCCCCACACTAGGCTGAGGGCCTCCCTGTCAATCTGGGCGTAGTTACGCTCGGCTGAGGTTAGTGACCGAGACGCAAAGGCTACTGGCCCCTCCGAGCCGTCTGGGAATTTGTGCGACAGCACCGATCCAATGCCATAGGGTGATGCATCACACGCCAACCGAATTGGTAGTGCTGGGTTGAAATGAGCCAACACCTCTTTTGATGTGATCAATGCTTTTCTTTTCTGGAAAGCTCGTTTACATTCGTCACTCCACTTCCATGGCACCCCCATTTGCAGTAGGGTGTTCAGTGGGTGTAGTACGGCAGAGAAATTCGGCAAGAACTTATGGTAGTAGTTCACCAGCCCGAGGAACGACCTCAGTTGTGACACATTTTCCGGTGCTGGAGCCTTGACTACTGCCTCAATCTTTTCAGGGGACTTATGTAACCCCTCTTTATCAATAACGTGGCCACAATACAAGATCTGCTTCTGGAAAAACTCGCATTTGTGGCGATTAGCTCGGAGCCCATATTCCTTCAATCTAGTGAGCACCTGCTCCAGGTTGGCGAGGTGCTCACTGTCATTTTCGCCCGTGACCAGGATGTCGTCCAAATAACACTGGGTCCCTGGAATCCCTTGCAGGACTTGTTCCATTGCCTTTTGCCAAATAGCCGGAGCTGATGCTACCCCGAACACCAGCCGGTTGTATTGGTAGAGACCTTTATGAGTGTTGATTGTGAGGTACTGTTTCGAGCCTTCTTCTACCTCCATTTGCAGGTACGCCTGGGCCAGATCAATCTTAGTGAAGCGTTTCCCTCCAGATAGCGAGGCGATAATATCTTCAATCTGCGGAAGCGGATATTGTACAGTGTGAAGGATTGGGTTCACCGTCACCTTAAAGTCCCCACAGATGCGAAACTTCTTTGGTTCCCCAGGCGTATTACTCAACGACCTCTTCATTACAGGAACAATGGGTGTAGCCCACTTGCTCCAGTCCACTTTGGACAGTACTCCTGAATGTTCCAAACCTTCCAGCTCTGCTTCGACGGCTGGGCGGATCGCATAAGATATCGGTCTGACCTTAAAAAACTTTGGGCTTGCATTTTCCTCTATTTTGATCGTCGCTGTTATGCCTTTTAGTGTTCCAAGTCCCTGCTGGAACACTTCTTGTGCGTCAGTTAGCATTTTTGACAGTCGTCCAGGTGTGACGTCGTCATCCTTTTTGGCATCTACAGTCAGTGCTTGTATGGAATGCCAATCTAGCTGTATCTTCCGGATCCATTCACGTCCTAGTAGTGGTGGTCCTCCATCTGGCAATACATATAGGTCCATTTTTGGTGTTTCCTTGCCGTTATATATAACGTTCACCCTTATTTTTCCTTTGGGGTAGACTTTTTGCCCCGTGTATGTCTTCAAGACAATCTTTGTATCTCTCAAGGGTATATGTGAGAATAGCCGTTTGTAGTCCCTTCGGTTTGTGACTGTTAGGGCTGACCCTGTGTCCAATTCCATTTTCACTTGGACTCCTGCTATCTTGAGCGTGACCCAGATAGTTTGGTGATCCTCCGTTTTGATCACATTATGTAGTTTCAGACAACCCAGCTCCTTGCTTCCGGAGTCTGTATCACTCTTCTGTTCGTCTGAACTACTCTCCATCACCTTATGTACCTTCTTGTACTTCTCCTGTGGAGATTTCTTGCTGCTGGTTTTCTTTCCCGACCTGCAGACTCTTGCTTTGTGTCCTACTTTTCCACACTGTCTGCACACTTTGTCCTTGAAGCAGCAATCATTATGGTCGTGTGTTGTTCTGCCGCAGCGATAGCACTTCACTGTTCCGTATGACATTTCATTTGTGCCATATTCTTGCGGTCTCTGTTGTATCTCTGCAGCGCCCCGTGCTGCTGCTTCGTGTGATACTGCAATGCTGAAAGCCTTGTCCAGCGTAAGATCCTTTTCTGATAGAAGCCGTTTCTGGGTTCCTTCACTTTGAAGCCCACACACAAACTTGTCCCTTAAAGTATCTGCTAGTCCCGTTCCAAACTGGCAGTGTTTCGATAGCTTGTGCAGTTCCGTTAAATACTCAGCATTACTTTCATCTTTATGCTGCTTCCTTTTGTGAAACTTAAATCTTTCTGCTATCAGCAGCGGTGTGGGGTTTAAGTGGTCCTGTAGGATTGACACTATGGCCTAGAATTTCAATATAGCCAGCTTTGGGGCGCTAACGCTAGCGCCCGCCCGATGTTAGCGCCCGCCCCAAAGTTGCGCCCCCTTGCCGGAAATTCAGTGGCTTCGCCCTAAGAGGTTGCTGGAGCGCTAAAAGGGGCGTTCCACTACTATCTTTAGGCGCTAAGCCGGCGGTGCAGAGGGATAGCGCCGAGGCGGGGCGCAGCGCGGGTGCGGTCATTTTTTGATTGACAGCAGACCCCATGGTGCCGACCAGCTCTTAAAGGGGGAAGGGACGATTTGGCCTGCTGCCACGCCCTGCACACTGCAGCTTTGCAAATAGGCCTCAACACTGCTGCTCAGCCCCAGGGATTCATGGCAACGCCAGAGAAGGCCCGTGAGCGTGCCCTGCGCTTCTCAGAGCGTGATCTGGAAATAATGGTGACAGCTCTGGAGAAGAGGTGCAGGATCTTGTTCCCAGAGACTGGGAGGAATCCGAACCACCAAGAATACACCAGAGCCTGGAAGCAGATCGCCAACAGGGTGACGTTCACTGGCGATGCCCCCAGGACCCACAAACAATGTCGGAAAAAATACAACGACCTGACCAGGATTGTCAGGGTGAGTACCCTTTCCAGTCTCCTCCTCATTCTTGCATGTACACCTGACATGATGGGCAAAGGGAGCTGAAAGTCCTAATGGCCAGCCCTCAGCCAGCAGCTTTGGGACAGTCATGAGCATCAATTGCCCATTCTGCACTCTACACTCTGGCCAAGCGATTCCACCATGGGAGGCAGTGCACAGTACATCAGGGCTACACTCTGGCCAAGCGATTCCACCATGGGAGGCAGTGCACACTACATCAGGGCTACACTCTGGCCAAGCTATTCCACCATGGGAGGCAGTGCACAGTACATCAGGGCTACACTCTGGCCAAGCTATTCCACCATGGGAGGCAGTGCACAGTACATCAGGGCTACCATCTGGCCAAGCGATTCCACCATGGGAGGCAGTGCACACTGTGATAAAAATAATAACTTCCGGGAAGTTATGTCATCACTTCCTGTGAACTGTGAACTGTGAACTATGAACTATGAACTGTGTACAAACCTCACTTCCTGTCATGTGTCACTTCCTGTTGGACTGGTATAAATACTGGTCTGTTCAGTATTGTAAGAGGCTTCTACCAGAGGCATGGTAAAGACCTCTCTTGTATATAGTGTGTTTATAAGTTACTTAAAGCTTACTTTAAAGTTACTTGATGGTAAGCCTCCTTTTACTTACATCAATTTAAGTAACTTAGTATTTACACTCACGAATACTAGACCTTCGGACAAACTCGGAATTAAGGATCCAGGGAACCACCCATCATGGAGAAAATCCTTAGACCTATTCGTCTGGACTTGGACCCGAATGCACCAGCAGCTGGCAGGGTATGGAAGCATTGGTACCGTACTTTTGAGAATTTTCTGGATGAATGTGAAGCGGATGCTCCTGATAGATTGAAGATACTTATCAATTATGTGACCCCAAAAGTGTTCGAATATGTTGATGAATGGGATAATTACGATGAGGTGATTCGGGCACTTAAGAAACTGTATGCCAAGACCCCAAATGAGGTCTATGCTAGACATCTACTGGCCACAGCCCGACAAGGGCCAGGGGAATCAATTGACGAATTCCTGCAAGAACTTCGCAGGCTCAGCATAGATTGTAACTTTCAGGCGGCCTCAGCTGAGCTGTACCGCCAAGAAATGATTCGTGATGCTTTCATCTGCGGGATTGCCTCTCCATTTATACGCCAGCGTCTACTAGAAAGTAAAACACTTGAGCTACAAAAAGCTTTTGACCTAGCTTGTTCACTGGATTTGGCAAAGAGAAATGCAGACCTCTATCAGCTGCCCAGATCTCGATCTGCTGCTGTAGCTGCAACCAGACAATTCAAGCGGTCTCAGGTGAACCCTATCATGGGGGAATCTAATTCTGATAATTCTGATGAAGAAGAGGAGGACGACCCCACTTTAGCAGCCTCTTGGCAATCTAGGAAGGAATGCTTCTTTTGTGGAGATGCTTTTCACCCTAGTAAAACCTGCCCTGCTCGCAATGCAATCTGCAGTTATTGCGGGAAAAAAGGACACTTTGCTAAAGTTTGCCTATCAAGGGCCTCTACGAGGGCCAATCCAGCTAAGGCCTACCGAACTGCCCCAATTAGGGCCTATCAAGATGCTCCAGCTAGGACCTATCAAGCTTCCTCTCGAGCTCTCTCCCGAAGAAGCACACCGAGAGTTTTAGCCACTCTCTGTGCAACGACACCAATTACAGCTGCTTGCCCACAGAACCTGTCTCATGCTGCCACAAAAATTTCAATTAAAGGGCATACCTTAGATGCCTTAATTGACTCAGGAAGTACTGATAGTTTCATTAAGGAACAGATTGTTGCGAAATTGAAACTACATGTCTTCCCATCGGACCAGGCAATTGCGATGGCCCAGTCATCACTTAATACCAGAATCTCCGGCTTTTGTGTTGTTGATATGACACTTCATGGTCGTATGTATCCCTCCACCCGACTTTCGGTGCTCAAGGACTTATGTAGTGATCTCCTCTTAGGACTGGACTTCCAAAAACAGCATAAGAAACTCACCATTGAGTTTGGTGGATCCAAACCCGGACTTACTATTTCTAATATACCGTCTAAATTACCATTTTGTGCATTATCAGCAGCTTCACTTGATGAACCCTCATTATTTGCCAGTATTCCGCCTCAATGCCAACCGATAATAACGAAATCGCGGCGCTTTAATCAGGAAGACCAATCTTTTATTGCGGCTGAAATCTCTCGACTTCTAGCAGAGGATATCATTGAACCATGTTCGTCACCCTGGCGGGCTCAAGTCGTCATTGTCAAGAACCCTCTAAAACCTCACAAACAGCGACTATGCATCGATTATTCGCAAACCATCAATCAATATACCGACTTGGACGCCTACCCATTGCCACGCATTGATGATATGGTTAATAAACTGGCCGAATACAAAGTGTTCTCAACTTACGATTTAAAAAGTGCCTATCATCAGTTACCCTTGAAGGTCTCAGATAAGCAGTACACAGCCTTTGAGGCTAATGGACGGCTGTACCAATTTCGTCGCCTCCCATTCGGGGTTACTAATGGAGTGGCTGTCTTTCAACGGGCAATGGATGGCCTGGTTAAGCAGGAAAACCTAAGGGACACTTTTCCCTATCTTGATAACATTACCATTGCAGGTCACGATCAACAGGAACACGACTCCAACCTCCAAAAATTTCGGGATGCCCTCCATCGCCGTAATTTGACCCTGAATGAATCCAAATCTGTTGAGTCGCAACCGACCATCAACATCCTTGGCTACTGCGTAGGCAATGGTATCATTAAGCCAGACCCAGAAAGACTTCGCCCGCTCCAAGAGCTCCCGTCACCTAAGAATCCGGCTTCTTTACGTCGGGCTCTCGGTCTGTTTGCATACTACGCTAAATGGATTCCTCATTTTTCGGACAAAATCCAACCCTTGCTGCATGCTAGATCATTTCCACTGGGAACAGCGGCTGTTGCAGCCTTTAACCTTCTCAAAAAACAGTTGGAGAAAGCGGCTCTTCACTCCATTGATGAGAATCTCCCTTTCGTGGTTGAATGTGATGCCTCGGAGGTGGCGATCTCGGCTACTCTGAATCAGGAAGGTCGTCCTGTAGCATTTATGTCCAGGACCTTACAAGGTGCCGAGCTACATTATCCTCCGGTTGAGAAAGAAGCCACAGCCATCATAGAGGCAGTACGGAAGTGGAACCATTTTCTAGCTCGCCAGCACTTTACATTGATCACGGACCAACGATCAGTCGCCTTCATGCTCGATAATCGAAAACGAACCAAAATTAAGAATAATAAAATACAACTTTGGAGGATGGAACTGGCCTCTTTTGGTTATACCATTCTCTATCGGCCTGGCAAGGAGAATGTGGCCCCGGACACCCTCACACGGGCATTCTGCTCCACTATGTCATCCTCCACCCTCATGGATGTCCACAATGGTTTGTGCCATCCTGGCGTTACGCGCATGCTACATTTCGTACGATCACGGAATCTCCCTTTTTCCACTGGAGATGTAAAGAAAATATGCTCAGAATGCCGGCTTTATGCGGAATTAAAACCTCAGTTCTTCCGCCCCTCAGATGGTATACTCATACATGCAACCCAACCGATGCAACGACTTAGCATTGATTTTAAGGGCCCAGTGCCCTCTTCAACTCGGAACACATATTTGCTCGCCATGATCGACGAATATTCACGTTTTCCGTTTGCCTTCCCCTGCTCCAATATGCTGGCGTCCACCGTAATCTGCTGCCTTGAGCAGGTATTTTCTCTCTGTGGCATGCCGGCTTATATTCACTCAGATCGGGGTCCATCCTTTATGTCGAGGGAACTCAAGGACTACCTCTCAGAACGGGGAATTGCTACAAGCAAAACAACACCATACCATCCCATCGGAAATGGGCAGGTAGAGAGGTATAACGGTATCATCTGGAATTCCGTACGTCTCGCTTTAAGATCTCGGGGCCTACCAGACCAGCAATGGGAAACAGTGCTTCCGGATGCATTGCACTCTATACGGTCCCTGCTTTCTACAGCCACAAATACTACACCTCATGAGCGGTTCTTTGGATTCCAGCGAGCTCATCTCATGGGACATCACTCCCGTCATGGCTAACTACTCCTGGACCTGTATTACTCCGAAGATACGTTCGGACGTCTAAAAATGACCCTCTTGTAGACGAGGTCGAACTAACCGATGCCAACCCCACCTATGCAAACATACGATATTCCGACGGCCGAGAATCTACCGTATCATTACGGGATCTGGCTCCCTGCCCACCAGGACCTAGTGGGACATCGGGTGATGGCATTTCACCAGGAAACTCTTGGGACCTATCGGGTACCCCTCTCCAGGATCCTGATCGGACACCAACTAGCTTGGTGCCGGTAGAACCCCGTGCTCAAGGTTGCGACCCTCCCAGTACCACGCATGAAAGTACTGGTCTGCCACAGACCAGCTCTGCACCTCCCTCTGAACAGAGGCAGTCTGACTTTGAACCTATTGGGGCTCGTACTCGAAGCCATGATCTCCCCGACCCTTCACAGGGCAATCCAGGCCACACGGACTCTGGCCAATGGCCAACCGCATGTAAGCGGACCAGCGACCCTCAACGACGGGAATCCAAACGGGTGCGACTCTTCCTTGTTCGGCGGCTGCGGACCAAAAGGTAGACCACAGCCTCCTAAACCTGCAGGAGGGAAGAATGTGATAAAAATAATAACTTCCGGGAAGTTATGTCATCACTTCCTGTGAACTGTGAACTGTGAACTATGAACTATGAACTGTGTACAAACCTCACTTCCTGTCATGTGTCACTTCCTGTTGGACTGGTATAAATACTGGTCTGTTCAGTATTGTAAGAGGCTTCTACCAGAGGCATGGTAAAGACCTCTCTTGTATATAGTGTGTTTATAAGTTACTTAAAGCTTACTTTAAAGTTACTTGATGGTAAGCCTCCTTTTTCTTACATCACACACTACATCAGGGCTACACTCTGGCCAAGCTATTCCACCATGGGAGGCAGTGCACACTACATCAGGGCTACACTCCGTACTTACAGCCCGTCCTTTCTCTTGCAGGCTAAAGTAGCCTATAATCGCCAGGCCCGTGCCAGGACCAGGGTAGGCCGCGCCAAGCTGCAGAAGCTCACTCCGCTGGAGGAGCGCGTGAGTGTGCTCATGGGAGCCCGGCTGATCGTGCCCACAGCGTGCGGAGTAGCCGACCCTCCACTGCCCGGCAATGGTAAGGACCTCGCCTTTTGGCCCTCTCGCGTCGCACTTGCGCATCCGAGCTACCTCCTTTGCCACTGTCCCACCAATGCGCTGAATGCCACCAGTCCTGACTCCCTTGCTGACGCCGTCTCCTCACTCTGAAGCTACTCTTGTGCATTCCTGCTTTCAGCTGGTGACGACCAGGTCCCTGAAGCTGCCAGTGACAGCCCCTCCGAGCAGGAGGAGGAGGAGGAGGAGCAAGAGCAAGCCGGACCATCAGGGGAACACTCAGGTCCCGCAGGAGAGGACGAAATGATTGACACGTCCTCACTGGACGAGTGCCTGGGCCAACTGTCGCAGGGGATTGCAGCTTCTGGGACCAGTGGCGGCCAGCCACCCAGGAGCCCTGCGCGTGGGCCGCGGCCTTCCCCCCAAAGGGGGGAAGGATCAGAGGGGAGTGCAGTTGATCGGGACACTCGCCGCCACCAACATGGCAAGGTTCCCCTAGTTCGGTCCCCTGCTCCCCAGCGGGAGAGTCCCGACTCCAGTCCGGCCACCTTCACCTCGGAGGAGGCGCGGAAGCTGGACAAGATGGCCGAGGATTCGGACCGGCGCCACACGGAGCTCATGCGCGTGGTGGGGCGCATGCCTGAGGCCATCGAGTCGCTGGCGACCAGTGTGCGCGAGTTCGGGGCATCAACTGCCGCGAGTGGCCGCATGCTCACTGATGCCGTCAAGTCCCTGGCGGGTGTGATGCAGGCGCACACCAGGACAACAGGGGCACTCACTGCTGCCACACGCGCTGTCTCAGGCAGGCATCGCCAGGGCACCTGCCGCGCTGCAGCATCCCAGCGAGCCGCCCCTTGGCTGATTGTTGCGGATCCTGCAGTGCGGGCCCGGCCGAGTGCCAGCGTGCCACAGCCCCAGCCAGCGCATCCCAGACGCCAGCTTGCCCACATTGCGCCATCCGTCGCCGACACTCCCCCACTGGGGCGTCAAGGGCAAGCGGCTGGAGCTGATGTTGGCCAGGCTCAGGTGCGCCACTCAGCAGCCGGCCCCTCGAGGCGCAAAGGCCGTCTAGGCCGCCCCCCAAGGGCATCTGGCGGAAGGACATCTGATCCTCAGGCGCCTTCCCCCAGCCTCGCAGCAGCCACTGGGCAGAGCTTGCGAAGGAACAGCAGGCCGGGCAGGGGAGGCAAAAGGCTGGACAAGGTCTCGCCCTCGCGGGCCACTCAGTAGAGGGTGTGGCCAGCTTTCGTTTTATATGGCGGTGGCCATCTTTCTTTTGCCCATGGTTGTTTGGTTCGTGGGCTTATTTTTTGCGTTAAGGCCGAGGTTGAGGCCAGGTTTGTACAAATGTGGAGTTACTCCTCCCCAGTTTGTGGGAGTGAGTCATTTGTTGGGCTTTTTGTGGGGCCCGTTGATTGTTTTTGGGGATTCATGTGGGAAGGGGTTTTCATTTTTGTGTAATAAATAATTATCTTTATTCATACAGTCTCCATGGTTGTTCTTGTTAGTGTTTGTTGGCTTTGCCGGCTGAGGGCTTGCGGAGCGGCTGCATTCATCTTCCCTCATGGCCACAAGGCATTCCCTGACAGGGGGCTTAGAAGTAACGTGTAATAAGGTGGCGTCGCGCGGCCCTTGGCCCTGGTCGCTCCCTCCTGGGAACGTACTCCTGCTCCTCCTCCTCCTCCTCCTGCTCCTCCTGCTCCTCCTCCTGAGGTGCTGCTCCAACGTCAGGTGGCAGTGCCTGAGTCCTGCGGATAGCCAGGTTGTGTAGCATGCAGCAAACTACCACAAACTGGGAGACCCGGTCCGGCGAATACTGCAGAGCTCCTCCGGAGCGATCAAGGCAGCGGAACCGCTGCTTGAGGACCCCAATAGTTTGCTCGATGATGTTGCGGGTGGTTTGATGGCTCTCATTGTATGCCTCTTCAGCAGCGGTCCTGGGCGCGCGGAGCGGGGTCATGAGCCAGGTACACAAAGGATAGCCTTTGTCCCCGAGTAGCCATCCTCTTGGGGGAGGCTGTGCCTCGAACATGTCATGCACAGTACTCTGCCACAGGATAAACGCATCGTGGCTGCTGCCTGGAAAGCTGGCATTGACAGCCATGATGCGCTGCTTGTGGTCACACACCAGCTGCACATTCAGAGAATGGTAGCCCTTCCTGTTGCGAAACTGCTCGCCATGCTCCAGAGGGGCCCGCAAAGCCACATGCGTACAGTCAATGGCGCCCTGCACCAAGGGGAAGTCCCCGAGTCTTGCAAATCCCAATGCGCGCTGATGCTGGCTCTCCAGGGCCATGGGGAAGGAGATGAATTGGCTTCTCCTTCTGAACAGTGCTTCGGTCACCTGGCGGATGCAGCGATGCGCGCCGTACTGGGAGATGTTCGCTATGTCCCCAGCAGCGGATTGGAAGGAGCCGGTGGCATAGAAGTTCAATGCCACCGTCACCTTCACTTCCACCGACAGAGACGTCCTGCACCTGAGCTTTGGACGCAGATCTCTGCGAAGCAGGTGGCAGATCTCTGCAACCACCTCCTTTCGGAATCGGAGCCTTCTAACACATTGCGCGTCAGTCATGTTGAGGTAGGAGCGCTGCTGGCGGTATAGCCTGACTGGGTAAGGCCTACGTGGCCGACGCCTGTAGCCCCCTCTGCCTCTAGCCAGGGCTGCCCCTCTCACAATGCGTCTGCGAGCCCTACGGACATGGCGCTGCAGCTCCGCGTTGGCACCCCATGCAACCCCCATCAAATCCTGGCAAACAGTCAAATTTCCAAAAGGCCACTTGCAGTGCTCTGGCCTGAGTCCAAAAATACCTGAGCTGTTGCTGCTTGAAACCAGTTAGCTATCCTCCTTGTTGTGTGTCCAGAAATGCGTTGCACAAGAGTGTTTGCTGCAAAATGGCTGGGCTTTATACTGGAGGGTACGTCCCCTTTAATTTGCGCCCCCCGGGGCCCGTGCTGGTTGTGTTGCGTTCCTTTTTTCAAAAGCTCCGGCCGCCGGCCGCACAATGTGGCGGTGCGACTGAAGTTTGGAATCGGGGCGGCCAAAGGGCGTTGCACGAGGATGTGACGTCATTTTCTGCGCGCGCATCCGGGCGGGCGCTAAACTTTGCGCCGGCGCTAAGGGTCAACTTAATTTGGGGCGAGGCGCAAACTGCGCTGCGCCCGGGCGCTACACGCATAGCGCCCGAAATTCACTTCTCTTAAGGCGCTAACTGCTGGCGCAACCAACTGAATTTCTAGGCCTATGTTTTCAAAATCCTTTTCTACTGGCTTCTCTGGGGTTACTAGGTTTCGTAGTAAGCCATACGTTTTTGCACCCATTGAATTCAACAATACCAGCGCTTTCTTGCCATCTGGCACTTCATTCGCCTTGCAGTATATTACTATGCGTTCGACATATGTCGTCCAATCTTCGACTTCATTGTCGAACGCTGTGATACTGCCACTCTTCGGCATTTTTGGGTGTGGTTAGACTGGCTTAAAATGGCGTCTCCCGCGCTTTGCTTTCTTCCCCGCTGCGGCTTAAAATGGCGTCTCCCACGCTGCTGCCAATGCCGCTCTCGGCGGTCCTCGTGGCAAATGGTGACGCCCTGTGGGTTTCGTGCGCTGCTCCTGCGCTGTTGCCAATGCCGCTCTCTGCGGTCCTCGTGGCAATGGCAGCACCTCGCATTTTCCTGTGCGCCTCTCTCCCCCGTTGACGCTGCTCGGCCCTTGACCACCAGCTGCGCTCTGCTCTCTCTCGCCTCTCTCCCCCGTTGATGCCGCTCGGTCCTGAACACCGGCTGCGCCCTGTGCGCTCTGCCCTCTCTCTCTCCCCCGTCGATGCTGTCCAGCCTTTTTCTGTGCCGCTCGGTCGGGCTCTAGCCCGTCACTGTCCGGGAAGGGTCTGCGCAGTACCTGTTGCCAGCCCGTTTCGCTGGAGCACCGTGACTGGAAAGCCAAGCCTGGCTCTCGACAGCCTCCCCTGCGATGCTCAAATCTCCGCTGGATGACTGGGCGGTTGCCCGTGGTCAACGCCCGTGCTTCTGGACTCGACCTTCTTCCACTGTTCTCCAGGAGCGAATCCCTGGGAGGTGATGCAGAGTTGCAGGTAGGTTTGAACTTGCTCGTCGCCACTGTTACGTCCGTGTAATAATAAGAAAAGGACTGCAGAGAACGGTACAACAGGTGTTTACTCAACGTGGTTCAAACTGCAACTGAAACAACAGATTACTACTCAGCGTTATATACAGGTGTGGTCACTGCCAGTACTACAGTATACATGAGCTGTAGAAAATAGTTCCCCCCTTAAAGGACATACATTACACAGTACGATTTGGACAGGTTGGGTGATTGGGCAGAAACATGGCAAATGCACCATAATGTGGATAAATGTGAGGTTATCCACTTTGGTGGCAAAAACAGGAAGGCAGGTTATTATTTGAATGGCAATAGATTGGGAGAAGGGGAAGTGCAACGAGACCTGGGTGTTATTGTGCACCAGTCGCTGAAGGTAAGCATGCAGGTGCAGCAGGCAGTTAAGAAGGCAAATGGTATGTTGGGCTTCATAGCAAGAGGGTTCGAGTACAGGAACAAGGATGTCTTGCTACAGTTGTACAGGGCCTTGGTGAGACCGCACCTTGAGTATTGTGTGCAGTTTTGGTCACCTTACCTGAGGAAGGACGTTCTTGCCATGGAGGGAGTGCAGCGAAGATTCACCAGGCTGATACCTGGGATGGCAGGAATGACGTATGAGGAGAGATTGTGTCGATTGGGCTTATACTCACTGGAGTTTAGAAGATTGAGAGGGGATCTCATCGAAACCTATAAAATTCTGTCAGGTCTGGACAGACTAGATGCAGGAAGGATGTTTCTGATGGCCGGGGAGTCCAGAACCAGGGGTCATAGTCTAAGGATAAGGGGTAAGCCATTTAGGACTGAAATGAGGAGGAATTTCTTCACCCAGAGAGTGGTGAACCTGTGGAATTCTCTGCCACAGAGGGCGGTGGAGGCCAGTTCATTAAATATATTCAAGAAAGAGTTGGATATATTTCTTGAGGCTAAAGGGATCAAGGGATATGGGGAGAAGGCAGGGACAGGGTACTGAATTTGGATGATCAGCCATGATCTCATTGAATGGCGGAGCAGGCTCGAAGGGCCGAATGGCCTACTCCTGCTCCTATCTTCTATGTTTCTATGTTTCTATTTTATAGAAAGACAGCACTTATTAGCTAACAGGATCCCAGTGTTTATTCTTTCACTTATACGATAGGCGGTATTCGTAGATACAGTATATGAGACTCGCTGTGGTCCTGAAGCTTTTAAACATTTCTGACGAAGGGCCATCGACCTGAAACATTAACTCTGTTTCTCTCTCCACAGATGCTGCCCGACCTGCTGAGTATTTCCAGCATTTTCTGTTTTTATTTCTTTTAAACATTTTATTGGATTACTCAGTTCAAATAATGGAATGGTGAGCTCGCTGGTTCACACTCATTGCAAAAATTATTGATGCGATCTTATTCACCCTTCTTATTGCAAGCTTGTTCCAGAAGTGCCCACTGAATACCATGTGGCAGAAAGCAATTTGAGATAAAGGGAACCTTTCATTGTGTAACAAAGGTATTTTGAGTGCCACACTCTCTTCTTTTTCACAGTTTTTCTCTAAGATAGAGAAGAACAAAAAATAATATAATAGGTGTCAAGGTCTTCTATCCTGCTTCCTTTTTTAAGCCCTGCTGATTTGAATTGAGCCACTCACCAGGAATGACGATGGAGGATGCAATTAGCTCAGCAGAACCGCTGCAGTACAGAAGAGATCAACAAGGCCCATTCCTGGTGTCAGAGGGTGAGCTATGAGGAATGATTAGACAACCTAGGGCACTTCAGCAATAAAAATAAGTGTCTCAGAGGGAAGCTTATCGAGGCATAGAAGATACTTAGTGGGATAAAGGGAATATAACCTAGAGCAATACTTTCGTAAAATGGGCACCAGGACAAAAGAGCACAAGTTCAGGGTCGTGATGGGCAAATTTTGGACAGCTGTCACGTAGTATATCTTTACCTGGAGGAAGCAGCAGGTTGCTAGGAAGGATGTTGTGCTCAGAAACATTGGCCTAAATTGTAACTCCCCCGCTCCCCAACACCGACGGGTGGGAGAGGATCGGGAGAGTTAAAATATCGGGATCGAGCAATCTGACCCCAGCCCAACTCTGTTCCGCTCATTTAAAATTTAACAAAAGTAATTCAGGCCAACACAAGGCTCCTGCAAAAGGCAGATGGGGGCCTAATTAATATTCAAACGTCATGGCCTGATGACATCATTATTACCGCGACTTCAATTTAACAGTGAGTGAGGGGAGACCCGCGCTGTGGGAGTAACTGACTGGCCAAGGTAAGTGCTAAAGGTCTGCTTCTTTTAGCACGCTTCGTGTGCCAGGAGGAGCAGGAGTGCTACCCCCAGGCTTCACAAGGAAGCCTTCGGCCTCCCCCAGCCGTGATCATGTCCCGTTGTCCTATCTCTCCCTCACCATCCCGCTCGAGGCCCCGCTGTCCTCCTTTCTCCCCCAACCAGCTCGAGGGCCCACTGTCCTCCTTTCTCCCTCAACCAGATCAAGGTCCCACTGTCCTCCTTTCTCCCTCAACCAGCTCGAGGCTCCACTGTCCTCTCTCTCCCACCCGAGGCCCCGCTGTCCTCTCTCTCTCTCCCATCCTCCTACTCGAGGCCCCGCTGCACTCTCTCTCCCACCCTCCCACTCAAGGACTTGCTGTCCTCTCTCTCCCACCCTCTCACTCGAGGCTCCACTGTCCTCTCTCTCCCATCCTCCCACTTGAGGCCTCGCTATTCTCTCTCACACCCTCACACTCAAGAACGCTGTCCTCTCTCTCCCACCCTCTCACACGAGGCTCCACTGTTCTCTCTCCCACCCTCCCACTCGAGGCCCCGCTGTCCTCTCTCTCCCACCCTCCCACTCGAGGCCCTGCTGCCCTGTCTCTCCCACCCTCTCACTCGAGGCTCCACTGTCCTCTCTCTCCCACCCTCCCACTCGAGGCTCCACTGTCCTCTCTCTCCTGTAATGATATCAGCAAATAGTGATGATATTTGTCTGTGTTTGATTACTTATGCCTTACAGCATATTTGTCTGTGTTTTTGGTTACTTGTGCCTGACCAGCAGAGGTCATGTGAGAGACAAGCAGTCCAGAGGAGTTTTACTTTCAGTTTCATTCTAGATGCATCACAGCATAGTGTGTTCTGTAAAAAGCTGTAGAAAGTCTTGAACAAGACTTTAGATTAAACAACATTCTCTTTCAGAAATGAGTCTTTATTGAATCCAAAAAGAAATCAAAACATGATGTCAGAAGTGGCTGAAAGAGAAAAAATCTGAAGTTAGCAACTTGATGGGACAGTGAAAGCAGTTGTGGCAAGTAAGCGAAATCAGCTCTCCACATATTAGCAAGCCAGAAGAGAACATCGTTGCTTACCATTAGAGAATAGCTAACGAAGTGAAAAAATGGAAGGTTTACTCCCACCGGCGACGCTTCAATTGTCAGGTAATGTGGCTGAACATTGGAGAAGGTTCAAACAACGTTTCGAGTTGTATTTAGCGGCAATCGGAGCTGACAAGAAAAGTAATAAACAGAAATCGTCACTGTTCTTACATGTCGTGGGTGATGCAGCGCTGGAGGTGTATAATAATTTCATATTTGATGTTGATGGAGACAAAATGAAGCTACATAAAATAATGGAACAGTTTGAGGCCTACTGCATACCTAAACGCAACGTGACCTTTGAGAGGCACAAATTTTTCACATGTGTACAGAAAATCGGCGAGACTATTGATCAGTATGTGACTGAACTGAGAAACCGGAGCAAATCGTGTGAATTTGGGGGACTCACAGACTCGCTGATAAAAGACAGACTGGTATGTGGTATTCGAGATAATGGTCTAAGGGAAAGGCTGCTAAGAGAGCAAGATCTAGACCTGGGAAAAGCCATAGCATTGTGTAGGGCTACAGAGACTGTGAAGTTGCAGGCAAAGGAGCTGTTCAGTGACAGTAGCTGCAACGTGGATGCAGTGAGAAAGAACGGATACAAACCGTTTAAGAAAGAGAGCGCCAATGTGAAAAAAGAGACGTGGCCAGCAAACGAAAATGAAAGAGACAATCGGAAGTCATTTAGTCGATGCGGTATACAGCATCCACCAAGAAAGTGTCCAGCATATGGTAAAACATGCAATAGATGCAACAAAAACAACCATTATGCCTGTTGCTGCAAGAACCAAGTGCAACAAAGCAAGGTTCATGCAGTAGATGAAAGCGACATAGAGGAATTCTATGTAGATGTTGTGTCTGAAAACAAAAGAGAAGAAAGAGACTGGATGTTGACACTAAAAGTGAACGACATACACATTCCATTTAAATTGGATACTGGAGCACAAGTTAATGTGATATCAGAGACCGATTTTAAGAGAATTAGACCCAGACCAAAGTTACATGGAATACAAGTGAAAGTGACCGGATACTCAGGTACTGATATACCAGTGAAAGGAAAATGCATTGTCAAAGTAACACACAAGGACAGAGAGCACACGCTAGCATTAATCGTGGTGCCAAAGGATGTGCAAGCCATACTAGGTTTAAAAGCCTGTGAGAGACTGAACCTGGTAAAGAGAGTCCTCGTTGTGGAAAGTGAAAGAGAGACAGTCTATGATGAACTGAATGTTGCGTACACACCGGGTAAGCTGATGTATACAGCAGACACGTTGTCCAGAGCTGTTGACCCAAGTGAGCCCGCAAACACCACAATGGATGAAAAAGTGAACGCCTACGTGGACATGATCACAAGTGCACTGCCCATAGCAGATGCAAAAATGGAGCTCATAAAGACTGAGACAAACAAAGATGAAACAATGAGACGACTGAGAAAAAGCATCTTGGATGGATGGCCCAACATGAAGCAAGACTGCTCACCTGATATAGCAGAGTACTGGAACTGCACGGCGGAACTATCAGTGGTCGAAGACATCATCTACAAAGGAAGTAAAATAGTTATCCCAAAGAGTCTGAGAAGAGAGATGCTAAAAAAGATCCATGGAGGACATCTGGGAATCGAAAAGTGTAAGAAAAGAGCACGAGAGGTGATGTACTGGCCACGAATCAACCAAGATGTGACAAATGAGGTGTCAAACTGCACAATATGCCTGAAATATCGAGCAAGCAATCCGGTAGAACCACTAAAGCCACACCCAGCACCAGACAGACCTTACCAGAAGGTAGGCGCTGACCTATTCGGATGTCAAGGGAAGGACTATCTTGTCGTCACAGACTATTACTCCCTGTATCCAGAGGTTTGTAGACTATACACCACCACTGCAGAAGCTGTGATAAGAAGTATGAAAGCCATATTCTCCAGACATGGCGTGGCAAGCGAGGTCTTCACAGACAACGGACCCCAGTTTAACAATGCAAATTTCCGACACTTTGCCAAAGAGTGGGACTTTGTCCACACAACGTCAAGTCCTCAGTATCCACAGTCCAATGGACTAGTGGAAAAATCGGTCCAGACAGTGAAAAGACTGATGTACAAGGCAAAAGACAGTGGAACTGACTTCTACCAAAGCATGCTTGTATACCGCACAACGCCGCTCGAGTGTGGTATGTCACCAGCCCAACTCCTGATGGGACGTCGGCTAAGGTCAAACCTACCCATCCTGGAGAACCTCCTGAAAACAAAAGAGGGGGAGAAAGTGAGGAAGTTCAAAGAGCAACAGAAAGAAAAGCAAAAGTACTACTATGACAGAGGAACACAAAACCTACCTGAACTCCACACTGGTGACCAAGTAAGGTTCAAAGACAAAACAAACACATGGACTCAGAAGGGAACTGTCCTGAGTGAAGTTCAACCAAGATCATACACCATTCAGACAGATGAGGGTGCTGTTCTGAGAAGAAATCGTCGAGATCTTCTCATGGGACCAGCCACAGCAGGTCAAGAGACTGATACTGGTGAACAACCTGATCACACAGCTGAGAACCAATCATCTGAGGCAACAACTCAGATTCAAGGACAATCAATCAGAAAATCCTCAAGACACGTGAAGCCTCCTGAGAGACTCATTGAGCAAATTTAAGGACTATTGTTAAAGAAGGAAGTAATTTTATCTTATTCTTTCTTCAAGTTCTAGTGTATTGACATATTTCAGGTGAACACACAAAGCAAGGGTAAAAAACCTTGATCATGATAATGATAACGTAAGTTCATTAAATGTTGTTAGTTAAAAGTAAAATACTTTTGTTTTAAGAAAGGGAGATGTAATGATATCAGCATATAGTGATGATATTTGTCTGTGTTTGATTACTTATGCCTTACAGCATATTTGTCTGTGTTTTTGATTACTTGTGCCTGACCAGCAGAGGTCATGTGAGAGACAAGCAGTCCAGAGGAGTTTTACTTTCAGTTTCATTCTAGATGCATCACAGCATAGTGTGTTCTGTAAAAAGCTGTAGAAAGTCTTGAACAAGACTTTAGATTAAACAACATTCTCTTTCAGAAATGAGTCTTTATTGAACCCAAAAAGAAACCAAAACATCTCCCACCCTCCCACTCGAGGCCTCTCTCTCCCACCCTCTCACTCAAGGCTCCAGTGTCCTCTCTCTCCCAGCCTCCCACTCGAGGCCTCGCTGTTCTCTCTCTCCCACCCTCCCACTCGAGGCCCCACTGTCCTCTCTCGCTCTTACCCTCCCACTCGAGGCCTCGTTGTCCTCTCCCACCCTCCCACTCGAGGCCCCGCTGTCCTCTCTCTCTCCCACCCTCCCACTCGAGGACTTGCTGTCCTCTCTCTCCCACCCTCTCACTCGAGGCTCCACTGTCCTCTCTCCCACCCTCCCACTTGAGGCTCCACTGTCCACCCTCTCCCACCCTCCCACTCGATGCTCCACTGTCCTCTCTCTCCCACCCTCCCACTCGAGGACTTGCTGTCCTCTCTCTCGCACCCTCCCACTCGAGGCTCCACTGTCCTCTCTCCCACCCTCCCACTCGAGGCTCCACTGTCCTCTCTCCCACCCTCCCACTCAAGGCTCCACTGTACTTTCTCTCCCACCCTCCCACTCGAGGACTTGCTGTCCTCTCTCTCCCACCCTCTCACTCGAGGCCCCACTGTCCTCTCACTCCCACCCTCCCACTCGAGGCCTCGTTGTCCCCTCTCTCCCACCCTCCCACTCGAGGCTCCACTGTCCTCTCTCCCACCCTCCCACTCAAGGCTCCACTGTACTTTCTCTCCCACCCTCCCACTCGAGGCCCAGCTGGTCTCTCTCTCCCACCCTCTCACTCGAGGCCCCACTGTCCTCTCGCTTCCACCCTCCCACTCGAGGCCTTGTTGTCCTCTCCCACCCTCCCACTCGAGGCTCCACTGTCCTCTCTCTCCCACCCTCCCACTCGAGGCCCCGCTGTCCTCTCTGTCGCACCCTCTCACTCGAGGCTCCACTGTCCTCTCTCTCCCACCCTCCCACTCGAGGTTCCACTGTCCTCTCTCTCCCACCCTCCCAATCGAGGCTTCGTTGTCCACTTTCCCCCACCCTCACACTCGAGGCCCCCACTGTCCTCTCTCACTCTCACCCTCCCACTGGAGTCCTCGTTGTCCTCCCTCTCCCATCCTCCCACTTGAGGCCTCGCTGTCCTCTCTCTCCCACCCTCACACTCGAGGCTCCACTGTCGTCTCTCTCACACCCTCCCACTCAAGGCCCCCACTGTCCTCTCTCACTCCCACCCTCCCACTTGAGGCCTCGTTGTCCTCCCTCTCCCATCCTCCCACTCGAGGCCTCGCTGTCCTCCTTCTCCCACCCTCACACTCGAGGCCTCATTGTCCTCATTACCCCACCATCCCACGCAAGGCTCCACTGTTCTCACTCTCCCACTCGAGGCCTCATTGTCCTCTCTCTCCCACCCTCCCACTCAAGGTCCTGCTGTCCTCTCTCTCCCACCCTCCCACTTGAGGCCTCGTTGTCCTATCTCTCCTACCCTCCCACTCGAGGCTCCACTGTCCTCTCCAACCCACCCACTCAAGGCTCCACTGTCCTCTCTCTCCCACCCACCCACTCAAGGCTCCACTGTCCTCTCTCTCCCACCCTCTCATTCGAGGCCCCGCTGTCCTCTCTCTCCCACCCTCCCACTCGAGGCTCCACTGTCCTCTCTCTCCCACCCTCCCGCTCGAGGACTTGCTGTCCTCTCTCTCCCACCCTCCCACTCGAGGCCCTGCTGTCCTCTCTCTCCCACCCTCTCACTCGAGGCTCCACTGTCCTCTCCCTCCCACCCTCCCACTTGAGGCTCCGCTGTCCTCTCTCTCCCACCCTCCCACTCGAGGCTCCACTGTCCTCTCTCTCCCACCCTCCCACTCGAGGCCTCTCTCTCCCACCCTCTCACTCGAGGCTCCAGTGTCCTCTCTCTCCCACCCTCCGAATCGAGGCTTCGTTGTCCAGTTTCTCCCACCCTCCCACTCGAGGCCCCCACTGTCCTCTCTCACTCCCACCCTCCCACTCAACGCCTCGTTGTCCTCCCTCTCCCACCTCCCACTCGAGGCCTCGCTGTCCTCTCTCTCTCACACCTCCCACTCGAGGCCCCGCTGTCCTTGTAGTGTATGTAACGTTCCACCTTTAAGAGAACTATTTTAAGTGTTGCACTACTTTATCTTGGCTACTGTATACTGTAATACCGGTGGTGACCACACCGGTATATAAGTGCTGTGTAAGGATTTATTGGGCAGATTCGCCCTGACCTTCGAATAGTAAAGTCCTGTTAAAGTTACTCTTGCAGTCTGGTATTAATTCACCATATAACCCACAGACTTTACAGTGGCGACGAGTTCGATCTTACCCTGCGGCAGCGATACATCCGAAGCAGTTAACGAGCGTCGAGAGGAGGCACCCGCCCTCGTCATTCTGCTGAGAGAAGACTCGAGTCTGCAGAGCAAGGAAGAAGGAAGAATTCAGACACAAAGCCTTCCATCAGCAACAGGCAGTGATCGTCCCTTCTGCCATGGTGGTGAGTGAGCCGATCAGCCACGAGAAGCAAGTCGGCCACGTTGACTGTGAGTAGGGGGAAAATAAAAAAAAAGAACGGAGGAAGGGCGGGAAAGGAGCCGGACAGAAGTCGGGCCCAGAGGCGCTGAGACTGGGGCAGCGTGGGGCACGGAAGCCGCGGTGCAAGCGGGAACGCAGCCGGTGTGAGAGACCGGGCTACCAGCGGGAACGCAGCCGGTGTGAGAGACCGGGCTACAAGCGGGCTGGGAGACGCAACAGCGTCGTGAGACAGCTCGACCGTGACCGGCGAAAGGCCGGGCAGCTACCGAGGCCGCGAGGCGCTGCGACCGGGATCGTAAGGCACGGGAAGAAATAAAAATAAGAAACCGCGGAGAACTCAGCCGCAGCCGGGGGAGGAAAGGACCGGACTGCGAGAGGGCTGGGAGGCGCGATTGGAAGCCGCTGAGGGAGAGACAGAGCCCGAGCGAGCGGGAGAGACAGAGCCGAGCGAGGGAGACCGAGGAAATTCAGCCAGCGGCTGGAACTGTTCGCCGTCAACGGGTTGTCCCCAGCGCCGGTTGCCCTGCCGAGAAAAGGGAACAAAGTACGCACTGAAGCCGGCGCGCAGGCTGCGAACCCCGAAAGCCAGCGGTCGTCGCCCGAGGGAAAAGCTTACCCCTCCCGCCAGTAGGCGGAGAAGAAGACAGGAGCGGGAAACCGCCATTTTGAAAGTGGGCGGGGAAGAAGACAAGCGCGGGAAACCGCCATTTTTGGAAAAAAAAAGTTAAAGAAAAATTTCGTTGTTGTTTCTCAGGAAGATTGTGAAGATGCCTAAGCGTGGCATCATCAACGAATTCGATTCTGATGTGGAAGATTGGACCACGTATGTAGAACGCATCGAGATATATTGTAAGGTCAATAAGATAGAAAATTATGATAAAGCTCTAACCTTACTAAACTCAATGGGTGCAAAGACATATGGGTTATTCAAGCATCTTCTATCACCAGCTAAACCGGCGGATCAGTCTTTCGCTAATATTGTTGCTGTCCTGAAGGATCATGTGAACCCCACACCGCTGATGTTAGCGGAACGAGCTAAATTTTACGGGAGAACGCAACTAAAGGAGGAAAGCAACGCAGAGTACCTGGTTGAACTGCGTAGGCTAGCAAAATACTGTCAGTTTGGGGTAAATCTGACAGAGGCACTGAGAGACAAGTTCGTGTGCGGGATGTCGAAGGAAGGAACACAAAAGCGACTGCTCGAAGAGAACGATCTTACACTTGATGAGGCTGTCCTTATTGCAGCATCGCACGAAGCCGCAGCGAGAGGCACGGCGGAAATGCAGCTGAAGACAGCGGTACTCAGTGTGGATCAAATGACTTCGGGTACAACGAAATGTTACCGTTGTGGGAAGACAACACACGACCAGAACCAATGCTGGTTTAAAAACCAAGGAATGGACTTATATGTACTACCCGAGGGAGGTCCACCACTTCTGGGACGGGAGTGGATCAGGAAAATAAAGATAGACTGGCACTCACTAAACACAATGACGGTAGATTTCGGAAAGAAAGATGTCAAACCTGAACGGTTGTCCAGAATATTGGACGAGGCTAAAGAGGTATTCCAGCAGGGACTGGGAACACTGAGAGGAATTAAGGCAAAAATCAAGATTGCAGAACATGCAAGCCCAAAATTTTTCAAAGCCAGATCGGTACCTTACGCGATACGACCTGCTGTGGAGGCAGAACTGGAAGAGCTTGAACGTGCAGGGGTACTGTCGAAGGTGGACTGGAGTGAGTGGGCCACGCCCATTGTTCCCGTCATGAAGTCTTCATCAAGTAACAAGCCAGGGGGACCGGGGAAGGTCCGCACCTGCGGAGACTTCAAGATCACAGTTAATCCGGTGCTTCACACGGTACAATACCCGCTTCCGCGGATTGAGGATATCTTTGCTTCATTGTCTGGCGGGAAACACTTCACCAAGATAGACCTGGCACAAGCATATTTACAGATGGAGGTCGAGGAAGAGTCACGCCAGTATCTCACAATCAACACGCACAGAGGCTTGTATCGATATAATAGACTGGTTTTTGGAGTAGCTTCGGCTCCAGCAATTTGGCAGAGGGCCATGGAGCAGGTCTTACAGGGTATTCCAAGCACTCAGTGTTACTTGGACGCTATCCTGATTACGGGAGAAGACGAGGAGGAACACCTCACAAATTTGAAACTGGTGCTCACCAGGTTGAAGGAATATGGCCTTCGAGTTAATCGCCAGAAATGTGAGTTCTTCCAGAAACGGATCTCGTACTGCGGTCATGTCATTGACCAAGAGGGGCTGCACAAGTCACCTGACAAGATCGAAGCGGTCGTGAAGGCCCCCGCTCCGGAAAATGTATCACAGTTGAGGTCGTTTCTGGGATTGATTAATTATTACCATAAGTTTCTACCAAATCTATCCACGGTGCTGCATCCGCTGAATGCTCTGTTGCGGAAAGAAGTACCATGGAAGTGGAGCGAGAACTGTAAGAAAGCCTTTCGCAGAAGCAAGGCGTTGATTACCTCTGAGGAAGTGTTGGCTCACTTCAACCCAACGCTACCTCTTCGTCTAGCTTGTGATGCTTCCCCTTATGGTATTGGAGCTGTACTCTCACACAAGTTACCAAATGGCTCGGAAAGGCCAGTCGCATTTGCGTCCCGATCATTGACCTCCGCTGAGCGAAATTATGCTCAGATAGATAGGGAGGCTCTCAGCCTTGTGTGGGGAGTAAAGAAATTCAATCATTACCTGCAGGGCAAGAAGTTTACATTGCTGACAGACCACCAGCCGTTGGTGTCCATATTCAACCCTAACAAGGCCGTTTCCACTATGACAGCACAAAGGCTACAGAGGTGGTCCGTTCTACTAGGGGCACACCAATATGACATCGAATACAGAAGGTCCAAACAGCATGGAAATGCTGATGGGTTATCGCGCCTACCGTTGCCAGTGGAAGAAGAGGCGACTACAGTGGACCCAGTGGAGATGTTCCACTCAACCATAATGGAATGTCTACCAGTAACAAATTCCATGATCGAAAAGGAAACAAGAAATGACCCGACTCTCTCACGAGTCTACGATTTAACGGTGGAGGGATGGCCAGTACATGGCGAACCAATGCTGCCAGCATTTTCGCACAGAAGAGAACAGCTGTCAGTGTGCCGAGGAACCTTGATGTGTGGATCTAGAGTGGTGATTCCACCCAAACTCCAGCAGAAACTACTAAAGGAGCTTCACGAGGGGCATCTGGGTGGAGTGAAAATGAAGAACCTAGCCAGAGCGTTTGTGTGGTGGCCAGGTATTGATGGAGACATCGAAGAAATAACCAAGAACTGTCTAGGATGCCAGAAGGTCCAAAACGCGCCACCACAAGCTCCTCTGCATCCATGGGAGTGGCCCTCATCTCCATGGCAAAGGGTACATATCGACTTTGCTGGTCCATTTATGGACTCAATGTTTTTAATCGCGGTGGATGCACACTCCAAGTGGCCGGAGGTAATAAAAATGTCCTCCACCACCACGGAAAAAACCATCACAGTATTAAGGACCATATTTGCCAGGAATGGGCTGCCGGAACAGATCTGTTCTGATAATGGACCGCAATTTGTGTCCGAAGAATTCAGGAAGTTCTTAAAAAGCAATGGGGTCAAGCACTATACGTCCGCCCCATACCATCCCGCCACCAATGGATTAGCTGAAAGGTTTGTCCAGACCTTCAAGAAGGCCATAAAGGCCATGGGTAAGGAAGACATAAATCTACAACATAAGGTAGATAACTTCTTGTTGGCGTACAGGAATGCAACACATGCGGTCACAAACCAAACTCCCGCCATGATGTTTTTCAATAGAAGAATAAGATGCCGGCTGGATTTGATTAAGCCAAACGTCAGAAGGGACGTAGAGAACCGGCAATTTCAAGGCATGAATGAAAGGCCAACTAGATCCTTTTAGATAGGTCAACAAGTTTTGGCCCGGGACTACCGTACCGAGAAATGGCAGCCGGGAACTATTGGAAAAAGGCTAGGACCGTTGATGTATACCGTGGACATTGGTGAAAGCATAATAAGGCGCCATGTTGACCAGATCATAGAATCATCCACAAAGGCCCAACCTACTCCACAACTCTATACGTCTAATGTTGAAGCAGAGATACCCAGAGCATCTACCTCCGATCCGGTAATACTGGAATCCGATGAACCTGAAACGGTCCTTCAAGCCGAATCGACCTTGCCAGAAGAACCTACTACACCACCGAAAACGACTACACCACCGAGGCGTTATCCGGACAGAGTCCGGAAGCCTCCAGAGAGACTGAATCTGTGAACTGTTTCACATAAAGTTGTATATATGTTAAGATGTTATATTAATGGGAATATGTATATATTGTTAACCTAAAAAGGGAGGATTGTAGTGTATGTAACGTTCCACCTTTAAGAGAACTATTTTAAGGGTTGCACTACTTTATCTTGGCTACTGTATACTGTAACACCGGTGGTGACCACACCGGTATATAAGTGCTGTGTAAGGATTTATTGGGCAGATTCGCCCTGACCTTCGAATAGTAAAGTCCTGTTAAAGTTACTCTTGTAGCCAGTGTATTAATTCACCATATAACCCACAGACTTTACAGTCCTCCTTCTCCCACCCTCCCACTCGAGGCCTCATTGTCCTCATTACCCCATCCTCCCACGTGAGGCTCCAGTGTCCTCTCTCTCCCACCCTCCCACTCGAGGTCCCGCTGTCCTCTCTCTCCCACCCTCCCACTCGAGGCCTCGTTGTCCTCATTACCCCACCATCCCACTCGAGGCCCCACTGTCCTCTCTCTCCCACTCTCCCACTCGAGGCTCCACTGTCCACCCTCTCCCACCCTCCCACTCGAGGCTCCACTGTCCTCTCTCCCACCCTCCCACTCGAGGCTCCACTGACCTTTCTCTCCCATCCTCCCACTCGAGGACTTGCTGTCCTCTCTCTCCCACCCTCCCACTCAATGCCCCGCTGTCCTCTCTCTCCCACCCTCTCACTCGAGGCCCCACTGTCCTCTCGCTCCCACACTCCCACTCGAGGCCTCGTTGTCCTCTCTCTCCCACCCTCCCACTCGAGGCCCCGCTGTCCTCTCTCTCACACCCTCCCACTCGAGGCCCCACTGGCCTCTCTCTCCCACCCTCTCACTCGAGGCTCCACTGTCCTCTCTCTCCCACCCTCCCACTCGAGGTTCTCCTGCCCTCTCTCTTCCACCCTCCCACTCGAGGCCCCACTGTCTTCTCTCTCCCACCCTCCCGCTCGAAGACTTGCTGCCCTCTCTCTCCCACAATCTCACTCGAGGCTCCACTGTCCTCTCTCTCCCACCCTCACACTCGGGGCTCCACTGTCGTCTCTCTCCCACCCTCCCACTCGAGTTTCCACTGTCCTCTCTCTCCCACCCTCCCAATCGAGGCTTCGTTGTCCACTTTCTCCCACCCTCCCACTCGAGGCCCCCACTGTCCTCTCTCACTCCCACCCTCCCACTCGAGGCCTCGTTGTCCTCCCTCTCCCATCCTCCCACTTGAGGCCTCACTGTCCTCTCTCTCCCACCCTCACACTCGAGGCTCCACTGTCGTCTCTCTCCCACCCTCCCACTCGAGGCCCCCACTGTCCTCCCTCACTCCCACCCTCCCACTCGAGGCCTTGTTGTCCTCCCTCTCCCATCCTCGAACTCGAGGCCTCGCTGTCTTCTCTCTCCCACCCTCCCACTCGAGGCCCCACTGTCCTCTCCCTCCCACCCTCCCACTCGAGGCCACGTTGTCCTCTCTCTCTCACCCACCCACTCAAGATCCCGCTGTCCTCTCCCACCCTCCCACTCGAGGCTCCACTGTCCTCTCTCTCTCACACCTCCCACTCGAGGCCCCGCTGTCCTCCTTCTCCCACCCTCCCACTCGAGGCCTCATTGTCCTCATTACCCCACCATCCCATGCGAGGCCTCACTGTCCTCATTACCCCACCATCCCACTCGAGGCCCCACTGTCCTCTCTCTCCCACTCTCCCACTCGAGGCCTCATTGTCCTCTCTCTCCCACCCTCCCACTCAAGGTCCTGTTGTCCTCTCTCTCCCACCCTCCCACTCGAGGCCTCGTTGTCCTCTCTCTCCCCTACCCTCCCACTCGAGGCTCCACTGTCCTCTCTCTCCAACCCACCCACTCAAGGCTCCACTGTCCTCTCTCTCCCAGCCACCCACTCAAGGCACCACTGTCCTCTCTCTCCCACCCTCCCATTCGCGGCCCCGCTGTCCTTTCTCTCCCACCCTCCCACTCGAGGCTCCACTGTCCTCTCTCTCCCACCCTCCCGCTCGAGGACGCCTGGCCGGTGAACTGGCAAGAGCTGGAGGCCAAAGTCACCGCTCGCCTAGGACGCTGGACAGGACTGCTCCGAGTGTTGTCCTACAGGGGTCGAGCGCTGGTCATAAACCAGCTGGTGGCCGCCATGTTGTGGTACCGGTTGGTCACTTTGATCCCTCCCCCTGCGTTTGTCGCCAAGATGCAGAAGAAGCTCATCGACTTCTTATGGGACAAAAGGAAGCACTAGGTCTCTGCCGCAGTTCTGTGTCTCCCACTTAGGGAGGGCGGTCAGGCGCTGGTGTGCTTTTGCACCCAGGCTGCGACTTTCCGTCTTCAGATGCTGCAGAGATACCTGTACGTCGAGAAACCTCCGAGATGGTGTGCGCTGGCGATGTTTTTCTTCCGCCAGCTGCACGGCCTCAATTACGACACGCAGCTCCTGTTCGCGAAAGTGGGCGGCAGGCATGCCGGCCTGCGGGAGCTGCCTGTCTTCTACCAGGAACTACTATGGGTTTGGAACTACGTCGCTTCCAGGCGGAGCGCTCCCCCGTCAGGAGCGGCGGCTCTCCTTCGGGAGCCGCTGCTCGGGAATCCGCACCTCCACGAACGCGGGTTTGGGCGGCTGGCGGAGGGCAGGGCTGTGCCTGGCAAGGTGACCAGAGTCGGGGACCTGCTCGATGGCGGAGGAGCGGGCTGGATGGCGCCGGAGGAGCTGGCGCGGCGCCTGTCCTGGACCAACGTCCGGCTCGCGGTCGAAGCCATCGAATCGGTGAAAGCGGCACTGGGCCCCGACTCCACTAGGTGTATCGAGGCAGCTCAAGCACGTGGGGCAATCCCGTCCGAGCTTACCCCCGTTCGGACAGAATTCCTCATCGGCGCCCGGCCCCGAAACTCCCCTTGGGAACCGGCACCTCACAACTTGAGCCATCTCGAGGAAATACCCTCCGTGCCTTTTCATTCCACACGGAGGGGTTTCCTGTACGGGCTGCTCCTGCACACTCTCCACTTTGCCATCTACGCCTACCCTCCGGACACGCCTTGGCGTGGCGTCTTGCCGACTGGCGGTGGCGGAGGTCCCCAATGGAGGGCTCTCTACGCGGGAGTCCTCCCTTGTTCCATCGGGGACTTGGCCTGGAGGGTGTTGCACGGAGCGGTCCCGTGCAATAAGGTTTTAAGTAGGTTCACGTACTCCCAGGCCGCCTACATTTTTTGCGGCCTGGAGGAGTCCGTGTTTCATGTTTATATCGAGTGTGAGAGGTTGCAGCCCCTCTTTCACTACTTGAAGGGGCTGCTCCTCGATTTTTGGTTGTACTTCAGTCCCACGCTCTTGATCTACGGTCACCCGGTGCCGAGGGAAGCAGACAGGTTGGAGGACCTCCTTGTGGGCCTGCTCCTGGGCCTGGCTAAAAGAGCCATCAATTGGTCCAGGCAGCGGGTGGTCGAGGGGGTCATCCAGCCGAATTGCCTGCCTCTCTTCCGCGGCCGTGGTCGCGCCCGGGTGTCCGCCGCGGGGAATGGAGTGCATTATCAACCAGGAAAACCAAATTTTAATTTGATTTGTTAAGTTTTAGTGGAACTTATGTTTATTTACAGTCCAATTGGGTTTTTTTTGGGTCCAAATAAAAGAGTACCCCATGTTCAGCACCTCATTCACAGCATTGCTGGCTGTGCAACTGCAAGCAGAAGGAGAGGGAGCAGCCAGACTAGGAGAGTGGACTAAAGTGGTGGTCCCCTGACCAGGAAGAGGAGGAGAACGCTGGACCACCACCACCACCAACTCCACCATCATAACATCAACTGAGGTGCCTGGAGAGAGAGGACAGAGGAGGAGAAGGAGAGAGGAGGCCAGCAACAACACCAACCAGGGGAGAGGGCTTTCCCATTACTGCCTCCCCAAATTGGCCTCCATTCCAGGAGAGAGGGGAGAGGAACAACCAACAACCACCAACTGTTTGGAAGGAGGGAAGAACAACATCATCTTTCAGGTGGGTGTTATTTGGTGCACTCTCCCAAAGACTTTGTATTTTAGGTGGGGGGAGAAAAGAAGACACAAGGCCGGATCATCAAGGGGTGTCTGTGTGTGTGTGTGTGGTTCTTGTTAAAAACTAGGCCACACACACCACTAATAAGCACCCCTTCAATTGCCTGACCTGGGACAGCTGGAGCTGCCTAGGTGAAGTCCAATTACATCGTTAAGACCTGGTGTGGGACTGAGCCTGGGGCATCTCCAGCTTTCCCAGGTGAAGACATCTTCTCCCCCTGCCAGAAGACCACCTTCAAGGACTCTAAATTCCCATCAGAGAGTGCACCCCTGCCAACACCCACCCACCCACCATCCTGAGTGGCAACCCTGCCTTTGCGGCCTCCCTCCTTCCCACCCCTCCTCTCTCTCTCTCTTTGTCTCTCTCTGCCTATTTCTCTGAGGCACCTCAATTTTATCTCTTTTTATTAATTGCCTATTGAGCAGAGGGGAGAAGGCCCCTCTCCCCATTTCAATCAATAAGGGGAGAGGTGTGTCTTCATTTTAAACAGCTCCCTCTGCTCAATAGAGGACCAAAAAATACCTGAGGCCATTAACACCTTCAGGCCTGTGACTTGGGGTGAGTGTAGCCCTTATAAAAACACCCCATAATGGCGACTGCATCTTCGTCGGTGGCGGGGCCAGCCAGGACTTATGCGGGAGTGGCAGCCACAGCCACAGCTGCTCCCGTTGCTTCTGCTGCCCCGTCACCTTTTAAACTTATGACAAAAAAGCTTGGGGTGAAGAGCTACACTCGCCCCACTATGACCATTGAGGCCTGCATTAAAGCCATGGCTGGGGTTGTCGGCCCCTCATCCATCGTTGCGGCCTCAAAAATGTACGGGAAGGCTGTGTTCTTCCTGGGGTCGGAGCGGGCGGTGTCCCTGGCCGTCGCCAAGGGGCTTACCATGGGTGGGACCTTCCTGCCGGTGGATCCTCTCGAGGCCACCGCGCAGAGGATCGTCATCTCGAACGTCCCGCCCTATGTTCCTGGTGAGCTCCCCCTCCCCCATTTATGCCAGCTTGGGGAGGTGAGGTCGGGCATTACGCCCATCCCGCTCGGCTTCCGGGAAGCCAGCCTTCACCATGTCTTCTCCTTCCGGCGCCAGCTGTTTATCCAGCTGGCGTGGGAGGACACCGACGAGGCGTTCGTCGTCCACCACGAGGGGACCGCCTATCGCGTCTTCTGGATGTCGGACGGTGTGTGGTGCCACGCCTGCAAGGAGGTGGGGCACATCCGGAAAAACTGCCCCGCCTCCAAGGCCGCCGGATCATCTCGTGCGGCCGAGGCTGGCACCGCCGCCGCTCCTCCCCCCGGATCTGCCCGCGCGTCGGGAATGTCTGATGCGCGGTCGACGTCGGGGGGGAGAGAGCGCGCGGATAGAAGGCGCGGCGGAAAAATAAACACATTAGGGCGGGTCCCCCTGTGGATGGCCAGCCCTTGCCCCTTGCGCCCCTTACACCCGCGCTCCTCGCAGAGTTAATCGGGGCAGATGTGAGTGGGAGGGGCCTCGTGCCCGAGCCTGTGGCCACAACCGCCGCAGTGGTAACGCCATTACCTGCGGCCGGGCTCGGGCTCGAGGAACCCGACAAACCTGCTCCGCCGGAGGGAGCCGAGGAGGAGGCCTCTGCCGACATGGAGGTCTCCCTCGCTCCCTCCGTGCCAAAAAGAAGGCGCGACCCCCTGGAAGAGGAGGAGGATCGGGAGGAGGAAGGTCCCTCTGAGCAGGGGGAGTCGTCGCCCGCCGCGGGTACTGCGCGCCCCCCCCCCCCCGCTGTCGTCATCACCATCGATCGGCAGGGGTCGCCTGTCCCTCGGGAGGCTGAGGCAGATGTGTCTGTCCGGCACGTGACCCCCGGGGATGGGGACGAGACCCTGCCCATGGGGGGGGTTGCGGAACAACCCGCAGCTATTGACATTTTATCGGTGCCGTTACCCCTCGCCGGGTCGGGCAGCCTGGGGTCTGGGTCGGGCGAGCTCGAGGAAAATGAGCTCGCCCAATGCGACCCAGACATCTCCCAGGGGCTGCTCGTCCCAGTGGAGGTTTTAATTGAAAACACCCCATCCGCTGGGTCGGAGGCTGGTGGCGGGGAGGGGGATGGCCCCCTGGCTGCTTCTCTGGTGCCGGACATACTGGAGGAGCTGGGAATTGTTCTCTCCCCGGTTTCTCCGGTCGTTCTGGCGTCTGAGGCGGGGGGGGACTCCGAACCGCCGCCGTCTTCTGGCCCGGCGCCCCTAGAGGAGCCCAGGGAGGAATCTTCTGCCGCCGATCCTGGGGGTGGGATCCGGGCGGAGGCAGGGCCGGCTGGTGCAGCCGAGCCGTTCGCTGCGCACTGCACGACGGACGGGTCGGCCGCTGGTGACGACCCCCTGGAGGAGGATGGGGATTCGGTGATGGGCACGGATTTGGACTCCACCGTCAACGAGGCGCTGGATGACCTCGGGCCCCTTGCCGAGTCTCTCCTCATTCCCATAAGGGAACTCCGGGACTTTATGGCCACGTGCCAGGGTCGGCAAAATAAGATCCGGCTGGCCCTCGACAGGTGGTCGGAGCTGGCGCTGCTCATCGTTTCCATCAGCGCCGCCGTTAAAATCATGGGCGCGGACGAGAGCGTGAACCCACTCGAGCTGCGTCGGCTCAGAACGTTTCTCACTGGGCTGCTGAGGAAGTGGCGGCTGACCAGCGGCTGCGCTCCCTCCCGCCGTAAGGTGTAGGTAGAGGTTGCACTATGCTTCTGACATGAAGATAACCATAGCCAGCCTCAACATCAACGGCAGCAGGGAGGCGCGCCGCAGATTCAACAACTTCTCGGTCCTTCGGGACGGGAAGTATGCGGTGTGTTTCCTGCAAGAAACCCACACCGTTCCGGGAGATGAAGCCACATGGCTCCTGGAGTGGCAAGGAGGGGTCAGCATGAGTCACCTCTCCAACAATTCCAGTGGGGTGGCTATCTTGCTGGCACCGCATTTTCAGCCGGAGATCTTGGGTGTCAAGGAGCTCGTGCTGGGCCGCTTGCTCCAGGTCACTGTTCGCCTGGGGGGGCATGCCGCTCCATCTAGTGAACGTGTACGCCCCTCAGACCGGTGTGCAGCAAGTGCGCTTCTTCGAAGAAGTGTCCGCTCTTTTGGGCTCCGTCGACGCGGGCGAGTGCATCATCCTCGGGGGGGATTTTAACTGCACCCTCGAGGCGAGGGACCGTTCGGGTCCCCCGCGAAGCCCGGCGGCGATGGAGAAGTTGAGGGACCTGGTCGGGTCCTTCGACTTGGTGGACGTCTGGCGAAATCTCCACCCCGACTCCAGCGCCTTCACTAGCGTGAGGTCTGCGGGAGGAAGGTCCAGAATCGACCGCCTCTACATTTCCCGGGCGTACGTCTCCTGCATTCCGGCAGCTTCCTTGTGGCCGGTGCCGTGCACGGACCACCACCTGGTGTGGGCGGAGCTCACTCCACTGCGCGCGCGGGCTGGGTCCGCGTACTGGCATTTTAACAACCTGCTGCTGGAGGACGCGAGGTTCCGGGATTCGTTTCGTCGGTTCTGGGCCGACTGGAGAAGGAAGCAGGGGGGCTTCCCCTCCTTGAGGCTATGGTGGGACGTGGGCAAGGCTCACATCTGTCTCTTCTGTCAGGAGTACGCGAAGGGGTCGACCAAGAGGCGGGAGGCCCGGGTCGGGTGGTTGGAGAAGGAGGTGCTCGACCTGGAGTCCCGTCTCGGTCAGGTCGTCGAGGACCCGGCCCTGCGGAAGGTGTACGAAGAGAAAAAGGGCGTGCTGAAGGACCTGCAGCTCGTCGGGTCCCGAGGCGCGTACGTGAGGTCGCGGATCCAGCTCCTGCGGGACCTGGACCGTGGCTCCCCCTTCTACTCGCTGGAAAAAAGACGGGGGGTCCGTAAGCAGCTCTTGGGGCTGCTGGCCGACGACGGATCTCTGGTCTCGGATCCGGAGGGAATCAGCGCGGAGACCCGCGCCTACTATGGGGCTCTGTTCTCTCCGGATCCGTCCAGCGAGGATGCGCGCAGAGTTTTGTGGGAGGACCTGCCGAAGGTCAGCCCGGAGGGCGCTGAAAAATTGGACGCTCCGCTAAGTCTGGCGGAGCTGACTGGCGCCCTCCGCCAACTCTCCAGGGGAAAGTTCCCGGGGCTGGACGGGCTGACCATGGAGTTCCACAGGGCGTTCTGGGACATCTTGGGGGGCGACTACGCACGGGTCCTGGGGGAAAGTTTGGCGACCGGGGAGATGCCCCTCTCTTGGTGCAGGGCGGTCATTGTCCTGCTGCCTAAGAAGGGCGATCTCCGCCTCCTTAAGAACTGGCGCCCGGTCTCCCTCCTCAGCACGGACTATAAAATCTTTGCCAGGGCCATGTCTGCTTGCCTTGGCACCGTGCTGGCCCACATGATCCACCCCGACCATACCTACATGGTCCCGGGCCGGACCATCCAAGATACATAGATACATAGATACATAGAAGATAGGAGCAGGAGTAGGCCATTCGGCCCTTCGTGCCTGCTCCGCCATTCGATGAGATCATGGCTGATCCTTTAATTCAGTATCCCGTCCCCGCCTTCTCTCCGTAACCCTTAACCCCTTTTACCCGTAGAAATATATCTAATTCCCTCTTAAATATATTTAATGAGCTGGCGTACACTGCCCTCTGTGGCAATGAGTTCCACAGGTTCACCACTCTCTGAGTGAAGAAATTCCCCCTCATCTCTGTCCTAAATGGTTTAGCCCTTATCCTTAAATTATGTCCTCTAGTTCTGTTCTCACCCGCCAAGGGAAACATTCCTTCTGCATCCAGTCTGTCTAGACCTGTCAGAATTTTATACACTTCTATGAGGTCCCCTCTCAATCTTCTAAACTCCAGTGTGTACATCCCTAAACTACATAGTCTCTCCTCATAGGTCATTCCCGCCATTCCTGGTATCAGCATGGTGAATCGCCGCTGCACCCCCTCCATGGCAAGAACATCCTTCCTCAGATGAGGCGACCAAAACTGTACACAGTACTCGAGGTGTGGTCTCACCAGTGCCCTGTACAGCTGCAGCAAGGTATCCCTGTTCCTGTATTCTAACCCTTTTGCTATGAAGGCCAGCATACCGTTTGCCTTCTTGACCGCCTGTTGCACCTGCATGCTCGCCTTCAGTGACTGGTGTACAAGAACACCCAGGTCTCTCTGTACTTCCCCCTCTCCCAATCTATTGCCATTTAAATAATAATTTGCCCTCCCGTTCCTACACCCAAGGTGGATAACTTCGCACTTGTCCACATTATAGTGCATCTGCCATTTATCCGCCCAATCGCCCAGTCTGTCCAAATCGCTCTGGAGCTTCCTGGTCTCTTCCTCTGAGCCCACCCCCCCTCCTAGTTTAGTGTCGTCTGCAAATTTGGAAATGCTGCATCCGACTCCCTGATCCAGGTCATTAATGTAAATTGTGAACAGCTGGGGGCCCAGGACAGATCCCTGTGGTACCCCACTTGTTACTGCCTGCCATTCAGAAAATGAGCCGTTTATTCCAACTCTCTGTTTTCTATCTGACAGCCAGTTCCCTATCCACGCCAAAACTTTCCCCTTTATCCCATGAGCCTCAATTTTCCATGCTAATCTTTTATGTGGGACCTTATCGAAGGCCTTTTGGAAGTCCAGGTACACCACATCTACTGGCTCTCCCCCATCTATTCTACCAGTTACTCCCTCAAAAAATTCCAATAGATTAGTCAAGCACGATTTACCCTTTGTAAATCCATGTTGACTCTGTCCTATCCTGTCCCCATTTGCTAAGTGCTCCGCTATTTCATCCTTAATGATGGACTCCAGCATTTTGCCCACAACTGATGTAAGGCTTACAGGTCTGTAATTACCTGCTTTTTCCCTACCCCCCTTTTTGAATAGTGGGGTAACGTTAGCTACCCTCCAATCCATCGGCACTGTTCCCGAGTCTAATGAATTCTGAAAAATCATCCTTAGTGCATCCGCTATCTCTAGGGCCACCTCCTTCAGTACCCTAGGATGCATGTTATCAGGCCCTGGGGATTTGTCCACCTTCAATCCCTTTAGCTTCCTTAACACCATATCCTTAGAGATATTGATTTGCGTCAGTTCCTCCTTTGCCAATGTCCCTATTTTTCCCGATATCCCAGGGAGGTTTTTTGTGTCTTCCTTCGTAAAGACTGACCCAAAGTATGCATTTAGTTGATCTGCCATTTCCTTATTTCCCATTATATATTCCCCCGTATCTGACTGCAATGGACCAACTTTGGTTTTCACCAGTCTTTTCCTTTTGATATATTTATAAAAGCTTTTGGAGTTAGTTTTTATATTTTCCGCCAGCTTGTTTTCGTAAGCTATTTTGCCCCTCTTGATCATGCCCTTTGCCCTCCTTTGCTCTATCTTAAACTGTTCCCAATCTTCCGCTCTGGCGCTTTTTTTGGCTATTTTATACGCCCTATCTTTGGATTTTATGCTGTCTCTAATTTCCCCTGTTATCCACGGTTGAGTCACCTTTTTAGATTTCCTTTTATGCCAGATTGGTATAAACAATTTTTGCAATTTTGTCATTCTATCTTTAAATGTTTGCCATTGTTTATCTACCTCCAGTCCTCCCAGGAACGTTGTCCAATCAGACCTACTCAGTTCCCGTCTCATGGCATCATAATTCCCCTTGTTTAAATTCAGGACCTTAGTCTCTGAGTCAATTTCTTCGCTCTCCATTTCGAGTGAGAAATCGATCATGTTATGATCGCTCTGACCCAAGGGTCCCCGTACAACAAGATTACTGATTAGTCCCTTCTCATTGCACAGTACCCAGTCCAATATAGCCTGTTCCCGAGTTGGTTCCTCGACATATTGATCCAGATAACCATCCCTTAAACACTCAAGGAATTCCTCCTCCTCATTATTTTTACTGATTAGGCTAGTCCAATCTATATGTAAGTTAAAGTCACCTATGATGACAGCTGTGCTCTTATTGCACGCTTCTCTAATTTCCCTCGTGATGCCCTCCCTAACCTCTATTTTACTATTTGGAGGCCTATATACCACTCCTATTAATGTTTTTCGCCCCTCGCTATTTCTTAGCTCCACCCATATAGATTCTGTATTAACTGAGTTAATATCCTTCTTTTCAATTGCATTTATCCCCTCTTTTACTAGCAATGCTACCCCTCCTCCCTTTCTTTTTTGTCGATCCTTCCTAAATACTGAATACCCCTGTATGTTAAGCTCCCAGCCCTGCTCACCCTGCAACCATGTTTCCGTAATCCCAATTAGATCATAATTATTAACCTCTATTTCCACAGCTAATTCATCTACCTTGTTCCTGATGCTTCTCGCATTAAGGTATAAAACCCTCAGGCTTTTTTTATGCTCACATTTTTTATGAATTAGTTTGGCCCTTTGTTTTTTGTTCCTCACCCTTTTACCATTTATTTCTGTCTGCCTTTCACTTTCCTCTATTTCACTACATAGGTTTCTAGCCCCCTGCCATACTAGTTTAAATGCTCCCGAACTGCTTTATCAAAAATTACCCCGAGAACATCAGTTCCATCTCTGCACAGGTGTAGACCGTCCCTTTTGTATAGGTCACACCTACCACAAAACTGGTTCCAATGCCTCAAAAATTTAAAACCCTCCCTCTTACACCACTGCTCAAGCCACGTATTTAGCCTAACTATCCTGTTCTCTGTACTCTTACTAGCACGTGGCACTGGTAGTAATCCAGAGATTACTACCTTCGAGGTCCTACTTTTTAGCTTGGCTCCTAACTCCCTAAATTCTACTTGTAGGACCTCTTCCCTTTTTTTAGCTACGTCGTTGGTACCAACATGTATCACGACAACTGGCTGTTCCCCCTCCCCCTCCAGAATGTTCTGCACCCGCGCCGAGACATCCTTGACCCTTGCACCAGGGAGGCAACATACCATCCTGGAGTCTCGGTCGCGACCACAGAAACCCCTATCTATTCCCCTTACAATCGAATCCCCTATTACTATAGCCCTGCCACTCTTTTTCCCTCCCTTCTTTGCAACAGAGCCAGTCATGGTGCCATGAGCCTGGCTGCTGGTGCCTTCCCCCGATGCGTCACCCCCCCCGACAACAGTACCTAAGACGGTGAACCTGTTGCTAAGGGAGACAACCCCAGGGGATTTCTGCACTACCTTCCTGCCCTTGCTCTGCCTTTTGGTCACCCATGTACTGTCTACGCTGGCCTTAACCTGCGGTGTGACCAACTCACTAAATGTGCTATCCACACCCCTCTCAGAATCGTGGATGCTCCAAAGTGAGTCCATCTGCAGCTCAAGGGCCGTCATGCGGTCCCACATGAGCTGCAGCTGGACACACTTCCCGCACACATAGTCGTCAGGGACACAGGAAGCGTCCCTGATTTCCCACATGTTACAGGAGGAGCATGACACAGGTCCGAGCTCTACTGCCATGACTTAACCCTTATATTACTTTTTAATTTTCTAGTTTTAGTTTATTTATCGACTTTTGTTTTCCCGAAGCTTACTTAGACCAATGTATACTGTACTCCTCTTATTCCTTTTTAAACTAACCAAATCCCACTAGTTTTGGTTTTACTTTCTAGGAAGGTTTGAGGAAAGTACTTACCAGTTAGTCTTACCTCCCTGGTCTTTCACTGACTTCCCGGTCTTGTCCCCTTGGTCCTACGCCGACTTCCCGCTCCTCCCGGTTCCTGCCCTGCTGAAAAGAAACTGAGACCAAAAAATTTGTGACCTCTGTTTTTAGACAGCTGCTAAAAGACTACTAGGTTAGAGGAGGGGGGCGGGACCTGGTCCACCACTCCCAGAGGGCTGGTCTGTCGGTCGCCTTCCTTTCCCTGGATCAGGAGAAGGCTTTCGACAGGGTGGATCATGAGTATCTCTTCGGGACTCTGCGCGCAATCGGGTTCGGGACGCATTTCGTCGCCCGGATCCGACTTCTGTACGCCGCCGCGGAGTGTCTGATTAAAGTTAACGGGTCCTTGACGGCGCCCCTTCGCTTCGGGAGGGGGCTGCATCAGGGATGCCCCATGTCCGGTCAGTTATACGCCGTTTGCGTGGAGCCATTCCTGCGCCTCTTGCGGAAGAGGTTGACGGGACTGGCTCTGCAAGGGCCGGACGTGGAGGTGGTCCTCTCGGCTTACGCCGATGACGTGCTCCTCACGGTCACGGATCACGCTGGCTTGCGGAGGATGCGGGAATGCCAGCAGATTTACTCGGATGCATCCTCCGCCAAGATCAACTGGGAGAAATGTTCCGCACTCCTGGTGGGTCAGTGGCGGGTGGACTCCCTGCCGGAGGAGTTCAGGCCTTTCGCCTGGAGCACCACGCACCTCCTCTGTTTGGGAGTCTACCTGTCCTCTCTCTCCCACCCTCCCACTCGAGGCTCCACATTCCTCTCTATCCCACCCTCCCACTTGAGGCCCCGCTGTCCTCTCTCTCCCACCTACCACGCGAGGCTCCACTGTCCTCTCTCTCCCACCCTCCCACTCGAGGCCTCTCTCTCCCACCCTCTCACTCGAGGCTCCACTGTCCTCTCTCTCCCACCCTCCCACTTGAGGCCCCGCTGTCCTCTCTCTCCCACCTACCACTCGCGGCTCCACTGTCCTCTCTCTCCCACCCTCCCACTCGCGGCCTCTCTCTCCCACCCTCTCACTCGAGGCTCCAGTGTCCTCTCTCTCCCACCCTCGCACTCGAGGCCCCGCCGTCCTCTCTCTCCCACCCTCCCACTCGAGGCCCAGCTGGCCTCTCTCTCCCAACCTCCAACTTGAGGCCTCGTTGTCCTCTCTCTCCCACCCTCCCACTCGAGGCTCCACTGTCCTCTCTCTCCCACCCTCCCACTCGAGGCCCCGCTGTCCTCTCTGTCGCACCCTCCCACTCGAGGTTCCCCTGCCCTCTCTCTTCCACCCTCCCACTCGAGGCCCCACTATCTTCTCTCTCCCACCCTCCCACTCGAAGACTTGCTGCCCTCTTTCTCCCACCCTCTCACTCGAGGCTCCACTGTCCTCTCTCTCCCACCCTCCCACTCGAGGTTCCACTCTCCTCTCTCTCCCACCCTCCCAATCGTGGCCTCTCTCTCCCACCCTCTCACTCGAGGCTCCAGTGTCCTCTCTCTCCCACCCTCGCACTCGAGGCTCCACTGTCCTCTCTCTCCCACCCTCCCACTCGAGGCCCCGCTGTCCTCTCTGTCGCACCCTCCCACTCGAGGTTCCCCTGCCCTCTCTCTTCCACCCTCCCACTCGAGGCCCCACTATCTTCTCTCTCCCACCCTCCCACTCGAAGACTTGCTGCCCTCTTTCTCCCACCCTCTCACTCGAGGCTCCACTGTCCTCTCTCTCCCACCCTCCCACTCGAGGTTCCACTCTCCTCTCTCTCCCACCCTCCCAATCGAGGCTTCGTTGTCCACTTTCTCCCACTCGAGGCCCCCACTGTCCTCCCTCACTCCCACCCTCCCACTCGAGGCCTCGTTGTCTTCCCTCTCCCATCCTCCCACTCGAGACCTCGCTGTCCTCTCTCTCCCACCCTCCCACTCGAGGCTCCACTGTCCTCTCCCTCCCACCCTCCCACTCGACGCCACGTTGTCCTCTCTCTCTCACCCACCCACTCAAGATCCCGCTGTCCTCTCCCACCCTCCCACTCGAGGCTCCACTGTCCTCTCTCTCTCACACCTCCCACTCGAGGCCCCGCTGTCCTCCTTCTCCCACCCTCCCACTCGAGGCCTCATTGTCCTCATTACCCCACCATCCCACGTGAGGCTCCACTGTCCTCTCTCTCCCACCCTCCCACTCGAGGCCCCGCTGTCCTCTCTCTCCCACCCTCCCACTCGAGGCCTCGTTGTCCTCATTACCCCACCATCCCACTCGAGTCCCCACTGTCCTCTCTCTCCCACTCTCCCACTCGAGGCCTCGTTGTCCTCTCTCTCCCACCCTCCCACTCAAGGTCCTGCTGTCCTCTCTCTCCCACCCTCCCACTCGAGGCCTCGTTGTCCTCTCTCTCCTACCCTCCCACTCGAGGCTCCACTGTCCTCTCTCTCCAACCCACCCACTCAAGGCTCCACTGTCCTCTCTCTCTCACCCACCCACTCAAGGCTCCAATGTCCTCTCTCTCCCACCCTCCCACTCGAGGCTCCACTGTCCTCTCTCTCCCACCCTCCCGCTCGAGGCCCAGCTGTCCTCTCTCTCGCACCCTCCCACTCGAGGCTCCACTGTCCTCTCGCTCCCACCCTCCCACTTGAGGCCCCGTTGTGCTCTCTCTCCTACCCTCCCACTTGAGGCCCCGCTGTCCTCTCTCTCCTACCTTCCCACTCGAGGCTCCACTGTTTTCTCTCTCCCACCCTCCCACTCGAGGCCCCGCTGTCCTTTCTCTTACACCCTCCCACTCGAGGCCCCGCTGTCCTCTCTCTCCCACCCTCCCACTCGAGGCCCCGCTGTCCTCTCTCTCCCACCCTCCCACTCGAGGCCCCGCTGTACTCTCTCTCCCACTCTCCCACTCGAGGCCCCGCTGTCCTCTCTCTCACACCCTCCCACTCGAGGCCCCGCTGTCCTCTCTCTCCCACCCTCCCACTCGAGGCCCCGCTGTCCTCTCTCTCCCACCCTCCCACTCGAGGCCCCGCTGTCCTCTCTCTCCCACCCTCCCACTCGAGGCCCCGCTGTCCTCTCTCTCACACCCTCCCACTCGAGGCCCCGCTGTCCTCTCTCTCCCACCCTCCCACTCGAGGTCCCGCTGTACTCTCTCTCCCACCCTCCCACTCGAGGCCCCACTGTCCTCTCTCTCCCACCCTCCCACTCGAGGCCCCGCTGTCCTCTCTCTCCCACCCTCCCACTCGAGGCACCGTTGTCCTCTCTCTCACACCCTCCCACTCGAGGCCCCGCTGTCCTCTCTCTCCACCCCCCCACCTGCCGATGGTGGCCCAGAGCTTCCTGTACTGGCTGCTGGGTACCATCTCCACGGGTCTCAGGCTGCTGTTTCCTGCTGCTTGCTTGTGCTTCTCCCGCCAGCCAGTCGGTCAAATTGTCCGGTTGCTGGGCAGTGCATTGGATTATTTCAATGAGACCCTGTTGTTAACTTTGGCAAGGCCTCCATGTCCCTGGCCTTGCTACATTTTGCCCGTGTTACCGTGCTTCCCCGCACCCTCCCGGACTCCCCATTAATATCAAGGCCACTGGATTTATTTGTGAAACCGCTATAGGTTATTCAGGGAAATTGGCAGGGTTGGTATGCTGGAAGTATAAGATTAAATATGTTGAAGTGCCTTCTTCATCTAAACCTACATTATGATCCAGAATGAAGCAGAGCTCTGGTATGGATGGGAAGAAAAGAAAAAATAGTGGAAACTGAAAATCAAATAAATCAAAAAATAATAATAGAATCATACAGAGCAGGTGTGTCTTGATCTTGAAGAGAAAAGATATGACAAAGGGTCCCAACCGAAATGTTAGCCCATCTTTTATCTACCAGATGTTGACTGGCCAGTTGTGCTTTTTAACAGTTTCTGTTTTTTTATTTGAAATAGATATATAGGGGCATCAAATCACTACCTGAGGGGAGAAAAATGTCTCTGCTTATCGCATGCCTGGGTGACACCAGTGCTTAAAGGTTAATGGGGCATTTTTATCCCAATGGGACTTTGGCCCAGAAATTCGGGTCCCAACGCGTGAGTACGCACGGGGTACTCACGCGTAGGCCCAACGAAAGTGCCGGTTTCATGCATGCACTGTGCATGCGCGGGAAACCGGCTCTTCCGTTGCCCTGAAAGAAGGGGTTAAGAGGTGGAACGCGTGCGCGGGAGAGGCAGCGCGTGCGCATTGAACTTACGTTTTTTTTCCAGGTTTCTCCGGGAAGGTAAGTCTCCAGAAGTTAGACATGTAAAAAGCAGTCGCAAGGCCTGCTTTTAACAAGGTAAGTGGTGGATTAATTAAAGTTAAAACATTTTTTCCACAGGTTTATTATTTTTAAATACTTTAAAGAAAGGTAAGTTTATTTTTAGTCCCATTAGAAAATGTAATTATTTTTTTCAAAAATTTAAATTATTATTTAAAATAGTTATTTCATGTAATTTATAGTTTATTTTAAAAATGTGATTTAAAAAAATATATTATTTGAGGTTTTAGTGATGTTTTGGGGCTTATAGTATTGAAAGGTTTGACAGATCTTCCTGTCAAACTTATGAATGAAGCATTCCCTGTTACCATTGGCTCTCCATGGCCCACGTGATCCCAAGGGACGCATCAAACTAACTGCGCCCCTGGGATACGCAAGCACTGCGCGCCGGCAGTTGGAGGAGGCCCAGGATCGGCATTCCACGGGGGCCCACAGCTCAACAGCCGGCGCGCAAGGTAAGTGCAGGTCGGAGGCTTGCACCCGCGGGAAGCCTCCGACCCGAATTTCTGGGTCATTATTTATGGCGAGCATGGTTCCTGGGAACAGTTTGTTCCAAAACACTGCTGCTATGAAGCTGCATTGGAGACACAGCATGATACGAGCTATCTGATGTTTTATTTAAACTCAGTTTTAGGAGGAATTGGGCAGTGCAGTAAGTTAGCATACAGACCCCTTGGCTCAAGGATTTAAGGGTAGATTTTTGGTCCTGCCTCTGCCTCAGCTCATCTGCTGCTGAAACCCTCATCTATGCCTTTGTTACCACTAGACTTGACTATTCCTACGCACTCCTGGCTGGCCTACCACATTCTACATTCCGTAAACTTGAGGTCATCCAAACCTCTGCTTCCCGTGTCCTAACTCGCAACAAGTCCCGTTTACCTATCACCAGTTGACGTATATTGGTTCCAGTATTCCCCCTAATTCTTTTCTGGCTGTACGGCCCCTTTAAGGGGCTGCACGGCCATTTCACAGTTTTGCGCATGCGCAAAATTTAACATTAGAAAAGCCGGTCCCAGGCTGCGCGGGACGCACAGCTTCGAGAAAACGTCGATTGGCTCCTGTAGTGTCCGAGTATAAATAATACACGGACTGCAGGAGAACAATAATAACAGGTATTTACTGAACAGAGGGAACTCTTTTATTTGGACCCAAAAAAAAACCAATTGGGCTGTAAAAAAGCTAAAAGTTCAACTAAAACTTAACAAATCAAATTAAAATTTGTTTTTCCGTGTTGATAATGCACTCCAGTCCCCGCGGCGCCCATCGGTCGCGGAAATACTCAAGCGCGCCGGCGGACACCGCGTCCTCCATCTCCAGGGCCACCCGGGCGCGAACATGGCCGCGGAAGAGAGGCAGGCAATCCGGCTGGACGACCCCCTCGACCGCCCGCTGCCTGGACCAATTGATGGCTCTTTTAGCCAGACCCAGGAGCAGGCCCACAAGGAGGTCCTCCAACCTGTCCGCTCCCCTCCGTACCGGGTGACCATAGATCAAGAGCATGGGACTGAAGTGCAACCAAAAATCGAGGAGCAGCCCCTTCAAGTAGTGAAAGAGGGGCTGCAACCTCTCACACTCCATATAAACGTGAAACACGGGCTCCTCCAGGCCGCAAAAAATGGAGGCGGCCTGGGAGTCCGTGAACCTACTTAAAACCTTATTGCACAGGACCGCTCTGTGCAACACCCTCCAGGCCAAGTCCCCGATGGAACAAGGGAGGATTCCCGCGTAGAGAGCCCTCCATTGGGGACCTCCGCCACCGCCAGTCGGCAAGACGCCACGCCAAGGCGTGTCCGGACGGTAGACATAGATGGCAAAGTGGAGAGTGTGCAGGAGCAGCCGGTACAGGAAACCCCTCTGCGCGGAATGAAAAGGCACGGAGGGTATTTCCTCGAGACGGCTCAAGTTGTGAGGCGCCGGTTCCCAAGGGGAGTTTCGGGGCCGGGCGCCAATGAGGAATTCCGTCCGAACGGGGGTAAGCTCGGATGGGATCACCCCACGTGCTTGAGCCACCTCGATACACCTAGTGGAGTCGGGGCCCAGTGCCGCTTTCACCGATTCGATGGCTTCGACCGCGAGCCGGACGTTGGTCCAGGACAGGTGCCGCGCCAGCTCCTCTGCCATCAAGCAGGTCCCCGACTCTGGTCACCTTGCCAGGCACAGCCCTGCCCTCCGCCAGCCGCCCGAACCCGCGTTCGTGGAGGTGCAGATTCCTGAGCAGCGGCTCCCGAAGGAGAGCCGCCACTCCTGACGGGGGAGAGCTCCGCCTGGAAGCGACGTAGTTCCAAACCCATAGCAGTTCCTGGTAGAAGACAGGCAGCTCCCGCAGGCCGGCACGCCTGCCGCCCACTTTCGCAAACAGGAGCTGCGTGTCGTAATTGAGGCCGTGCAGCTGGCGGAAGAAAAACGTCGCCAGCGCACACCATCTCGGAGGTTTCTCGACGTACAGGTATCTCTGCAGCGTCTGAAGACGGAAAGTCGCAGCCTGGGTGCGAAGGCACACCAGCGCCTGACCGCCCTCCCTAAGCAGGAGACACAGAACCGCGGCAGAGACCCAGTGCTTCCTTTTGTCCCATAAGAAGTCGATGAGCTTCTTCTGCATCTTGGCGACAAACGCAGGGGGAGGGATCAAAGTGACCAACCGGTACCACAACATGGCGGCCACCAGCTGGTTTATGACCAGCGCTCGACCCCTGTAGGACAACACTCAGAGCAGTCCTGTCCAGCGTCCTAGGCGAGCGGTGACTTTGGCCTCCAGCTCTTGCCAGTTCGCTGGCCAGGCGCCCTCGGCAGGGCTAAGGTAGACTCCCAAATAGAGGAGGTGCGTGGTGCTCCAGGCGAAAGGCCTGAACTCCTCCGGCAGGGAGTCCACCCGCCACTGACCCACCAGGAGTCCGGAACATTTCTCCCAGTTGATCTTGGCGGAGGATGCGTCCGAGTAAATCTGCTGGCATTCCCGCATCCTCCGCAAGTCAGCGGGATCCGTGACCGTGCGGAGCACGTCATTGGCGTAAGCCGAGAGGACCACCTCCACGCCCGGCCCTTGCAGAGCCAGTCCCGTCAACCTCTTCCGCAAGAGGCGCAGGAAAGGCTCCACGCAAATGGCGTATAACTGACCGGACATGGGGCATCCCTGACGCACCCCCCTCCCGAAGCGAAGGGGCGCCGTCAAGGACCCGTTAACTTTAATCAGACACTCCACGGCGGTGTACAGAAGTCGGATCCGGGCGACGAAATGCGTCCCGCACCCGAATGCGCGCAGAGTCCCGAAGAGATACTCGTGATCCACCCTGTCGAACGCCTTCTCCTGATCCAGGGAAAGGAAGGCGACCGACAGACCAGCCCTATGGGAGTGGTGGACCAGGTCCCGGACCAGATGGGTGTTATCGTGGATGGTCCGGCCCGGGACGGTGTAGGACTGGTCGGGGTGGATCATGTGGGCCAGCACGGTGCCAAGGCGAGCAGACATGGCCCTGGCAAAGATTTTATAGTCCGTGCTGAGGAGGGAGACCGGGCGCCAGTTCTTAAGGAGGCGGAGATCGCCCTTCTTAGGCAGCAGGACAATGACCGCCCTGCGCCAAGAGAGGGTCGTCTCCCCGGTCGCCAAACTTCCCCCAGGACCCGCGCGTAGTCGCCCCCCAAGACGTCCCAGAACACCCTGTGGAACACCACGGTTAGCCCGTCCAGCCCCGGGGACTTTCCCCTAGAGAGCTGGCGGAGGGCGCCGGTCGGCTCCGCCAGGCTTAGCGGAGCGTCCAATTTTTTGGCGCCCTCCGGGCTGACCTTCGGCAGGTCCTCCCACAAAACTCTGCGCGCATCCTCGCTGGACAGATCCGGAGAGAACAGAGCCCCATAATAGGCGCGGGTCTCTGCGCTGATTCCCTCCGGATCCGAGACCAGTGATCCGTCGTCAGCCAGCAGCCCCAAGAGATGCTTACGGACCCCCCGTCTTTTTTCCAGCGAGTAGAAGAAGGGGGAGCCGCGGTCCAGGTCCCGCAGGAGCTGGATCCACGACCTCACGTACGCGCCTCGGGACCCGACGAGCTGCAGGTCCTTCAGCGCGCCCTTCTTCTCTTCGTACACCTTCCGCAGGGCCGGGTCCTCGACAGCCTGACCGAGACGGGACTCCAGGTCGAGCACCTCCTTCTCCAACCACCCGACCCGGGCCTCCCGCCTCTTGGTCGACCCCTTCGCGTACTCCTGACAGAAGAGACAGATGTGAGCCTTGCCCACGTCCCACCATAGCCTCAAGGAGGGGAAGCCCCCCTGCTTCCTTCTCCAGTCAGTCCAGAACCAACGAAACGAATCCCGGAACCGCGCGTCCTCCAGCAACAGGTTGTTAAAATGCCAGTACGCGGACTCCCCCCGCACGCACAGCGGAGTGAGCTCCGCCCACACCAGGTGGTGGTCCGTGCACGGCACCGGCCGCATGGAAGCCGCCGGAATGCAGGAGACGTACGCCCGGGAAATGTAGAGGCGGTCGATTCTGGACCTTCCTCCCCCAGACCTCACGTTAGTGAAGGCGCTGGAGTCGGGGTGGAGATTTCGCCAGACGTCCACCAAGTCGAAGGACCCGACCAGGTCCCTCAACTTCTCCATCGCCGCCGGGCTTCGCGGGGGACCCGAACGGTCCCTCGCCTCGAGGGTGCAGTTAAAATCCCCCCCGAGGATGACGCACTCGCCTGCGTCGACGGAGCCCAACAGAGCGGACACTTTTTCGAAGAAGCGCACTTGCTGCGCACCGGTCTGAGGGGCGTACACGTTCACTAGATGGAGCGGCACGCCCCCCAGGCGAACAGTGACCTGGAGTAAGCGGCCCGGCACGTGCTTCTTGACCCCCAAGATCTCCGGCTGAAAATGTGGGGCCAGCAAGATAGCCACCCGGCTAGAATTGTTGGAGAGGTGACTCATGCTGACCCCTCCTTGCCACTCCAGGAGCCATGTGGCTTCGTCTCCCGGAACTGTGTGGGTTTCTTGCAGGAAACACACCGCATACTTCCCGTCCCGAAGGACCGAGAAGTTGTTGAATCTGCGGCGCGCCTCCCTGCTGCCGTTGATGTTGAGGCTGGCTATGGTTATCTTCATGTCAGAAGCATAGTGCAACCTCTACCTACACCTAACGGGGGGAGGGAGCGCAGCCGCTGGTCAGCCGCCACTTCATCAGCAGCCCAGTGAGAAACGTTCTGAGCCGACGCAGCTCGAGCGGGTCCACGCCCTCGTCCGCGCCCATGATTTTAACGCCGGCGCGGACGTAAACGATGAGCAGCGCAAGCTCCGACCACCTGTCGAAGGCCAGCCGGATCATATTTTGCCGACCCTGGCACGTGGCCATAAAGTCCCGGAGTTCCCTTATGGGAATGAGGAGAGACTCGGCAAGGGGCACGAGGTCATCCAGCGCCTCGTTGACGGTGGAGTCCAAATCCGTGCCCATCACCGAGTCCCCATCCTCCTCCAGGGGGTCGTCACCAGCGGCCGACCCGTCCGTTGCGCAGTGCGCAGCGAACGGCTCGGCCGCACCAGCCGGCCCCGCCTCCGCCCGGATCCCAGCCCCAGGATCGGCGGCAGAGGATTCCTCCCTGGGCTCCTCTAGGGGCGCCGGGCCAGAAGACGGCGGTGGTTCGGAGTCCCCCCCCCCGCCTCAGACACCAGAACATCCGGAGAAACCGGGGAGAGAACAATTCCCAGCTGCTCCAGTACGTCCGGCACCAGAGACGCAGCCAGGGGGCCATCCTCCTCCCCGCCACCAGCCTCCGACCCAGCGGATGGGGTGTTTTCAATTAAAACCTACACTGGGACGAGCAGCCCCTGGGAGATGTCCGGGTCGCTTTGGGCAAGCTCATTTTCCTCGAGCTCGCCCGACCCAGACCCCAGGCTGCCCGACCCGGCGAGGGGTAACGGCACCGATAAAATGTCAATAGCCGCGAGTTGTTCCGCGACCCCCCCCACGGGCAGGGTCTCGTCCCCATCCCCGGGAGTCATGTGCCAGACAGACACATCTGCCTCAGCCTCCCGAGGGACAGGCGACCCCTGCCAATCGCTGGTGATGACGACAGCGGGGGGGGGGCGCAGTACCCGCGGCGGGCGACGACTCCCCCTGCTCAGAGGGACCTTCCTCCTCCCGGTCCTCCTCCTCTTCCAGGGGGTCGCGCCTTCTTTTTAGCACGGAGGGAGCGAGGGAGACCTCCATGTCTGCAGAGGCCTCCTCCTCTGCTCCCTCCGGCGGAGCAGGTTTGTCGGGTTCCTCGGGCCCGAGCCCAGCCGCAGGTATTGGCGTTACCGCTGTGGCGGTTGTGGCCACAGGCTCGGGCACGAGGCCCCTCCCACTCGCGTCTGCCCCGATTAACTCCGCGAGGAGCGCGGGTGTAAGGGGCACAAGGGGCAAGGGTTGGCCATCCACAGGGGGACCCGCCCTAAGGTGGTTATTTTTCCGCCGCGCCTTCTTTCCGGCCGGACACGCTCCCTCCCCCCCGCCGGAGGCCTTGGTGGCATCGGCCCCCGACGTTGACCGCGCATCAGATGTTCCTGACGCGCGGGCAGATCCGGGGGGAGGAGCGGCGGCGGCGCCAGCCTCGGCAGCACGAGATGATCCAGCGGCCTTGGAGGTGGGGCAGATTTTTCGGATGTGCCCCACCTCCTTACAGGCGTGGCACCGCACACCATCCGACGTCCAGAAGACACGATAGGCGGTCCCCTCATGGTGGACGACGAACGCCCCGTCGGTGTCCTCCTCCCGCGCCAGCTGGATAAACAGCTGGCGCCGGAAGGAGAAGACATGGCGAAGGCTGGCTTCCCGGAAGCCGAGCGGGATGGGCGTAATCCCCGACCTCACCTCCCCAAGTTGGCATAAATGGGGGAGGAGGAGCTCACCAGGAACATAGGGCGAGACGTTCAAGATGACGATCCTCTGCGCGGTGGCCTCGAGAGGATCCACCGGCAGGAAGGTCCCACCCACGGTGAGCCCCTTGGCGAGGGCCAGGGACACCGCCCGCTCCGACCCCAGGAAGAACACAGCCTTCCCGTACATTTTTGAGGCCGCGACGATGGCTGAGGGGCCGACAACCCCAGCCATGGCTTTAACGCAGGCCTCAATGGTCATAGTGGGGCGAGTGTAGCTCTTCACCCCAAGCTTTTTTGTCATAAGTTTAAAAGGTGACGGGGCAGCAGAAGCAGCGGGAGCAGCTGTGGCTGTGGCTGCCACTCTCGCATAAGTCCTGGCTTGCCCCGCCACCGGCGAAGATGCAGTCGCCATTATGGGGTGTTTTTATAAGGGCTACACTCACCCCAAGTCACAGGCCTGAAGGTGTTAATGGCCTCAGGTATTTTTTGGTCCTCTATTGAGCAGAGGGAGCTGTTTAAAATGAAGACACACCTCTCCCCTTATTGATTGAAATTGGGAGAGGGGCCTTCTCCCCCCTGCTCAATAGGCATTTAATAAAAAGAGATGAAATTGAGGTGCCTCAGAGAAGTAGGCAGAGAGAGACAAAGAGAGAGAGAGAGTGGGGGTGGGAATGAGGGAGGCCGCAAAGGCAGGGTTGCCACTCAGGATGGTGGGTGGGTGGGTGTTGGCAGGGGTGCACTCTCCGATGGGAATTTAAAGTCTTTGAAGGTGGTCTTCTGGCAGGGGGAGAAGATGTCTTCACCTGGGAAAGCTGGAGATGCCCCAGGCTCTGTCCCACACCAGGTCTTAACGATGTAATTGGACTTCACCTAGGCAGCTCCAGCTGTCCCAGGTCAGGCAATTGAAGGGGTGCTTATTAGTGGTGTGTGTGGCCTAGTTTTTAACAAGAACCACACACACACACACACACACACACACACACCCCTTGATGATCCGGCCTTGTTTCTTCTTTTCTCCCCCCACCTAAAATACAAAGTCTTTGGGAGAGTGCACCAAATAACACCCACCTGAAAGATAATGTTGTTCTTCCCTCCTTCCAAATAGTTGGTGGTTGTTGGTTGTTTCGCTCCCCTCTCTCCTGGAATGGAGGCCAATTTGGGGAGGCAGTAATGGGAAAGGCCTCTCCCGTGGTTGGTGTTGTTGCTGGCCTCCTCTCTCCTTCTCCTCCTCTGTCCTCTCTCTCCAGGCACCTCAGTTGATGTTATGATGGTGGAGTTGGTGGTGGTGGTGGTCCAGCGTTCTCCTCCTCTTCCTGGTCAGGGGACCTCCACTTTAGTCCACTCTCCTAGTCTGGCTGCTCCTTCTCCTTCTGCTTGCAGCTGCACAGCCAGCAATGCTGTGAATGAGGTGCTGAACGGAGGGTAACTTAAGACTGAAATACAGAAGCCTGCTATGGCTTTATATACAGGGGTGGTCACTGCCGGTACTGCAATATAGAATCAGTTCTTCTCTTAAAGGTACATACACAACAATTCCTCCCCTTTTAGATAAACAGTACATAACATTCATTTAACAACTAAATAATAACTAATTACAATTACAATTTTCTCTGTACAATATACATCAACTGAAATAACCATTTATAAGTTCAGTCTTTGAGGAGGCTTCCTTATCCTGACTGGATAGCGCCTTTCTCGAGTATCCTGTTCTTATGGCGGAGTTGATTCTGGCTCATTGTCATTGGTTGGTTCATCAGCTTCCAATACCACTGCTTCTGAGGTAGACGCAATCTGTACTTCGGGTTGATTACCAGGTGCACCTGCTCGTGGTATGGGTTTGGCTTGTTCCTGTGACTCTAGAATCTGGTCAGCATGGCGTCTCACGATGCTCTCTCCAACGTCCACTGTGTACATTAGTGGTCCCTGCTGTGTACATATCGTCCCTGGCTGCCATTTTTCTGTTCGGTAGTCGCGGGCCAAGACTGGTTGCCCTATCTTGAAGCTCCTGGTTGGCTTCTCATTTATGTGCTGGAATCTCGTCTTATGTTTGGTTTGAGCAAATCCAGGCGACATCTTAGCCTTCGGTTGAAGAACATTATGGCTGGAGCTTGGTTGGTGACTGCATGTGTCGCATTCCGGTAAGCAAACAAGAAATTATCCACCTTGCGTTGTAGTGGTATGTCGTCATTATGCATTGCCTTTATGGCCTTTTTAAAGGTCTGAACAAACCTCTCAGCCAATCCATTTGTGGCTGGATGATATGGGGCAGATGGGTAATGCTTCACCCCATTATTCCTCAGAAACCTCCGGAAATCCTCTGACACAAACTGTGGGCCATTGTCGGAGCAAATCTGTTCTGGCAAGCCATTCCTGGCGAAGATGGTCCGTAGGACTGCAATAGTTTTCTCCGTGGTGGTGGAGGACATTTTGATGACCTCTGGCCATTTCAAATGGGCGTCCACAGCGATTAGGAACATTGAGTCCATAAATGGACCAGCAAAATCAATGTGTACCCATTGCCATGGAGCTGAGGGCCACTCCCATGGATGTAGCGGGGCCTGTGGTGGAGCGTTTTGGACCTTCTGGCATCCTGTGCATCTCTTGGTCATATCCTCGATTTCTTTATCGATTCCCGGCCACCACACAAACGCCCTGGCTAGGCTCTTCATTTTTACCCCTCCCAGATGACCCTCATGAAGCTCATTGAGCACTCTATCTCTCAACTTGGGTGGAATTACCACTCGGGATCCACACATCAAGGTCCCCCCGGCACACTGACAGCTGTTCTCTCCTTGGCAAGAATGCTGGCAACAGTGAGTCGCCATGTGCTGGCCATCCCTTCACCGTCAAATCATAGACCCGAGAGAGTGTCGGGTCATTTCGGGTTTCCTTCTCTATACTTGAGTTTGTAACAGGTAGACATTCGACTATGGTTGAATGGAATATCTCAACAGGGTCCACTCAGGTGCTTCCTCCACCGTAGGCAGTGGCAGGCGCGACAGCCCATCAGCGTTTCCATGCTGTTTCGTACCCTTGTACTCTATGTCGTACTGATGTGCCCCTAGAAAAAGTGACCATCTTTGCAGCCGTTGCGCTGTCATCACCGGAACGCCCTTCTTTGGGTTAAAAATGGAGACCAGGGGCTGATGATCAGTCAGTAGGGTGACTTTCTGCCCGTGCAGATAGTGATTGAACTTCTTCACCCCCCACACCAGGCTGAGGGCCTCCCTGTCAATCTGGGCGTAGTTACGCTCGGCTGAGGTTAACGAGCGTGACGCAAAGGCTATTGGCCTCTCTGAACCGTCAGGGAATTTGTGTGACAGCACCGCTCCGATGCCGTAGGGAGATGCATCACATGCTAACCGAATCGGTAGTGTTGGATTGTAATGGGCCAATACTTCTTTTGAAGTGATTAGGCATTTACATTTCTGAAAGGCACGCTTACACTCATCACTCCATTTCCATGTTACTCCAGTTTGCAGTAGGGTGTTCAGTGGGTGCAGAATTGTAGATAAATTCGGCAAGAACTTATGGTAGTAGTTCACCAACCCGAGGAACGACCTCAGTTGCGACACATTTTCCGGTGCTGGAGCCTTGACTACAGCCTCAATCTTGTCCGGCGACTTATGCAACCCTTCCTCATCAATCATGTGGCCACAATACGATATTTGTCTCCTGAAGAACTCGCATTTGGGGCGGTTGGCTCGTAGCCCATATTCCTGTAATCTCGTGAGCACCTGCTCCAGGTTGGCAAGGTGTTCACTGTCATTTTCGCCCGTAACCAGGATGTCGTCCAAATAACACTGGGTCCCCGGGATCCCTTGCAGGACTTGTTCCATCACCCTCTGCCAAATAGCCGGGGCTGATGCTACCCCGAATACCAGTCGATGGTACTGGTAAAGGCCTTTGTGAGTGTTTATCGTGAGGTATTTCCTAGATGCTTCTTCCACCTCCATTTGTAGATACGCTTGGGCCAGATCAATCTTTGTAAAGCGTTTCCCTCCAGAAAGTGAGGTGAAAATGTCTTGTATCCGTGGACGTGGATCATGTACTGTGTGCAGGACTAGGTTCACAGTTACCTTGAAGTCCCCACAGATGCGAACCTTCTTCGGTTCCCCAGGCGTGCTGCTCAATGATTTCTTCATTACAGGAATGATGGGGGTGGCCCACTCACTCCAGTCCAGCTTGGACAGCACACCCGAACGCTCCAGGCTCTCCAGCTCTGCTTCAATGGCTGGGCGGATCGCGTAAGGTACAGGTCTGGCCTTAAAAAAATTTGGGTTTGCGTTATCTTCGATTTTTATCGTTGCCGTTACTCCTTTTAGAGTCCCAAGTCCCTGTTGGAACACCTCTTTCGCATCAGTTAGAATTTTTGACAGTCGTCCAGGTGTGACGTCACCATCCTTTTTATCAGTCACAGTTAGCGCCTGAATGGAATGCCAATCCAATTGTATTTTTTGGATCCATTCACGTCCCAATAATGGTGGTCCTCCATCTGGTAGTATATATAGATACAGTTTCTGTGTTTTCTTGCCGTTGTATTCAACTGGCACCCTTATTTTTCCTCTGGGGTAGACTTTTTGCCCCGTGTATGTCTTCAATACAATGGACGTGTCCTTCAAGGGTATGTGTGAGAATAGCCGCTCATAGTCTCGTCGATTCATGACAGTTAGGGCTGATCCTGTGTCCAATTCCATCTTTACTGGGGACTCTGCTGTCATGAGGATGACCCAAATGGTTCGGTGATCCTCCTTTGCGATCACGTTGTGTAACTTTAGACAACTTAGTCTCCTGCTCCCGGAGTCCTTAACACTCTCCTGATCTTCCGAACTACTGTCTGTCAATTTCTTTACTTTCTTGTACTTTTCCTTTGTAGTTCTTGTAGTGTTGGTTTTCTTTCCCGACCTGCAGACTCTTGCTATGTGTCCCATTTTCCCACATTGCCTGCATACTTTGTCCTTAAACCAGCAGTCCTTCTGGTCAGGGGTTGTTCTGCCGCAGCGATAGCACTTTTCGGCTCCATACGCCATTTCGTTAGCGCTGTATTCTTGTGGTTTCTGTTGTATTTCCACAGCTCCCCGTGCTGCTGCTTCGTAGGATACTGCCACGCTGAAAGACTGTTCTAGCGTCAGGTCCTTTTCCGAAAGTAGTCGTTTCTGGGTTCCTTCACTCTGGAGCCCGCAGACAAACTTATCCCGTAAGGTGTCTGCCAGTCCTGCTCCGAACTGGCAGTGCTTCGATATCTTGCGTAGTTCCGTAAGATAGTCAGCATTGCTCTCATCTTTGTGCTGGTTTCTTTTATGGAACTTGAATCTTTCTGCTATCAGCAGCGGTGAAGGGTTTAGGTGTTCCTGTAAGATATTAACAATCTCTTCAAAACTTTTCTCCATTGGTTTAGCTGGGGTAATTAAATTCCGCAATAGGCCGTACGTTCTCGCGCCCATCAAATTTAATAATACCGACGCCTTCTTTCCATTGGCCACCTCATTTGCCTTGCAGTACACTTCAATTCTTTCCACATACGTGGTCCAGTCTTCTACCTCGTTGTCAAAAGCAGCGATACTGCCACTTTTTGGCATCTTGGGTGATTTTAAATGGCGCCTCCCGCGCTTTTTCTTCTTCACCAATGGATTAAAATGGCACCTCCCGCGCTTTTCCTTGTTCCCCAATGGAATAAAATGGCACCTCCCGCGCTTTTCCTTCTTCCCCTTGCTGCCACGCTGCTCCTAGCGTTCTGCAGGGTAATGGCGGCGACCCGCGGCTTCGGCGCATCTCACTTTTCCTTCCCCTTCTTTTATTTCCGCTACGCTGCCCGGTTCCTGAGCACCGACCGCGCCCTGTGCGCTCCACCCTCTCTCTCTCTCTCTTTTCCTCCCGACGACGCTGCACGGCCCCTTTGCAGAGCCGCTCGATCGAGCTCGAGTCCGCCGCAGTCCGGAAGCGTCAGAGGAGAGTTGAAATAAAGAATAGATTTGCCTTTCTAATCTAGGCTTTATTAACTTTAAAATCCTGTAGCACATCTTTCCACACCCAGTCCCAACCAAAGCTAGAAAGAACTGAATTTAAGATGGCCACCACAAATCACATGACATCAACTACCAATGAGATTACAATATATATCCCAAGGCAGGAAACAAACAACCAATCACAATACTTCTTACTAACATAAAGAATAATCACCACATTCACCCCTCCTTTTAAAATATACTCCAACCTAAATAACCTTTACAATTTATAATTAATTATTTACAACTAAAACTATGCACAGACAAGAATAAAACTAATCAACGTGACACAATACTAAGTGACAAGAACAAATAGTAACATTGCACATAAGTATTAAGTATCTCTCAACTAAATATTATATTTCAACAATTTTAAAACACCACTATCAATTTAAAAGTCCATTTTCAATCGGTCGACCGGATATCTTGTTCGTGTCGACCTTCTTAACCTTGGTGAAATTCCTTGCCCTCCCACACCAGGAGACACAGAAGTATCTTCTGCAGGAAGGCTATCCATATCCCGATTCTCAACGGTTTCCGGATTAGAAATCCCATCAGGAGGTAAACTGGGACGGTCATAAACATCCATCGAGGGCTGACTAATAGAAGTATAATTATCTGCAATCGGATTGGAAATATTCGTAGTATCTGTAACAGCATCCACATTATCTGAATCATGACTATTGTTAATATCCTCAGAAGAGGGCTGGCCACCACAAGGAGCCAAGTCTTTAATTGAAACGGTACTTCCTTTCCCATCTTGGAATCGAATATGAGCATATTGGGAATTTGCCTCCAACAGCTCCACCTCCTCCACTAAAGGATCATATTTTGACAATCTAACATGGCGTCGAAGCAGCACAGGTCCCTGCATAGTAAGCCATGAAGGTACCGAATATCCTGTAGTAGATCTCCGCGGATAGTTAAAGAGCCTTTCATGGGGGGTCACATTAGTAGCTGTTGAAAGCAATGATCTAATGGAATGCAGGGCATCAGGCAGTACCATTTCCCACTGTGTATTCTTAAGGTTCCGGGATGTCAAAGCCAACATAACTGCCTTCCAGATCACCCCATTGTATCGTTCGCACTGTCCATTACCCTGGGGATTATACGGGGTAGTTCTACTAGTAGAAATTCCCCGACTCTGAAGGTATTCCTTCAACTGGGAAGACATAAAAGAACTTCCCTGATCCGAATGGATATACGCAGGCATCACAAAGATAACAAAAAGTTGAGTCAGACATTTGATAACTGTAGCAGCTGATACATCTGCGCAAGGAAAAGCAAAAGGGAACCTTGAAAACTCATCCACAACAGTAAATATATATCGGTTTTGAGTAGTTGAAGGAAGAGGCCCCTTAAAATCGACGCTCAAACGTTCAAAAGCAGAAGTAGCCTTTATAAGATGAACTCGTTGAGGCTTAAAGAAATTCGGTTTCCACCGAGCGTAGATAGAACATGATGAAGTCATCCGCTTGACGTCTTCAACTGAAAAGGGCAAATTCTTACTGTGTACGAAGTGTATCATCCTCGTAACCCCAGGATGGCATAAGGCATTGTGAAGATTAATAAGCATATCTCCGTGAATCACAGAACAATAAGCCCTCGACAGCGCATCAGCAGCAACATTATCCTTCCCCGGACGATAAACTATATCAAAATGGTAACATGCCAACTTAATCCTCCACCTCATTATTTTATCATTCTTAATCTTTCCAAAATGTTTGACATCAAACATAAAGGACACAGACTTTTGATCAGTTACCAAATGTAAAATGTCGCCCCGATAAATAATGTCTCCATTTACGCAGTGCTTCTACTATTGCATACGCCTCTTTCTCTATTGAAGAATGCCTTTTTCACTATTGTTCAAGGTACGTGAGAAAAAGGCCACAGGTCTTCCATTTTGGTTCAGAGTAGCCCCAATTGCAAAATGAGAAGCGTCCGTCTCAATCACAAAAGGAACCTGCTCATCAATAGAATGCACAACTGCTCCAAGGATATCCTTTTTAAAATTATCAAAACACGTCCTGTCCTCCCATGATAGAGGATATGTCGTAACCCGAATAAGAGGCTGGATCTTCTGTGAAAAATTTGCAATCCAATTAGAATAATAAGAAAACAGTCCAACAACTCGTTGCAAAGCCTTAGAATTAGTAGGACAAGGTAAATCAATCAATGGTCGCAGACGTTCTGGATCTGGTTTAATCTTATTTCCCGAGATAATATACCCCAATAGATTTACCTCAGTGGTCGAAAAGATACACTTCTCTTTATTAAAAGTTAAACCAACTTTTTCCGCAGCTTGAAGGAATCTTTTTAAATTAGAATCATGCTCCACCCTTGATTTGCCACACACTGTGATGTCATCTAAGTATGAAAAGGTGTCAGAGAGAGAGTTATCACTTATAAAAGCATCCATTTCCCGTTGAAAACAAACAACACTATTACTAACACCAAATGGTATTCGGCAAAACTGATACAGCTTTCCACCAGCCTCAAAGGCCGTATATGGTTGATCCTTCTTAACAATAGGAATCTGATGATAAGCACTCTTTAAGTCAATAGTGCTGAAAACCTTATACTGAGATACTTTGTTGATAAGCTCATCAATCTTAGGCAAGGGGTACGCATCTAATTGAGTATACCTATTAATAGTTTGGGAATAGTCTATCACCATTCGTTTCTTATGTCTCTCGTTAGTCGTGACAACTACCTGTGCTCGCCAAGGCGAACAACTAGGTTCAATGATTCCTTCCAATAAGAGACGTTGAACTTCAGAATTAATAAATTCTCTATCCTGACTGCTATACCTTCTTGACTTGGTAGCAATTGGCTTACAATCCGGCATCAAATTGGAAAAAAGTGATAATGAAGAAATGGATAAAGAGGTTAATCCACAAATAGATAAAGGTGGCTTAGTCCCTCCAAATGAAAGACTAAGAGACTCATGTAACTGAAGCACATCATGACCAATCAAAATATCCGCACAGAGATTAGGCAAAACAGATAGGCGTATATCAGTATACATATTACCTAGAAGAATCAATTTCACAAGGCAACAACCAGCTACTTGTGAAGTGAGAGTCGTCTGAGCCATACACACCTGATACGTAACAGGCGAAATTTTCAAATGCTTCTCCTTCGCAAACTGAAGATTTATAAAACTCTCGGTACTGCCCGTATCTATAAGGGCCTTCACTTCCAACCCATTAACTTGGGCCGTAACTATAGCTTTGTTTAGGCCATGAGCAAATGCAGCAGAAATTGATGCAATAAACGCCCTATCTAAAGGCTGAATAGTCACAGAGGAGGTAATTGAACCTGATGATTTACACACACGTGCGTAATGACCTCTCTTGCCGCATTTACTACACACAGCCTCCCGAGCAGGACACTTCAGACGAGGGTGCCGGACGTTCCCACAAAAATAACACGTCTGAATCCTAGAGGCAACAGCCGCCGAAGTAGAAACTGTTTCAGAATCTAGTAAACCACTCGTATTAAGTCCACATAATTCCTTTTCATCCGGAACTGCGGAAACCACAGTCGCAGGCCGATTAAAAAGAGCATAAGAATCCGAACTTCTCTGAGCCACATCCAATGTAGAAGCTTGCTCAAAAGCACTCTTAAGATCTAAAGTCTTATTTTCTAACAACCGCTGACGAATTGATCTAGACAGTAATCCATTAATAAAAGCATCCCGTACCGATTCTTCCTTATATTCTTCAGCCGTCATGGCCTTATAATTACAGTTAACACTAAGGCACCGAAGTGCTTGTAAATAAGTATCCAAAGATTCTCCCACCTGCTGCCTACGGGCAGATAGAAGGTGACGTGCAAATACCTCATTCTTTGGTTTAACAAAAATCTTTCCCAATGCAGAAATAGCCACTTCGTAAGTTTTACAGTCCAAAATATACTTATGCACATCCGGAGCAATGTAGTTGATCAGCATATTCAGCTTATTCAGAGACTCTTGATCCAACACGCCCAAAATGTTTTTAAATGTACAATACCAGTGTTTCCATTTATCATCCACTCTAGCAGAATTAGGGTCAGCATTGAATCGTTCTGGTTGAAGATATCGCTCCATTCTGACATAAAGTTAATAAATTGAAATAAAGAATAGATTTGCCTTTCTAATCTAGGCTTTATTAACTTTAAAATCCTGTAGCACATCTTTCCACACCCAGTCCCAACCAAAGCTAGAAAGAACTGAATTTAAGATGGCCACCACAAATCACATGACATCAACTACCAATGAGATTACAACATATATCCCAAGGCAGGAAACAAACAACCAATCACAATGCTTCTTACTAACATAAAGAATAATCACCACAAGAGTGCAAGGAGAGTTATCCTGTTTTCCATTAAGGATGCATAAGACACTGCAATGCAGTAAGCCTGCAATGTGCCTGAGGCCTAAAAGTTAAGGCCTAACTGATCTTCATAGCCACTGGCAGTGTCCTCCCTGTGGTGGAGTTTGGCTTCAGGTTAGATTGTACCATTCAGCTCAACTCTGCTGCTGCCTTCCTGATTAATCAGCAACAAGATACACAGAGTGCTTTGGATAAACTCCGGTGTGTGCACTCTACTTGTGTTTCCAGATGGGAAGGTAACTGCAGCAGAACACAGTTCTCCTGTAGTGCACCACACCTGCCTGGCACCTTTTTGTTATTCCTCCGCTTCCTCCAAAAAATATGAATGGAGCAAGGTTCCCATATGTTAGATCCATGTGTTAATGGAGACACGGAATGCAGGAGTTGATTTAACAAGTGTTTACTGAACAAAGTCTGGAGGTGAACTAACTACACAAGACGCTACACAGGCTTATATACCCGAGTGGTCACTACTGGTACTACAGTATACAGGGGCTTCAAAAACATAGTTCCTCTTAAAGGTACATACACCACAATTCCTCCCCTTTTAGATAAATAGTACATAACATTTTAAATAATCATTAAATAACATTTTTACAAGAACAATAATATACACATTTGCTGAAGTTAATCAATTACAAATTCAGTCTCTCTGGAGGCTTCCTGACTCGGTCCGGATAACGCCTCGGTGGTGTAGTAGGTTCTTTTGGCAACGTCGATTCGGCTTCAATGCCAGTGTCGGGTTCATCTGGTTCCAGTATCACCGGATCGGAGGTAGATACTATGGGTATCTCTGCTTCATCACTAGGCGTATAGCGTTGTGGTGTAGGTTGTCCTTTTTCGGATGACTCTATGATCTGGTCAGCATGGCACCTTATTATGCTTTCTCCAATGTCCACGGTATACATCAGCGGTCCTAGTCGTGTGCAAATAGTTCCAGGCTGCCATTTCTCGGTACGGTAATCCCGGGCCAAAACTGGTTGACCTATCTGGAAGGTTCTAGTTGGCCTTTCATTCATGCATTGAAATTGCCAGTTCTCTACGTCCCTTCTGACGTTTGGCTTGACCAAATCCAGCCGGCATCTTAGGCTTCTATTGAAAAACATCATGGCGGGGGCTTAGTTTGTAACCACATGTGTTGCATTCCTGTGCGCAAACAAGATGTTATCTACCTTATGTTGTAGATTTATGTCTTCATTACCCATGGCCTTTATGGCTTTCTTGAAGGTCTGGACAAACCTTTCAGCCAATCCATTGGTGGCGGGATGGTATGGGGCGGACGTGTAGTGCTTAACCCCATTGTTTTTTAAGAACTTCCTGAATTCTTCGGATACAAATTGCGGTCCATTATCAGAACAGATCTGTTCAGGCAGCCCATTCCTGGCGAATATGGTCCTTAATACTGTGATGGTTTTTTCCGTGGTGGTGGAGGACATCTTTATTACCTCCGGCCACTTGGAGTGTGCATCCACCGCGATTAAGAACATTGAGTCCATAAATGGACCAGCAAAGTCGATATGTACCCTTTGCCATGGAGATGAGGGCCACTCCCATGGTTGTAGAGGGGCTTGTGCTGGGGCGTTTTGGACCTTCTGGCATCCTAGACAGCTCTTGGTCATTTCTTCGATGTCTCCATCGATACCTGGCCACCACACAAATGCTCTGGCTAAGTTCTTCATTTCCACTCCACCCAGATGCCCCTCGTGAAGCTCCTTTAGCACTCTATCCTTGAGTTTGGGTGGAATCACCACTCTGGATCCACACATCAAGGTTCCTCGGCACACTGACAGCTGTTCTCTTCTTTGCGAGAATGCTGGCAACAGTGGTTTGCCATGTGCTGGCCATCCCTTCACCGTTAAATCGTAGACTCGTGAGAGAGTCGGGTCATTTCGCGTTTCCTTTTCAATGGTAGAATTTGTCACCGATAGACATTCCACTATGGTCGAGTGGAACATCTCCACTGGGTCCACTGTAGGCGCCTCTTCCTCCGTTGGCAACGGTAGGCGCGATAACCCGTCAGCATTCCCATGCTGTTTTGTTCCTTTGTATTCTATGTCATATTGGTGTGCCCCTAGGAAAAGGGACCACCTCTGTAGCCTTTGCGCTGTCATAATGGGAACGCTCTTTTTAGGGTTGAATATGGAGACGAGGGGTTGATGGTCAGTCGACAAGGTAAATTTTTGTCCGTGTAGGTAATGGTTGAATTTCTTCACCCCCCACACCAGGCTGAGTGCCTCCCTGTCGACCTGGGCATAGCTACGCTCAGCTGAGTTCAATGAGTGTGACGCAAAAGCTATCGGCCGCTCCAAGCCATCAGGGAATCTATGCGATAATACTGCTCCCACGCCGTAAGGGGATGCATCGCACGCCAGTCTGATTGGCAGTGATGGATTGTAATGAGCCAACACTTCCCTGGACGTGATCAAGCCTTTGCATTTATGGAAGGCACGTTTACAGTCTTCGCTCCATTTCCAAACTACTCCCGTTTGTAGCAGTGCGTTAAGAGGGTGCAGAACCGTCGACAAGTTTGGTAAAAATTTATGATAGTAATTTACTAATCCCAGGAACGACCTTAATTGTGAGACATTTTCAGGCGCTGGGGCCTTTACGACCGCTTCAATTTTTTTCAGGTGACTTATGCAACCCTTCTTCGTTAATGACATGGCCACAATATGATATTTGTTTCTGGAAAAATTCGCACTTGGGGCGATTTGCACGTAGGACCCATTCTCTCAGCCTCGTGAGCACCTGCTCCAAGTTGGCAAGGTGCTCGTTGTCATTTTCTCCTGTTACAAGGATGTCGTCTAGGTAGCATTGAGTCCCCGGAATTCCTTGCAGGACTTGCTCCATAGCTCTTTGCCAGATAGCCGGAGCTGATGCCACTCCGAAAACCAGTCGATTGCACTGGTACAGGCCTTTGTGTGTGTTTATCGTGAGATACTTTTTAGAGGCCTCCTCAACCTCCATCTGTAGATATGCCTGTGCCAAGTCAATTTTGGTGAAACGTTTCCCTCCGGATAGTGAGGCGAAAATATCTTCTATCCTCGGAAGAGGATACTGTACCGTGTGAAGAACCGGGTTTACAGTCACCTTGAAGTCCCCACAGATGCGAACTTTTCTCTGTTCTTCAGATTTATCACTATTCAACGTTTTCTTAATGACCGGGACGATGGGTGTTGCCCACTCACTCCAATCTACCTTGGATAACACGCCTGCTTTTTCCAAATTCTCCAGCTCTGCCTCGACGGCTGGACGAATTGCGTATGGCACCGGCCTTGCCTTAAAAAACTTGGGAATTGCTGCATCTTCCACTTTTATTGAGGCGGTGGCGCCTTTCAGGGTTCCTAGTTCCTGTTGAAACGCTTCTTTGGCGTTAGCCAAGATTTCGTTTAATCGTCCAGGTATGACATCATCATCATTTCTTTTCTTACTGGTCACTGTCAGTGCCTGAATGGAGTGCCAGTCTAAACGTATCTTTCTGATCCATTCACGTCCCAACAACGGTGGACCACCATCTTGCAGAACGTATAAATACAACTTCTGTATTTCCTTGCCGTTGTATACAACAGGCACCCTTATTTTCCCTCTGGGGTATACTTCCTGCCCCGTATATGTCTTCAAGATAATGGATGTGTCTTTCAAATGTATATGCGGAAATAGCCGCTCGTAATCCCGTCGACTCATGACGGTCAGAGCTGATCCTGTATCTAGCTCCATTTTGACTGGGGACCCCGCTATCGTGAGGGTAACCCAAATGGTCTGGTAATCTTCTTTGGCAATTACATTATGTAATTTGAGACAGCTTAGTCTCTTGTTTCCGGAGTCGCTATCGCTCTTCTGGTCTTCGGAGCTACTGTCCGTCATCATTTGTACCTTTCTGTACTTTTCCTTATTGACCTTTTTACTGTCAGCCGATTTCTTTCCAGATCTGCATACACGTGCAATGTGTCCCATCTTTCTGCATTGCCTGCATGCTTTGTTCTTGAACCAGCAGTCCTTCTGGTCATGGGTGGATCTGCCGCAGCGATAACAGCTCTCGAAACCCCGTGTCATTTCATGGGTGCCGAAGTCCTGTGGCTTTTGCTGTATCTCTGCAGCTCCTCTTGCTGCTGCTTCGTATGATACAGCCACACTGAAAGCCTTGTCCAGTGTCAAAAATTTCTCAGAAAGTAGCCTTTTCTGTGTTCCTTCACTTAGGAGACTGCAGACGAATTTGTCTCGTAGAGAATCTGCCAGTCCTGCCCCGAATTGGCAGTGCTTTGACAGCTTTCGTAATTCGGTGAGGTAATCAGCGTTACTTTCATTCTTGTGCTGATTCCTCCTGAAGAATTTGAATCATTCCATTATCAGCAGCGGTGTTGGGTTTAAGTGCTCCTGTAAGGTATCAACAATCTCCTTAAAATTCTTGTCCATCGGTTTGGCTGGAGTGATCAAATTTCGTAACAGCCCGTATGTCCTTGCGCCCATCAGATTTAGAAGTACCGATGCCTTTTTATCATCCGCTACTTCATTCGCCTTGCAATATACCTCCACTCTTTCCACATATGTGGTCCAATCTTCTATATCACTATCGAAAGCAGTAATATTGCCAGTCTTCGGCATCTTGAAAATCTAAAATAGCGCTTCCCGCGCTTTTCCTCCATCCCCGATGAATCAAAATGGCGCCTCCCGCACTTTTCTTTCTTCCCCGCCGAGTTAAGATGGCGCCTCCCGTGCTTTCCCACTGCTGCCGCTGCTGCCAACGCTGTTCTCCGTGGTTCCCGTTGCGACCTGCAGCTTTTCGCTGTATTTCTATTTTTTTAATATATCGCTTCAATAGTTTCTCCGTTACTTGGAGAACCGTTCCCGTCGTGGCGCGGACCCTCTGGGTCTTTCCCCTCCCTCTGCTCGGTCCGAACGCCGACCTGCTTTGCAGCACCGCCGCGCCCTGAGTGCTCCACCCTCTCTCTCTCTTTGCTTCTGCTTCCCGACTCGCTGCCCGGCTCCGTTGCAGAGCCACCCGATCGAGCTCTAGCCTGCTGCAGCCCAGGAAGGATCAGTGCACTACCTGCCACCAGCCCGTTTAGCTGGTGAAACCACAGTTTTTTTTTCTTGCTTCTGGCTTCGACCTTCGTCTGAGGAATCGATCCCCTTGAGGTGCTGCCGAATTGCAGGTAAGTTCGTTTCTAACTCGTCGCCACTGTTAGATCCGTGTGTTAATGGAGACACGGAATGCAGGAGTTGATTTAACAAGTGTTTACTGAACAAAGTCTGGAGGTGAACTAACTACACAAGACGCTACACAGGCTTATATACCCGAGTGGTCACTACTGGTACTACAGTATACAGGGGCTTCAAAAACATAGTTCCTCTTAAAGGTACATACACTACACCATACGGAATCCCAAATTTCAATGGCCCAAGTAAAACATGGCAGCACCGAAAGCCGTGGTACAAAGCATTGTCACTAACTAAGTGGGCAAAATAAAATGTTAACCAATGAAAAAGCACAGAAACACTTACAAAGCATCCTTCAAAATCTGTACTTTAGTCTCCTTTAAATCAATGCTTTTTCATCCTACAGCTGCCTCGTAACCCTGGATGCCAGTTGTAAATGGGCATTTTTATGAATGAACACAGATCTGGTGTAAAGCTGAAGTAGAGCAGTGATGTGTAAATAATGCCATTCCATCCTCAGCAAAGAGTGAAATGAAGCTCCTGCCTCTTTTGAGTCCACATTCCATATTTCGTTATGCCCCTATGTGCTTATTTATGGGATGTAATGAGGCCTAAATTGGGGCCCTGGGTTAAATCCTGCATGATGTTTGCTTTCTCTGCTGGCTGTAAGGGCCCTAACTTGAAATAAGCTTGGGGCATTTTTTATCCATCTAGTGGAAGGGGGTCCACTACATAAAATGGCCTTAATTTAGCACAAATTGTTTGTTGTTAAGAGTGGCTGGTGTGGGGAATGGAAACATGTCACACTGGTGCTATTCTGAGGTACATTGATAGTGTAGAAAAGATGGAGAATTAATCTGCATTTAACCTGCACTGTATCTGACCTGGGAGCACTTGTTGTTGGCACAAGGTAGCCAAAAAGAAAATATCCCACTAATCCCTCACCTTGATGAGCACAAGAATTGACAAAAACAACTTGCTAAAAAGAATGACTGGAATTCTTGCCTGGCAGTGTTTGGAAGTAAAGCTGACTGCTGGGACTCCCTCTTCAACCTCCAATGCTGCTGCCACCCATTTTGACTGAATTGAGCTTTGTGTGGTGTATGTAACCTGTTCCACCTTAAGAGAACTTAAGCCTGTTCCACCTTAAGAGAAGTACTACTTTCTCTGGCTGCTGTGTAGTAAGATTGTATTTCATATAGTCCTGACCTCCAACCAGTAAAGACCTGTTGAACTTTAATCTTGTAGTCTGTGTGTTATTAATTACAACTAGAACACACAGACTTTACAGTGGCGACGAGTCAGATTCTTACCCTGCGGCAGTTATATCCATGGCGGCTTCGTCCACAGAACGGACGTCGAAGAGAGGTTTCCACCCTCATCACCCTGCTGGAAGACACGTCGCGTGGCAGACATCGAGAAACCAGAGTGCAGAAGACATCCTGAACTCGAAGCCTCCATCAGCGGCTGTCAGCTATCTTCTTTCTACCTCGGTAGTGGGTAAGCCGGGCAGCGACACGACCAGAAAATCGGCCGCGTTGGCTGTACAGACGGGGAGGGAAGACGGAGGAATAAGGGCGGTGAGATCGATCGCGACCGGAGATAAGGGCCGGGCCGCATTCGGGCCGAAAGGCGCAGCGCGGGACATCGATCGCGGCTGGTGATAAGGGTCGGGCCGCATTCGGGCTAAAAAGGCGCAGCGTCTGGGGGCAACTGAAAGCGCGAGAGCCGCGGTGAAGCGGAGACAGCGTCGGGGGAAGGGTGAAGACCGCCAAGTGCGGGAAAACCGCCATTTTGTAGGCGGAGGACGAAGACAAGAGCGCGGAAGCCGCCATCTTGGATAAAAATAAAAAGAAATTAAATTGCAACAATGCCTAAACATGGGAACATTAATACCTTTGATAGCGACATCGAAGATTGGGCTATGTATGTAGAACGCATACAAAATTATTGTAAAGCAAATAAAATCCCAGATGCAGAGAAAGCACTAACATTATTAAACTTAATGGGTGCGAAGACATACGGGCAATTGAAACACCTTTTATCACCAGATGAACCGGCGGATAAGACGTTCGAGGAGATTGTTACTGTCCTGAAAAATCACCTAAACCCCACGCCGCTGATGCTAGCGGAACGATTTAAATTTTACAGCAGAAGGCAGCTGAAGGATGAAAGCAATGCTGAATATTTAATGGAATTGCGTAAGCTAGCAAAGTACTGTCAATTCGGAACGAGATTGACAGAGGCGCTACGAGATAAATTTGTGTGTGGTTTATTAAAAGAAGATACACAAAAGCGATTGCTCGAGGAGAATGAGCTGACGCTTGAGAAAGCGGTCACTATGGCAGCAGCACACGAAGCCACAGCGAGAGGCATGGCAGTAATGCAGCTACGGTCACCGGAACTCAGTACAAATAAATTGGGTTTGAGTACTGTAAAATGTTATCATTGCGGAAAGACAACGCACGATCAGAACCAGTGTTGGTTTAAAAACCAAGAATGCAGAACATGTGGCAGGCTTGGCCACATAGCTAAAGTATGCCGGTCAGGAAAGAAGACCAGCAACAAAAAGTCACCGCAAGGAAAATACATAAAGGTACACAAGGTGACAAAGAACAGTTCGACCGAACAGAAGTCAGATTCAGACGCTAGCAGTAATGAACTGGGTAGCTTAAAAGTACACAACATTGGTAAGGATGCAGATCTCCAGACAATTTGGGTCACCCTTCAGATAGCAGGAGTCCAAGTAAAGATGGAATTGGACACTGGATCAGCACTGACGGTCATGAATAAGAAAGATTACAAAAGGTTATTCCAACATATTCCCCTACGGGATACGGAGATTATATTGAAAACATACACGGGGCAAAGAGTGTACCCCGTCGGAAAGATAGAGGTAAAAGTGGTCCACAAGGGCGAAGAAAGCCAAGTAATGGACTTATATGTGCTACCTGAAGGAGGTCCACCACTACTGGGACGGGAGTGGATTAGGAAAATGAATATGGACTGGCACTCCTTGAAGGCACGAACGGTAGATTCCGGGGAAACAGGTGTCAAACCTAAACGATTGTCCAGAATATTGGATGATGCTAAAGAGGTGTTCCAGCAGGGACTGGGAACACTGAGAGGAATTACGGCAAACATCAAGATTGATGAACATGCACAACCAAATTTTTTTAAAGCCAGACCGGTACCCTATGCAATACGACCTACTGTAGAAGCGGAACTGGAAGCGCTAGAACGTTCAGGTGTACTGTCTAAGGTAGATTGGAGTGAGTGGGCTACGCCCATTGTTCCCGTTATGAAACGTCCTGCGAGCAACAAGCCAGGAGAACCAGGGAAGGTTCGCATCTGTGGAGATTTCAAAATCACCGTTAATCCGGTGCTTCACACGGTGCAGTATCCGCTTCCGCGGATTGAGGATATTTTTGCTTCGTTGTCTGGCGGGAAACACTTCACCAAGATAGACCTGGCGCAGGTGTACTTGCAGATGGAGGTTGAAGAAGAGTCACGCCAATACCTCACGATCAACACGCATCGAGGTTTGTACCGGTACAATAGACTGGTTTTTGGAGTGGCATCGGCTCCAGCAATTTGGCAGAGGGCCATGGAGCAGGTATTACAGGGAATTCCAGGCACACAATGTTACCTGGATGATATTCTGATTACAGGTGATGGTGATGAAGAACACCTCGCAAACTTGGAACTGGTGCTCAACAGACTGAAAGAGTATGGACTTAGAGTTAATCGGCAGAAATGTGAGTTCTTCCAGAAGCGGATCTCGTACTGTGGTCATGTCATTGACCGGGAGGGGCTTCATAAGTCTCCTGACAAGATAGAGGCAGTTGTAAAGGCTCCCGCTCCGGATAATGTCTCTCAGTTGAGGTCGTTTCTAGGATTGATTAACTATTACCATAAATTTCTACCAAATCTATCCACGGTACTGCACCCGCTAAACGCTCTTTTACAGAAGGGGGTACCATGGGAATGGAGCAAAAACTGTAAGAAGGCATTTCGCAAAAGCAAAGAATTGATCACCTCAGAGGAAGTGTTGGCTCACTTCAACCCGACACTGCCTATTCGGTTGGCTTGTGATGCTTCTCCATATGGTATTGGGGCAGTACTCTCACACAAGTTGCCAAATGGCACGGAAAGGCCAGTCGCGTTTGCATCCAGATCATTGACCTCCGCTGAGCGCAACTATGCGCAGATCGATAGGGAGGCTCTCAGCCTTGTATGGGGAGTGAAGAAGTTTAATCATTACCTGCAGGGCCAAAAATTCACACTTCTGACAGACCATCAGCCGTTGGTATCCATTTTTAACCCTAAGAAGGGTGTTTCAGTGATGACAGCACAGCGTCTCCAGAGATGGTCCCTTTTCCTAGGGGCACATCAATACCAAATAGAATTCAAAGGTACGAAGCAGCATGGCAATGCTGATGGGCTGTCGCGCCTGCCACTACCTGAAGAAGAAACGACGAAAGTTGACCCTGTTGAGTTATTTCATTCGACCATCATCGAGTGTTTACCAGTCACCAATGCAAGTATTGAAAGAGAAACCAGGAATGACCCGACACTGTCCAGAGTCTATGAGGTGACAGTGAAAGGATGGCCAACACGTGGTGATCCTCTGTTACCGGCATTCTCGGCAAGGCGAGACCAGCTGTCCATCTGCCATGGTACTTTGATGTACGGGACAAGAGTGATTATTCCTCCCAAGTTAAGGGAAAGAGTTCTAAAAGAACAGCATGAAGGTCATCTGGGGGGAGTTAAGATGAAAAGTCTTGCTAGGGCTTATGTATGGTGGCCAGGTATTGACCAACAGATAGAGGAGTTGATGAAAAGCTGCGCTGGGTGCCAAAAAGTGCAAAATGCACCTCCGATCGCACCACTACACCCGTGGGAATGGCCTTCAGCCCCATGGCAACACGTACATATTGACTTTGCTGGTCCATTCATGGACTCCATGTTCCTAATTGCGGTGGACGCACATTCCAAATGGCCAGAAGTGATCAAGATGAATACCACTACTTCAGAAAAGACAATTGCGGTGTTAAGAACAATATTCGCAAGGAACGGATTGCCAGAACAGATCTGTTCGGACAACGGACCACAGTTCATGTCGGAAGAATTCCAAAAATTCTTAAAGAAGAATGGGATGAAACATTATACCTCTGCCCCATATCATCCGGCGACAAACGGGTTGGCCGAGAGATTTGTCCAAACATTCAAAAAGGCAATAAAGGCCATGAACGATGACCAGATTCCGCTACAGCACAAGGTGGACAATTTCCTAATGGCGTATCGAAACGCCGCTCATGCAGTGACTAACCAAAGTCCTGCCATGATGTTTTATAACAGGAGGTTGCGGTCCAGGTTGGACTTGTTAAAACCAAATGTGCGGAGGGAAGTGGAAAACAAACAGTTCCGGCATATTAATAACAAGTCCACTCGAAGTTTCGAAGTAGGACAACCAGTGTTGGCAAGGGGCTATGGAAACGAAAAATGGCAGTCCGGAACAATTCGGGCCAGACAAGGACCTCTGATGTACACAGTAGATATTGGTAACAATGTGATAAGGCGTCATGCGGATCAACTGGTAGAATCAAGAGCAAGGGTCGAACCCATGGTTGCGACAGAGACAACTGTGGAAGACGTTAATGAACCTGAAGCATCTACCTCGGCAGGGACTGTACCTGATGATGACGTCCAATACATAGGAAACCAACAAGAAGAGTCACCTCAGCAACAAGAATCAGAGACCACTGAAAGGCGTTATCCAGACCGAATCAGAAGGCCTCCTGAGAGACTGAACCTTTGAACTGTTTATACCTGAAGTTATATATGTACATATGTTATGATGTTATGTTAAATGGGGATATGACTATTAAGCTAAAAAGGGAGGATTGTGGTGTATGTAACCTGTTCCACCTTAAGAGAACTTAAGCCTGTTCCACCTTAAGAGAAGTACTACTTTCTCTGGCTGCTGTATACGTAGTACCGGTGGTGACCACCGGTATATAAGCACTGTGTAGTAAGATTGTATTTCATATAGTCCTGACCTCCAACCAGTAAAGACCTGTTGAACTTTAATCTTGTAGTCTGTGTGTTATTAATTACAACTAGAACACACAGACTTTACACTTTGAAGGGTGAAGGGTCATTCATTTAGCCCTAAAAGCTGCCCATGTACCTTTCAGTAACTATTCAAGGCTTCTGCTGCTTTGCTGTGGTAAACTTGTCTGTTCTTTCCATTGCACCATGCTTCTATTGTCAGCATTGCATCATTCGTGCTATTGCCCCAGTCACCCCAGTATGCAATAGAGTACGCAGTTACTGCTACCTGTCAATCTGACTCTACTCAGCACATTCCAACCTCTCACCTGATTGTGATCGGAAGCTCACCCATAGTGAGAGAATCACATCCATTCTGCCAATTACCAGTTTGCTAGTGCACCAACGTTTTGTGCCACTGAATGCTTTGCATTTTCAGGGGGTTTAATATGTTTCATTACAGAACAGATGATGAGCTGAGTAGAGTGATAATCTGTAAAAAAAAAAGCTTGTAGTGCATTTCCATGCCTGTTAAAAATCCATCACACAGAATATACATTCAAATCCAAATCATGTACTTGACATTATCAGCTGCTTCTCTTATCTAGAGCTTTCCTATTGTGTTCACCACATAGGGTTTCAGACCTTCGTGAGACCGTCCAAATGAACATGTGCAGATCTGTTTTTGTAGGTATTACAGCTGTCAGTCAAAGATAATCACACGTTGAACACATCATTTACATTCTCTGTGTGTTCAGTCGAATCCTACCAGTCGCTGCAGGGAAATCTGACTGAATCTATGTTCTAGGAAGTCGGCAGACACTTCTACTGCATTTCACCAAGGTCTGTCCAGAATGTCGCTGTGCATTCTAGTCACCACAATGTAACAGTGCACTAGGGTATGGCACAATTATACATCAAACTGTTACTTTACTTCAGAGGATATCATCATAGCTAACATCTGGAGCAATATTTATATAGACAGAGCGAGAGATAATGAATAGATACAGCTCCAAATAGAGAGAGTAAAACGGAAATGAAAGTAATCAGAGACAAAATAGGAACAGGAGAAGAAAGGGGAAAAAATATGAATACCTGGATATAAGTTACAGACTGCGGTCTAATCAAAGCAATCAGGTAAGTTATATAAAGTATAATGGGTACCCAGGAGTGAGTTACAGGCTGGAGTCTAATTCAGCATTACACCTGATACTGCAAACCACAGAACTGAAGTCCCAGCTGTTTAGAACCATCATCTGAACACCTGGGATCAGGTGGCTCATTTGAAACTGATGCAGCGTATCCATTCTGTTTGATTATATATGATTAACTATGTGCAACTTAGTTTTGGTTGTTTGATGCAGCCTGTACAGACACCCCTAGCATGACACACGAATGTGCCGACACTTGCTGGGATTTGGCTGCCTCTGGTACCTCGCCCAAGTGGCAATTCTTCACATGTGAATCTAGACATTGAGTGTCGGTGGGGTAGCTGACAATGGGGCCATCACAGCCAAGCCTGATTCTGTCCTCACCTGTTCAGGGACTTTCTGCTTCAGTGGAATCCCAGTGTGAAGTTGGTGGGGTGGACTTGTGCTCAACTCAACCAATCCTGGTGAATTTTCTGGGGTCAGCCTAATTTGAATAATTCCAGCGGGCTCCCAGTGGGATTCCTTTCGGTGCTGGAGATCCTTGTTTCCAGGTGGGATAGGGCCAACTTCCTCTGGGGCAACTGAAGAGTATGTCCAAATTATTTTCAAATTAAACAAATTGCTGGGTTACGGAGCTGCAATCCATCATCCCATGATTGACTGCACTTATTAATGGGCATGTTTAACCGCCATCCCCCCACCCGCTCCCCAACACATGCCACAGAAATAATGGACATCAGGATCATACTGGCGTTCCTTGTGTCCAATGGTTCTATGGTGGAAATTATGAAAAATATGCCATATGATGTCACGCCATCATTATCATGCAATTTGAATTTGCCAGCTAATATTCGGTAGGATGCATTCAATGGCTTTTGTCACTTCCAGTGGAAAATCCTGCAAGTGACGGCAATTGATGGGATTCTGGTTGAGCAGCTCCTCCGCCAATTTCTCTCCCCTGCCCATTTCAGATTGGATAGAATATCAGGGTGATGGTACTATCTACGTTGTATCAGGAAGAATCATTGTACATCAGTCTGCAACGGAAACCTGGCTGATTTTTTTTCTCTCCCTATTTCAGAGCCATTCCAACGAGCTTGAATGAGATCAGCTTTACCAGCAGAGATCGAGGATTAAACTTGGTCTGTATAACTCAGTAGCACGTGGATTCAGGCCTTCACTCACTAGGCCGCTGAAAAAGCTATTTATAGATGTTTATAAATATGCACTGCTGATGCCATTGTCTCATTCCATTACATAGATATAAAAAAGGCACAGAAAATCAATGTGCATGGTTGGAGTTTCGTTAGGAATTTCTTTGTCAGCACAGTCTGTAAATCATTACTTTACAGAATGCAGTCAGCTGAAGAATACAGACTGTTTCTCCTGCAACAGAAGCCTTAACGTGGCTCTCTGATCGGCATCTCTATTCCAGACCAGAGGCTGCTCTCTGCTCTATACAACCAGCTCCTGTTCTCCTTCATCATTATAGGAACACCTTTATTTACAATCGATAAAAAAATTTTTGCTCATCAAAATGAGATGTTAACACTGGAAATGGAGCACTTTTCATTTCACAAACCAAGGGCCACCATTAAGCATTTCCAGGTCAGATACAGAGTAAAGCTCCCTTTGTAATATACCATCAACACCCCAAGGTCAGAGACAGCACAAGTTAATACAGCGTAAAATGCCCTCTACACGGTTGCATCAAACACTCCCTGGTTAGATACAGCACAGGTTAGATGCAGAGCAAAACTCATTTTACACTGTCACATTAGACGATCAGCTACAGCACGGGTTAGATACCGAGTAAAACTCCGTCCACACTGTTAATCCCAGCACTCACAGCTGAATTCTGGGGCACTGACTACTGTATAGGGGGAGATGTACATACACATTGCGCACTTCTAATCCCATTTTCTAAGACCTGTAAAGTATTGAGCATGACCCAATCCTGGGAGACAAAACAATATTCATTAGAGCTGAATATTCTGACAATCTTTGTGCTTAGTCTTCAACTACAGAAATTTACATAAAGCAGAAAATTATGTTTTTACAGGTGTCTTGAATTGAAAACATATGTCAGTATACTCAGTATTGACTTTTCACCTTCAACACTAAAGTTAACAAGCAGTCCTTGGCCATGCATTAATTTTCTGTAACTTTCTGCTGACTCATTCAATTTTCATCAGAGATACATTTTTTAAATTGTTACTTCTTTCATATCCTGAAAGCTTTGACTCTTCCTGGAGCAAGGTCCCACCATACTGGCAGCCCAGTGATGCCTTGGGGATTGTCCATTCTTCACTTGCGAATTGTTCGTTAGTTCAAATGAGACATTAAGCTGAGGTTTTATCTCTCTGTTCAGGTGGGCATTAAGGCCGCATAGTAATATTGAAGAAGGGCAGGAAGTTCTTCCGGTGTTTTGGCCAAAATTCCATCAAAAAACATTAACTGATCATTCATCTTAAAGCTGTTCATGGGGTAATGCTGGTGAAGAATGGTTGTCATGTTTGCTTACATAGCAACAGTTTAACATTCCAAAATTGGCTTCAATGTGTGAAGCTCTTTCAGAAGTTTTGACAAAGTGATGGAGCAAGTGTGTCCAAACTGCAGCCCACAAACCAAATATGGCCCCAGTGCAGACTCTGGGCTCAAACCTGGGTTGCACCTTGTAGCGACAGATGTCTGCCTTGTACTGAAAGACGCCTACCTTGGGGAGATTGGTGGAGCAAATGGATAGGGGCTTCAAAAGGCATCACTCACCTTCTGCAGTCTGCTCTCCTGCAAATCAGTGGAAGTGATGAGCCACAGCCTCATGGAAGTGGTTGTGGTGCAGCGGGAGCATCCCGTGTTGCTTTCTCTCAGGTTGTCAGCACGTCTGTTCCCTCGCCCACCCCCTCAACTAATACCCACAATGGTGAAAGAAAACCAGCTGGGCCAAACTGCTCTGGCAGCAGCAGAAGTGCTGCAGTCTGCAGCTGAGCCCTCGCAGGCTCGAGCACCCAGAGGTCGCTGGCCAAGAGTATTTTAAGGGTCCCCATATGAGCATTCGATAAGGTGCCACATAAAAGGTTGCTACGCAAGGTAAGGGCTCATGGGGTTGGGGGTAATATATGGGCCCAGAAATTCGGGTCTCCACGGGTGAGTACGCACGGGGTACTCACCCGTAGGCCCGATGGAAGTGCCGGTTTCCTGCATGCACTGCGCATGTGTGGGAAACCGGCACTTCCGTTCCTCTGAACGAAGAGGTTCAGAGGTCGAACGCGTGCACGGGGGAGGCTGCGCGTGCGCATCAAACTTCCGTTTTTTTACAGGTTTTCCCGCGAGGGTAAGCCTGCAGAATTTAGAAATATAAAAAGCAGGCGTAAGGCCTGCTTTTTACAAGGTAAGTGGTGAATTAATTAAAATTAAAACATTTTTTCCACAGGTTTATTATTTTTAAATACTTTAAAGCAAGGTAAGTTGATTTTTAGCCCCGTTAGAAAATAAAATTATTTTTTTCAAAAATTTAAATTATTGTTTAAAATAGTTATTTCATGTAATTTATAGTTTATCTAAAAAATGTGATTTAAAAAAAAATGTATTTGAAGGTTTAGTGCTATTTTGGGGCCGTAGTACTTATAAGTCTTACAGCACTTCCTGTCAGACTTATGAATGGAGCATTTCCTGCTCTGATTGGCTGCCCGTGGCCCATGTGATCCCAGGGGACGCATCGAACTAACTGCGCCCCTGTGATACGCAAGCACTGCGCGCCGGCAGCTGGACCAGGCCCCGGCTGGGAATTCCACGGGAGCCCACAGCACAATGGCCGGCGCGCAAGGTAAGTGCAGGTCGGAGGCTTGCACCCGCGGGAAGCCCCCGACCCCAATTTCTGGGCCATTAGCTTGGATAGAGGATTGGTTAATGGACAGAAAACAGAGAGTAGGGATAAACGGGTCATTTTCAGGTTGGCAGGCTTTAACTAGTGGGGTGCCGCAAGGATCAGTGCTTGGGCCTCAGCTATTTACAATCTATATTAATAAACAACAACTTGTATTTATATAGCACCTTTAACATAGTAACAGGAGTATTAGAAGACAATAAATTTGACACCAAGCCACGTAAGGAGATATTAGGACAGGTGACCAAAAGTTTGGTCAAAGAGGTAGGTTTTAAGGAGTGTCTTAAAGGAGGAAAGAGAGGTAGAGAGGCAGAGAGATTTAGGAAGGGAATTCCAGAGCTTAAGGCTTAGGCAACAGAAGGCACGGCCACCAATGGTTGAGCGATTATAATCAGGGATGCTCAAGAGGGCAGAATTAGAGGAGTGCAGATACCTAGTGTCGGTGCAGGCTCGATGGGCTGAAATGGCCTCTATCTGCACTGTGGGGATTCTGTGTGTGGGATTCTGTGTGTGAAAGAGATTACAGAGGTAGGGAGGGAACGAGGCCATGGAGGGATTTGAAAACAAGGATGAGAATTTTGAAATTGAGGCATTGCTTAACTGGGAGCCAATGTAGGTCAGCGAGCACAGGGGTGATGGGTGTACGGAACTTGGTGCGAGTTAGGACATGGGCAGCTGAGTTTTGAATCATCTCAAGTTTACATAGGGTGGAATGTGGGAGTCCAGTCAGGAGTGCGTTAGAATAGTCAAGTCTAGAGGTAACAAAGGCATGGATGAGGGTTTCAGCAGCGGATGAGCTGAGGCAAGTGCGGAGATGGGCAATGTTACAGAGGTGGAAATAGGTGGTCTTAGTTATGCTGTGGATATGTGGTCAGAAGCTCATTTCAGGGTCAAATATGACACCAAGGTTGTGAACAGTGTGGTTCAGCCTCAGACAGATGTTAGGGAGAGGGAAAGAGTCAGTGGCTAGGGAACGGAGTTTGTGGCGGGGACCGAAAACAATGGCTTTAGTCTTCCCAATATTTAATTGGAGAAAATTTCTGCTTACCCAGAACTGGATTTCAGACAAGCAGTTTGACAATTTAGAGACCGTGCAGGGGTCGAGAGAAATGGTGATGCGGTAGAGCTGGGTGTCATCAGTGTGCATGTGGAAACTGACCATCTCATTACCATCTCCTTTTGCCTTGTACCATCTCTTAAGGTCTCTTAATCTCTCCTGCCTTCCATCCTATCACAGACCTTCCGTTTTGTTCTTTCCTCCCCTCCCCCCTTTCTCTGCCCCTGCACTTGCTTAAAAACCTGTTCGATCTCCACCTTTTTCCAGTTCTGATGAAGGGTCATCGACCTGAAACATTAACTCTGTTTCTCTCTCCACAGATGCTGCCTGACCTGAGTATTTCCAGAATTTTCTGTTTTTATTTCAGATTTCCAGCATCCGCAGTATTTTGCTTTTGTGGAAACTGACGCTGTGTTTTCGGATGATGTCACCAAGGGGCAACATGTAGATGAGAAATAGGAGCAGGGCCGAGGATAGAGCCTTAGGGGACACCAGAGGTAATGACTGAGATGAAGGGACCGAGTGCAATGCATCCAGGTTTGCTGATGATACAAAGCTAGGTGGGAAAGTAAGCTGTGAGGAGGACACAAAGAGCCTGCAAAGGGATAGAGACAGGTTAAGTGAATGGGCATTAAGGTGGCAGATGGAGTATAATGTGGGGAAATGTGAGGTTATTCACTTTGGTGGGAAGAATAGAAAAACAGAATATTTTTTAAATGGTGAGAAACTATTAAATGTTGGTGTTCAGAGAATTTTAGGTGTCCTCGTACAGGAAACACAAAAATTTAGCATGCATGTACAGAAAGCAATTAGGAAGGCAAATGGTATGTTGGCCTTTATTGCAAGGGGGCTGGAGTACAAGAGTAAGGAAGTCTTGCTACAATTGTACAGGGCTTTGGTGAGACCACACCTGAAGAACTGTGCACTGTTTTGGTCTCCTTATGAGAAATGACATTCATGCTTTAGAGGCAGTGCAACTAAGGTTCACTAGATTGATCTCTGGGATGAGACGGTTGTCCTATGAGGAGAGATTGAGTATATTGGACCTATACTCTCTGGAGTTTAGAAGAATGAGAGGTGATCTCATTGAAACATACAAGATTCTGAGGGCTATTGATAGGGTAGATGCTGAGAGGTTGTTTCCCCTGGCTGAAGAGTCTAGAACTAGGGGGCATAGTCTCAGGATAAGGGGTAGGCCATTTAAGACCGAGATGAGGAGGAAATTTCTTCACTCAGTGGGTTGTGAATCTTTGGAATTCTCTGCCCCAGAGGGCTGTGGGTGCTGAGTCATTGGGCTCGATTTTAATGGCCCTGAGGAGGCGGGTTTGGAGGCGGGCCGGCAGCGAAAATTGGAAAAATTGCCGGTTGGCTGCAAACCCGCCCCCCCGCTAATTTCATAAGTGTTGGGTCAACTGCTCCCGAATTGACCTGACAGCAAACGGCGGGACAGGCAGTTAAGGCAGTTAACAGCCTGTTAACTGCCTTGCTAATCCTATTTTAACATGCAATTCCAATTTTGTTGATTTTGGCTCATGTTTCCCGTCTTCCGAGAAACACGCCAGCTGCAATGAGTCGGGTTTCTCGAGGACATGATTTGTTGTCAATTGCTGCAGCCGCTTAAAAGCGTTCCTGCAACATGGCTGACATTCAAATGCCACACTTTGTTGTTGGAGGTTTGGGATAAGATTTTGCAACTCTACTGATCTTGTGACTGTTCAAGCTGGCACCCATCTGCAGTGTGACCTGATTGGAATAATTTCAGGCCACTTTGAGTGTGTGCTTGCAAGCTTCTTGCTTCAACTGAAATCTATAGCAATGGGATGGGAACCATTTATATCCTCTCATCCTGGTCATCAGATTCGGAGGAAGAGCAGCCGTGGCAGCACCACAACCAGCCACAACAGCAGCATCAGCACCAGGAGCGCCAACCTCCTCCTCACCACCTGATGCTGCACAGGGTGGAGGGCATCAGCGCAGGGCTGTACTGTGGTGTATGTGCCTTTAAGAGCCCCTGTGTACTGTAATGCCGGTAGTGGCCACTCGGGCTATATAAGCCTGTATAGTGTCTTGTATCATTTAGTTCACCTCCAGACTTTGTTCAGTAAACACCTGTTAAACCAACTCCTGCATTCCGTGTCTCCATTAACACACGGATACAACAGTGGCGACGAATTGGAAACGGACTTACCTGCAATTCGGCAGCACCTCAAGGAGATCGATTCCTCAGACGAAGGTCGAAGAAAAAAAAAGAAAAAACTGTGGTTTCACCAGCTAGCCGGGCTGGTGGCAGGTACTGCAATAATCCTTCCTGGGCGGCGGGCTGGGGCTCGATTGGCTGGCTCTGCAGCGAGGCCAAGCAGCGAAGGCGGAGGCAAACAGAGACGGAGGGTGGAGCACTCGGGAGACGGCCAGCGCTGCAAAGCAGGTCGGCGGTCGGACCAAGCAGAGGGAGGGAAAAGTCCCAGAGAGTCCGGCGGGAACGAGTCTCCAACTATTAAAAATATCTGTATAAATAAAAACCGCGGAGAACAGCGTTGTCAGCAGCGGCAGCGGCGGGAAAGTGCAGGAGGCGCCATTTTTTCTCGGCAGGGAAGAAAGGAAAGCGCGGGAGGCGCCATTTTTTTTCAGGATGCCTAAGACTGGCAATATTACTGCTTTCGATAGTGATGTAGAGGATTGGACCACATATGTGGAAAGAGTGGCGGTATATTGCACAGCGAATGAAATAGAGGATGATAAAAAGGCATCGGTACTTCTAAATCTAATGGGCGCAAGGACATACGGGCTGTTACGAAACTTAATCACTCCAGCCAAACCGATGGACAAGAATTTTAAAGAGATTGTTGATACCCTACAGGAGCACTTAAACCCAACACCGCTGCTGATAGCAGAACGATTCAAATTCTTCAGGAGGAAACAGCACAAGAATGAAAGTAACGCTGATTACCTCACTGAATTAAGAAAGCTGTCAAAGCACTGCCAATTCGGGGCAGGACTGGCAGATTCTCTTCGAGACAAATTCGTCTGCGATTCCCTAAGTGAAGGAACACAGGAAAGGCTACTTTCTGAGAAAGATTTAACACTGGACAAGGCTTTCAGTGTGACTGTATCATACAAAGCAGCAGCAAGAGGAGCTGCACAGATACAGCAAAAGCCACAGGACTTCGGCACCCATGAAATGACACAGGGTTTCGAGAGATGTTATCGCTGTGGCAGATCCACCCATGACCAGAGGGACTGCTGGTTCAAGGACAAAGCATGCAGGCAATGCGGAAAGATGGGACACATTGCATGTGTATGCCGATCGGGAAACAAAAAATCCACTGATAGAAAAAAAAGCAATAAGGAAAGGTACAGAAAGGTACAAATGATGACGGACAGTAGCTCCAAAGACCAGAAGAGCGATAGCGACTCCGGAAACAAGAGACTAAGCTGTCTCAAATTACATAATGTAATTGCCAAAAAAGATTACCAGACCGTTTGGGTTACCCTCACGATAGCGGGGTCCCCAGTTAAAATGGAGCTAGATACAGGATCAGCTCTGACCGCCGTAAGTCGACGGGATTACGAGCGGCTATTTCCGCATATACCTTTGAAAGACACATCCATTATCTTGAAAACATATACGGGGCAGAAAGTATACCCCAGAGGGAAAATAAGGGTGCCTGTTGTATACAACGGCAAGGAAATACAGAAGTTGTATTTATACGTTCTGCAAGATGGTGGTCCACCGCTGTTGGGACGTGAATGGATCAGGAAGATACGTTTAGACTGGCACTCCATTCAGGCACTGACGGTGACCAGTAAGAAAAAAAATGATGATGACGTCATACCTGAACGATTAAAAGACATCTTGGCCAACGCCAAAGAAGTGTTTCAACAGGAACTAGGAACCTTGAAAGGCGTCACCGCCTCAATAAAAGTGGAAGATGCGGCAATTCCCAAGTTTTTTAAGGCAAGGCCGGTGCCATACGCAATTCGTCCAGCAGTCGAGGCAGAGCTGGAGAATTTGGAAAAGGCAGGCGTGTTATCCAAGATAGATTGGAGCGAGTGGGCAACACCCATCATCCCGGTCATGAAGAAAACGTTGAATAATGATAAAGCTGAAGAACAGAGAAAAATTCGCATCTGTGGGGACTTCAAGGTGACTGTAAGCCCGGTCCTTCACATGGTACAGTATCCTCTTCCGAGGATAGAAGATATTTTCGCCTCACTATCCGGAGGGAAACGTTTCACCAAAATTGACTTGGCACAGGCATATCTACAGATGGAGGTTGAGGAGGCCTCTAAAAAGTATCTTACGATAAACACACACAAAGGCCTGTACCAGTACAATCGACTGGTTTTCAGAGTAGCATCAGCTCCAGCTATCTGGCAAAGAGCTATGGAGCAAGTCCTGCAAGGGATTCCGGGGACTCAATGCTACCTAGACGACATCCTTGTAACAGGAGAAAATGACAACGAGCACCTTGCCAATTTGGAGCAGGTGCTCACTAGGCTGAGAGAACGGGGCCTATGAGCAAATCGCCCCAAGTGCGAATTTTTCCAGAAACAAATATCATATTGTGGCCACATAATTAACGAAGAAGGGTTGCATAAGTCACCTGAAAAAATTGAAGCGGTCATAAAAGCCCCAGCATCTGAAAATGTCTCACAATTAAGGTCGTTCCTGGGATTGATAAATTACTATCATAAATTTTTACCGAACTTGTCAACTGTTCTGCACCCTCTTAACGAACTGCTACAAACGGGACTAAATTGGAAATGGAGCGAAGACTGTAAACGTGCCTTCCATAAATGCAAAGGCTTGATCACGTCCAAGGAAGTGTTGGCTCATTACAACCCATCACTGCCAATCAGACTGGCGTGCTATGCATCCCCTTACGGCGTAGGAGCGGTATTATCGCATAGATTCCCTGATGGCTCGGAGCGGCCGATAGCTTTTGCGTCATGCTCATTGAACTCAGCTGAGCATAACTATGCCCAGGTCGACAGGGAAGCACTCAGCCTGGTATGGGGAGTGAAGAAATTCAACCATTACCTACACGGACAAAAATTTACCTTGTTGACTGACCATCAACCCCTCGTCTCCATATTCAACCCTAAAAAGGCCGTTCCCATTATGACAGCGCAAAGGCTACAGAGGTGGTCCCTTTTCCTAGGGGCACACCAATGTGACATAGAATACAAAGGATCAAAACAGCATGGAAATGCTGACGGTTTATCGCGTCTACCGTTGCCAACGGTAGAAGAGGCAGCTACAGTGGACCCAGTGGAGATGTTCCACTCAACCATAGTGGAATGTCTACCAGTAACAAATTCTACCATTGAAAAGGAAACGAGAAATGACCCGACTCTCTCACGAGTCTACGATTTAACGGTGAAGGGATGGCCAGCACATGGCGAACCATTGTTGCCAGCATTCTCGCAAAGAAGAGAACAGCTGTCAGTGTGCCGAGGAACCTTGATGTGTGGATCCAGAGTGGTGATTCCACCCAGACTCCAGGATAAAGTGCTAAAGGAGCTTCACGAGGGACATCTGGGTGGAGTGAAAATGAAGAACCTAGCCAGAGCGTTTGTGTGGTGGCCAGGTATCGATGGAGACATCGAAGAAATGACCAAGTGCTGTCTAGGATGCCAGAAGGTCCAAAACGCCCCACCACAAGCCCCTCTACATCCATGGGAGTGGCCCTCCTCTCCATGGCAAAGGGTACACATCGACTTTGCTGGCCCATTTATGGACTCAATGGCCTAGAAATTCAGTTGCGTTCGCCAGCCGTTAGCGCCATAAGAGGAGTAGATCTCGAGCGCTAGGCACTTAGCGGCCGGGCGCAGAATGATCTGCGCCTACGCCCAACTTCAGTTGACATTTAGCGCCGGCGCAAAGTCTTTGCGCGCGCTCAGCTGCGCGCGCAACTTATGACATCATTTCGTCGTGCAACGCCGTTTGTGCGCCCCAAACCGGAACTTCAGTGGCACCCGCCCAATGTGGGCGTGGGGCTGTTAAGAACTGTGAAGTGGAACGCAGCAGAGGCCCTGCGGGCCTCGGGGAGCGCCAATTAAAGGGCACGTAGACTGAAATATAAAGGCCAGCCATTTTGCTGCAATGACTTTAGTGCTACGGATTTCTGGACAGAGACCAAGGAAGAGACCTTACTGATTTGGGCCAACATAGAAGAGGTATTTTTGGCTTCTGGCCAGAGCTTGTAAATTTGACTCATTGTGATTTCACTGTTTGCAAGTATATTATGGGGGCTGCATGGGGTTCCAACCCTCAGTTCCAGCATTATGTGCGAAGGGCTCGCAGACGCTGTGTGAGAGGGGCAGCCATGCCTAGACGCAGAGGGGCCATCAGGCGTCGGCAATGTAGGCCTTACCCACTCAGGGAATACCGCCAGCAGGTGTCCTATCTCACCATGACTGCCGCGCATTGTGTTAAGAGGCTGCGCTTCAGAAGGGAGGTGGTTGCAGAGATCTGCCAGCTGCTTCACAGAGATCTGTGTCCACAGCTGATGTGCAGGACGTCTCTGTCGGTGGAAGTGAAGGTCACGGTGGCTCTGAACTTTTATGCAAGCGGCTCCTTCCAAGCCGCTGCTGGGGACAAAGCGAACATCTCCCAGTTCGCCGTGCATCGCTGCATCCGGCAGGTCACCGATGCCCTTTTCACAAGGAGACACCAATTCATCTCCTTCCCCATGACCCTAGAGAGGCAGGAGCAGCGTGCAGTCGGATTTGCGAGGATCGCCGATTTCCCCATGGTGCAGGGCGCCATTGACTGCACGCATGTGGCTATGCGGGCACCTATCGACAATGCCGAGGATTACCGCAACCGGAAGGGCTACCATTCCCTCAATGTACAGCTGGTGTGTGACCACAGGCAGCGCATCCTAGCTGTCAATGCCTGCTTTCCAGGCAGCAGCCACGATGCATTTATCCTGCGCCAGACTACTGTGGCTGACATGTTCCAGGCACAGCCTCCCCCAAGAGGATGGCTTATCGGGGACAAAGGCTATCCTTTGTGTACATGGCTCATGACCCCGCTCCGCGCGCCCAGGACCCCTGCTGAGGAGGCATACAACGAAAGCCATCAAGGCACAAGGAACATCATAGAGCAAACGATTGGCGTCCTCAAGCAACGGTGCCGCTGCCTGGATCGCTCCGGGGGATCTCTGCAGTATTCGCCGGATAGAGTCCCCCAGTTCGTCGTCGTTTGCTGCATGCTGCACAACCTGGCTATCCGCAGGACTCAGGCACTGCCACCTCACGTTGGACCATCACCTCAGGAGGACGAGCAGGAGGACCATGAGGAGGAGGAGGAGGAGGAGTACCAGCCCAGGAGGGAGCCACAAGGTCCAAGGGCCGTCCGTCGGCGGCTTATTGAATGACACTTCTAGGCCCCCTGTCAGGGAATGGCTTGTGGCAATGAAGGCACATGAATGCAGCCGCTCCGCAAGCCCTCAGCCGGTTAACGCAACAACCACTTGAAACATCACACATGGACAAGCTGAATAAATAAAAAGCTTTATTGAACAAACTCAGGGCCCTTCCCACATGAAACCCAAAAACAGACAACACCCCCAAAAAACAGTCAAAAACATATCTCACTCCCACAACCTGGGGAGGAATAACAAAACTTGTCCATCCAAATGGCCTTCATCCTCGGCCTTACCAAAAGAACCCCCCCCATAGAGAACACAACCACCCCCATATAAAAAAACAATGGCCTTCATCCTCGGCCTTACCAAGATAAAGCCCCCATAGAGAACACAAACACCCCCATATAAAAAAACATTTGGCAACACACTCTACTTTGTGTGCCGAGAGGGCGAGTCCTTGTCCAGGCTTTTCCGGCCCCTGGCCGACCTGCTGCTCCGCCTCAACCTGGGCCCTGTGGGTGTTGCAAGGCTGGGGGAAGGCTCCTGAGGGGCACATTGCGTGACGGCAGATGCCCTTGGGGGTCGGCCTAGACGAGCTCCAGCCCTCGAGGGGCCGGCTGCTGACTGCTGCAGCTGTGGCTGGGCAGCATCAGTCTCTCCAGCAGCTCGTCGCAGCTTTGCTGGGGGAGTGGCAGTGGCGGCTGCAGCAATGGGGGCAAGCTGGCTGATGCCAGGCGCTCGCTGGTCGCCAGAGACACTGGCACTCGGCCGGGCTGGCACTGCAGCAAGCGCAGCAATCTGGTGAAGGCCAGACCGCTGTGCTGCAGCAGCGCGGCGGGTGCCCTGGCGATGCGTGCGTGACACAGCGAGTGTGGCAGCAGTGAGTGCCCGTACTGCCCTGGTCTGTGCCCGCATCAGACCAGCCAGTGACTGCACGGCACCACTGATCAACTCTCCACTCGCTGCCTGTGCTGCCCTGAATTCGGCCTGACTCGCGTCCTGTGCTGCCCTGAATTCGGCCCGACTCACGTCCTGTGATGCCCCGAATTGTTCGAGACCCCTGGCCTGTGCTGCCGCGAGTTGTTCGAAACCCCTGGCCTGTGAGGCCCCGAAATCGGACACACTATGAGCCAGGGACTCAATGGCCTCAGGCAACCGTGCCACAACCCCCATGAACTCGGTGTGCCGACGATCCGAGTCCGCGGACATTTGATCAAGGAGGCGCACCTCCTGGGCGAGGACCGTCTCCGGACTGGAGGCCGGACTCTCCCTCTGGGGAGAAGGCCGCCGAGCTGCCCGACCCTTCCCGCGTGGCTGGACGCCACTGGGCCCAGCAACTGCACTCCCCTGCAACACTTCCTCCCTCTGCGGAGAAGGCCGCCGAGCTGGCCGTCCCTTCCCGCGTGGCAGGATGCCACTGGGCACAGGAGCTACACTCCCCTGCAACACTTCCCCCCTCTGGGGAGAAGGCAGCCGTGCTGCCCGACCCTTCCCGCGTGGCTGGACGCCACTGGGCACAGGAGCTACACCCCCCTGCAACACTTCCCCCTGGCTCTCCTCCAGGCAAGACGTGTCCCCTCCATTGCCATCCCCTGGCGCGGATGAGGGTTCCCCCGATGTGCCGCCTTCCTCTTGCTCCTCCTCGTCCTCCTCTTCCGAGGGACTGACACTCGCAGCTTCAGGGACCTCCTCCTCACCAGCTGAAAGCAGGAAGGCACAAGAGTAGCTTTAGAGTGAGGACAGGGCGTCAGTGAGGGAGGCATGAGTGGTGGCATTCTGCGCATTGGTCGGACAGTGGCAAAGGATGTAGATCTGAAGCGCAAGGGGAACGAGAGAGGTCCAAACGGTCATGTCCTTACCATTGGGGCCCAGCACAGGGTCGGCATCTCCAATTGCAACGGGGCCAATCACCCGGGCACCCATGAGTCGACCCACGCGCTCCTCCAGGTCACTGAGCTGCTGGAACTGGGCACGGCCTCCCCCGGTGACAGTCTGGCTCTTCAGATTCTGGGCCAGCTTGGCCTGCAAGAGAAAGGACGGCCTCTAAGTACAGTGTGGTGCCCTGTTGTTGTGTGCACTGCCTCCCATGGTCGAATAGCTTGGCCAGTGTGGTGCCCTGTTGTTGTGTGCACTGCCTCCCATGGTCGAATAGCTTGGCCAGTGTGGTGCCCTGTTGTTGTGTGCACTGCCTCCCATGGTCAAATAGCTTGGCCAGTGTGTAAAGTGCAGAAAGTGCAATTGATGTTCATGCCAGTGCCATAGCTGCTGGATGAGGGCTGGCCATTAGGCCTTTGAGGTCCCTTTGCCCATAATGTGAGGTGCACATGCAAGGATGAGGAGGACACTGGAAAGGGTTCTCACCCTGACCAACCGAGTGAGGTCGTTAAACTTTTTCCGGCATTGGTCACCAGTCCTGGGGACATCGCTGTTGGCTGTGACCCTCTGGGCGATTTCCCTCCAGGCTCTCCTGTACACCCTCTTGGGAGGCTTCTTGCCACTGTCCGGGAACAAGATATGGCTTCTGTTCTCCAAAGCCCTAACCAGCACCTTTAAATCATGGGCAGAGAAGCGCTGCGCTCGCTCACGGGCCCTCTGCATCCTTGCTGGCGCTATTTCTCTCCAGCAGCAGTGTTTAGGCCTAGCTGGAGGGCTGCAGTATCCAGGGCATGGCAGCAGACCAAGTCGACCCTTCCCCCTTTAAGAGCTGGCCGGCGCCAGGGTGTCTGCTGTCAATCAAAACATGACCGCACCTGCGCTGCGCCCGGCCTCGGCGGTATCAGTCTGCACCGCCGGCTTAGCGCCTAAAGATAGGCGTGCAACGCCAGTTTTAGCGCTCGAGCAAACTCCTTGGCTAAAGCTACTGAATATCGGCGAAGTGGCCTCCACTTTCCGGCGGGCGCAAACTTTAGCGGCCGCCCGACTTTACCGCCCCAAAAGTGGCTATACTGAATTTCTAGGCCAATGTTCTTAATCGCGGTTGATGCACACTCCAAGTGGCCGGAGGTAATAAAGATGTCCTCCACCACCACGGAAAAAACCATCACAGTATTAAGGACCATATTTGCCAGGAATGGGCTGCCTGAACAGATCTGTTCTGATAATGGAACGCAATTTGTGTCCGAAGAATTCAGGAAGTTCTTAAAAAACAATGGGGTTAAGCACTACACGTCCGCCCCATACCATCCCGCCACCAATGGATTGGCTGAAAGGTTTGTCCAGACCTTCAAGAAGGCCATAAAGGCCATGGGTAATGAAGACATAAATCTACAGCATAAGGTAGATAACATCTTGTTTGCATACAGGAATGCAACACATGTGGTTAAAAACCAAACTCCCGCCATGATGTTTTTCAATAGAAGACTAAGATGCCGGTTGGATTTGATCAAGCCAAACATCAGAAGGGACGTAGAGAACCGGCAATTTCAAGGCATGAATGAAAGGCCAACTAGAACCTTCCAGATAGGTCAACAAGTTTTGGCCCGGGACTACCGTACCGAGAAATGGCAGCCTGGAACTATTTGCACACGTCTAGGACCGCTGATGTATACCGTGGACATTGGAGAAAGCATAATAAGGCGCCATGCTGACCAGATCATAGAATCATCCGAAAAGGGACAACCTACACCACAACTCTATACGCCTAATGATGAAGCAGAGATACCCATAGTATCTACCTCCAATCCGGTGATACTGGAACCAGATGAACCCGACACTGGCATTCAAGCCGAATCGACCTTGCCAAAAGAACCTACTACACCACCGAAAACTACTACACCACCGAGGCGTTATCCGGACCGAGTCAGGAAGCCTCCAGAGAGACTGACTTATAATTGATTAACTGCAGCAAATGTGTAGATTATTGTTCTTGTAAACATGTTAATTAATGATTACTTAAAATGTTATGTACCGGTTGTCTAAAAGGGGAGGAATTGTGGTGTATGTGCCTTTAAGAGCCCCTTTGTACTGTAATGCCGGTAGTGGCCACTCAGGCTATATAAGCCTGTATAGTGTCTTGTATCTTTTAGTTCACCTCCAGACTTTGTTCAGTAAACACCTGTTAAACCAACTCCTGCCTTCCGTGTCTCCATTAACACACGGATACAACATGTACTTTGCCGCAGGAGATACCCCCAACACAGGGTTTACAGGCAGAGGATCAACTTCCTCAGCATGACTGAGCAGCAGTGCCAAAGGAGGCTGAGACTTTCGAGAGATGTAGTCGCTGACATTTGCGCAATGCTGCACCAACGCCTGGGAGCCCAGAGGAGCTTGTGGACACTCCTTACCAGTGGCTGTCAAAGTCACCACCACATTCAACTTCTTTGCTCTGGGCTCCTTCCAGGGATCAGCGGCATCTCCCAGTCAGCTGCACACACATGCATCACGCAGGTCACCGATGCCCTCTTTGTAAAGATACACAATTACATCCACTTCTCCACAGATGAAGCAAGTGTGACCGTGCGTGCGGTTGGCTTTGCCAATATGGCAGGCTTGCCAATGGTGCAGGGCATCATAGGCTGCACACAGGTAGCCATTAGGGCCCCCTATCACATCCCAGCTGTACTTGTCAACCGCAAGGGCTTCCACTCCCTGAACATCCAGCTGGTGTCTAACCACAGGAAGGTCATCATGCATGTTTGCACTCTAAGTACCCTGGCAGTTGCCATGACTCCTTCATCCTATGCCAGTCTACTGTGCCTCAGCTCTTCCATCCACCCACCCAACTTTCCATATGGCTACTTGGCGACAAGGGCTATCCCCTGAAAAAGTGGCTTATGACACCGATGAGGCCATCAAACGATGCTGAGGAGCGCTACAATCTGTGTCACTTATCCACCAGAAGTATCATCGAGCAAACCATCGGCTTGCTCAAAATGCGCTTCTGATGCCTGGACAGATCTGGTGGAGCCCTACTATATGCACCAGCCAGGGTATCCAGAATCAACTTGGCCTGCTGTGACATGCAAAACATGGCACAGCAGCGCGGCTTAGTGCTGCTGGACGAAGAAGTGGCTCAGCACACACACTCCTCGGAAGAGGAAGTGGAGGAGAATGAGGAGGAGGACGGTGAGTCACGCGTTGCGGGACTGGATGTGGCCAATGCAGCCGCACGCGACCACATTGCTGGCCATCTGGCAAGGGAAGCACTCGTTCATGCCAGATTCGCGTAAGGTTATGCTTCAAACATGGGTGGCAGGCAGATGGAGATGAATATAAGGCCGACATTCTCAAAACCTCATGCATCATCTGTCCAATAAATGGTGATTTCTGCTCATTCTCACCACCATCATTATAAATGGAATTAGCCCTGAGCCCTCACTCTTGAACTTCCATTTCCCAGAACACATAGGCCAGAACCTCAACTCTTTGCCATCACCTTTGTTTAATTACATCACAAAAGGATGACACTCGATATTTAACAACACTATAAAACACACAAGCGACTGCCCTTGTGACTATTTGTGCTTTAACTTCCTCTTACACGTGCTCCTACGTAGTGCTTCCCCTGTGGCTTCAGCAGAAGTAGAGGTTCACCTTGCTCACTTTGGTGCTGCGCCCACTTCGACGCCTTTGGCAGGCGTCCTCTGGGTTTGGGAGTCTGTGAGGGCTCCTCCACAGTCTGCTCTTCCTGCGGTTGTGCAAGGGCTGAGATGGCCATCTCAGTTGGGTGAGGAACCTGGGGCTCTGACCGAGGGCTCCGCAGTGGCATGGGAGTGTGAGCACATGGAGAGGAGCCCACACTTCCTTGTTGTCTGCCACCAACATCCCTCTCATGGGTCATATGCAAGTGGCTGGAGAGCAATCTGCTGCACCTCAGTGGGGCCAGGAAGACCCATCTCAGTACTGACAGTCCTCATAACGGGGACGTCCATGTACTTCTGGTGTCCCTCCTCAATAGATGTCCATCTATCCTCCATAGCAGTCCATCTATTTAGAAGAGTCACCCTGCTCTGTTGAGTGTGGCGACTTACGTCCTCCAAGGAGATTGCTACCCTCTCCATGGCGGCACGTTCCTGTGCCATTGCCTTCACAAAGGCAGTGCTCATGTTAGAGATGGACTCCTCCATTCTCTCCACACTTGCGTTACCCTGGGGGTGTAAGCATCAGCGCAGGCCTCAAGGATCTTTTGTATCGGACATTTTGTATGATTGTCACTGCCGATTGACCAGCAGCCTGTTTGGAGAAGATGGGAGGGGCCCAGGTGTTCGTGATGAACAGGAGATTCCAGCCAGGCCTATAAACTGATTACGGGAGAATGTCTGAGTAGACAGAGTTCTCTGGGAAACAATGGGCCCGGGTAGGTGACTCATACAGTAACGGGCAGAGGATGGAAGGCCATTGTAAATTAATGAGAAACCACTTAACCCAGGATCGGGTGAGAAGTGCAGCCGATAGCCCCGAAAGGCGGGAAACCAGACAAAGAAGGGTGATTAAAAAGACATCACTGCAATACACAGACCTTAATGAACTTTTAGGGTATAAGAGAAGGCAGCTTTGGCCATTCTCGCTCTCTCTCACTTGCTCTCGGCTTCGCATGCCCTCATCGCTGAACCAAGAACCAAGCACTCCATCCGAGACGAAGAGAAGAAACCACCACGAGCGACAAGAGCCTCGCCTTGCTCTTCGACTGTAGGAATGAACCTCAAAACTGGGACTTGGATACTGCATCGGCGATACGGAACCAGGAGACACGTTCTACACAGGGGAGCAGCGAGCAAGAAAACGGACAATCGGGGTGAGCATTATCCAAGCCCACGCATCCTTAAGACCACCGGTACTGTGTGAGGTGGTGTTGTGTGTCCCAACCAATCCAGAGGGGCTTAGTGGGGAGGTTCTGTGTGTATTATATAGTGTATGGGTTTGTGGGACAAGTCCATGTTATACTCTGTATAGCAACACAGTGTAATTTTAGGCATCTTAATAGAAACATAGAAGATAGGAGCAGGAGTAGGCCATTCAGCCCCTCGAGCCTACTCCGCCATTCAATGAGATCATGGCTGATCATCCAAACACAGTACCCTGTCCCTGCCTTCTCCCCATATCCCTTGATCCCTTTAGCCTTAAGAAATATATCTAACTCCTTCTTGAATATATTTAATGAATTGGCCTCAACTGCCTTCTGTGGTAGAGAATTCCACAGGTTCACCACTCTCTGGGTGAAGAAATTCCTCCTAATTCCTGTCCTAAATGGCTTACCCCTTATCCTTAGACTGTGACCCCTGGTTCTGGACTCCCCCGTCATCGGGAACATCCTTCCTGCATCTAGTCTGTCTAGTCCTGTTAGAATTTTATAAGTTTCAATGAGATCCCCTCTCATTCTTCTAAAGTCCAGCGAGTATAAGCCCAGTCGACCCAATCTCTCCTCATACGTCATTCCTGCCATCCCAGGTATCAGTCTGGTGAATTTTTGTTGCACTCCCTCCATGGCAAGAACATCCTTCCTCAGATAAGGCGACCAAAGCTGCACACAATACTCAAGGTGTGGTCTCACCAAGGTCCTGTACAACTGCAGCAAAACATCCTTGTTCCTGTACTTGAACCCTCTCACTACAAAGGCCAACATACCATTTGCCTTCTTAACCGCCTGCTGCACCTGCATGCTTACCTTCAGCGACTGGTGCACAAGGACACGCAGGTCTCGTTGCACTTCCCCTTCTCCCAATCTATTGCCGTTCAGATAATAATCTGCCTTCCTGTTTTTGACACCAAAGTGGATAACCTCGCATTTATTCACATTATACTGCATCTGCCATGCATCTGCCCAATCACCCAACCTGTCCAAATCACACTGGAGTTTCTCGGCATACTCCTCACAGCACACACGCCCACCCAGCTTTGTGTCGTCTGCAAACTTGGAGATATTACATCTAGTTCCCTCGTCTAGATCATTAATATATATTGTGAATAGCTGGGGCCCTAGGACCGATCCCTGCAATACCCCACTAGTCACTGCCTGCCATTCGGAAAAAGACTTGTTTATTCCAACTCTTTGCTTCCTGTCTGCCAACCAGTTCTCTATCCAAGTCAGTCCCTTGCCCCCAATCCCATGTGCTTTAACTTTACACGCTAATCTCTTATGCGGGACCTTATCGAAAGTCTTCTGAAAGTCCAAATACACCACATCCACTGGTTCTCCCTTATCTATTCTACCAGTTACATCCTCAAAAAATTCCAGTAGATTAGTCAAGCACGATTTACCTTTGCTAATCTATGTTGACTTTGTCCGATCCTGTCACTGTTTTCCAAGTGCTCTGCTATTACATCTTTTATAATGGACTCTAGCATTTTCCCCACTACCGATGTCAGGCTTACCAGTCTATAATTCCCCGTTTTCTCTCTACCAACTTTTTTGAATAGTGGGGTAACATTAGCTACCCTCCAATCCATGGGAACTGTTCCAGAGTCTATAGAGTTTTGGAAAATGACCAGCAATACATCTACTATTTCTAGGGCCACTTCCTTAATACAAGACAGGGGCCTGTTCGACAGGCCAAGTTGTATTGTTGTACTGTTTGTTTTACGCCACCAGTCATTTTACGTACTGGAGGTGGGTGTGTGTGTTAACCTCATTAAACACCATTTGGTTGAGTCCGAAAAGCTTGTCTGTGTTCCAATCCTGTTCAGCATAATTCCTATCGTCTAGAACTAAGTAAGAGAGGTGATTCGAACCACCAAGGCAAACCACCTACAGAGGCAAACCCTGTCAGAGACTCCTGCACTTGTTCCTGAAGTTCCAGCACTGCTCTCTTTCTGGATGGCCCCAGAGGCACTGCGTCTACATGCAGCTGAGCTGAGCTAGGAGAGTCCTGCAACCTTCGGCGAGGACTCTCCACTGCTCTCCCTGTCTCCACCATCTGCTGATGCTCACTTGTGAGCTGTGATACACCAGGTGACAACACTGCTCTATGTCGCGAAGGACCCCCGAGGAGTGCGTATCTGTGCTGGTGCTGGGTACATTGTGTCCTGGTGATGCTGCTGCTTCAGAGGCTCCAGGTTCCTCTGAGGATTTGTCTGGCTCTTCCTCCTGGACAGGGGGAGGGGGCTCTCGGTGGTCCTGTGGGAGAGTAAAGGCAGGAGTTAGACATCTGATTTGTAGGTAGCAGACACATCCTATTGTGCAGATAATCAGAAGTCAATCTCTATGAGCAACATATGCCATTGCAGTCAATCATAAATTGTAAATGCAAGGGATGAAAATGCATTCTGTCACCAGCTTCCTCTAGTGCGCCCATCTCTCAATCCCCCACTTCCAGCTCCTCGCCACCTCTCATGATGTTGCGAGCAGCCTCCTCAGCGTGAATTAATGTGGCGAGCGATGGTGTGCCTCCTCCTGTCTTGACTCTCTCCCTCTTATTGTGGGCTATCTTTTCCTGCAAGGAGGGACACAAGTGGAGATTCAGCGAGAGTGATGGAGTGAGTGTGAAGAATCCATAAGGTAGAATCTTAGAGGGAGGCCAGGATGGAGTTAGGTGGCAAGAGGAAGGAGCCTCCCTGTGCGTTTTTAATTGTTGTCATTGCATAACAGTGCGAGCGAGTGTGAGGGCAGCATAGCCGGATGGTGAAGTGATTCAGTACAGAGAGAAAGGTAAGGGTGCAAGGGAAGTAAGGGTAAGGTGGGATGTGGAGGAGCAGGCTGACAATGCAGAGTGCTGGTGATGAGAAGAGAAGGGAAGCAGAGTAAAGGTAAGTGTGATGTGAAACTCACTTTTGATGTTAGGACAAGATCATTGAAGCGTTTGCGGCACTGGATCCAGGTGCGTCCACACAGCGAACTTGCGCTGACCTCCTCAGCTATCTCCAACCAGGCTGCCTTCGCCCGTTGAGGAGGCTCCCTGCGGCCATCGGTAGGGGACAGAATGTCCCTGCGCCCTCGTACTCCCTCTACAAGAGCTTGCAGGGAGTCGTCATTGAATCTAGGAGCAGCCTTCTTGCCTGTGGCAACACTGATGGTGATCCTGGCCCTTTCCAGCAGCAGCAGCAATGAGAAATGAGAGGCTGAGGCTACATGGAGCCCTTAAAAACAAGTGCAGCAGAGACCTCATCAGCGCAGACCAACAGACCCGCTCCAACTCATTGCAGCAGACAGCGCATACGACGGGACTAATTGGTCCAATTGAGCCAAAATGGGAAATCGGGAGCAGCTGAAACCGGCAGCGGGACAGAAACCCGCACACCAGGCAACCCGACTCCTCCATTAAAATCGAGCTCATTGAGTATATTCAAGGCGGAGACAGATAGATTTTTGGACTCTAGGGGGATTTTAATTACCCAAGTATCGATTGGGATAATGCTAGAGTAAAGGGAAAGGAGGGGGAGGAATTTCTGAAATCTGTTCAGGAGAATTTCCTTGACCAGCATGTTCTTGGCCCACTAGGAAGGAGGCATTGCTGGATCTGGTGCTGGGGAATGAGATGGGCCAGGTCGAGCAAGTGTCTGTGGGAGAACACTTGGATACAAGTGAGCATCATATCATAAGATTTAGATTAGCAATGGAGAGGAGCAAGGAACAATCTAGAGTGGAACTTCTAAGCTGGAATAGGATTAATTTCAATGGGATGCGAAAGGATCTAGCCAGGGTAAAATGGAACCAAAGACTGACAGGAAAAACTGTAACGGAACAATGGGTGATCTTTAAGGAGGAGAAGTTCCAAGTACAGGCTAGGTACATTCCAACAAGAGGGAAGGGGAAGGGAACCAAAGCAAGGTCTCCTTGGATGGCGAGGGAGATAGAGAAGATAATGAAACAATAAAAGAGGGTGTATGATGAATGTCAGGTGAATTCTTCAAGGGAGAACCAGACCAAATACAATAAGTTGAGAGGGGAAGTGAAGATGAAAATAAGATGGGCAAAGCGAGAATATGAGGGTAGAATGGCGGTTAACGTAAAAGGGAACCCAAAAATCTTCTACTGGCATGTAAACAGTAAGCGGGTAGTAAGAGGCGGAGTGGAGCCTATTAGGGACAAAGAAGGCAATATATGCTTAGAGGCGCAGGGCAAGGCTAGAATACGCAATGAGTACTTTGTATCGGTGTTTGCTAAGGAGATGGAAGCTGACAAAATATCGGCAGAAGTGGAAAAGGTAGAAGCAAAGGAAGGGGTGAAAATTGATAGACAGGATGTACTAGAAAGATTGGATATGCTTAGAGTTGATAAGTCACCTGGTCCAGATGGCTTGCATCCCAGATTCCTAAGGCAATTGGGGGAGGAGATAGCAGAAGGGCTTGCCATAATTTTCCAATCTTCCCTAGATGCAGGGGAGGTGCCTGAGGATTGAAAAGTAGCAAATGTGACACCAGTGTTCAAGAAAGTAAGCTATGAGAGTAAGCTGGCAAGAAACATTAAAACAGATAGTAAGAGCTTCTACAGGTATATAAAAAGGAAGAGAGTAGCTAAAGTAAACGTTGGTCCCTTAGAGGATGAGACTGGGGAATTAATAATGGGGAATGGGGAAATGGCAGAGACTCTGAACAAATATTTTGCATCTGTCTTCACTGTAGAAGACACTAACAACATCCCAATAATGGATAATCAAGGGGCCACAGGGAGTGGGGAACTAAAGACAATCACTATCACTAAGGAAATAGTACTCAGTAAAATAATGGGACTAAAAGACAACGGCCTAGAAATTGAGTTTGCGCTGCGCCGGGGCTTAACGCCGGAAATTTAGCGCCGGTGCTAAGTCGGGCTGTGCGCGCCAAAAATTCAGTAGCGTCGCGCCCAAACGGCTGCCGGCGCTACTGAAGGCTGTTTGCGCCTGAAAACTGGCGCTACGCGCCGCATTGCGGCGCTATTCCGGCGCTGCGGCGCCCGATGCGGTGCGGCAGGCTCGGGAAGTGCAGGCCTCCTCCTTCAGTTAAGGAGGAGCTGCCTGCACCCGCCCGCTGGCCGGTAAAATCTTCACAAAAATGAGCCCGGCACCTCGGGGAAGTGCCGGGCTCGCAGCCGAGAAGCATCTGTTCCGCAGGGGGGTGGTGGGGGAGTCCGGGAAGGGAGGTGCGGGCAGGCGGCCGGTGGGAAAGCGGCCGGCTGCCGCTCCACCTTTATGCGCCGGCGCAAAGTCGTGCAAGACTCTGTTGCCAGAGTCTTAGTTGCGGCTGCCACGGGCGAGGCGGCCGCAACTGAATTTCGGCGCTGGGGCCCGTTACCACGGCAACCGGGACGCTGCGCACACCGATGACGTCATCGGTGCCGGCGCAGCGCTACTGGTGTAACGCCGATGTTGGGCCCTAGTCAATTTCAAAACCGGCTGTAAGTCCAGCGCAATGCCCTCTAGCGCCGCAAAATGGGCGCTAAGCCCACTCAATTTCTAGGCCACCAAGTCCCCTGGACCAGATGGCCTGCATCCCAGGGTCTTAAAAGAAGTGACTGCAGAGATAGTGGATGCATTGATTGCAATATACCAAAATTCCCTGGACCTCTGGAGAGGTCCAGCGGATTGGAAAACCGCTAATATAACAGCCCTCTTTAAGAAAGGAGGCAGACAGAAAGCAGGAAACTATAGACCAGTAAGCCTAACATCTGTCGTTGGGAAAATGCTGGAGTCCTTCATTAAGGAAGCAATAGCAGGGCATTTAGAAAAACATACTGCAGTCAAACAGAGTCAGCATGGTTTTAGGAAAGGGAAATCATGTTTAACAAATTTGCTGGAGTTCTTTGAGGATGTAGCAAGCAGGGCGTACAAGGGTGAGCCAGTGGATGTGGTGTATTTGGATTTCCAGAAGGCATTCGATAAGGTGCCATATATAAGGTTACTGCATAAGATAAGAGCTTGCGGAGTTGGGGGTAATATATTAGCATGGATAGAGAATTGGCTAACTAACAGAAAGCAGAGAGTTGGGATAAATGGGTCATTTTCTGGTTGGCAAATGATAACTAGTGGGGTGCCACAAGGATCGGTGCTGGGGCCCCAACTATTTACAATCTACATTAATGACTTGGATGAAGGGATCGAGTGTAATGTAGCCAAGTTTGCGGATGATACAAAGATGGGTGGGAAAGCAAGTTGTGCAGAGGACTCAAAGCATCTGCAAAGGGATATAGACAGGTTAGGTGAGTGGGCAAATATTTGGCAGATGGAGTATAATTTGGGAAAGTGTGAGGTTATCCACTTTGGCAGGAAAAATAAAAAAAAGCAAACTATTATTTAAATGAAGAGAGATTACAAAATGCTACAGTTCAGAGGGACCTGGGGGGTCCTTGTGCATGAAACACAAAAAGTTAGCATGCAGGTACAGCAAGTAATCAAAAAGGCAAATGGAATGTTGGCCTTTATTGCAAGGGGGTTGGAGTATAAAAGCAGGGAAGTCCTGCTACAACTGTACAGTGTATTGGTGAGACCACACCTTGAGTACTGCATACAGTTTTGGTCTCCTTATTTAAGGAAGGATATACTTGCACTGGAGGCAGTTCAGAGACGATTCACATGGTTGATTCCAGAGATGAGGGGGTTGACTTATGAAGAAAGGTTGAGCAGGCTGGGCCTATACTCATTGGAATTTAGAAGAATGAGAGGTGATCTTATGGAAACATATAAGATACTGAGGGGCTCGACAGGATAGATGCAGTTTGTTCTCTCCCAGCCCGGCCTCTTAATCTATTTCATTCCCTGTGCCTCTTTAGTCTTGATAAAGGGTTTTGACCCGAAACGTTGACTCTAATTTCTCTCCACGGATGTTGCCTGGCCTGCTGAGTTTTTCCAGCATTTTCTGTTGTTATTTCAGATTTCCAGCATCTGCAGTATTTTGCTATCGTCATCGTAGATGCAGAGAGGATGGGGTCGATTTTAACTCAGCCGTGAGGCGGGCTTTGAGGCGTGTGGGGGGTTAAAATCGCAAAGACTGGGGGTCGGGACCCCCCCGCCTGGTTCCCGACCCCGAGCCATTTTAACCCAGGCATGTCTGATGGCCCCGAATCAGTCCCGCCTCCAACAGGCGGGACTGATCTTTAAGGCCCTTAATCAGCAATAATTGGCCTTTATAATCCCATTTCAACAGGCCCTTGCATTTTTAACCCTTTTCCCACATAAAGCACGCCTGGTGGGGATCACGCCTGTGAAACCTGGCGTGAGCACTACTGGCTTGCTGACTATCAGCTGCAGGTCAACCATTAAAGAGGAGATTTGATCAGTCATCATTTGCAGGTGGCAGGACTTTGTTGTTTCAGGCCTGGGGCAACTTTTACCAGGCTTAACCACACTGGTGGAAGGTTGGAGCCTCACACACATCTCCAGTGTGACCTCCTGGGAAACCCCGCTCGCCACCTTCACTCAGCGCTTCCTCAACGGAGGCATATACCAGAAGCATGGGAGCCATTTATTTCCTTCCCTTCTGGGCATTAGATGAGCTTGAACACCAGCCACAGCACCAGCAGAACCAGGAACAACAGGAGCGCCAGGCTGCTGCTCACCCAACTGAAGCTGCACAGGCCAGAAGGGGCCAGCGCATGGAAGTGGCTTGAGAGCACCTTGCTGCACATCAGGAGGTCATGGGGACCCGTATCTGCACTGGCAGTCCTACTCAGAAGGACTTCCATGAAGGTCTGGTTTCTCTGTTCAATAGATGCCCATCGCTCCTCAGGAGATGTCATTCTACTATGAACACTCACCATGTTTTCCATACCCTGGCGACTTATCTCCTCCATGGAGGTTGCCATCCTTTCCATGGTGATGCATTCATGCGCCAATGACTCCACAAAGGCTCTGCTCATGTTCGCTATGGACTCCTCCATTTGCTCCACACTCACATTGACCCTGGAGACAAAACCTGCCAGAGACTCCTGCATCTGTTCCTGGAGTTCCAGTCCCGCTGATCTTATGGATGGACCCAGAGGCAGAGGGTCGACATGCAGCTGAGCCGAGCTGGCAGAGTCCTGCGCCCTCCGACTAGCACTCTCCACTGCTGTCCCTGTCTCCACAATCTGCTGATGCTCACTTGTGAGCTGTGATACACCAGGTGACAACACTACTCTATGTCCCGAAGGTCCAACCGAGGTGTGAGTGTCTGCGCTGGTGCTGGCTGCGCTGAATTCTGCTGACGCTGCGCCCTCAGAGGTTGCAGATTCCTCTGAGGAGTCTGGAAGCTCAGGCTCTTCCTCCTGGACAGTGGGGATGGGGGCTCTCGATGGTCATGTGGGGGAGTAAAGGAAAGAGTTAGAGATGTGAGGTCAAGGTTACATGCACATTGCATATTGCAGATGATCATAGGTCCATCTGTTATAGCTTCAGAATCATTATCAGCGACTCATGCAATGTCAATGAGAGAGATGGAAAACTATTCTGTCACCAGCTTGCTGTGATGCACCCGTCTGTCCGTCCCCCACTTGCGCCTCATCCTCCAGTCCTACGATCTCCAGGACCGCCTCCTCCCAGGGGGTGAGGTGGGCTACTGATGGTGGCCCTCCTCCTGTCCTCGCTCATTCTCTTTTATTGTGAGCTCTCTTTTCCTGCAATGAGGGAGACAAGTGGAGTTTGAGTGAGAATGAAGGAGTGAGTGTAGAGAATCCATAGCATAGATGCTTAGAAGGAGACAAAGATGGAGTGAGGTGGCAAGACCAAGGGCCCTCCCTGTGTGTTGTCAGTTGTTTTCATAGCATCAGAGTGATAGGGAGTGTGAGGGCTGCATAGTCGAATAGTTCGGTGAATGTGAGCATAGAGAGAGAGGGAATGGGTAAGGGTGCACGGATGTCAGTGTCAAGAGGGATGTGGAGGAAGAGATTGCTAAAGCTGAGTGCTGGTGAGGAGCGGCAATGGAGATCAGATTGAGAGTGATGGGAACTTCACACTCACTTTTCCAGTGTGCTGAAGGTCATGAAATCTCTTCCTGCACTGTATCCAGGTTCTGCGGGTAGCCGATAAGGAGATGACCTCCTCTGCCACTTGCAGCCACGCAGCCTTGGTCTGCTGGGGAGGCTTCTTCCTCCCGGAAGAAGGGAAGAGCACCTCCTTGTGAGCTCTTGCTCCCTCCACTAAAGCCTGCAGGGCAACGTTGTCAAAACAGGGTGCAGACCTCGGTCTTTCTCTTGCCATTTTGCTTCCAGCTCAGTGTATCAGCAAATGCCAAAAGGTTGGCAGCCTGCAGAAGAAGCAAGGCTTGTTGCAGACCCTAAATGCAGCAGCAATAATGACGTCATATTATGCGACTTTCTGACTGGAAATACTCATTTGCCAAGGGTTCCCACACGTTGGAAATCAATTGGCCAATTGAGTTAAAATTGCATCAATCTCACACACCCATTTAGATTCGTGTGGGAAACACCAAATTCGGGGAACCCAACAATTCCCCACACCTGAGTTAAAATCGACCCCGATGTTTCCCCTCATGGGGAAACCTAGAACTCGGGGGCAGTCTCAGAATAAAGGGTCGCCCTTTTAGAGCTGAGATGAGGAGGAATTTCTTCGCTCAGAGTGTCGTAAATCTGTGGAGTTCTCCGCCCCAGAGAGCTGTGGAGGCTGGGTCATTAAATACATTTAAGGTGGAGATAGACAAATTTTTGCAAGATTAGGGAGTGAAGGGTTATGGGCAGTGGGCTGGGAAGTGGCTTTGAGCCCAAGATCAGCCATGATCTTATTGAATGGCAGAGCAGGCTCGAGGGGCCAAGTGGCCTATTCCTGCTCCTATTTCTTATGTTCTTTGTCCTTACATCCTTTCATAAGAACATATCATAGTAACTACAGGCTGGTCAGTTTAACATCAGTGGTGGGTAAAGTTTTAGAAACAATAATCAAGGAAAAAATTAACAGGCACTTGGAGAGGTTTAAGCTAATTAAGGGGAGCCAACACAGATTTGTAAAAGGCAGGTCGTGTTTGACTAATCTAATTGAATTTTTTGATGGAGTAACGGAGAATTGATGAAGGGAATGCAATGGATGTTGTCTACATGGATTTTCTGAAGGCGTTTGACAAAGTACCACGTAGAAGGCTGGTTAACAAAATTGAGGCTCATGGAATAGATGGGTCAGTGGCAGCTTGGATAAGGAATTGGCTTAAGGACAGAAATCATCGAATTTTGGTAAATGGCTGTTTTTCAGACTGGGGGATGGTAGACAGTGGTGTTCCCAAAGGGTCAGTACTGGGCCAATGCTTTTTTTTGACATATATAAATGACCTGGATATTGGAATACAGAGTAGAATTTCTAAATTTGCCAATTACACCAAATTTTGGGGTGTGGCAAACAGTGAGGATGATACCAATCGACTGCAACAGGACATAGAATGGCTAGCAGAATGGTCAGACAAGTGGCAGATGGAATTTAATAGAGAAGTGTGAGGTGATGCATTTTGGCAGAAGGAACAGAGAGAGGCAGTATACACTTAATGGCACAGTTTTAAAGAGTGTGTGATGGGCCTTCAATAACCACAAAACTAGAAGTTATAGACTTAAACAAGTTGGCTTTTAATCACTAAGATCAGAGCTAACATCTCAACACGCCGACTGGTTCACAGGAATGAGTCATACAGATCCTGGGATCTTTATGTAAGAGAAGTCAGGGGCGGAGCCAAGAGCCAAGACCTGGAACCTCCCAGGTTAGTCGGGAAAGAGGAAGTGAAACTATACACAGTGGGGGAGGGTAATATACATGAGTGCAAAACGAATACAGGATCAAGACAAACAGATTTCATTACATTCACCCCTTCTATAGATTTAGTCCATCGGGGTGATGTTTCTTAAAAGTTGGTATAAGTGAGTCTGTCAGGAGGTTTTGCAGTTCTCAGTGATCGGCGCAAAGCCGGTTGGGGTGCCTCTAGGGGAGTGGATTCTGGTTCCTCCGCTGTCCGGGCCTCCGCAGTGTCTTCCAGGTTATCTGCAGTGTCCTCCAGGTTAAAGTTGGGTATTGATACCTCTGGGCTTCCTGTCTCTTTGCAGTATAGGTCTTCATCGGGTAGTCTCCCATCGTTCTCTCCGCTCCCCGAGGGAGCGAGGTCTTTTATGGAAACAGTGTCCTCTCGCCCGTCAGAGTATTCGATATAGGCGTACTGAGGGTTTGCATGGAGGAGTTGTACCTTTTCCACAAGGGGGTCCGTTTTATGGCCTCTCACGTGCTTCCGCAATAGTACTGTCCCCAGAGACGTCAGCCACGCGGGTAGAGATATGCCCGAGGTGGATTTCCAGGGGAAAACAAACATCATTTCGTGAGGGGTAGCGTTAGTGGCAGTACATAACAGAGACCTTATGGAGTGGAGCACGTTTGGGAGGACTTCCTGCCAGCGGGAGGTCAGAAGGCCTTTTGACTTTAAGGCTAACATGACAGCCTTCCAAACAGTAGCATTCTCCCTTTCCACTTGCCCATTACCTCGGGGGTTGTAGCTAGTAGTTCTGCTAGTGGCTATCCCCTTCGAGAGCAAGAACTGGCGCAGCTCGTCACTCATGAATGACGTCCCCCTATCGCTGTGTATGTAGTTCGGCATGCCAAACATGCAGAATAGATTACAGAGACACTTGATGACTGTGGCACTGGTTATGTCTGGGCAGGGAATGGCGAAGGGGAAGCGGGAATATTCATCAATGATATTGAGGAAGTATACGTTACGGTCGGCAGAGGGAAGGGGTCCCTTGAAGTCCAGACTTAGGCGCTCGAATGGCCGTGTGGCTTTGATAAGGTGTGCACGGTCAGGCCTGTAGAAACGAGGCTTGCATTCCGCACAGATGTGGCAGGCTCTGGTCATTGCCCTGACCTCCTCGATGGAGTGGGGCAGATTGCGGGACTTTATAAAATGGTATAGTCGGGTGACCCCTGGGTGACAGAGGTCGTTGTGGAGACCCTGTAATTTGTCCGTATGAATGCTGGCACACATTCCCCGCGATAGGGCGTCTGGGGGTTCATTAAGGGCTCCCGGCCTGTACATAATATCATAGTCGAACGTGGATAGTTCGATCCTCCACCTGAGTATTTTGTCATTCTTGATTTTCCCCCTTTGTTTGTTATTAAACATGAAAGCCACCGACCGCTGGTCGGTGAGCAGGGTGAAACGTTTGCCGGCTAGGTAGTGTCTCCAGTGCCGCACTGCCTCCACTATAGCCTGTGCCTCCTTCTCGACAGAAGAGTGCCTGATTTCAGGTCCCTGAAGGGTTCGGGAGAAGAAGGCCACAGGTCTCCCAGCCTGATTGAGGGTCGCAGCTAAGGCAAAGTCTGACGCATCGCTTTTGACTTGAAAGGGAATGCATTCGTCCACTGCACACACTGCAGCCCTTTCAATGTCCTGTTTAATACTGGTGAAAGCCTCCCGAGCTTCAGCTGATAGTGGGAAGGACGTCGATTTAATGAGGGGTCGGGCCTTATCAGAGTAATTGGGCACCCATTGGGCATAATACGAAAAAAATCCCAGGCACCTTTTTAAAGCTTTGGGATTGTGTGGCAGGGGCAGTTCCTTTAGGGGGCGTAATCGGTCAGGGTCCGGTCCAATTACCCCATCTTCCACCACACAGCCGAGGATACAGAGACGGGTTGTGTTGAAGACACATTTGCCTTCGTTGTAGGTTAGATTCAGCTTTAGGGCAGTTTTTAAAAATCTCGCAAGATTTAGATCGTGGTCTTGCTGGTTGTGCCCGCAGATAGTGACATTGTCCAGATAGGGGTAGGTAGCTTGTAGTTTATTCTCGTCAACCATGCGGTCCATCTCACGTTGGAAGACCGAGACCCCATTTGTTACCCCGAAGGGCACTCTGAGAAAATGGTAGAGGCACCCGTTCGCCTCGAAGGCGGTGTATGGGCGGTCCTCCATTCTAATAGGGAGCTGGTGATACGCGGATTTGAGGTCGATAGTCGAGAAGACTCGGTATTGCGCAATCTGGTTGACCATTTCTGATATGCGGGGTAAAGGGTAGGCGTCCAGCTGGGTATAAATATTAACAGTCTGGCTGTAGTCAATTACCATCCGTTTCTTTTCGCTATTTTTAACTATGACTACTTGGGCACGCCATGGGCTGGTACTGCATTCAATAATGCCTTCCCGCAGGAGTCTGTCCACTTCCGCCTTGATAAAGTGTCTGTCTTCCAGACTGTACCGTCTACTTTTGGTCGCTATGGGCCTACAGTTCGGAGCGAGATTAGCGAATAAAGAGGGCTGGCTGATTTTTAAGGTTGATAGGCCACAGACTGTGAGTGGCGGCTGGGACCCGCCATATGCTAGCGTGACACTTTCGTGGTGGCACTGGAAGTCCAGGCCCAAGATTACATTAACACAGAGTTCTGGCATCACGAGGAGTTTAAAATCCTTGTAGTCCGTGCCCTTTACAGTCAGTGTTACCACACAGTAGCCCAAAATGTCCGAAGTGTGGGGCTTAGCAGCCATAGCAATTCTGCTCCGTGTAGGGGTTACCGTTAATGAGTGCCGCCGTACCAGGCTAGGGTGGATAAAACTCTCGGTACTCCCACAGTCAATTAAACATTTCGTTAAATTCCCGTTTACCTGTATGTCCATCATGGATTTTGTCAACGGGTGTGGCCTGGATTGATCCACCGTGATCGAAGCCACTGTTGGGCCCTGGGCGGCCGTTGAGTCGGGAAAAGATGGCGGATCCCAAGATGGCGGCCCGCACGGCACGCATGAGGCGGTGACGGAGTTGGAAATCGGATTCCCCCTGCAGACTTTGCTAAAATGCCCCTTTTTCTTACGGTTGAAGCATGTAGCGTCCTTCGCTGGGCATCGTTGTCTGGGGTGCTTGGCCTGGCCGCAGAAGTAGCATTTCGGGCCTTGAGACATTGCCGCTGTAGTAGGACTCCTGGGTGAACTTCTGTGTGGGGACTCCGGCGGCGTAGAGCTGGTCTGAGACCTGGATGGGGAAGATGGCTGATTCCAAGATGGCGGCCCCCTCGGCGCGCACGAGGCGGTGAGGGCCGCATGGCCGGAAGAATAAGAGTCAGAGTTTTTCTGGGCCACGTCCAGCGATCGCGCAGTGGCCACTGCCTTTTTTAAGTCCAGGACCTCCTTCTCCAGCAGTCTCTGCCGGATATACTTCGATTTGAGGCCCATGATGAAAGAATCGCGGACCAATTCGTCAGAGTACGCGTTGGCCGTCACAGCCTTGCAGTTACAGTCCCGGACCAGGTCCTTTAGGCCCTGTAAGAAATCGTCCATTGATTCCTCTGGTCGCTGCCTGCGTGTAGCCAGCAGATGTCTGGCGTACACTTCGTTTACCGGCCTCTGGTATTGGGCCTTCAGGATAGTGATGGCCTCCATGTAAGAGGTGGCGTCCCAGATGAACGAATAAATCCGATGACTTACGTGAGTAGTCAGTAGACTCAGTTTATCTACCTCGCTAGCGGATGAGGCCCCCGCGAAGAGTTCGAAGCATTTGAGCCAGTGTCCAAATTGATTTGATGCTTCAGCAGAATGTGGATCCAAGTCCAGACGCTTTGGTTTTAGGAGTCGATCCATCCTAGTATTCTTCAGTGATTAAAATTGATGGGCCTTCAATAACCACAAAACTAGAAGTTATAGACTTAAACAAGTTGGCTTTTAATCACTAAGATCAGAGCTAACATCTCAACACGCCGACTGGTTCACAGGAATGAGTCATACAGATCCTGGGATCTTTATGTAAGAGAAGTCAGGGGCGGAGCCAAGAGCCAAGACCTGGAACCTCCCAGGTTAGTCGGGAAAGAGGAAGTGAAACTATACACAGTGGGGGAGGGTAATATACATGAGTGCAAAACGAATACAGGATCAAGACAAACAGATTTCATTACAGTGTGCAGGGACAGAAGGACCTGGGAGTTTATGTGCATAGGTCCCTGAAGGTGGCAAGACATATTGAGAGAGTGGTTAGCAAAGTGTATGGGATCTTGGGCTTCATAAATAGAGGTACAGTATTGAGTACAAAAGTAGAGAAGTTATGCTGAACCTTTATAAATGCTGGTTAGGCCACAACTGGAGTATTGCATCCAGTTCTGGTCAGGATGGATGTGAAGGCACTTGAGAGGGTGCAGAGGAGATTTACCAGAATGGTTCCAGGGATGGGGGATCTTAGCTACAAGGACAGGTTGGAGAAGCTGGATTTGTTTTCATTAGAGCAAAGGAGGTCGAGGGTGATTTGATAGAGGTGTACAAGATTCTGACGGGTTTGGATAGGTTAGACGGGGAAAGGCTGTTCCCACTAATTGATGGTACAAGGACTAGGGGACACAAATTTAAGGTTTTGGGCAAGAGATCCATGGGGGATGTGAGGGAAAACTTTTTTCCGCAGCGAGTGAGAAACTCAATGTTTTCAAGGGGAGACTGGATAGGCACTTGAGGGAAATAATCTTGCAGGGTTACGGGGATAGTGCGGGAGAATGGGACTGACTGGATTGCTCTACAGAGAGCCAGCACGGACTCGATGGGCCAAATGGCCTCCTTCTGTGCCGTTATGACTCTATGACTCAAGGGATATGGGGATTGGGCAGGAAAGTGGGGTTGAGGTCGAAGATCAGCCATGATCTTTTTCACTGGCGGTGCAGGCTCGAAGGGATGTATGGTCTACTCCTGCTCCTAATTCTTATGTTCTTATGAGCAACAGCAGCCTTCCACTAGCTCTGCTGACGCCAGTAGGGGCACACCTCATAGGCATAGTAGAGTGAGGAAACCTTCTTATAAGTATCGAACTTGGGTGACCACCAAATTCAGTGCAATCACGGGCCAAAATTTAATGTAGCTGGTGAACAACGCCGCCTGCTGTTCATTAGACTTGCCCATGCCCATTTAATTTCTATGACCCTTTGCACTGGAAGTTGCTGTAAGTTAGAGATCCAAACAGCGCAGCACCCTCCTCTACAATGTCAAATCAGGTACAGCAAGCAAAATAAAGAAAGGGAAAGAAAGACTGGATTAAGAGACAGAGGAAAAAGAGACAGAAAGTGTGCTGTACTATTCTATGATTCTATAAGTACAGGAACTTCATGCCATTCAATACATTTGAAAGGGGAGCCAGTCAGCAAGATGGCATTTTCGCACAGTTTACGGAGCAGCGGCACATCTCAGACAGCGGCTTCCAGATTTTCGCGTTTAATTGCGCATCTGTGCTCGCCTGCAGTTGCTTTCCGATTTGAGCATAAATAACAGTTAGCCTCAGTTATTTTTACAATAAATTCTGGCCCATTGTGTTTGGAATTAAAATCAACATCTTTATCACATTTGCAATTTTGCTACAGTGTCTTGTCATTGCTGTTTGTTGGTCTGCATTGTCCGAATGTCATTGATAGTGGTTGTGCATGGTTAGGATCTGGAATGCACTGCCTGAAAGGGCAGTGGAGGCAGACTCAATTGTGGCTTTCAAAAGGGAATTAGATAAGTACCTGAAGGAAAAAATTTGCAGGGCTACGGGGAAAGGGCGAGGGAGTGGGATGAGCTGAAGTGCTCTTGCAGAGAGCCGGCACAGGCTCGACGGGCCGAATGGCCTCCTTCTGTGCTGTAACCCTTTTATATTCTATGATTCTATGATTTTATAGACTTTGCTGAATGATATCCATGTTATTTAATTTAGAATCAAGGGAGTGGTGAAAGGTAACAAGAACTGTTAATGTCCAGGGTCTTTTTGTCACTTTTTTGGTAAGGGGATTGAGGAGCTCACTGAACATGCTGTTCTATCAACTACTCCCTGGTCTCTCTAACTGCAATAGGTTCTGCTGGCCGTACATCTTATGGTTTTCACTCGCCTTCATCCAATTCTTCCTCCTCTAAGGTTGCCTCTTCTTGTTGCGCTGCCTTCTCCAATTCCAATCCTCTTTGCATTGCCAGGTTGTGCAGAATGCAGCAAACTACAATGATGCAGCCATTTTGCCTGGGCCATGTTGTAGGGGGCCTTCGGAGTGATCAAGGCACCCGAACCTTTGCTTCAAAAAGCCAACAGTATGATCTATGATGTTCCTGCTGGTCCCATGCCTCTCATTGTACCTGTGTTGCTCAGACGTGGTGGGGTTATAAAGGAGTGTCATCAGCCAGATGTGGAGGGGATATCTTTTGTTCCCTAGTAGCCATCCTCTGACATTCCTGGATGGGTGGAAAAGTGAAGGGATAGTGAGTGTCGCAGAATGAAGGCGTCATAGCAGCTGCCAGTGAAACTGGTGCAGACTTGCATTATCCTTCTGTGGTGACCACCTGCCACACGAACATTGATGGAGCAGAAGCCCTTCCTGTTCGCAAAAGCTGCTAGCTTGTCTTATGGTGCCCCGATAGCTACATGAGTGCAGTCTATCCTGTCCCAGACACAAGGGAAGGTGGCTACTGCGCAAAAGTTAAGGGCGGTGGCGACTTTGACAGCCACTGACAAAGCATGGTCCCTGTTGTGTATGTACCTTTAAGGGAATAACTGGACTTAGGCTGCAGTACCGGCAGTGACCACCCCTGTATAAAAGGCCCTAGCAGGCTTCTGTTGTTTCATTTTCAAGCTGCCTCTTGTTCAGTAAAGTACCTGTTAAACTGTTCTCCCGAAGTCCGTGTATTATTGAGGCGCGGACTTTACAGTGGCGACGAGTAAGTTCGAACTCACCTGCAATGTGGCACCATCTCACGGGGATCCCGCCTGAAAGGAAGGTCCTGGAAGGTCGTAGTCTGAGCAACGGGCGTCGACCGAGGGCAACCGCCCAAAGAATCCATCGGTGTTTGGAAAATTGCGGGAGAGACTGTGGATCCAGCGAATGGTGCTGGTAGCAGGTAGCGCGCTGACCCTTCCGGACTGTGGCGGGCTCAAGCTCGATCGAGCGGCTCTACAAATCGGGCCGCACAGCATCGCCGGGAAAAGAAAACAAGAGAGAGAGGGTGGAGCGCACAGGGCGCGGTCGGTGCTCGAGAACAGGACAGCGGAGAGAAACTAAACGGGGGGGAAGGAAAGCGAGATGCGCCGAAGCTGCGGGTCGTCACCATTACCCCGTATAACGCTAGGAGCAGCGTGGCAGTAAGGGGAAGAAGCAAAAGCGTGGGAGGCACCATTTTATTCCATTGGGGAAGAAGCAAAAGCGCGGGAGGCGCCATTTTAAATCACCCAAGATGCCGAAAAGTGGCAGTATCACTGCTTTCGACAACGAGGTAGAAGACTGGACCACGTATGTAGAAAGAATCGAAGTGTACTGCAAGGCAAATGTGGTGGCCGATGGAAAGAGGGCGTCGGTATTATTAAATCTGATGGGTGCGAATACGTACGGCCTATTGCGGAATTTAATTACCCCAGCTAAACCAATGGAGAAAAGTTTTGAGGAGATTGTTCATATCTTACAGGAACACCTAAGCCCTACACCACTGCTGATAGCAGAAAGATTCAAGTTCCATAAAAGAAACCAGCACAAAGATGAGAGCAATGCTGACTATCTTACGGAATTACGCAAGTTATTGAAGCACTGCCAGTTCGGAGCAGAACTGGCAGACACCTTACGGGATAAGTTTGTCTGCGGGCTCCAGAGTGAAGGAACCCAGAAACGACTACTTTCAAAAAAGGACCTGACGCTAGAACAGGCTTTCAGCGTGGCAGTATCCTACGAAGCAGCAGCACGGGGAGCTGCGGAAATACAACAGAAACCACAAGAATACAGCGCTAACGAAATGGTGTATGGAGCCGAAAAGTGCTATCGCTGTGGCAGAACAACCCATGAGCAGAAGGACTGCTGGTTTAAAGACAAAATATGCAGGCAATGCGGGAAGATGGGACATATAGCAAGAGTCTGCAGGTCGGGAAAGAAGACCAACACGACAAGAACTACTAAGGAACAGTACAGGAAAGTAAAGAAACTGACAGATAGTAGTTCAGAAGATCAGGAGAGTGATAAGGACTCCGGGAGCAGGCAACTAAGTTGTTTAAAGCTACACAACGTGACCACAAAAGAAGATCACCGAACCATTTGGGTCACCCTCATGATAGCAGGGTCCCCAGTGAAGATGGAATTGGACACAGGATCAGCCCTAACTGTCATGAATCGACGAGACTATGAGCGGCTATTCTCACACATACCCTTAAAGGACACGTCCATTGTATTGAAGACATACACGGGGCAAAAGGTCTACCCCAGAGGAAAAATAAGGGTGCCAGTTGAATATAACGGAAAGGAAACACAGAAACTATACATGTATATACTACGAGATGGAGGGCCACCATTATTGGGACGTGAATGGATCCGAAGACTACAATTGGATTGGCATTCCATTCTGGCACTAACTGTGACTGACAAAAAAGATGATGATGTCGCACCTGGACGTCTGTCACAAATTCTATCTGACGCGGAAGAGGTGTTCCAACAAGGACTTGGGACTCTAAAAGGAGTAAAGGCAACCATAAAATTGAGGATAACGCAAACCCAAAATTTTTCAAGGCCAGACCGGTGCCATACGCGATACGCCCAGCTGTGGAAGCTGAACTGGAGAGTCTGGAGCGTTCGGGGGTGCTATCTAAGGTGGACTGGAGCGAGTGGGCCACACCCATCGTTCCTGTAATGAAGAAAGCATTGAGCAGCACGCCTGGGGAGCCAAGGAAGGTTCGCATCTGTGGGGACTTCAAGGTGACTGTGAACCCAGTCCTGCACACAGTACAGTATCCGCTTCCACGGATAGAAGATATTTTCGCCTCACTATCTGGGGGGAAACGTTTTACAAAGATTGACCTGGCTCAAGCGTATCTACAAATGGAGGTGGAAGAAGCATCTAGGAAATACCTCACGATAAACACTCACAAAGGCAGTGCAATCGATTGGTATTTGGGGTAGCATCAGCCCCGGCTATGTGGCAGAGGGCAATGGGACAAGTCCTGCAAGGGATCCCGGGGACCCAGTGTTATTTGGATGACATCCTGGTTACAGGCGAAAATGACAATGAACACCTTGCCAACCTGGAACAGGTGCTCACGAGATTGCAGGAATATGCGCTACGAGCCAACCGCCCCAAATGCGAGTTCTTCAGGAGACAAATCTTGTATTGTGGCCACATGATTGATGAGGAAGGGTTGCATAAGTCACCGGACAAGATTGAAGCTGTAGTCAAGGCTCCAGCACCAGAAAATGTGTCGCAACTGAGGTCGTTCCTCGGGTTGGTGAACTACTACCATAAGTTCTTGCCGAATTTATCTACAATTCTGCACCCACTGAATGCCCTCCTTCAAACTGGTGTAACATGGAAATGGAGTGATGAGTGTAAGCGTGCCTTTCAGGAATGTAAATGCCAAATCACTTCGAAAGAAGTATTGGCCCACTACAACCCAACACTACCGATTCGGTTGGCATGTGATGCGTCATCTTACGGCATTGGAGCGGTGCTGTCACACAAATTCCGTGACAGTTCAGAGAGGCCAATTGCCTTTGCATCGCGCTCGCTAACCTCAGCCGAGCATAACTATGCCCAGATTGACAGGGAGGCCCTCAGCCTGGCGTGGGGGGTGAAGAAGTTCAATCACTATCTGCACGGGCAGAAATTCACTCTACTGACTGATCATCAACCCCTGGTCCCAATTTTTAACCCAAAGAAGGGCGTTCTGGTGATGACGGCGCAACGGCTGCAAAGACGGTCCCTTTTCTAGGGGCACATCAGTATGACATAGAGTACAAAGGTACGAAACAACATGGAAACGCTGATGGGCTGTCGCGCCTACCGTTGCCTACGGCGGAAGAAGCACCTGCAGTGGACCCTGTGGAGATATTCCATGCGACCATAGTCGAATGTTTGCCTGTTACAAATGCAAGTATTGAGAAGGAAACCCGAAATGACCCGACACTCTCTCGGGTCTATGATTTGACGGTGAAGGGATGGCCAGCATATGGCGACGCACTGTTGCCAGCATTCCCGCCAAGGAGGGAACAGCTGTCAGTGTGCCGGGGAACCTTGATGTGTGGATCCCGAGTGGTAATTCCACCCAAGTTGAGAGATAGAGTACTCAATGAGCTTCACGAGGGTCATCTGGGAGGGAGAAAAATGAAGAGCCTAGTTTGTGTGGTGGCCGGGAATCGATAAAGAAATCGAGGATATGACCAAGAGATGCACAGGATGCCAGAAGGTCCAAAACGCTCCACCACAGGCCCCGCTACATCCATGGGAGTGGCCCTCATCTCCATGGCAACGGGTACACATTGATTTCGCTGGTCCATTTATGGACTCAATGTTTCTAATCGCTGTGGACACCCATTCGAAATGGCCAGAGGTCATTAAAATGTCCTCCACCACCACGGCGAAAACTATTGCAGTCCTAAGGACCATCTTCGCCAGGAATGGGTTGCCAGAACAGATCTGTTCCGACAATGGCCCACAGTTTATGTCTGAGGATTTCCGGAGGTTCCTGAAGAATAATGGGGTGAAACATTACACATCTGCCCCATATCATCCAGCCACAAATGGATTGGCTGAGAGGTTTGTTCAGACCATTAAAAAGGCCATAAAGGCAATGTATAATGACGACATACCACTGCAACACAAGGTGGATAACTTCCTGCTTGCTTACCGGAATGCGACACATGCAGTAACCAACCAAACTCCAGCCATACTGTTTTTAAACCGGAGACTAAGATGTCGCTTGGATTTGCTCAAACCAAACATAAGACGAGATGTGGAGGATAAGCAGTTCCAGAACATAAATGAGAAGCCAACCAGGAGCTTCAAGATAGGGCAACCAGTCTTGGCCCGCGACTACCGAACAGAAAAATGGCAGCCAGGCACGATATGCACACAGCAGGGACCACTAATGTACACAGTGGACGTTGGAGAGAGCATCGTGAGATGCCATGCTGATCAGATTCTAGAGTCACAAGAACAAGCCAAACCTGTACCACAAGCATGTGCACCTAGTAATGAGCCCGAAGTACAGATTGTGTCTACCTCAGAAGCAGGGGTATGGGAAGCTGACGAACCAACCAATGACAATGAGCCAGAATTGACTCCACCGCCAGAACAGGATACTCGAGAAAGGCGCTATCCAGTCCGGATCAGGAAGCCTCCTCAAAGACTGAACTTATAAATGACTATTTCAGTTGATGTATATATTATTGAGAAAATTGTAATTGTAATTAGTTATTATTTAGTTCTTAAATGAATGTTATGTACTGTTTATCTAAAAGGGGAGGAATTGTTGTGTATGTACCTTTAAGGGAATAACTGGTCTTAGACTGCAGTACCGGCAGTGACCACCCCTGTATAAAAGGCCCTAGCAGGCTTCTGTAGTTTCAGTTTCAAGCTGCCTCTTGTTCAGTAAAGTACCTGTTAAACTGTTCTCCCGAAGTCCGTGTATTATTGAGGCGCGGACTTTACAGTCCCTTGGTCCAGCAGGCAGCAAGTCCTGCTGCAACAGCCTGCCTGGTAAGTAGCAGCCTCCTCTTACATTGTTCCTCAGAAATATCCAAGAAAGTAAATCTAGGCCTATAGATACGGTGAGATGGTAAGGCCTTTTACGGGTAGTCCCCCTCACCTTCAGCCATCCAGCAGGCCCATTTGCAACTTGTCCTGGTTCTTCAGGCTTCTGCTGCTGCTCTTCTTCCTCAACTGTTTGATCATCCAAAGGAGTGAAGCAAAAACAGCACCCAAGATAAGCAGTGAGTGCCTAATGTGGATAGGTAAGGGCAATAAACATCACAAAGAAGCAAAGTAGAAGTTCAGGATTGCCTTCTAAATGCAGTACCCACAATGACACACAGATCCTAATGACCAAGTACCTGCAGGTGAGTGCCCCATTAAATTCAACTAGTAGTCACGCCAGTCACTTTGTGAAGCCAATCTTGTTAGCTTTTATTTAGTGGCTTTGGCACTGGGCAGGACCTTTGACCCGCCCAGTTAAAATCACAGTGGGGTACAAATCGTGTAATCAAACCCTTTTTTGAATTTATTAATGAGGATCCTGCCTGTTTCTGGCGGGTGTGTTTCCAACCTAAGTCAGCTTCAGAGTTAAAATGGCAGCAAACGTGTTTCTGGTGGGAACGGCGTGGTAAGTCGCTTTTCAGGAGTTTAACCGTTCACCCACCCCATTCCCATCTGGCAAGTTGGGTTAAAATCGGGGCCTACATGAACATGCATGATGCAGCTAAGTTGTCTAACAAGGCTTTCCTCTATCAAACCGCTTTAAAATTTCTATCTGACTACGGTTTCAATTATAAATTACTGCTTGTATTTGTCCCATGCCATTTATGGCCATGAACTGTAAGCATTTAGTATGTTGTTTCTTTCATGGCAGGACTGCACAGTAAAAGTTTCTCTGAATGCTTAGGGTGGATTGGCAGAAAGTGAGTTTCAGTATATGAGGGTACATTGTGTGGCATGGATATTTGGGGCAGGTGCTTAGCATAGAAAGCAATACCTATTTTCCTATTTTCATGTCAACCATCTTCTGTATCCTGGTCTGCTGAACTGTACAAAAAGCATTGACTTTGTCAGAAATCTGCTCCCATGTTTACTGAGCCGGTCACTTTTGAGGAGTGTGACCTTCTCCCCCATACAGAACAGGCCTCCTTTCTTGCTCTTCACAGAGGAGGATCCCTGCAGCTTGGGGTTGAATCACAACATTCTCACTTTGGTAGTCTGCACTGAACAGAAACACTGTAGCACCTACTCTGACTTGCTCTTGCTGCATACATGAAGAGGATTAAATGCCTGTGTAAGTATTGCTCAGCAGTATAATCTATTCAAATACTCTTTTGAACCACTGTGTGGGCGTGAGATTGGATGACTCGCATGTGCTACTAAAGCAGCAATGTCAGGGGTTAATGGGCAGGCAGGAACCGGCCTAAAAACTTTATCTACACTTAACCCAACAGCAATTTCTAGGCCTGTATAACTGCAACTATTTACTTTCCATGCGTGAGCCCAGACATAAGCTTTGACAGGCTACTTGACCATCGGGAGAGCATCACAGCACAGTCAATTCCTGTACTCATCCAAAAGCCATACATTGCATATCCCAGCCAGAATCATTGGATTGTGATCTTGAGCAGGAACTCGACCTAATTTTTCCTCCCTAGCCAAGGGAAATTGGTCTAGTCAATTCCTGTCCTGCCTTCCCCCACAATCACACTCAAATTCCAGAGTGAAAAAATCAGTCATCACCTTTTATTTCACAATTGTATAATATCTGCACGTTTTGACTATTCCTCAGTTGCTGAAGTTTGGCATGCCACAGAATAAACAGACGGCGACTGTGTATATATAGACAGGGGAGTGTGAGTAATGTAAACAGGATAAACCTGCAACACAAGACAAACAGTATCAGCTGTTATTTCTTGTGAAGTAAAAAATAATAATTTCACTTTTTTTGTCAATCTTTCGTGCTACTAAAAGCTCAGGATGTCAGTGCTGGAGATTGTGTATGTGTGCAGTGTCAACATCAGGCACACCCAGGTCAGGTCCAACATGGGTCAACTGTAGTGTAAAGCTCCCTCTATGCTGCTGTAACAATACGCCCTAGCCCGACTTAATACATCAGTCTGACATTTCGACACCAGCCATCCTTCTGACTCTCCTAAGTGAGGCTGACAATTTAGGAGATGAAACTCTGTTACCTATACATCGCTACATTTTGCCTGGCATATTTTGCGCTGCCAGCACGCACAGAGAGGACTTCCCCAGGTTTTCCCTCTTCCCTCATTTAAATGTAGTTGGTGTGCTCTCAGCGCAATTTACATCACACACGTGGGTGCAGAAGTCGGGGTTTCCTGGGCAGGGGCAGAGATGTGCTGGTGCACCTGCACTTCCTGTCGGCGGAAATGTTTGAAATTGTGCGTTTTTGGCTGTGCTTTATGTTGAGATCAGGCAGGCAGGACGGTTTGTATCAAGCAAAGTTTTTGAACGGTGATGGTTCAGTAGTAAAGTTCAAACCAGACAACAAAACAAATTCAAAGAAACAAGAACTAGTGCAATGCCAATTAACTAAAAATGGCAACAAAAAAAAAGGATCAATTTCATCAAAAAGTCAGTCAGGACAGTTTTAAAATTACTCTGGTTGCTGTGTCGCAGCGTCCTTTGCTCCGACTTTTAAAGGATGCAATACATGTGAATTCCTAAGGCAGCAGGAACACAACCACAACACACCTCAAATGGATGCATTGCAAACCTCCTGCAGCTGAGCGCAGGCCCATTGGAAAACCTGGTTTAAGTAAAATTCAGGGGCACGAACACTAATCCCGGTTATCCACTCCTTCTGTGCGACAGCCACTGGCACACAGGAGTGGAATTTCTTAATGCTAAATGGTGCCAAATTCTCTGCATTTTCTGCTGTGTACTTGCACTCACCAGGAACTGGGTTGAAATTGCATATAACTCAGATGTATGGCCTCTACCAGTAGAATTGGTTACTAAACTCACAATGACCGAGTAGGACAGCAATTAAATCAAAGATGGCAGAGTGGCACAGAGTGATATAGCTCTTTGGGATTAGTGGTACGGTTAGAGGAGAGTGTGGCTATACATTTCATACTGCCTGGAATGAAGAGAAGCAGGCAAATAAATCAATGAAAAAGCAAAGAAAGAAATAATCCAGAAAGAGGCAAAGCTGGTGACAAAGAAAGACAGAGGCAGAGGCCAGGATTTTCGTTGAGGGGGACCCGGTAGACGGAGGGAAACCTGGAGTTCTGGTTTTCCCCGCTTGCAGTGGAGTTTCAACTCCACAGCGTGCGTGTGATTGACAGGCTGGTTTCCAGTTGGGCGAGGAATGCAGGCTGAACACCACAGCAACAGGTAAGTACTGGGTCCAGGTGAGGTGGGGCGAGGGGAGGTTCGATCCCCCTGGAGGGGTCCAATTCCCAACCTCGGGGGGGGTGCAGGCTGCTGGGGGGGGAGCTTGGGGGGGGCCGAGAGGAAGCACTCCTGCTCCTCCAGGCCCACAAGGAATGCTCCCCGAGGCTGTGGCCGCCTCGTTGCAGCTGCCGGGAATCCCGAGCCCCGGGATCCCCGGTCCCCTGCAGTTAAAGTAGCGGCTTCAGGCCTCATTATCATATTTAACTTGCCAACCCGCCTCCTGGCAGCAGTTTGGCTGCCTGCCCCCGTCCCACCTGAGTAAAAGGTGAAAGTGGGGGGGTTGGAGTCAGGTTTTAGATTCTTCCAACTTTCACTTCTCCTCACCCACCGCCTCCAACTGTAGTGTATGTGCCTTTAAGAGCCCCATGTGTACTGTAATGCCAGTAATGGCCACTCGGGCTATATAAGCCTGTATATTGTGTTGTATCCGTTAGTTCCCCTCCAGACTTTGTTTAGTAAACACCTATGAAACCAACTCCTGTCTTCAGTGTCTCTATCAACACACAGACACAACAGTGGCGACTAAGGGGAAACGGACTTACCTGCAATTCGGCAGCACCTCAAGGACATCAATTCCTCTGGCGTCCAGAAGAATCAAGAAAGTGAAAGAAGCTGTGGTTTCACCAGCTGGCCAAGCTGGTGGCAGGTACTGCGCTAATCCTTCCTGGGCGTCAGGCTGGGGCTCCAGCGGCTGGCTCTACAGCTGGGCCAAGCAACGAAAGCGGAGGCAAGCAGTAACAGACGGGGAGGGAGCACTCGGGAGACAGCTGGCGCTGCAAGCAGGTCGGTGTTCAGACCTAGAGAGAAAGTCCGGTGGGAACGAGTCTCCAACTGTAAATAAATAAATAAAAAAAGAACGGAAACTGCGGGAAACAGCGTTGTCATCGGCAGCAGCGGCGGGAAAGCGCGGGAAGCGCCATATCTTTTCTGCAGAAAAGAAAGAAAAGTGCGGGAAGCGCCATATCTTTTCTAAAATGCCTAAGTCTGGCAATATTGATGCTTTTGATAACGAGATAGAGGATTGGACCACATATGTGGAAAGAGTGGAGGTATATTGCACCGCAAATGGAATAGAAGATGAAAAAAAAGCTTCAGTACTGCTAAATCTAATGGGCGCAAAGACATACGGGCTGTTATGAAATTTAATCACTCCAGCCAAACCAAAGGACAAGAATTTTAAAGAAATTGTTGATACCCTACAGGAGCACTTAAACCCAACACCGCTGCTGATAGCGGAACGATTCAAATTCTTCAAGAGAAATCAACACAAGAATGAAAGTAACGCTGATTACCTCACCGAATTAAGAAAGCTATCAAAACACTGCCAATTCGGGGCAGGACTAGCAGATTATCTTCGAGACAAATTCATCTGTGGTCTCTCAAGTGAAGGAACACAGAAAAGGCTGCTTTCTGAAAAAGATTTAACACTGGACAAGGCTTTCAGTATGGCTGTATCATACGAAGCAGCCGCAAGAGGAGCTGCAGAGATACAACAAAAGACACAGGACTTCGGCACCCATGAAATGACACAGGGTTTCGAGAGATGTTATCGCTGCAGCAGATCCACCCATGACCAGAGGGACTGCTGGTTCAAGGACAAAGCATGCAGGCAAGGCGGAAAGATTGGACACATTGCACGGGTATGCCGATCTGGACAAAATAAATCCACAGACAGGAAAAAAAAAATCAATAAAGAAAAGTACAGAAAGGTACAAATGATGACGGACAGTAGCTCCGAAGACCAGAAGAGCGATAGCGACTCCGGAAACAAGAGACTAAGCTGTCTCAAATTACATAATGTAATTGCCAAAGATGATTACCAGACCATTTGGGTTACCCTCACGATAGCAGGGTCCCCAGTTAAAATGGAGCTAGATACAGGATCAGCTCTGACCGTCATAAATTGACGGGATTACGAGCGGCTATTTCCGCATACACCTTTAAAAGTCACATCCATTATCTTGAAAACATATACGGGGCAGAAAGTATACCCCAAAGGAAAAATAAGGGTGCCTGTTGTATACAACGGCAAGGAAATACAAAAGTTGTATTTATACATTCTACAAGATGGTGGCCCACCGCTGTTGGGACGTGAATGGATCAGGAAAATACGTTTAGACTGGCACTCCATTCAGGCACTGATGGTGACCAGTAAGAAGAAAAACTATGATGACGTCATACCTGAACGATTAAAAGACATGTTGGCCAACGCCAAAGAAGTGTTTCAACAGGAACTAGGAACCTTGAAAGGCATCACCGCCTCAATAAAAGTGGAAGATGCAGCAATTCCCAAGTTTTTTAAAGCAAGACCGGTGCCATACGCAATTCGTCCAGCAGTCGAGGCAGAGCTGGAGAATTTGGAAAATGCAGGCGTATTATCCAAAATAGATTGGAGCGAGTGGGCAACACCCATCATTCCAGTCATGAAGAAAGCATTGAATAATGATAAATCTGAAGAACAGAGAAAAATTCGCATCTGTGGAGACTTCAAGGTGACGGTAAACCCGGTCCTTCACACGGTACAGTATCCTCTTCCGAGGATAGAAGATATTTTCGCCTCACTATCCGGAGGGAAACGTTTCACCAAAATTGACTTGGCACAGGCATATCTACAGATGGAGGTTGAAGAGGCCTCTAAAAAATATCTCACGATAAATACACACAAAGGTCTGTACCAGTACAATCGACTGGTTTTCGGAGTAGCATCCGCTCCAGCTATCTGGCAAAGAGCTATGGAGCAAGTCCTCCAAGGGATTCCGGGGACTCAATGCTACCTAGACGACATCCTTGTAACAGGAGAAAACGACAACGAGCACCTTGCCAATTTGGAGCAGGTGCTCACTAGGTTGAGAGAACGGGGCCTACGAGCAAATCGCCCCAAGTGCGAATTTTTCCAAAATCAAATATCATATTGTGGCCTCATAATTAATAAGGAAGGGTTGCATAAGTCACCTGAAAAAATTGAAGTGGTCATAAAAGCCCCAGCGCCTGAAAATGTTTCACAATTAAGGTCATTCCTGGGATTAATAAATTACTATCATAAATTTTTACCGAACTTATCAACTCTTCTACACCCTCTTAATGAACTGCTACAAACAGGAGTAATTTGGAAATGGAGCGAAGACTGTAAACGTGCGTTCCATAAATGCAAAGATTTAATCACGTCCAAAGAAGTTTTGGCTCATTACAACCCATCACTGCCAATCAGACTGGCGTGCGATGCATCCCCTTATGGCATAGGAGCAGTATTATCGCATAAATTCCCTGATGGCTCGGAACGGCCGATAGCTTTTGCATCACGCTCATTGAACTCAGCTGAGCGTAACTATGCCCAAATCGACAGGGAAGCACTCAGCCTGGTATGGGGAGTGAAGAAATTCAACCATTACCTACACGGACAAAAATTTACCTTGTTGACTGACCATCAACCCCTCATCTCCATATTCAACCCTAAAAAGGGTGTTCCCATTATGACAGCGCAAAGGCTACAGAGGTGGTCCCTTTTTCTAGGGGCACACCAATACAACATAGAATACAAAGGATCAAAACAGCATGGGAATGCTGATGGTTTATCGCGCCTACTGTTGCCAACGGTAGAAGAGGCACCTACAGTGGACCCAGTGGAGATGTTCCACTCAACCATAGTGGAATGTCTACCAGTAACAAATTCTGCCATTGAAAAGGAAACGAGAAATGACCCGACTCTCTCACGAGTCTACGACTTAACGGTGAAGGGATGGCCAGCACATGGCGAACCACTGTTGCCAGCATTCTCGCAAAGAAGAGAACAGCTGTCAGTATGCCGAGGAACCTTGATGTGTGGATCCAGAGTGGTGATTCCACCCAAACTCCAGGATAAAGTGCTAAAGGAGCTTCACGAGGGGCACCTGGGTGGAGTGAAAATGAAGAACCTAGCCAGAGCGTTTGTATGGTGGCCAGGTATCAATGGAGACATCGAAGAAATGACCAAGAGCTGCCTAGGATGCCAGAAGGTCCAAAACGCTCCACCCCAAGCCCCTCTACATCCATGGGAGTGGCCCTCATCTCCCTGGCAAAGGGTACGCATCGACTTTGCTGGTCCATTTATGGACTCAATGTTCTTAATCGCGGTTGATGCACAGTCCAAGTGGCTGGAGGTAATAAAGATGTCCTCCACCACCACGGAAAAAACCATCACAGTATTAAGGACCATATTTGCCAGGAATGGGCTGCCGGAACAGATCTGTTCTGATAATGGACTGCAATTTGTGTCCAAAGAATTCAGGAAGTTCTTAAAAAACAATGGGGTTAAGCACTACACGTCTGCCCCATACCATCCCACCACCAATGGATTAGCTGAAAGGTTTGTCCAGACCTTCAAGAAGGCCATAAAGGCCATGGGTAATGAAGACATAAAACTTCAGCACAAGGTGGATAACTTCTTGTTCGCATACAGGAATGCAACACATATGGTTACAAACCAAACTCCCGCCATGATGTTCTTCAATAGAAGCCTAAGATGCCGGCTGGATTTGATCAAGCCCAACATCAGAAGGGACGTGGAGAACCGACAATTTCAAGGCATGAATGAAAGGCCAACTAGAACCTTCCAGATAGGTCAACCAGTTTTGGCCCGGGACTACTGTACCGAGAAATGGCAGCCTGGAACTATCTGCACACGACTAGGACCGCTGATGTATACCGTGGACATCGGAGAAAGCATAATAAGGCGCCATGCTGACCAAATCATAGAGTTATCCGAAAAGGGACAACCTACACCACAACTCTATACGCCTAACGATGAAGTAGAGATACCCATATCTACCTCTGATCCGGTGATACTGGAACCCGATCAACCCGACACTGGCATTCAAGCCGAATCAGCCTTGCCAAAAGAACCTACTACACCACCGGAAACTACTACACCACCGAGGCGTTATCCGGACCGAGTCAGGAAGCCTCCAGAGAGACTGACTTATAATTAATTAACTGCAGCAATGTGTATATTATTTTTCTTGTAACATGTAATTTATAATTACTTAAAATATTATGTACTGGTTAGCAAAAGGGGAGGAATTGTAGTGTATGTGCCTTTAAGAGCCCCATGTGTACTGTAATGCTGGTAATGGCCACTTGGGCTACATAAGCCTGTATATTGTGTTGTATCCGTTAGTTCCCCTCCAGACTTTGTTTAGTGACTATGAAACCAACTCCTGTCTTCAGTGTCTCTATCAACACACAGGCACAACACCAACCTGCTCGTTTTTTCCTGTGAAAATCCCCCCCACAGAGGACAGAATCGCTCTGGCTGCCATGCTCAACAACATCATAAATGCTTTTCAAAAAGTTTTCCTGCAATGAAAACAGAAAATGCTGGAAACACTCAGCAGGTCGGGCAGCATCTGTGGAGAGTCATAGAGTTATACAGCACAGAAAGAGGCCCTTTGGCCTATCATGTCCGCGCCGGTCATCAAGCCCTGTCTATTCTAATCCCATTTTCCAGCACTTGGTCCATAGCCTTGTATGCTATGGCATTTCAAGTGCTCATCTAAATGCTTCTTGAATGTTGTGAGAGAGAAAGAGTTAACGGTTCAGGTCGATGACCTTTTGTCAGAACTTTTGCTGTTGTTTTTGTGTAAGATTTCCTGCCCCCAGCTAATTCCAGATTCAGCTAAAATCAGGTGCAGAACCACAGAAAATCAGAGCTCCTGGGATCAAGGGTGGCAGTGAAGAGGTAAAGATGGGTATCATCAGCAACAGAGGAAAGATAAGAGGAGCAGTGATTAGAATATTATGATGAAATACAGAGGGACGAGATGGAGATGCTGGAGGTGAGAGAGAGATTTTGGCTATCAGATGAAAAGCTTTTTCTTGTTTCCACTTAGAGCATAATAGAGGCATTAGTAAAACCTCCACTGATATGGAGCAATGTTTAAGTCTTGGATGAATTTGGACTTCATAGAAAGTTAGTAGTTTTGGAAATAAACAAAGGGTTGTGTAAATAGCTCAACTTTAAACTGGACAGAACTTCAATCCAGAGCAGGCCAAAGTTCTGAATTTGCATCTATTTTAAGCTCCCCAAGAACTGGTAATGGAGGGGCTAGAGTATCCTGCAGAGCCCCTGGTCAATTTGGTCTTGCGGACAGCACAGAAAGTAGAACCAGGCTTCAAAATACTAACTTCAAATACAGTGTGGTCTGAATCATTACATTTCTGGGAATAATGCACCACATGAAAGGCATTTAGTTCTACACTGTACTTAGTATTCTTTCCATTTTACTCCCACACAAAAGCCTAAAGGCAAATACAAGTCTGGGAATGTCTACACTTGGCTACATCTGAAGCATAGGAGGGCAAGATTTACATAGATGAACAAGTAACCAGTGCCTATCAAACTTCCCAAATTTGGTTGGAATCTCACCTGACCTCCTGCTTCAAGATAGTGATATGTATGTGCAGTCTGTAATATACTTTAGTATGTATTTTGCAATTAAACCATGACCTGAGAGAATTTTAAAATTTTTTGTACAAACCTTGAAAAAAATGTTGGGAACAAAAAGGTCACTCAGCTGTCAGAAATCGGTGGGGTTTTGTGCTTGAAACTTGTCATGGACCAGAGTTTCTAAAATGAAGGTTGACTTCCAAGAATATTGTATAGAAAAATGTTTCTGTGTTTAATTGTCCCTGGAAGGAAATATCTTAATTGTGATGAGACATGAAAATAGAAGAGAGCAGCAACAAAGAGCATGCCCACAGATTGTTACATTGTTATTACTACAGTGTAACCAGATGGGTAGAGCAGCAACTGTCCATCATTTGTTTAATTTTACATAGTAGATGTTGTATACACACACATATATATATAAATATCAATGGAAGCTTGACTCGTCAAACTGAATCTGTATTAACATGGTGACCGTGAAGTGGAAAAGGGATGAGGAAAATATAATAGAAGAGACAATAGAATGAGAGAATGGAAGGAAATAAAAGTGCACAAACTGGAGTAAGAAGAGGAAGAAAGAATGGGGAGGAAATTAAAGAATATTTAAGAAAAGTGGAGAAAGGCCATTATACAAAAGTGGGAGACTCGAACCTGGAATGACAATGTGCTTTCTGCTATTTCATTGTCCTTTGAAACGTTAACTGCAATATTCTCACTACAGTTGTTCCTAGCACCCAACAGAGAACCACAATGTATCCTGCTTTTGGCTTCCCCACCAGAACCCTTTTGACTTCACATCAGTAAAATATACAAAATTATTCCCTTACAGAAAGCAAAACCTCAGCCAGTTCAGCACTGACATTCTTCTGTCATGAGCCCTTACAAGATCCTTACCAGACATTGTCCAAACTCTTTTTAAATTTACAACCTGCTCCAGAGGATCCCATAGATAAAAGGAAAACCTATAAACTATCTTGGCAGATTCAGTAATGTTTTTGAATCCTTGTAATGGGGAAAGCTGAGGTTTCATTCTGGGTGAGGTATTTTTTGTAAATGTGTAGTAACATGGCCTCAATCACTCTTTTTATTAAACACGCAAGCGAAAAAATACAACTGATTAATATTTTTTAAATCTTATACCAATTATGTCATGTAGGACATGACACATATAATTGATTCACTTAAAGGAGATTAAAATGAATTGTCAATTGTATAACGTAAAGAGTTTACCAGTTAGCAAAACCAGAGCAAAGATTAGAGATGAGTGCTGACATCCAGCAAGTTGGAATTGGTGAACCATGGCTAAAGTGTTTCGCTCTCTGCAACATTATCAACTTTTGTCTTAAAGAGTCTGCAATGAGTCTGAAGGCATTTATGGGTTCTTTGGAATAATTTATTTTTTGATGTTTATTTTGGTATAAACCATAAAGGGAATGTGGTTCACAGGAAGAAAAAAAGACAGGCTTGTATTTATATGGTGCCATCACATCTCTCAGAAACATACAATAAATTACTGTTATGTATGCAAATGTGGGGGCCAGATTTCACACAGCAAGATCCCACAAATAACAATCAGAATGAATGCCAGTTAATGTGTTTTTTGGTGGTTCTGGTTGCGAGAGCATTGCTGGCCAGGACACCAGCGGAAGACCTTGCTCTTCTACAAATAGTGCCATGAGATCTTTAACATCAACCCCAATCACTGGAACAGATAGATAAGGTGCCAGTTTAATGACTAATCTGAAAGACAATACCTCTGTCAATGCAGTACACCCTCAGTATGGAGTATTAATACAGAAACATTGCTCCGCTCCTCATTGGCATGGGTGCCCCAATTGTGCCAAATTAACGCAGATGCCCACTCAAAATATTCAAATTTGATGCTCCTGGGATTTACAGTGAGGTCAGTATCAGGGCTAATCAGTGGGCAGAGGCCCTGCCCCACCGTACTTCCAGCGGCGCAGCAGCCTACTAGGAATTTCGGGCCTTTGAGGTGGTGGTGTGGGTTAGGGGCTTTCATTTCAGTCTGGAATCTGCATCAAATTGGACTCAGACAGCAGTAAAATCATCATGAAATACAGCGACATCAGAAATGAGAAGAATTCACTAGAAAGCAAAGACTCGTTTGACAATGCCACAGGAATGGAAATTCTGTACAGAGCTTCAGCTCCCAGGCTGCCTTTCACCAGCAGTTCCAAACTATAAAACAGAGGAACAATAGACAACTGAGAGACATTTGTCAGCATAAATATATCTGCCTGAGAGAGGAACTGAGAGACACCAGTCAGTGTGCTGATGAAGGGACTGAGAGGCCAGTCAGTGCACAGATATCTCCCCAAGGAAAGGACTGAGAGATCACTGTACAGTGTTGGAGGGACTGAGAGACACCAGTGTACAGATAGCTCCCTTTGTAACATATCGGACAGTGTGATAGTTTAGCCGAATACACTTTCCCTTTGTAGAATCCTGTTCTGTGACTAAAGTAGAAATTTCAAAATGGCACAGAAGGGATGTTACTGCAAATTAACATTTGATGGGTGCTGATGGTGACAGTCCCTTTTTAAAAGGGGTCCTGACAGTAAATGCCACTCTTTCAATGAAAATCTCATCCAAGCCATTGTTGAACACACACAGATAAGAAACATGCTTATCCCTGATACCAGCACAGCTCCAGAGATAGATTCCTTGAATCTTCCTGTGACTCAATTCAAGTCTTTGTTATTGTTCTGCTCACATTTGCACTGCATGAAGGAAACAAGACGGAAATTTGCTCCATTTTCTTGTTATCTGTAAACTTCACCACATCTGCTGACCATGTGAAAAACTGGTGAGACGAGAAGGGAATGACAAGACAGGAGTTGTAAAACATGTGAAATCAAGTGCAGGAGAAGACAGAAACACTCCAGAGACATTCAGGGTTTTCACCACAGTGGCTTGCGCAGATTGTAAATTCAGATGGGAATTCAGTGAGAATGTCTGGATCTTATTTGTTGTCCCTCCCAATGGTTATGTCTGCAGATACTTTAGGGAGAAGCTGCCCTTTGTTAACTTTTACTGATATTTGTTTTATTACAGGGAACCACGTTGGTCTTCCAAACACAACAACAATGATGTTTATTTATTTTTCCTCAATTTTCTGCCCTTCTCTTGTATTGACTTTGCTGAGTACGGTTCTATGGTTGTTGATCACCCTCCAATACCTTGCCCAAGTGGGCATTCTTCATCTGTGAGCCCAAGTCTTGAGTGTAGTCAGGGTTTTCGACCACAGGGGGTATTACAGCTGAGCCCAATCCACAAAAGAACATTTTCCAGCTGGAGTCACTGGATAGTGATCAGGATCAGTAATTCGGGCTGATCTTTTTTCCTCTCCATAATCCGGGGATTTTGTGTGGGCTTCAGGTTAGGCCAGGGTGAGCTCTGATGTCCATTGTGTTTGAGTAACCCAGCAGCACTCACAGTCTAGGTTCACACATGAGAAATGACTGCTGACATTGGCCACTGACAGTGGAGGATAACCAAACCCTTTGGAAGTATGGCCCCAATATTAACGGGGAGCTGGGGAGGCTGCGGGGCTGGCCGAGGAACCTGGCAAAGCCGAGGAACCTGGAGGCCCTGCCAATCTTAATGACAGGGCCTTATTAGCATATTGTAGGTCTGCCTCTGACCCGGCAGCCGGCCAAATTGACAGCCTAGCCGGCGGGTGGGAAAAAACACTGGCTGTAGTAGGCTGCAGTCGGGGACCGTTGGGGACGATCCCTGGCACTGGGAAGGGAGCATTAGCTCCGGGCCTTGATCAGGGTGGGGGGAGATCGGGAGGGATTGGAGGAGACTGGCGATCAGGAGGGCTGGGGAGGCTGACGATCAGGAGGGCTGGGGGGAGGCTGGAGATCAGGAGGGATTAGGGGAGGCTGGCGATCAGGAGGGATTGGGGGAGGCTGGAGATCAGGAGGGATTGGGGGGAGGCTGGAGATCGGGAGAACTTGGGGGAGGCTGGAGATCGGGAGGGATTGGGGGGAGGCTGGAGATCAGGAGGGATTGGGGGGAGGTTGGAGATCGGGAGGAATTGGGGGAGGCTGGTGATCAGGAGGGCTGGGGAGGCTGGAGATCGGGAGGGATTGGGGTGTTGTGTATGTACCTTTAAGAGAGAACTGTTTTACAGCTCCTGTATACTGTAGTACCGGCAGTGACCACACCTGTATATAAAGCCAGAGCAGGCTTCTGTACTTCAGTCTTGAGACTACCCTACTCCAGTAAATACCTGTTGATTGTTAAGTTACAGCATCCGTGTGGTTATTGAAAAACATCATACTCTCAGAATCACGGATCTAACAGTGGCAACGAGTGTCGATTCGAATCTACCTGCAACTCTGCATTTCCCTTCGAGGATTCGCTCCGGGAGGGCGGTGGAAGAAAGTCGAGGCCAGAAACAAGTGCGCCGACCACGAGCAACTGCCCAGTCGTCCGGCAGAGAGTGAACATCGCAGGAGAGGCTGTGGAGAGCCGGGCTTGGTTCCCCAGCCACGACGATCAGCAACAGACTGACGACAGGTACAGCGCAGACCCTTCCCAGACAGCGGCGGCTGGAGCCGACCGACGGCAGAGAAAAAGCCGAGCAGCGTCGACGGGGTAAGACAGAGGGTGAAGCGCACAGGGCGCAGCCGGGGGTTGAAAACCGAGCGGCGTCGAGGAAAAACAAAACGGAGAGAGAGAGGGTAAAGCAGCAGCCAGGTTCAGGACCGAGCGGTGGAAACGGGAAAGGTGCACAGAAAAAAAAAAAAAAACGCACAGAGCACAGCCAGGGCTCAAGGGCTGAACAGTGTCCGCGGGGAGAAGAAGGGAGAGCGCGGGAGATGCCATTGAGCCACGGAGAAGAAGGAAGAGCACAGGAGATGCCATTTTTAGAAGCCGCAGCGGAGAAGAAGGGCGAGCGTGGGAAGAAAGGAAAGCGCGGGAGACGCCATTTTGTGTCAGCGGAGAAGAAGGGAAAGTGCGGGAGACGCCATTCTTGACAGTTAAATCACACCCAGGGATGCCGAAGAGTGGCAGTAGCTCTACATTCGACAATAAAGTCGAAGATTGGGCGACATATGTGGAATGTATTGAGGTGTACTGCAGGGCGAATGAAGTGCCAGATGCTAGGAAAGCACTGGTTTTGTTAAATTCCATGGGTGCAAAAACTTATGGGTTACTATGAAACATAATAACCCCAGAGAAGCCTGTGAATAAGAATTTCGAAAGCATAGTAGAAATCCTACAGGACCACTTAAACCCCACACCGCTGCTGATAGCAGAACGATTTAAGTTCCATAAAAGGAACCAACACAAAGACGAAAGCAATGCTGAGTACTTAACGGAACTGCGCAAGCTATCGAAACACTGCCAGTTTGGAGTGGGACTAGCAGATACGTTAAGGGACAAGTTTGTGTGTGGGCTTCAAAGTGAAGGAACCCAGAAACGGCTTCTATCAGAAAAGGATCTTACGCTGGACAAGACTTTCAGTATGACAGTATCACACGAAGCAGCTGCAAGGGGCGCTGCAGAGATACAACGGAGACCGCAAGAATATGGCACCAATGAAATGTCCTATGGAACAGGGAAGTGTTATTGCTGCGGCAGAACAACACACGACCAGAAGGATTGTTGGTTCAAGGACCAAGTGTGCAGACAGTGTGGAAAAACAGGACACATAGCAAGAGTCTGCAGGTCTGGGAAGAAAACCAACAGCAAGAAATCTCCACAGGAGAAGTACAAAGAGGTACACAAGGTGATGGACAGTAGTTCAGACGAACAGAAAAGTGACACAGACTCCGGAAGCAAGGAGCTGGGTTGTCTGAAACTACATAAGGTAACCAAAATGGAGGATCACCAGACTATCTGGGTTACACTCAAGATAGACGGAGTCCAAGTGAAAATGGAATTGGACACAGGATCAGCCCTAACAGTCATAAACCAAAGGGACTACAAGCGGCTATTTTCACATATACCCTTGAAAGCTACAGAGATTGTCTTGAAGATGTACACGGGGCAAAAAGTCTACCCCAAAGGAAAAATAAGGGTGAAAGTGATATACAAAGGCCAGGAAATACCTAAAATGGACTTATATGTATTGCCAGATGGAGGACCACCACTGCTAGGACGTGAATGGATCCGGAAGATACAATTAGATTGGCATTCCATAGAGGTACTGAAGGTTGAGGCCAAAAAGGATGACGACGTCACACCTGGACGACTGTCAAAAATGCTAACTGACGCAAAAGAAGTGTTCCAGGAGGGACTCGGAACACTAAAAGGCATAACAGCAATGATTAAAATAGAGGAAAATGCAAGCCCAAAGTTTCTTAAGGCCAGACCAGTGCCTTATGCGATCAGACCAGCCGTCGAAGCAGAGCTGGAAGGGTTGGAACGTTCAGGAGTACTGTCCAAAGTAGACTGGAGCGAGTGGGCTACACCCATCGTTCCTGTAATGAAGAGGTCGTTGAGCAATACACCTGGGGAACCAAAGAAGGTCCGCATCTGTGGGGATTTTAAGGTGACAGTGAACCCAATCCTTCACACAGTACAATATCTGCTTCCACGAATTGAGGATATTTTCGCCTCGCTATCTGGAGGTAAACGCTTCACCAAAATTGATCTAGCCCAGGCGTACTTGCAAATGGAGGTAGAAGAAGCCTCGAAACAATACCTCACGATCAACACTCATAAGGGTCTCTATCAATACAACTGGCTGGTGTTCGGGGTAGCATCGGCTCCGGCTATTTGGCAAAGGGCGATGGATCAAGTCCTGCAAGGGATTCCAGGGACCCAGTGTTATTTGGACGACATCCTGGTCACAGGCGAAAAAGACACTGATCACCTCGCCAACTTGGAGAAGGTGCTCACCAGATTAATGGAATATGGGCTCCGAGCTAATCGCCACAAGTGCGAGTTTTTCCAGAAGCAGATCTCATATTGTGGCCACGTCATCGATGAAGAGGGGTTACATAAGTCCCCTGAAAAGATTGAGGCAGTAGTCAAGGCTCCAGCACCGGAAAATGTGTCACAACTGAGGTCGTTCCTCGGGTTGGTAAACTACTACCATAAGTTCTTACCAAATTTGTCCACGGTATTACACCCACTGAACACCCTACTGCAAACAGGGGTACCATGGAAGTGGAATGACGAACGTAGACGAGCTTTCCAGAAGTGTAAAGAATTGATCACATCAAAAGAGGTGTTGGCCTATTTCAACCCAGCACTACCAATTCGTTTGGCATGTGATGCATCACCCTTTGGTATTGGAGCGGTGCTGTCGCACAAATTCCCAGACGGGTTGGAGAGGCCAGTAGCCTTTGCGTCTCGGTCACTAACCTCAGCCGAGTGCAACTACGCCCAGATTGACAGGGAGGCCCCTGTATGGGGGAGTAAAAAAATTCAACCACTATCTGCATGGGCAGAAGTTCACCTTGCTGACTGACCACCAACCACTTGTCTCCATCTTTAATCCTAAGAAGGGCGTTCCAGTGATGACTGCACAACGGTTACAAAGATGGTCCCTGTTTCTAGGGGCGAATCAATATGAAATAGAATATAAAGGCACGAAACAGCATGGAAACGCGGATGGGCTATCACGCCTGCCACTGCCTACCGTGGAGGAAGCACCAGCAGTGGACCCTATCGAGATATTTTATTCGTCAATAATTGAACGATTGCCAGTAACGAACGCGGATATAGAGAAGGAGACCCGCAATGATCCGACACTGTCTCGGGTATATGATTTGACGGTGAGGGGATGGCCAACACATGGCGACTCACTGTTGCCAGCATTCTCATCCAGAAGAGAACAGCTGTCAGTATGCCAGGGGACAGTGATGTGTGGATCCTGAGTGGTGATTCCACCCAAGTTAAGGGAGAGAGTGCTAAATGAGCTTCATGAAGGTCATCTGGGAGGGGTGAAAATGAAAAGCCTTGCTAGGGCTTATGTGTGGTGGCCGGGGATCGATCAACAAATCGAGGACCTAACCAACAGCTGCTCAGGATGCCAGAAGGTCCAAAATGCACCACCACATGCCCCTCTACGCCCATGGGAGTGGCCCTCATCTCCATGGCAACGGGTGCATATTGATTTTGCTGGTCCATTCATGGATTCAATGTTCTTAATAGCAGTGGATGCTCACTCGAAATGGCCTGAGGTGATAATAATGTCCTCAACCACTACAGAGAAAACGATTGCAGTCCTACGGACCATATTTGCCAGGAACGGTTTGCCAGAGCAGATTTGCTCTGATAATGGACCAGTTTGTGTCCGAAGAGTTTCGAAAATTTATGAGAAGGAATGGGGTATGGCATTACACATCCGCCCCGTATCATCCAGCCACAAGTGGATTGGCTGAGAGGTTCGTACAAACCTTTAAAAAGGCGATAAAGGCCATGTGCGATGATGAAATTCCACTACAGCATAAGGTGGACAATTTCCTATTAGCCTACAGAAATGCGACACATGCAGTCACCAACCAGACCCCGGCCATGATGTTCTTTAACCGAAGGTTGAGATCTCGTCTGGATTTGCTCAGACCAAATGTGCGAAGAAATGTTGAGGATAAACAATTCCAGCACATCAATGAGAAGTCGACAAGGAGCTTCAATGTAGGACAACCAGTCTTGGCCCGTGACTACCGAACAGAGAAATGGCAACCCAGAACGATATGCACAAGGCAGGGGCCATTAATGTACACAGTGGATGTCGGGGAGAACATTGTGAGACGCCACGTCGATCAGATCTTAGCGTCACAGGAACGAGTCAACCCCATGTCTCGAGTACCTGGGGAGGAACCCGACATACCGGTAGCATCTACCTCCGAACCAGTAGCAGTGGAAACTGATGAACTAACCGACGAAAGGGGGCCAGGATCCCCTCCGCACCAAGAACAAGAACCTCAGGGAAGGCGCTATCCAGAAAGGATCAGGAAGCCGCCCCAAAGACTGAATTTATAAATGGACTATTTTCAGTTAATGTTGCATGTTAAAAATGTTAATTGTTAAATGAATGTTATGGTACTGTTAATCTAAAAGGGGAGGAATTGTTATGTATGTAGCTTTAAGAGAGAACTGTTTTACAGCTCCTGTATGCTGTAGTACCGGCAGTGACCACACCTGTATATAAAGCCGGAGCAAGCTTCTGTACTTCAGTCTTGAGACTTCCCTACTCCAGTAAATACCTGTTGATTGTTAAGTTACAGCATCCGTGTGGTTATTGAAAAACATCGTACTCTCAGAATCACGGATCTAACATGGGGGAGGCTGGAGATCGGGAGAGATTGGGAGGAGGCTGGAGATTGGGAGGAATTGGGGGAGGCTGGCGATCAGGAGGGCTGGGGGGAGGCTGAAGATTGGGTGAGATTGGGGGAGGCTGGAGGTCGGGAGGGATTGGGGGGAGGCCGGAGATCGGGAGGGATTGGAGGAGGCTGGAGATCGGGAGGGATTGGGGGGAGGCTGGAGATCGGGAGGGCTGGGGGGAGGCTGGATTTTGAAGGGATTGGGGGGAGGCTGGAGACCGGGAGGGCTGGGGAGGCTGCCGATCAGGAGGGCTGGGGGGGAGGCTGATGATCGAGAGGGATTGGGGGAGGCTGACGATCAGGAGGGCTGGGGGGAGGCTGATGATCGGGAGGGATTGGGGGAGGCTGACGATCAGGAGGGCTGGGGGCAGGCTGATGATCAGGAGGGATTGGGGGAGGCTGACGATCAGGAGGGCTGGGGAGGCTGGAGATCAGGAGGGATTGGGGGAGACTGGAGATCGGGCGGGCTGGGAGGAGGCTGACGATCAGGAGGGCTGGGGGGAGGCTGATGATCGGGAGGGATTGGGGGAGACTGGAGATCGGGAGGGATTGGGGGGAGGCTGGAGATCGAGAGGGATTGGGGGAGGCTGATGATCAGGAGGGCTGGGGAGGCTGACGATCAGGAGGGCTGGGGGGAGGCTGATGATTGGGAGGGCTGGGGGGAGGTTTGAGATCAGGACGACTGGGGAGGGGAGGTTGGAGATCTGGGCTGCCGGAGACCGAAGGCTTCCTTGAGGGGCCTGGGGCGAGCACTCCTGCTCCACCTGGCCAACAAGGAGTGTTAAAAGAGTCACTTACCTTGGGAAACTTCCATCTCGAATCAGTTGCCAGGAATCCCACAGGTCGGGTCTCCCCCTCACTTACTATTAAATTTAAGCTGTGGCACTGATGATGTCATCAGACCGTGACTTTAATATGTTAATTAGGCCCCCGCCTGCCTTTTGCACAGGAGTCTCGTCCATGGCCTGATTTAAAGGGGTGGGAACCAGGTTGGGTTGGGGTCTGATTGCCCGATCCTGATATTTTAACCTCCCCCGACCCTCTGTCATCCATTGGGGGTCGGGGGTTAAAATCAAAGCCTATCTTTGGCATAGGAAAAAAGTTAGAGGACAAATGTAATATCTGATGTTTTTTGGGGGAAAATATTTACATCTGGGTATATAGATGGGAGTAGGGATGCCACTGGCCCATGAGGTGTGTATGTATGTCTATTTGTGTATGTGTGTGCATTCATGTGCAGGAATTGAGGTGACATGAATTGTGATGATGTGAATTGCGCTGCACTTAACAGGGCCAAAAAACAGGATGAAGCTGCTGCTGACCCTGCCAAAGTAGCCAGATTTGTAGAGGTCCTTTTATTAGCATGTAAATAGTGGTTGCCCTCACCACGAGCGGCATTCATTTCCCCCCACAAGTCCCAATTTGTACCACAACTTGCCAGTTCCAGGAGAATGAGGCAAAAACTATGTCAATGTTCAAGATTAGATTGGATGAAGGAAAAGGGCTTGAAGGGCTATGGGAACATGGTGGGTAAATATGATTGGAACTATTTGCTCACACGGAGGGTAAATGCTGACATGGACTGGTTGGACTAAATGGCCTGTTACCATGTTCTTTGTATTTCTATGTATATAATAAAAGACACAGGCATGAGAAAAATTATTGCAGCATATATACCCGTGCATTCATACGTTTTATGTGTTTGAGGGTTTTTGTGCATTTTGGTGTTTCAAGTGTATAGACATTTCATGCCTGCCCATCATCCCCATACTGATCACAGAATCACAGAAACCCCACAGTGCAGATAGAGGCCATTTTGGCCCATCGAGCCTGCACCGATACATATCCCACCCTATCCCCATAACCCCACGTATTTAATCCCCCTAACACTAAGGGTCAATTTATCATAGCCAATCAACCTAACCCACACATCTTTGGACTGTGGGAGGAAACCGGAGCACCCGGAGAAAACCCATGCAAACACGGGGAGAATGTGCAAACTCCACACAGACAGTCACCCGAGGCCGGATTCGAACCCGGGTCCCTGGCGCTGTGAGGCAACAGTGCTAACCACTGTGCCACTGTGTAGGTACTTTCATCAGGACTCCTAATACTGGTACTGAAACAGAAGGCAAGGTTAACAAGGCAGGGAAAAATATCACCAAATGAATTATAGGTCTGTTTCCTTACTTGTGAAATAGCATCCACTGAGACATACTCTCCTCAGGAGATGTCCTCTGTAATGTTTTCACAAGGAATTTTTTTTTTTTTTAGGAATCTTAGTGTAATGGAGAAATGCTGACGCCGACATGTCGGACCTTGCGCCCTTCCTGCTTGTGAATCGGATACGTCAGCGATTTCACCAACTCCGCTCCCTAAGGGCTGGTGATGTCACCGTATTGTCTGACAAATCTCCACATATCTTTAACAATCTTCATTTTACAGCATTTTACAGATTAGCCAAGAGAAAGAGGAAAAGTATTGGACTTATCATGAAAAGCTCTAAGTGGCTATAGCGTCATATAAACCATACACCCACTACTGTGATTAAAAGGCTTAGTGCCCGCTTAACTGCAGCTTAGCTCCATCTTAATTACAGTATAATTACAACTGTTTACTGTGCTTGTTATTTTTCAGGGTGAATAATTTAGGACTTTGTTAAAGCTGTAAGATTGTAGTCCCAGCTGGCATTCCTCACTAGGTGGCACAGCAGGAAGTTAACTCACAAAGACTTCTGGTGCCTCCCTTACCCTGACTCTTAATTCTTTTAAAGTGAGGTTTTTGTCAATACTGGACAGGTATTTAATGGGATTTTGAGATTCTCCTAAATGGCTTTATAAGTGTGGTGTTGAATAAAATGAAGAGGCTGTAGAGCATTGCAAAAAAATGTGATTATAGGCTTGGCAGTGTGGAGAAAACACACAAACACATTCAATGAATCAGGAAAGACCCAGGATTGATGTGCAGTGTGTAGTGAGTTAGCTGATTTTTTTTTAAATTCATTCATGGGATGTGGGCATCGCTGGCAAGGTCAGCATTTATTGCCCATCCCCAGCTGCCCTTGAGAAGGTGGTGGTGAGCCACCTTCTTGAACTGCTGCTGTTAGGGAGGTAGTTTCAGGATTTAGAATAGAATCATAGAATTATAGAATGGTTACAGCACGGAAGAAGGCCATTTGGCCCGTCAAACCCGTGCCGACTCTCAGCTAGTCCCACTCCCCTGCCCTTTCCCCATAGCCCTGCAAATTTATTTCCTTCAGATACTTAACCAACTCCCTTTTCAAAGATAAAATTGAATCTGCCTCCACCACCCTTTCAGGCAGTGCATTCCAGATCTTAACCACTCGCTGCGTAAAAAAGGTTTTTCTTACGTTGCCTTTGGTTCTTTTGCCAATCACCTTAAATCTGTGTCCTCTGGTTCTCAACCCTTCTGCCAGTGGGAACAGTTTCTCTCTATCTACTATGTCCAGACCCCTCATGATTTTGAACACCTCTATCAAACCTCCTCTCAATCTTCTCTGCTCCAAGGAGAACAACCCCAGCTTCTCCAGTCTATCAACGTAACTGAAGTCCCTCATTCCTGGAATCATTCTCGTAAATCTTTTCTGCACCTTCTCTAAGGCCTTCACATCCTTCCTAAAGTGAAGTGCCCAGAATTGGACACAGTACTCCAGTTGAGGCCGAACCAGTGTTTTATATAAGTTCATCATAACTTCCTTGCTTTTGTACTCTATACCTCTATTAATGAAGCCCAAGATCCCGTAAGCCTTTTTAACTACTTTCTCAACCTGCCCTGCCATCTTCAACGATTTATGCGCACATACCCCCAGGTCTCTCTGTTTGTGCACCCCTTTAGGATTGTACCATTTAGTTTATGTGTCCTCTCCTCATTCTTTCTACCAAAATGCATCACCTCATACTTTTCTGCGTTAAATTTCATCTGTCACATGTCTGCTCATTTCACCAGCCTGTCTATGTCATCCTAAAGTCTACAACTCTCCTCCTCACTGTTCACTATACTTCCAAGTTTTGTGTCATCTGCAAATTTTGAAATTGTGCCCTGTACACCCACGTCCAAGTCATTAATATATATCAAGAAAAGTAGTGGTCCTAGAACCGACCCCTGGGGAACACCACTGTATACCTTCCTCCAGTCCAAAAAACAACCATTCACTGCTACTTTCTGTCTCCTGTCACTTAGCCAATTTCGTATCCATGCTGCCAGTGTCCCTTTTACTCCATGGGCTTCAACTTTGCTGGCAAGCCTATTATGTGGCACTTTGTCGAACGCCATTTGGAAATCCATGTACACTGCGTCAACCACATTACCCTCATCAATCTTTTCTGTTACCTCATCAAAAAACTCAATCAAGTTGGTTAGAAATGATTTGCCTTTAACAAATCCGTGCTGGCTTTCCTTAATGAATCCACCCCTATCCAAGTGACTGTTGATTTTGTCCCTGATTACTGTTTCTAAAAGCTTCCCCACTACCGAGGTTAAACTGACTGGCCTGTAGTTGCTGGGTTTATCTTTACATCCTTTTTTGAACAATGGTGTAACATTTGCAATTCTCCAGTCATCTGGCACCACCCCCGTATCTATGGAGGATTGGAAGATTATGGCCAATCCCTCTGTGATTTCCGCCCTCAATTCCCTCAGCATCCTAGGATGCATCCCTGATTTTGACCCTGATCACAGCAGGATTAGCAGTATGGGTGCTACAAATGGCCTTAGTGCCAATGGGTTAGTGAAGGGCAAAATCAAGCAGGATTTCTACTCCTGATCACTAGCTAATGATCCTGCAGAAATGTGTACATGTATAATGGTTGGGTGAGGAAGGATTAGGATCAGCTGTGATGTTTCTTGTGGTGTAATAACTTGCTGATACACATTACCTAAGCCTGCATATGCAGGATGGTTATTTGGGGAAGGTATTGGTGCCTGTTTGGAACCTTACCTCAACATATATCAACAGTTTGGGAACATGGGGAAAATGTTAAAAAAAATCAAAAAATGAATGAACATAAAAAGGTAATCAACATTCTTTCAAATCTCAGCTCTTTGTTAGCTAATGTAATGCAGTCAGGACAACCATAGAATGAAAGAAGAAAGACTTACATTTATATAGCACCTTTCACAACCACCGGACGTTGCGAAGATCTTTATAGCCAATGAAGTACTTTTGGAGTGTAGTCACTGTTGTAATGTGGGAAATGCGGTGGCCAATCTGCGTACAGCAAGGTCCCACAAACAGCAATATGATAATGACCAGATAATCTGTTTTTTGTTATGTTGATTGAGGGATAAATATTGACCAGGACACCGGGGATAACTCCCCTGCTCTTCTTTGAAATAGTGCCATGGGATCTTTTACATCCACCTGAGAGAGCAGATTAGAAAATTGAATACTGTTATTACCCAGTGTGATATTAAACCCTGTTATTCGCCACTGTGATATTAAACCCTGTTATTACCAGTGTGATATTAAACCCTGTTATTACCCAGTGTGATATTAAAATCTGTTATTACCCACTGTGATATTAAACCCTGTTATTACCCACTGTGATATTAAACCCTGTTATTACCCACTGTGATATTAAACCCTGTTATTACCCACTGTGATATTAAACCCTATTATTACCAGTGTGATATTAAACCCTGTTATTACCCAGTGTGATATTAAACCCTGTTACTGCCCACTGTGATATTAAACCCTGTTACTACCCACTGTAATATTAAACCCTGTTACTGCCCACTGCGATATTAAACCCTGTTATTACCCACTGTGATATTAAACCCTGTTACTGCCCACTGTGATATTAAACCCTGTTATTAGCCACTGTGAAATTAAACCCTGTCATTACCCATTTGTAAGATTCGCAAAATTTCCACATTTCCCCAAAGGTTATCAATAATAAAAAGGACCCTGCATGGACATTTTTAAAAAGGGTACCCAAAGATGGCATCCGCACCTTGTGACCAAAAGCCTGCAAGATTTTAAAAGCTTGGACTCTGTGGCACGAGCAGCTTTTGGGGAAATCGAAACCTAAAATACAGTTTCTGTGAAGAAGGACTTTGTATTTTGGAAAGCAAACAGAACTTTGAATATGCATTGAGCCAAATCGTAGACAGACCAAAGCCAGTTAGGCCTATACTTGAGGCCATCAAGTTGTTTGCATCTATAATCGGAAACAGCTTAAGGAAGTCATCGAGGCTGGACAGGCCGATTAAGATGTATTAATAACAATACAGCTCAGACATCAGGCCATTAGGTGCGATCAACAGCCATCTAAAAACAGTTAGTTTAGATTGCTACAATTATTTAAACTAGCCCGCCAAGATTGGGACAATGAACTAACCTGATTTGGCACGCAGATAAGGGTTATCGTGAGGAGTATAACTGAAGGCCCCGGGTAGCAATCGCGCTCTTGCTCTTGACTCTTGCTCTTGGCTCTTGCTTTGCTCTCGTGGCTCCGGCCTCTTGGGCTGCCGCTCGTACTCGTGCCCTGGCCTCGTGGTGGGTTCTCTCCCCGTAGCAGATTTTCAGTAACCAGTTACACCATACCAACAGCAGAGGAGGGGAATGAGACCCAAGTCCATAGCCATCCAGGATGCCCAGGCCGCAGAAAGGGGCGAGACGAAGTCAAGCAGGTAGCCCAGGACTTGTATAGTAGTCCGGCGAGACGAGATGAGTAGAGACGAAGAAGACGATAACAACTCGATAAGGGCAGAGCAGAGCAGTGAAAAAGGTATCGATAAAGACCAAGCACCTAGTTATAAGCTGGTGCTTGGGAAGACAAGCATCTCGTTGAACACTGCGAAAACGCAGGTGGCCACGCCACGATGAATAGACTGGCATTCTTAAGCTTGGGTAGGAAAATCTAGGCAGTTAAAACTGCCAACTGCCCTGTAGGCACAACGGTGCCGCCGCCGACCGCCCGAGGGAGAAGAAGAGGAGAACCCATCGCGACGAGACAATGACGGCAGCGGAGGGGAGAAGGTGTGCCGCAGTAGCAGATCCAGCACCGCGCCCCTGAAGACCACGTGGCAATGGGGTACCTAGAAGCACCAGAGACCAGACTTCAAAACTCGCACTCATTAACAGTTGGCTTTATTTTGGATTGGTGAGCATGAATTCTGGCCCCTCATAGCTTAATCTAGTTAGGTATAAGGGGTGGGATAAGGATAAGGGGATTGTTAAGATAGTTTGTTTTCCCTCGATGTGCCATGTGTTCCCCATTCCCTGTATAATTATATAGTTATTTTGTATTTGCCTGTAATTTTATACTGGTAACTTCTCATAAGATTGTGTTAATTTCTATTTTAATAAAATCTTGGTTTTCTTACATCCAAACTACCTGTCTACTCGAGTCTTTTCTGTATCGCCGCCTGTACCTAAGGGGTACCTCTAGAACCCAGGGGTGTGGGAGCGATTCGAACCGCTCACAAACAGTCAGGGGCATAACTGACTGGGCGCATGCACCAACCACACCACCCCCTACACACTGTGATATTAAACCTCGCTATTACCCACTGTGATATTGAACTTTGTTACTACCTGATGTGATGGTAAATCGTGATTTGCCTGATTTGATATTAATCTCTGTTATGCCAAGTGTTATTTGAAACCTTGTTATGATTCTCTGTGTAATGCAATGCTCAGTCCATGCAGCTCCCTGTGAAAAACAACAAACTGTTTGATCCATGCACCTCTCTATATAGCACACTGTCTAGGCTCTACAGTTGTCCCTGTGTCCCTCACTATCAAATTGAAAACAAAGGCATACAATGTTGCCAAGATTGGTGGGAGACCAAAGGATTGGGAATTTTTTTTAAAACCAGCGAAGGGTGACTAAAAAAATAATAAAGAGAGAGAAGATGAATTATGAAAGTAAACTGGCAAGAAACATTCAAACAGATAGTAAGAGCTTCTACAGGTATGTAAAAAGGAAGAGAGTAGCTAAAGTAAACATTGGTCCCTTAGAGGATGAGACTGGGGAATTAATAATTGGAACGGGGAAATGGTAGAGACTCTGAACAAATATTTTGTATCTGTCTTCACGGTAGAAGACACTAACAACATCCCAATAATGGATAATCAAGGGGCCACAGGGAGGGGGGAACTAAAGACAATCACTATCACTAAGGAAATAGTACTTGGTAAAATAATGGGACTAAAAGATGACAAGTCCCCTGGACCAGATGGCCTGCATCCCAGGGTCTTAAAAGAAGAGGCTGCAGAGATAGTGGATGCATTGGTTGCAATATACCAAAATTCACTGGACTCTGGAGAGGTCCCAGCGGAATGGAAAACAGCAAATGTAACACCCCTATTTAAGAAAGGAGGGAGACAGAAAGCAGGAAATTATAGATCAGTTAGCCTAACATCTGTCGTTGGGAAAATGCTGAAGTCCTTCATTAGCAATAGCAGGGCATTTGGAAAATCATAATGCAGTCAAGCAGAGTCAGCATGGTTTTATGAAAGGGAAATCATGTTTAACAAACTTGCTGGAGTTCTTTGAGGAGGTAATGAGCAGGGTGGACAAAGGTGAACCAGTGGATATGGTGTATTTAGATTTCCAGAATGCATTCGATAAGGTGCCACATAAAAGGTTACTGCATAAGATAAGAGCTCACGGAATTGGGGTAATATATTAGCATGGATAGAGAGTTGGCTAACTAACAGAAAGCAGAGAGTCGGGATAAATGGGTCATTTTCCGGTTGGCAAACGATAACTAGTGGGGTGCCATGGGGATTGGTGCTGGGGCCTCAACTATTTACAATCTATATTAATGACTTGGATGAAGGGACCGAGTGTAATGTAGCCAAGTTTGCGGATGATACAAAGATGGGTGGGAAAGCAAGTTGTGCAGAGGGCTCAAAGAACCTGCAAAGGGATATAGACAGGCTAAGTGAGTGGGCAACCATTTGGCAGATGGAGTATAATGTGGGGGAGTGCGAGGTTATACACTTTGGCAGGAAAAATAAAAAAGCTAATTGTGATAAAAATGATAACTTCCGGGAAGTTATGTCATCACTTCCTGTGAACTATGAACTATGAACTGTGTACATACCTCACTTCCTGTCATATGTCACTTCCTGTTGGACTGGTATAAATACTGGTCTGTTCAGTATTGTAAGAGGCTTCTACCAGAGGCATGGTAAAGACCTCTCTTGTGTATATAGTGTGTTTATAAGTTACTTAAAGCTTACTTTAAAGTTACTTGATGGTAAGTCTCCTTTTTCTTACATCAATTTAAGTAACTTAGTATTTACACTGACAAATACTAGACCTTCAGACAAACTCGGAAGTTAAGGATCCAGGGAACCACCCATCATGGAGAAAATCCTTAGACCTATTCGTCTGGACTTGGACCCGAATACACCAGCAGCTGGCAGGGTATGGAAGCATTGGTATCGTACTTTTGAGAATTTTCTGGATGAATGTAAAGCGGATGCTCCTGCTAAATTGAAGATACTTGTCAATTATGTGACCCCAAAAGTGTTCGAATATGTTGATGACTGGGATAATTACGAAGAGGTGATTCGGGCACTTAAGAAACTGTATGCGAAGACCCCAAATGAGGTCTATGCTAGACATCTACTGGCCACAGCCCGACAAGGGCCAGGGGAATCAATTGACGAATTCCTGCAAGAACTTCGCAGGCTCAGCGTAGATTGTAACTTTCAGGCAGCCTCAGCTGAGCTGTACCGCCAAGAAATGATTCGTGATGCTTTCATCTGCGGGATTGCCTCTCCATTTATACGCCAGCGTCTACTAGAAAGTAAAACACTTGAGCTACAAAAAGCTTTTGACCTAGCTTGTTCACTGGATTTGGCAAAGAGAAATGCAGACCTCTATCAGCTGCCCAGATCTCGATCTGCTGCTGTAGCTGCAACCAGACAATTCAAGCGGTCTCAGGTGAACCCTATCATGGGGGAATCTAATTCTGATAATTCTGATGAAGAAGAGGAGGACGACCCCAATTTAGCAGCCTCTTGACAATCTAGGAAGGAATGCTTCTTTTGTGGAGATGCTTTTCACCCTAGGAAAACCTGCCCTGCTCGCAATGCAATCTGCAGTTATTGCGGGAAAAAAGGACACTTTGCTAAAGTTTGCCTATCAAGGGCCTCTACGAGGGCCAATCCAGCTAAGGCCTACCGAACTGCCCCAATTAGGGCCTATCAAGATGCTCCAGCTAGGACCTATCAAGCTTCCTCTCGAGCTCTCTCCCGAAGAAGCACACCGAGAGTTTTAGCCACTCTCTGTGCAACGACACCAATTACAGCTGCTTGCCCACAGAACCTGTCTCAGGCAGCCACAAAAATTTCAATTAAAGGGCATACCTTAGATGCCTTAATTGACTCAGGAAGTACTGATAGTTTCATTAAGGAACAGATTGTTGCGAAATTGAAACTACATGTCTTCCCATCGGACCAGGCAATTGCGATGGCCCAGTCATCACTTAATACCAGAATCTCCGGCTTTTGTGTTGTTGATATGACACTTCATGGTCGTATGTATCCCTCCACCCGACTTTCGGTGCTCAAAGACTTATGTAGTGATCTCCTCTTAGGGCTGGACTTCCACAAACAGCATAAGAAACTCACCATTGAGTTTGGTGGATCCAAACCCGGACTTACTATTTCTAATATACCATCTAAATTACCATTTTGTGCATTATCAGCAGCTTCACTTGATGAACCCTCATTATTTGCCAGTATTCCGCCTCAATGCCAACCGATAATAACGAAATCGCGGCGCTTTAATCAGGAAGACCAATCTTTTATTGCGGCTGAAATCTCTCGACTTCTAGCAGAGGATATCATTGAACCATGTTCGTCACCCTGGCGGGCTCAAGTCGTCATTGTCAAGAACCCTCTAAAACCTCACAAACAGCGACTATGCATCGATTATTCGCAAACCATCAATCAATATACCGACTTGGACGCCTACCCATTGCCACGCATTGATGATATGGTTAATAAACTGGCCGAATACAAAGTGTTCTCAACTTACGATTTAAAAAGTGCCTATCATCAGTTACCCTTGAAGGTCTCAGATAAGCAGTACACAGCCTTTGAGGCTAATGGACGGCTGTACCAATTTCGTCGCCTCCCATTCGGGGTTACTAATGGAGTGGCTGTCTTTCAATGGGCAATGGATGGCCTGGTTAAGCAGGAAAACCTAAGGGACACTTTTCCCTATCTTGATAACATTACCATTGCAGGTCACGATCAACAGGAACACGACTCCAACCTCCAAAAATTTCGGGATGCCCTCCATCGCCGTAATTTGACCCTGAATGAATCCAAATCTGTTGAGTCGCAACCGACCATCAACATCCTTGGCTACTGCGTAGGCAATGGTATCATTAAGCCAGACCCAGAAAGACTTCGCCCGCTCCAAGAGCTCCCGTCACCTAAGAATCCGGCTTCTTTACGTCGGGCTCTCGGTCTGTTTGCATACTACGCTAAATGGATTCCTCATTTTTCGGACAAAATCCAACCCTTGCTGCATGCTAGATCATTTCCACTGGGAACAGCGGCTGTTGCAGCCTTTAACCTTCTCAAAAAACAGTTGGAGAAAGCGGCTCTTCACTCCATTGATGAGAATTTCCCTTTCGTGGTTGAATGTGATGCCTCGGAGGTGGCGATCTCGGCTACTCTGAATCAGGAAGGTCGTCCTGTAGCATTTATGTCCAGGACCTTACAAGGTGCCGAGCTACATTATCCTCCGGTTGAGAAAGAAGCCACAGCCATCATAGAGGCAGTACGGAAGTGGAACCATTTTCTAGCTCGCCAGCACTTTACATTGATCACGGACCAACGATCAGTCGCCTTCATGCTCGATAATCGAAAACGAACCAAAATTAAGAATAATAAAATACAACTTTGGAGGATGGAACTGGCCTCTTTTGGTTATACCATTCTCTATCGGCCTGGCAAGGAGAATGTGGCCCCGGACACCCTCACACGGGCATTCTGCTCCACTATGTCATCCTCCACTCTCATGGATGTCCACAATGGTTTGTGTCATCCTGGCGTTACGCGCATGCTACATTTCGTACGATCACGGAATCTCCCTTTTTCCACTGGAGATGTAAAGAAAATATGCTCAGAATGCCGGCTTTGTGCGGAATTAAAACCTCAGTTCTTCCGCCCCTCAGATGGTATACTCATACATGCAACCCAACCGATGCAACGACTTAGCATCGATTTTAAGGGCCCAGTGCCCTCTTCAACTCGGAACACATATTTGCTCACCATGATCGACGAATATTCACGTTTTCCGTTTGCCTTCCCCTGCTCCAATATGCTGGCGTCCACAGTAATCTGCTGCCTTGAGCAGGTATTTTCTCTCTGTGGCATGCCGGCTTATATTCACTCAGATCGGGGTTCATCCTTTATGTCAAGGGAACTCAAGGACTACCTCTCAGAACGGGGAATTGCTACAAGCAAAACAACACCATACCATCCCATCGGAAATGGGCAGGTAGAGAGGTATAACGGTATCATCTGGAATTCCGTACGTCTCGCTTTAAGATCTCGGGGCCTACCAGACCAGCAATGGGAAACAGTGCTTCCGGATGCATTGCACTCTATACGGTCCCTGCTTTCTACAGCCACAAATACTACACCTCATGAGCGGTTCTTTGGATTCCAGCGTCGCTCATCTCATGGGACATCACTCCCGTCATGGCTAACTACTCCTGGACCTGTATTACTCCGAAGATACGTTCGGACGTCTAAAAATGACCCTCTTGTAGACGAGGTCGAACTAACCGATGCCAACCCCACCTATGCAAACATACGATATTCCGACGGCCGAGAATCTACCGTATCATTACGGGATCTGGCTCCCTGCCCACCAGGACCTAGTGGGACATCGGGTGATGGCATTTCACCAGGAAACTCTTGGGACCTATCGGGTACCCCTCTCCAGGATCCTGATCGGACACCAACTAGCTTGGTGCCGGTAGAACCCCGTGCTCAAGGTTGCGACCCTCCCAGTACCACGCATGAAAGTACTGATCTGCCACAGACCAGCTCTGCACCTCCCTCTGAACAGAGGCAGTCCGACTTTGAACCTATTGGGGCTCGTACTCGAAGCCATGATCTCCCCGACCCTTCACAGGGCAATCCAGGCCACACAGACTCTGACCAATGGCCAACCGCATGTAAGCGGACCAGCGACCCTCTACGACGGGAATCCAAACGGGTGCGACTCTTCCTTGTTCGGCGGCTGCGGACCAAAAGGTAGACCACAGCCTCCTAATCCTGCAGGAGGGAAGAATGTGATAAAAATGATAACTTCCGGGAAGTTATGTCATCACTTCCTGTGAACTATGAACTATGAACTATGACCTGTGTACATACCTCACTTCCTGTCATATGTCACTTCCTGTTGGACTGGTATAAATACTGGTCTGTTCAGTATTGTAAGAGGCTTCTACCAGAGGCATGGTAAAGACCTCTCTTGTGTATATAGTGTGTTTATAAGTTACTTAAAGCTTACTTTAAAGTTACTTGATGGTAAGTCTCCTTTTTCTTACATCACTAATTATTATATAAATGGAGAGAGACTACAAAATGCTACAGTTCAGAGGGACCTGGGGGTCCTTGTGCATGAAACACAAAAAGTTGCCATGCAGGTACAGCAAGTAATCAAAAAGGCAAATGGAATGTTGGCCTTTATTTCAAAGGGGCTGGAGTATAAAAGTAGGGAAGTCCTGCTACAACTGTACAGGGTATTGGTGAGACCACACCTTGAGTACTTGCATTGGAGGCAGTTCAGTGACGATTCACTAGGATAATTCCAGAGATGAGGGGGTTGACTTATGAGGAAAGGTTGAGCAGGTTGGGCCTATACTCATTGGAATTTAGAAGAATGAGAGGTGATCTTGTTGAAACATATAAGATACTGAGGAGGCACGACAAGGTAGATGCAGAGAGGATGTTTCCCCTCATGGGGAAATCTAGAACGCGGGCGCACAGTTTTATAATAAAGGGTCGCCCTTTTAGAACTGAGATGAGGAGGAATTTCTTCTCTCAGAGGGTCGTAAATCTGTGAAATTCTCTGCCCCAGAGAGCTGTGGAGGCTGGGTCATTAAATACATTTAAGGTGGGGATAGACACATTTTTGCAAGATAAGGGAGTGAAGAGTTATGGGGAGCAGGCGGGGAAATGGCTTTGAGCCCAAGCTCAGCCATGATCTTATTGAATGGTGGAGCAGGCTCGAGGGGCCAAGTGGCCTATTCCTGCTCCTATTTCTTATGTTCTTATGTATTTAATTCATGCTGTTCTCCTTGTGTAACACACTGTTCAGGCTCTACAGTTGTCCCTGTGTCTCTCACTATTTAATTCATACAGTCCCCCTTGTGTAACACACTATTCCATCCATCCAATTCCCTGTGTAACACTACGGTATCTTAACTTTGTGAAGTAGTACTGCCTTGAGTCTCTGCCCTGAGTAAAATTGTTGTCAATTATGAAAGAACAACAGAAAATGCTTGAAATATACAGCAGGTCCATCAGCATCTGAAAGACAAAAGATAGGTTAATCATTCAATTGGAAAGCCTTCATCAGAACTATTACAGAAAGGCAGGAGAGCCCCTTCATTGGACTGATCAAAAGTTCCAACAGAAGGGCTTCACCTGAAGCATTAATCTGTGTGTTTTTCGGATTTTTTACTTTAGATTTCTAGCACTTTTCTACTTTTTAGCTTGACTATGTAGTGTCACTGACTATGTGCACATCATAGTTTAGGATTGGGTTTGCACTTCTCATCACTAACAGAGGATTAAATTCCCTTCGTACAGTTAATGAGATTTATTAAGAGCTTAAACACTGAATGTGGAGAAGTGACACCTCCGACCACACACAGCACGCGTGAATCAGTATGCTCAATCACCGCTGCCGCAATAACCGAGCCTAGCCAGACTTACATTCGTGTCTATAAACATTTGTTTGGATACTGAACAGGTCCCATTGTGGTTCCAGACCTCCCTATGTTCCTCTAAACTGCACTCCTTCAAAACTGACATTTATTGTAATACGCAGCAATAATTTATCTCCCCAAACTGTTGGTGCTTTGTCTTGGTTTTCCAGTCTTCACAATGAGATGTGCATCAGTTCAGTGTTCATGTTAATCTTTTGGGACCAGCTTTTCAACTGGTTAATAACCAGTCTTATCTATCCTTGGATATACTGCTGGTAAGAAGGCATTCTGTCAAGAATAATGTGGAAGTTTTGCCATTAGGTACCCTTTTAAATCGGAAGTATTTCCATTAAGGCTCCATTTACAGAGAGGGCATCACCACCAAGGCCCTTCTAAAAAAACTGAGGCTCAGAATCATAAAAATTACAACACAGAAATAAGCCATTTGTCCATTACACATGTGACAGTGGTAACTTTTCAACTGGAGCCACCTATTTAACCCAATTCACTGCCCTTTCCCTGTAAGCTATTACAGTACTGTACATCATTCCTTTCTAAATACTTATTCAATTCCCCTTTAAATGATATTAGTCTTTGCCTCAATAGCCACTTGCAGTAAAACATGTTCCAATAATCCCTGTGTGAAAAAAACCTTCTAACTTTCTACCTCATTCCTCTAGTGATGATCTTGATGATATCCCTTGTTACCAGTTCACCAATCTGTGGGAATAATTTTCATTATTAAGCCAATCAAAACCTTTCTTAATTTTGAACACGTCTATTAGGTCCCCCTTAACTTTCTCTGTTCCAGTGATAAAAGCCCTAATTTTTCAAGGTTTTCTTCCCAATTATAACCTTTCATTCCCAGTATCATTTTAGTGACTCTTCACTGTGCCCTTTCTATGGCTCTAATGTCCTTACTATAATGAGGTGCCCAGAACTGCTCATAACCTCATCAACAGGACCTCTCAGTGTCATGGAAGATGGTGACTCATTTTTTAAAATGTGTCCAGCTGGCAATAGCTTTAATGATGTTGTGACTGTTCAAAATCTAGCTCATTTCAGAGGGATGCAAAATTTAGATGGTTATATTTATTCAGCCAGAGTGCTGTATTGCATTGCTGTTTAATCACCTTTATAAGAGTTACTGGTTATTTAGTCTTCTTCTTCTTAGGCAGTCCCTCGGAACCGAGGATGACTTGCTTCCACATTAAAAATGAGTTCTCAGGTGACTGATGAGTCTAATGCGGGACCTACAGTCTCTGTCACAGGTGGGGCAGACAGTGGTTGAAGGGGCGGGTGGGTGGGGTGCTTGGGTTGACGTGCGCTCCTTCCGCTGTTTGTGCTTGGCTTCCGCTTGCTCCCGGCGAAGAGACTCGAGGTGTTCAGTGCCTTCCCGAATGCTCCTCCTCCACTTTGTGCGGTCTTGGGCCAGGGATTCCCAGGTGTCGGTGGGGATGTTACACTTTTTCAAGGAGGCTTTGAGGGTGTCCTTGAAATGTTTCCTCTGCCCACCTGGGGCTCTCTTGCCTTGTCGGAGCTCCGAGTAGAGCGCTTGTTTTGGGAGTCTCGTATCGGGCATGCGGACGATGTGACCTGTTCATCGGAGCTGATCGAGCATGGTCAAAGCTTCGATGCTGGGAATGTTGGCCTGAGCGAGAACACTGACGTTGGTGCACCTATCCTGCCAATGGATTTGCAGGGTAAGGGTAAGTAGGGTAAGGGGTACCCTCTGTGCAACTATAACGGAGTGCTGTTTATTCACCAGAGTAGGAGTTACTTACTGTATAGTTGTACACAGTTGATGTTTATTCAACAGGATAAGTGTTACTCACAGTGTAACTATTTGAAGATGTTGTTTATACACAGGGTAAGGGTTACTCACTGTAATTGTACACAGTCATTTCAGCAGGATAAGGGTTAACACGTATGAAGTATTTGCCTTAGATAGATCACAGCCTTGAGACATGATACATTTGTATTTGAATATCTCCAGCATGCATCCTTAGTAGAGTCTGGTCAGAATCCAGCCACAAGGGCAGGGGTGAGCTCATCCCAAATGCCTGATGTTTAGAAAAAGCTTATGTGCAAATAAGTTTGTTAAACTCTGTAAACGCTGCTGCTGTTTGTACAGTTTCATTGTATTTACTGATTTTTAGTCTCAACTGTATAGTTCATTCACTCTGCCCCTAAACCACACTGAACAACAGGATTCTGAGTTGAATCATTACTTTTGAGTTTCCACAGCAGCAATTCAAAGAATTTTTTATCAAGAATCATTACATCGATTGAATAATTCAGTTTCCACATGTACGCTGACAATACCCAACTTTACTTCACCATCACCTCTGGTGATCCCTCCACTGTCTCTAAATTGTCAGACTGCTTGTCCGACATCGAGCACTGGACGAGCAGAAATTTCCTCCAACTAAATATTGGGAAGACTGAAGCCTTTCTTCGGTCCCCACCATAAACTCCGTTCCCTGGACACCGACTCCACCTCTTTCCCTGGCAACTGTCTGAGGCTGAAACAGACTGTTCGCAACCTCGGTGTCATATTTGACCTCGAGATGAGCTTCCAACCACATATCCGCATCATCACTAAGACCGCCTATTTCCACCTCCGTAACGTCGCCCGACTCCGCCCCTGCCTCAGCTCATCCGCTGCTGAAACCCTCATCCAAGCCTTTGTTACCTCTAGACTTGACTATTCCAACGCACTCTTGGCCGGCCTCCCACATTCTGCCCTCCGTAAACTTGAGGTCATCCAAAACTCTGCTGCCTGTGTTCTAACTTGTGCCAAGTCCCATTCACCCATCACCCCTGTGCTCACTGACCTACATTGGTTCCCGGTTAAGCAGCGCCTCGATTTTAAAGTTCTCATCCTTCTTTTCAAGTCCCTCCATGGCCTATTTCTGTAATCTGTTCCAGCCCTACAACCCCCTGAGATACCTGTGCTCCTCCAATTCTGGCCTCTTGAGCATCCCCTATTTTAATTGCTCCACCATTGGCGGCCATGCCTTCAGCTGCCTAGGCCCTAAGCTCTGGAATTCCCTCCCTAATTCTCTCCGCCTCTCTACCTCTCTTTCCTCCTTTAAGATGCTCCTTAAAATCTACTTCTTTGACCAAGCTTTTGGTCACCTGCCCTAGTATCTCCTAATGTGGCCCGGTGTCAGATTTTGTTTGATAACACTCCTGTGAAGCGCCTTGGGACATTTTACTACGCTAAAGGTGCTATATAAATGCAAGTTGTTGTTGTTAACATGGCTAATTCTTTTTAATTTGCTGACAAGTTGATCATTTCTACTGACTAACCATTAACTAGCAGCTCAACCCCTCCAACACATTCATGTAGACACACATACACATAAGTTGGATTGGAAGAAGTTCTAATAAATCAAAATGATAGCTAAATCATAATTTTTTTCTTAATGGCCTGGATTTTATGTCGCCTATGACGACATTGGCACAGCATACACCGTTGTAAGTGCCCCGCTATTTTCGGGTTTCCGCATGCGATGCACATGTGCGAAAACCCAGAACTTGCGATCTGTCCAGTTTCTGCTATAAACGGACACTCGCTGGCGCAAACTACTGCCCAGCGAATACCCACCAAACCCATACACCTGGTAAAAGCAGGCGTAAGGCCTACTTTTATCAGTGGAAGGGTTTAAATAAATGTTAAAATAATATTTTTTAATGATTTAAACATTCAAAAACCTTTAAAATTAGTTCAGGTTATTTTTGTCCCATTTAAAAATGTTTACATTTATTTTTTTTTAATTATAATTTTTATTTTAATTATTTAATTAAATGGTGTTTTCATTGATTTTGAACCTGTGATTATTTATTTTTATTTCAGCTGTGCAAAATTGAGTTTTTTAGGGGATTCCTATCATGCTTATGTGGATTCCGTATGTAAATGGAATCCCCATCAGCATAATAGGAATCCCCCTTTGTCATTGGTTGGGCTGGCCCACATGATCCCAGGGACCCTTGCGAACCGCATGCGCTCCGGGATACGTGGGCCTTTACGCAGGCGTACGCCTGCAGTCCCAGGATCGCAAGAGTCAGAAGGTCCGGAGGCAGCAGGTAAGTGTGGAGTTTTCTTGTGGTTCAGAGGCATTCACCTGCGGCAAGCCTCCGACCCCAATTTCCAGGCCATATGGGCCAGAACTTCGGGTCCCCACGGGTGAGTACGCGCTGGGTACTCATGCGTAGGCCCAACGAAAGTGCCGGTTTCGTGCATGCACTGCGCATGCGCGGGAAACTGGAACTTCTGTTCCCTTAAAGGAAGGGATTCACAGGTCGAACACGTGCGCCGGAGAGGCAGCGCGTACGCCTGGAACTTCCGGGTTTTTCTTGCTGCTTTCTCCGGGAGGGTAAGTCTCCAGCAGCTACGCTTGTAAAAAGCAGTCAAGGTAAGTGGTGAATTAAGTTAAATTAAAACATTTTTCCACAGGTTTATTATTTTTAAATACTTTAAAGAAAGGTAAGTTTATTTTTAGCCCCATTAGAAACTGTAATTAATATTTTCAAAAATTTAAATTATTGTTTAAAATAGTTATTTTATGTAATTTAGTTATTTTAAAAATGTGATTTAAAAAAAAAATTATTTAAAGTTTTAGTGATGTTTTGGGGCTGAATTGTATTCATAGATTTGACAGCTCTTCCTGTCAAATCTATGAATACAGATTCCCTACTACCATTGGCTCGCCATGGCCCACATGATCCCAGGGGATGCTTCGAACTAACTGCGCCCCTGGGATACGCAAGCACTGCGCGCCAGCAGTTGGAGCAGGCCCAGGATCAGAATCCCACGCGGGCCCACAGCACAACGGCTGGTGCATTAGGTAAGTGCAGGTCGGGGGCTTGCACCCGCGGGAAGCCTCCGACCCGAATTTCTGGGCCAATACATTACAAAAATTCTGCAACTGAGTACCTCCTTTTAAAGTATCGTTATGATTGATAGTTAGCTCTCCCTTAGTTTATAAAGACATTCTACAGCCTTATGGAATTAGTGAGGGCATTAATGGTCTGTGCTGAGTTAGCAGATCTCAGCTGAAATGTTGCACTTCATTCAGATCAGAACCACTGGCCTAGGGAGGGGAAAAATGTGCCGAATGATGTGCAGTCGCCCCAGCTGCAAAAGTATGGCTGTGTATCGATATCAGGTGTGGACATGATTGGACTCAGCCATTATGGCTCTTCACAGTCAAAAGCCTGTTGACACTCACAGTCTAGGCTCATACATGAAGAATGGTCACTTTGTTGAAATACCAGAGAGCTGCTGGCACCATACCCTACATGTGCCTTCAGGAGAGAAGGAAAGCAAAATTTATTTGAAAAAAAAAAATCAGCCCCAAAAGTCAACAGCCCTTCTGGTGGACTCCTGGCCTAACTTCAGTGGGAGTCTGCTGGAAGGGTTGTAAATTAGATTGGGACCTGGATATGTTGGGTCCTGATCATGTTTGAAAGGATTCGCAAATTTCATGCCTCCCCTGAAGATTTACTTTTGGCTTATTGAAGAAACCCTGGCTGGACTGAGTTTAAAATCCAGGGCTCCAGGGCTCAACAAGATGGCTGCGGTCAACTTCATGGCCAAGGCCTTTAAGTTTCAGTTTGGACTGACAAAGAAGGAACTTTCCAGAAATTAAAATGCAGACAGACCTTCTGCATTTATGCATGACAAGCAAACCCAGTGACATTCGGGCCTCTGATTAAAACCCATCAAGGTTGTTTGCACAGACAATCAAGAGCAGGCAAAGCCTATTCAATATGTAATAGCTGCATTCAGACCTTCATTAGAGAACATCAACGGGGCATTCAAACTGGAATGGTCCCATCACGAAACCAGTTGGACAAAGGGGAACACTGATGAAACATTTAAAACCGATTAACCGGCCATTCAGGTCGATGGGCCCAGATCGGTACCCTTTGTATGAGCTTCAACACATCCAGGTCAGACAAAAGAAATAAGCTGATCTGGCGAGAGATAAGGGCTACCAGGAAGGGTATAACTAGTCCCTCGGGAAGCCATCTCTCTCTCTCTCTCTCTCTCTCTCTCGCCTTGCCTCCAGTACCCTGCCGTATCATCAACTCAGCGAGAGGATCGTCGATGAAGAACCCATCCAGGGAAGTAGGACACCCGCAGTTATGTTTGAATTACTGGGGTATCTCTGCTCTGGGGCGGTGAAAACCTAAAAACATCGACAGGCAACAGGGCACGGAGCAGGCGTTTCAACATCCTAGACTGGTGAGCATCAATTTTCTGGCCCATCACAAGACAACCTAGATAGGTGTAAAGGGTGGGAGTTAAGGGGAATTGCTAAAGTGTCATTTTAGTCATTTTCCCTCGATGTGTCCGTTTCTCCTCCCCCGCTAAGTGTAATTGTGTTGCATCCATAGTGATTTTCTCTGTATAGTAATTGTTTCTCTATTTTAATAAACATTGGTTTTCTTTGCACCGAACCACTGGTCTCGTTTGTCTATATCGCTACTCATAAAATAAGTCCGGTGCTCAGAACTAAAAAGGGGGAAGCGATTCGAACCGCACGGGGCTGGAGCAGCTCAGACACGACTGACTGGCCAGACACAAACCCCAAACCAAAACCCCCTACATGTTGGGGATTTCAATTGGCTTGGAGCAGGAGGGGAGGGACTGGGAAGGGACCACACCAGGACTTCCAGTTTACCTGTCCCTGCAAGAGACCCATCATTGGTTTGGCAATGGTGCACCTGGTCAGACCTGGCGTAGAACTGGGCTGAGATCGTGGCCTGTACACTGAAGAAAAGGCAAGTGATGTGTTTATTAATTCAATGCAGTCCTCTTATAAAGGGGGCCACGGGGGCAGATAAGAGATGTTTCTAGCTGGGAGCTGACACCCCTCCCCCCTGTCCCAGCCAGGCACTTAGATGCACCCTTAATGGCACACGTACCTGCGATTAGCAGGCTAATGAGCAAGCCTTTCCCTGACCCTGAAAAGTGCACTAGTGTCAGTGATGGAGGTTCCCGGTACTTACAGCAGGTTGCTTCCCACTACGATTTTTGGCACCACCAACTTTGCATACCGATTTTCAGATGTTTTACACACAAGAATGTCACCCATCACTGACACTTTAACACCATGTAATTCTATCCTCTGAACATTACAGAAAATGCAGATATACACAGAGCTAAAAGGGAGAATACAAAGTGCTCTAAGCTGTATGCTATTGCATTTGCCTCTTAATAGGAAAGGATTTACATCTCCGTCAAGCAGTGGAAATGGCAATCCTACATAATGATAATGTTAATGTTATAAAAAGAGACATTTCATTGACAAGATTGCAAGCTTTATTCCTGGGCACTTTTATCTCTTTATATTCTGCCTAAACATTTGGCACTGTTCCACTGGCCCATAATGCTTAATTGTACTGAAGCTTCTGGGCTTCACTGCTGCCAAGATTGCCATGCATGGATTCGTCTGTAGATACCATTATCACACTACCACCTCATTATGCTTTGTACCCATTACAGCTGTACATATTAGCTTTAGTTACACCCTATTAGCTACAGCTGGGCTAACAGTGAGGAATAATGCACTCCCTGCATGCAAAAAAGCTCCACCTTCTTATAAGAAGATGAGCTAATTGCCATACTGTTCAATTACAGGATTTGGAATGCTGTATTATCTTTTTTGTTACTATTGGTAACAGCATCCAAGTGTCATTGTTAATGCTAATGTCTGAAATGGGGCTTTAATTGATACGGGATATTAATGTATCCATTTTGCTGCTGTCAGTACTTCCAAAGCAAGTGCTTTGGTTGCCCCAGTGTTTCAGTTGCTCATTTGAGGTATTTTGGGGGTGAATCCTGAAAGATACGTAACTGTGTCTAGATTATTGCCATCTGCCTCTTTTCTATTTATCTGTCTCCCTTTTATCTATTTGTCCCTCTTCTATCTATTGCTGTCTATATGTACTGAGATCTATATTGCTATTTTTCTGTGTCAGTCTCTCTTGCATTCTTTCCATCTTTTATCATAAAAATTCTTGTGCCTGTTGTCTACACCATGACAATGCAGTCCATTTTCTTCTTCCTCATTGGCCAAATGTTTAAGTCAACTGTATTTTCTCTTTTATAGTTGATTATTTTACACGTCTATTAGTCAGTCATATGACATAAATCTTTTCTCCAATTCACATTTTGCCCCAAAAATATTTGTATCCCATCAGATAGCACAGCAAGAATATTGAGATACACAGCCACCAGGATAATTCCTCACCCAGCCCGCTAAATAATGGCAAAAATTAAAAATTCACCAAAAAAAAAATCACATTCACCCATAACGTGGCTTTCAACTGCTTTCATCCCTCTTCCAGCAAGGACTGGGAAACTGGTTGCTGCTGCAACTTTCCTGCACAGCGATTTTGCAAACTGGCTTAATGTCCATGTCCATTGCTCTCGCACAAAATGTATGCAAGTTAAATCAAGCAGGTGTCCTGCAGCCAAATAAGGCCCATGAGCAGTTTGAAAGCTTTCCCCATTTTTGGGTAGGAATCTGCCCAGTGTTAGCTCTGTCCATTTAACTTGGATATGCAAGGTAAACTGCATGCTGTACGGAGCCCTTAAAAGGACACAGGCTTTTTTGTTGTTTTTTTTTTGCTGCTTGATTTTTTTTGTATTTGTTACAAACATCAATGAATTGGTTATGTTAATCAAAAACAGTTGGGTCCACTGTTTTCAAAGATGCCTGTGAATAAAACATTTCCAAAAGTTTAACAGAACAGGAAATGTTTTAAAGGATCACTTTATTTAATGGTTGACATGAAACAAGATGACAGAAAGCTTGCCAGGAGAATCGGCTGGCATTAGAGATGAACTGCACACACCCACCATTATGCCCCTACTTGGCAATGACTGAGAGCAATTGCATCTATAAGAGCATGGAAGCCATTGCAGACCTGTGCATTGGTTACAAGGAGACCTAGAGACAACTCCACCACAGGGTTGGCACTGCAGTAGCAGTCAAAATTATCTAATTTCCTCAACTGTTATGCTTTGCCTCCTTCCAGGCTAGCATAGTGATTATCAACGTATCAGCCAATTTACTTCCCATAGATGTATCAATCAAGTGGCTGATGCATTGCTCAGCAAAGATTGTACTTTTAGCTCCTTTCCCACTTAAGGGCAACATGAAAATGGAAAAGCTGCCCAATTCTCTCGTCCTGCTGAATTTTCAAAAGTACAGAAGTTATTGATGGCGTCCATGTAGCCTTGCCTTGGCAGCTTCCTTAAGGTCTGCCATGTGTGTCCACATTTGTTCCTAGGTCTTGTGGTTAGTATATATAACATTCACACTGACCACCATCTCTTGCTAGGCATGCTGCACTGCAGGGAGGTGACCTGGAGTACTAAAGAAGGAAATCCACCTGGCCCCCTCCACATGCAGAGACACCTCCATTTCATCATCTATCCAGTGGGTGTTTGGGTCTTCTGCTGCTGCATCGTTTGGCCAGAGATTCCTTTTTCTGCCTTTACACATTTTTTACTACTCAAAGAGTTGTGCCAGCCCCTTCTTTTTGCCATCCTGGTTATTTTAACAGCAAGAATGTCTTCACCCTCCCTTTAAATGGCTGCTGCAGCACATTATGTAGCTACAGCTGTTTTGATTTCTTTTTGGGTTCAATAAAGACTCATTTCTGAAAGAGAATGTTGTTTAATCTAAAGTCTTGTTCAAGACTTTCTACAGCTTTTTACAGAACACACTATGCTGTGATGCATCTAGAATGAAACTGAAAGTAAAACGCCTCTGGACTGCTTGTCTCTCACATGACCTCTGCTGGTCAGGCACAAGTAATCAAAAACACAGACAAATATGCTGTAAGGCATAAGTAATCAAACACAGACAAATATCATCACTATTTGCTGATATCATTACATCTCCCTTTCTTAAAACAAAAGTATTTTACTTTTAACTAACAACATTTAATGAACTTACGTTATCATTATCATGATCAAGGTTTTTTACCCTTGCTTTGTGTGTTCACATGAAATATGTCAATACACTAGAACTTGAAGAAAGAATAAGATAACATTACTTCCTTCTTTAACAATAGTCCTTAAATTTGCTCAATGAGTCTCTCAGGAGGCTTCACGTGTCCCATCAAGTTGCTAACTTCAGATTTTTTCTCTTTCAGCCACTTCTGACATCATGTTTTGATTTCTTTTTGGGTTCAATAAAGACTCATTTCTGAAAGAGAATGTTGTTTAATCTAAAGTCTTGTTCAAGACTTTCTACAGCTTTTTACAGAACACACTATGCTGTGATGCATCTAGAATGAAACTGAAAGTAAAACTCCTCTGGACTGCTTGTCTCTCACATGACCTCTGCTGGTCAGGCACAAGTAATCAAAAACACAGACAAATATGCTGTAAGGCATAAGTAATCAAACACAGACAAATATCATCACTATTTGCTGATATCATTACATGCTGCAGCACATTATGTAGCTACAGCCACACAGAACAAGCATTAATACAGTCAGAGGAGCAGAGGGTGCAAACAGAACAATTGCCAGAGAAGATCACGCAAATAGAACAAGATGCATGGATTTGAAGATGAGGATCTGACAGTTGATTCGCTGGGGGACATGGAGTCAGTAGAGCTTGACGAGGATGGCAATTAGAGCTGTGCAGGACTTTGGCAGGAGAGGACTCAGGAAATAAAGTTCTGAATTAACTCGAGTTTGTGAAGGTGGGAGGTGAGGTGATCAGTAAGGAGAGCATTGGAGAAGTCAATCCTCAAGACAATGAAGTTGTAGATTAGAAAAGACTTACGGCATAAGTGGAATTATTCCAGAGACTGAAATGCATGGTGCCAGTGGGAAACCCCGCAGGCTTGTTAATTTCCCGACTGCCCGCGGCAGAACGAGACCCAGACAGTTTTAACAGCTGGGCCTCATTTAAATCCTGATAGTGGGAAGCAGTGGAAAATTGCTTAGCTTGGAGACCTACCACTGATACCAGGTAGGTGGTGGGATTGGCTTCCGGGCTGTCTCGCTGGGGTCTTATGTTCAGGGAGGGGGTGGGGGAAAAGGAATCCACAGCAGGGGAGGCCACAAGCTTTCCTCGTGGGGCTCAGAGGGCCACTCCTGCTCCTCCGGGTCCCACCGGGAAAGTAAAATAACTTGTCTATTTGGACCTTTTCTTTCCCCGGCTCCTCTTCCAGCTGTCTTCACCTAGCGAGAAAGCTACCTGAGGCTCCCCCGCTCAGGCTACCAGTTAAAATTGCAGTCAGGTCCCGATAGAGTCAGTGGGACTCGCCATGCATATGTAAAGAATGACCCCGGCAACTTTGGGCAGGTGCCCTTGCCACATGCGCAGTAGAGCAGATTCAAAGTTGGAACAGTGAGTTCCTGGCAGCTCTGCAGCGGGTAAGTAACATGGACGATTTGAACTGCCCACCAGCCTGGGTTCTGCTCGGCGAGTAGGGTTAGACAGAGCAGAGAAGGTTAAGAGGAGATCTGATAGAAGTGTTCAAAATTATAAGGGGTGTTTGATAAGCTAAATTAGGGAAAAGCTATTTTTATCAAACTATTATTATCATCAAAAGAATAAAGGAAAAAGGTAGAATTATAAGGCTATTATATGGCATTTCCACTTTAAGGAGAAATATTCCCTCACTACCTCTTGGCCCACCTTTATAAGGTAAAAACTATTAGGACAAATAAACGTTAATATTACCCCTTTGGACATGTGGGTTGAAGTTGGGGGAGGAAAGCAATACATTGTGCATCAGAAAGTATTAAAACTTTAATTCAGAATGTGCCCACTCTGCTAGATAATTTTTGTAAATTAATTTTTTCCCACAATGTAACAGAAACCTGTTTAAACACACATCCACAATGGATTTACATTCCTCTTCTCTAGTGCTAGCATAGCTTGATCATTGGAATCAATTACATGGCGTTGTTTGATTGTTTTATCCTACACTGGTAACTAGCATAAAATTTCAATCAGTGACACATCCCCCATGTTCCAGATCCCACCGAATCCTGGGTAATTTGACTTGGATACTTTCTTTTCAAATTAATAAGGGCATGGTTCAGAGAGCAATTGCAGCAATATTTAAGGTCAATATTTTAATGCTTCATTAGATCTGAAGCCCAGATGGTTCAAGGCTTGACAGTAATTAACGTTGGAATTGCAGAAAGTGTAACTAATTGTGAATCATAATCTTCCTCGCACATCCTTTCATCCCACTATAAACTTGGAGTATGTGACAATCTTCAGTCTTAGAATGTGAATTATTTTATGTTACAATGTTAATTAGCTAATTTAATTATGGGTATGTGGGAGGGGTGTCCTGAATTTTTTTTTGACATATTCACCTCTCTCCCCACTGCTCTTTGGGAACCTTGTCCAAGTCAAGTGGCCATTCTTCTTTTGTGAGCTTAGATAATGAGTGTTGGCAGGATATTCGACTATCTGAGGCTGAGGGAGTACGGAACAGCTGAGCCTGAACCTGCCCTTACTGGACAGCTGCGTATGTGCACTTTCAGTGGGAATCACTGTATAGTGATCAGGAATAGGAACTCCCTGTAGCTAAGGAGCAAAGGCCAGTTGTAATGTCCCTACTGCTGCCCTGATGAGATCAGCTAAGCCAGCAGACTGGGAATTAAACACAGCACCTTCAGGTCTGAGTGACCTAGCTACTGATTGCCCTGATCAGTGAAGCCATCTGGCGAGCTCTCGTGTACTTTTAAGACATCATTAGTCCCTACCTCCCCACATTACAATGTTTTGTTTCACTATCTCGGTTTCTTGGTGTTTCTTCCCTACCCTGTTTCCACCATCTGAGAGGGTTAACAAATGCCTGCTCACCAGGCTTCTGCAAGCAGAAGTTATCCACACACTAGTGTGTGTGGGAAGGCCTGGCGTGCTTACTATCCTCGTTTGAGGAGACGAAGCTCTGTTTGCTTTTTCTGGCCCATCATCCTCCACCTCAATCCTAGCTGAGATCAGGAAATCTCCATGTGGCGGAGTCATGACCAGGAACCGGCTGCTCTGTGAAATTTCCATCGTAAATATTTTTCATTGGCATGACATTGTCACTGCTTCCAGCTAACTCATCGTTAAATATGTGCTGTTATACAGGGGAGATATGATCGAGCCTGGAGATGCACCAAGAAATAGTTTGTTGAGTGCTATTGGGTACATAACTCAGTAATATATATCACAGCGTTTGTAACCATTAACGGTTGACCTGTTGTCTGGTGAAAGATGTTTTTTTTTGTAGTTGATCTATCAAAGATTAAGGCCTAGAAATTCAGTTGCTGGCGCCAGCTGCTTGCGCCTTAGGAGGAGGAGAAGTGGGGCGCTAAGTGGCTAGCGCCCGGGCACGGTGCGATCTGCGCCTCTCGCGAACTTCACTCAAGATTTAGCGACGGCGCTAAACCGCAGCACCCGCTCAGCTGCGCGCGCAGATCCTGACGTCATTTCATGGTGCAACGCCCTTGGTGCGCCCCGAACCGGAACTTCAGTGGCGCCGCCCTTCTTTGCGCCTGGCGCCCCCAGCGACTGGTTGAGGGGAACAGTTCCCAGTCGCTGTGGGTCGCGGGGGGCGCTATTTAAAGGGGACTCCTCCTGCATTATAAGTGGCAGCCATTTTGGGCCAATCCTTCTGTGTGACAGACGGATATTTGGAGAGAGACAAAGGCAGAGAGCTTTCTGCTTTGACTCAGAGCTCGCACAGGTACTTCTGGCTTCAGGCCAGAGCTTTGCACTTGGATTTAACTTTCAGTGCCATAGCCTTGAGTCGCCACATATAATGGGGGCTGCAATGGGTGGAAACGTTGGCTTTCTGCATTGCATTCAAAGGGATCAGAGACGCCGTGAGAGAGTGCCAGTCATGGCCAGACAGAGAAGGGCCAACAGGCATCGGCACAGGAGGCCTTACCCACCCAGGGTATACCGCCAGCAGTTCTCATATCTGAACATGTCTGAGGAGCAGTGTGTTCGGAGGCTGCGATTCAGAAGGGAGGTGGTCACTGAGATCTGCCACCTGCTTCGCAGAGATCTGCAGCCACATCTGAGGAGCAGGACGTCTCTGTCGGTGGCAGTGAAGGTGACGGTGGCTCTCAACTTCTATGCCACCAGCTCCTTCCAATCCACTACTGGGGACATTGCCAACATCTCCCAGTTCGCGGTACATTGCTGCATCTGCCAGGTGAACAATGCCCTTTTCAGAAGGAGACGTCAGTACATCTCCTTCCCCATGACCCTTGACAAGCAGCAAGAGCATGCAATGTGATTTGGAAGAATAGCGGGCTTCCCCATGGTCCAGGGCGTAGAACTGATGAACCAGCAATGGTCAGGCCTTGCTTCAGGGCTGCAGTGTGCAGGGCATGGCAGCCAAACAAGTCGACCCTCCCCCTTTAAGAGCTGACTGGCACCAGCGTGTCTGCCTTCATTCAGAAACTCCCTGCACCTGCGCTGCGCCCGCCCTCGGTGTTAGCACCTCGGCACGCCGGCTTAGCGCCTTATGATAGTAGTGCATCGCCTGCTTTAGCGCAGCAGCAACCTCTTGGGGCGATGCAACTGAATATCGGCGAAGGTGGCGCTAAGTTGCGCCGGGCGCTAAATTTAGCGAACGCCCGGCTGTAGCGCCCCAAACGTGGCTATACTGAATTTACCTTTGATTGCTAGGGACTAGTATTCTTGACCAGGCTGTGGAGTGTATTCTCATCGTCAGCAGCACTTCCCAGTTCTGATACATACAAACGTGTCAATGACTGACCTGGTTAAATCAGTGCTAAAAGTTGCCCACATGATTTTATTGTTAAGCACAGATGAAGGGCACAACCCCAATGGCGGAGTGGATAAAATGTACCACCAGGTGTGATAATGAGCCGTAGCGGCCAGGGATGTCCCAGGTTCGATCTGTGACCAGTGCAGAGTTTGTTAATCTAAACTGCTGCAGTCCTACAGGTTCTATAATTAGCCTCAGGAAAGGAGAAAAACCATAGTATTGTGGCGGAACCACCAGAGGATTACGGACAATTGTATATAATTCCTTTTACAGCAATGTAGTACAGCTGGAGGCTGCACCTTTAATGTATCTGTTAACTGTACTAGGGCTTCTTTCCTGTACTCCGCGTGATGACGTCATGCCGTCCGTCATGTGATCTCTCAACAGCGGGAAGAACGCGATGACGTCATGACGTCAGAGCTCGGAACTTGCTAGCAGTTGAGCTCGGAACCTGCTAGCAGTTGAGCTCGGAACCTTCTAGCAGTTTCCAGAGAGGCTTTCAAGCAGACCAGACCTATTTGCATTGTATCCTACAGTTTCCTGTACAGCTTCGTTTGTTCATTAAATGTTATTGTTTTTGATTTTCTGAGTCGATCTCAATTCTCTGGCTAGGAACCTCAGTTCCTACATTGGTGACCCCGATTTCTTCGAACAATTTTCGTTGAAGTTGCATCATGGACACGAACGCCGTCACCCTCAAACTGCCGCAATTTCGGGAGCAACAACTGGCCGCGTGGTTTTTCCAGGCGGAAGCCCAATTTGCAATCCGGGGAGTAGCAGCGGATTCGACCCGTTATTATTACGTGGTCTCCGCCCTCGACAGCGCCACGGCCTCGTGGGTCATCAGCCTCCTCGAGAGTCCATCGAACGATGGCAAGTACAAAGCTTTAAAAGCACGTTTACTGCAGATTTTCGGTCTGGCCAAGTCGGAGTGCGCTCGCAGACTTATCTCCATGCCCGGCCTCGGGGACTCAAAATCCTCAGAGCTCATGAGCCAAATGCTCACGCTTTTGGGCTCGGAATCGCAATGTTTTCTGTTCCGCAAGCTGTTTCTCTGTCAACTACCAGAGCCAATACAGATGGCCTTGGCCAATTCCGCGATTACGGATTGTGCTGAACTCGCCGCGGAAGTGGATAAAATATTCACCGTCTCACAACAATCTTGTGCAGCCACGAGGTGCCCATCCCCCACAAGAGCGAATCCTCCTCCTCCTCCTGCGGGCTGGTGTGCATACCACGCTCGTTTCGGCGCGAAGGACAGAAATTGCCATCCGCCCTGCAGTTTCTCACTAAAAGAAAAACCTACCTCAAACCAGCGGTTTCTGAGAAGATCAATAAGGCCTAAGGGACGTGCCGGAGTTGCGATGGCCGTCGGGTCCGCAGGGAAACTCCTATACATTACAGAGGCCCTGTCAGGGCGACGTTTTCTCTGTGATACTGGCTCCCAGTGCATTATCCTACCAGCGTCGAAGCTAGATCTTCAATCCGGCGGTCAAGATCCCCCCCTCGAGGCAGCCAATGGTGCGGCTATTCGCAAGTTTGGAAAGCGTAGGGTCCAGTTGAGTTTTGGCGGCCAACGTTTTGTTTGGGAGTTCATCACAGCGAAAGTCTCACAGGCCATCCTGGGGGCAGATTTCTTCTGTGCAAACGGGTTTCTCGTCGACGTCCGACACTGCCGGCTAATCAGTGCCTCCACTTTTCACTCGGTCCCCTGCCACCGAAGCACCGCGATGTCTTGGTCAGTTGCCTGTGCAGTCCCATCTCCAAATGAGTTCTCTCGTCTTCTCAGTGAGTTCCCTGAGCTCACCAGGCCGACATTTTCTTCTTCAGTCGCGAGGCACAGTGTGGCGCACCACATTACCACGACAGGATCCCCCGTTTATGCGAGAGCTCGAAGGATGGAACCCGGTAAACTCGCGGCCGCCAAGGCGGAGTTCCATACAATGGAACGCCTGGGTATTATTCGACGTTCGAATAGTCCTTGGTCCTTGCCATTACACATTGTTCCTAAGCCAGGCGGCGGATGGCGACCATGCGGCGACTACAGACGCCTGAATGAGGCTACCACACCGGATTGGTACCCAATTCCTCACATTCAGGATTTTTCGGCCCATCTGGCAGGGAATTCCATCTTTTCCAAAGTAGACCTTATCCGAGGCTATCATCAAGTGCCCGTGCATCCTCAGGACGTCCCCAAAACTGCCATCATCACACCTTTCAAGCTCTTTGAGTTCCTTCGTATGCCGTTTGGGCTGAAGAATGCAGCACAAGCCTTCCAACGTCTCATGGATTCCGTGTTGCGCGATCTGCCGTTCATCTTCGTCTACCTAGATGACATCCTTATTGCCAGTAACAGCACGAAAGAACACATTACGCACTTGCGTACCCTTTTTTCTCGTCTCAGCCAACATGGCCTTATTATCAACCCGGCCAAGTGCCAGTTTGGGTTGCACAGCATTGATTTTCTGGGACACAGAATCACCTCAGAAGTCGCCATCCCGCTGGCCACGAAGGTGGAAGCAGTCACCTCGTTCCCTCTTCCTCAGACTGTCAGGGCACTCCAGGAATTTCTGGGAATGGTCAATTTTTATCATCGGTTCGTCCCCAAGGTGGCATTGTTGATGCAACCTTTGTACGAGGCCCTCAGAGGTAAATTGGGCAAAGACCCGATCGATTGGACACCCCAGATGGACCAGGCTTTCCTCGACACTAAGAACGCTTTGGCTGCTGCGACCATGTTGGCACATCCCCTTCCGGGCGCAACCATTGCCCTTACCACTGACGCATCTGATTATGCCATTGGGGCAGTACAGGAGCAGTGGGTCGATGGCACATGGCAACCACTGGCTTTCTTCAGCCGCCAATTGCGGGAGAACGAATGCAAGTATAGTACTTTTGATAGGGAGTTGTTGGCATTGTTTCTGGCCATCCGCCATTTTTGCTTCCTACTGGAAGGACGCCCATTCATGGCTTTTGTAGACCACAAGCCACTTACTTTTGCGATGGCCAAGACAGCGGAACCATGGTCGGCATGGCAACAACGTCATCTTACGTACATATCTGAATTTACAACCGACATACAACATGTCTCGGGCAAAGACAACCTGGTGGCGGATTGTCTCTCCCGCGCCCAGCTCCACGCAGTACACCTGGGAGTCGACTATGTTGGTTTGGCAAAAGAACAGAAGGCAGACCCTGAAGTGCAGGCATACCGGACCGCAGCTTCCAGCTTACAAGTGGCTGATGTCAGTTTCCAGGCCGCAGGGACCACACTCCTGTGTGACATCTCGATGGGCGTCCCACGTCCAATCGTTCCAGTCGAGTGGCGCAGGAGAATTTTCGACACTATCCATGGGTTGTCACACCCTGGCATGAGAGCGTCACAACGACTCATGGGAAAGAAATTCATCTGGAAGGGCATGCATCTCGACGTCCGAGACTGGACCAATACCTGCGTGAGTTGCCAGAAGTCCAAGATACAATGCCATGTTAAGGCCCCAGTCACCACCTTTCCGGTTCCAGAGTGTCGATTCGACCATGTGCACGTGGACCTGGTTGGTCCTCTCCCTTCCTCTCACGGGTACACTCACCTCCTCACTGTGGTAGACCGCACCACCAGGTGGCCAGAGGCAATTCCTTTGGTTGCCACCACAGCGGCAAACGTCTCCAGAGCCTTCATCTCATCGTGGGTAGCTCGGTTCGGGGTACCGGCTGACATCTCCTCCGACCGGGGGCCTCAATTTACCTCTGAGCTTTGGAACGCCGTATCTCAAGGTTTGGGCACCAAGCTTCATCGTACCACCGCCTACCATCCACAGGCGAACGATCTGTGTGAAAGATTCCACAGGTCCCTTAAAGCCACACTGCGTGCTAGTCTCCATGGGCCTAGTTGGGTGGACAGGTTCCCTTGGGTGCTGCTAGGCCTTCGCACGGCGCCTAAGGACGACCTGCATTCTTCTTCAGCAGAGCTGGTTTACGGCCAACCACTCAGAGTGCTTGGCGATTTTCTTCCTCCTCACACGGAACCCTGGTCCCCAGCTCAGCAGCTCATCTGCCACCAGGAAGCGGCTAGGAATTTCATCCCAGTGCCTACGTCGCATCATGACCTGCAGCGCTCCCATGTCCCAGTGGATCTTAAGAGCGCAGAATACGTGTTCATTCGGCAGGATGCTCGCAAAAACCCGCTCAAACTGCCTTACACAGGTCCGTTCCGCGTCATCTCGTCAGGTGACAAGTCCTTCACAGTCGACGTCGGCGGTAAGCCTGACCACATCTCCATCGACCGGTTAAAACCGGCGCATCTGGATCTGAACGAACCAGTCGTCACCGCTCAGCCGCCTCGTTGTGGTCATCCACCGTTGACTGCCAGTCCAGTACAGCCACAGTCATCCGCCGAGTCGCCAGTGCCCGCCTCACCGGGTCGACCACAGCCGGTCTCTTCTTCTCCTCCGCCTGCGGCGTCATCCCAACCACAGCCAACGGCCAGTTCGTCTTCTAGTGTTCAGTTCCAGCTGCCGGGGTATCGCAGTCTGTCGGACAGACTCGTCAGACCCCCTTCTCGCCTTACCTTCTCTGTTAAAAGCAATTCTGGGGGGGCGCATGTGGCGGAAGCACCAGAGGATTACGGACAATTGTATATAATTCCTTTTACAGCAATGTAGTACAGCTGGGGGCTGCACCTTTAATGTATCTGTTAACTGTATTAGGGCTTCTTTCCTGTACTCCGCGTGATGACGTCATGCCGTCCGTCATGTGATCTCTCAACGGCGGGTAGAACGTGATGACGTCATGACATCAGAGTTCGGAAGCTTCTAGCAGTAGAGCTCGGAATCTTCTAGCAGTTGAGCTCGGAACCTGCTAGCAGTTGAGCTCGGAACCTGCTAGCAGTTGAGCTCAGAACCTTCTAGCAGTTTCCAGAGAGGCTTTCAAGCAGACCAGACCTATTTGCATTGTATCCTACAGTTTCCTGTACAGCTTCGTTTGTTCATTAAATTTTATTGTTTTTGATTTTCTGAGTCGATCTCAATTCTTCGGCTAGGAACCCCAGTTCCTACAGTATCATAGAATGGTTACAGCACAGAAGGAGGCTATTCGGCCCGTCGAGCCCGTGCCAGCTCTCTGCAAGAGCACTTCAGCTAGTTCCACTCCACGTAGCCCTGCAAATTTATAGAAATCAGTCAGGATTTCTATTTTTGATGGCTCCAGTTGGAAAGTGTGCATATGTGGACACTGGGAGAGCCAGAATTGGGTCCGATTGTGATTCATTCCCCCATCCACCATGATCAGATAACTTTATGATACTTTCTATCAAAGCTCACAGGAATAAAGGACGGTCACTTGGGTGAAGCAGTGGGGAGCACCTGACACTGGTGGAGCCATAACTGGTGCCCAAACATTTGTCAGGAGAGGTACGGGAAAATATTGGCAAGAAAAGCCTGTGGATTAAGTTCCTGGGGCTCATTTTAAATGAGGTGCGATAAGCGGTGAATAATTAAAGACTTTACTTTGGGGTGTTAATGAGCACAGACTGTAGATTTTAATCAGTGTTAATCTACAGATGGAGTACCTACAAGACTTTACACGACCCCTGCGAAAGACAGTGAAGTGGAATTAACATTTCTGGAATCCAACTTCAACACGGCTGTGTAAACACTGCTTCAGATAACTATATTCAAGTTGCCAGGCAACTCTTAAACTGCCCTGCTAAACATTAGCAAAACCTGTGCTTAATGCCATTAATACTGTCAACAAACTCTGCTCATCCTAACAAGAATCACAGTTTGCTGAGAAAAAAAAGCTTAAAATAATTATTTTTCTCTTCTGTCAGTGATATCCGTGCACATTGAAAGCTCCTGAGTTGAGAATATTTAATTGTTTGGAACAAGAGAGCCCATGAACCATTGCGTTGATGGCCTATAAATTCAGCCATGTAGAAACTGTTTATTGGGTGCTAACTGGCCTACTAAGCCCCCAATATGTCGGGCAGGAAGCACGCGCACATTTCCGACAGAAGTGCGCTGCCCGGCATATTGGTAGAGAAGGTCATAGCGGTGGCAGAAGTGCACACCGGCAACATTCAAATGCAAGAACAATTTATGTAAATTAGGGTCCTGCACTTCTTATAGGACCCATTGTAGATTTTCGAATGGCACAATGCTTCATTCGCCATGTGCTGCGCTCACACAGCGCAACATGACACTAACCAGCAGGAAGGCCCCCTCACCAGCACTATTTAAAGGGATCATGCAGTACTTACAGGTTAGTTGCTGGTTTATCATTTCAGGCTGCTCGTTGATTTCTGGATGTCTTTTCACGTGTTGTATCGCTCTGGAAAGTTCACTTTGTCTACACAAAGATTTTGCTGGTCTTACACTGTTGTTGTTCTTTGCCTCAGAAATAGTTTGGCTGCAGACGTGGGTGGTCTCACACAGCTGCCTTCGGGGCTGGAGGATGAGGGCGAGCAGCAAGGAAGACACTGCAGAGCAGGAGAAGCTGCCAGAAGAGGGAGGAGGAGAAGGAGGAGGGCACTGACCAGGAGGCCATATCCACAGAGGGTATTCAGGGAGCACTTCTCCCACGTTAACTTTGCCCAAGAGCAATGTATGAGGCACCTTTGATTCGCCAAGGATGATGTTACTGAACTATGTCAGCTGCTGCAGCTGCAACTCCAGCCTCAAACTAGGGCATGGAAAGCACAGCCTGTGGCTGTCAATCTCACCATAGCCCACAACATTTATGGCACAGGCTCTTCCAGTTCGTAGTACACCACACCGATGTATCAGGGAGGTCACCGAGGCTCTCTCTGCCAGGAGAAATACCTACATCTCCTTCCCTAATAACAGAGGGAAGCAGGATGAGAGAGCACTAGGCTTTGCCCGCATGGCAGGCTTCCCCATGGTGCAAGGTGCCATAGTCTGCAAACTAATTGCCTTGTGTTCTCCCTATCACCAGCCTGGCATCATTATCAAGCAAAAGGGATTCATACTACCTCATAGAAACATAGGAGATAGGAGCAGGAGTAGGCCATTCGGCCCCTCCAGCCTGCTCCGCCATTTAATGAGATCATGGCTGATCATCCAAATTCAGTACCCTGTCGCTGCTTTCTCCCCATATCCCTTGATCCCTTTAGCCTTAAGAAATATATCTAACTCCTTCTTGAATATATTTAATGAATTGGCCTCAACTGCCTTCTGTGGTAGAGAATTCCACAGGTTCACCACTCTCTGGGTGAAGAAATTCCTCCTCATCTCTGTCCTAAATGGCTTACTCCTTATCTTTAGACGGTGACCCCTGGTTCTGGACTCCCCCGCCATCGGGAACATCCTTCCTGCATCTAGTCTGTCTAGTCCTGTTAGAATTTTATAAGTTTCAATGAGATCCCCTCTCATTCCTCTAAACTCCAGCGAATATAAGCCCAATCGACCCAATCTCTCCTCATACGTCATTCCTGCCATCCCACGTATCAGTCTGGTGAATCTTCGCTGCACTCCCTCCATGGCAAGAACATCCTTCCTCAGATAAGGTGACCAAAACTGCACACAATACTCAAGGTGTGGTCTCACCAAGGCCCTGTACAACTGCAGCAAGACATCCTTGCTCCTGTACTCGTATCCTCTCGCTATGAAGGCCAACACACCATTTGCCTTCTTAACCGCCTGCTGCACCTGCATGCTTACCTTCAGCGACTGGTGCACAAGAACACCCAGGTCTCGTTGCACTTCCTTTTCCCAATCTATTGCCGTTCAGATAATAATCTGTCTTCCTGTTTTTGCCACCGAAGTGGATAACCTCGCATTTATCCACATTATACTGCATCTGCCATGCATCTGCCCAATCACCCAACCTGTCCTCAACGTACAGCTGGTTTGCGATCACAAGCAGTGCATCATGCAGGTCTGTGCCCATTATCCTAGCAGCAGTCATGACTCTTTCATCCTGTGCCAGTGGTCTGTGCCACCTTTATTCCAACAAGGCTGCCAGGTTATAGGCTGGCTACTGGGCCACAAGGGTTATCCCCTCCGGACATGGCTCGTGACTCCTGTCAGGAACCCGCGAACAGCTACAGACCAGGCCTACAATGAGAGCCTTGCTGCCACAAGTAACATTATCGAGCAAACAATTAGCTTGCTCAAGTAATGTTTCCGCTGCCTGGACCGTTCTGGAGGAGCTTTGCAGTACACCCCTGAGCGGGTATCCAGACTTGTCATCATCTCCTACATGCTCCACAGCTTCACCATAATGAAGGACGAGCCTTTACAACCACATGGGCAGTGACAAGTGCAGGAGGAGGAGCAAGAAGATGAGGAGGAGGAGAGGAGCAACTCCCAGAGCCTCTTTCTGCTTGAGTTCTCAGACAGCCCATTGAAGGGTGCTTCATCAAATCAGCCCTTCCATTCGCAGGAAGGGCCACTGATTTCCAATGCTTGCGCTCCAGCTTGGAGAGATTCATGATGTTGACTAGTCTTAATCCTCTCCCTTATGTTGTGCAGCCTTTGTCCTGCAGAAAGCGACATGAGAGTTACTGAGTGTCTTCTACAAAGGAGAGTGTAGATGTGTTGAACTTCTGCCTGTTGTGCAAATGCTAAGAGGGAGAAGAAGCAATAGGATTTCAGGATGGGGAGCTGTTGAATGGAAAATACGTATCAGCAGTGTGAAATGAGGAAGGAGAAAGAAAAGAAAGACTTACATTTATATAGCGCCTTTCATGACCACCGGATGTCTCAAAGCACTTTACAGTCAATGAAGTATTTTTGAAGTGTAGTCATTGTTGTAATGTGGGAAACACAGCAGCCAATTTGCACACAGCAAGCTCCCACAAACAGCAATGGTGATAATGACCAGATAATCTGTTTTTTATTATGTTGATTGAGGGATAACTATTGGCCAGGACACTGGGGATAACTCCCCTGCTCTTTTTCAAAATGGTGCCATTGGATCTTTTACGTCCACCTGAGAGAGCAGACGGGGCCTCGGTTTAACGTCTCATCCGAAAGACGGCACCTCCAACAGTGCAGCACTCCCTCAGCACTGCACTGGAGTGTCAGCCTAGATTTATGTGCTCAAGTCCCTGGAGTGGGACTTGACTCCGAGGTGAGTGTGCTACCCACTGAGCCACAGCTGACACTGTCACAAGAGCCATGAAAGAATTTGGTGATTCTGCGAAGGCTACAAGTGAGAAGAGAATTGTGCAAGTAGATACGGTAAACATAGCAAGGAAGAGGTGAGTGTGTATTTGTAATGAGAGGTGGCACAGTGTGCCCTTTTGCTCGGTGGTGAAAGATGTGATAGAGAGGAGGGAATTATTGAAAGTTCCAGGGGAAAGGGAAAATGACTGTTTCCATGTGTTATCGAGAGAATTGGAGATATAAAGGGCTGGAGATATTATCTTTGCTGCTCTTGAGGTCAGTGAAGCACTTTCTGCACTGCATCCAGGTCTTGGGGGTGATGTTCTTAGAGTTGATAATCTCTGCAATGTCTCTCCATGCCTAGTGCACTTGATGTTTAGGGATCTTCCTACCTGCTGGCTGGAAAGAGAACTTGACTCCTTGCCTTGACCTCTTCCAGCAGGACCTCCAGGGAGAACCTGGCCAATTGCCTGTGACTCATGTCGATTCAGTTCCTTCCTTCGCCACTCCAAAGCGAGTTCAGCCAGAAGGGATGCAACCTTGCATTAAGTGGTGCATTCCTGCTTTAAATAGGCCTCTGACTGACCCGCGGAAAATTGCATTGGCAAAATGGGTGGGTTTCCCATGGTGGCAGCAAATCAGGTGGGAAATATGCCCTTGAGATTATAAGGAGGCTTGGGAATTAAAATATCCAGAGCCTGTTTTCTGGAGAGGCATGTGAGTTTCTGACTCACCCCGCTATGCATCCATCCAAAACCCGACCGGAGTTAAACTTGGGTCCATGGTCTCTCAGGTGAGGTGCTGGAGTGCTGCTCACACCCATGGAAGCAAACCCCACTAAGAGTTAGTGCCTTCAGAAGAGGAGGGGAGAGCATTATAGGGCTGAATGACTTTACTTTGGGGTCATTGCCTGGGCAGTAAACTGGCGAAGCCATCAGCATTTGAAATCAAGGGAAATGAAAATCAATTGGGTTCTATAACAGGCGGGTGATCTGCAGCACTAGTTTACCACCCAAGCAATGAAGGTGAAAATTATCCACCCTTGTTTCTACTTTTTCATTTGCTTATTTGCACTTCATCGTGTTCTTCTAACCACATAATTTCAAGTCAGGGATCATCGATTAAAACAACATGCGACTGGAAAGACTCCTAAGCAGACACAGGTTTATGAGGTTTGGAAAGAAACAGAATTCACTCGAGCTGTATTTATGGATTGTTTGACAGAGCTGGTCATGATGGAGTGCAGGGAAGTTTAACTTTCCACTGGGTGTGTGGATGGGATCAGTGATTGAGGAGAGGAAGTGTTCATGTACTAAAGGATCATTCTACATCACACGTTCAATTCCTGTCCTCAGTCCTTGCTCCCTTTTACAAACCCTCTAAATATTTGGAGTGCTCAGAATTGCACCTGTAAAAAATCCACAAATAAAACCCAATTATTTTGCCATTTCACATCTATTATCTTCAAAGCAAAGATTGATACTCTTTTAATAAGTTGTTTTATTAAATCCCTAAAATTAATTTTGAAAAGAATTCATGCTGCCCTTTGAAGGCTGCCTACATTTTCTTTAAAAAGGGCTTTGAGTCTCTGTTCCCCATTTACACCCAATTTGTTTTTTCCTCCTCTCTCCTTTTTGCTAAGCTCTGTTCCCTCTACCAAGCACTATTGCCTAAGCATTATTTCTTGATTTGCCTTGTCCTCTCCCCAGTCTTTTTAGTTTTGGTTGTCTTCTCCACTATGGGCCTCAGCTCTTCACCCAGTAGGCTTCTATATTTAAAAAAACCTTTATTTCCCCCCTTTTTAAGATTGTAACTCCCTTTTCAGGGTATGTTCTCCATTTCCCCTTTTCCAAGACTCTGACCTCCTAGACCTCTTTCCTGCCAGTCTTAATGAATCCATTTGCTAGGAGGTGAGTTGGAAGATCCCAAGTATCTCTCCTTCTGATTTCCCTCCCTTTCAGGCCAGAGGACAGCAATCATGTTAGTATACTGCTCTATAAATGGAGCTCAAAAGCCAATTACCTAGGGTAATTCGGCCTAAGAATTTTGCTCCCTCTCTCTGAGGTAATGCTTCTGATCGCTGCACAGTATCCTCGCCTAATAGTTGGGTAGAATTGTGAATTCAAAGGGCTGGATTTTGATACTGAAGGCGTGTAGGAGGCGGGACTACAACTTTTGGGGTTGTAGTCCAGCCTCCATCGAGTTGTGGCCAACCCACTCAATTTTCACTTGATTGACTTTGTTGAGCCCGCCCAGCGGGCTCAGCAGGCCAATTAAGGGCCACCCGGCAACAGGTGACGTCACAGATTGACATTTCATCTGTCAAGAGCTTTTGACAGATGAAATATCAGCGTTTGACAGCTCTTTAAAGCTGTCAAACACTGACAATCTGTACACTAAGTTAATTCCTTCCTCTCAGGCTGATTTAGAGATCTCTCCAGAACAGAAAGCTGAATGCTGCAACTTTTGACAGCTCGCGGCCATTCTGCTTTCTATGCCGGTGAGAATCCCGCCTCCACGGCCCAATGAAAATCCTGCCCAAAGTGTCACGGACCTGCATCATATCATCATTTTTTGACATTACTGTACCATCTAATCTTTATTTTGTGGTCATGACATAGCATCCGACGGGTACAGACACAAGGCTGTTCCTCTACAAGTTCCAGATTTTAGCTGTCGGAAGGAGGGAGAAGGCTGCAAGTAAAAGCCTGAAAGGGAGGGAAATCAGAAGGAGAGATACTTGGGATCTTCCTACTCACTTCCTAGCAAATGGATTCATTAAGATTGGCAGGAAAGAGGTCTGGGAGGTCAGAGACTTGGAAAAGGTGAAATGAAGAACACACGCTGAAAAGGGAGTAACAACCTCAAAAAAGGGGGAAATAAAGGATTTAAAAAAAATATAGAAGCCTATTGGGTGAAGAGCTGAGGCCCACAGTGGTGAAGACAACCAAAACTAAAAAGACTGGGGCGAGGACAAGGCAAATCAAGAAGTAATAGTGAGGCAATGGCAAGTTTGATTTTTAAAAACCTGCAAATTTTAGGAGGGAGCGATGCCTGAAGGAGGCAAGGAGTTCCACAGGTTTGCTGACCTAGGCAAGAGTTAGAATAGGAGATGGTGAGATGAATCTTGGAGATATAGGTAGGAACAAGGATGTGCAGGATCTAGCATTTTAAGCTTTCGAGGAAAAAGAGACACTTGTGAGGAAAAATAGGAAAATAAGTATAAACAACAAGAATTTGTTGCAATCCAGAATTCTAGCCCCATTCTCCTCTTGTCCTAGTAGGTATAAGAGACGCAGAAGGCCTGTGTGATTTGCAAAGACCGGTGTCAATAACGCGCCTGCAAGGACTTGTGTCTGCTCCACAGCTGCTAACATTAACCCCCAGCATACCAACGATGTCTTACAGCCACAAGGACACATGAAGGAGAATTCGAGGCTCAGACTTGAGCCCACTAAGAAAGGCAGGAGGAGCTTTTATATTGATAAAAAAAACAATCAATATGGAGGAAATAAAAAAGCAAAACACTGGAAATTTGAACAGAAATAGTAAATGTCAGAAATACACTCTTTAAAGAGAAAAGACAGGACAAAGTTTCCGGCAGGGCCCTGCTTCATAACAGGCCCCTGCACAAGACATCAACATGCCTTTACTTTCTACAGATGCTGGCTAACCTGCTGTATACTTTGGGCAGTTTCTGCTTTTATTTCAGTGAAGACGCAGAAATGAGTTACATGCTGGGATCTAATGGCTTTGGATTATTTATATATAGATACCCGGGGATGTTACAGGTTGGTATCTGATTGAGCAGGTAAGATGGTTTCAATGTGGAATAACAGATCCCTGGGAGTGAGTTAAATAAAAACAGAAATGCACATCAGATTAATCAGCATTTGAGAAGGCAGCTTAACGTTTTGGTTGTATACCCTTCATCAGAATTGGAAGTGAAGGGCTCAGTGGGACACCTCAAAGGAAATGAGAAGAAAAAGGAGGGGAAGGGCAACAGATGAAAGTCGAGAATTAGACATACTGATTGCTGTCACAGATGTGTAAAAGTGTTAAATGGCCAGCACTGAGTTACAGACTGGAATTTAATTGAAGAGTTTAAATGATTGATATATGGAATAATAGATACCCAGGAATAACTTACAGACTGAAATCTAAATGAGGGGTTTAGATGGGGTTTATTGTTAAGGGTAAATTTTGCAAGGCCCCATTCCAACAACAAGGCCTTGCACGCACCCAGTGCATATCAGAAAATAGTGAGCACAATACATATGCTTTTCCATCCATTAAATCAATGCGCTGGACACGTACAAGACCCTTCCCCGCTCCTACCCCCCATCAACAAAGGCACAGACCCTTGCAAAATTTTCCCCATAGAATACCGGATATCCATGAGTACGTTACAGACTGGAATCTAATCAAGGGGATCAGATGGTTTATACATAGAATAATGGCTATCAAGAGTGAGCTTACAAGTTGGAATTTAATCAATAGGTTTGAATAGTTTACATGTGGAACAATAATTATAGGAGAGAGTTTGTTAAATAATAACTACTGTTAACTTTCTCAGATGATTTTATTCAGTTCTGAAGATATTTTCACCAACACGTTATGTGCTGTTAAGGCACAGTATGAGTCATGCTGGAGGATTAGCAGTACTAAGCTGCTGGTTTAACCAGAAATCATTTGGAGGTGATTTCTATAGCTGGTATATAGCATTCGGCAGTAATACAGTCTGGGGGGATTGAGACTGTGTGCAAATTGTCAGTGTAGGACTCTCTCTGATTCTTATGACAATGTTTGTGCATTGTGGTTCCCTGCCCATCCATCATTCTATATATAGAGCCTGCAAATAAAGCTGTTGTTTCTCGGCGCTGTTTTTAACCTACTTTTCTATATTACAGCCAGACTGTTATTAAGGGGGTGACTGCACAGGGCTAAAGAAACATTATTCCTACATCTGCTCACCTGGGCTTCCTTTCAAAAAAACTTCAAATCAACCTGCCCTCACCTTGCAAATAATGATGGGTATTGGGAAATTCCCAAGCACATTTTCACATTTCAGGGTACTCAGCCGGCTGATGCTAAAACCTTGCAGGATCAGATTCACCGGCGATTGGTTCATCTAGAAAGAAAGACTTGCAGTTATATAACACCTTTCTATTCTTTGACAATTGATTATTCGAGTTATACAGTGAAGTGACAGAGGTTGGCATATTTCAGAATTTTTTGACATTAATTAACTTTCAAAGCTGGCAATTAAAATGTTATTGGTCCAAAGTGGCCACTAGTTTTTACAAGGTCATAGAAACTAGTTACCAAACCAGGCGTTGGTTTTGTGGCCTGTGTTGGAGTAAAATTTCACGGGTACCTCGCCAGAGCTTTCATCCTATGTAATGGCTGGCCAGCTATTTTATTACACGGAATATCACAGCTGAGCTTCATGCAACATTGATGTCTATACACTTCTCAGCAGGAGTTACTGGATAGTGATAAGGAAGAGGAACTGTTGCCAAGGAGTGCAGAGGTTAATTACCGGGAACGGTAACATAGTGGTTATATGATAGGACTGAAATCCCGAGGCCTGGACTAATCCCGAGACATGAGTTCGAATCCCACCACGGCAGCTGGGGAATATGAATTCAGTTAATTAAATAAATCTGGAAGCTTGTATCAGTAATGGTGACAATGAAAATATCGGATCGTCATTAAAAACCCATCTGGTTCACTAATGCCCCTTTAGGAAAGAAAATCTGCCATCCTTACCTGGTCTGGCCTATATGTGACTCCAGACCCACAGCAATGTGATTGACTCTTAAATGGCCTAGCAGGCCACTCATTTGTTAAAAACCGCTACAATAACCAAGAAGAATAAAACCGGATGGACAAGCTGGCATCGACCTCGGCACCGGCTACGGACACGACAATGGCACAGCTAGTCGATCCTGCAAAGTGCTCCTCACCAACATCTGGGGAATTATGCCAAAATTGGGAGAGCTGCCCCACAGACTAATCAAGCAACAGCCTGACATAGTCATACTCACAGAATCATACCTTTCAGCCAATGTCCCGAACTGCTCCATCACCATCCCTGGGTATGGCCTATCCCACTGGCAGTTGGGGTATACAGTCGGGAAGGAATGGTCCTGGGAGTCCTCAACATTGACTCCGGACCCCATGAAGTCTTGTGGCTTCAGGTCAAGCATGGACCGATTACCACCTACCGCCCTCCCTCAGCTGATGTTGAGCACCACTTGGAATAAGCACTGAGAGTAGCACGGGCACAGAATGTACTCAGGGTGGGGGACTTCAATGTCCTTCACTAAGAGTGGCTCAGTAGCACCACTACTGACCGAGCTGAAGGACATCGCTGCCAGTCTGGGCTTGTGACAGGTGGTGAGAGAACCAACACGAGGGAAAAACCTACTTGACCTCGTCCTCACCAATCTACCTCTCGCAGATCCATCTGTCCATGACAGTATTGGTAGCAGTGACCACCGCACAGTCATTGTGGAGACGAAGTCCCGTCTTCACACTGAGGACACCCTCCATCGTGTTGTGTGGCACTACCACCGTGCTAATCAGAACAGATCTAGCAGCTCAAAACTGGGCATCCATGAGGCGCTGTAGGCCATCAGCAGCAGGTGAATTGTATTCCACCAGAATCTGTAACCTCATGGCCTGGAATATCCCTCACTCTACCATTACCATCAAGCCAGGGGACCAACCCTGGTACAATAAGGAGTGTAGAAGAGCATGTCAGGAGCAGCACCAGGCATACCTAAAAATGCAGTGCCAACCTGGGGAAGCTGCAACACAGGACTACATGCATACTAAAAAGTGGAAGCAGCATGCTATAGGCAGAGCTAAATGATCCCACAATCAATGGATCAGATCAAAGCTCTCGAGTCCTGCCACATCTAGTCATGAATGGTGTTGGACCATTAAGCAACTAACGGGAGGAGGAGGCTCCATGAATATCTCCATCATCAATGATGGTGGAGCCCAACATGCGAGTGCAAAAGACAAGGCTGAAGCCTTTGCAACCATCTTCAGCCAGAAGTGCCGAATGGATGATCCATACCGGCCTCGTCCTGAGGTCCCCACCACCACAGAAGGCAGTCTTCAGCCAATTCGATTCACTCCACGTGATATCAAGAAACGGCTGAGCGCACTGGATACAGCAAAGGCTGTGGGCCCCGACAACATCCCGGCCAATGTGCTGAAGACTTGTGCTCCAGAACTAGCCGCGCCTCTAGCCAAGCTGTTCCAGTACAGCCATAACACTGGCATCTATCCGACAATGTGGAAAACTGCCCAGGTATGTCCTGTCCACAAAAAGCAGGACAAATCCAATCCGGCCAATTACCGCCCCACCAGTCTACTCTCAATCATCAGCAAAGTGATGGAAGGTGTCGTCGACAGTGCTATCAAGCAGCATTTACTCACCAATAACCTGCTCAGTTTGGGTTTTGCCAGGACCACTCAGCTCCAGACCTCATTACAGCCTTGGTCCAAACATGGGCAAAAGAGCTGAATTCCAGAGTTGAGCTGAGAGTGACTGCCCTTGACAGCAAGGCAGCATTTGACCGAGTGTGGCATCAAAGAGCCCTAGTAAAACTAAAGTCAATGGGAATTGGGGGGAAAACACAAATGGAAGATGGTTGTGGTTGTTGGGGGTCAATCATCACAGCCCCAGGACATCGCTGCAGGAGTTCCTCAGGGCAGTGCCCTAGGCCCAACCGTCTTCAGCTGCTTCATCAGTGACCTTCTCTCCATCATAAGATCAGAAGTGGGGATGTTCGTTGATGACTGCACAGTGTTCTGTGCCATTCGTAACTCCTCAGATAATGAAGCAGTCCATGCTTGCATGCAACAAGACTTGGGCGACATTCAGGCTTGGGCTGATAAGTGGCAGGTAACATTCACGCCACAGAGGTGCCAGGCAATGACTATCTCCAACAAGCGAGCGTCTAAGCACCACCCCTTGACATTCAACGACATTACCATTGCTGAATCCCCCACCATCAATATTCTGGGGGCCACCATTGACCAGAAACTTAACTGGACCAGCCACATAAATACAGTGGCAACAAGAGCAGGTCAGAGGCTAGGTATTCTGTGGCAAGTGTCTCACGTCCTGCCTCCCCAAAGTCTTTCCACCATTACAAGGCACAAGTCAGGAGTGTGATGGAAAACTCTCCACTTGCCTGGATGAGTGCAGCTCCAACAACACTCAAGGAGCTTGACACCCTCCAGGACAAAGCAGCCCACTTGATTGGCACCCCATCCACCACCTTAAACATTCACTCGCTCCACCACCGGTGCACCGTGGCTGCAGTGTGCACCATCTACAAGATGCACTGCAGCAACTCGCCAAGGCTTCTTCGACAGCACCTCCCAAACCCGCGACCTCTTCCACCTAGAAGGACAAGGGCAGCAGGTGCATGGGAACACCATCAACTCCAAGTTCCCTTCCAAGTCAGACAGCACCCTGACTTGGAAGTATATCGCCAATCCTTCATCGTCACTGGGTCAAAATCCTGGAACTCCCTCCCTAACAGCACTGTGGGAGTACCTTCACCACATGGACTGCAGCGGTTCAAGAAGGCAGCTCACCACCACCTTCTCAAGGGCAATTAGGGATGGGCAATAAATGTTGGTCTTGCCAGCGACGCCCAGATCCCATGAACGAATAAATAAAATCCCTAGCTTTGCTCTGACACAACACAAACCAGAAATTCAAGTTAGGACATTCCTGGTCTATATGATTCCCCAGTGACTTGGTAACTGCAATGCCCTGCAGAGCAGCAATGGTTATTTTACCATTGTTGGAAATTAAGTCACATGTCTTTGGTGAGAAGCATATCTCACCAAAGAGCTAATGCAGTGAATTCTGGAGGATGGAGGGATGTTAATGGTGGAATAGAATTCAAAGGTGCTTTGACAAGACAGGAGTGTAGCTGCCTGCGAATGTAAAGGCACCTCTATTGGCTGCTCTCCATGGTGTAAACAAGCCCAGTTTCCAGACACTGATTGCAGCCATGTGTAAAATGGGCACCTATGTGTCCAATATGGGGAGGTGGTGTATGCCTGCACAATCCACACTGGAAGTGCACCGCCTGCCAAATTGATAAAGGCTTCAGCATAGGCATCCAGGGCCCATGCCTGAATCAGATGTAGGTCTTTAGTGCTTGAACATAGGTAGCCCACCGTCTGATGGAGGCCCCCTTCACAAAACTGAGCTGCCCTGAACGCAGCCGGTGCTGGACCAACTGCATTCAGGATAACCAAGTCTACATGCAGCCTAACTGGCTGGAGACCGCCACCAAAAATGTAAGTTTAAAAAAAAAACTTATCTGAATGTGGTGCCAGGAGGAGCACTTGTGCTTACCCCGGTTCCACAGCAGTCCCAAAGATCGTTGCCGGCAACACTTGGCCCCCTCCCAATTGCTCCCCTCTGTCCCTTCCTCCTAATCGACCCCCTCCCCAAGATTAATTGCTCTAGTTTGGTTCTGTTGATCATTTTAAGGGTTAGGAGAAATGTTTTCGAGCAACAAGTTATTAGGATATGAAGTCGATTATCACCTGTGACTACCAAAGCCAAGTTAGTCACAATATTTAAGACGGAATTAGATAAACATTTATGAAGGGGAAAGATATAAAAGGTATGCGGAATGTACAGGGAAATGTGAGCAGAGTAGATAGTGTGGCCTATGCCTGAGAGACCAGCCCCTGTCCATAGTGACCTCTGTGTCTGGCAGGCCAGCCCAGTCCTTAGCAACGTTCCCTCTAGGATGCACGGCCGCGCAGCTGTCTGCTGGTCCTGTGCAGCCCGGGACCGGCTTTTCAAATGTGTAGTTTCACAATGCACAAAACTTTGAATGGGCCGCACAGTCCGGTAAAGGGACCAGATACCACCCCCCCATAAAATTAGGAGAAACATTGGGTCCTTCGTGAGATTTGGTCTGAAAGACCAGCCCAGTTAATAGCTAGTGTCAGCTGTGGTTCAGTGGGTAGCACACTTGCCTCTGAGTCAGAAAATTGTAGGTTCAAGTCCAGCTCTAGGGACTTGAGCCCATAAATCTAGGCTGGCACTCCAGTGGAGTGCTGCACTGTAGGAGGTGCCATCTTTTGGATGAGACGTTAAACCGTCTGCTCTCTCAGGTGGACGTAAAAGATTCCAAGGCACTATTTCTTAGAAGAGCAGGGGAGTTATCCCCGGTGTCCTGGCCAATATTTCTCCCTCAATCCACATAACAAAAACAGATTATCTAGTCATTATCACATTGCTGTTTGTGGGAGCTTGCTGTACGCAAATTAGCTGCCGCATTTCCTGTTAGATCCGTGTATTTTTGATGTTGTGTGTCCTTCAATAACTAGACACGAGACTACAGGAACAATCAACAGGTATTTACTGGATGAGGGTTACTCTAAAACTAAACGTACAGATCCCTACTCAGGGTTTATATACAGGTGTGCTCACTGCCGGTACTACAGTATACAGGAGCTGTAAAAAGTAGTTCTCCCCTTAAAGGTACATACACTACAATTCCTCCCCTTTTAGATTGACAGTACCATAACATTCATTTAACAATTAACACTTTTAACATGCACATTAACTGAAAATAGTCCATTTATAAATTCAGTCTTTGGGGCGGCTTCCTGATCCTTTCTGGATAGCGCCTTTCCTGTGTGTCTTGTTCTTGGTGCGGAGGCCCCCTGTCGTCAGTTGGTTCATCAGCTTCCAATGCTACTGTTTCTGGGGTAGATGCTACCTGTATGTCGGGTTCATCACCAGGTGCGCGAGACATGGGGTTGACTCGTTCCTGTGACTCTAGGATCTGGTCGACATGGCGTCTCACAATGTTCTCCCCAACATCCACTGTGTACATTAGTGGCCCCTGTCGTATGCATATCTTTCCTGGTTGCCATTTCTCTGTTCGGTAGTCGCGGGCCAAGACTGGTTGCCCTACATTGAAGCTCCTTGTCGGCTTCTCATTGATGTGCTGGAATTGCTTATTCTCAACATCTCTTCGCACATTTGGTCTGAGCAAATCCAGACGAGATCTCAACCTTCGGTTAAAGAACATCATGGCCGGGGTCTGGTTGGTGACTGCATGTGTCGCATTTCTGTAGGCTAACAGGAAATTGTCCACCTTATGCTGCAGTGGAATGTCGTCATCGCACATGGCCCTTACTGCTTTCTTAAAGGTTTGTACGAACCTCTCAGCCAATCCATTTGTAGCTGGATGATATGGGGTGGATGTGTAATGCCTTACCCCATTCCTTTTCATGAATCTTCGAAACTCTTCGGACACAAACTGTGGTCCGTTATCAGAGCAAATCTGCTCTGGCAAGCCGTTCCTGGCAAATATGGTCCGTAGGACTGCAATAGTTTTCTCCGTGGTGGTGGACGACATTTTGATCACCTTAGGCCATTTCGAGTGCGCATCCACGGCTATTAGAAACATTGAGTCCATGAATGGACCAGCAAAATCAATATGCACCCGTTGCCATGGAGATGAGGGCTGTAATGTTCGTGTGTAATTGAGACACGGACTGCAGAAGTTGGTTATAACAGGTGTTTACTGAATGGAGACAAAACTGGAACTAATATACAAAGTTACTACACAGGCTTATATACAGGGGTGGTCACTACTGGTACTGCAGTATACAGGGGCTGCAGAATATAGTTCCTTCTTCAAAGTACATACACTACAATTCCTCCCCTTTTAGCTAAACAGTACATAACATTGGATTAATAATTAAATAACATATTTACAATTACAGTTGCTATATACATTAGCTGAAGTTAATCAATTATAAATTCAGTCTTTGAGGAGGCTTCCTGATTCTGTCCGGATAACGCCTCTTTGGGGTATCAGGCTCTTCTGGCAAAGTTGATTCGGGATCAACGTCGTTGTTTTGTTCGTCTGTTTCCAATATCACCAATTCTGAGGTAGATGCAATTGGTACTTCGGTTTCATCACCAGGTGTATAGGATCGTGGTGTAGATTTGATGTTTTCCAGTGACTCTAGAATCTGGTCAGCATGGCGTCTTACAATGCTCTCTCCAATGTCCACGGTATACATTAGAGGTCCTTGCCGTGTGCAGATCGTTCCTGGCTGCCATTTCTCTGTGCGGTATTCCCGGGCCAAAACTGGTTGACCTATTTTGAAACTCCTGGTTGGCCTTTCATTCATATTCTGAAACTGCCTGTTCTCCACATCTTTTCTGATGTTTGGCTTAGCCAAATCCAAGCGGCATCTTAGTCTTCGATTGAAGAACATCATGGCTGGAGTTTGGTTGGTAACCGCATGTGTCGCATTCCGGTAGGCAAACAAGAAGTTATCCACCTTGTGTTGTCGGGGTATGTCTTCATTACACATTGCCTTGATAGCCTTCTTGAATGTTTGAACGAATCTCTCAGCCAATCCATTGGTGGCTGGATGATATGGGGCGGATGTGTAATGCTTAACACCATTGTTCTTTAAGAACCTCCGGAACTCTTCAGACACAAACTGTGGTCCATTGTCGGAGCAAATCTGTTCAGGCAGCCCATTTCTGGCGAATATGGTTCGTAAGACTGTGATAGTTTTTTCTGTGGTGGTTGAGGACATTTTTATTACCTCTGGCCACTTTGAATGTGCATCCACCGCAATTAAAAACATCGAGTCCATAAATGAACCAGCAAAATCAATGTGTACCCTTTGCCATGGAGATGAGGGCCACTCCCATGGATGTAGAGGGCTTTGTGGTGGGGCATTTTGGACCTTCTGGCATCCTGTACAGCTCTTGGTCATCTCTTCGATTTCTCTATCGATTCCCGGCCACCACACAAACGCTCTGGCTAAGTTCTTCATTGTTACCCCTCCCAGATGACCCTCATGAAGCTCATTGAGCACTCTATCCTTCAATTTGGGTGGAATTACTACTCTGGATCCACACATCAAGGTTCCTCGGCACACTGACAGCTGTTCTCTTCTCGGCGAGAATGCTGGCAACAGTGGTTCGCCATGTGCTGGCCATCCCTTCACCATTAAATCATAGACCCTGGAGAGTGTCGGGTCATTTCGTGTTTCCTTTTCTATGTTTGCATTCGTCACAGGTAGACATTCGACTATGGTCGAGTGCAATATCTCCACAGGATCCACTGCAGGTGCTTCTTCCACCGTCGGCAATGGTAGGCACGACAATCCATCAGCATTCCCATGCTGTTTAGTTCCTTTGTACTCTATGTCATATTGATGTGCCCCTAGGAAAAGGGACCACCTCTGTAGCCGTTGTGCTGTCATTATCGGGACGCCCTTCTTAGGGTTGAAAATGGAGACAAGAGGTTGATGATCAGTTAGTGTTAAGTCTGTGTGTTATATTGCAAATTACTACACAGACCACAAGAGTAAACTTTAACAGGTCTTTACTGGTTGAAGGTCAGGGCGGAACTGCCCAATAAATCATTACACAGCACTTATATACTGGTGTGGTCACCACCGGTATTACAGTATACAGCAGCCAAGATAAAGTAGTGCCAACCTTAAAATAGTTCTCTTAAAGGTGTAACGGTTACATACACTACAATCCTCCCTTTTTAGCTTAACCGTATATGTTCCCCATTAAACATAACATCATAACATATATACACAACTTCATGTAAAAACAGTTCACAGATTCAGTCTCTGCAGCAGCGCCTCCTGCGCTTCCTGACTCGGTCTGGGTAACGCCTCGGTGGTGTAGTAGTTCTCGGTGGTGTAGTCGTTTTCGGTGGTGTAGTAGGTTCTTTTGGCAAGGTCGATTCGGCTTGAATGCCAGTGTCGAGTTCATCTGGTTGCAGTATCACCGGATCGGAGGTAGATACTATGGGTATCTCTGCTTCATCATTAGGCGTATAAAGTTGTGGTGTAGATTGTCCCTTTTCGGATGACTCTATGATCTGGTCAGCATGGCGCCTTTCAGGGGTCTCTGGTTCTCGTTGCTGGGGTGACTCATCTAATGGTCCTTCACTGGACTTAACAGCTTGAACTTTCGTAACTTCAGAACCAGCATGTTGACTTCTAAAGGCTCGAGTACCTTGGGAAGTTTTTCGGCTTCCAGACTGATTTGGCTCAGTTCGGAGGGAACCACGTGCATGACCTGGTAGGGGTGATAATGGTTCAGATGAGTCATCATCTTCTGCTTCCTCTCTATTGTCTTCTATTTCCTCCCTCACTTCAGCTTTTGCCTCTGCCACCAATTCCCTGAGTGGCTTATTACTGCTGCCACTGCTCACAAAAGGGTGCTCTTTCGTCTTAGCTTTCAACTGATCGATGAATTTAACATATTCCCTTTCTTGCTCAGCTTTGATTCGTTTGGCCTCATCGCGCAGACGGTTTGTGTGTTCCTGTTCCATTTTCTCAATCAGCTGCTTCTGCTGTCTTTCCAGAATCTCCCACTCTGTGTCAAAGAACATTTTCGTTGCATTCATCTCTTGCTCAAAACGGCGAATCATTTGTTCTAATTGCTGTTGTAGTTTGAAATTGAGTTGAGTTCGAGCCCAGTGTTCCTCAGAACTGTGCATGTCTGTAGACTGGACAGACTCAGAATTCTCTGTCAAACTATGTTGTTGTTGTTCAGTGGAATTCTGTTCAGATACTTTGTTCTCTTCTGAAGCATTTATGCACTCCTTCGTTTTTCCATCATTAGTCTGCAAGTCCATTTTAGACTTGTCTTTTGCACATGGGCTGGTCTTACCATCATCAGTTCCAGAGTCTGAGCTGATCCTGGGTCGGCGGCAATCTTCCTCGCCGTCAAAGAAACTGCACGACTCGAGTCTTCCCTCGCGATCGGACGTGATGCCAGTTCTGGTGAAATTGTAGTAGTATTCCATATCCTCATCAGAAGACGTGCTTGGATCATCGGCTCCGTCTACCTGCCCTTGAGTTGACTGCTCTCCTCTTTTCTTCCCCGAAGGATCTCGGTAGAATGGAAAATCCTCTTCACCATATGACTTGCCACCATAAAAGGGAGTCAACCCGAAAAATGTAGTTGAGTGGGCCCAGGCACTGCGTCGGGGGTACCTCCTTTTGTTTGAATCATTATCCTGGGCTTTGTTCCCGTCACCATCCTCCTGTGAAGTCTGGTTTCCGCACTGCAGCACGTGCTTCTGAAACAGGTTTTTCACCCTTTGTTTGTGGACTTTGTTGCACGTTGGACACCTCAGGACTTCCCGCTCCTTTTCTGGACTTTCCGTCATTGCTTTTAGGGGGTGCCAGTCCATATTTATTTTCCTGATCCACTCCCATCCCAGAAGTGGTGGACCTCAGGTACTACTCAGGTAGTACATATAAGTCCATTCCTTGGTGTTCTTTGCCCTTGTGTCTCACCTTGACTTTTATCTTTCCGATGGGGTATACTTTTTGCCCCGTGTATGTCTGCAATACTATTTCCGTATCCCGTAGGGGAATATGTGTGAATAGCTTTTTGTAATCTTGCTTATTCATGACCGTCAACGCCGATCCGGTGTCCAATTCCATCTTCACGTGGACTCCTGCTATCTGCAGTGTGACCCAGATAGTTTGTCGGTCAGCTTCCTTACTCACATTGTGAATTCTCAGACTACCCAGTTCCTTGCTGTTGGAGTCTGAATCCGAATTCTGTTCATCCGCACTCTTCTCAGCCACCTTATGTACCTTTCTGCACTTTTCCTGCGGTGACTTTTTGTTGCTGGTCTTCTTTCCTGACCGGCATACTTTAGCTATGTGACCAAGCTTGCCACATTTTCTACATTCCTGGTTTTTAAACCAGCATTGGTTCTGATCGTGTGTTGTCTTTCCACAACGATAACATTTCGTTGTACCCAAAGCCATTTGATCTATGCTGAGTACCGTTGCCTTCAGCTGCATTTCTGCAGTGCCTCTCGCTGCGGCTTCGTGCGATGCTGCAATAGTGACAGCCTTATCAAGTGTAAGATCATTCTCTTGAAGCAGCCGCTTTTGTGTTCCTTCTTTCGACAATCCACAGACGAATTTGTCTCTCAGACTTTCCCCAAACTGACAGTATTTCGCTAGCTTACGCAGTTCAATTAAATACTCCGCGTTGCTTTCCTCTTTCAGTTGCGTTCTCGGATAAAATTTAAATCGTTCCGCTAACATCAGCGGTGTGGGGTTCAAATGATTTCTCAGGACAGCAACAATATTAGCGAAAGTCTGATCCGCCGGTTTAGCTGGTGATAGAAGATGCTTCAATAGCCCGTATGTCTTTGCACCCATTGAATTTAGTAAGGTTAGTGCTTTATCATTCTTTGATATTTTATTTGCCTTATGATAAATCTCTATGCGTTCTACATACGTGGCCCAATCTTCAACATCGGGATCGAAATCGTTGATGTTACCACGCTTAGGCATCCTCGCAATCTTCTTGAGAAACAAAAGAATTTTTTTCTTTTTCTTTTACAAAATGGCGGTTTCCCGCGCTCGTTTTCTTCCCCCGCCTACGAAAATGGTGGCTTCCCGCGTTTTGACTTTCTCCCCCGCTGGCTGTAATGGCGATTGCCGAATTGCTGCGTTCGCCCTCCCCAGCGGTTTTCAAATCGTGCATCCCAGCCCCTCTTGCAGTCCGGTCCTTTCCCCCCCCGGCTGCGGCTGAGTTCTCCGCGGTTTTTTATTTTCTCCCGTGCCTTACGATCGTGCCTCCCAGCACCTCTTGCAGTCCGGTCCTCTCCCCCCCGGCTGCGGCTGAGTTCTCCGCGGTTTTTTATTTTCTCCCGCGCCTTACGATCGTCCCGGTCGCTGCGCCTCGGTAGCTGCCCGGCCTTTTTCACCGGTCGCGGTTGAGCTCTCTCTCGACGCTGTTGCGTCTCCCAGCCCGCTTGTAGCCCAGTCTCTCACACCGGCTGCGTTTGTATTCACCGCGGCTTCCGTGCCTTACGCTGCCCCAGTCTCAGCGCCTCTGGCCCCGACTTCTGTCCAGCTCTTTTCCCCGGCCGTGGTCGAGTTCTCCGCCCTTATATCCTCCGTTTTTTTTGTTATTTTCTCCCCTACTCACAGTCAACGTGGCCGACTTGCTGCTCGTCGCTGATTGGCTTACCCACCACCGTGATAGAAGGGATGATCGCTGCCTGTTGCTGATGGAAGGCTTCATGTCAGAATTCTTCCTTTGCTCTGCAGACTCGAGTCTTCTCTCAGCAGAATGATGAGGGCGGATGCCTCTTCTCGATGCCCGTTAAACTGCCTTGGATGTATCTCTGCCGCAGGGTAAGATCGTACTCGTCGCCACTGTTAAGTCTGTGTGTTATATTGCGAATTACTACACAGACCACAAGAGTAAACTTTAACAGGTCTTTACTGGTTGAAGGTCAGGGCGGAACTGCCCAATAAATCATTACACAGCACTTATATACTGGTGTGGTCACCACTGGTATTACAGTATACAGCAGCCAAGATAAAGTAGTGCCAACCTTAAAATAGTTCTCTTAAAGGTGTAACGGTTACATACACTACAGTTAGTAGAGTAAATTTCTGTCCGTGCAGGTAGTGATTGAACTTCTTCACCCCCCACACCAGGCTGAGGGCATCTCTGTCAATCTGGGCGTAGTTACGCTCGGCTGAAGTTAACGAGCGTGACGCAAAAGCTATCGGCCTCTGAACCATCAAGGAATTTATGTGACAGTACCGCTCCAACGCCGTAGGGAGACGCATCACACACCAGTCTTATCGGTAGTGATGGGTTGTAGTGAGCCAATACTTCTCTTGAAGTGATCAGGCCTTTACACTTCTGAAAGGCTCGCTTACATTCATCGCTCCATTTCCATGCTACTCCAGTTTGTAGCAGGGCGTTCAGTGGGTGCAGAATTGTGGACAAATTCGGCAAAAACTTATGGTAGTAATTCACCAATCCGAGGAATGACCTCAGTTGCGACACATTTTTAGGCGCTGGAGCCTTAACTACCGCTTCAATTTTGTCAGGGGACTTATGTAACCCCTCTTCATCAATCACGTGGCCACAATACGATATATGTTTCTTAAAAAACTCTCACTTGGGGTGATTGGCTCGTAGCCCATGTTCTCTTAATCTAGTGAGCGCCTGCTCTAGGTTGGCAAGGTGTTCACTGTCATTTTCACCTGTCACTAGGATGTCAGCCAAGTAACACTGAGTCCCCGGAATCCCTTGCAGGACTTGTTCCATCGCTCTTTGCCATATAGCTGGAGCTGATGCTACTCCGAATACCAGTCGATTATACTGGTAAAGACCTTTGTGAGTGTTTATCGTGAGATATTTCCTAGAGGATTCTTCAACCTCCATCTGCAAATATGCTAGCACTAGGTCAATTTTTGTAAAACGTTTCCCTCCAGATAGTGAGGCGAAAATATCTTCTGTCCTCGGAAGAGGATACTGTACTGTGTGAAGGAATGGGTTCACAGTCACCTTGAAGTCCCCACAGATGCGAACCTTCCTTGGCTCCTCAGACTTATTGTTTAACGTTTTCTTCATGACAGGAACGATGGGTGTCGCCCACTCGCTCCAGTCTACCTTAGATAACACGCCTGCATTCTCCAGATTCTCCAGCTCTGCCTCGACGGCTGGGCGAATTGCATACGGTACCGGTCTTGCTTTGAAAAACTTGGGAATTGCATTCTCTTCTATTTTTATCGAGGCGGTTACGCCTTTAAGAGTTCCCAGTCCTTGTTGAAATACCTCTTTAGCGTTAGCTAAGATTTTTGACAATCGTCCAGGTGTGACGTCGTCATCCTTTTTACCAGCCACAGTCAGTGCCTGAATGGAGTGCCAGTCTAAACTTATCTTTCTGATCCATTCACGTCCCAATAATAGTGGTCCACCACCTTGCAGTATGTACAGATACAATTTCTGTATTTCCTTGCCGTTGTATTCGACAGGCACCCTTATTTTCCCTCTGGGGTATACTTTCTGCCCCATATATGTCTTCAAGACAATGGATGTGTCTTTCAAGGGTATGTGTGAGAATAGCCGCTCGTAGTCTCGTCGATTCATGACGGTCAGGGCTGATCCTTTATCCAATTCCATTTTGACTTGGGACCCTGCTATCGTGAGGGTGACCCAAATGGTTCGGTGATCCTCTTTTGTGATTACGTTGTGTAGCTTGAGACAGCTTAGTCTCTTGTTCCCGGATTCACTATCGCTCTTCTCGTCTTCGGAACTACTGTCCGTCATCTTTTGTCCTTTCCTGTACTTTTCCTTAGTAGTCTTTTTGTTGTCGTTAGTCTTCTTCCCAGACCTGCAAACTCGTGCAATGTGTCCCATCTTTCCGCATTGCCTGCATGTTTTGTCCTTGGACCAGCAGTCCTTCTGGTCATGGGTTGTTCTGCCGCAGCGATAATATTTTTGAAATCCCCGTGTCATTTCATGGGTGCCGTATTCCTGTGGCTTTTGCTGTATTCCCGCAGCTCCCCTTGCTGCTGCTTCGTACGATAGTGCCACGCTGAAAGCCTTATCTAGCGTCAGCTCTTTCTCTGTGAGTAACCTCTTCTGGGTTCCTTCACTCAGGAGTCCACAGACAAATTTGTCCCGTATGGTATCTGCCAGTCCTGCTCCGAACTGGCAGTGCTTTGATAGCTTGCGTAGTTCCATAAGGTAATCAGCATTGCTCTCATCTTTATGCTGATTTCTCTTGTTGAATTTAAATCTTTCTGCTATCAGCAGCAGTGTAGGATTTAGGTGTTCCTGTAGGATATCAACAATTTCGTTAAAACTCTTCTCCATCGGTTTGACTGGAGTGATCAGGTTCCGCAACAGGCCGTACGTTCTTGCGCCCATTAAGTTTAGTAGTACCAATGCCTTTTTCTCATCGGCTACTTCATTTGCCTTGCAATATACTTCGACTCTTTCCACATACGTGGTCCAGTCTTCTATTTCATTATCGAAGGCAGTGATATTGCTAGTCTTCGGCATCTTGGAGATCTAAGATGGCGCCTCCCGCGCTTTGCCTTCTTCCCCGATTGAACAAAATGGCGCCTCCCGCGCTTTTCCTTCTTCCCCGCTGGATTAAGATGGCGCCTCCCGCGCTTTCTGTCTTTTCCGCTGCTGCCAACGCTGTTGCTGGCGTTTTTATGCCTTGATGGCGACGCCCTATGGTCTTCGCGCGCTTCCCCCCGCGCTGCTGCCAACGCCACTCTCTGCGGTCCCCGTGGCAAACTGCAGCTCCTCGCGGCTTTCTGCGCTTCTAATTTCTTTTTCTTTTATTTTAATTACTGTTCCCATCGTCAGAGCAGACCATATGGAACATTTTCCTCCCTCTTCTCGGGTCTGTACGCTGCCCGGCTTCGTAGTACCGGTGTGCTCCACCCTCTCTCTCTCTCTCCTCTTCCCGACAACGCTGCTCGGCCCCATTGAAAAGCCACCCGATCGAGCTCTAGCCCGCCGCAGCCCAGCAAGGATCAGTGTACTACCTGCCACCAGCCCGATTAGCTGGAACACCATAGACTGGAGACCCAAGCCCAGCTCTCGACAGCCTCTCCTGCAAATCTTCGAATTCGATGAATCAGAGGGCGGTTGCCCACGGTCGACGCCCGTTTCTTCTGTTTTTTTTTTCTCTTTTTGGATTTCTTCCTTCTGGCTTCGACCTCTAATAACTTCGCTTCAGGGATGGATCCCCGTGAGGTGGTGCAGAACTGTAGGTAAGTTCGGATCTGTTCGTCGCCAATGTAATGTCCGTGTGTAATTGAGACACGGACTGCAGAAGTTGGTTATAACAGGTGTTTGCTGAATGGAGACAAAACTGGAACTAGTATACAAAGTTACTACACAGGCTTATATACAGGGGTGGTCACTACTGGTACTGCAGTATACAGGGGCTGCAGAATATAGTTCCTTCTTCAAAGTACATACACTACAAGGGCCACTCCCATGGGTGTAGAGGGGCATGTGGTGTTGCATTTTGGCCCTTCTGGCATCCTGAGCAGCTCTTTGTCAGGTCCTCGATTTGCTGATCGATCCCCGGCCACCACACATAAGCCCTAGCAAGGCTTTTCATTTTCAACCCTCCCAGATGGCCTTCGTGAAGCTCATTGAGCACTCTCTCCCTTAACTTGGGTGGAATTACCACTCGGGATCCACACATCAAGGTTCCCTGGCATACTGACAGCTGTGCTCTTCTGGATGAGAATGCTGGCAACAGCGAGTCGCCATGTGTTGGCCATCCCTTCACCGTCAAGTCATATACCCGAGACAGTGTCGGGCCATTTCGGGTCTCCTTCTCTATATCAGCGTTAGTTACTGGCAAGCGTTCAATTATAGTCGAATGAAATATTTTGACAGGATCCACTGCTGGTGCTTCCTCCGCAGTAGGCAGTGGCAGGCGTGATAGCCCATCAGCGTTTCCATGCTGTTTCGTGCCCTTATACTCGATTTCATATTGGTTCGCCCCTAGAAAAAGGGACCACCTTTGTAGCCGTTGCGCAGTCATCACCGTCACGCCCTTCTTTGGATTAAAGATGGAGACAAGTGGTTGGTGGTCAGTCAGCAAGGTGAACTTCTGCCCGTGCAGATAGTGGTTGAACTTTTTCACTCCCCACACTAGGCTGAGGGCCTCCCTGTCAATCTGGGCGTAGTTACGCTCGGCTGGGGTTAGTGACCGAGACGCAAAGGCTACCGGCCTCTCCGAGCCATCCGGGAACTTGTGCGACAGCACCGCTCCAATGCCATATGGTGATGCATCACACGCCAACCGAATTGGTAGTGCTGGGTTGAAATGAGCCAACACCTCTTTTGATGTGATCAATTCTTTGCACTTCTGGAAAGCTCGTTTACATTTGTCATTCCACTTCCATGGTACCCTCGTTTGCAGTAGGGTGTTCAGTGGGTGTAGTACTGTAGAGAAATTCGGCAAGAACTTATGGTAGTAGTTCACCAGCCCGAGGAACGACCTCAGTTGTGACACATTTTCCGGTGCTGGAGCCTTGACTACTGCCTCAATCTTTTCAGGTGACTTATGTAACCCCTCTTCATCAATAACGTGGCCACAGTACGAGATCTGCTTCTGGAAAAACTCGCATTTGTGGCGATTTGCTCAGAGCTCATATTCCTTCAATCTAGTGAGCACCTGCTCCAGGTTGGCAAGGTGAGCACTGTCATTTTCGCCCGTGACCAGGATGTCGTCCAAATAACACTGGGTCCCTGGAATCCCTTGCAGGACTTGATCCATTGCCCTTTGCCAAATAGCCGGAGCTGATGCTACCCCGAACACCAGCCGGTTGTATTGGTAGAGACCTTTATGAGTGTTGATCGTGTGGTACTGTTTCGAGGCTTCTTCTACCTCCATTTGCAGGTACGCCTGGGCCAGATCAATCTTAGTGAAGCGTTTCCCTCCAGATAGCGAGGCGAAAATATCTTCAATCCGCGGAAGCGGATATTGTACCATGTGAAGGACTGGGTTCACTGTCACCTTAATGTCCCCACAGATGCGAACTTTCTTTGGTTCCCCAGGCGTATTACTCAACGACCTCTTCATTACAGGAACGATGGGTGTGGCCCACTCACTCCAGTCCACTTTGGACAGTGCTCCTGAACATTCCAAACCTTCCAGCTCTGCTTCGACGGCTGGGCGGATCGCATAAGGCACCGGTCTGGCCTTAAAAAACTTTGGGCTTGCATTTTCCTCTATTTTGATCATTGCTGTTATGCCTTTTATTGTTCCAAGTCCCTCCTGGAACACTTGTTGTGTGTCAGTTAGCATTTTTGACAGTCGTCCAGGTGTGGCGTCGTCATCCTTTTTGGCATCTACGGTCAGTGCTTGAATGGAATGCCAATCTAGCTGTATCTTCCGGATCCATTCACGTCCTAGTAGTGGTGGTCCTCCATCTGGCAATACATATAGATCCATTTTTGGTGTTTCCTTACCGTTGTATACAACGTTCACCCTTATTTTTCCTTTGGGGTAGACTTTTTGCCCCGTGTACGTCTTCAAGACAATCTCTGTATCTCTCAAGGGTATATGTGAGAATAGCCACTTGTAGTCCCTTCGGTTTATGACTGTTAGGGCTGATCCTGTGTCCAATTCCATTTTCACTTGGACTCCAGCTATCTTGAGCGTGACCCAGATAGTTTGATGATCCTCCGTTTGGATCACCTTATGTAGTTTCAGACAACCCAGCTCCTTGCTTCCGGAGTCTGTATCACTTTTCTGTTCGTCTGAACTACTCTCCGTCACCTTATGTACCTTCTTGTACTTCTCCTGTGGAGATTTCTTGCTGCTGGTTTTCTTTCCCGACCTGCAGACTCTTGCTATGTGCCCTACTTTTCCACACTGTCTGCACACTTTGGCCTAGAAATTCAGTTAAGGCCCGCCAGCAGGCTAACGCCCAAAAGTTAGCGCTGCGCGCGGAGCCCGTTGCGACCGCCAGAAATTCACTTTTAGCGCCCGAATTCGGAACCGGGTGCTGTTCCAGGGTGTGCCCGCCTCCGCTTGGGACGGTGAAAGTGAATTTCAGCACTCCAGCTGCCGCTGCGCCACCCGATGCGGTGCGGCAGGCTGGGGTACTGCAGGCCTCCTCCTTCTCTTAAGGAGGAGCTGCCTGCAGCCGTGAGATCGCCGCTGGATTCTGCCAGCAAATGAGCCCAGCACCACGGAGAAGTGCCGGACTCACGGGAATCAGCCACCAATGCCGCGGGGGGGTGGTGGAGGAGGCCGGGGAGGGAGGTGCGGGCAGGCGGCCGCCGAAAAAGCGGCCGGCCGCACCTCCACCTTAAAGCGCCCCAGTAGCGCAGCAGTACGGCCCCGTTTCACGAACGTTGTTTGCGGCCGCTGCAGAAGAGGCGGCCGCAACTAAATATGGGGTTTGGGCCGGAAGCGGGGCGGTACCGGGACACTGCGCACACCGATGACGTCATCGGTGTCGGCGCAGCGCTACCGGCTACCGCCGCCATTACCGCAGCGCTGAATATCAGCGCAACCTCTTATACTGGCGCAGAAACCCTCTTTAGGCGCCAACTGGGCGCAAAGCTTGCAGCGCCCAACTGAATTTCTAGGCCTTTGTCCTTAAACCAGCAATCATTATGGTCGTGTGTTGTTCTGCCGCAGCGATAGCACTTCACTGTTCCGTATGACATTTCATTTGTGCCATATTCTTGCGGTCTCCGTTGTATCTCTGCAGCGCCCCGTGCGGCTGCTTCGTGTGATACTACCATGCTGAAAGCCTTGTCCAGTGTAAGATCCTTTTCTGATAGAAGCCGTTTTAGGGTTCCTTCACTTTGAAGCCCACACACAAACTTGTCCCTTAAAGTATCTGCTAGTCCCGTTCCAAACTGGCAGTGTTTCGATAGCTTGCGCAGTTCCATTAAATACTCAGCATTATTTTCATCTTTATGCTGGTTCCTTTTGTGAAACTTAAATCTTTCTGCTATCAGCAGCGGTGTGGGGTTTAAGTGGTTCTGTAGGATTGACACTATGTTTCCAAAATCCTTGTCCACTGGCTTCTCTGGGGTTACTATTTTTTGCAGTAAGCCATACGTTTTTGCACCCATGGAATTCAACAATACCAGTGCTTTCCTCTCATCTGGCACTTCATTCGCCTTGCAGTACACTTCCATGCATTCGACATATGTCGTCCAATCTTCGACTTCATTGTCGAACGCTGTGATACTGCCACTCTTCGGCATCCCTGGGTGTGGTTGGACTGGCTCAAAATGGCGTTTTCCCGTGCTTTCCCTTCTTCTTGCGGCTCAAAATGGCGTTTTCCCGCGCTCTCCCTTCTTCTCCGCTGTGGCTCAAAATGTCGTTTCCCGTGCTCTCCCTTCTTCTCCGCTGCGGCTGCTCAGCCCTTGAACACCGGGAGCGCTCTGCGCGTTTCCCTTTCTTCCCCACTGACGCTGCTCGTCCCTTGAACACCGGCTGCGCTCTGTGCGTTTTCCTTCGCGCCTCCCTCTCTTCTCCCGTCGACGCCGTTCGGTCCTGAACACCGGCTGCGCCCTGTGCGCTCTACCCTCTCTCTTCGCCCGTCGACGCTGCTTGGCCTTTTCTGTGCCGTCGGTCGGCTCTAGCCGCTGCTGTCCGGGAAGGGTCTGCGCCGTACCTGTTGCCGGCCCATTTCGCTGGACCACCGTGACTGGAGAACCAAGCCCAGCTCTCAACAGCCTCCCCTGCGATGCTCAAATCTCTGCTGGATGACTGAGCGGTTGCTCGTGGTCGACGCCCGTGCTTCTGGCCTCAACTTTCTTCCACTGTTCTCCAGGAGCGAATCCCTGGGAGGTAATGCAGAGTTGCAGGTAGGTTCGAATCTGCCTCGTCGCCACTGTTAGATCCGTGTATTTTTGATGTTGTGTGTCCTTCAATAACTAGACACGAGACTACAGGAACAATCAACAGGTATGTACTGGATGAGGGTTACTCTAAAACTAAACGTACAGATCCCTACTCAGGGTTTATATACAGGTGTGGTCACTGCCAGTACTACAGTATACAGGAGCTGTAAAAAGTCGTTCTCCCCTTAAAGGTACATACACTACATTTCCCACATTATACAGTGACTACACTCCAAAAGTACTTCATTAAAAGCGCTTTGAGACGTCTGGTGGTCGTGAATAGCGCTATATAAATGCAAGTCTTTCTTTCTTTCCAGATCTGAATGGCAAGCCCCTGTCTGCATTGAGGCCTGTGTCTGAGCGACCAGCCCCCAATCTGTGAGAAGCCTTTGCCTGAGAGACTAGACTTTGACTATAGTGAGGCCTCTGTCTTTAAGAGTAGCCCACACCTCACTATTTCACACATAATGATGTACAGACTGGCAAATAAGATGGACAGCTCAGCAGCGACTCCTTATAGGCATTACTTAAACTAAAAATCTGTTACATGAAAAAGGATTTGCTAAGAGCAAGCGTGTTGACTGGAAATGATGTGTTGCCTCAGCTATCTGTAAGTGTAAAAGATGAGACAATCAGTAAACCAGCCTCCAGCCTTATCAGTCTGGGTGGCCATTATCTCAACAACAACCAGATTATCTTTTACCTCAAGGCTCCACGTAAGGGACATGGCAAGAAAGTAATGATTGAACAATGGTCCTCACTCAATAGCTCTTTCAGATAAGAAAACACAGATAAATTGGAGAAATTGTAATTACACAAAGCATTAGATTTTAAATTGCTTGCACATGGAGGTGGTTGCGTGGCCCCTATGTACCCATAGCAACGCTTCCATTCACAATGGTTGAACAAACAACAAGTATACAGAACATGTCAGAGCTAGAGAATGTTCCAGAAACATATTTTTCAATACACCTCGAGGTCCAACATCATAAAAGTGGTAAAATGCCTTTTCCTATTTCATATGGCATATGCACCCTTAAGGACACAGAGGAGTCTATTGCATCAATCTTCCCCTTGATTGGAGGGCTAGGTCTGTGATCCTGCAATCCCAGTGGGGAGCTGCTTTTGCAGGAGATGCAGGTCAGAGACTTGGAACTACAATAGTGTAGCCCTATCGCTGACCCATACTCCTTACCAGTGCAACTTCCCTGCTGAGAGTGTGGGTTCACAGAATGAACACTTAAATTCCAACCTGTAGCTCACTTCTGACATCTGTTATCCTATGTATGAACCATTTATGCCCTGTGATTCAATTCCAGCCTGTAACTCACTTGCAGAATTAGGGATAGACTATTTTCACAGTCACTGAGGATGCTGGAATAGTCCTATCTTCATAGAAATCCACTCTTGTATACGAATTGCCTTGATGCAGTGTCAGAACAGAAGAGGCAAGGAGGGAAATGTAGGAGAGGTCATGAAGTAGGTGGGGATTTCAGAGCCATGAACGTCAGAAATGAAAATGTTTAAATGGTTTCTGAAGGTGAGATACGTTCTTGAAAAGATATTCTAATAGTAATACAAAAGCAAAATACTGCGGATGCTAGCAATCTGAAATAAAAACAGAAAATGCTGGAAATACTCAGCAAGTCAGGCAGCATCTGCGGAGAGAGAAACAGAGTTTCAGGTCGATGACCTTTTGCCAGAACAGGGGTAATAGCAATCCCCCTTTAAAAGACATCAGGGTAGATTTTCCCGAACCTGTCAGGACGAAGGTGGGACTTCCCCTTTTGGGTTTTTGACCCGCCTACTTCGACGTCCGGCCAATCCGCGCGATTTTCCCTTGATTGACCTTGTTGAACCCGGCCAGCGGGCTCAGCAGGCCAATTAAGGGCCACCCGGCAACAGGTGACGTCACAGACTGCAATTTCATCTGTCAAGAGTCCTTGACAGATGAAATATCAGTGTTTGACAGCTGTTTGAAGCTGTGAAACACTGACACTCTGAGTTCTAACATGAGTCCTTCTGCACAGACTCAGTTAGAACTCTCATCGGCACTCAAAGCTGAAGGCTGTCACTTTTGACAGATCGTAGCCATTCAGCTTTCAGTTCCGGCTGAGTGATGCGTTCCCGACGGCTACAGGAAGAAAGGCTGTTAAGGTAAGTTCAGGTAAGTAAAAGTTCTTTACACACTTTAGACACACCAAACACACTTACCTTTACACTCATGCACCCATTATTCACCTGAGCACCGACATCGCGACCCCTCCAACTCCTTCAACCCGACGGCCCGCCTGTTCTAACCTGGCGTGGTTTGGAGCCGCGGGAAACCCACACGAAACCCCTCAAAATAGGGATTAGGCTAAAAACTGACCTTTTGACAGATGAAATAGCAACGTTTCACAGCTGTTTGAAGCTGTCAAACACTGACAATCTGTACTCCAGGTTAATTCCTTCCTCTCAGGATGATTTAGAGATCTCCCCGGAACAGAAAGCAGAGGCTGCAGATTTTGACAGCTGGCGGCCATTCTGCTTTCTGTGCCGGTGAGATGAGGGACTCCCGAGACCTGAAGGAAGGAAGGCTGTAAAGGTAAATAAAGGTCAGTAAAACTTCTTTAAACACTTTACACAGACCAAACACACTTACCTCTGCACTCATGCACCCATCACTCACCTGAACACCGGACATCTCGACCCCTCCAAGCCCTTCATCCCGACGGCCCGCCTCGCTAACTTGGCGTGGTTTGGAGCCGTCGGGAATCCCACATTTCAACAATGAAAATAGGGATTAGGCTAAAAACTGCCTGTTAACTACCTGTTAACAGGCAGTTAATTGGCACTAATCCCTTCCCGCCTCGGGTAGGCGGGTCCCAGTACGGGGCAGGTACCTGCCTCCTTTGAAACTGGCATGGAGGCGGGTTGGGGGCGGGATGGGGTCGGGACCCCCGATTTCGGGATTTTAAACCCCCACATGCCTCCAATCCCGACCTGAGGCAGGAAGGGATTAGTGCCAATTAACTGCCTGTTAACAGGTAGTTAACAGGCAGTTTTTAGCCTAATCCCTATTTTGAGGGGTGTCATATGGGATTCCCGACGGCTCCAAACCACGCCAGGTTAGAGCAGGCGGGCCGTCGGGTTGAAGGACTTGGAGGGGTCGAGATGTCGGTGTTCAGGTGAGTGATGGGTGCATGAGCGCAAAGGTGAGTGTGTTTGGTGTGTCTAAAGTGTGTAAAGAAGTTTTACTTACCTGTACTTACCTTAACAGCCTTCCTTCCTTCAGGTCTTGGGAGTCCATCACTCAGCCGGAACTGAAAGCTGAACGGCTGCGATCTGTCAAAAGTGACAGCCTTCAGCTTTCAGTGCCGGTGACAGTTCTAACTGAGTCTGCATAGAAGGACTCAGGTTAGAAGTCAGACTGTCAGTGTTTGACAGCTTCAAACTGCTGTGAAACACTGATATTTCATCTGTCAAAAACTCCTGACAGATGAAATTTCAGTCTGTGACGTCACCTGTTGCCGGGTGGCCCTTAATTGGTTTGCTGAGCCCGCTGGGCGGGCTCAACAAGGTCAATCAAGGGAAAATCGCGTCGATTGGCTGGTCGTCGATGGAGGCGGGACTAAAACCCGAAAGTTGTAGTCCCGCCTCCTTCCCGACAGCTTAATGAAAATCCAGCCCTATATCTCTGAGAAATCATGATCGCTGTAAAAGTTTTCATTGGCTACATTTTGCACAAAAACCAAGCCAAACGTCCGTTTATGCTGAAATGTGAATTCTTCGTCACTCCTTTCCCAGACAGTATGGTGCCTGCCGCAGTTCAAGGGGTGATCGGGCCAAAATTTGTTTCCCCTATGTTCATTTAGGCCCAAAGAAACCCGCTTTGTTCCTAACAGGCACCCTGTTGATTGGGATAATTTTATAATTAGACAGTTTCCTCCATTTATTTTTCACTGTTTACTTCTGCACTCAGAATTTCTTTTCAGAGACAGACTGACCTGCTCATCAGTTAACTTCCCATCCCCTCCGTTGTGCTTGATGTGGTGTGAGGACAGAATCGCTGTTATGAAGATATGAGAATTCCTTGCCTTTTTAAAATCCATTTTAAATATTCATTTTTGATGTTCTTACATCCATATAAAAACTGAAATGAATTCACAAGTATGAGCTGAGATTATCCTTAACTCAAAATCATGTACAGATTATTTAATAAATTAATGTGAATTCAAAAGTGTTTTGTTAAATTTTCAATGATATGTGTGTTTGAAAGCGTCTTGTGTTCGTCCCCTCCCCCAGTTTCCAGAGGTGCATCAATCATGGCCCCTTTGGTTGAATTAGTCACATGCCACTGGAGTAGATGGAATGTAACTGTGTCCTTGCTTGCGTTTCCGTCCTGGCCTGTGATTGTTTCTGTCTCACTGTTGCTTAGGTCAGAGTTTGAAATGCAGCCCCTATCACAGGAATCTATATAACAGGCTGCTGAGTCTTACACTTTAAAAAGAATGGAGTAGATATTGGTATGCAAAATATATCAATTTAGCAGTGGGACGGTCTGCGCCCAACCTGCATAGGCGTTATCCCGCTGATAAATTTGTTGGGCCTGTTTTTTGGCATCCTGGACTGGTGCCTAAAACAGGCTTTAAGCACCTTGAATATGTAAATGAGGACCCCTTTTAGAAATTTGTCTCTGATGAACGGGGCAGGTGTCGGGGCTTGTCGGGAATCTCCCTGGTGTGACAGCACAACACCGGGCTGGCATTTACCCAGTGAGTCACCAGGGCTACTTTGATGCCACCTTCAGTTTGCTATTCTTGTGGGGGGGGGTGATCCCCGATCCCTGGGAGGTGGGTCAGATCCTGGGGGTGTCTGATCCTCGATCCCGGGTGTAGTGTCCGTGTGTTGATAAAGACACTGAAGACAGGAGTTGGTTCATAGGTATTTACTAAGCAAAGTCTGGGGCGGGGTTTCTAAAGGATATACACAATACACAGGCTTATATAGCCCAAGTGGCAATTACCGGCATTACGCACACCTGGGGCTCTTAAAGGCACATACACCACAATTCCTCCCCTTTTAGCTAACCAGTACATCATATTATAAGTAATTATTAATTACATGTTATATGCAAAATAATATACATTGCTGTAATTAATTAATTATAAGTTAGTCTCTCAGGAGGCTTCCTGACTCGGTCCGGATAACGCCTCGGGGGTGTAGTAGTTTCTGGTGGTGTAGTAGGTTCTTCTGGCAAGGCTGATTCGGCTTGACTGCCAGTGTCGGGTTCATCGGGTTCCAGTATCACCGGATCGGAGGTAGATATGGGTATCTCTACTTCATCATTAGATGTATAGAGTGGTGGCGTAGGTTGTCCCTTTTCGGATGACTTTATGATTTGGTCAGCATGGCGCCTTATTATGCTTTCTCCGATGTCCACGGTATACATCAGTGGTCCTAGTCGTGTGCAGATAGTTCCAGGCTGCCATTTCTCGGTACGGTAGTCCCGGGCCAAAACCTGTTGGCCTATCTGGAAGGCCCTAGTTGGCCTTTCATTCATGCCTTGAAACTGCCGGTTCTCCACATCCCTTCTGATGTTGGGCTTGACCAAATCCAGCTGGCATCTTAGGTTTCTATTGAAGAACATCATGGCAGGAGTTTGGTTGGTAACCATATGTGTTGCATTCCTGTATGCGAATAAGAAGTTATCCACCTTGTGCTGAAGTTTTATGTCTTCATTACCCATGGCCTTTATGGCCTTCTTGAAGGTCTGGACAAACCTTTCAGCCAATCCATTGGTGGCGGGATGGTATGGGGCGGACATGTAGTGCTTTACCCCATTGTTTCTTAAGAACTTTCTGAATTCTTCGGAAACAAATTGCGGTCCATTATCAGAACATACCTGTTCCGGCAGCCCATTCCTGGCAAATATGGTCCTTAATACTGTGATGGTTTTTTCCGTGGTGGTGCAGGACATCTTTATTACCTCCGGCCACTTGGAGTGTGCATCAACCGCGATTAAGAACATTGAGTCCATAAATGGACCAGCAAAGTCGATGTGCACCCTTTGCCAGGGAGATGAGGGCCACTCCCATGGATGTAGAGGGGCCTGTGGTGGAGCGTTTTGGACCTTCTGGCATCCTAGGCAGCTCTTGGTCATGTCTTCGATGTCTCCATCGATACCTGGCCACCATACAAACGCCCTAGCTAGGTTCTTCATTTTCACTCCACCCAGATGCCCCTCGTGAAGCTCCTTTAGCACTTTATCCTGGAGTTTGGGTGGAATCACCACTCTGGATCCACACATCAAGGTTCCTCGGCACACTGACAGCTGTTCTCTTCTTTGCGAGAATGCTGGCAACAGTGGTTCACCATGTGCTGGCCATCCCTTCACCGTTAAATCGTAGACCCGTGAGAGAGTCGGGTCATTTCTTGTCTCCCTTTCAATGGCAGAATTTGTCACTGGTAGACATTCCACTATGGTAGAGTGGAATATCTCTACTGGGTCTACTGTAGGTGCCTCTTCTATCGTTGGCAACGGTAGGCGCGATAAACCGTCAGCATTCCCATGCTGTTTTGACCCTTTGTATTCTATGTTGTATTGGTGTGCCCCTAGAAAAAGGGACCACCTCTGTAGCCTTTGTGCTGTCATAATGGGAACACCTTTTTTAGGGTTGAATATGGAGATGAGGGGTTGATGGTCAGTCAACAAGGTAAATTTTTGTCCGTGTAGGTAATGGTTGAATTTCTTCACTCCTCATACCAGGCTGAGTGCTTCCCTGTCTATTTGAGCATAGTTACGCTCAGCTGAGTTTAATGAGCGTGACGCAAAAGCTATTGGCCGTTCTGAGCCATCAGGGAATTTATGGGATAATACTGCTCCTATGCCGTAAGGGGATGCATTGCACGCTAGTCTGATTGGTAGTGATGGGTTGTAATGAGCCAAAACTTCTTCGGATGTGATTAAGTCTTTGCATTTATGGAAGGCACGTTTACAGTCTTCGTTCCATTTCCAAATCACTCCTGCCTGTAGAAGTTCATTAAGAGGGTGTAGAAGAGTTGATAAGTTCGGTAAAAATTTATGATAGTGATTTATTAATCCCAGGAATGACCTTAATTGTGAAACATTTTCAGGTGCTGGGGCTTTTATAACTGCTTCAATTTTTTCAGGTGACTTATGCAACCCTTCATTATTAATTATGTGGCCACAATATGATATCTGATTTTGGAAAAATTCACACTTGGGGTGATTTGCTCGTAGGCCCCGTTCTTTCAGCCTAGTGAGCACCTGCTCCAAATTGGCAAGGTGTTCGTTGTCGTTTTCTCCTGTTATAAGGATGTCGTCTAGGTAGCATTGAGTCCCCGGAATCCCTTGCAGGACTTGCTCCATAGCTCTTTGCCAGATAGCTGGAGCTGATGCTACTCCAAAAACCAGTCGATTGTACTGGTACAGGCCTTTGTGTGTGTTTTTTGTGAGATACTTTTTAGAGGCGTCTTCAACCTCCATCTGTAGATATGCCTGTGCCAAGTCAATTTTGGTGAAACGTTTCCCTCCGGATAGTGAGGCGAAAATATCTTCTATCCTCGGAAGAGGATACTGTACTGTGTGAAGGACCGGGTTTACAGTCACCTTGAAGTCACCACAGATGCGAATTTTTCTCTGTTCTTCAGAGTTATTTTCAATGCTTTTTTCATGACTGGAACGATGGGTGTTGCCCATTCGCTCCAATCTATTTTGGATAATACGCCTGCTTTTTCCAAATTTTCCAGCTCTGCCTCGACTGCTGGACGTATTGCGTATGGCACCGGTCTTGCCTTAAAAAACTTGGGAATTGCTGCATCTTCCACTTTTATTGAGGCGGTGATGCCTTTCAAGGTTCCTAGTTTCTCTTGAAATACTTCCTTGGCGTTGGCCAAGATGTCTTTCAATCGTTCAGGTATGACGTCATCATCATTTTTTTCCTTACTGGTCACCGTCAGTGCCTGAATGGAGTGCCAGTCTAAATGTATTTTTCTGATCCATTCACGTCCCAACAGCAGTGGACCACCACCTTGTAGAACGTATAAATACAACTTCTGTATTTCCTTGCCGTTGTATACCACAGGCACCCTTATTTTTCCTTTGGGGTTTACTTTCTGCCCCGTATATGTTTTCAAGATAATGGATGTATCTTTTAAAGGTATATGCGGAAATAGCCGCTCGTAATCCCGTCGATTTATGATGGTCAGAGCTGATCCTGTATCTAGCTCCATTTTAACTGGGGACCCTGCTATTGTGAGGGTAACCCAAATGGTTTGGTAATCCTCTTTGGCAAGTACGTTATGTAATTTGAGACAGCTTATTCTCTTGTTTTTGAAGTCGCTATCGCTCTTCTGGTCTTCGGAGCTACTGTCCGTCATCATTTGTACCTTCCTGTACTTTTCTTTATTGATTTTTTGTTTTCTGTCAGTGGATTTATTTTGTCCAGATTGGCATACCCGTGCAATGTGTCCAATCTTCCCGCATTGCCTGCATGCTTTGTCCTTGAACCAGCAGTCCCTCTGGTTATGGGTGGATCTGCCGCAGCGATAACATCTTCCGAACCCCTGTGTCATTTCATGGGTGCCGAAGTCCTGTGTCTTTTGTTGTATCTCTGCAGCTCCTTTTGCTGCTGCTTCGTATGATACAGCCATACTGAAAGCTTTGTCCAATGTTAAATCTTTTTCAGAAAGCAGTCTTTTTTGTGTTCCTTCACTTAAGAGACCGCAAACGAATTTGTCTCGAAGATAATCTGATAGTCCTGCCCCGAATTGGCAGTACTTTGATAGCTTTCTTAATTCGGTTAGGTAATCAGCGTTACTTTCATTCTTGTGTTGATTTCTCTTGAAGAACTTGAATCGTTCCGCTATCAGCAGCGGTGTTGGGTTTAAGTGCTCCTGCAGGGTATCAACAATTTCTTTAAAATTCTTGTCCTTTGGTTTGGCTGGAGTGATTAAGTTTCATAACAGCCCGTATGTCTTTGCGCCCATTAAGTTCAGAAGTACTGAAGCTTTTTTTTCATCTTCTATTCCATTTGCAGTGCAATATACCTCTACTCTTTCCACGTATTTGGTCCAATCCTCTATTTCGCTATCAAAAGCATCAATATTACCAGATTTAGGCATTTCAGAAAAGATATGGCACTTCCCGCGCTTTTTTTTTTTCTGTAGCAAAGATATGGCGCTTCCCGCGCTTTCCCGCCGCTGCTGCCGATAACAATGCTGTTTTACTGCGGTTTCCGTTTATTCACTGTTGGAGACTCGTTCCCGCCGCAGGTCTGAACGCTGACCTGCTTGCTGTGCTGGCCGTCTCCCGAGTGCTCCCTCCCAGTCCGTTATTGCTTGCCTCCGATTTCGCTGCCTGTCTCAGCTGTAGAGCCAGCCGCTGGAGCCCCAGCCTGGCGCCCAGGAAGGATTAGCGCAGTACCTGCCACCAGCTTGGCCAGCTGGTGAAAGCACAGTTTCTCTCACTTCCTTGAGTCTTCTGGACGCCCGAGGAATCGATGTCCTTGAGGTGCTGCCGAATTGCAGGTAAGTCCGTTTCCACTTCATCACCACTGTAGTGTCCGTGTGTTGATAAAGACACTGAAGACAGGAGTTGGTTCATAGGTATTTACTAAGCAAAGTCTGGGGGGGGGTTTCTAAAGGATATACACAATACACAGGCTTATATAGCCCAAGTGACAATTACCGGCATTACGCACACCTGGGGCTCTTAAAGGCACATACACCACACTGGGGGGAGGGGGTGGGGGTGGTCTGATCCTCGATCCAGGGGGGTGGGGGGTGGTGGTTCTGATCCCAGTGGGGGGGGGATCCTATACCGGGGGTCTGGATGGGGTGGGGTCTGATGGCAGGGGCAGATCCAGTGGTAGGCAGGAAAGCAGGTAAGCTTGGAGGGCTGGGAGGAAGTACCCCTGCTTCTCCTGGACCACAAGCAGTGCTGTAAAGGCACATACCTTTTCCACGAAGCAGTCCTCACTTTCCTTCAGCTGTCGTGTTTCCCGAGGCTTGGGAAACGCGGCCGGCTGGGGTTAAACCTGGAAGGCAGGTTAAATCTGAGGCACACGGCCTCATTATTATATTTAAATGGCCAACCCGCCTCCTGGGAGCGGGATGGTTGCCTGACCCCCGTCACACCTCCGTTAAAACCGGAAGTTGGCGGGTTTGAGGAGTGTTGGCGTCGGGTTTGAGATTTTTAAATTTTTAGCATCCCACTCGGCCCCAACTGTTGAGTCTGTGTTTTCAAATGTATTTATGCTGAATAACAGGACACAGACTACAGAAATAATTAAACAGGTCTTTAGTGATTGAGGGTCAGGGCTGAACTGGGATACACTTTGCTCCGCAGGGTTTATATACCGGTGTGGTCACCACCGGTACTACAATGTACAGGAGCCATCAAAAAGTAGTCCATCACCTTAAGGTATCCTCTTAAGGTGGTACAGGTTACATACACTACAATTCCTCCCCTTTTAGCTTAACAGTGTACACCCCAATTTAAACATTACATGGGTAACATATACAATTTTCACACAAAACTGTTCAAAGATTCAGTCTCTGAGTAGGCCTCCTGATCCGGGCCGGATAACGCCTTTCAGGGGTCTCTGGTTCTCGTTGCTGGGGTGACTCATCCATTTGATCTCCTATGGATTGAACATCATCATGTACGTTCGAGTCTGAGGTAGATGCTACAGGCTCAATAACTTCTTCAACTGGTGTCTCTGCCGTAGACATGGGGTCGACCCTTGTTCTCGATTCCACAAGTTGGTCAGCATGACGTTGTATTACGTTCTCTCCAACGTCTACCGTGTACATCAAGGGTCCTTGTCGGGCACGAATTGTTCCGGATTGCCATTTATCATCCCTATAGTCCCTGGCCAACACTGGTTGTCCTATTTCGAAACTCCGAGTGGCCTTGTTATTTACGTGCTGGAATTGCTTGTTTTCGACTTCCCTTCGCACATTGGGTTTTAACAAATCCAACCGGGACCGCAACCTCCTGTTATAGAACATTATGGCAGGGCTTTGATTTGTCACTGCATGCGTGGCGTTTCGATATGCCATCAGGAAATTGTCCACCTTGTGTTGTAGTGGAATATGGTCTTCGCTCATGGCCTTTATCGCCTTTTTGAACGTTTGTACAAATCTCTCGGCCAACCCATTTGTAGCCGGATGATATGGGGCAGATGTATAGTGTTTCACCCCATTCTTTTTCATGAATTTCTGGAATTCTTCTGACACGAACTGTGGTCCGTTGTCTGGACATATTTGTTCCGGCAACCCATTCCTTGCAAATATGGTTCTTAGAACAGCGATCGTCTTCTCCGAGGTAGTGGTCGACATCTTAATCACTTCTGACCATTTAGAATGTGCGTCTACTGCTATCAAAAACATGGAATCCATGAATGGACCTGCAAAGTCGATATGCACACGTTGCCATGGGGTTGAAGGCCATTCCCAAGGATGCAGCGGTGCAATTGGAGGTGCATTTTGAACTTTTTGGCACCCTGAGCAGCTTTTAGTCAGATCCTCTATTTGTTTGTCGATACCTGGCCACCACACATAAGCCCTAGCAAGGCTTTTCATCTTGACTCCCCCCAGATGACCTTCATGCAATTCCTTCAGAACTCTCTCCCTTAATTTAGGAGGAATAATCACCCTTGTTCCATACATCAATGTTCCTTGACATACGGACAGCTGTTCTCGTCTGGCTGAGAATGCTGGTAACAGTGGGTCGCCATGTGCTGGCCATCCCTTGACTGTCAAGTCGTAGACCCGAGACAGTGTCGGGTCGTTTCGGGTCTCTCTCTCAATACCCGCATTGGTGACTGGTAAGCATTCGATGATGGTCGAGTGAAATATCTCGACAGGGTCAACTGCTGGTGCCTCTTCCGCTGTAGGTAGTGGCAGGCGCGACAGCCCATCAGCATTACCATGTTGCTTTGTACCTTTGAATTCGATATCATATTGATGTGCCCCTAGGAAAAGGGACCATCTCTGAAGCCTCTGCGCCGTCATTACCGGAACGCCCTTCTTAGGGTTGAAAATGGAAACCAACGGCTGGTGATCTGTCAGCAGCGTAAACCTTTGGCCTTGCAGGTAATGGTTAAATTTCTTAACTCCCCACACGAGGCTGAGAGCCTCCCTATCTATCTGAGCATAGTTGCGCTCTGCGGAGGTCAATGATCTGGATGCGAACGCGACTGGCCTTTCCGAGCCATTTGGAAACTTATGTGAGAGCACTGCCCCGATACCATATGGAGAAGCATCACAAGCTAAGCGAATAGGCAGCATTGGGTTAAAGTGAGCCAACACTTCCTTAGAGGTGATCAGTGCCTTGCTCTTTTGAAAAGCCCGCTTACAATCATCGCTCCACTTCCATGGTATTCCCATTTGCAAAAGAGTGTTCAGCGGGTGTAACACCGTGGATAAATTTGGAAGAAACTTGTGGTAATAGTTAACCAACCCAAGGAACGACCTCAACTGGGATACATTTTCCGGAGCAGGAGCTTTCACAACAGCTTCAATCTTGTCAGGTGACTTATGGAGCCCCTCCTGGTCAATGACGTGGCCGCAGTATGAGATTCGCTTTTGAAAGAACTCACATTTCTGGCGATTAACTCTGAGCCCATATTCTTTCAATCTGGTGAGCACCTGCTCCAAATTCGCGAGGTGATCCTTATCATCATCTCCTGTAATCAGGATGTCGTCCAGGTAGCATTGTGTGCCTGGAATTCCCTGCAATACCTGCTCCATGGCCCTTTGCCAAATCGCTGGAGCCGATGCCACTCCAAAAACCAGTCTATTATACCGATATAAGCCCTTATGTGTGTTGATCGTGAGATGCTGGCGTGACGCTTCATCAACTTCCAGCTGTAGGTACGCCTGTGCCAGGTCTATTTGGTGAAGTGTTTCCTGCCAGACAGCGAAGCGAAGATATCTTCAATCCGCGGAAGCGGATATTGCACCGTGTGAAGAACTGGATTAACAGTGATCTTGAAATCGCCACAGATGCAAACCTTCCCAGGTTCCCCCGGCTTGTTGCTCAACGAATGCTTCATGACAGGAACAATGGGTGTGGCCCATTCACTCCAGTCCGCCTTGGACAGTACTCCTGAACGTTCTAGCCCTTCCAGCTCTGCTTCCACAGCAGGTCGTATCGCATAAGGTACCGGTCTGGCTTTGAAAAATTTTGGATTTGCATGTTCTTCAACCTTGATGTTTGCCGTAATTCCTTTCAGTGTTCCCAGTCCCTGTTGGAACACCTCCTTAGCATCGTCCAATATTTTGGACAGCCGTTTAGGTTTGACGTCATCCTCTTTACAGGCACCTACAGTCAGTGCTTGTATGGAATGCCAGTCCACATTTATTCTCCGGATCCATTCCCGTCCCAGTAGTGGCGGACCTCCATCAGGTAACACATACAAGTCCATTTTCTGACTTTCTTTACCATTGTAGACCACATTTACTTTTATCTTTCCTTTGGGGTATACTTTTTGCCCCGTGTATGTTTTCAATACAATCTCCGTATCCCTCAGGGGAATGTGCGAGAATAACCTTTTGTAATCTTGCTTATTCATGACCGTTAATGCCGATCCAGTGTCCAATTCCATCTTCACTTGGACTCCTGCTATCCGAAGCATGACCCAGATAGTTTGGTGGTCTGCTGTGTTACCCACATTATGTATTTTTAGACAACCCGGTTCCTTACTGCTGGAGTCTGAATCCATCTTCTGTTCATCCGAACTGTTCTCTGTCACCTTGTGTACTTTTTTGTACTTCTCCTGCGGTGAACTTTTGCTGCTGGTCTTCTTTCCTGACCGGCATACTCTCGCTATGTGACCAAGTTTGCCACATTGACTGCATTCTTTATCTTTGAACCAGCACTGGTTCTGGTCATGCGTTGTCCTTCCGCAACGATAGCACTTTACTGCGCCCAATGCCATTTCATTGGTGCTGAATTTCAATGGCCTTTGCTGTATTTCTGCAGCGCCTCGTGCTGCTGCCTCGTGCGATGCTGCAATGCTGAAAGCTTTGTCCAGCGTAAGATCCTTTTCCTCTAGCAGTCGCTTCTGGGTTCCTTCCCTTAGGAGCCCACACACAAACTTATCACTCAGTGCGTCTGCTAGTCCTGTACCGAACTGAGAGTACTTTGATAACTTGCGCAGTTCGGTTAAGAATTCAGCGTTGCTTTCTTCTTTAAGTTGAATTCTTTTGTAGAATTTAAATCGTTCCGCTATCAGCAGCGGCGTGGGGTTTAAATGCTCTTGCAGGATAGTAACAATATCCGCGAAACTCTTTCCTACCGGTTTATCTGGTGTTACAAGGTTCCTTAATAACCCATACGTCTTCGCACCCATCGAGTTTAATAGGGTTAGTGCATTCTTATCCTCCGGTACCTCATTCGTTGTACAGTAAACTTCGATGCGTTCCACATAAGTGGCCCAATCTTCCACATCGCTATCAAAAGCAGTGATGTTACCCGTTTTTGGCATCCTTGTTGAGTTTCCTTTCCTTCGGATATGATTATTATTTTATTTTATTTTATTTTATTTTTTTTTCAAAATGGCGGCTTCCCGCGCTTGGCGGCTTTTCCCGTGCTTGGCGGCTTTTCCCACGCTTGACTTCTTCCCCCGCTGACTCAAAATGGTGATTACGGCGCTGTTGCCGTTCTCGCCTCCCAGCGGTCCTTTATTTTCCCCTACGCTGCTGCTCTTGTTCCCCGCCGCTCCCGCGGTCCTTGTGGTCATAAACGCTTTTCTGGCTGCTGCGCGTCTCTGCCCCGATTGCAGTCCGGCCCCTGACACCGGCTGCGGTCGTGTTCTCCGCCCTTTTCGTCGTTTCCCTCCCCTTCTCTTACTGACAACTCGGCCGACTTCCCCCCCCGTGCCGCTGGATCGGGCTTACCCGCCGCTGTCGTCGAAGGGATGTTCACTGATGTTTGACTTCGTGGCCAGAAACCAACCCGGGTTCCCGATGGCCTCCCGTGCTATGCAGTGCCCAGCAGGATGTTGAGGGTGGATGTCCTCGTTCGACGTCCGTTTCAGAGGCGAAGCTTCCTTTGATGCAACTGCCGCTAGGTAAGATCAGACTCGTCACCACTGTTGAGTCTGTGTTTTCAAATGTAGTTATGCTGAATAACAGGACACAGACTACAGAAATAATTAAACAGGTCATTAGTGATTGAGGGTCAGGCATGAACTGGGATACACTTTGCTCCGCAGGGTTTGTATACCGGTGTGGTCACCACCGGTACTACAATGTACAGGAGCCATCAAAAAGTAGTCCATCACCTTAAAGTATCCTCTTAAGGTGGTATAGGTTACATACACTACACCAACCCACCCACTTTTTGTGGTTAAAATTACCCCCATTGTCTCCAGCATGCAGATTTGATCAGTGCCAGTCCCATCCATCTCTGTATGAGTGTGACATTTCCAGCTCACACTTATAACATAGAAACATAGAAGATAGGAGCAGGAGTAGGCCATTCGGCCCTTCGAGCCTGCTCCGCCATTCAATGTGATCATGGCTGATCATCCAAATTCAGTACCCTGTCCCTGCCTTTTCCCCATATCCCTTGATCCCTTTAGCCTCAAGAAATATATCCAACTCTTTCTTGAATATATTTAATGAACTAGCCTCCACCGCCCTCTGTGGCAGAGAATTCCACAGGTTCACCGCTCTCTGGGTGAAGAAATTCCTCCTCATTTCAGTCCTAAATGGCTTACCCCTTATCCTTAGACTGTGACCCCTGGTTCTGGACTCCCCGGCCATCAGAAACATCCTTCCTGCATCTAGTCTGTCCAGACCTGACAGAATTTTATAGGTTTCGATGAGATCCCCTCTCAATCTTCTAGACTCCAGTGAGTATAAGCCCAATCGACACAATCTCTCCTCATATGTCATTCCTGCCATCCCAGGTATCAGCCTGGTGAATCTTCGCTGCACTCCCTCCATGGCAAGAACGTCCTTCCTCAGGTAAGGTGACCAAAACTGCACACAATACTCAAGGTGCGGTCTCACCAAGGCCCTGTACAACTGTAGCAAGACATCCTTGTTCCTGTACTCAAACCCTCTTGCTACGACGGCCAACATACCATTTGCCTTCTTAACCGCCTGCTGCACCTGCATGCTTACCTTTAGTGGCTGGTGCACAAGGACACCCAGGTCTCTTTGCACTTCCCCTTCTCCCAATCTATTGCCATTCAAATAATAATCTGCCTTCCTGTTTTTGCCACCAAAGTGGATAACCTCACATTTATCCACATTATGGGGCATTTGCCATGTTTCTGCCCAATCACCCAACCTGTCCAAATCGTACTGGAGTTTCCTGACATCCTCCTCGCAGCTTACCCTCCCGCCCAGCTTTGTGTCGTCTGCAAATTTGGAGATATTACATCCAATTCCCTCGTCCAGATCATTAATATATATTGTGAACAGCTGGGGTCCTAGGACCGATCCTTGCGGTACCCCACTAGTCATTGCCTGCCACTCGGAAAACGACCCGTTTATTCCAACTCTTTGCCTTCTGTCCGCCAACCAGTTCTCTATCCAAGTCAATACCTTGCCCCCAATCCCATGTGCCTTAATTTTGCACGCTAATCTCTTGTGTGGGACCTTATCGAAAGCCTTCTGAAAGTCCAAATAAACAACATCCACTGGTTCTCCCCTATCTATTTTACCAGTTACATCCTCAAAAAATTCCAGTAGATTAGTCAAGCATGATTTACCTTTTGTAAATCCATGTTGACTTTGTCCGATCCTGTCACTGCTTTCCAAGTGCCCTGCTATTACATCTTTTATAATAGACTCTAGCAGGCTTACCGGTCTATAATTCCCTGCTTTTTCTCTACCACCTTTTTTGAATAGTGGGGTAACATTAGCTACCCTCCAATCCATGGGTACCGTTCCAGAGTCTATCGAGTTCTGGAAGATGACCAGTAATGCATCTACTATCTCTAGGGCCACTTCCTTAAGTACCCTGGGATGTAGACCATCAGGCCCTGGGGATTTATCGGCCTTCAGTCCCATCAATTTTCCAAACACCATTTTCCTACAAATACTGATTTCTTTAAGTTCCTCTCTTTCATCAGGCCCTATGTTCCCCGGCATCTCTGGGAGGTTATTTGTGTCCTCCTTTGTGAAGACAGAACCAAAGTATGTATTTAGTTGGTCTGCCATTTCCTTGTTTCCCATTATAAATTCCCCTGATTCTGACTGTAAGGGACCTACGCTTGACTTCACTAATCTTTTTCTCTTCACATATCTATAAAAGCTTTTACAGTCAGTTTTTATGTTCCCTGCCAGCTTACTCTCATATTCTATTTTCCCTTTCTTAATTAATCCCTTTGTCCTCCTTTGTTGACTCCTAAACTGCTCCCAATCCTCAGGATTATTGCTTTTTCTAGCCAATTTATATGTCCTCTCCTTGGATCTTATGCTATCCCTAATTTCCCTTGTTAGCCACGGTTGAGTCACCTTTTTTGTTTCATTTTTATGCCAAACTGGGATGAACAAATTCTGTAGCTCATCCATTCGGTCTTTGAATGTTTGCCATTGCCTATCCACCGTCAACCCTTTGAGCGCCATTCCCCACTCAATCCTACCCAACTCGCTCCTCAGACCATCGTAGTTTCCTTTATTTAAATTGAGGACCCTTGTCTCTGAGTCAACTACTTCATTCTCCATCTTAATGAAGAATTCGATCATATTATGATCGCTCCGACACAAGGGGCCTCGTACAACAAGATTGCTAATTAATCCTTTCTCGTTACATAATACCCAGTCTAAGATGGCCTGATCCCTGGTTGGTTCCTCGACATATTGGTCCAGGAAACCATCCCGTAAACACTCCAGGAATTCCTCCTCCACAGTATTGTTACTAATTTGGTTGGCCTAATCTATATGTAGATTAAAGTCACCCATGATGATTGCTGTGCCCTTATTGCACGCTTCTTTAATTTCCCTTTTACTGCCATCCCCAACTCCACCTTACTGTTTGGAGGTCTATATACCACTCCCACTAATGTTTTTTTCCCCTTAGTATTTCTCAATTCTACCCATACAGATTCCACATCATCAGAGCTAATATCCTTCATTACAATTGTATTAATCCCTTCTTTAACCAGTAATGCTACCCCACCTCCCTTTCCTTTTTGCCTATCTTTCCTGAATATCGAATACCCCTGGATGTTGAGTTCCCAGTCTTGGCCATCCTTGAGCCACGTTTCTGTAATCCCAACCAAATCATATTCGTTTACCTCTATTTGCGCAGCCAATTCATCCATCTGATTACAAATGCTCCTCGCATTAAGACACAAAGCCTTCAGGCTTGTTTTTTTAACGCTCTTAGACCTATTAGAATTATTATTTACTGTGGCCATGTTTGATTTAAACTGTTGATTTCTCTGACTGCCACTTTTGTTTTTCTCCTTCCTATCTTTTGCTTGTATCCCTGTTTTCCTTTCCTCTGTCTCCCTGCTCAGGTTCCCAACCCCCTGCCATTTTAGTTTAAACCCCCCCGAACAGTGCTAGCAAACCTCCCCGCAAGGATATTTGTCCCGCTCTGGTTCAGGTGCAACCCGTCCGACTTGTACAAGTCCCACCTTTCCCAGAAGCAGGCCCAGTGATCCAGGAAACTAAAGCCCTCCCTCCTGCACCAACTCTTTAGCCACGCATTCATCTGCTCTATCCTCCTATTCCTATACTCACTAGCACGTGGCACCGGGAGTAATCCAGAGATTACAACCTTTGAGGTCCTGCTCTTTAATAAGAAGCTTAGTGAATCAGTGATTGTGGTAAACCACGTTCACTATCGTATCACTGTTAGTAGTTAGCACTGTTCACCACTGTTCGTTATAACTGTATCACTGACCACTATTGTATCACGGTACGAGGTCGCCTCTTGCCACACTGCTATACCTGGGATGACCACTGCCGACTCCGCCTTGGCTCCACCCACCAGGCCAGGTATAAAGGTGAGCGACTGGCTGGTATTCCTCCTGCTTGGATCGGATCACCCACGAGAGTGGGCTGTTATTTAGTCAATAAAAACCTTTAGTCACCTTCGTAACTCTTCGCCTTTTATTGGAGGAATTGATAGGTATATCAGTGATGAATTATATTAATTTCTAAAGAAGGGATTTTCTTTGTCTTGTGCCGAGGAAATCTACCGAGATCTACATATTACACTAACAGATGCAGATTGTTTTAGCTCTGCCTGTTTTGGAGCTATATATAAATACCTAACCATCAATTCTTTGTATTGATAAGAAAAAAAGTGGAATAATACCACACTTAGACCCTCACATTCTGATTAATCTGCAGAATTGCAATCAGACTTTTTTTGGAAAGACTTGGGTGATTTTTCTCACTGAATGCTGTACTTGTCAGCATTCTCCTCATCACCAAACAGAGCTTTGGTTCCGTTTTCAGAGGATACCGGGGGCTTCCTGTGATTAATGAGCATTGTGTGGCCGTCTTGAACCAGCCATTTCCCATATTTTAGCTGCCAGACACTTGCCACAACAGCTGTGGAAATAAGAGCTGACATAAATTGCCTCTCAGCTCAGAGTGCCTGGGATTGCAAACCCTCTTAATAAGTGCTGTGCGCAGGAGCTGGACAAATGGCAGGCATTAGCAAGTACATGGTGATAAAAAATAAGCATTTTGTATGATTTCTGTTAGAGGGAGTTCTAAATCTGTGCATTAATCAAAATGCAAGTCATGGTTATATCAATGAGATTTTGATCTTAAAGGTAGTTTGATCTGTTGGTATATCAGAGAATGTTACAGCGAGGGGTGCAAGGTATATCAGAAAGTGTGTGGTTTCGAGTGCAGGTGAGCGCTCCTTGATTTGTGTGGTGGGTTGGTCCGTGTGATGTGCAGCTGAAAGCAGTGAGGAAAGTGGGGTGCATTATGGAGAGTGTAGTAGTGAAGAGTGTGGGGATATCAGAAGGGTGTAGAGTGTATCAGTGCTTTACAGTAAAGGGTATGGGACATATTAGATTATTACAATAAGGGGTGATGGCTATATTAGAAAGTGTAACAGAGTAGGGTGTGGTATTAGAGAGTGTTACAGTTAAGAGAATAATAAGAGTATATAATTCAGCATGTTATCATGAAGGGTGTAGGATATATTAAAGCTTTACATGAGGAAAATATGATATTTCATTAAAGTGCTACGATAAAGTGTGTGGTTTATACAAGAGCATTACAGTGAAGGATGTAGGTGTTACACTGAAGGGTGTTACAATGAGGGCTGTGCAGTATATTAAAGTGCTGCAGTGAAGGGGAGGGATATGTCACAGCGTTACAGTGAAAGGTGGGAGATATATCAGAAAGTGTAACATTGTGGGGTATGAGGTAGATCAGAGATTATTATGTTGAGCAGTGTGGGGTATTTGAGAAAGTATTATATTGAGGGGTACTGCACATCAGAGAGTGTTGCAGAAAGGATTGTGGGGGAAATAAATCAGAGAGTGTTACAGTGAGGGGGTGAAGTTGCCAGCCTTCTGCCAGCCTCCAGTACCTCACCCTGAGTGAGCATTTTTCATGCATCAGCCTGGACATTGGAGCTAGAATTTGCTCTGATTAGAGGGTTAGCAGCGACACACAATTATCACCTGCCCACATGATTCTGCTGTGAACCCATTGCTTTTTCCTCCCAAAGCCCTCTTTACTTATGCAGAGCTGGTATTACAACTCCTCATAGGTTTACCACCGCTGGGACAGAGAGAAATTCAGTACTGCAGAGCTTAAAAGACTACAGCCAAGAAAAGGGGCATGCGTGTTTTTGGAGACAGGAGTGGTCAATGTGTCACAACAGTAACCTTGGGACAGCTGAAAGTATCCTCAGATATTTAGATGGATTTATGGAGGTCTTTTTTTACAGAAGTGAGGGCCAGAAAAGCAAAACTGTTTGGCACCAAGGCAGGAAGCCCCATAAGGGGGTGGTTCAGGAAATCTTTCAGTGTAACCACCAGCACTCCAGAAACTGCCATGCAGTACAGGAAGAGAACCATTGAAGTCTCAAGGCTGGCCAATGTAAGTCAAGTCTCTATTATCAATCCACATCTTTACGATTGATACAACCATCACTCAACTTCTTACCTCTCATACTCTTTCTCTGAGTGTTAAAGAAACTCACTTATGCAAACAGCAACCTCTGCAAACACTCAAGCACCATCTTTACTCAAAACCACTCTGTCAACACACATTGCCTGCCACAAGGGATACTGCTAGTCTTCAAGGACAGTTCATTTAAGAGACAATGCACCTCCATCTCTCATTAGCATACATGCAAGCACTCATATGGCCGAAATGTCTATGTGACTCACAAGCCTTTAACATTTCTCTCCATCAGGGGCAGACAGACCGGAGAGACTATGGGAGATGGCGAGGTGCAAGATAAGGTCAGTAAAAACTGGAAAAAGCTAATCATAGGTCATATCCGCTTTAAGTGATTTCCCAAAAATGACTTTACACTCTGCTGCTATTTCTTCAAGGGCAAATGTCACTGGGTGCGCAGCTAGACAAGCTCTTCTGTTTTTCACATCTTATGGGCTGCCTTGTAGGAAGAGTTCAGTCACTCAGATAATGACTCATGGGCCTCATTATATCTGTTGCCTTTCTCTGTCTGCAGAAGCCTTACTAGAATCTTAAGTCATGACTTCAGACTATAGCCCTGATCACCAAACAGACATCTAATACATGGATTTGAGTCACGAAGGCTGGCATGGTGGATTGTCGCATGATGAAGCATCAGGGTAGCAGGCCTTTATGTGCAGAATTGGCATTGCACAAGAGCTGCACATTAATGGAATGAAAACCTTTTACATTCATGAAATTGAGCGGGTTGTCATATAGTGCTTTGATTGCGCATGCATTCTGTCAATTGCTCTTTGCACCAGTGGGAACCTTGCAAGTCATTAGAACTGCATAGCTCTCTGTCTTTGTGTCTCTGGTTCCATTGAGAAGTAAATGAAGTGTGCAGCATGCCTGAAGAGATCATCAGTCACCTTCTTAAAACAACAGTGAACTGCTGCCTGACTAATGTGGCAAAGATCTCCAGATGGTACCTGGAAGGATGCATTGGCAAAGAAATTGAAGGCAGTGCTGACTTTTGTTAGATCCGTGTATCTTGATGTTGTGTGTCCTTCAATAACTAGACAAGAAACTGCAGGGAACAATCAACTGGTGTTTACTGGATGAGGGTTACTCTAAAACTAACTGTACAGATCCCTACTCAGGGTTTATATACAGGTGTGGTCACTGCTGGTACTACAGTATACAAGAGCTGTAAAAAGTAGTTCTCCCCTTAAAGGTACATACACTACAACTTTGACTGGTAATTTAAAAAAATACTGTTCCCACCCTAACCCTAATGCTGTTCTCCTGATGGAAATGGGTTTCTGGTCTTCAGCCAGCAGATGACATATCTCCCCAGTAGCCTCCGGAGAGAGAGGGAGGGAGAGGGAGGGAGAGGGAGAGAGAGGGAGAGACTGCCCTGTTGAGGCACTGATGGTCAGAAAAGTCTAAGAAAGACTTACCTGATCTGGAAATCCCATGGAGTGGGCATGTAGGAACCAATTGTCTTCTGCGATGCCTCACTCTAAGTACCTCCAATATAGGTTCTTCCATCTCCTCATCTTCCTCCTTTTCATAACATAGAAATAGAGGAATTCCCACAGGTAAATTCATGCCCCCAGTCCAAAAAGAGTGTTGTTCGCAACAGAAGGCCTGACAGAACCTACACAGTATGAAGCAGATCAATATACAGTAAAAGCAATTCCAGTCTTCAATTGCAACAAAGAAAATGGGTTCCATCAAGTAGTATCCGCCTCAGGGAATCTCTGAGAGGTGCTCATACCACCACTTACATAGTGGAAGTAATCATTTAGGCCGGTTTGGGGCTATAGCTGGGCAAAAAGTGTTGGAAGGGTTAGTCACGGCCACTTGACTCCATTTGAAAGTGATGGGTTGACTTGCGGCGTGCCCTAAAGATGACTGGCAATTTTTTGGTAAAAAATTCTGGTGCCATGTTAGACTGGAAGTTTTGAGCTGGTAGGCATTAGCGTCCCATTTTACTCTGCTTACTGCTCCAAATCAGCCACAAAGGTGGTGGTAATTTAGAGAAAAGTATATCACTGAGTATCAGTAAGATATTCAAATGCAGGGGTAGCACAGTCAAGCCTGATCCTTGTCTCGGGTGACAACTGCGTGTGCGCACACACACACGCACACACACACACACACACACACTCGAGCCCATGTGTACTTTCCACCAGCAGTTATTGAATAGGAATCAGGAGTGAGAATGCTTCTCTGATTTTTCTCCTCCCTAATCCAGGGGCCCCAAGGTCAATTGCAGTGCTAATGGCCCAGAAATTCAGGTCAGAGGCTTCCCGCGGGTGCAAGCCTCCGACCTGCACTTACCTAGTGCGCCGGCCGTTGTGCTGTTGGCCCACGTGGGATTCCGATCCTGGGCCTCCTCCAACTGCTGGCACGCAGTGCTTGCGTATCCCAGGGCGCAGTTAGTTTGAAGCGTCCCCTGGGATCACGTGGGCCATGGAGAGCCAATGGTAGCAGGGAAATGCCCATTCATAAAATTGACAGAACGAGCTGTCAAAACTATAAATACTATAAGCCCCAAAACATAACAAACTTAAAATAATTTTTTTTTTAAATCACATTTTAAAAATAACTATAAATTACATAAAATAACTATTTTAAACAATAATTTAAATTTTTGAAAAAATTAATTACATTTTCTAATGGGGCTAAAAATAAACTTACCTTTCTTTAAAGTATTTAAAAATAATAAACCTGTGGAAAAAATGTTTTCATTTTAATTAATTCACCACTTACCTTTTTAAAAGCAGGCCTTGCGCCAGCTTTTTAAAAGTGTAACTGCTGGAGACTTACCCTCCCGGAGAAACCTGGAAAAAAACCATAAGTTCCAGGTGCACGCGCTGCCTCTCCGGCGCACGCGTTCGACCTCTGAACCCCTTCCTTTAAGGGAACGGAAGTTCCGGTTTCCCACGCATGCGCAGTGCATGCACAAAACCGGCACTTTCGTTGGGCCTATGGGTGAGTACCCAGCGCGTACTCACCCGTGGAGACCCGAATTTCCGGGCCAATATGTCCTAGAACCAACAAGGGGGCAAGCCATATTAGATTTAGTAATGAGTAATGAGCCAGACTTAGTTAACGGTGCGTGAACATTTATCTAATAGTGATCATATTATGATCGAGTTCAACATAGTGTTTGAAAGGCAGAAACGCAAAACAGCTACTAAGATTCTAGATTTAGGTAAGGCTGACTTCAATGCGATGAGGCAGAGGGCTAGAAATTCCTGGCCTTAGCGCCACTCTGTAGCGCCATACAGCAGCCACCGCTCTTTCACCAGCTGCTGGTGGGTCCTGCGGCAACAGCTGTTTTTGTCCTTACCTTTGCGCTGCCGGTAACTGGCAGCACCATCCCAAACAAAATGGCGGCGTTGTGACATAAATCAGCGTGCAATACTGACTTAATGTCACAAGCGTGAACTTCGACCCTAATGCTGGGTCCTAAGCATGCCAGTTAGCCTGGTGTACAAGCAGGCTGATAGTGGCAATGTCTGCACCTCTTAAAGGGACACACACATCATTCAGGTAAGTTTGGATTTAGGGTTTTGATCTGGGTTTTACTTGATTTTGTTGAAGTGGTGGCTTGCTGCAATAGTTGTGAAAAGTTTTTTAAGTATGTAGGGAGTGCTGCTGGGCGTTTGCAAGGGCTCAGTTGGTAAATGAAGGCCTTTGAGAAGATAGAACATGCTGCAAATACTCAGCAGGTCACGCAACATCCGTGGAGAGAAAAACAGAGTTCACATCTCAGGTCAAGATGCTGCCTGACATGTTGACTATTTCCAGCATTTTATGCTGTCATTTCGCATTTACAGCATCTGCTTGCAGAGGGAAGAGGAAGACACAGAAGAGGAGGAAGCCGAAGAGGAGGAAGCAGAAGAGAAGGAATCAGATGGAAGGAGGCATCCCAGACAGCCCCTTTATGGCCGGGATATCCTGGATGCAATCATCTGCCTGTAGTCCCAGTAACCACAACCCCAACATTTGTCCCACACCTTACCTCCCATCTCTTACTGACCATCACACCGTCATCTTGGCCATGATGCTGAAATAAAAGCCACCACAAAGCAAAGTTTCCAATTCAACTTTATACGTCTATCCATCCAATAGGACATCAAGAAATCAACTCATCACCTGTATGCATTCTCTTAGTGAGAGTCATGTGTGTGCCTTTGCCTATCCCACTGATGTTACGTAGTGCTACCCCAGTGTAGCTGCAGCTGGGCAGGCTGCATTTCTTGTGTGTGTGTAATGAGGAAGGCACAAGGGTGGAGTTGTGGTGATGGGAGGGCAGGAAAGCATGAGGTGCATGCCAGAAGGAGGATAACGTATGAGGATACCAGCATCTTTTATCCTTTCAGCCCCGCTACTGGCCAAGGGCTCAGCCATGCTTCTGCCAAGAATGGCCTGCACCGTCTCCTCCAAGGAGGTGAGGTGAGGCTAGGAATGGGAGATGTGCCTCGTGATTGGTGCAGATTGTTGGTAGGTAAGTGATTGGGGCGGGGGGGTCGTGCATTGAGCAGTGCGTGAGGCTCGTGGTGCAGTTGGTAGGAGACGGCTTTTGAAGATGCACTCACTGACCCTGACCAGTGGCTTGAGGTCATGAAGCTTCTTTGGGCACTGGAGCCAGGTGGTGGGGGCGACACTGCTGGCAGTGACGGCCTCGGTGATGTAGTCCCACAACCTTCTTTCTGGATGGCCTCCTTGCCCCTGTGGGTAGAGGACCTGTCTTGCAGTGTTGACCTCCTGCACAAAGCTGGAGTGCTGCGTTTGAGACCCTGGGTGCCCCTTTCCTGGCTTGCTGAGCCATTTATGTTAGTGCTGAGGCATTTTTCCCACTTTTTGAGGTTAGGAACGGAATTCAGCTTTAAGATCTGAATATTCACATTTGGGATTCCTTTTTAATGTTAAATATTTTTTTAAGGCAGAAAGAGCTGAAAACTCCATTTCTCACTGCATTTTAATTTGTATTCAGTGTGCATGGCCCCTTTAATTCTCAGACCTCTTCATTGCCCACAATTCCTTGTGAGCACCACAGCCTCGATTTCAGAGACTGTGCAAAGCTCCACCGCCATTCCTGCACAGGAACTTTGGGTAGGATGCCTTCAGCAATGCCACCAGGATGGCGTTGCACAGAAGATAAGTGCTGCACCAACAATCGCTATCCCCCCAGATGAATTTTGCTCCGTTAACGTGGCGGCCAATTTCAGCAGCCGTTAACTCCAGTTGCCAGTTACACCGGCAACTTTACTGGCTAAAATGAATTTCTCCCCAATAGACTGTCCACAGTAAACAGGGCAAATCTGTTAAAGATCAGTGGGAGGTGTTCAAAAATAATTTAACGTGATACAGAACCAGTTTATACCCTTAAGGGGCAAAAACTCTACTTCCCAAAAAAAAGACATGAGCGTCTAAAGAGGTAAGCGACAACATAAAACTAAAACAAAAGTATACATAAATGCAAAAATTAGCACAGATCTTGGCGACTGGGAGAGATACAAAGCACAGCAAAGGGTCACAAAACAGATAGTAAGGGCTATAAAAAGAGAGAGTATGAAAAGAAACTTGCAAGGGATATCAAATTCAACACAAATTTTTTTACAATTATATTAGCAAAAAATAAGGTGGTCAGGAGCAATGTGGGACCTTGAAAACTAATAAGGATGATATTGTCAATGATAATAAGGAAATGGCAGATATGTTGAATAATTACTTTGCGTCAGTATTTACACTGGAGGAAGAGGATATCATGTCGGACATCCCAAGGAAACTAACATTGAAACAGGGACAGGGACTCACCAAAATTAAGTAAGCAAAATAACAGTAATGAAGAAAATAATGGCACTAAAGAGTGACAATTCCCTAGGACCAGATGGTTTCCATCCAAGGGTTTTAAAGGAAGTAGGTGAGAACATCATAGACGTCCTAACTATAATCTTCCAACATTTTCTTGATTCGGGAACCATTCCTTTAGATTGGAAAATTGCACATGTCACTCTGCTATTTAAGAAAGGTGAGAGAGGGGAGCCAGGGAATTATAGACTAGTTAGCCTAACATCTGTCATCGGGAAATTACTAGCGTCTATAATTAAGGATAAAGTGACTGAGCACCTTGAAAATTTTCAGCTGCTCAGAGAGAGCCAGCATGGATTTGTAAATGGTAGGTCATGCCTGATGAACCTGATTGCATTTTTTAAAGAGATGACTAAAGTAGTGGACAAAGGAATGTCTATGGGTATTATTTATATGGACTTCCAGAAGGCATTTTATAATATCCCCCATAAGAGACTGTTAGCTAAAGTTGAAACTCATGGAATTACAGGCAAATTATTCACCTGGTTAGGAAATTGGCTGTGCTGCAAGAGACAGCGGGGGAGAAATTCATGTGGTTTACGCCACAAGATGGCGGTAAAATACTGTTGCGAGCTTTAACGCCACCTGATGCCGGTTCCAGCGCCGCATGCTATATCAGTGTTACTGGTAGCGCTGTCGCTGAATGTGATTGCCGGGGACCTCGCCATCACGGAGATCGTGACATCAGTGAGTGTGAACGCTCACTTGACGCCCAATCTCCCAACTTTGTTACAGCCAATTAACTTACTGGCTGGAAAAAACAATGACAGCTTCAGGTGGCATGCAGCAGCAGGAAGCTGGCTCCAGCGATGCTATTTAAAGGGCTGTGTGTTACTTCCTGCTACTGGAAGAGTAGTCTTTGTTAATTTCAAGGTTCTTTAGTATCAGGGAGTGTTGTGGCAAGTACAAAACTCCATAATTATTTCTGAAAAGCTCCAACCTACAACGCTTGCTAATAGTCATGGCAGCTGTACTGAAATTGGACCTCGCCCTCCTGAATCTACGTCAAAGGCAGCGGAGGCAGCGAGACAATCAGCTGTCTGTGACCGGCTCATCAGACTCCGATTTGCATGAATGAAACCCCAGATCCCTATAGCTCACCACATCCCCATCATACAATCCCTGCCTCGCCATATCACATGTCCACCTGGGCACAAATCTGAAATGAGAGAGATCACAAAATATTCCAAACACAATTAATAAATTTATCTATAAACATATCACCCATATCACACGATTTCTAATAACTAATAACCCTTGTTCCTGCCATAGTTGAAAAGCTGTCATTGTGTGCAAGGTGTGAGATGTGGGTGTGAGTGTTGCTAGGTAGAGATTGTTGGTGGGTGAGTGCTGGGGGTGTGGTGCATTGAGCAGTGTGTGAAGCTTGTGGTACAGATGGTTGTATGTAGCATTTGTTGAAACATTCACTCACCCTGACCCCTGTGTGAGCTCATTAAACTTATTCCTGCACTGCGTGTGGGTCCTGGGGACTGCAGTGCTGCCCGTGACGTGGTGTGCCAACTCCCTCCACATAGTGCGGCAGACTTGTGGCGAGGGCCTCCTGCCAGTTGGCGGGTACAGGACTGCCCGCCTTCTCTCCGCCGCTAAAACCAATGTCTCCAAAGCTTCATCCGGACTCTCTCCCTGGGGCAGTGATCTGCCATCAGAATTTGTAAATAAGTTCTCCTTCTCCTTGTTCTTCTTCTTATGGTTGCTGAGGCAGCTGCACACCCAACAATGCTGAGAATGCGGAGTTGCAGCATCAGTGAACCTCCCCTTTAAGCAGTGAAAAAAGCCTGTGGCAATCATTACTTGCGTTTAGACTGCCCCCGCTGTTGGTCCATCTTTTTAGTGTAACGCCAATGAGCTTGTGTTTTTAGATGAGAATCATGACTGCAATCATTTTAATGAGGAGGACAAATTTTGCGTGCAGCCTAGACGATTTTCACCTGGCGCTACTAAACCATTTTTAGTCTAAATACTGCCCATTTCTTGGCTATAATGAATTTTTAGTCCTCTGGAGAGTAGGGGTAATGGGCAGGTACTCTAATTGGCAAGATGTGACTACAGGTGTTCCACAGGGATCTGTGTTGGGGCTTCAACTATTCACCGTATTTATTAATGACTTAGATGATGAGATAGAAAGCCACATATCCAAGTTTACCGATGACACAAAGATTGGCGGCATTATAAGCTGTGTAGATGGAAGCATAAAATTGGAGGGATATTAATAGATTAAGTGAATGGGCAAAACTGTGGCAAATGGATTTCAATGTAGGCAAATGTGAGATCATCCACTTTGGTCCTAAAAAGGATAGGTCTGCTTTCTTACTAGGCTAGAGCGAACTGAGCATGCTCTTACTAAACCATGTGACAAACCATGTGACAATACATTACAAGGTCCATAAAGATTTAGGGATCCATGTACATAGATTATTAAAATGTCATGGACAGGTACAGAAAATAATGAAAAAGCCTAATGGAATGCTAGCCTTTATATCTAGAGGACTAGAATACAAGGGGGTAGATGTTATGCTACAGCTATTCAGAGCCCTGGTTAAACTGCACCTGGAGTTCTGTGAGAAGTTCTGGGCACCACACCATAGGAAGGATATATTGGCCTTGGAGGGAGTGCAGCGTAGGTTTACCAGAATGATACCCGGACTCCAAGGGTTAAATTACGAGGAGAGATTACACAAACTAGGGTTGTATTCCCTGGAATTTAGAAGGTTAAGGGGTGATTGGATCGAAGTTTTCAAGATATTAAGGGGAACTGATAAGGTAGATAGAGAGAAACTATTTCCGCTGGTTGGGGATTCTAGGACTAGGGGGCATAGCCTAAAAATTAGAGCCAGACCTTTCAGGAGTGAAGTTAGGAAAGACTTCTACTTGCAAAGGGTGGGGTGGTAGAAGTTTGGAACTCTCTTCCACAAACAACAATTGATGCTAGAGCAATTGCTAATTTTAAACCTGAGATTGATAGATTTTTGCTAACCAAATGTATTAAAGGATATGGGCCAAAGGTGGGTATATGGAGTTAGATCACAGATCAGCCATGATCTCATTGAATGGCTCGAGGGGCTAAATGGCCGACTCGTATTCCTATGTTCCTAAATATGTTTGACTTATGTGAAAATTGTGTTCAAAGACATTGCGGCCCATCTGACTGGGTTGGAAATATCATAGCCCAAAATACCCGTCATACCTGTCTATCGAGTTTTTTTTACAGGTAGTTATCCAATTTTCTCCCGAACTTGCTGATACAACCAGCCCCAGTGCCCCTGCTGGTAGTGTACTCCATACATTCACCAACCTCCGCATAGAATTATTCTCGTTTTTGGCTCATCTTGTTGACTGTGGCCATATTTAGCTGGACCATTTCAGTGAATAGTTAATAATCCCACCTAAATCTCGCTTCATTTTTCTTTGGTTATTCCTCCATTGTGTTTGTGTTTCCAAAGAACATCGGCCTGAAATGTTAACCTTGTTTCTCTTTCCACAAATGGTGCCGAACCTGCTGAGTATTTCTAGTATTTTCTGTTTTTATTTCAGATCTCCGGCATCCGCAGCTTTTTGCTTCCTCATTGGTATATGTCTTTAGATTCCCACTGTACAAAATTGGGAAGTAATATATTTTGAAAGGAGAAAAGGGAATACACATTAAATTGTATGAATAGGGAAACAGAGGGACCTTGGCTTGTTCTTTCGTATGGTAGTAGCAAAGCAAATCAAATGTCAATATCTAAGTCAGATATCCAGGCCAAAGCTTCTGCTGTAACAACAACAACAACTTGTATTTATATAGCGCCTTTAACATAGTAAAATGTCCCGAGGCGCTGCACAGGAGTATTAAAAGACACAAAATTTGACACTGAGCCACGTAAGGAGAAATTAGGGCAGGTGACCAAGAGCTTGGTCAAAGAGGTAGGTTTTAAGGAGTGTCTTAAAGGAGGAAAAAGAGGTAGCGAGGCGGACAGGTTTAGGCGGGGAATTCCAGAGCTTAGGGCCTAGGCAACAGAAGGCACAGCCACCAAAGGTTGAACGATTATAATCAGGGATGCTCAAGAGGGCAGAATTAGAGGAGCACAGATATCTCGGGGGGTTGTGAGGCTGAAGAAGATTAAAGAGATAGGATGGGGTGAGGCCATGGAGGGATTTGAAAACAAGGATGAGAATTTTGAAATCGAGGCGCTGCTTAACCGGGAGCAAATGTAGGTCAGCGAGCACAGGGGAGATTGTAAGGGGTCGTTTTAACGAGCTTATGGTGTGCTAGATCGGTTTTGATTTTGCGCTGCTTGTGAGCGGTTCCGAAGCGCTCCCCCCTCACCGGTTCTAGACACTGGGCTTATTGCCAGACAACCTTGATGTGTGGCCCAACTTGTGACTCGGAAGACAAATGGATCAGGTGAGACAAGGTGAGTTTTAAATCAGAAATATCTTTATTTTCAAGGAGAATAAACACAGAGAATGCAAGAATCAATTTGGACAAAAATCATTAGCACGTCTCCCAATGGGAACTAAAATTTAACACACACAGAATAACTTTGACTATCTTAAATCATACAACAATTCTTAATCAGCGGTATACTAAAACGGGGGTGGGAAAAGCGCACGGACACATCGAGGGATAAATCACACTCCTGAATTACAAAACCCTTAATGTTACAAACCCTCCCATTGCTAAAATATACCTCAACTATGTCAGTTAGGTAGAGTTGGGCCTTTGTGCTCACCAGAATTTAAAAACCCTCCTGGACCTTGGTACTCCTTGTTACGTCCGGGATCTCCAATCTTCCTTATGGGACCGGCTCCTGGACCCGCTCTCCTGCACAAACTTGGAAGTCCTCCGAACTCCTTGAGCCGTCTCCTCTTCCGCACGGTCTTCGAACTCCTGATGGTATCTGGACTTGGACTTCACTGCTTCTGGTGAATCTTGTGGATCTGTCTGAGTCTGGCTGAATCTCCTCTCCTGCACAATCTTGAAAGTCCTCCGAACTCCTCAAACCGTCTCCTCTCCACTCGGCCTTCGAACTCCTGATGGTCTTGGATCTGGACTGAACTTCTGAATCTGCTCTCCTGCACAATTCTGTGGGTTCTCCTCGCTCTGTCCTTGACCTCGTGTCTGTGTGAATCTGTGATGGATCTGTCTGAATCTCACTGAATGAATGTCTTGCTGTCGATTTTCCCTCAACAGTTTTCTGTTTCCTTGCCCTTATCTCGGCGCCAAATCAGGGGTTTTCTTTTGTCAAGGTAATGGGCCAGCTGCTTTGACAAAAGCAAGTACTTTATTTTAATGTCTTGTAAATGAAACTGATGGGATCTGTCCTGTGTCCCTCTGAGTTTGGTACAGATAATGTTTTTTTTTTCCGTGCTCAGCGATTTCAGAGATGGGTTTGCGTTTTGCTAGCAATTAGCGCACCTCCAGGTGCAAATACTTTTGTTTACGAGTTTGTTACTGCTGTAACCATATTATCATATCAATAGCAGTAAGTTCTGGAATCTTCTAATCGGTGATGACTCAGGCTGCTGTAAGATACTGCTGGTGTGTCCTTTTGAACTGAGCCATGAGAACTGCCAACTCCATCTTGTGTTCTCACAATGTGGCCATTTCAGGGGTTTTACCAATCTAGACTGTATTTTCTGGATTTTGCGAATCCTACAAGATGGGCAAATGGGACTTGGTGCGAGTTAGGACACGGGCAGCCGAGTTTTGAATGAACTCAAGTTTACGTAGGGTGGAATGTGGGAGGCCAGCCAGGAGTGCGTTAGAATAGTCAAGTCTAGAGGTAACAAAGGCATGGATGAAGGTTTCAGCAGCAGATGAGGTGAGGCAAGAGCGACATTATGGAGGTGGAAATAGGCGGTCTTTGTTATGCTGCAGATATGTGGTCGGAAGCTCATTTCAGGGTCAAATATAATGCCAAGGTTGCAAACAGTGTGGATCAGCCTCAGACAGATGTTAGGGAGCGTAACAGTGTGGATATCTTGTAGGTTGCCTGCAAATTTCCTTTGAGGGCAGTGCTCAATGATGTGCTCCAGGTTCTGATTGGGAGCTCCACAGTCACAAGATAAGGATGCTTTAATCTTCCATCTATGGAGAAAGTGGCAGCATTTACCATGACTGGTTCTGAGGCAGTTGATGGTTGTCCATTGTTTGCGAAGAAGGTTTGATCCTTCAGGTTGTACTGAATCTCTACCACAGAAGGCAGTGGAGGCCAATTCATTAAATATATTCAAGAAGGTGTTAGATATATTTCTTAAGGCTAAAGGGATCAAGGGATATGGGGAGAAGGCAGGGACAGGGTACTGAATTTGGATGATCAGTGGTTAGCACTCTTGCCTCACAGCGCCAGGGACCCGGGTTCGAATCTGGCCTCGGGCGACTGTCTGTGTGGAGTTTGCACATTCTCCCCGTGTTTGCGTGGGTTTCCTCCGGGTGCTCCGGTTTCCTCCCACAGTCCAAAGATGTGCGAGTTAGGTTGATTGGCTATGATAAATTGACCCTTAGTGTTAGGGGGATTAAATACGTGGGGTTACGGGGATAGGGTGGGATATGTGTTGGTGTAGGGGTTACGGGGATCGGGTGGGATATGTGTCGGTGCAGGCTCGATGGGCCGAAATGGCCTCTATCTGCACTGTGGGGTTTCTGTGATTTCTGTGATTCTGTGATCTCGTTGAATGGCGGAGCAGGCTAGAGGGGCCGAATGGCCTACTCCTGCTCCTATCTTCTATGTTTCTATGTTTCTATGTACTGTGGGGTCCTCTATAAGGAATCTATTCCTATGTATGTCACAGTTCTTCCAAGCATTTCACCATCAGTCATCAAGGCTGAGGGGAGATCGCTGAAGGGCTTTGGCGACAGTCCAAAATGGCCTTCTAGATTTGAGGCGGGTTGATGGTAGGTTGTTCAAGTCAGCCTGGTTTGGCATGTCTTTGCTGGTGTAACTGTTGTATTCTCTGGAGACTGCAATGTTTGCAAGCACGGGCAGCCAAGGTGTTGTTGTCAATAAAAGCATACTGGTGATAATTCTCATAGTAGAATTCAACAGGACATCAATGGATTTGACATGTGGATTTGATAACCATGCCAGAGAGCAGCACTCCGCTGTAGAGTACACCAGGGCGAGTGCTGCTGTACGGAGAGTTTGAGCATCTGCTCCCCATGTGGATCCGGCGAGTTTCTGGATCAAGTTGACCCTATTCTTTAGTTTCTTCCCAAGGTTCTGGAGATGCTGTCTATACAACAGGGTGCGATCGAGCACGACTCCTAAATAGGAGGATTTTTTTGGCATGGTTTACCTCTACACCACAAAAGGAGACTTTCAAAGCTTGGTTTGCTTGATGGGTGTTGAGGTGAAATGTCGAGGTGATGGTCTTTTGCAGGTTTGGCCAAAGTCGCCATCGGCAGAAGTAGGCCTTCATCCTCTAAATCACTGGTCATGGTCTCCTCGGTGGCGGACAGATTCATGTTTTGTGTGGCCAGTTATTAAAGGTGACAGCATAAGGAGATGAGATCATAAAAAAGGTGAACGGAATCTTTAGTTTTTAATCTCAAGGCATAGAATAGTAATGCAAGGAGGTAATGTTGAACTTTTACAAGACCTTAGTTATGCCACAGTTGGAGCACTATGTATATTTTAGACACCCATTGCAGCTTCTTTTTCTTTATTCAAAATCCCTTGATTCAAATGATCCTGTTAATTCAAATTAATATTGTGCAATAAAAAACCCATTTCCTGTCCTTTTGATTTAAAACACTTAATTTGAGTTGCTGCATAATTCAAATTTTTTACAGCAAGAAGTCATTTTGAATTAACAGTAGATTGTATAGGAAGGATATAAAAGCAGTGGAAGAGGTGCAGCATAGATTCACTAGGATGTTACCAGGAATGAGGGGTTTCTGTTATGAAGAGAGATTTGAACAGGTGCAGCTTTTTTCACTGGAACTGAGAAGGTTGGGAGTGACCTGATAGAGATCTTCAAGATTATGAAGGGTTTGGAGAGTAAATAGAGATTGCTGCCACTGATTGGCAAGGCAATAACAGAAAGGTACACATTTAAGATAGTCACAAAAACAGAGAGATTATAAAAAAAATGTTTACATAGAAAATGGTTAGAATGTGGAATTACTGAAGTAGAGTGCATGAATTCTTTTAAAAACGGATTACATACTTGCTGGAGAAGGAATATCAAAGAGTATAGGGAGTGAGCAGGAGAGTTGGGTTAGATTAGGTGGCTCAAGTAGAGAAAAACACCTGTTCTGTAATATTCCAGGATTTTATCACCGGGAATTTCCTCAGTAGTTTTTCCTAATCAGGTGTCGTAACTTCGGCGGAGTATCGGCAGAAACCCACTTTACCCGTCTATCTGCTGAAGTTACATCAGCCGAATAGGAGAACTCCCAAGGAAATTCCTGGCGTAAGATTCTTTATCTGGCCTGGATTTAAGCACAGCTTGCAGAACAGTAAGTACTGAGTTTTTAATTGTCACTTGCCATGGACAAAGGAGCTGAATTCCAGAAGTGAGGTGAGAGTGACTGCCCTTGACATCAAGGCAGCATTTGACCGAGTCTGGCATCAAGGAGCCCTAGTAAAACTGAAGTCAATGGGAATCGGGGGGGGGGGAAATTCTCCACTGGCTGGAGTCATACCTAGCACAAAGGAAGATGGTTGTGGTGGTTGGAGGTCAATCATCTTAGCCCCAGGACATCGCTGCAGGAGTTCCTCAGGGCAGTGTCCTAGGCCCAACCATCTTCAGCTGCTTCATCAATGACCTTCCCTCCAACATAAGGTCAGAAATGGGGATGTTCGCTGATAACTGCACAATGTTCAGTGCCATTCGCAACTCCTCAGATAATGAAGCAGTCTATGCCCACATGCAACAAGACCTGGACAACATTCAGGCTTGGGCTGATAAGTGGCAGGTAACATTCACGCCGCACAAGTGCCAGGCAATGACTATCTCCAACAAGCGAGCGTCTAACCACCGCCCCCCCCTTGACATTCAAGGCCATTACCATTGCAGAATCCCCCACCATTAACATCCTGGGGGTCACCATTGACCAGAAACTTAACTGGACCAGCCACATAAATACTGTGGGAACAAGAGCAGGTCTGAGGCTAGGTATTCTGCGGCGAGTGTCTCACCTCCTGACTCCACAAAGCCTTTCCACCATCTTCAAGGCACAAGTCAGGAGTGTGATGGAATACTCTCCACTTGCCTGGATGAGTGCAGCACCAACAACACTTAAGAAGCTCGACACAATTTCTAAATTTGCCGATGACACCAAACTTGGGAGTGTGGCAAACAATGATGATGTTATCAATAGACTGTAGCAGGACATAGAAAGGCTAGCAGAATGGGCAGACAAGTGGCCGATGGAATTTAATACAGAGAAGTGTGAGGTGATGCATTTTGGAGAGGCAATATATACTTAATGGCACAGTTTTAAAGAGTGTGCAGGGACAGAGGGACCTGGGAGTTAATGTGCATAGGTCCTTGAAAGTGGCAGGAAATATTGAAAGAGTGGTTAACAAAGCATATGGGTTCTTGGGCTTCATAAATAGAGGTATTGGGCTGGATTTTCATTGAGGAGGCGGGTAGGAGGCGGGACTACAACTTTCGGGGTTGTAGTCCCACCTCCATCGAGTTCTAGCCAACCCACGTGATTTTGACTTGCTTGGCCTTGTTGAGCCCGCCCAGTGGGCTCAGCAGGCCAATTAAGGGCCACCCGGCAACAGGTGACATCACAGATTGTTATTTCATCTGTCAAGACCTTTTGACAGATGAAATATCAATGTTTCACAGCTGTTTGAAGCTGTCAAACACTGACAATCTGTATTCTAAGTTAATTCCTTCCTCTCAGGATGATTTAGAGATCTCCCTGGAACAGAAAGCTGAATGCTGCAATTTTTGACAGCTTGCAGCCATTCTGCTTTCTGTGCTGGTGAGATGAGGGATTCCCGAGACTTGAGGAAAGGAAGGCTGTAAAGGTAAGTAAAGGTATGTAAAACTTTTTTAAACACTTTACACACACCAAACACACTTACCTCTGCACTCATGCACCCATCACTCACCTGAACACCAGACATCTCGACCCCTCCAAACCCTTTATCCGACGGCCCGCCTCCTCTAACTTGGCGTGGTTTGGAGCCATCAGGAATCCCACACTTCAACATTAAAAATAGGGATTAGGCTAAAAACTGCCTGTTAACTACCTGTTAACAGGCAGTTAATTGGCACTAATCCCCTTCCCACCTCGGGGAGGCGGGTCCCAGTGCGGGGCGGGTACCCGCCTCCTTTGAAACTGGCATGGAGGTGGGTTGAGGGCGGGATGGGGTTGGGAACCCCCCGATTTCGGGATTTTAACCCCCCACATGCCTCCAATCCCGCCTCCATGGCCCAATGAAAATCCTGCCCATTGAGTACAAAAGTAGAGAAGTTATGCTGAACCTTTATAAAGCGCTGGTTAGACCACAACTGGAGTATTGCATCCAGTTCTGGTCACCACACTTTAGGAAGGATGTGAAGGCCCTTGAGAGGGTGCAGAGGAGATATACCAGAATGGTTCCAGGGATGGGGGGTCTTAGTTACAAGGACAGGTTGGAGAAGCTGGATTTGTTTTCATTAGAGCAAAGGAGGTTGAGGGGTGATTTGATAGAGGTGTACAAGATTATGATGGGTTTGGATAGGCTAGACGGGGAAAGGCTGTTCCCACTAGTTGATGGTACAAGGACTCGGGGATACAGATTTAAGGTTTTGGGCAAGAGATACAGGGAGGATCTGAGGAAACCATTTTTACACAGCGAGTGGTGAGGACCTGGAATTCGCTGCCAACGGAAGTGGTGGAAGCGGAGACACTCAGGGGGAGAAATTGGGTGGAGCTGCAAACGAGGCGCCAAGTTCGCCTGGGCGCCGGATTTAGCGCAGCGTTTGGAGCATTAGCGACCGCTGGAAATTCAGCTTGAGCGCCCCAAGAGGGACACGGGGCGAGGCTCGAGGCGCTCCGCATCCCTCTTAGGGCGCTGAAACTGAATATCGCAATGCAACGTGCCACAGCGCCACACGCTGCGGCACGGCGCACTGCGGTACTGCAGGCCTTCCTCCCATTCTTAAGGGGGAGGGGCGTGCACCAGCACGATCGGAGATCGCGAGTGCCGGCAAAAGAGCCTGGCCTGAAAATCGGAGCAAGCCCATCTCTGGCGCAAAAAACTTGGAGCAGATGGAGAGGGTGAGGCAGAGAGCAGAGCGCTTCACCAATGAGGCTCTGGAGGAATTGGTGGCCGCAATGGAGTGCCGGTGAGATGTACTCTACCCCGACAATGGCAGGAGGCCTAATCATAAGGACTACCGACGAGCTTGGAGGGATGTTTCTCAGAGGGTCAACTCCAGCAGCATGGCGACCAGGAGCCCTGTGCAGTGCAGGAAGAAATTCAACGACCTCACTTGGGTCGTGAGGGTGAGTGGTGTTTATGCAAACTTCTGCATCCCTCCATTTGCACCTGACTTTATGGCTACAGGGTGCGCTATGCCCCAATGGCCATCTGTCAGCAAGCACCCATGGCCCTTTCTGGGCACACACATGCACATTTGACTCAGGGCATCATATAAGGGCTCTTCCACCATGGGGGGCATGAGATGATAACTCAGGACATCATGTAAGGGCTCTTCCACCATGGGGGGCATGAGATGATAACTCAGGGCATCATGTAAGGGCTCTTCCACCATGGGGGGCATGAGATGATAACTCAGGGCATCATGTAACATCACTTCCCGTCCTTTCCCCTGCAGGCCAATCTGGCGAAGAACCGCAAGAACCAGCTTCGCACCAGAGGAGGTCGTCCTCAACTGCAGACTCTGACGGCTCTTGAGGAGAGAGTCCACCAGATTGTTGGAGGACGTCTGAGTGGTCCTGTCACCACTGCAGCTGCCGACCCCATTGTCCACAGTGATGGTAAGGTTCTCACCTTTTACAGCTGTCTCCTTCCACTTGTTTCCCCCGCCAGCATGCTTTCTCACTGTGGACCCATGTCATAGCATTGCCGCACTCTTGCATCCCTTGCTGCCAAGCTGTCCTTTTGCTAAAGCCACTCTTCAACCTCCCTGCTTTCAGATGCTGCATCACCAGCTTGGGAGCCGGCCCCTCAAGCTGCCAGTGCCAGTGCCTCCGGAGGCGACGACCAGGAGGAAGCCGGACCATCCGTGCCAGCCTCAGGGGAGCCAATGCATCTGGAGACTGGGGATAGTAGTTCCCTGGAGGGAGGGGGGGGTGCTCTGATGAGGAGCCAGTTGCAGGAACCAGCGGCCTGCAGCAACGCGAGGGGGGCAGGGAAGCTCGGGGGCCGTCTCCCCGGAGGGCGAGGCAGGCCACGATGACGGCTGCACAGAGTGCAGAGGAGGTGCGTAGCCTTGCCGATATGAGCGCCCAGGCCCGGCTCAGGCACACTGAGCTTATGGCTGCAGTGGGGAGGATGCCTGAGTCGATCGACACACTGGCAAAGAGTGTGCTGGACTTTGGGGCAGCAATGGAAAGGACTGTCGAGGGCTTCGGGGCAGCAATGGAAAGGTCTGTCCAGGGCTTCGGGGCAGCAGTGGAAAGGTCTGTCCAGGGCTTGTCCGAGGCAGTGGAAAGGACTGTTCCGGCCTTGTCCGAAGCAGTGGAAAGGACTGTTCCGGCCTTGTCCAAAGCAGTGGAAAGGACTGTCCAGGGCTTCTCCGAAGCACAGGCACCTGCCACGCAGGTCCTCACTGCTGCCACGCAGTCACTTGCTGGCCTCATCCACACGCAATTTGAGGCCACGCGAACACTCACTGCTGCCACCCTAGCTGCATCAGGCAGGATCACCCCGGGCCCTTGCAGCACCACAACAGGCCATGAATCTGTGGAGCAGTCGATTGTGGCAGATGATCCGGTGCGGCCCCGTCAGAGTGCCAGTGTGTCGGCCGACCACGGCGCAGGTGTCCTCTCTCGGCATATGAGCATTCCTGATGCCACCGCTGGAACGTCAGCAGTGCAGCTGCCACCACCTGCACGGCAGACTGCTTCCAGCCATGCCCAGTTGGAGCAGCCAGCTTCCAGGCCCTCCAAGCCCAGAGGTCGTCCAGGCCGTCCCTCAGGGGCTTCAGTGCTTCCAAACACTCAGCAGGCGTCCCCCAGCCTTGGCGCAGCCACTGGGGTCCAATTAGGGAGGAGCTGCAGGGAGGGAAGGGGCTGACCTCGTAAGAGAAGTCGGTCTCCATCAAGGGTTCAACAGTAGAGGGAGGTGCTAAGACGTCTCTTTTTTTCGAATTCAAGGCCGTCCACACCTGCTGTGTTTGTTTGTTATGTTTTGTTTAGTCTCGCCGGTTTGCCAGACAGTTATCTGTTAGTTTGTTAGTTATGCTTTCTGTTGCCATTACGTTGTCATGCTGGAAGGAGGCACTTTTTTCAAAATAAAGAAAATGTTTTATTTACAATGGAGCTGTAGACTATTTACAATCATGGTGGCCTTCATAGGCTTACTGCGAACCGAAGGGCGATGTTCCAATCACACTCAGCATTCCGTCAGAGGGGCCTAGAACCGAGTCCTTATGAGCCTCTGACGAATGGCCCTTCCAGTTTCTGGAGCCCTCCCATCTTCCTCCACCTCCTCCAAAGAAATTACCGGCACCCGGCTACCGACCATAGAGCACATATACCAGAAACGCTGTTTACGGAGGTCACGGTCCATCATCAAAGACCTTACCCACCCCAGCCACAGTCTGTTCGCCCTCCTGCCATCTGGGAGATGCTACAGATGCATTCGCACCCGTACGACCAGATTTAGGAACAGCTTCTTTCCCAGGGCTGTCATCCTACTGAACTCCACAAACAAACTCTAAAGCCTGCACATCTGCCAATGCACTTCATTATGGTTATGTTTATGTTAATATACTACAAGCCAAATGTATGTTGAATGTTTAAATGTCTTAATCTAAATGTACACTCTCGGGAGCCGCAAGCCTACATTTTGTTGTACTGCACTTGTGCACTAACAATGACAATAAAAGTTGATTTGATTTGATTTGATTTCCTCCTGCTCCTCCTCGTCCACATGCTCCTCCTCCTACTCGTCTGCCTGCTCTGCTGGACCTTGAGGGTCGGCTGGCATTGGCTGGGTGCATCGAATGGCCAGGTTGTGGAGCATGCAGCAGACAACGATGATGCACGCCACATGCTTCGGCGAGTACTGTAGGGCGCCCCCCGAATGGTCGAGACAACAGAAACGCTGCTTCAGCACACCAATTGTGTGCTCCACAATGTTCCTGGTCGCCTGATGGCTGTTGTAATGCTCTTCTGCCGGGGTGCTGGGCAAACGGAGCGGGGTCATGAGCCATGGGCAGAGAGGATAGCCCTTGTCGCCAAGAAGCCAGCCTCGTGGGTGAGCCGGGGCCTCAAAAAGGTCAGCCACTGAGGTCTGCCGCAGGATGAATGCGTCGTGGCTGCTGCCAGGGAATAGTGCATTGACCGCCATAATCATCTGCCGGTGATCACAGACCAGCTGTACATTGAGGGAGTTGAACCCCTTGCGGTTGCGGAACTCCTCAGGATTCTGTAATGGCGCCCGCAAAGCCACGTGTGTGATATCAATGGCCCCCTGCACCATGGGGAAGTCCACAATAGCCGCGAAGCCCTGCGCGCGCTCCCCCTGCTTCTCCAGGGTCACAGGGAAGGTGATTAATTTGCGCCTCCTTCTATAGAGGGCAGCTGTCACTTGCCGGATGCAGCAATGCAGCGCAAATTGTAAAATATTTGCTATGTCCCCAGTTGCTGCCTGAAACGAGCTGCTGGCGAAAAAGTTGAGGGCAACAGTGACTTTGACGGCCACCAACAGAGAGGTCCTGCACTGTAACCGCGCCCCAAATCTCGGGCTCTTTAGGCGCTAATCGCTGGCGCTACCAACCGAATTTCTCCCCCTATGACTCTATGACTATTACCATCCAGGACAAAGCAGCCTGCTTGATTGGCACCCCATCCACAACCTTAAACATTCACTCCCTCCACCACTGGCACACCGTGGCTGCAGTGTGTACCATCTACAAGATACACTGCAGCAACTCGCCAAGGCTTCTTCGGCAACACCTCCCAAACCCGCGACCTCTACCACCTAGAAGGACAAGGGCAGCAGGCGCATGGGAACACCACCACCTCCAAGTTACCCTCCAAATCACACACCATCCTGACTTAGAAGTATATCGCTGATCCTTCATCATCGCTGGGTCAAAATCCTGGAACTCCCTCCCTAACAGCACTGCGGGAGTACCTTCACCACATGGACTGCAGCGGTTCAAGAAGGCGGCTCACCACCACCTTCTCAAGGGCAACTAGGGATGGGCAATAAATGCTGGCCTTGCCAGCGACGCCCAGATCCCATGAATGAATTTAAAAATAACTTAATTGGCAAATCACTTAATAACGGCTTGCTCAGTCCTGGTCAACCACACTTTTGTTTTGTCACAATGGCTTGGGCTGAATCCAGTTCCTCTGGGTTTTAATTTTAGTTTTTTCCGATTTTAATCCCTTTTTCTCCTGTTTTCTACTGAAGAAGCTGACTCATGCTAGGGTATGATTTCATGGATGCTGGCAACCTTCCAGTACCTCAATCATGTGACCATTTTTCATCTGCGAACCTAGGCAACGACAGTAAACATGCTATTCAAGCATTCGAGGCAACAGAACAGAACAGAAAGAACAGAACAGAAACCCCACAGTGCAGATAGAGGCCATTTCGGCCCATCGAGCCTGCACCGACACATATCCCACCCGATCCCTGTAACCCCTACATCAACACATATCCCACCCTATCCTCGCAACCCCACGTATTTAATCCCCCTAACACTAAGGGTCAATTTATCATAGCCAATCAACCTAACCCGCACATCTTTGGACTGTGGGAGGAAACCGGAGCACCCGGAGGAAACCCACGCAAACACGGGGAGAATGTGCAAACTCCACACAGACAGTCGCCCGAGGCCGGATTCGAACCCGGGTCCCTGTCGCTGTGAGGCAACAGTGCTAACCACTATGCCACCATGCAGTCAGGCTGAATCTGACTCTCACATTGTCCATACAAACCCATGTTCTAGCATCTGCCAATAAATAGCAATCACAATTAGTAAATCTGCTGGATTTCCCCCTTCCATAACACAATGGTGCTGAAACCAATTGTGGTCGCTAAACTGCTGCCACATGCAGCACAGAATGGGCAAGTACCTGAAACTTTCTGGTATGCATGGCTCAGTGACACACCAGGCAGCCTACTGAGCCATTGGGTGAACTGGTCCCTCCGAGTTTACACAGAGAGCTGCCTCAGGGCCAGTTGATGTGTCAAAAGGTAATAAATGAACAGACCAAGTTATTTATGAGACAGAGCCCAGCTACTGACTGTAGCAATCTGAAGAATTCAGAAACCAAATAAACAGTTTGCAATCTGTTTGAGTTCGAAAGGATTTTTATCTGATTGCTGCTGAACTCTGTAACTTTACAAGGTCAGACTCTATCTCCATTGCCATTACAGTCTGAAGAAATGCAGGATAAGAGAGGGCTGGCAGTCAGCTATAGGATGGAATTCAAGCGAGGTGTTTTGAAGGCATTGTAAACCATGAAGAAGGAAGAACATTTAGTTGTTCAGCTCAGAGCCATGAGAAATTTGAATCAATGCTTTAAACTCACTATCAACCATGTATTATTCTTCATAATACATCATCTACTCTTAATGTTTTTACAAATATTATCTTTTATTTTTTTAATTTTTCCAAAATCTGCATTCCAAACACACTCACCTCTTCCTTTGAGCTCCTCACACCACACACTAACAACATTCCCTTCTTACATCCTAGCATTTGCACAACTACCAACTCTTCCACATTCCTTCCTCACCACATTCCAGACATTTGGCTTGATATTCATCACCTACCCATCCTTATTTCATTTTGCTTATTCGCCAGCTCTCAGCACATGCACAATTTGCGCAAGCCCTTCACATCTCCACTTACCTTTTCAACAGTCACTCACGAACTCTTGCCCGCGCTTTCTGCAGAATAACACAGGGAGAGGACCAAGGCCAAGGGAGATGTACTCAATCTCATGGTCTTCACCCAAATGGAACACGAAGCCCTGGAGATTAGTGGCCTGGGCAATGCAATGAGCATCAGGGAAATCGAGGCTGGCATCTTATCTGGGCAGAGTGTCTGCATATTACTTGTAACCCTTTATTCAGCTCAGCATATATTCAGCAAGCTTCACAACTTCAAGCTGCATTCTCAAGTCTATCACCTGCTGATATCCACCCTCTCAGTTAATTCTTGTCCCTTTTCTCTTTCCTCTAGGTCCTTCTCAGCACATCAACCCTGCTGAAGAAGACTCCTAAGAGGAGGACAATCCTCCTGAGGATGCACTCCATACCTCCCAAGCACCAGCACAGACATTGGCACTCCCCGTGGGTTAGATAATGAGTAAGAGGGGCCTGCATGTGGTGAAACATCCAACACGAGTAAGAAGCAGCAGGTACCAGTGGCAGAGACAGCCCGGATAGCTAGACCCTCTTCCAGCTCTGCTGAGCAGGACAGACATGAGGACTTCAGAGACTCAGCGTGGACAAGAAACTGCTTGCCTCACATAAGCAGTTATATCAGGTATTGGACGGCCTGCCAAGGAGTTTCAGCACTATGGCTAAAAGTATGCCGGAGTTCGCTTCCAGCCTGTGTGATGTCATCTCACATGGCATTAGCACGCTGCAGTTTACCCTGGAGACAGTGGCCACCTCTAGGAATGTTGCAGCTGGGCTCTCATAAAGGGAATCAGTGTCAGCAGCCTGCACAGCTTTGATGAAAGCCAAAACGACGGCAATGCAGACTCTCGGCTCAAACCTGTGCTCCTAGGAGAGATTGGTGAAGCAAATGGATAGGAGCTTTCAAGGCGTCGCTCAACTTCTGCAGTCTGCTCTCCCGCAGATCAGTGGAAGTGATGAGTCCCAGCCCCATGGGAGTGGCTGTGGTGTAGCGGGAGCATCCTGTGTTGCTTTCTCTCAGGATGTCAGCTCATCTGCTCCCTCAACGCCCCCTCAAACAATAATACAATGGTGATAGAAAACTAGCTGGGCAACACTGATCCGGCAGCCACAGAAGTGCTGCAGTCTACAGTCAGGCCCTCTTAGGTTTGAGCACCCAGGAATCGCCAGCCATGGTCATTTCAAGGGTCCCCACATGAGCAACAACAGCCTTCCACCAGCTCTGCTGAAGCTAGTATGGGAGCACCTCGTAGAAGTAGTCGACTTAGGAAACCTTCTTTTAAGAAAAGCACCATGGGTTGGCACTTCGGTGAGAAATGAATGGAAGGCAATTATTGTATTGGGAATTCAATTAATTTCCTTTATCACATTTGGCACTTTGATCTGCAGTGCAGTTTGAAAGCTGATTCAGAGTCTGCATTATCAGTATATCATTGACATAGAATCATTGGCTGAATGGCTTGAGTGTTCTTTAGTGAGGGCGAGGGCTCAGTCAGAAACAAAAGTACAATGCTAGTTTAAAGATGTAAAAAAAGGAATAAGAGCAGAGTTCAGTTCACAAATTGTGATATAGATACTCCAAGTGAAGGGAATACAAAAATAACTAAAGTAGTTACAGGAGGAGTGACAAATAAGAAACATGTTAAGTTAAATGATGTGAGAAAGACAGCATCAGGCCAAAACTGTTATCGGGTAAAACTGCAGATGAACAGTGGGAAATTTAGCTTAATACAGGACCAATATATATCCCTAAGGGGAAAGAGCTCTACCAAATAAAACAGCTGCTCCTCGTCCTCCAAATGTTCCTCCATCCGAATGAAACTGGCACCCGTAGCACCTAAGATAAGCAGATAAAGCTTACTGAGGATAAAGAAGGCAAAACATATCAGAATCTGAAATTGGAAACTCTCCTGGCAATCCAAATCGCACACAATCCTAGGTGAGTGCCCCTTTAAATACACTTTCAGCGGCTCTGACAGACCAATCCCACTAGGTTTTACTGGCGAGTTAGGCACTGGGTGAGTCTTCTGCGATTTTGTGTTGAAATGGCATTGGGGTCCTAATTGGGTCATAGGACTCCAATTTACAAGTATTCATGACACCCCCACCTGCCTGTGGATAAAGCGATTTGAATTGAATTGAATTGAATTGAATTGAGTGCCTCAGCCAATTCAGAAAACTGCGTGTTTAAGATGGCGGCAGGCGGGAGTGCAACAGGAACGGAGTTCTTTACTGTGAATGTAACCATTCGCCTGCCTTGTTCCCATAAGGCATGGTGAGTTGAGATGGCCATTGCCTGTCTGTATTTTTCAATAACTTGATTTGGAGTCTCTTAATCACGGTGATGGGGTTCTGTGCATGTCAGATACCCAGCTGACCAGAAAAAAACAGGCCTTTTCCTGGTCATCTCCCAGTGATTTGCATGAAGAACAATTTCCTCTGCCTTGTAAGTTTCAGTAAATATTTAGGCCTAGAAATTCAGTATAGCTACGTTTGGGGCGCTACAGCCGGGCGTTCGCTAAATTTTGCGCCCGGCGCAACTTAGCGCCACCTTTGCCGATATTCAGTTGCATTGCCCCAAGAGGTCGCTGCTGCGCTAAAGCTGGCGATGCACGAGTATCATAAGGCACTAAGCTGGCGAGCCGAGGCGCTAACACTGAGGGCGGGCGCAGCGCAGGTGCGGCGAGTTGCTGATTGAAGGCAGACAGTCAGGCGCCGGTCAGCACTTAAAGGGGGAGGGTGGAATTGTTTGGCTGCCACGCCCTGCACACTGCAGCCCTGAAGGAAGGCCTGACCAGTGCTATCTCAACTGCTCCACGCCCAGGAGAATGGAGAAGGCCAGGGAGAGAGCGCAGCGCTTCGGCGAGGGTGACCTGAGGCTGCTGGTTGGCGCAGCGGAGCGCAGGCGCCATGTCCTCTTCCCTGAGGGTGCCAGGAGGCCGCTGCCCTCCGATTATCGGAAAGCCTGGAGAGAGGTGGCAAACAGGGTGACCTCCAACAACGTGGTTGGCAGGGCTTGATATGCCATCAATGACTCAAAGACAAGGATTCAACTGAAGGCTTTTAATCACTAAGAACATAGCAGCATAGCAGGTCTTCCCACATCGGGTTCGTCTGGTAGTGAGTGACTCATGCAACTCCTGAGACCTTTATATGGCAAAAGACAGGGGCGTAGCCAATACACACAATAGGAACAAAAGGGTGCGGTTCACACAATACAAGCAGGTAAAATACAAGCAGGTCTGATGAAGGCATATTTCATCACAGGGCTCCTGTCCAATGCCGGAAAAAATTCAACGACCTCACTCGGGTTGTCAGGGTGAGTACCCTTTCCAGTATCCTCCTCATCCCTGCATGTGCACCTCAGTTGATGGCCAAAGGGGCCTGAAAGCCCTAATGCCCAGCCCTCATCCAGCAGCTAGGGGACTGTCATGAAAAGCACTTGCACATTCAGGAGTTTATACACTGTCAGGGCTATTCCACCATGGGAGGCTGTGCAGGCAAGATGAGGGCTTCACACTGTCAGGGCTATTCCACCATGGGAGGCTGTGCAGGCAAGATGAGGGCTTCACACTGTCAGGGCTATTACACCATGGGAGGCTGTGCAGGCAAAATGAGGGCTTCACACTGTCGGGGCTATTCCACCATGGGAGGCTGTGCAGGCAAGGTGAGGGCTTCACACTGTACTTAGAGGCCGTCCTTTCTTTTGCAGGGCAAGCTGGCGCATAACCGGAGATAGCAGCGTCAGACCGGGGGAGGCCGTCCTGACCTGAAACAGCTCAGCGACATAGAGTAACGAGTGGAGCGGATCATGGCAGGCCGGCTGATTGGCCCTGTCGCCACTGGAGATGCCGACCCTGTTCTGGGCAGCAATGGTAAAGTCATCACCTTTTTGACCTCTCTCTTTCCACTTGTGCCTCACAGCAGCATCCTTTGCCACTATCGAACCAATGCAGTGCATAGCAGCACTCATGCCTCCCTTGCTGCTGCCCTGTCCTCACTCTAAAGCAACTCTTGTGCCTCCCTGCTTTCAGATGGTGACTCGCCAGGTGAGGAGGTGGCCCCTCAAGCTGCCATTGTCTCGGAGTCAGACATAGAGGAGGAGGAAGAGGAAGCCGGCCCATCAGGGACACCCTCAGCCGAGGCAGCCCATGGCCATGAGGGGGACACGTCTTCCCTGGAGGGGAGCAGAGGGGAAGGGTCGGAGGAGAGTGAAGCTCCGGGGACCAGCGGGCTGCAGCAACGCGGGAGGGGTGGGGAAGCTCGGCGGTCTTCTCCCCAGAGGGAGAGTCTGGCCTCGAGTCCTGCTCCGGTGAGCGCAGAGGAGGTGCGGCTCCTTGTGGAAATGGGTGCCCAGGCTGAGCGCAGGCACACTGAGCTCATGGCTGCAGTGGCAAGGATGCCTGACTCCATAGAGTCACTGGCAAGGAGTGTTCAGGAATTCGGGGCAGCACAGGCCAGGCGTCTGCAAGAATTCAGTGCAGCACGGGCCAGGATTCTGCAGGACTTCACGGCAGCACAGGTGGCCTCCAGCCAAGTGCTCAGTCGTGCCGTGCATTCACTGGCTGGTGTCATCCAGACACAAACCAGGGCCACACGGGCACTAACTGCTGCCACCCTCGCTGGATCGGCCAGGCATCACCGGGACACTCGCCGCGCCGCAGCAGCCCAGCAGTCTGTGCTTCAGCAGATTGCTGCGCATGCTGCAGTGCTAGCCTGTGCGAGTGCCAGTGAATCAGCCGACCAAGGAGTGCCTGTGCTCTGTCAGGTTGGCAGCATTCCTGCAGCCAACACTGTCACTCCTCCACTGCAGCTGCCACCACCCGTCGGACAGACTGCTGCCGCCCAAGCAGAGTTGGAGCAGTCAGCAGCCAGCCCCTCCAGGCCCAGAGCTGGTCCAGGCCGACCCCCAAGGGCATCTGCCGTCTCACCAACTGACCCTCAGCAGCCTTCCCCCAGCCTTGCTGCAGCCACTGGGGTCCCATTGAGGAGGAGCTGCAGGGCGGGTAGAGGCCAGTCACGGACGCGAGACGGATCACCCTCGCAGGGGAAAAAGTAGGTGTGGCCATATGTGTTGTTTTTTATATAAAGGCCGAGACTGGTGTATTTGTTTTTTATATACGGGCCGAGACTGGTGTATATGTTTTTAATATAAAGGCCGAGACTGGTGTATATGTTTTTTATATACAGGCCGAGACTGCTGTTTTTGTTTTTTATATACAGGCCGAGACTGGTGTATATGTTTTTAATATAAAGGCCGAGATTGGTGTGTTTTTTTGGGGGGGTGTCTCAGAATTAGTTTGTTATGCGGGAAGGGCACAGAGTTATCAGAGTGAAAAATTTTCTTTAATCGCACTATCCATGTTGGCTTTTGGAAGTATTTGTTGCCTTGATCGGCTGAGGGCTTGCAGAGCGGCTACATTCATCTTCTTTCATTGGCACAAGCCATTCCCTGAGAGGGGTCCTAGAACCGAGTTGCAATAAGCCGCCGACGGACGGCCCTTGCACTTTGTGCCTCCCTCCCATCCTGGTGCTCCTCCTCCTGCTCCTCCTCCTCCTCCTCTGGTGGTCCTCCAATGTCTACTGGCAGTGGCTGAGTTCTGCGGATAGCCAGGTTGTGCAGCATGCAGCACACGACAACGAAATGGGAGACTCGTTCAGGCGAGTACTGTAGGGCTCCCCCGGAATGATCCAAACAGCGGAACCATTGCTTGAGCACATCAATTGTGTGCTCAATGATGTTCCTGGTTGCTTGATGGCTCTCATTGTATTGCTCTTCAGCAGGGGTGCTGGTCGCACGGAGCGGGGTCATCAGCCAAGTGCACAAAGGATAGCCTTTGTCCCCGAGAAGCCATCCTCGTGAGGGAGGCTGGGCCTTGAACATGTCTGCCACAGAAGTCTGGCACAGGATAAAGGCATCGTGGCTGCTGCCTGGAAAGCGGGCATTGACAGCTAGTATGAGCTGCCTGTGGTCACACACCAACTGTACATTGAGCGAATGGTAGCCCTTCCGGTTGCGGTAATCCTCGACATTCTCCAGAGGTGCCCGCAAAGCCACATGCATGCAGTCAATGGCACCCTGCACCATGGGGAAGCCCGCTAATGCTGCAAATCCCATTGCACGCTCTTTCTGCTTGCCCATGGTTACGGGGAAGGAGATGAACTGACGTCTCCTTCTGAAAAGGGCATTGGTCACCTGGCGGATGCAGCAATGTACCGCGAACTGGGAGATGTTGGAAATGTCCCCAGTAGTGGATTGGAAGGAGCCGGTGGCGTAGAAGTTGAGAGCCACCGTCACCTTCACTGCCACCGACAGAGACGTCCTGCTCCTCAGCTGTGGCTGCAGATCTCCGCGAAGCAGGTGGCAGATCTCTGTGACCACCTCCCTTCTGAATCGCAGCCTCCGAACACACTGCTCCTCAGACATGTTCAGATATGAGAACTGCTGGCGGTATACCCTGGGTGGGTAAGGCCTCCTGTGCCGATGCCTGTTGGCCCTTCTCCATCTGGCCATGACTGGCACTCTCTCACGGCGTCTCTGAGCCCTTTGAATGCAATGCAGTAAGCGAACATTTGTACCCATTGCAGCCCCCATTAGATGTATCGAATCAATGCTATGGCACTGAAAGTTAAATCCAAGTGCAAAGCTCTGGCCTGAAGCCACAAGTACCTGAGCGAGTGTTGAGTCAAACCAGAAAGCTCTCTCCCTTTGTCTCTCTCCAAATATCCGTCTCTCACAAAGAAGGAGTGGAGCAAAATGGCTGACATTTATACTGCAGGACGAGTCCCCTTTAATTAGTGCCCCCCGCGCCCCGCAGCGACTGGGAAACGTTCCCCTTTACCAGTCACTGGGGGCGCCAGACGCACAATAGGCTGGCGCCACTGAATTTCCGGTTCGGGGCGCACAAAGGGCGTTGCACCATGAAATGACATCAGGATCTGCACGCGCAGCTGAGCGCACGCAAAGGTTTTGCGCCGGCGCTAAATCTTAACTGAATTTCGCGAGAGGCGCAGATCGCGCCACGCCCGGGCGCTAGCCGCTTCGCGCCCCACTTCTCGCCCTCTTAAGACGCTAGCGGCTGGCGCTAACAACTGAATTTCTAGGCCTTAGTGTTTAATAGGATTACTGTATCGATGTCTCATAAATATGTACTCAGCATGGTGGAACATTCCCTCCAGGACTCTTTTTGTGTCTTCTTGAGTAGGGAAGGGTTTTAAATATTTAATTGCTGAAACCTCATAAGCTGTATTTAAACAAGATTGTCCTGTTCGCTCAGATCAGACGGGTCAGAGTTGAATGCAGTCCTACGTTGTTTACAAATGTACTTCCTGCTCCTGAGTCGATCAGGCTGATTATACCCTGATACCTGGATGTTGTTTCCAAAGAGCAGAATGGAAGGAATTTTGATTCAGTGTTTCACTGATGATGTTGGCTGGGCCGGCAGAGTGGGGATACCATCTCTCCCACATTCAGTGAGAGTCTCACTCGCTGACTGCAGTCTTCCACTTCAGCATTGTGATCTCATGTCTTTGCTCTGCCACTAATTCCTGACATTTCTCTTGTTGCACACCTGCATTTGTGTTCTCTATTTTAATATCAACAGAATGTAATAATGGTGGAGATATCACAGCATTCACAGTGCCAGTGAAGAGCTTCTATTAACACAATATTTGCACTATAAATGCACAGATAGACCTGCCTCCAAAATGTTCTCTTGTTTCCTCTGGCTCTGCAACCAGAAAGCAGGTTAGCACTAGTTATAAATGCAGTTACATGGGCTTTGATGAGTGAAGAAGAGATAAAACAGAACTGTTTTTGCGTGAGGTGATGCATCAAGTATGTGCCTGACTCACATCTGAAAACCTAACGTGTTTGGTCAATGTTGACATCGCTGCCATTGAATAGCAGCCAAGTGGAGGAAGGAATAACTAAAGGTTAAGCTGTAATGTATGTACCTTTAAGAGAGGAACTATCTTTTACAGCCCCTGTATACTGCAGTACCAGTAGTGACCACACCTGTATATAACACCGTGTAGTAATTTGTACAGTTAGTTCCAGCATACCCTCTGTTCAGTAAACACCTGTTATTACTGTTCTCCTGCAGTCCGTGTGTTATTTATACGCGGACACTACAGTGGCGGCGAGCAGGTTCGAACTCACCTGCAATACTGCATCACCTCACGGGGATCCATCCCTGAAAAGAAGCTTCTTGGAGGTCGAAGCCAGGGCAACGGGCGTCGAACGCGGGCAACCGCCCAGTGATCCATCGGAGTTCAGAGAATCACAGGGGAGGCTGTGGAGAGCTGGGCTTGGTTCTCCAGTCAAGGTGGTCCAGCAAATCGGGCTGGTAGCAGGTAGTGCGCTGACCCTTCCCGGACTACGGCGGGCTAGAGCTCGATCGAGCGGCTCTGCAAGGGGGCCGAGCAGCGTCGTCGGGAAGAAAAAGAGAGAGAGGGTGGAGCGCACAGGGTGTGGCCGGTGCTCAAGAGCCGGGCAGCGTTAAAGAAAATAAAAAAGGGGGAAGGAAAAGAGACGCGCAGTGGACAGCGTCGAAGAAGAATAAAACGAAGAAAATTAATTAACAAAAGAGAGACGCACAGAAAGCCGCGGGGCGCCGCCATTACTAGTTAGAATGCTAGGAGCAGCATTGGCAGCAGGGGAAGAAGGAAAAGTGCGGGAGGCGCCATTTTAATCCATTGGGGAAAAAGGAAAAGCGCGGGAGGTGCCATTTTAAACCACCCAAGATGCCGAAGAGTGGCAGCATCACTGCTTTCGACAACGAAATAGAAGACTGGACCACGTATGTGGAAAGAATTGAAGTGTACTGCAAGGCAAACGAGAACGTACGGCCTATTGCGGAATTTAATTACCCCAGCTAAACCAATGGAGAAAAGCTTTGAAGAGATTGTCAATATCTTACAGGAACATCTAAACCCTACACCGCTGCTGATAGCAGAAAGATTCAAGTTCCATAAAAGAAACCAGCACAAAGACGAAAGTAATGCTGCCTATCTTACGGAACTACGCAAGTTATCGAAACACTGCCAGTTCGGAGCAGGACTGGCAGATACCTTAAGGGATAAGTTTGTCTGCGGGCTCCAGAGTGAAGGAACCCAGAAATGACTACTTTCGGAAAAGGACCTTATGCTAGAAAAGGCTTTCAGCGTTGCAGTATCCTACAAAGCAGCAGCACGGGGAGCTGCGGAAATACAACAGAAACCGCAAGAATATAGCACCAATGAAATGGCATATGGAGCAGAAAAGTGCTATTGCTGCGGCAGAACAACCCATGACCAGAAGGATTGCTGGTTTAAGGACAAAGTATGCAGGCAATGTGGAAAAGTGGGACACATAGCAGGTCGGGAAAGAAAACCAACACTAAAAGAACTACTAAGGAAAAGTACAAGAAAGTACAAAAGATCACCGACAGTAGTTCAGAAGATCAGAAGAGTGATAATGACTCTGGGAGCAGGAGACTAAGTTGTCTAAAGTTACACAACGTGATCGCAAAGGAGGATCACCGAACCATTTGGGTCACCCTCATGATAGCAGGGTCCCAAGTAAAGATGGAATTGGATACAGGATCAGCCCTAACAGTCATGAATCGATGAGACTACGAGCGGCTATTCTCACACATACCCTTGAAGGACACGTCCATTGTCTTGAAGACATATACAGGGCAAAAAGTCTACCCCAGAGGAAAAATAAGGGTGCCAGTTAAATGCAACGGCAAGGAAACACAGAAACTGTATCTATATATATTACAAGATGGAGGACCACCATTATTGGGACGTGAATGTATCCGAAAAATACAATTGGATTGGCATTCCATTCAGGCGCTAACTGTGGCTGACAAAAAGTATGACGACGTCACACCTGGACGACTGTCAAAAATTCTAACTGACGCGAAAGAGGTGTTCCAGCAAGGACTTGGGACTCTAAAAGGCATAACGGCAATGATAAAAATTGAAGATAACGCAAACCCAAAATTTTTTAAGGTCAGACCGGTACCGTATGCGATCCGCCCAGCCATCGAAGCAGAGCTGGAGAGTCTGGAGCATTCGGGTGTGCTGTCCAAGGTGGACTGGAGCGAGTGGGCCACACCCATCGTTCCTGTAATGAAGAAATCATTGAGCAGCACACCTGGGGAGCCGAAGAAGGTTCGCATCTGTGGGGACTTTAAGGTAACTGTGAACCCAGTCCGTCACACAGTACAATATCCACTTCCGCAGCTAGAAGATATTTTCGCCTCGCTATCTGGAGGGAAACGCTTTACAAAGATTGATCTGGCCCAAGCGTATCTACAAATGGAGGTTGAAGAAGCATCTAGAAAATACCTCACGATAAACACTCACAAAGGTCTTTACCAGTACAACCGACTGGTATTCGGGGTAGCATCAGCTCCGGTTATTTGGCAGAGGGCGATGGAACAAGTCCTGCAAGGGATCCCGGGGACCCAGTGTTATTTGGACGACATCCTGGTTACGGGCGAAAATGACAGTGAACACCTTGCCAACCTGGAGCAGGTGCTCACTAGATTACAAGAATATGGGCTACGAGCCAACCACCCCAAATGGGAGTTTTTCAGGAAACAAATCTCGTATTGTGGCCACGTGATTGATGAAGAGGGGTTACATAAGTCCCCAGACAAGATTGAGGCAGTAGTCAAGGCTCCAGCACCGGAAAATGTGTCGCAACTGAGGTCGTTCCTCGGGTTGGTGAACTATTACCATAAGTTCTTGCCAAATTTGTCTACAATTCTGCACCCACTGAACGCCCTGCTGCAAAATGGAGTAGCATGGAAATGGAGTGATGAGTGTAAGCGTGCCTTTCAGAAATGTAAATGCCTAATCACTTCAAAAGAAGTATTGGCCCACTACAATCCAACACTACCGATTCGGTTGGCATGTGATGCGTCTCCCTACGGCATTGGAGCGGTGCTGTTGCACAAATTCCTTGACGGTTCAGAGAGGCCAATAGCCTTTGCGTCACGCTCGTTAACCTCAGCCGAGCGTAACTACGCCCAGATTGACAGGGAGGCCCTCAGCCTGGTGTGGGTGGTGAAGAAGATCAATCACTATCTGCACGGGCAGAAATTCACCTTGCTGACTGATCACCAGCCTCTTGTCTCCATTTTTAACCCAAAGAAGGGCGTTCCGGTGATGACGGCGCAACGGCTGCAAAGATGGTCCCTTTTTCTAGGGGCACATCAATACGAAATAGAGTATAAGGGCACGAAACAGCATGGAAACGCTGATGGGCTGTCGCGCCTGCTGCTGCCTATGGTGGAGGAAGCACCTGCATTGGACCCTGTTGAGATATTCCATTCGACCATAGTCGAATGTCTACCTGTTTCAAACTCAAGTATAGAGAAGGAAACCCGAAATGACCCGACACTCTCTCTGGTCTATGATTTGACGGTGAAGGGATGGCCAGCACATGGCGACTCACTGTTGCCAGCATTCTCACCAAGGAGAGAACAGCTGTCAGTGTGCCGGGGGACCTTGATGTGTGGATCCCGAGTGGTAATTCCACCCAAGTTGAGAGATAGAGTACTCAATGAGCTTCATGAGGGTCATTGGGAGGGGTAAAAATGAAGAGCCTAGCCAGGGCGTTTGTGTGGTGGCCGGGAATCGATAAAGAATTCGAGGAAATGACCAAGAGCTGCACAGGATGCCAGAAAGTCCAAAACGCTCCACCACAGGCCCCGCTACACCCATGGGAGTGGCCCTCATCTCCATGGCAACGGGTACACATTGATTTTGCTGGTCCATTTATGGACTCAATGTTTTTAATCGCCGTGGATGCACATTCGAAATGGCCAAAGGTCATCAAAATGTCCTCCACCACCACGGAGAAAACTATTGCAGTCCTACGGACCATCTTCGCCAGGAATGGCTTGCCAGAACAGTTTTGTTCCGACAATGGACCACAGTCTGTGTCCGAGGATTTCCGGAGGTTTTTGAGGAATAATGGTGTAAAGCATTACACATCCGCCCCATATCATCCAGCCACAAATGGATTGGCTGAGAGGTTTGTTCAAACCTTTAAAAAAGCAATAAAGGCAATGTATAACGACAACATACCACTGCAACACAAGGTGGATAATTTCTTGTTTGCTTACCGGAATGCGACACATGCAGTCACCAACCAGGCTCCAGCCATGATGTCGCCTGGATTTGCTCAAACCAAACATAAGATGAGATGTTGAGAATAAGCAATTCCAGCACATCAATGAGAAGCCAACCAAGAGTTTCAAGATAGGGCAACCAGTCTTGGCCCGCAACTACCGAACAGAAAAATGGCAGCCAGGAATGATATGCACACGGCAGGGACCACTAATGTACACAGTAGACGTTGGAGAGAGCATCATGAGACGCCATGCTGACCAGATTCTAGAGTCACAGGAACAAGTCAAACCAATGCCATGATCATACGCACCTGGTGATGAACCCAATGTGCAGATTGCGTCTACCTCAGAATCAGTGGTATTGGAAGCTGACGAACCAACCAATGACAATGAGCCAGAATCGACTCCGCCGCAAGAACAGGATACTCGAGAAAGGCGCTATCCAGACAGGATCAGGAAGCCTCCTCAAAGACTGAATTTATAAATGATTACTTTCAGCTGATGTATATAGTACAAAGAAAATTGTAATTGTTGAGTCTGTGTTTACAAGTGCAGTTATACCGAATAACAGGACACAGACTACAGAAGTAAGTAAACAGGTCTTTAGTGATTGAGGGTCAGGGCTGAACTGAGGTACACTTTGCTCCGCAGGGTTTATATACCGGTGTGGTCACCACCGGTACTACAATGTACAGGAGCCATCAAAAAGTAGTCCATCACCTTAAGGTATCCTCTTAAGGTAGTACAGGTTACATACACTACAATTCCTCCCCTTTTAGCTTAACAGTGGACACCCCAAATTAATACACTACATGGATAATATATATACAATTTACACACAAGAACTGTTCAAAGATTCAGTCTCTGAGGAGGCCTCCTGATCCGGCCCGGATAACGCCTTTCAGGGATCTCTGGTTCCCGTTGCTGGGGTGACTCATCCACTTGATCTCCAATGGATTTAACATCATCCAATACGTTTGAGTCTGAGGTAGATGCTACAGGCTCAATAAGTTCTTCAACTGGTGTCTCTGCCGTAGACATGGGGTCGACCCTTGTTCTCGATTCCACAAGTTGGTCAGCATGACGTCGTATTACGTTCTCTCCAACGTCTACCATGTACATCAAGGGTCCTTGTCGTGCATGAATTGTCCCAGGTTGCCATTTATCATCCCTATAGTCCCTGGCCAACACTGGTTGTCCTATTTCGAAACTCCGAGTGGCCTTGTTATTTACATGCTGGAATTGCTTGTTTTCGACTTCCCGTCGCACATTGGGTTTTAACAAATCCAACCGGGACCGCAACCTTCTGTTATAGAACATTATGGCAGGGCTTTGATTTGTCACTGCATGCGTGGCGTTTCGATACGCCATTAGGAAATTGTCCACCTTGTGTTATAGTGGAATATGATCTTCACTCATGGCCTTTATCGCCTTTTTGAACGTTTGCACAAATCTCTCAGCCAACCCATTTGTAGCCGGATGATATGGGGCAGATGTATAGTGTTTCACCCCATTCTTTTTCATGAATTTCTGGAATTCTTCTGACACAAACTGTGGTCCGTTGTCTGACCATATTTGCTCCGGCAATCCATTCCTTGCAAATATGGTTCTTAGAACTGCAATCGTCTTCTCAGAGGTAGTGGTCGACATCTTGATCACTTCTGGCCATTTAGAATGTGCGTCTACTGCTATCAAAAACATGGAATCCATGAATGGACCTGCAAAGTCGATATGCACACGTTGCCATGGGGCTGAAGGCCATTCCCACGGATGCAGCGGTGCAATTGGAGGTGCGTTCTGAACTTTTTGGCACCCTGAGCAGCTTTTAGTCAGATCCTCTATTTGTTTGTCGATACCTGGCCACCACACATAAGCCCTAGCAAGGCTTTTCATCTTGACTCCCCCCAGATGACCTTCGTGCAATTCTTTTAGAACTCTCTCCCTTAATTTAGGAGGAATAATCACCCTTGTTCGATACATCAATGTTCCTTGACATACGGACAGCTGTTCTCGTCTGGCTGAGAATGCTGGTAACAGTGGTTCGCCATGTGCTGGCCATCCCTTCACTGTCAAGTTGTAGACCCGAGACAGTGTCGGGTCATTTCGGGTCTCTCTCTCAATACCTGCATTGGTGACTGGTAAGCATTCGATGATGGTTGAGTGAAATATCTCGACAGGGTCAACTGCCGGTGCCTCTTCCGCTGTAGGTAGTGGCAGGCGCGACAGCCCATCAGCATTACCATGTTGCTTTGTACCTTTGAATTCAATATCATATTGATGTGCCCCTAGAAAAAGGGACCATCTCTGAAGCCTCTGCGCCGTCATTACCGGAACACCCTTCTTAGGGTTGAAAATGGAAACCAATGGCTGGTGATCTGTCAGCAGCGTAAACTTTTGGCCTTGCAGGTAATGGTTAAATTTCTGAACTCCCCACACGAGGCTGAGAGCCTCCCTATCTATCTGAGCATAGTTGCGCTCAGCGGAGGTCAATGATCTGGATGCGAAAGCGACTGGCCTTTCCGAGCCATCTGCAAACTTATGTGAGAGCACTGCCCCGATACCATATGGGGGAAGCATCACAAGCTAAGCGAATAGGCAGCGTTGGGTTAAAGTGAGCCAACACTTCCTTAGAGGTGATCAGTGCCTTGCTCTTTTGAAAAGCCTGCTTACAATCATCGCTCCACTTCCATGGTATTCCCATTTGCAAAAGAGTGTTCAGCGGGTGTAACACCGTGGATAAATTTGGAAGAAACTTGTGGTAATAGTTAACCAACCCAAGGAACGACCTCAACTGGGATACATTTTCCGGTGCTGGAGCTTTGACAACAGCTTCGATTTTGTCAGGTGACCTATGGAGCCCCTCCTGGTCAATGACGTGGCCGCAGTACGAGATTCGCTTTTGAAAGAACTCGCATTTCTGGCGATTAGCTCTTAGCCCATATTCTTTCAATCTGATGAGCACCTGCTCCAAATTCGCGAGGTGATCCTTATCGTTATCTCCTGTAATCAGGATGTCATCCAGGTAGCATTGTGTGCCTGGGATTCCCTGCAATACCTGCTCCATGGCCCTTTGCCAAATCGCTGGAGCCGATGCCACTCCAAAAACCAGCCTATTATACCGATATAAGCCCTTATGTGTGTTGATCGTGAGATACTGACGTGACGCTTCATCAACTTCCATCTGTAGGTATGCCTGCGCCAGGTCTATCTTGGCGAAGTGTTTCCCGCCAGACAGCGAAGCGAAGATATCTTCAATCCGCGGAAGCGGATATTGCACCGTGTGAAGAACTGGATTAACAGTGATCTTGAAATTGCCACGGATGCGAACCTTCCCAGGTTCCCCCGGCTTGTTGCTCAGCGAACGCTTCATGACAGGAACAATGGGTGTAGCCCATTCGCTCCAGTCCACCTTGGACAGTACCCCTGAACGTTCTAGCCCTTCCAGCTCTGCTTCCACAGCAGGTCGTATCGCATAAGGTACCGGTCTGGCTTTGAAAAATTTTGGGTTTGCATGTTCTTCAACCTTGATGGTTGCCGTAATTCCTTTCAGTGTTCCAAGTCCCTGTTGGAACACTTCCTTAGCATCGTCTAAGATTTTGGACAGTCGTTTAGGTTTGACGTCGTCCTCCTTACAGGCATCCGCAGTCAGTGCTTGTATGGAATGCCTGTTCACATTTATTCTCCGGATCCATTCCCGTCCCAGTAGTGGCGGACCTCCATCAGGTAACACATACAAGTCCATTTTCTGACTTCCTTTACCATTGTAGCCCACATTTACTTTTATCTTTCCTTTGGGGTATACTATTTGCCCCGTGTATGTTTTCAATACAATCTCCATATCCCTCAGGGGAATGTGCGAGAATAACCTTTTGTAATCTTGCTTATTCATGACCGTTAATGCCGACCCTGTGCCCAATTCCATCTTCACTTGGACTCCTGCTATCCGGAACATGACCCAGATAGTTTGGTGGTCTGCTGTGTTACCCACATTATGTATTTTCAGACAACCCAGTTCCTTACTGCTGGAGTCTTAATCCGTCTTCTGTTCATCCGAACTGTTCTCTGTCACCTTGTGTATTTTTTTGTACTTCTGCGGTGACTTTTTGCTGCTGGTCTTTTTTCCTGACCGGCATACTCTCGCTATGTGACCAAATTTGCCACATTGCCTGCATTCTTTGTCTTTGAACCAGCACTGGTTCTGGTCATGCGTTGTCCTTCCGCAACGATAGCACTTTACTGCGCCCAATGCCATTTCATTGGTGCTGAATTCCAGTGGCCTTTGCTGTATCTCTGCAGCGCCCCGTGCTGCTGCCTCATGGGATGCTGCGATGCTGAAAGCTTTGTCCAGCGTAAGATCCTTTTCCTCTAGCAGTCGCTTCTGGGTTCCTTCCCTTAGGAGCCCACACACAAACTTATCTCGCAGTGCGTCTGCTAGTCCTGTTCCGAACTGGCAGTACTTTGATAACTTGCGCAGTTCTGTTAGGAATTCAGCGTTGCTTTCTTCTTTAAGTTGAATTCTTTTGTAGAATTTAAATCGTTCCGCTATCAGCAGCGGTGTGGGGTTTAAATGCTCTTGCAGGATAGTAGCAATATCCGCGAAACTCTTCCCTACCGGTTTGTCTGGGGTTACCAGGTTCTTTAATAACCCGTACGTCTTCGCACCCATCGAGTTTAATAGGGTTTGTGCTTTCTTATCATCCGGTACATCATTCGTTGTACAGTAAACTTCGATGCGTTCCACATAAGTGGCCCAATCTTCCACATCGTTATCAAAAGCAGTGATGTTACCCGTTTTTGGCATCCTTGCTGAGTTTCTCCTTTCCCTTCGGATATTATTTAATATGATGACTTTATTTATTTATTTATTTTATTTAAGGTGGCGGCTTTTCCCGCGCTTGGCGGCTTTTCCCGCGCTTGTCTTCTTCCCCCGCCAACTCAAGATGGCGATTCCCGCGCTGTTGCTGTCCACGCCTCCCAACGATCCTTCCTGCCTTTATTCCCCACTGCTTCCGCGGTCCTTGTGGCAATAAAACGCTTTTCTGGCTGCTGCGCGTCTCTGCCCCGATTGCAGTCCGGCCCCTGACACCGGCTGCGGTCGTGTTCTCCGCCCTTTTCTTCGTTTTCCCTCCCCTTCTCCCACTGACAACTCGGCCAACTTCCTCCCCGTGCCGCTCGATCGGGCTTACCCGCCACTGTCGTAGAAGGGATGATCACTGCCTGTTGCTGATGTTGGACTTCGTGGCCAGAAAACCAACCCGGGTTCCCGATGGCCTCCCGTGCGATGCAGTGCTCAGCAGGATGTTGAGGGCGGATGCCCTTTTTCGATGCCCGTTCCTGAGGACGAAGCTTCCTTGGATGCAAAACTGCCGCGAGGTATGATCAGACTCGTCGCCACTGTTGAGTCTGTGTTTACAAGTGCAGTTATACTGAATAACAGGACACAGACTACAGAAGTAAGTAAACAGGTCTTTAGTGATTGAGGGTCAGGGCGGAACTGAGGTACACTTTGCTCCGCAGGGTTTATGTACCGGTGTGGTCACCACCGGTACTACAATGTACAGGAGCCATCAAAAAGTAGTCCATCACCTTAAGGTATCCTCTTAAGGTAGTGCAGGTTACATACACTACAGTAATTGTAATTAGTTATTATTGAATTGTTAAATGAATGTTATGTACTGTTTATCTAAAAGGGGAGGAATTGTAATGTATGTACCTTTAAGAGAGGAACTATCTTTTACAGCCCCTGTATACTGCAGTACCAGTAGTGACCACACCTGTATATAACACCGTGTAGTAATTTGTACAGTTAGTTCCAGCATACCCTCCGTTCAGTAAACACCTGTTATTACCGTTCTCCTGCAGTCCGTGTGTTATTTATACGCGGACACTACATAAGCGACATCCATGTTGCAAAGCTATGGGGAAAGTGAATATGGTGTCAGGGTGTAAAGCTAGGAGAGTTAAATATAAAACTAGAAATATAATACTTGCCTTATACTAGACCTTTGTATGGCCAAATCTAGAATACTGTGCCCAGTTTTGGTCCCCTCACATAGTTGGGGCTATCGATATTCTTTAGAAGGTTCAGAGGAGAGCCATCAGAATGATATGTAGTCTTAGGGCTCTTTGGTATCAGGATAGGCTGGGACTTTTTTCATTGGAGAAGTGTAGATTTTATGGTGATATGATTGAGGTCTTTTAAATGACGAAGGAAATAGATTCAGTTCAACTGGATAGGCTATTTGAGCTAGATAGCGAAGGGAAGGGGCTTCAGAATAAAATAGGAAAGCATTGGTTTAAATTAGATGACAGGAAGTTTCTCTTTTCACAGAGAGTCATTGACCTCTTGAATACATTGGCAACATGTGTGGTATGGAGTTGTGTCAGGTCCTCAAAAGGTAGCGGGACAGGATCCTGACAGTGGGCGAAATCTCAATTTATAGAGAGTAGATGGGTTAGCTATATTTAGTGCTATCAATTACTGCTGTCTCCTGGAGCTCGCTTGATTACCTTTGGGGATCATAGAGGAAGATCCCAGAATTATTTTGCTAATTTGGCCTAAGTTTTTTTCTCAGTTTCTTTGCCTCTCCCAGGAGATCTGTGATTGGAAGGGAGGGTTGTGTAGATGGTACATATAGGCTACAACATGATGAGACAGGCTTGATGGACCAGTTGGTCTTTTACTCCTGTGCAACACCTTGGAACATTTTACTACGTTAAAGGCGCTATATAAATACAAGTTGTTGTTGTTGTTTGTTTATAGCCAAAGCCCACTCACCTGCACCTCCCAGTAAGAAGCTGATAGAAACATAGAAACATAGAAGATAGGAGCAGGAGTAGGCCATTCGGCCCCTCGCGCCTGTTCCACCATTTAATGAGATCATGGCTGATCATCCAAATTCAGTACCCTGTCCCTGCTTTCTCCCAATATCCCTTGATCCCTTTAGCCTTAAGAAATATATCTTAACTCCTTCTTGAATATATTTAATGAATTGGCCTCAACTGCCTTCTGTGGTAGAGAATTCCACAGGTTCACCACTATCTGGGTGAAGAAATTCCTCCTCATCTCAGTCCCAAATGGCTTACCCCTTATCCTTAGACGGTGACCCCTGGTCCAGGACTCCCCTGCCATCGGGAACATCCTTCTTGCATCTAGTCTGTCTAGTCCTGTTAGAATATTATAAGTTTCAATGAGATCCCCTCTCATTCTTCTAAACTCCAGCGAATACAAGCCCAATCGGCCCAATCTCTCTTCATACGTCATTCCTGCCATCCCAGGTATTGGTCTGGTGAATCTTCGCTGCACTCCCTCCATGGCAAGAACATCCTTCCTCAGATAAGGCGATCAAAGCTGCACACAATACTCAAGGTGTGGTCTCACCAAGGCCCTGTACAACTGTAGCAAGACATCCTTGTTCCTGTACTCAAATCCTCTCGCTACAAGAAACATAGAAGATAGGAGCAACAGTAGGCCATTCGGCCCTTCGAGCCTGCTCCACCATTCAATGCGATCATGGCTGATCATCCAATTTCAGTACCCGGTCCCTGCCTTCTCCCCATACCCCTGGATCCCTTTAGCCTTAAGAAATATATCAAAAACCTTCTTGAATATATTTACTGAATTGGCTTCTTCTGCCTTCTGTGGTAGAGAATTCCACAGGTTCACCACTCTCTGGGTGAAGAAATTCCTCCTCATTTCTGTCCTAAATGGCCTACCCCTTATCCTTAGACTGTGACCCCTGGTTCTGGACTCCCCGACCATCGGGAACAACATTCCTGCATCTAGTCTGTCCAGTCCTGTCAGATTATATAAGTTTCAATGAGATCCCCTCTCATTCTTCTAAGTTCCAACGAGTACAAGCCCAATCGACCCAATCTCTCCTCATACGTCATTCCTGCCATCCCAGGTAACAGCCTGGTGAATCTTCGCTGAACTCCTTCCATGGCAAGAACATCCTTCCTCAGATAAGGCGACCAAAACTGCACACAATACTCAAGATGTGGTCTCACCAAGGCCCTGTACAACTGCAGCAAGACATCCTTGTTCCTGTACTCAAACCCTCTCGCTACGAAGGCCAACATACCATTTGCCTTCTTAACCGCCTGCTGCACCTGCATGCGTACATTCAACGACTGGTGCACGAGGACACCCAGGTCTCGTTGCACTTCTCCTTCTCCCAATCTATTGCCATTCAGATAATAATCTGTCTTCCTGTTTTTGCCACCAAAGTGGATAACCTCACATTTAGCCACATTATATTGCATCTGCCGTGCTTTTGCCCAATCACCCAACCTGTCCAAATCATCCTGGAGTTTCTCGGCATCCTCCTCACAGCACACACGCCCACCCAGCTTTGTGTCGTCTGCAAATTTGGAGATATTACAGCTCGTTCCCTTGTCCAGATCATTAATATATATTGTGAATAGCTGGGGTCCAAGGACCGATCCCTGCGGTACCCCACCAGTCACTGCCTGCCACTCGGAAAAAGACCCGTTTATTCCAACTCTTTGCTTTCTGTCTGCCAACCAGTTCTCTATCCATTCAATACCTTGCCTCCAGTCCCATGTGCCTTAACTTTACACACTAATCTCTTATGCGGGACCTTATCAAAAGCCTTCTGAAAGTCCAAATACACCACATCCACTGGTTCTCCCTAATCTATTTTACCAGTTACATCCTCAAAAAATTCCAGTAGATTAGTCAAGCACGATTTACCTTTTGTAAATCCATGTTGACTTTGTCCGATCCCATCACTGTTTTCCAAGTGCTCTGCTAATACATCTTTTATAATGGACTCGAGCATTTTCCCCACCACCAATGTCAGGCTTACCGGTCTGTAATTCCCCGTTTTCTCTCTACCACCTTTTTTGAATAGTGGGGTAACATTAGCTACCCTCCAATCCATGGGTACTGTTCCAGATTCCAACGAATGTTGGAAGATGATCAGCAATGCATCTACTATTTCTAGGGCCACTTCCTTAAGTACCCTAGGATGTAGATTATCAAGCCCTGGGGATTTATCCGCCTTCAATCCCATCAATTTCCCTAACACCATTTCCTTACAAATACTGATTTCTTTCAGTTCCTCCCTTTCATCAGACCCTATGTTCCCCGACATCTCTGGGAGGTTATTTGTGTCCTCCTTTGTGAAGACAGAACCAAAATATGTATTTAATTGGTCTGCCATTTCTTTGTTCCCCATTATAAATTCCCCTGATTCTGACTGCAAGGGACCCACGCTTGACTTCACCAATCTTTTTCTCTTCACATATCTATAATAGCTTTTACAGCCAGTTTTTATGTTCCCAGCAAGCTTACTCTCATATTCAATTTTCCCCTTCTTAATTAATCCCTTTGTCCTCCTTTGTTGAATCCTAAACTGTTCCCAATCCTCAGGTTTACTGCTTTTTCTGGCCAATTTATATGTCCTTTCCTTGGATCTTATGCTATCCCTAATTTCCCTTGTTAGCCACAGTTGAGTCACCTTTTTTGTTTTATTTTTATGCCAAACTGGAATGAACAAATTCTGTAGTTCATCCATGTGGTCTTTGAATGTTTGCCATTGCCTATCCACCGTCAACCCTTTGAGTGACATTCCCCAATCAATCGTACCCAACTCGCGCCTCAGACCATCGTAGTTTCCTTTATTTAAATTCAGGACCCTAGTCTCTGAGTCAACTACTTCATTCTCCATCTTAATGAAGAATTTGATCATATTATGATCGCTCCGACCCAAGAAGCCTCGTACAACAAGATTGCTAATTAATCCTTTCTCGTTACATAATACCCAGTCTAAGATGGCCTGATCTCTGGTTGGTTCCTTGACATATTGGTCCAGGAAACCATCCCGTAAACACTCCAGGAATTCCTCCTCCACAGTATTGTTACTAATTTGGTTAGCCCAATCTATATGTAGATTAAAATTACCCATGATGACTGCTGTGCCCTTATTGCACGCTTCTCTAATTTCCCTTTAAATGCCATCCCCAACCTCCGCATTACTGTTTGGACGTCTATATACCACTCCCACTAACGTTTTCTGCCCCTTGGTATTTCTCAGTTCTACCCATACAGATTCCACATCATCAGAGCTAATATCCTACGAAGGCCAATATACCATTTGCCTTCTTAACCGCCTGCTGCACCTGCATGCTTACCTTCAGCGACTGGTGCACAAGGACACCCAGGTCTCATTGCACTTCCCCTTTTCCCAATCTATTGCCATTCAGATAATAATCTGCCTTCCTGTTTTTGTCACCAAAGTGGATAACCTCGCATCTATCCACATTATACTGCATCTGCCATGCATCTGCCCCATCACCCAACCTGTCCATATCATACTGGAGCTTCTCTGCATCCTCCTCACAGCACACATGCCCACCCAGTTTTGTGTCATCTGTAAACTTGGAGATATTGCATCTAGTTCCCTCATCTAGATCATTAATATATATTGTGAATAACTAGGGTCCTAGCACCGATCCCTGCGGTACCCCACTAGTCACTGCCTGCCACTCGGAAAAAGACCCGTTTATTCCAACTCTTTGCTTCCTGTCTGCCAACCAGTTCTCTATCCAAGTCAGTACCTTACCCCCAATCCCAGGTGCTTTAACTTTGCACGCTAATCTCTTACGCGGGACCTTATCGAAAGCCTTCTGAAAGTCCAAATACACCACATCCACTGGTTCTCCCTTATCTATTCTACCAGTTACATCCTCAAAAAATTCGAGTTGTTTAGTCAAGCATGACTTGCCTTCTGTAAATCCACATTATTATTTGCAAATTTCTCATAGCTCAGCTAGGAATAGTACACATAGAATCATAGAATGGTTACAGCACAGAAGGAGGCCATTCGGTCTGTCGAGTCTGGGCCACCTCTCTGCAAAAGCACTTCAGCTAGTCCCACTCCCCCACCCTTACCCCATAGCCCTGCAAATGTTTTCCTTCAGGTAATTACCCAATTCCCCTTTGAAAGCCACAGTTGAACCTGCCTTCACCACCCTTTCAGGCAGTGCATTCCAGATCCTAACCACTCGCTGCGTAAAAAGTTTTTATTCACGTCACCTTTGGTTCTTCTGCCAATCACCCTAAATCTGAGTCCTCTGGTTCTTGACTCTTCCACCAATGGGAACAGTTTCTTTCTATCTACTCTGTCTAGACCCCTCATGATTTTGAACACCTCTATCAAATCTCCTCTCAACTTTCTCTGCTCTAAGGAGAACAACACCAGCTTCTCCAGTCTATCCACATAACTGAATCACTCATCCCTGGAACCATTCTTGTAAATCTTTTCTGCACCCTTTCTAAGGCCTTCACATCTATCCTAAAGTGCGGTGCCCAGAATTGGACACAATACTCCAGTTGAGGTCAGGCCATTGTTTTATAAAGGTTCATCATAACATTGTGGTAAAACCTGAAAAGGAAGGAAGAAGCACCAAATAATTAAGAACATACACATCTCATAAGTACATAAGAACATAAGAAATTGGAGCAGGAGTAGGCCATTTGGCCCTTTGAGCCTGCTCCGCCATTCAATAAGATCATGGCTGGTCATCGACCTCAACTCCACCTTCCCGCACTATCCCCATATCCATTGATTCCCTTAGTGTCCAAAAGTCTATCGATCTCTGTGAAATATGAAAATGATGTCAGGCAGGCAACAAGGCCTTGGAGGCCAAGATAGGTAATTGGTAGCTTTTTATCAGGCAGGAAGGCTCTGGGCTGAAGACCTTCTAGTTGCTGTACTTATTCATTACCAAAGGGAAGACCTGTGCCTGGGCAGCATTGGGCCAAAGGCATGTCACCTGAACTGGCAAAGGCAGGCAGGTTCTCTCTCCGTCTCTCTTTCTATCTATTCCTTTCTTTATCTCTCTATCTATCTTTCTCTCTCTTTGTCTATCTGAATAGGTTTGAAACTTGTGGCATACTGTTATTAAAAGGCTGCAGTGGTGCTCGCATGGAGCCAGAAAGGCCTGCTATGTCATCAATCAGTGTCTCTACTGAAGCCTGTGGCAGTGCCTGGCTGTTGTGTACATATGTACAGTTCATGTTCTGACATTTGCTCTGCTCTGCCCAAAGCCTTGCTTCTAAAAGGCAGTCAGTGTGCAGACACCTCTTAATGACCCAAAGGTGAAAGGCCATTATTCAAAAACCACTACACCACTCACTCTCCCCTCAGACAGAGGAAACTTTCATTGCATCAACCCGGGCTGAATTCAAATCCAGTTTGCAGAGGTGAAAGGTCAGTCTAGACTCACTAAAAAAAATAACCAGAACTGTTATAATAATAAACAGATCAAGATTTGGGATTGTGTAAGAAATATTATCATAATTATCGCTGTTAAAATGTTTCTATGGAAACCACAGAATCAATAGTTTTGAAAGATTATAGACAACAGAAAATATAAATTCTCATTTGTTAGGTAATAATGAACTTTCATTCATGGTGTTAGCAAATATCTCTGTTGCTGCTGATTCCTGTTATTTTCCTCTTTTCCATTTAGTTAGTGCATTTAATTATTTTATGATCTGTTCAGTAGAGTTTATATCACTAGAACCAATAAAGGATTATATAGAGAGCAAAAAGCCCATGTGGGTTTAATATGGAAAAATAAATAAAAATAACTTCCTCTGGACCAATTGAAAGAAAAAGGACACATTTATTTAGCACCTTTCTCAACCTCAGGATGATCCAAAGTACTTTTAGCCAATGGATTATTTTTGAAGTGTAGTCACTGTTGTTATGTAAGTAAACACACCAGCAAATGTTGTGCACAGCAAGGTCCCATAAACAGCAATGAGATGAATTACGTATTAATCTGTTTTGGTGGTGTTGGCCACGACACAGGGAAACATAAGAACATAAGAAATAGGAGCAGGAATAGGCCATTTTGCCCCTCGAGCCATTCAATAAGATCATGGCTGACCTTGGGCTCAAAGCCACTTCCCTGCCCGCTCCCCATAACCCTTCACTCCCTTATCTTGCAAAAATCTGTCTATCTCCACCTTAAATGCATTTAATGACCCAGCCCATCAATTCCCCATCAAAAATGTGGCATAGGATCTTTTATGTCCACCTAAATAGGTACATTGGCCTCATTTTCACATCTCATCTGAAAGGCGCACTAACAATGCTGCACTCAGTACTGCACTGACGTGTTAGCCTAGAAGATTTGCTGGAATGGAGCTTGAACTCATAAACTTTGACTCAGAATTGAGATTGTGGCGACTGAGTCAAACCAATACTTGACTGATTGTTGTCAAAACATGACTCCTGCACCTGGCAAAAATAAGGGGGAAAAATTCAGTTGTTTGCGCCTCCCGTTAGCGCCTTAAGAGGGTGCTAATGGGTCACAAAGCAACTAGTGCCCGGGCGCGGCGATGTTTGCGCTGCTCGTGAAATTAACTAGACATTCTACGGCAGCGCTAAACACGACCGCCACGATCTCCTGCGCCGGCAGATTGTGACGTCAGTCGAGTGCGCAATGCCCCGGTAGCGCCCTGGACCGGATATTGAGTGGTGCCCCCTGCCTTACCGCCTGCCGCTAGCAACGACAGGTTGATGGGAGCGTTTTTCAGTCAGAAAAGGACTGGGGGAGCGCTATTTAAAGGCGACCGCTTCCTGCCTTTTTTGTTGGTTTTTTGCACCACGCATTCTGAGAGAGAGAGAGAGAGACTTCTGGAGAGATTCAACGCTGTGTGAAGGCGTTTTGGGTACTGAGCAGCACTTTGCAGGTTCATTTTGATTTGCCCTTCCTTGCTTCGCCAGCGCTCTGAGGTAGCGCCTCGCTCCTCTGCCTTTGCGCCTTAAGACAGGTGTGAAGCGCCTGATTTAGCGCGCCAATCACATCCAGGGGCGATAAAAGCCAAGTTTGCTGCTGGAGGCGATAATTAGCGCCAGGCGCTAAACTTTGTGCATGGCCGATAATGGCGCCCCAAAAGGGACGATACTGAATTTTTCCCCTAAGACTCTAGCCAAATCAGAGAGTCGCAATATCATAGAAAGACCATAGCAGAGAGGATGGCACGTTACAGCAGCTCTTATGTCAGCTGTAAAATAGTATACATTTGCATGATGTGTAAATATACCCTGCCTCCTTGTCCCCTGTAACTCCACCAGCCCTTTTCTTAAAAATACAATAGCTCTCTTCCACCAATGCTAATGTGAAGGGAAAGTCAAAAGCCTATTGGCAATTGGCAAGTTCACTCGGAGTTCTCTCAGGATAGCTGGTATGAGAAATGGAAACTGTTGGGGCACAATAGTTGGAGCTTTTTTCTGCATCTAACCTATACTGCATCCAAACTGGGAGTGCTTGACAGGGCAGTGTACAGAAGTTTTGTACTGCATCTAATCCATGTTATACCTGACCTTGGAGAGCTTGCTGGGGCATTGCACAGAGAGCTTTGCTTTGTATTTAACCCTCAGGCCTTACCTGGGAGTGTTTGATGGACAGTTTAGAATGAGCTGGACTCTTTTTATCCAACCATGCTGTAAATAATTGCCTGAAGTGGTGAATTATTCCATCCCTTGTACTGACACCATTTACTTTGATGAGCAGAAAATTTACACTAAAAAGTAATTTTAAAAAAACACCAGTAATCTCTGACAGGTGAATCTATTTAGTCCTACTGCTAGTCCTCCAAACATTTCTATCTGGAATATCTAAGACTTCTTTGAATCCAATAATCCTCTGTGAAAGCACAATTCTTTAAGGCTTACCACTTGTGATAAGTTTTTAGGGAATATTGCCTTATTTTTTCAAAAGAAACATCTAATTGAGCAGGGTATCAAATAGTACTGTGTTTTCAGAAACTTTGAGGGCAGACCTGAGGTGTGAGCTCAAGAGGATCTAATTAAATGTCACATTCACTTGAATGAGATAATACAGTTCTGACCCTGTCAGTATTTCAATTTTGTTTTTGAGGTGAGTTTTAGGACACTGCTTAGGTGGCTGCTCTTCTTCTTGTCCCACTTGAATATATAGTGCAATAATTAAAGTACATTGGATTAACCCAACCTCTACCTATTTTAACTGTTTAACCTTTATTAACTATAATGAATGCAGGATATTACACTGATTACTGGCCCTCCTATTACACTCAAGGAATCTGTAATATGACAGCCAATTCTGTATCCACACAGCCACTGCCCCTTTTGTTGTATCCGTGTGTTAATGGAGACACGGAATGCAGGAGTTGGTTTAACAGGTGTTTACTGAACAAAGTCTGGAGGTGAACTAAAAGATACAAGACGCTATACAGGCTTATATACCCGAGTGGTCACTACCGGTATTACAGTACACAGGGGCTCTTAAAGGTACATACACTACAATTCCTCCCCTTTTAGATAATTAGTACATAACATTTTAAGTAATCATTAATTAACATGTTTACAAGAACAATAATCTACACATTTGCTGCAGTTAATCAATTATAAGTCAGTCTCTCTGGAGGCTTCCTGACTCAGTCCGGATAACGCCTCGGTGGTGTAGTAGTTTTCGGTGGTGTAGTAGGTTCTTTTGGCAAGGTCGATTCGGCTTGAATGCCAGTGTCGGGTTCATCTGGTTCCAGTATCACCGGATCGGAGGTAGATACTATGGGTATCTCTGCTTCATCATTAGGCGTATAGAGTTGTGGTGTAGGTTGCCCCTTTTCAGATGACTCTATGATCTGGTCAGCATGGTGCCTTATTATGCTTTCACCAATGTCCACGGTATACATCAGTGGTCCTAGTCGTGTGCAAATAGTTCCAGGCTGCCATTTCTCGGTACGGTAGTCCCGGGCCAAAACTTGTTGACCTATCTGGAAGGTTCTAGTTGGCCTTTCATTCATGCCTTGAAATTGCCGGTTCTCTACGTCCCTTCTGATGTTTGGCTTGATCAAATCCAGCCGGCATCTTAGTCTTCTATTGAAAAACATCATGGCGGGAGTTTGGTTTGTAACCACATGTGTTGCATTCCTGTACGCAAACAAGAAGTTATCTACCTTATGTTGTAGATTTATGTCTTCATTACCCATGGCCTTTATGGCCTTCTTGGCGGTCTGGACAAACCTTTCAGCTAATCCATTGGTGGCGGGATGGTATGGGGCGGACGTGTAGTGCTTAACCCCATTGTTTTTTAAGAACTTCCTGAATTCTTCGGACACAAATTGCGGTCCATTATCAGAACAGGTCTGTTCAGGCAGCCCATTCCTGGCAAATATGGTCCTTAATACTGTGATGGTTTTTTCCGTGGTGGTGGAGGACATCTTTATTACCTCCGGCCACTTGGAGTGTGCATCAACCGCGATTAAGAACATTGAGTCCATAAATGGACCAGCAAAGTCGATATGTACCCTTTGCCATGGAGATGAGGGCCACTCCCATGGATGTAGAGGGGCTTGTGGTGGGGCGTTTTGGACCTTCTGGCATCCTAGACAGCTCTTGGTCATTTCTTTGATGTCTCCATCGATACCTGGCCACCACACAAACGCTCTGGCTAGGTTCTTCATTTTCACTCCACCCAGATGCCCCTCGTGAAGCTCCTTTAGCACTTTATCCTGGAGTTTGGGTGGAATCACCACTGTGGATCCACACATCAAGGTTCCTCGGCACACTGACAGCTGTTCTCTTCTTTGCGAGAATGCTGGCAACAGTGGTTCGCCATGTGCTGGCCATCCCTTCACTGTTAAATCGTAGACTCGTGAGAGAGTCGGGTCATTTCTCGTTTTCTTTTCAATGGTAAAATTTGTTACTGGTAGACATTCCACTATGGTTGAGTGGAACATCTCCACTGGGTCCACTGTAGGTGCCTCTTCTACCGTTGGCAACGGTAGGTGCGATAAACCATCAGCATTCCCATGCTGTTTTGACCCTTTGTATTCTATGTCATATTGATGTGCCCCTAGGAAAAGGGACCACCTCTGTAGCCTTTGCGCTGTCATAATAGGAACGCCATTTTTAGGGTTGACTATGGAGACGAGGGGTTGATGTTCAGTCAACAAGGTAAATTTTTGTCCGTGTAGGTAATGGTTGAATTTCTTCACTCCCCACACCAGGCTGAGTGCTTCCCTGTCGATCTGGGCATAGTTACGCTCAGCTGAGTTCAATGAGTGTGACGCAAAAGCTATCGGCCGCTCCGAGCCATCAGGGAATCTATGCGATAATACCGCTCCTACGCCGTAAGGGGATGCATCGCACGCCAGTCTGATTGGCAGTGACGGGTTGTAATGAGCCAACACTTCCTTGGACGTAATCAAGCCTTTGCATTTATAGAAGGCACGTTTACAGTCTTCGCTCCATTTCCAAATTACTCCCGTTTGTAGCAGTGCGTTAAGAGGGTGCAGAACAGTTGACAAGTTCGGTAAAAATTTATGATAGTAATTTATCAATCCCAGGAACGACCTTAATTGTGAGACATTTTCAGGTGCTGGGGCTTTTATGACCGCTTCAATTTTATCAGGTGACTTATGCAACCCTTCTTCGTTAATTATATGGCCACAATATGATATTTGTTTCTGGAAAAATTCGCACTTGGGGCGATTTGCTCGTAGGCCCCGTTCTCTCAGCCTAGTGAGCACCTGCTCCAAATTGGCAAGGTGCTCGTTGTCGTTTTCTCCTGTTAAAAGGATGTCGTCTAGGTAGCATTGAGTTCCCGGAATCCCTTGCAGGACTTGCTCCAGAGCTCTTTGCCAGATAGCTGGAGCTGATGCTACTCTGAAAACCAGTCAATTGTACTGGTACAGGCCTTTGTGTGTGTTTATCGTGAGATACTTTTTAGAGGCCTCCTCAACCTCCATCTGTAGATATGCCTGTGCCAAGTCAATTTTGGTGAAACGTTTCCCTCCGGATAGTGAGGCGAAAATATCTTCTATCCTCGGAAGAGGATACTGTACCGTGTGAAGGACCGGGTTTACAGTCACCTTGAAGTCCCCACAGATGCGAATTTTTCTCTGTTCTTCAGATTTATCATTATTCAACGTTTTCTTCATGACCGGGACGATGGGTGTTGCCCACTCACTCCAATCTACCTTGGATAACACGCCTGCCTTTTCCAAATTCTCCAGCTCTGCCTCGACTGCTGGACGAATTGCGTATGGCACCGGCCTTGCCTTAAAAAACTTGGGACTTGCCGCATCTTCCACTTTTATTGAGGCGGTGATGCCTTTCAAGGTTCCTAGTTCCTGTTGAAACACTTCTTTGGCGTTGGCCGAGATGTCTTTTAATCGTTCAGGTATGACGTCATCATCATTTTTTTTCTTACTGCTCACCGTCAGTGCCTGAATGGAGTGCCAGTCTAAACGTATCTTCCTGATCCATTCACGTCCCAACAGCAGTGGACCACCATCTTGCAGAATGTATAAATACAACTTCTGTATTTCCTTGCCGTTGTATACAACAGGCACCCTTATTTTCCCTCTGGGGTATACTTTCTGCCCCGTATATGTCTTCAAGATAATGGATGTGTCTTTCAAAGGTATATGCGGAAATAGCCGCTCGTATTCCCATCGACTTATGACGGTCAAAGCTGATCCTGTATCTAGCTCCATTTTAACTGGGGACCCCGCTATCGTGAGGGTAACCCAAATGGTCTGGTAATCTTCTTTGGCAATTACATTATGTAATTTGAGACAGCTTAGTCTCTTGTTTCCGGAGTCGCTATCACTCTTCTGGTCTTCGGAGCCACTGTCTGTCATCATTTGTACCTTTCTGTAATTTTCCTTATTGATTTTTTTTCTGTCAGTGGATTTTTTGTTTGCAGATCGGCATACACGTGCAATGTGTTCCATCTTTCTGCATTGCCTGCATGCTTTGTCCTTGAACCAGCAGTCCCTCTGGTCATGGGTGGATCTGCCGCAGCGATAACATCTCTCAAAACCCCGTGTCATTTCATGGGTGCCGAAGTCCTGTGGCTTTTGCTGTATCTCTGCAGCTCCTCTTGCTGCTGCTTCGTATGATACAGCCACACTGAAAGCCTTGTCCAGTGTCAAATCTTTCTCAGGAGTAGCCTTTTCTGTGTTCCTTCACTTAGGAGACCACAGACGAATTTGTCTCATAGAGAATCTGCCAGTCCTGCCCCGAATTGGCAGTGCTTTGACAGCTTTCTTAATTCGGTGAGGTAATCAGCGTTACTTTCATTCTTGTGCTGATTCCTCCTGAAGAATTTGAATCGTTCCGCTATCAGCAGCGGTGTTGGGTTTAAGTGCTCCTGTAGGGTATCAACAATCTCCTTAAAATTCTTGTCCATTGGTTTGGCTGGAGTGATTAAGTTTCGTAACAGCCCGTATGTCCTTGTGCCCATCAGATTTAGAAGTACCGATGCCTTTTTATCATCCTCTACTTCATTCGCTGTGCAATATACCTCCACTCTTTCCACATATGTGGTCCAATCCTCTATATTACTATCGAAAGCAGTAATATTGCCAGTCATAGGCATCCTGAAAATCAAAAATGGCGCCTCCCATGCTTTCCCGCCGCTGCCGCTGCTGACAACGCTGTTCTCCGCATTTTTTATTTACACAGATATTTTTAATAGTTGGAGACTCGTTCCCGCCGGACTCTCTGGGACTTTTCCCTCCCTCTGCTTGGTCCGAACGCCGACCCGCTTTGCAGCGCCGGCCGTCTCCCGAGTGCTCCACCCTCCGTCTCTGTTTGCCTCCACCTTCCGACTCGCTGCTCGGCCCCGCTGCAGAGCCACCCGATCGAGCCCCAGCCCGCCACCCAGGAAGGATTAGTGCAGTACCTGCCACCAGCCCGGCTAGCTGGTGAAACCACCGTTTTGTTTTTTTTTCGTTTTTTTTTTTCTTCGACCTTCGTCTGAGGAATCGACCTCCTTGAGGTGCTGCCGAATTGCAGGTAAGTCCGTTTCCAATTCGTCGCCACTGTTGTATCCGTGTGTTAATGGAGACACGGAATGCAGGAGTTGGTTTAACAGGTGTTTACTGAACAAAGTCTGGAGGTGAACTAAAAGATACAAGACGCTATACAGGCTTATATACCCGAATGGTCACTACCGGTATTACAGTACACAGGGGCTCTTAAAGGTACATACACTACACCTTTAATCTCGTGGGCTTCAATTTTGCTAACAAGTCTATTATGTGGTGTTCTATCAAATGCCTTTTGAAAGTCCATATGCACAACAGCAATCGCACTACCCTCATCCACCCTCTCCGTTATTATAGGTAAGAAAATGCAGTGGAAGTGGTTTATATGGATTTTCAAAAAGCATTTGAAAAAGTACCACATAATAGACGTATAGCAAAGATAATGGTGAGAGGATTAAAGGGGAATGTGGTGACTTGGAAAAGAGATGGTTGCAGGGCAGAAAGCAGAAGGTAGGGGTAAGGGGAAGTTTGTAGGATGGAAAGCTTTGGTGAGTTATGTTCCATACAAATCTGTGTCAGAGTCACTATTATTATTAAATAAATAAATTATCTGGATTTAGAAATTAAGGGACCAATACTGAAATTTACTGAGGACACCAGATTGCGGGGACTATGCAAATTGTGATGAGGACTCTGAAAGACTGCGCGAGCACATGGATAGTCTAACAGGTAAGTGGCAGTTGTAGTTCAATGTAGAAAAGTGTGAAATAGTACATTTTGGAAGCAAGAACAGAAAAAAGGAAATGCTCTTTGAATTGTAGAATTTTCAATGGATTAGAGGAGTAAAGGGGCCTTGGTAAATAGATACACCAACCATTAAAGGTGGTAGCATGTGTAGATAAGATCATAAATAGAATCTTCAATTTTGCATCTAGAGGTACAGAACACAAAAGCAAGGAAGTAATGTTGAACTTGCAAAATATCCTCATTATACCACCGTTTGATATATTGCACTCAGATCTGGACATCCATCATAGGAAGGATGTAAAAGCAATGGAAAAAGTGCAGCACAGATTCACTGGGATGTTGCAAGGCATGAGGGGTTGCAGTTAAGAAGAGAAAGTTGAGAAGTTAGGGCTTTTTTCACTCGGGCTGAGAAGATCAGGTTAACCTGATAGCTTCATCTTCCTGATTATGAAGGGTAAATAGTGAATAGGGAGCAAGTAAGATTAGATGTGGTTCATGAAGAGAAAACACTACTTGGCAAATATGATGGGTAGAATGGTCTGTTTCTATGCTGTAAATTCTATGATTCTAAGTACTAGTGTGAACAGAGAAAGCCCTCAGTAAGCGTGCCAAGAGACAGAGCCACACAATAACAGTGTTAGAGGAGAAATACCCCAGTAGGTCTGTCGGGATGGTGTGTGTCTTGAAGGTGGAATTGGAGGGGAGAGATAACAATGTCAGGGGGCCATGATAATAATCCGACTAATTAAGCCATTACACTGGGACAGTACTGTGTGATTTTAGGAAACAAGTTCATAGCCTTGATCTTCTGCATACTGAGTTCACAATTTTACAAAGGCTATTGCAGGGAGGTACTGATGCTAGCTAACTTCTCTATGGAGAAGAAGAGTCACTGCAGGGCTAGTCTGGAAGCAGCATTGGCAGAGATCCTGGGAGCAGGGTGTAATGTATGTACCTTTAAGGGGGAGAACTACTTTTTACAGCTCCTGTATCCTGTAGTACCGGCAGTGACCACACCTGTATATAAACCCTGAGTAGTGATCTATACAGTCAGTTGCAGTTTGAACCCTCATTCGGTAAACACCTGTTGATCGTTCTCTGCAGTCTGTTGTCTGATTATTGAAGGACACAACATTAAGATACACGGATATAACATTGGCGACGACGCAGATTCGAACCTACCTGCAACTCTGCATCACCTCCCAGGGATTTGCTCCTGGAGAACAGTGGAAGGAGGTCGAGTCCAGAAGCACGGGCGTCGACCACGGGCAACCGCCCAGTCATCCAGCGGAGATTTGAGCATCGCAGGGGAGGCTGTCGAGAGCCAGGCTTGGCTTTCCAGTCACGGTGGTCCAGCAAAATGGGCTGGCAACAGGTACTGCGCAGACCCTTCCTGGACAGCGGCGGCTAGAGCCGACCGAGCGGCACAGAAAAAGGCCGAGCAGCATCGACGGGGGAGAGAGAGAGGGCAGAGCACACAGGGCGCAGCCGGTGTTCAGGACCGAGCGGCGTCAATGGGGAGAGAGACGAGAGAGAGCAGAGCGCAGACGGTGTTCAAGGGCCAAGCAGCGTCAACGGGGGAGAGAGGCGCGCAGGAAAACGCGAGGCGCTGCCATTGCCACGAGGACCGCAGAGAGCGGCATTGGCAGCAGCACAGGAGCAGCGCATGAAACCCACAGGGCATTGCCATTTGCCACGAGGACCGCCGAGAGCAGCGTTGGCAGCAGCACGGGAGACGCCATTTTAAGCCGCAGCGGGGAAGAAAGGAAAGCGCAGGAGACGCCATTTTAAGCCGCAGCAGGGAAGAAAGGAAAGCGCGGGAGACGCCATTTTAAGCCAGTCTAACCACACTCAAAAATGCCGAAGAGTGGCAGTATCACAGCGTTCGACAATGAAGTCGAAGATTGGATGACATGTGTCGAACGCATAGAAGTATACTGCAAGACGAATGAAGTGCCAGATGACAAGAAAGCGCTGGTATTGTTGAATTCAATGGGTGCAAAAATGTATGGCTTACTACGAAACCTAGTAATCCCAGAGAAGCCAGTAGAAAAGGATTTTGAAAACATAGTGTCAATCCTACAGGACCAATTAAACCCCACACCACTGCTGATAGCAGAAAGATTTAAGTTTTACAAAAGGAACCAGCATAAAGATGAAAGTAATGCTGAGTGTTTAACGGAACTGCGCAAGCTATCGAAACACTGCCAGTTTGGAACGGGACTAGCAGATACTTTAAGGGATAAGTTTGTGTGTGGGCTTCAAAGTAAAGGAACCCAGAAACGGCTTCTTTCAGAAAAGGATCTTACGCTGGACAAGGCTCTCAGCATTGCAGTATCACATGAAGCAGCAGCACGGGGCGCTGCAGAGATACAACGGAGACCGCAAGAATATGGCACAAATGAAATGTCATACGGAACAGTGAAGTGCTATCGCTGCGGCAGAACAACACACGACCATAATGATTGCTGGTTCAAGGACAAAGTGTGCAGACAGTGTGGAAAAGTAGGACACATAGCAAGAGTCTGCAGGTCGGGAAAGAAAACCAGCAGCAAGAAATCTCCACAGGAGAAGTACAAGAAGGTACATAAGGTGACGGAGAGTAGTTCAGACGAACAGAAGAGTGACATAGACTCCGGAAGCAAGGAGCTGGGTTGTCTGAAACTACATAATGTGATCAAAATGGAGGATCACCAAACTATCTGGGTCACGCTCAAGGTAGCTGGAGTCCAAGTGAAAATGGAATTGGACACAGGATCAGCCATAACAGTCATAAACCGAAGGGACTACAAGCGGCTATTCTCACATATACCCTTGAGAGATACAAAGATTGTCTTACATACATGGGGCAAAAAGTCTACCCCAAAGGAAAAATAAGGGTGGACGTTATATACAATGGCAAGGAAACACCAAAAATGGACCTATATGTATTGCCAGATGGAGGACCACCACTACTAGGACGTGAATGGATCCGGAAGATACAGCTAGATTGGCATTCCATACAAACACTGACTGTAGATGCCAAAAAGGATGACGACGTCACACCTGGACGACTGTCAAAAATGCTAACTGACGCACAAGAAGCGTTCCAGCAGGGACTCGGAACACTAAAAGTCATAACAGCGACGATTAAAATAGAGGAAAATGCAAGCCCAAAGTTTTTTAAGGCCAGACCGGTACCTTATGCGATCCGCCCAGCCGTCGAAGCAGAGCTGGAAGGTTTGGAACGTTCAGGACTACTGTCCAAAGTGGACTGGAGTGAGTGGGCTACACCCATTGTTCCTGTAATGAAGAGGTCGTTGAGTAATACGCCTGGGGAACCAAAGAAGGTTCGCATCTGTGGGGACTTTAAGGTGACAGTGAACCCAGTCCTTCACACTGTACAATATCCGCTTCCGCGGATTGAAGATATTTTCGCCTCGCTATCTGGAGGGAAACGCTTCACTAAGATTGATCTGGCCCAGGCGTACCTGCAAATGGAGGTAGAAGAAGCCTCGAAACAGTACCTCACGATCAACACTCTTAAAGGTCTCTACCAATACAACCGGCTGGTGTTCGGGGTAGCATCAGCTCCGGCTATTTGGCAAAGGGCAATGGAACAAGTCCTGCAAGGGATTCCAGGGACCCAGTGTTATTTGGACGACATCCTGGTCGCGGGCAAAAATGACAGTGATCACCTCGCCAACCTGGAGCAGGTGCTCACTAGATTGAAGGAATATGGGCTCTGAGCTAATCGTCACAAATGCGAGTTTTTTCAGAAGCAGATCTCGTATTGTGGCCACGTTATTGATAAAGAGGGGTTACATAAGTCCCCTGAAAAGATTGAGGCAGTAATCAAGGCTCCAGCACCGGAAAATGTGTCACAACTGAGGTCGTTCCTCGGGCTGGTGAACTACTACCATAAGTTCTTGCCAAATTTGTCTACCGTACTACACCCACTGAACACCCTACTGCAGACGGGGGTACCATGGAAGTGGAGTGACGAATGTAAACGAGCTTTCCAGAAGAGCAAAGCATTGATCACATCAAAAGAGGTGTTGGCTCATTTCAACCCAGCACTACCAATTTGGTTGGCGTGTGATGCATCACCCTATGGCATTGGAGCGGTGCTGTCGCACAAATTCCCGGACGGCTTGGAGAGGCCAGTAGCCTTTGCGTCTCGGTCACTAACCTCAGCCGAGCGTAACTACGCCCAGATTGACAGGGAGGCCCTCAGCCTAGTGTGGGGAGTGAAAAAGTTCAATCACTATCTGCACGGGCAGAAGTTCACCTTGCTGACTGACCACCAACCACTTGTCTCCATCTTTAATCCAAAGAAGGGCGTTCCGGTGATGACTGCGCAACGGCTACAAAGATGGTCCCTTTTTCTAGGGGCGCACCAATATGATAGCGAGTATAAGGGCACGAAACAGCATGGAAACGCTGATGGGCTATCACACCTGCCACTGCCTACTGCGGAGGAAGCACCAGCAGTGCATCCTGTCGAAATATTTCATTCGACTGTAATTGAATGCTTGCCAGTAACTAATGCTGGTATAGAGAAGGAGACCTGAAATGACCCGACACTGTCTCGGGTATATGATTTGACGGTGAAGGGATGACCAGCACATGGCGACTCACTGTTGCCAGCATTCTCATCCAGAAGAGAACAGCTGTCAGTATGCCAGGGGACCTTGATGTGTGGATCCGAGTGGTAATTCCACCCAAGTTAAGGGAGAGAGTGCTCAATGAGCTTCACGAAGGTCATCTGGGAGGGGTGAAAATGAAAAGCCTTGCTAGGGCTTATGTGTGGTGGCCGGGGATCGATCAGCAAATCGAGGACCTGACAAAGAGCTGCTCAGGATGCCAGAAGGTCCAAAATGCACCACCACATGCCCCTCTGCACCCATGGGAGTGGCCCTCATCTCCATGGCAAAGGGTGCATATTGATTTTGCTGGTTCATTCATGGACTCAATGTTTTTAATAGCCGTGGATGCGCACTCGAAATGGCCTGAGGTGATCAAAATGTCCTCCACCACCACGGAGAAAACTATTGCAGTCCTATGGACCATTTTTGCCAGGAACCGCTTGCCAGAGCAGATTTGCTCTGATAACGGACCACAGTTTGTGTCCGAAGAGTTTCGAAGATTTATGAAAAGGAATGGGGTAAGGCATTACACATCCGCCCCGTATCATCCAGCCACAAATGGATTGGCTGAGAGGTTCGTACAAACTTTTAAAAAAGCAGTAAAGGCCATGTGCAATGATGACATTCCACTGCAGCATAAGGTGGATAATTTCTTGTTAGCCTACAGAAATGCGACACATGCAGTCACCAACCAGGCCCCGGCCATGATGTTCTTTAACCGAAGGTTGAGATTTCGTCTGGATTTGCTCAGACCAAATGTACGAAGAGATGTTGAGAGTAAGCAATTCCAGCACATCAATGAGAAGCCGACAAGGAGCTTCAATGTAAGACAACCAGTCTTGGCCCGCGACTACCGAACAGAGAAATGGCAACCAGGAATGATATGCACACGGCAGGGGCCACTAATGTACACAGTGGATGTTGGGGAGAACATTGTGAGATGCCATGCTGACCAGATCCTAGAATCACAGGAATGAGTCAACCCCATGTCTCGGCCATACGTACCTGGTGAGGAACCCGATGTACAGGTCGCATCTACCTCAGAAATAATAGCATTGGAACCTGATGAATCAACTGACGACCGGGTGTTAGAATCGCCTCCGCACCAAGAGCGAGACACTCGGGAAAGGCGTTATCCAGAAAGAATCAGGAAGCCTCCCCAAAGACTGAATTTATAAATAGACTATTTTCAGTTAATGTTGCATGTTAAAAGTGTTAATTGTAATTAGTTTGATATTTAATTATTAAATGAGTGTTATGGTACTGTTAATCTAAAAGGGGAGGAATTGTAATGTATGTACCTTTAAGGGGGAGAACTACTTTTACAGCTCCTGTATCCTGTAGTACCGGCAGTGCCCACACCTGTATATAAACCCTGAGTAGTGATCTGTACAGTCAGTTGCAGTTTGAACCCTCATTCAGTAAACACCTGTTGATCGTTCCCTGCAGTCTGTTGTCCGATTATTGAAGGACACAACATTAAGATACACGGATATAACAAAGGTCAATTATCTACCCACCCAGCGCACCCATCCTCTCAAACAGGAATAAATCCTGGGCTGGAAAGATCCAAGAAAGCAGCAGAAGAGGAAATAACATTGAAAAGAAAAAGGTAAAAAAATAAAATGTTATTAATAAGAATATTATTAGTGGCTGCCTCAACCAATGTTATTAGAGAGAAAATGTCAAGCGTCAACGAGCGAGGTGAGATAATTCCTGAAAAGTTTACTCGACGTCTGCACTTTCAGCCTTCTCCTACTTTCCTTTCTACAATATAATTAGGTCTTGTCAGCTTATCACAGGCAGCAATTGTCAGTGTTTTATAGGAAAGCAAAACGGCCTACATTTTAATTAGTCTGGATTCAGCACCTGTCTCCCACCGCTTGAAGCTAATTGATGTCTGGCGAGCTATTTTGAGGTGTGTTCCTGGAAGCCATTTTAACTGACAGTTCATAATTGTAATCATGTCACCGCATAATTTAGAAAAAGCAAAATTGAATATAAGATCGGTGCAGCACTGAGTACAGTAATGCAATTGAATCTTGTTTAATCGGAGATGCACCACCACATTTTATAACAGGCTCATATGACACGACATTGTGTACTCTCAAATCTAAGGTTGCAGCAGCATCAGTGACCTTTTATCAATAGAAGTGGGGAAGACGGGACTCAGAAAACAAAGTTAAAGATTTCAAAAGATTAAAGGGAAAAATAGAAAGAGGGCAATGAGGATAAGTGAGAAATGCAGTAATGAGAATACAGAGCCAAAAATTCAGTAAAGTAGGAAACAAAAGGAAATGAAAGCAATAGGAAAATAAAGCTGCACTTTTTATGCCAGTTCATATTGAAGCAATGCTGTTTTCGGTATGCTTCAATATAAAATTCCCAGTAAACTCTTTAGTCCTGTTCCAATCTAACTCTAGAATACATTAAAACCAATTAGCATGAGACTCCTCCATCCTTTATGACTTCTCATCAGCTTAACACTGGTTGTAATATAAATCCAGTCTGCATCTATAGCATCTGTCTTAAATTGTCCTCAATTTTATTCTTTGAACATCTGTTTCTTTTTTCTCAATCCTTAATAGTTTTTCATATTCCTAACTGATTATAAGTGCACTCAATGGGCACTGCCAGTGCCTAAATTAGGGTCACGGCAGGAGTGCTGCTTCAGCACACGTACAGAAATTTCTCTCCATTATTTAGTTGCGCTACCATCACTGAGACTTCAACTTGTAGCAACACGGGTGAGCGCTACCTGCTTCAAGCACACACCAGCTACCTTCCGATTCCCATCTCCGAGTCCTCCCCTCATTTTTTCCCGAGCTGAGGCTGTTTCCTCTGTTTTACAGTTGCACAAATGTTGGCAATAAGCCTCACCTATCTTTTCAATGTATTAAAGGAAAATCCTTTCAGTGTTCATTTCTCATCATTCAAAAGCAGTGATTCGGGCTGGATATGATTACACGGGCACCGGCAGCTTTCTGCTATCTTGTTTGTGGTGATCCCGACCCTGTCCTCACCAAGTACTCCCCCACACATACACACTTTCTGTGGAGTGGGGGGCTGTGGGGGCATTAATGTTGATCAGCAGCAGGAACCCTGGCAGATTTTTTTCCTCTTCCGTAGCCCGTGAATGCTACGCTTAATTGTAGCATTACTACTGCGACCCTGGGTAAGATCAGATAGCTCAGCACAGAATAGATGTCGAACCTATAATGTGGCACCTTCTTAGTTCCATAGCGACCTGAAGGACAGCTTTTTAACAGGTTTTTGCTGAATTTGTGACCCATTCCTTCAGTGGTACTGCCCGTGTCTTGTCTCCTATAGCATACACCGATGCTGTTTGTACAATTGTGGCATATTGTGGAAATTTCTGAAATGGTTTAAATGCTCTGGGGAAAAAAGGCTAGAAGGAGTCTGGAGGATGAGCAGGTAGGGAGAGCTGATTCTGTGAAGAAAATGCTATCATTTTGCAGGGTGTTTCAAGGATGACATTGTCAGAACCGTGTAGCCGATGCTGCTGCGGTTGTGACACTTTCAGGTGACATGCTTACACAGTGGCCTAGAAATTCAATCACGCTGTATCCATTTTACAGGTGTGATCAGTCAACTCAGCACAGAGCAGGGATATAACAAGGGACTTCAAGGGTTATAACCTCAGGATTATTACCTAAGCCACGTGGAAAAGTGGATGTAATTGGCCGACTTGCCAAAGAGGGCATTGGTGATCTGTGTGATGCATCTGTGTGCGGCCGACTGGGAGATGCCGCTAATGTCTGCTGCTGATCCCTGGAAGGAACCTGATGCAAAGAAGTTGAGGGCGGTGGTGACTTTGACAGCCACTGGTAAGGCATGTCCACCCGTTCCTCTGGGCTGCAGGTCTTGATCGAGCATTGTGTAAATGTCTGCGACTACCTGTCGCGAAAGTCTCAACCTCCTTTGGCACTGCTGCTCAGTCATGTTGAGGAAGCTCATCCTCTGCCTGTAAACCCTGTATTGGGGTATCTCCTGAGGCGAGGTGCAGCCCTGCGCTGATGGCCTCTGTCCTGTGCAGCATCACAAGGAGAAGGTTGGCGCTCTTGTTGTTGGTGCTGCTGGTGAGCCTGGTTCTGCTGCTGCTGCGGATGATCATCTTCCGATTCTGAGGACCAGGGTGAGAGAGTATAAATGGTTCCCATTTTGATGTTATATTTGGCAGTTGAGGATCAGATGTTAGAAGCAATCAGTCAATGAGGAGAGAGGTGACGGTGCATATAGAGTTAACACCACACACTTACAGCCTCAAGACAGATCAAATGGGGGAATAATTCAGTTGCTTTGTGCCTCCTGTTAGCGCCTTAAGAGGGCGCTAATGGGGTGCAAAGCAACTAGCGCACGGGCGTGGCGATATCTGCGCCTCTCACGAAATTGACCGGACATTTTGTGGCGGCGCTAAACAACACCGCCCCGATCTCCTATGCACGCAGCTCTTGACGTCATTCGAGTGTGCAATGCCCTTGGGGCACCCCGGAACGGAAATTGAGTGGCGCCCCCCTCCTTTCCGCCTGGCGCAACCAACGACAGGTAGACTGGAACGCTTCCCAGTCGCTGTGGGGCTGGGGGAGCGCTATTTAAAAGGGGCCTCTTCCTGGCTTTTTCTGTGGTAGACATTTTTGCACCACTCGTTCTGAGAGAGAGAGAAAGATTTTGAGAGAGACAAGGAGAGACTTCTGCATTGAGTCAACGCTGTGTGAAGTAGTTTTGGCTACTGAGCGTAAATTTGCAGGTACTTTGGTTTATGACCTTCATTACTTTGATTGCCAAGAGACTATGGGGGCTGCACTAATTGGGGGTGTCGTCTTGCGCCAGCAGAATCGGAGGCCACAGAGACGCAGGGAGAGAGTGGCAATCATGGCCAGACGAAGGATGGCCAACAGGCCTCTGTACAGGAGACCTTACCCTCCCAGGGTATTTCGCCAACAGTTCTCCTACGTTAATATGTCTGAGGAGCAGTGTTTGCGAAGGCTGCGCTTCAGCAAGGAGGTGGTCACTGAGCTCTGCCACCTGCTGCAGCCAGATCTGCAGCCGCAACTGAGGAGCAGGACGTCTCTGTTGGTGGCAGTGAAGATAACAGTGGCTCTCAACTTTTATGCCACTGGCTCATTTCAATCAGCTACTGGGGACATCGCCAATATCTCCCAGTTCGCGGTGCTTTGCTGCATCCATCAGGTCACAAATGCCCTCTATAAAGTGAGACGAGAGTACATCTCTTTTCCCATGACCCCGGCCAAGCAGCATGAACGCGCTATTGGCTTTTCGAGGATACCGGGCTCCCCCATGGTGCAAGGCACCATTGACTGCACGCATGTGGCTTTGTGTGCTCTGCTTGAGAATGCAGAGGATTTCCGCAACCAAAAGGGCTTCCATTCCTTAAACGTGCAGTTGGTCTGTGACCACAGACAGCTGATACTCGCTGTCAATGCCTGTTATCCTGGCAGCAGCCATGATGTATACATCCTGCATCAGACTAATGTGGCAGAACTTTTCCAGGCACCGCATCACCCAGGTGGTTGACTTCTCGGGGACAAGGGATATCCACTGTACACCTGGCTGATGACACCGCTCCGTATGCCCAACACCCCTGCTGAGCTGTGGTACAACGAGAGCCATCAAGTTACCAGGAACATCATTGAGCACACAATCGGCGTGCTCAAGCAATGGTTCCACTGTCTGGACCATTCTGGAGGAGCCCTGCAGTACTCGCCTGAGCGAGTCTCCCTCTTCGTTGTTGTGTGCTGCATGCTGCATAACCTGGCAATACTCAGGACCCAGCCAATGCCACCAGGCCTTGAAGCACCACTAGAGGAGGAGGAGGAAGAGGAGGAGGAAGAGGAGGAGGATGATCATCAGCAGCACCAAGGCGGGAGGGAGGCCCACAATGTAGAAACTGCAAGGGCCGTCCGTCAACGGCTGTTAGCAAGCCGCTTCTAGGCCCCTGCTGAGGAAATGGCTTCTGCCATTGAGAACAACATGAATGAAACCAACCCGCAACCTCTAAGCCGACCAAGGCAGCAATGATTGCAAAGACCAAACTTGTACATTTTGAATACAAAAACTTATTTATTTTACAAACTCTGTGTGTGTTATTTCCTCATGACTAATAGAAAGAAACACAAAAAAACAGTCATTAACATAACTGGTTCTTGTTGTGTCTGGGTATAATAAGATACAGACTGCAGCAGAAACGGTACAACAGGTGTTTACTCAACGTGGCTCACATTTGAACTGACTGTACAGATTACTACTCAGTGCTATATACAGGTGTGGTCACTGCCGGTACTACAGTATACATGAGTTGTAAAAAGTAGTTCCCCCCCTTAAAGGTATATACATTACAATTCCTCCCCTTTTAGATTAACAGTACCATAACACTCATTTAACAATTAAATATCAAACTAATTACAATGAACACTTTTAACATGCAACATTAGCTGAAAATAGTCTATCTATATATTCAGTCTTTGGGGTGGCCTCCTGATCCTTTCTGGATAGCGCCCTTCCCGAGTATCTTGCTCTTGGTGCAGAGGCGATTCTGGCCCCCTGTCGTCGGTTGGTTCATCGGCTTCCGATGCTACTGTTTCTGGGGTAGATGCGACCTGTACGTCGGGTTCATCACCAGGTACGTATGGGCGAGGCATGGGGTTGACTTGTTCCTGTGACTCTAGGATCTGGTCAGCATGGCGCCTCACGATGCTCTCCCCAACGTTCACTGTGTACATTAGTGGGCCCTGTCGTGTGCATATCGTTCCTGGCTGCCGTTTTTCTGTTCGGTAGTCGCGGGCCAAGACTGGTTGCCCTACATTGAAGCTCCTTGTTGGCTTCTCATGGATGTGCTGGAATTGCTTACTCTCAACATCTCTTCGTACGTTTGGTCTGAGCAAATCCAGGCGAGATCTTAACCTTCGGTTAAAGAACATCATGGCTGGGGCCTGGTTGGTGACTGTTAAGTATGTGTATTGTATTGAACAATTAACACAAAGACTTAAACGTATAACTCAAACAGGTCTTTACTGGTTGGAGGTAGGGACTGCACGTAGGTCTTTACTTCATGCCCACAGGCGGGAACTGAGGGGAGATCAGTACCCACAGTACTATTTATACCCCTATGGCCAGGAGTGGTACTGCGTATCACTACGCCCTACAAGTAGTGCAGTCCTGTCCATAGGTTCAAAGTAGCACACATATTACATACACAACATTCCTCCCTTCCTAGCTTTACAGTCATCTCCCCATTTAACATAACGTAATAACATATATACATATATAACTTCAGGTTTACATAACAGAATAACATAGATACATAGATAACTTCATGTCAAAACAGATCACAGATTCAGTCTCTGCGGAAAACAGTTCACAGATTCAATCTCTGTGGTGTAGTCGGTTCACGTTGCTGGAGTGACTCATTCAATAGTCCTGCCATGGATTTAACAGTTTGAACTTCCGAACTGAATTGGCTCCGTTCGGAGGGACCACGTGTGTGATCTGGTAGAGGTAATAATGGTTCAGATGGGTCATCTTCTGTTTCGACTTTTCCTTTTCTGCTTCTTGGAGACTCTCTGGGCTCCACTGTCAGCTGCCAGCTGCATGCGCAGTTCCTCCTTCTCTTCCTCCTTTTTCTGTAGTAGAGCCACCTTCTCCCGATGTTCCGTAGACTTTCGGTGCTCCTCCATGATTTCTGTATGGTGGGAGTCGAAGTTACAAGTTGGGCAGGACAGGACATAGTAATATTCGGTGTCGTCCTGATCTAGGCCAGCGAGAGGGTCTTCTATTTCCTCCATACCCAGCTGGGCGTTAGCCAGCTTTTGTTCCAAGTCCAGACATCTTTCCTGAAGAGACTTCTTCATGCGTACCTCTTCATCCAGCTTTTTCTGGGCTTTCAGCAAGTCGTTTACTAATGACCTCATTTGAGATTTTACTACTTCAACTTCTTTTGGAGATTGATTGATCGGACTATTCAATCCCTCTACCGGAGCAGCTGTTTCAGCGGTCTGTTGTTCTACGTTGACGTGAGTCAGCGTACTTTTGGCATCCAAGGGCTGCTCTGTTGCAGTCATCTCAGTCTGTGTTGCCACCTCAGCTCTTCCAATAACCTTTGAGAGCTCCGAACCCCTTTCGTTTGAATATTGAAGTTCGTGTTCAAGTTTTTCCCATTTCAGAGTCCTGTCCTTCAGCATATGCAGGAGTTGGCTGACCGTTAACTCCTCTGACATCAGACGTTTTGTGTGCTCCTGCTCCATTTTCTCCATCAGCTGCTTCTGTTGTCTTTCCAGATTCTCCAACTCTATATCAAAGAACTCTTTCGTTGCATTCAACTCTTGCTCAAAACGGCGAAGCATTTGTTCTAATTGCTGTTGTAGTTTGAAATGGAGTTGAGTTCGAGCCCGGTGTCCCTCAGAAATGGGCACATCAGTAGACTTGCCAGACTCAGAATCCACAGTTAAACTATGTTGTTGTTGCTCAGTGGAATTCTGTGCTGAAACTTTGTCTTTTGCACCTGAGTTGGGCTTACCATCATCCGTTCCAGAGTCTGGGCCGACTATCTTCACCAAGTTCTCACTCGTTATTGTTTGTAGGAAATGCCAGTCCATATTCATTTTCCTAATCCACTCCCGTCCTAGTAGTGGAGAACCTCCTTCAGATATCACATATAAGTCCATTATTTGACTGTCTTCGCCCTTGTGGACCACTGCAACCTCTATTTTCCCGATGGGGTACACTCTTTGCCCCGTGTATGTTTTCAATATAATCCCTGTATCCTGTAGGGGAATATGTTGGAATAACTTTCCGTAATCTTTCTTATTTATGACCGTCAATGCCGATCCAGTGTCCAATTCCACTTTTACTTGGACTCCTTCTATCTGAAGAGTGACCCAAATTGTCTGGAGGTCTGCACCCTTACCAGCGTTGAGTACTCTTAAGCTAGCCAGTTCATTACAGCTTAAGCTAGCCAGTTCATTACTGCTAGCGTCTGAATCGGACTCCTGTTCGGTCACCTTGTGTACCTTTGCGTATTTTCCTTGCGGTGACTTCTTGTTGCTGGTCTTCTTCCCTGACCTGCATACTCTAGCTATATGTCCAAGCCTACCACAAGTTCTACATTCTTGGTTTTTAAACCAACACTGGTTCTGATCATGCGTTGTCTTTCCACAATGATAACATTTGCCAGAACTCACACCCAATTTGTGTGCACTGAGCTCCGGTGACCGTAGCTGCATTACTGCCGTGCCTCTCGCTGCGGCTTCGTGTGCTGCTGCCATAGTGACCACCTTCTCAAGCGTCAGCTCATTCTCCTCGAGCAGTCGCTTTTGTGTATCCTGTTTAAATAAACCACACACAAATTTGTCTCGTAGTGCATCTGTCAGTCCCATTCCAAACTGGCAATATTTCGCTAATTTACGCAATTCCAGCAAATATTCAGCATTGCTTTCATGCTGTAGCTGCCTTCTGTCGTAAAATTTAAATCGTTCCGCTAGCATCAGCGGCATGGGGTTTAGATGATCTTTCAGGACAGTAACAATCTCATCGAACGTCTTATCCGCCGGTTCATCTGGTGATAACAGGTGTTTCAATTGCCCGTATGTCTTCGCACCGATTAAATTTAATAATGTTAGAGCTTTATCTTGGTCACGAATTTTATTGGCCTTACAATAATTTTTTACTCTTTCAACATATATGGCCCAATCTTCGAGGTCACTATCAAAGGTGCTAATATTCCCGTGTTTAGGCATTGTAGATTTGCAATTTCTCAGATTTTCTTTTCTTTACTTGTTATCAAAGATGGCGGCTTCCCGCTCTTGCCGTCGTCCTCCGCCCACAAAATGGCGGTTTTCCCGCGCTTGGCGGTCTTCACCCGTCCCCCGACGCCGTCTCCCTTCAGCCCCCGAGTGCGGCCCTTATCTTCGCCGCGATCGCCTGAGTGCGGCCCTTATCAGCGGATGCGATCGCTGGATCGCGAAGTGGCTCCCGACCGAAGCGGCTCTTGCTCGCTCCCTCCCGGGCTCTGGCTTACCCGCTCGCGCGTTTCACCGCGGCTCTTATCAGGGATTGCGATCGCCCTTATCTTCTCCAACTTCCCCAGCCCTGTCTTTGCAGCCAACGCTGCACGGCTTACCCCACCACCTAGGTTGAACAAGGAAACTGCAGAAAGACTTCTGTCAGTCGCTGGAAGCTGTCAGGATGGCTGCTGCACTCCAGTGCTCAGTCGCTGATGGAGGCTTCAGAGTCCTAAAGCCTGTCGCTTCTAGTGGGGTGGTGATGTTTGAAACCTCTCTTCAACTGCCGCAGGGTAAGAACCTGACTCGTCGCCAGTGTTAAGTATGTGTATTGTATTGAACAATTAACACCAAGACTTAAACGTATAACTCAAACAGGTCTTTACTGGTTGGAGGTAGGGACTGCACGTAGGTCTTTACTTCATGCCCACAGGCGGGAACTGAGGGGAGATCAGTACCCACAGTACTATTTATACCCCTATGGCCAGGAGTGGTACTGCGTATCACTACGCCCTACAAGTAGTGCAGTCCTGTCCATAGGTTCAAAGTAGCACACATATTACATACACAACAGTGACTGCATGTGTCGCATTCCGGTAGGCGAACAGGAAATTGTCCACCTTGTGCTGCAGCGGAATGTTGTCATTGTACATAGCCTTTATTGCCTTCTTAAACGTTTGTACGAACCTCTCAGCCAATCCATTTGTGGCTGGATGATACGGGCGGATGTGTAATGCATTACCCCATTCTTTTTCAAGAACCTCCGGAACTCTTCGGACACAAACTGTGGTCCGTTGTCGGAGCAAATCTGTTCTGGCAAGCCATTCCTGGCAAAAATGGTCCGTAGGACTGCAATAGTTTTCTCCGTGGTGGTGGAGGACATTTTGATGACCTCAGGCCATTTCAAGTGCGCATCCACGGCTATTAAAAACATTGAGTCCATGAATGGACCAGCAAAATCAATATGCACCCGTTGCCATGGAGATGAGGGCCACTCCCATGGGTGTAGCGGGGCCTGTGGTGGTGCATTTTGGACTTTCTGGCATCCTGAGCAGCTCTTGGTCAGGTCCTCAATTTGTTTATCGATTCCCGGCCACCACACATAAGCCCTGGCTAGGCTTTTCATTTTTACCCCTCCCAGATGACCCTCATGAAGCTCATTGAGCACTCTATCCCTTAACTTGGGTGGAATTACCACTCGGGATCCACACATCAAGGTCCCCCGGCACACTGACAGCTGTTCTCTCCTTGTCGAGAATGCTGGCAACAGTGAGTCGCCATGTGCTGGCCATCCCTTCACCGTCAAATCATATACCCGAGACAGTGTAGGGTCATTTCGGGTTTCCTTTTTGATACAAGCGTTAGTTACCGGTAGGTATTCAACTATAGTTGAATGGAATATTTCAACAGGATCCACTGCTGGTGCTTCCTCCACAGTAGGCAATGATAAGTGTGATAGCCCATCAGCATTTCCATGCTGTTTCGTGCCCTTGTATTCAATCTCATAGTGGCGCGCCCCTAGAAAAAGTGACCATCTTTGTAGTCGTTGCGCAGTCATCACCGGAACGCCCTTCTTCGGATTAAAAATGGAGACAAGAGGCTGGTGATCAGTCAGCAAGGTGAATTTCTGCCCGTGCAGATAGTGATTGAACTTTTTCACTCCCCACACTAGGCTGAGGGCCTCCCTGTCAATCTGGGCGTAGTTACGCTCGGCTGAGGTTAGTGACCGAGACGCAAAGTCTATTGGCCTCTCTGGGCCATCTGAGAATTTGTGCGACAGCACCGCTCCAATGCCGTAGGGTGACTCATCACATGCCAACCGAATTGGTAATGCTGGGTTGTAATGGGCCAATACCTCTTTCGATGTGATTAGTGTTTTGCTCTTCTGGAAAGCTCGTCTACATTCGTCACTCCACTTCCATGGCACCCCAGTTTGCAGTAGGGTGTTCAGTGGGTGTAGTAGTGTAGACAAATTTGGCAAGAACTTATGGTAGTCGTTTACCAGCCCGAGGAACGACCTCAGTTTGACACATTTTCCGGTGCTGGAGCCTTGAGTACTGCCTCAATCTTCTCTGGGGACTTATGCAACCCCTCTTTATCGATAACGTGGCCACAATACGAGATCTGTTTTCTAAAAAACTCGCATTTGGGGCGGTTAGCTCGGAGCCCATATTCCTGCAATCTAGTGAGCACCTGCTCCAGGTTGGCAAGGTGATCACTGTCATTTTCGCCCGTGACCAGGATGTCGTCCAAATAACACTGTGTCCCTGGGATCCCTTGCAGGACTTGTTCCATTGCTCTCTGCCAAATAGCCGGAGCTGATGCTACTCCGAATACCAGCCGGTTGTATTGGTAGAGACCTTTATGGGTGTTGATTGTGAGTTTTTTTTTATGCTTCTTCTACCTCCATTTGCAGATACGCCTGGACCAGATCAATCTTAGTGAAGCGTTTCCCTCCAGATAGCGAGGCGAAAATATCTTCAATCCGCGGAAGTGGATATTGTACGGTGTGAAGGACCGGGTTCACTGTTACCTTAAAGTCCCCACAGATGCGAACCGTCCTTGGTTCCCCAGGCGTGCTGCTCAATGACTTTTTCATCACAGGGATGATGGGTGTAGCCCATTCGCTCCAGTCTACCTTGGACAGTACACCGCAACGTTCCAGACTCTCCAGCTCTGCTTCGACGGCTGGGCGGATCGGATAAGGTACCGGTCTGGCCTTAAAAAATTTTGGGCTTGCGTTTTCTTCAATTTTAATCGTCGCTGTCATGCCTTTTAGTGTTCCGAGTCCTTGCTGGAACACTTCTTTCACGTCAGTTAGGATCTTTGACAGTCGCCCAGGTGTGACGTCGTCATCCTTTTTGTCAGCCACAGTCAGTGCCTGTATGGAATGCCAATCCAGTTGTATTTTCCGGATCCATTCACGTCCCAGTAATGGTGGTCCTCCATCTTGCAATACATACAGGTCTAGTTTTGGTGTTTCCTTACCGTTATATATAACGGTCACCCTTATTTTTCCTTTGGGGTAGACTTTTTGCCCCATGTACGTCTTCAAAATAATTTTTGTGTCTCTCAAGGGTATGTGTGAGAATAGCCGCTCGTAGTCCCGTCGGTTTATGACTGTTAGGGCTGATCCTGTGTCCAATTCCATCTTTACCTGGACTCCTGCTATCTTGAGAGTGACCCAAATGGTTCGGTGATCCCCCGTTGTGATCACATTATGTAGTTTCAGACAACTCAGTTCCCTGCTTTCGGAGTCGTTATCACTCTTTTGTTCGTCTGAACTATTCTCCGTCATCTTATGTACCTTCTTGTACTTTCCTTTGGTAGGTTTCTTATTGCTGGTTTTCTTTCCCGACCTGCAGACTCATGCTATGTGTCCTACTTTTCCACACTGTCTGCACACTTTGCCTTTGAACCAGCAATCATTCTGGTCGTGTGTTGTTCTGCCGCAGCGATAGCACTTCTCTGTTCCATATGACATTTCGTTTGTGCCATGTTCTTGCGGTCTCTGTTGTATCTCTGCAGCGCCCCGTGCTGCTGCTTCATATGATACCGCAATGCTGAAAGCCTTTTCCAGCGTAAGGTCCTTTTCAGATAAAAGCCGTTTCTGGGTTCCTTCACTTTGAAGCCCACACACAAACTTGTCCCTTAAGGTACCTGCCAGTCCCGCTCCAAACTGGCAGTGTTTCGATAGTTTGCGCAGTTCTGTTAAATAATCAGCATTGCTTTCATCCTTATGCTGGTTCCGTTTGTGAAACTTGAATCTTTCTGCTATCAGCAGCGGTGTGGGGTTTAAATGTTCCTGTAGTATCGTTACTATGTCTTCAAAACTCTTTTCCTTTGATTCGTTGGGGTTACTAGATTTCATAATAACCCATACATCTTTGCACCCATTAAATTTAACAATACCGACGCTTTCTTGTCATCTGACACCTCATTTGCCTTGCAGTACACCTCTATTCGCTCGACATATGTAGCCCAATCTTCGACTTCATTGTCAAATGCGCTGATACTGCCACTCTTCGGCATTTTGGGTGTGGTTTAAAATGGCATCTCCCAATGGCTTAAAATGGCATCTCCCGTGCTTTCCTTCCTCCCCCGCTGCTGCCAACGCCGCACTCGGTGGTCCTCGTGGCAATGGCGGCGCCTCGCGGGTTTCTGCGCGTCTCTCTCTCCCTCTCTCCGACGCTGCTCGGCCCCTGAACACCGGCTGCACCCTGTGCACTCTGCCCTCTCTCTCTCTCCCCCGCCGATGCTGCTCGGCCCTTTGCTGTCCCGCTCGGTCGGGCTCTAGCCCACCGCTGTCCGGGAAGGGTCTGCGCCGTACCTGTTGCCAGCCCGTTTCGCTGGACCACCTCGACTGGAAAGCCAAGCCTGGCTCTCGACAGCCTCCCCCGCAATTCTCGAGTCTCTGCTGGATGACTGGGCGGTTGCCCGTGGTCGACGCCCGAGTCTCTGGCCTTGACCTCCAATCCACTGATCTCCAGGAACGAATCCCCGGGAGGTGATACAGAGTTGCAGGTAGGTTCGAACCTGCCTCGTCGCCAATGTTGTGTCTTGGTATAATAAGATACAGACTGCAGCAGAAACGGTACAACAGGTGTTTACTCAACGTGGCTCACAGTTGAACTGACTGTACAGATTACTACTCAGTGCTATATACAGGTGTGGTCACTGCCGGTACTACAGTATACATGAGTTGTAAAAAGTAGTTCCCCCCCTTAAAGGCATATACATTACAGTTCTCACAACCTGTAGATAATGTCCAAAACACTAAACAAAAGTTTGACCAAGAACCTCGACCTTTAATAAAAAAATGACCAACATTTCGTCACACCACCTACTTTTTGCTCTTCAAAGGTGATCTCCTTCCCTTGCACACTTCCCCCCTTCCCACCCTACTGCTTCTCCGTAATGGGACCCCAGTGGCTGCAGCAAGGCTGGTGGAAGGCTGCTGATTGTCAGAACCTGAGACTGCAGATGCCCTTGAAGGACGGCCTCGACCAGCTCTGGGCCTGGAGGGCCCGGCTGCAGACTGCACCAACTCTGCATGGGCGTCAGCAGTCTGTCCTACAGCCGGTGGCAAGTGCAGTGGAGAAGTGACAGCGGTGGCAGCAGGAATGCTGTCATCTTGAGAGAGGACAGCAACTCCCTGCTCGACTGACACACTGGCACTCCCACGGGGCATCACTTCAGCATCCGGAGCAATCTGCTGGAGCACAGATTGCTGGCCTGCTGTGGCGCGGTGAGAACCCTGGGGAAATGTGTCCGAACCAACGAGGATGGCAGCAGTCAGTGCTCGCATGGCCTCAATCTGAGTCTGCATGAGAGCAGTCAGAGATGGGGTCACGGCAGCCAGTGACTGAATTGCAGCACTAAACATTTGCGTGGCATCCGCCTGTGCTACAGCGAAGTACTCCACACTCCTTGCCAGTGATTCAATGCATTCGGGCACCCTTCCCACTGCACCCATGAGCTCAGTGTGCATGTCCACCGCCTGGGTGTTAATTTCAGTGATCAGCCGCTCCTCCTCTGCATCCAGTGCAGTAGGACTTGCTGGCATACTCTCCCTCTGGGGAGAAGGCCCCCGAGCTTCCCTACCCCCATCGCTTTGCTGCAGCCCGCTGGGTCCTGGAGCTTCACCCTCATCAGACCCTTCCCCCCTGCTCCCCTCCAGTGAAGACGTGTTCCCAGTGTGGGCATGGGCTTCCTCTGGAGAGAGTGGCGCTGATGCTCCGGCTTCATCTTCCTCCTCGCCTGCAGCTTCACTCCCACTGGCAGCTTGAGGGCCCGTCTCCTCAGCTGGTGAATCACCATCTGAAAGCAGGGAGGTACAAGAGTGGATTTAGTGTGTGGACAGGGTGGCAGTAAGGGAGGAATGAGTGCAGCGATTTTGTAAGTTGGATTGAAAGTGTCAAAGGTTGGTGTTGTGAGGGACAAGTGGAAGGAGAGAGGACAAAAAGGTGATGACCTTACCATTGCTGTCCAGAGTGGGGTCGGCCTCTCCAGTGGCGACGGGACCGATCACCCGGCTTGCCACAGTCCTCTGGACACGCTCCTCAAGATCGCTGAGGGGTTGCAGCTGAGACCGCCCTCCACCCGTCCGTTGCTGCTGTCTACTATTATGAGCTAGCTTGGCCTGCAAGAAAAAGGACGCCGTCTGAGTAAATATACAGCCATGGTCTTGCCTGATGTGCCTCCCATAGGTGAATAGCCCTTACTGTATACAGCCACGGTCTTGCCTGGTGTGCCTCCCATAGTTGAATAGCCCTTATTGTATGCAAAGTGTGGAATGTGCGTGTGTGTTTCATGAGAGGGCCATAGGTGTTGGGTGAGTGTTGGGCATTGGGGTTTTAAGACCCTCTGGCCATAGAGTGAGGTTGAGATGGAGGGATGGAGAGGTATTGAAAAAAAGGCACTTACCCTGACGACCTGAGTGAGGTCGTTGAACTTTTTTCTACATTGGACATGGGTCCTGGGCACCATGCTCCTAGATGAGACCACCTCCCTCCACACTCTTCTGTAATCGTGCGGCAAAGGCCTCCTGCCACTCTCTGGGTACAGTATTGATCTTCTGCGCTTCACCGCGCCAACCAGAGCCTCCAAGGCCCGCTCGCTGAAGCGCTGTGCTCGCTCCCTGGCCCTCTCCATAGTCCTTGGTTGCAAGATTTAGGCACAGGTCTCTCCAGGCCGAGAGTCAAGGCTCCAATGAGCAGGGTGTGGCTGGATCGACCTTCCCCTTTAAGAACTGTCTGGCGCCAGTGTGTCTGTGTTCCATCGCTAACTGACAGCACCTGCGCTGCGCCCGCACTCTGAGTTAGCGCTGTAGGGGGTGGTGTGTGGGTCAGCTTCCCCTCTGACTTCTGAGCGGTTCGAATCGCTCCCACTCCCTTGCTTCTAGACCTTGGGCTTATTTGGGGGTTGTGACAAAAGTGCATCAGACAACTGGTTTTGGTGCAAGAAACTTTGATCTTTATTCAAGAAAGAAAATATAACACAGCAATCTTCTGCTCTAATAAAAATGGGGAACACTTCGATACATATGAGGGAAAATACAGTAGAAAAATACCTCACCCCTCCCAATCCCACTTCCTAGCTAAGTTGGACTCTAGAGGACCAGGGATAATGCTCACCAAAATGAATCCTTGATAGTTGAGCTGCTTCGCGGTTTCGGGGTTCACTGGATGTGTTGGTCGGTGTCTGCTGTACCCCATACGCGGTAAAGGACTTTGACTATCTGCTGGTCAGTCTTCGCGAGTCCGCTGATGCGGTAGGGTGCGTTTTGGATCTATGGGGTGATTACCCACTCTTCTTCGGTAGAGATAGGGTTTAGAGTTCCTTTTAAGTAAAAATCTTACCCGGGGTAAGTCAGGAATAGATTGTAGAGTGGAAACTTTCGAATCTTCAGTTTTTCTCCTGAGTTCTTTTCCTTTGGTCGCGGTGGCTCAATATTATTGGATTGGTTGGTGGTAATATTTTGTTGGTAGTTTCATAAGACTTTTGTTGCCACGGGGTGTCCGACGATGTCCTGAGTCACTGAAGCTGTTGAACTTGGGTGTACGGTAGAATGCTGCCCTGTTTCGATGCTTCGGTTTCTCTTGTGTGTTGCTTCTGGGGCGAGCTTTCTGAGAGAGAACTTCTTGAGTTGTCTCGAACTTCTGGAGAGTTTATTTTTTTTAGAAAACAGGCCTTTAATTATACTAATTGGGGCCTCCTAATCTGCGCACCAAATCAGTCCCGATTTATTGTTTGATTTGGGCGGGCTCGTTAAGGTAACTTGATTAAAAAAATGTGAAAAATGGTTTTGGGATGTTGTACTGTTTAGTTAATGAGTTATTGATTGCCTAGTTCATTGTCATAGTTATATTCAGGTTTCGAGTATCCTGTCTGAGCCTGAGATTTCTATGTAGGTTGGCGAGGTGATTTGCATTATGCATGTTTTGGATGGGTCCTGTGTTTCGGATGGTACTGCTCCTTCATGGATCGATTGTTAGGATGAATTGAGGTTACACAGTTCCCCAGACAATTTGATTTACTCCAATATCCAAACTGTCTTTACAGAGGTTGATCCCATTTCCTGTTGTAGCCTTTTCTTCCTGTACAGGTCCAAACATGCCTTTTTATTTTATCATCCTGAAACTTGTTTAGAAAGAGTCCAAAGTCATTTTCCTTAGGGTTTTCTTCTAGCTTTGGGGGAATCTGTGAATTTTGAGAATCTTACAGTGCCCCCTGTGATACTTTACTTGCTAGAGTGTCATAATAAGTGAGCAAAATTCTTGATCCCCAAGAGCCAACCTTCCCCCTGTAATTTACCTATCTAAGACCCACAGCATACATTCCCCTTTAAATGTAGTGTTCAGATGCATACACAGGTAAAATTCAGTTACATTCATATCCAAGCACAGAGGGGGTCCAACACCTCTGCACCACTCGGAAAATACGGTACATACATAGTAAAATAATACGCGGTCACCAATTTTATTACAATGACGATTAAGGCTCGTCCAATACCCTCTCATGTCGGGATCGGAGCTTTCTGCCCCTCCCCTTGCACTTTGTGCATAGTAAGTAGAAAACTATACCGAGCTGGCAGATCACTAAAATATGGGAGGCCATTCTGATCCAGGAAGGGACCTCTATATTTTTGAAAATATCCCACCAGGGTGGAACTATGATATCTGAAATCTCACCCCCTATCTCGACTGTGTCCCTGACAACTACATGTGCAGGAAGTGTGTCCAGCTGCAGCTACTGGCAGACCACATTGCGGTGCTGGAGGAGCGATTGGATACATACTGGACCATTCGCAATGCTGAGGACATCGTGAATAGCACGTTTAATCAGTTGGTCACACCGCAGATAAAGGTGGCACAGGCAGAAAGGGAATGGGTGACCAACAGGCAGAGTACTAGGCACAGGCAGGTAGTGCAGGGGTTCCCTGTGGCCATCCCCCTTTCAAACAGATATACCGCTTTGGATACTGATGGGGGGGATGGCTTACCAGGGGAAGGCAGCAGCAGCCAACTTCTTGGCACCAGGGGTGGATCTGCTGCACAGGACGGGAGGAAAAAGAGGGGGAGAGCTATAGCAATAGGGGATTCTATTGTAAGGGGAATAGATAGGCGTTTCTGCGGCCGCAAACGAGACTCCAGGATGGTGTGTTGCCTCCCTGGTGCAAGGGTCAAGGATGTCTCGGAGCGGCTGCAGGGCATTCTGGAGGGGGAGGGTGAACAGCCCGTTGTCGTGGTGCATATAGGTACCAACGATATAGGTAAAAAACGGGATGAGGTCCTAAAAGCTGAACATAGGGAGTTAGGAGGTAAATTAAAAAACAGGACCTCAAAGGTAGTAATCTCAGGATTGCTACCAGTGCCACATGCTGGTCAGAGTAGAAATAGAAGGATATTTCAGATGAATACGTGGCTAGAGGAATGGTGCCAGGGGGAGGGATTCAAATTTCTGGGACATTGGAACCGGTTCTGGGGGAGGTGGGACCAGTTCAAACCGGACGGTTTGCATCTGGGCAGGGCCGGGACCGATGTCCTAGGGGGAGTGTTTGCTAGAGTTCTGGGGGAGGGTTTAAACTAAAATGGCAGGGGGTTGGGAACCTGAGCGGGGAAACAAAGGAAAGGGGAACAAGGATAAAAGCAAAAGACAGGAAGGAGAAAAACAAAAGTGACAGGCAGAGAAATCAAGGGTTTAAATCAAACATGTCCACAGTAAATAATAATTCTAAAAGATCTCAGAGCATTAAAAAAACAAGCCTGAAGGCTTTGTGTCTTAATGCGAGGAGCATTCGTAATAAGGTGGATGAATTAGCTGCGCAAATAGAGGTAAACGAATATGATATGATTGGGATTATGGAAACATGGCTCCAGGGTGGCCAAGACTGGGAACTCAACATCCAGGGGTATTCAATATTCAGGAAAGATAGACAGAAAGGAAAAGGAGGTGGGGTAGCATTGCTGGTTAAAGAGGGGATTAACACAATTGAAAGGAAGGATATTAGCTCCGATGATGTGGAATCTGTATGGGTAGAACTGAGAAATACCAAGGGGCAGAGGACGTTAGTGGGAGTGTTATATAGACCTCCAAACTGTAATGCGGAGGTCGGGGATGGCATTAAACGGGAAATTAGAAAAGCGTGCAATAAGGGCACAGCAATTAACATGGGTGACTTTAATCTACATATAGATTGGGCTAACCAAATTAGTAACAATACTGTGGAGGAGGAAATCCTGGAGTGTATACGGGATGGTTTCCTGGACCAATATGTCAAGGAACCAACTAGAGATCAGGCCATCTTAAACTGGGTATTATGTAATGAGAAAGGGTTAATTAGCAATCTTGTTGTGCGAGGCCCCTTGGGTCGGAGCGATCATAATATGCTGGAATTCTTCATTAAGATGGAGAGTGAAATAGTTGACTCAGAGACTAGGGTCCTGAATTTAAATAAAAGAGACTATGATGGTATGAGGTGCGAATTGGGTAGGATTGATTGGAGAATGTCACTCAAAGGGTTGACGGTGGATGGGCAACGGCAAACATTCAAAGATCGCATGGATGAACTACAGAATTTGTTCATCCCAGTTTGGCATAAAAATAAAACAAAAAAGGTGACTCAACCGTGGCTAACAAGGAAAATTAGGGATAGCATAAGATCTGAGGAGAGGACATATAAATTGGCCAGAAAAAGCAGTAAACCTGAGAATTGGGAGCAGTTTAGGATCCAACAAAGGAGGACAAAGGGATTAATTAAGAGGGGGAAAATAGAGTATGAGAGTAAGCTTGCAGGGAACATAAAAACTGACTGTGAAAGATTTTATAGATATGTGAAGAGAAAAAGATTGGTGAAGTCAAGCGTAGGTCCGTTGCAGTCAGAATCAGGGGAATTTATAATGGGGAACAAAGAAATGGCAGACCAATTAAATACATACTTTGGTTCTGTCTTCACAAAGGAGGACACAAATAACCTCCGAAAGATGTCGGGGAACATAGGGTCTAATGAAAGGGAGGAACTGATAGAAATCAGTATTTGTAGGGAAATGGTGTTAGGGAAATTGATGGGATTGAGGGCCGATAAATCACCAGGGCCTGATAATCTACATCCTAGGGTACTTAAGGAAGTGACCCTAGAAATAGTAGATGCATTGCTGGTCATCTTCCAAAATTCGATAGACTCTGGAACAGTACCCATGGATTGGCGGGTAGCTAATGTTACCCAACTGTTCAAAAAAGGTGGTAGAGAGAAAACGGGGAATTACAGACCGGTAAGCCTGACATCAATAGTGGGGAAAATGCTAGAGTCCATTATAAAGGATGTAATAGCAGTGCACTTGGAAAAAAGTGACCGGATCGGACAAAGTCAACATGGCTTTACAAAAGGTAAATCGTGCTTGACTAATCTACTCGAATTTTTTGAGGATGTAACTGGTAAAATAGATAAGGGAGAACCAGTGGATGTGGTGTATTTGGATTTTCAAAAGGCTTTTGATAAGGTCCCGCATAAGAGATTAGCATGTAAAATTAAGGCACATGGGATTGGGGGCAAGGTATTGAATTGGATAGAGAACTGGTTGGCAGACAGAAAGCAAAGAGTTGGAATAAACGGCTCTTTATCCAAGTGGCAGGCAGTGACTAGTGGGGTACCGCAAGGATCAGTCCTTGGACCCCAGCTATTCACAATATATATTAATGATCTGGACGAGGGAACTAGATGTAATATCTCCAAGTTTGCAGATGACACAAAACTGGGTGGGCGTGTGTGCTGTGAGGAGGATGCCGAGAAACTCCAGTATGATTTGGACAGGTTGGGTGATTGGGTAGAAGCATGGCAGATGCAATATAACGTGGATAAATGCGAGGTTATCCACTTTGGTGTCAAAAACAGGAAGGCAGATTATTATCTAAATGGCAATAGATTGGGAGAAGGGGAAGTGCAACGAGACCTGGGCGTCCTTGTGCACCAGTCACTGAAAGTAAGCATGCAGGTGCAGCAGGCGGTTAAGAAGGCAAATGGTATGTTGGCCCTCATAGCGAGAGGGTTTGAGTACAGGAACAAGGATGTCTTGCTACAGTTGTACAGGGCCTTGGTGAGGCCACACCTTGAGTATTGTGTGCAGTTTTGGTCGCCTTATCTGAGGAAAGATATTCTTGCCATGGAAGGAGTGCAGCGAAGATTCAGCAGGCTGATACCTGGGATGGCAAGAATGACGTATGAGGAGAGATTGGGTCGATTGGGCTTGTACTCGCTGGAGTTTAGAAGATTGAGAGGGGATCTCATCGAAACTTATAAAATTCTAACAGGACTAGACAGGCTAGATGCTGGAATCCGTCCTTTGCATGTAAGACACACACGTTTCCCCTCAGTGACACTGATCCGTGTAGCAACGACCTGTACCTTGGGGCACTGGATGGAGGCCTCCCCGTAGGTAAACCCGGTCTGGCTGGAGTATTGCATAGAGTTAGACCCCAGCCACCCTGGCCACCTTCCCTCATGGAAATAAATGGCGAGCTCCTCCACACCCGGTTCGCCACCCCCAGCGGTAATGATCGGCGTTCTCTCTCCTGAGCACCCATAAATGTGGGAGTCCTCCACATCACCTCGGTCACCGATGCTCACCCCTACCAGGGCGAGCAGGAGCAGAACCTTTCTCATGCCGATTTCCTCTCTGTAGGGACACACAAAACAGATAGCCATGTCCCGAGAAGGTTCTCTGGCTTCACAAAGTGATCGAGTTTTGAAACTTAAACTTACTTTGAAGATAATTCAATAATAAACCTAAAGCTACCAAAACTGTAAAAGCACACCTAAATACATCAGAAATGCAATGTACATCCGCCGCCCGTCTCCGGACGGCCAGGCTAATTTCTGTTCGTCCTCTGTCTTCTGCGGCTTCTGGGCAGCTTGTACGCCTGGGCATAGGGTGGCCTGTACCGCAGGACACGGATAGTCCTTCTTTAAACAACTGGGGGTTTCGCTGAATCCCAGATAATCGGGGGAGTGTCCCCTCCTGTACTACAGCATACTACCCCCTTCGGTGTGGCTGCTGAGTCCCTGTCCACTGTTCTGTGGGTTCCTCGCAGCCTGAGGCCGCAGGCTGGGGACCCCTCTTATTCTCTTTGCCCAGCGCTACCTCTCCTGTGAGTCCCTCACCGTTGGAAGCTGCAGGTTGGGGATCCCTATTCCTAGAACGATCCCTGACCTTGGGCATTCTTTTACGGGTTGCGACCCTTCCGGGGCTGAACCATTGAAACTGATGCGCTGGTGACCACGGTAGTTTTGGCTGTGGTGTGCGAGGAGACCTTCTTAGGGCTCCGGCTACCGGGGGTGCGTCCGAGTCCCAAATAATTGGTGGGATAGCCCCTCCAGTAATACAAGCTGTTGTGTCCATGTATAATAAGACACAGACTGCAGGAGAACGGTGCAACCTATGTTTACTCAACGTGGCTCACACGGGAACTGATCTGTACAGATTACTACTCAGGGCTATATACAGGTGTGGTCACTGCCGGTACTGCAGTATACATGAGCTGTGAAAGATAGTTCCCCACTTAAAGGTATATACATTACAATTCCTCCCCTTTTAGATTAACAGTACCATAACACTCATTTAACAATTAAATATCAAACTAATTACAATTAACACTTTTAACATGCAACATTAGCTGAAAATAGTCTATTTATATATTCAGTCTTTGGGGAGGCTTCCTGATCCTTTCTGGATAGTGCAGTGTATGTACCTTTAAGGGGAGAACTACTTTTTACAGCTCCTGTTTACTGTAGTACTGGCAGTGACCACACCTGTATATAAACCCTGAGCAGGGATCTGTACTGTTAGTTTTAGAGTAACCCTCATCCAGTAAACACCTGTTGATTGTTCCCCTGCAGTCTCTGTCTAGTTATTGAAGGACACACAACATCAAGATACACGGATTTAACTTTGGCGACGAGTAGATTCGAACCTACCTGCAACTCTGCAAAAGAAGGCCGATTCCAGAAGCACGGGCATCGACCATCCAACGGAGACTCCAGCGAAACGGGCTGGCAACAGGTATGGTGCAGACCCTTCCCGCACAGCGGCGGCTAGAGCCGACCGACGGCACAGGAAAAGGCCAAACAGCGTCGACGGGAGCAGAGAGAGGGCAGAGCGCACAGGGCGCAGCCGGTGTTCAGGACCGAGTGGCGTCGACGGGAGAAGAGAGAGGGGAGAGCGCACAGGGCGCAGCCGCTGTTCAGGACTGAGCGGCGTCAACGAGAGAGGCGCGCAGGAAAACGCGCAGAGCGCAGCCGGTGTTCAAAGGCTGAGCAGCGTCCGTGGGGAAGAAAGGAAGCGCGGGAGACACCATTTGAGCCGCAGCGGAGAAGAAGGGAGAGCGCGGGAGACGCCATTTTGAGCCACAGCGGAGAAGAAGGGAGAGCGCGGGAGATGCCATTTTTAGCCAGTCTAACCACACCCAGGGATGCCGAAGAGTGGCAGTGTCACAACGTTCGACAATGAAGTCGAAGATTGGGCGACATATGTCGAACGCATAGAAGTGTACTGCAAGGCGAATTAAGTGCCAGATGACAGGAAAGCACTGGTATTGTTGAATTCCATGGGTGCAAAAACATATGGCTTACTGCGAAACCTAGTAACCCCAGAGAAGCCAGTGGAAAAGGATTTTGAAAACATAGTGTCAATCCTACAGGACCACTTAGACCCCACACCGCTGCTGATAGTGGAAAGATTTAAGTTTCACAAAAGGAACCAGCATAAAGATGAAAGTAATGCTGAGTTTTTAACGGAACTGTGCAAGCTATCGAAACACTGCCAGTTTGGAACGGGACTAGCAGATACTTTAAGGGACAAGTTTGTGTGTGGGCTTCAAAGTGAAGGAACCCAGAAACGGCTTCTATCAGAAAAGGATCTTACGCTGGACAAGGCTTTCAGCATGATAGCAACATACTGCGGATGTTGGAAATCCGAAATAACAACAGAAAATGCAGGAAAAACTCAGCAGGTCAGGCAACATCCGTGGACAGAAATTTGAGTTGGCGTTTCGGGTCGACCCCTTCTTCAAAACCCTTCAGCATGGCAGTATCACACGAAGCAGAAGCACGGGGCGCGGCAGAGATACAACAGAGACCGCAAGAATATGGCACAAATGAAATGTCATACGGAACAGTGAAGTGCTATCGCTGCGGCAGAACAACACATGACAATAAGGATTGCTGGTTCAAGGACCAAGTGTGCAGACAGTGTGGAAAAGTAGGACACATAGCAAGAGTCTGCAGGTCGGAAAAGAAAACCAGCAGCAAGAAATCCCCACAGGAGAAGTACAAGAAGGTACATAAGGTGACGGCGAGTAGTGCAGACGAACAGAAAAGTGATACAGACTCTGGAAGCAAGGAGCTGGGTTGTCTGAAACTACATAATGTGATCAAAATGGAAGATCACCAAACTATCTGGGTCACGCTCAAGATAGACGGAGTCCAAGTGAAAATGGAATTGGACACAGGATCAGCCCTAACAATCATAAACCGAAGGGACTACAAGCGGCTATTCTCACATACACCCTTGAGAGATACAGAGATTGACTTGAAGACATACATGGGGCAAAAAGTCTACCCCAAAGGAAAAATAAGGGTGAACATTATATATAACGGCAAGGAAACACCAAAAATGGACCTATATGTATTGCCAGCTGGAGGACCACCACTACTAGGACGTGAATGGATCCGGAAGATACAGCTAGATTGGCATTCCATACAAGCACTGACTGTAGATGCCAAAAAGGATGACGACGTCACACCTGGACGACTGTCAAAAATGCTAACTGATGCACAAGAAGTGTTCCAGGAGGGACTCAGAACACTAAAAGGCATAACAGCGACGATCAAAATAGAGGAAAATGCAATCCCAAAGTTTTTTAAGGCCAGACCGGTGCCTTATGCGATCCGCCCAGCCGTCGAAGCAGAGCTGGAAGGTTTGGAACATTCTGGAGTACTGTCCAAAGTGGACTGGAGCGAGTGGGCTACACCCATCGTTCCTGTAATGAAGAGGTCGTTGAGTAATATGCCTGGGGAACCAAAGAAGGTTCGCATCTGTGTGGACTTTAAGGTGACAGTGAACCCAGTCCTTCACACGGTACAATATCCGCTTCCGCGGATTGAAGATATTTTCGCCTCGCTATCTGGAGGAAAACGCTTCACTAAGATTGATCTGGCCCAGGCGTACCTGCAAATGGAGGTAGAAGAAGCCTCGAAACAGTACCTCACGATCAACACTCATAAAGGTCTCTACCAATGTTCGGTGTTCGGGGTAGCATCAGCTCCGGCTATTCGGCAAAGGGCAATGGATCAAGTCCTGCAAGGGATTCCAGGGACCCAGTGTTATTTGGACGACATTCTGGTCACGGGCGAAAATGACAGTGATCACCTCGCCAACCTGGAGCAGGTGCTCACTAGATTGAAGGAATATGGGCTCCGAGCTAATCGCCACAAATACGAGTTTTTCCAGAAGCAGATCTCGTATTGTGGCCACGTTATTGATGAAGAGGAGTTACATAAGTCCCCTGAAAAGATTGAGGCAGTAGTCAAGGCTCCAGCACTGGAAAATGTGTCACAACTGAGGTCGTTCCTCGGGCTGGTGAACTACTACCATAAGTTCTTGCCGAATTTGTCTACAGTACTACACCCACTGAACACCCTACTGCAAACGGGGGTACCATGGAAGTGGAATGACGAATGTAAACGAGCTTTCCGGAAGTGCAAACAATTGATCATTTCAAAAGAGGTGTTGGCTCATTTCAACCCAGCACTACCAATTCGGTTGGTGTGTGATGCATCACCCTCTGGTATTGGAGCGGTGCTGTCGCACAAATTCCCGGACGGCTCGGAGTGGCCAGTAGCCTTTGCATCTCGGTCACTAACCTCAGCCGAGCGTAACTATGCCCAGATTGACAGGGAGGCCCTCAGCCTAGTGTGGGGAGTGAAAAAGTTCAACCACTATCTGCACGGGCAGAAGTTCACCTTGCTGACTGACCACCAACCACTTGTCTCCATCTTTAATCCAAAGAAGGGTGTTCCGGTGATGACTGCGCAACGGCTACAAAGATGGTCCCTTTTTCTAGGGGCGAACCAATATGATATCGAGTATAAGGGCACGAAACAGCATGGAAACGCTGATGGGCTATCACGCCTGCCACTGCCTACTGCGAAGGAAGAACCAGCAGTGGACCCTGTCGAAATATTTTATTCGAGTATAATTGAACGCTTGCCGGTAACTAACGCAGATATAGAGAAGGAGACCCGAAATGACCCGACACTGTCTCGGGTATATGACTTGACGGTGAAGGGATGGCCAACACATGGCAACTCACTGTTGCCAGCATTCTCATCCAGAAGAGAACAGCTGTCAGTATGCCAGGGGACCTTGATGTGTGGATCCCGAGTGGTAATTCCACCCAAGTTAAGGGAGAGAGTGCTCAATGAGCTTCACGAAGGCCATCTGGGAGGGGTGAAAATGAAAAGCCTTGCTAGGGCTTATGTGTGGTGGCCGGGGATCGATCAGCAAATCGAGGACCTGACAAAGAGCTGCTCAGGATGCCAGAAGGTCCAAAATGCACCACCACATGCCCATCTACACCCATGGGAGTGGCCCTCCTTTCCATGGCAACGGGTGCATATTGATTTTGCTGGTCCATTCATGGACTCAATGTTTTTAATAGCCGTGGATGCGCACTCGAAATGTCCTGAGGTGATCAAAATGTCCTCTACCACCACGGAGAAAACGATTGCAGTCCTACGGACCATATTTGCCAGGAACGGCTTGCCAGAGCAGATGTGCTCTGATAACGGACCACAGTTTGTGTCCGAAGAGTTTCGGAATTTATGAAAAGGAATGGGGTAAGGCATTACACATCCGCCCCGTATCATCCAGCCACAAATGGATTGGCTGAGAGGTTCGTACAAACCTTTGAAAAGGCAGTAAGGGCCATGTGCGATGACGACATTCCACTGCAGCATAAGGTGGACAATTTCCTGTTAGCCTACTAAAATGCGGCACATGCAGTCACCAACCAGACCCCGGCCATGATGTTTTTTAACCGAAGGTTGAGATCTCGTCTGGATTTGCTCAGACCAAATGTACGAAGAGATGTTGAGAATAAGCAATTCCAGCACATCAATGAGAAGCCGACAAGGAGCTTCAATGTAGGGCAACCAGTCTTGGCCCGCGACTACCGAACAGAGAAATGGCAACCAGGAACGATATGCACATGGCAGGGGCCACTAATATACACAGTGGATGTTGGGGAGAACATTGTGAGATGCCATGTCGACCAGATCCTAGAGTCACAGGAACGAGTCAACCCCATGTCTCGCGTACCTGGTGATGAACCCGACATACAGGTAGCATCTACCCCAGAAACAGTAGCATCGGAAGCTGATGAACCAACTGACGACAGGGGGCCAGAAACGCCTCCGCACCAAGAGCAAGACACCCAGGAAAGGCGCTATCCAGAAAGGATCAGGAAGCCGCCCCAAAGACTGAATTTATAAATGGACTATTTTCAGTTAATGTTGCATGTTAAAAGTGTTAATTGTTAAATGAATGTTATGGTACTGTTAATCTAAAAGGGGAGGAATTGCAGTGTATGTACCTTTAAGGGGAGAACTACTTTTTACAGCTCCTGTATACTGTAGTACCGGCAGTGACCACACCTATATATAAACCCTGAGTAGCGATCTGTACTGTTAGTTTTAGAGTAACCCTCATCCAGTAAACACCTGTTGATTGTTCCCCTGCAGTCTCTGTCTAGTTATTGAAGGACACACAACATCAAGATACACGGATTTAACAGATCGCGCCTTTCCCGAGTGTCTTGCTCTTGGTGCGGAGGCGATTCTGGCCCCCTGTCGTCGGTTGGTTCATCGGCTTCCGATGCTACTGTTTCTGGGGTAGATGCGACCTGTACGTCGGGTTCATCACCAGGTACGTATGGGCGAGGCATGGGGTTGACTTGTTCCTGTGACTCTAGGATCTGGTCAGCATGGTGTCTTACGATGCTCTCCCCAACGTCCACTGTGTACATTAGTGGGCCCTGCCGTGTGCATATCGTTCCTGGCTGCCATTTTTCTGTTCGGTAGTCGCGGGCCAAGACTGGTTGCCCTACATTGAAGCTCCTTGTTGGCTTCTCATGGATGTGCTGGAATTGCTTACTCTCAACATCTTTTCGTACGTTTGGTCTGAGCAAATCCAGGCGAGATCTTAACCTTCGGTTAAAGAACATCGTGGCTGGGGCCTGGTTGGTGACTGCATGTGTCGCATTCCGGTAGGCGAACAGGAAATTGTCCAACTTGTGCTGCAGCGGAATGTTGTCATTGTACATAGCCTTTATTGCCTTCTTAAAGGTTTGTACGAACCTCTCAGCCAATCCATTTGTGGCTGGATGATACGGGCGGATGTGCAATGCATTATCCCATTCTTTTTCAAGAACCTCCGGAACTCTTCAGACACAAACTGTGGTCCGGTGTCGGAGCAATCTGTTCTGGCAAGCCATTCCTGGCAAAAATGGTCCGTAGGACTGCAATAGTTTTCTCCGTGGTGGTGGAGGACATTTTGATGACCTCAGGCCATTTCGAGTGCGCATCCACGGCTATTAAAAACATTGAGTCCATGAATGGACCAGCAAAATCAATATGCACCCGTTGCCATGGAGATGAGGGCCACTCCCATGGGTGTAGAGGGGCCTGTGGTGGTGCATTTTGGACTTTCTGGCATCCTGAGCAACTCTTGGTCAGGTCCTCGATTTGTTTATCGATTCCCGGCCACCACACATAAGCCCTGGCTAGGCTTTTCATTTTTACCCCTCCCAGATGACCCTCATGAAGCTTATTGAGCACTCTATCCCTTAACTTGGGTGGAATTACCACTCGGGATCCACACATCAAGGTCCCCCGGCACACAGACAGCTGTTCTCTCCTTGTCGAGAATGCTGGCAACAGTGAGTCACCATGTGCTGGCCATCCCTTCACCGTCAAATCATATACCCGAGACAGTGTCGGGTCATTTCGGGTTTCATTTTCGATACAAGCATTAGTTACCGGTAGGTATTCAACTACAGTCGAATGGAATATTTCGACAGGATCCACTGCTGGTGCTTCCTCCGCAGTCGGCAGTGGCAGGCGTGATAGCCCATCAGCATTTCCATGCTGTTTCGTGCCCTTATATTCAATCTCATAGTGGTGCGCCCCTAGAAAAAGTGACCATCTTTGTAGTCGTTGCGCAGTCATCACCGGAACGCCCTTCTTCGGATTAAAAATGGAGACAAGAGGCTGGTGATCCGTCAGCAAGGTGAATTTCTGCCCGTGCAGATAGTGATTGAACTTTTTCACTCCCCACACTAGGCTGAGGGCCTCCCTGTCAATTTGGGCGTAGTTACACTCGGCTGAGGTTAGTGATCGTGACGCAAAGGCTATTGGCCTCTCTGAGCCGTCCGAGAATTTGTGCGACAGCACTGCTCCAATGTCGTAGGGTGACGCATCACATGCCAACCGAATTGGTAATGCTGGGTTGTAATGGGCCAATACCTCTTTCGATGTGATTAGTGTTTTGCTCTTCTGGAAAGCTCGTCTACATTCGTCACTCCACTTCCATGGCACTCCAGTTTGCAGTAGGGTGTTCAGTGGGTGTAGTATTGTAGACAAATTTGGCAAGAACTTATGGTAGTAGTTTACCAGCCCGAGGAACGACCTCAGTTGTGACACATTTTCCGGTGCTGGAGCCTTGACTACTGCCTCAATCTTCTCTGGGGACTTATGTAACCCCTCTTTATCGATAACGTGGCCACAATACGAGACCTGTTTTCTAAAAAACTCGCATTTGGGGTGGTTAGCTCGGAGCCCATATTCCTGCAATCTAGTGAGCACCTGCTCCAGGTTGGCAAGGTGATCACTGTCATTTTCGCCCGTGACCAGGATGTCGTCCAAATTACACTGGGTCCCTGGGATCCCTTGCAGACCTTGTTCCATTGCCCTCTGCCAAATAACCGGAGTGGATGCTACCCCGAATACCAGCCGGTTGTATTGGTAGAGACCTTTATGAGTGTTGATTATGAGGTATTTTTTTGATGCTTCTTCTACCTCCATTTGCAGATACGCCTGGGCCAGATCAATCTTAGTGAAGCATTTCCCTCCAGATAGCGAGGCAAAAATATCTTCAATCCGCGGAAGTGGATATTGTACGGTGTGAAGGACCGGGTTCACTGTTAACCTTAAAGTCTCCACAGATGCGAACCTTCCTTGGTTCCCCAGGCGTGCTGCTCAACGACTTTTTCATCACAGGGACGATGGGTGTAGCCCACTCGCTCCAGTCTAGGCGGATCGCATAAGGTACCGGTGTGGCCTTAAAAAAATTTTGGGCTTGCGTTTTCTTCAATTTTAATCATCGCTGTCATGCCTTTTAGTGTTCCGAGTCCTTGCTGGAGCACTTCTTTCGCGTCAGTTAGGATCTTTGACAGTCGCCCAGGTGTGACGTCGTCATCCTTTTTATCAGCCACAGTCAGTGCCTGTATGGAATGCCAATCCAGTTGTATTTTCCGGATCCATTCACGTCCTAACAATGGTGGTCCTCCATCTTGTAATACATACAGGTCTAGTTTTGGTGTTTCCTTACCGTTATATATAACGGTCACCCTTATTTTTCCTTTGGGGTAGACTTTTTGCCCCGTGTACATCTTTAAAATAATTTTTGTGTCTCTCAAGGGTATGTGTGAGAATAGCCGCTCGTAGTCCCGTCAGTTTATGACTGTTAGGGCTGATCCTGTGTCCAATTCCATCTTTACCTGGACTCCTGCTATCTTGAGAGTGACCCAAATGGTTCGGTGATCCTCCATTGTGATCACATTATGTAGTTCCAGACAACTCAGTTCCCTGCTTTCGGAGTCGTTATCACTCTTTTGTTCGTCTGAACTATTCTCCACCATCTTATGTACCTTCTTGTACTTTTCTTTGGTAGGTTTCTTATTGCTGGTTTTCTTTCCCGACCTGCAGACTCGTGCTATGTGTCCTACTTTTCCACACTGTCTGCACACTTCTTTGAACCAGCAATCATTCTGGTCGTGTGTTGTTCTGCCGCAGCGATAGCACTTCTCTGTTCCATATGACATTTTGTTTGTGCCATATTCTTGCAGTCTCTCTTGTATCTCTGCAGCGCCCCGTGCTGCTGCTTCATATGATACCGCAATGCTGAAAGCCTTTTCCAGCGTAAGGTCCTTTTCAGATAAAAGCCGTTTCTGGGTTCCTTCACTTTGAAGCCCACACACAAACTTGTCCCTTAAGGTATCTGCCAGTCCCGCTCCAAACTGGCAGTGTTTCGATAGTTTGCGCAGTTCTGTTAAATAATCAGCATTGCTTTCATCCTTATGCTGGTTCCGTTTGTGAAACTTGAATCTTTCTGCTATCAGCAGCGGTGTGGGGTTTAAATGTTCCTGTAGTATCGTTACTATGTCTTCAAAACTCTTTTCCATTGGCTTCGTTGGGGTTACTAGATTTCGTAATAAACCATACGTCTTTGCACCCATTAAATTTAACAATACCGACGCTTTCTTGTCATCTGACACCTCATTTGCCTTGCAGTATACCTCTATTCATTCGACATATGTAGCCCAATCTTCGACTTCATTGTCAAATGTGGTGATACTGCCACTCTTCGGCATTTTGGGTGTGGTTTAAAATGGCGTCTCCCAATGGCTTAAAATGGCGTCTCCCGCACTTTCCTTCCTCCCCCGCTGCTGCCAACGCCGCTCCTGGTGGTTCTCGTGGCAATGGCGGCACCCTGTAGGTTTCGCACGCTTCTCCTGCGCTGCTGCCAACGCCACTCTCGGCGGTCCTCGTGGCAATGGGGCGCCTCGCGGGTTTCTGCGCGTCTCTCTCTCCCTCTCTTCGATGCTGCTCGGCCCCTGAACACCGGCTGCGCCCTGTGCGCTCTGCCTCCTCTCTCTCTCCCCCGTCGACGCTGCTTGGCCCTTTGCTGTGCCGCTCGGTCGGGCTCTAGCCCACCGCTGTCCGGGAAGGGTCTGCGCACTACCTGTTGCCAGCCCGTTTCGCTGGACCACCTTGACTGGAAAGCCAAGCCTGGCTCTCGACAGCCTCCCCCGCAATTCTCGAGTCTCTGCTGGATGACTGGGCGGTTGCCCGTGGTCGACGCCCGAGTCTCTGGCCTTGACCTCCAATCCACTGATCTCCAGGAACGAATCCCCGGGAGGTGATGCAGAGTTGCAGGTAGGTTCGAACTTGCCTCGTCGCCAATGTTGTGTCCGTGTAAAATAAGACACAAACTGCAGGAGAACGGTGCAACAGGTGTTTACTCAACGTGGCTCACACGGGAACTGATCTGTACAGATTACTACTCAGGGCTATATACAGGTGTGGTCACTGCCGGTACTGCAGTATACATGAGCTGTAAAAGATAGTTCCCCCCTTAAAGGTATATACATTACACAAGCCACTGTCCCCACCGGTGCGATCTGTGAATCTGCCACAGCTGCTGGCTGAGGATCCCTGTCCTTGGAGGGTTCACCCTTGCTGGCAGTTCCCCTTTCTCGGGTACACTGTTTAATGTGGAACCACTTTGTGCGGCAGGGCATCTTTATGACGTAGACCATGGGGCTTGCCTTGTCAACAATGTTGTATGGCCCCATGTACAATGATTCAAAACTCCCCACCCGAGCAAAGTTCCTAACCATGACCTGATCCCCTATCTCCCACTTGTGGTGCTTGTGGAGTTCTAGCAGCAGTCGGTTACTCCGGTGCTGTTTTCCCATGTTGCTAGCAGCCTGCCAGTGAACCCGTTTAAGGTGTTCAAACAGATTCCTGATGAAGCTGTCCCGGTTCACCTCTCTAAGCTGACCTTCCGTGAGCACCGGGGCTAGCACATGGGGTGGGGGTCCACATAATCCTACCAGTCATGAGCTCGTGTGGGGAATACCCCGTGCTTTTTGACTGGCTGGCTCGGATCCCCATTAGGACCAACGGTAAGACTTCTACCCACTTCTTGGGTGAGTCTCCCGTCTCCTTCCACAGCCTTTCTTTAATGGTACGGTTTAAACGCTCCACAGGACCCGATGACTGCGGGTTGTGGGCGACGTGCCATTTCCCTTCAATGCCAAGTACCATGAGGGTCTCTTTCATGACCTGCCCGGTAAAATGACTCCCTTGGTTGGACTCCACATACTGCGGTAGTCCCCATCGTGAGAACACTTCCGTGACCAGGATCCTAGCCGTACCCAATGCGGTAGCAGTACGGCATGGAAAAGCTTCCACCCACTTTGCGAACACATCCACCAGGACTAGGCAGTACTTGTAGCCTCCCTGGGCAGTGGGTAGGGGCCTGATGTAGTCGACCTGGATCGATTGCCATGGTCCCTCTACCCTCCTGATGTGTCCCATAGATACCTTCCTTTTCCGGGGGTCAGGGTTGTTAGCAGCACACACAAGACAGCCGGCACAAAACTCGCGGACATGTTCCCTGAGTCCTGGCCACCATCCTGCCTGTTCCACCCGTTGCCAGGTGGTCTCAGGTCTGGGATGCCCCGCTCCTGGACCCTCATCCTCAAAGGAATTCCCTTTGGTGCTGCTGCGGCACTACCCACTGCTCCCCCCTGAACAGCATGCCTTCCTTTACGGTAATGGCTGCTTCAGAGAGCGCATTCAGGACGGTTCTTAAGAACGGGATCTTGGGTTTGAACCGTTTTCAGGTCCGGTGCCAATGCTACCCCTGAACTCCCTTGCATTCCGCCTCTGCCCCTGATCGCTGCTATGGGACTTAATTCGTATGGGTCCCAAAAAATGCCTGTACGAGCACCTTCTTTTGCCAGTACGTCGGCTTGCTGATTTCCCTTGCCACGGGGTTCAGTGGAGGAATGGACTTTTACTTTGTGTATATAGGCCTTTCCTTCCTCCCACACGGCCACCATGATTTTCTCCAGCAGAGGCTTAATTGTGAGGGGTCTCCCGTCAGCGGAGGTATATCCGCGACGGGAACAGATAGCCAGGTATTCCGTACACAAATTGCATGTGAACATACTGTCTGAGCAAATTGTGTACGGGGTAGGGAATTTCTCAGGGTGTGTGACCACGTACACTGATGTGCCATCAATAACTCAAAGACAAGGAGTTTAAAGGATTCAACTGAAGGCTTTTAATCACTAAGAACATTGCAGGTCTTTCCACATCGGGTTCGTCTGATAGAATGACTCATACAGCTCTTGAGACCTTTATATGACAAAAGACAGGGGCGTAGCCAATACACGCAATAGGAAAAAGGGGGCGGTACACACAATACAAAGCAGGTAAAACACAGGGGCTGATGAAGGCATATATTTCATCACATTCACCCCTTCTACAGATTTAGTCTGTCCGGGGGTGTGATAGTCCTTCCTGAACGTCGCAACAGTACCTCGGGTTCCGACCGGGAGTCCGTGGTGCCCTCCTGGGCATACCCATGTGTTGGGGGTGTTGCAGGTACTTCTGGGGGTGGTGAGCCTGGGGATGGTGGAGGTTCTTCTGGGGGTGGTGGTGATGGGTCGTCGTCGCTTCCTGCCGAGGCGAGGTCCTTTATGGACACGGTGTCCTCACGCCCGTCGGCGTGCCTGACGTACGCGTACTGTGGGTTTGCGTGGAGTAGGTGTACTGCCTCCACGAGGGGATCCGTTTTGTGGCCCCTCACATGCTTCCGTAATAGGACTGTCCCTGGGGTGGAGAGCCACGAGGGTAGGGACACTCCTGAGGTTGATCTGCGGGGAAAAACAAACATCTTCTCGTGAGGAGTGGCGTTAGTAGCGGTACACAGTAGCGACCTTATCAAGTGGAGTACGTCTGGGAGGACCTCTTGCCAGCGGGAGGTGGGGAGGCCTTTAGGCCTTAGTGCTAAGGTGACCGCCTTCCACACTGTCGCGTTCTCCCTCTCCACTTGCCCGTTACCGCGGGGGTTATAACTAGTGGTCCGACTCGTGGCTATCCCCTTCAACAGCAGGTATTGGCGCAGTTCGTCGCTCATGAACGACACCCCCCTGTCAGTGTGGATGTAGTTAGGCATGCCGAACGTGCAAAACAGGTTGCCGAGGCACTTGATGACCGTGGCACTGGTCATGTCTGGGCAGGGGTAGGCGAATGGGAAGCGGGAGTACTCGTCCACAATGTTGAGAAAGTACACATTGCGGTCGGTGGAGGGGAGTGGTCCCTTGAAATCTAAGCTCAGGCGCTCGAATGGCCGTATAGCTTTGATCAGGTGGGCTCGGTCGGGCCTGAAAAAACGGGGCTTGCATTCCGCACAGGTGCGGCAGTCCCTGGTCATCGACCAGACCTCCTCGATGGAATAGGGGAGGTTACGGGATTTTATAAAGTGAAATAGCCGGGTGACCCCCGGGTGGCAGAGGCCATTGTGGAGGCCCTGTAGCCTGTCCCCCTGGATGCTGGCACACATCCCTCGTGATAGGGCGGCGGGGGATTCATTGAGGGCCCCTGGCCTATATATTATGTCGTACTCAAACGTGGAGAGTTCGATCCGCCACCTGAGAATTTTGTCGTTCTTGATCTTCCCCCTCTGTTTGTTGTTAAACATGAAGGCTACCGACCGCTGGTCGGTAAGCAGGGTGAAGCGTTTGCCGGCTAGGTAGTGCCTCCAGTGCCGCACTGCCTCCACTATGGCCTGGGCCTCCTTCTCTACCAAGGAGTGCCTGATCTCGGGCCCTTGGAGGGTTCTTGAGAAAAAGGCTACGGGCCGCCCATCCTGGTTGAGGGTGGCTGCTAAAGCGAAGTCGGACGCATCGCTTTCGACCTGGAAAGGGATGTTTTCGTCCACTGCCTGCAGCGCGGCCTTCTCAATGTCGTGGTTAATGCTGTTGAAGGCGGCGTGGGCCTCGGCCGTGAGCGGGAAGGACGTTGATTTCAGGAGGGGACGGGCCTTGTTGGAATAATTGGGGACCCATTGGGCGTAATAGGAGAAGAACCCCAGGCACCTTTTCAGGGCCTTGGGAGTGTTTGGTAGGGGTAGCTCCCGTAGGGGGCGCAATCGGTCGGGGTCCGGACCGATTTCCCCATTTTCCACCACGCAGCCCAGGATACAGAGGCGCGTGGTGCTAAAGACACACTTATCCTTGTTGTAGGTGAGATTGAGTCTGAGGGCGGTTTTCAGAAATCTCGCGAGGTTCGAGTCGTGGTCTTGCTGGTCGTGGCCGCAGATGGTGACGTTGTCTAGGTATGGGTAGGTGGCTGTTAACTGGTTCTCATCGACCATGCGGTCCATCTCCCGCTGGAAGACCGAGACCCCATTCGTTACCCCAAAGGGGACTCTGAGGAAGTGGTAGAGGCGTCCGTTCGCCTCGAAGGTGGTGTATGGACGGTCCTCCGGCCTAATGGGGAGCTGGTGGTATGTCGATTTTAGGTCGATGGTGGAAAACACCCGGTATTGCGCAATTTGGTTAACCATATCCGCTATGCGGGGCAGAGGGTAGGCGTCTAGCTGGGTGTATAGATTAACCGTCTGGCTATAATCTATCACCATCCGCTTCTTTTCGCTACCCTTAACTACTACTACCTGGGCGCGCCACGGGCTGGTACTGCATTCGATGATACCCTCCCGCTTGAGCCTTTCTATTTCCGATGCAATGAACCGTCTGTCCTCCCAGCTGTACCGCCTACTCTTGGTCGCTTTGGGTCGACAGTTGGGTGCGAGGTTGGCGAACAGAGAGGGCGGCTTGACCTTCAGGGTAGCCAGACCGCACACTGTGAGGGGCGGCTGGGACCCACCGTAGGTAAGCGTGATACTTTGGTGGTGGCACTGGAAGTCCAGACCCAAGATCACGCTCACACAGAGATCTGGCATTATCAATAGTTTAAAATCTCTGTAATCAGTGCCTTTTACCGACAACATAACCGCGCAGAAACTTGTAATTTTTGAGGTATGAGTCTTATCAGCCATGGCGATTTTGCCCTGTGTGGGGACTATCATAAGTGAAAGTCGTTTTTCCAGGCTAGGATGAATAAAGCTTTCGGTGCTCCCGCAGTCAATCAAGCATTTAACCTTGTTCCCGTTTACCTCTATGTCCATCATCGATCTAGACAACGGATGCGGCCTGGATTGATCCACTATGATCGAGGCCACCAGTGGGTCCTGGAGGTCCGTGTAGTCGGGGCAAGATGGTGGACTCCATGAGGGTGGACAAGATGGCGTCCAAGATGGCCGCCCCTGATATGCCTATCAATTAGTCCAATAAAAGGCGACGAGTTAAGAACGTAACTGAAGGTTTTTATTGGCTAAATAACAGAGCCCACCCTCGTGGGTGATCCGATCCAACAGGGAGGAATACTAGCCAGTCAGCTACCTTTATACCTGGGCAGGTAATGGGCGGAGTCGGAGGTGGTCAGCCCAGGTATAACAGTGCGACAAGAGGCGACCTCGTGTAGTGATGTGACAGTGAGAACAGTGAGAACAATATACAGTGATAACTATAACAGTGGTTTACCACATTCACCCCTTGTTTAGATTAGAGTCCGGCGGGGTGAAGTGTATTACCAGCTCTGGTATGTCAGTCTGTCCGGAGGCTTCGTTAGCCTCTCCGATCGTCGCAGCGGCGGTGTTACATTATCCGGTGTTAAAGCTGGTGTCTGCGTAGTCGGCAAAGGCTCGTGGGGTTCCGGCATGCCGTCTACCTCGGCTGGACTCGGGGGGTTGGGAGGGGGGGGTGAGGGTGCGAGGTCTCGTAAGGAGACAGTGTCCTCCCGTCCGTCTGGGTAAGCCACATAGGCGTACTGGGGGTTGGCGTGCAGGAGGTTCACCTTCTCGACCAGGGGGTCCGTTTTATGGGCCCTCACGTGCTTTCGCAGCAAGACGGGTCCCGGAGAGGTCAGCCAGGTTGGTAGGGTGGTTCCCGTAGTCGACTTCCTGGGGAAGACAAACATTCGGGCATGGGGGGTGGTGTTAATGGCAGTGCAAAGTAGTGACCGGATGGAGTGCAGCGCAATCGGGAGGACCTCTTGCCAGCGGGAGGTTGGGAGGCCCTTAGACTTTAAGGCTAAGAGGGTGGCCTTCCATACCGTCGCGTTCTCTCTTTCCACCTGGCCGTTCCCTCGGGGGTTGTAGCTGGTGGTCCTGCTTGCTGCAATACCCCTCTCCAATAGGAACTGACGGAGTTCCTCGCTCATGAAGGAGGCGCCCCGGTCACTATGTATATAGTTCGGGAACCCGAACAAGGCGAAGAGTTTGTTCAGGCATTTAATGACCGTGTTACTGGTCATGTCTGGGCAGGGGAAGGCAAAGGGGAAACGGGAGTACTCATCAACGATGTTGAGGAAGTACACATTACGGTCGGATGACGGTAGGGGCCCCTTGAAGTCGATGCTCAGACGCTCGAAGGGGCGGGTGGCCTTGATCAGGCTTGCTCTGTCCGGCTTATAGAAGTGCGGTTTGCACTCAGCACAGATCTGGCAGTTCCTGGTCATGGTCCTGACCTCCTCGATGGAGTATGGCAGGTTGCGGGCCTTAATGAAATGGTAGAGTCTGGTGACTCCGGGGTGGCAGAGGTCATTGTGGAGGGTCTGAAGTCTATCACTTTGCGCGCTGGCGCATGTAATGCGTGAAAGAGCATCAGGGGGGTCGTTCAGTTTACCGGGCCGGTACAAGATCTCATAATCATAGGTGGAAAGCTCGATTCTCCACCTCAAGATTTTGTCGTTCTTGATCTTGCCCCTCAGCTTGTTATTAAACATGAAGGCAACCGAGCGTTGGTCGGTGAGGAGGGTAAATCGTTTGCCTGCCAAGTAGTGCCTCCAGCGCCGTACTGCCTCCACAATTGCCTGGGCTTCCTTCTCGACCGACGAGTGTCGGGTCTCGGGGCCCTGTAGGGTCCTTGAGAAGAAGGCTACCGGCCTACCCTCCTGGTTAAGGGTAGCGGCTAGGGCGAAGTCGGATGCATCGCTCTCCACTTGGAAGGGGATTGACTCATCCACTGCGTGCATTGTGGCCTTGGCTATGTCTCCCTTAATGAGGGAGAAGGCCGCGCACGCCTCTTCCGTGAGGGGGAAGGATGTGGTTTTCAGGAGGGGTCTGGCTTTGTCCGCATAATTGGGTACCCATTGGGCATAGTAGGCGAAAAGCCCCAGGGTTCTCCTAAGTGCTTTTGGACAGTGGGGGAGGGGTAGCTCCATGAGGGGGCGCATTCTTTCGGGGTCGGGGCCGATGACTCCGTTCTCTACTACACAGCCAAGGATGGCAAGGCGCGCTGTGTTAAACACGCATTTCTCCTTATTGTAGGTGAGGTTCAGCCGTTGGGCCGTACGGAGGAATTTCTCCAGATTCACGTCATGGTCCTGCCGGTTGCGGCCGCAGATGGTGACGTTATCGAGATAGGGGAAAGTGGCCTGTAGTCCGTTCTGGTCAACCATCCGGTCCAGCTCCCGTTGGAAAACCGAGACCCCGTTGGTGACACCAAAGGGGACCCTAAGGAATTGGTAGAGGCGGCCATTCGCCTCGAAGGCGGTGTACTGGCTGTCCTCCGGGCTGATGGGGAGTTGGTGGTAGGCCGACTTGAGGTCGATGGTCAAGAATACGCGGTATTGTGCAATCTCATTGACCATGTCCGATATGCGGGGGAGGGGGTATGCGTCCAGCTGGGTGTATCTGTTTATGGTCTGGCTGTAGTCGATAACCAGGCGATTTTTGTCGCCGGTCTTGACTACCACCACCTGGGCACGCCAGGGGCTGCTGCTCCCCTCAATAATGCCCTCTTTCAGGAGTCGCTGCACCTCAGAGCTAATGAAGGCTCTGTCCCCAGCGCTGTACCGCCTGCTCTTAGTAGCGACAGGTTTGCAGTCGGGGGTGAGGTTAGCGAACAGGGAAGGTGGCGGTACCTTGAGGGTGGATAGGCTGCAGGTGTTACGCGGTGGGCGGTTTAACTTTCGCTGGTTGTCGACTGTGAGTGGGGGGAGGGGTCCACCGTATGCTAGGGTTACACTTTGGAGGTGGGATTGGAAGTCCAGCCCTAGTATGACGGCAGCGCACAGCTGGGGGAGTACGAGGAGTTTAAAATTTTTATACTCTGTCCCTTTAACCGACAATGTCACGACACAGTAGCCGCTGATGTCTGTGGCGTGCGACCTCGATGCCATCGAGATGCGGCTGCGCGTTGGCAGGACGGGGAGGGAGTAGTGGCTCACCGTGTCTGGGTGGATGAAGCTCTCCGTGCTTCCGCTGTCGAACAGGCAGGTCGTGGCGTGGCCGTTGACTTTGATGTCCATCATTGAGCTGGCCAGGTGGTGCGGGCGGGCTTGATCCAGGGTCACGGAAGCTAGGGTGTAGATGAGCGCGTCGTTGTCATGACAAGATGGCGGCGAAGATGGCGGCCCCCGTAGTTCACATGAGGCTCTGTTTAAATCGTTTGCCCCGCACAAAGATGGCCGCCCCTGCTGTTCCCATGAGGCTCTGCAGGCTTCGGCTGCCCCGCACAAAGATGGCCGCCCCTGGTTTTCCCATGAGGCTCTGCAGGCTTCGGCTGCCCCGCACAAAGATGGCCGCCCCTGGTTTTCCCATGAGGCTCTGCAGGCTTCGGCTGCCCCGCACAAAGATGGCCGCCCCCAGGGTTCGCATGAGGCACTGCTGGCTTCTGAGGATTTGCTTCTGCAGGCCTTGGAGAAGTGGCCTTTCTTGAGGCAGGTTTTGCAGGTCGAGTTTTTGGCTGGGCAGCGCGACCTCGGATGCTTCTCCTGGCCGCAAAAGAAGCAGCCAGCGGCCCGATCGGGGTTGCCTGATGTCGGGGCCGGTACCGGGGCTAGCGGGCCCGGTCGGATCCGTGATGCAGACGCTGAGGTAGGTCCCGGGGGCAGCGCTGTGAAGGGTGGTGGGGTGGGGGTCGGGCCCGAGTCCCAGGGTCGCGAATAGTACCTGGCAAACGCTTCCTGGTCTTGCTGGGTGGCCTCTAGGGTGAGGGCGAGGGCTTCGGCCTTGTCCAGGTCTATGTCCTTAGCTTCAAGCAGTCTTTGCCGTGTGTAGTCGGAACGTAGGCCTCTCACCAAGGCGTCGCGGACATTGTCTTCCATGTTCGCAGTAGCCGTCACCGCTTTAAAGTCACAGTTCCTGCCGAGTTGTCTCAGCGCTCGTGAAAATTCAGCTATCGATTCTCCTGGCTGTTGCTGGCGAGATCTTAAGAGATGCCTAGTGTACATGTAGTTTACCGGGCTCCGGTACTGCTGTTTCAGTAGGTTGATGGCGTCGTCGTACGTAGTCATGTCCTGGATGAGTGTACATACTCTCGGGCTCGCTTGGGCTTTCAGGACTCTTAGTTTGGATCTCTGAGGGACGACGGCTTCCTCCAGGTACGATTCGAAGCAGTCCAGCCAGTGTTTGAAGTCGTTGGCTGAGTTTGGTGCCTGTGGGTTTAGATCCAGGTATGGTGGTTTCAAGGCTTGCAGCCAAGCCGGCTGGTGTGGCCCGTTGTCTGGAGGCTGCTGTTGCTGTGCTGCTGGGTGAGCTCCTTGCTGTTGCTGTTCATTATCAGACATCTTTAAAATTTAGTCAATAAAATTGATATGCCTATCAATTAGTCCAATAAAAGGCGACGAGTTAAGAACGTAACTGAAGGTTTTTATTGGCTAAATAACAGAGCCCACCCTCGTGGGTGATCCGATCCAACAGGGAGGAATACTAGCCAGTCAGCTACCTTTATACCTGGGCAGGTAATGGGCGGAGTCGGAGGTGGTCAGCCCAGGTATAACAGTGCGACAAGAGGCGACCTCGTGTAGTGATGTGACAGTGAGAACAGTGAGAACAATATACAGTGATAACTATAACAGTGGTTTACCACAGCCCCCACGGCGCGCACGTGGCGGTGGCGGCGTTGGAGGCGGGGTTCCCTCTGCAGACTTTGCTGAAATGTCCTTTCTTCCCGCACTTAAAACAGGTGGTGCCCTTCGCTGGGCACAGATGCCTGGAGTGTTTGTCCTGGCTGCAGAAGTAGCATTTCGGGCCCCGATGCATTGCGGCAGTAGAGGGGCTCCTGGGTGGGGGCTGGGGCTCCGATGGTGCTGGGCTGGCCTGAGACCTGGGAGGTGAAGATGGCTTCCAAGATGGCGGCCCCCACGGCGCGCACGAGGCGGAGTGGGCCGCGTGGCCTGAGGAACAGGATTCAGAGTTCCTCTGGGCCATATCCAGCAATCGCGCTATGCCCATAGCCTGTTTTAAGTCCAGTCCCTCCTTTTCAAACAGTTTCTGCCGAATGTAATTTGAACTGAGGCCCGCAATAAAGGAGTCTCGGATCAGCTCCTCTGTGTACACGATAGCAGACACGGCCTTACAGTTACAGTCTCTGCCCAGTACTTTTAGGCTTAGCATGAAGTCCTCTAATGACTCACCATGCCGCTGCGTGCGAGTAGTCAGAAGATGCCTGGCATACACCTCGTTTATTGGCCGCACATAGTGGGCCTTCAGAATGGTGCAGGCATCCCCGTAGCTGGTGGCATTTTGGATGCGAGGGGAGACCCGATGGCTCACCCAGTTTCGCAGGATTCCCAGTTTCACGTCTCCGGTGGCGGTTGCGGCTGCTATGGCGGTGGATGAGTTTGCGATGAAAAATTCGAAGCATTGGAACCAGTGTCCGAACTGTGTGGCTGCGTCTGAGGCATGGGGGTCCAGATCCAAGCACTCTGGTTTCAGGAGTCGATCCATCTTGGTGTTTTAGTGATTAAAATTGATGTGCCATCAATAACTCAAAGACAAGGGCCTAGAAATTGAGTAGCCTTAGCGCCGCATTTGAGGCGCTAGAGGGCCTAGCGCCGGAGTTATGGCCAGTTGGGAAATTGAGTGGGGCCCTTCCGTCGGCGTTAAGCCGGTAGCGCTGCGCCGGCACCGATGACGTCATCGGTGTGCGCAGCGTCCCGGTTGCCATGCCGACGGGCCCCAGCGCCGAAATTCAGTTGCGGCCGCCTCGCCCGTGGCAGCCGCAACTAAGACTCTGGCAACCGAGTCTTCCCCGAGTTAGCGCCGGCGCATTAAGGTCGCGCGGCGGCCGGCCGCTTTCCCGTCGGCTGCCTGCCCGCACCTCCCTCCCCGGACTCCTCCACCCCCCCCCCCCGCGGAACAGATGCGTCTGGCCTGCAAGCCCGGCACTTGTCCGAGGTGCCGGGCTCATTTTTTCAATATTTGAACGGACAGCGGGCGGGTGCAGGCAGCTCCTCCTTAACTGAAGGAGGAGGCCTGCACTTCCCCAGCCTGCCGCACCGCATCGGGTGCCGCAGCGCCGGATTAGCGCCGCAATTCGGCACTCAGCGCCCATTGGGAGGCGCTCACGCCCGCCAGTAGCGCCGGCAGCCGTCTGGGCGCAACGCTACTGAATTTTTGGCACGCGCAAGGGAATTAGCGCCGGCGCTAAATTTCCGGCGCTAAAGCCCTGGCGCGGCGTCAACTCAATTTCTAGGCCAAGGAGTTTAAAGGATTCAACTGAAGGCTTTTAATCACTAAGAACATTGCAGGTCTTTCCACATCGGGTTCGTCTGATAGAATGACTCATACAGCTCTTGAGACCTTTATATGACAAAAGACAGGGGCGTAGCCAATACACACAATAGGAAAAAGGGGGCGGTACACACAATACAAAGCAGGTAAAACACAGGGGCTGATGAAGGCATATATTTCATCACATACACTACTGCGGATAGTTCAGCATGCTGGGCGTTCATGGTGCTGGGGAGTTTAATTGCCAGGGCAATGTCCATCTCTGGGTCATAAACTCCACACCCGGTAAGTCGTTCGCCAGCAGATATTGTGCTTGAACCGTCCACATAGATTTTGTGGCCTGCGGGGTGTATCCCGGTCCGAAAACCTATGTTAACTTCCCATGCCCTTTCTATGGAACACCGGTGGGCTGTCCCTGGTGTAAGGTTCACAAAATTCAACAGATTCCCCCAAACCAAGAAGAGAAGAGATGTTTGGACTGTTTAAAAGAATATTGGGCCAAAAGGGGCTTAAAGTTAAAACCCCAGAATTTTGGTCATTTTAAAACGGACATGTCCAGGCCTGTGGAAGGCTGCGACAAAGGAGTTGGGATAGGTCCCTGTAAGACAAACAGTTTGAGTATTGGCAAAGGCCAGATTGTCTGGGAATGTTCTGGACCGTCTCGGTCATTCCACATAAAGACAATAGGCCTACGGAAGGACAGTTCCCAACAAAACTACAGAGCCATTAAGAACATGAATAATACAGTACATGCCACTGATCAGCAAAAGGGACCCTGACCCCTGACCCCAGCAGTCGAAGACAATCGAACAACAGTTTAAACCACTCAGAGAGACATCCAAAAACCACTTCATACACTTAAACCAATTTAGAAGCAATCCCGAAACTAGTTTAAAATCAATTAAAAATAGATGGGACCAAATCGAAACTCGATAAAGAATTTTAAAACTATTAAAGTTAACGAGCCCGCCAAAATTAACAATAAGCCAGAGAAGATTTGGCGGGCAGATAAGCAAGGCCTCAAAACGGTATAATTGAGGCCTGCTTTGTCAGTTCAACACAGTCTTTCGGAACAACAACATGGGAGAAGTCACAGTTCATCCAGCAGTTCATTCATGGTTCATCCAGATACAGACCGTCTTTTCGGAGCAACAACAGAGGCACAACTCATTCGAAAAACACATCGGCCTCGGGACAATTCAATCGACAGAAGAAGAACGGAAAGGAATCGCGGCAACCAAGGGCCCCAAGAAACAAACAACCAACGATATTACCAACAACTAGGTAATATTGGGCCACCGCGACCAACAAGAAACCAACCTGGAAGAAACCAAAGATTCGCAAGTTTGTTTCCACCCTACAAGCTATCCTGACTTACACCTGGGTAAGATTTAATTAAAAAGACTCTAAACCCTATACCTAACCAAAGGAAATTGGGTACTTACCCAATAGATCCAATACGCACCCGACCGCATCAGCGGACACACGAAGACTGAAAACCCAACGCAGGTGAAGTCTTCCGGGGTACGGCAGGCCCCAACCGCCACACAAAGAGAACCCTGAAATCGCGAACCTCTACAACTGTCAAGAAAGTCGTTTGGTGAGCATTTCCCTGGTCCTCTGGAATCCAACCTAGTTAGTGTAGTGGGATTGGGAGGGCTGAAGTATTTTGTCTATTGTCATTCTCCCTTGCATATTCCGAAGTGTTCCCCCTTTTAGAATAATAAGAATATTGTGTTGTGTATATTTTCCTGTCTCAATAAAAATCCAAGTTTTTTTCACCAACTCAGTTGTCTGTTGCAATTTCATTACAACCCCCAAATAAGTCCAAAGTCTAGAACCAAGGGAGTGGGCGCAATTCGAACCGCTCAGGGAGTCAGAGGTGAAGCTGACCACACACACCACCCCTTACACTAGGTAAATCATGTTGGCTGCGAGCTTCGGCTCGCAGAGACCTTTCACTTTCAGGTCCATCTGGGAGAGAAGCAGGGTCCAGCAAGCAATGCGGGCACTGCTCACTGTCCCGTCTTTGATTCTCCCACCCAGGAGCATCTGGGTGGGCGTGTGATGTGTGAGGAGTGTGATGGGAGATGTTCCTGTGAAGATCAATGATCTTTTCACAGCCCAGTGAGTGGCGAGGAGGTGCCTCTCACAGTTGGAATAGCCCTTCTCCACATCAGTGAGTATCCTGGAGGAGTAAACCACCGGTCTCAGCTGGCCGTGCCGCTCTTGGAGCAGCACGGCACTCAGACTGTCCCGCTGGCTGCCACCTCCAGGAAAAACTCCTTTCCCCCATCAATAGCCCCTAGAGCTGGCGTGGTCTGCAGATCTTTCTTGAGTTTCACAAATGCTGCCTCGCAACCCTTGCCCCAGGCCCACTCCACTCCTTTGTGTAAGAGTCGGAGCAGAGGGGCTGCTGTGGCTGCGTAATCCTCAATGAAATCTCTGCAGTACCCGGTTAGCCCCATAAAAGATCTCATTCCTGTGACTGTATTGGGGGCTGGTAACTCCAGCACTGCTTCCCTTCTAGCTTTATCGATGGCCCTCTCCCCAGCGCGCACAGTCAGCCCCAGGAATTTCACTTCCTCCTGGCCGATCTGTGCTTTCTTCGGGTTTCCTTTGAAGCCTTCTTGCCTGAGCAGCTCCAGCAGTTCAGCCAGTAGTGGACCATGCTCCTCTCCCTCATCGGTAAATAGGAGCAGGTCATCCACGTACTGTACCAACTACTGGGGCCGGCTGAAGCTCTTCAAACAATTAGCCATGTATTGATGGAAAATGCTAGGGCTGTTGTGGAAGCCCTGAGGTAGACAGTTCCAGGTGTATTGTTGGCCTTTAAATGTGAAGGCGAACTTGTACTGGTCCTCTCTCTGCAGAGGGGTGGACCAAAACCCGTTGGAAATACCCAGCACCGTGAAGATGGTCGCGGATGCTGGGATACTTCCAATGAGGTTGGCGACGGCTGCGACCGTGGGTGCGTAGGCGGGGATGTTACGGTTGAGTACCCGATAGTCCACTGTGGCCCTCCAGGAGTTGTCCGGTTTTCTAACCGGCCACAGTGGAGAGTTTACGTGGGTGGCTATCGGTCTCAATACCCACTGTTTGACTAAGGAAGCCATGGCTGCTTCCATGTCTGCCTCCGCCTCCCTGGGGAAATTGTATTGCTTTTGTGGTCGGGTCATGGGGTCCCCATTCACACTAACCTCGACCCCGTTTACCCTCCCACAATCGTGTTTGTGAGTGGCAAATGTGGCGATGTGTGCTCGCACAAATGCCTGGTATTCCATCGGAGTGTTACTGACCATCAGTTCGAGGTCGTAACTCTCATTTGGTTTCACGGTGCACAAGGTCCCCTTGCCCTGTTTCTCTGGGATAACTGCCACTTCACTTTCTTTGCCAGTACATGCTCCCCACAGACTGTGGTTCCTAAGATCCACTAGAATCCTGTGGCCTATGATAAAATTGGCCCCCAGGATCCCCTTCCTTTCCTGCTCCCATTTCATTAAGACACAGGTCCACTTGGTGTGGAGTGCTCCTAAACGAATGGACAGCGGGATGGAGAACGAGCTAGCCTGCTCGTTACCTGTAAACCCCACTAAGCTGTACAGGACCCCGTTAGACAGAGGTGAGGTGACGGGGCTAGCTGAATAGATGATGGTGCTCGACGCTCCAGTGTCGAACAGATAAGTCCCTTTCACCTTCTCCATCTCCATCTGAACATACGGACTCTTCCATGCATCGTATTCAAGGGGACACAGGTAGACAGGCTGTGCTGGTTCTAGTCATGGGTCTAGGTCTGGGTTGCATGGGGCAGATGGGGTTAAAGCACCAGTGGTGGTGGCTACCTTCCCTGGGCCATTTAATGAAGTTCGGAGCGCAGCTACGAATGAGTCAAACATGGGGGGAGAGGTCGGTGTCTCGGTCTTTTGGGCAGGAGCTGGGGAGTTCTTTCCTGTGTTATCCTTCCACGGATTCCTACAGTCCCTTCTCCAATGCCCATTCTCCCCGCACCCGAAGCAGTTACGCTTCGTATCGGAAGGGTTACCTCCTTCCTGGTGCCACTCCTTTTTATTCTGACTAGGCTTTATTTCATGTACTTTTCCTTTAGGTGGGTGCTCTTCTGTCCCTCTACCGTTCTGGTAAGCCAGGGTCAGTTTTCTGACCACTGTCTCCTCGGTGACCCGGGGGTCCTTCGGGTCAAACCAAAGCTCAGCCTTGTTTGTCACCAGGCTTCGGAGCCAATGGGCCAGCTCATCCTGGTTCAGGTGAGCTCGGTAGAGAACCCCACTGCAGGCACTCCTGTACACAGGCCACAGCCTCTCTGCGAAAGCCTGTGGGTTCTCCCCTGCGAGCTGTACTGTCCTCTCCACCCGGGAGAAGGGACTTCCATCATTCATGCCCATGGCCTCCAGAACTTCCTCCCGTATAACAGCATATCTGCCCTGCCCCTTCTTGCTCTCTGCAGAGAGGGACGCGTAGAGTTTGCTATCCAGGGAGAAAAGTAGCATCTTTACCATTTCGGAGTCATCGCACTCGTTAATGCCCGCTGCCTGTTCCACTTCCATGAAGTGGACCGAGGGGTCCCATTTTTGAGTGAGCTTACTCAGGTGGCTTACCATAGCCCTAAGCTGTTGGGTGCCATGGGGAGCCACGAATTGGCTTTCAAGGGGTCCCTGACCCCCACCACCACCGGGTGGGCCAAACTTTTGCTGCCGGACCAGGCACATCGGCCCCGGCTCCGACCCTTCTTGCATTGGCTTGCCCACCTCTCCCTGCTGCCAAACTGAGTTAAAACCTGGCGCCACAGGTGGTGGTGGTGTGCACTCCCTGCCGGCCTCACAAATCATCTGTCCCTCTTGCTGCCCAACCGGGTCGTTCCCCGGTGCCACAGGTGGTGTCTGAACAGTTTCCCCTTGCTCTCCCAGGTCCACCCGGGCCGCACCCGGGCTTATTAGGCATACCATGCCTTTGGCCCTGGACAGAGCAAGGTTCAAACTGTTGATTTGTTTCTGACAGGGGCCGTGATCTCCCCCCTCAAACCCCCTAGTGCTTGCTATTTTGTAAGCTGCCTGGACATCTCTCAACCTCTCCTCCTGCTCTCTTACTTGCCTGGCGAGGCGGGTGTTCTCTTCCCGTAACACCAGTTCATTATTTTTGGCTTCGGTGACCTGATACCGAAAGTATTCCTGTCTGTTTCTGTGTGTTTCCACTAGCTGCATTTTTCCCCGGTTTTGTGCGTTTAGTTCTTCCAATAACCTTTCCCCTGCTAGAGCCCTTGCGTGAGACTGTTGAACTGATTCCTGTAGCTCTGCTGCCAGTGCCTCAACGCGTTTATCCAAAAGCTGGATGTGTCACTGGAAGCATACCAACCAGATTGCTTTCTCCACAGATTTCTTATGGTCCTTGCTCTCAGTCCATTTGGCTGCAGCATCTATCGGACACTCAGCGCGCAACAGACTGAGCACCCATTTCTTGGTGATATTTACTCTCTTGAACACGTAAGAGGAAATGCTCTCTTCCATCTTAGTTCTCTCCTCAAGAACAGTGTCCACTGTATCACATCCCTTTTGCCAAGGTCCTGCTGCGGTCGCCATAATGTAGGGGGTGGTGTGTCGGTCAGCTCCCCTCTGACTTCTGAGCGGTTCAAATCGCTCCCACTCCCTTGCTTCTGGACCTTGGGCTTATTTGGGGGTTGTGACAAAAGTGCAGCAGACAACTGGTTTTGGTGCAAGAAACTTTCATCTTTATTCAAGAAAGAAAATATAACACAGCAATCTTCTACTCTAATAAAAATGGGGAACACTTCGATACATGCGAGGGAAAATACAGTAGAAAAATACCTCACCCCTCCCAATCCCACTTCCTAGTTTAGTTGGACTCTAGAGGGCCAGGGATAATGCTCACCAAAATGAATCCTTGAGAGTTGAGCTGGTTCACGGTTTTGGGGTTCACTGGATGTGTTGTTCAGTGTCTGCTGTACCCCATATTCGGTAGAGTACTTCGACTATCTGCTGGTCAGTCTTCGCGAGTCCGCTGATGCGGTAGGGTGCGTTTTGGATCTATGGGGTGAGTACCCACTTTTCTTCAGTAGAGATAGGGTTTAGAGTTCCTTTTAAGTAAAAATCTTACCCGGGGTAAGTCAGGAATAGATTGTAGAGTGGAAACTTTTGAATCTTCGGTTTTTCTCCTGAGTTGTTTTTCTTCGGTCGCGATGGCTCAATATTACCGGATTGGTTGGTGGTAATATTTTGTTGGTAGTTTCGTAAGGCTCTTGTTGCCACGGGGTGTCCAACAATGTCCTGAGTCACTGAAGCTGTTGAACTTGGGTGTATGGTGGAATGCTGCCCCGTTTCGATGCTTCGGTTTCTCTTGTGTGTTGCTTCTGGGGCGAGCTTTCTGAGAGAGAACTTATTGAGTTGTCTTGAACTTCTGGAGAGTTTATTTTTTTTAGAAAACAGGCCTTTAATTATACTAATTGGGGCCTCCTAATCTGCGCGCCAAATCAGTCTCAGTTTATTATTTGATTTGGGTGGGCTCCTTAAGTTAACTTGATTAAAAAAATGTGAAAAATGATTTCGGGATGTTGTATTGTTTAGTCAATGAGTTGTTGATCACCTAGTTCATTGTCATAGTTATATTCAGGTTTCGAGTATCCTAAGATTTCTATGTAGGTTGGCGAGGTGATTTGCCTTATGCATGTTTTGGATGGGTCCTGTGTTTCGGATGGGGCTGCTCCTTCATGGATCGATTGTTAGGATGAATTGAGGTTACACAGTTCCCCAGACAATTTGATTTACTCCAATATCCAAACTGTCTTTACAGAGGTTGATCCCATTTCCTGTTGCAGCCTTTTCTCCCTGTACAGGTCCAAACATGCCTTTTTATTTTATCATCCTGAAACTTGTTTAGAAAGAGTCCAAAGTAATTTTCCTTAGGGTTTTCTTCTAGCTTTGGGGGATCTGTGAATTTTGAGAATCTTACAGCGCCTCGCTCCTCAGCCTTTCCACCTTAAGAGAGGTGTGTAGTGCCTGATTTAGCGTTCCAATCAACTCCTGGGGCGATAAAAGCCAAGTTTGCAGTAGGAGGCGATAATTAGCGCCAGGCGCTAAACTTTGCGCACAGCCGATAATCGCAGCCCAAACGGGACGATACTGAATTTTTCCCCCAATATGTCTTCCCAATCCTGAAATCAGCAACTTTTGACATTGGAAATTGAACAGATTTGAAAGGTTAGATTTTATGCTGCAGTTGCAGCTGTGATCTATTTAGCTCAATTGAACACCCGACATACTTACCTGACGTGATCTCCAAACGACGTGAAACCCATTAAAAATGTGGGAAAATACAAAAAGGCTGCCAAAATAGTATTTAACAAGCACATAATGAGCAGTTAACTATCCTAAATGCCTCCCCCGCCGCTTGGTGTCTGGTCTGTCTGAAATCGCAGACACTTTGGAAATTTACATGGAGGCGGGTTTGCACCGGGGTCCAAACCCGCCGTCAATCATTGCGATTTTGACAGCGGACCCGTCTCCGACCCAGCCCTCTGAGTGCCGGCAAAATCACAGCCAAGGACTTTTTCTATCGTACTTTAAACTAGTAAATGAGGGGGAGGGCTCAGGTGAAAATTGTAGTACAAATAGTAGTTCAAAAACAAACGAAAGGGAAGAGATAGAGTAGCAGTCAGAAATTGTGCTTTAGGCACTACAGGTAAAGGGAAAACTAAAAGATGTAAAGCGATTATAAGAAACAAGTGAGTAAAACATTACAGCTGAAGGACAGGCTAGGGTGTGTGGCCCAAATAAGCGTTCTTTATACAAACGCACGGAGTATAAGGAATAAATGGAATGAACTGCAGGCGCAAATTCAAATTGGAGGGTATGACATGGTGGCCATTACTGAGACATGGCTGCAAGACACTCAGGACTGGGAACTAAATATACCAGGTTATAAGGTCTACAGGAAAGATAGGGAAAATGGCAGAGGGGGAGGAGTAGCCTTAGTGATTAAGGATGATAAGAGAGGATAATGAGAAGTAAGCAGGCAGTGGAGACTTTGGGCTCGATTTTAATTCCCGAGGCGGGTTGGAGTCGGGTTCCGTAGTGGGTGGGTTCGGGAGCTGCTTCCGGCGGGATCAGCTACAGATGTCCGATTTTTATTCAATGAACTTGGTAATTTCATGGAGGCACACTGGCCGGTCCAATGAGTGTGAGCGGGTCGGCCGGCCGCCTCCGATGACATCATAATAGCAGCTGCTTTTAAAGCTGCCATCCAGCCTAAGCCTTTCTATTGTGGTTTCCTCGACTTGATTTAAACGTTATGACTTCTTCCAGATGCTAGGCAGCTCCTCGTTTTAATGATGACTCCCTCCAAGTTCTTGTGGATGCTGTTAGAGGGTGCAGGGAGATTCTCTTCCCTCCTGATGGCCGGAGGAAGCCTCCTCAGCAGACCCAGGCAGCCTGGTTGCACATTGCTCAGGAGGTGAGCGCAAGGTCCATATATGCACAGTCAAGGATCCAGTGCCGCAAAAGGTTTAATGATCTTGTGAGAACATCAAAAGTGAGTATCCCATCACACTTGCCTTCAATCTGCTTCCCTTCTCTTCTCATCACCATCATTCTGTGTTGTAAGCCTGCTCCTCCACATCCCACCTTACCCTTACTTCCCTTGCACTCTTTCCTATCCATCTCTATCTCTGCACTGAATCACTTCCGCATCCTGCCTATGCACCCCTTAGACTCACTCTCACTGTCATGCAGTGACAACAATTAACAACGCACAGGGAACTACCTTCTTCTTGGCACCTTATCCCACCTTTGTCTTCCTCAAAGCTTCTATGGTAGGGATTATTCACACTCATAAGAACATAAGAACATAAGAAATAGGAGCAGGAATAGGCCACTAGGCCCCTCGAGCCTGCTCCGCCATTCCATAAGATCATGGCTGACCTTGGGTTCAAAGCCACTTCCCTGCCCACTCCCCATAACCCTTCACTCCCTTATTTTGCAAAAATCTGTCTATCTCCACCTTAAATGTATTTAATGACCCAGCCTCCACAGCCCTCTGGGGCAGAGAATTCCACAGATTTACGACCCTCTGAGAGAAGAAATTCCTCCTCATCTCAGTTCTATAAGGGCGACCCTTCTGAAATTATGCCCCCTATTTCTAGATTTTCCCACGAGGGGAAACATCCTCTCTGCATCTACCTTGTTGAGCCCCCTCAGTATCTTATATGTTTCAATAAGATCACCTCTCATTCTTCTAAATTCCAGAGTATAGGCCCAACCTGCTCAACTTTTCTTCATAAGTCAACCACCCCATCTCAGGAATCAACCGAGTGAATTGTCTCTGAACTGCTTCCAATGCAAGTATATCCTTCCTTAAATACGGAGACCAAAACTGTACACAGTACTCAAGGTGTGGTCTCACCAATACCCTGTACAGTTGTAGCAGGACTTCCCTGCTTTTATACTCCAATCCCCTTGCAATAAAGGCCAACATTCCATTTGCCTTTTTGATTTACTTGCTGTACCTGCATGCTAACGTTTTGTGTTTCATGCACAAGGACCCCCAGGTCCCTCTGAACTGTAGCATTTTGCAATCTCTCTCCATTTAAATAATAATTTGCTTTTTTATTTTTCCTGCCAAAGTGGATAACCTCACATTATACTCCATCTGCCAAATGTTTGCCTGCTCACTTAGCCTGTCTATATCACTTTGCAGATTCTTTGAGTCCTCTGCACAACTTGCTTGCCCACCCATCTTGGTATCATCTGCAAACTTGGCTGCATTACACTCGGTCCCTTCATCCAAATCATTAATGTAGATTGTAAATAGTTGAGGCCCCAGCACCGATCCCTGTGGCACCCCACTAGTTACCGTTTGCCAACCAGAAAATGACTCATTTATCCCGACTCTCTGCTTTCTGTTAGTTAGTCAATTCTCTATCCATGCTAATATATTATCCCCAACTCCATGAGCTCTTATCTTATGCAGTAACCTTTTATGTGGCACCTTATCGAATGCCTTTTGAAAATCCAAATACACCACATCCATTGGCTCACCCTTATCCACCCTGCTTGTTACAACCTCAAAGAACTCCAGCAAATTTGTTAAATATGATTTCCCTTTCCTAAAACCATGCTGACTCTGTTTGACTGCAGTATGTTTTTCCAAATGCCCTGCTATTGCTTCCTTAATGAAGGACTCCAGCATTTTCCCAAAGACAGATATTAGGCTAACTGGTCTATAGTTTCCTGCTTTCTGTCTCCCTCCTTTCTTAAATAGGGGGGTTACATTTGCAGTTTTCCAATCCGCTAGGACCTCTCCAGAGTCCAGGGAATTTTGGTATATTGCAACCAATGCATCCACTATCTCTGCAGCCACTTCTTTTAAGACCCTGGGATGCAAGCCATCTGGTCCAGGGGACTTGTCGTCTTTTAGTCCCATTATTTTACCAAGTACTTTTTCCGTTGCGATAGTGATTGTCTTTAGCTCCCCCCTCCCTGTGGCCCCTTGATTATCCATTATTGGGATGTTGTTAGTGTCTTCTACAGTGAAGACAGATACAAAATATTTATTCAGGGTCTCTGCCATTTCCCCGTTCCCTATTATTAATTCCCCAGTCTCATCCTCTAAGGGATCAACGTTTACTTTAGCTACTCTCACTCCATCACTGTAGCTGAAACACCACTTGTGTCCCTCCTTGCAGGAAAGGATAGTCCACAATAAAAGGGAGAGAGCAATGACTGGAGGAGGAACATCCACCCTAGCAATATTGACCAATGCTGAGGAGGCTGCTAACGAGATTGTTGGAGCTGGAGAGGACCTGGAAGTGGGTGATGGAGAGACGGGCATACTAGAGGAAGCTGGTGACATAATAGAGTTTCATCCCTTTCAGACTACAACGGTATATGATGTTCATAGAGAATCGCATTGTATCATCTGCTCAAAAGGATGTGTCTGCTACATCAATATCAGATGTCTAAATCATGCCTTTACTGTCACACAGGACCATCGAGTGCCCTCCTCCCCACGATCCAGGACAAAGAGCCGGACAACTCCTCTGAGGAACCTGATACCTCTGAGGGAGCAGCGTCACCAGGACTCAGCACACCCAGCACCAGCGTAGCAACGCACGCCTTGGTGGGGCCCTCGCGAGTTAGAGTTGTGTTGCCACCTGGTCTATCACCGCGCACAAGTGAGCATCAGCAGATGGTGGAGACAGCGACAGCAGTGGAGAGTCCTCGACGGAGGTCGCAGCAATCTCCTAGCTCTGCTGAGCTGCATGCAGACACTGTGCCTCGTGGGCCATCCAGAAAAAGAGCATCTCGGGAAATACAGGAACAAGTTCAGGTGTCTCTGGAAAGGTTTGCCTCCAGGGTTAGTGCAAGTGTGGATAGAATGGAGGAGTCCATCTCTAACATCAGCACTGCATGGTGGAGGCAATAGTGCATGAACGTACCTCCATGGATAGGATGGCAACCTCCGTGGAAAGGCTGGCTACCCCAGTGGAAAGGATGGCTATGGTCATGGAGGAAATAAGTCGCCAGAGTCAGGAAAACATAGTGACTGTTCAGAATAGAATGACATCTCTGGAGGAGCGATGGGCAGCTATTGAGCACAGAGACCAGAGCTTCATGGACGTCCTTTTGAGGAGGACTGCCAGTGCAGATATGGGTCCTCATGGTCCCCCTGAAGCGTAGCAAGGTGCTCTCCAGCCACTTGCCAGCACTGAGGTGCAGCTGACCCATGAGAGGGGTGTTGTTGGCAGGACACAAGGAAGTGTGAGCTCCTCTCAAAGCACTCACATGACCATGCCACTGCAGAGCCCTCGGTCAGAGACCCACTTTGCAGAGACAACTGAGATGGCCGTTTCAGCCCCTGCACAGCCACAGGAAGAGTAGACTGTTGAAGAGCCCTCCCAGGCTCCCAAACCCAGAGGACACCCGCCAAAGGCGTCTAAGCAGGCGTAGCATCCTAGTCTGCAAGGTGCCTCTACATTTGCTGAAGCCACAGGGGAAGAACCACATAGAAGCACACGTAAGAGAAAGATTAAGCACCTATAGTCACAAGGGGAGTCACTTGGGTGATGTTTCTTTGTTTTCTAACTCTTGCTGGTTTATAATCCTTTTGTCATGTGTTAAAGATAAATTATGTCAAACAGTTGATTGTGTGGCCTATGTGTTATGGGAAATGGCAAAAGCGCATTGAGGGCTCAGGGCGACTTGCTTTTGTAATGCTGATGGTAAAAGTGATAGGAAATAACAGGTTATAGCAGAGATGAAGTATGACATTGAACAAATGTCTCCTACAATTACAGAGCCATATAGTAGCCACCTATGGTTGAAGAGTAAACTTTTGCTAATGTGGCATGGCAGTGCGCATACCCTAATTGACGGGCAGCAGTGAACTGGAGGGATGCTGCATTGGTCACAACAGGGCATGCAAGGCGCCCTTCATCCTTCGCCTATTCCTCTTCCCAGGAAGATCTGCACTGAGGCACGCGGCTGCTACTCCTTCGATTATGAGGACCAGGATGAGAGGGCATAAATTTTTCCCATCCCCTTGCTATAGATTTCATTTGAGGCAACAATCTTGCAAGTGCACAGTCGAAGTGGCCTGAAATTATTCCATTCATGCCACACTGCAGATGGGTGTCAGCTTGAACAGTCAGATGGTCAGTAGATGTGCAAAATCTTATCCCAAACCTCCAACAACAAAGTTGTTGCATTTGAATGTCAGCCATGTTTCAGGGGCGCTTTTAAAGTGCTCCACCGATGCATACAAATCATGTCCTCCGGCAACTCGTCTCCTTGAACCTGGCCTGTTTCTGACAAGTCGGGAAACAGGAGCCAGAAGCACGAAAATGGGAACCCACTGTCAAAATAGAATTAGCAAGGCAGTTAACAGGCTCTTAACTGGCTTAACTACCTGTCCCACCGATTCCAGATGGGTCAGTTTGGGAGCAGCTAAACAGACACTCACGAAAATCGGGTTGGGTGTCTGAAGCCATTTTTTCCGATTTTCCCAACAGACCTACCTCCAAACCCACCTCAGGGCTATTAAAATCGAGCGCTTTATGAGTAGAATTAAGAAATAGGGAAGGATTTAAGACTGTAGTGGGAGTTGTGTATAGGACCCCTGGTAGCAGCTGTGAAATGCTAGATAAATGCAGATAAATGCAGAGATTAGACTATCGTGTAGCAAAGACAGTGGTTTTAATGGGGGTTTTTAACATTCATATAGATTGGGAAAATCAGACTAGCCCCTGTCAGAAAGGTAGTGAATTTCTTAACTGTGTCCAGGATAGTTTTCTACAGCAATATGTCCTAGAGGCAACAAGGGGGAAAGCCACATTAGATTTAGTAATGAGTAATGAGCCAGATTTAGTTAACAGCCTAACTGCATGAACATTTCTCCAATAGCGATCATAACATGATCGAGTTCAACATAACATTTGAAAGGAAGAAACGCAAAACAGCTACTAAGATTCTAGATTTGGGTAAGGCCGACTTCAATGGGATGAGACAGAGATTGCCTACAGTAAACTGGGCAAATGTGTTAATGGGTAAAACAACAGATGATCAGTGGGAGATATTCAAAAAAGAATTGAATGTGATACAGAACCAGTTTATACCCATGAGGGGCGAGAACTCTACTTGCCAAAAAACACAGCCTAAAGAGGTGAGGGACAGAATAAAACTAAAAGAAAAACCTTAAAAATGCAAAAAATAGCACAGATCCTGGTGAATGGGAAAGATACAAAGAACAGCAAAGGGTCACAAAACAGATAGTAAGAGCTACAAAAAGGGAGTATAAAAAGAAACTTGCAAGGAATATCAAATCAATATGAAGAATTTTTACTATTCTGTTAGGAAAAGAGAGTAGTCAGGAGCAATGTTGGCCCCTTAAAAGCAATAATATTGTCAATGCTAATAAGGAAATGTTGAATAATTACTTTGCGTCAGTGTTTACAGTAGAGGAAAGGATAGCATGCCAGAAATCCCAAGGAAATTAATATTGAATCCGGGACAGGGACTCAATAAAATTAACGTAAGTAAAATAACAGTAATGAAGAAAATAAAGGCACTAAAGAGTGACAAATCCCCAGGATCAGATGGTTTCCACCACAGGGTTTTAAAGGAAGTAGGCGAGCACATTGTGGATGCCCTAACTATAATCTTCCAAAGTTCTCTCGATTCAGGAATTGTTCCTTTAGATTGGAAAATTGCGCATGTCACTTTGCTATTTAAGAAAGATGAGACCGGCATTAGGGATAATGGGTAGGTACTCAAATTGGCAGGATGTGACTAGTGACAGGGATCTGTGTTGGGGCCTCAACTATTCACAATATTTATTAATGACTTAGATGATGGCATAGAAAGTCATATATCCAAATTTGACGATGATACAAAGATAGGTGGCATTGTAGGCAGTGTAGATGAAAGCATAACATTACAAAGGGATATCGACAGATTAAGTGAATGGGCAAAACATGGCAAATGGAATTCAATGTAGGCAAATGTGAGGTCATCCACTTTGGGCCTAAAAAGGATAGAACAGGGCACTTTCTAAATGGTGAAAAGCTAAAAACAGTGGAGGTCCAAAGAGACTTGGGGGGTCCAGGTACATAGATCATTAAAATGTCATGAACAGGTACAGAAAATAATCAAGAAGGCTAGCCTTTATATTTAGAGGGCTAGAGTACAAGGGGGTAGAAGTTATGCTGCAGCTTTACAAAACCCTGGTTAGACCACACCTGGAGTACTGTGAGCAATTCTGGGGACCACACCTTAGGAAGGATATATTGGCCTTGGAGGGAGTGTAGCGTAGGTTTAGCAGAATGATACCCGGACTTCAAGGGTTATGTTATGAGGAGAGATTACACAAATTAAGGTTGTATTCCCTAGAATTTAGAAGGTTAAAAAGTGATCTGATCGAAGTTTTTAAGGTATTAAGGGAACAGATAGGGTAGATAGAGAAAAACTGTTTCCACTGGTTAAGGATTCTAGGACTAGGGGGCATTGTCTAAAAATTAGAGCCAGTCCTTTCAGGATTGAAATTAGGAAACACCTCTACACACAAAGGGTAGTAGAAGTTGGAACTCTCTTCCGAAAATGGCAATTGATGGTAGATCAATTGTTAATTTTAAATTGGAGATTGATAGCTTTTTGTTAACCAAAGGTATTCAGGGATATGGTCCTGTAAGCATCAGTGCAGGCCCCAAGGATTTTTTTTGTATCGGACATTTTGTATGATTGTTACTGCTGATTGACCAGCAGCCTGTTTGGAGACGATGGGAGCGGCCCAGGTGTTCATGATGGACAGGAGATTCCAGCCAGGCCTACAAACTGATTACGGGAGAATGTCTGAGCAGACAGAGTTCTCTGGGAAACAATGGGCCCGGGTAGGTGACTCATACGATAACGGGCAGAAGATGGAGGGCCATTGTAAATTAATGGGAAACCAGTTAACCCAGGATCGAGTGAGAAGTGTGGCCCATCCTCTGCCATTAACACTAGCACCTTGATGAGATAGCCCCAAAAGGCGGGAACCGGACAAAGGAGGGCCATTTTAAACTAATGGGAAACCACTTAACCCAGGATCGGGTAAGAAGTGCAGCCCATCTGCCATTAACATGAGCACCCAGATGGGATAGCCCCAAAAAGGCAGGAAACCAGACAAAGAAGGGTGATTAAAAACACATCACTGCAATACACAGACCTTAATGAACTTTTAGGGTATAAGAGAAGGCAGCTTTGGCCATTCTCGCTCTCTCTCACTTGCTCTCGCCTTCGCATGCCCTCATCTCTGAGCCAAGAACCGAGCACTCCGTCCAAGACGGAGAGAAGAAACCACCACAAGCGACAAGAGCCTCGCCTTGCTCTTCGACTGTAGGAACGAACCTCGAAACTGGGACTTGGATACTGCATCAGTGATACGGAAGCAGGAGACACGTTCTACACAGGGAAGCAGCGAGCAAGAAAACGGACAATTGGGGTGAGCATTGTCCAAGCCCATGCATCATTAAGACTACTGGTACTGTGTGAGGGGGTGTTGTGTGTCCCAACCAATCCAGAGGGGTTTAGTGGGGAGGTTCTGTGTGTATTATATAGTGTATGTTACGGGGTTTGTGGGGCAGGTCCATGTTATACTCTGTATAGCAACACAGTGTGATTTTAGGCATCTTAATACGAGACAGGGGCCTGTTCAACGGGCCAAGTTGTGTTGTTGTACTGTTTGTTTTACGCCACCAGGCATTTTACGTACTGGAGGCGGGTGTGTGTGTTAACCTTATTAAACACCGTACAGTTGAGTCCGAAAAGCTTGTCTGTGTTCCAATCCTGTTCAACGTAATTCCTGTCGTCTAGAACGAAGTAGGAGATTTGAACCACCAAGGCAAACCACCTACAGTCCAAAGGCGGGTCATAGAGTCATAGAGTTTTACAGCACAGAAAGAGGCCCTTCGGCCCATCGTGTCTGCGCCGTCCATCAATCCCTGTCCAGTCTAATCCCATTTTCCAGCATTTGGTCCATAGCCTTGTATGCAATGGCATTTCAAGTGCTCATCCAAATGCTTCTTGAATGTTGTGAGGGTTCCTGCCTCTACCACCCTTTCAGGCAGAGAGTTCCAGATTCCAACCACCCTCTGGGTGAAAAAGTTCCTCCTCAAATCCCCTCTAAATCTCCTGCCCCTTACCTTGAATCTATGCCCCCTTGTTATCGACCCCCCTACTAAGGGGAAAAGTTCCTCTTTATCTACCCTATCTATGCCCCTCATCATTTTGTACACCTCAATCAGGTCCCCCCTCAGCCTTCTTTGCTCCAATGAAAACAACCCCAGCCTGTTTAGTCTTTCTTCATAGCTGAGGCACTCCATCCCAGGTAACATCCTGGTGAATCTTCTCTGCACCCTCTCTAAAGCAATCACATCCTTCCTATAGTGAGGCGACCAGAACTACACACAGTACTCCAGCTGTGGCCTCACCAGCGTTTTGTACAGCTCCATCATAACCTCCCTGCTCTTATATTCTATGCCTCGGCTAATGAAGGCAAGTATCCCATATGCCTTTTTAACCACCTTATCTACCTGTTCCGCTGCCTTCAGGGATCTATGTACATGCACACCAAGGTCCCTCTGACCCTCTGTACTTCCTAGGGTCCTACCACTCATTGTGTACTCCCTTGCCTTATTTGTCCGTCCAAAATGCATCACCTCGCACTTTTCAGGGTAAAATTCCATTTGCCACTTTTCCGCCCATCTGACCAACTCGTTTATATCTTCCTGTAGCCTGAGGCTTTCCTCCTCACAATTTACCACCCCACCAATTTTCGTGTCATCTGCAAACTTACTGATCATACCTTTTACATTCTCATCCAAATCATTTATGTAGATCACAAACAGCAAGGGACCCAGCACCGATCCCTAAGGTACCCCACTAGACACAGGCTTCCAGTCACAAAAGCAACCTTCGACCATCACCCTCTGCCTCCTGCCACTCAGCCAGTTTAAGATCCAACGCGCCAAGGCACCCTGGATCCCATGGGCTCTTACCTTCTTGACCAGTCTCCTATGCGGGACTTTGTCAAAAGCTTTACTGAAGTCCATGTAAACCACATCCACAGCATTTCCCTCATCCACACACCTAGTCACCCCCTCGAAAAATTCAATCAGATTTGTCAGACATGATTTACCCTTGACAAAGCCATGCTGACTTTTCCCGATTAATCCTTGCCTCTCCAAGTGGAGACTAATTTTGTCCCTCAGAATTTTTTCCAATAATTTCCCTACCACAGATGTTAGGCTCACTGGCCTGTAATTCCCTGGTTTATCCCTGCTACCCTTCTTGAATAATGGTAGTACGTTAGCTGTTCTCCAGTCCTCTGGTACATCCCCTGTGGCCAGAGAGGTTCTGAAAATTTGTGTCAGAGCCCCTGCAATCTCCTCCCTTGCCTCACACAACAGCCTGGGATACATCTCGTCTGGGCCTGGGGATTTATCCACTTTTTGGCCTGCTAAAACCGCTAGTACCTCCTCCCTCTCGATGCTAATATGTTCAAGTATGTCACAGTCCCCTTGCCCGATTTCTATGTCTACATCATCTTTCTCCATAGTGAACACAGATGCAAAAAATTCATTTAAAACCCCGCCTACATCATCTGGCTCTACACACAGATTGCCACTTTGGTCCCTAATGGGCCCTACCCTTTCCCTGGTTATCCTCTTGCCCTTAATATACTTATAAAACATCTTAGGATTTTCCTTTATTTTGCTCGCCAGTGTTATTTCATGGCCCCTCCTCGCCCTCCTAATTTCTTTTTTAAGTATGCCCCTGCACTTTTTATACTCCTCTAGGGCTTCCTCCGTCTTTAGTCTTTTGTAACTGCCAAAAGCCCCCCTTTTTTTCCTAATGCATTTTTGTATATCCCTTGTCATCCAAGGTTCCCTTTGCTTGTTGGTCCCACCCTTGACCTTTACAGGAACATGTTGGCGTTGTACTCTCTCTATTTCCCTTCTGAAAGCCTCCCACTGCTTTGATGTGGATTTTCCTATAAGTAGCTGCTCCCAGTCCACTTTGGCCAGATCCTGCCTTATCATATTAAAATCGGCCATCCCCCAATTTAGAACCCTTATTTCCGGGCCGTCATTGTCTTTTTCCATGACCACCTTAAATCTCACCGAATTATGGTCACTGTCGCCAAAATGCTCTCCCACTGACGCTTCCACCACTTGCCCGGCTACATTCCCTAGAATTAGGTCCAGTACCGCCCCCTCTCTTGTAGGACTTTCTACATGTTGGCTCAAAAAGCTCTCCTGGATGCACTTTAAGAATTCTGCACCCTCTAAGCCTTTCACACTCTGACTATCCCAATTAATATTGGGGAAGTTGAAATCCCCCACTATTATTACCCTATTATTTTTGCACTTCTCTGAGATTTGCCTACATATCTGTTCTTCTATCTCCCCCTGACTGTTTGGGGGCCTATAGTACACTCCCAGCAAGGTGCTTGCCCCCTTTTTGTTTTTAAGTTCTACCCATATGGCCTCATTAGAGGAACCCGCTAATATATCATCCCTCCTTACAGCAGTAATCGACTCCTTAATTAATATTGCAACACCCCCTCCCCTTTTACACCCCCCTCTGTCTCTCCTGAAGATTCTATACCCCGGAATATTGAGCTGCCAGTCCTGACCCTCCCTCAACCATGTCTCCGTGATAGCAACAATATCGTACTCCCATGTGTTCAACAACAACTTCAGTTCATCCACCTTATTTGCAAGACTCCTTGCATTAAAATAAATGCCTTCCAGCCTTGCCATATTTCCTTTTGCCCTCACATATTTTCTCTGCCTTCCCAGCTGACTTGTTTTTTCCTCTGTATTTGGCTGTAAATCACCCCCTACTATAGCTCCACTCTGTATCCCATCCCCCTGCCAAGTTAGTTTAAACCCCCCCCAGCAGTGCTAGCAAACCTCCCCGCAAGGATATTGGTCCCCCTCTGGTTCAGGTGTAGACCGTCTGACTTGTACAAGTCCCACCTTTCCCAGAAGCAGGCCCAGTGATCCAGGAAACTAAAGCCCTCCCCCCTGCACCATCCCTTTAGCCACGCATTCATCTGTTCTATCTTCCTATTCCTATACTCACTAGCACGAGGCACCGGGAGTAATCCAGAGATTACAACCTTTGAGGTCCTGCTCTTTAATCTTCCACCTAGCTCCCTAAATTCTTGCTGCAGTACCTCATCCCTCTTTTTACCTATATCGTTGGTACCAATGTGGACCACGACCTCTGCCTGTTCACCCTCCCCCTCCAGAATGCCCTGCAGCCGCTCAGTGACATCCTTGACCCTGGCACCAGGGAGGCAACAAACCATCCTGGATTCACGTCTACGGCCACAGAAACGCCTATCTGTTCCCCTTACTATAGAATCCCCTACCACTATTGCTCTCCCACTCTTTTTCCTCCCTTCCTGGGCAGCAGGAGCACCCCCAGTGCCAGGAAGTTGGCTGCTGCTGCCTTCCCCTGGTGAGTCATCCCCCTCAACAGTATCCAAATCGGTATACCTGTTTGAGAGGGGAATGGTCACAGGGGTCTCCTGCACTACCTGCCTGCTTCTATTGCTCCGCCTGGTGGTCACCCATTTCCTTTCTTCCTGTGCAACCCTTCCCTGCGGTGTGACCAACTCACTAAACGTGCTATCCACGACCCTCTCAACATCGTGAATGCTCAACAACCCATCCACCCGCAGCTCCAGCGCCTCAATGCGGTCTGCTAGTAGCTGCAGATGGATGCATTTCCTGCACACGTGGTCATCAGGGGCAGTGTCCCTGAATTCCCACATAGAGCAAGAGGAGCACATCACGGGGCTGGGCTCTCCTGGCATGACTTACCCTTTAATTAATTTAAATTAAATTCACGATCACCAATTAAAGATATCTCTAAGGCGCTTGTATAGTCTACCTACAGTCCCTGCTACACCAGAAAAGACCCTAGTCACTATAAACTACAGAGTTAAAGTTTAAAAATGAGAAATACTCACCAACCAATCACTTACCTGCTCCCTGGTGACGTCACACACTGATTACTTTTTACCTCTCTCCCCGCTGCTGAGTTGGTAAGCCTCGCTGCTCTCCGGTTTTTATAGCGGGCTCCTCACCTCCCAGGCTCCGTGCTCCGACTGCTCTCGGGCCTCGCTGCTCTCCGGTTTTTATACCGGGCTCCTCACCTCCCAGGCTCCGTGCTCCGACTGCTCTCGGGCCTCGCTGCTCTCCGGTTTTTATACCGGGCTCCTCACCTCCCAGGCTCCGTGCTCCGACTGCTCTCGGGCCTCGCTGCTCTCTGGTTTTTATACCGGGCTCCTCACCTCCCAGGCTCCGTGCTCCGACTGCTCTCGGGCCTCGCTGCTCTCCGGTTTTTATACCGGGCTCCTCACCTCCCAGGCTCCGTGCTCCGACTGCTCTCGGGCCTCGCTGCTCTCCGGTTTTTATACCGGGCTCCTCACCTCCCAGGCTCCGTGCTCCGACTGCTCTCGGGCCTCGCTGCTCTCCGGTTTTTATACCGGGCTCCTCACCTCCCAGGCTCCGTGCTCCGACTGCTCTCGGGCCTCGCTGCTCTCCGGTTTTTATACCGGGCTCCTCACCTCCCAGGCTCCGTGCTCCGACTGCTCTCGGGCCTCGCTGCTCTCCGGTTTTTATACCGGGCTCCTCACCTCCCAGGCTCCGTGCTCCGCCTGCTCTCGGGCCTCGCTGCTCTCCGGTTTTTATACCGGGCTCCTCACCTCCCAGGGTATATGGAGATAGGTCACAGATCAGCCATGATCTCATTGAATGGCGGAACAGGCTCGACCGGCTCAATGGCCTACTCCTGTTCCTATGTTCCTATGTTCGGTGCCAGTGTGGGAGGCGCACTCTCTCAACTAAGCCAATGTTGTAGCATTTTAATATGTTCTATATTACTTTGGAGTACTGATAAAATCAATTCCATCCATCTTGCTATTTGCTCTCAGCAGGGCTTAATACCCTCTGAGCTGATCACAGACAATCTCTCCTTCAATCTACAGAAGGAGAAATTGAAGCTGCTATTGTGCTCTATTTTACACTAAATGCCCTGTGTCCCATCTCCCATTAGAGATTGTACTCAGAAATGGCAAGGCATTGAGGAGCTGCTAGCAGCTCATGTGCCAGAACTACAATCAGGTCCCTGTCTGGGTCCTATTATTCAGTTTTCTCCACAGGCTCCCTGATAAATCCTTATATTAGTATCCCAATGCTGGCTTTTAGCTGCCATAGATATCACTGAGTGGTCCTAAGGGTTGCACTAATGCAGCACTAGCAACTGCAGGAGCAATTAACCTCTCATTAAGCTGTGCAGTGGAATCTTTTACTGAGGAGCCCCAATGTTAAGACACTCTGTGATAGTGTTACAGTATTAGAACAATGCACTCCTTATCCATTTAACTGATACATTGAAGAAATAGTATCTCTATATATTGGTATATAAGGAAGCTGTTTTCCCCCCTGAAAGGACTATCTCTGATTGCATTAACAATTAACTGCTGCACCTTTCAGTTTTTTTCAGAGACTACAAGGCATTCTGAAGAACCTGTGTTAGTACAAACACTGAGAAAGGTAGAATCATCATCGAGGGACTGGGTGTCATTCACTTGGCTGCAGCTGCATCTCTCCTCTGTAGTTGCTTCTTCACAGAGACTTTGGTGAAATAATGTGGTCCTAGACCTCTCCAATCCCAGTAAATGATATTGTCTGATAGCAAAATACTGCAGATGTTGGAAATCCGAAATAACAACAGAAAATGCTGGAAAAACTCAGCAGGTCAGGCAACATCCGTGGAGAGAAATTTGAGTTGACGTTTCGGGTTTGACCCTTCTTCAAAACTGGAGAGAAAAGGAATTAGATCGAAGGCAGGGCTGCGATCGGACAAAAGAATAAAAGAACCAAAAGAAGTAAAAGAGATTAGAAGCTAGACGAGATGGTAATATGCTGGGATTAGGTGTAAAGTGTACTGGCAGGGCAAAAGATAGCTGCCAGGTGTGAGAGAGAAACAAAAGGAAAGGGGGGGGGGAGGAAAGGAGTGGAAAAATATAAGTAGAAATGAAATAGGGGCCGAGGTTATGATCTGAAACTGTTGAACTCGATATTGAGACCGGAAGGCTGCAGAGTGCCGAATCGGAAGATGAGGTGCTGTTCCTCGAGTTTACGTTGAGCTTCCGTGGAACAGTACAAGAGGCCAAGGACGGTGAGGTCCGAGTGGGAATGGAGCAGTGAATTGAAATGACAGGCGACCGGAAGCTCGGGGTCACCCTTATGGACTGAACGGAGGTGTTCCGCAAAGCGGTCACCCAATCTGCGTTTGGTCTCCCCAATGTAGAGGAGACCGCATCGTGAGCAGCGAATACAGTATACTAGATTGCGAGAAGTACAAGTAAATCGCTGTTTCACCTGGAAGGGGTGTTTGGGGCCCTGGACAGTGGGGAGGGGGGAGGTATAGGGGCAGGTGTTACATCTCCTCCGCTTGCACGGGAAGGTGCCAGGCGAAGGGGAAGGGCTGTTTGGGGTGATAGAGGAGTGGACTAGGGTGTCTCGGAGAGAGCGGTCCCTGCGGAATGCTGAAAGGGGAGGGGAGGGGAAGATACGTTTGGTGGTGGGATCACTTTGGAGGTAGCGGAAATGCCGGAGGATGATCCGTTGAATGTGGAGGCTGGTGGGGTGAAAGGTGAGGACAAGGGGAACCCTATCGTGGTTCCGGGAGGGAGGGGCAGGGGTGAGGGCAGAGGTGCGGGAGATAGAACTGACACGGTCGAGGGCAGTGTCAACCACGGTAGAGGGGAATCCTCGGTTGCGGAAAAAGGAATATTGTCTGCTTGATGATGGAGCTCTCTACCCAGGATCCAGTTCTCTACCCCAATGTGGACCATGTTGCCCCAACATTTGATCTCTCTGAAATGTGGAGCTCTCTGCCTCTGCGAGGAAGAAAATAATGACTGCTCAGCGTTCTTAGAGAATAAAAACACAAGGCACTTAAGGTATGTAGGGACAACACCCTGTAAATTTCATGAAATGGGCTCTCAAAATGGAGTTTCAGGTTAGAGGTATCCAACAAAAGGGAGGCTGGAGCCAGGTGAATGATGGGATGTACAAAATGGCTAAGACTTGTGAATGCCTGTGAAAACTAGGCATTTTCACGGAACAGTGATAAACATAGAAAGATAAAGAAAGATCTTGCATTTATATAGCACCTTTCGTCAAATAATATATAAGCAACACAGATCCAATGAGGGCCTTAGTGAGGAGATATGTATAAGGAGAGTGTGCTTCATCAAAGAGACAAATGAGGAGGCCGGTCACTTACTGCAGGAGGACCTGTAGCCATGGTCATCTGCCCGCACAGCTCTGTCTGTGGCTATGAAGGTGATGACCGCACTTAACTTTTATGGTGCATTGTTTATTCAGGCAATGAGGAACCTCTATAATATCAGCCAGGCTTCAGTATGGGAATGTATTCATCAGATGACTGATGCATTTTACAGGAGAGTTGGGGAACTCATTGACTTTGGCATCACAGCAAGGGGGCAGCAAGACAGGGCTATCTAGTTTTATGGTTGTGCAGGCTTTCTCAAGGTCCAGGGGATGTAGATGGCACACACATTGCTTTGCAAGCTCCTACAGTGGAACCCCTCAACTTCCTGAATAGCAAGAGCTTCCACGCTCTGAATGTTCAGATTGTGTGTGACAACATGCAAAGCATCCTGCATATTAATGTGAGATTTTCTGTAAGTTTTCACAATGTAGTCATCCTTCAGAATTTGGTCCTTCCTGAGCTCTTCAAGGAAAAAGAAGCATGTCAATGAATGGTTTATGGGGACAAGGCATACTCCTGTTCCCATGGGTAGCAGAGAAGTGCTATGAGGCAGCTGCCTGTACCAGAGTGATCATTGAGAGAACCATCAGAATCTTAAAATTGGACATTTCTGAGCAAGTGACCCTAGCTGTTTTGAAAGTATATGGAGGAGAGTATCACAATGATCATCATTCAAAGGACACCTGAGTGACAGTTGCAATGGCATCAGAGCACAACTGATCAATGAAGTCTCCTCTAATGTTTAATCGGTCTACATTTGTCACCACTGCCTTAACTCCTGATCCCTAATCTCAAATAAAGGACTAATCCTTTAATCCAATACCCATCCTAGAACATTACAACACACCAGACCATTTTACCCTACATGACCATGCCAATAATAATCATCTGATTGAATAAGCCAGCATGAAAGTACGGCTCTATCTTTTGGTCATCTGCCCCAATTGCTCCTTATGTGGCTCGGTGTCAAATTTGTTGTGTTATAATACTCCTGTGAAGCTCCTTGGGACGTTTTACTACGTTAAAGGCGCTATATAAATACAAGTTGTTGTTGTTTAACAGAGCACGATATAAGTGCACATTCTATTTTAATGTAACAAAGTCCAAAGTGAGCACGAGCCAACCTATTTTTCCTAACACTGTGCTACCCCAGATGGCTAACTACTTTTTTTTCCTCCTGTTCTAGTGCTCCTCCTTAGTGCAATGTGGCGGCCAGTATTGCAAGAGGAGTTTTGCTGCTGTTTGGCTGCTCTTGTACTACAAAAGGCTTATAATACTAAGGTGGCCCTCCTGTTATGGAAGCTTGCTCCTGAGGGGGAACCACTGCTTGTGCCAGGTGATGTCATCTTGCAGCCTGATGTCATCTCCTATGTGTCACTGATGTGAAAAGGCTGGAGGCCTGGTATGTCTGCTGCCCTGAGAGATAGCAGCCTCAGGCAAGTGGACACCATTCCAATGGGACCTGGACCCAGTCCCCATTGATCAGCAGGCTGGCTAATGGCAGCTATCAGATCCTGAAAGCTCTTAGAGACATCAGGCTGTATCCTGGCCATCAGGGTCTGGCAGCCAGTGCACAATGTACTGTCTGTTCTGTTCCCTACTGGCATCAGAGCTTCAGTCTGTGCTTCTGTGGAGGTGGAGGTACTGACTGGTCCTTGGCCGCTACTCAGGTGAATGTCTACTGCGAATTCCAGTCACAGCTGTCCTAAGACACTGCACATAGTTGTGGTGTTCCTCGAAAACTCTTCCTTTCAGGCGAGTGTCCATAAGTTGTGGATCCCACAACTCTAAAGCCACAGGTAGCCTCCATTGGGAAGGTGGTATGACCTCACCCGCTCACAACTTCTCCAGTTCCCTTGTGCTCTGCAAATTACCCTGGGGTCACATCTTCACTGACTAATTCCCCTTGATGATTGTATCTGAGCTAGTAGGTGGGAATGAAAAATCAAGTTATGGAGGAGCTGAGATCGAGAGGAGGAGGTGTGGCAGAGAAACACAAAGCCAAATGTTGGTCATGGGGCTCTTGTTGGGTTTGACTGTGTATTCCTCTCCCTCTTCAGCATCATCCTCCTGGTCTTCATCATTCTCATGGTCAATAAGGCACCTCCTCTGCCTTCTCCTCATCATCATCTTCCTCCTCTTCCTCATTCTCTGTCTTCTGTTGCTGTGGTGGATCTGCAGGAACAGAGAGTACAAGATGAGCATTATCCCCTTGGGATTAAGGAGACAGTTGGAAGGATGCTGCTTTGTGATGCTTCACAGGGATGTCACAGTGACTGGTGGCTGAACACTAAACTGGTGCTGACAGTGTCCCCTGACATCACCATGTTCAATGGTCTCCCCATCAGCTTCATGGCCTACTCCTTGTAGGAAATGTGCTCCTTGCAGTTGGGGACGATCCCTCCACTGCCCTGCCTCTCGTGGGTATTGTATACAAGTTTACATTTAATTTAATTTGATTTACTTCAGACAGCTGATGTAAGAGTGGTATCAACCCGTTAAAGGGGAGGAAGGGGTTTTAGGGTTGCGCATGCAAGTAAGTGCTGTTGAGGGAAGATGGTGACACATATTGTAAAATCTGTCATTAGTGTCCCCTTTTACCAAAGTTTAGTATGAAGGGTTAATTGTGTATCTCCTAAAATTGGAGGTTGAAGATTGTACTGGTGCCCAGGATGCCCAAGGAAGAAAGGAAGAGTGGCTAATGTGTTAGTGCCTGCCTTTATCAGGTCATTGAACTTTTTCTTTTAACAGATCCTGATATAATTCCCTGTCAAAGTGTATTACTGTATAAAAAATAGAGAAATTACTTCTTGTAGATTTTATTGGTAATTTCTCCCGAATCAACCAAGCTTTAATCACACTACATAGTGAGTCACAACAATATGAGAGGCGTTGGGTAATGAACGATGTGACATATTTATTTCGTGGATTGTCCGATAATAGATTTGAATAACTGAGAAAAATAGTCACCTTGTTACAATTTCAAATAGGGCATAAAAGTTTTTTCCAATACTCTCCTGCTGACTCTGGAAAGAGGATAGGTGAGGGGGCAAGTTAATACTGTCTGTCAGTAGGGATAACTCCACAGTCTCCAGCTTACAGCCTGCTGTTTTCTCCCAGGGACTGTGAGCACCAGGTGATACCCTTCCCTCCTCCCGCTACAAAGGCACACTGGCTTCCACCCAACACCAAATGCCACAGCTCCCAGGCAGCAGCTCATAGATTGGAAAAATCCACTCCACTGGTGAAAAATTATACTTAGGTTTGAACAGATTGAATTCAATTCAGCCTTTAGCTGAATTTATCTTTTCCTGCTGTGTACATTTTTTTTTTGTGTGCCAGTTTTCTCTTTTCTTCCTGAAGGCAGTACCTCCTTGGTGGAGTACAATTCCATGGGTACCATCTGTTCTCCAGTTAACTTGCCTAAGTGGCTTTCACAAACTGATGAAGAAACTCTGAGACTTGGGACAACAGCTGCTGGAAGGCATTACCTGGAGGTCAGATATGGCAACATGTGTTCAATACATCCAGGGCCTGCAGGCAGGAACGCAGCTGTTGATGAAGCTCTGCACCTTCAACTAGTGAAATCACTACTTAATAAGGTGCATTGTGTGCCTTTGTCATGGTCAGGAGGATGATGGGAATGCACTCACACAACTTATTGTGAATTATGCTCACAATGCTATTCATGAGGAGCTCTGGTATCTACTGTTCACCTAGCAGGGGCTCAAACTCATGTTTGTCAGTTGTCTAATGATTAACTAGTGACAATCCTCCATGAGAGGGAGGTAGTTGGGTCTGTTTGACATTCAGTTGGCTCCAAGATGACACACCTGGTGATAGAAGTTCTCAACCAAGTTAACCTTTTGTCGCAGACTTGGTAATCGGATACCTGAACTGTGCAGGTTTGCAGCACTCCAGGGCACTGTTGATGATCACCAGCCACGCTTGTTCACTAATGGAGCTTCAAGGGGTAGGCCGGTCACTGGACCTGAGATTCTTCTGCTCAACCCCAGATAATCCTGCAGGCCAAATGAGTAGTGTTGTCTGTAGTGTATGTACCCGTCTACCTTTAAGAGAACTATTGTATGTAACCGTTCACCTTTAAGAGAACTACTTTAGGTGTGGCACTACTTGTTTGGCTTCTGTATACTGTAATACCGACGGTGACCACACCGGTATATAAGTGTTGTGGCATGATCCCTTGGGCAGATTCGCCCTGACCTTCGAATGGTAAAGACCCGTTTGTTTGTTACTCCTGAAGTCTGTGTATTTATTAACTGTACAACCCACAGACTTTACAGTGGCGACGAGTCCGATCGTACCCTGCGGCAAGACTACCAAAGCAACTAAAGAGCGTCGAAGAGAGGCAACCGCCCTCGTCGTTATGCTGGGAGAAAACACGAGGCTGCAGCAATAGAAAGGAAGAAGACTTAGCAACAAAAGCTTCCAGCAGCAACAGGCACTGACTACCCTTCTACCACGGTGCGGAGTGAGCCGATCAGCAGGAAACAAGGCGGCCGCGGAGACTGTGAGTAGGGGAAAGTGTAACGAAATCCGGAGGATAAGGGCTGTGCACTCGACCACGGTCGAGGGGGAGCAGAGCTGGTCAGGAAGGCGGGTCCAACGGCGTCGTGAGATAGCCGGACCGCGATCGGCGGGAAAAGCCGGGCAGCGACCGAAGCCACGAAGCGCTGAGACCGGGAGCAGGCGCGGGAAGAGAGAAACTCAGCCGCAGCCGGGGAGGGAAGCACCGGACTGCGTGAGGGCTGGGAGGCGAACGGGAGCCGGGCGTGTGGGAGAGGCAGAGCCGACCAAAGGAGGCTGCGCGAGAGCCAGTCCAGCGGCTGAACTGTTCTCCACCAACGGGGTACCCAGCGCCGGTAGAGCCGAACGTGGGGGAGAGAGAGACAGAGCCGAGCAAGGGGAGAGAGACTGCGCGAGAGCCAGTCCAGCGGCTGAACTGTTCTCCGTGAACGGGGTACCCAGCGCCGGTAGAGCCGTGCGAGCGGGAGAGAAAGACAGAGCCGAGTAAGGGGAGCTGTGCGGAAGCCAGCCCAGCGGCTGAACCTGTCCGCTGTGGGGAAAGCGTACCCCTCCCACCAGGGAAGAAACGCGGGAAGCCGCCATTAGGCGGAGAAGACGACAGACGCGGGAGACCGCCATTGAAGGGGCGGGGAGAGAAGGGAAGAGCGGGAAACCGCCATTTTCGCGGGAAAAACCGCCATCTTAGAAATAAATAAATAATAAATAAGAATTTAAAGAAATACTTGTGCTGCTCCCAAGGAAAGGAAGATGCCTAAGCGAGGGAATATTAACGATTTTAATTCTGAGATAGAAGACTGGGCCACGTACGTGGAACGCATCGAGATCTATTGTGAAGCCAACAAAATAGAGGAAGACGACAAAGCGATAACATTGCTAAACTCGATGGGCGCAAAGACATATGGGCTCTTGAAGCATCTACTAGCACCAGCTAAACCGGCGGATCAGACTTTCGAAGGGATTGTGGCTGTTCTGAAGGACCACTTGAACCCCACACCGTTGATGTTGGCTGAACGATTCAAATTCTATGCAAGAACGCAACGGAAAGACGAAAGCAATGCGGAATATTTGGTCGAACTGCGTAGGCTAGCGAAATGCTGCCAGTTCGGAGGGAATCTGACAGAGGCACTGCGAGACAAGTTCGTATGTGGATTGTCCAAGGAAGGGACACAAAAGCGACTACTCGAAGAGAACGACCTCATACTTGACAGGGCTGTCCTTATAGCCGCATCGCACGAAGCCGCAGCGAAAGGAACGGCGGAAATGCAGCTAAAGGCGGTGGCACTCTGGGTGGACCAAATTACCTCAAGTACAACAAAATGCTATCGTTGTGGGAAGACAACACACGACCAGAATCAATGCTGGTTTAAGAACCAAGAATGTAGGAAATGTGGCAAACTGGGTCACATCGCTAAGGTATGCCGGTCAGGGAAGAAGACCAACAACCAAAGGAAGCCACCACAAGAAAAGTACAACAAGGTACACAAGGTGGCTGAGAAGAGTTCAGACGAACAGAATTCAGACTCAGACCCAAACAGCCAGGAGCTGGGTAGTCTGAGAATTCACAATGTGAGTAAGGAAGCTGACCTACAAACTATCTGGGTCATACTAAAAATAGCTGGAGTCCAAGTAAGAATGGAGTTGGACACTGGATCAGCTCTATCAGTCATAAATCGAAGGGACTACCACCGGCTATTCTCTCACATACCCTTAAGAAATACCAAGTTCGTATTGCAGACATACACGGGGCATAAGGTATACCCCATGGGGAAGATAAGAGTCAAGGTGAGAGATAGGGGTAAAGAACACCCAAGAATGAACTTGTACGTATTGTCTGAGGGAGGACCACCACTTCTAGGATGAGAGTGGATCAAGAAAATAGACATGGAATGGCACTATCTAAAAGCCATAATGAGTGAGGACTCGGTGCAAGCTATCAGCTCAGATTCTGAAACGGATGACGATAAGACCAACTCAAATATGGAAGACAAGGCTAAAATGAACTTGCCGACTATGGTGGAGAAAACGAAGACATGCATAAAGGCTTATGCTACCGAGAAGAATAAAGCTTCAGAGCAGAACTCCAGTTTGACAGAGAATTCTGAGCCTGTTCAAGTTAAGGACTTATCCACGACGGAAGAACACCGAACTCGGACTCAAACTTATTTCAAAGTACGACAACAATTAGAACAGTTGAGTTACCGTCTCGTACAAGAGATGAAAACAATGGAAAAGTTCTGGGACACCGAATGGGAGAACCTGGAAAGACAGCAGAGGCAGCTAGCTCAAGCAAAGAGCGACCATAGAGCCATCGGGACCAATTACCGATCACATCTCCCTTATGATGTTCAGGAGTTAGAATATTTGCATGATCTAGAGATACAGCATAAAGGCAAACCACGCTACACTGAGGATTTTGTTCTGCAATTGGAGACGGAGCTAGTGCAGGCAAGGTTAAGAGAAGCTGAATCGCAGTGTGCACTTAAAGATATGCAGAAAAAAATCTTGGACATGGAAAAGAGAAACGCTTCTTTACCTGATGTGAATAATGTGGCCATGTTGCAAGAGGAGCTTATAGGGGCGAAACTGAAAGAAGCTAAGCAAAGGATGTTGGAACTTGAAACACAGAACCAAATCAGCAGTAACCAGCTATGTCGAGCAGAGAAGGAGTGCTATGGTCTACATGAGAAGGTGCAATATCTCTCAGCCCAGAATAAGGGACTACTCACTCAGTTAAATGAAAGTAATCGGAAAATGGCTGAGATAGACTGCAAGAATAAAGAAGATTTGATGGCAGTGAGACTTCGAGAGGCAGAGAGCATAGCAGCCTTGGCTGAACTCCAACAGGAAATTGCGAAAGAAGCAAATGAAGAGGAATCTTCAGGAAGCCAGGATGTTATTCCAGTTCTTCTCTACGACTTCTTACAAGCAGAGGGTGAGAAGTTGAAAGAACAGTATGAACAGGCCCAGGCTACAATTCTGGAGGGGGTTAACTCGGCAACCTCCGAAAAGCTAGTTTCAGTAGAAGCATATGAACAACTAAAGGTTGAACATGAGCAAGAAGTCCAAAGGCTGCAGGAAATTCTTGATGAGCTCAAGGCCAAGACAGACTCATCGGTAGAAGTTCCATCCATAGATGAGAAATTAGAGGTGAAAGACATGGCAGAACACGAAAGACAAGATGTCCAAGAACTCATAAAAATATTGAAGGAAACCCAAGACAAATATGAGGCGGCAATGTCCGAGGTTCAACAACTTGAAGAACAGATTCAACTGGGAATCCTTTCAGTGGAAGAAAAGGAAACTGTAAGAAACACAGAGACTGTAAGAATGGTCCCTGAACATGAGCTAGAGAGCATCAGGGCGCAACTTTTCCGAGCGCTGAAAGCCAAAGTACAAGAGGAACAGAAGGTGGAAGCATTGGAGGAAAAGGTGGATGAAATGGAGAAGACTCTGATCCACAGTGTTCCTGTGGAAGAGTTAACGGTCAGCCAACTCCTTCATATGCTGAGGGAAAAGACTCTGCAATGGGAACAATCTGAACACGAGCTTCAATCTTCAACGGGAAGGAGTTCGGAGCTCTCAAGAGTTTGGGAAATAGCTGAGGTTGCAAAACAGACTTTACTGGGATGCCAAAAGTACGCTGAATCGCATCTATGTGAACAACAGAATGTTGAAACAGCTGCTCCAGTAGAAGGATTGAATAGCCCGATCAATCAATCCCCGAGGGAAGGGGAAGTGTTGAAATCACAAATGAGGTCATTAGTGAAGGATTTGCAGGAAACCCAGGAAGAGCGGGATGAAGATGAATGCATGAAGAAGTCTTTTCAAGAAAGATGTCTAGGGAAGGAACCACAGTCAGCTAACGTCCAGATGGGTAAGGAGGAAGTAGAAGGCCCTCTCGCTGGCCTAACTCAGGACGAACCCGAATATTACCATGACCTGTTGAGTGACACTGAATATTACGAGGATGTGGTCTGCCCAGTTTGTGATGAAAACTCCCAAAGTGCCGAAATCAGGATGAAGCACTTAAAGTCGAAGGAACATAGAGAGTTGGTGGCGCTACAGCTGGCAGCTGATAAGGGAGCCCCGAGAGTCTCCAAAAAGCAGAAAAGAAAAAGAAGAAGCAGAAGATGATAACTATCACAAATATTATCACTTCTACCAGATCATGCGTGGACCCTACAAAAGGAGTTAAATCAGTTGGGAAGTAGGAAAATATCAAGGCAACCCAGTTGTTGTAAAAGTCAGCACTGCTGGTTCAGCAGGACGAAAGTTCAAGCTGTTACGTCAAGAAAAGGATATGGAGGAGTCACGCTAGCAATGTGAACCATCTACACCAAAGAGATGTTGTTCGGACCGAGTCAAGATCAGAGACTGAATCTGTGAACTGTTCCCGCAGAGACTGAACCTGTGAACTGTTTCCCACCGAGACTATGTCTGTAAATTGTTTTATATGAAGTTGAAGATATGTTATGTTTAATGGGGACTCTGTATGTAATAAGCTAAAAAGGGAGGATTGTAGTGTATGTACCCGTCTACCTTTAAGAGAACTATTGTATGTAACCGTTCACCTTTAAGAGAACTACTTTAGGTGTGGCACTACTTGTTTGGCTTCTGTATACTGTAATACCGACGGTGACCACACCGGTATATAAGTGTTGTGGCATGATTCCTTGGGCAGATTCGCCCTGACCTTCGAATAGTAAAGACCCATTTGTTTGTTACTCCTGAAGTCTGTGTCGTTATTAACAGTACAACCCACAGACTTTACATTGTCGTGCAGCAAGAAATTTACCAGTGCCCTACTCTGGTAAGAGGATAGTCTTAGCTGCTTAAACCCCAGCAGTACCCCTGAGTACACGTGGGTGTCTCTAAACCTTGGCTTTATGTAAATAAAATGTGTCCCAATAGTGAAAGAGTGTGCAGTCAATATTGGGCAAACAGAAATCCTACAGATGTATGTGAATGAAGTATAAAGAAGTCCAAAGAAACGCCATTTCAGTCAGACGAGATGGCACTGCATTCCTGTACTTTGCTCCATTCCTCTGCTGATTCATGGCTCAAGTCTCATCCAACGCAGGGTTCCCCTGAACTCAAAGACGCTGCTGGAATCACAGCCATTACTTATACTTGTCAATGTTAGGATCACCTCTTCAGTTTTATTGAGTTAATTAAATTTGTTTTTGTCAGCTGAACAGAAACATTCGCACAACTATGGGATAAGTTGTGTGTCTTGTGTGATTGTTAATTTCAAATTTTCTTGTTAACCCTATCATTTATTCTTGCTTATATACTAGGGGGGAAAAATTGAGTCACGCCCCCTTTGGGGTGCTAACTTCGCCGGGGCTCTACTTTTAGTGCCCCCACAGCTGAAATTGAGTGGTAGTGCCCCAAGAGGGAATAACGCGGTGCTACGTGCTGCGGTAACACAGGCCTTCCTCCCCTTCTTAAAGGGGAGGGGCCTTGCACAGCGCGACCCGGGGCCCAACTGGGCCACCGGGATCGAAGTGCCAAAAGAGCCCGGCACTCAAGAGAAGTGCTGGGCTCATGAAGCACAGCCGGCACTCCGCGTGGGGGGGGGGGGTGGTGCACAGGAGGCCAGGGATGGCAGCGGAGGCAGGTGCTGGCAGGCGGCCAGCAACAAAAATGGCCGCCTGACACCTCGCCTTTAAATAGCGCCGCCCCGGCTGCAGGTAGGCCCCCCTGACCTCGTCGGACATAGCGTCCAGTGGTAAGTCAGGGGGCGCTACCGAAGATCATGGCCGGGGCGCGAGCGGGGCATTGCACACGGCGATGATGTCATCGCCAGCAGCGCAGCACCACGGGGCGCTAACGGTTACCGCCGCCACTAACCACCCGCTGAATTTCGTGGGAGGTGTTGGCGGCGCCGCGTCTGGGCGCTAGTTGCTTTGCGCCCCTCTTAGGGCACTAATGGGAGGCGCAAAGCAACTGAATATTTCCCCCTAGGTCTGCTTCTGCACTCGTGTGCATTTTCCTCTTTTGTCCTCTTCCTGTCTTGGATTGGGGCACCTAATCTAAGCTACCACCGCAGTGCAATACTGAGGGTGTACTGCATTATCAAGGCATTGTATTTCAGATACAATGTTAAGTCGAAGTCCTGTCTGCCTGTTCAGGTGAATTTAAAATGAAAAATTGCCTGTGGTAAAAGAGCAGCAGGGATTTCTTCTAATGCCTTGGCCAACATTCCTCTGTCAACAAACACCACCAAAAAAACAGATTTCATCTCATTACTGTTTGTGAGACCTTACTGTGTTTAAATCAGGTGCTGGATTTTCCTACAAACAATAGTAACAGAATTTCAAAAATAATTTGTTATCTGTGAAACGCTTTGAGGCATCTTAAGCACATAAATGGCACTGTATAAAAAAAATGTCCACACAAGTGCAGTAAGATCACTCAATAATAAGCAGCAGGAACTCTGAGTCATTTTCTCCCTCCAAACCCTAAAGATGCTGTGGCTACTTATAGTGTTCCAACTGCCAACACCTCTGGATGAGATGTTAAACTCAGCTCCTGTCTACCTGTTTCACTGATCCAGGTGGACATTAATGATCTTATGGCACAATACAAAGTAGATCAGGGAATTCTCTTGGGGTCTTTGCCAACATTTCTCCCTCAACAAATACCATCAAAATCAAATTAGTTGATCGTTAATTTTGTTCATGGGACATTGCTACAGCAGAATGGCTGTTACATTTGCCTACATAAAACGATCACAGCACTCCAAAACTAATTCATGGTTTGAGGCCTTTGAGATGTAATAAGGTAACATGTAAATGCAGGTATTATTGTATTATCTTCTTCTTAGGCAGTCCCTCGGAACCAAGGATGACTTGCTTCCACATTAAAAATGAGTTCTCAGGTGACTGATGAGTCCAATGCGGGACCTACAGTCTCTGTCACAAGTGGGGCAGACGGTGGTTGAAGGAGCGGGTGGGTGGGGTGCTTGGGTTGATGTGCACTCCTTGTGCTTGGCTTCCGCTTGCTCCCAGTGAAGAGACTCGAGGGCCTAGAAATTCAGTTGGGCGCGCCAGCCGTTAGCGCCTTAGGGGGAGTAGATCTCGAACGCTAGGCGCTTATCGCCCGGGCGCAGCGCGATCTGCGCCTCTCCCCAACTTCAGGACACATTTAGCGCCGGCGCAAAGTCTTAGCGCGCGCCCTGCTGCACGCGCAGATCATGACGTCATTTAATAGTGCAACGCCCTTTGTGCGCCCCAAACCGGAACTTCACTCGCGCCGGCCCATTGTGCGCCGGGCGGCCCGAGCGACTGTGAAGTGGAACGGTACACAGGCCAGCCGGGCCGGGGGGAGCGCTAATTAAAGGGCACTTACCCAGCAGTATAAAGGCCAGCCATTTTGCAGCATTCACTCTTGTGCAACGGTTTTTTGGACAGAGACCAAGGAGGAGAGTTTACTGCTTTGGACCAACACTTGGACAGGTATTTTTGGCTCAGGCCAGAGCTTACCATTGATCTTTGCCTTCATTCAGAGCTCAGTGTTTGCCAGCATATAATGGGGGCTGCATTGGGTGGCAACGCAGAATTTCAGCCTTATGCCAGAAGGGCTTACAGACGCCGTGAGAGAGTGGCAGCCCTGGCTAGACGCAGAGGGGGCAACAGGCGTCGCCAACTGAGGCCTTACCCACGCAGGGTATACCGCCTGCAGACCTCCTATCTGACCATGTCTGCCGCGATGTGTGTTAGGAGGCTGCGATTCCGAAGGGAGGTGGTTGCAGACATCTGCCGGTTGCTTCAGAGAGATCTGCAGCCATAGCTGATGCACAGGACGTCTCTGTCGGTGGCAGTGAAGGTGACGGTGGCTCTCAACTTCTATGCCTCCGGCTCCTTCCAATCCGCTACTGGGGACATCGCTAACATCTCCCAGTTCGCCGTGCATTGCTGCATCCGCCAGGTGACCGAAGCCCTTTTCAGAAGGAGACATCAATTCATCTCCTTCCCCATGACCCTGGACAAGCAGCAGCAGCGTGCAGTGGGGTTTGCAAGAATAGCGGGCTTCCCCATGGTGCAGGGCGCCATTGACTGCACGCATGTGGCTTTGCGGGCACCTCTTGAGCATGCCGAGGATTACCGCAACCGGAAGGGCTACCATTCCCTCAATGTACAGCTGGTGTGTGACCACAGGCAGCGCATCCTAGCTGTCAATGCCCGCTTTCCAGGCAGCAGCCACGATGCCTTTATCCTGAGACAGACAACTGTGGCTGACATGTTCCAGGCACAGCCTCCCCCAAGAGGATGGCTTATCGGGGACAAAGGCTATCTTTTGTGTACCTGGCTCATGACCCCGCTCCGCGCGCCCACGACCCCTGCTGAAGAGGCATACAACGAGAGCCATCAAGCGACGAGGAACCTCATAGAACAAACAATCGGCGTGCTCAAGCAACGGTTCCGCTGTCTCGACCGCTCCGGGGGAGCCCTCCAGTATTCGCAGGATCGAGTCTCCCAATTCGTCGTCGTTTGCTGCATGCTACACAGCCTGGCTATCCGCAGGACTCAGGCACTGCCACCTCACGTTGGACCACCACCTCAGGAGGAGGAGCAGGAGGAGCATGAGGACGACGAGGATGAGGAGTACCAGCCCAGGAGGGACGCACAAGGTCCAAGGGCCGCCCGTCGGCGGATTATTGAACGTCACTTCTAGGCCCCCTGTCAGGGAATGGCTTGTGCCAATGATAGAACATGATTGCAGCCGCTCCGCAAGCCCTCAGCCGGTTAAGGCAACAAACACTTCAAAGATCAAACATGGACAATGTGAATAAATAAAATGCTTTATTGTACAAACTCTGGGCCCTTCCCACATGAAAACCAAAAACAGATGAAACCCCCAAAAAACACTCAAACACATTACTCGCTCCCACAACCTGGGGAGGATTAACAAAATAGGGCAACTAAAATGGCCGTCATTCTCGGCCTTCGTCCAAAACAAACATCACATCATCGGCCTTCAAAAAACAAACATCCAATTCTCGGCCTCAAGAAACAAACACAAATGGCCACACATTCGACTATTTGGCCCGCTATGGCGATGCCTTGGCCATCTTTGGGTGGCCCCTGCCCGCCCTGCTGCTCCGCCTCAAAGTAAGGCCATTGGCTGCTGCAAGGCTGGGGGCAGGCTCCTGAGGGGCACATGTCGTGACGGCAGATGCCCTTGGGGGTCGGCCTAGTCGAGGTCTGGCCGTCAAGCGGCCGGCTGTTGATTGCTGCAGCTGTGGCTGGCCAGCATCAGTCGATGCAGCAGCTCCTGGCAGCTCCACTGGGGGAGTGGCAGTGGCGGCTGGAGGAATGGCGGCAAGCTGGCGGATGGCAGGCGCTCGCTGGTCGCCTGAGACATTGGCACTCGCCTGGGCCAGCACTGCAGCATTCGCACCAATCTGCTGAGGGACAGACCAATGTGCTGCTGCAGCGCGCCGGGTGCCCTGGCGATGCCTGGCTGACACCGCGAGTGTGGCAGCAGTGAGTGCCCGTGTTGACCTGTTCACTGACCGCAGCAGAGCAGCCAGTGACTGGACGGCACCACTAATCACCTGGCCAGTCGCTGACAGATCTGCCCGGTATTCCGCCCGACTGGTGGCCTCTAAGGGCCCGAACTCGGCCACACTCCGAGAGAGCGAATCGATGGACTCAGGCAACCGTGCCACTGCCGCCATGAGCTCCGTGTGCCGGCGCTCCGAGTCCACGGACAAGTCTTCGAGGCGTTCCATCTCCTCGGCGAAGAGCATCTCCTGACTGGAGGCCGGACTCTCCCTCTGGGGAGAAGGCCGCCGAGCTGGCCGACCCTTCCTCCGTTGCTGGAGGCCGCTGGGCCCAGCAATTGGACTCCCCTCTGACGTATCCCCCCTCTGGGGAGAAGGCCGCCGAGCTTCCACCCCCCTCCCGCCTTTCTGCAGCACGCAGGTCCCAGGAGCTCCCCTCCCCTTCGACACTTCCGCCACGCTGCCCTCCAGGGAAGACGTGTCCCCTACATTGGCCTGGGTGGCCGCGGCTGAGGGTTCCCCGGATGGGCCGCCTTCCTCTTGCTCCTCCTCCTGCTCCTCCTCGGAGGGTCTGTCACTGGCAAGTTGAGGGACCTCCTCTTGACCATCTGAAAGCAGGAAGGCACAAGAGTAGCTTTAGAGTGAGGAGAGGGCATCAGTGCGGGATGCATGAGTGGTGGCATTCAGCGCATTGGTCGGACAGTGGCAAAGCATGTAGATCTGATGCGCAAGTGGGACAAGAGAGGTGCAAAAGGTGATGTCCTTACCATTGCTGCCCAGAACAGGGTCGGCATCTCCACATGCAACGGGCCCAATCACCCGGCCACCCATGAGGCGCTCCACGCGATGTTGCAGGTCGGTGAGTGGCTGGAGATGGGGTCGTCCTCCCCCGGTCGCAGTCCGGCTCTTGCGATTATTCGCCAGCTTGGCCTGCAAGAGAAAGGACGGCCTCTAAGTACAGTGTGTCGCCATGATCTGGTGTGCACTGCCTCCCATGGTGGAATAGCCTGGCCAGTGTGTCGCCATGATCTGGTGTGCAATGCCTCCCATGGTGGAATAGCTTGGCCAGTGTGTTCAGTGCAGAATGTGCAATTGATGCTCATGCCTGTGCCATAGCTGCTGGATGAAGGCTGGCCATTAGAGCTTTCAGGTCCCTTTGCCCATAATGTGAGGTGCACATGCAAGGATGAGGAGGTCATTGGAAAGGGTACTCACCCTGACAATGCGTGTGAGGTCATTTAACTTTTTGCGGCATTGGGCACCGGTCCTGGGGACGTCGCTGTTGGCTGACAGCTTGCTGGCGACATGCCTCCAGGCTCTCCTGTAGACGCGGACCGTCGCCTTCTTGCCATTGTCCGGGTACAAAACATGGCGCCTCTTCTCCACAGCAGCAAGCAGCACACTCAGATCACGCTCTGAGAAGCGCTGCGCACGTTCATGGGCCTTCTCCATGTCTTCAGGCGCTATTTGGGTCCAGCAGCAGTGTTCAGGCCTAGCTGGAGGGCTCCACTATCCAGGGCGTGGCAGCAGACACAGTCGACCCTTCCCCCTTAAGAGCTGGCCGGCGCCAGGGTGTCTGCTGTCAGTCACGAGATGGCCGCACCTGCGCTGCACCCGGCCCTATCGATCACCACCTCCGGCTTAGCGCCCAAAGAGAGGCGTCCAGCAGCAGTTTTAGCGCTCGCCCGAACTAGTAGGGCGAAGCTAATGAATATCGGAGAAGTGGCCTAGATTTGGCGGCGGCCGCAAACTTTAGCGGACGCCCCACTTTAGCGCCCCAAAAGTGGCGTCAATGAATTTCTAGGCCGAGGTGTTTGGCACCTTCCTGGATGCTTCTCCTTCACTTTGTGCGGTCTTGGGCCAGGGATTCCCAGGTGTCAGTGGGGATGTTGCACTTTTTCAAGGAGGCTTTGAGGATGTCCTTGAAGCGTTTCCTCTGCCCACCTGGGACTCTCTTGCCATGTCAGAGCTCCAAGTAGAGCGCTTGTTTTGGGAGTCTCGTATCGGGCATGCGGACGATGTGACCCGTCCATTGGAGCTGATCAAGTGTGGTCAAAGCTTGGATGCTAGGGATGTTGGCCTGAGAATATTGATGATGGTGCACCTATCCTGCCAGTGGATTTGCAGGATCTTGTGGAGGCAGCGTTGGTGGTACCTCTCTAGTGCTTTGAGGTGCCTGCTGTACATGGTCCATGTCTCTGAGGCATACAGCAGGGTGGGTATCACTGCTGCTCTGTAGACCATGAGCTTAGTGACGAGTTTGAGGTCCTGGTCTTCAAACACTCTCTTCCTCAAGCAACCGAAGGCTGCACTGGCACACTGAAGGCAGTGTTGGACTTCGTCATCGAAGTCTGCCCTTGTTGACAGTAGGTTCCCCAGGTATGGAAAGTGGTCCATGTTGTCCAAGGCCTTGTCGTGGATTTTGATAATTGGGGGGCAGTACTGTGTGGCGGGGGCAGGTTGGTAGAGGACCTTTGTCTTACGGATGTTTAGTGTAAGGCACATGCTCTCATATGCTTCAGTGAAGGTATCACTGTCAACTGTGAGGGATTATGGAGTGCCCTCCTCAAATTTGGCTGCCCTCAAAAGTTTGTCACCATCCTCCGCCTGCTTCATGACGACATGCAAGCCGTGATCCTGACCAACGGTTCCACCACAGACCCAATTCACGTACGGACCGGGGTCAAGCAAGGCTGTGTCATTGCACCAACGCTCTTCTTGATCTTCCTTGCTGCAATGCTTCATCTCACCCTCAATAAGCTCCCCGCTGGAGTGGAGCTAATTTACGGAACAAACGGGAAACTGTTCAACCTCCGTCGCCTCCAGCCCAGATCCAAGGTCGTCCCATCCTCTGTCATCGAATTACAGTATGCAGATGACGCTTGCATCTACGCTTACTCAGAGGTCGAACTCCAAACCATCATCAACACCTTCACTGTTGTATTGTATTATACATCAGTTAACTCAGTACAGACTGATGATTGAATCTGGGACCTTGCTGGTCCTGATGGCTCAGCATCACACCTTTTGTGCATTTATACAATAAGCTATGGGGAGGGGGGAGGGGGGGAATCAATTTATTTATCCACATATTTTTCTGTCTCTGCATCTATTTATCCTTATTTTCTGGCTGCATCTTGCTCTTTTTCTATCTATTTATCTTGCTTTAATTTGTAATATTTTTAGTGAATTTTCTATTCCATGAGGTGAGGGATGCTAATGATGGGAAATGGAGCACTTTCCTTTTTAAGCACCTACTATCAACATCAAGAACTCCCAAGACAGGTCAAGAATGTGTTACATTCAGAGTAAAGCTCCTCTTACACTGCTGCATCAAGCATTCCCAGGACAGATAAAGCATGCCTTTAGAGGCAGGGTAAATCCCTCTTCATCAAGTATCCGCAGGCTAGCTGCAATTCCATGCCCAGCATAAATTACATGGCAATAATAGATTCAGATCTGTTGTTTCAAACTATAGTTGGTTGGAAGATCACATAACTTGTCCTTAATGTAATATGGCAGTGCTGCAAATACGGTTATTTTTGGATGTGGTGCAGGAAAAGGTTTTACTTAAATATACAAATTATTTCCAAGGCATATAAAGGAGCATATGTTACATGGTCACAGACCCTTATCAACATGGGGATAGTATTCTCACTCTCACTAGACATGAAAGCACCCTATTATTGTTTGTTCTGTTGAGGGAAGTCATGGCAAATCTGACTCTTCCGACCACATGCTGTGGAACACATTACTTACATTCCATTCAACCATCAAAATATATTTTGTATTCTCAGGAAATGTAAAAGGGAAGAAGTTTCGCAAGAACAGTGGATTGGCTACCACTCCGGAAACATCCCATAATCTCCAGGCCCAGGTTAAATACCTATTGCCAGGACTTTTCTCGGCAGTCCTCCTGATCGGCCGGCGTTACTTTGGCAGAAACCCCAGATAGACTGGGCTTCCGCCGATCTTCCACCAAAGTTACAACAGTCGATCGGAAGAAGCCCTGAGGAAATTACCGGCATATGTGCTTCATGGTTTGGCCAGTGCAGCCAAGTGATGATGCTATGCTCTGCAAACTTAAACAACAGAGCCGGATTTAACCTGCTGCGCCTGACAGAACAGGATAGGTGGGTGGTTAAACTTGTGGTAGAGTAATTACCACTGCAATCCTGATGATGCCCCTGTCTGCCGCCATCTTAACCACATCATTTTCTGAGTCATCCGAGCGCGGCTGCCAAAGGCAAACAGGGGCTTATGACTCAATTACGACTTTGACGCAATTTCAACGTGAAATCGCGGATGTCCCACCCACCCAACAAAAGCAGTATTTAAAGGGGCATGGTAATTGAATCACAGGATCTGTGTACCACTGTGCTGTTTGGAACTCTGGAACTCACTTCCCCCAAAAAGCTGTTGAAGCTCGATCAATTGAAAATATCAAAACTGAGATTGATAGGTTTTCGTTAGGCATGAGTATTAAGGGTTACAGAACCAAGGCAGGTAGATGGAGTTAAAATACAGATCAGCCATGAACTAATTGAGTGGCGGAACAGTCTCGAGGGGCTAAATGGTCTACTCCTGTTCCTACGTTCCTATGTATGAATTGCCAGGAGATTTTCCAGCTTACAGATCGGTTATTTCTGATATTTTATGCCTCAGTAAGCTTTATCTGCTTATTGTTGGTGCTACTATTGCCAGTTTAATTTGGATGGAGAAACACTTGGAAGAAGAGGAGCAGCAGCTTTAGCAACCAGCATGAGCAGCAGTTGGGCCTATTAGAATACAACAGGTGAGGAGAATGCTCGTAGGAGGCCATTCCCAGCACACAGGCCAAGAGTCACTTTCCTGGCTCTATCCGAGGAGCAGTGTACCAGGAGGCTGCACTTCTCCAGGCAGGCTGTTGCAGACCTCTGCAGCCTCCTGCAACAGGACCTGCTGCTTGCTGGACCAGGGGGGCCATGCCTTGCCAATGGCCATCAAAGTCACGACAACCACTAACTTCTTTGCCACTGGCTCCTTCCAGTCCGCTACAGTGGACATCACCTGCATCTCCCAGTCAGTGGTACATAGACCACTGATGCCCTGTTCACTATTTTAATGCAGACAATAAACTGTTTATTTTAAATAGATTAATTCCTCCACTAAAATAGTGAACAGAAAGTCACAAGAGTGCATTTAGCATTCATCTGGTAATAACATCAACCATTGTTTATGGATTTATATTTATTTCCTCTTCCTAGGATTCATTTCCCCAGAATCAAAGTCAAGGGATGAATATATTGATGAGCAAGAAGTTAATTTAGTCAATTTCTAGAAATAATCAGAACAACAGGAAAACTCAGAATATTTTGCCAGCACATATCTGGCCACAGAATGACCATAGTTCAGTCAGACATGCCTTCCCGTGGTTTGGTGTTCATCCAGCTTATCTGTCTAGTTAGGCAGTGTTAATGTATTGTTTTTTTTAGTCCAAATTTCTCCCTTTGTGCCATTGATTCCTCCATTTTCTTTAGCTAGGGAGCTACAGGGTCTGTAAGTCCAGTTTCTTATCATTGAGACATCTCGGTGAATCTTGTTTTCTATCACAGGTTGTCATTTACTTTAACTCATCTATTCGTAGGGTTTCAAAACTGTGGATTTCTTTACCTCTCAGCTTTTTCTTCCTTCTGGTACACTTAGGCTTTCTGGTTTGTACAGTTCAGTATCTCACTTGGCAGTGTATTTACCAATGAATCCATTGGGAGAATCCAGCCGACATCAACAAAACCATTGGGTACAGATCACCATTTAAAAAGCTTCCAGTTACACCTCGGCATTCCTAAGTAATGAAGTCTTTGTTAGCAATGAACATCTTTGGCACCTAGCTTAATTGTAGAATTCCTGTGGTTACTCTCCTTAGATCAGGTGAGGAGTCCTTTTGTATGGGTTCTCCTGGGATGGATGCTTGTGGTTACTGGTTGTGAATAATGCATTGATTGTTCCTTTGTAGAGAACCTGGCAATGGCAATGAAGACTTGAGGCAGTGAGTCACAGCATCCATCAAGAACATAGCACTATACTCAGGAATAAGGCAGCAACCAAATTCATAAACTAATTATACTAGCGGATTTCCTGTGGTACTGCTCATGGTAAGTCAGATACACTGTTTTACAAGAATCGGAGCATTCTACCATGTAACACGGTGTAGATTATTCTGGTGCATTTATGGATAACTAGTGTGGCCTTCAGTGATTTTTGAAAGGAACAAATAGTAACTACACACTGCAACAAATGAGAAAGAGAAATTTGTTTTTTAGGAATCAACAGATTATGGTTTTGCTCATAATTCAGCCTGAGAGGGGAAGGAACAGAAAATAAAGGTCATCATAATATTTTTCTACTTAATTCCTTGCTTTGTCTAAATTGACCATTCCTAATCTGTGATCCAAGCCACATCATCTAGTACTGCAACTTCCTTCAGGCAAACTCACCCACAAACCCTTCCTGATCCTTCACAGCTATAAGAAGCTGAGGGGATCCCAGCATGTTACTGCATCTTTGATTACCTAGGGTTCATAAACCATGCAAAACTAATGTTTGGTGATGTGCCCTCTGTCTCAAGTTTCTGCCTGAACCAAGTCACCTGCCCAAATTTGGATGCTAACCTTGTCAAAGATTGTTACCATTCATATATACATATATGTTTGTAAGACCTTGACTAAATCTGCAACTACCATGCAATTTGCACATGCATTCAGAGGACTGGATGATGCAGTAAATTAGACCCAGTCTTTTGGCTCCTTGAGACTGTTCAAATACAGCTCAGACTGGTGGGCTGAAAGTCTTATTTCCCTGATACCTGTAAGTAAATTAAGTGGCCTTCAGATGTTTCTGTTTCTGAAACAACATAGCACTGTTCCTAATTTGGCATTAAATTGGCAATCTCACTCAAAAAAATCACACTAGTACAGTAGGAAGTGTTTTACTGAGCTTGAGGAAACACATTATGGGGCAGAGTAGAGGGAACTTCAGTCTACGTCTAACTTGTGCTGTACCTGACCAGGGAGTGCTTGATATCTAAAATGGGAAAATGTTCCATTCTCCAACACTAACATCCCTCTCTTTGACAAGAACAAACATCACACACACAAAAATCATACTTTGACTTGAGAAAGGGTGCAGACTTCTTTTCATCCAGTTTATTCAATTAAAAAAAATAGATGGAGGATAAAAACATAAGAAAAACTGTCATCTGCAGCCTCAGTATGTAACTGAAAACATTATCACTATAATGTGACACAGATGTCCTTATGCATAATATATGTCTCACTTAGAAACCCTGTTGTTCACCATTAAAATAAACCACTCGAAAGATTTACCATGCACTAGGCGAGTAAAACCGCAGTCAGTGAGGGCCACAAAGGGCCTCATTATCTCCCACAAGATAATAGCTTTTCCCTAGCAGCATAAACAGCTGTGCACTAACAGAGAGATGATGGATCCCAACTCGCAAACAGAATGTGGGATTCATTTCACCAAATCTTACTTTTCGTCCAAACGATGCTGGAAATAGAATTTGAATCTATATTCTGAATGAGGCGAGGTCTGGGAAAAGGAGTAGTTCATCAGCATTGAAATGCTTTAATTGTTCGCAGGTCTGAATTGCTCAAGTGTCTGTGTACGTGTCTTCCTTTATATCTGTGTTTCTGGCTTTCCATATCTCTGTGTGTCTCGATCCTTGTGTGTGTGTGTGTGTGTGTGTGTGTGTGTGTGTGTGGTGTGTGTGTGTGTGTGTGTGTGTGTGTGTGTGTGTGTGTGTTTCTCTGTGCTCCTGTTTTTATGTGTGATTGCACATGTATGTATGTGTGAGAGAAAGAGAGACTATTCAAACACTCAAATCTAGCTCACAACTCTCTACACCGAAAATGCAGCTTCATAAAATTGCCCCTTATGTGTCTGTCTATCTTTCTGTGGGGCTGATAATATGATCTTTGACTGGGGATGTAATTCCAGGACAGGGATGTCTCAGTCAGTGGCTGTGAAGGCAACAGCTGTGTTGAACCTTTATGTGCAAGCAACCGCCAGAGATTTCTGTCACATCTCCCAACCCCCAGCACATACTTGCAGCATCTAGGTCGCCAATGCATTGTTTGCTGCTGCTGGTGAATTCATCAGTTTCCCTTTGGGAAGCTGGCAGCAGCAGGAACAAGCTCTCCAATTCCACTGGAGGGCAGGATTCTCCAGAGTGCAGGGCAAAACTGACTGCGCATATGTAACATTACATGCTCCTGTCCCAGTGTCACGCCATTCATAAACAGAAATGGCTAACACTGTCTTTTGATGCACATTGTATTGACTGTATTAGCCAGCGCTTAAGTTTGCTGTGCACCCATTGCACATGGCATGCCATAATGTGCTGGGAAACTTCTAAGTCAATGAGGGCCTGCACACCAAGCAAGTGCAGCAGATGTGTGCTAGGCTCATTAAGGACCCCAAATATTTTAATGAAGTTACAGCCCAAATAATATGCTCTCAGTGCCTAATTAGTGCTGCAGTTGCTCTGCACTCATATGAAATGGGCGTTGGATGGTGGATTCCAAAGTCAACCATATTGGGTCCTCTTTTTTAAAAGCAATTCTGCTATAATTTGGCCCAGTGATTTCTCTGCTTCTTTGATTTGTTTAATTTCACTACTGAAGTTATGCACAGCTTTGTAAAACTGCACCCTATCTCCCAGCTGTGGGTGTTTTCCAGGGGAACTGCAATTGTACTGAACCTACACAGTATTTGTGGGTATCGGATTGGGAATCCCTCTCCACCTGCAGGCTCTGGAGGAGGAAATGGGAAATAAGTGGAGGCATAGAAAGATGGCACATTTACACCTTGGGCACTCAAGCAGCCACCCACACTCTTCCATCCATCTATACAGTTCAAGGCTTTCATAGTTGCCCATGTCCAAGGAGATCTATCCATGGAGACTTTTGATTTACTAGGTAAGCTGCGACAGAACTGTGTAATATAGTGTAAGCAGACCTTGAAAGCACTTTGAGGACAGGATTGCTATCAGCTATCAAAGTCACTGTTGCCTTGAATATACATCCCACTGGCTCATTCCAAGCAATAGTAGGCAATATCTATCGAATCTCCCAACCTGCAGTGCACATCTGTATCATGCAGATGATGCATGCATTGTTTTACCATGCCAGGCATTTCATTACTTTGCCCATGGATGGCTGTGAGGGGGATATAGGTATCCAGTGGAGCCCTGGTTCATGATTTCCTCTAAGGTTCAACCCTGCCCTAGCCCTGAACTCGCATCTTTCTCCAGTTTCTCTCTGATCTCCCCTCTTGACCTCTCCATGCTCCTCCTGTCCATGAAACCCACTTCCTGCTCCTTCAACCCTATTCCCACTAAACTGCTGACCACCCAACTGCCTCTTCTGGCTCGCATGTTAGCTGACATTGTTAATGGTTCACTCTCCTCAGGTATTGCCCCCTCTCCTTCAAATCTGCCGTCATCACACCTCTCCTCAAAAAAACAAACTTTGACCCCTCCGTCCTTGCAAACTACCAACCCATCTCCAACCTCCCTTTCCTCTCCAAAATCCTTGAACATGTTGTCACCTCCCAAATCCATGCCTATCTTTCCCGGAACTCCATGTTTGAATCCCTCTATTCCGGTTTCCGCCCCTGCCACAGTACCGAAACAGCTCTCATCAAAGTCACAAATGACATCCTTTGTGACTGTGACAAAGGTAAACAATCCCTCCTCATCCTTCTTGACCTGTCTGCAGCCTTTGACACGGTTGACCACTCCATCCTCCTCCAATGCCTCTCCACCATCGTCCAGGTGGGTGGGACTGCACTCACCTGGTTCCATTCTTATCTATCTAATCATAGCCAGAGAATCACCTGCAACGGCTTCTCTTCCCGCTCCTGCATCGTTACCTCTGGGGTCCTCCAATGATCTATCCTTGGCCCCCTCCTATTTTTCATTTATATGCTGCCCCATGGCGACATCATCTGAAAACGCAGCATCAGTTTCTACATGTACGCTGACAACACCCAGCTCTACCTCATTACCACTTCTCTCGACCCCTCCACGGCCTCTAAATTGAAAGACTGCTTGTCTGGCATCCAGTACTGGTTGAGCAGAAATGTTCTCCAATTAAATATTGGGAAGACCGAAGCCATTGTCTTTGGGCCCCGCCACAAACTCCATTCCCTAGCCACTGACTCCATCCCTCTCCCTAACATCTGTCTGAGGCTGAACCAGACTGTTCGCAGCCTTGGTGTCATATTTGACCCTGAAATCAGCTTCTGACCACATATCCGTGGCATATTAAGACCGCCTATTTCCACCTCCGTAACATTGCTCATCTCCGCCCCTGCCTCAGCTCATCCGCTGCTGAAACCCTCATCCATGCCTTTGTTACCTCTAGACTTGACTATTCCAACGCGCTCCTGGCTGGCCTCCCACATTCTACCCGATGTAAACTTGAGGTGATCCAAAACTCGGCTGCCCGTGTTCTAACTCGCACCAAGTCACATTCACCCATCACCCCTGTACTCGCTGACCTACAGGAAACTTTCTTTTATCCGTCACGGACGGGACCGACGTGGTGCCGGTTCATCAAAAATTCCGGATAACCGATAGGGAGAGCTGACTGCTCCGTATAAAGCAACAAACCCTGTTGCTTAGCAACAACTGTAGAACAATGAACACAAGTTTCAAGCGTCTCTGTAGCTTAGCAACAGCTGCAGCCACACCCTTGCACAGCACAGATGGAAGAAGGCAAATAAATATGAAGTGAAACCTACTCTTGAATTTTGCCGGTTAACCGACATTTCCGGTTATTTAGGTGCCAGTAAATCGAAAGTTTCCTGTATATTGGCTTCTGGTTAAGCAACACCTTGATTTCAAAATTCTCATCCTTATTTTCAAATCCCTACATGGCTTCGCCCCTCCCTATCTCTGTAATCTCCTCCAGCCCCACAACCCCCCGAGATATCTGCGTTCCTCAAATTCTGCCCTCTTGAGCATCCCTGATTATAATCGCTCAACCATCGATGGCTGTGCCTTCAGCTGCCTAGGCCCAGGCACTAAGCTATGGAACTCCCTCCCTAAACCTCTCTGCCTCTCTACCTCTCTTTCCTCCTTAAAACCTACCTCTTATCTGCCCTAATTTCTTATGCGGCTCGGTGCCAATTTTTTGTCTTATAACACTCCTGTGAAGCGCCTTGGGACGTTTTGCTATGTTAAAGGAGCTATATGCAGTCAGAATCAGGGGAATTTATAATGGGGAACAAAGAAATGGCAGACCAATTAAATACATACTTTGGTTCTGTCTTCACAAAGGAGGACACAAATAACCTCCCAGAGATGTCGGGGAACATAGGGTCTGATGAAAGGGAGGAACTGAATGAAATCAGTATTTGTAGGGAAATGATGTTAGGGAAATTGACGGGATTGAAAGCCGATAAATCCCGAGGGCCTGATAATCTACATCCTAGGGTACTTAAGGAAGTGGCCCTAGAAATAGTAGATGCATTGCTGGTCATCTTCCAAAATTCTATAGACTCTGGAACAGTTCCCATGGATTGGAGGGTAGCTAATGTTACTCCACTATTCAAAAAAGTTGGTAGAGAGAAAACGGGGAATTGTAAGCCTGACATCGGTAGTGGGGAAAATGCTAGAGTCCATTATAAAAGATGTAATAGCAGAGCACTTGGAAAACAGTGACAGGATCGGACAAAGTCAACATGGATTTACAAAAGGTAAATCGTGCTTGACTAATCTACTGGAATTTTTTGAGGATGTAACTGGTAGAATAGATAAGGGAGAACCAGTGGATGTGTGTATTTGGACTTACAGAAGGCTTTTGATAAGGTCCCGCATAAGAGGTTAGCGTGTAAAGTTAAAGCACAAGGGATTGGGGGCAAGGTACTGACTTGGATAGAGAACTGGTTGGCAGACAGGAAGCAAAGATTTGGAATAAATGGGTCTTTTTCCGAGTGGCAGGCAGTGACTAGTGGGGTACTGCAAGGATCAGTGCTGGGACCTCAGCTATTCACAATATATATTAATGATCTAGACGAGGGAACTAGATGTAATATCTCCAAGTTTGCAGATGACACAAAGCTGGGTGGGCGTGTGTGCTGTGAGGAGGATGCCGAGAAACTCCAGTATGATTTGAACAGGTTGGGTGATTGGGCAGATGCATGGCAGATGCAGTATAATGTGGCTAAATGCAAGGTTATCCACTTTGGTGGCAAAAACAGGAAGGCAGATTATTATTTGAATGGCAATAGATTGGGAGAAGGGGAAGTGCAATGAGACCTGGGTGTCCTTGTGCACCAGTCGCTGAAGGTAAGCATGCAGGTGCAGCAGGCGGTTAAGAAGGCAAATAGTATGTTGGCCTTCATAGCGAGAGGATTTGAGTACAGGAACAAGGATGTCTTGCTGCAGTTGTACAGGGCCTTGGTGAGACCACACCTTGAGTATTGTGTGCACTTTTGGTCGCCTTATCTGAGGAAGGATGTTCTTGCCATGGAGGGAGTGCAGCGAAGATTCACCAGACTGATACCTGGGATGGCAGGAATGACGTATGAGGAGAGATTGGGTTGATTGGGCTTATACTCGCTGGAGTTTAGAAGAATGAGAGGGGATCTCATCGAAACTTATAACATTCTAACAGGACTAGACAGACTAGATGCAAGAAGGATGTTCCTGATGGCGGGGGAGTCCAGAACCAGGGGTCACAATCTAAGGATAAGGGGTAAGCCATTTAGGACTGAGATGAGGAGGAATTTCTTCACCCAGAGAGTGGTGAACCTGTGGAATTCTCTACCACAGAAGGCAGTTGAGGCCAATTCATTAAATATATTCAAGAAGGAGTTAGATATATTTCTGAAGGCTAAAGGGATCAAGGGATATGGGGAGTAGGCAGGGACAGGGTATTGAGTTTGGATGATCAACCATGATCTCGTTGAATGGCGGGGCAGGCTCGAGGGGCTGAATGGCCTACTCCTGCTCCTATCTTCTATGTTTCTATATATAAATACAAGTTGTTGTTGTTGTTATTGTTGTTCATTGACACACCCAGAGGCTATATCTAAACAGAGTTGCAATGAGACACATGAAGTTACTGGGTGGAACAGGCCATTCGGATAATGAAAATGAAGTTCAGAGCCCTCAACACATCAGGAGAAGTCTTTTTGTACAACCCAACCAAGGTATTCTGGTTTTTGTAGTCTGATGTGCCTTATATAACTTTGCCCTGCAAAGTGCTATTGCTAAATATCAGGAAGCCAGCCTCAACCAGTAGCAGAAGGGGATGCCAACCACGAGCCAGAGAAATGTTTGAAGATACAATCATTCACTCAGAAGGAGTCTTACGACCAGCTGCCATGAATGACACATTTAGTTAAGTGCCTGCATCATCCAGTTAACCCAAATTTTATTCACCTTAATAGTGTATGCTGCAAATATAATTATTGGCCCAGAAATTCGGGTCGGGGGCTTCCCGCGGGTGCAAGCCCCCGACTTGCACTTACCTTGCGCGCCGGCAGTTGAGCTGTAGGGCCCCGTGGAATTCCGCTCCGGGGCCTGGCCCAGCTGCCGGCGCGCTGTGCTTGCGTGTCCCAGGGGCGTAGTTAGTGCGATGTGTCCCCTGGGATCACGTGAGCCATGGGCAGCCAATCAGAGGAGGGGAAAGCCCACTCATAAGATTGACAGGAAGACCTGTCTAAACTTATGAATACTACGGGCCTCAAAATAGCATTAAACCTTCAAATAAATTTTTACAAATCACACTTTTTCAATAAACTACAAATTACATTAAATAACTATTTTAAACAGTAATTTAAATTTTTGAGAAAAATAATTTTATAAAAAAACGGGGCTGAAAATAAACTTACCTTGCTTTAAAGTATTTAAAAATAATAAACCTGTGGAAAAAATGTTTTAATTTTAATTAATTGACCACTTACCTTGTAAGAAGCAGGCCTTATGCCTGCTTTTTAAATGTGTAAATCCTACAGGCTTAACCTCGCGTGAAAACCTGCAAAAAAAACCTAAGTTCAAAGCGCACGTGCAGTATCCCCTGCGCGCGTGTTCGACCTCTGAACCCCTTCGTTCAGAGGATCGGAAGTGCCAGTTTCCCGCGCATGCGCAGTGCATGCAGGAAACCCGCACTTCCATTCGGCCTACGGGTGAGTACCCCATGCATACTCAACCGTGGAGAGCCGAATTTCTGGGCCAATATGGTTTACCCCTTTGCTTCCCCTTTCTGATAGTATATGTGCCTTCTACTTCCCAACTATGTTCTCATTCTAAGTGTTTCCCAGTGAGAGAAGGAAGCGAGATGTTTGGCTGCTGCCAACCAGATGCTTATACAGGTATCCCCATACATTACCCTCCTTCTCACATCCCATTCATCCCACAATATCTTCTGATTTATAAGCTGCACATGGTGTAAGCATGCACCTCATGCTTTACACCCCTCCTCTCACCACAAACCTACCCTTGTGCCTTCCTCATTTCAGATACCCAAGAAAGCCAGCCTGCCCAGCCAATGGTTGAGCAAGAAGAGGGAGAGGAGAGTGAAGAAGAAGAAGAAGAAACACCGTTACTCAACTTCACACTCCAAGCCACTAGCTCCTTGAGGTCGTCCTGTAAGGCCACCTGCAGTGACCCACTGAAAGTCAGCAGCCTTCCCCCAGCCATGCTGCAACCACTGGGGCAACCCCACATAACAGCACTAGGATAGGCCAAGGCACACGCAAGACACTCACTAAGGGAATGCACCAGGGTGATTAGTTGATTTTTTATTGTATTTATTGATAAAGTTGGATTGGAAAGTTTGATTTGTGGTGGCCTTTATTTCAGCATTGTGGCCAAGGGGACACTGTGATGGTCAGTAACAGAGGGAAGGTAAGGTGTGGGACAAATGCTGAAAGGGGAATTTGGATTGTGTTCACTGGTACCGCAGGCGGATGATTCGATCTCGGATATCCCGGCCAGAAAGGAGCTGTCTGGGTTACCTCCTTCCTTCTGCTTCCTCCTCTTCTTCTGCTTTTTCCTCTTCTGCTTCTTCTTCTGCTTCTTCCTCTTCCTTCTCCTCTCTTTCCTCTTCCTCCTCCTCCTCTTCCTCCTCCTCCTCCCTCTGCGAGCAGCTTGTCCCCTTTGCTGCCTCTGCTCCATCTCCATATCATGCTGCAGCACAAGGGGGACTGCAACTAGAGCCCCCTAGGACTGGGAGCAAGTGGTGTTCGCAGAGGCCTTCCTTTAATAGCCAAAGCCTTGCAAATGTCCAGCAGCACTCCCTGCACTCCCTTCACACTTTAGCAACTTTTTAAATGTATCACACCAAGCCACTACTCCAATAAAATGTAAAGAGACCAGTACAGAGGCAAAAATCTAAACTTACCTGAAAGTTGCGTGTGTCCCTTTAAGAAGTGCTGGTAGGGGGTCCGTCGTACTGCTGCTTGCATGCTCTGTCATGCGTGCTTTGGAGAGGGCATTAATAGGAGCGGCGACGTCCAAAATACCAGATCATGTGTCAATTCAGCGTTACACGCCGATTGACCTTACAATCTGGCTCATCTAAATATCTGGAGCAAGTTAAGGCAATGACAAAGCTGCCGGCCTACCCAAAATGGCAGCTGCCACGTTCCATGCAGTGGGCAGAAGTGAGGCGGCCTCCATTTTTTCTTCCAAACTAGCCTTAATGGATGGCGCAAATGGGTCTAATTTCCCCGCCTTTATTTTTATGAGCACAAAATTCATCAAAACAAGTTTTAAAAATAGACCCTGTCCCCATCTAAGATGGTCTCACTGAGGTGAAGAAATAATTCATAATTCGCAACGATTATACATTCCCTTAAGGAATAAAAACCCCACGGGAAAAGTCCGACCCTGGCTAGCAAGAGAAGTTAAAGTTAGTATTAAATTAAAGGAAGAGGCTTATAATGTTGCCAGAATGAGTAGTAAGCATCAGGATTGGGTGGATTTTAGAATTCAGCAAAGGATGAAAGAGAGAAAATAGAATGAGAGTAAACTTGCAAGAGACATAAAAACAGATTGTAAAAGCTTCTATAGGTATGTAAGAAGGAAGAGATTAGTGAAAGTAAATGTGGGTCCCTTACAGGCAGAGACAGGAGAAATTATAATGGGAATAAGGAAACATTAAGGAGACATTAAACAAATACTTTGGGCTGGATTTTCTCAGCCTCGAGGAGGCGGGTATGGAGGCGGGACTGCCGGGAAAGTTGCAGAATTTGGGGGCGGCTGTCAAACCCGTCCCCAACCCGCCTCCATGCCCCCTTGCCAGGAGGTGGGAAGCCGTCCTGCCCCAGGTCCTGTCTCCTTGGAGGTGGGAAGGGATTAAAGCCTATTAACTGCCTGTTAACAGGTAGTTAACAGGCAGAAAATAGGATTATCCCCATTTTTCATTCTGAAGTACGGGCTTCCCAACCTGGGGGAACTCCGCCGGGGTGTAGGTGGTGAGTAGGAGGTCTGCGGGTGTCGGAGAGGTCTGAAAGTGCGATGTAGGGGTGAGTGATGGGTACATGTGTGGAGTGGTAAGTATGTGAGGTAAGTGTAAAGTGTTGGAAAATGTTAACTTACCTTTGTTTCTACCTACAGCCTTCAGCCGCTGTGGAGCTGTAGTCCCTGACATCTCCATTGTAGAGATCACAGACTGGATGTTGGATCCTCCGATCCAACAGCCAACTGATTTCTGCAAAGTAGAAAGGTTTGATGAGTCCTGAACACAAGTACTCATCAAACTACACAGAATGTCAGTATTTGACAGCTTCACAGAACTGTCAAACAATGACATTTCTTCTTTCAAAAATTCTTGACAGATGACACATCATACGTTGACGTGTTCTGTCACTGACTTCCCCCTAATTGGCCTGCTGAGCCTGCTGGGCGGGCTTAACAAGGTCAATCAGGGAAAAATCCTGCTGGTTGGCCAGAAGCTGATGGAGGCGAGACTGAAACCGGGCAAGCAGTAGTCCTGCCTCCAATATGTCTCCATTCATAAAATCCAGCCCTTTGTATCTGCCTTCACGGTAGAAGTCACAAAAAACTTTCTGGAAATAGTGGGGAACCAAAGGACTAGTGAGAATGAAAAAAATAGTATTGATAAAGAAATAGTACTGAAGAAATTAATGGGACTAAAAGCTGACAAATTCCCCAGAGCTGATGGCCTACATCCAGTGGTTTTGATCTTCCAGAATTCCCTAGATTTTAGAATGGTCCCTGTGGATTGGAAGGTAGAAAATGTAACCCCGATATTCAAGAAAGGAGGGAGAGAGAAAACAGGGAGCTATATGACAGTTAGCCTGACATCAGTAGTAGAGAAAATGCTACAATCTATTATTAGGGACGTGGTAACAGGGCACTTAGAAAATCATAATATGATTTAGCAGAGTCAATGCGGATTTATGAAAGGGAAATCATGTTTGACAAATCTGTTAGAGCTTTTTGAGGTTGTAACAACCAGGGTAGATAAGGGGGAACCAGTGGATGTAGTGTATTTGGATTTTTAATAAGCATTCGATAAGGTGCCGCACAAGAGGTTATTACACAAAATTAGGGCTCATGAGATTGGGGGTAATATATTAGCATGGATTGAGGATTGGTTAATGACAAAAAACAGAGTGCATGAATAAATGGGTCATTTTCAGGTTGGCATGCTATAACTAGTGGGGTACCGCAAGGATCTGTGCTTGGGCCTCAGCTATTTGCAATCTATGTCAATGACTTAGATGAGGGGACTGAGTGTAATGTATCCAAGTTTGCTGATGATACAAAGCTAGGTGGAAATGTAAACTGTGAGGAGGGCGCAAAGAGGCTGCAAAGGGATATAGACTGGTTAAGCAGGTGGAAAAGAACTTGGCAGATGGAATATAATGTGGAGAAATGTGAAATTATCCACTTTGGTAGGAAAAAGATAAGCAGAATACTTTTTTAAAAGGTGAGAGACTAGGAAATGTTGGTATTCAGAGGGACCTGGGTATCCTTGTACACAATTCACAGAAAGTTAACATGCAGACACAGCAAGCAATTAGGAAAACAAATGGTATGTTAGCCTTTATTATAAAGGGATTGGAGTATAAGAGTAAAGAAGTCTTACTGCAATTATATAAGGCCTTGGTGAGACTACACCTAGAGCACTGTGTATAGTTTTGGCCTCCTTACCGAAGAAAGGATATACTTGCCTTAGAGGGAATGCAACAAATGTGCACTAGACTGTTTCCTGGGATGAGGGGATTGTCCTTTGAGGCGAGATTGAGTAGACTAGGCCTATATTCCCTGGAGTTTAGAAGAATGAGAGGTGATCTCAATGAAACATATAAAATTCTTAAGGGGCTTGACAGGGTAGATGCATGGAGGATGTTTCCCCTGGCTGGGGAGTCTAGAACCAGGGATCACAGTCTCAGAATAAGGGGTCGGCCATTTAGGACCGAGATGAGGAGAAATTTCTTCACTCAAAGGGTTGTGAATCTTTGGAATTCTCTACCCCAGAGGGCTGTGGATGCTCAGTCATTGAGTACATTCAAGAGAGAGCGATAGAGTTTTGTATACTAAGAGATATGGGAATAGTGTGGGAAGGTGGAGTTGAGGTAGAAAATCAGCCATGATCTTATTGAATGGCAGAGCAGGCTTGAATGGCCAAATGGCCTACTCCTTATGTTCTTATGTTCTTATAATGTGGATGTCTCTACCACGTTATTAGTAGGCAAACCCATTCTACCAATGTACCAGCCTTCCTTGTGTCTAAAAGATGCTTTTGCTTAAATCACTATAATTTTAAAAAATTGTACTGTATTCTATTTTCCCCACAAACAATTCGAATTTAGGACCTGTGTCCCTTTGTGCAAACCCTGGAAAAATCTAAATTGCCAGAATATGACAGATGAGCTCAAAAGCCTCAAAGTAGCAGCCTGTCAAGGTTCACAGAGGGTCGACCCTTTCAATCACCTTGCTAAGGAGGAAAGAGGTAGTTCAGTTTTGTGTTAAGTGATGTGTTGTCACGCTGTCTGGTTTAATGTTTTCTTAGCTTTTCCTTCTCTCACAGACACATTGACAAGCCATGAAATGGATCCTTGCTCCTCGTCTTTTCATATTAGAACAAGCAACCGAAGCATTAGTACTGTGTTACTCCTCCAGTGCCTCTAAATTCTTGTCAAAAGGCTTCCAATCTGCCACAGTATAATCCAACAGAATTCATTCCTCTCGTAGCACAGAGCTACCCCCTTATCCATATGTATTTTTTCCTTTCTAGTTTACTGATAAGGAACCTGCAACCTCTCAATGCTGAGTCATGTCTCATGGGGAGGGTGCTGGTGGGGGGAATACTTTGATTAGAAGAAATTAGAACTTCACCTCATGCCACGTGGGATTGCAATAACTAAATAAAATGGTAATTGTCTGACCCCCCACTGAAGTCTTCACAATGACACAATGCTTTCGGAGAGTTTAATTGTTTTCTGCATTGCATGTGCAAACTGCTGAACCAGTGACTAATGTTACCTTTCCCGAACAAAACTGCAACAATTTCCATTCACTGAAATCTTCTAACACATTATCTGATGTGTACATTTGTCCGTGTGTGTTTAATTTTCTCCATGTATGCATGTTTAATACACATGCATCTTTGTGTACATATGGGTTTCTCTATATATGTGTGCCTGTGCCTATATGTCTTGGCCTACATGTCTATGTATAAGCCCATCTGTTATATCTCTATGTCTGTCTTGATTTCTGTGTGTGTCTAAGTTGCTTTGTCTGCATTTTTATTCTTTATCCAGAGTGCAGCCATGTCATAGTAACTCAACAACTGACACACACTGAAGCCGCACATCATCTCCCACCCCAACTACCATTCATTTTAAATCTTCAGATATTAAAACTAGGCAAACTAATGGGACTAAAGGTGGACAAGTCCCCTGGACCCAATGGCCTGCATCCTAGAGTCTTGAAAGAGGTGGCTGCAGAGATAGTGGATGCATTGGTTGTAATCTACCAAAATTCCCTGGATTCTGGAGAGGTCCCAGCGGACTGGAAAATCGCAAATGTAACGCCCCTATTTAAGAGAGGAAGAAGACAGAAAGCAGGCAACGATCGACCAGTTAGCCTAACATCTGTCATTGGGAAAGTGCTGGAGACCATCGTTAAGGAAGTGATAGCAGGGCATTTAGAAAATCATAATATAATCAAGCAGAGTCAGCATGGTTTTATGAAAGGGAAATCATGTTTGACAAATTTGCTGGAGTTCTTTGAGGATGTAACGAGCAGGGTGGATAAAGAGGAACCAGTAGATGTCATGTATTTGGATTTCTAGAAGGCATTCGATAAGGTGCCACATAAAAGGTTACTACACAAGATAAGAGCTCACGGGGTTGGGGGTAATATATTAGCATGGATAGAGGATTGGCTAACTAACAGAAAACAGAGAGTCGGGATAAATGGGTCATTTTCAGGTTGGCAAACTGTAACTAGTGGGGTGCCGCAGGGATCAGTGCTGGAGCCTCAACTATTTACAATCTATATTAATGACTTGGATGAAGGGACTGAGTAGCCAAATTTGCTGGTGATACAAAGATAGGTGGGAAAGCAAATTGTGTGGAGGATGCAAAGAATCTCCAAAGGGATATAGATAGGCTAAGTGAGTGGGCAAAAATCTGGCAGATGGAGTTTAATGTGGGAAAATGCGAGGTTATCCACTTTGGTAGGAACAATAAAAAAGCTAATTATTATTTAAATGGGGAGAGATTACAAAATGCTGAGGTACAGAGGGATCTGGGGGTCCTTGTACATGAAGGCAAATGGAGTGTTGGCCTTTATTGCAAAGGGAATGGAGTATAAAAGTAGGGAAGCCCTGTTACAACTGTACAGGGCATTGGTGAGACCACACCTGGAGTACTGTGTACAGTTTTGGTCTCCTTATTTAAGGAAGGATATACTTGCATTGGAGGCAGTTCAGAGAAGGTTCATGAGGTTGATTCCGGAGATGAAGGGGTTGTCTTATGAAGAAAGATTGAGCAGGTTGGGCCTCTACTCTTTGGAGTTTAGAAGAATGAGAGGGGATTTTATTGAAACATGTAAGATTCTGAGGGGGCTTGACAGGGTAGATGCAGAGAGGATGTTTCCCCTCGTGGGGGAATGTAGAACTGGGGGCATAATTTCAGAATAAGGGGTTACCCTTTTAAATCAGAAATGAGGAGGAATTTCTTCTCTCAGAGGGTCGTGAATCTTTGGAATTCTCTTCCCCAGAGTGCTGTGGAGGCTGGGTCATTGAATATATTTAAGGTGGAGATAGACAGATTTTTGAATGATAAGGGAGTCAAGGGTTATGGGGAGTGGGCAGGGAAGTGGAGTTGAGGCCAAGATCAGATGGCAGAGCAGGCTCGAGGGGCCAAATCACCTACTCCTGCTCCTACGTCTTATGTTCTTATGTAAAACAACATCTATGGCTGTTGTGAAACATTAATTGATGAATGATGCTGTCTGTTCTTTTTCTGAAAATGGCTTTAGAATTGGACACTGAAGTATAATTGTGAAAATCGGGCAGAAACAACTTCCACCCAAATTTCCCGCCTAAAAAAAATTTTCAATGCCATTTATACACTTGTAATGCACTGCAAATGATGAGGAAATTCCTTCCCATACTGTCCCTTTGAGTGAGACCTTCAGTCAAGTTCCATGACAGGGTACCTCTGCCAATGGCTATCATAGTGACCACTGCTTTGAACTTTTACACAAATGTATCCTTTAAAGCAACAGCTGAGGATATTTGCCAAATATTTCAATCAGCAGTGCACTGATGCACAAAACAGGTGGCAGACTCTCCCTTGCCAGAGCTAACCTCTTCATCACTTTCCCCATGGAAAGCAAACAATTGCATGAGCGAGCACTGCAGTTTTCCCATGTGGTAGGTTTCCCCAGAGGGCATTATAAATGTCACATAGGTGTCTATAGATCTCTGTCCCCAATCCCATAGTCTTTATAAACAGAAATGGATTCTATTCTATTAATGAGTAAAAGCAAATTACTGCAGGTGCTGGAAATCTGAAATAAAAACAGAGAATGCTGAAAATACTCAGCAAGTCAGGCAGCATCTGTGGAGAGAGAAACAGAGTTATGTTTCAGGTCAATGATCTTTCATCAGAACCAAAAGAAATTGGAGATTTAACAGTTTTTAAGCAAGTATGGAAGCAGGGAAAGAAGGGGATGAGGAGGAGGAGAGGCAAGAACAAAAAGGAAGGTCTGTGATAGGGTGGAAGGCGGGAGTGATTAAATGACAAAAGGGATGATGATGTAAGGGTGGTAATGGGACAAGTAAAGAAACAAAAGATGGGTCTGGAGGGGCTGTAAATGGCAGCTAATGTGCAGCTGGTTTGTGACAATAGCCACAAAATAATGGACGCGAATGCCTGCTACCCTGCTAGCAGTCATGATGCCTTCATTTTATGTCAGTCTATCAGGCCATCTTTATTTGTAGGGCCAGGAAGGTCTCAGAGACTAAGGATATCAGCTTCAACCCTGGATCATGACCTCCTTGAAAGAGCTTGAACAAGAGCTAAACAGCGATATAAAGAGACATATTTGCCCACCAAGATCATGGTGGAACATACCACTGCAATATTGAAACAAAGGTTCCAATGTTTGGAATGATTGGGAGTTGTTGCTGCAAAAACCCCACTAAGATGCCAAAGGTCACAGTAGTTTACTACCCATTACACAACTGTACCATGCAAAGAGAGTAAGTGGAAGACAGAGGCCCAATCACCATACTTGATGTAGGAGGATACGGAGACGGAGACGGAGACGGAGACGGAGACGGAGACCGAGACCGAGACCGAGACCGAGACCGAGACGGAGACGGAGACCGAGATTGATACTGAGACTTTTTTTTTTACTCATTGATGGGATGTGGGTGTCGCTGGCTGGCTAGGCCTGCATTTAGTGCCCATCCCTAATTGCCCTTGAGAAGATGGTGGTGAGCTGCCTTCTTGACCCGCTGCAGTCCATATGGTGTAGGTACACCCACAATGCTGTTAGGAAGGGAGTTCCAGGATTTTGGCCCAGCGACAGTGAAGGAACGGCGATACAGGTCCAAGTCAGGATGGTGTGTGGCTTGGAGGGGAACTTGTAGGTGGTGATGTTCCCATGCGTCTGCTGCCCTTGTCCTTCTAAGTGGTAGAGGTCGCGGGTTTGGAAGGTGCTGTTGAAGGAGCTTTGGCGAGTTGCTGCAGTGCATCTTGTAGATGGTACACACTGCAGCCACAGTGCGCTGGTGGTGGAGGGAGTGAATGTTGAAGGTGGTGGATGGAGTGCCAATCAAGCGGGCTGCTTTATCCTGAATGGTGTCGAGCTTCTTGAGTGTTGTTGGAGCTGCACTCATCCAGGCAAGTGGAGAGTATTCCATCACACTCCTGACTTGTGCCTTGTAGATGGTGGAAAGGCTTTGGGGAGTCAGGAGGTGAGACACTCGCCGCAGAATTCCCAGCCTCTGGCCTGCTCTTGTAGCCACAGTATTTATATGGCTGGTCCAGTTCAGTTTCTGATCAATGGTAACCCCCAGGATGTTGATAGTGGGGGATTCAGCAATGGTAATGCCATTGAATGTCAAGGGGAGATGGTTAGAGTCTCGCTGATCTAATTCATCGGCCCGGAATTTCCTGGAAGTAACTACAGCATAAGAACAGCGTAGCACTGTTTATTGCGAGAAAATGCACGCGTGACTGATCAATGCCGATATTACGGTACGAGCAAAAAACCTCGATCGTTTGTGCCACTTCCGAGAAAGGTCCACTGACCCTCTGCTGCTTGTTTACGTAGCTCTGTCTCCTTGCAGAAGACCAGCTTACAGCGTTTCCTGCATTTACACCAGTAATACGCTGGCGTAGATTTACGTTCAAAGGTTTCGTTGCAGCAGAGCCCAGAGTCACCTGAAAAAGGTGTAACTTAGCATTCCTTCAGTACCTCATCCAAGTGACAGCCGTGACAGTGAGTATTGACCAGCTGTTAACGAACAGCGACCACCACGGCCAAGCCTGATGCTGTCCTCACCTGATATTCATGTGCACACAGTTCCCGGCAGTGGTGACTGGATATTGATCAGGAGCATGAATGCTGGCCAATGTTTCCCCTCCCTAGTTTGCTGCATGGAAGTAAATTGAGCCTCTCCCCTTCCCAATTCCCTACTGGCTAATATTACCTAAGTAAGCACAGACAACAAGAGAATTCCTAATCTAAGCTTATAATTAAACAAAATTTGAGTCTTTGTATAAAGTATATGATTCACAGTATTTGTTAGTTTTAATTAAATGGGCAGCGGGACAAAGATTTGTTAATTGCCTATCGTTATCTGCATCCAAGCATAACAATTCTTGGCAAGCTGGTTCTGCACTTATTATAATTCTGAGTTTCTCAACCTTGCTCACTATCTGCAGCATCAGTTCAGAAAAATATGCAGAAAATACAGTGAAACGTATCGATTGCATTTGTTGAATTAGGCAATCAGTTGTCTTAATCAAGTTTAGTCCATATGGAATTACAGCAAGAAAGCTTCACACGTAATTTATTTTCCCTGTGGAGCTTTCAAATTTTAACAGTGTTATTGACTGCAATTCTCTGCCTTGTATGCCAAAGTTCAAGCACTGACTTTATCATCACTTCCTAATGCTGGGTAATTGTACCCTGCATTAGACAATCAGAAAGCTCTGGACTTCCCTGTTGGCATACAATCAAATGCCCAGAAATTCTACGTTGTGAGTTGCATCAGATTTGTGCCAGTGAGTCATGAGTTGTGCCTGTTGATACTCTGCACAGCTGAATCTGCCAGCCCTGTATGTTAATGGGAATGGATGTGACCCCTGCAGAATGTAGTCAAAAATTGTCACTAGAACAGGAATTCCCATCTCTAGTACGCAATGACCAGAATCGCCTTTGTGAGCAGCAGTCTCAGGTCGGAGTAGTGCTGAGGGGAAAAGTAGGAGGAAATAGATGGCATTGAGGGGCAGAATGAAAGGGGAAATGGATAATTTGTATGGATGACACCTAGAAGTCGCCAGCTTTCAATTTAACAGCCAGGGTACTTCTGTGGAAGATCAGGTGCGGGAGATCACAGCCCTAAAATGGTCTCCCTAACTTTCATTTTATGCTCCAAAAAACAGGTGAAACAATGTTCAATTTCTCCCCCAGCATGTTTAAGAAAATTCAATTGTGGAAGCTTTTCAAGTTTTAATGTAACTCATTCTGATGCCATAAAAATGCTTTCAAAGAAACAGAAAATACAGTGCAGGTCTCAGTGAGGCAAAACAAAGAAAAATTGTTTTTAAAAAATGCCATAAAACACCAGACTGAATCATAGAATCATAGAATCATACAGCACAGAAGGAGGCCATTCAGCCCATCATGCCTGCACCGGCTCTTTGAAAGAGCTATCCAATCAGTCCCATTCCCCTGCTCTTTCCCCATAGCCCTGCAAATGATTCCCCTTCAAGTATCTATCCAATTTTACTTTTGAAAGTTGCTCAATTATCGCTGCCTAATAAAATGTTTCCTCATGTTGCCTCTGGTTCTTTTGCCAATTATCTTAAATCTGTGTCCTCTGGTTACCAACCCTTCTGCCACTGGAAATAGTTTCTCCTTATTTACTCTATCGAAACCCTTCATGATTTTGAACACCTCTATCAAATCTCCCTTTAACCTTCTCTGCTCTAAGGAGAACAATCCCAGTTTCTCTAGTCTCTCCACATAACTGAAGTTCCACATTCCTGGTACCATTCCAGTAAATCTCCTCTGCTCCCACTCCAAGACCTTTCTCATTCCTAAAGTGTGGTGCCCAGAATTGGCCACAACACTCCAGCTGGGGCCGAAGTAGTATTTTATAAAGGTTTAGCATGACTTCCTTGCTCTTGTACTCTATGCCACTAATAATAATGCCAAGGATGCTAAGTGTTTTTTTAGCAGCCTTCTTAACTTATCCTGCCACCTTCAAAGATTAGTATACATACACCTCCAGGTCTCTCTGTTCCTGCACTGCCTTTAAAACTGTACCATTTAATTTATATTGCCTCTCCTCAGTCTTCCTACTGAAAGGAATCACTTCATACTTCTCTGCATTAAATTTCATCTGCTATGTGTCTGCCCATTTCATTAGTCTGTCTATGTCCTCCTGAAGTCTGTTACAAGTGTCCTCAATTTTTACTATATTTCTGAGTTTTGTGTCACCTGAAATTTTTGAAATTATGCCCTGTATACCCAAGTCCGGATAATTAATATTTATCAAAAGAGCAGTGGTCCCAGCACTGACCCCTGGGGAACACCACTGTATACCTCCCTCCAGTCTGAAAAGCAACTGTTCACCACTAGCCTCTGCTTTCTGTGCCTAAGCCAATATCGCATCCACGCAGCCACTGCCCCTTTAATCCCATGGGCTTTAATGCCATTCACTTTATCAGACTGAAGACGAGTCAAAAAAGAAAGGAAATGAAAAAAGCACCAGAAATATGACTTTGGATTAGCTGCACCTAAAATTTTGACCATAAATTTCAGAACTGAAGTAAATGCAGGAAACTCATATTCTCTAGTTTTTTGCATGGGGGCAGAACTGTGTTAAAGAGCAGCGGAGGGTTTCAGCAAAGGTTTTTCTGAATTAGCATAAAAGATTGCTGAAATTCGGGTGCACTATAAATACCAACGTAAGTCATTTACATGGAAATTTCCTCCATCGACATTGCACCATACTCATGCTGTTGTTTTAGTGCAAGCATCATAAAAGAGTCAGGAGTTGGGTGGTGTACAATGTCTCTGAATTGGGGTGTTGAGGAAACGTGCATCTGTGAACTGGGGCAGATGTTGGATGTGAGAGAATGACTGCTGAAGTAACTTTTGGGAAAGTCAGGGGGTCTGTTCAAAATCAAAATGGCATTTTGATTTTCCTTTTTTTAGATGAAAACTCGATCAATTGTGAAATATGAAAGTGCTTAAAATGAACTAGAAAACATCACCTTTAATGTTAAAATTCCAACTTCTCCAGGGAACCATACTCCCGAACCCCGAGGAAATATACCACTAATATTGAGTCTTCAACATTTGTATTCCCCCTTTCAGACTTTCATGTACTTATGTAGCTTTCCTCCATTACTAGTGAAGGAATGCTGTGTATATCTAAAGCTTAAGTTACAAGCTTCACAGAACTGTTTGTTTTCACTTGTCATAGGCTTATAATCAGGACCGTTCGAATGATCAACTTTTTGGGGGCTATATCAGCAATTTGAAAGCTACTGGTCAGCTTTAGCTAGTTTTCTAGGTTGCCTTTGGGTTGTATTTCAGTCCCCCTCCTCCCATCTGGCTGACCAAAGGGTGAAATCAACCCATTTGTTCTCTTAACCAATGACCAGGATATGTGGCTGTGGGTGGTACAAAAACATAGAAACATCGAAACATAGAAGATAGGAGCAGGAGTAGGCCATTCAGCCCCTCGAGCCTGCTCCGTCATTCAATGAGATCATGGCTGATCATCCAAACTCAGTACCCTGTCCCTGCCTTCTCCCCATATCCCTTGATCCCTTTAGCCTTAAGAAATATATCTAACTCCTTCTTGAGTATATTTAATGAATTGGACTTAACTGCCTTCTGTGGTAGAGAATTCCACAGGTTCACCACTCTCTGGGTGAAGAAATTCCTCCTCATCTCTGTCCTAAATGGCTTACCCCTTATCTTTAGACTGTTACCCCTGGTTCTGGACTCCCCCGCCATCGGGAACATCCTTTCTGCATCTAGTCTGTCTAGTCCTGTTAGAATTTTATAAGTTTCAATGAGATCCCCTCTCATTCTTCTAAACTCCAGTGAGTATAAGCCCAATCAACCCAATCTCTCCTCATATGTCAATAAGGAAAAGATGCAAATAAATAAACATATAAGCAAGGGCCTGAGGTTGCAAGATGGATTTGTCCATTCTTCTCTGGGCCTTGGATTCAAATCTGTCCTAGACTGAGCAAACTAAACTCTTTGCCAATTGTCTCAGATAGAAAATTAGTTTGGGGCAAGGTCACCCCAGTTCCTAATGGTTACAAACTCACAGCACAGAGTCACAGTATAATTCAGACACGCCAAGAATGGTTTGCAAGGAAATGGAAATACTATACTGGTGCAGTAGGGGATCTCTTCAGAGGTTAATAGAAACACATTAATGGGACAAAGAATAGGAACCTGCATTTAACCCTGCATCGATCTGAGAGCATTTGATGAAAAATATGAAAGGCACTTTACTTTCTTTCTATACTGTGCTGCACCTGACCTGGGAGTGCTTGATGTGGCAGTGGAAAAGGAATTTTACTCTGTATCCATCCTGTACTATAAAAGAACATAAGAAGTAAGAGCAGGAGTAGGCCATATGGCCCCTCGAGCCTGCTCCGCCATTCAATGAGATCATGGCTGATCATCGACCTCAACTCCACTTTCCCGCCCGATCCCCATATCCCTTGATTCCCCTAGAGTCCAAAAATCTATCTATCTCTGCCTTGAATATACTCAAAGGCTCAGCATTCACAGCCCTCTGGGGCAGAGAATTCCAATGATTCACAACCCTCTGAGTGAAGAAATTCTTCCTCATCTCAGTCTTAAATGGCCGACCCCTTATCCTGAGACTATGCCCCCTAGTTCTAGACACACCAGCCAGGGAAAACAACCTCTCAGCATTTACCCTGTCAATCCCCTTCAGAATCTTACATAACAACAGAAAGTGCTGGAAACACTCAGCAGGTCAGGCAGCATCGAGGAAAGGAGAAACAGAGTCAACGTTTTGGGTCGAACTTTCTGACGGAAAAATCTTATAAATTCGCCCTTAGCCCCCTTTGTAAGGAGGCAACTTAAAAAAAATTGCTCTTAAATGTTTGGGCATCCGGGCCAAAATCCATGCCTGCATCCCAATATGGGACCCACATCTGGCAATTAGCTGGCTAGTACGTCTGGTTTTAGTCGGTGTACTTGCTACTGGAAATCAGCTTGGTTACTGAGGTTACATCATGAACCCCAGGCTCAGAAGAATGCTCTCTATTGATTAACATTTATCCATTTCACACACCAGCCATCCTGTATCCTTGGAGTAAGATTGCCAAATTAGTATTAATTAGTGCTGAATTAGAGCCAGTCTCATGCTGTCGTCGCATGCCTACTGGGAGCTGGACTAAGACGACTGAAACTTATTTCAGTTAGACCTTCACAGCCAGCAGATAGAATTTCATCCCAACCAATTTTGATTTGAACCCAGTCCCCACAGGTAAATGGTTGATGAAAATTCTATTCTGAAAACTTTGCAAAATATATCAGCTGGTGTACAAAGCTTCTGTCTTCTTCAGACACACAGAGCCCCCCTCCCCCCCCCACTGCATCACCAGGAACCTTCTGGACAAATACCAAAAGAGCTGTACACTGCTACACAAAGACTCTGCGGTTGTTCTGTGTCTGTGTTTTTACATTTTAGTTTTTGATTTTGATAAATAACTTATACTGGTCAGAAATGGTTGGCAACAGGAAGACATCATTACGTCATTAATCAGTTGTTAGTGGCATCACTGCTTCACCAATGCTGTCATTCCAAGGCATCTCTGTGTGCCTGTGCAGACTCATAAGACTCCTAAATACTGTCCGCAAAGATCCCTTTAAAATCCAAATTACGTGTTTAGTTAGTGGCAGCATAATGACTGGAGATGAAGCTCCTCAAAGCAATTGTGATGAATTCAAAAAGAAGATCCAGGCAAAATGGATTTAAGAGATTCACTGATGTCTGACAGGGGAGGGGAGGTCACCCCCGGGGGAGCCAGTAGTTATCATGTTCTGTTGTCTTGGTGACAGTAAGTACCTGATAAGTGTGACAAGTTCATGATTGCTTGACCCTTTGTAGTTTCAGACAGTGTGTACCAACCCATTAGACAACAAACCAGCAACAAAACAGAATGGTTGGTCACTGACATGAAGCTTTATTGATAACAGCTTCTGTGATACAATAAATGCAACATGATTTGTGAGCTTGTTATTCCCTAGGCATTCAGAAGGATTGACTGAAAGGCCACAACAGCTGGGGCAGGTTATGTCAGTTTAATCCTCATGTCATGAGAAGGATCGCACTGAGCTCAAAACACAATCTCCCCAAAGCTACTGAGAGAGTCAGTGCATCTGCCAGCTACAACAATGATTAAATTTAAGTAAAATATAATTGGCTTCAATGCCATTGGGCTAGAGAAAAGGCAATAATAAGACATTTTCCAAGGATCCTGCGCCTTATCACTGTGAGCCCGTGTGGGTGTGAGATGAGGAGAAGAAGAGGCTCAGCTATGATGGCTCCACTTGGTCACTTTAGCAGGATACCAGGGGGCAGCTAGAGTCAGCAACTTCAAGAAAGAAAAGTAGAAAAGGGGAGAAAATTGGTTGAGAAATAAAGGGGTTGAAATTCATCTTGGCCGGTGTTGTGTCGGTACCTTTCTACCTAGACACAATTTAGGACTCAGAACTCAGAGATTCAAACATGAAGTGCTTTATTGGAAGGAAAAGAAGTTCTGGAAAGTTCCGAACAAAGAGAGCTAAACTTAACAGAGAACACCCAACCATTTATCTGCTGTGACAGCGCCACCACAGGTGGGAGGAGAACACACAATAGAACACACAATACATAACATTTCCTCCCCTCTTAAATGGAAGGTCCACATTATTCCTCAACAGGTAAGTTACTTTCAATGCACTCAACGAACCTAGAGTAGAGGTAGACTGCCTCAAACCCTGACTTTACCCTGGGGTTTATTCTGCCCCAGTCTTGTGGGTAAGTCACTAAGCCTACAGATCCAAGTGTCTTGGAGGCCGCCGCTCTTTGACAGGATACCGGCGGTCATCGCTGGCTTCCACAGCAGTAGGCATTGACACAGGCCTGGATGGAGAAGGTGCCTGTGTCAGTTGAAAGTCAGGAGTTTGCACAGGTGGAACAGTCTCTTTGACTTCCTGTGTTGGAGAAGAGCACTGTGGCAAAGGATGCTGGTTTGCGGTATCATCCGGAAACAGTTCAGGCCAACCAGCCGTTGGAGCCTCTGTGGCTGTCTCTGCTCCTAGCAACAGTTGATCTGTGTGTCTTCTCCAGACGACGTCCTCAGCAGTCTCAACCGTTTAAGACACAGGGCCCGTCTGCGCAATCACCGTAGCAGGAACCCATTTCGGTCCAGTGTTGTAGTTTCGAGCTAGGACGTGCTCTCCAGGGTGAAACCGTCTCTCCTTGGCTCTTTTCTCTCTCTTTTCAACTTGAGCTTGTTGTTGACAATGGACAACCTGTTCTGCCCTTGGAGGTTTGAGTAAGTCAAAACTTGTCCGCAACTGCCTCTTCATCATGAGCGAAGCGGGGGAAGTTTTGGTTGTGGCATGCGGCTCGTTCCTGTAGGACAACAGGAAGCTTCAGACATTGGTGGATTGAGCCCTGACCTTGCGATGCCTTCAAGGCGTGCTTCAAAGTTTGCACAAACCTTTCTGCCTGGCCGTTAGTAGAGGGATGATAGGGCGCAGACCTGATGTGTTGGACACCATTCACATGCAGGAAGGTTGCAAACTCCTGTGATACGAATTGTGGACCGTTGTCACTTACGAGTTGTTCCGGTGAGCCATAACGGCTGAACGTCTCACCAAGTTTCTCAATTGTTTTCTCTGCCGTGGTAGACCTCATCACAGCGACCTCCGGCCACTTGCTACGAGCGTCCACAACCACCATAAACATCTTCTCTTCGAAAGGACCGGCGAAGTCCACATGTACTTGCTGCCACACTTCTACAGGCCAATCCCAGGGGTGTAGGGTTGCCAGCTGTGGAACATTCCGGACCCTTTGACATGGAGAACATGTTTTGGCTTTCTCCTCAATATTCCCATCGAGACCTGGCCACCAGAAGTAGCTTCTTGCCATTTCCTTCATCCGAACCATCCCACTGTGGCCTGTATGAAGTTGTTGCAGTATAGGTTCCCTCAGAGGTGGCAGAATGATGACACGGCGCCCCCAAAGAAGACAACCTGCCTGGACGGAGAGCTCATTTCTTTTTGAAACGTAAGGTTTCAAACTAGGAGAATCTCCTATAGCTCTCCCTCGAATGACATCGTCCATTACCTCAGACAGGACTGGATCATTGCAGGTGTACCTTCGCACCTGAACTGCAGTGACAGGTGCTCCCTCCACTTGTCTAAAGTAGAAGATGTCTATCTGATGAAGCTCTAGGGGAGTAACAGGCAAGGGTAGCCTCGAGAGACCGTCTGCGTTGCCGTGCAAGTCTGATTTGCGATATTTGATGTCGTATGTGCGTCCTGACAATAGTAAAGCCCACCTTTGCATCCTGCTTGCAGCGAGAGACGGAATTCCGGTGTGGGGCCCAAAGATTGAAGTCAATGGACGGTGGTCCGTCAGAAGTGTGAACCTTCTCCCAAACAGGTACTGATGAAATTTTCGAATTCCAAAAACGATTCCCAAGGCCTCGCGCTCGATCTGCGCATAGTTACTCTCGGCCTTGTTCAAGGTGCGTGATGCGAAGGCGATAGATTTCTCTTCACCCGAAGGCATGATGTGGGATATGACTGCTCCCACACCATATGGTGATGCATCACATGCTAGCTGCACGGGCAGCTTTGGGTCGAAGTGTGTCAGGACCTCCGATTTCAGCAATGCTTTCTTTGCTTGGGCGAAAGCTTCGTTGCACAGTTCAGTCCATTTCCATGTTTTGCCTTGACATAGCAACTGATGTAACAGCTTCAGCAATGTTGCTAAGTCTGGAATAAACTTCCCATAGTAGTTAAGTAGCCCCAGAAATGAATGTAACTGGCTCACATTCTGGGGTGCTGGGGCCTCCACGATCGCCTTGACCTTTGACGGCGCCTTATGCAGGCCAGTAGTGTCAATCACATGCCCCAGGTACTCAACTGAAGACTGAAAGAATTCACATTTGTCTTTACAAACTCTGAGTCTGTACTCTTTCAGTCGTTGTAGTGTCGCATCCAAGTTCAGAAGATGATCCTCCTCATTTGTCCCAGTGACAAGGATGTCGTCCAGGTAACACTGGACTCCTGGCAGTCCACTCAAAATCTGATCCATTGCCCTTTGGAATAGAGCAGGGGCCGATGTAATTCCAAACGGAAGGCGGCAGTACCTGTATAGCCCCTTGTGTGTCACAATTGTCAGCAGCTCCTTTGATTTGTCATCGACATGCATTTGTAGATAAGCCTGGCATAAGTCTATTTTGCTGAACTTTCGCCCTCCGGCCAGGCCCGTAAAAAGATCATCAATGAGGGGAAGAGGGTACTGTTCCGCAGACAGCACCGGGTTAATAGTCACTTTAAAATCCCCGCAGATTCGAACAGATCCATCCTTTTTCAGGACAGGAACAATGGGTGTGACCCATTTGCTCATGCTCACAGGCTCCAGGACTTCATTCTCGATTAAGGCCTCCAAGTTAGCCTCAACCTTTGGCCTAATTGCATAGGGTACAGGTCGGGCTTTGTGAAACTTCGGCTTGCTGTCAGGTTTAATGTCCAGTCTCACGCTGATCTTTTTCATGCTCCCAAGTTCCCCATTGAAGAGTTCTGCATGTTTGTTTAACACTGCAGTCAGACCTGACTCCCCTTTTGACATCATGCGGACTGCAGGCCAGTCCAGCGTGATTTTCTCTAGCCATGCACGTCCCAGTAGCGATGGGTAATTTCCCTTTACCACATATTGTGGCAGTTTTGCAGTCTGTCCGTTCAATTTAACTGTCACCTCAATGACGCCTCTCATGGCCACAGGTTCGCCGGTATACTGATTGTCCCTCCACCAGTGGTGACACCCAGTAGCCATTTAAATCACCTGCAACTGTCAGTATGTGCACCTCTTCCTCCTCAGAGGCATTGCTCCCCTCTGTTTTGCTTGTTCCATCATACTGCACTGAATGAACACTCTTTTTCCTCTCTTGTCCAAATACAGACATTTTGCTTCCATGCTTCCCAGCTCTGTCTGTTCTTTTTTTACCTCTACAGGCGCGTTCAATGTGACCCTTTTTGCCACAATTTCGGCATTCCAGCTCCGTACACCAGCAGTCATTAGCGTGATGGCCCATTTTCCCACAATGGTAACATGTGCCATTCCGCGCACCTTTAGGCTCAGACAACACCTTGTGAACTCTCCCTGTTGAACTCAACTGGTGAGCCTCCTTTTCCGCCATCTCCATGGAGACACTAACTTCAGTGGCCTTTTCAAGAGTAAGGTTGTCCTTAGTAAGAAGGCGCTTCTGTGTGGCTGCATTTTGCAGGCCACACACAAGTCTGTCTCTAATGGTGTCATTCAGCACCTCCTTGAACTGGCAGTGTTCCGACAACCTTTTTAAAGCAGCAATAAACATCATCACTGATTCCCCCTCCTCTTGATTCCGTTTATGAAATCTAAATCTCTCTGCAATAACCAGAGGTTTTGGTGAAAAATGTGCTCCAAGAATTTCCACTAGTTGCTTATATGTTTTAGTTCCTGGCTTATCTGGTTGCATGAGGCTGCGAAGTAAATTGAATGTCTTCGGCCCAATTACACTCAAAAAGGTAGGCACGACCTTTTCATTTGCCACCGCATTCGCCAATACAAAATAGTCAAAACGTTCTGTATAAGCGCTCCATTGCTCCACATTTTCATCAAAATCACCGATGTTTCCTAATATAGTAGCCATCTCACGTTTCAAATTAAATTTCCTGTTTACTCACTACACTCGTAACGTACGCAGATTCATCCGCTCCTCGTTGCCACTTGTTGTGTCGGTACCTTTCTACCTAGACACAATTTAGGACTCAGAACTCAGAGATTCAAACATGAAGTGCTTTATTGGAAGGAAAAGAAGTTCTGGAAAGTTCCGAACAAAGAGAGCTAAACTTAACAGAGAACACCCAACCATTTATCTCCTGTTACAGCGCCACCACAGGTGGGAGGAGAACACACAATAGAACACACAATACATAACAGCCGGTTGCATAAAATGGATGATAGCAAACTGAGAGCCCCTTTTACACTTTGCCCGACTTTCTATTCCATTGAGTCCTTTACTTCTACCTCCCTTTTTCTTTCTCTTCTCTTTACTCCTCTTGAGCCTTTCTCTCCTATCTCCTCACCTTTTTGTTACCCAGTCATGCCTCTTTTCATTTTTCCCCTCTCAGATATTTTGCTCCCTCCAAATCTCTACCTGAACCCTCCACTAAGATAATACTTGGTGTCTTTTCTCCGCTACTAACCGTCTCCTTAAATTCCTCTTGCCTGCCCCCTTCACCCTCACCTCCAACAACAAGTGTGAGGAGCTCATGGACTTCGCTGACACTAAAATTGAGACCATTCATTCAGTTGCCTCTGCCGCATTAAGAACATAAGAAATAGGAGCAGGAGTAGGCCATTTGGCCCCTTGAGCCTGCTCCGCCATTCAGTAAGATCATGGCTGATCTTCTACGTCAACTCCAGTTTCCTGCACTATCCACATATCCCTTGATTCCCTTAATATCCAAAAATCTATTGATCTTTGTCTTGTATATACTCAATGACTGAGCATCCACAGCCCTCTGAGGTAGAGAATTCCAAAGATTCACCATCTGAGTGAAAAAAATTCTCCTCATCTCAGTCCTAAATGGCCGACTCCTTATTCTGAGACTGTGACCCCTGGTTCTAGACTCCCAGCCAGGGAAAACATCCTCCCTGCATCTACCCTGTCAAGCCCTGTAAGAATTTTGTATGTTTCAATGAGATCACCTCACATTTTTCTAAACTCTAGAAAATTTAGGCCTAGTCTACTCAATCTCTCCTCATAGGACAATCCCCCCATCCCAGGAACCAGTCTGGTGAACCTTCGTTGCACTCCCTCTGTAGTGTATGTACCTTGAAGAAGGAACTATATTCTGCAGCCCCTGTATACTGCAGTACCAGTAGTGACCACCCCTGTATATAAGCCTGTGCAGTAACTTTGTATAGTAGTTCCAGTTTTGTCTCCATTCAGTAAACACCTGTTATAACCAACTTCTGCAGTCCGTGTCTCAATTACACACGGACGTTACATTGGCGACGAACAGATCCGAACTTACCTACAGTTCTGCACCACCTCATGGGGATCCATCCCTGAAGCGAAGTTGTTCGAGGTCGAGGCCAGAAGGAAGAAATCCAAAAAAAAACAAAAAACAAAACAAACAGAAGAAACAGGCGTCGACCGTGGGCAACCGCCCTCTGATTCATCGAATTTGAAGATTTGCAGGAGAGGCTGTCGAGAGCGGGGCTTGGTTATCCAGTCTATGGTGTTCCAGCTAATCGGGCTGGTGGCAGGTAGTACACTGATCCTTCCTGGGCTGCAGCGGGCTAGAGCTCGATCGGGTGGCTTTTCAACGGGGCTGAGCAGCATTGTCGGGAAGAGGAGAGAGAGAGAGAGGGTGGAGCACACAGGGCGCGGCCGGTGCTACAAAGCCGGGCAGCGTACAGACCCGAGAAGAGGGAGGAAAGTGTCCCATAGGGTCTGCTCTGCCGACGGGAACAGTAATTAAAATAAAAGAAATTAGAAGCGCAGAAAGCCGCGAGGAGCTGCAGTTTGCCACGGGGACTGCGGAGAGCGGCGTTGGCAGCAGCGCAGGGGCAAGTGCGCGAAGACCATAGGGCGTCGCCATCAAGGCATAAAAACGCCAGTCACAGCGCTGGCAGCAGTGAAAAAGGCAGAAAGCGCGGGAGGTGCCATCTAATCCAGCGGGGAAGAAGGCAAAGCGCGGGAGGCGCCATCTTAGATCTCCAAGATGCCGAAGACTGGCAATATCACTGCCTTCGATAATGCAACAGAAGACTGGACCACGTATGTGGAAACAGTCGAAGTATATTGCAAGGCAAATGAAGTAGCCGATGAGAAAAAGGCATCGGTACTACTAAACTTAATGGGCGCAAGAACGTACGGCCTACTGCGGAACCTGATCACTCCAGTCAAACCGATGGAGAAGAGTTCCTACAGGAACACCTAAATCCTACACCGCTGCTGATAGCAGAAAGATTTAAATTCCACAAGAGAAATCAGCATAAAGATGAGAGCAATGCTGATTACCTTACGGAGCTACGCAAGCTATCAAAGCACTGCCAGTTCGGAGCAGGACTGGCAGATACCCTACGGGACAAATTTGTCTGTGGACTCCTGAGTGAAGGAACCCAGAAGAGGTTACTCTCAGAGAAAGAGCTGACGCTAGATAAGGCTTTCAGCGTGGCAGTATCGTACGAAGCAGCAGCAAGGGGAGCTGCGGAAATACAGCAAAAGCCACAGGAATACGGCACCCATGAAATGACATGGGGATTTGAAAAATGTTATCGCTGCTGCAGAACAACCCATGACCAGAAGGACTGCTGGTCCAAGAACAAAACATGCAGGCAATGCAGAAAGATGGGACACATTGCACGAGTTTGCAGGTCCGGGAAGAAGACTAACGACAACAAAAAGACTACTAAGGAAAAGTACAGGAAAGTACAAAAGATGATGGACAGCACTTCCGAAGACCAGAAGAGCGATAGTGAATCCGGGAACAAGAGACTAAGCTGTCTCAAACTACACAATGCAATCACAAAAGAGAATCACCGAACCATTTGGGTCACCCTCACGATAGCAGGGTCCCAAGTCAAAATGGAATTGGATACAGGATCAGCCCTGACCATCATGAATCGACGAGACTATGAGCGGCTATTCTCACACATACCCTTGAAAGACACATCCATTGTCTTGAAGACATATACGGGGCAGAAAGTATACCCCAGAGGGAAAATAAGGGTGCCTGTCGAATACAACGGCAAGGAAATACAGAAATTGTATCTGTACATACTGCAAGATGGTGGACCACCGTTACTGGGACGTGAATGGAACAGATAGATAAGTTTAGACTGGCACTCCATTCAGGCACTGACTGTGGCTGGTAAAAAGGATGACGACATCACACCTGGACGATTGTCAACAATCTTAGCTAACGCTAAAGAGGTATTTCAACAAGAACTGGGAACTCTTAAAGGCATAACCGTCTCGATAAAAATAGAAGAGAATGCAATTCCCAAGTTTTTCAAAGCAAGACCGGTACCGTATGCAATTCACCCAGCCGTCGAGGCAGAGCTGCAGAATCTGGAGAATGCAGGCATGTTAACTAAGGTAGACTGGAGCGAGTGGGCGACACCCATCGTTCCTATCATGAAGAAAACGTTAACCAATAAGTCTGAGGAGCCAAGGAAGGTTCGCATCTGTGGGGACTTCAAGGTGACTGTGAACCCACTCCTTCACACAGTACAGTATCCTCTTCCGAGGATAGAAGATATTTTCGCCTCACTATCTGGAGGGAAACGTTTGACAAAAATTGACCTAGCGCAAGCATATTTGCAGATGGAGGTTGAAGAATCCTCTAGGAAATATCTCACGATAAACACTCACAAAGGTCTTTACCAGTATAATCGACTGGTATTCGGAGTTGCATCAGCTCCGGCTATATGGCAAAGAGCGATGGAACAAGTCCTGCAAGGGATTCCGGGGACTCAGTGTTACTTGGACGACAACCTAGTGACAGGTGAAAATGACAGTGAACACCTTGACAACCTAGAGCAGGTGCTCACTAGACTAAGAGAACATGGGCTATGAGCCAATCGCCCCAAGTGCGAGTTTTTTAAGAAACAAATATCGTATTGTGGTCACGTGATTGATGAAGAGGGGTTACATAAGTCCCCTGACAAAATTGAAGCGGTAGTTAAGGCTCCAGCGCCTGAAATTGTGTCGCAACTGAGGTCATTCCTCGGATTGGTGAATTACTACCATAAGTTTTTGCCGAATTTGTCCATAATTCTGCACCCACTGAACGCCCTGCTACAAACTGGAGTAGCATGGAAATGGAGCGATGAATGTAAGCGGGCCTTTCAGAAGTGTAAAGGCCTGATCACTTCAAGAGAAGTATTGGCTCACTACAACCCATCACTACCGATAAGACTGGCGTGTAATGCATCTCCCTACGGCGTTGGAGCGGTACTGTCACATAAATCCCTTGATGGTTCAGAGAGGCCGATAGCTTTTACGTCACGCTCGTTAACTGTAGCCGAGCGTAACTACGCCCAGATTGACAGAGAGGCCCTCAGCCTGGTGTGGGGGGTGAAGAAGTTCAATCACTACCTGCACGGACAGAAATTTACTCTACTAACTGATCATCAACCTCTTGTTTCCATTTTCAACCCTAAGAAGGGTGTTCCGATAATGACAGCACAACGGCTACAGAGGTGGTCCCTTTTCCTAGGGGCACACCAATATGACATCGAGTACAAAGGAACTAAACAGCATGGGAATGCTGATGGATTGTCGCGCCTACCGTTGCCGACGGTGGAAGAAGCACCTGCAGTGGATCCTGTGGAGATATTCCACTCGACCATAGTCGAATGTCCATCTGTGACGAATGCAAACATAGAAAAGGAAACACGAAATGACCCGACACTCTCCAGGGTCTATGATTTAACGGTGAAGGGATGGCCAGCACATGGTGAACCACTGTTGCCAGCATTCTCGCCAAGAAGAGAACAGCTGTCAGTGTGCCGAGGAACCTTGATGTGTGGATCCAGAGTAGTAATTCCACCCAAATTGAAGGATAGAGTGCTCAATGAGCTTCATGAGGGTCATCTGGGAGGGGTAAAAATGAAGAACTTAGCCAGAGCGTTTGTGTGGTGGCCGGGAATCGATAGAGAAATCGAAGAGATGACCAAGAGCTGTACAGGATGCCAGAAGGTCCAAAACGCCCCACCACAAGCCCCTCTACATTCATGGGCGTGGCCCTCATCTCCATGGCAAAGGGTACACATTGATTTTGCTGGTCCATTTATGGACTCGATGTTTTTAATTGCGGTGGATGCACATTCAAAGTGGCCAGAGGTAATAAAAATGTCCTCAACCACCACAGAAAAAACTATCACAGTCTTACGAACCGTATTCGCCAGAAATGGGCTGCCTGAACAGATTTGCTCTGACAATGGACCACAGTTTGTGTCTGAAGAGTTCCGGAGTTTCTTAAAGAACAATGGTGTTAAGCATTACACATCCACCCCATATCATCCAGCCACCAATGGATTGGCTGAGAGGTTCGTTCAAACATTCAAGAAGGCTATCAAGGCAATGTGTAATGAAGACATACCCCTACAACACAAGGTGGATAAATTCTTGTTTGCCTACCGGAATGCGACACATGCGGTTACCAACCAAACTCCAGCCATGATGCTCTTCAATCGAAAACTAAGATGCCGCTTGGATTTGGTTAAGCCAAACATCAGAAGAGATGTGGAGAACAGGCAGTTTCAGAATATGAATGAAAGGCCAACCAGGAGTTTCAAGATAGGTCAACCAGTTTTGGCCTGGGACTACCACACAGAGAAATGGCAGCCAGGAACGATCTGCACATGGCAAGGACCTCTAATGTATACCGTGGACGTTGGAGAGAGCATTGTAAGACGCCATGCTGACCAGATTCTAGAATCACTGGAAAACGTCAAATCTACACCACGATCCTATACACCTGGTGATGAAACCGAAGTACCAATTGCATCTACCTCAGAATCTGTGATATTGGAAGCAGACGAACCAAACAACGACGTTGATCCCGAATCAACTTTGCCAGAAGAACCTGATACCCCAAAGAGGCGTTATCCGGACAGAATCAGGAAGCCTCCTCAAAGACTGAATTTATAATTGATTAACTTCAGCTAATGTTTATAGCAACTGTAATTGTAAATATGCTATTTAATTATTAATCGAATGTTATGTACTGTTTAGCTAAAAGGGGAGGAATTGTAGTGTATGTACCTTGAAGAAGGAACTATATTCTGCAGCCCCTGTATACTGCAGTACCAGTAGTGACCACCCCTGTATATAAACCTGTATAGTAACTTTGTATAGTAGTTCCAGGTTTGTCTCCATTCAGTAAACACCTGTTATAACCAACTTCTGCAGTCCGTGTCTCAATTACACACGGGCGTTACACCCTCTATGGCAAGTATATCCTTCCTTAGGTAAGGAGACCAAAACTGTACACAATACTTTAGGTGTGGTCTCACCAGGGCCCTATATAATTGCAGTAAGACGTCTTTACTCTTATACTCAAATCCTCTTGTAATAAAGGCCAACATACCATTTGCTTTCCTAATTGCTTGCTGTACCTGCATGTTAACTTTCAGTGATTCATGTACAAGGACACCCAGGTCCCTCTGAAAACCAGCATTTCCCAATCTCTCACCATTTAAAAAATACTCTGCTTTTCTATTTTTCCTACCAAAGTGGATAACTTCACATTTCTCCACAATTTATCCCATTTGCCATGTTCTTGCCCATTCACTTAGCCTGTCTATATCCCCTTGAAGCCTCTTTGCATCGTCCTCACAACTTACATTCCCACCCAGCTTTGTATCAGCAGCAAACTTGGATATATTACATTTGGTCCCCTCATCCAAATCATTGATATAGATTGTGAATAGCTGAGGCCCAAGCACTGATCCTTGCGGTACCCCACTAGTTATAGCCTGCCAATCCGAAAATGACCTGTTTATTCCTACTTTCTGTTTTCTGTCCATTAACCAATCCTCAGTCCATGCTAGTATCCCCAATCCCATGAGCCCTAATTTTGTTTAATAACCTCTTGTGTGGCACCTTATCGAATGCCTACTGAAAATCCAAATACACCACATCCACTGGTTCCCCCTTATCTATTCTGTTAGTAACAACCTCAAAAAACACTAACAGATATGTCAAACACAATTTCCTTTTCATAAATCCGTGATGACTCTGCCCAATTCTATTATTATTTTCTAAGTGCCCTGTTACCACGTCCTTAATAATAGATTCTAGCATCTTCCCTACTACTGATGTCAGGCTAACTGGTCTGTAGTTCTCCATTTTCTCTCTCCCACCTTTCTTGAATAGTGGGGTTACATTTGCTGCCTTCCAATCCACAGGAACTATTCTAGACGCTATGGAATTTTGGAAAATGACAACCAATGCATTCAATATTGGCCCAGAAATTCAGGTCGGAGGCTTCCCGCGGGTGCAAGCCCCCGACCTGCACTTACCTAGCGCGCCGGCCATTGAGCTGTGGGCCCGCATGGTATTCCAATCTTGGTCCTCCTCCAACTGCCGGCGCGCAGTGTTTGCATATCCCAGGGGCGCAGTTAGTTCAATGCATCCCCTGGGATCACGTGGGCCATGGAGAGCCAATGGTAGCAGCGAAATGCCCATTCATAAAATTGACAGGAAGAGCTGTCAAAATTATAAATACTATAAGCCCCAAAACATTACTAAAACTTCAAAAAAAAAAATTTTTATATCACATTTTTAAAATAACTATAAATTACATAAAATAACTATTTTAAACAATAACTTAAATTTTTGAAAAAATTAATTACATTTTCTTACGGGGCTAAAAATGAACTTACCTTTCTTAAAAGTATTTAAAAATAATAAACCTGTGAAAAAAATGATTTAATTTTAATTAATTCACCACTTACCTTGTTAAAAGCAGGCTTTGCGCCTGCTTTTCACATGTGTAACTCCTGGAGACTTACCCTCCCGGAGAAACCTGCAAAAAAAATGTAAGTTCCATGTGCACACGCTGCCCCTCCGGCGTACGCGTTCGACCTCTAACCCCTTCCTTTAAGGGAACGGAAGTTCCGGTTTCCCGCGCATGCGCAGTGCATGCACGAAACCGGCACTTCCGTTGGGCCTATGGGTGAGTACCCCATGCGTACTCACCCGTGGAGACCCGAATTTCTGGGCCACTGTAGGCTGGGATTTTGCCAGTGCTCAGAGGACGGGTTTGAAGGCAGGTCAGGAGTTAAATCCAAGATGATTGACGATGGGTTGTGTGATGAAATAACTCTGTTCTGATATTTGTACTTGTACTTGTAATGCCTGGAATGTTCCACCGGGGGGGAACCACTAATGCTGCTCCCTGGCCCCGCCCCTCTTCTGGTATGTTCTACCAAGGGCTCGGTCGATGATGAACTCTGTTAACTCTGCCATGATTCTTACTTAATAAAAGCCCTCAGTCTTAAACTTTAACTTCACGGATTCGGGCAGTTATTTGGCACATCAATTTTATTAAGTAACAACTTTTGGAAGATGGATCGATTTTTGAAACCAGAGCGTCTGGATATCGATCCGCATTCGGCAGACGCGTCGAAGAAATTTACGCATTGGCTGCGATGTTTTGAACACTTCATCGCATCATTCGATTCGACGGTTAACAAGTTGGGTCTTCTAACCAACTTGGTAAGTCATCAAACTTACTCTATAATTGAAAATATTACTACATATGAAGAGGCCCTCGCAGCTCTTAAAGCCCAATACCTTAAGTCGGTTAATGAAGTATACGCCAGGAATCTCCTGTCTACTCGCAGGCAATTACCCGAGGAATCTCTGGACGATTTCCTGCAGGACCTTAAGGCTTTGGCTAAGGGTTGCAACTACAAGGCTGTCTCTGCCATAGTGGATCAGGAAGAAGCCATCCGCGATTCTTTCATATCTGGCCTCCGATCTAATTATATTAGACAGAGACTCCTCGAGAACGACTCGTTAGTTTTAAAAACGGTCGTCGCTGCTGCTCAATCGTTAGATGTAGCCCAGAAGAATTCAGAAGTGTATGCATCAGCCCATGCATCTCTCTCAGCCTCGTGTGTTCCGAGTATGGAGGCATCCATAACACCAATGGAGCCCCCACTTAATCCTATTGTTGTGGCTGTGCCCCATGGGTCTAAGTGTTATTTTTGTGGCCAATCTAAACACCCCAGGCAAAGTTGCTCAGCCAGAGAGGCTACCTGTTTTAAAAGTAAGAAACGGGGACATTTTAGTAAAGTGTGTAAGGGTAATCCTGTACCCGAGGTCTTCTCTGCTGCCGCCTATCGTTTTACTCTAGCCTTGGCTACGGTTGACCAGATCATACCGTGTTCCTTGTCAAAATCTATGATGGACATCAAGATTAATGGTCGTCCTACTGGGTGTTTGATAGACTGTGGCAGTACTGAAAGTTTTATACACCCCAACCTTGTTAACTCCTCTTCATTGAAGGTGTATCCTACTCGAAGTGAAGTTGTGATGGCGTCCAAATCCCTTACTTCGGAGGTAACTGGATATTGTAAAGTCACATTGACCGTTAAGGATACGGAGTATAAGGACTTTAAACTCCTCATATTACCTCAGTTGTGTGTGAACTTAATATTAGGCTTGGACTTCCAGTGTCAGCATGAGTGCGTTACCCTTAAGTATGGTGGATCTCAGCCTCCACTCACAGTCTGCGGCCTTTCTACTTTAAACGTAAGTCCGCCTTCTTTGTTTGCGAACCTTGCTCCTAATTGTAGACCTATAGTGACTAAGAGTCGACGGTATAGTTCAGAAGATAAAACATTTATAAAAGAGGAAGTGGAAAGGTTTCAACGGGAGGGAATCATCGAACACAGTGGTAACCCGTGGCGTGCCCAGGTGGTGGTGGTTAAAACTAATGAGAAGAAAAGACTTGTGGTCGATTATAGCCAGACTATAAACTTGTATACCCAATTAGACGCCTATCCTTTGCCTCGTATTTCTGAGATGGTGAACCAGATAGCTCAGTACCGCGTGTTCTCCACCATTGATTTAAAGTCTGCCTACCATCAACTCCCCATCAAAATAGAAGACTGACCTTATACGGCCTTCGAAGCTAATGGGCGCCTGTACCAATTCCTTCGGGTGCCCTTTGGAGTGACGAATGGGGTATCCGTCTTCCAACGGGAGATGGATCGTATGGTGCATGAATACGCGTTGGAAGCAACATTCCCGTACCTGGACAATGTTACCATCTGTGGGCGTGGCCAACGGGAGCATGATCAAAATCTCGCGAAGTTCCTAGAGACTGCAAAGAGGTTAAACCTGACCTACAACGAAAACAAGTGTACCTTCAATACTACACGTTTGTGTATTCTTGGTTGCGTTGTGGAGAATGGGGTAATCGGGCCAGACCCTGAAAGATTACGCCCACTTAAAGAATTACCTTTACCTCACACTGTAAAAGCTTTAAGAAGGTGTCTGGGATTCTTCTCGTACTATGCCCAGTGGGTGGCTAGCTACTCAGATAAAGTCCGACCTCTTATTAAGTCGACGTCTTTTCCGCTATCAGCGGAAGCTCAGGAGGCTTTCCTTAATATCAAATGGGACATTGAGAAGGCAGTGGTATGTGCCGTGGATGAGAAGATCCCTTTTCAAGTGGAAAGTGATGCATCTGATTTTGCGTTGGCAGCAACTCTTAACCAAGCTGGTAGACCAGTAGCTTTCTTCTCTCGTACATTGCAAGGACCAGAAGTTCAACATTCTTCAGTGGAAAAGGAGGCACAGGCAATTATCGAAGCAGTCAGGTATTGGAGACATTATCTCGCTGGCCAACGTTTTACGCTCATTACTGACCAGCGATCCGTGGCCTTTATGTTCAACACTAAGCAGAGAGGCAAGATCAAAAATGATAAGATTTTAAGATGGCGAATAGAACTGTCAACATATGACTATGATATTCAGTACAGGCCTGGAGTATTTAATGAGCCATCGGATGCTTTGTCATGAGGAGTATGTGCTAGTCTAGGTACAGATAAGCTTCAAAGTCTCCACGACGCACTCTGCCACCCTGGGGTTACCAGAATGAACCATTTCATTAAGTCCCACAATCTACCCTACTCTATTGAGGAGGTCCGGACAATGACCAGAACCTGTCATGTTTGTGCTGAATGCAAACCCCGCTTCTATAACCCGTCTGAGCCAGCTCACCTTATTAAAGCAACTCGACCATTTGAGCGTTTGAGTCTCGATTTTAAAGGTCCCCTTCCATCGAGCGACCGTAATGTCTATTTTCTTAATATTATAGACGAGTACTCTCGGTTCCCTTTTGTTATCCCCTGTCCGGATGTGACTAGTGCTGTTGTAGTTAAATGCCTCTGCCAACTGTTTTCCTTGTTCGGCATGCCTAACTATATACATAGTGATAGGGGTTCTTCCTTTATGAGCGAAGAATTACGACAGTTTTTGCTATCGAAGGGGATTGCAACGAGTAGAACTACCAGCTATAACCCTTGTGGTAATGGGCAGGTCGAGAAAGAAAATGCGACAGTGTGGAAGGCTATCGTACTGTCTCTGAAGTCACGAGGCCTGCCGACCTCTCGCTGGCAGGATGTCCTGCCAGACGTGCTGCATTCCATAAGGTCTCTTTTGTGTACAGCGACGAATGCCACCCCTCATGAAAGGATGTTTAGTTTTCCAAGAAAAGCTACTAATGGAGTATCGTTACCCACATGGTTGACGACCACGGGCCCTGTGTTGTTGCGCAGACATGTGAGAGGCCACAAGATTGATCCACTGGTGGAGGAAGTACAACTCCTCCATGCTAATCCCCAGTATGCGTATATTCAATATTCGGATGGGCGAGAGGATACGGTCTCTATTAAAGATCTTGCACCTGCTGGAGCTCGAAAAGAGTTCAACTCTGAGAGTAGAGTTTTCAATCGTGGTATTGGACCTTCAGAGACACAAACCCTCAGTGTGGAAAATACTGATGATTCTGGGAATTCGAATGAACCGGAGTTAGTACTCCGGGAGGAGCCTCAGCAAGAGTTACGTCGTTCCCAGAGGATTATCAGACCTCCTGACAGACTGAATCTATAGCAGGGGGTGAATGTGATGAAATAACTCTGTTCTGATATTTGTACTTGTACTTGTAATGTCTGGAATGTTCCACCGGGGGGAACCACTAATGCTCCTCCCTGGCCCCGCCCCTCTTCTGGTATGTTCTACCAAGGGCTTGGTCGATGATGAACTCTGTTAACTCTGCCATGATTCTTACTTAATAAAAGCCCTCAGTCTTAAACTTTAACTTCACGGATTCGGGCAGTTATTTGGCACATCAGGTTGCGAAACCGCCGCGAACCCGCCCCCACGCGACTTTCCAAAGTGTCGGGTCTGTGACTTCTGATCAGACCCGTCACCAAGCGGCGGGAGAGGCAGTTAAGGTAGTTAACTTAACTACCTGTTTAATGCTGTTTTGAGAGGGTTTTCAATTTTGCAACATTTTCACCGTGTTCCACAGCGTTCGACAAACATGCCAGCTGATTGTGTCGGGTGTTCCAACAAGCTGAATAGTTCACAGCTGCAAGTGCAGCATTAAAGCTAACCTGCCACATCAGTGAAATTTCAAAAGCCAGAACTTTCTGATTGCAGGATTTTGAAGACATTTTTCAGGTGTATTGAGGTTGTAAGTGTGTGTTGTGAGATCTATATACACTGTGACCTCCTTGGAATAACCTCTCTCCACATTGACTGAGCTTATAACATTTCATCCTCAAGTGACATATATACCAGCAGAATGGGAACCATTTATACTCTCTCATCCTGGTCCTCAGATACGGAGGACGAGCAGCTGTGGCAGCAGCAGAACCAGGCACACCAGCAGCAGCGACAATAAGAGCGCCAACCTTCTCCTCACCCACCTGATGCTGCACAGGGCAGAGGGCGTCAGCGCAGGGCTGCACCTCGCCACAGGAGATAACCCCAACACAGGGTTTACAGGCCGAGGATCAGCTTTCTCAGCATGACTGAGCAGCAGTGCCAAAGGAGGCTGAGACTTCTGCGAGACATAGTCGCAGATAGCAGATATCTGCACAATGCTGCACCAACACTTGCAGCCCAGAGGAGCGGGTGGACACCTCTTACCAGTAGCTGTCAAAGTCACCACTGCCCTCAACTTCTTTGCGTCAGGGTCCTTCCAGGGATCATCTGCAGACATCAGCGGCATTTCCCAGTCAGCCGCACACAGATGCATAACGCAGGTTACCGATGCCCTCTTTGGCAAGTCAGCCAATTACATCCACTTTTCAATGGATGAAGCAAGTGTAACCGCGCGGGCGGTTGGGTTTGCCAATATGACAGGCTTCTCAAGGGTGCAGGGCGTCATCGACTGCACACATGTGGCCATCAGGGCACCCCATCACAATCCAGCTGTATTTGTGAACTGCAAGGGCTTCCACTCTCTTAACATGCAGCTGGTGTGTAACCACAGGAAGAACATTATGCATGTGTGCGCAAACTTCCCTGGCAGCTGCCATGACTCGTACATCCTGTGGCAGTCCACTGTGCCTCAGCTCTTCAATCCACCAACCCAACTTTCTGGATGGCTACTTGGAGACAAGGGCTATCCAGAAAGTTGGGTTGGTGGATTGAAGAGCTGAGGCACAGTGGCTAATGACACCGATGAGGAGGCCATCAAACGAAGCTGAGGAGCGCTACAATGAGAGCCACATTTCCACCAGAAGCATCATAGAGCAAACCATAGGATTGCTCAAAATGTGCTTCAGGTGCCTGGACAGGTCTGGTGGAGCCCTGCAATATGCACCAGGGTGTCCAGAATCATCGGGGTCTGCTGTGCCCAGCACAACATCGCATTGCAGCATGGCTTACCGCTGCCTGAGGAACAAGTGGCACAGCGGACAGCCTCCTCCTCAGAGGAGGAGGAGGAGGAGGAAGAGCTGAATGAGGCTGCAGATGAGGAACACCTGACGGAGGTGGCTGTCCCAGTGCTACCAGCATGTGAGCTCATTGCTGGCTGTCAGGCAAGGGATGGACTAATCCATGCCAGGTTCGCGTAACTTTACACTGTACATACATGTGGCTGGCGCATGCACATGAGGGTTGGCAGGACCTCCATTCCACACCATACAGCATCTATACAATGAACTGTGCATTCCTATCGCTCTCCCCACCATCACTGCAGATGAAAGGCACCCGCACCCCTCACTGTGACACTTCTAATTCTGAGCACACATAGGGCAACGCATTGAATCATTGGCATCGTATAAGTTTAATACACTAGAAATGAACATCACAAATGTAAATTGGTTTACTATGAAATCACCCAAGTGACTACCCTTGTGGCTATTTGTGTTTTAGCTTTCTCTTACGCATGCTTCTCTGTGGTGTTTCCCCTGTGGCTTCAGCAGATATAGAGGCAGCGTGCTCACATCCCTGCTGCGCCTGCTTAGATGCCTTTGGTGGGCGTCCTCTGGGTTTGGAAGCCTTGGAGGGCTCCGCAACAGTCTGCTCCTCCTGTGGCTGTGCAAGGGCAGAGACAGCCATCTCTGTTGGGTGAGGCATCTGGGGTTCTGACCGAGGGCTTCACAGTGGCATGGTCGTGTGAGCGCTTGGAGAGGAGCTCCCACTTCCTTGTTGTCGACCACCACCATCCCTCTCATGGGTCACCCACACTTCACTATTAGCAAGTAGCTGGAGAGCACCTTGCTGCACATCAGTGGGGCCATGAGGACCCATTTCTGTGCTGACATTCCTCATAACAAGGACATCCATGAACCTTTGGTTTCGCTCCTCAATTGATGCCCACCTATCCTCCATAGATGACCATTTATTTAGAAGTATTATCATGTTCTCATGAGTTTGGCGATTTATGTTCTCCATGGAGGTTTCCATCCTTTCCATGGTGGCATCTACATTCGCCAATGCATGCACCACGGCATTGCTCATGTTTGACATGGACTCCTCCATTCTCTGGACACTTGCAGTTACCGTGGTTGCAAACCCAGTCAGAGCTCCTGCACTTGTTTCTGAAGCTCCAGCACCGCTCTCTTTCTGGATGGCCCCAGAGGCACAGCGTCTACATGCAGCTGAGCAGAGTTAGGAGCATCCTGCGGCCTCCGACGAGGACTCTCCACTGCTCTCCCTGTCTCTACCATCTGCTCATGCTCACTTGTGAGCTGTGATACACCAAGTGACAACACTACTCTATCTTGCAAATTACCCACCGAGGTGTGTATCTCTGCGCTGGTGCTGGGTGTGCTCATTTCTGCTGACACTGCTCCCTCAGAAGCTGCAGGTTCCTCGGAGGAGTCCTCCAGCTCTTCCTCATGGACAGTGGGGAGGGGGGCTCTCCACTCCCTAACTTAAGGGCTGTGACTGCCTCCTAGATCAAAGTGTCCAGGTAACTCTTCCCATCCCTGATGCCCCGCAATGTCTGCACCTTAGACTCCAGCTCAGAAACTCTGAGCTGAAGTTCCTCAAGATGCAGGCACTTTCTGTAAACGTGATTGTCTGGGATCACAATGGTCTCCACAAACTCCCACATGCTGCAGTTGCGGCACACCACCTGCACTGCCATCCCTATATGACCTTGTTTTATTTAATTAAATTTAATTAAATTTGTAATTAGGTAACATAGTTTACAGTGTAGTTTCTTGGCTACTTACTTGATCTACATTAAGTTAAGGGTACTGAAATTAAATATCTACCTGTAACACAAAAGACTGCAAGTAGTGTAGACAAAAAGCAACAACTCCTTCCCCCTCTTCTCTGAATTCCCACTCTTTCCAAATTCCCAAATAAAACACTCTGTTTAAGTACACTTCATTTTAATCCCGCTCTGTGCAGACTACTATATAAATGCAAGTTGTTGTTGTTACTGAATAATTTATCAATTAACCCCCCCATTTTGGTAGGCTATTCAACCACCACATCCACGTTCAATCCTATCCACATCAGCATTTTGCTGCAGAAGTAGCTGGATATTTGTCAAGTACAGGAACCCTAGCAGATTTTTATCCCCTCACAAGGCAAGGATCCTGAAACCAATTGTAGCATTGTACTGCCACTGCTGCAGAGATCAGCTATTGCAATACAAAGTGGGATCGGAACTAAGACTTTCCAATTCTGTATGGAAGGTGCATTCATCCAGTGAATTGTAGGGATAGCTCCTTATTATCAATTTTTAAATCAATAAGATTACCATCTCCCATTGGCAGTGATCAGGCAACATGTAGTACTTTGGAAGGGTGTGTTTCAGGACATATAGTACATACAGGATGTAAAACCTCCTGATAATCAACTATAGATCATTTATTGATTAACTGGCAGTGTTGCCCTCACAGCTCGCAGTTCGTATTTTAACACAATGTCCAAGATTCCTCTGGAGTACTGAAGTGCTATGCCATGAAGTGATAAGGAGTCTGTCTCACTGCCATCTCTTCACGCTGAAGTTTCTGTTTTCTCTCTCTTTCATTTCTCTCCCTGTTTCCTCTCTGTACCATTTCTCTGTTTCTATGGCCCCGATCTTTACTGGGACAGGATTGCCAAACTGGGGGTGGGGGTTCTGGCCGAGTTTCCTCAAACATGTGGAGTTTTTTTCTCTAAAGGATCCCGCCCGGATGCCTGTCCCCGCCGGGCGGGGAATGCTGCAGCAGAGGCCACAGCCTAAGAGCAGGTAAGTTCGTGCTGCTGGGGTAGAGCTCATGAGGTTGGGCGATGGGTACAAAGTGGCTTGTAGGGTCGGGGGATGATCGGAGACATATCAGGGCAGAGATGGGGGAGGGGGGATGGTCGGGGGGGGTTTGGTGATCGCGGGAGGGGGTTCCGATTGTGGGGTGGGGGGATGGATCGTCGATTGCTGGGGGTTGGTTGGTGATATCATGCGGGGGTGGGGGGAGTCTGATCATGGGGGGTTCCAATAATATGGGAGGGGGGTTCCGATCGCGGGGAGGGAAGCAGGTTAGCTTGCGGGACCGGGAGGAAGCACTCCTGCTCCTCCTGGCCCACAAGCAGTGATGGAAAGGCACTTATCTCTTCCCCGCAGCAGTCCTCGCTTCCCTTTAGCTGCCTGGTTTCCCGAGGCCTAGTTTGTTGCCCGCACCCCACCGACGCCCCCCTCCCCCAACGCCTCCATTAAAACCAGAAGTTGGCGGGTTCGAGGCAGGTTAAGAGGTTCAGGTTTGAGACATTTTAAATGTTTACATCCCACCCGACCCAAACCCACTGGTTTTTGAGGGTTAAAATTCCCTCTCTGTTTATCCTCTTTCTGATATTTCTGTTTCCATTTCCTCACTCTAGTATTTCTGAGTCTAATATCCTCTTTGCTATTTCTCTGAATCTCGGTTTCTTCACTGTTGTTGTATATTGATGTAATTATCATTTCTTGAGGACTTGGACCCTCAGTTAACAAGCAGCTTTTGTATTGCATTAAAGTAAAACTGCATCTGATTATGTGTGAAAAATCAAAATCCAGCATTTTCCCTGAGAGGATTTTTGCAGTCAATTGTATAGTTTGCCAAAATCTTGGAACGTTTATAAAAATGATGGTTTATTGGAAATTATTAATTGAGATAAAAAGAATAAACACAAATGCTGACAATACACAGTCGATCAGCTCTGACAAGGGTCTTCTCTTAATATTTCTTTTCTCTTCAGATCCAAATGAAGCGAATGTGTATTTTCAACGTTTTACATAGAATTACATAGAATTTACAGCACAGCGACAGGCTATTCAACCCAACAGGTCGGTGCTGGTGTTAATGCTCCACACGAGCCTCCTCCCATCCTACTTCATCTATCCCTATCAGCATAGCCTTCTATTCCTTTCTCCCTCATATACTTACCTAGCTTCCCCTTGAAATGCATCTACGCTATTCACCTCAACTACCCCTCGTGGTAGCGAGTTCCACATTCTAATCACTCTCTGGGTAAAGAAGTTGCTCCTGAATTTGTTACAGGATTTATTAGTGACTACCTTGTAGTCGTGTCCCCTAGTTTTGGATTCCCCCACAAGTGGAAACATCTTCTCTACGTCTACCCTATCAAACCCCTTCATAATTTTAAAGACCTCTATTAGGTCACCTCCCGGCCTTCTCTTTTCTAGAGAAAGGAGCCCCAGCCTGTTCAGTCTTAACTGATATTTATAACCTCTCAGTTCTGGTATCATTCTTGTAAATCTTTTTTGCACCTTCTCCAGTGCCTCTATATGCTTTTTATAATATGGAGGCCAGAACTGTGCACAGTATTTTCTGAAATTATACCTTGATTGGCTTGTGATTTGGAGTTGCTGTATTCATGGGACACTCAGTCTGGATGACAGGCAAATAAAATAAAAATGTAGCTGAGTTCATGTTTAGTCTGTAATGAGAGAACACTCGCACTAGACCAGCCGTCAAATGAATGGTTTCACTGTAAATTACTGCTTTTACACGCTTGGATTAGTGAACTTCAAACACTGTCACCTCTGATTAGACATGAATTACCTCAATATAAAAAGCACCGTGCTTCAAATTTAATCTGATAAGATAAAAGCTTTCTCTTCTGATTTTAGACAGTTGATTTATTGAAGGCCTGTGATATACTTGCGTAGATTAGAGATTCATCTGCGTTTGAGAGAACATGGTTGAATTTAAAAATGACAATAAAAAAAACCATATAACTTGTCTGCACCCCCAGCAGTAGGGATGCTACTATTTTCTACTGGGCTACAGAAGGGGGATAAAATCCCACTCCTGATCACTATCCTGTGGCCCCATTGGCTGCAAAGTTTGTGCGTTGGACATTGGATGAAAACATATGGGGTAGAGTTTTCGCTTTGGGCACATTCAGCGATACGGGTGCAAATTGCGCCCAATGTTGCACTAGTTTTGAGAAGTGATTTTTTTTCTCGAGTTTCTGCTCAAACTCATCACCGAACGCAAAATCTGCCATGAACCAGCGCAATTGAGCAGTGTTTTAAAATGTGTTTTTAAAAAACTGCTTTAAAAAATACTCCTCGATATATTTAAGGGTGGTAATTTAGTGCAGTTTGATTAACACAGCTGAAAATGGCCGGTTCATCACAAGAAAAGAAGCATTTTTAATCACAGTGTCAATCCAACACCTGTGAGTAATCTGATCATACATGACTGAAAATGTCTTTTAGAAAATATACAGAACCATTTGCTAGTTATAATGATGTACAGTAGGTAGTTTCTTAGGAAATTTAAAAAAAATATTTTCAAAGGCTTTTAAAACATGCCTATTAGGGCCCTTGCGCCCAAAATAACCAGCTTAATTTTGAGAGGGTTCCTCGAAGGTCAGTAAACGGACGGAATTTGCGGAAACTCCCAATGGTGATTAATTCAGCCTGGGGGTGTGGTCAGTTGTGTGGGCGGGGCCTTCTTCTAGCGCAATGGTTTTTAAACTAGCGCAAAAGATCGCAGAAACTCAGTTTGTGCTGAATGTAATTTACGCCTAAAATTTTGCGATCTTTTGCACTGGTTACGCCGATTTCGGGCGAATTGCGCTGAAAAAACCAACGCAACCGAGCAGAAACTCTGGGCCAAGAACTTCACGACAAAACATTAGGGATGATAAAAATTAATACAACACATTGCAGTCGATTCATCTCGTGCATTAACTGTGACAGCACTGGGATTGGTTGCCATGCTTTCTCCCAACTCTGCCTCATCAAATAGTCTGCCAAAATGAATGCCATTATTTTCCCAATCATCGGGTGGACGTTTGCTGCCTCTGAACTGCATGCCAGCAAGAGTTGTTCCAATGGGGTAGATTTTCAACTCGTTGCCCGGGCATAAAACTGGCATTACAGATCGGCCGCCTGATATAGAAACCACCTGATTTTTATTTCCATTGAAAGACCAGTTTTATGCCCAGGCGGCATATTAAAAATCTACCCGAGCATCGTCAGGAGGAGAGGAGGGAAAAAATGAACAAGCATAAACTAAGGGGGAATGAAACCTCTGATTCCTCAGCTGCTTCAACTTCAATTTTATCAAGACAATAAATCTTGCTATAAACTTCTTTCAAAAAATGATGAAGCAAGTCAAGAAACATGTTCTTTTTTCTTCACGTGACTAGTTTTAATTTCTAAGATGGTTGGGCAGGTTTTTTTCCTAAATTTTTGAGGGGATTCTATTACAATGAGAACAGATTCTTTTGTACCTGTTTTTGGCTGAGCCGGCTGAGGATTAATCTGATGATCGAGAAAACAGAGTTAATCACATTTTGAAATTAACTTCATACAAATGTCAACTGCGTTAATTGAGCTGTATACCTTTTCCTTTTCCCCCAAGACATTCTTTCCAGATACTGCCTCCTCTTGCTGATGCATGGTTCCACAAGTGCCGGCAGCCCTCCAGTACAACACCGAACTGTCTATTCTTTAGGCGTAAGCCTAGACAGCGGGGAAGAAATTAGTCCCCATTGTGCCTGATTTCTGGGAAAAAATGAGTTAGAGGGACCAATTTCCGCTGCAATCTCTGACGTCCGAGCCCCCCCAGAAGTGTAACTGCTGCCAACTTGTCAGCCAGCGATTTCCGAATGCCAGAGCGTCAGGCCCCTTTTTTTCATTATTTATTTATTCGCAGGGATGTGGGCATCGCTGGCAAGGCCAACATTTATTGCCCAACCCTAATTGTCCTTAAGAAGGTGGTGGTGAGCCGTCTTCTTGAACCACTGCAGTCCATGTGGTGAAGGTACTCCCACAGTGCTGTTAGGCAGGGAGTTCCAGGATTCTGACCCAGCAACGATGAAGGAACGCCGATATATTTCCAAGTCAGGATGGTGTGTGTCTTGGAGATTGTGGTTTTCCCATGTGCCTGCTGCCCTTGTCATTCTAGGTGGAAGAGGTCTTGAGTTTGGGAGGTGCTGCCAAAGAAGCCTTGGTGAGTTGCTGCAGTGCATCTTGTAGATGGTACACACTGCAGTCACGGTGCGCCGGTGGTGGAGGGAGTGAATATTTAAGGTGGTGGATGGAGCTGCTTTATCCTGGATGTTGTTGAGCTTCTTGAATGTTGTTGGAGCTGCACTCATCCAGGCAAGGTGGAGAGTGTTCCATCACTCTCCTGACTTGTGCCTTGTAGATGGTGGAAAGACTTTGGGGAGTCAGGAAGTGAGTCATTCACCGCAGAATACGCAGCCTCTGACCTGCTTTTGTAGCCAGTGTATTTATGTGGCTGGTCCAGTTAGTTTCTAGTCAATGGTGACCCCCAGGATGTTGACGATAGTGGATTCGATTATGGTAATGCCATTGAATGTCAAGGGGCGGTGATTAGACTCTCTCTTGTTGGAGATGGTCATTGCCTGGCATTTGTGTGGCGCAAATGTTACTTGTCACTTATTAGTCCAAGTCTGACATTGTCCAGGTCTTGCTGCATGTGGGCATGGACGGCTTCATTATCTGAGGAATTGTGAATGAAACTCAACACTGTGTAATCATCAGCAAACATCCCCACTTCTGACTTTATGATGGAGGGAAGGTCATTGATGAAACAGCTGGGCCTAGGACACTGCCCTGACACTGCCTTGAATATGCTGCTTAGGGTCCTACAGCCTGTTTTAGGACTCCAATGCCAAATTTCACAAAAAATGGGCGGAACATGAGCCAGTTTTTCTGCAGCCTAGAGTTACAGTAGGATAGTGGTTATGTTACTGGCCTAGTAATCCAGAGGCTTGGGCTAATGATCCGGAGACCTGAGTTCATAATCCCACCACGGCAGCTGGGGGAATTTGAAATCAGTTAATTAAATAAATCTGGAATATAAAGCTAGTATCAGTAATGGTAACCATGAAATTACCAGATTGTCGTTAAAAACCCATCTGGTTCACTAATGTCCTTTAGGGAAGGAAATCTGCTGTCCTTACCTGCTCTGGCCTATATGTGAGTTCAGGCTCACAGCAATGTGGTTGACTCTGAAATGGCCTAGCAAGCCACTACGAAAAACTTTGGCCCGTATTTTCCGATCGCAGGCCTCCCGCGGGCGGAGGCCTGTGATCTGGAAAAATCTACGCCCTTACCTGAGGGCTCCCGGGACGCACACGCTTCCGATCCTGGGCCTCTCCAAATGCGCAGGGCCCACGTATCCCAAAGGCGCATATAGTTCACAGCGTCCGTGGGATCATGTGGCCAAGGGGAGCCAATCAAAGAAGGGAATCTCCCTTCATACACTTGACAGATAGACCTGTCAAGTATATGAATGGAGATCACCCCAAAACATAGTGAAACTTTAAATAAATTAAAAAGAAACATCACATTTTTAAAATGACTTGAAATTACAATAAATTAAGTATTTTAAGCAAAAATTAAATTTTTTGAAAAAAATAATTAATGTTTTTTACAGGGCTAAAAATAAACTTACCTTTTTTAAAGTCATTTTAAATGATAAATCAGTGGAAAAAATTAATTTTTAAAACTTTTTCAACTCTTATCCTGGTAAAAGGAGGCCTTACGCCTGCTTTTACCAGGTGTAAGAATTGTAAGGGTTTCCTGCGGGCGGAGGGTCTCCAAAAAGCGGAACTATCCGCCCGCAGAGGCCCTTCTCCAGGGCAGCCAAGGATCTGTCAAGACCATTCTGGACAGATCAGAAATGCCGGTTTTCAGCACATGCGCTGTGCATGCCTGAAACCAGCATTTCCGATATCCCTACAGGTGGGTACACAGCGCGTACCCACCCATAGGGATCGGAATATCTGGGTCTATAATAATAATAAAATTGGATGGACAACCTGGCATCGACCTCGGCACCGGCTTTGGGCACAACAATGGCACACCCAGCCCAGTCGACCCTGCTCACTAACGTCTGCCAAAATTGGGAGAGCTATCTCACAGACTATGTCAAGCAACAGCTTGACATAGTCATACTCACAGAATCATACTTTTCAGCCAATGTCCCAGACTCTTCCATCACCATCCTTGGGTGTGTCCTGTCCCACTGGCAGGACAGATCCACCAGAGTTGGCGGCACAGTGGTATACAGTCAGGAAGGAGTGGCCCAGCGAGTCCTCAACATTGACTCCAGACCCCATGAAGCCTCATGGCATCAGGTCAAACATGGGCAAGGAAAACTCCTGCTGATTACCACCTACCACCCTCCCTCAGCTAATAAATCAGTATTCCTCCATGTTGAACACCACTTGGAAGAAGCACTGAGGGTAGCAAGGAATGTACTCTGGGCGGGGGACTTCAATATCCATCACCAAGTGTGGCTCTGTAGCACTAATACTGACCAAGCTGGCCAGGTCCTGAAGGACATAGCTGCCAGATTGGGCCTGCGGCAGGTGGTGAGAGAACCAACACAAGAGGAAAAATGTACTTGACCTCGTCCTCACCAATCTACCTGTTGCAGATGGATCTGTCCATGACAGTATTGGTAGGAGTGATGAAGTTCCATCTTCACACTGAGGACAACCTCTATCGTGTTGTATAGCACTACCACCGTGCTAAATGGGATAGATTCAAAACACATCTAGCAGCTCAAAATTGGACCTCCATCAGGCACTGTGGGCCATCAGCAGCAGCAGAATTGTATTCCTCCACAATCTGCAACCTCATGGCCCAGTATATCCCTCACTCTAACGTTACCATTAAGCCAGGGGCAGCACCATACCTAAAAATGAGACGCCAACCTGGGGAAGCTACAACACAAAACTACATGCATGTTACACAGCAGAAGCAGAGTGCTAAGCAATTCCACAACCAATGGATCAGATCAAAGCTCCGCAGTACTGCCACATCCAGTTGTGAATGGTGGTGGACAATTGAACAATTAACAGGAGGAGGTAGATCCATGAACATCCCTATCCTCAATGATGGCAGAGCCCAGCACATGAGTGCAAAAGACAAGGCTGAAGCGTTTGCAACCAGCCAGAAGTGCTGAGCAGATGATCTATCTTGGCCTCCTCCTGAGGTCCCCACCATCACAGAAGCCAGTCTTCAGCCAATTCGATTCACTCCACATGATATCAAGAAACGGATGAGCACACTGGATATAGCAAGGGCTATGGGCTCTGAGAACATCCCGGCTGTAGTGCTGAAGACTTGTGCTCCAGAACTAGCCGCACATCTAGCCTAGCTGTTCCAGTACAGCTGCAACACTGGCATCTATCTGACAAAGTTGAAAATTGCCCAGGTATGACCTGTCCACAAAAAGCAGGACAAATCCAATCCGGTCAATTCCCACCCCATCAGTCTACTCTCAATCATCAGCAAGGTGATGGAAGGTGTCATCAACAGTGCTGTCAAGTGGCACGTACTCACCAAAAACCTGCTCACTGATGATCAGTCTGGGTTCTGCCAGGAACACTCGGCTCCAGACCTTATTACAGCTTTTGTCCTACATGGACAAAAGAGTTGATTTCCAGGGGTGAGGTGAGAGTGACTGCCCTTGATATCAAGGCAGCATTTGATCAAGTGTGGTATCAAGGAGCCCAAGTAAAATTGAAGTCAATGGGAATCAGGGGAAAACTCTTCACTGGCTTTATCATACCTTGCACAAAGGACGATGGTTGTGGTTGTTGGAGGCCAATCATCTCAGCCCAGGACATTGCTGCAGGAGTTCCTCAGGGCAGTATCCTAGGCCCAAACATCCTCAGCTGATTCATCCATGACCTTCCCTCCATCATAAGGTCAGTAGTGGGGATGTCCACTGATGATTGCACAGTGTTCAGTTCCATTTGCAACTCCTCAGATAATGAAGCAGTCCATGCACACATGTAGCAAGATCTGGACAACATTCAGGCTTGGGCTGAAAAGACAAAGTCTAACCACCTCCCCATGACATTCAACGCCATTGTTAAATCTCCCACTATTAACATCCTTGGAGTCACCATTGACCAGCAACTTAACTGGACCAGCCACATAAATATTGTGGCTACAAGAGCAGGTCAGAGCCTGGGTATTCTGTGGCGAGTGACTCACCTGCTAACTCCCCAAAGACTTTCTGTTAGGTCCGTGATTCTGAGAGTATGCTGTTTTTCAATAACCACAGGGATGCTGTAACTTAACGATAAACAGGTATTTACTGGAGGAGGGTAGTCTCAAGACTGGGGGTACAGAGGCATGCGCAAGGCTTATATACAGGTGTGGTCACTGCTGGTATTACAGTATACAGGAGCTGTAAAAGTAGTTCTGTTTTAAAGGCACACACACTACACTTTCGACCATCTACAAGGCACAAGTCAGGTGTGTGATGGAATACTCTCCACTTGCCTGGATGAGTGCAGCTCCAAAAACACTCAAGAAGCTCAACACCATCCAGGACAAATCAGCTTGCTTGAAAGGCAGCTTAAACATTCACTCCCTCCGTACGGATAACCGTAGCTGTCGTAAAGACAGCGGGGTTTGATTGACAGCTGGTTGACAGCTGACGCCATATCTGGGTGCAGCATCCGACGCCATCTTGGCCATGCTTGAGATACTGTACTAAGAGACACGGAGTCAGGACTGAACAAATGGCACTCCACTACAACTGCTTGGGAGACTCGTAATTACGTTATTAAGATAACATTACATGGTACCAGGATTTATAGAACTCACGATAAGGACATACTACAACAATGGAAGGAATAAAACCTCCGGCTAGCCTGCAACTAGAAGGAAATGTGGATGAAAATTGGTGTGTCTTCAAGCAATGCTTTCTTCTCTACCTCACAGCGATTGACGCTTCGACTAGCTCTGGAACACGTAAAGTAGCTTTGTTGCTAACAGTGGCTGGCTCGCAGGCAATCGAGCTGTTTAATACATTTATGTTTGCAGCCAAAGATGATAAAAATGATCTGGACAAGGTGATAGAACGGTTCGACGAATACTGCACTCCAAAAAAGAATGAAACGTATGAGAGATTCGTGTTTCGCTCCCGCGTGCAAAAGCAAGGAGAATCCTCTGATTTTTTTGACGGACTTGAAAATAAAAGCAAAAACATGTAACTTTAGGGACCTGAAGGAATCGATGGTACGCGATCAAGTCGTTTTTGGAATACTCGACAAGAAGGTGAGGGAGAGAATGCTCAGAGACAATGACCTAAATTTGGATGCAGCAGTGAAAATATGTCATGCTAGTGAACTCTCAGCCATGCACACGAAAACTTTCGAAGGGAGCAGCACAGCAGCGGGCGGGAGCGCCCTGGGGCTGAAAAACCTGCCGGTGGATGTGGTGCATAAAAGGGACACAAGAGGGCCCACGGAGTTCAAGACGATGATGCCTTATGAATGCAGATGGTGCGGTAATAAACATGGAGCCAGACAGTGTCCTGCTTATGGGAAGAACTGTGCAAAATGTAAAGGCAGGAATCACTTTGCCAAGATGTGTTTTTGGGAAGAGAAAACTGAAGGTAAAAAGACAGTGCATACTATTGAGACTGAAGAGACAGGAGCAGGGACTTTGTTTTTTGGAATGGTGCAAAATGAGTCAAAACAGGGCAAAAATGCTAATGAAGTGCACTATGTAGGACCAAAGACTGAAGTTTGGATAGCTCCCTTGCTGGTAAATGGCACCATTGTTCCCTTTAAGCTAGATACAGGTGCTAAGGCAAACCTCATAAGTTGGAGTGATGCACGGAATCTCAAAGTGCGACCTAAAATACTGAACAAGACAATGTCTTTGAAGGCATACAATGGACAAAGCATTGAAACAAAAGGAACGTGTAGGCTGACTGTAAAGGTAAAAAATCACATTCACCCTTTGACCTTTGTTATAGTGCCTGAAGGACATCAGTCACTGTTGGGGGATAAGGCCTGTGTGGATTTGGGCTTGCTAAAATGAGTCTATACTATCAATGAACTGAACTGTGTGCAGAGTGCCCCCCAACATAGTACAAATCTGACTCATGAGACTATAGCACACAAATATGCAGATGTATTTCAGGGTTTCGGAGCACTGCCCTTTACATACTCCATCAAACTGAGAGAGGATGCACAACCTGCGATTCACGCACCCAGGAGAGTTCCAGTGGCTCTCCATGAAAAACTGAGGAAAGAGCTAGACCGAATGGAGGGACTAGCTGTCATAAAGAAGATTGAGGAACCGACTGACTGGGTAAATTCCATGGTCTGCGTCAATTCAAAGAAAACTGATAAATTGCGTGTCTGCATGGATCCCAAGGACCTTAACACCAATATCAAAAGAGAGCACTACCAAATTCCAAAGAGAGAGGAAATAGTCAGCGAAATGACAGAAGCGAAAGTCTTCCCCAAGATGGATGCCTCGCATGGTTTCTGGCAGTTGAAACTTGATGAAGAAAGTGCTAAGCTGTGCATTTTTAACACCCCGTTTGGTCGATACTCCTACCAGCGTCTTCCCTTTGGTATTAGCACTGCCCCAGAAATCTTTCACAGAGCAATGGAGCAAATCATCGAGGGCCTGGAGGGAGTGCGGGTGTACGTGGATGATCTGGTAGTATGGGGCTCCACTCAGGGGGAGCAAGACACCAGACTGGAGAAAACACTTCAGAGAATACAGCAGTATGGACTCAAACTAAATAAAGACAAATGTCAATTCAGTGTCAATGAAATCACATTCCACGGAAACAAGATCTCTACAGAGGGGATTCAGCCAGACAAGTCAAAGGTAAAGGCTATACATGACACGGAGAAACCAAAGGACAAGAAAGGGGTTCAGCGGGCCCTTGGCATGGTTAACTACCTAGGAAAATTAATTCCAAATCTAGCAGTGAAAACTGTTCATCTGAGAAAACTGCTGCACCAAGAGGCAGAGTTCCAATGGGGACATGAACATGAGAGAGAATGGAAGGGGCTGCTACACATTCTAGCAAGTGAACCCCTACTGAAGTTCTTCTGCCCCAAAAAGAGGACAAAAGTGTCCACAGATGCCTCTAAGAATGGATTAGGGGCTGTCCTTCTACAGGAAGATGAAGGAGAATGGCAACCAGTGGCGTATGCGTCACGCTCCATGACGGCTACAGAGTGCCGGTACGTGCAAATCGAGAAGGAGTGCCTTGGCTTGGCATTTGGGTGTGAAAAATTTCATACCTACATCTATGGTCTTCCCAAGGTTATCCTAGAAATGGACCATAAGCCACTGCTAGGGATCGCAAAGAAGAATTTGTGTGACATGTCACCACGGATACAACGCCTAATGATGAGACTTCAACGTTACGCTTTTGAGCTAACATATGTGCCAGGGACACAAATGTTCATTGCAGACACACTATCCAGGGCTGCGCCTTACGCCACACAAAACAGTGAATCAGAAGAGGATGTGGCTCTTCATGTGGATATGTTCGACGCAGCAATGCCACCACACAGGAACAACTATCAGTGATAGTCACAGAGACATCAAAGGACCCAGTCCTGAGTAAAGTAATGAGAAATCTTCAAGAGGGCTGGAAGAAAGGGTTATGTAAACAATATCATCATATTCAGTCTGAGCTCTCTGTGGTCAATGGACTACTGCTTAAGTGTGACAGGATAGTAGTGCCCACCTCTATGCGATGAGAAATGCTCAACAGGATACATGAAGGGCACCTGGGTGCAGAAAAGTCAAAAAGATGAGCACGTGAGGCACTCGACTGGCCAAACATGAACTCTGATATTGACCAGTTGATCGGCGAGTGTGCTATATGTCAGGAGTATCACTACAAGCAAACAAAAGAGCCCCTCATTACCACAGAGCTCCCATCACAACCTTGGGAAAAGGTTGGAACTGATATATTTCACTATGAAGGAAAAGACTATTTGTTAGTTATTGATTATTATTCCAATGCCAAGGGCCCGCTGAACCCCTTTCTTGTCCTTTGGTTTCTCCATGTCATGTATAGCCTTTACCTTTGACTTGTCTGGCTGAATCCCCTCAAGGAATGTGATTTCATTTCACACCCAAATGCCAAGCCAAGGCACTCCTTCTCGATTTGCGCGTACCGGCACTCTGTAGCCATCATGGAGCGTGACGCATACGCCACTGGTCGCCATTCTCCTTCATCTTCCTGTAGAAGGACAGCCCTAATCCATTCTTAGAGGCATCTGTGGACACTTTTGTCCTCTTTTTAGGGCAGAAGAACTTCAGTAGGGGTTCACTTGCTAGAATGTGTAGCAGCCCCTTCCATTCTCTCTCATGCTCATGTCCCCATTGGAACTCTGTCTCTTGGTGCAGCAGTTTTCACAGATGAACAGTTTTCACTGCTAGATTTGGAATGAATTTTCCTAGGTAGTTAACCATGCCAAGGGCCCGCTGAACCCCTTTCTTGTCCTTTGGTTTCTCCATGTCATGTATAGCCTTTACCTTTGACTTGTCTGGCTGAATCCCCTCAAGGAATGTGATTTCATTGACACTGAACTGACATTTGTCTTTATTTAGTTTGAGTCCATACTGCTGCATTCTCTGAAGTGTTTTCTCCAGTCTGGTGTCGTGCTCCCCCTGAGTGGAGCCCCATACTACCAGATCATCCACGTACAGCCGCACTCCCGCCAGGCCCTCGATGATTTGCTCCATTGCTCTGTGAAAGATTTCTGGGGCGGAGCTAATACCAAAGGGCAGACGCTGGTAGGAGTATCGACCAAACGGGGTGTTAAAAGTGCACAGCTTAGCACTTTCTTCATCAAGTTTCAACTGCCAGAAACCATGCGAGGCGTCCATCTTGGAGAAGACTTTCGCTTCTGTCATTTCGCTGACTATTTCTTCTCTCTTGAAATTTGGTAGTGCTCTCTTTTGATATTGGCGTTAAGGTCCTTGGGATCCATGCAGACACGCAATTTATCAGTTTTCTTTGAATTGACGCAGACCATGGAATTTACCCAGTCAGTCAGTTCCTCAATCTTCTTTATGACAGCTAGTCCCTCCATGCGGTCTAGCTCTTTCCTCAGTTTTTCACGGAGAGCCACTGGAACTCTCCTGGGTGCATGAATCACAGGTTGTGCATCCTCTCTCAGTTTGATGGAGTATGTAAAGGGCAGTGCTCCGAAACCCTGAAATACATCTGCATATTTGTGTGCTATAGTCTCATGAGTCAGATTTGTACTATGTTGGGGGGCACTCTGCACACAGTTCAGTTCATTGATAGTATAGACTCGTTTTAGCAAGCCCAAATCCACACAGGCCTTATCCCCCAACAGTGACTGATGTCCTTCAGGCACTATATCAAAGGTCAAAGGGTGAATGTGATTTTTTACCTTAACATTCAGCCGACACGTTCCTTTTGTTTCAATGCTTTGTCCATTGTATGCCTTCAAAGACACTGTCTTGTTCAATATTTTAGGTCGCACTTTGAGACTCCATGCATCACTCCAACTTATGAGGTTTGCCTTAGCACCTGTATCTAGCTTAAAGGGAACAATGGTGCCATTTACCAGCAAGGGAGCTATCCAAACATCAGTCTTTGGTCCTACATAGTGCACTTCATTAGCATTCTTGCCCTGTTTTGACTCATTTTGCCCATCCCAACAAACAAAGTCTCTGCTCCTGTCTCTTCAGTCTCAATAGCATGCACTGTCTTTTTACCTTCAGTTTTCTCTTCCCAAAAACACATCTTGGCAAAGTGATTCCTGCCTTTACATTTTGCACAGTTCTTCCCAAAAGCAGGACACTGTCTGGCCCCATGTTTATTACCGCACCGTCTGCATTCGTAAGGCATCATCATCTTGTACTCCGTGGGCCCTCTTGTGTCCCTTTTGTGTACCACATCCACCGGTAGGTTTTTCAGCCCCAGGGCGCTCCCGCCCGCTGCTGTGCTGCTCCCTTCGAAAGTTTTCATGTGCATGGCTGAGAGTTCACTAGCATGACATATTTTCACTGCTGCATCCAAATTTAGGTCATTGTCTCTAAGCATTCTTTTTTGGAGTGCAGTATTCGTCGAACCGTTCTATCACCTTGTCCAGATCATTTTTATCATCTTTGGCTGCAAATGTAAATGTATTAAACAGCTCGATTGCCTGCGAGCCAGCCAGTGTTAGCAACAAAGCTACTTTACGTGTTCCAGAGCTAGTCGAAGCGTCAATTGCTGTGAGGTAGAGAAGAAAGCGTTGCTTGAAGACACGCCAATTTTCATCCACATTTCCTTCTAGTTGCAGGCTAGCCGGAGGTTTTATTCCTTCCATTGTTGTAGTATGTCCTTATCGTGAGTTCTATAAATCCTGGTACCATGTAATGTTATCTTAATAACGTAATTATGAGTCTCCCAAGCAGTTGAAGTGGAGTGCCATTTTTTCAGTCCTGACTCTGTGCCTCCTAGTACAGTACCCCCAAGCATGGCCAAGATGGCGTTGGATCCCGCCCCCGGATATGACGTCAGCCGTCAACCAGCTGTCAATCAAACCCCGCTGTCTTTACGACAGCTACGGTTATCCGTACATCCACCACCGGCGCAACGTGGCTGCAGTTTGTACCATCTACAAGATGCACTGCAGCAACTCGCCAAGGCTTCTTCAACAATACCTCCCAAACCCGCGACCTCTACCACCTGGAAGGACAAAGACAGCAGGCATAAGTGAACAACACCACCTCCAAGATCTCCTCCAAGTCACACACCATCCTGACTTGGAAATATAACACCATTCCTTCATCGTCACTGGGTCAAAATTCTGGAACTCCCTACCTAACAGCACTGTGGGAGTACCTTCACCACATGGACTGCAACGGTTCAAGAAGGCGGCTCATGAAGGTGGCTCACCACCACCTCTGAAGGGCAATTAACAATGGCAATAAATGCTGGCCTTGCCAGTGACGCCCACATCCCATGAACGAATAAAAAGCCTTAAAGGGACCGTTGGGTGCGGCTGAAGGAAAGGTAGGTTTTGTTGTTTGTACTAACCTTAATGTGAAGCTAAGAAGAGCAGGGGTGCTCCACCTGGCTCCACAGTAATACTGTGGGTCATTGTCAGGCCATGCTGGCCTCCCTCCTCCCATTTATCAACCACCTTTCCGAGCACTTCCATACATCAGATCCTGCTGAATTTTCCAGGGCTCTGACCAGCGAGCTCCATTAAGACGCCCAATTGGCATCTGCAACTGGCCAGTATTCTGTAGATGAGTCTCCAGTGAGCCTCGGACCCTCATCTTCAGGTGCACATTGCCGGAGTGCCACCCGCTGTCAACGTGAGATCAATTTCCTGGCTAGTGACTATCAGCAGTGGGAGCATTGCAGCTGAGCCTGATCCTGGCTTCACCTGACACACTTTCAGATGGGGTCCAGGTCTGCCAGTGTGATCATCAGTTTGTAAAAGATATAGGGGAAGATTTTCTGGAATAGCATTCCCATCCATTAACATTAATGGGTGGAAAGCCATAAGTTGGAGATGTGCAATTTCCTGATTTTAATTTCCTCTATAACTCCTGTTGATTACACACCAAATAGTTCTGAAAAAGAGTTCTGTTCCATTTTCAGTGCTCGCAATAGCCCTTTTAGTTGCACCGTGTCTGTGCAAAGCTGCCTTGATAACATCACAAACTATTATTAATAACCATCCGTGAGATTAAATCACAACTGGAAACAAAGCACAGCGTATATAAGATGTTAAGGGCCCGGATTTTGCAGTAGGAATAATGGTGAGGCTATCAGCGCTCACCTTTATTAAAGAGTAAATTGGACGGCAACTTCCAGCGTCCGCATATGTGCAATTAAACAGGGAAATCTGGAAATTGCTGTCCAAGTTGCCCTGCTGCCTCACAAACTTTGCTACACTGGTATCTCGCCCAAAGACATGCCATTGAAATACATGGAATGCGTGAAGTTGCTGTACTTACCCTAAACTCGCCAGAAAAAGTTAGGACTTGCCCATTTCAGTGTAAGTAAATTTTTAATGGCGTGATAAGTCTTAATTACTACCAAACAACCTCTCTGGCACTGAGAATTAACTTTTACTAGCATGGAGCCTCATTCCTGCAGATTTTAATTATTGTTGAGGATTTAAAAAGCAATTTTTTAAAAAACGTTTTCTTTATGTCTCTTTTATCTCTCTCTCTCTTAATCCTATCTTTCTTTTCTTCTCTTTATTTTGTTTTCCGTACATGATTTAGCATTGAATTAACTGACACTTACTTATACTTCCTGGTTCAGACTGTGCACTGCTCATTAACCATTCATCAATTGGATTGGATAAGGAGATACACCACAGCTTGTCCTGTTCACACGGGTCCAAGATCCCTGTAGAGGGTGTCGCGGTGAAATGGATTTCTAATTACCACAAGTTCCAGGGCAAAAGCCCACAGAATGTCTGTGGGCAAGTGTAAGTGCAATGAACGGCTGGCGCCATTCGTTTGCCGCTGAGAGCAAAATCCAGGCCATTATATCCATGAATCTTCCTCTTTATACACCCGCTTCCTGCACACTGCCTTGTTCGTTCACAACACCACCCAATCCTTGCTTTGCAGTGCCTCCACCTCGAGACAGAGGGCCATCCCCTGAAACTGGAGGAGATTAACAAATCCAACGCACAGTCAAAAGCATCGATGATATATTATTAATAACAGGTGACAAGGAGACTTTCGGGGTCGATTTTAACTCAGGTGCGGGCAATTGCCGGGTTCCCCGAATTTCATGATTCCCACGCGAATCTAAATGGATGTGTGAGATTGATGCAATTTTAACTCAATTGACCAATTGATTTCCAACGTGTGGGAAGCCTTTGCAAATGGGTTTTTCATGACTGCAAGTCCCCTCCGATGACGTCATCATTGCTGCTGGATTTAAGGTCCACAGCAAGCCTTGCTTCCTCTGCAGGCTTCCAAGCTTTCCCCTTATGATGGCACAGGAGCCTACAGGAACAATGACCAGCAGGAGGGCAAGAGCTGCACCTAAATTTGATGAGGCATCACTGCAGGCATTGTTGGATGGGGCTAGGGCCCACAGGGAGGTCCTGTTCCCTTCTTCAGGGAGGAAGAGGCCTCCCAGTCAGACCAAGGCTGTGTGGCTACAGATGGCTGGGGAATTCAACTCCTTGGGGCTCACATGGCGCACCTGGATGCAGTGCAGGAAAAGATTCCACGACCTTCATTGCACTGGAAATGTAAGTATGAAGTTTCCATCACCCTCAATCTGATCCCCATTGCCTTTCCTCACCAGCACTCAGCTTTAGCAATCTCTTCCTCCACATCCCACTTGACACTCACATCCATGCACCCTTACCCATTCCCTCTCTCTCTATGCTCACATTCACCTAACTATTCGACCATGCAGCCCTCACACTCCCTCTCACTCTGATGCTTTGAACACAACTGACAACACACAGGGAGGGCCCTTGGTCTTGCAACCTCACTCCATCTTTGTCTCCTTCTAAGTATCTATGCTATGCAATCTCTACACTCACTCCTTCATTCTCACTCAACCTTCACTTGTCTCCCTCATTGCAGGAGAAGAGAGCTCACAACAGGAGAGAGTGAACCAGGACAGGAGGAGGGCCACCCTCATTAGCCCAGCTCACCCCCTGGGAGGAAGCCATCCTGGAGATTGTCGGGGCTGATACAGATGCGGAAGTTGGGGAAGGACAGACAGGTGCATCCCTGCAAGCTGGTGACAGAATAGTTTTCCATCTCTCTCATTGACATTGCATGAGTCGCTGATAATGATTCTGAAGCTACATCATATGGACTTATGATCATCTGCAAAATGCAATGTGCATGTAACCTTGGCATCACATCTCTAACTTTTTCCTTCACTCCCCCACAGGACCATCGAGAGCCCCCGTCCCCACTGTGCAGGAGGAAGAGCCTGAGATTCCAGACCCCTCAGAGGAATCTGCAACCTCTGAGGGTGCAGCGGCAGCAGAAATAAGCGCACCCAGCACCAGCGCAGGCACTCACACCTTGGGGGGGGGGGGACCTTCGGGACATAAGAGTAGTGTTGTCACCTGGTGTATCACAGCTCACAAGTGAGCATCAGCAGATTGTGGAGACAGGGACAGCAGTGGAGAGTCCTCGTCGGAGGGCGCAGGACTCTGCCAGCTCAGCTCAGCTGCATGTTGACCCTCTGCCTCTGGACCCATCCATAAGATCAGAGGTGATGGAACTCCATGCACAGATGCAGGAGTCTCTGGCAGGTTTTGTCTCCAGGGTCGCTGTGAATGGAGGAGTCCATAGCGAACAGGAGCAGAGCCTTTGTGGAGTCAGTGGCGCATGAACGTATCAACACGGAAAGGATGGCTACCTACGTGGAAATGATTGCTGCCTCCATGGTAAGGCTGGCCACGGTAGAGGAGAGGAGGGCTACGGCCATGGAGGAGGTTAGTCGCCAGGGTATGGAAAACATCGTGAGTGTTCAGAATAGAATGACATCTTTTGAGGAGCGATGGGCATCTACTGAACAGAGAAACCAGACCTTCATGGAAGTCCTTCTGAGTAGGACTGCCATTGTAGATATGGGTCCCCATGGCCCCCCTGATGTGCAGCAAGGTGCTCTCAAGCCACTTGCAGGCGCGGAGGGGGAGCTGACCCATGAGAGGGAGGTTGGTGGCAGGCCTCAAGGAAGTGGGGGTTCCTCTCCAAGCGCTCACACTTCCATGCCACTGCAGAGCCCTCGGTCAGAGCCCCGTCGGAGTCCACCCCCAAATGAGATAGACGTCTCAACCCTTGCACAGCCGCAGGAGCAGCAGACTGCTGACGAGCCCTCACAGGCTCGCCACCCCAGAGGACGCCCGCCAAAGGTGTTGAGACAGGAGCAGCAGGAAAGTGAGCAAGGGGCCGCCACATCTGCTGAAGCCACAGGGGAACCACTACATAGGAGCACGCATAAGAGGAAAATAAAGCACAAGTCGTCACAAGGGTAGTCACTTGGGTGAAATGTTGTGTATATTGTAAAAATGCTATCAGTTGGTTCTTGTGCATAAAAATTCTGATGGCAACTGTTGCAGTTCTGGCGAGTGTCATTTTGCGAATGGGGCTTTCACATTGAGGGCTTAGGATTACTTGCAGTTGTCAGGATGCTGGTCAAATAGCTAGGAATCCGCAGGGTTTGGCCATTGTCGATGCTCAGGTAAGAAACTGCGAGGCAAAAGAGTTTGATTTACTAGGCTAAGCAAATCTGGCCAGGATAAGTGCGTTCCTTGCATCCCTGGCAGCAATGTTCTCGCGTAATGCTGCCGCTGGTTGATGGGCCCCTGCAGGATGTTCGTTTTCACCCTCCTCCTCCTCCTCCTCCTTCTCCTCCTCCTCCTCCTCATCATCATCATCATCACCTGAGGAGGGTATGTGAGGAGCCATTTGGTCCTCAGGAATCTGCAAGCCACGACGCTGTGCCATGTTGTGGAGTGCACAGCAAACCACGACGATTCTGGAGACCCTGGCTGCTGAGTACTGCAGGGCTCCACCTGATCTATCCAGGCATCTGAGGCGCATCTTCAGCAAGCCGATGGTTTGCTCGATTATGGATCTGGTGAAAATGTGGCTGGAGTTGTAGCGCTCCTCAGCTTCGTTGGCTGGCCTCCTCAACGGCGTCATTAGCCAAATCCTCAGGGGATAGCCCTTGTCTCCAAGTAGCCATCCGTGAAGTTGGTCTGGTGGCCTGAATAGCGGAGGCACACTAGACTGGTGCAGTATGAAGGAGTCATGACAACTGCCAGGGTACTTGGCACAAATATGCAAAATCTCCTTCTTGTGGTCACACACCAGCTGAACATTAAGGGAGTGGAAGCCCTTGCGGTTGACAAAGATACCTGGATTGCGATGGGGTGCCCTAAGGGCCACATGTGTGCAGTCAATGATGCCATGCACCCTTGGAAAATCTGCCAGATGAGCTAATCCAACCGCTCGCGCCATCACATTTGCGCGATCCCTGGTGAAATGGATGTGATTATGCGCGAGGGCAAAGAGGGCATCGGTTACCTGCGTGATGCAAGTGTGTGCGGCCGACTGGGAGATGCCGCTGATGTCTGCTGATGATCCCTGGAATGAGTCTGAGGCAAAAAAGTTGAGTGCGGAGGTGACTTTGATGGCCACTGGTAAGGAGTGTCCACCTGGTCCTCTGGGCAGCAGGCCTTGCTGTATCATTGCGCAGATGTCAGTCACTATCTGTCGCGAAAGTTGGAGCCGCCTTTGGCACTGCTGCTCAGTCATGTTGAGGTAGCTGACCCTGTGTCTGTAGACCCTGTTTGGGGAGTATCTCCTGCGCCGACATGCTTCCATGCGCTGCCCCTTCTGGCCTGTGCTGCCTCAGGTGGGTGAGCAGTAGCCTGGCACTCCTGCTGCTGCTGCTGTTGCTGGTGCTGCTGTTGCTCCTGGTTCTGCTGCTGCCGTGCCTGGTGCTCGAGCTCCTCTAATGCCAGGAAGGGAAGGAGAAAAATGGCTCCCATGCTTCTGGCATATGCCTCCGCTGAGGAAGCGCTGAGTGAAGGTGGCGAGAGGGGTTTCCCAGGAGTTCACACTGGAGATGTGTGTGAAACTCCAACCTTCCACAGGTGTGGTTAAGCCTGGTAAAAGTTGCCCCAGGCCTGAAACAACAAAGTCCTGCCACCTGCAGTGATGACTGATCAAATCTCCTCTTTAATGGTTGACCTGCAGCTGATAGTCAGCAAGCCAATAGTGCCCATGCCAGGTTTCACAGGTGTGATCCCCACCAGGCATGTTTTATGTGGGAAAAGGGTTAAAAATGCAAGGGCCTGTTAAAATGGCATTATAAAGGCCAATTATTGCTGATTAAGGGCCTTAAAGACCAGTCCCATCTGTTGGAGGCGGGTCTGATTTGGGACCATCAGACACGCCTGGGTTAAAATGGCTTGGGGTCGGGAACCAGGCGGGGGGTGGGGTCGGGAACCAGGCGGGGGGGGTCCCGCCCGCCAGTTTTAGCGATTTTAACACCCCGCACGCCTCAAAGCCCGCCTCACGGCTCAGTTAAAATCGACCCCTTCATGTCTGTGATCTAATCTCTGGAACAAAAACCTTGAAGTTCATTTGTCACCCAACCCCCTGATTAGATTCCCATCAGTAACTCACTCTTAGGTATCCATTATTATTCTATATATAAGCCATCTAAAACCTTCAATTAGATTCCAAATATCTGTTATTCTAATATCTGTTATCCTAATAAGTTGATCATTTCCTGCAGGACTTCCTAAAGCCTGATTAGAACAGACTTTAGTGGAAGCTGGAGACATAATGCTTGACTGACAATCTCGCCTGAGAATTCAGAACATGCTGGATGCGGGGTGGATGGAGTGTTAGAATGATAGAAAGATAACTTACTCAAAGTATATAAAATAAAATTAATTTAGGGTAGAAAAAGAACAGGATGATTCCCAGCTGGTGTCGTCTCTGAACAAGTTGAATTAACTTTCTAGCTTCACTCACTGATATGAACGGCAGGATAATAACGGTAAATTGTAAAAAAACCTGACAACTGTTGGCAAGGGAATGATTTCCTAATACACTCAATTCCCCATGTGGTCTGAAATCAAACATATCTAAATAACTATTTAACACAAACCATGTGCTCTCACTCAGCCAGTTCAAGTGAAATAATAAAGAAGGTCAGATATCAAGGCTTGGTTTGAACTGCAGTCCATTCTGTGTGTAAGTAACATTTTTTTGCAAAATGTTGTGAACAGTCCCTTCAGTGGAGCTTGCTTTGAAAGATTAGCAATGTGCTTTGTCACAAAAGTGTCTGATTTTCTTCGAACTGTGTAAATATTTGAAATCTGTAGCATTCTTTAGTGCTGAGCTGTGTGGGATTTGGTTTTGCACTCATTAAGGTCAGAATGGAACAAATTGACACACTTCACGCAAGACTTGCATTTATATAGCACCTTTCACAACCTATGGGCGTCCCAAAGCATTTTACAGTCAATGAAATGCTTTTTGAAATGTAATCACTGTTGTAATATAGGAAATGCGGCAGCCAATTTGGACACAGCAAGCACCCACAAAATAGCAATGTGATAATGAGCAGATAATTTTTTTTACTGATGTTGGTTGAGGGAGAAATATTGGCCCAGGACACTCGGGAGAACTCCCCTGCTCTTCTTCAAAACAGTGCCATGGATCTTTTACGTCCACCTGAAAGGGGTCTTGGTTTAATGTCTCATCTGAACAACGGACCAAGCATCAAGTACTGCCAGGACTGGTATGTGGGCTATGTGTTGGGATCTCCCTTTACATTGCCCCATCAAGCACTCCCAGGTCAGGTGGAGGAGAAGTGCTGATCACGGTCTTGAGCTGGGACATTCACTGGGACAGATGTTCATGTTCCTGTGTCTGGGCTTATTGGATCACCTGGCACAGTATACAGAGGAAATTTGGGTGGGGAGGATTTGCACACTATTAAAGGAACTCACCTGATTTTCCATCCATTTAAATTAACAGGAAAATCTTCCCCACTCTTTATTGGAGAAGTGGAGGAAAGGGGCCAATCACAAGCTGGGGAAATACTGCTAGATAGTACGCAATCCATTCTAGATTACGGACAAATATTTTACCTCAAATCTACCTCCAGCTCCCACTTTATAGTGACAAGCATATGGTGGTAACTACGACAATGGCATTGAAAAAGGATATCTGACCATCAACTCCCCTGAGCTCAGTTGACTGGTGGGCACAGGAGGAGGACGCGCTGCAAAATAAATTTCTTATAAGATTCAAGCCAGCTCCATGAGGATTGAGGGAACATTCCTGCAAGAATATGAAACATACAACTTCCTTGTAAACTTTGAATTTATTACTCTGAATCCTGAAGCTTTGGTTCAGTACATATCTTAAGTTCCATTTTTCATTCTCCAAATTTTGATATAAACACTAGTCTTTTGAAAATAAGTAAGAATCAATTTTGCAGATGTTAAATGAATAAAGTCTGGGTGTTTAATGGGAGGACTGAGCTCTTGTTCACATTATGTAAAGCAAGACATCATTCAGTTCGGTCTGAATGTTGTGACTGATTGGCCCTGATATTGCTGTCCATAGTGCCTGAATAACACTTATTTCTCAGACACTTTGGAGAGGAAAAGGGGGGAGGGCGGCAGCAGTGGAGCCTCGATGGTAATGGTTTTCTGATCTCTTTCTGCGCTCCAGAATATCCAGGGCTTTTACAATTGAGCATACATGGGCCTGTGTTCCCAGGCTCAGTGTTTCCAGCCCTCCCACTTTCATTTTTTCTCCCTGTGACAAAGGGACATCCATTTTCAGTGATGCCTTAGGGCAGGGATCCCTTCAGATCAGTGGGTGATAGCAAGGTGGAATGGGCTCAAAATATAATGCTTACCTATTTTTGCAGGGACCTAATGGATTCAGTCCCCCTCCCTAAATTTCTCATCTCTATTCCTGAAGCCGGTGAGTCATATTGAATATGGTTGCACAGGAGTCAGCAGGCCTCCAGTATCTCACCCAAATGGCCACTCTCTGTATTAGCCTAGACAGTAGGGGCTTGAGATTCTTCAGGCATTCTGCTAGTCTTCTGCCATAACTCTGGTGAGAGACCAGTGGAACCCTTTGGAAAACAGAAGACACTGCTGTCTGGTATCTCAGCAGAGAGTGAATGTCAGCAGGCTATATTTATAGCATGGCTAAGTCAATCCTGTCTTCCCCTGATGTCAACACTTGTACACTTTCCAACAACGGTTATTGCATCGTGACTGGGAGCTGGAACCATAGCTCACTTTTACCCTTCCTAACTCAGGGTGCTGATACCAATTAAAGCGACCCTACCACCATCCCAGTTGAAATTTGCATACTCAGCACAGATCAGGAATCAAACCTGGAAGCTTCTTAGTCTATCAGTAAGTAACATACAGAACAATGCATTTATCCATCAAACTATTAAGGATATATCTGGCCAGCTAGAACCTGTTTATATATTTTGCATTTAAAATAATAACAATTTCACCTTACAAGTTGGATCACATCTGATGCCATTTTACATGACATCAATTGCAACTACAGTCTTTTGCCTCCATTTTTAATCTTCCAAAAATAATGAATAGTTACTGAAAGTAGAATGACTTGGCAATCAATGCCACCATTCAAATGCAACAGTATCAATAGACCAGTTGGGTTTGATAACACAGTCTGTTTGAACAGGCCCATCCATTTCTTTCTTCTACAAACAAAGATAATGTTGAGTTCATTCACACCATATCCTGACCTGGCACTGCCTCTGCATAAAGCACCAACTCAAGATGTCAAAGTAAACAGAATACAATTTCTAACTATCTAAGCATTGAGTTACCTTCTCAACAACTCGTCATGTCTTTCTTTCCTATGTTTTTTTTCATGGACTTTTGACAAAATAAAATTCATGATTCAGTCCAAGAAATTGTGCAATAAAAATTCAGAGAACTGTTAGATGATGAATTCCCTGTCATACCGACCACACCAAGTTTTGCTTGTAAGTGTCCAGCTTGCTGCCTAAATGACTAGCCCTCTTAAACTACTTTCCTCTCTTCGGATTCATTGTTGGAAAATACAGAACACAAAGATACTCTTTCCTGCTTGAACTGTGCTCCTTAACCTGTTTACTGTATCGAAAAACTCTGCTGTCAGCAAAAAATCTTTGTGCTCTATGCGAAGGCCAGAGTCCGACATTATAAAGGAAATGATCGTGGGAAGTAGGCAGTGCTGAGCCAAAATACTGCTCAGCAGACAACTGGAATTACAGCCAGGGATCGGCTGAAGGAAAACAGTCCCTTTGTCATGACGGATTTTATATTTTTCATTTCAAACCTACAAGCCAAAAGGAAGATGAATTGAGATTCATTTCCATTTTAATCAGTAGCTCAATAAAGTCAATAATTGTAGCAACAGAAACCTGCATTGAAAACAATCCAGGCTCACTTAAGAGAAGGAGGGGCAATAGTTGAGAATCTAGAATTAATCAATCACCTTAGGTGAAAGAATGGCCTATAGGGACATTGCTGTTGTTCTACGATCATTGCCAAGGTCTACCTCCCAGTAGGAAATTGCAATCATGTTATGTCCGTACTCTTACCTTGAAATAAATGCAATGAGTTTACTCCAGGTACTGCAATGTTCTCAGGCAATTTCCATCTACCTCAATAGGCAGGAGTGAAGCGGGGAAATTATGGAGTCCTCCTGCTAGTAATATCTGATGGTTTCTTCCTGTAAACCCATTTATAAGGGGGCCATATGTAAAACAAATTGCTTTAAAAAATCCACTTCTGCTGTTGGATGGCCTGGTATGCTAGGACTCATCAAGCATATTAGCCGCTAATCCTGTCCCTGCCGACTGTGCGGCTGGGAGTCTGATGATTGAAGTCTACACCCCAGTCCCCGCCCCTCTTACACCACTTGGCTTTTTAAAAGGTCAGCAGAGGCTCCGCCTCTTACAAGGCCAAGTGGGAATTCCCATGCAAGAGCAGCACCTGGCGTATCTGGGTCCAAGCCTAGGTTCCAGCCCTTTCAGCAAAGTCCTGCTGAAATTACAGTGGGAGTAGGCCAGAAAGAAATTTTCGGGGCACAGACCTCTACAGGAGAAGTCTGTTTTTCTCATTTTCTTCTGTGTCTTGTAATGTGGAGGTATTAGTAATTAATGCTTTCACTGAATTTTAATCATGGGCAAAGAAAACATCAGAACTCAGCCACGTTCCTTCCCCCTCCCCCCATCTCACCTCCTGTCTGGTTTTGGACTCTATTGAGGTGAGTGATTGTGAAATAAAGGCTATCTTAAGAACATCTTTGATTTTGGGCTGGAAACCAGGCAGTAATATTGCTATAAATAACATGTTCATAATTATGTTACTTCTTCTTAGGCAGTCCCTCGGAACCAAGGATGACTTGCTTCCATGTTAAAAATGAGTTCGCAGGTGACTGATGAGTCCAATGCAGGACCTCCAGTCTCTGTCACAGGTGGGGCAGATGGTGGTTGAAGGGGCGGGTGGGTGCGGTTCTTGGGTTGACGTGCGCTCCTTGCGCTGCTTCCGCTTGGCTTCCGCTTGCTTCCGGCGAAGAGACTCGAGCTGTTCGGCGCCTTCCCAGATGCTTCTCCTCCACTTTGTGTGGTCTTGGGCCAGGGATTCCCAGGTGTCGAGTTGCACTTTGAGGGTGTCCTTGAAGCGTTTCCTCTGCCCATCTGGGAGTCTCTTGCTGTGCTAGACCTCCAAGAAAGGATTAATTAACAATCTTGTTGTACGAGGCCCCTTGGGTCGGAGCGATCATAATATGATAGAATTCTTCATTAAGATGGAGAATGAAGTTGTTGAGTCAGAGACTAGGGTCCTGAATTTAAATAAAGGAAACTACGATGATCTGAGGCGCGCGTTGGGTAGGATTGATTGGGGAATGTCACTCAAAGGGGTTGACGGTGGATAGGCAATGGCAAACATTCAAAGATCGCATGGATGAACTACAGAATTTGTTCATCCCAGTTTGGCATAAAAATAAAACAAAAAAGGTGACTCAACCGTGGCTAACAAGGGAAATTAGGGATAGCATAAGATCCAAGGAGAGGACATATAAATTGGCCAGAAAAAGCAGTAAACCTGAGGATTGGGAGCAGTTTAGGATTCAACAAAGGAGGACAAAGGGATTAATTAAGAAGGGGAAAATAAAATATGAGAGTAAGCTTTCAGGGAACATAAAAACTGACTGTAAAAGCTTTTATAGATATGTGAAGAGAAAAAGATTGGTGAAGTCAAGCGTAGGTCCCTTGCAGTCAGAATCAGGGGAATTTATAATGGGGAACAAAGAAATGGCAGACCAATTAAATATATATTTTGGTGCTGTCTTCACAAAGGAGGACGCAAATAACCTCCCAGAGATGTCGGGGAACATAGGGTCTGATGAAAGGGAGGAACTGAAAGAAATCAGTATTTGTAGGGAAATGGTGTTAAGGAAATTGATGGGATTGAAGGCCGATAAATCCCCAGGGCCTGATAATCTACATCCTAGGGTACTTAAGGAAGTGGCCGTAGAAATAGTAGATGCATTGCTGATCATCTTCCAACATTCGATGGAATCTGGAACAGTACCCATGGATTGGTGGGTAGCTAATGTTACCCCACTATTCAAAAAAGGTGGTAGAGAGAAAATGGGGAATTACAGACAGGTAAGCCTGACATCGGTAGTGGGGAAAATGCTAGAGTCCATTATAAAAGATGTAATAGCAGAGCACTTGGAAAACAGTGACAGGATCGGACAAAGTCAACATGGATTTACAAAGGGTAAATCGTGCTTGACTAATCTACTCGAATTTTTTGAGGATGTAACTGGTAAAATAGATAAGCGAGAACCAGTGGATGTGGTGTATTTGGACTTTCAGAAGGCTTTCGATAAGGTCCCGCATAAGAGATTAGCATGTAAAGTTAAGGCACATGGGATTGGGGGCAAGGTACTGACTTGGATAGAGAACTGGTTGGCAGACAGAAAGCAAAGAGTTGGAATAAATGGGTCTTTTTCCAAGTGGCAGGCAGTGACTAGTGGGGTACCGCAGGGATCGGCCCTTGGACCCCAGCTATTCACAATATATATTAATGATCTAGACAAGGGAACTAGATGTAATATCTCCAAATTTGCAGATGACACAAAGCTGGGTGGGCGTGTGTGCTGTGAGGAGGATGCCGAGAAACTCCAGGATGATTTGGACAGGTTGGGTGATTGGGCAGATGCATGGCAGATGCAATATAACATGGATAAATGTGAGGTTATCCACTTTGGTAGCAAAAACAGGAAGGCAGATTATTATCTGAATGGCAATAGATTGGGAGAAGGGGAAGTGCAACGAGACCTGGGTGTCCTTGTGCACCAGTCGCTGAAGGTAAGCATGCAGGTGCAGCAGGCGGTTAAGAAGGCAAATGGTATGTTGGCCTTCGTAGCGAGAGGGTTTGAGTACAGGAACAAGGATGTCTTGCTGCAGTTGTACAGGGCCTTGGTGAGACCACATCTTGAGTATTGTGTGCAGTTTTGGTCGCCTTATCTGAGGAAGGATGTTCTTGACATGGAAGGAGTTCAGCGAAGATTCACAGGCTGATACCTGGCATGGCAGGAATGACATATGAGGAGAGATTGGATCGATTGGGCTTGTACTCGCTGGAGTTTAGAAGAATGAGAGGGGATCTCATCAAAACGTATAAAATTCTAACAGGACTAGACAGACTAGATGCTGGAAGGATGTTCCCAATGGTCGGGGAGTCCAGAACCAGGGGTCACAGTCTAAGTATAAGGGGTAGGCCATTTAGGACAGAAATGAGGAGGAATTTCTTCACCCAGAGAGTGGTGAACCTGTGGAATTCTCTACCACAGAAGGCAGTAGAGGCCAATTCATTAAATATATTCAAGAAGGAGCTGGATATATTTCTCAAGGCTAAAGGGATCAATGGGTATGGGGAGAAAGCAGGGACCGGGTACTGAATTTGGATGATCAGCCATGATCGCATTGAATGGTGGAGCAGGCTCGAAGGGCCGAATGGCCTACTCCTGCTCCTATCTTCTATGTTTCTATGTTTCCAAGTAGAGCGTTTGTTTTGGGAGTCTCGTATCGGGCATGCGGACAATGTGACCCGTCCATCAGAGCTGATTGAGCGTGGTCAAAGCTTCGATGCTAGGGATGTTGGCCTGAGCGAGAACACTGACGTTGGTGCGCCTATCCTGCCAATGGATTTGCAGGATCTTGCGGAGGCAGCGTTGGTGGTACCTCTCCAGTGCTTTGAGGTGCCTGCTGTGCATGGTCCATGTCTCTGAGGCATACAGCAGGGCGGGTATCACTGCTGCTCTGTAGACCATGAGCTTAGAGCCGGGTTTGAGGTCCTGGTCTTCAAACACTCTCTTCCTCAGGCAACCGAAGGCTACACTGGCACACTGAAGGCGGTGTTGGACTTCATCGTCGATGTCTGCCCTTGTTGACAGTAGGCTCCCGAGGTATGGAACGTGGTCCACGTTGTCCAAGGCCTTGAGTAATTGTGAAATAAAGGATCTCTTAAAAACATCTTTGATTTTGGGCTGGAAAACAGGCAGCAATATTGCTATAAATAACATGTTCATAATTATGTTACACACACATTCTCTCATACATGTACACACGCATAATGCACATTTATGCTCCCTTCCCCACCCCACAACACACAGAAACTTTCTCTGCTTCAGGCCTCACTAAACATACTTGTTGGAGGGAACCTGGGAAATGCGTCAAGTGTGAAAGGCATTGTCCTCACTCCATCCAATTAGTTACTGGTGATAGTCATCACTGGACACCAAGGATTTTCTGACTGCATGCTCACATCAATAAGATGATGGATCATTTAGAATCTGTACAAGTCAGCCCATCCCACAAGTTTAAGTAAGAATTAGAGGCCTTTCAAAACGGATCAATATTTCACTGAGAGCACAAACAGTCCTTTCTCAGCAACAGCACAACACCACAGCCTGAAAAAACAGTGCTACAAGCAATTTGTCACACATTCCTATTTTGCCAATGATGCACTTTTACTCTAAATCTGAGTTGAATGAAGAGGCCAAAAGCAACCTAAAGACCTCAATTGATGATATCATAAAGAGATACAAAGATGATTTATATTCTTTTCATCTGTGTTGTTTGGATTAATTACAAATGCATTTGACAAAATTGTGTGTGAGTTGTGACCATGGTCCGAGGGAGACTCTAATATATTGAAAAAGATGATCTGCTTAGCACCATAGAGTAGTAGAGACTGTAGAAGAGGATCCAACACCATAGATCAGATTTTAACTTGGGGCACGAATTGGGTGAGCGGAGGCTGTCTCAGTGAGATTTGGAGGGAATGTGTGAGGGGAGCAGCGGGATATAGAGGGAACACACTAGGAACAACGGTAAACAGAAGGTCACACTGGGCTGGAGACATACTGGGAGATAGCATGATATAGGGGGAATGCACTGCAGAACAGTGGGATATAGAGGTGGCATGCTGGCTTTTTCCCAACACCTTTTCTTTTGTCAGCTGTTACATGACCATAGTTTCCCATCATCTGAAATCTGCTCCTTTATTCTCTGCCACATTTGAGTTGGCATCGTCCAGGTCTAGCAATTCATCCTGATCATAGTAAATTGCTTATTGGAAAATACATACAACACCCATTGATACAGCTAAGGTTCTTTCCCAACACTTTAAACCTTTGTTCACAGTAAAAAGACAGTTTCCATAAGCAGAAATCTCCTATAAACTAAAATGCATCCATATTCGTGTCATGAGTGAGATAGAGTTCCATGGTGGTGGGGAGAGGGGCGGGGGGGGGGGGGGCGGATAGGGAATAATTATCCCTCATCTATGGAATGTCACACTGGAGAACACATGCGCCTAGAAATCCGATGGCGCTGTACCCATATTTCAGGCACTAAATGACATCGAAGCCTCTAATATGACGGGCAGGAAGTGCGCGTTCATTACGTGCCAGAGTGTGCCACCCACCATATTGGTGTAGGCAAATAAAAATGAATCCAGGGCCCGCATGTGAAACAGGCATTAGACCCTTTGCATATGTAAATAAGGGGCCTAATGGTTGTTTGATGCCCCCTGTGCCAAACTGGGTTGCATGCTGGCACGTTCAGGCACACCTGGTCTACATGCAACCTAACCAGCACTGCTGCAGGCCGCCACCAGAAAGTTAAGTTTGTAAAATATACAGCCACAGTGCTCCACCCAGCTTCTCTTAAAAACCGCGAGTGGCTGCTGGCCACCTCTTGCCCTCACCACTGACCATCACCTCGACCCCCCCTCCCGACCACCACCTCGACCCATCCCGATCACCGCCTCGACCCCCCACACTGTCCTGATGTTCCTATCACCAACCCCCCTCAGCACAATGTCCCATCGCCCCACAGTCCCAATGGCTCCCTATCCCGACGTCCCTGATATGGTTGCCCAATCAACCCTCTCTAGGTTCGGCCACCTTCCAAATCGCCCTTCCTTTCTCAGTTGCCTGCCCTTTCCCATTCGCCCCCATCCCAATCGCATCCCCTTCCACAGCTGGTGACATAGCAGACCAAAATTCAAAACCTCTTCACCGGCAAGCTGCCTCGGGATGCCCAGCAGGTGTCTGCAGCTTAATTAAATGAGGCCCGAAGCCCAATATTGGATGCACTTCAGGTCTACCCATCCAAGCACAAGGATTGTTCCCTGTGCCCAGTTTGCACCAGCACTAATGAATTTTCAGGCCATGGATTGCCCAGCATGCTCTTCTGTCTACTTCAAAATGCAATAAATACCATTTTATCAAATTGCTATCATCAGGCTAAAATTAATAGTTCAATTTATTTACAAGTAAAATAACTGAACAAAAGCAAAAAGACACAAGTAAAAATGGCACAAATACTTAGAAAACAATTAAAAATAGATTCAGTACACTAAGGGGAAATTATATTTTTTAGAATACTTTTGCTTACACAGTCTGATAATCTGTGAGACTTTTGAAGGAAACAGTTGTTTGGACTTCCTGATTTGCTCAGTGGTAGCACTTGCATAACTGAGTCACGTCACTCCAGGCCTTGAGTAAACAATCTTTGCTAACACTTCAGTGCTGAGGGAGTGTTGCGTTATTGAAGATGCTATCTCTCCAATGAAACATTAAGCCAAGGCTCTGTTAGATCCCATGGCACTTTTACAAAAAGTAAAGAGTTCTCTTCATGTGCTGGCCAATATTAATCCTTTAACCAACACACAAAAACAGATTAACTGGTCATTTGATTTATTTGCTGTGGGACCTTGCTATGTGCAAATTAGTTGCTATGTTACGCAACAGTGAGAACACTTCAAAAGTAGTTCATTGGCTGTGAAGTGATTTAGGACACCGTGAAGGTGTGAAAGTCATATAAAGGGGTTGGCCATTTAGGACTGAGATGAGGAGAAATTTCTTGCAAGGGGTATGGAGTAGGGAAGTTTTGATGCAACTTTACAGGGCGCTGGTGAGACCGCACCTGGAGTACTGCATACAGGTTTGGTCTCCATATTTAAGGAAGGATATACTTGCATTGGAGGCAATACAGAGAAGTTTCACTAGGTTGATTCCTGGGATGAAGGGGTGGACATATGACGAAAGGTTGAGCAGGTTGGGCCTATACTCATTGGTGTCTAGAAGAATGAGAGGTGATCTTACTGAAACATATAAGATTCTGAGGGGGATTAACATGGTGGATGCTGAGAGGATGTTTCCCCTAGTGGGGGTATCGAGAACATCGTTTCAGAATAAGGGGTTGCCCATTTAAGATGGAGATGAGGAGGAATTTCTTCTCTCAGAGGGTTGTGAATCTTTGGAATGCTCTACCCCAGAGAACTGTGGAGGTGGAGTCATTGAATATATTCAATGAACTACACGGGACTCAAGGGGTATGGGGAGAGAGTGGGAAAGTGGTGTTGAGGCCAAGATTGGATCAGCCATGATCTTATTGAATGGCGGAGCAGGCTCGAGGGGCCGACTGGCCTACTCCTGCTCTTGTTTCTTATGTTCTTATGTTCACTCAAAAGGTTGTGAATCTTTGGAATTCACTACCCCAGAGGGCTGTTGATGCTCAGTCATTGAGCATATTCAAGACAGGAGATTGATAAATTCTTGGATACTAAGGGAATCAAGGGATATGGGGATAGTGCGGAAGGTGGAGTTGAGGTCAAAGATCAGCCATGATTTTATTCAATGGCAGAGCAGGCTTGAAGGGCCCAATGGCCTACTCCTGCTCCTATTTCAATATTCTGATGTTCTTATGTTCTTAAGTTCTTTCTTTTGCAATATCAAGTTTGTGCATGGGTCATGCTATTCATAAGTTGGCCTATGGAGTACAAGGAGCTGATTCCTGTCCCTGTTACACCCCAACAATGGATAAAGATGGATCATAACAGAGCCCTACAATGGTGTTCTACTACCAGAGGAAGAGGAGGCCAGCCTTCCTGAAAATGCAGCATCACTCAATCTGACCACAGCAGCACCATCTGAGAGATTGGCACCATGCATACTTTAGAGGGTAGGCTAGAGGATGGGCCTCCACGTGCTGTATCACCAGCCACAAGTTTGCAGGAGCTAGGGCAGAGGGATAGGATGCCATAGTTGGCAGCTCACCAGAGGACAAGATCACATACTAGCTCTGTTGCAGAGGATGCAGATGCAGACTTTGAGGGCCCAGGTGACCACTAAAGCCTGATGGTCGTATACCAGGAAATGCTAGGTGCACTGGACAGCCTACCAGCAAGCTTGTACACAATGGCTGGGATCATGGAGGAGGTCAGCTCCAAGTTGTGTTAGAACATAAGAACACAAGAATTAGGAGTTGGAGTAGGCCATTCAGCCCTTTGAGCCTGCTCTGCCATTCAATAAGATTATGGCTGATCTTCGACCTCAACCAACTTTCCCGCAAGATCCCCATATCCCTTAATTCCCCATGAGTCCAGAAATCTATCTATCTCAGCCTTGAATATACTCAATGACTCAGCATCCACAGCCTTTTGGGGCAGAGAATTCCAAAGATTCACAACCCTCTGAGTGAAGAAATTTCTCCTCATCTCAGTCTTAAATGGCCGACCTCTTATCCTGAGACTGTAACCCCTGGCTCTAGACTCCCCAGCCAGAGGAAACATTCTCTTAGCATCTACCCTGTCAATCCTCTTCAGTATCTTATATGTTTCAATGAGATCACCTCTCATTCTTTTAAACTCCAGAGAGTATCGGCTCAATCTACTCAATCTCTCCTCAAATGACAACCCTCTCATCCCAAGGATCAATCTAGTGAACCTTCGTTGCACTGCCTCTAAGGCAAGTTTGTCCTTTCTCACATAAGGAGACCAAAACTGTGCACAGTACTCCGGGTGTGGTCTCACCAAAGCTCTGTATAATTGTAGTAAGACTTCCTCACTCTTGTGCTCCAACCCCTTGCAATAAAGGCCAACATGCCATTTGCCTTCCTAATTGCTTGCTGTACCTGCTTGCTAACCTTCTGTGTTTCCTGTATGAGGACACCCAAATCTCTCTGACACCAACAGTTAATAGTTTCTCATCATTTAAACAATATTCTGTTTTTCTATTCTTCTTACCAAATTGAATAATCTCACATTTCTTCATATTATACTCCATCTGCCACCATATTGCTCACTCACTTAACCTGTCTATATCCCTTTGCAGGCTCTTTGTGTCCTCCTCACAGCTTATTTTCCCACTTAGCTTTGAATCATCAGAAAACTTGGATACATTGCACTCAGTCCATATAGATTGTAAATAGTTGAGGCCCAAGCACTGATCCTTGCGGCACCCCGCTAGTTGCAGCCTGCCAACCTGAAACTGGCCCATTTATCCCTACTCTCTGTTTTCTGTCCGTTGACCAATCCTCTATCCGTGCTAATATATTATCCCCAAACCCATGAGTCCTTATCTTGCATAGCAACCTTTTATGCGGCACCTTGTCGAATGCCTTTTGGAAATCTAAATATACTACATCCACTGGTTCCCCTTTATCTATCCTGCTAGTTACATCCTCAAAAAACTCTAATAAATTTGTTAAACACCATTTCCCTTTCATAAAACCATGTTGACTCTGCCTGATCATATTATGATTTTCTAAGTGCCCTGTTACCACTTCCTTGATAATGGATTCCAGCATTTTCTCAAAGACTGATGTCAGGCTAATTGGCCTGTAGTTCCTGGTTTTCTCTCTCCCTCCTTTCTTGAATAGTGGAGTTACATTTGCTACCTTCCAATCTGCTGGGACCATTCTAGAATCTAGGGAATTTTGTAAGCTCACAACCAATGCATCCGTTATCTCTGCATCCACCTCTTTTAGAACCCTAGGATGTAGGCCATCAGGTCAAGGGGATTTGTCAGCTTTCAGTCCCATTAGTTTCTCAAGTACTTTTTCTCTACTGATATTAATTACTTTAAGTTCCTTACTCTCATTAGCCCCTTGGTTCCCCACTATTTTTCTGGTATGCTTTTTGTGTCTTCTACTGTGAAGACAGATACAAAATATTTGTTTAAATATTTGTTAGTGCCACGCAGCCAGCAGGGCCAAAGGCAGTCGTCAAGATGCTGCAGTGTACAGCTTGGCCCTCAAGGCCCAGAGCTGATTGAGGTCGCCCCCCACAGCCATCTGAAATGTCTAAAATGTTATGGCATCACGCACAGCATGGAGACTATTCTGTCCAACATGGAGAGAATGGTCAACTCTATTAACATGACAGTGTGGTGCCCACCATGATGCAGCCTCTGGAGACAGCTCTGACAGTTTCCATGGCAACTTACACTGTTACCCTGTAAGGTCAGATGGCTGCTATCTTGGCTGTAGGAACCAGTGTTGACAGGGGCTTGCAGAGTGTCACATCATTCCTGTATTCTCTTCCATAGGAGTGCTGAGGGTCAGTCCCAGGTGAATGACGTTGGCTTCATGGGAGAGACACTCTCCAGGCTGACAGCATGCCTGCTCCCCCGCCACCCACTCCATCAGTACCCTTGTTAGTGCCACACAGCCAACTGGGACAGAGGCAGTCGTCGAGATGCTGCAGTGTGCAGCTTGGCCCTCAAGGTCCATAGCTGCTCGAGGTCGCCCACCACAGCCATCTGAAATGTCTTCAATGGAAACTCAGCAGCTTTCCACCTCCCAAGCTGTAGCCACTGGGTAAACACTTTGTAGGAGCACTAAGTAAGCGAGAACACAAGACAAGCACTAAGGGGTTGCACAAGGGTGATTCTTAACTATTCCTGTTAAATATTATACATAGTTAGAATTGAATTGTTGGATTACATTTTTGATGGATTTGGCGTTGCTGTTAATATTTGTAGTGAAATGAAGGCCAGACCCATAAGGCATGACTGAAGGAAGGCAATCAGATTCTGGTAGTAAGGACAGTGGTGATAAGAATTGTGGGACTATTTGTACATTTGGGAATGAAGGGATGGTTCATGTGATGCTCTCTTGATTGAGATGCTCTCTAAGAGCACTGGCAGCTAAGCGCACTGGTGGCCAATGCTGCTCATGCTCTTCCTCCTTTTCGTGCTGCTCTTCCTTCTCCTCCTCCTGCGCTTCTTGCTGCTCAGGTAGTGGTAAGGGCTGGTCTCTCATTATCGCAAAGTTATGCAGCATGCAGCACATGACAACAAACCCCTTGGATCCAATAACCCATGTACAATCTGACCAGCTGTAAAAGCAGTATAAGTGGGTGGGACAAACAGCCATTTTATTTTCCGCCCAGTTTTTGAGTATAAACAGAGCAGCAAAGAGATGACAACTGACCCCACAGTCTGGTGGTACAAATGTAAGCTCAGTTTATACAGCTCTATCCATTCCCATCTCATGTAGCAGGATGAAGAATGGAAAACTGAAGAGTACAAAAACGTTTCTGATTATAAAGATGTTTTTCCTTTGAAGGCATTCAAGGAAATTCCTTGAAAATGGGTATCAGTTATCAGTTGGATTACATTAAGTATCAAAAAAAAGGTGCTGTTTTGCCCTGTGATAATAAAACTAATCCTTAACCATAATTTACAATGAATCTGCACTTGCTTCACAATTATGGGAACAAAGGGCCCTGTGTATCCAGCAGCTAATTGATAGATGCTGGAGAACCCACCTAGATAACATTATGGGCACATCAGTTGCAAACAACATTTTCAGCTGGAAGACCTCTCAAGGAATTAATATTTTAAATAATCCTTCTTCTTCAACTTGACTAATTCTCCAACAAAGCTTTCTGGACTCCGATATAGACAAACCATTTCCAAACAGCCATTACAGTTTTTCAATGAAACTTGCAGTCTATCTTGATATAAAGCGGACATGCCAGGGGGCAGTGGAATACAGAAGAGATATGCTAAGAAATAGTGGGATACAGATAGAACAGAATAGAAAATAGTGGGATACAGAGAGGACATGCTTGGGAACAGAACGATATAAAGGGGAATGCTAGAGATGGGACATGTAGGGGGACAAAGGGGCCGATTTTATTAATGGGGGTGCATTGGAGGCGGGACTGCTGCTTGGTGGGTCGATGTCCTGCCTCCATCGATTTGTAGCCAACCCATGCTATTTTCCCCGATTGACCTTGCGGGCTCAGCAGGCCAATTAAGGGAAAGCCGGTTTCAGAGAACGTCAACATATGACGTTTCATCTGTCAAAAATCTTTGACAGATGAATTGTCATCATTTGACAGCTCTGTGACATTCTTTGCAGTTTGATGAGATCTTGCATTCAAGACCTCACCAAACTTCTTTGTTTTACAGAAATGAGATGGTTGTTGCATCTGAGAATGCAACGGCCATCTCTCATCTGCAACACGGAGGTCCGAGAGTCTTCGCATACAAACCGACTGAAGCCTACAGGAAGAAACAAAGGTAAGTACACTTTTAAAAACACTTTGCATTTACCTCAGATACTCACCTCTACATTCTTGCACCTATCACTTACCTTCACACTACACTTTTGCAGCCCCCCCCCCGACCCCCACAGACCCAGTACTCGCCTCGATGAGCTGGCGTGTTTTGGAGCCTTCGGGAAGCCCGCACTTGTGAGGAGAAAAAGGGGATAATCCTATTTTCTGCCTGTTAACTACCTGTTAACAGGCAGTTAATAGGCTTTAATCCCTTCCTGCCTCGAAGGAGACGGGTCCCGGCGCGGGACGGCAACCCACCTCCTAGAAAGATGGCATGGAGGCAGGTTGGGCACCCGCCCCCAAATTCTGCCATTTTCCCAGCAGTCCCGCCTCCATACCTGCCTCCCCAGGGCTGGCAAAATCGCCCCCAGACAGATATAGAGGGAATATACAATTATGTATTGCAGCAAAACAGTTGTTTACATTTGGGTAGGAGTGCCACAACAACCTATGATTAATAATTATAATAATGAGTATATTTCAGTACTGAAAATTAAATAATTAGGGAAAAATATGGATGAGGAATTCAAGTGTTATCTCAAAAAAATGCAATCCAATGAGTATAGTGGTCTAGTGGTTATGGTACTGAACCAGCAACTCAGAAGTTGTGAGTTCAGATTCTGGCAAGTTATGGAAAATGCAACTGGTTCACTAATGTCCTTTAGTGAAGGGAATCTGCCAGCCCTACCTGCTCCAGCCTACATGTGACTCCAGTTCCACACTATGTGGTTGATGCTTAATGCCCTCAGGGCACCTAGGGATAGGCAACAAATACTGCCTTGCCAGTGTCACTCACACTGCAAGAATAAATTTAAAAAATAGAAATAATTTGGAATTTCCCAGTACTGACCCTGTACCATGGAATCTGATTTCAAATCCAGCAGAGTCCAGGGATGAAGATGTCCTTCTTCTGACGGAACTATACTAATTTTACCTCTGAGGAAACTTAGGCACTGGGACGATCTCTGTCTCTCTCTCACTGTGATTAAGAACATAAATATAAAGTATTGACATATAAAATTTAATACACATCTTAACAACATTTCTTCCCTCACTGTATAATTATTTGGAATTATCTACCAGCTAATGTGGTGGAATCAAAGATGTTAGAAGTTTCAAAATGCAACTGGATATTAGGCTGATGGATTGGAGTACTGGAGATGAGCTTGATGGGATGAGTAGCGTTTTGTCCTTGGCTTTATCTTATTAATACAAAGTCCACCCAAACTCATGAGATGAAAGACTGTTGAGTGTCTCCATTAGAATTAATTTATGGTAATCTCAGCCCAATTCCCAAATGATGCAAGCCAAGCATAAGCCCACCCCTAGATGACACTTACTCAATGACCTTGTTAAGAGAGGGCACAGGCTCAGAGGACAGGGATGAAAAAGAGCCGTACATTGTTGTAGAGAGTATTTTCCATGATCAGGTTCAGATGCTATGTTCTATCAATCAATGTTAAACTCACAAATGCTCCTGAGACATGCCCTCTCTGATCTGTGAGTGCTCACTACTGTCACTGGGTGCTGTGAGGAGAAATATTTAATTCCACAGTACCTGTCATTCTTCATATTAATAATCATAAGCTCATAGAGAAGGAAATACAACATAAGCTGTTTGGAACTGCGTGTCAAGGATGTGTGGTCAGCACTGCCAGACTCAGAATCTGTTCATTTCATCAGATAATCGCGTAGCTCAGCAGTCAGAATGCCACAGAATCAGAGCAGAAAATGATGCTGGGGTTAGCTGAATCCTATTTGTCACAATTGGTGGTAGATAGGATAGCAACCTTCCCCTCAGGGAACTGGCCTTATGGGCAGCGGATTGAAGTCGTAGATGCTTCTAAGATTGAGTGGGTTGGAGAACACTGAAGAGCATCAGGAAATCAATGGAGTAAAACATGTTTTAAAGCTTCACAGCTGTTGTACTGTAATGCCTGTATTACCATAGCACAGTGTCGTCTGCTCAGAACCCTTACCCCTACAGAATCTTCTGCAGTGCCTGATTAGACCTGGCTTCTTTATCTTAAAGACACATGAGGAAAACAGTTCTGTCTCAGAGAGCAGGAGCCGGCTGAGACTGCAGAGCATTTGTGTTAAAGAGAGAGGACGCCTATTGTTCTCTCATACAGTTCTGAGATACAAAGATTGGAAAGCAATGCTCGATATTCGTCATTCTTTGATCTGAATAAAAATGTATTTAAAAATACTTTGGGCGGGAATTTCCACGGGGTGCTACACCATTAAAACAGATTTGTGTACTCGTTGTGTTCAAGAGAGGTAGTTACACTAAGGGTTTCCTGAGTCAGCTTTTTTCCAGACCGATTGGAGTAGTCATGGTATTAAAATAGATATGGTGCTTTGTTATTCCTGGAGGATACAGTTATACAGGAAAGGGTGCATCCACGTGGTGCTAACTTATTCACTCAGGTGATGATTATCAGCACAGTCATGTAAGGGCATAGAAGGCTGACGTGTTGTCATATTGTAGGATGGGCAGTGGATTGATCAAATGTCCCTTTATTGGAAAGTGGGGAGAAGGTGGTAAGGCTAAAGGCAGTGATCAAATGTACTCTAATGCCCGTTACAGTAGGCACTGAGAATTTCTCTGAATTTTTGTCACCATGATGCTCTCCATCATGAAGTTTTCATTCCAATGGAGCCAGGACCTCCTCGCCAAAGTCTAGCCCTTCTTGAATAGTGAAGTTGTGAAGGATACAGCAGGCTAGAAGTATTCATGATCCACAATCTGAAGCATTCTGTGGAGCCCTTCCTGACTTGTCGACGCAGGAAAACATGTCCCCTCTTGACAATCAAGCTCCTCAGGATTATTTATACCTTCCCAAATTTGGGTCAAGGTACTCAAAGTAGGCATTAGTGATGGAATGATGTGATACACTGCATTTGCCATCAGCACTGCCATAGCAATGCCAGACACATGTAAGACTGGGATGTTGCAGATATCTAGGTTTTTTAAGGTCTAGCAGAAGCCCGTTAAAATTGAAATCCTGCCCTCCAGGAGTGAAATCAATCATGAGGCAATTGATTCAACCTCTGCCTTGTAAAATGTTAATATTTTGTTAAAAGGGACCCCCTCTGGCAATACTACCTGGAAGCAGCCATCCCCACTCTGCTGCCTGAGCCTTGCAGTAGCTTCCCACCCCACCTTCTCGCAGAGCAAGACTCCCAGCACAGTGAGATTCCCACTGGGAACCCATCTGAAATATGCTAATGAGGTTGACGTCAGTGGTCAGGAAGTTGGTGGATGCAAAGCCTTCTGAAAAGCAGGAGAGAAGTTTAGATCAAAACAAAGTAAAGCCGCGGCTTTCTCAGCACCTCCCAGTGCCTGCTCACACAAGTCTGCGAACTGGTTACTGATCCAATCTCCATCATGAGGGGAGGACATCATTTCTTTTCACCTGGTTTGGATTTGGATCTAGGTCCTGAGGTTAAAATGACAGTGTCTAACGGGGGTGGTTTTAGCCCTACCCACTCAGCAGAAACCTGGCAGGTGGGCCTTGGCTCTTACCTCTCTGAAAGCCACCATGATCCCAACATGTGCAATTTTAACCTGCTCTCCTGAGCAGGCAGCAAGGGCACGTGCCCAGAGCCAACAGGGTCCGTCTTTACATATGTATGTTACGGCCCGATGACATCACTGAGGCCTGACTGTAATTTTAACTCAGGCCTGAGTGGGGAGTCCACTTGGAGTTAAAATTGGGGCCTTGTCTTGATAATATGTGAAATAAACAGGCTGGTTAATTTATTAATGGATCGTGTGTACACAGTGAAAATTTACTTTTGCACTGAAAGAGTTTAAATAGTTGAAGGGGGTGAAAATGGATAAAGCTCAAAAATGGCATGGGGAGCGTGAAGTGCCCTGTGCTCGCGCCCGTTCAAAGTGATGAAGGTAGCATGCAAAATTCTGCCTGCTCATTATAATGATTGAAGCGCTGATCTCAGTGCTAAACGCACTGCTGGTTGGCTTAGTGCTCAACAGGGGGCCAATATCGGGTGCAGTTTACTGGCCAATAACATTTGGCCTAGGCTCTCTGCACTACTTAAAGGGGAGGTGCTTTGTTGCAGAAGCACCTCATTGTTACTCTGAAGCCATGGGCGAACAGGGAAGGGAGAGGGCAAGGAGGTTCTCTGATGCGGCACTGGAGGCCTTGGTCCTGGGAGTGCACAGAAGATGTCTGGTCCGCTACCCGCAGGGGGGCAGGAGGCCTTCCAGGCAGCATGCCAGAAGGCTGTGGGAGGAGGTAGCCCAAGCCGTCAGTGCCATGAGTGTTGCCCCCAGGACCTGGATCCAGTGCCGCAAGAAGTTTAATGACCTCACACGTGTGGTCAAGGTGAGTGAATGTATCTTTAATGCCATATCCCATCAACTGCACCACTAGCCTCACGCACTGCTCAATGCACCATACCCCCATCACTCACCTACCAACAATCTCTAGGAATCACAACTCATACCTCACAACCATAGTTTCACCTCATCCTCACATACTTACCACTGCTGCAAAACTCACACCAACACCTCACACCTTGCAAACACTGCCAACTATTCAACCATGGCAGGCACATAAACCAAACACGTTGCACCACACTCACTGACACAATCCCCTTTCTCTTGCATGCAAAGGTGGCACACAGCCACCATGAGCAGCAGCAGACAGGCAGAGTGGAAGCCTAATTTCAGAACCTGACTGAGCTGGAGGACACAGGGCTGGAGAACATTGGAGGGGCCATCACTGAGGCTGTGGCAAGCGGCGAGGTTAAAAGCATTGCTGATGATGACAGTATGCTCATACCTAATCCTTCATCTCACATCCCACTACCCCCTCATCCCACAATCTCTTCTCACTTATGTTGTGTATATTGAATGTTGTATTTGAATTGTCCCACATAGCTTACCGTAGTTGTGATGTGCAATGCACTATGGGAAATAGAGTGCATTGCGTTGAGAAGATTCTCTGTAAAGTGATGGCTGTGAACTGAACTCTGTCTCCTGCGTACTCTTTTAATTGTTATACAAGCAAGGTTATTAAACTCTTGAGATTTAACAAAAGTGGCGATGAGGACGTCTGAACTTACGTGGCTCTGCTGTGTGGAAGATAGTCAGGTTTTACGTGTTTAAAACTGTTATTTTTGCCATGGACAGTTAAATAAAGTGAGGCTGGCTCGAGGATAAAGGAGCTTGAAATGGCGGGAAGACGAGACGGCGTATAAGGTACTAACGACTTGAGAAAGGGGAGGAAAAGCAGTGAGTAAATCGGGAAGGACATTTATTCAACTGTGAAACGATCTGTGAATTGAAGCACTAAATAACTGATAGTGATTTTAGTTGAGTTCAACATTGGAAGGATCCTTAGTTAATGATAATTAGGAGCCTGAGAGAAGGAAAATGGCTGGAATTATCAGTAACATTGGACCGTTTGATGAGAATGTCGAACAATGGAGCTCATACACAGAACGATTTGAATACTTCACACAAGCAAGTGACATTGGAGGGAACAAAGTAGTGCCTACATTGTTAAGCGTGATGGGACCAAAGACTTTCAATCTTTTGCGTACTTTAGTGCATCCAGATAAACCAGGGACTAAACAATATAGTGAAATTGTGGAGATACTAAAAGGGCATTTTTCACCCAAATCCCTAGTCATAGCTGAGAGATTTAGGTTCCACAGGCGTAACCAGGAAGAAGGAGAAACAGTGACCATGTTTGTAACTGCACTAAAAAGACTATCAGAGCACTGTGAGTTTAATGACGTGCTAAATGATACTATAAGAGACAGGCTAGTGTGTGGTATGAGAACTGAAGCCATACAGAAGAGACTATTAACGGAGAGTAATCTGACTCTACAAAAGGCCATTGAAATCAGTATTTCCATGGAATTGGCAGCTAAGGAAGCTCAACAGTTGGGTGCAACAGAAAAAGTGCACAAAGTAAGAACAGAGAGCCAAGGGCCATGCTTCCGTTGTGGCAAAACGGGGCATCCTGCGTCTGCATGCTGGTGTGTGGACATGGATTGCCACAGCTGTGGTAAAAAGGGACATATTCAGCACGCATGCAGAAATAAAAAGGACACAGAGAAAACGTCAAAGACGGAAGGAAGAAAAAAAATATTCAGACAAAAGATAAAGAAGCATGTCCACTCTGTAAAACAGGACAAAACAGAGGCAAGTGACACTTCAGAGGAGGAACTATCACTGAACATGCTGACTATAGCTGGGGATTCGCATGGCTACTGGGTCTCACCCTTGCTAGAGGGGCAGCCTGTGCGAATGCAGATCGATACCGGGGCAGCAGTATCTCTTATGTCAGAGACAGTCTACAAAAAGACATTAAAGCACCTTCCACGTCAGCCAGCTAACATAGCATTAAAGACATATACCGGTGAAAGAGTAACCGTGAGAGGTATCACTGAGGTCACAGTTCAGTTGAATAGTCAAACTAGGAAGTTACCACTCTACGTAGTTAAAGGAGACTACCCCTCCCTGCTGGGACGTTCATGGATGGAGAGAATAAAATTAGACTGGTCATCAGTCTACATGATGTCACACAATGATCCAGGCTTACCTGCCATCTTAAAGAAACATGCAGAAGTCTTTAATGGAGAACTGGGTAGCATGAAAGATATTACTGTGAAGCTTTGTATTAAGCAGGATAGCAAACCCAAGTTCATGAAGGCACGACCCGTACCTTATGCCATCAGACCAAAAGTCGAGGCTGACTTAGAAGCCCTAGTTGAAAGCGGAGTACTAGAACCAGTCAGCGTGAGTGAATGGGCAACGCCCATCGTACCAGTGCTCAAGAAAGGGGGTGGAGTTAGGATATGTGGAGATTTTAAAGTAACTGTTAACCCTGTATTGTCAGTGGAGCAATATCCGCTTCCCCATATTGATGATTTGTTTGCGGGACTTGCTGGGGGCCAGAAGTTTATCACAATCGACCTCTGTCAAGCCTACCTGCAAATGCATGTGAATGAACAGTCACGAGAAATGCTGACTATTGTGACGCACAAGAGCCTACTTAGGTATCGTCGACTTCCTTTCGGAATTACATCAGCTCCAGCACTTTTCCAATGTGCTATGGGCCAGATCCTTAGTGGATTGCCTGGAGTCCAGTGCTACTTAGATGATATCTTAGTTACTGGGTGTGATGACCAAGACCATCTGCGTAAATTGGACGCAACGCTACAGAGACTGAGGGATTACAGACTCAGAGTTCGCAGGGATAAATGCGATTTTTTTCAGGCATCAGTTGAGTACCTCGGTCATGTGATCGATGCCACAGGCCTTCACAAGGCACCGTCCAAGACCAAGGCAATCGTGGATGTCCCAGCACCTGAAAATATCAGCCAGCTGCGTTCTTTTCTAGGGTTACTGAACTACTATGGACAGTTTATACCGAACCTAGCCTCGATGCTGAGGCCGCTGCATTGGTTGCTATGTAAAGACAAGGGCCTAGAAATTCGCTATCGCCGCGCCAGGTCTTTAGTGCCCGAAATTTAGCGCTCGCCCGGATTCCCGTAGCGCCCGCCTGAAATTCAGTTGCAGCGACCCAAGACGGAGGCGGGCGCTATTGCAGGGTTTGGCCGCCTCGCTTGGGGCGCTGAAAGTCAGTTTCAGGCGTCCAGCTGCCGCTGCGCCACCCGATGCGGTGCGGCAGGCTGGGGTACTGCAGGCCTCCTCCTTCTCTTAAGGAGGAGCTGCCTGCAGCCGTGAGATCGCCACTGGATTCCCCCGGCAAATGAGCCCGGCACCACGGAGAAGTGCCGGGCTCGCGGGGGTCAGACACCAATGCCGCGGGGGGGTGGTGTGGGAGTCCGGGGAGGAAGGAGCGGCCAATCGGCTGCCGGGAAAGCGGCCGGCCGCCCCTCCACCTTTATGCGCCGGCCTCTCGGAGCTGCAAGGCCCCATTTTTCAAATGCTGTTTGCGGCCGCTACGGGCGAGGCGGCCGCAACTGAATTTGGCAGTCGGCACGGAATCGCATTGGAACCGGGTCGCTGCGCACACCGATGATGTCATCGGTGCTGGCGCAGCGCTACCGGCTAACGCCGATGTTAGGGACCAACTGAATTTCGGGCACTAAAAAACTTCCGGCACAAACCACTCTTTAGCCAATAAGTGGGCGCAAACGTGACTGAATTTCTAGGCCAAGAAGTGGGAATGGACTAACAAGTGCCAGGAGGCATTCATGACAACAAAGGACATGCTCCTGAAGTCAGAGGCTTTGACGCATTTTAACCCTTCATTACCAATACAGTTAGCTTGCGATGCATCGTCAGTATAAAAAGACCAGTGTTACTGCAAGCAGCATGGAGTGCTAGCAGCAGAGAGTGCCTTTTGAGAGTTTTGGTAAGTGAGAGAATTTTTTAAGGATTAGTCTCTTTAATCATTTGGAGTGGTGCAAATTGTTAGTGGCATTTGCCAGTAGTTTCTTAATAAGATTACTTAAGCAGTTTAAGTAAAGGTGAAAAGTTAAATATTTGGGATTCTGTTGGTTTAAGAAGAGTAAAACAAGGTAACACTGCAGTAGGAGTTAATTGGCAGGCAGTAAAAACCGGTTCTCTAAACAATTGAGCTGGGGTGACTCATTTGGCTACAAACAAACAGTATAAAAAGACCAGTGTTAGTGCAAGCAGCACGGAGTGCTAGCAGCAGAGAGTTCCTTTTTAGAGTTTGGGTAAGTGAGAGAGTTTTGGCAGGTGGGGTGTGAGGTGCAGTTTCTGTTCTGTTTTCGTCTTGTTTTACCTGCCAGCCTTAGGATTAGCAAACATCGCGGAGGCGGAGCAGCGAGGCGGGGCCCAGTCGAGGCAGCCGGGAGCAGCAGCGGGTGTCAAGCCAGAGCAGCGAGGCGAGGCAGCCTAAACAGGCTCCACAGGCAACATTCCAAAGGGAGGTCAGAATTCAAAAGTGACATCACAGCCAAGTTGGTAGGTGATTGGCTGGTTGGTGAGTACTTTTCCTTCCCTTTTAAACCTTTATAAGTTGGTAAGTTCAATTAAATGGAGGTGTGATATTCATCATCTAGAATTGGGGCAGAGGGTATTTAAAAATAATAATAATAAATTTAATTAATTACATAGAATGGCAGAGCAGGTGATGTGTTACTGCTGCAATATGTGGGAGCTGGTGGACACCATTGATGTTCACAGTGATCACATTTGCAGTAAGTGTTGGCTGCTCGAGGAACTCCGGCTCCGTGTTGATGAGCTGGAGTCCGAGCTTCAAACACTGCAACACATCAGGGAGGGGGAGAGTTACCTGGTCTCTGTGTTCCAGGAAGTAGTCACGCCAATTAGATTAACTAATTCAGATGTAGTCCGTGGTCAGGGACAGGAGGGTGTGACTATGAGTGAGGCAGGTACGGGGATCCAGGAGGTAGTGTTGGAGGAGCCGCAGCCCTTGCTCTTGTCCAACAGGTTCGAGGCTCTTACTCCCTTTGAGGACGGGAACGGGGACTGCAGGGAGGATGAGCAACCTGGCCACAGCACCGTGGAATGAGGGGCCATTCAAGTGGGGGGAGTAAAAAGAAATGTTGTAGTGGTAGGGGATAGTATCATTAGGGGGATAGTTAGGGTTCTTTGCAGCCGAGAGCGAGGGTCCCGAAGGCTGTGTTGCCTGCCCAGTGCCAGGATTAAGGACATCTCCCCTGGGCTGGAAAGGAACTTGGTGTGGCAGGGGGAGGATCCAGTTGTCGTGGTCAGTGTTGGTACCAACGACATAGATAGGGTAGGGAAAGAGGTTCTGCTGAGGGAGTATGAGCAGCTAGGGGCCAAATTAAAAAACAGAACCACAAGGGTAATAATCTCTGGATTACTACCTGAGTCACGAGCAAATTTGGCTAGGGTAAATAGAATCAGAGAGTTAAATGTGTGGCTCAAAGACTGGTGTGGGAGAAATGGGTTTTGCTTCTTGGGACACTGGCACCAGTACTGGGACAGGAGAGAGCTGTTCCGTTGGGACAGACTTCACTTGGCCAGTGCTGGGACTAGAATCCTGGCGAATCGAATAACTAGGGCTGTAGAGAGGGCTTTAAACTAATTAGTGGGGGGGAGGTTTCAAGAGAGCGAAAAAAAAATGTCAGCGGGGAAGGCAATAGAGCAAGGTAGCAGTGTGGGAATTAAAGACCAGAGCGTGTCAGGAAGGGACAGAATGTATAAAGATAAAGGTAAAGTAGTAAAGGGGGTAAAAGCAGGAATAAATTGTCACAAAACATATTTAAAAGTTTTTTGTCTGAATGCACGCAGCATTCGTAACAAAATAGACGAGTTGACAGTACAAATAACTACACATGGGTATGATCTGGTGGCCATTACAGAAACATGGCTGCAAGGTGACCATGACTGGGAACTAAACATCCAGGGGTATTTGACAATTAGGAATGACAGACAGGAAGCAAAGGGAGGTGGGGTGGCTATGTTAATAAAGGATGGAATCACTGCAATAGTGAGAAATGATATTGGGTCAAAGGATCAGGATAGTGAAACAGTTTGGGTGGAGATAAGGAACAATAAGGGGAAAAAGTCACTAGTGGGCGTAGTCTATAGGCCTCCTAACAGTTGCAACTCTATTGGTCGGAGTATAAATCAGGAAATAGTTGGGGCTTGTAATAAGGGAACAGCTATAATCATGGGAGATTTTAACTTTCATATTGACTGGACAAATCAAATTGGGCAGGGCAGCCTTGAGGAAGAGTTCATAGAGTGCATTAGGGACGGGTTCCTTGAGCAGTATGTTACTGAACCAACCAGGGGGCAGGCAATCTTAGATCTGGTCCTGTGTAATGAGTCAGGATTAATAAAAAATGTCCTAGTAAAGGATCCCCTTGGAATGAGTGACCATAAAATGGTTGAGTTCCAAATTCAGTTGGAGGGTGAGAGAATTGGATCTCAAACCAGCGTACTAAGCTTAAATAAAGGAAACTATGAAGGTATGAGAGCAGAGTTGACTAAAGTGGACTGGGAAAATAGATTAAGGTGTAAGACGGTACATGAGCAGTGGTGTACATTCAAGGAGATATTTCACAACTTTCAAGAAAAATATATTCCACTGAGGAAAAAGGGGCGTAAAAGAAAAGACAGCCATCTGTGGCCAAGTAAAGTAATAAAGGATAGTATCCAACTGAAAACAAGGGCATATAAAGTAGCCAAATCTAGTGGGAGGATAGAAGATTGGGAAGCATTTAAAAGCCAGCAAAGAATAACTAAAAGATTAATTAAGAAAGGGAAGATAGATTATGAAAGTAAACTAGCAAAAAATATAAAAACAGATAGCAAGAGTTTCTACAGTTATATAAAAAGAAAAAGGGTGGCTAAAGTGAATGTTGGTCCCTTAGAGGATGAGACCGGGAAATTAGTGGTGGGGAACATGGAGATGGCAAAAACGCTGAACAAATATTTTGTATCAGTCTTTACAGTAGAGGACACTAAAAATATCCCAACACTGGACAAACAGGGGCCTTGGGGGGGAGGAGCTAAACACGATTAAAATCACTAAGGAGGTGGTACTCGGTAAGATAATGGGACTAAAGGCGGATAAATCCCCTGGACCTGATGGCTTACATCCTAGGGTCTTGAGAGAAGTAGCGGTAGGGATTGCGGATGCATTGGTGGTAATTTTCCAAAACTCCCTGGTTTCAGGAAAGGTCCCAGCAGATTGGAAAACTGCTAATGTAACGCCCTTATTTAGAAAGGGAGGTAGACAAAAGGCTGGAAACTATAGACCAGTTAGCCTAACATCTGTGGTTGGTAAAATGTTGGAGTCCATTATTAAGGAAGCAGTAACAGGACATTTGGATAAGCATAATTTAATCAGACAGAGTCAGCATGGTTTTATGAAGGGGAAGTCATGTTTGACAAATTTGCTCGAATTCTTTGAGGACGTAACAAACAGGGTGGATAAAGGGGAACCGGTGGATGTGGTGTATTTGGACTTCCAAAATGCATTTGACCAGGTGCCACACAAAAGATTATTGCACAAGATAAAAAATCACAGGATTGGGGGTAATATACTGGCACGGGTGGAAGATTGGCTATCTAACAGAAAACAGAGAGTTGGGATAAATGGTTCATTCTCGGGTTGGCAATCAGTAACTAGTGGTGTTCCGCAGGGGTCAGTGCTGGGACCCCAACTCTTTACAATCTATATTAACGATTTGGAGGAAGGGACCAAGTGCAACATATCCAAGTTTGCCGACAATACAAAGATGGGAGGGAAAGCAGTGTGTGAGGAGGACATAAAAAACCTGCAAAAGGACATAGACAGGCTAAGTGAGTGGGCAGAAATTTGGCAGATGGAATATAATGTTGGAAAGTGTGAGGTTATGCACTTTGGCAGAAAAAATCAAAGAGCAAGTTATTATCTAAATGGAGAGAAACTGCAAAGTGCTACAGTGCAAAGGGATCTGGGGGTCCCGGTGCATGAAACACAGAAGGTTAGTATGCAGGTACAGCAGGTGATCAGGAAGGCCAATGGAATCTTGGCGTTTATTGCAAGGGGGATGGAGTATAAAAGCAGGGAAGTCTTGCTTCAGTTATACAGGGTACTGGTGAGGCCACACCTGGAATACTGCATACAGTTTTGGTTTCCATATTTAAGAAATGATATACTTGCTGTCGAGGCAGTTCAGAGAAGGTTCACTCGGTTGATTCCGGAGATGAGGGGGTTGACTTATGAGGAAAGGTTGAGTAGGTTAGGCCTCTACTCATTGGAATTCAGAAGAATGAGAGGCGATCTTATCGAAACATATAAGATTGTGAGGGGGCTTGATCGGGTGGATGCGGGGAGGATGTTTCCACTGATGGGTGAGACTAGAACTAGGGGGCATAATCTTAGAATAAGGGGCTGCCCTTTCAAAACTGAGATGAGGAGAAACTTCTTCACTCAGAGGGTAGTAAATCTGTGGAATTTGCTACCTCAGAGAGCTGTGGAAGCTGTGACATTAAATAAATTTAAAACGGAGATAGACAGTTTCCTAGCTGATAAGGGAATTAGGGGTTACTTGGAGCGGGCAGGGAAGTGGACGTGAGTCTAGGTTCGGATCAGTCATGATCCTATTGAATGGTGGAGCAGGCCCGAGGGGCCATATGGCCTACTCCTGCTCCTACTTCTTATGTTCTTATGTTCTTATGTTTATATGGTGTGGGAGCAGTCGTTTCTCATATCATGCCAAACGGAGAAGAGAAGCCGATAGCATTCGCATCTAGGACTTTGAACAGAGCTGAAACTAACTACGCCCAAATAGAACGAGAAGCACTGAGCATCGTTTTTGGCGTTCGCAAGTTTCACCAATATTTGTATGGGAGACAGTTCACCCTACTAACAGATCACCGCCCTCTCACGACCATCTTCGGGCCACATACAGGGATTCCGTCACTTGCTGCGAGCAGAATGCAAAGGTGGGCGCTGCTGTTGTCTCCACACACATTTGACATTAGATATCGTAAGTCTGACCTGCACGGCAACGCCGACGGTCTTTCCAGGTTGCCGCTGCCTGTTACCAAGCCTATGACGCGTAGCATGGACATCTGCTATTTTAGGCAGGTGGAGAACGCGCCTGTTACTTCGACACAGGTCCGACGAAACACCAGAAATGACCCAGTTTTGTCTGCAGTGCTGGACATTATCGTCAGGGGCAAGCTTGACAGCGATGACCTAAACCTGAAACCATATCTCTTAAGGAGAAACAAACTCTCGGTGCAGTCTGGGTGTTTGCTGTGGGGGAGGAGAGTGGTTATTCCACCATCACTATGGAAACCAGTGTTACAGCAACTACACTCCGGACACTGCGGAATGGTTCATATGAAAGAAATAGTGAGGAGCTACTTCTGGTGGCTGGGTATGGATGGACAGATTGAGGACAAAGCTAAAACCTGTCCCTCATGTCAGATACCTCTTCACCCCTGGGACTTTCCGGAGGAAGCATGGCACCGCATTCATGTAGACTTTGCAGGTCCATTCGAGGAGAGAATGTCCCTGGTGGCTGTTGACGTGCATAGTAAGTGGCCAGAGATAGTTATAATAACGTCCACCACCGCTGAGAAGACCATCGAGAAGTTAGGTGAGGTGTTCAGCCGATTTGGATCTCCGATGCAACTTGTCTCAGACAACGGTCCACAGTGGGTGTCACAAGAAATGGCTACATTCCTGCAGGTGAATGGCGTACAACATATCAGGGCTACACCATACCACCCTGTGACCAATGGTCTAGCTGAGAGGTTTGTTCAGACCATGAAACACTCTCTAAAGGCATCGCAAGGCCAGGGAACGCTTCATCAGCACCTGAATAGTTTCCTGTTGAGTTACAGGAATGCACCACATGGGACCACAAAAGCATCACCTGGCACTCTACTGCTCAAAAGAGAGCTACGAACCAACTTTGACCTGCTGAAACCGCCAAAGGTGAAAGACGTGGTACAGTATCAGCAGGACAAGCAGATCAAGCGACGTGAACAACGCTCCAAAGACAGAGTCTTCAGTCCAGGTGAACATGTGTTGGCACGGAACTACAGTGGTGGACCTAAGTGGGTTCCTCTACTGTCATTGCACAGACTGGTCCAGTATCCTACACTGTACAGACACCCGAGGACATTGTCTGGAAGAGACGCGCCGATCAGCTTCTATGAAGTGCAGCAACACCCACTGAACCACCAACAGCAGTTTATCTGCCATTGGGTGACACTGTGGGTCATCTGCCTTCTACACCGAGAGGCTCACCTTCTGAGGAAGCAGCCACTTCAGCCCCTATCTCATCAGCAAGGGAGACCTGTATACAGGCACCTCAGCCGCCTACACCTGTGTTGACGTCACCTGTGAGAGACAATGAACTGGAGAGCCAGGTTGACCACCAGAGAGTGGTGGGCCCCTATACGTTTCAACTTATAATTCAGAGGCTTACCCTTTATCTGGGGCAGAATAATCCACATGGGTATAGCCATGGTTGGAGGAAGTCTATCCTCACTCCCAGGTTATTGTGTTTTAAAAATGTTGTGTTTCTATTGGGACATCTAATGTAAGAGGGGAGGAGTTGATGCGTATTTTGAATGTTGTATTTGAATTGTCCCACATAGCTTACCGTAGTTGTGATGTGCAATGCACTATGGGAAATAGAGTGCATTGAGTTGAGAAGATTCTCTGTAACGTGATGGCTGTGAACTGAACTCTGTCTTCTGCGTACTCTTTTAATTGTTATACAAGCAAGGTTATTAAACTCTTGAGATTTAACAACTTACAAGCTGCTGATGGTATAAGCATGCACATCCTGCTTCACCCCTCCTCCTCTCACCACAACCCGACTCTTGTGCCTTTCTCCTTTCAGATACCCAAGAACTGCTACCTATCCCCGATGTTATGAAGGCGGAGAGTGAAGGAGAAGAGGCACCGTCACTCGATCTGACACTCCCAGGCACCAGCTCAGAAGATGGCACTACGCGGACTTTAGATGGTAGTATAGAGATGGGATCTGCACATGGTGAGTCACTGGGCATGAGTGGGCTGCAGCCAGGCCAGGGAAAGGGTAGCTTGGATGCCAACGGAGGGGGAGTTCGCGCACGAGTCCTGCTGCACAGGACTCAGATGATGACTTCGATGGGGCGGCCTTCAGAAGAAGGTTGATGGGCATGCAGACAGAAATGGTTAGCGCAATGGCAAGTCAGCCAGAGAGCCTCTTGTCAGTGTCAAGGAACATGGAGGGGTCCAGCTCCAGCATTGCACGGGACTTTGCATGAAGCTTGGAGCCCATGATTTCCAGGATGGAAATGATGGGCAACTCCATTAGGATACTTGTGGATCCAATCATAATGTTGGGTGTGATGGGCGATCTCGCAGCTTCCATAGCAGTACAAGTGGAAGCGACCCAACATCTCAGTGCTGCAGTGGAAGTAGACTGCTCTCCCGTAGGCTCAGCTTGCTGCCACGCAAACTCAGACTACTCTCATGCAGTCTCGGCCTACTGCCACGCAAGCTCAGACTGATGCCAACGTGGCTGTGTTTATAAGTGTGGAAAGGGGTTTGTAGGTTCTCATAGCAGGCCAGCAAACTGTTCTCCAACAGATTGCTAGGAATGCTGATGCGCTGCCCCCAGGGGGTGGCAGTGGTTCCGTGGAGCAAGAACCTGCTGTCCTCTCTCAGGATGACAGCATTCATCCTCCCACCCCTGCCACTTCGCTAGGGCCCCTGCTGCTGCCTGTCAGCCAGCCAGCCCAGACTGCTGCTGCCCATGTCGAGGTGGTGCAGTCTGCAACCAGGCCTTCTAGGCCCAGAGCTGCAGGAGGTTGTCCTGAAAGGCCATCTGCAGTCTCCCCCACTGAAAGTCTGCAGCCTTCCACCAGACATGCCACAGCCACTGGGGCAGCACTGCATTGGAGTACTAGCGTAGGCAAAGAAACACGAAAGACAGACACTAAGGGAATGCACAAGGGTGATTAGTTCACGTTGTTATGTAGTTTTCAATTGATTCATTTATAAATAATGTTTGGAGTGTTTGTTTTGTGGTGGCTCTCATTTCAGCTTTGTGCCCAAGAGAATGCAGTGCTGTTCCGTGACAGAGGGATGGTAAGGTGGGGAAGTGGTGAACAATGGGGATCTGGGGTTTCATTCAAGGGAACCGGATTCTAATGAGGTGCTCAAGAACAGCCCATCCAGAACAGGAATCTGCTGCCTGCCTCCTCCCTTCCATCTCCTCCTCCTCCTCCTCCTGAGGTGGTCCTGGAACCTGTGGTGGCAAGGGCTGCGCCCTCATGGCCAATTTGTGGAGAATGCAGCAGACCACCACGAAATGGGCTCCTCCCAAGCAGTCAAGGCAGTGCAACCATTGCTTCAGAACCCCGATGGTCTGCTCGATGAGGTTTCTCGCAGCAGCATGGCTCTCATTATGTGCATTCACCATCATGATGTGCTGGGCGTGGTTGCACACTAACTGCACATTAAGTGAGTGGTAACCTATGCAGTTCCAAAACATCTCAGGATTGATATGCAGTGCCTGCAAAGCCACGTGTATTGCAGTTGATGGCACCCTGCACCATGGGAAGCCTGCTATCCTGGCAAAGCCACATGCGCATTCCTCTTGCTTCTCTCTGTTCAGAGAGAAGACAATGAAGTCCCTTTTCCTGGGGTCCAGAGCCTCCGTATCCTCCCGGAGGCAGTGATGGACGGCGAACTGAGAAATGTTAGCCATGTCTCCTGCTCCAGACTGGAAGGATCCGGTAGCGAAAAAAAATTGAGGGCCAAGGTGACCTTGAGGGCCACTGACAGTGCTGTCATCACCCTGCTCTGAGACTGCTGGTCTGGTTCCAGGAGGTGGCAGAGTTATGTGACCACCTCCTTGGTGAAGTGGAGCCTCCTAATACACTGCTCCTGGCTTAAGTGCAGGTAGGAGAAATGCTCCCTGAAGACCCTAGGTGGGTAAGGCCTCCTGCTGAGAGCCCTCCTGCCCCTCCTCCTCCTCCATCTGCGAGCAGCTTGTCCTCTTCTTCGCTGCCTCTGCTCCATCTCCCTGTCATACTCGAGCACGAGGGAGACGGCAAGTAGAGCCCCCATGACTGGCAGCAAGTGGTGTGTGCAGAACCGTTTAAATCATAAGCAAGGCGTTCTCCACTTGCAGCCCCACTCCCTGTCACCTCACCAACTTTAAACAACTCTAGAAAGCTCCAAACAGTTGCACAAACTTACACAGAGCCAGTACAAATCAAATAGCAATTCAGCTGCAAGTTGTTGATGATATTCCCTTTAAATAGCACTGCTGGGGGTCCTTCCTGCTGCTGAATGCATGTTCAGTTGTTCGTGATTTGGTGAGGGCGTTGAATGGAGTGGCGTTGTCAAAAATGGCAGGTCGTGCGTCAATTCAGTGTTGCATACTCATTGACGTCACGATTTGTCTCATTACCATTTCTCCAGCGAGCGCACGCAACAGCTGCGCTGCTGACCTGCCCTAAATGGCGGCCACTGCAGGACCCGCTGGAAGTGGGCAGAAGTGAGGCGGCCGCCATTTTTCCTCCAAAACCAGCCTTACCTGATGGCGCTAAGGTGCCGAATTTCATGGCCAAAGTATTTTAGTCGAACAGTTGAGTGTTTTAAATTATTACTTTATCGTATGGATTTATAAAATGGCTTTTTGTTGGATGCCTCAAGGCTGAAGTCCCTTGTTTGTTGCTACGTTTTCTTGACTTAGAATACCAGGGGACACTGGCCTCTCACATTGTTGCCAAAGATCACTGGCTGCAGACTAAGTGTTTTGAAGCAGGGACTCATTGGGTTTGACTTCTCCAGTGGGCATGGTGTGGTCCCGCATGACACAATCTTAACTGGAGTTTTTAAAGGGCCAATCCAAGGATGAAATTTGGAGAAGTTAAGAGTTGCAGCAATCTGAAGGAGAAGTGTTGTGATGGATTCAGGACGGGCACGGGTTGCACCAAGATTCAACAACATCTCACGGCGTAGTGAGGAGTCAGAGAGAGATACTGTTCCACGGCAATGGGAGGAAGAAACCTGCTGCTGCAATGAAGGTGGTGTGGCTGGAGGTGGCCAAGGAGGTCAGCAGCAGGAGCATTATGGCACGCTGCCGCATTCAGTGCAGGAAGCACTTTAATGACCTAACCAGGCCGGGAAAGTTGAGTAAAGTTGCACATTCACCTACATTCCGTTGTGCACCCCAACCATCGCCCCCCTCCCCACCCCCCACTCTGCCTTGTCAAGCCAACTCCATCACATCACTCCTCACACCCACTCACCTTGCAAGCACACCCATCATTCTCTTTCTATGCATTTTCTCACATCCCCATCTATCCATTCACCACTGCCACTCACCCCGATTTTTATGCAATTTGATGCCATTCCCTGATAGTCACTCTCACCATCGGGTGAACGTATGCCATTACAGTCACTCATAGGTCTGTTCTTTCTGCCGTTGCAGGAGAAGAGAGTACAGAACACTAGGGAGAGGGAGAAGGCCATGGGTGGTCCTCCACAGATTGTACAGTTGACAGCTGCAGAGGAGGAGCCGATGGAAATTAGAGGTGTTTCGGCGTCCCTGATCATTGGAGAAGGGAAGACAGGGACCTCGCAGCTTACCTTGTGACAGAATTAAATATCAAACGACCCACATGTCATATAACACTCCATCATGTTTACTTGATTTCAACAGCGAGTGAAATATGATCATCTTCATAATGATAAGTTGCAACTTTCCTACCTTGCCAGTACTAATTCATATCTTTTCTCTGTGCCGGGGATGTCATGCTTACAGCAGCAATCAGTGGACCTCCTGGACAATGATTCCTCAGAGGAGCTGATTCATTCTGAGGGTGCACCATCACAGGACTCATGCATACCATGCACCAGCTCAGATACTCACACTTCAGTGGGTTCAGTTAGACAGTTAGTTGGGTTTTCACCTGGTGACTCACAGTTCGCAAGTAAGCAAGAACAGACAGTGGTGGAAGAGACAGCTGTGGAGAGACCGCATCAAGCTCTGCACAGCTAGACACAGATGCTGTACCCCGGGGGCCTTCGATGAAAAGGGTAATCATTGAGGGGCAGCAGAAAATTTGGGAGGTGCTAGCAGGCCTTCCACTGTCCACAATTGCAGAGAGAATGGAGGTGTCCCCAGCTCAAGCATGCGTGGGTTGATATTGCAGGGCATTGCGAGGGTGTCTTCTTCTATGGAAAGAGTGGCCAGCTCTGTGGAACATCAATCACGGCAATCAAATGAGTCCATGCAGGCCTTGACTATGGCTGTGCACATTCTGGATGCCAATATGTCTGGCGCCTTGGTCTTACAGCGCGTCACTGATCTGCTCCGAGCTGCTCCCTGCAGAGTGGTAGCAGTGAGGTGCGGCTGGCCCATGAGAGGGATGATGGCGAAAGGGGATGTGGAAGCCGGGACTCCACTAAAAGCGCTCCCACTTCTCACCCGTTGCCTGCCCATCAACCAGTACCTGACATGCTGCCTCATCTCCCAATGACTGAGTCTGCTCCAGCTCAGGTGCTGGTGGAACAGTTCTTGGCCCTCACAGGCTCCAACACCCAGAGGTCATCGGCCAAGAGCATCTCAACAGTCAGAGCAGGGATCTGAGCAGCCTACCTCTACCTCTGCTGTAGCCACATGGGTTGCACCACGTAGGAGCGGAAGTAAAAGGAAGAGAAAAGCTTTGTAGTTCAACAAAGGTATGCACATGGGTGTTTTCTGCAAATGTTAGGTTATTAAGTTTCCATTGTTTAGTAGAATCACAGAAAATGTTTTACTTTGCACCAGTTTATCTGTGTTGCCCATTCTTGGTTGCTGGGTGGCAACTCGCCCTTTCAGTTGCTTGTTGATGAATGGGAGGACGTGAATTGACAGGAACCAATGGGGAGATGTCCAATGGGTGGATGGTTGGCTAGAGGACTGCTTTGTGTCAGTGGGATTGGGGGAGCGGGAGAGTTGCCATTGGATGTGATAGTTACATCTGTCCAGCGGGAGTGACTAACTGAACCTTACAGCTAAAAGGGAATCCCTGGCATCCTGGGCAGCAATGTGAGCAGTTGGTGCAACGTTGGGGGTGCCATCTTCATCCTCCACCTCCTCCTTGTCCTCCTACTCCTCCTCTTCTTCATTGGAATCATCCGCAGACGATGTGTGCTGAGTGCCTTGTTCCTTCAGCAGCTCCAATCCTCGCTGCTGCGCAATGTTGTGCAGAGCGCAGGGCACCATGATCATTCCAGAGACCCTCGCTGGCGAGAACTGAAGGGTGCCTCCAGATCTGTCCAGACACCTGAAGTGCATCTTGAGTATGTCGATGGCTTGCTCAATGACATATCTGGTAGTTATATGGCTGTTGATGTACCGCTCGTGGGCTACATTGGTGGGCTTCCTCACAGGTGTCATCAGCCAAGTTTGAAGGGGGCATCCTTTGTCTCCTAGCAGCCACCCTTTAAGTCTGCTTGCAGGTCCAAAGAGGTCAGGGAGCTTGGACTGCCGCAGGATGAAAGCATCATGGCAGCTCCCCGGGAATCTGGAGCACGCCTGCATAAATCTTTTCTTGTGGTTGCACTCCAGCTGCACATTGATCGAATGAAATTCCTTGCGGTTGACGAATACCCCTGGTTGATTTGGTGATGCTCGGATTGTTACATGTGTGCAATCAATGGCAGTCCGCACCTGTGGGAAGCCAGCTAGAGGTGCAAATCCGAGCGCCCGCTCATTCTGGCTAGTCTCATCACAGGAGAAGTTAACATAATTGCCACCGCTGGCAAACAATCCATCAGTGACCTGCCTTATGCATTTATGTGCAGCCGACTGGGAAATCCTGGATATGTCTCCGGTAGCGCCCTGGATGGATCCAGATGCAAAAAAAGTTGGGGGTGGTGGCCAATGTTCCCTCTAAAAAAAATTTTGTGCGTGGTACGTCTAAATTTTCTGAGTGGCCGCCTGCACAGTACCTTAGAGGGAACAGCTTGTGAGCGGCCTGCGCAGCACCTTCCCGATTGCTGCACGGCTGTGCATGCGTGCAGTTTAGAGGGTGGTTGTTATTTTCACAGTCACTGGTAATGTGTGGCCACCAGGTACAGCATGGAGCAGGTCTTCATCTAGGAGGCTGCAGGTGTCTGCCACCACCTGACATGACAATCTCAGCCTCCAGAAGCACTGCTGTTTCGAGAGGTCAAGGAAGTTGGACCTCCGTCTGTACGTCGTGTTATGTGGGTAGTGCCCCCTGCAACTTCCACCCCTCTGATGCTCCCCCCTCTGATGCTCCCTCTATGATGACCACCTGCAGCTCACTTCATACCAGGCCATTGCTGCTACTGATGGTCATTTTGATCCTCATCCGAAGTACAACCTAAGGCAGTCATGGTGTCACCCATCCTGATGTTCTGAGTGTCAATACCTCCAAAGACCACAAATTAGCTTCTCAAAACAAGTAGGGGGAGAAATTGGGCTCTGTGGCGCCCATTTTTTAAGCATTAATCGGCCTCCTAAAGGTTGAAAATCAAATCCTAGATACACATGCATACTTCCAATGGGAAGTGCGCCGGATGCCCATCTTGGTACAGTAGTTTCCACGTGCGCACCAAACAACTGCCGGCAACATGCAGAGCAGGTACATTATGACGTCAATCAGTGTGCAACGCTGATTTGACGCCAGGGCTGCCATTTTTGAACTCCATACTCCAGCCAACGCCCTGTCTTAACCTCGCACAGCTGAACATGTGTTCAACAGCAGGAAGGACCCCTCACCAGTGCTACTTAAAGGGATCATGAACCACTTACAGGTTAGTTGCTTGTTGCCACATTGGGGAAACACTGTGTGTATGTAGATAAACCTGTATAATCCCCTTTTAACTGCTGTATTCCCCTCCCCCCGCAAGACAGTTGCAAGCTGAGAGGAATAAGGCATGTTCAGACTTGCCTGCTGCTGAGAGAAGGAAAACCAATCAGGTTCCAGCAGGTGGCCAATCCGTGAGTCATCACAGGCTGTACGAATTCAGTACTGTATTGTGAGAGTTGGAGTAAAGACCTATTTCTTGTAGCTCGCTGTGTTGCCTATTTCTTTATGCGGGATACTGTATTCTCCCACATTGGTGACCCCGAATGTCGGCGGCTGAAGCCCCTGACTCACGTAGCCCTACAGAGGCTAGCAACGACCCGACGGCAACCAGCAGCAGCCCGATGTCGGCCGGCGCCGCGTCCTTGAAGCTCCCAACCTTCTGGGAACACCAAGCACCAGCTTGGTTCGTGCACACGGAGGCCCAATTCACCCTTCGCAGGGTTCAAGACGATGAAGAAAGGTACCTCCACGTAGTCTCAGCACTAGCAAGCTCCACCGCCGCCGAAGTTTTCGACCTGCTGGGGAACACACCACACACCGGCAAGTACTCAACCATTAAGGGCCGCTTGCTGCAGGCTTACGGCCTGTCCGGGGAGGAGAGGGCACGTAGGCTTCTTTCACTACCAGGCCTCGGCGACTCTACCCCGACCCAGTTGATGAGCCGGATGCTTGCGCTCCTGGGCTCTGAACCGCAGTGCTTCTTGTTTCGGGCCCTTTTCCTCAGCCTGCTTCCTCAGCAGGTACAGACTGCCCTCGCGGGGTCCCCGATCACGGACTGCGTACAACTGGCAGCCACCGCGGACAAAGTCTTCGCCGTTGCCCAACTCGGCTGTGCAGCCGCGAGGCCCCCCGACACCACCGAGCGCGTGCCGCCACGCCAGGCCGCAGAACTATGCTACTACCATGTGCGTTTCGGCCACAAGGCCCAACGCTGCAGAGCACCCTGCTCTTTCGATCAAACCAAGATGGCCACCCGGCCCAATGCGCCAGACCCGCGCCGCCGTCTAGGCCCGCTCGACCGCACCCCCGCCGCCACGATGGCCATCGGCACCACAGGTAAACTGCTGTACATAACCGACTCCCTTTCAGGGCGCAGATTCCTTTGCGACACCGGAGCCCAATGCAGCATAATCCCTGCCTCCCAGCTCGACATCCAGGCAGGCTGCAGCGGCCCACCCCTCGTGGCGGCAAATGGCGCAGCCATCGCTACTTTTGGAAAGTGACGGGCCGAGGTTTGTTTCAACGGCCAGCGATTTACGTGGGATTTCGTGACGGCCTCGGTGGCACATCCCTTGCTGGGCGCCGATTTTCTTTGCGCCCACAGACTCCTGGTCGACGTCCGCGACAGGCGCCTGATCGACGCAGCAACTTTCGCTTCACTGGCCTGCCAGCAGAGCAACAGCCCAGCCCTCGTCGGGTCCTGCTCTGCCCCGGCGGATGACGACTACGCCCGCCTACTCACAGATTTCCCGAGGCTCACACAACCGACCTTCTCAGCTGCGGCAGCCAAGCATGGTGTCGAGCACCACATTGCCACTACGGGACCACCAGTGTTCGCCCGAGCCAGACGCCTGGACCCAGCCAAGATGGCGGTGGCCAAGGAAGAATTCGCCACGATGGAGAAACTGGGCATCATCCGCCGCTCGAACAGCCCCTGGTCGTCCCCCCTCCACATTGTGCCCAAGCCGGGCGGTGGCTGGCGCCCCTGTGGCGACTACAGACGGCTCAATGACGCCACCACGCCCGATAGATACCCCATTCCGCACATCCAAGACTTTTCGGCACACCTAGCAGGAAAGTCCATCTTTTCCAAGGTCGACCTGATTCGCGGCTACCATCAGGTTCCTGTCCACCACGCAGACGTCCAGAAGACGGCGGTCATCACCCCCTTCGGACTGTTCGAAGAGCCGGACGAACCGGGAAGCTGAGGTCCAGGTGCACCGGTTTGAGGCGGTCTACTGAAATAAGGTCTGGCTTCCCACTGACGTCGATAAGAAAAGCTTTGTCCCCCGTCTCCAATACTGAGAAGGGGCCGGTGTATGGTGCCTGCAGCGGGCCTCTGTGCACGTCCCGGCACACGAAGACGAACTCTGCATGTCATAAGTCCCGAGGCACGTAGGACGGCTGCGGGCCGTGTTGCGAAGTGGGCACTGGACGGAATTGCTGGGCCGCGTCCTGGTGCAGGGAAAGCTGCCTGGCGGCCGACCACGGCTCCGTTGTCAGGGGGAGGAAGTCGCCTGGTACTCTGAGCGGTTGGCCGTAGACCATCTCGGCTGCGGAGGCGCGGAGGTCCTCTTTGGGCGCGGTGCGCAATCCCAGGAGGACCCAGGGTAGTTTGTCGATCCAGCTGGTGTCGGCCAGGCTGGCGCGGAGGGAGGCTTTCAAGGAACGATGAAAGCGCTCGCAGAGCCCGTTGGCCTGCGGGTGGTAGGCTGTTGTTCTGTGCAACTTGGTGCCGAGGCCGGCGGTGATGGCATTCCGCAAGTGGGAGGTGAATTGGGGGCCTCTGTCTGAGGATATGTCGGTCGGCACGCCGAACCGGGCCACCCATGTCGAGACGAATGCTCGCGCGACATCGGCCGTGGTGGTGGAGGCGAGGGGAACCGCCTCGGGCCATCTGGTGGTGCGGTCGACGATCGTGAGCAGGTGTGTGAAACCGTGCGACGGCGGCAAGGGGCCCATCAGATCGACGTGGACGTGGTCGAAACGCCTCTCGGGCACCGGGAAACACTCCAATGGCGCCTTGGTGTGCTGCTGGACCTTAGCGCGCTGACACGCCACGCATGTGTTGGTCCAGTCTCTCACATCCTTGTGGAGTCCAGGCCAGATGAACTTGGCGGACATGAGTTTCTGAGACGCACGCATCCCTGGATGTGAGAGGCCGTGGATGATGTCGAAAACTCGCTTGCGCCAGGCGGATGGGACGACCGGCCTAGGCGAGGGGACTGAGACGTCGCACAGGAGGGTTGTGCCGGCTGCGTGGAAGTGGATGTCGGCCAGAGTGAGGCTGGTGGTTGACGTCCTGAGGGCCTGGATCTCCGCGTCGGCAGCCTGGTCTCTCGCCATGCTGGCGTAGTCGACGCCCAGGTGCACTGTGTGGAGCGAGGGTCTTGAGAGGCAGTCGGCCACCAAATTGTCCTTGCCGGCGACGTGGCGGATGTCCGTGGTGAACTCCGAGATGAAGTTGAGTTGGCGCTGTTGGCATGCGGACCAGGGTTCGGTTACTTTGGCCATGGCGAAAGTGAGCGGCTTGTGGTCCACAAATGCAGTGAACGGCCGGCCTTCCAGAAGGAAACGGAAGTGCTGGATTGCCAGGAACAGGGCCAGGAGCTCTCTGTCGAACGTGCTGTAGGCCTGCTCGTTCTTGCGCAGCTGTCGGCTGAAAAATGCCAGTGGCTGCCACGCGCCTTCGACCCATTGTTGCTGGACAGCGCCAACGGCGTAATCCGAGGCGTCCGTGGTGAGGGCGGTCTTGGCACCCGGGATGGGGTGGGCCAGTAGTGTGGCGTTGGCCAAGGCGCTTTTGGTCTGGTGGAAGGCTGTCGCCATCTCGCTGGACCAGGTGAGTTGCTCTTTGCCCGTTTTGCCCCTGGTGGCTTCGTAGAGGGGGCGCATGAATGAGGCGGCCTTGGGCATGAAACGGTGATAGAAATTGACCATCCCCAAAAATTCCTGCAGCGCCTTGACCGAGGTGGGCTGGGGCAAGTCCGCCACCGCCTGCACCTTGGAAGGTAGGGGAATGGCTCCCCTTGGCGAGATTCTGTGGCCGAGAAAGTCAATTTGGGCTGCTCCGAACTGGCATTTGGCCAGGTTGACGATTAGCCCGTGTTGGCTGAGGCACTGGAAAAGAGAGCGCAAATGCGCGATGTGCTCGGCCTTGCTGGTGCTGGCCACGAGGATATCGTCCAGATAGACGAACAGGAAGCTCAGGTCCCGTAGGACGGAATCCATGAGCCATTGGAAGGCCTGTGCGGCGTTCTTGAGCCCGAAGGGCATGCGCAGGAACTCGAACAGTCCGAAGGGGGTGATGACCGCCGTCTTCTGGACGTCTGCGTGGTGGACGGGGACCTGATGGTAGCCGCGAATCAGGTCGACCTTGGAAAAGACGGACTTTCCTGCTCGCTGTGTTGCCTATTTCTTTACGCGGGAGACTGTAGTCTCCCACACTGGATTCTTTCTTCTGGCTGCTGCTGCAATTCTACTCATTTTTGCAGCTTTCTATACTTGTCTAAAGTTTCAATAGTCTACAGGGAGTGGTCTGGCTGGTGTTGAAGTACTTTCTTGGAGGTTTAAAAGCTTGTGCTGAAGCAAGTTGCTTCAGACATGAGTGGCCTGGTAGGCCTTCCTCTTGGAATTGAGCATGACTGGGAGAATGAAGAGAGGCCACGCAGAGCAGGGCAAGTTGCTAAAAGAGGAAGAAGGAGGAGGAGGGGGAGAAGAGCTCTCAGCAGGAGGCCATATCCACCTAGGGTCTTTAGGGGGAAATTATCTTCCCTCAACTTCACAGCAACCAATGCTTGAGATATCATCACTTCTCTAAAGAGGTTGTGACTGAAATTTGCCGACTGCTGCAGTCACAACTGCAACCTCAAAGCAGGGCAAGGACCGCATTGCCTGTGGCTGTCAAGGTGACCGTGGCTCTTAACTTTTGTACATCTGGCTTGTTCCAGGCTGCTGCAGGAGATATAAGCAACATCTCACAGTTTGCAGTACATGCTGCATAAAGGAGGTCACTGAGGCTCTCTATACAGCTTCATCTCATTCCCTTTTGCCAGAAACAAACAGGCGGAGTGAGCACGAGGGTTTGCTCGGATTGCAGGCTTCCCCATGGTGCAGGGTGCCATTGACTTTGCGTGCACCACTCCCTCAGTATGCAGATGGTGTGCGACCACAGGCAGCTCATCATGCAGATGAATGCCTGTTATCTTGGCATGGGTCACGATTCTTTCATTCTGCGGCAGTCCTCTGTGCCACCTGTATTTGACCCACCACGGCAAGTCAAAGGCTGGCTACTGGGAGACAAGAGTTATCCACTCGTGACATGGCTCATGACTCCGGTCTGGAACCCACGCGCATGTGCACAGTAGGCCTACAATGAGAGCTATGCTGCCACAAGGAACATTATAGAGCACACTAGTAATCTGTTGGAGAACAGATTGATGGACTGCTGTGACATCCTGGAAGCCCCTTTGAACAGTGGTATCCAAAGCCATGATGGCAGCACCCTGAGCTTATTGCAGCAGCCTGAGCTTTGACTGCAGCACTCAGACCTTTGGTGGAAGCTGCTTGTGCTGCAATGGAAGCTGAGACAGCGACCATCAGCCGTTACATAATGCTGGGTTACAAAGGTGTGCTGATGGAGATGACCACTCATTTCATGTTGGAAAGGATGAGCTCCAAACTCTGCACAAAGCCCTGTGCCAAGTTGGTGCTGGACTCCTCCGTGCTCCTTGACATTGAGTGCAAGCTTTCTGGCAGGCTTTCCAGTGCACCAAGCATTTGGGTGTGTACACACATCAGCCTTCTTCTGACCCATCGATGTCATCATCTGAGTCCTCTGCAGCAGAGCTAGTGTACAACCTCACCCTCCGGCAAGCTAGCACCTATGTTATCCTTTCCCCCACCCTGACTCCTGTGCACTTGTGTCCGATGTCTCACCATGTGCAGATCCCTTATCTATCCTAGCCTCTAAAATACAAATATTTCTAAAATAGCCTGCAAGTATCTCTTCATCTTCCATGTCTTCTTCCACTTCCTCCACTGCCTGGGCAGGTTCCAGTTCTTGGGTATTTGAAATGAAAATGAGACAAGGGTTGGGTTGTGGCCTCTTACTCAGACGATATTGAGTGATGAGGAAGAAGTGGGATGAGAGAAGGAGGATTAGGTATACGGATACCCTCATCATCAATCGCTTCAGCACCACCAGTGGCCACGGCCTCAACGATGCCGCTTCCCATGATGGCCAGCACTGTTTCCTCCATGGGTGTTAAAGCATGCGGGTGTGCTTGTCCTCCTCCAGGCCTTTGTGCTGTCTGCTGTTATGCACCAACTTCTCCTACAAGAAAGAGGGAAGTGTGTCAATGCGTGTCATGCAATATGCTTGGGTGATGTGGCTGCCAGTGTGCGTGAGCTGTGAGTTGTGGGTGTAAGGCTTGCAACAGTGCTAAGTGTGTGAGGGTGAGGTAAAGCAGATGAATGTTAGGGTTGTGTCTTGATTGATAGAGATTGTTGGTAGGTGGGTGATGGGCGTGTAGTGAATTGAGCAGTGGATAAGGCTATTGTTCCAGTTGGTAGGATATGCCATTTGAAGATGAAGTCACTTACCTTGACAACACGTGTGAGATCATTAAACTTCTTCCTGCATAGCATCCATATTCGACGAGCAATACACCTGGGGCGCGATCTTGCCAGCCCTGGGAAGGCGGGTTTGGAGGCGGGACTGCTGGGAAAATGGCAGAATCTGGGGGCGGGTGCCCATCCCGCTCCCAACCTGCCTCCGTGCCATCTTCCCGGGAAGTGGGTAGCCGACCCGAGCCAATTCCCGTCTCCTGGAGGCGGGAAGGGGATTACAGCCACTTAACTGCCTGTTAACAGGCAGATAAGTGGATTATCCCCATTTTACCCACACAAGTGCAGGCTTCCCAAAGGCTGCGAACCCCGCCAAGGTCAGCAAGGCGAGCAGTGGGTCTGCGGGAGCCAGAGGGGTGCAAAAGTGCGCTGTGAAGATAAGTGATGGGTGAAAGTGTTGAGAGGTAAGTATGTGAGGTGAGTGGAAAGTGATGATAAATGTTCACTTACCTTTGTTTCTTCCTGCAGGCTTCAAACATTGGGAATGCGGAGAGCCTCGCATCTCACCGGCAGAGATGACAGATGGCTGCTGCCTTCTCCAATGCAACAACCATCTAATTTCTGCTTGAATACAAGAACTCATCAAACAACATAGAATGTCAGTGTTTGACAGCTTCACAGAGCTGTCAAATTATTACAATTCATCTGTCAAAAATTTTGACAGGTGAAACGTCATACGCTGACATTTTCTGTAACCAACTTCCCCTTAATTGGCCTGCTAAGCCCACTGTGCAGGCTTAACAAGGTCAATCAAGGGAAAATAGCGTGGGTTGGCCAGAAGTCGATGGAGGCAGGACTAAAACCCGACAAGTGGGAGCCCCACCTCCGAAAGCTCCCCATTGGCAGAATCCAGCCCCTGGCATTGACATTCACCACTATTTCTTCCCACTGCCTCCTGAGCAGGTGTCTGGAGGGTCTCCTGCCCCACTGTGGATACAGGTCATCTCTCCTCCTTTCCACCTCTTCCAACAAAGCCACCAATGCATTGTCTGAAAACCTTGCTGCTCCCTCTCTCGCATGTTCAGCCATTGCTCAAAGCATCACACCTTTGAAAAAACTCCCATCATTTGTTGTAGCCAGAATGCACCTCCCCTTTAAGAGGTGCAGGCTGCCTTTAAGTGGCGCTAGACACTCACAATATCAGGCCCTCTGGTGATGTGTGCAGCCAATGAACAGCATGGATAGTGGAGGCTGAATGAAGAAATCATTTAAAAGAGCAGGCATGCTGCCTGCAATGATATGAACAGGCGCGGCTTAATTGCGCACCGCGATCCTTGCGCCCGTTTACAGGTTTTATCCATGTTCTCCCCACTTGTCTCAACAAACCCTTTCCCAGTGGGAGGTAAGAAAGCAGCTGTGAGCAATGAATATTTATTGATGTCCGTACTTGTGCCTTTTAGTTAACCTCATGAATTGCCGTACAATCTTCTAGCCTTCCTTTCAATGGCGACTTTCAGAAAGCTTCAGAAACACATGCATGTCATGTTAAATTTAAATGGCGGTGTAAATTGTAACATTTGCATATTGAATTATCATTGGCCCACAAGCATCTGCAAGGAATACCTATTATATTCACATGTGATCACATGCTGAGTTGTCATTGGCCTGCAGGCATCTGTAAGGGGTCCTAACTCCATCTTGTCCCCACTGTGCTGTATGATTGAAATCACAGACTTGATGCTTCATAAAAGAGTTTAAACTATAATACTCCGTTGTCCTGCAATTTATTATTTTTATACAAAGTGTGCAAAACAAGACATGGTGTCAGAACAGGGATTGAAAATGGACATCGTTGGAGCTCCCTTACCTTGAATGAATTGGGAATCTTTGAACTTACATAGAGAATGGTACAAGTTCAAGCAACACATGCAGTTGATGTTCTCGGGTCCATTGAAAAGCAAAGGGGAGGAAGAAAGATGCAGCTACCTACTCCTGTGGATCGGAGAAAAAGTGAGAGACATTTTTAACACATGGTCTCTCACCGCGAATGAAGCAAAGGTACTGAAAAGTTATTTTGACCGTTTTGAAGCATATGTGATGCCCAAGACAAATACGATATTCGCTAGATACAAGTTTCAGGAGAAAGTACAAGGAGCTAGTGAGTCGTTTGAACAGTTCGTGACTGAGTTAAAACTGCTGGTAAAAGACTGTGCATATGCAGATAAAGATGAGATGGTCAGAGACCGCATCATGTTTGGAATACATTCAGCTAAAGTGAGAGAGAAACTTTTGAATGCAATGCCCTGCCAAAGGAAGGCAATGTGCTAAATGTGGTAAACGGAACCACTTTGCTAAGTGAGTGACAGCCAAATGCCAGATAGAGAACCAAATGCAGAGGAACTGTTTATTGATCCTGTGTCACAGAAAAAACAGATTTCAGAGACTGAGCAAGCCTTTGCCGATATTGAGATAGGAAAACAGGGCACAGAGCTTAGGTTTAAACTAGACACTGGAGCTCAGGTTAATGTAATTCCTCTGAGTGAGTATCACAGCTTGAAGGATGAGTGTGAGCTAAAGCCCACCTCACGCAGACTGACCGGCTATGGGGGTGAGCAGCTCATTGTAAAAGGCACATGCGTGATGAAATGCAAGTACAAAGAAAGCGACATGATGTTGGACTTTTACATTGTTGACACTCAAGCACCTCCAGTGCTAGGTCTAAAGGCATGTTTAGACATGGACCTCGTCAAGCTAGTGCTATCATTGACAGCACCAGTTGAGAAGCAGACAGTCATGGAGGAGTTTGCTGACGTTTTCAAAGGAATTGGACTATTCCCAGGTGAATGCACTATTCACCTTGACCCAGCAGCAACCCCTGTGGTTTGCCCACCGAGAAGGATACCCCTTGCTCTACGTAGGAGGAGCTGCAGAGCATGGAGAATACAGAAATCATTGTCCGGGAAACAGAACCGACAGAGTGGGTCAGCGCGTTAGTAGTGGTTGAGAAACAACGTACAGGCAAGCTCAGAGTCTGTCTCGACCCCAGAGATTTGAACAAGGCTATCAAACGCCCTCACTACCCTCTACCAACGCTAGACGACATCACACCCAAGCTAGTGGGAGCATGTTACTTCAGTGTAATGGACGCACGATCAGGATACTGGATTATCAAGCTCACGGAAGAGTCATCTAAGCTAACAACGTTCAACACACCATTTGGACGCTGCCGATTCCTATGTTTACCATTTGGTCTTATCTCAGCTCAGGATGAATTCCAGCGGAAGATCGACGAAACCTATGAAGGTCTCGACGGAGTAGTCGCAATCGTAGGCGACATCCTCATCTATGGCAGGAATAGAGAGGAACATGACAGGAACCTCCGTGCGATGCTACAAAGATCATGGGAGAAAGGTATCTGGCTCAACCCTGAGAAAAGCATAATCGGATCCACCGAGATCAGTTATTTCGGGCATTGCCTCTCAACTGATGGAATTAAGCCAGATCCAGAGAAAATCTCCGCCATCAAGAAGGTGGAGCCGCTGAAGAACCGCGCAGAGCTAGAGACAGTACTAGGCATGGTTAACTACTTAGCCAAGTTTGCCCCGAGCCTCTCCGAAATCAACGCACCCATGCATCAGTTGCTCAAACAATCCAATGAGTTCCTGTGGGACAAACAACATGACACAGCATTTCAGAAAATTGAAAGACCTAATCACCAGAGAACCAGGACCAGTTCTTGCCGACTTCAGCCCCAACAAAGAGCTCAGACTACAAGTGGACGCGTCAAAGTACAGACTAGGCGCAGTATTGCTGCAAGAAGGAAAGCCCATCGGCTACACTTCCAGATCTCTCACAGACAGTGAAATCAACTATGCTCAAATCGAGAAAGAGCTATATGCAATTCTGTTTGGATGTAAGCATTTCCACCAGTATGTCTATGGCTGACAAGTCATTGTGGAATCCGACCACAAGCCCCTCGAGTCAATCATGAGGAAACCACTAGCCGCAGCCCCACCAAGGCTACAGAGAATGATCCTTCAGCTACAGAAGTACGACTTCACAATCATTCACTGTCCAGGCAAAGACATTCCTGTCGCAGACACGCTCTCCAGAAAGTCTCTTAGCTACCAGGACAGCAGCCTTAGTGAAGGCATGGATGTGCAAGTGCACATGATGTACAACAGCTTACCTGTGAGTGACTTAAAACTGAAGGAGATCCGAGCAGGAACAGAGAAAGATACACAACTCACACTGCTGAGCAAAGTCATACACGAAGGATGGCCTGAGGAAAGGAGGAAGTGCCCTCAGAGCATATCTGAATTCTGGAACCACAGAGCCGAACTGTCACAAATCAACGGAATCATCTTCAAAGGGGAGAAAATCATCATTCCTACCAGTCTCAGAGAAGAGATATTGACAAAAATTCATGCTGGACATATAGGCATGGAAAAATGCAAACAAAGAGCACGTGACATTATGTTTTGGCCCGGAATGTGCAAACACATTGAGGACATTGTCGGAAAATGTTCCATTTGTCTAGAACGCCATCCATCAAATGTCAAAGAGCCCATGATACCTCACCGTATCCCAGGCAGGCCCTGGCAGGTCACGGCAACGGATCTGTTCACATGAAACAACGAGGACTACATAGTGACTGTTGCTTACTACAGCAGATTTTTTGAATTGGACAAGCTTCACAGCACCACATCTGCAGCTGTGATCCACAAGCTAAAGGCAGCTTTTGCCAGGCATGGCATGGTAGAGACTTTAGTCTCAGACAATGGCCCCCAGTACAAATCAAAAGAGTTCGAGTCATTTGCCAAGGCATGGGATTTCACACATGTCACATCAAGCCCACATTACCCTCAAAGTAATGGCCTTGCTGAAAAAACTGTCCAGATTGCAAAAACACTCATGGGCAAAGCCAAAGCGGACAAAAGAGACCTCTACATCAGTCTCCTTGAGTACCGCAACACTCCGGTTGACAACTTCAAGTCACCAGCACAGCTGTTGATGAGCCGCAGACTTCGCTCAATCCTTCCAAGCACCAACCAGCAGCTGCAGCCAGAGGTCGTCAGCTGCAAGCAAGTGCATGCAAAACGTGTACAGAGATAGCAACACCAAAAGAGATACTATGACAGGTCAGCTAGACTACTGCCGCCGCTGCACAATGGAGAATCCGTCAGAATCCAGGAGCATGACTACTGGAAGCCAGCAGTCGTCATCCAGCCAGCTGATACTGAGCGATCGTATCACGCCCGCACCCCAGAAGGACAGGTGTACCGCCGCAATCGCAGGCACCTCCTGAACACCAAGGAACAACACCGTCATTCCAACGAGAGGATCAGTTCAACAGAGTGTGATGAACAGAGCAATACACAAAACACATCATACTTACCTGAACCTAAACCTGAACCTGATTTATTGACCGATTCAGGAGCATGCTCAGTTCCATACCACACAAGGTCGGGACGAGAGGTCAAGCCTAGAGTTATCCTTGATTGTGAACTGTCAAAGGGTGTAGGCGGATCGCTGCCCTAAAAAAAAACTGTACATCGTTGTTGAAACGTTGAGATGTTTTCAGTGCTAGTTAAATGCTGAGTTTACTTATATGTTTATGCTACCGAGAACATTATGTAGAAGAAAGGTTTAAAAGTAATGCATAACTTTTTTCTTTTAAAAGAAAGGGGATGTAACATTTGCATATTGAATTATCATTGGCCCGCAGGCATCTGTAAGGAATACCTATTATATTCACAAGCGATCACATGCTGAGTTGTCATTGGCCTGCAGGCATCTGTAAGGGGTCCTAACTCCATCTTGTCCCCACTGTGCTGTATGATTGAAATCACAGACCTGATGCTTCGTAAAAGAGTTTAAACTGTAATACTCCGTTGTCCTGCAATTTATTATTTTTGTACAAAGTGTGCAAAACAAGACATAAATCTCCTTGAAACTGCCTAATTTAAATATTATAAGCAGTAACCCGCCTCTCTGGAGTGGGTTACGTGCATGCAGCTAAACGCGCCTGAGTTAAACCCGGAAGTTGGTGCATTGGAGCCGGCTTCCCGGTCGTGCTTCCATTTTCGGCAGATTTAACCGCCCTCCTGAACCCTAACGCTTACACTCTGAGGCAGCGCGTGTGCGTTGAACTTCCTTTTTTTACAGGTTTGCCCGTGCGTGAAGGCCTCCACTTTTTACACATTAAAAAACCAGACGTAAGGACTTCATTTTAAAAGGTAAGTGGTCAATTAATTAAAATTAGAACATTTTTTCCACAGGTTTATTATTTTTAAATACTTTACAGTAAGGTAAGTGTATTTTTAGCTCCGATTTTTTATAAAATTATTTTTTTCAAAAATTTAAATTATTGTTTAAAATGGTTATTTAATGTTATTTATAGTTGATTTAAATAGTGTGATGTTTAAAAAAAAATTATTTTAAGGTTATGTACTGTTTTGGGCACCCGGAGTTTTCATGAGTTTGACAGGTCTTTTGTCAAACTCATGAATGGGCTTTTCCCTCCTCCGATTGGTTGCCCAGTGCTCGCGTGATCCCAGCCGACGCATCGCACTAAGTACGCCGCTGGATCACGCAAGCACAGCGCGCCGGGAGCTGGACCGGGCCACAGACAGGAAATCCACGCAGGCCCAGGCCGCAACTGTCGGCGCGCAATGTAGGTGTAGGTCGGGGGCTTGCACCCGCGGGAAGCCCCCGATACAAATTTCTGGGCCAATCTCTGTAAGTAGGAGGGAAAAAAGGCAATGGGCCCCACCCCTTCTGCACCTCACATACAATCTACTCTATCATGGACTGTATTCACCCATTTAATTTGTTGGAGAAAAGTTATGCAGAAATATTCCCTGATCCCCAAAGGCAATCAAGCAAAACTCCTGAACATTCATCCATCCTCACATTTCCACTATTTAGCCCTGGGATGCTGTCCTCTCTAGACAACATTACCTCTCCCCAGTCCAATCCCGCACCCCCGCCCCATCCCCCGCCTCGAGCCATTGGTTCTTGCAAAAGTGAATAGTTGATAAAACTTATCGTACAAGATCCACACACTGGCTTAAATTGGTGCTACATTATGCAAGAATTTTAACTCAAAAAAACCTCAAAGCCTGCAGTTAATGTTTTGCTGTTAATGGATGACAACTCAACTGGATGGTAGCATATCTAACAACAAATGACCTAAAAGCATGCCAATGTGTTATGTTGTGGGTGGTAGGATCTTCCTGCAATTCTCAATACAGCACATTCCCTGTGGAGATAGAAGGGCAAACAGATCAATTGGAGGCCTGGTGCCAGCTGTTGTACATGGAATTGGTGAAGGTTTGCAATCAGTTTGGTACGTAATGCATTGACAAAGCTGAAAAGGGTGAGAGAAATATAAAACAAAGTGGCTGTCACTTTTGATCTCTTGAGGTACAGCTGCACAATTAACTTTCTGAAAATGGCACCAATCAATGCATAAATCATAGGCATTGAGAAAGCCTCACTGCAGGTCACAATAAGAGGTTTGGGGAGAGATGGATGGTGCTTCTGAGAGTTCCATACATGAGAAATTAAAATGCATTGTCACACTTGTAATGGACTGAATGAAGGGCATGCAAAATGTATTACTAATTGTCCTGTATGACAGTCTCACTGGGTAGAAGGTAATCCCAGCATCAACTGGAGACAGGCAGATTGAATCCTCTGCTCTTGTTGACAAAGTTAACCATAGTGACAGCTGAAAAATCTGAGGCGATTCTTTCAGAATAATAATCAAATCCAATGAATCAATTCTGTGTCTTTCGCCAGAATAGAAATGTTTTGTATTTAGCCTTTTCTTCTTTGTTTACATGAAATAAATCAGTGGCAAATTGGTTGGGGATTGAGCGGCACAGACCTTATTCTTCGGCTGAATCCAGCCTAGCATCGAAATGAATTCCCAACTTCCCAAATGGCTCAATGGGTAAATGCAACACTCGGTGGAGGGTTCCACGTTGCTGTCTCTGGTCTTGCTGCAATAGATTATTTTAAGTCAGGCCAGCAGTAGGGGTCTACAATTGATCTCAGTGCCCAGGGCTAGGGAGGGTAAAAATATTAACCAGAATCTCACATCTATCTACAATAGCAAAATACTGCGGATGCTGGAAATCTGAAATAACAACAGAAAATGCTGGAAATATTCAGTAGGCCAGGCAGCATCCATGGAGAGAGAAACAGAGTTAAAGGGGTCGATTTTCATTAAGCTGTCAGGAAGGAGGCTGGACTACAACTTTCGGATTTTAGTCCCGCCTACATCGACGTCTGGCCAATCCACGCGATTTTCCCTTGATTGACCTTGTTGAGCCCGCCCAGCGGGCTCAGCAGGCCAATTAAGGGCCACCCAGCAACAGGTGACATCACAGACTGAAATTTCATCTGTCAAGAGGTCTTGACAGATGAAATATCAGTGTTTCACAGCTGTTTGAAGCTGTCAAACACTGACAGTCTGACTTCTAACCTGAGTCCTTCTACACAGACTCAGTTAGAACTCACACCGGCAATGAAAGCTGAAGGCTGTCACTATTGACAGCTCGCAGCCATTTTGCTTTCAATGCCAGCTGAGTGATGGACTCCCGATGCCTACAGGAAGAAAGGCTATTAAGGTAAGTACAGGTAATTTAAACTTCTTTACACACTTTAGACACACCAAACACACTTACCTTTCACTCATGCACCCATCACTCACCTGAACACTGACATCGCGACCCCTCCAAGCCCTTCAACCCGACGGCCCGCCTGCTCTAACCTGGTGTGGTTTGGAGCCGTCGGGAATCCCACACGACACCCCTCAAAATAGGGATTAGGCTAAAAACTGCCTGTTAACTACCTGTTAACAGGCAGTTAATTAGCACTAATCCCTTCCCGCCTGGGGTCGGCGGGTCCCAGTGCGGGGCGGGTACCCGCCTCCTCTAAAACTTACGTCGAGGCTGGTTTTGGGCGGGATGGTGTCGGGACCCCCGAATTCGGGATTTTTGACCCCCGCCCGCCTAAAAGCCCGCCTCACGGCACACTGAAAATCTAGGCCAAAGTTTCAGGTCTGGGACCCTTCATCAGAACTGGAAAAGGCTGGAGATGTAACAGATTTTAAGCAGGTGCCAAGGCAGGGAACGGGGGAGGGGACGGGAGGAAGGAACATACTATGCTAGAGTCGGAGGCAGGAGAGATAAAATGTTGCAAATGGGGATGGCAAAATCATAAACAGCCTGAAAAATGGGGGCAGGGGTTATAGTCTGAAATTGTTGAAATCAATGTTGAGTCCAGAAGGCAGTAAAGTGCCTAATCAAAAGATTGTTCCTCGAGCTTACGTTGGGCTTTATTGGAACAAGGTAAGAGGCCAAGGGCAGAGAGATCAGAGTGAGAGTGAAGCGGAGAATTAAAGTGACAGGCGACCGGAAGTTCCGCATCACCCTTACGGACTGAACGGAGGTGTTCTGCAAAGCGGTCGCACCAACTGGAAATTCCAAGTCTCCTCCACAAGAAAATAGAAGAAAAAAATCTTTCCTGTGGACTTGAATTTCGTGACCTACCCTCCAACAAAGAAAAGAGCAGAACCCTTAAAACAGTGGAGTGATTATTTGCAACGCATTTTTTACTCGCCCTGCGCATGTACGCACTCGATACAGTCACGTATGCGCAATACCAAACGGCGCGGTGGAAGGTCAGGGGATCCGTTGGTGGCTCGTGGGGGAGAGGGAATCGAGGGGGGGAGAGAATCGAAGGGGGAGGAGAGGAATGGGGGGGAGGAGAGGATCAAGGGGGAGGGGAGGATCGAGGGGGAGGGGAGGATCGAGGGGGAGGAGAGGATCGAGGGGGGAGGAGAGGATCGAGGGGGAGGAGAGGATCGAGAGGGGAGGAGAGGATCGAAGGGGAGAGGGGAGGATCGGGGGGAGGAGAGGATTGAGGGGGGAGGAGAGGATCGAGGGGGAGGAGAGGATCGAAGGGGGAAGGAGGGGATCGAGGGGGAGGAGAGGATCGAAGGGGGAAGGAGGGGATCGAAGGGGGAGGTGAGAATCGAGGGGGAGGAGAGGATCGAGGGGGAGGAGAGGATCGAGGGGGGAGGAGAGGATCGAGGGTGGAGGAGAGGATCGAGGGGGAGGAGAGGATCGAAGGGGGAAGGAAGGGATCGAAGGGGGAGGAGAGAATCGAGGGGGAGGAGTGGATCAAGGGGGAGGAGAGGATCGAGGGGGGAAGGGAGGATCAATGGGGGGAGGAGAGGATCGAGGAGGCCGAGAGGATCGAGGGGGAGGAGAGGATCGAGGGGGGAGGAGAGCATCGAGGCGGGAGGAGAGCATCGAAGGGGGAGAGAGAGGGTCGAGGGGAGGAGAGGATCAAGGGGGGAGGAGAGGATCAAGGGGGAGGAGAGGATCGAGGGGGGAGGAGAGGATCGAGGGGGAGGTGAGGATCGAGGGGGGAGGGGAGGATCGAGAGGGAGGAGAGGATCGAGGGGGGAGGGGAGGATCGAGGGGGATGAGAGGATCGAGGGGGGAGGAGAGGATCGAGGCAGGAGGAGCGGATCGAGGGGGAGGAGAGGATCGAGGGGGGAGAAGACGATTGAGGGGGAGGAGAGGATCGAGGGGGAGGAGAGGATCGAGAGGGAGGAGCGGATCGAGAGGAGGAGAGGATCGAGGGGGGAGGAGAGGATCGAGGGGGAGGTGAGGATCGAGGGGGGAGGGGAGGATCGAGAGGGAGGAGAGGATCGAGGGGGGAGGGGAGGATCGAGGGGGATGAGAGGATCGAGGGGGGAGGAGAGGATCGAGGGAGGAGGAGAGGATCGAGGGGGAGGAGGATCGAGGGGGGAGAAGACAATCGAGGGGGAGGAGAGGATCAAGGGGGAGGAGAGGATCGAGAGGGAGGAGAGGATTGAGGGGGGAGGAGAGGATCGAGGGGGAGGAGAGGATCGAGGGAGGATGTGAGGATCGAGGGAGAATGAGAGGATTGAAGGGGAGGAGAGGATCGAGGGGGTAGAGGATCGAGGGGGAGGAGAGGATCGAGGGGGAGAGAGAGGATCGAGGGGGAGAGAGAGGATCGAGGGGGAGGAGGGGATCGTGGGGGGCGAGGATCGCGGGGGGAGGAGAGGATCGAGGGGGAGGAGAGGATCAAGGGGGAGGTGAGGATCGAGGGGGATGAGAGGATCGAGGGGGGAGGAGAGGATCGAAGGAGGAGGAGAGGATCAAGGGGGAGGAGAGGATCGAGGGGGGAGAAGACGATCGAGTGGGAGGAGAGGATCGAGAGGGAGGAGTGGATCGAGAGGGAGGAGAGGATCGAGGGGGGAGGAGAGGATTGAGGGGGAGGAGAGGATCGAGGGAGGATGAGAGGATCGAGGGGGAGGAGAGGATCGAGAGGGAGGAGCGGATCGAGAGGGAGGAGAGGATCGAGAGGGAGGAGTGGATCGAGAGGGAGGAGAGGATCGAGGGGGAGGAGAGGATCGAGGGGGAGGAGAGAATCGAGGGGGAGGAGTGGATCGAGGGAGAAGAGAGGATCGAGGGGGAGGAGAGGATCGAGGGTGGAGGAGAGGATCGAGTGAGGAGGAGAGGATCGAGGGGGAGGAGAGGATCGAGGGGGAGGAGTGGATCGAGGGGAAGGAGAGGATCGAGGGGGAGGAGAGAATCGAGGGGGTGGAGAGGATCAAGGGGGAGGAGCGGATCGAGGGGAAAGAGAGGATTGAGGGGGAAGAGAGGATCGAGGGGGAGGAGAGGATCGAGGAGGTAGAGGATTGAGGGGGAGAGAGAGGATCGAGGGGGAGGAGAGGATCGAGTGGGAGGAGAGGATCGAGGGGGAGGAGAGGATCGAGTGGGAGGAGAGGATCGAGGGGGAGGAGAGCATTGAGGGGAGGAGAAGATCGAGGGGAGGAGAGGATCCAGGGGGAGGAGAAGATCAAGGGGGAGAAGAAGATCGAGGGGAGGAGAGGATCAAGGGGGGACTGAGGATCGAGGAGGAGGATCAAGGGGGTGAGAGGATCGAGGGGGAGGCGAGGATAAAGGGGGTGAGAGGATCGAGGTGGAGGAGAGGGTCAGGGTGAGGGGAGGATCGAGGGGGAGGGGAGGATCGAGGGGGGAGAGGATCGAGGGGGGAGGAGAGGATCGAGGGGGAGGAGATGATCGAGGGGGGAGAGGATCGAGGGCTGAGGAGAGGATCGAGGGGGGAGGAGAGGATCGAGGGGGAGGAGAGGTTCGAGGGGGGAGGAGAGGATCGAGGGGGGAGGAGAGGAGTTTGGAGGAGGTCAGGAGATCGGGGGGAGATCAGGTCAGAAACTCGGGGTGTGTGGTAGAGCACAGAGAGAATCGAGAGGGGAGGAGAGGATCGAGGGGAGGGGAGTAGAGGATCAAGGGGATGAGCGGATCGAGGGGAAGGAGAGAATCGAGGGGGATGAGAGTATCGAGGGGGAGGAGAGGATCGAGGGGGTAGGAGAGGATCGAGGGGGAGGAGGGGATCGAGAGGGGAGGAGAGGATCGAAGGGGAGAGGGGAGGATCGGGGGGAGGAGAGGATTGAGGGGGGAGGAGAGGATCAAGGGGGAGGGGAGGATCAAGAGGGAGGGAGGATCGAGGGGGAGGAGAGGATTGAGGGGGGAGGAGAGGATCGAGGGGGGAGGAGAGGATCGAGGGGGAGGAGAGGATCGAAGGGGGAAGGAGGGGATCGAAGGGGGAGGAGAGAATCGAGGGGGAGGAGAGGATCAAGGGGGAGGAGAGGATCGAGGGGGGAAGGGAGGATCAATGGGGGGAGGAGAGGATCGAGGAGGCCTAGAGGATCGAGGGGGAGGAGAGGATCGAGGGGGGAGGAGTGCATCAAGGCGGGAGGAGAGCATCGAAGGGGGAGAGAGAGGGTCGAGGGGAGGAGAGGATCAAGGGGGTAGGAGAGGATCAAGGGGGAGGAGAGGATCGAGGGGGGAGGAGAGGATCGAGGGGGAGGTGAGGATCGAGGGGGGAGGGGAGGATCGAGAGGGAGGAGAGGATTGAGGGGGGAGGGGAGGATCGAGGGGGATGAGAGGATCGAGGGGTGAGGAGAGGATCGAGGGAGGAGGAGCGGATCGAGGGGGAGGAGACGATCGAGGGGGGAGAAGACGATCGAGGGGGAGGAGAGGATCGAGGGGGAGGAGAGGATCGAGGGGGAGGTGAGGATCGAGGGGGGAGGGGAGGATCGAGAGGGATGAGAGGATCGAGGGGGAGGGGAGGATCGAGGGGGATGAGAGGATCGAGGGGGGAGGAGAGGATCGAGGGAGGAGGAGAGGATCGAGGGGGAGGAGGATCGAGGGGGGAGAAGACGATCGAGGGGGAGGAGAGGATCAAGGGGGAGGAGAGGATCGAGAGGGAGGAGAGGATCGAGGGGGGAGGAGAGGATCGAGGGGGAGGAGAGGATCGAGGGAGGATGTGAGGATCGAGGGAGAATGAGAGGATCGAAGGGGAGGAGAGGATCGAGGGGGTAGAGGATCGAGGGGGAGGAGAGGATCGAGGGGGAGAGAGAGGATCGAGGGGGAGGAGGGGATCGTGGGGGCGGAGAGGATCGCGGGGGGAGGAGAGGATCGAGGGGGAGGAGAGGATCAAGGGGGAGGTGAGGATCGAGGGGGATGAGAGGATCGAGGGGGGAGGAGAGGATCGAGGGAGGAGGAGAGGATCGAGGGGGAGGAGAGGATCGAGGGGGGAGAAGACGATCGAGTGGGAGGAGAGGATCGAGAGGGAGGAGCGGATCGAGAGGGAGGAGAGGATCGAGGGGGAGGAGAGGATTGAGGGGGAGGAGAGGATCGAGGGAGGATGAGAGGATCGAGGGGGAGGAGAGGATCGAGAGGGAGGAGCGGATCGAGAGGGAGGAGAGGATCGAGAGGGAGGAGTGGATCGAGAGGGAGGAGAGGATCGAGGGGGAGGAGAGGATCGAGGGGGAGGAGAGAATCGAGGGGGAGGAGTGGATCGAGGGAGAAGAGAGGATCGAGGGGGAGGAGAGGATCGAGTGGGGAGGAGAGGATCGAGGGGGAGGAGAGGATCGAGGGGGAGGAGTGGATCGAGGGGAAGGAGAGGATCGAGGGGGAGGAGAGAATCGAGGGGGTGGAGAGGATCAAGGGGGAGGAGCGGATCGAGGGGAAAGAGAGGATTGAGGGGGAAGAGAGGATCGAGGGGGAGGAGAGGATCGAGGAGGTAGAGGATTGAGGGGGAGAGAGAGGATCGAGGGGGAGGAGAGGATCGAGTGGGAGGAGAGGATCGAGGGGGAGGAGAGGATCGAGTGGGAGGAGAGGATCGAGGGGGAGGAGAGCATCGAGGGGAGGAGAAGATCGAGGGGAGGAGAGGATCCAGGGGGAGGAGAAGATCAAGGGGGAAAAGAAGATCAAGGGGAGGAGAGGATCAAGGGGGGACTGAGGATCGAGGGGGAGGATCAAGGGGGTGAGAGGATCGAGGGGGAGGCGAGGATAAAGGGGGTGAGAGGATCGAGGTGGAGGAAAGGGTCAGGGTGAGGGGAGGATCGAGGGGGAGGGGAGGATCGAGGGGGGAGAGGATCGAGGGGGGAGGAGAGGATCGAGGGGGAGGAGATGATCAAGGGGGAGGGGATCGAGGGCTGAGGAGAGGATCGAGGGGGGAGGAGAGGATCGAGGGGGAGGAGAGGTTCGAGGGGGGAGGAGAGGATCGAGGGGGAGGAGAGGAGCTTGGAGGAGGGAGAGGAGGTCAGGAGATCGGGGGGAGATCAGGTCAGAAACTCGGGGTGTGTGGTAGAGCACAGAGAGAATCGAGAGGGGAGGAGAGGATCGAGGGGAGGGGAGCAGAGGATCAAGGGGATGAGCGGATCGAGGGGAAGGAGAGAATCGAGGGGGATGAGAGTATCGAGGGGGAGGAGAGGATCGAGGGGGTAGGAGAGGATCGAGGGGGAGGAGCGGATCGAGAGGGGAGGAGAGGATCGAAGGGGAGAGGGGAGGATCGGGGGGAGGAGAGGATTGAGGGGGGAGGAGAGGATCAAGGGGGAGGGGAGGATCAAGAGGGAGGGAGGATCGAGGGGGAGGAGAGGATTGAGGGGGGAGGAGAGGATCGAGGGGGGAGGAGAGGATCAAGGGGGAGGAGAGGATCGAGGGGGGAAGGGAGGATCAATGGGGGGAGGAGAGGATCGAGGAGGCCTAGAGGATCGAGGGGGAGGAGAGGATCGAGGGGGGAGGAGAGCATCGAGGCGGGAGGAGAGTTTCGAAGGGGGAGAGAGAGGGTCGAGGGGAGGAGAGGATCAAGGGGGGAGGAGAGGATCAAGGGGGAGGAGAGGATCGAGGGGGGCGGAGAGGATCGAGGGGGAGGTGAGGATCGAGGGGGGAGGGGAGGATCGAGAGGGAGGAGAGGATTAAGGGGGGAGGGGAGGATCAAGGGGGATGAGAGGATCGAGGGGTGAGGAGAGGATCGAGGGAGGAGGAGTGGATCGAGGGGGAGGAGACGATCGAGAGGGAGGAGCGGATCGAGAGGGAGGAGAGGATCGAGGGGGGAGGAGAGGATCGAGGGGGAGGTGAGGATCGAGGGGGGAGGGGAGGATCGAGAGGGAGGAGAGGATCAAGGGAGGATGTGAGGATCGAGGGAGCATGAGAGGATCGAGGGAGGAGGAGAGAATCGAGGGGGAGGAGGATCGAGGGGGGAGAAGACGATCGAGGGGGAGGAGAGGATCAAGGGGGAGGAGAGGATCGAGAGGGAGGAGAGGATCGAGGGGGGAGGAGAGGATCGAGGGGGAGGAGAGGATCGAGGGAGGATGTGAGGATCGAGGGAGAATGAGAGGATCGAAGGGGAGGAGAGGATCGAGGGGGTAGAGGATCGAGGGGGAGGAGAGGATCGAGGGGGAGAGAAAGGATCGAGGGGGAGGAGGGGATCGTGGGGGGCGGAGAGGATCGCGGGGGGAGGAGAGGATCGAGGGGGAGGAGAGGATCAAGGGGGAGGTGAGGATCGAGGGGGATGAGAGGATCGAGGGGGGAGGAGAGGATCGAGGGAGGAGGAGAGGATCGAGGGGGAGGAGAGGATCGAGAGGGAGGAGAGGATCGAGGGGGGAGGAGAGGATCGAGGGGGAGGAGAGGATCGAGGGAGGATGAGAGGATCAAGGGGGAGGAGAGGATCGAGAGGGAGGAGCGGATCGAGAGGAAGGAGAGGATCGAGAGGGAGGAGCGGATCGAGAGGGAGGAGAGGATCGAGGGGGGAGGAGAGGATCGAGGGGGAGGAGGGGATCGAGGGGGAGGAGAGGATCAAGAGGGAGGAGTGGATCGAGAGGGAGGAGAGGATCGAGGGGAGGAGAGGATCGAGGGGGAGGAGAGGATCGAGGGAGGATGAGAGGATCGAGGGAGAATGAGAGGATTGAGGGGGAGGAGTGGATCGAGGGAGAAGAGAGGATCGAGGGGGAGGAGAGGATCGAGGGTGGAGGAGAGGATCGAGTGGGGAGGAGAGGATCGAGGGGGGAGGAGTGGATCGAGGGGGAGGAGTGGATCGAGGGGAAGGAGAGGATCGAGGGGGAGGAGAGGATCGAGGGGGTGGAGAGGATCAAGGGGGAGGAGGAAGGGCGGATCGAGGGGGAAAGAGAGGATTGAGGGGGAAGAGAGGATCGAGGGGGAGGAGAGGATCGAGGAGGTAGAGGATTGAGGGGGAGAGAGAGGATCGAGGGGGAGGAGAGGATCGAGTGGGAGGAGAGGATCAAGGGGGAGGAGAGGATCGAGTGGGAGGAGAGGATCGAGGGGGAGGAGAGCATCGAGGGGAGGAGAAGATCGAGGGGAGGAGAGGATCCAGGGGGAGGAGAAGATCAAGGGGGAGAAGAAGATCAAGGGGAGTAGAGGATCAAGGGGGGACTGAGGATCGAGGGGGAGGATCAAGGGGGGGAGAGGATCGAGCGGGACGCGAGGATAAAGGGGGTGAGAGGATCGAGGTGGAGGAGAAGGTCAGGGTGAGGCGAGGATCGAGGGGGAGGGGATCGAGGGGGGAGAGGATCGAAGGGGGAGGAGAGGATCGAGGGGGAGGAGATGATCGAGGGGGGAGAGGATCGAGGGCTGAGGAGAGGATCGAGGGGGGAGGAGAGGATCGAGGGGGAGGAGAGGTTCGAGGGGGGAGGAGAGGATCGAGGGGGGAGGAGAGGAGTTTGGAGGAGGGAGAGGAGGTCAGGAGATCGGGGGGAGATCAGGTCAGAAACTCGGGGTGTGTGGTAGAGCACAGAGAGAATCGAGAGGGGAGGAGAGGATCGAGGGGAGGGGAGTAGAGGATCAAGAGGATGAGCGGATCGAGGGGAAGGAGAGAATCAAGGGGGATGAGAGTATCGAGGGGGAGGAGAGGATCAAGGGGGAGGAGACGATCGAGGGGGAGGAGAGGATCGAGGGGGGAGGAGAGGATTTGGGGGAGGAGAGGATTGAGGGGGGAAGAGAGGATCGAGGGGGGAGGAGAGGATCGAGGGGGGAGGAGAGGATCGAGGGGGGAGGAGAGGATCGAGGGGGGAGGAGAGGATTTGGGGGAGGAGAGGATTGAGGGGGGAAGAGAGGATCGAGGGGGAGGAGGATCGAGGGGGGAGGAGAGGATCGAGGGGGGAGGAGAGGATCGAGTCGGAGGGGAGGATCGAGGGGGGAGGAGGATCGAGGGCGAGGAGAGGATCGAGGGGGGAGGAGAGGATCGAGGGGAGGAGAGTATCGAGGGGGGAGAGGATTGAGGGGGAGGAGTGGATCGAGGGAGAAGAGAGGATCGAGGGGGAGGAGAGGATCGAGGGTGGAGGAGAGGATCGAGTGGGGAGGAGAGGATCGAGGGGGGAGGAGTGGATCGAGGGGGAGGAGTGGATCGAGGGGAAGGAGAGGATCGAGGGGGAGGAGAGGATCGAGGGTGTGGAGAGGATCAAGGGGGAGGAGCGGATCGAGGGGAAAGAGAGGATTGAGGGGGAAGAGAGGATCGAGGGGGAGGAGAGGATCGAGGAGGTAGAGGATTGAGGGGGAGAGAGAGGATCGAGGGGGAGGAGAGGATCGAGTGGGAGGAGAGGATCAAGGGGGAGGAGAGGATCGAGTGGGAGGAGAGGATCGAGGGGGAGGAGAGCATCGAGGGGAGGAGAAGATCGAGGGGAGGAGAGGATCCAGGGGGAGGAGAAGATCAAGGGGGAGAAGAAGATCAAGGGGAGTAGAGGATCAAGGGGGGACTGAGGATCGAGGGGGAGGATCAAGGGGGGGAGAGGATCGAGCGGGATGTGAGGATAAAGGGGGTGAGAGGATCGAGGTGGAGGAGAAGGTCAGGGTGAGGCGAGGATCGGGAGGGGAGGATCGAGGGGGGAGAGGATCGAGGGGGGAGGAGAGGATCGAGGGGGAGGAGATGATCGAGGGGGGAGAGGATCGAGGGCTGAGGAGAGGATCGAGGGGGGAGGAGAGGATCGAGGGGGAGGAGAGGTTCGAGGGGGGAGGAGAGGATCGAGGGGGGAGGAGAGGAGTTTGGAGGAGGGAGAGGAGGTCAGGAGATCGGGGGGAGATCAGGTCAGAAACTCGGGGTGTGTGGTAGAGCACAGAGAGAATCGAGAGGGGAGGAGAGGATCGAGGGGAGGGGAGTAGAGGATCAAGAGGATGAGCGGATCGAGGGGAAGGAGAGAATCAAGGGGGATGAGAGTATCGAGGGGGAGGAGAGGATCAAGGGGGAGGAGACGATCGAGGGGGAGGAGAGGATCGAGGGGGGAGGAGAGGATCGAGGGGGCAGGAGAGGATTTGGGGGAGGAGAGGATTGAGGGGGGAGGAGAGGATCGAGGGGGGAGGAGAGGATCGAGGGGGGAGGAGAGGATTTGGGGGAGGAGAGGATTGAGGGGGGAAGAGAGGATCGAGGGGGAGGAGGATCGAGGGGGGAGGAGAGGATCGAGGGGGGAGGAGAGGATCGAGTCGGAGGGGAGGATCGAGGGGGGAGGAGAAGGTCGAGTGGAAGGGGAGGATCGAGGGCGAGGAGAGGATCGAGGGGGGAGGAGAGGATCGAGGGGAGGAGAGTATCGAGGGGGGAGAGGATCGAGGGGGAGGAGAGGATCGAGCGTGAGGAGAGGATCAAGGAGGAGGGGAGGAATGAGGGGGAGGAGAGGATTGAGGGGGAGGAGAGGATCCAGGGGGAGGAGGAGATCGAGGGGAGGAGAGGATCCAGGGGGGGAGAGGATCGACGGGGAGGTTAGGATCGAGGGGGAAGAGAGGATCCAGGGGGAGGAGAAAATCGTGGGGAGGAGAGGATCGAGGGGGGGAGAGGATCGAGGGGGAGGGGATGATCGAGGGGGTTAGAGGATCAAGGGGAGGAGAGGGTCGGGGGGAGGGGATGATTGAGGGGGAGGAGAGGATCGAGGGAGAGGAGAAGATCAAGGTGGAGGGGAGGATCGGGGGGGAGAGGATCGAGGGGGGAGGAGAGATCGAGGGGGAGGGGAGGATCGAGGGGGGAGGAGAGGTTCGAGGGGGAGGTGAGGATCGAGGGGGGAAAGGAGAAGAGTTTGGAGGAGAGAGAGGAGGTCAGGAGATCGGGGGGAGATCAGGTCAGAAACTCGGGGTGTGAGGAAGAGCACAGAGAGAATCGAGAGGGGAGGAGAGGATCGAGGGGAGGGGAGTAGAGGATCGAGGGGAGGAGCGGATCGAGGGCAAGGAGAGAATCGAGGGGGATGAGAGGATCGAGGGGAGGGGAGTAGAGGATCGAGGGGAGGAGCGGATCAAGGGGAAGGCGAGAATCGAGGGGGATGAGAGGATCGAGGGGAGGGGAGTAGAGGATTGAGGGGAGGAGCGGATCGAGGGGAAGGAGAGAATCGAGGGGGATGAGAGGATCGAGGTGGAGGAGAGGATTGAGGGCGGAGGAGAGAATCGAGGGGGAGGAGAGGATCTGGGGGAGGAGAGGATCTGGGGGAGGAGAGGATCGAGGGGGGAGGGGAGGATTGAGGGGGCAGGAGAGCATTGAGGGGGGAAGGAAAGGATCGGAGTGGGGAGGAGAGCATTGAGGGGGAGGAGAAGTTTGAGGGGGCAGGAGAGGATCGAGGGGAGGAGTGGATTGAGGGGGAGGAGAGGATCAAAACGGGGAGGAGAGGGTTTCGAAGTGGGGAGAAGAGGATCGAAAGTGGGGGAGGAGAGGATCAAAGGGGCAGAGGAGAGGAGTTTGGAGGAGGGAGAGGAAGTCAGGAGATCGGGGGGAGAGAAGGTCAGAAACTCGGGGAGGGTGGCAGAGCACGGAGAGAACAGTGGGGATGAGGGAAGAACGTGATCCATGTCTAAAGTGGGGGATGAAAGTGAGAATGTGATCCAGATAGGAAGACGGATCACATTCTCCCCCATCTGTTAGACGTGGATTGCATTCTTCCAACCCCACCCCCACCCCCTTTACCACATTCTCCCTCTCAGCTGTGGCTCAGTGGGTAGCAGCCTCACCTCTGAATCAAAGGTTGTGGGTTCAGGTCCCATTCCAGAGACTTGAGCACATAATCCAGGCTGACACTCCAGTGCAGCGCTGAGGGAGTGCTGCACTGTCGGAGGTGCCGTCTTTCAGTTGAGACATTAAACCGAGACCCCGTCTGCTCTCAGGTGGATTTAAAAGATCCCGTGGCACTATTTTGAAGAAGTGCAGAAGAGTTATTCTTGGTGTCCTGGCCAATAGTTATCCCTCAATCAACATCACAAGAACAGATTATCTGGTCATTATCACATTGCTGTTTGTGGGAGCTTGCTGTGCGTAAATTGGCTGCCGCATTTCCCACATTACAACAGTGACTCCACTTCAAAAAGTACTTCATTGGTTGTAAAGCGCTTTGGGATGTCTGGTGGTCATGAAAGGTGCTATATAAATGCAAGTCTTTGTTTCTTTCTTCCTTTCTCTCCTCCCCCAGACTTGGTTGATTTCTCAGAAAGCCCGACACAAGTGATATCATTAGACTGGACAAAATCCGGAAGTCATGACACTGTCACTATTCACTTCATATCCAATAAACCTGTTAACAATCCGTGACCCACACACAATGCCCCATCTATTGGGTGGGGTGTAGAAGGTCAGAAACTTGTCGGGGGCGGGGAGGTCAGGAACTTGTTGCAGGGGAGAAGGCCAGGAACTCGGTAGGGGGCGGTGGCGGGGAGAAGGTCAGGTACTTATTAGGGGAGGAGAAGGTCAGGAACTTGCTGCAGGGGAGAAGGTCAGGAACACGGGTGGGGGAGAAAGTCAGGAACTTACTAGGGTGGAAAAGGTCAGGAACTTGGAGGTGGAGACATAGAAACATAGAAGATAGGAGCAGGAGTAGGCCATTCGGCCCTTCGAGCCTGCTCCGCCATTCAACGAGATCATGGCTGATCATCCAAACCCTAGCACCCGGTCCCTACACCAACAGCCATCCCACCCAAGCCCTATCCCCGTAACCCCGTTGAAGGCCCTAACCCACAAGGGTGAGCCCTGCTGCCTGTTCTCTGAAAGCAGTACTGTGAGCTGTATCTGGAGCTTGGCAGTCAGCATGAATGGCTCAAATTACACATTGCAAAGTACTTGATTACTCAGGCAGGCAGGATCTAATTACACATTCCAAACAAACAGCTCTTTGTCTTGTCCTCCAAGGGGACCAATCAGAAATCTGTCTTGGCATCCAAGGGGACCAATCAGAACTTTGGTGTTGCAAATACACACAACCTTCAAATACTAGCCACACAAAGAGAAAACTTCAAACAGGAGATATCTGGGGCACAAACTAGGCATATTCACACAAGAAGTATAATTATGCTGACATCAGTGCAGAATCCAAGAAGTGCAGCAGAAAGAAAATATAATGAAGTGCATCATGTCTCTACAAAGATACAAATCAAGCATATAATAGGCCTGCTGAAACAATGATTCTGCAGTCTATTTTAAGTCTGCAGGATGCAGACCTCAAAAAGGGCTCGCAATTATAGTTGCATGCCGTATGTTGCACAATTATGCTCTTTGGAGCGGTCTCACCATGCATCAATAGCGACAGGAGCTGGTGCAACAGCTTCCTATCTGATATTCTGTTCTCACCTGCTACAGTTACACCAGGGAGCTGTAACAGGCTTGAAAAATGGCAAAGTCAGCAATGGGAAAAACCTCCCTGGACAGTGATACACCAACAATAGTCCCAGCAAAAACCATAAACCTATGTATATAATAATATAACTGAGTAAAAGATTGGTTTTGGGGAAGGTAGGGAGAAGTTAAAGAAAATAAGTATGGTTCTTGCATTTTAAGCAAATACTCAAATCTTTCATTGGAGGTAGAGCAAAAAACTTAATATTTTTTATAATATAAGTAGCTGGGAATAAGGCTTTGGGGAGGTAAGAACAAAGTTACTTGCATCTTAAGCAAGTTTTGTAAAGTGAAAGGTAAGTTGTATTACAATAAAATTATTTTATCTGTAAGGCCTGTATCTTTTAGCATCAGTAAGGTATGGGAGATCTCAAGGTCCTGGGCTACATGCGAGTAATGCCATGGGAGATCTATTTGTTTATTTCCAATGAGTTAACACCACTGCAAAAATAGAAGGGGATAAAAATTCTTCATGGCCCGTTTTCGGGTGCATAACTGATGGCACTTCTAGTTACCAAAGAGTGGCTTGCCAGTGCCTCGTTTTCTCTTCCATCTCCTCTACTGGACACCTAAAATGAACTTAGAGTGAAATGGCTGCCCACTGCTAAAATGGTATACAGTTGACCATGCCTTGACCCTGGATACTACAGCGAGGTCAGGAGTAAAAGTCACTGGTGCCTTCTTCACCGCACTAACATTGGCAGAGTGGGTTTGAGATTTTCGACTCTCAGAAGCAAGATAGAATGGCTGGTGTGGGATATGGGAATGTCACCAAGGTGGTTTTATGTTGGGGTTAAGGAATTTTGGGGGGGCAGTGAAGAAGATGGTTTTATTAACATCCAAGTTATGTTGTACTTATCCTGGGAGTGCTTAATGGCACAGTGTATCGAAGGTTTTACACTGCATCTAACCTATGCTCATACCTTACCTTGGAATGGTTAATAGAGCAGTGTAAAGGAAGCTTTACTTTACGTCTAACCCCTACTGCACAAGACCTGTCACTGTTGATGGGATAGTATAGCCGAAGCTTTATTCTGCTTTTTAACCCATAGTTACCAAAGAGTGGCTTGCCACTTGGAGCTTTGTGTGTAAAGGTTGGTTGGTCAACTGTATACCATTTTATCAGTGGGCAGCCATGCCACTCTGGGTGCATTTTAGGTGCCCAGTAGAGGAGATGGAAGAGAAAACGAGACACTGGAAAGCCACTCTTTGGTAACTAGAAGTGTCATCAGTTATGCACCCGAATTACTTCCTCATCCTCCTCACAAATGTAGGCTTGCACCTGACAGCCAGGTGCCAAAGAGGATTAGTGTCCCATTGTCCAGTACTGACAATATTGATGAGAACACACTAAAACTCACCCAAGGAGTTGACGATATAGAAATTTATCAGTCTAGTTAACAATGCAATGATGCTTTGTATGCCATCCCTTTCCTTTTGAAACTGTAGATCTTTTGTCTTTCCACTTTTCCAAAGATTCTTTTCTCTGGGGCCTTTTGAGTTTTCTGAGCTTTTTCCATGATTAAAGAAGACATATTTTTCTCCTCTTTACTTGTCACGGTGGGTTTGGAGTCTTGTTACCATGTTGTTGGTGGAGGACTACCAAGGGAAGTTTTTCCACTGATAGATCTCCCCTAATCAGCACCCATGGTACGTTAGCATCATGGTTATGTTACTGGACTAGTAACCCAGAGGCCTGGACTAATGATCTGACGAGACATGAGTTTAAATCCCACCATGGCAGCTGGGGAATTTAAGCCGAGATTTTACGGGTGGGATCGGTGGCAGGTTGGGTGGGAAAATGTTTTTTTTTGACAGCAGGCTAGGAACCCGCTGTCAACGCGCTGCAATGTGCCTTTCCCAATGTCGGGTCTGTCAATGCTGAGCAGACCCGACCAGCAGTGGCAGGGGACCCAATTAGCATCTAGTTGACAGATGCTTAACAGGCTTTTATAACTTACCTTTTGACTTTAACTGCATGACCACAGCTGTCAACCTGAGGCAGGAGTTCAGTGGCCATTGCTCCAGCTGATTACTTGACAGCTTTAAATGTACAGTAAAAGCTCCCACCTGACAGATCATCACTTTCCTCAACCACAAGCTGTCTCTCAGTCTATTTCCAGCACAGATTCTGCAGGCTTTCCACTTTCCGCTCTCCATCCCCTCTCATTGGAAGCACTCTCTCACCATTGACAGAATGATTCTGTCATCCCTACTTCACCTGCCATCTATTCCATCAACATGGATGCCCTTTATACTGTCTCACCTTGGTCCTCAGAATCCAACCATTATCAGCCCCAACACCAGCAGCACCAGGCACACCAGCAGCACCAACAACAACACCAACTTTCTCCGCAATCACCTGATGCTGTACAGGACAGAGGGCATCAGCACCCGACATTGCTGCCCAGGAGGCCAGGGATAGCCTCACCATGGCCAGATTTATTTTACTTGATGCTGTACACCCTGGCTGCCACATGATGTGCCAGGTTGGCACCACCCAACACCAACACCATAAAGCATCCCTACAATGTCCAAGCCATTTCTTTCACACTCATGACCATTGCAGGTGGTATCATTATATCCCACCATTCACTGCAACTCACTAAGCCACTTCCAAAGGTGCACACAAATCTGTCCAAGAATGGAGAGTGTTGAAAATAAAGGTTTCAATGTTTGACAGCACATTAACAGAAACTTTACATGAACATTGGATAACACACCCAAGTGGCTACCCTTGTGCGTTGTTAGTTGGTATGATTGCACTAGGATGAGGGTGAGTGTGAGGGGTGGCTAGTGAGATGGGGATGTGATAATATAGAGAGAGAGGGATGGGTGGAGGTGCAAGGTAAGTTGGTGTGAGTAAGGATGTGCAGGGGTAGGGTAGGGAAGGCAGAGTGATGGGAATGTGATGTGAGGCACAGCAGGATGGTATGTTTTTCTTTCTCACAGTTGTCTGCGTGTGGCTTTGTACTCATGTTTCTTGATCTAATGAGATCATTAAAAGGTTTGCGCCACTGCACCCAGGTCTTCCTGACAACATCCCTGCTCATGACCTCCTGTGCAATGTGCAACCAGGCTGTCTTGGTCTCCTGGGGAGGTCTCTTCCGCCCATCGGAAGGGAAGAGGACCTCCCTGCGTGCTCTGATTCCTTCCATAAGCATATGGAGGGAGTCATGGGAGAGCCTGGGTGCAGCCCTCTGCCTCTGTACAGTGCATGTCAGTGTTTGCATCACTTCAATGCTGTAGAACACTGACAGCACAAACATCAAAAGTAAGGTGGCCATGGTCCCTTTAAGAAAACTGGCTCAAGACACGTCATGAACGATGTCACCAGACCCGCTCCTTCTAATTGGGCCAGGAAACATGCTGGACAGGTTGAAGCAGCCCCACTGAGGTAAATTCATTTTCCAGAGCGAGATGGAGCCAGCAGCGGAGCCGCAACCGCCACCGACATTGCCCGTCCCCGGCCTGCCGAGGTAAGGACAATCTCGGCCTTAAATTCAGTTAGTTAAATAAATCTGGAATGCAAAGCTGGTGTCAGTGATGGTAACCATGAAACTATCAGATTGTTGTAAAAACCCATCTGGTTCACTAATGTCCTTTAGGGAAGGAAATCTGCTGTCCTTACCTGGTCTGGCCTATATGTGACTCCAGACCCACAGCAATGTGGTTGACTCTTAACTGCCCTCTGAAATGGCCTAGCAAGCCAATCAGTTGTACCAAATCGCAACAAAGAAGTATACTTCCCTTCCTAAAAGCACTGCGGGAGTACCTTCACTACACGGACTGCAGCGGTTCAAGAAGGCGGCTCACCAGCACGTTCTGAAGGGCAATTAGGAATGGGGAATAAATGCTGGTCTTGTCAGCGATGCCCACGTCCCGTGAATGAATAAAAAAAATCTAAAATATTTCACTTAATGGCTTGAACTGTATAAACATGAAACACTGAAGTATGTTTTTCTTTCTCACAGTTGTCTTTTTTAAAACATTTTAAATCGGGTGTTGTAGTTCCATAGGAACAGAGTACTGCAACTACCATCATGTATCACACACACACACATGTAGGGCTATTTGAAAGAAATATTTTACAGGTACTACTAATATTAATTAACTAATTTAATGGGTGAGTTTTGTGACTTATTTCAAAATGTGTAGCATGTTGGGTGAGGACAGGATCAAGCTGTGCTGCCCTCTATGGTCAAATAGATTTCTGATTCTCACTGTATAGGCTCACACATAGAATTTCAGATGTTTCAGCACAGCAGGAGGCCGTTTGGTTCAATTATGCCTGTGCTGGGACTAGCTCCTCCACTGGAACTACTTACTCTAATCCCATTCCCTGAACCCTTTAATATGTATCCTCTAAGTTATTAATCCAGTTCTCCCTTAAACATTTTGATTGACTTAGCTTCAATAGTCACTTGTGGTAATGCATTCCATATTTTAATAACATTTTGTGTGAAAGAAGAATGGTCACATGAGCAAGGTACCGGATGACATGAAGAATGAGCACCTGCGTGCAGTCGGCCCCCATGGGACTATACCCCAGCAGAATTCAGCACTTCTGACAGAGGAAGAGAGAAAATGGAAAAGAAACCGGTTAGGTGAGGGCTGTGGACTACTGCTGTGTATTGAAGCTTTGTGTTGCAGCCAGATTGCTTCCTCATGCTCCTCACAAATGTAGATTGGATGTTCCCAATGAGTCGGGAGCGCAGTGCCGATCCAAAAGGTCAATGAACTCAATTTAAGACCCAATGGGTGTTATCAACAAAGCGATATTAACCTTTTGTATTTGGCATTGTGCCAAAATGTTTTAAGTAGCTATATTACAAAGAAGGAAATTTTCTCAGATAGTATCAGTGCCTGTATAGTGCTGAAAGGCATGTGTGCATTCCGCAGCATAAGAGCTGACAAGTAGATATTTTTAAAAAATACATCCAGATTATCAGTAATTGAAAACTATTTGAAGGCAAACTATGTGAGGTGAAGAGGGTTAAGACCGTAAAACACCAAAGTGTTGAATCAGTTGAGCTGCAGACAGAGTGACAACTGACAGGTGTGAAAGTTATCCAAGAGTGCAAGGGTGTTAAAGTCACATGGCTGTAGGCCGTCAGTGTTGTCAAGAAGCCAGGGGAATTTGCCATCGAAATTAAAGAGCAAATCTCATTTTAAACATGGAGGAGTCTCACCATCGGTAGCCATTTAATGATGGATTCTGACCATCAGGAAACCCATTTTAAAGTAGGAGTCTCACCACTAGATACCTTATTAAAAATGCAGTGTTCACAATCAGGATCCCTTTTTATTAGGAAGCCTTGATATCAAGTGCCTTTTTAAAGTGGAAATCTCTCCATATGTTTCCTTTTAAAGAGTGATTCTCACCTTCAGGATGCTGTTTAAATAGGCAGTTTTGCCATCAGAATCCCCTTTAAAGAGAGAATCTTACCTTCAGCAATCCTTTTGAAGAAGGATTTTCATAATCAACGTCCCCTTTTAAAGAGGGAACCTTGCTACTAGGACTGCTTTTAAACAGGGATTCTCATTATTAGGACCCCTTTTAATGAGCATTTTCAGAAAGTTAAAAAGAAAAAAATTAGGCTGTTTGGCTCACTGGCCTAGAAATTCAGTAAGGCCCCGCCAGGTCTTCAGCGCCCGAAATTTAGCGCTCGCCCAGATTCCCGCAGCGCCCGCCTGAAATTCAGTTGCGACGGGCCAAGACGGAGGCGGGCGCTACTGCAGGGTTTGGCCACCTCGCTTGGGGCGATGAAAGTCTATTTCAGGCGTCCAGCTGCCGCTGTGCCACCCGATGCGGTGCGGCAGGCTGGGGTACTGCAGGCCTCCTCCTTCTCTTAAGGAGGAGCTGCCTGCAGCCGTGAGATCGCCGCTGGATTCCCCTGGCAAATGAGCCCGGCACCACGGAGAAGTGCCGGGCTCGCGGGAGTCAGACAGCAATGCCGCGGGGGGGTGGTGCAGGAGTCCGGGGAGGGAGGTGTGGCCATGCGGCCGCCGGGAAAGCGGCCGGCCGCCCCTCCACCTTTATGCGCCGGCCTCTCGGAGCTGCAAGGCCCCGTTTTCCAAACGTTGTTTGCGGCCGCTGCGGGTGAGGCGGCCGCAACTGAATTTGGCCTTCGGAACGGAATCGCGTTGGAACCGGGGTGCTGCGCACACCGATGACGTCATCGGAGCCGGCGCAGCGCTACCGGCTAACACCGATGTTAGGGCCCAACTTAATTTCGGGCACTAAAAAACTTCCGGCGCAACCCACTCTTTCGCCCCTAAGTGGGCGCAAACGCAACTGAATTTCTAGGCCACTGTTTCAATCCCTTCCCCCAAAAAGTGCTACGTGCAATAAAACCTCCAGTACTGATTATTGCCCACCCTGAACTTGGCTTGCCGCATGTAAATAGGGGCAGGTGGGTATGGTCAATCCATCTGAATAATTTCCCCCAGTTAGCACCCCTAATCTGCCAATGGAATCAGTGCCACTATAAAAGTAGCAGTATCACTAGCAGAACCGTAACCCAGAGGTGGATGGAGGATATACCATAGGGGAGACCATTGTTGGAGAACTTATTGCATTTTTGTAGAACTTTTCCTGGACTTCAATTTTTTTTATCTCTGCAGTTTCACTGAAGAATCACTTCTCCTGCTATTTAAAGTATCTGACAAATTGAAATTTTTGAGCCAAGTATTGGTTTTCTTAATGAGAATCCCTTTCTTTGTCGTGAAGAGGAGAAGGATGAGAATCAGCAAAAGGCTAGAATGGAGGAAATTAGAATGAGGCATCATTTGTTTCCAATTCATAGATAGCAACTCCATGGGCCTACTTCCTCCTGACTGGTGCAGGAGTACCTAGGATGCTATGGTGAAACTGGTGAAGATGGAACTGGAGTTGTGGAGCTTGATGTTCCTGGCAGTTCATCTGATTGGTTTTCCTCTTACAGCATGGAAACCCCAAGGACGTTAAAAAAAACATATTTTCAGCTGTGTAAATACTTATATGTCTCTTTGAAGAAATAGCAGCGGAGTCATGGCCCGTCTAAACACATTGAAATTCCACATAAAGCTAAAACCTACTGTGCTGTTCCCATTCTCTGCCTTGACCAACCTTTTCTTGGCAGCTCACCTCCTACTTTTTCAATCCATCACAGCCTCTCTTGTGTGTCTCCACAGGAGCTGCGATGTTACTTCCTTGGGCACACTCAAGCTTCTGAGATGAGCTTTTCCTTCTGTTGCTGTATTTCTTTGGTGTTGGTTGTGAGCAACCTTTATCCTTTGCAAACAAGAAAACACAGTGCTAAAGAAATCCAATAGGCAATTACACGACTTTTCTTCCAGGTGTCTGCATTCATACCATTATTATAATGCTTGCAGGTGCAGGCTCACTTCAATCACTTCTCCTTTAAGACTAGCACAACCCCCTTGAGGCTGACAATGAAAGTGGCATGGAGTTAAAAAGATGCATTAGTGATTCCAGAGCTTTCTTGTGAATAGAACATTTTTCTTTTCACTCAGTTAATGTCAGAGTGAGGACATGATACGTAAGGAAATGAGTCATGCCTATCATTCTCACAGGATGTGCATGGGGAAAACTGCTTTAGTTACTTAGTTTGCCCTACCTTGTGAGGGCATTAAACCTCTTCCTGTGCTGTGTGGCTGTACATGGGGTGGTGGAGATTGCACTGAATGCTTCAGCTGCCTCCCTCCATAAAGTCCGCACCACCCTTTCATGGAGTTTCTTGTCCTCAGTCCCCAGGTGTTGTCTTCTTCTTGCCCTTATTTCAGTAAGTAAGATATCAACCGATGTATCTGAAAAACGGGGTCATCCCCACCACCCCCCACAAGTTACTTCTTCATGACTCATTGTTGCACTTGTTGTTTCCTCCTAAAAAGCATGTGCTCCTTTAATCAATAACCTGCAAAAGCAAATTTCCCTCCCTCTCAGAGGCAGATATCAAATGAGGAGTGGTTTTACTGCTCCAAACCCACTCTGAATACAAAACGAGGGATGGCCTTGTAAAATGGAGCATATTAAGATTCAAGGCGACAATATAAATTGCATTTTACAACATCAGTGGCACTTTAGTGATTGTGTACAGTTTGTAATATACCAAATTTTGTACCCCTATGTGTGCATGCGTATACACACACGGACGGACACACTCAGACAAACACACACACTGAATTCACACTGTCCTATTTCCCTCTTTGTGGTTTGGAGTTGAATCTGTGTCAATAAATAATGTATTGCAGGTGTTTCTGCTGGATAGAAGAACATGCATCCAACAGAGTTTCCCATATTTAATGATAGAGAATTGACAGAATAAATTATCAATAAAATTGTGTCCTGCTGATCCACGTGTACCATCTCTGCCTCTTGCACATTCTCTTACCTCTGGCAAACACAAATCCTGCTGTGAACTGTCTGTGAGTGATTTAACAAAAAGTCGAGAAAATAAAGGTTAATGAGAGGCCTGCACTACTGCCTGGCAACTATAGATTAAGCTTTCAAAGACATTCTTACAAATCAGTCTATAAGCTTTACCCTCACACAATAAAGAAATGCACCTTCCTCAAAATGTTTGATTTGAATTTCTAGACCTTTACAGAACAATTTAAGCTTGCAATAAACGTAAAGTAAATGATGTCCTGCTGTGAGCTTGACAGAATCTGATAGGGAATAATCTTTAAAATGCTACAGTAGTGCACATCCTAACCACCTTAGCAGCAGAATACTGGATGTCTATTCAGAGAAATTTAAGAGTTCCAGTGGAAGGCAGGTCAGTAATAATAAGTTCTGTGTGACATTGTGAATCTGGTTGCAAATAAAAAGAAAAAAGGAAATTTGACCCATTGATGCCCATCCTTCTAGTATCCTAACTCTTCTCATTGCATCCAACTGTAGTTAATCGACCCGAAGGTTATTGGGGTAGATATTGACTTCATATAATAGTATAAAACGGGTGAGAGTCGGCAGCTTGTTTTACATTTCTCTCGAGTTTTATTTTCATTGACTTCATCCTGCCTCATTTGCATATTAACACTGGGCCTGTGTCTACTTCAGGCGCAAGCCCAGTACAGAACACTGAGGGAACTCCAGCAAATCTTAGAGTAGCATATGAGGACAGAGACCTAACGTAATGGGTCTCCACTCCCATTTCCTCTTTGCTGTTCCTAGGAATATGCTACCCAGATCTAGCAAAGAGGAAAATCTGTCCTTAAAGATCTGGGTGATATCCTCTCTTAATAATCTTTTCTCCAATCAAGGTACCTCAACTTCAGTGGACTTTCTTATCCAATGTTATAAACTGAACAGGATTATAAACTAGAGAGAGTATAGGCTGTAATAGAAAAAAGAAACACCATGCCTTCACATCAGTGGCATCATCAGAACAAAGGGCAGGTGCAATTAAATAATTATATACAATACACCACGAATCTCCAGCAGAATTAAAATAGTGTTCCCCATCACTTTAGCAAGTAACGTGTATTAAGGATGCAAAAAGTGGTTGCTCAGTTGACTGATTTAGAGAACGTCTATTACCATTAAGAAGCACTAAAGCTCTGAAGTTTTGTAGGCTTCTAACAAAGAAGATAATATATTCCACTACCTTCGCCTGATTTTGTGGCTGTAATTGGGTGGTTGCCAGCTGGAAATGACCTCAGTCAATTAATGCTTCAAACATCGCTGCAGGAATTGCTCAGGGTGGTGTCCTAGGCTCAATCATCTTCAGCTGTCTCAACCTCTCCACCTCTCTACTTCTCTTTCCTCCTTTAAGACGCTCCTTAAAACCTGCCTCTTTGACCAAGTCACCTGCCCTTATTTCTCCTTACGTGGCTCAGTGTCAAATTTTTGTCTTATAATATTCCTGTGAAGCGCCTTGGGACATTTTACTACGTTAAAGGCACTATATAAATGCAAGTTGCTGTTGTTGCTGCTGCTTCATCAATGACCATCATAAGGTCAGAAGTGGGGTTGTTCGCTGATGATTGCACAGTGTTTAGTTCCATTCGCAACTCCTCAAATAATGAATCAGTCCATGCCCACATGAAGCAAGACCTGGACAACATCCAGGCTTGGGCTAATAAATGACAAATAACATTCACGCCACACAAGTGCCAGGTAATGACCATCTCCAACAAGAGAGTCCAACCACCTCCCCATGTCATCCAATGGCATTACCATCAATATCTTGGGGGTCACAACTGACCAGAAACTTAACTGGACCAGCCACATAAATAGTGTGCCTACAAGAGCAGGTCAGAGGCTGGGTATTCTGTGACGAGTGACTCACCTCCTGACTCCCCAAAGCCTTTCCACCACATACAAGGCACAAGTCAGGAGTGTGCTGGAATACTCTACACTTGCCTGGATGAGTGCAGCTCCAACAACACTCAAGAAGCTTGACACTATCCAGGACAAAGCAGTCTGCTTGATTGACACCCCATCCACCACCTTAAACATTCACTCCCTCCACCACCGGCGCACCGTGGCTGCAGTGTGTACCATCTACAAGACGCACTGCAGCAACTTGCCAAGGCTTCTTTGACAGCACTTCCCAAACCCGTGACCTCTACAACCTAGACGGACAAGGGCAGCAGGTGCATGGGAGTACCTGCAAGTTCCCCTCCAAGTCACGCACCATCCTGACTTGGAAATATATTGTCGTTCCTTCATCATCGCTGGGTCAAAATCCTGGAACTCTCTCCCTAACAGCGCTGTGGGAGTACCTTCACCACACAGACTGCAGCAGTTCAAGAAGACAGCTCATCACTGTCTTCTCAAGGGCAACTAAGGATGGGCAAAAATGTTGGCCTTGTCAACAACGCCCACATCCCGTGAATTAATAATTTTAAAAAAGCCTTGTTTTCTGGTTGGGGGATGGGGGAGGGACATTTTTTCACTTTCCCCATGAAAAGGAGGCAGCAGCAGCAGAGTGACATTTGATGCTGAGGGATTTTTCTGACTGTTCAGGTAAGGGGATTGAGGAGGTTACTGAAGCCTCTGGTCTGTCAACTACTCCCTGGCCGCTTTAACTGCAATACGTTCTGTTGGCCCTCCTTCTTGTGGTTCATCCTTGCCTTCATCCAATTTATACTGTCACTTCAATTAACTTCCGTGATAACTTATTTTATCAATAAAAACAGAAAATACTGGTAACATACAGCAAGTCAGTCAGCGTCTGTAACAAGAAGACATGTTATGGCCTTTCAGGTGTGTATGCTTCATCGGAACTGAACAAATCATTTTACAATTCTATTACCCTTTGGGTGAAAAGTGACTTCACTTTTAACTTGTACTAAAATAGTACATAAATACTTGGGTCAGGAATTTCCTAGGAGCTGCTCCTGTTCCTTCACCGTAACTTCACCGGAATACAACATGTACTTTCCAGCAGGGTTTACGGGATAGTGATCAGGATTGGGAACCCTGGCTGATATTTTTCACCTTCCTAGGCTGGGGGGAATGAAGCCAAATCACCATCCCGGTTGAGATCGGTCAATATAGTGCATGGATTGCACCTGGGATCTTACTGCTCTGTATGCTCACTGAGTGTGGCATTTACCTACTGAGGTACAGGAGGAGTCGGTTCAATGTAACTCCTGCACTAATTCTATGCAAGACTCACTGCACATCCATTAGTGTTAACAATGTAGATCATGGAGATGTTCCGTGACTGTGAAAAGTCAGGTGCAGAGACAGTGTGGAATGATTTCTTCATCACACAGCTAATGAGAATGCAGTGACATTTCAGTGTAGTGGACAATCTCTTTTGTTCCTCTTTTGTGTTATTTAGTTTGAGTCAGCAGTAAACTGCTTTACACAAAGAATTTTTTAAATATTTGTTCATGGGATGTGGGTATCGCTGGCAAGGCCAGCATTTAATGCCCATCCCTAATTGCCCTTGAGAAGGTGGTGGTGAGCCGCCTTCTTGAACTGCTGCAATCTGTGGGTGGAGGTACTCCCACGGTGCTGTTAGGGAGGGAGTTCCAGGATTTTGACCCAGCGACGATGAAGGAACGGCAATATATTTCCAAGTCAGGATGGTGTGTGACTTGGAGGGGAACTTGGAGGTGGTGGTTTTCCCATGCATCTGCTGCCCTTGTCCTTCTAGGTGGAAGAGGTCGCGGGTTTGGGAGACGCTGCCAAAGAAGCCTTGGCGAGTTGCTGCAGTGCCTCTTGTAGATGGTACACTCTGCAGCCACGGTATGCCGGTGGTGGAGGGAGTGAATGTTTAAGGTGGTGGATGGGGTGCCAATCAAGCGGGCTGCTTTGTCCTGGATGGTGTTGAGCTTCTTGAGTGCTGTTGGAGCTGCACTCATACAGGCAAGTGGAGAGTATTCCATCACACTCCTGACTTGTGTCTTGTAGATGGTGGAAAGGCTTTGGGGAGTCAAGAGGTGAGACACTCGCCACAGAATACCTAGCCTCTGACCTGCTCTTGTTGCCACAGTATTTATGTGATTGGTCCAGTTAAGGTCAACGGTGACTCCCAGCATGTTGATGGTGGGGGATTTGGCGATGGTAATGCCATTGAATGTAAAGAAGCAGTGGTTAGACTCTCGCTTGTTGGAGATAGTCATTGCCTGGCACTTGTGTGGTGCGAATGTTACCTGACACTTATCAGCCTAAGCCTGAATACCATCCAGGTCTTGTTGCATGGAGACATGGACTGCTTCATTATCTGAGGCGTTGTGAATGGCGCTGAACACTGTACGGTCATCAGCGAACATCCCCATTTCTGACCTTATGTTGGAGGGAAGGTCATTGATGAAGCAGCTGAAGATGGTTGGGCCTAGGACACTGCCCTGAGGAACTCCTGCAGTGATGTCCTGGGGCTGTGATGATTGACCTCCAACCACCACAACCATCTTTCTTTGTGCTAGATATGACTCCAGCCAGTGGAGAGTGTTAGATCCGTGATTCTGAGAGTATGATGTTTTTCAATAACCACACGGATGCTGTAACTTAACAATCAACAGGTATTTACTGGAGTAGGGTAGTCTCAAGACTGGGGTACAGAGGCATGCTCAAGGCTTATATACAGGTGTGGTCACTGCCAGTACTACAGTATACAGGAGCTGTAAAAGTAGTTCTCTCTTAAAGGTACATACACTACAATTCCTCCCCTTTTAGATTAGTAGTACCCATAATATTCAAATAACAATTAACACTTTAACATGTACATTAAACAACAATAGTCCATTTATACATTCAGTCTTTGGGGCGGCTTCCTGATCCTTTCGGGATAGCGCTTTTGCTGAGGTTCTTGTTCTTGGTGCGGAGGCGATTCTGGCCCCTTTTCATCGGTTAGTTCATCGGGTTCCACTGCTACTGGTTCGGAGGTAGATGCTACCGGTATGTCGGGTTCATCCCCAGGTACGCAAGACATGGGGTTGACTCGTTCCTGTGACGCTAAGATCTGATCGACGTGCCGTCTCACAATGTTCTCCCCGACATCCACTGTGTACATTAATGGCCCCTGCCGTGTGCATATCGTTCCGGGTTGCCATTTCTCTGTTCGGTAGTCACGGGCCAAGACTGGGTGTCCTACATTGAAGCTCCTTGTCGGCTTCTCATTGATGTGCTGGAATTGTTTATCCTCAACATTTCTTCGCACATTTGGTCTAAGCAAGTCCAGATGAGATCGCAACCTTCGGTTAAAGAACATCATGGTCGGGGTCTGGTTGGGAACTGCATGTGTCGCGTTTCGGTAGGCTAATAAGAAATTGTCCACCTTATGCTGTAGTGGAATTTCATCATCGCACATGGCCTTTATCGCCTTCTTAAAGGTTTGTATGAACCTCTCAGCCAATCCATTTGTGGCTGGATGATACGGGGCGGATGTGTAATGCCTTACCCCATTCCTTCTCATAAATTTTCGAAACTCTTCGGACACAAACTGTGGTCCATTATCAGAGCAAATCTGCTCTGGCAAGCCGTTTCTGGCAAATATGGTCCGTAGGACTGCAATCGTTTTCTCTGTAGTGGTTGAGGACATTTTTATCACCTCAGGCCACTTCGAATGAGCATCCACTGCTATTAAGAACATTGAGTCCATGAATGGACCAGCAAAATCAATATGCACCCATTGCCATGGAGAGGAGGGCCACTCCCATGGGTGTAGAGGGGCATGTGGTGGTGCATTTTGGACCTTCTGGCATCCTGAGCAGCTCTTGGTTAGGTCTTCGATTTGTTGATCGATTCCTGGCCACCACACATAAGCCCTAGCAAGGCTTTTCATTTTCACTCCCCCCAGATGACCTTCATGAAGCTCATTTAACACTCTCTCCCTTAACTTGGGTGGAATCACCACTCTGGATCCACACATCACTGTCCCCTGGCATACTGACAGCTGTTCTCTTCTGGATGAGAATGCTGGCAACAGTGAGTCGCCATGTGTTGGCCATCCCCTCACCGTCAAATCATATACCCGAGACAGCGTCGGATCATTGCGGGTCTCCTTCTCTATATCCGCGTTCGTTACTGGCAATCGTTCAATTATTGACGAATAAAATATCTCGATAGGGTCCACTGCTGGTGCTTCCTCCACAGAAGGCAGTGGCAGGCGCGATAGCCCATCAGCATTTCCATGCTGTTTCGTGCCTTTATAGTCTATTTCATATTGATTCGCCCCTAGAAACAGGGACCATCTTTGTAACCGTTGTGCCGTCATCACTGGAATGCCCTTCTTAGGATTAAAGATGGAGACAAGTGGTTGGTGGTCAGTCAGCAAGGTGAACTTCTGCCCATGCAGATAGTGGTTGAATTTTTTTACTCCCCATACTAGGCTGAGGGCCTCCCTGTCAATCTGGGCGTAGTTGCACTCGGCTGAGGTTAGTGACCGAGATGCAAAGGCTACTGGCCTCTCCAACCCATCTGGGAATTTGTGCGACAGCACCGCTCCAATACCATAGGGTGATGCATCACATGCCAAACGAATTGGTAGTGCTGGGTTGAAATGGGCCAACACCTCTTTTGATGTGATCAATTCTTTACACTTCTGGAAAGCTCGTCTACATTCGTCATTCCACTTCCATGGTACCCCTGTTTGCAGTAGGGTGTTCAGTGGGTGTAATACCGTGGACAAATTTGGCAAGAACTTATGGTAGTAGTTTACCAGCCCGAGGAACGACCTCGGTTGTGACACATTTTCCGGTGCTGGAGCCTTGACTACTGCCTCAATCTTTTCAGGGGACTTATGTAACCCCTCTTCATCGATGACGTGGCCACAATATGAGATCTGCTTCTGGAAAAACTCGCACTTGTGGCGATTAGCTCGTAGCCCATATTCCTTTAATCTGGTGAGCACCTTCTCCAAGTTGGCGAGGTGATCACTGTCATTTTCGCCTGTAACCAGGATATCGTCCAAATAACACTGGGTCCCTGGAATCCCTTGCAGGACTTGATCCATCGCCCTTTGCCAAATAGCCGGAGCCGATGCTACCCCGAACACCAGCCGGTTGTATTGATAAAGACCTTTATGAGTGTTAATCGTAAGGTATTGTTTCAAGGCTTCTTCTACCTCCATTTGCAAGTACGCCTGGGCTAGATCAATTTTGGTGAAGCGTTTACCTCCAGATAGCGAGGCGAAAATATCCTCAATTCGTGGGAGCGGATATTGTACCGTGTGAAGGACTGGGTTCACTGTCACCTTAAAATCCCCACAGATGCGGACCTTCTTTGGTTCCCCAGGCGTATTACTCAACGACCTCTTCATTACAGGAATGATGGGTGTAGCCCACTCGCTCCAGTCTACTTTGGACAGTACTCCTGAACGTTCCAACCCTTCCAGCTCTGCTTTGACAGCTGGTCTGATCGCATAAGGCACTGGTCTGGCCTTAAGAAACTTTGGGCTTGCATTTTCCTCTATTTTAATCGTTGCTGTTATGCCTTTTAGTGTTCCGAGTCCCTCCTGGAACACTTCTTTTGCGTCAGTTAGCATTTTTGACAGTCGTCCAGGTGTGACGTCATCATCCTTTTTGGCCTCAACCTTCAGTGCCTGTATGGAATGCCAATCTAATTGTATCTTCCGGATCCATTCACGTCCTAGCAGTGGTGGTCCTCCATCTGGCAATACATATATATCCATTTTAGGTATTTCCTGGCCTTTATATATCACTTTCACCCTTATTTTTCCTTTGGGGTAGACTTTTTGCCCCGTGTACGTCTTCAAGACAATCTCTGTAGCTTTCAAGGGTATATGTGAAAATAGCCGCTTGTAGTCCCTTTGGTTTATGACTGTTAGGGCTGATCCTGTGTCCAATTCCATTTTCACTTGGACTCCGTCTATCTTGAGTGTAACCCAGATAGTCTGGTGATCCTCCATTTTGGTTACCTTATGTAGTTTCAGACAACCCAGCTCCTTGTTCCCTGAGTCTGTGTCACTTTTCTGTTCGTCTGAACTACTGTCCATCACCTGGTGTACCATTTTGTACTTCTCCTGTGGAGATTTCTTACTGTTCGTTTTCTTCCCAGACCTGCAGACTCTTGCTATGTGTCCTGCTTTTCCACACTGTCTGCACACTTGGTCCTTGAACCAACAATCCTTCTGGTCATGTGTTGTTCTGCCACAGCGATAGTACTTCCCTGTTCCATAGGACATTTCATTGGTGCCATATTCTTGCGGTCTCCGTTGTATCTCTGCAGCGCCCCTTGCGGCTGCTTCGTGTGATACTGCCATACTGAAAGCCTTGTCCAGCATAAGATCCTTTTCTGATAGAAGCCGTTTCTGGGTTCCTTCACTTTGCAGCCCACACACAAACTTGTCCCTTAATGTATCTGCTAGTCCCGCTCCAAACTGGCAGTGTTTCGATAGCTTGCACAGTTCCGTTAGGTACTCAGCATTGCTTTCATCTTTGTGTTGGTTCCTTTTATGGAACTTAAATCATTCTGCTATCAGCAGCGGTGTGGGGTTTAAGTGGTCCTGTAGGATTTCTACTATGCTTTCGAAATTCTTGTTCACAGGCTTCTCTGGGGTTATTAGGTTTTGCAGTAACCCATAAGTTTTTGCACCCATGGAATTTAACAAAACCAGTGCTTTCCTAGCATCTGGCACTTCATTCGCCCAGCAGTACACCTCAATACGTTCCACATATGTCGCCCAATCTTCGACTTCATTGTCGAACGTAGAGATACTGCCACTCTTCGCCTTCCCTGGGTGTAATTTAACTGTCAAAAATGGCATCTCCCGTGCTTCCCCTTCTTCTCCGCTGGCACAAAATGGCGTCTCCCGCGCTTTCCTTCCTTCCCGCGCTCGCCCTTCTTCTCCGCTGCGGCTTCTAAAAATGGCATCTCCCGCGCTCTTCCTTCTTCTCCGCGGCTCAATGGCGTCTTCCACGCTCTCCCTTCTTCTTCCCACGGACACTGTTCAGCCCTTGAGCCCTGGCTGTGCTCTGCGCGTTCTTTTTTTTTTGTGCGCCTTTCCCGTTTCCGCCGCTCGGTCCTGAATCCGGCTGTTGCTTTACCCTCTCTATCTCCATTTTGTTTTTCCTCGACGCCGCTCGGTTTTCAACCCCCGGCTGCGCCCTGTGCGCTTCACCCTCTGTCTTACCCCGTCGACGCTGCTCGGCTTTCGCTCCGCCGTCGGTCTGCTCCAGCCGCCGCTGTCCGGGAAGGGTCTGCGCTTTACATGTCGTCAGTCTATTGCTGATCGTCGTGGCTGGGGAACCAAGCCCGGCTCTCCACAGCCTCCCCTGCGATGTTCACTCTCTGCCGGACGACTGGGCGGTTGCTTGTGGTCGACGCCCGTGTTTCTGGCCTCGACTTTTTTCCACCGCCCTCCCGGAGCGAATCCTCGAAGGGATATGCAGAGTTGCAGGTAGATTCGAATCGACACTCGTCGCCATTGTTAGATCCGTGATTCTGAGAGTATGACGTTTTTCAATAACCACATGGATGCTGTAACTTAACAATCAACAGGTATTTACTGGAGTAGGGTAGTCTCAAGACTGGGGTACAGAGGCATGCTCAAGGCTTATATACAGGTGTGGTCACTGCCGGTACTACAGTATACAGGAGCTGTAAAAGTAGTTCTCTCTTAAAGGTACATACACTACAGACAGTTTTCCCCCTGATTCCCATTGACTTCAATTTTACTCGGGCTCCTTGATGCCACACTCGGTCAAATGCTGCCTTGATGTCAAGGGCAGCCACTCTCATCTCACCTCTGGAATTCAGCTCTTTTGTCCATGTTTGGATCAAGGCTGTAATGAGGTCGGGAGCCAAGTGGTCTTGGCGGAACCCAAACTGGGCATCAGTGAGCAGGCTATTGGTGAGTAAGTGCCGCTTAATAGCACTGTTGATGACACCTTCCATCATAGAATCATAGGCCTAGAAATTCAGTCTAGCCACTTTTGGGGCGGTAAAGTCGGGCGGGCGGTAAAGTTAGCGCCCGCCGGAAAGTGGAGGCCACTTCGCCGAAATTCAGTAGCTTTGGCCAAGGAGTTTGGGCGAGCGCTGAAACTGGCGTTGCACTCCTATCTTTAGGCGCTAAGCCGGCGGTGCGGACTGATAACGCCGAGGCCGGGCGCAGCGCAGGTGCGGTCATGTTTTGATTGACAGCAGACACCCTGACGCCGGCCAGCTCTTAAAGGGGGAAGGGTCGACTTGGTCTGCTGCCACGCCCTGGATAGTGGAGCCCTGCAGCTAGGCCTGAACACTGCTGGTGGACCCAAATAGCGCCTGAAGCCATGCAGAAGGCCCGTGAACGAGCGCAGCGCTTCTCAGAGCATGCTTTGAGGGTGCTGCTTAGGGGGTTGGAAAAGAACAGAGAGATCTTGTGCCCGGACAGTGGCAAGAAGGCTCCCAGGAGGCAGTACAGGAGAGCCTGGAGGGAAATCACCCTGAGGGTGTCAGCCAACAGCGATGTCCCCAGGACTGGTGACCAATGCCGCAAGAAGTACAACGACCTCACTCGGTTGGTCAGGGTGAGTACCCTTTCCAGTGGCCTCCTCATCCTTGCATGTGCACCTCACATTATGGGCAAAGGGACCTCAAAGGCCTAATGGCCAGCCCTCCTCCCGCAGCTATGGCACTGGCATGATCATCAATAGCACTTTCTGCACTTCACACACTGGCCAAGCTATTCGAGTATGGGAGGCAGTGCACACAACAACAGGGCACCACACTGGCCAAGCTATTCGACCATGGGAGGCAGTGCACACAACAACAGGGCACCTCACTGGCCAAGCTATTCGACCATGGGAGGCAGTGCACACAACAACAGGGCACCACACTGGCCAAGCTATTCGACCATGGGAGGCAGTGCACACAACAACAGGGCACCACACTGGCCAAGCTATTCGACCATGGGAGGCAGTGCACACAACAACAGGGCAACACACTGGCCAAGCTATTCGACCATGGGAGGCAGTGCACACAACAACAGGGCACCACACTGTACTTAGAGGCCATCCTTTCTCTTGCAGGCCAAGCTGGCGCAGAATCTGAGGAGCCGGACTGTCACCGGGGGAGGCCGTGCCCAGTTCCAGGACCTCAGTGACCTGGAGGAGCGCGTGGCTCGACTCATGCGTGCCCGGGTGGTTGGCCCCGTTGCTATTGGAGATGCCGACCCTGTGCTGGGCCCCAATGGTAAGGACATGACCGTTTGCACCTCTCTCGTTCCCCTTGCGCTTCAGATCTACATCCTTTGCCACTGTCCGACCAATGCGCATAATGCCACCAATCATGCCTCCCTCGCTGACGCCCTGTCCTCACTCTAAAGCTACTCTTGTGCCTTCCTGCTTTCAGCTGGTGAGGAGGAGGTCCCTGAAGCTGAGAGTGCCAGTCCCTCGGAAGAGGAGGACGACGAGGACCAAGAGGAAGGCGGCACATCGGGGGAACCCTCATCCGCGCCAGGGGATGGCAATGGAGGGGACACGTCTTGCCTGGAGGAGAGCCAGGGGGAAGTGTTGCAGGGGGGTGTAGCTCCTGGGCCCAGTGGCGTCCAGGCATGCGGGAAGGGTCGGGCAGCACGGCGGCCTTCTCCCCAGAGGGGGGAAGTGTTGCAGGGGAGGGCAGTTGCTGGGCCCAGTGGCATCCAGGCACGCGGGAAGGGTCGGGCAGCTCGACGGCCTTCTCCCCAGAGGGAGAGTCCGGCCTCCAGTCCGGAGACGGTCCTCGCCCAGGAGATGCGCCTCCTTGATGAAATGTCCGCGGCCTCGGAGCGGCGCCACAACGAGTTCATGGGGGTTGTGGGACAGTTGCCTCAGGCCATTGAGTCCCTGGCTCATAGTGTGGCCGATTTCGGGGACTCACAGGCCAGGGGTGTCGACCAACTCGCGGCAGCACAGGACGCAAGTCGAGAGTTCATGAGTGGTGCCGTGCAGACACTGGCTGATCTGATGCGGGCACAGACCAGGGCAGTTCGGGCACTCACTTCTGCCACACTCGCTGTGTCACGGAAGCATCGCCAGGGCACCCGCCGCCCTGCTGCAGCACAGCGGTCTGGCCTTCACCAGATTGCTGCGCTTGCTGCAGTGCCAGCCCGGCCGAGGGCCAGTGTCTCTGGCGACCAGCGAGCGCCTGGCATCAGCCAGCTTGCCCCCATTGATGCAGCCGCCACTGCCACTCCCCCAGCCAAGCTGCGACGAGCTGCTGGAGAGACTGATGCTGCCCAGCCACAGCTGCAGCAGTCAGCAGCTGGCCCCTCCAGGGCCGGACTTCGTCTAGGCCGACCCCCAAGGGCATCTGCCGTCACGCATTGTGCCCCTCAGGAGCCTTCCCCCAGCCTTGCAACACCCACAGGGCCCAGGTTGAGGCGGAGCAACAGGTCGGGCAGGGGCCGGAGAAGCCTGCACAAGGACTCGCCCTGTCGGCACACCAAGTAGAGTGTGTTGCCAACTGTTTTTTTATATGGGGGTGTTTGTGTTCTGTATGGGGGGGGCTTATTTTGCTAACGCCGAAGATGAAGGCAACTGTTTTTTTATATGGGGGTGTTTGTGTTCTGTTTGGGGGGGTTTGTCTTGGTTAGGCCGAGGATGAAGGCCAATTGGATGCACAAGTTTTGTTATTCCTCCCCAGGTTGTGGGAGTGAGATATGTTTTTGACTGTTTTTTGGGGGTGTTTTCTGTTTTTGTGTTTCATGTGGGAAGGGCCCTGAGTTTGTTAAATAAAGCTTTTTATTTATTCAGCTTGTCCAGGTGTCATGTTTCAAGTGGTTGTTGCGTTAAACGGCTGAGGGCTTGCGGAGCGGCTGCATTCAGGTGCGTTCATTGCCACAAGCCATTCCCTGACAGGGGGCCTAGAAGTGTCGTTCAATAAGCCGCCGGCGGACGGCCCTTGGACCTTGTGGCTCCCTCCTGGGCTGGTACTCCTCCTCCTCCTCCTCCTCCTCATGGTCCTCCTGCTCGTCCTCCTGAGGTGGTGGTCCAACGTGAGGTGGCAGTGCCTGAGTCCTGCGGATAGCCAGGTTGTGCAGCATGCAGCAAACGACGACGAACTGGGAGACTCTATCCGGCGAATACTGTAGAGATCCGCTGGATCGATCCAGGCAGCGGCACTGTTGCTTGAGGATGCCAATCGTTTGCTCTATGATGTTCCTTGTGCCTTGATGGCTTTCATTGTATGCCTCCTCCGCAGGGGTCCTGGGCGCGTGGAGCGGGGTCATGAGCCATGTACACAAAGGGTAGCCCTTGTCCCCAATAAGCCATCCCCTTGGTGGAGGCTGTGCCTCGAACATGTCAGCCACAGTAGTCTGGCGCAGGATAAATGCATCGTGGCTGCTTCCTGGAAAGCGGGCATTGACAGCTAGGATGCGCTGCCTGTGGTCACACACCAGCTGTACATTGAGGGAATGGTAGCCCTTCCGGTTGCGGTAATCCTCGGCATTGTCGATAGGTGCCCGCATAGCCACATGCGTGCAGTCAATGGCGCCCTGCACCATGGGGAAGTCGGCGATCCTGGCAAATCCGACTGCACGCTGCTCCTGCCTCTCTCGGGTCATGGGGAAGGAGATGAATTGGTGTCTCCTTGCGAAAAGGGCATCGGTGACCTGCCGGATGCAGCGATGCACGGCGAACTGGGAAATGTTCGCCATGTCCCCAGCAGCGGCTTGGAATGAGCCGCTTGCATAAAAGTTCAGAGCCACCGTGACCTTCACTTCCACCGACAGAGACGTCCTGCACATCAGCTGTGGACGCAGATCTCTGTGAAGCAGCTGGCAGATCTCTGCAACCACCTCCCTTCTGAAGCGCAGCCTCTTAACACAATGCGCGGCAGTCATGGTGAGATAGGACACCTGCTGCCGGTATTCCCTGAGTGGGTAAGGCCTACGTTGCCGACGCCTGATGGCCCCTCTGCGTCTAGGCATGGCTGGCCCTCTCAAACAGCGTCTGCGAGCCCTTCGCACATAATGCTGGAACTGAGGGTTGGAACCCCATGCAGCCCCCATAATAAACTTGCAAGCAGTGAAATCACAATGAGTGAAATTTCCAAGCTCTGGCCAGAAGCCAAAAATACCTCTCCTATGTTGTCCCAAATCAGGAAGGTCTGTTCCTTGGTCTCTGTCCAGAAATCCAAAGCACTAAAGTCATTGCAGCAAAATGGCTGGCCTTTATAGTTCAGTCTAAGTGCCCTTTAATTAGCGCTCCCCGAGGCCCGCAGGGCCTCTGCTGCGTTCCACTTCACAGTTCTTAACAGCACCACGCCCACATTGGGCGGGCACCACTGAATTTCCAGTTTGGGGCGCACAAACAGCGTTGCACGACAAAATGACGTCATAAGCTGCGCACGCAGCTGAGCGGGCGCAAACACTTTGCGCCGGCGCTAAATGTCAACTGAAGTTGGGTGTAGGCGCAGATCGGCCTGCGCCCGGGCGCTAAGTGCCTAGCGCTGGAAATCTACCCCTCTTATGGCGCTAACGGCTGGCGGACGCAACTGAATTTCTAGGCCACTGAATCATAGAAAGTTACAGCACGGAAGGAGGCCATTTCAGCCCATCGTGTCCACGCCGGCCAACAAAGAGCTATCCAGCCTAAACCCACTTCCCAGCTCTTGGTAGTAGCCCTGTAGGTTAGAGCATCCCAAGTGCTCATCCAAGTACTTTTTAAATGTGGTTAGGGCCCTGCCTCTACCATCCTTTCAGGCATTGAGTTCCAGACCCCCACAACCCTCTGGGTGAAGAAATTTCCCCTCAAATCCCCTCAAAACATTCCACCAATTACTCTAAATCTGTGCCCCCTGGCTTTTGACCTCTCTGCTAAGGGAAATATGTCCTTTCTATCCACCTTACCTAAGCCCCTCATAATTTTATACACCTCAATAAGGTCTCCCCTCAGCCTCCTCTGTTCCAAGGAAAACAAACCCAGCCTATCCAGTCTTTCCTCATTGCTAAGATTCTCTACTCCCGGCAACATCCTTGTAAATCTCCTCTGTACCCTCTCTAGTGCAATCACATCTTTCCTGTAATGTGGCGACCAGAACGGCACACAGTCCTCCAGCTGAGGCCTAACTAGTGTTTTATACAGCTGAAGCATACCCCCCCTGCTCTTGTAATCTATGCCACGGCTAATTAAGGCAAGCATTCCGTATGCCTTCTTAACCACCTTATCTACCTGGCCTGCTAGCTTCAGGAATCTGTGGACGTGCACTCCATTTGTTCCTCTACGCTACTCAGTGTTCTACCATTTAATGTATATTCCCTTTCCTTGTTAGCCCTCCCCAAATACAATGGCCCAGAAATTCCAGAACGGGGCTTGCAGCGCGTGCAAGCCCCGTATTTACACTTACCCCGCGCTACTGCCGATCAGCTCCAGGGACGCCTGGAATTGGTGTTTCCAGAAGAAGAATCCCGGGCAGTGTATGACGTCACGCCGCCCAGGAGTGCAGCCAGCGCGAAGTCAGGAGCGTGCAGTGCAAGTGAGACACGCCCCTTGAGGTCTCAGTTTCACTGGACACGCCCCCAATGTTTCTGTCAAGCTGCTAACCATTTTTACATGCAAAGCAGCAGTTTAAATAGGTTTTTGGAAGTTTTTTGAAGATTTTGGTAACTTTCATAAACTTTTTAAAATTTTTACATTATTTTGAGTAATCTGAAGTAGTTTTAAAGAGAATTAAAGCAATTTAAAGACTTTTAAAAGCCCTAAAAGAATTTTTTTAATTCCATTTATTTATTTAGCAATGTCGTCGTCATACGTGTCTTCACACTGTTCCCTTTGGGGAACTGTATGAAGTGGTGGAAGGATTTATGGCCATGATTAACGCTCATTCCGTGACCGTAACCATCTTTGAACCAGCCATTAGGGCGGTTAGTCCTATGGCGGGAGGGTTTTACGGGCTCCCACAAGCTATACAAGGAGGGGGGGCCACCCACACCCACGGACGCAAATATCCCACTGGATGTCAACCCAGAATTTAGAGCCGGAGCTCCGACTCCACTTGCCGGGACTGTCTGGAGCGGGGTTCGAAACCCTACCCTGATCTGGCCCAGCGGCGGGGATCCTACCGCTATGACAAAGGCCCAATCCAATTAGCAACGTGAAATGGCAGCATAGGGCTCCAGTCACGGGGAGGGAAAAGGCGCAGGAAACGTATGGGTGTCACCTTTTGTGCGGAGTGGGCCTTTTGCGTAGCAGTAAGCATCCCCGCCGCTGGGCCAGAAGGAGTAGGGTTTTGAACCCCACTCCAGACAGTCCCGGCAAGTGGAGTCGGAGCTCCAACTTTAAATTCTGGGTGGACATCCAGCGGGATGCTTGCGTCCGTGGGTGTTGGTGGCCCCCCCCCCCTCAGATGGGTTGTGGGAGCCCGTAAAACCCGCCCGCCATAGGACTAACCACCCTAATGGCTGGTTCAAAGATGGTTACGGTCACGGAATGAGCATTAATCACGGCCATAAATCCTTCCACCACTTCATACAGTTCCCCAAAGGGAACAGTGTGAGGATACGTACGATGATGACCTCTTGCGCAATGCACCTCCTTGGACCCTCAGTCGCAGATGCGAGGGGGCAAGTTGTGCAATTGTTAAATTTTTTATTTTATTGACATGTAAAATGTTGGCCCAGTAATTCCCTTCCAAATGCGCTAGTACGGTCGGGGTACTTACGCATCTGGCCGGATGAAATGCCGGTTTTCAGCATGCACAGTGCATGTGGGGAAAACCGGCATTTCCTGTCCTCTGAACGAAGGGGTTCAGAGGCAGAACGCGTGCGACTGCACAGGCAGCGCGTGCGCAGTATAATTCGCCGCTTTCATTAATGCTTTCAGTGAGGTCCAGTCATTACAACTTACACATGAAAAAAGCATGGGTACAGTTGCTCCAGAGGCTGCGGAGGAAGATATTTCTTATCGTGGAGCTTCTGAAAGTATGTATGTCTGTATATATTCCTTTGCGTGTTATGTATAATATTCCTTTACTTATGTGTATGAATGTATTATTTAATTATGACTTTCAGAGAAAGTAACTTATTGGAAAATCATAATTAAAAATATACATTCATACACATTAGTAAAGGAATATAAAACATACATACATATACGTAAAGGAATATATGTGGACATACATACATAACTCATTCTCACATTCCATTCACACAGCCACAATTGCTCCTTCTACCTACCGTTCTGAAAACCCGTTTAAAAAAAAAAAATTAAAGTTTAAAACTTAGTTAAAATTTCTTAAAATAACTTCCCTCCCTTTCCCAAGCCTAAATATTGCATTTCATAAGCTCCTCCATAAAATATATCTCCTTCCCCAGCCAATGAACAACTTTACACTTGCTTTTTTTAAGTGCAAGTTCGAGGGACTTACCCTCACTGAATCCATCAGTGAAATCTACAAAGTTCACTGCGCAAGCGCTGCCTGTGCAGTCGCACGCGCTGTGAATAGACCTCGGGTCTGGAAATGCCGGTGTTCCCCGCATGCGCTGTTCCTGCTGAACGCCGGCATTTCCAACGGCCAGATGCGTGAGTAACCCGACCGTACTCACGCTTCTGGCCTGGAATTTCTGGCCCATTACCTCACACTTCTTCAGATTGAATTCCATTTGCCACTGTTCTGCCCACCTGACCAATTTATTGATATCTTCCTGCAGTCTACAGCTTCCTTCTTCAGTATCAACCACACAGCCGATTTCAGTATCATCTGCAAACTTCTTAATCATATCCCCTATATTCAAGTCTAGATCATTGATATATACCACAAAAAGCAAGGGACCTAGTACTGAACCCTGCGGAACCCCACTGGAAACAGCTTTCCAATCACAAAAACATCCATCAACCATTACCCTCTGCTTCCTGCCCGGTTTTGAATCCAACTTGACACTTTGCCCCCTGGATCCCATGGGCTTTTAACTTTGCTAATGATCGAGAGTAGACTGATGGGGCAGTAATTGGCCAGATTGTGCCATTGTCGTCCATCAGGTTTTATTCTTATTATTGTGTTTTGTAGCAGCTTGTTACAACTGAGTGGCTTGCTAGGCCATTTCAGAGGGCAGTTAAGAGTCAACCACATTGCTGTGGGTCTGGAGTCACATATAGGCCAGACCAGGTAAGGACAGCAGATTTCTTTCTCTAAAAGACATTAGTGAACCAGATGGGTTTTACAACAATCATGGTTACCATTACTGATACTAGCTTTTTATTCCAGATTTATTTAATTAACTGAAATTAAATTCCCCAGTTGCCATGGTAGGTAATTGAACTCACTGGATCATTAATCCAGAGCCTCTGGATTATGAGTCTAGTAACATTACCACTACGCTACCATTCCTTGGAACATGTAATAGTTACTGTGATGTAGTTACGTACAGAAGCCAATCTCCACAGCAACGTTCCACAAACTGAAATGATATGAATGACCAGTTAATCTGGTGGTGTTGGTTGAGGGAGGAATGTTGGTCAGGATATCAGCAGAATTCCCTATTGGAATAGCGACATGGGATCTTCAACATTCACTTGAACCAATAGAACAGGCAGATGGGGACTTGGGTTAACATTTAATTTAAATGACGGCACCTCCAACAATGCAATGCACTCAGCATTGCATTGGGGCATCAGCTTAGATTAAGGCCACAAATCCTGGTGTGGGGCTTGAACCTTTTAATCAGTGGCAAGAATGCTATTAGCTGAAGCAAGCTGATCATAATCCCTCTGTGGGGATAGGGTGTGATACATCCCATAACTTCATGATGTTGCTTCATGGCAGATTTAGATAAAGTTACTGTTCCCAGGGTACCACTGACCAGCAGGTTTTAAAGTTTAAAACATGAAAGCAAAGGAAGTCCTGTTATATGTTCGCCAGTAATTTCTGCAGGGGCTCTCCCAATCTCTCACCGTAACTTCAGAAGAAACGCCGGAGAAACGGTGTAAACCCGTTACACGTATAGGGTCTGAAATTCTCGCCTGTTGTGGGGATGGGGGGATGGCTGTGGGACTTGTTTCCATGAGGATTGCACTCATGCAAGAAGCACATGAGAGACATGGAGAGCTCCCAGGCTACCTTGGGAATTACACCCATTATGCCTTTGTAAGGCCTCAACCAAACTGCCACCGGGTGAGAGCTGGTGTGAGTTTCTTCAGGGCCCTTAGAATAGCCCCAGAACTTGGCTGCACTAATGTCAGGAATCCCGAGTGGATCAATGACCTTTATGTAAAACATTTATCGCTTCCTTTGGAGCTGAAGAGGCGTTTACCTATTTTTTATTTAGCTCACGCAATGATTCCAGCTCCGTCAGCAGAATGGTTGTGGGCCATTTACCTTCCACCAGGGAATTGAGGGGACGGTGCTGTTGCGCCTTTACAGGCAGGTGCCGGTGAGCATGCCAATGACCACCCCTGCAATTTGGGGTAGAGTTTGTGCACTTTCTTCTTGTTGGGCTATTGCTCTGTTAAACTAGTGCCAGTGGAGTGGGACTCCACAGTCTATTGGAATACTGGGTCCTGTCACACACACAGTTAGTACTGGGCCAGTCCTGTTCTTTACAATTCTGGTTGGAACTAACTTTTCCTACGTCCTGACTTTACCAGTTGAAATAATTTAGCAGCCTTCTTTTGTTGAGACAGCTATGAAGCTGGTCCTCGTTGACCTTCTGCCAGCTCTCAGAATCTGCCTGCTGCACTCTTCAGTGTCTCTCACTAAGGATTAGCAGAACACACAGTATTGATCTCCAGTTCACTTAGAATTGCTGTAACATATTAAAGCAGCAAACAGCCCAGCTAATAATGACCCCTGCGGGAAGCTCTCATTAGGACCCACATGATTTACAGACAGAGACATGAAGCCAAATGATGAATATATTTAGATACTTCTCATGTATCCCATTGTTACAGTTCTTCATTATTTGTAACTGCGGGATGTCTGCCTCCAACATGCACACAGACATGCTTGAACACATTCAATCATTTTAATGAGTTATTAAGTTAATTAATAATGCCCTTGCACACTAATCCTCTTGTCGTGTATTAATTAAATACTGGTAGAAAATCGGTATATAAGTCATCTCACATATTGTAGTGATTTTCAGTGGCGTCAATGGGAATAAATACGCTAGAGCTGTGACAGGAACTTGCTGCACTGTGTAGGGAACCTTAGATGGGCGAGCTTATACAGTGCAGTAGCCCATTAAAAGCAGGTATTTCACCTTCAGGACCACTTTTAAAGAAGAAATCTTAACATTGTGAGTATCACAGGAGTAATGAAAAGTAGGAGCAGATTGAATTGTCTGTACATTATAAACAGAGCATCAGCAACAAAACGGTTGAATTGACAGCAATAATTAGGTGAGGAAACAGATGTACAGGAAACTCTTTGGTATCCGGCACCGACGGGACCGGGATCATGCCGGTTGATTAAAAATTCCGGATGACGGAGAGGGTTATCTACCAGGGCTATTTTTAACAAACAAAAATAAAAAAAATCAAGAAATGTGCAGTATACAGTAATTGGGTACTCACCTACAGAATGTTGTGTGAAATGGATGGTGGAAGATGCTTGATTAAGTACAGTACTGCCAGTTGAGGGTAATCCATAACTCTTTAATGACTTCCGACAGCGCCAGGAAGCCGAGCAGTGGCAGTTTGGAGAACTACCCCCACTGACTAACTCGGCCACTGCGGGAGACTCGGACTTGGACTCGGCAACATTTCCGGTTATTGAGGTGTTGTTTTCGGAGTATGAATTTTGCCGGTTAATAGAGAATTCCGGATATTTAGGTGCCGTTTAAACAAGAGTTTCCTGTAATAGGGATAATGGAAATAAGACAGGATTGTCAGTTAAATATTGCAGGCTATGATGTATTTAGAAAGGATGGGGAAGGAAGAAGGAGTGTTGGGGTAGCTGTGTTAATTAGATATAAGATAATGGTAGTAACCAGAAAGGACAGAACTAACAAACAGATAGAAACAGAATCCCATATGGATTGAGATAAAGGATGGGAAAGGATCAGTCACACTATTAGGAGCACCAAATAGTGGGAAAAAAGTGGAGGGACAAATATGGAGGGACAACTATATGAAATATATAAAAAATACAGAATCAAAATCATGAGGGATTTCACTTATGTAAGAAAGGGATGAAGTGCTGCTAGACCTAGTAATGGGAAATGAACCAGAGCAGGTGTGGGAGAACATCTAGGGCGTGGTGATCACAATATAATAAGGTTTAAGATAATGATTGAGAGACATAGATAGTACAAAGACCAAAGCAGTAGATTGGGGAAAAAGGTAACTATAAGGGTATGAGGATGGAGCGAACGAAGATAAACTGGAAAAAATACTGACAAAAATGTAGAACAACAGCGGGCAATATTTAAAAGAGAGAACAATAGAGTTCACTAAAAATTAAGAACAATCTAGCCAGGATTGAGATGCCATGAATAAATAGAAGTGAGGATAAAACTGAATCTAAAAATAAGGCATACGCAAAATACATGAACAATAAAGGAAAGGATAACAAAAGGGAATATGATGAACTTAGTAAATAAGTAAAATAAAGTAATTAGGAAGGCAAGAGGAAATATGAAATGAAAATATCAAAGAATATAAAAAGTAGCAAAGTATTCTATAGGGTAAGCTGGGTAGCTCACCCATCCTCTTCCCATTGGGCCCCTGTTTTTATCACCTCTCCCAGTAGATTGCCTGACTGTGGCAGGGAGGGGGAATCAGCTTGATGGTGCATGTAGGTTGCACCATGCTGGGATGGGAGAGGCTTGATGGATCAGTTGGTCTTTTCCTGTCCTTCTCTATGCTAAATCTTTCTCCATTTGTTTTTAATAGCCACGAATGTCCTCAAAACTGTTCCCGCTCCACCACTGTAACTTAGTCGGAAGTATGGCAGAAATGGGGTTTTCACCGCACTTTTGGTGACATTATGGTAGGGACTTCCCGGCCAATGTGATAACATAAATCATGATGAAACATGTCATTGTTGTAATTGAACATGGTGAAATTGTGTCAAAGTCAGTTTTCCTGTCTCGCTTCCTTGAAATTTCTTTTTTCTTGCCAAACATGGTACAGTTTTTACCAACAGAAACATTTATTTAGGACAGTTCAAAAAAAAGTTCAACCCACCAAATTCTGAGTTAGCTCTTAAGACTTTTCTCAGCACTCCACTGAAGTCTAGAGAGTCAGCACAGGGATGGGAGTGGGGGATCCTGTACAACACAAGGTCAACACGCAACATAGAAACATAGAAGATAGGAGCAGGAGTAGGCCATTCGGCCCCTCGAGCCTGTTCCGCCATTTAATGAGATCATGGCTGATCATCCAAATTCAGTACCCTGTCCCTGCTTTCTCCCCATATCCCTTGATCCCTTTAGCCTTAAGAAATATATCTAACTCCTTGAATATATTTAATAAATTGGCCTCAACTGCCTTCTGTGGTAGAGAATTCCACAGGTTCACCACTCTCTGGGTGAAGAAATTCCTCCTCATCTCTGTCCTAAATGGCTTACCCCTTATCCTTAGACTGTGACCCCTGGTTCTGGACTCCCCACCATCGGGAACATCCTTCCTGCATCTAGTCTATCTAGTCCTGTTAGAATTTTATAAGTTTCAATGAGATCCCCTCTCATTCTTCTAAACTCTAGCGAATATAAGCCTAGTAAATAGGAATAGCTTTGGTTATAGCCACTGCATGTAGTTTACACCTGTCAGATCAATAAATTATCTCTATTCCTATAACATGACCCCACCCCATTATGAGCAGTATAACATGCCGTTCTTTTCTGTCACATGACTAGCTCAGAGATTGTGCAGACAAATGCAAAATGTCGTACTCAGCACCCTGATGCAGTAGACTGCAGGATTAAGTGTTAAAACCACAAAGGGTGACAAGAGATTTATGTTATGTGAAATAAAACACAACTGGGACAATTGCTTGGGCTGTAATTCACTCTCGGGGCTTCAGGTGATGTTGACTGAGTCACATGGGTTTTGTTCCCCATGGTTTGTTACCCCCCCCACCCCCTGTGCTTGCCTTGTTGCTTCAGGAAGCTCAGTGATACAATTGATTCAGGTTTCACTCTAGGTAACACTGCCATCTTCTGTGTATTGTTGATTGCAAATCAGTTAATTTCTAAATATTCCACCAGACTAAAATGAAACAAACTGAACTAGTGATACTCCCTTATTCTTCCCAAGTTCCAAATGTACTGGAGGGTGTCCTCCATTTGTATACACAATAAATCCCTTCATGATCCTTTGCTTTGCTCTCAAACAACCATTCACCTACTCAGTAATACCTCTAATATTCTCTCTGGGAGAGGACAGTTACATATATTAATCGCCATATGAGAGGGATAACAGGAGGCCTCCGTGGGACAAAAAACAAACATGTCAAATTGCCAGAAATGTACATGTTTACTATCATCTTGTCCCTTCATTTTGCCCTACTACTCATGCTACATCGTGTCACTGTAACTGTCCCTTGTGCCTAAAACTCTTTTCACTTATGACTCTATCTTCTTAGTGCTACGTGGTGCTACCTCAGTGTCAGGAGGTTTGTAGCTGCGACCATACCAATGGAGCCTTTGAGAACTGAGATGGCACTCATCTCAGTGATGCCAGTGTTCTTGCAGCACCCGCTTCTGGTGTCATGTCACTTGCATGTACAATGCCTACCAGACCCAGACCAGAAGCTCCCTCCTGTGCTGGCATTAGAAGGGGCTGTGTTGATACTTGCACATTGACACAGCCATGAGAAGTAGCAGCATCTGCACCTACTCCTGCAGTTCACTAGACTGTACATAGGCTCAGTTGGTCTGCTGGGCTGCCACACACATGTAGGACTACGCAATATCTCCTGCATTGTATTGCATATGCAGGTTGTGGATTCCTCCAACTTGTCCACCATCTACACCGTATGAGAGGAGCCTATCTCCATTGCCTGGACATGAGATCTGTGCTCCCGTGCTCCCGAATCATAGGTCTTATAAAGACTCTACCTTTAGATCTTGGTCTTTGGGCTCCTCCACCAAGGGGATTAATTTCCTCCCCCTCTGGAGATAGACAAATGATTCCTCATCATTCCATTTCAGCCTCACATGCTCATTGGTGTTCTGTGATTCACCCAGTAATGCCCTCGCCCTAGTGGGTGTATCTGGGCTAGTGTTTGAGTAAGGTGCTGTAATGGGATGGGTGAATCACCTAAAGGAATGGGGTCTCTGAGCTGATCTTCTGATAAATCTTTCTGTAGATATTTATCACCTGTGAGGGCCATAAAGGACATTCATTTTAAGGAAGTTCACTCTGAATTGTGAAACCGATTATTTTATGCATTATGGTTTAGTCTTTTGTTATAAATCAATTCATGCGAGTCACATGATGCATCATCTGATTATATAATTATTTTTCTTATTGTTTTTCCTTTCCAATTTTCTCCCATTCTGTCATGAAGGCACTGAATCTCGCTGACGTACAGTTCCCCAGGCACTACCAGTCCTCTGATATCCCGTCCCAGTGACTATTCTTACTATGTGAGTTCAAACGTGTCCATACTTTCTAGCAGTAGATCACTGGACAGTGATGAAAATCAGGAAACTTGACTGATCCCTGGTAGAGGGATGTGGGGGCCAATTATAACAATTAACTCAGCACAGACTGGGATCTTCTGTTCTATGAAGTTCAGTGCCATACTGGCAATGTATTTACTCACTGAGCCAACCGGTAGGTCAATAATCTTTTTTAATTATGTAAAATACTCAACAAATAACCTGTTCAGCAAGCATCATACCGCAGTCTGGCACAGCTTCAATCCTGCGCCGTACAGACCAGGAAGGTGGCAGTTTCCATTTGTAGCCTGTGCTGAATTTGCTAACCTCAGCTGGGGCAATGCTAGAAAGTGTGGGTATGTGGCCATTAGATGAGGACAGGAGCAGGCTGAGCTACAATATCCCTTACAGTTAAAAGCTTGCCAACACTCACTGTATTGATTTGTATGTGGGTTCAATGACGACACATTCATGAAAGAGAATGACTTTTTATCTAAAGTATGTTTAACTCAGTTAACAGCATTACAGGAGACACCATCTTAGAGATCCATCTAAAGCAAAACTAAAACTAAACTCCTGCTTGTCTCTCACATGCCCTCTGCTGGTCAGGCATAAATAATCAATCAGGCAAATATGCTGGTAAGGCATAAATAATCAAACAGGCAAATACTATCACTATTTGCTGATATCATTACATCTCCCTTTCTTAAAACAAAAGTATTTTACTTTTATCTACCAACGTGTTTTCTTTGTATTACTCTGCATTTTAACTGTAACACTTAATGAACTTACATTATCATTATCAAGGTTTTTTAACCTTGCTTTGTGTGTTCACATGAAATATGTAAATACACTAGAACTTGAAGAAAGAATAAGATAACATTACTTCCTTCTATAACAATAGTCCTTAAATTTGCTCAATGAGTCTCTCAGGAGGCTTCACGTGTCTTGAGGATTTTCTGATTGATTGTCCTTGAATCTGAGTTGTTGCCTCAGATGATGATTTCTCAGCTGTGTGATCAGGTTGTTCAACAGTATCAGTCTTTTGACCTGCTGTGTGATCAGGTTGTTCAACAGTATCTGTCTTTTGACTTGCTGTGGCTGGTCCCATGAGAAGATCTCGACGATTTCTTCTCAGAACAGCACTCTCATCTGTCTGAATGGTGTATGATCTTGGTTGAACTTCACTCAGGGCAGTTCCCTTCTGAGTCCATATGTTTGTTTTGTCTTTGAACCTTACTTGGTCACCAGTGTGGAGTTCAGGTAGGTTTTGTGTTCCTCTGTCATAGTAGTACTTTTGCTTTTCTTTCTGTTGTTCTTTGAACTTCCTCACTTTCTCCCCCTCTTTTGTTTTCAGGAGGTTCTCCGGGATGGGTAGGTTTGACCTTAGCCGACGTCCCATAAGGAGTTGGGCTGGTGACATACCACACTTGAGCGGCGTTGTGCGGTATACAAGCATGCGCTGGTAGAAGTCAGTTCCACTGTCTTTTGCCTTGTACATCAGTCTTTTCACTGTCTGGACCGATTTTTCCACTAGTCCATTGGACTGTGGAAAGTGAGGACTTGACGTTGTGTGGACAAAGTCCCACTCTTTGGCAAAGTGTCGGAAACTTGCATTGTAAAACTGGGGTCCGTTGTCTGTGAAGACCTCGCTTGCCACGCCATGTCTGGAGAATATGGCTTTCATACATGTTATCACAGCATCTGCAGTGGTGGTGTACAGTCTACCAACCTCTGGATACAGGGAGTAATAATCTGTGACTACAAGATAGTCCTTCCCTTGACATACGAATAGGTCAGCGCCTACCTTCTGGTAAGGTCTGTCTGGCGCTGGGTGTGGCTTTAGTGGTTCTACCGGATTGCTTGCTCGATATTTCAGGCATATTGTGCAGTTTGACACCTCATTTGTCACATCTTGGTTGATTCGTGGCCAGTACATCACCTCTCGTGCTCTTTTCTTACACTTTTCGATTCCCAGATGTCCTCCATGGATCCTTTTTAGCATCTCTCTTCTCAGAATCTTTGGGATAACTATTTTACTTCCTTTGTAGATGATGTCTTCGACCACTGATAGTTCCGCCCTGCAGTTCCAGTACTCTGCCATGTCAGGTGAGCAGTCTTGCTTCATGTTGGGCCATCCATCCAAGATGATTTTCCTCAGTCATCTCATTGTTTCACCTTTGTTTGTCTCAGTCTTTATGAGCTCCATTTTTGCATCTGCTATGGGCAGTGCACTTGTGATCATGTCCACGTAGGCGTTCACTTTTTCATCCATTGTGGTGTTTGCGGGCTCACTTGGGTCAACAGCTCTGGACAACGTGTCTGCTGTATACATCAGTTTACCCGGTGTGTACGCAACATTCAGTGTATAGCGTTGCAGCCTGATCATCATTCTTTGTATTCTAAGCGGACATCCATTTAGTGGCTTTTGGAACAATGCAATCAAGGGCTTATGGTCAGTCTCTACACTGATTGCTTGTCCTGCCACAAACTGGTGAAATCTTTCACAGGCATATGTGATGCTGAGCAGCTCGCGTCTGTCATTGAGCGCGATGCATATGCAATAGGTTGCCAGTAGTCATATTTTTGCAGAAGAACAGCACCGAGCCCACTCTGTGATGCATCTGATGATATCTTGATGGGTCTCGCTGGGTCATAAATCCTCAGAACTGGTTCCTCTGTGAGCAGTTTCTTTAGATCGCTCCATGACTTCTCATGCTCATGATTCCATTCCCATTCTATGTTCTTTTCAGTTAGTCTTCTCAGTGGCGCCATCTTTTCTGAGAGGTTGGATATGAATTTACCCATGTAGTTGATCATTCCATTAAACCTCTGCACGTCCTTTTTGCATTGTGCTTTTGGCATATTCTCAATGGCGGACACCTTTCTGGGATCTGGTCTGATGCCCTCACTGCTAAGGATATCTCCCACGAATGTCAGTTCTGTCACCCCGAGCTGGCATTTCTCTCTATTCAGCTTCAGGTTTGTTTTCCTTGTTGCTTCCAGCACTTTTTTCAGTCTCTCGTCATGCTCAGTTCTCATGGTTCCCCATACTATGATGTCATCCATTGATGTATCAACTCCCTCCAGGTGCTCATAGATCATATGGATAGTTTTGTGATACACTTCAGGAGCTGAGGCAATGCCAAATGGTAACCTTAGGAATCTGTATCTGCCAAATGGACTGTTGAACGTGCACAGTCTTGAACTTGCCTCATCCAGTTTCATCTGGCAAAATCCTGATGATGCATCTAACTTGCTGAAATACTTTGCATTTGCAAACTGTGCTATGATTTCCTCACGTGTAGGAAGCTTGAAGTGCTCTCTCTTTATTGCTCTGTTTAGATCTCTTGGATCCAGGCAAATTCTGAGCTTTCCATTCTTTTTGTCCACAACGACAAGGGAACTCACCCACTCAGTTGGCTCATCTATCTTTTGAATCACGTTCAGGCTTTCGATCCTGTCCAACTCTACTTTCAGTTGCTTTTGAAGAGCAAACGGAACTTTCCTGCATGGATGTATGACCGTTGGCATACTTTTATCTACTCTGATCGTGTGTTCTCCTGGAAGGCAGCTTAGACCCTGAAATAGGTCGTTGTACTCTTTAATGAGTTCATCATAGACTGTCTCTCCTTTGCTTTCCACAACGAGGACTCTCTTTACTCGGTTCAGTCTCTCACAGGCTATTAAACCTAGTATGGCTTGCACATCCTTTGGCACCACGATTAATGCTAGCGTGTGCTCTCTGTCCTTGTGTGTCACTTTGACAATGCATTTTCCTTTCACTGGTATATTAGTACCTGAGTATCCTGTCACTTTCACTTTTATTCCATGTATCTTTGGTCTGGGTCTAATTTTCTTAAAATCAGTCTCTGATATCACATTAACTTGTGCTCCAGTATCCAATTTAAATGGAATGTGTATGTCATTCACTTTTAGTGTCAACATCCAGTCTCTTTTTTCTTCTTTGTTTTCAGACACAACATCTACATAGAACTCCTCTATCTCGCTTTCATCTACTGTATGGACCTTGCTTTGTTGCGCTTGTTTCTTACAGCAACGGGCATAATGGTTGTTTTTGTTGCAACTATTGCATGTTTTACCATATGCTGGACACTTTTTGGTGTATGCTGTGTACCGCATCGACTACATGACTTTCGATTGCCCCCTTCATTTTTGTTCGCTGGCCATGCCTCTTTTTTCACATTGGCGCTCTTTTTGTTAAGCAGTTTGTGTCCGTTCTTTCTCACTGCATCCACGTTGCAGCTACTGTCACTGAACAGCTCCTTTGCCTGCAACTTCACAGTCTCTGTAGCCCTACACAGTGCTATGGCTTTTCCCAGGTATAGATTTTGCTCTCTTAGCAGTCTTTCCCTTAGACCATTATCTGGAATACCACACACCAGTCTGTCTTTTATCAGCGAGTCTGTCAGTCCCCCAAATTCACATGTTTTGCTTCGGTTTCTCAGTTCAGTCACATACTGATCAATAGTCTCTCCCGTTTTCTGTACACATGTGAAAAATCTGTGCCTCTCAAACGTCACGTTACGTTTAGGTATGCAGTAGGCCTCAAACTGTTCCATTATTTTATCCAGCTTCATTTTGTCTCCATCAGCAGCGAATGTGAAGTTATTATACACCTCCAGCGCTTCATCACCCACGACATGTAAGAACACTGACGCTTTCATTTTATCACTTTTCTCGTCAGCTCCAATTGCCGCTAAATACAACTCTATACGTTGTTTGAACCTCCTCCAACTTTCAGCCACATTACCTGTCAACTGAAGCTTCGCCGGTGGGTGTAAACCTTCCATTTTTTCACTTCGTTAGCTATACTCCAATGGTAAGTAACGATGTTCTCTTTTGGCTTGCTAATATGTGGAGAGCTGATTTAACTTCAGATTTTTCCTCTTCATCTCTTTCAATCACTTCTGACACCATGTATTAATTTGTATGTGGGTTCAATGTCGACACATTCATGAAAGAGAATGACTTTTTATCTAAAGTATATTCAACTCAGTTAACAGCATTACAGGAGACACCATCTTAGAGATCCATCTAAAGCGAAACTAAAACTAAACTCCTGCTTGTCTCTCACATGCCCTCTGCTGGTCAGGCATAAATAATCAATCAGGAAAATATGCTGGTAAGGCATAAATAATCAAACAGGCAAATACTATCACTATTTGCTGATATCATTACACTCACCATCTAGGCTTCCACATGAAGAATAAACACCTGTGCACTTAATGCCTTTCAAGCCATATCCCAGTGCATCAGTGATTTTTGAAAAGCAGGGAAGGAAAATAGGAGGAAAGTAAATCCTGCTCTCGATCTCACTGACTGAGCCTCATACAGTAATTGATTGCCGTCTGTTAAAAATAGGCCGATCTTTCTCAGGGCAGAAGCACAATACTTTCTACATACGTTCACATCTGTGAGACAGTTGACATTTGTAAGGGAAGACTTGCAGAGATTTAATTTTCAAAACTGCCCTTTTAAAATCTGTCCCTCAAGGACCAACAAATGGAAGAACATCTTTGCCTGATCTGATATTTATTGTTTCAGTGAGCTGTGCACAGCTATTTCCTTAGCCACTGCAGGCCCAGCTGTGTGTGGAACAGGAGCTGAAAGACCAAGCACTTGAGCAATCTGAGGCTGAAGGTGCTGAGGGTCACAGGAAGGACACTATAATGATGATGTGTCATCTGCAGGGAACCTGATTCTCATCAGAGGTCCCTGAGTGGGCTGAAACAGGAGAAGTAGAAAACCTATTGTTAAAACCTGCTTGAATCCTTAGAGGAGGTCACGTTGCAGGGATTTACGGGAAGTGCCTAATATTGTAACTGTTCATTTCTGGTTGATATAAATCAAGGGCAGGCAATGTGGAGTGTTAAGAGGTGTTCAGGAGTGCCCATTTTTGTGTATCCATTTAAGTAACTTACCCCGCACACGAATGGAGAGGTCCGAGGAGACACAGACGTTGAACATTGGACCTCATTCAATTAGGAATGGTGATGCAGGAGGAGACCAAGAAGGTGAGTGGAGGAAGATTGGGCTGCTGCTAATGCCATAGGTAAGTGATGGTCTCGGGGGGGTGGGGCAAGCGCAGCCCTCGGGGGAGTGATCGTTGGCTAAGGTGGGGGGTAGCGGCAGCTGGCAGTAGCCCACAATATCGGGGTCTGGAAGTCGGGGGTCTCGGGGCCGGGAAGCCTAGAGGTTGGGGGTTGCGGATCTCGGGATCGGGGGGGTTCGGGAGCGGTAGCGATCGGGAGGGTGGTTTAATGTGGTGTCGGGAAGAGTTCTCCTTCAACTCCCAGCTCCACATTCAGAGGTAAGTAACTTAACGTTTTTGTGGAGGCTCCTTATCTGCATATGCAAAGGACCTAATGCCTACTTCAGGAATTGGTAAAGGATGCCTCTTGTTTGTCCTTATCCAACATAATGGCAGCGCACTTCCAGTCGAAAGTGTGTGCGCGCTTACTACTCGCAATTTTGGGGACGTAGGAGGCCGCATAGCACCTGAAAAATGGTGGCTAAGCAGTCCAATTTCTAGACCAATGTCATAGAATCATAGAATCACAGAATGGATACAGCACTGAAGGAGGTTATTCAGCTTGTCGAGTCTGTGCCGGCTCTCTGCAAGAGCACTTCAGCTAGTTCCACTCCCCCGCTCTTTCCCCGTAGCCCTGCAAAATATTTTCCTTCAGGTAATTATCCAATTCTCTTTTGAAAGCCATGATTGAGTCTGCCTCCACCACCCTTTCAGGCAGTGCATTCCAGATCCTAACACTTGCTGCGTAAAAATATTTTTCCTCATGTTGCCTTTGGTTCTTATGCCAATCACCTTAAATCTGTGTCCTCTGGTTCTCGGCCCTTCCACCAATGGGAACAGTTTCTCTCTATCTGCTCTGTCTAGACCCCTCATGATGTTGAACACCTGTATCAATTCTCCTCTCAACCTTCTCTGCTCTAAGGAGAACAACCCCAGCTTCTCCAGTCTATCCGCGTAACTGAAATCCCTCATCCCTGCAAACCATTCTCGTAAATCTTTTCTGCACCCTCTCTAAGGCCTTCACATCCTCCTAAAGTACAGTGCCCAGAATTGGACACATTGGGGCGATTTTGCCTCCAACCCGCCTCCATGCCATCTTCCCAGGAGGCAGGTAGCCAACCCGCGCCGGGTCCCAGCTCCTAGAAGCGGGAAGGGGATTACAGCCACTTAACAGGTAGCTACCAGGCAGTTAAGAGGATTGTCCCCATTTTTCCAGCAGAGGCGCGGGCTTCCCGATGTTGGGAAACCCTGCTAGGGTCACCGAGGCGAGCAGTGGGTCTGTGGGGTTCGGAGGGGTCCAAAATGCGCTGTGGAGGTGAGTGATGTGTGAAAGTGTGGAGAGGTAAGTATGTGAGGTGAGTGAAAAGTGATAAAAAATGTTTACTTACCTTTGTTTCTTCCTGCAGGCTTCAACAGTTGGGCAACCAGAGACTCCGGCATCTCACCGGCAGAGATGACAGAATGGCTGCTGCATTCTCCAATGCAACAGCCATCTGATTTCTGCTCAGCAGATAGGTTTGATGAGCTGTGAATACAAGGACTCATCAAACAACAGAGAATGACAGTGTTTGACAGCTTCACAGAGCTGTCAAATGATGACAATTCATCTGTCAAAAATTTTTGACAGATGAAACGTCATACGCTGACATTCTCTGTAACCGGCTTCCCCTTAATTGGCCTGCTATGCCCGCTGTGCAGGCTTAACAAGGTCAATTAAGGGAAAATAGTGTGGGTTGGCCACAAGTTGATGGGACTAAAACCCGACAAGCAGCAGTCCCACCTCCAACGCACTCCCATTGGCAAAGTCACTCCCAATACTCCAGTTGAGGCCGAACCAATGTTTTATAAAGGTCATCATAACTTCCTTGCTTTTGTACTCTATGGGCTGGATTTTCATTGAGGAGTCGGGTAGGAGGTGGGACTACAACTTTCGGGGTTATAGACCCGCCTCCATCAAGTTCTAGCCAACCCACGCGATTTTGACTTGATTGACCTTGTTGAGCCCGCCTAGCGGGCTCAGCAGGCCAATTAAGGGCCACCCGGCAACAGGTGACATCACAGATTGATATTTCATCTGTCACGACCTTTTGACAGGTGAAATATCAGCGTTTCACAGCTGCTTGAAGCTGTCAAACACTGATCTGTACTCTAAGTTAATTCCTTCCTCTCAGGATGATTTAGAGATCTCCCCGGAACAGAAAGCCGAATGCTGCAATTTTTGACAGCTCGCAGCCATTCTGCTTTCTGTGTCGGTGAGATGAGGGACTCCCGAGACCTGAAGGAAGGAAGACTGTAAAGGTAAGTAAAGGTATGTAAAACTTCTTTAAACACTTTATACACGCCAAACACACTTACGTTTGCACTCATGCACCCATTACCCACCTGAACACTGGACATCTCAACCCCTCCAAGCCCTTCATCCCGACAGTCCGCCTCCTCTAACTTGGCGTGGTTTGGAGCCGTCGGGAATCCCACACTTCAACATTAAAAATAGGGATTAGGCTACAAACTGCCTGTTAACTACCTGTTAACAGGCAGTTAATTGGTACTAACCCCCTTCCTGCCTTGGGGAGGCGGGTCCCAGTGCGGGTCGGGTACCCGCCTCCTTTGAAACTGGCATGGAGGCGGGTTGGGTGCGGGATGGGTTCGTGCCCCCTGATTTCAGGATTTTAACCCCCCACATGCCTCCAATCCCGCCTCCACGGCCCAATGAAAATCCTGCCCTATACCTCTAATTACGAAGCCCAGGACCCCATATGCTTTTTTAACTGCTTGCTCAACATGCCCTGCCACCTTCAACGATTTGTGCACATATATCCCCAGGTCTCTCTGTTCATGCACCCCCTTTAGAATTGTACACTTTAGATTATATTGCCTCTTCTCTTCCTACCAAAATGTATCACTTCACACTTTTCTGCGTTAAATTTCATCTGCCACGTGTCCACCATTTCATCAACCTAGCCTGTCTGTGTCTTCTTGAAGTCTATCACTATCATCCTCACTGTTCACTATATTTGAGGAGGTAAGCAGAGCGACTTTAAACTGCACAAGAACCAAGCAATTCCAGTTACCTGAATGTCCATTGTTCTTGCTAGGGGAGGGGAAATAACAGATATTGCTCACTTTACATAGCTCAGCATCTGAAGTTTGAAAATTGTGTTATTTGCAAATGGTGCTAAATCTATATATGTGTGTATGGGTATGTATGAGTGTGTGTCAATGTAAGTGAGTCTCAGTGTGTGTGTGTTTATTTAAATATGTATGAAAGAGTGAATGTCTGATTGCATGTGTGTGTTTGAGTCCAATCCCCGTGTCCATTCGTGTGCACATTTTGGCTGCTGCTCTGGACCTTAGTTTATCATTTCTGTTATATCCGTGTATCTTAATGTTGTGTCCTTCAATAATCAGACAACAGACTGCAGGGAACGATTCAACAGGTGTTTACTGAATGAGGGTTACTCTAGAACTAAGTGTACAGATCACTACTCAGGGTTTATATACAGGTGTGGTCACTGCCGGTACTACAGTATACAGGAGCTGTAAAAAGTAGTTCTCTCCCTTAAGGTATATATATATTACATACATTACAATTCCTCCCCTTTTAGATTAACAGTACCATAATACTCATTTAACAATTAACATTTTTAATATACAATGTTATATGAAAATAGTCCATTCATATATTCAGTCTCTGGGGAGGCTTCCTGATTCTTTCTGGATAACGCCTTTCCCGAGTGTCTCGCTCTTGGTGCGGAGGCGATTCTAGCACCCTGTCGTCAGTTGATTCATCAGCTTCCAATGCTATTGTTTCTGAGGTAGATGCGACCTGTATGTCAGGTTCCTCACCAGGTACGTATGGCCGAGACATGGGGTTGACTCGTTCCTGTGACTCTAGGATCTGGTCAGCATGGCGTCTCACAATGTTCTCCCTAACATCCACTGTGTACATTAGTGGCCCCTGCCGTGTGCATATCGTTCCTGGTTGCCATTTCTCTGTTCGGTAGTCGCGGGCCAAGACTGGTTGCCCTACATTGAAGCTCCTTGTCGGCTTCTCATTGATGTGCTGGAATTGCTTACTCTCAACATCTCTTCGTACATTTGGTCTGAGCAAATCCAGACGAGATCTCAACCTTCGGTTAAAGAACATCATGGCCGGGGCCTGGTTGGTGACTGCATGTGTCGCATTTCTGTATGCTAAAAGGAAATTGTCCACCTTATGCTGCAGTGGAATGTCGTCATCGCTCATGGCCTTTACTGCTTTTTTAAAGGTTTGTACGAACCTCTCAGCCAATCCATTTGTGGCTGGATGATACGGAGCGGATGTGTAATGCCTTACCCCATTCCTTTTCATAAATTTTCGAAATTCTTCAGACACAAACTGTGGTCTGTTATCAGAGCAAATCTGCTCTGGCAAGCCATTCCTGGCAAAAATGGTCCGTAGGACTGCAATAGTTTTCTCCGTGGTGGTGGAGGACATTTTGATCACCTCAGGCCATTTCGAGTGCGCATCCATGGCTATTAAAAACATTGAGTCCATGAATGGACCAGCAAAATCAATATGCACCCATTGCCATGGAGATGAGGGCCACTCCCATGGGTGTAGAGGGGCATGTGGTGGTGCATTTTGGACCTTCTGGCATCCTGAGCGCTCTTTGCCAGGTACTCGATTTGCTGATCGATCCCCGGCCACCACACATAAGCCCTAGCAAGTCTTTTCATTTTCACCCCTCCCAGATGACCTTCATGAAGCTCATTGAGCACTCTCTCCCTTAACTTGGGTGGAATTACCACTCGGGATCCACACATCAAGGTCCCCTGGCATACTGACAGCTGTTCTCTTCTGGATGAGAATGCTGGCAACAGTGAGTCGCCATGTGCTGGCCATCCCTTCACCGTCAAATCATACACTCGAGACAGTGTCGGGTCATTTCGGGTCTCCTTCTCTATACCAGCGTTAGTTACTGGCAAGCATTCAATTATAGTCGAATGAAATATTTCGACAGGATCCACTGCTGGTGCTTCCTCCGCAGTAGGCAGTGGCAGGCGTGATAGCCCATCAGCGTTTCCATGCTGTTTCGTGCCCTTATACTCGATTTCATATTGGTGCGCCCCTAGAAAAAGGGACCATCTTTGTAGCCGTTGCGCAGTCACCACTGGAACGCCCTTCTTTGGATTAAAGATGGAGACAAGTGGTTGGTGGTCAGTCAGCAAAGTGAACTTCTGCCCGTGCAGATAGTGATTGAACTTTTTTACTCCCCACACTAGGCTGAGAGCCTCCCTGTCAATCTGGGCGTAGTTACGCTCGGCTGAGGTTAGTGACCGAGACGCAAAGGCTGCTGGCCTCTCCGAGCCGTCCGGGAATTTGTGCGACAGCACCGCTCCAATGCCATAGGGTGATGCATCACATGCCAACCGAATTGGTAGTGCTGGGTTGAAATGAGCCAACACCTCTTTTGATGTGATCAATGCTTTGCTCTTCTGGAAAGCTCATTTACATTCGTCACTCCACTTCCATGGTACCCCCGTTTGCAGTAGTGTGCTCAGTGGGTGTAGTACGGTAGACAAATTCGGCAAGAACTTATGGTAGTAGTTCACCAGCCCGAGGAACGACCTCAGTTGTGACACATTTTCCAGTGCTGGAGCCTTAACTACTGCCTCAATCTTTTCAGGGGACTTATGTAACCCCTCTTTATCAATAACGTGGCCACAATACGAGATCTGCTTCTGGAAAAGCTCGCATTTGTGGCGATTAGCTCGGAGCCCATATTCCTTCAATCTAGTGAGCACCTGCTCCAGGTTGGTGAGGTGGTCACTGTCATTTTCGCCCGTGACCAGGATGTCGTCCAAATAACACTGGGTCCCTGGAATTCCTTGCAGGACTTGTTCCATTGCCCTTTGCCAAATAGCCGGAGCTGATGCTACCCCGAACACCAGCCGGTTGTATTGGTAGTGACCTTTATGAGTGTTGATCGTGAGGTACTGTTTCGAGGCTTCTTCTACCTCCATTTGCAGGTACGCCTGGGCCAGATCAATCTTAGTGAAGCATTTCCCTCCAGATAGTGAGGCGAAAATATCTTCAATCCGCGGAAGCGGATATTGTACAGTGTGAAGGATTGGGTTCACTGTCACCTTAAATTCCCCACAGATGCGAACCTTCTTTGGTTCCCCAGGCGTATTCCTCAACGACCTCTTCATTACAGGAATGATGGGTGTAGCCCACTCGCTCCAGTCCACTTTGGACAGTACTCCTGAACGTTCCAAACATTCCAGCTCTGCTTCGACGGCTGGGCGGATCGCATAAGGTACCGGTCTGGCCTTAACAAACTTTGGGCTTGCATTTTCCTCTATTTTGATCGTCGCTGTTATGCCTTTTAGTGTTCCGAGTCCCTGCTGGAACACTTCTTGTGCGTCAGTTAGCATTTTTGACAGTTGGCCAGGTGTGACGTCGTCATCCTTTTTGGCATCTACAGTGAGTGCTTGTATGGAATGCCAATCTAGCTGTCTCTTCCGGATCCATTCACGTCCTAGTAGTGGTGGTCCTCCATCTGGCAATACATATAGGTTCATTTTTGGTGTTTCCTTGCCGTTATATATAACGTTCACCCTTATTTTATCCTTTGGGGTAGACTTTTTGCCCCGTCTACGTCTTCAAGACAATCTTTGTATCTCTCAAGGGTATATGTGAGAATAGCCGCTTGTAGTCCCTTCGGTTTATGACTGTTAGGGCTGATCCTGTGTCCAATTCCATTTTTACTTGGACTCCTGCTATCTTGAGCGTGACCCAGATAGTTTGGTGATCCTCCGTTTTGATCACATTATGTAGTTTCAGACAACCCAGCTCCTTGCTTCCGAAGTCTGTATCACTCTTCTGTTCGTCTGAACTACTCTCCGTCACCTTATGTACCTTCTTGTACTTCTCTTGTGGAGATTTCTTGCTGCTGGTTTTCTTTCCCGACCTGCAGACTCTTGCTATGTGTCCTACTTTTACACACTGTCTGCACACTTTGTCCTTGAACCAGCAATCATTATGGTCGTGTGTTCTTCTGCCGCAGCGATAGCACTTCACTGTTCCGTATGACATTTCATTTGTGCCATATTCTTGCGGTCTCCGTTGTATCTCTGCAGTGCCCCGTGCTGCTGCTTCGTGTGATACTGCAATGCTGAAAGCCTTGTCCAGCGTAAGATCCTTTTCTGATAGAAGCCGTTTCTGGGTTCCTTCACTTTGAAGCCCACACACAAACTTATCCCTTAAAGTATCTGCTAGTCCCGTTCCAAACTGGCAGTGTTTCGATAGCTTGCGCAGTTCCGTTAAATACTCAGCATTACTTTCATCTTTATGCTGGTTCCTTTTGTGAAACTTAAATCTTTCTGCTATCAGCAGCGGTGTGGGGTTTAAGTGGTCCTGCAGGATTGACACTATGTTTTCAAAATCCTTTTCTACTGGCTTCTCTGGGGTTACTAGGTTTCATAGTAAGCCATACATTTTTGCACCCATTGAATTCAACAATACCAGCGCTTTCTTGTCATCTGTCACTTCATTCGCCTTGCAGTATGCTTCTAAGCATTCGACATATGTCGTCCAATCTTCGACTTCATTGTCGAGCGCTGTGATACTGCCACTCTTCGGCATTTTTGGGTGTGGTTAGACTGGCTTAAAATGGCGTCTCCCGCGCTTTCCTTTCGTCCCCGCTGTGGCTTAAAATGGCGTCTCCCGCGCTTTCCTTTCTTCCCCGCTGCGGCTTAAAATGGCGTCTCCCGCGCTGCTGCCAACGCCGCTCTCGGCAGTCCTCGTGGCAAACGGCGACGCCCTGTGGGTTTTGTGTGCTGCTTCTGCGCTGCTGCCAATGCCGCTCTCTGCGGTCCTCGTGGCAATGGCAGCGCCTCGCGTTTTCCTGCGCGCCTCTCTTTTTCCTGCGCGCCTCTCTCCCCCGTTGACGCTGCTCGGCCCTTGAACACCTGCTGCGCTCTGCTCTCTCTCATCTCTCTCCCCTGTTGACGCCGCTCGGTCCTGAGCACCGGCTGCGCCCTGTGCGCTCTGCCCTCTCTCTCTCCCCCGTCGATGCTGCTCGGCCTTTTTCTGTGCCGCTCGATCGGGCTCTAGCCCGTCGCTGTCCGGGAAAGGTCTGCGCAGTACCTGTTGCCAGCCCATTTTGCTGGACCACCATGACTGGAAAGCCAAGCCTGGCCCTCGACAGCCTCCCCTGCGGTGCTCAACTCTCCGCTGGATGACTGGGCGATTTCCCGTGGTCGACGCTCGTGCTTCTGGACTCGACCTCCTTCCACTGTTCTCCAGGAGCGAATCCCTGGGAGGTGATGCAGAGTTGCAGGTAGGTTCGAATCTGCGTCGTCGCCAATGTTATATCCATGTATCTTAATGTTCTGTCCTTCAATAATCAGACAACAGACTGCAGGGAACGATTCAACAGGTGTTTACTGAATGAGGGTTACTGTAGAACTAAATGTACAGATCACTATTCAGGGTTTATAAACAGGTGTGGTCACTGCCGATACTACAGTATACAGGAGCTGTAAAAAATAGTTCTCTCCCTTAAGGTATACATACATTACAATTTCCATTTGCCTTTCTTCTTTCTTGGCCCTTCTTGGATCCTTCTCCTGTCTGCTCCCCTTCCTGTTGCCCAGTAATACCACCTTTCATTTCTCCCCTCTGGAGTATTTTGCTCACGCCAATCCCTACCCAACCCATCACCAGTTAACCATTTAGAAGACTGAAGCCATTGTCTTTGGCCCCCGTCACAAACTTTGTACCCTTGCCATTGATTCCATTCCCACTCCCTCATCAATGTCTTAGGTTAAACCAGATTGTTCTGCAACGTTGAGATCTTAGTTGACCCTAAGGTGAGCTTCCGACCCCCATAAACTCTCCATTTTAAAGACCGCTTACTTTCACCTCCATAACCTCAGCCCTGCCTCAGCCCATCTGCTGCTGATACTCTCATCCATTCACTTGTCACCTCCAGACTCGACTATTCCAAATTCTTTGCTGGCTGGCCTCCCACCCTCCATGCTCTGTAACCTTCAGCACATCTAAAACTCTGCCCATATCCTGAACCAAGTCCCATTCACCCATCACTCCTGTCCTTGCTGACCTACATTGGCTCCCAGACCCCCAACACTTCCAATTTAAAATTCTCATCCTCATGTTTAAATTCCTTCATGGCCTTGCTTCTCCCTATCTCTATAACCTCCTTCAGCTCTAGATGCCCCCTTCCCCAAACTCACCATTCATTCAACTATGGCCATTTGTGCATCCAAAGACCACTTTGCTTTTCTTTTTCCTTTTCTTTAGATTTTAAGTCTATGGGCTGGATTTTGATACTGGAGGCGTGTAGGAGGTGGGACTACAACTTTTGGGGTTGCAGTCCTGCCTCCATCGAGTTGTGGTCAACCCACGCGATTTTCCCTTGATTGACCTTGTTGAGCCCGCCCAGCGGGCTCAGCAGGCCAATTAAGGGCCACCCGGCAACAGGTGACATCACAGATTGACATTTCATCTGTCAAGAGCTTTTGACAGATGAAATATCAGCGTTTGACAGCTCTTTGAAGCTGTCAAACACTGACAATCTATACTCTAAGTTAATTCCTTCCTCTCAGGCTGATTTAGAGATCTCTCCAGAACAGAAAGCTGAATGCTGCAACTTTTGACAGCTCGCGGCAATTCTGCTTTCTGTGCCGGTGAGATGAGGGACTCCCAAGACCTGAAGGAAGGAAGGCTGTAAAGGTAAGTAAAGGTAAATAAAACTTCTTTAAACACTTTACACACACCAAACACACTTACCTCTGCACTCATGCACCCATCACTCACCTGAACACTGGACATCTTGAACCCTCAAAGCCCTTCAGCCCGACGATCCGCCTCGCTAACTTGGCGTGGTTTGGAGTCGTCGGGAATCCCACACTTCAGGAATAAAAATAGGGATTAGGCTAAAAACTGCCTGTTAACTACCTGTTAACAGGCAGTTAATTGGCACTAATCCCCTTCCCGCCTCGGGGAGGCAGCTCCCAGCACAGGTCGGGTATCCGCCTCCTTTGAAACTGGCATGGAGGTGGGTTGGGGGCGGGATCGGTTCGTGCCCCCCAATTTCACGATTTTAACCCCCCACACGCCTCCAATCCCGCCTCCATGGCCCAATGAACATCCTGCCCTATCAATTGTGAAATGTTTGTTTAAAATTATACACAATTTTTCACAAGATTCAGAATTTTCCAGGGCAGCATACCTATCTCCCCTTCCCCGGGAATACATCATGGGGCGGAGGGGGGTGCAACAGTTGGAAAACTGTGTACAACTCTACATTTGCAAACTATCACCCCGACTGGCAGGATCCTATGGTCCATAAGACTGGTTTTGCCAAAAGAAATTTTTTAAAAATTGAATTAATTAAAACCTTTACTTTCCACCACTAAGATTATCTGCTACTATAGGAAAGAAAGAAGTTTTTAAATATAAGGAAAAATAATACTCTCCCAAAATTGCAAACAGTGGCCTCGAAATTCAGTATAGCCGCTTTTGGGGCGGTAAAGTCGGGCGGTCGCTAAAGTTAGCGCCCGCCGGAAAGTGCAGGTCACTTCGCTGAAATTCAGTAGATTTGGCCAAGAGTTTGGGCGAGCGCTGAAACTGGCGTTGCACTCCTATCTTTAGGCGCTAAGCCGGCGGTGCCGACTGATAATGCCGAGGCCGGGCGCAGCGCAGGTGCGGTCATGTTTTGATTGACAGCAGACACCCTGACGCCGGCCAGCTTTAAAGGGGGAAGGGTCGACTTGGTCTGCAGCCACGCCCTGGATAGTGGAGCCCTGCAGCTAGGCCTGAACACTGCTGGTGGACCCAAATAGCGCCTGAAGCCATGGAGAAGGCCCGTGAACGAGCGCAGCACTTCTCCCAGCATGCTTTGAGGGTGCTGGTTAGGGGGTTGGAAAGGTACAAAGAGATCTTGTGCCCGGACAGTGGCAAGAAGGCTCCCAGGAGGCAGTACAGGAGAGCCTGGAGGAAAATCGCCCACAGGGTGTCAGTCAACAGCGATGTCCCCAGGACTGGTGACCAATGCCGCAAGAAGTACAATGACCTCACTCGGATGGTCAAGGTGAGTACCCTTTCCAGTGTCCTCCTCATCCTTGCATGTGCACCTCACATTATGGGCAAAGGGACCTCAAAGGCCTAATGGCCAGCCCTCCTCCCGCAGCTATGGCACTGGCATGATCCTCAATAGCACTTTCTGCACTTAACACACTGGCCAAGCTATTCGACCATGGGAGGCAGTGCACACAACAACAGGCCACCACACTGGCCAAGCTATTCCACCATGGGAGACAGTGCACACAACAACAGGCCACCACAATGTACTTAGGGGCCGTCCTTTCTCTTGCAGGCCAAGATGGCCTGGAATTTGAAGAGCCAGAATGTCACCGGGGGAGGCCGTGCCCAGTTCCAGGAGCTCAGTGAGCTGGAGGAGAGCGTGGCTCGACTCATGCGTGGCCGGGTGGTTGGCCCTGTTGCCATTGGAGATGCCAACCCTGTGCTGCGACCCAATGGTAAGGACATGACCGTTTGCACCTCTCTCGTTCCCCTAGCGCATCAGGTCTACATCCTTTGCCACTGTCCGACCAATGCGCTGAATGCCACCACTCATGCCTCCCTCGCTGACGCCCTGTCCTCACTCTAAAGCTACTCTTGTGCCTTCCTGCTTTCAGCTGGTGAGGAGGAGGTCCTTGAAGCTGAGAGTGCCAGTCCCTCAGATGAGGAGGACGACGAGGACCAACAGGAAGGCGGCACATCGGGGGAAGCCTCATCCGCGCCAGGGGATGGCAATGGAGGGGAGATGTCTTGCCTGGAGGAGAGCCAGGGGGAAGTGCTGCAGGGGGGTGTAGCTCCTGGGCCCAGTGGCGTCCAGGCACGTGGGAAGGGTCGGGCAGAACGGCGGCCTTCTCCCCAGAGGGGGCAAGTGTTGCAGGGGAGGCCAGTTGCTGGGCCCAGTGGCGTCCAGGCACGTGGGAAGGGTCGGGCAGAATGGCAGCCTTCTCCCCAGAGGGAGAGTCCGGCCTCCAGTCCGGAGACGGTCCTCGCCCAGGAGGTGCGCCTCCTAGATGAAATGTCCGCGGATTCTGAGCGCCGCCACAAGGAGTTCATGGGGGTTGTGGGACAGTTGCCTCAGGCCATTGAGTCCCTGGCTCATAGTGTGGCCGCTTTCAGGGACTCACAGGCCAGGGGTGTCGCCCAACTCGCGGCAGCACAGGACAGGGGTGTCCATCAACTCGCGGCAGCGCAGGACGCGAGTCGCGAGTTCATGAGTGGTGCCGTGCAGACACTCACTGATCTGATGCGGGCACAGACCACGGCAGTTCGGGCACTCACTTCTGCCACACTCGCTGTGTCGCGGAAGCATCGCCAGGGCACCCGCCGCCCTGCTGCAGCACAGCGGTCTGGCCTCCACCAGATTGCTGCGCTTGCTGCACTGCCAGCCCGGCCGAGTGCCAGTGTCTCTGGCGACCAGCGAGCGCCTGGCATCAGCCAGCTTGCCCCCATTGCTGCAGCCGCCACTGCAACTCCCCCAGCCAAGGTGCGACGAGCTGCTGCAGACACTGATGCTGCCCAGCCACAGCTGCAGCAGTCAGCAGCCGGCCCCTCCAGGGCCGGACCTCGTCTAGGCCGACCCCCAAGGGCATCTGCCGTCACGCATTCTGCCCCTCAGGAGCCTTCCCCCAGCCTTGCAACACCCACAGGGCCCAGGTTGAGGCGGAGCAACAGGTCGGGCAGGGGCCGCACAAGGCTGCACAAGGACTCGCCCTCTCGGCACACCCAGTAGAGTGTGTTGGCAACGGTTTTTTTTATATGGGGGTGTTTGTGTTGTGGGGGGGGCTTCTTTTGGTAAGGCCGAGGATGAAGGCCAATTGGATGGGCAAGTTTTGTTATTCCTCCCCAGGTTGTGGGAGTGAGATATTTTTGTGACTGTTTTTTGGGGGTCTTGTCCGTTTTTCTGTTTCATGTGGGAAGGGCCCTGAGTTTGTTAAATAAAGCTTTTTATTTATTCAGCTTGTCCAGGTGTCATGTTTCCAGTGGTTGTTGCGTTAAGCGGCTGAGGGCTTGCGGAGCGGCTGCATTCAGGTGCGTTTATTGCCACAATCCATTCCCTGACAGGGGGCCTAGAAGTGTCGTTCAATAAGCCGCCGGCGGACGGCCCTTGGACCTTGTGGCTCCCTCCTGGGCTGGTACTCCTCCTCCTCCTCCTCCTCATGGTCCTCCTGCGCGTCCTCCTGAGGTGGTGGTGCGACGTCAGGTGGCAGTGCCTGAGTCCTGCGGATAGCCAGGTTGTGCAGCATGCAGCAAACGACGACGAACTGGGAGACTCTATCCGGCGAATACTGTAGAGATCCGCCGGAGTGATCCAGGCAGCGGAACCGTTGCTTGAGGACGCCAATCGTTTGCTCTATGATGTTCCTTGTGGCTTGATGGCTTTCGTTGTATGCCTCCTCCACAGGGGTCCTGGGCACGCGGAGCGGGGTCATGAGCCATGTACACAAAGGGTAGCCCTTGTCCCCAATAAGCCATCCCCTTGGTGGAGGCTGTGCCTCGAACATGTCAGCCACAGTAGTCTGGCGCAGGATAAATGCATCGTGGCTGCTTCCTGGAAAGCGGGCATTGACAGCTAGGATGCGCTGCCTGTGGTCACACACCAGCTGTACATTGAGGGAATGGTAGCCCTTCCGGTTGCGGTAATCCTCGGCATTGTCGATAGGTGCCAGCATAGCCACATGCGTGCAGTCAATGGCGCCCTGCACCATGGGGAAGTCCGCGATCCTGCCAAATCCGACTGCACACTGCTCCTGCCTCTCTAGGGTCATGGGGAAGGAGATGAATTGGTGTCTCCTCGCGAAAAGGGCATCGGTGACCTGCCGGATGCAGCGATGCACGGCAAACTGGGAGATGTTCGCTATGTCCCCAGCAGCGGCTTGGAAGGAGCCGCTTGCATAAAAGTTCAGAGCCACCGTGACCTTCACTTCCACCAAGAGAGACGTCCTGCACATCAGCTGTGGATGCAGATCTCTGTGAAGCAGCTGGCAGATCTCTGCAACCACCTCCCTTCTGAAGCGCAGCCTCTTAACACAATGCGCGGCAGTCATGGTGAGATAGGACACCTGCTGCCGGTATTCCCTGAGTGGGTAAGGCCTACGTTGCCGACGCCTGATGGCCCCTCTGCGTCTAGGCATGGCTGGCCCTCTCACACAGCGTCTGCGAGCCCTTCACACATAATGCTGGAACTGAGGGTTGGAACCCCATACAGCCCCCATAATAAACTTGCAAACAGTGAAATCACAATGATTCAAATTTCCAAGCTCTGGCCAGAAGCCAAAAATACCTCTCCTATGTTGTCCCAAATCAGTAAGCTCTGTTCCTTGGTCTCTGTCCAGAAATCCAAAGCACTAAAGTCATTGCAGCAAAATGGCTGGGCTTTATAGGTCAGTGTAAGTGCCCTTTAATTAGTGCTCCCCGAGGCTCACAGGGCCTCTGTTGCATTCCACTTCACAGTTCTTAACAGCGCCACGCCCACATTGGGCGGGCGCCACTGAATTTCCGGTTTGGGGCGCACAAACAGCGTTGCACGACGAAATGACGTCATAAGCTGCGCGCGCTAAATGTCAACTGAAGTTGGGCGTAGGCGCAGATCGTTCTGCGCCCGGGCGCTAAGTGCCTAGCGCTGGAAATCTACCCCTCTTATGGCGTTAGCGGCTGGCGAACGCAACTGAATTTCTAGGCCAGTACCTTTTAATATGATTGAGTGAAAATCCTTTTTTAGATGAAAAAATGCAATTCCACTGTCCATTGTGATCCCAAAATTCACCAAATAAATGGTCAAAAATCTAATCTTCCTTGGGGAGCATTGTAAAATAAATCATGTGCTGTCAATGCTTGTATTCCTCTTTGGGCTTTCATGTAAAATTAATGAACAGTCAGTAACTAGAGGGCAGTACCCCCTGACCTCTACATCCTTATTTCCGATATGTGTTCCCGGTATGCAAAGCTCTGCACTAGGAGCGTGGATTAGTAAAACCTTTCCCTCCAATGCAAGTAAAGGAATGTTTGGTATACCTGCAGCTACAAAGTCTGTCTTCCACGGAGCCCTCAGTTTTTTGTTTTTATATGTCATTTCTGAATTAGTCAACTTGTTTTGAAGCTGTTGGCCAGTTTTTGCTGGTTTTCTCGGTTATCATGTATGATTAAGCGGGGAAGTCAGCAGAACATTTTCACCACAAGGGCGAGGTAGTTGTGGAATAAGTTACCAGTGAAGGCTATTGAAGTGGACGGCACAGTAAGTTCGAGAGACAATTGGATATGTTGCTAGGGAGATGTGTTAAGGGATATGGTGAGATGGGGCTGACCTATCAGAAGGATGAACTTGTTGTGCCCAATGGCATTTGACTGTTATAAATATTCTTATGTTCCTAATTTTATGTATAATGTAGATCCGAATATTTTATCTCATTTTTGTAAAAAATAATTAAGATTTTCTTCACCATAAAGGAACTGCTAGATGGACTGTTCTCCCCACGTCTAACTGCTCATGCCTATCAACTTCTGTATGTAACTGCACTTTTAATGTGTAGTGAGGCCCATCATAGTTCTGATCATTAGTAAGATCAATGTTTTTAGATCTTAATATGGAACAGGCCTAGGGCTGACAGATTTGTGGCCCACAGGAAGCCCAGGTTACATGCACAGCACACACCACAAAGGATAACACTGGAGTGAGCACACTTCACCCAGAAAGATAGAATAAGTGAGTGAGATACAGCGACACAGATAAAGAGTTAGATAGATAAATAGATAGAGGTAGAGATATATTGAAATAGCGACAGATAATGATAAATAGAGAAGTATATATTTAGAGGCAGAGAACAATATGGAATAGACAGATGTAGATAAATAGACAGATAGAGATAAATAGAGACAGACAGAAATGTGCATAAATGAAATAGGCTGATATGGATAGGTAAATCAATAAAGACACTGAAAAAATAATAGGACAGCCAAGATAGATAGAAAGATGGAAAGAAAGAGGGGGTGTTTTTAACTTGAAGTGGATTTTAAGCGGGTAGGGGGTAAAGAAAGTGTCAAAGCTCCAGATGGCATCAATCTGAAGCATGGGCTATTTTAACTCCTAGACAGACGGGCAGAAAGAAGCAGCCATATAGTGGCTAGCTGGTTAAAATCGTAAGATCCAAAGGCTGCCCACCAGCTGGAAAGTAAATGGCAAAGAGGGGGTTTTGCCAGATTCTCTTAAGTGGGAAGGTGGGGGAGTTGGAGGTGAGGGGGGTGGGGCAGTGGTGGGTGAGCCCAAGGCTCCTCCAGGTCCCACAAAGGAAAGTTTAATGTTTACCTTTTGAGGCCTCTTGAGTCTTCAGAGCAGCTTTCACTGAGTGGGACGGGCACCCCGCACAGGTTAAAAGGCCATAGAACTCCAATTTGTATAGCTGTATGGGGCATCTGCCTGATTTAAGCGGGCACCTCGTCTGCTGCCAAAAGCAGTGGTGTTAAAATCCCCATAGAGCGAGATGGAGTGAGTGATTGCCCTGTTTTTTCTTTACTGCCTCCCCAGCCCAGTTCTAGCAGTTAAGGGTAGTTAAAATTCACCTCAGACAGACACAGAGGTCTGAGACGGGCCAGTTTTCATTATAGCCAGTTTGATCTAAGCCAGTGATGTTGGTGTGCATTCTCCCTCTGTTTATTTCTATGAGATTCAGCTCCAGATGGGAGATTGATGCTGCTCTGACTTAAGGGCATTTTCTTTAAGTTTGTTTACTCTGTGAGATGAAGAGGAAGCTTGGGCCATACAGGTAACATATCTGACCGCTGGCGATCTGTGCTGAGAGCTGTTGTGTGGTTTATATGGTTTCCGTATTGACAACCATACAGCTGAGAAGCACTTTATCTCCACAAATCAGCTGAACAATCAATTGGGAACAGCTGAAAGGGGAATTCCTTTTCTAAACAACAGTCTTTTTGGTAAAGTAAACTTGCAGTCAACAGGAACTGACTTTCTTTACACATTATACACAATGTATAAAATACATTCAGAAGTTTGATCTACAGTTGTTGTTCTCGTTCTTTATTGTTGTTGGTGATGTTAGGGGTGAGTACAGGCTCCACCCTCCAACAGGCTAGAGAGTAACCCCTGATGTAAGGCCAAGACCTGGTGTAACTGGGTCCCAGCCTAGTTTCCAGACATTTCAACAGACTCCTACCAAAATTACAACAGGTATACGCAGGAACATCCATAAATTTATGAGGCCTTTGTGTTCAAGTCTTGAATCCACAATCTACCGACTCAGAGGTGAGAGTGCTACCAACAGAGCAAAGCTGACGCAGAAACGGAAAGTTCAGAGAAGCACTGGTTCTAGTAGTATCAATAAATCTCAGAGAAAGGTTAAAGATGTGAAAAGGATCAACTATCAGGTGACTAGCTTGTTCTTGCAGCCTGTCTATGAGCGCAAGCAAGATGCTAGAAGAGCTTCCTCAGATATGGGAGTAGAATTTATGTGCTGGACAGAAATGGGCTTTATAAAGAATTAAGGGGGGGGGGGAATTCGGTCACGCCCCCTTTGGGGCAATAACTTCGCTGGGGCGCTACTTTTAGTGCCCCAAAAATGTTAGCGCCCCCGTGCCTGAAATTCAATGGTAGCACCCCAAGCATGAGGCAGGGTGCTACTCAAATCAAATCAAATCAAATCAACTTTTATTGTCATTGTTAGTGCACAAGTGCAGTACAACGAAATGTAGGCTTGCGGCTCCCGAGAGTGTACAATTTGGATTAGGACACTTAAACATTCAACATACATTTATACATTTGGCTTGCAGTATATTAGCATAAATATGACCATAATAAAGTGCATTGGCAGATGTGCAGGCTTTAGTGTTTATTTGTGGAGTTCAGTAGGATGACAGCCCTGGGAAAGAAGCTGTTCCTAAATCTGGTCGTACGGGTGCGAATGCATCTGTAGCGTCTTCCAGATGGTAGGAGGGCAAACAGACTGTGGCTGGGGTGGGTAGGGTCTTTGATGATGGACCGTGCCCTCCGTAGGCAGTGTTTCTGATATATATGCTCTATGGTCGGTAGCCGGGTGCCGGTAATGCGTTGGGCAGCTTTGACTACCCGCTGCAGGGCTTTCCGGTCATGGGAGCTACAGCTGCCATACCATACCGTGATACAGTTTGTCAGGATGCTCTCTATAGTGCAGCGGTAGAAGTTAGAGAGGATCAGGGGTGACAGATTACATCCCTTCAGCCTCCTCAAGAAATATAGGCGCTGCTGGGCCTTCTTCACCAGAGAGGAGGTGTTGAGGGACCAGGAGAGGTCTTCCGTGATTGGACTCCGAGGAACTTAAAGCTGGCCACCCTTTCCACCTCCGCCCCATTGATGTGGATGGGGGTGTGACTTCCGCCTTTGGACTTCCTGAAGTCCACGATTATTTCCTTTGTTTTCTTGGTGTTAAGGGCCAGGTTGTTGTCGGCGCACCACTTCACGAGATGCTGGACCTCCTCCCTGTAGGCTGACTCATCGTTGTTGGTGATCTGGCCTACTACCGTGGTGTCATCTGCAAACTTGATGATGGTGTTGGAACCATTAACAGCCACACAGTCGTGGGTGAAGAGGGAGTAGATGAGGGGGCTCAGCACACATCCTTGTGGGGCCCCCGTGTTCAGGGTCGGGGGGGGAGGTGTGGTTACCTAATTTGACAGACTGGGGTCTGTTTGTTAGGAAGTCCAGGGTCCAGTTGCAGAGGGAAGTGTTCAGGCCAAGAGTTTGGAGTTTGGTGGCCAGCTTGTTGGGGACGATAGTGTTGAATGCTGAGCTGTAGTCTATAAACAACATTCTGATGTAGGTCTCCTTACCATCTAGGTGATTCAGTGCCGAGTGTAGAGCAGTTGTGATTGCATCCTCCGTTGATCTGTTTGCACGATAGACAAACTGGTGTTGGTCAAGGGAGGCAGGAACACTGGCTTTGATGTGGGCTAAGACCAGTCTCTCGAAACACTTCATTATGATGGGTGTGAGTGCGACAGGTCGATAGTCGTTCAGACACGACACAGCCGCTTGTTTAGGCACAAGAATGATGGTGGCGGTCTTGAAGCATGTAGGAGCGCCCCCCTTCCCTCTTGGAGCGCTCCCATTGAATATCATGGCACTACGTGCCACAGCGCCACGTGCACCGGCATGTAACGCCGTGGTACTGCAGGCCTCCCTCCCCTGATTAAAGGGGAGGGGCCTAGCGCAGCGCGCACCGCAGCCCAGCTGGACCACCAGGGAGCGGGGTGCCAGCAAAAGAGCCCGGCACTCAAGAGGAGTGCCGGGCTGATGGATCGCGGCCGGCATCCCGCAGCAGGAGGCCCGAGGGGGCAGGGGCTGGCAGGCGGGCCAAAAAAAAATGGCCACCCATCACCTGCCCTTTAATTATCACCGCCCAGCTTCAAAAACGCCACCCTGACCCTGTCAGACATAGTTTCCGGCGGTAGGTCAGGGGGCGTGAGCCAAGTTTGCGAATGGGGCGCGAGCGGGTGGAGCCCTACAGTATGCACCAGCCAGGGTCTGCAGAATCATCGTACGGCGATGACGTCATCACCGGAGGCGCAGTGCCGCAGGACGCTACCGGCTACCGCCACCACTTACTTCACCCTTAGGGCGCTAACGGGAGGCACAAAGCACCAAATTTTTCCCCCTTAAGAGTTTTTTAGGGTAAAGTGTTTGGCAATGAATCAGAGATGATTGCACAGCATAGGTTATGTAGATGTTTTGCCTTTTAATTAATGGACACAAATCCTGAAATGAGAGGTGTTGTATCATTTCATACGTTTCTTATGTCTGAATATTATAAGTTAGCTTCTGCAGGCTGTCTCTCAAATAAATTTTCCATTCCAAATGAATAACATAACATATGGTTATGTATGTTGTCGACAGACAAAACAGTTGTTGCTAACGCAGGCGATTCTTCTTACAAATCAGACAACCACTTTGCAATATGTAATATAAAGTAGTCAAGTTGTGAGAGGTGTGAAGGGGTGACAGTTACCAATATCAGCTTGACACTGCACCACAACCATCTGTCTCAATACAACAAATCACTCCTGCCTCAAAATGCTGGCTGGAAACTTCACATTTCAAAAAATTCAGCATCCCCTTTGTCATAACAAATTACCGAGATCAGCTGAAACTATTCTTTCTTTTAATTTATTTTTGGTTCATTTTGTGCTCACCAAGGTGAAGTATTCAATGCTGGAGAAATGGAACATTTTGCATTTCAAGTACAAAGTGTCAAGCACTTCCAGATTGGATACACCATGGATAAATCCATATTGGGGTACATCTTCAGCATGGCAAGATGAAGATGTGTTGATTTTCTGACCTCCAGATAATTTGCATAATTTTGACAGATGCTGCTCGGTGATTGATTGCATGGGCGTCTGGGTCATTTACATTTTAAATAGCTCTAACACTTCCCAAAGTAAGAGTGGATGCCAGGGTCGGACCTGGGTCACTGTGCCCAGTGTTGCTATAGTGAAAATGATGGAAAGTTTGTCAGATGACGCAGTTCTGTCATTTGCATATTATAATACAGCCAGGCATATAAGGAAACATCAAAAGACAAGGCCAGATCACAACCTTGCCCTGAACCTCCTCTGCCCTTTTCCCATTATTATACAATTTTGGATGGTAAATGATGGTGATGCTACTGGCATGCCAAGCTGCACTGAGGTGATAGTTTTACAACATATCCTGTTCATTTTTATGCTGAGTAATATTTGCATAAAAATAAAATGGTCCTTTTGAAACTTATTCCCTGACCTCCTCCCACCCATGGATAAGACACTTGCACTATTTTGTGGGTTCAGGAACTCTGTAGCCCAGAGGCTATCTGCCTCATTTGAAAGACGTTGTAAGGTATGATTACACTCAATAAATGGTACAGGATGCAGTTGCATTTTGAAATGAATCTAATGTTCTGTGTATACTGTTGTTTACAACATCATCTTCAAACATTTTCTACTAGCTCACAAAACTCTGTAAATACTTCCTGGGGGAGGATTTGCTGTGGTTGCTACGTGTAAACACACTTTTTTTTAATTGCTTTTGCGATGTCACTACACATATGAACTAGATTGATTCTTCCCCCACCCCCGTGTCAATCATCCTGCTGACTACATCTGTCACATAATATGGAATGGATCTGTCACATAATATGGAATGGATTTCTCACATAATATGGAATGGATCCATCATGCCATAGGGAATGGATCTGACACATAATATGGAATGGATCCATCATGCCATATGGAATGGATCTGACACATAATATGGAATGGAATTACAAAGAGGATCTATCAGAAATTATGAACAAGGTCTACCAGTGAATCTGGAATAAGTCTTAAAAGAGTCTAAAAAGGAAAAGACAGGTTTGAGTTTTGGGTGGGACGCTACATCAAGACTGATTTCCGATGAAGAATCCAAGATGAAACAATGACCTATCTTTCTCTTTCTGACACTGATTGACCTGCTGTGTATGTCTACGATTTTCTCTTTTTTTTTGGTCTATCACAAAATATAGAATAAATCTATTACAATACATGGAGTGTGAGTATTTACATGACAATAACCAGCTCTCCTCCCCTTCTCTGAGCAGCCCACTTTCATCACTGTGTAGTGTTGTAAAGGCTATTTTCCCTCCTGAATGTTATTCCAAAAGCCATAGCCCTCTCATATTTAAGCTATAAAGTGCCATGATGTTTCTAGGATGCTGGGTTTGGACAGTTTTAGTGCTCAGTGTCCTTTTTGCATACGTCATCAGAGTTGGTTTTAGGGACCTCTGGAACCATGGCTGTGGCGGACTCCAGATGCATGGTGGGCCTCCAGCCAACTGGTAACTGCTGACATAAAGAGGCTTTTGTAAAAACCATCTGGATGATTGACAATTTATTTTCACTCTGAGGGTTTGTGGCTGGGTAGGTGGGCCCTGGGTAAAGCAGGCTGGGAGAGCCCAGCCAGAGGCGACTCTGTGTTGGTGCTAGGAACGAAAGCACCACAGAGTCCCACCACACAGTGGGCATTGTTCCTGCTGGTGTTGGAGGATCAGTAGCACATTTAGAAATGCATTGGGCTATACAGTTCATAGGAGACCTGATGGCTTAACAAAGAATTTTGGCTAGATTGGAACAATAGCAGATCTTAATTTATCATTTAAGAATAAAAAGACTGCAGTTGGGAGGAAAGCCACAAATTCTGTTATACACCAACAAGTATTAGAGGTAAAATAGCTCTTCAACTATGGCGTAGGTCTTCTTCTTAATCTCTCTGATCACCTGCTTGGCATCCTCTTCCACCATCTTATAAAGCACTCTGAGACATTCTTTTAAGTAGCGATAGTTGTTAGTGTTGTTCTTGTGGTTTCTGTCACATGGAAATGGAGTCTTTGTGGAATAAAGTTTTACTGAATATTTTTCCTAGGCAACATCTATTTAATTAGTTTGTTAATCTTCTTTAAAATAGTTTATGTCTGGGGGAGGGAGTACTTTGCATTTGCTGTTTGCAATACCATGGGGGTGGGTCACAGAGTACTGGCAGTGCATGAGAACAGAATGGTCAACTGTCTTAAAAGCACTGGGCAGGTCAAGAACCTTCATAGCTCAGCTCCTGACTCAATTACATCTCCTCGGACCAAGAGCTCCATTCCACAGGCACCGTTTCTCCCTTCAAACTGCTGTAATCACCTCAAAAAGTTAACACTCAACCCTCCAATCACTCCAATTATCATCCCATTTTTAATCCCTCTTTCCTCCCTAAGTTCTTTGAACATGTCATTGCTACCCACCTCTCCTTTTATGAAAGCAAAATACTGCAGATGCTGGAAACCCGAAATAACAACAGAAAATGCTGGAAAATCTCAGCAGGCCAAGCAACATCCGTGGAGAGAAAATAGAGTCAACGTTTCAGGTCAAAACCCTTTGTCAAGACTGAAGAAGCACAGGAAATGAAATAGATTAAAAGGCCAGTATGGGGGCTGGGAGAGAACAAAAGAGAAGTGAAGAGACATTAAGGGGTATTCAAAACGAGATGAGATGGTGATAGGACTAGTGGAGACAAAAGACGGCTCTAGATTAGGTGTGAAATGCGCTGGCAGAATGGGAGACAGCTGCCATGTGGGAGAGAAAAAAAAGGGGGGGGGGAAAGGGCCAAAACAAAGGTGTGGATAAAAAATATAAGTAAAAATGTAATAGGGGCCGAGGTTACGATCTTAAATTGTTGAACTCGATATTGAGTCCGGAAGGCTATAAAGTGCCTAATCGGAAGATGAGGTGCTGTTCCTCGAGCTTACGCTGAGCTTTCGTGGAACAATGCAAGAGTCCGAGGACGGTGAGGTCTGAGTGGTAATGGGGCGGTGAATTAAAATGACAGGTGACCGGAAGCTCGGAGTCATCTTTATGGACTGAACGGAGGTGTTCTGCAAAGCGGTCACCCAATCTGCATTTGGTCTCCCCAATGTAGAGGAGACCACATCGTGAGCAGTGAATACAGTATACTCGATTGTAAGAAGTACAAGTAAATCGCTGTTTCACCTGGAAGGGGTGTTTGGGGCCCTGGACAGTGGGAAGGGGGGCGATATAAGGGCAGGTGTTGCATCTCCTGCGCTTGCACAGGAAGGTGCCAGGCGAAGGGGAAGGGGTGCTGGGGGTGATAGAGGAGTGGACTAGGGTGCCTTGGAGGGAGCGGTCCCTACCGAATGCTGAAAGGGGAGGGGAGGAGAAGATGCGTTTGGTGGTGGGATCACTTTGGAGGTAGCGGAAATGGTGAAGGATGATCCGTTGAATGAGGCTGGTGGGGTGAAAGGTGAGGACAAGGGGAACCCTATCGTGGTTCCGGGAGGGAGGGGCAGGGGTGAGGGCAGAAGTGCGGGAGATAGAACGGACACGGTCGAGGGCCATGTCAACCACGGTAGAGGGGAATCCTCGATTGAGGAAAAAGGAAGACATGTCAGAAGCACTGGTGTGGAAGGTGGCATCATCGGAGCAGATGCGGTGGAGATGAAGAAACTGGGAAAATGGAATAGAGTCCTTACAGGAGGCGGGGTGGGAGGAAGTGTAGTCCAGGTAGCTGTGGGAGTCAGTGGGCTTGTAGTGAATGTTGGTCAATAACCTATCCCCAGAGATGGAGACGGAGAAGTCGAGGAAGGGAAGGGAAGAGTCAGAGATGGACCATGTGAAGGTGAGGGAAGGGTGGAAATTGGAGGCAAAGTGAATGAAATTGTCTAGTTCAGGGAGAGAGCAGGAAACGGCACCGATACAGTCATCAATGTATCGGAAAAAGAGGTGAGGGAGAGGACCCGAGTAGGACTGGAACAAAGAGTGTTCCACATATCCCTCGAAAAGGCAAGCATAGCTAGGACCCATGCGGGTACCCATAGCAACACCTTTGATTTGGAGGAAATGAGTGAAGTCAAAGGAGAAGTTGTTCAATGTGAGAACAAGTTCAGCCAGGCGGAGGAGGGTAGTGGTGGATGGGGACTGGTCGGGCCTCTGTTCAAGGAAGAAGCGGAGCGCCCTCAGGCCATCCTGGTGGGGGATGGAGGTGTAGAGGGATTGTACGTCCATGGTGAAAAGGAGGCGGTTGGAGCTGTCTTTTGTCTCCACTAGTCCTATCACCATCTCGTCTCGTTTCGAATACCTCTTAATGTCTCTTCACTTCTCTCTTGTTCTCTCCCAGCCCCATACTGGCCTTTTAATCTATTTCATTTCCTGTGCTTCTTCAGTCTTGACAAAGGCTTTTGACCTGAAACGTCGACTCTAATTTCTCTCCACGGATGTTGCCTGGCCTGCTGAGTTTTTCCAGCATTTTTTGTTGTTATTTCTCCTTTTATGAATCGCTTCAGCCTGGTTTCCCTCTTTTCCACAGAACCAAGACCACCCTGGTCAATATCACCTACAATATCTTGTGTGACTGCAACCATATTGTGTTCTCCTTTCTCAAACTCTCAGTGGTCCTCAACATGGCCCACTGCTCGATCCTCCTACCACCTTTTCATGGTTCCATTCCTATCTGTTCCATCTCCTTTTTCTTTTAAATATTCATTCATGGGATGTGGGCATCACTGGCAAGGCCAGCATTTATTGCCCATCCCTAGTTGCCCTTGAGAAGGTGGTGGTGAGCTGCCTTCTTGAACCGCTGCACTCCGTGTGGTGCTGTTAGGGAGGGAGTGCAGGATTTTGACCCGGCGATGATGAAGGAACGGCGATATACTTCCAAGTCAGGATGGTGTGTGACTTGGAGGGGAACTTGGAGGTGGTGGTGTTCCCATGCGCCTGCTGCCCTTGTCCTTCTAGGTAGGAGGTGCTGCCGAAGAAGCCTTGGCGAGTTGCTGGAGTGCATCTTGTAGATGGTGCACACTGCAGCCATGTTACGCCAGTGGTGGAGGGAGTGAAGGTTTAAGGTGGTAGATGGGGTGTCAATCAAGCGGGCTGCTTTGTCTTGGATGGTGTTGAGCTTCTTGAGTGTTGTTGGAGCTGCACTCATCCAGGCAAGTGGCTGAGTGCAGCTCCAACAAAGGCTTCTCCTTCTGTGCAACACAATTACCTCCAATTTTGTCCCAGGTCTTCACCCTTGGCCTTCTCCTATTCCTTGTTTGCATACTGCTTCCCAGCTTCATTATCTATAAATGTTGTGGGCAACTTCCATATGTATACCATCAACACCAGCATTTCCTCTCTGCCACCACCTCAACTTCACAATTTTTACTTTGTTGTCCACCAGTCTCTCTGCTATCAAGTTGTGAATGAAGCAAAACACTGGCAAGATCTAAACAATCTATCTCCCTTCCCGGCTGCTCATTCAAGCTGAATTGAGCATTGTGTATTTTTGAGTTTCAAACCCGACATCCAGTCAATCACCTCAGTCAGAAGACTGCCTACTGAGAAGATGCAATGGGCTAGATTTTGATCTGGGCCTGTATTCGGCGAACTGAGGCCTGAGGATCGATGGAATTTGGTCCTCAGGCCTCATCGGCATACTTGGTGCGAGCTGCTGATGCTGATCGTGCCTCCATAGACAGCTCGCCCAAGCGAAGAGGTCAATGTCGCAATACAAACTAAGTTTGTGCAAACTGTCCTCATAATTTAACCATTTTAAGCCTAGGTATCAGAACTGGTGAATCCAGGGGCGATGATCCTGGTGTGTCTCTCACCTGCTTGCATGGTTTCTGGTACAGTAAATGTCCTTTTCTATCTGTGACACAATCTTCCACTGTTTGCTGCACAGAACAATGTGCTCAGTGCTGGGAACGTCCTTCACATTAACCATCAACTCAGCACAGTACAACAAATTCCCATTCAGCAGTGGCTTCGGGGGCACGCATTAGTGATAGATCAATCACCTTTGTTCTTCGATAAGGTTCTAGCAAGGAATCAGTTGGAGGAGTGGAGAGGAACCAGCTGGATAGGGGGCCCCCTGTGACCCTGCTGTAGGCCTCTACAATCCTAAGGCCAGTTCCAGATGTTATAGTGACCTAGTAGAATAGAAGAGCACAGTGTTCTGGCCACAGTATTACAAAAGAACAGAGAAAATGTTGCAGTAAATGAGGAGAGGCAAAAGAAGAATGCAACAAAGGAACCGATTTCTTCATGTAGGGTTATGTCCCCATTAAGTTAATGTTTTAATTAAAATTAAGAATGTTTCTAGCATTATCTCAGAATACAGATATTCATCACATACTCTGCAACATGAATAAGCAGCTCCACCATCAGGATGCCTTTTAAAGAGGAAATTTCTCCATCTGGACCCCTTTTAAAAATGAAACGTTTGCAAAGAACTGTGATTAATTTTAACAGTTCTTTGATATTTTTCAGTTTGTTGTGATCCCAAAGCATCAATGATGCATTTCCTGCCTTTGCAAACTCCACAATTATGATGAAATTCATAAGTTTACCAGTGGAACTGTCATGCCCGGTACTAATATTAGCAGTCACCATCTCGTACCATCACCCTCAGTTCATAGTTCACAAAAGCCTGCATCAAGGTGTGAGTGGATTTTTATAGAATCACGTAGCTTCTTTGTGGACTGAGAATGAATGGGGTGGGGTGAAGAATGATTTGATTTGTCTGTTCCCATGTGCTCCAGGTTTAGGTAGGCGGTCACATAACCGAACTTAATAAGAAGGAAATAACATAAAAAGAAAACCCCCCAAAAATCTAATTTATTAAAGCTTCTCAAGGGTTAAACCTCAACGGCTGAGGAGAAGACTTAACTGACAGTTTGGGAGTGAAAGAGAGAGACTCTTCCTTCTTTCTCTAATGTTTACAAGGGCAAGACAAAGTGCACTAAAATCGTTGTGTGGTACAAAGGAGATTGTTTCAGCTGCAGTTTTCGACTTAAAAGCCTTCCCAACACGAAACTAGTGCCAGGACGGAAACAAACTGGGAGTGTAAACAGAAAGCAAACTGTGCAGATTGGTACCATGCTCATTTCTGAAAAATACAGTTCTAGTTTTCTTTTTATCCCAGGACTGGGATAATTTACAAGGAAAACAACCTTAGCAAAGGTTGCCATATTTGATGTCATTCTACGTGCTGGATTTTCTTTGCAGAGGGGAAGAAGTGTTGTGCTCATCAAATGAGGGACTGAGGAAAGGAATGCTTTTCTAACTTTTATACATGGTTTCAGCAATCAAACGTTTCCAGGACAGCTGCATCACAGGTTCGATGCAGAGTAAAGCTCCCTATACACTACTTCATAAAGCAATCCCAATTTGGGCTCTGACACAAGTTCGGTGCACAGTAAAGCTCCCTCTACTTTACCCCGACAATGTGTAATACCCTAATCTTAGCCGTATGATAGCCCCCACACCTGCCACCCTTGTGACTTTCCTGAATGAGACTGCCAAGTTAATGTCAATTTAATAAGTTAGTGCAAATTTAGAATTAAATTGTAAGCAGTTTTGTGCTGTGGACTACTCCCAATGAAAACAGGCTTGGGATCAGCTCATTTTACTTTAGATCCTATCGGCCAGAAGTGAGCGAGGAGACTTCCATCCCATCATTCTGAGCTAGTTTTAAAGCCAGCACCCAACGGTGAAAGGTCAATATACTAAATGAACACAGTCCCTAACTCCTTTACCTGGTATTTTTAATTATCCTAATGCTATTCTATCCAAAATTAGAAATTAGACTGTTGCGTAAGTGGTTCTATGATTTTTACATTTTCTCAGAAAGAGGACTGACTTGTATATATCTAGTGGAAAGGGAAACCATAGAACCACGGAAATTTACAGCACAGACAAAATGTTGTGGCTCACCATGCCCGTACCTGTTCTTTACTAGAGCAATCCAAAACAAATTTCACTGCCCTACTCTCTACCGATTGCTCTGTATCTTCCACTCCTTCAATTATTTATTCACGTCTCCCGTAAAAGATGCAATGGTCTCTGCCTCAACCACTCCCACTAACAACTCTCCTGACACTTCTTGGAAGCAATTTTAAACTGATGACTCCTCGTTACTGACTCCCTAACCAGAGGAAACAAGTCTTTCCCCAGCCACTCTATAAAATGCTTCATAATTTAAAAAAAACTCTTTTAAATCTCCTCTTAGCCTTCTTTGCTCCAGTGGAAATAATCCCAATATCTCAAGTTTCTCATCATTGCTAAGGTTTTCCACCCCTGGGATCAACATGGCGAATCTATGCTGTACACTCTCTAAGGCTTTAATGTCCTTTCTATAATAGGGCACTCAAAACTGCACACTTGGACTGTGGCCTAACCAATGTTCTGTATAAACTCATCAGTACTTCTTTGCTATTGCCCCTATTTATAAAACAAACATTCTATTGGTCCTTTTTGCAACTTTATCTACCTGCATTTGCACTTCAGGAAATTACATATTTGAGGCCCTTGGCCTCTCTGTTCATCCTTTTTTCTTTACCCCAAAATGTAATAATTCTCACTTATCCACATTAAATTACAGGATGAATTTTAATCCCGCCACCCGACCCCAACCTGCCATGAATACATTTACTTCCAGTTTAACTGTGGTGGGTTTGGGGTCGGCCGAGTAACCTGCTCTGGAGAGGTGGGTCCGTGATTATAATATTTACATGAGGGGGCTCCGTTCCTCAGATTTTGACAGCTAAAGGGAGGTGGGAGCTGCCAGATCCCGCAAGTAAGTGCTTTTTAGAGCACTGCTTGTGGGCCAGGAGGAGCAGGAGTGCTTTCCCCGGTCCCTCAAGTAAATCTTTTGCCGCGACCTTCCGCCCCCCCCCCAACTGCCACAAACATAGAAACATAGAAATATAGAAGATAGGAGCAGGAGTAGGCCATTCGGCCCCTTGAGCCTGTTCCGCCACTTAATGAGATCATGGCTGATCATCCAAATTCAGTACCCTGTCCCTGCTTTGTCCCCATATCCCTTGATCCCTTTAGCCTCAAGAAATATATCCAACTCCTTCTTGAATATATTTAATGAATTGGCCTCAGCTGCCCTGTGTGGCAGAGAATTCCACAGGTTCACCACTCTCTGGGTGAAGAAATTCCTCCTCATCTCAGTCCTAAATGGCTTACCCCTTATCCTTAGACTGTGACCCCTGGTTCTGGACTCCATCGCCATCGGGAACATCCTTCCTGCATCTAGTCTGCCTAGTCCTGTTAGAATTTTATAAGTTTCAATGCGATCCCCTCTCATTCTTCTAAACTCGAGCGAATATAAGCCTAATCGACCCAATCTCTCCTCATACGTCATTCCTGCCATCCCAGGTATCAGTCTGGTGAATCTTCGCTGCACTGTCTCCATGGCAAGAACATCCTTCCTCAGATAAGGCGACCAAAACTGCACACAATACTCAAGGTGTGGTCTCACCAAGGCCCTGTACAACTGCAGCAAGACATCCTTGCTCCTGTACTCGTATCCTCTCGCTATAAAGGCCAACATACCATTTGCCTTCTTAACCGCCTGCTGCACCTGCATGCTTACCTTCAGCGACAGGTGCACAAGGACACCCAGGTCTCGTTGCACTTCCTTTTCCCAATCTATTGCCGTTCAGATAATAATCTGTCTTCCTGTTTTTGCCACCGAAGTGGATAACCTCGCATTTATCCACATTATACTGCATTTGCCATGCATCTGCCCAATCACCCAACCTGTCCAAATCATACTGGAGTTTCTCTGCATCCTCCTCACAGCACACATGCCCACCCAGCTTTGTGTTGTCAAACTTCCGACCTTCCCATGATCTGCCAACCACTCCAGCTATGCCCCGATCTTTCCCTCTGTCCCTCTTCGCTGCTGGGCTTGAATGCCAGGTTGCGGCCTTCTATCGCTGGCTTTCCTGCCCGGCGCCGGTTAGCCTCTCAGTCTGGCCGGCTGCCAGGTGGGAAACAGAGTAAAAAAATGCTAGTGAGGTCCTGCTATTAAATTCAACTTGGCCTCCACGTTCCCAGCATATCTAGGTTTCCTCCCACAAACATGCGTCCCCCTCCTTCCCTGCCTCCCCTGAAATATTGAGTGCTACATCTGTCGTTATCTGCCCGACTCATTAGATTATCTGCATCTTCATAAAGTCTTTTACCATCCACCATGCCATGTGATAAATCTACTTTTTTTATCGTCAGCAAATTTCAAGATTGTGTTTCCTGTGCCGAAGTCTAAATTATCAATATATAATGGGCCGGATATTCCGATCCATACGGGTGGGTACGTGCTGTGTACCCACCCATAGGGACATTGGAAATGCCGGTTTCAGGCATGCACAGCGCATGGGCTGAAAACCGGCATTTCCGATCTGTCAATAATGCTCTTGACAGATCGGACGCCTGCCCTGGGGAAGGGCCTCTGCGGGCGGACAGTTCCGCTTTCTGGAGACCTACCGCCCGCAGGAAACCCTTAGAAATCCTACGCCTGGTAAAAGCAGGCGAAGGCCTATTTTTACCAGGGTAAGAGTTGAAAAAAGTTTTTAACAAAACTTTCACTCATTTATCATTTAAAAATACTTTAAAAAAAGGTAAGTTTATTTTTAGCCCCGTAATAATTATTTTTTGTTTAAAATATTTAATTTATTGTAATTTCAACTAATTTAAAAAATGTGATGTGTTTTTTAAAATTTATTTAATGTTTTAAAGTGTTTTTGGGGTGATCTCCATTCATATATTTGACAGGTCTATCTCTCAAGTGTATGAAGTGAGATTCCCTTCTTTGATTGGCTCCCCATGGCCCACATGATCCCAGGGATGCTGCGAACTACATGCGCCTCTGGGATACGTAGGCCCTGCACACTTGGAGAGGCCCAGCATCGGAACTATATGCACCTCGGGAGACCTCAGGTAAGTGCGTAGAATTTTTCCAGATCGGACGCTTCCGCACGCGAGAAGCCTCTGATCGGAAAATGCGGCCCATTGAGATCAAGGGGGAATTTTAACCTTAAAAAATGGGTGCGTTTGGAGCGTGAGAGTAGTTAATTTGTTAAAAATCAAATTCCTGACCTGATCCCGCCTCCAACCCGCCCACTTCCAGTTTTAACGGAGGTAGGACGGAAGCTGGGACGGGGGCAGGTAACCAGGGGGAGGAACATCAATTTAAATATTATAATGAGGCTGGAAGCTTCTTTTTCTAATCTCCATTTTGTTTTTAACTGCACGTGGACGGGTTTTACACAATTCGTGAAACCCAGCAGTTACAGCAAGGCGGGGACTGCTGGATCCAAGAGTTTCCCGATGCTTCCCCGTCCCCAACCTGCCTTCCTCCTTAAAATTCCGGCGCAAAAGTTCACTCAACACTGACCTCTGCGATACATCACTTCCAACCTTTCTCCAGTTCGAAAGACACCCTCTCTGTTTTCTGTCCCTGCGGCTACATTTCTTTTATACCATTTTTCAAACAAGCCTCTTGTGAAATACCTTATTAAATATGTTCTGAAAATACATGTACACTACCTCTACTGCATTGCTTTTATCTATCAAATGATCATTTCTTCAAAAAAAACTTTCACACATGTCAAGAATGACTTACCTTGGCTGTTCTTGATTAACCCACGCAAATCAGATGCAAATAAATGCTCACTAACTTTATCTCAAATTATGGATTCCTAAGGCCCCGAAGTTCCTGGGGTCTGCGCTGTCAACACATGTCCAACAGAGTGGAAACCCCACCTGCCCTAGCCCCTAACTACAGCCTAATGAGGCTGGAAGCTTCTTTTTCTAATCTCCATTTTGTTTTTAACTGCATGTGGACGGGTTTTACACAAAATAGGTTTGAATAGGTTTTCCATTTCCTCTTTGCTTTTGTGTACTGTACCCCGATTTTAGAAAAAAGAGCCTTGGATCCCATATGCTTTTAACAACTTTATCAATTTGTCTTCCTACATAAATATTTGTGTATCTGAACCCAGAAGTCTCTCTGATCCTCTGCTCCTTTTAAAGTTTTACCATTCAGTATATATGTCTTTTCCCTATTCTTCCTCTCAAAATGTATTACGTTGTATTTTTCTACGTTAAATTTCATCTGATATCTATCTCCCCAATCTACTAACCCAGCTATCCTGAAGTCACTTACAATCCTCTTCAGTTAACCACACTTTCTATTTTTGAGCCTTCAGCAAATTTGACACCGTGCCCCCTATATCCAAATCCAAATCATTTATATATTGGAAAAAGCAATATTTCCAACACTAACCCTCGGAGACACCACTGTTACATCTGTCTCTGTTACTCTCCCCCTTGTAATTATTTTCCTGGCCATTGAAGGAAGTGAAATTGCATGATTATTGCACTTTTCACCTTATGGTACAGCACTGGGCATTGCTGCAGCTGGGGTCCATTATTTGTGTAGCTCTAAATTTGAGTTCCCTCTGTGGGAGAGGATATTAGGACTAGAGGGCACTCCTATCAAATATATGTGTAAATGGTCAGGTTAACTGCTCGGAAATGCAGATTTTCTCAGAGGATTATCACCCTCTGGAACAGGTTTCCTGTGGATGTGGTAAGTATGGTTATGCTACAGCCATTAAGAAGGTACTTGAAAATTCCTGAGGAAGGATGACATTGGGTTCGAGCAGTGTTTTGTGGATTAGTTAAGTTGACCTAACGGTATGTCATTGGTAACCATGCTCTACTGGAGCTTACTTGATTGCCTTATGAGGTGAGGGATTAATTCCCCAGAGTATTTCCTGAAACTGGCTACCTTTTTTTTGCCTTCTTTACTTGGAGTTGGGAGACGGCAGTGCACAAGGTTGCATCATCTAGTGGATAGGATGAGTAGTGATGGGCCTGACAGTCTTTTCTCACACATTTTTTTGTATGCTTGTAGAGTCCAAAGGGATTTTACTCATTCCATGCTTTTTCTTCTTTATTTGTGTTTTTTTGTTTGCTTTTTTCAATTGTGTTTGTAACATGTCAGCAATAAAAGTAGAAACGGGGCAAACAGTGGCACCCGAATTTGGTGAACCATCACAGATTCTGGCTTTCTTATGACAAAGGCTTATTTGTGAAAAGGTCCTTGGTTGAAAAGAGTTTGGGAGAGAGGTTAGCCAAGTTTAATTGGGAAGGAGGAAGGAAGCAATCTTAACTGATAAGAGAACTTCAAGAGGAACCTCTCCAAGACCTAAAAAATCTAGGTCAGTACTTTCCCTGAGAATGAATACTCAGAACAATGGTAGTCATTGGGTGCGGCACGCAAAAGATGGCAAATGAATATCGTTCTCTTCCTTAGTAACTGCTTTTTAGATATTAATTCATATCGACCTATAATTGTCCATTGTCAGCTGTTCAATTATTTATGATTAAAATTCTATCACCGGTAAATTGACTATTCATAACGCAGATCAGCCAAGGTTTTATTTGTTATTAATAGGTTCAGCCATTTCTTGTCATTGATTTACTTAATAGTTCGACAATTGCAAACAATGCTTTGTATTTAAGTTATGTTATTTGTTATCAAGATACTAGTTTATCAGGATATGAGTTTTATATCAGGAAAGAGCATTTACAATGAGAGACTTCGCTATATCTGGACTTTCAAGTTAGTGCGATGTTTTGTTGGTGAATTTTATTTTTCTGTCTTTGTGAATTGCTAGGCGACAAGGGATACCCACTGCAAACTTGACTCATCCCACCCATCAGAAAGCCCAACATTGAAGCCTAACAGTGCTATAATGAATGCCGTATCACCACCAGATGTGTGATTGAACAGGCCATCAGCATGCTGAAGGTGTCTGGACAGATCTGGAGGCACCCTTCAGTATGCACCAGCTAGGATCTCCAGAATAGTTGTGGTTTGCTGTGCTCTGCACAACATTGTCCAACAGCGATGCGTGGACCTGCAGGAGGAACAAGGCAAAGAGCTCAGAGCCTCCTCGGACAATTCGGAGGTGGAGCATGAAGAAGAAAAGGAGGAGGAGGGTTATAGTAATCTGTGATGTTATGATTAAGGTTATCCACCAGGTGGTGCTGTAGCCAATGCTGCTGCTAAGGTCAGAGGTTTGTTTCCTGTTAAGGTCAGAGGTTTGCTTCCTGTCAAGGTCAGCAAAGGTGAAATGCCAGGATGCAGGCATGATGTTTGTTACTCTGTTTGTTAATAAAGTACTCGTGCTAATTCTACGATATCGCCTCTTCGAGTCCTTGTCTCACTATATGGATTTATCACATTTGGCGACGAAGTAACTAAAGGACCCTGAATAAAGAAGAAAAGTCTGCCAGGACGTTTAAACAAAAAAATTACGAGCTACGGTTAGCTACCAGCTGGAAGAGAGCATGGCTGCCACAGTAGGAATGGTTTCCGCTTTTGATAGTCAAGCACAAACCTGGGAGGAATACTGTGAAGTGTTGGGTTATTTTTTCGAAGCAAATGAAATAAATGATGCCGGAAAAAGGAAAGCCATTCTGCTTAGTTCAGTGGGAAGCCAAACCTACAGTTTGATGAAGAATCTGCTCAGTCCTGAAAAGCCTGGAGACAAATCATTTGTTGAATTAGTGGCTTTGCTAAAAGAACATTTCAACCCTAAGCCTAGTGAGATTGTACCACGGTTCAAGTTTAATTCAAGGAACAGGAAAGAGGAAGAGAGCGTAATGGACTATGTAGTGGTGTTGCGTAAATTAGCACAAGATTGCAATTATGGGAACAACCTGAAGGAAATGCTGCAAGGTAGGCTAGTTTGCGGAATTATGGACGACCGAATGCAGCGTAGATTATTATCCGAGACTGGGCTTACTTATGAAAAAGCATTGGAACTTGCTCGAGCCATAGAGACAGCGAACCGAGATGTAAAAGAAATACAGGGTTCAGACAGAGCTAATGCTACGCAAGTTACAGGTCAGGTTGTTGTGCACAAGTTGAACATGCATCAGAAACCACAACGTGAGCATGTGAAGGCATATTATAGATGCAAGGGCGATCACCTGGCGAGTGAATGCTGGTTTCTGAAGGAAAAGTGCTACAAGTGTGGGAAACAAGGAAACATAAAATGAGCTTGCAGGGCGAAATCACCTGTGGAGGAATCCAAACCAAAAGGGGGAGGACAGCAAAACCAAGGGAGAGAAGTGAAAAAACATGGAGCACATCACATCAGCGGGGAAGCTGAGGAAGAAGAGGACATGTTCTTAATGTATAACATGCATGATGGTGCCAGTCAGTTCCTTTTCTAGCCTCTAGATGGCACCTTCACTTGTTTTGGCTCTAGCCTTTTGTTACTTGTTCCTAGCCTCTTGTGTTAATTCTTAACGGCCTGTTAGCTGTTCATGGGTTGCACCTGGTTTTCTTGGTATATAAGTTCTGTGGTTGCTCCCTTCCTTGCTCAGTCCTTACCAGGGAATCCAGGGACTAGCCGCCGTTCTGTGGCTCCTGGCTTTGACTAGCTGGGTGCCATGGTTCTCTCGAGTTCTGTATTTAAGATGTAACTAAGTCTGTGTCCTTGTTTCTTAGTCTTGATAAGGTGCTGGACTGGACTGGCGTGTTGCCATGCTGGCGCTTGTCTTGAGCTCTATTGAGAAGCCTGTTACCCCTGCGGCAGCCCCTCGTGATAGCTTGTCTCGAGTCTCGTCTCGGCAAGCTGGTTGCGCTTGTGGTAAGCTTATCCCAGCTCAGTATGGACAAGTATGTTGCCTCATGGAAGCTGTCCTGAGTTCCTATTCTTGACTAGCCGTTTTGTAACTTGTCTCGAGTTCTATGTATGTTGTTCTTGTCTCGAGTTCTATGTATGATCTGGTGTTCCTGTCTCGAGTTCTTACGTATGCTGTTGTGTTCCTTGTATGAATCTAGTTATGTGTGAATCTAGTTAAGTAATGAATAAAGTACTGTTCCTTAAGATTGTATACCTGCCTCTAGCCTGGTTTCTGCACTTGGGTCCAGAACCTACCTTGCCCGGCGAGCACGGCCCCGTGGCTCCCCAACCCTGACAGCATGTTAGAGAACATTCCAAAAGTGGCTCCTATCACATTGCAACTGACAGTAAATGACTCTAAGGTGAACTTTGAAGTTGATACAGGGTGCGGCGTGACCATAATGAACAAGGCAGAGTACTCAAAATTGTGGAACCGTGCAAAAGTTCCAGAGTTCAAGCCTTGCTCCCTGCATCTTAAAACATATACAGGTGAACGAGTAGCGACATTAGGTACAGCTAATGTAACTGTGCAACACAGGGACACAGTGGAACAGCTACCTGTAGTTATAGTATCGGGTACCGGACCAAACCTGTTAGGTCGGGGCTGGATAAAAGAACTTAAATTAGACTGGGGAGCAGTACATCAAATAGATGCGGGCAAACAGTTGACTTTGCAAGAAGTGTTGAGTGAACATGAGAATGTGTTCAAGGAGGAACTTGGCACATTTAATGGCCCCCCAGCTAAGATTTATGTAGACAAGGAGGCACCGCCAAGGTTTTTTAAACAACGACCTGTGCCTTATGCCATGAAGCCAAAGGTAGAGGCTGAGTGAGACCGTCTATTGAGAGAGAACATACTGGAGCCAGTGAAATGTTTGGAATGGGCAGCTCCCATAGTACCTGTTTTAAAACTGGACAATTCGGTAAGACTCTGTGGAGACTATAAATTGACAGTCAATCGGGTGTCCAAACTAGAGCAGTATCTGATTCCCAAAACAGAGGATCTCTTTGCAAACATGGCTGGAGGAAAGAAATTCACAAAGTTGGATATGAGTCATGCGTACTTGCAGATTACACTGGATGACGAATCAAAGAAGTATGTCACCATAAATACACACAAGGGCTTGTTTACATATAACCGCTTACCGTTTGGTGTCTCATCTAGTCCAGCTATCTTCCAGAGGACAATCGAAGGTGTACTGCAAGGGATTCCACATGTTTCCATCTATCTGGATGACACTCTGGTGATGGGAAGAACTGACCAGGAGCATCTGAGCACTCTAAGAGAGGTACTACAGAGATTGGAGAGGGCAGGGTTCCGGCTCAAGAGGAGTAAGTGCACTTTCCTGGGGAATGAGGCAGTGTTCCTGGGACACAGAGTGGAAACCACTGGGCTCCATCCACTCAAGGAGAAGGTACAAGCACTGCAGGATGCCCCTGCTCCTACAAATGTGGCTGAGTTAAAAGCTTACCTGGGACTGCTGAACTATTATAACAGGTTTTTACCAAACTTGTCAACTGTGTTAGCATCGCTTCACAAACTACTGCGCAAGGAGACACAGTGGCAGTGGGGAGAGGAGCAGGGGGTTTCATTTGAACAGTCCAAGAGACTGATGCTGTCATCGGATGTGATGGTTCACTACAATGCAGAGAAAGACATCATTCTCTCTTGTGATGCTTCACCTTATGGGGTGGGGGCAGTTCTTTCACACTGCATGGAAGATGGAACTGAATGACCAATAGGGTTTATGTCCCGAACTCTAACACCAGTGGAAAAAAACTATTCCCAGTTAGACAAAGAGGGGTTAGCAGTAATGTTTGGGTTACAGAGGTGCCACAAGTACATATATGGCAGGAAGTTCACCATATGCACTGATCATAAACCTCTCCTCTCTCTTTTCAATGAAATGAAAGCAGTTCCACAGATGGTGTCACCCCGGATCCAGAGGTAGGCAGTGACGTTGAGGGCATATGAGTATGTCATCATCTACAAGGCGGGCAAGTACCATGGGAACGCAGATGCCTTGAGCCGTCTTCCACTGCCAGGCACACCTATCCGTGCAGCTCCAGAGGACAGAGTTTTGATGTTGGAGGACACTGACACTGCACTTGTGACTGCAGAGCAAGTAAGAACATGGACAGGTAAAGATCCAGCACTGTCTAGAGTTCGAGAATATGTGGTGAGGAGATAGCCACAGCATCCGGAAGGGGCTGACTTCACACCCTACAGTGTCAGGAAAACAGAGCTGAGTGTGCAGGATGGTTGTGTGTTGTGGGGAGCACGAGTGATTATTCCACAGCCAGCACGACAGTCTATCCTAGAGCAACTACATCAGTGTCATCCTGGGGTCTCGCGTATGAAAGCCTTGGCAAGGAGTTACTTGTGGTGGCCAAAGCTAGATGAGGAGATAGAAAATCTAGTCAAGACATGCAGCACTTTTCAGGAACACCGGAAGGCACCAGCAGCGGCTCCTCTCCACCCCTGGGAGTGGCCGGATAAACCATGGAGAAGATTGCACTTAGATTATGCGGGTCCATTCATGGGGAAGATGTTCCTCATAATCATTGATGCACATTCCAAATGGATGGATGTTTATCCTGTAAATTCTGCTTCCGCCACTACTACTATAGACTGCCTGTGTCGGAGCTTCATTAATCAAGGGCTACCGGAGATTGTGGTGAGTGACAATGTCACCTGTTTTGTGAGTACAGAGACAAAAGATTTCTTGAGAAAAAATGGCACAGTGCAGGTGACCTCGGCTCCATATTATCCGTCCTTGAATGGACTTGCGGAGAGAGCTGTACAAACATTTAAGGAGATGATGTAAAAAAGTGCAGAAGGGAGTTTAGCAGCCAAAGTGTCACGGGTTCTGTTCAGCTACAGAATAACACCTCAATCCACCACAGGACTCTCTCCTGCTGAGATGTTATTAGGTCGTAGACTACGCTCCACTCTTGACCTTGTCCACCCAGACCTAAAAAGGAAAATGGAAAACAGACAAAAACAAACAAAAAGAGAACCACGACTGAAGAACAAAGAGCTGAAGTTTTGGAGAAGGAGATGCGGTCCTTACCAGGAATTTCAGTTATGGACCAAAGTGGATTCCTGGCTTCATAGACTCAATGACAGGTCCAGTATCATACAAGGTCTTGTTGGGAGATGTTAGGGTAGTACGCAGACATGTAGATCAGATACTTCCCAGACAAGGGGAAATTGAAATGAAGGTTCCAGGTGCAATGACTGAAGACAGGGTTGCCCCCAGTTATCCAAGTGCATCTGTGGTGCCACCACCAGGGACAAAGCCAATTCCACAGGAACCTATTCATCAAGAGGAAACCATCATTGCAGAGTCAGATACTCTGAGCACTGCTCAGGAGCAGCTGGTGGCTTCACCACAAACAAGCAGGGACTTTACTGTTAGACGTTCACCAAGGCCTCGCAAGCCACCAGAGAGATTGATACTGAACTGTTAGATTCGTCAAGTATGGAACATGATGAATGGAGACTCCTTATGTGACCCTCAGGAATGGTTGTTTGTTAAGAAATTCATACTGAAATCTTAAGGGGGGAGGGATATAGTAATCTGGGATGTTATGATTAAGGTTATCCACCAGGTGGTGCTGTAGCCAATGTTGCTGCTAAGGTCAGAGGTTTGCTTCCTGCTAAGGTCAGAGGTTTGCTTCCTGTCAAGGTCAGCAAAGGTGAAATGCCAGGATGTAGGCATGATGTTTGTTACTCTGTTTGTTAATAAAGTACTCGTGCTAATTCTACGATATCGCCTCTTCGAGTCCTTGTCTCACTACATGGATTTATCACAAGGGTGATGAGGGTTTTGCACCTCCAGCTGCTTACATGCCGCCCGGAATGCCAGGGATGCCCTTATTAATGCAAGGTTCAGTTAGGTTGCACCAGTGGACCCATGTCGCCAGAAAATGCAACAGCCACTCTCCCCCCTCCCCCCACCCAATGCCACTGACACAAAGCAGTCCTGCAACCAACCAACCAATCCTTGAACATCCCCCCATTGGTCCCCATCAGTTCATGTCTTCACATTCATCATCAAACAAGTTAGAAGGCCACTTACCACCCAGCACCCAAGAATGGACAAGACAGGAAAATGGTGAAAAAGAAAAAGAATATCATTTATCTGAGCTAAATTAAGAACAAAAACTTAGCAAAACAAAATTTTCTCAGACACCCATATGCATACCCTTATGCAACTACAAAGCCTTAATCTTCCTTTTTCTCCTACTCCTACATGGTACAACCTGTGTGGCTTCAGCAGAGGTAGAAGCAGGCTGCTCAGATCCCTGCTTTGACTGCTGTGATGCCCTTGGCTGGCATTCTCTGGGTTTTGGAACCCGTGAGTGCCCTGCCAAAGACTGTTCCACCTGCACCTGTGCAGGGGCAGACTCGTCCATTGGGAGATAAGGCAGTATGTGAGATACTGACTGAGAGGTGGACTGTGAGTGAGAAATGGTAGCATTTTGAGTGGAGGCCCCACTTCCATGGTTCCTTTCGCCATCATCTCTCTCATGACCCAGCTGCACTTCACTGCTACCACAGTGCTGGAGAACACTGGTGCAGATCAGCGTGGCCCTGTAAGGCCAAAGCTAAAGTATCTGTCAACCTATTTAAGCTGGCAGACATGTTGGCATCCAGAGACTGCATGGTGGTGTTCAAGGCGTGCATGGATTAATTTGATTGGAGCGTATGACGGTCCATGGCACTGGCCACTCTAGCCATGGGAGAAGACATCTCCGTGACCTCCGACATCACCACCCTTATGCTTGTGGTGGACTTTGCCAATCTCTCTGCAATCGTGGTGATTCCATTTTAATGGCCTGGCAGTGCATCGCACATTGTCTGCTGCTGCTCAATGATCCTCCTCTTCATCGACGGCCCCAGCGTACAGCATCTGTGTCCAGCTGAGCAGAGCTTGGAGAGGGCTGTGCCCTCTGACGTGGACTCTCCATTGCTGTCCTTGTCTCCACCACCTGCTCACTTGCGAAGTGTGAGTCACCAGATGAAAACCAAACTATCTGTCTTACTGGTCCCACTGAAGTGTTAGTATCTGAACTGGTGCATGGTCTGAATGAGTGCTGTGACGGTGCACCATCAGAAGGATTCAGCTCCTCTGAGGACTTGTCACCCGTCACATCCACCGACTCCTGCTGCACGCGTGAAGGCGGGAAATTAGAGACGCATGCAATAAGGGTACAGCAGTTATCATGGGTGACTTTAATCTACATATAGATTGGGCTATCCAAATTAGTAACAATACTGTGGAGGAGGAATTCCTAGAATGTATACGGGCTGGTTTCCTGGACTAATATGTCGAGGAACCAACTAGAGATCAGGCCATCTTAGACTGGGTATTATGTAATGAGAAAGGATTAATTAGCAATCTTCTTGTATGAGGCCCCTTGGGGAGGAGCGAACATAATATGATAGAATTCTTCATTAAAATGGAGAGTGAAGTAGTTGACTCAGAGACTAGGGTCCTGAATTTAAATAAAGGAAACTATGATGGTAAGAGGCATTAGTTGGCAAGGACGGATTGGGGAACGTTACTTAAAGGGTTGGCGGTGGATAGGCAATGGCAAACATTTAAAGATCGCATGGATGATCTACAGAATTTGTTCATCCCTGTTTGGCATAAAAATAAAACAAAAACGGTGACTCCACCATGGCTAACAAGGGAAATTAGGGATAGCATAAGATCCAAGGAGAGGACATATAATTTGGCCAGAAAAAGCAGCAAACCTGAGGATTGGGAGCAGTTTAGAATTCAGCAAAGGAGGACAAAGGGATTAAATAAGAGGGGGAAAATAGATTATGAGAGTAAGCTTTCAGGGAACATAAAAACTGACTGTAAAAGCTTCTATAGATATGTAAAAAGAAAAAGATTGGTGAAGTCAAGCGTAGGTCCCTTGCAGTCAGAATCAGGGGAATTTATAATGGGAAACAAAGAAATGGCAGACCAACTAAATACAAACTTTGGTTCTGTCTTCACAAAGGAGGACACAAATAACCTCCCAGAGATGTCGGGGAACATAGGGTCTAATGAGACGGGGAAATTGAATTAAATCAGTATTTGTAGGGAAATGGTGTTAGGGAAATTGACAGGATTAATGGCCGATAAATCCCCAGGGCCTGATAAGCTACATCCTATGGTACTTAAGGAAGTGGCCCTAGAAATAATAGATGCATTGCTGGTCATCTTCCAAAATTCTATAGACTCTGGAACAGTTCCCATGGATTGGAGGATAGCTAATGTAACCCCACTATTTAAAAAGGGTGGTAGAGAAAAAACGGGGAATTATAGACCGATAAGCCTGACATCGGTAGTGGGGAAAATGTTAGAGTCCATTATAAAAGATGTAATGGCAGAGCACTTGGAAAACAGTGACAGGATCGGACAAAGTCAACATGAATTTACAAAAGGTAAATTGTGCTTGACTAAACAATGGAAATTTTTGAAGATGTAACTGGTAGAATAGATAAGGGAGAACCAGTGGATGTGGTGTATTTGGACTTTCAGAAGGCTTTCGATAAGGTCCCACATAAGAGATTAGCGTGTAAATTTAAATCACATGGGATTGGGGGTAAGGTACTGTCTTGGATAGAGAACTGGTTGGTAGACAGGAAGCAAAGAGTTGGAATAAACGGGTCTTTTTCCGAGTGGCAGGCAGTAACTAGTGGGGTACTGCAGGGATCGGTGCTAGGACCCCAGCTATTCACAATATATATAAATGATCTAGACAAGGGAAGTGGTTGTAATATCTCCAAGTTTGCAGACAACACAAAGCTGGGTGGGTGTGTGTGCTGTGAGGAGGATGCCGAGAAACTCCAGTACAATTTGGACAGGTTGGGTGATTGGGCAGATGCATGGCAAATGCAGTATAATATGGATAAATGTGAGGTTATCCACTTCGGTGGCAAAAACAGGAAGACAGATTATTATCTGAACGGCAATAGATTGGGAAAAGGGGAAGTGCAACATAAGAACATAAGAAATAGGAGCAGGAGTAGGCCATACGGCCCCTCGGGCCTGCTCCGCCATTCAATAGGATCATGGCTGATCTGAATCTAGACTCACGTCCACTTCCCTGCCCTCTCCCCGTAACCCCTAATTCCCTTATCTGCTAGGAAAATGTCTATCTCCATTTTAAATTTATTTAATGTTGCAGCTTCCACAGCTCTCTGGGGTAGCAAATTCCATAGATTTTCTACCCTCTGAGTGAAGAAGTTTCTCCTCATCTCAGTTTTGAAAGTGCAGCCCCTTATTTTAAGATTATGCCCCCTAGTTCTAATCTCACCCATCAGTGGAAACATCCTCACTCCATCCACCCGATCAAGCCCCCTCACAATCTTATATGTTTCGATAAGATCGCCTCTCATTCTTCTGAACTCCAATGAGTAGAGTCCCAACCTACTCAACCTTTCCTCATACGTCAACCCCCTCATCTCCGGAATCAACCGAGTGAACCTTCTCTGAACCGCCTCGAGAGCAAGTATATCTTTTCTTAAATATGGAAACCAAAACTGCACGCAGTATTCCAGGTGTGGCCGCACCAATACCCTGTATAACTACAGCAAGACTTCCCTGTTTTTATACTCCATCCCCCTTGCAATAAAAGCCAAGATTCCATTGGCCTTCCTGATCACCTGCTGCACCTGCATACTAACTTTTTGTGTTTCATGCACCAGGATCCCCAGATCTCTTTGTACTGTAGCACTTTGCAGTTTCTCTCCATTTAGATAATAACTTGCTCTTTGATTTTTTCTGCCAAAGTGCATAACCTCACACTTTCCAACATTATATTGCATCTGCCAAATCTCTGCCCACTCACTTAGCCTGTCTATGTCCTTTTGCAGGTTTTTTATGTCCTCCTCACTCACTGCTTTCCCTCCCATCTTTGTATCGTCAGCAAACTTGGATATGTTGCACTCGGTCCCTTCCTCCAAATCGTTAATATAGATTGTAAAGAGTTGGGGTCCCAGCACTGACCCCAGCGGAACACCACTAGTTACTGATTGCCAGCCTGAGAATGAACCATTTATCCCAACACTTTGTTTTCTGTTAGATAGCCAATCTTCCACCCATGCCAGTATATTACCCCCAATCCTGTGATTTTTTATCTTGATCAGTAATCTTTTGTGTGGAACCTTGTCAAATGCCTTTTGGAAGTCCAAATACACTACATCCACTGGTTCCCCTTTATCCACCCTGTATGTTACATCCTCAAAGAATTCGAGCAAATTTGTCAAACATGACTTCCCCTTCGTAAAACCATGCTGACTCTGTCCTATTAAATTATGTTTATCCAAATGCCCTGTTACTGTTTCCTTAATAATGGACTCCAACATTTTGCCAACCACAGATGTTAGGCTAACTGGTCTATAGTTTCCAGCTTTTTGTCTACTTCCCTTCTTAAATAAGGGTGTTACATTAGCAGTTTTCCAATCTGCCGGGACCTTTCCTGAGTCCAGGGAGTTCTGGAAAATGAGCACCAATGCATCCACAATCCCTACCGCCACTTCTCTCAAGACCCTAGGATGTAGACCATCAGGTCCGGGGGATTTATTCGCCTTAAGTCCCATTATTTTACTGAGTACCATCTCCTTAGTGATTTTAATCGTGTTTAGCTCCTCCCCCCCCCATTGCCCCTTGCTTGTCCAGTGTTGGGATGTTTTTAGTGTCCTCTACTGTAAGGACTGATACAAAATATTTGTTCAGCGTCTTTGCCATCTCCATGTTCCCCACCACTAGTTTCCCAGTCCCATCCTCTAAGGGACCAACGTTCACTTTAGCCACCCTTTATTTATATATAGCTGTAGAAACTCTTGCTATCTGTTTTTATATTTTTTGATAGTTTACTTTCATAATCTATCTTCCCTTTCTTAATTAATCTTTTAGTTATTGTTTGCTGGCTTTTAAATGCTTCCCAATCTTCTATCCTCCCACTAGATTTGGCTAATTTATATGCCCTTGTTTTCAGTTGAATACTATCCTTTATTACTTTACTAAGCCACAGATGGCTGTTTTTTCTTTTACTCCCCTTTTTCCTCAGTGGAATATATTTATCTTGAAAGATGTGAAATATCTCCTTGAATGTAGACCACTGCTCTTGTACTGTCTTACACTTTAATCTGTTTTCCCAGTCCACTTTAGTCAATTCTACTCTCATACCTTCATAGTCTCCTTTATTTAAGCTTAGTACGCTGGTTTGAGATCCAACTCTCTCACCCTCAAACTGAATTTGGAATTCAACCATATTATGGTCACTCATTCCAAGGGGATCCTTTACTAGGACATTTTTTATTAATCCTGTCTCATTACACAGGACCAGATCTAAGATTGCCTGCCCCCTGGTTGGTTCAGTTACATACTGCTCAAGGAACCCATCCCTAATACACTCTATGAACTCTTCCTCAATGCTGCCATGCCCAATTTGATTAGTCAAGTCAATATGAAAGTTAAAATCCCCCATGATTATAGCTGTTCCCTTATTACAAGCCCCGGCTATTTCCTGATTTATACTCCGACCAACAGAGTTGCAACTGTTAGGAGGCCTATAGACTACGCCCACTAGTGACTTTTTCCCCTTATTATTCCTTATCTCCACCCAAACTGTTTCACTATCCTGATCCTTTGACCCAATATCATTTCTGACTATTGCAGTGATTCCATCCTTGATTAACATAGCAACCCCACCTCCCTTTCCTTCCTGTCGGTCCTTCCTAATTGTCAAATACCCTTGCATGTTTAGTTCCCATTCATGATTATCTTGCAGCCATGTTTCCATAATGGCCACCGGATCATACCCATGTGTAGTTATTTGCACTGTCAACTCGTCAATTTTGTTACGAATGCCGCGTGCATTCAGATAAAGAACTTTCAAATATGTTTTCTGATGATTTATTCCTGCTTTTACCCCTTTTACTACTTTACCTTTATCATTATACATTCTGTCGCTTCCTGACACGCTCTGATTTTTAATTCCCCCACTGCTACCTTGCTCTATTGCCTTCTCCGCTGTCATTTTTATTTTTCGCTCTCTTAAAACCTCCCCCCCACTAATTAGTTTAAAGCCCTCTCTACAGCCCTAGTTATTCGATTCGCCAGGATTCTAGTCCCAGCACTGGCCAAGTGAAGTCCGTCCCAACGAGACCTGGGTGTCCTTGTGCACCAGTCAATGAAGGTAAGCATGCAGGTGCAGCAGGCGGTTAAGAAGATAAATGGTATGCTGGCCTTCAAAGCGAGAGGATTTGTGTACAGAAGCAAGGATGTCTTGCTGCATTTGTACAGAGCCTTGGTGAGACCACACCTTGAATATTGTGTGCAGTTTTGGTCACCTTATCTGAGGAAGGATGTTCTTGCCATGGAGAGAGTGCAGCAAAGATTCACCAGACTGATACCTGGGATGGCAGGAATGACATATGAGGAGAGATTGGGTCGATTAGGTTATATTCGCTAGAGTTTAGAAGAATGAGAGGGGATCTCATTGACACTTATAAAATTCTAACAGGACTGGACAGACGAGATGCAGGAAGGATGTTCCCGATGGTGGTGGAGTCCAGAACCAGGGGTCACAGTCTAAGGATAAGGGGTAAGCCATTTAGGACTGAGAGGAGGAGGAATTTCTTCACCCATAGAGTGGTGAACCTGTGGAATTCTCTGCCACACAGGGCAGTTGAGGCCAATTCATTAAATATATTCAAGAAGGAGTTGGATATATTTCTTGAGGCTAAAGGCATCAAGGGATATGGGGAGAAAGCAGGGACAGGGTACTGAATTTGGATGATCAGCCATGTTCTCATTAAATGGTGGAGAGGGCTCGAGGGGCCAAATGGCCTACTCCTGCTCCTATCTTCTATGTTTCTATGGCCCTTTGGGAGATAAAAGACATGAATTAGTCCTGGAAAGGTATGAACGTTGCAAGTTATCATGATGAAGATGATCATATTTCACTCGCTGTTGAAACAACGTCAGCATGACTGAGTGCCGTATGACATGTAGGTAGCTTTTATTTAATTGTGTCACCAGGTAACTGGGAGCCACCCATCTCCACATCTCCGACATCAAGGGACGCCAAAACTCCATTTATTTCCAGCGTCTCCTCCTCTGCAGTTGTAAGCTGCGTGATCTACAGAGGGCCCCCTCTGGTTCTCTCCCTCTCCCTGGTGTCCTGTGCTCTCTTCTCCTGCAAGGAGGGAAGAAGAGACCTACGAGAGAGTGTAATGGCATGTGTTCATCCAATGGATGGTGTGCATTTGGTGAGGGTGACTATGAGGGAGAGGCATGACACTGCATATGGCTAAGGGTGAGTAGGAGTGGTGGATGAATAGATGGGGATGTGAGGAAGTGCATATATAGACCTGCTATGGTCATTAAACCACTTTCTGCACTGAATCCTGGTCGTGGCGCCACGCTCCTGCTGCTGGCCCCTCCGCAACCACCAACCATGCCTTCTTTGTCTCAACAGCAGGCTTTTTCCTCCCATTGCTAGGGAAGAGTATCTCTCCGTGGCTCCACACTGACCTCAGCAGCACATCCAAGGAGGCATCACTAAAACGGGAGCCCAGCCGTGCCCATCTGGATGCCATTCTGACAATTCCAGTTCTCTGACAGCTAATTCCAACTCCTTCAACTTGCATGTTTGCATTGTCCCTTTAAATACTGGTGTTGAGATCGCATCATGCAGATCCACATCACGCCCGCTGCCGTTGATTGGACGGGAAATCTGGAAATAAAATAATAATGAGGTAGCTGAGTTAAAAAGCCACAGACAGAGGCGCTGCACTTACTTCTGGGCTTCCTATGCGCTATCGGACGCCTGCCCATCCCCCCCAACCCCACCCCTGCTCCCAGCGCATCGCAAACTTAAAAACAGGGCCCCGAAGTCTTTTTGCTTTGTTTGAAAATTTGCAATTAAAGTAATTTTGTGTTTTATTTTGTGTGCATGCATCACATATGTATCATGACATAACACTTCTTCAAAGGTTTGAAAAATGTTTCATAAATTCAATTAATGGTCAACAGTAAGATTCCATTGTGTTGTGTCACATAAGATGTCAAGTGCAGGAATGATAAAAATCCATTCATCTCATTCTACTTGCTCCAATGCCTGAGTCCAGTCTCAAGATTTAATCAGCCCATTTCATGTCCTTTTCCCTGATCCATATTCCACTACTTTTGCTGAATTAGGAATTGATCCAATTCCTGTTGAGCCATTATTCACTGGACTAAGTAGAATTGACGTCTCACAATGAAGAAGTTATTTTTTTCTTCATGTAAGCTCGTGGCTTCTTCAGTTTATAATCACATGCTCTGTTTTTGTTATTCTTGTTGTCCACCGAAATAATTCTCTGTATCCATCTTGTCAATTCTTGTTGTTTTTTTCAATTACTTGGGTTCTATGGTTTGAGTGCTCTCGCTTTGCCAAGATGAAAGTAAGGCTCTGTCATCATCAGTCAACAGAAGCAATAATAGTTCAGAAGCTGGAACTTTTAGTAAATCCATTGTTTTATCAACAATGCTTAAAATAACACAAAAATCAGCTGATGCCAGCTGAAGTAAACTGAAGTATCTTCTGACACATTCCCTGACAGCCAGTGGAGAGGGAGGATCTATACACTTGCCAACATGTCACAAGGTTCTGATTAGTTTAGATACCTAATAGCCCCTAAATGTGGTGTTTATTTCATTGTAATATGCTTTCTTTCTATAATAAATAATTCTTAAAACTCCCACAGCTACCTGGACTACACTTCCTCCACCCCGCTTCCTGTAAGGACTCTATTCCATTCTCCCAGTTTCTCCATCTCCGCCGCGTCTGTTCTGACAATGCCACCTTCTATACCAGTGCTTCCAACATGTCTTCCTTTTTCCTCAACCGAGGATTCCCCTCTACTGTGGGTGACACGGCCCTTGACCGTGTCCGTTCTATTTCCCACACTTCTGCTCTCACCCCTTCCCCTCCCTCCCATGATAGGGTTCCCCTTGTCCTCACCTTTCACCCCACCAGCCTCCACATTCAACGGATCATCCTCCGCCATTTCCGCCACCTCCAACGTGATCCCACCACCAAACACATCTTCCCCTCACCTCCCCTTTCAGCATTCCGAAGGGACCGCTCCCTCCGCGACACCCTGGTCCACTCCTTAATCACCCCAACAGCCCTTCTCCTTCACCTGGCACCTTTCTGTGCAAGCGCAGGAGATGCAACACATGCCCTTTTACCTCCTCCCTTTCCACTGTTCAGGGCCCCAAACACCCCTTCCAGGTGAAACAGTGATTTACTTGTACTTCTTGCAATTTAATATACTGTATTCGCTGCTCACGATGCGGTCTCCTCTACATTGGGGAGACCAAACGCAGATTGGGTGACCGCTTTGCAGAACACCTCCGTTCAGTCCGTAAGGGTGACCCTGAGCTTCCGGTCGCCTGTCACTTTAATTCTCCACTTCACTCCCACTCTGATCGCTCTGTCCTCGGCCTATTACATTGTTCTAATGAAGCTCAACGTAAGCTCAAGGAACAGCACCTCGGCCTAGAAATTCGGTAGGCTTAGCGCCGCATTTGAGGCGCTAGAGGGCCTAGCGCCGGAGTTATGGCCAGTTGAGAAATTCCCTGGGGCCCTAAATCGGCGTTGCACCGGTAGCGCTGCGCCGGCACCGATGACGTCATCGGTGTGCGCAGCGTCCCGGTTGCCGTGGTAACCCGGCCCCAAGCCGAAATTCAGCTGCGCCCGCCTCGCCCGTGGCAGGCACAACTAAGACTCTGGCAACAGAGTCTTCCCCCAGTGTGCGCCGGCGCATAAAGGTGGAGCGGCGGCCGGCCGCGTTCCCGGCAGCCGCCTGCCCGCACCTCCCTTCCCGGACTCCTGCATTCCCCCCCCGCGGCCCTGATCAGTGTCTCATGCGAGCCCGGCACTTCCCCGAGGTGCCGGGCTCAGATGTCGGGTCAATCCGCCGGACAGTTGTCGGCTGCAGGCAGCTCCTCCTTAACAGGAGGAGGAGGCCTGCAGTTCCCCCGCCTGCCGCACCGCATCGGGTGCCGCAGCGGGGGGATTAGCGCCGGGAAACCCAAGTTCACGCCCGTTTTGAGGCGCTAAAGGAGGGTTTTAGCGCCCGCTGCCGTCTGGGCCCGGCGCACCCGAATTTTCGTCGCACGCTGCCGCATTACCGCTGGCGCAAACTTTCTGGCGCTACAGCCCTGGCAAGACCAGAACCCAATTTCTAGGCCCTCATCTTTTGATTAGGCACTTTACAGCCTGCCGGACTCAACATAGAGTTCAACAATTTCAGATAATAATCCCTGCCCCCATTTTTCATGCAGTATGATTTTGCCATTCCCATTTGCAACATTTACACAGCATGTTCTTTCAATTCCTTCCTCCCCTCCTAAACCCACCCCCCCCCGCCCCCGTCTCTGCAGCTGCTTAAAATCTGTTACATTTCCAGCTTTTTCCAGTTCTGATGAAGGGTCCCGGACCTGAAACGTTAACCCTGTTTCTCTCTCCACGGATGCTGCCTGGCCTGCTGAGTATTTTCAACATTTTCTGTTGTTATTTTAATTCTTAAAACAACTGCACTGCTCATCACCAACTCATTTCTGGATGGGGTCCTTCAACAGCTGTTAGGCCCTTAATTTACATATATATGTTCACCTAAAAAAAAGGGCCCCCATGAATTTAGCAGTGGGACTGTCCCATGCCCAGATTGAACTACTACGGAAAATAAAGACTTGCATTTATATAGAGCCTTTCACGACAACTGGATGTCCCAAAGCACTGTACAGCCAATAAAGTACTTTTTTGAAGAGTAGTCACTGTTGTAATCTAGTTACTATAAGTAATGTACTACTAAATTGGTATGCTTTGCGCCCGTTTTACGCCTGAGAAACAGGACAACATGCACACATACCAATTTCTACTGTGAAATGTCTTGTTAGACAACATTGATGGGCAAATTATAGGTTATAGTTGTCTCTGAGTCTCTGATATATAAAGGAACTGTAACAGATATGCATTCCCCATTCAGCCCATGCTTGCATTGATTTGAAACAACTATATTCTTAAGACTTATTTTCTGTGACCCATCTAACAATACATCTCAATAGATTTGTCATTAAGAAAGTAAGCTTATGGGGCTTTTGGCATTGGTGGCATTCTGTTGGTACAGTAAGTTAGGTTTTTCAATGTGTAATGAAACAAATTCAAAATACATCTACTTTGATTCTACATTGGAACCAAATAAAAATGTTTAAGATAATTTTTCTTGCAAGTGATTTTTCTCATTTTTTTAAATGTCATTTTCTTAATCTGCTTTTACTCCAATGCAATTTCAAAGCTTTCTATATGTTATTTACAAAAATGTATATGTATGAACCCATCATATAGCTGATTCTTTTTTCTATTTCTTGCAAACCACTTAATGGTGTTGAGATTTGATATCGTTTATCCAGTTTTTGGGCCTCAAATGGGTATTCAACATACCAATGTTACGGTGGGCTGTCCTACGTGATGTGTACACAAAATGCGGCGGCCACCATATTGGTTAAGGTACTCCTTTGTCATTCCTGGTGGCTGCCTGAAATAAAAGCTGGACTGATTAGAATATGTAAATAGGGATCCCGTGCTTGTATTAGGCCCCTTTTGGGAAATCAGTGCCTGGGAACATTTGATTCGATCATTCATAAGCCCGCCCAGCAAAACATGGCAGGAACACTCAGGAAGCAGACTGTAGCAGTGGTAATTAAAGGGATCCTTACCTCCATCAAGGTAAGTCTCTGGATAGTCGTTTTAGGCTGCTGGGGATATTTGGAGCTACATTTTGGCTGTTTTGGCTGAGTTTTAGCAGTTTTCTGCAGCACGGTGTTGTTGGAAACCTGACCCATGGCTGCAGCTACATGGTTTTACTACATTGGGCACAGTAGTATTCGGAAATAGGGGGATGTTGCTGGGATTACGATTGAGGTTGCCACAGTAGGGAGAGCAGCAGCAGCAGCAAGCACGCACAGACCTGTGGAGGCTCAAAGAAGATGGCGAAGGAGAGAAGGGCACAGGAGGCCTTACAGGATGCGAGTTTTCCACAACAGAATGTCATACCTGAACATTGCCGAGGAGCAGTGTACGAGGAGCCATCAGCAGGCAGGAAGTCACTGACCTATGTCACCTGTTGCTGCAGGAGTTGAAGCCAAATACCAGGGCACGCACAGCACTGCCTGTGGATGCAAGGGTAACCGTGGCTCTCAACATTTACACCATAGGCTCAGTCAAGGCTGCAGCTGGTGGCATCAGCAACATCAGTCATTTTTCTGTCCATAAATTTTCTGTCCATACGACCATCAGGCAGGTATGGATGCCCTCTTTGCAAGGAGACAGCAATACATCACCCACCCAAGGCAGTCTGTCGATCAGGACGAGGGAGCTCTCAAATTTGTCCACCTCGCTGGGTTTCCCCAGGATTGGGACATCATTGACTGCGCATATGTTGCCCTGCGTTCTCCCCTTCAAGAACCAGCCATGTTTTATAACAGGAAGGGATTCCACTTCCTGGACGTGCAGCTCATGTATGACCACAGGCAGCAGATAATGTGGGCTTGTGCCCGGCCTCCTGACAGTTGCCAATTTGTGTTCATACTGCACCAGTTCTCAATCCCACTGTCTTCCACCCAGATCAGCAGGTGTCAAGCTGTTAGAATCATAGAATGGTTAAAGCACAGAAGGAGGCCATTTGGCCCATTGAGCCCATGCCAGCTCTCTGCAAGAGCATTTCAGCTAGTCCCACTCCCCCGCCCTTTCCCCATAGCCCTGCAATTTTTTTTCCTTCAGGTACTTATCCAATTATCTTTTGAAAGCCACAATTGAATCTGCCTTCACCACCCTTTCAGGCAGTGCATTCCTCATATCGCCTTTGGTTCTTCCGACAATCACCTTAATACTTTGCCCTCTGGTTCTCGACTCTTCCGCCAATGGGAACAGTTGCTCTCTATCTACTCTGTCTAGACCCCTCATGATTTTGAGCACCTCTATCAAATTTCCTCTCAACCTTCTCTGTTCTAAGGAGAACAACCACAGCTTCTCCAGTCTAGCCACATAACTGAAATCCCTCATCCCTGGAACCATTCTCGTAAATCTTTTCTGCATCCTCTCTAAGGTGTTCACAACTTTCCTAAAGTGCAGTGCCAAGAATTGGACACAATACTCCAGTTGAGGCCGAACCAGTGTTTTATAAAGGTTCATCATAATTTCCATGCTTTTGTACTCTATGGCCTAGAAATTCACTGGCCTTAGCGCCGCTTTTGAGGCGCTAGAGGGCCTAGCGCCGAAGTTATGGCCAGTTTAGAAATTGACAGGGGCCCTAAATCGGCGTTAGGCCGGTAGCGCTGCGCTGGCACCGATGACGTCATCGGTGTGCGCAGCGTCCCAGTTGCCATGGTAACCCGCCCGAACTCGGAAATTGAGTTGCGGCCGCCTCGCCCGTGGCAGCCGCAAGCAACATTCTGGCAGAGGTGCCTTACAGAACTTTGCGCCGGCGCATTAAAGGCCCCGCGGCGGCCGGCCGCTTTCCCGCCGGCCGCCTGGCCGCAGCTCCCTCCCCGGACTTCCCCCCCCCCCCCCCCCCGGAACAGAAGCAAGCCCGGCACTTGTCCGAGGTGCCGGGCTCATTTTTAAAAAGATTATCGCGGGCCGCGGCCGGGTGCAGGCAGCTCCTCCTTAACGGAAGGAGGAGGCCTGCACTTCCCGAGCCTGCCGCACCGCAGCGGGCGCCGCAGCGCCGGAATAGCCGCGTGGCGCCAGTTTTGAGGCGCTGAGACCCCTCAGTAGCGCCGGCAGCCGTTTGGGCGCGGTGCTACTGAATTTTTGGCGCGCGCAGGGGGACTTAGCGCCGGCACTAACTTCCGGCGCTAAAGCCCTCGCTGCGCCAAAACCGAATTTCTAGGCCTATGCCTCTAGTTATAAAGCCCGGGATCCCATATGCTTTTTTAACCACTTTCTCAACCCGCCCTGCCACCTTCACTAGTTCCTGTGCGCTCGTGCTTGCAGTCTCCCAGTGCAGACCCATCTAACCTATCCTGTAAAGGATGCGCAGTATAAGTCTCTGAGCTGGTGCTAGCTAGGGCAAGGACAAATGACGCTATGTTTTCATGAGTGCTGCCCTCTTCCAGTTTCTTGACCTTTGGGGGTTCTACATTTGCTTCACCTTAAAGGGAAGAAAGAGAGACAACTATTAGCATTTACTGTCAAGGACTGGAAAAACAGATCAGTGGTGTACTTTGTCATGCATAGTGTGTGAGGTTGAGATTTCAGTAAGAAGAAAAAGGGAGTAAGATGGCCAAGAAGACTGCTGCCTTGCCACTCACTGTGCCCTGATGTGATCCACCCCAGGATCTCCACGATGTCCTCCTCAACTGGGGAAAGGGTGTTAATGGACATTCCCCCTCCTCCTGGCCTCACCTGTTATTGCTTGCAAGCTTGTCAAAGTAGAATAGCAGTGCTGGTGTGTGAAAATTGCCTGGGGTAGGAGGAGGTGAGGAAAGTAATAGTTAGGAGAGTAGCAGGTGCAGAGTGTAGCATTAGGAGCAGAAGGAGGAGGAGTGAAGTGTGCTGCAGTGATTGGAGGAAGGTGCTGGTAATCGGGGGAGTGAAGGGTTGTGAGTGCTGGAGCTACCGGTAGTGCAGGGTTAAGCAGAGAGTAATGTGATATTTGAGTTAAGAGTCTCACTGTAGCAACCCTGGTCAGGTCATTAAACTTCTTCCGGCATTGCAGTGAGGTTCATGGCATGATGCTCCAGGTGCTGCTCCCTGGTGGGGAAGTGGAAGTGCCTCCTCCTGACAACCTCCTCCACCAATACCTCCAATGCAGCATCCAAGAACTAGGGGTTCCTTGTAGCCTGTCTTTTACCTGCAATTGTGAAAAACCTTCTGTGATAGTTGCCTGTAGCCCAAGTGCACCTCCCCTTTAAGAGGGGCAGACTGCCTTTAAATAGCATCAGGGATGTCTGGGATATTCACACTCTTGTTTTAGGTGAGCTGCCAATGAATAGTGCTAGTAGCACTGACAGCACACCTATTTAATGATAATGAGGGCCTCTGACCAATTTTGCTTCTAGTTGTGCCCTTGTGATTGGGCGCATGTTGCCTGTGCAGTGCTGATACTGGCCCCCAACAAATTGGTACCCCAATATTTTTGTGTGGGACTCATATCTCCCATGTAAAAGGTTACCTTCTATAAAATCATTTTTACTATTTGAATGAAAATAGTATAAAAGAACTACTTTACACAGGAAGTAGCTGTTCTCAATTACGCCATTCACCCAGCAAGATAGTATGGGAACCTATGTGCTAAGCGCTCAATGTCTCCGCGCTCTGGCTAATGTGTGTTGGAATGTGGAAACAACTTAGAAGAAGCTGGCAATACTGGGAAGGGCGCTGATTATTTATTCAACTCAATCAACTTTTATGATGATAAATAAACGAGAGGCAAGAGATAGATTGCCACTTGCTGGTCTTCAGAGAATGTTGAAGATAACCAAAGCTGGTTTTCCTGCTAGAAATTCTCAACTGAAATGAAAGGCTGTAATTTAGCTTAACACTTGTCACAGAGTAACTTCTTCCCATCCATTTGACCTAATCACTTGAGTTGACCTCCTACTGAATGGTTGCCCTTTCCCACTGAATTAGAAATGCTCTAAAATTAGACTGTAAACATTAATGTACAGAAAAAATGTAGCCTCACAAAAGGGTAAGACTTGATATTTTTGGCAACTTTCCCATGCCTGAGCAATCTGTTTGACTTACTGAAAGCTTTTGTCTTCACATTCCTGCATCAGGCTTGTTATTGGAAATGACCTCAGCCTCCACCCTCATTTCCTAAATCTTGAGTTCTGCAGCTGCAGGAAGAGGTCCTAAAGCAAACATTTCATACTGTAATTAAAGCAGAGCAGCTAGGAATCAACAAAACTACCAGGGCTCTGACAGCAATAATCGTCTTCTCAATTGTTTTAAATCTGAATGTCCTGTTGGAGATGAAATGATGTGAGTTCTTAACCAGTAGAAAATTATATTAAAGTTTGCACAGAATGTCTCCCAGGCAGACATTACCCTACTCATTTAGAAAGCTTTACTTTTACATTTTGGTGGAGTTCCTGAGGTTTTTTGTCCCCATCTGATTGTAATTTTGTGAATAGTGCACAGACCATGTCTCATTCAGCAAAACCATGAAGAAAGTTAATATTCCTTTTCATCCCTTCCTATTACTTAAATTCATTCTTTCCCAGGACTGTCAAACTGTGGAACTCTTTACATTCTTCAGTCTACCCTTCCTCTTATAATCTAGAGGCTTTTAAAATCCAGGGTTGGTGTTATCTAATGACTTTGTTACAAATTCAGGTCTGCCGCAGAAACCTTCTCAGGTTCAGTGACATTAGTCGCCCACTTAAGCAAGTCTGAGCATTTTATTTTTACGGAAGTTGATCACACTGCCCTATATGTACTTATATACAATAGCATAACCCAGGGATGTAACAATAGCATCCCCTTATGATTTAGACTGGATGCTAATGTCTTTTGCAGTGTATTTCATCAATCTCTCCAAAGACAGAAGATGTTAACACAAGATGAAGTGAGGTTTGGTTAGAATTGTTAAGCTGCTTTATTCCACAGTCGGGTGAATGTACAGAGCAGGATTTCTGATTGGATTTATTTCTTTCCATCAATACAATTTGCGTATATTTAATAACATAAAAATAATGAACACGCTACGCTATTCCACTTCATTGGATCATCTTGCTTAACCAAAACAGACGAACTCCTCTGCATTCAAGCTTTTTAAGCCTGCCATTTCTGGGGTCTTTCTGCCTCCGCAGCTCCTTTATTGTAAAAGCTAGACTGCCTTTTTGGTAACTTTGTAACTTTGCTGTATTCTTGACTGTTCATAGTCAGAAAGAGATTTTTAAAAAAGCTTTCCAAAACAATAGGCATGAGATATTTATCAATTATGGAGACAAGCTACCAAATTGATTATTTGCAGTTTATGAGGAAACAATATTAAATTTAGCTTATTAGCGCCCTAACTGCCGACCAACTCAGACTTTTTTTTAACTTGCTGTGACTCTGAAATTCCGTTGGGGTTCTCCCAGTCTCCTGCTGTAACTTTGGCTGGAGACCAATGGAGCCCCCAGAGAAATGGTACAAACAGCAGTTATGCCAGAATTGTGGCAGGAGACCAGAAGAACCCCCACACAATTTCAGGGGCCTGTGCTTTTAAAACACAACATTTAAAGTAGCTCTACTTTTTACAAATCCTTTCTGTGAAAAACTGGTCATAAAAACCTAACTGTAACAGAATCTTCCTAATTTGCCTTGTCTTCTTTCCTGCTATTTTTAACCTTGATAAAGGGTTTCTTAAAAATATTGGCCCTGAAATTAGGATCGGGAGCTTGCCGCGCGTGCAAGCCCCCGATGTGCACTCACCCGGCGCGCCGACATCTGAAGCCCGGGCCTGCTTGCATTTCCTGTCACTGGCCCGGTTCAGATGTCGGCGCGATGTGCTTACCTGATCCAGCGGCGTAGTTAGTGCGATGTGCCGGCTGGGATCAGGTGAGCACTGTGCAGCCAATCAGGGGAGGGGAAACTCATTCATGAGTTTGAGAGTAAGAACTGCCAAACTCATGAAAAGTATGGGCTGCCAAAACACTACTTAAACTTTAAATACATTTTTAAAAAACATCCCACTGATTATATTAACTACAAATAAGTTAAAAAAAATATTTTAAACAATTAATCAAATTTTTGAAAAAAATATTTTTTTTAAAAATAGGGTCTAAAACTAAACTTACCTTACTGTAAATTCTTTAAAAATAATAAACCTGTGGAAAAAAAAATCTAAATTGTACTTAAAGACCACTTACCTGTAAAACTAAGTACTTACGTCTGTTTTTTCCACGTGTAAAAACTGGAGGCTTTACACTCGGGCAGCTCTGAAAAAAAAGAAGGAATTTCACTGCGCACACGCTGCCTGTGCAGTCGCACACGTTCTGCCTCTTAACCCCTTGGGTCAGAGGACAGGAAATGCCGGTTTTCAGCGCATGCGCTGTGCATGCTGAAAACCGGCAATTCCTCCGGGCACACGCGTGAGTACCCCGTCCGTACTCACGCGTTGTGACAGGAATTACTGGGCCAATAAAATGTCTTTCCCATTCAACTGAGTTTTATCTCAGCTACCTCAGCAAAACATTCCCTGACCAAAGCACACAGAAGTCACATTGCGCACAATACTCCACTGTTAAGTACCCCCTAAAAGCAGTATAAAAGCAGCTGGTGGTTACTATTGTTTTGGATGCTCTCAGTAAACCTTGACCCAGAATTAATCAAATTACAGGCTCTCTAAAGTAGATGGGATATTTTATATGCTAATCATGTAGCCAACCAACAGCCAAAGGTGTTATTTCCAACTAATATATCAAATAATACTAGTGACAGGATCTGTCACTTCCATCATTCCTGGGGATGTAATCTTTTTTTGCGTGGTGAGAACCAGTACAAGTGGGAAGGTGTGAACACCACCAAGAAGAGATTTGTTTCCTGTGCCATTAATGCACTGTTTGCTGTGATGTGTGTTCGTTAAGACAAATTTAGAAGGGCTCTGCTTCTGCATCAAATAAACTATACTCTAATTACCCAAATATCCTCTTGGGATCTTCAGTTCTCTATTTTACCATGCTGCTGTTACGTGATGGAGGCTAAAAGAAGCTTCATGGGGAATAATCCTATGTAATTCATCACCAGAGACTGGTATTCCAAAAAATTGCTGTAAAAAGCTGCAAACATTTCAGACTCGAGGGGTGAAATTGGATAACACTGAAAAATGGGAGCAGGCACCGCGATGCGTGATCTGCCCGCGCCCGTTGAAAGGACCTCAGGCAGCACACAAAATTTGTGCTGCCTGCTACTTTACATAATTGTAGCGCACAGCCTAATGCTCAACGCGCTGCTGACAGGCTGTACGCTCAGCAGGGAGCCGAAGTTTGCATTGTTCAAGCAGGGCTAGCTTTACTTCAAGCTAGCCTGCTCCTCTTAAAGGCAGACTGCACCTCTTAAAAGTGAGCTGCCTTCTGCTGATGAAAAGTTTTAAAAGTGCTTCAGCATTAGGCAGCCTGCACCTCTTAATGGTGAGCTTCCTTCAGCTGATGAAAAATGGTAAAAGTGCTTCAGCACTAACACAAATGGTTCAACAGGCCAGGGAAAGGGCACCCAGGGTCTCGGTTGCAGCACTCAAGCTTTGTGCAGGTGGTCCATACTAGAAGAGAGGTCCTCTATGCACGGGGGCCAGGAGGTCCTTCAGAAAGAAGGATGTGGGACCAGATCACCGAGGCCGTCACTGCCAGCAGTGCCACTCCAAGGACCTGGCCCCAGTGCCCAAAGAAGTTTTATGACCTAAGACCAGTAGTCAGAGTCAGTGAATGCATCTTCAAAAGCCGTCTCCTACCAACTGCACCACTAGCCTCACACACTGCTTGATGCACGCCCGCCCCCCTCCCCCATCACTCACCTAGCAACAATCTCTACCAAACACGAAGCACACCTCACATTCCTAGCTTCACCTCACTCCCTTGGAGGAGACGGTGCTTGCCATTCTTGGCAGGGGCATGGCTGAGCCCTTGGCCAGCTGCGGGGCTGAAAGAATACAAGATGCCAGAAGCCTTATATGTTATCCTTCTTCTCACATCCCACTTCCCCTTCAGCCCACAATATCTTCTGATTTAAAAGCTGCTCATGGTGTAAGAATGCACCTCTTGCTTTAAGCCCCTCCCCTCACCACAACCCTACCCTTGTGCCTTCCTCATTTCAGACACCTAAGAAATCCAGCCTACCCAGCCAGTGGTTGACCAAGAAGAGGGAGAGGAGAATGAAGAAGAAGAAACACCGTCACATTCCCAGCCACCAGCTCCTCAAGGTCATCCTGCAAAGCCATCTGCAGTCTCCCCCATTGAAAGTCAGCAGCCTTCCACCAGCCAATAGGATAGCACTGCGCAAGAGCACTAGGTAGGCAAAGGCACATGCAAGACACTCACCAAGGGAATGCACAGGGGTGATTAGTTGATTTCTTGATGTCTATTGGATGCATATATGGATAAAGTTAGATTGGAAAGTTTGCTTTGTGGTGGCTTTTATTTCAGCATTGTGGCCAAGAGGATGCTGTGATGGTCAGTAACAGAGGGAAGGTAATGTGTGGGAAAGGGGAATTGGGATTGTGTTCACTGGTACCGCATGCGGATGATTCGATCCCAAAAGGGGCTGTCTGGGTTGCCTCCTTCCTTCTGCTTCCTCCTCTCCTGCTTCCTCCTTCTCCTGCTTCCTCCTCCTCCTCCCTCTGCGAGCAGCTTTTCCCCTTTGCTGCCTCTGCTCCATCTCCATATGATGTTGCAGCCCAAGGGGGACTGTAACTCGAGTCCCCAGGACTGGGAGCAAGTGGTGTTCTCAGAGGCCTTCCTTTCAGAGCCAAAGCCTTTCAAATGTCCAGCAGCACTCCCTGCACACTTGAACACCTTTTTAAATGTATTACACCAAGCCACTACTCTGATAAAATGTAAAGAAACCAGTACAGAAGCAAAAATTTAAACTTACCTGAAAGTTGCATTTGGGCCTTTAAATATGGGGTCCATCATACTGCTGCAGAGGGTATTAAAAGGAGTGGTGACTTCCAAAATAGCAGATTGTGCAGCAATTCAAGCGTTCCATGCCGACTGACGTTACGATCTGACTCATTTCCATATCTGGAGCAAGCGCAGGCAGCAGCAGTGTTGCCGACCTGCCCAAAATGGCGGCCGCCGCGTTCCGTGCCAGAATTGGGCGGACGCGAGGTGGCCGCCATTTTTTCATCCAAACCGGCCTGAACGGCTGGCGCAAACAGGCTGAATTTCACGGCCTCTTTCTTTTCTTGTATTTAAACAGTCAGACTAGTTCAAACATTTTAGGTGTTTGGTTATTATACTGTATTGTTAGCTTGTTGCGTCTTTTGGCTTTTGTATATTATTTCAACTGTAAATAAATCTGGCCAAGTAGTTAGCCTACATACAGTGAGATGTAATTTGTTCGCCTTCTGAAATAACAGGAAAACACGGGCATCCCAAGATTTACTGCAATTCAGAGTTAATTGTTAATATTTTGGCATGCTAACCCATAGACAGAGAAATAAAAATGCAGGCTTTGGCTCATAAGGGATTCAGTTTGATAATAGAAATTGTTGTTTAGGCATGAACATAAAAAAACTGTTGGGGTAAAGCCCAAACTGTAACACTCCACTCCACTAGGATGTCCTGATCCTGAAATTCCATGGGTGTTCTACAAGTCTCCCACTACAATTCTCCAAAACCCCTGTTTTTAGCCATTTATGCTGTTTCCTTAGGGTTTCTACCCATTTCCCACCAGAGTTACAGCAGGAGACCTGTAGAGCCGCTGTGGAATTGCAGGGCATCTGTGTTTAGCACAAGGTGAAATGTATATTTTCTGTAATTATTATCATAGCAATTGCAGGTTTTAACAAGCAAACTCAATTTTATAATGTATAAACACATATCGACATAATGGCAGGGATGATAACAGGTCTCTGACCATCAATGCGATCATTCCTCTTTCAAATTCTACCTTATTTATATCTAGTCATTCAACAGCGATAAATTCACATGGTTACCATGGTAACAACAGTTTCTCTGTTACCTTCAGTTGTAATCCTAATCAATCCTTATCGACTTTACAATTGCAAACATTAATCTAGACATTCAGACTCTGGACCTGCTCTAATCCACTTAGAGGCCTGTGGGTTTGATAAGGATTCAGTGGGGAGGTGGAGAGAAGGCTTACTTGGGTGACCAGGAAGCACAGTGAGTTAATGGACAGTCCTTTCACCTCAGGGTTTCAACCCAGCACAAAAAATAGGATGAAGGTCTCCTCTTTCTGTTGGTGGTGAGGATCTTGCGTGAAATGAATTTGAGGCAGTCTCAATCCAGTTCCTAATTGGTGCCATTGCTGAGAGAAGCCATAAGGATGATTGACTTGGCACACAGCTGTGAGTCAGCAAAGCTGAAAACACATGAAATGGCCTTTGAGACTTTTCCCCTCCACTAAACATTTACTCAGTATAGTGTTCTCATACCTACATGAGATTACCCACACTCTAACTGTGCTGAAAGCATACTACCTCCTATTTTTTCTCCAGGGCTTAAGTGTTATGGAATTCTTTATATCCCTCCTCGTCTACTTGCTTTTACAGCCAACGCTTGATGTTAACTGAACATCACTGATTTACCTCATTTTTTCTTCTAGTCTTTTCACCCTTGGGGATGTCTTGCACTCCAGGACTTGGCTCTTCACCAGGCTTCCCAGTAAAAAAAACTACATATGATCATAGACTTTCTGATCAGGAGCAAATCTGACTAGAAATGGGGTGGTGTAAGAATCACATCTACCCACCATGCTGTGCTTCCACAGTTAGCCTAACGTTAATATTGTGGGGTGATCTTCAAGAATGAAAAATGCCTATGATTGGAAGCTTGGCCATTGGTGGGCAGGACATCACATGATGCTGCAGGATTTAAAGCTTTGCAGCAGCTTGAAGGGGCAAGCATGTTGCTTTCTGAAATGTGGAACTCAAGTAGCTTGTGGAAAATATCATTGCTAGGGAACAGATCATTTCTCAGAAGGGAGCAAAAGATTATTCTGGAGTAATTGAGCAGAAGAGGATATCTCCTTCTGGCAGCAAGTGCCACAAACACCCCAAGAAAAGCAGGTCATAGAGAATGGGAGGTGGTGACCACCAGTGTGAATGGCACCTCCACCATATCACACTCCTGGAGGCAGTGTCAATGTAAGTTTAATGGCCTTACAAGGTTAGTCAAAATCGGAGAATGCACCATTACCTTCCATTAATGCAGTGTACTAAGCATGCATGACATTTACAATTTCCTCCCCCTCACACTGTGTAAGGGGTGGTGTGTGGGTATTTTTGTCAGCTTCACCTCTGATTCCTTTGAGCAGTTCGAATCGCTCCCACTCCCTTTTGTTCTAGACTTTGGACTTATTTGGGGGTTGTAATGAACTTGCAACAGACACCTGGGTTGGTCAAAAGAATCAAGATCTTTATTTTGAGACAGGAAAATATACAATACAATAAAACTTATACTCTAAAAGGGTGGAGAACACTTGGAATAAGCGAGGGACAATTACAATAGACAAAATCCCTTACCCTCCCAACCCCACTATCCGAACTAAGTTGAAATCCAGAGGACCAGGAAATGCTCACCAAACGACTTTCTTGACAGATTGTAGAGGTTCGCAATTTCGGGGTTCTCCTTAGTTGTGGCGGTTGGGGCCTGCCGTACCCCGGACGTGGTAGAAGACTGCACCTGCGTTGGGTCTTCAGTTTGGGTTTGTCCGCTGATGCGGTTTATCGCGCTGTTGGATGTATCGGGTAAGTACCCAATTTTCTTTGGTTAGGGCAAGTTTTAGAGTATTTTGTGTCAAAATCTTACCCAGGGGTAAGTCAGACTAGCCTGTAGAGTGGAAACAAGTCTTTGGTTTGTGAATTTTCGGTGGTTGGTTTCTTGTTGGTCGCGGTGGCCCATTATTACCTGTTTGGTGGTAATATTGGTAGTTGTTGGTTTCTTGGAGCCTTTGGTTGCCGCGACTTTCCTTTCCTTCATCTTCCTTCAAGTCTCTGATTCTCCGACTTTCTCTCCTGTACTGAACTCTGTAAGGAATTAGCACACGCTAGCGGGGTTGGGGTTATTTGTCTCTGGCCAGTCAGAAGCCTCTGAGCTGCTCCAGGGACCCCCTTGAGGTTTCGAAGCGCTCCCCTATTCCTGAGTTCTGACCGCCGGACTTATTCGGTAGCGATGTAGACAGAAAACAATGTGACTCGTGGTTTGGGTGCAAAACAGACCAGTATTTATTGAAAACAAAAGAAAGAAACAACTTAGAAAAATTGATATAGCTCTTATGCCTGGTACAACACTTTTGCTTAACGCAATACCCTCAGTGTCCACTAGAGTGCTCCCTGCTCAGTGCAATACTACTTTATTTTAAATCCAGCACCTTTTGCTTAAAAACCCTTTTGCTCACTACAGCACCTTATCTTATTGGCTTTTACTTAAAAACAGCACTTTAATACAGCTGTAAAGTGTTCACTGAAGCACTTCTCTGCTTAGCGCAACACTCCTTTTAACAGCACTTTTAATATAGAAACACTTTGCTCACTACAGCACCTTAGCTTAGTGGCTTTTACTTAAAAACAACACTTTAAATACAGTTACTTAAAAAAACAGCAAACAGCGTTCACCCCAGCACTTCTTTGCTTGGTGCAACACCCCTTTTAATACAGTTTTAAATACAGTACTTTGAAACAGCTACTCCTTTTTAATACAGTTTTAAATACCGAATTCAGTGTTCACTATAGCACTTCTCTGCTAGGTGCAACATTGTCTTACTTAAATAAGGGAGGAGAAATGGACACAACGAGGGAAGATCGACTAAAATCACAGTTCTTAACAAAATTCCCTTTAATTCCCACCCCTATACCTATCCTAAGTTGCCTTGTGGAAGGCCAGAAAAATATATGCTCACCACTGGAAATGCCTGCTCCGTGCCCTACGAACTTAGATCTTCACTGCCCTGAAGTAAGAAACACCCCAGTGTTTTAAAAGTAGACTGCTGGTGTTCTACCTCCTCAGGCAGGCTCCCACGCTGTAGAGGCACATGAAGGTGAGGCCAGAGAGAGCAAGAGCTTCTGGGAAGCAATCTTTTATACCCCCATTTGGGGCCCGCCCAAATCCGTATGTTTCTGGGCTAAAACAAAAGGGATCCAACTGCCCCATTGTCCAGTAATAGGTTTGGATGAATCACCCATTCATTTTAAACTGTTCCTTTTCTCAGTTTAACTGTCTCTTCAATTGTCTGTGCTGAGCTTTGAATGTATTTCCATTCATGATTGATGGGTTTTGAATGGAGCTGTCCTGGTTTGAAAAAAACATGTCTTTCTGTGATTACTATGTAAACAGCTTGGGAGGCTAGTGTAAACAGAAGCCATTGTTAGCCATTGTTCTTGTGGTCAGGTTGAAACCACAGTCAAGTGCTTAATCCTTTATGCAAACATCTTGTAGCAGTTTCTGTAAACATATCGATTGTCTGCGGCAGGGGGGTGGGGACTCCCCTTTGATTGGCAGCTCCATTGAACCTTTCTCACAGACACACACACACACAAGCTGTTTTCCAAGTCCTTTTGTCTTCGGCCATGCGGTCTGATGGCCATTTTGATCCCTGGATTTCTCTTAAAGGTAAATCACCCAGGGATTCTTTAATCAAAAATTAATCTTCGGAGCTGTAAATTATTGCGAAATCTTACAACTCGTGCTCTGGTCTCACTCGAACTGACTCACTGGACAAGCAGGCCTCAATTATACTAGTTTGAGGCCTGGCTTATCTGACCGCCAAATCTCGGGTTTCTTTGTTAAATTGGCAGGCTCATTATTTTTAATAGGTTTTAAAACTTTAACGAGCTTCGGGGATGGCCCATCTAACTTTAATGAGTTTCAGGGATGGTCCTTCTAACTTTAATCGGCCTTTCACTGGTTTCAGGATTGCCCTGAAACTAGTTTGAAAAATGGAAACGTTTGTAAATCCTTTTGATTGGTTTTGGACTGCTGTTTGATTGTTGTATCCTGTTGGGCTATGTTCTTTCCTTTGTTTTTGCTGTGGGCATGTACTGTTTTTTTCATGTACTTTGGCTCTGCGATTTTTGGCGAGAACAGGTTTTATTGTCTTTATGTAAAGGCTGGGGTGGGCCAGGACATTCCCAGACTGTCCAGTATCCAAACGCGGGGGCCCAGCCCACCTCCCCGTGTCACAGCCTTTCGCAAGTCTGAACATGCCTTTTAAACCAGCCAAACCTTCCTGGGGTTTTGATTTTTAAAATCCCTTTTGCCCAATAATTCCTTCAAACAGTCCAATATCTCGCCTTTCTTCCTTTTGGGGAAAATGTGTAATTTTGCGATCCTTACAATTGTCTTAAAGTACTTTCATACCTTACCGTGAATGCCCATGACACTGTGGCATGCACGTTACATTCCCAGCCTTGAAATGGAAGGTTGTCTTCACTCCCATCCTCACTTGAATTCAACAAAAAGAATCCTCCCAACCAATGTAGCTGAATGTTGCATGTACCTCACACTATACCCAATATGGGCTGCATGTTGACATGTGTCATCTTGACAATTGCAACTTGTCACTTCCTTTGCTCTGTTTGCAGAAGACAGCCCATAACAACAGATAGCAAACAGCTCCAAAATGAGGGCCCCCTAGATTTAGATCTCTAACTGCTTATTAGGAGGAAGCCCACAAAATCCTAAGAAGGGAGACGATAAAGGGTGCAAATGGAGAAGTAGAATACTTGTTGCCAGTTCAAGGATAAACTTTTGCTGTTCTTCCTGCTTAACATATTCTCCAATTAGCTTATTTCCAGTAAAGTGTATACTTTAGCCCTTTGACAAGATGCTCTTATTCACACATAGCAGCCAGCCACCTCACATACACCTGCCACCCAAGTAGCACCTAGACAAAGCACCAAACTAGGCTGTAAAGCACATACATCGCAAACTCTCGCCTAGGCGCTCACACTTTTGTTCATTAAAAACCTGGTAGCACTCGTGTTGATGTGTGTGCAGAGAATTTCTGCTAAGGTTTGCCACTTGTTTCATCAGGTGCCATGAAGGGAAGATTTGTGAGTTGCATAGAAAATGTAAAGAAGCGTAGCTGAAGGCACATGTGCAAGGCATGGGAGGATACAGACAGGACTGTTAATACACATTTACAGGTTAAGAGGTAAAGAGGTATCCTGTATGAAAGCTTGCCAAGTGTCTCTACTAGCTGGTATCAGATACTGCAGACTCCTTCTACTCCTGTTTGTGGTCTTCTTGATGCACTTGGGACAATTCCTTCTCTGAGCCTCCATGATTGTACCTCTTTGAGGAACAAAGTTGTGAAGCCTGTAGCACACGATGGGCTAAAAATTCGTGGCTGCCACGAGAGATGCCGGTGTCACCGTGGCCTTGGGTTAACACCCGCTGAAAATGGACGAAGTGCTGCAAGAGAAAAATTTGCGCTGGGGGCTAAAGATTTTTAGCCCAGCGCTAACTTACTGTGTAACACCCTCCTGGTGGCGTTAGTGCAGGCATGGGAGTTATAGTTCCCGTCCAGGAGCAGTGTTCCAGCTTCCAACAGCCTCTGAAAGTGAAGCAATAGAGTTTGCTAGTCATTGTGGGAAATTAAAATAGTAATGCATTAAAAGGGCAATGCATTAAAAGGGCAATGCATTAAAAGGGCAATGCCTTCTGAACTAATTAAAATTAAAATGAAGTGAAAAAGTGCAGTTTTCAGCCCTTATTGCCTTTTTTAAAATAATGAACATTAAAAAGATGTCCCAAATGGGAGTCTACAGCTCTTAAAACTGAATTCCCTTCCGAACCTCAAAGAATGGGAAAGGTGCTTCAGCACTAACATAAATGGCTCAGTAAGCCAGGGAAGGGGCACCCAGGGTCTCGCACGCAGCCCTCCAGCTTTGTGCAGGGGGTCAACACTGTGAAGACAGGCCCTCTACCCACAGGGGTCAGGAGGCCCTCCAGAAAGAACGATGTGGGACCACATCACCGAGGCCGTCACTGCCAGCAGTGTTGCCCTCACCACTTGGCTCCAGTGCCCAAAGAAGATTCATGACCTCAGGCTACTGGTCAGGGTCAGTGAATGCATCTTCAAAAGCCATCTCCTACCAACTGCACCACTAGCCTCACATACTGCTCAATGCACGACACCCCCCCTGCCCCCCAAATCACTCACCTACCAACAATCTGTATCAATCACGAGGCACATCTCCCATTCCTAGCCTCACCTCACCCCCTCAGAAGAGATGGTGCAGGCCATTCTTGGCAGGGGCATGGCTGAGCCCTTGGCCAGCGGCAGGGCAGAAAGGATACAAGATACTGGTATCCTCATACGTTATCTTCCTTCTGGCGTGCACCTTTTGCTTTCCTACCATCCCCTCACCACAACTCCACCCTTGTGCCTTCCTCATTTCATACACCCAAGAAGTGTAGCCTGCCTAGTCAGTGGTTGGCCAAGAAGAAGAAGAGGAGAGTGAAGAAGAAGAGAAGAAGAAGAAACACCGTCACTCGATTTCACACTCCCAGCCAGTAGCTCCTCAAGGTTGACCAGCAAGGCCATCTGCAGTGTCTCCCACTGAAAGTCAGCAGCCTTCCACCAGCCATGCTGCAGCCACTGAGGTAACACTGCATGACATCAGTAGAATAAGCAAAGGCACACACAAGACAGTCACTAAGAGAATGCATAAGGCTGATGAGTTGATTTCTTGATGTCATATTGGATGGATAGATGAAAAAATTGGATTGGAAGGTTTGCTTTGTGGTGGCTTTTATTTTAGCACTGTGGCCTAGAGGATGCTGTGATGGTCAGTAACAGAGGGAAGGTGAGGTGTGGGGCAAATGTGGGAAGGGGAATTGGGGTTGTGGTCACTGATACCACAGGCAGATGATTCCACCCCGAATATCCTGGCATGAAAAGGGCTGTCAGGGTTGTATCCTTCCTTCTGCTTCCTCCTCTTCTGCTTCCTCCTCTTCTGTTTCCTCCTTTTTGGCTTCTTCCTCTTCTGTTTCTTCAACAACAACAACAACTTGTATTTATATAGCGCCTTTAACATAGTAAAATGTCCCAAGGCACTTCACAGGAATATCATAAAACAAAAAATTTGATACCGAGCCACATAAGGAGAAATTAGGGCAGGTGACCAAAAGCTTGGTCAAAGAGGTAGGTTTTAAGGAGCATCTTAAAGGAGGAAAGAGAGATAGCGAGGCGGAGAGGTTTAGGCAGAGAATTACAGAGCTTAGGGCTTAGGCAACAGAAGGCACAGCCACCAATGGTTGATCGATTATAATCAGGGATGCTCAAGAGGGCAGAATTAGAGGAGTGCAGATATCTCGGGGGGTAGTGGAGCTGAAGAAGATTACAGAGATAGGGATGGGCGAGGCCATGGAGGGATTTGGAAACAAGGATGAGAATTTTGAAATCGAGGCATTGCTTAACTGGGAGACAATGTAAGCCAGCGTGCACAGGGGTGATGGGTGAATGGGACCTGGTGCAAGTGAGGACACGGGGGTGGGAGAAATTCAGTATCGCTCCATTTGGGGCGCAATTATTGGCCGGGCACAAAGATTACCGCCTGACGCTAATTATCGCCTCTGACTGCAAACTTGGCTTTTATCGCCCCTGGAGGTGATTGGAGCACTAAATCAGGCTCTATACATTTGTCTTAAGGCGCAAAGGCCGAGGAGCGAGGCACTACCTCAGAGCGCTGGCGAAGCTCATGTGATGTCAGTCAGCAATGGAACACAGACACACTGGCGCCGGCCAGTTCTTAAAGGGGAGGGTTCATCTTGCTCTCCATCCACATCCTACTCAGTGCAGTCTTGAATCTCGGCCTGGAGAGACCTGTACATCAAATCTGCTGGACAGAACAATGGAGAGGCCCAGGGAAAGAGCTCAGAGTGCAGCCCCCACAGTCTCTTCTAAATCGATACAAGGAAGGGCAAATCAAAATGAACCTGCAAAGTGCTGCTCAGTACCCAAAACTCCTTCACACAGCATTGAATCTCTCCAGAAGTCTCTCTCTCTCTCTCTCTCTCTCAGAATGCGTGGTGCAAAAATGTCACCAACAATAAAAGGCAGGAAGCAGTCACCTTTAAATAGCGCTCCCCCAGTCCCTTCCTGACTGCAGAGCGCTCCCCTCAACCTGTCGTTGTTAACGGCAGGCAGTAAGGCAGGGGGCTCCACTCAATATCCAGTCCGGGGCGCTACCGGGCCATTGCACACTCGACTGACGTCACGATCTGCAGGCATAGGAGATCATGGCGGTATTGTTTAGCGCCACCGCAAAATGTCTAGTTAATCTCGTGAGCGGCGCAAACATCACCGCGCACGGGCGCTAGTTGCTTTGCACCCCATTAGCGCCCTCTTAAGGCGCTAACGGGAGGCGCAAACAAACTGAATTTTTCCCCCGGGCAGTCATGTTTTGGATCAGCTCAAATTTGCGTAGGGTAAGCTTTTGCGTCTTCCTCTTCACTCTGTGCGCGGATGCTGTAAATCTGAAATTACAGCATAAAATGCTGGAAATACTCAGCAGGTCAGGCAGCATCTTGACCTGAGCTGTGAACTCTGTTTGTCTCTCCACGGATGTTGCCTGTCTTGCTGAGTATTTGCAGCATTGTCTGTCTTCTCAGAGGCCTTCTTTTACCACCCGAAGCCTTGCACACATCCAGCAGCACTCCCTACACACTTAAAAATATTTTAACATGTATTGCAGCAAGCCACTACTTCAATAATTTTTTTTAAAGTCCAAAAGCTTAAATGCAAACTTACCTGAAAGATGTGTGTGTCCCTTTAAGAGGTGCTGACAGCGCTTCTGTCAGTCTCCTGCATGCTTGGTTTACATGGCGAGTTTAGGACCCAGCGCTGAACTCAGCACAGAGGTCCAAGTTCACATGGTGACGTTAAGTCGGCGTGCGTCACCTCGCCCTCATTTTAATTTGCAAGATAATGGATCTTACCGGCAGCACTGCCGGGCCTGGGAAAATGGAGGATGCAGCAGGATCCGCCACCAGCTGGTAAAAAAGTGGTGGCCGCCCCCTTAACACAATGTTTTGCCGGTAACGGGTAGCGTTAAGCCCCAAAAATTTTAAGAACATAATAACATAAGAAATAGGAGCAGGAGTAGGCCATATGGCCCTCGAGCCTGCTCCGCCATTCAATAAGATCATGGCTGATCTTGGGCTCAAAGCTACTTCCCAGCCCGCTCCCCATAACCCTTCACTCCCTTATCTTGCAAAAATTTGTCTATCTCCACCTTAAATGCATTTAATGACCCAGCCTCCATGGCTCTCTAGGGCAGAGAATTCCACAGATTTACAACCCTCTGAGAGAAGAAATTCCTCCTCATCTCAGTTCTAAAAGGCAACCCTTTATTCTGAAACTATGCCCCCGAGTTCTAGATTTCCCCACGAGGGGAAACATCCTCTCTGCATCTACCTTGTCGAGCCCCCTCTGTATCTTATATGTTTCAATAAGATCACCTCTCATTCTTCTAAATTCCAATGAGTATAGGCCCAACCTGCTCAACCTTTCTTCATAAGTCAACCCCCTCATCTCTGGAATTATCCTAGTGAATCATCTCTGAACTGCCTCCAATGCAAGTATACCCTTCCTTAAATAAGGAGACCAAAACTGTACGCAGTACTCAAGGTGTGATCTCACCAATACCCTGTACAATTGTAGCAGGACTTCCCTGCTTTTGTACTCCAACCCCCTTGCAATAAAGGCCAACATTCCATTTGCCTTTTTGATTACTTGCTGTACTGCATGCTAACTTTTTGTGTTTCATGCACTAGGACACCCAGGTCACTCTTAACTGTAGCATTTTGTAATCTCTCTCCATTTAAATAATAATTTGCTTTTTTAGCCCAATAATCCTTAAAATCTCAGCAGGGCTGTTTTGCAGAACACTCCCAGCCCTATCCAGGCACCAGAAATGCTTCAATATGCCAATAGTATCCTTGATGACTACTCTGGTGGATGCCAACACCTACGTCCATCTGGTGTCCTTAGATACTGCAGCAGTGTCACAAGCCAAGGCTGCAGGGTAGGCTTGATTGCCCAGAAGCCAAACTTAATCTGATTTTTGTGGGTCAAAGATTGATGGGACAGTAGAATGCCTTAACAGGCATTATGATAGCTGGGTGAGAAGTGAGTATTGACATGCATAATCTAACGCTGATGGTTGCAAATGAGCTGAACATCAAGAGAGTAGAATCCTTTTCTATTCCTGTGGGTGTGGTTTTATGTGAGGGAACATGTAGGTCAGTTGAGCGCAACCTAGAAATCCCTCTGGAAGTTTGGGAATCTTGCCCTCTTTAAATTGCACAGCAGTTTCATGCTACTGTCAATTGTCCATGGAGAAGGAGATAAAATTGTTTCCTTGAAAAACTAAGTCCTGCCACTTGCTTTATGTGTGCATGGACACCGGATTGGCTTATCTTCCTGATGTCCCCAGTGGTAGCCTGAAATGATCCCAAAGCATAAAAGTTCAGGGCGTTCATAACATTGATGGCTACTTGAAGTGCTGTGTCTGTGGAAGAGTTTGGCTGCAGGTAGCTTGGAGCATGTGGCACAGCTCTGTCCCTTGTAAATCACTGCCTCCACAGGCGCTGCTCCTCTGATCATCTGCCTGTAGATTCCGGTTTGGGGGTAACAGTGGGTGGATGTAGAGCTCTGGTGTAGTCTGACCTGGCTGACAGCCCTCTCTTGGTCCTCCTCTTCTTTCTCTAAAGGCACATATAATAGGGGAGTCTCGTGGGTGGTGGTGTGCACCGACCGGGTTGGGGTCATGTTCCCCATATTTAACTCTTCAATTCTCCACCCCCACTCTTTCGCACCCATCGTGGGTCGGTTAATATCAACGTCAATAATTCAGGTGCCTCTAAGAATCCATTTTACTCTGTTTACCACCTCAAAATGGGCAGTAATTTGGAGAAAAATCCAAGTCCTAGAGTGTTTAGTGAAGGATAAAATTACTAATCTTTGGAGAAACATTAGTTAATCGGGGTCCGTCATCAAGGATTTCTAAAAGGCAGCTGGTACTTCACTAACCTTATGGAATTCTTCGAAGAAATAACAGAGCAAGTAGATATAGAAAAAGCAGTGGATGTGGTTTAAGTTGATTTTTAGAAAATAATAGCACATGGAGTTAAGGAGAATGCGGTGCAATGGTTGGAGGGCAGAAAGCAACAGAACTTCTTGGAGTGGAATGATGTGATGAGTGGTGATCCAGAGTTCAGTGTTCAGGCTGCATTTATTTACAATATACATAAATGATTTGGATTCAAGAATTCAGGGAGCCATATTGAAATTTATCAATGAGATTAGATTTGGGGGAGAAAGTATGGCAAATTCTGATGTGGACTATTAACGACTTAAGGTGAAGATAGATAGGCAAGCTGGATGGGCAGACAGGTAGCAGAAGAAGTTGAATGTTGAAACGTGGAATAATACGTTTTGGAATAGAAGAAGGAAGGAATTACAATTTAAATTGTAAGATTTTAAATGGAGTTCAGGAGCATAAAGACCTTGATGTGCAAATACATAGGTCATCAAGAGGTAGCAGTGCAAGTAGATAATATCATAAGAAAGGCAAATGGAATCCTTTGTTTTGTATCTAGATGAATAAAATGCAACAACAATGAGATACCATTGAACTTGTACACTACAGTTGGAGTATTATGTGCAGTTCTGGGCACCCCATTATTGGAAGGATGTAAAAGCAATGATAGCGGTATAGTGTAGATTCACTAGTTTGTTACCAGGGATAAGGAATTAAAGCTCTGATAGGACACTGAGAATATAGGTGCCTGGCATTTCTATGGGGGTTCTCTGGCAGGAGATCAATGGAATCCCCAGTGAAATGGTATAAGTGGTTAAAAACTGCCTTTACACCAGGTCTCCAGAGGTTCTGCCCATCTCCTACTGAATATATACATTTAAGATGCTTCATCATTATTAATATGTGTGATCCACTTAAGTGTGGCCCTACTTGTGTGGATTAACTGCTTTGCAGCACAGTCAACAAAGAACGTTTCAAAGCATTTAATCCCTAAATTTACTGTCGGAGTCCCATCCTCCTCTTGTGAAGCATTCTCAAGTATTGTTTAAATTGTCACAGGAATTCTGCAAAACTAATCAAACAACTGTTGGGTGGAATTCTGATCCACTCTCTACCTGTGGGTCGCATTCATTTTTATGTTGCTGTGGAAACTGTAACATTACAAGCTAATGGGCCCCGATTGAACACCATGTGACCACAAACCGTTCCAGTATAACCTCAATGCAAATTTTGTAAAAAAGAAATCCAATATATTCCAGCATTGTATTCCTAACTTACCTACCTATCACTATATACTCCTCCTCTGCACACTCACATCTTTTGTGGCATTGCTCACAGGATTTGCTGTTTTACAATAATAGAACTGTTTATGCCATATACCGAATACCATCAGGACCACTAATTTATAGTGACTGATGAGTAGGTCAAATTTAATTTTTATTCAATGGAATTCTGTAAATAACATTTTCTGAGAGGACAGCAGATGCTTCTCCCATTGAACCAATGCCACTCTCCTGGGACTGTGCCTAAGCATACCTACAGCTCCACATGAGAATGATGTATCACTCTGGAACAATGCTGGTCCCCAAAACCAAGCTGACAGCGATCTGAACCTCCACGGCAGCAGTGTGAGCTGCCATGGAAGCTGTCATAGCTGTCACTAGACACTCCATCATGGTGGGCCTCACAGTTGCGTTCATGGAGCTGACCACTCACTCCATGTTGAATAGTCTCCATGCTCTGCGCAAAGCCCCAGCACAAGTTAGAGCTGGACTCCTCCAGCCATTGTGCCCCTGAGCCATTGTGTGCAAGCTTACTGGCAGACTGCCCAGTGCACCCAGCCTTTCCTGGTATATGTCCATCAGCATTCTTCAGTAGCCTGGGCCCTCAAAGTCTACATCTAAGTCCTCTGCAGCAGAGCTGAACTAGTCTGTGATCTTGCTCCATGGCTAGCTGGCATCTGTGGCTTCTTATCCTCCTGCCCCAGTTCCTGCATACTTGTGCCCAATGAATCACCATGTGAAGATCCCTCCTCTAATCTACCCTCTAAAGTACATTTGGTGCTAATAGCTGAGCTTGTGCTTGCGATGGTCAGATCGAGTGATGCTGCATCCTCAGTAAGGCAGCCCATCTCTTCCTGAAGTTGCGCAGGGGCCTCAACATTTTCAGCATCTGAAATAAAAGAGAAGGACAAGAGTTAGCTTTTAGTATGAAGGGAGAGCAGAAAGGGATGAGTGGCTGCTGAAAGCAGCTGTGATTAATGATGCAGCATGTGTAGGGTGAGATAGAAGTAAGAATGGAAAAAGAGGATAAGGTGTGAAGAAACCCTGCATGATGTCTCCTCCAGTGTTGCCACTTGCCATGGCCATGTCTCTCCCCCTGCCCATGGTGGCTAGTATGTTTTCTTCCATGGGAAGAGGGTGTGCAGGTGAGATCTGCCTCTTATCGTGACAACCTGCTTCCTCATGTTGTGCACGACCTTGTCCTGCAAGAAAGAAGAGAGAGTGTATTAGAGACAGTCTAGTGAACTGTTTTGAGAATGTGCCTCAATTTTGCTTTATTAAGATGGAGAGTGAAGTAGTTGACTCAGAGACTAGGGTCCTGAATTTAAATAAAGGAAACTACGATGGTATGAGGCGCGAGTTTGGTAGGATTGATTGGGGAATGTCACTCAAAGGGTTGATGGTGGAAAGGCAATGGCAAACATTCAAAGACCTCATGGATGAACTACAGAATTTGTTCATCCCAGTTTGGCATAAAAATAAAACAAAAAAGGTGACTCAACCGTGGCTAACAAGGGAAATTAGTGATAGCATAAGATCCAAGGAGAGAACATATAAATTGGCCAGAAAAAGCAGTAAACCTGAGGATTGGGTGCAGTTTAGGATTCAACAAAGGAGGACAAAGGGATTAATTAAGAAGGGGAAAATAGAATATGAGAGTAAGCTTGCAAAGAACATAAAAACTGACTGTAAAAGCTTTTATAGATATGTGAAGAGAAAAAGATTGGTGAAGTCAAGCATAGGTCCCTTGCAGTCAGAATCAGGGGAATTTATAATGGGGAACAAAGAAATGGCAGACAAATTAAATACATATTTTGGTTCTGTCTTCACAAAGGAGGACACAAATAACCTCCCAGAGATGTCGGGGAATATAGGGTCTGATGAAAGGGAGGAACTGAAAGAAATCAGTATTTCTAGGGAAATGGTGTTAGGGAAATTGACGGGATTGAAGGCTGACAAATCCCCAGGGCCTGATAATCTACATCCTAGGGTACTTAAGGAAGTGGCCCTAGAAATAGTAGATGCATTGCTGGTCATCTTCCAACATTCGATGGAATCTGGAACAGTACCCATGGATTGGAGGGTAGCTAATGTTACCCCACTATTTAAAAAAGGTGGTAGAGAGAAATGGGGAATTACAGACCGGTAAGCCTGACATCGGTAGTGGGGAAAATGCTAGAGTCCATTATAAAAGATGTAATAGCAGAGCACTTGGAAAACAGTGACAGGATCAGACAAAGTCAACATGGATTTACAAAAGGTAAATCGTGCTTGACTAATCTACTGGAATTTTTTGAGGATGTAACTGGAAAAATAGATAAGGGAGAACCAGTGGATGTGGTGTATTTGGACTTTCAAAAGGCTTTCAATAAGGTCCCGCATAAGAGATTAGCATGTAAAGTTAAGGTACATGGGATTGGGGGCAAGGTATTGACTTGGATAGAGAACTGGTTGGCAGACAGAAAGCAAAGAGTTGGAATAAACGGGTCTTTTTCCGAGTGGCAGGCAGTGACTAGTGGGGTACTGCAGGGACCGGTCCTTGGACCCCAGCTATTCACAATATATATTAATGATCTAGACAAGGTAACTAGATGTAATATCTCCAAGTTTGCAGACGACACAAAGCTGGGTGGGCGTGTGTGCTGTGAAGAGGATGCCGAGAAGCTCCAGGATGATTTGGACAGGGTGGGTGATTGGGCAGAAGCATGGCAGATGCAATATAACGTGGATAAATGCGAGGTTATCCACTTTGGTGTCAAAAACAGGAAGGCAGATTATTATCTGAATGGCAATAGATTGGGAGAAGGGGAAGTGCAACAAGACCTGGGTGTCCTTGTGCACCAGTCGCTGAAAGTAAGCATGCAGGTGCAGCAGGCGGTGAAGAAGTCAAATGGTATGTTGACCTTCGTAGCGAGAGGGTTTGAGTACAGGAACAAGGATGTCTTGCTGCAGTTGTACAGGGCCTTGGTGAGACCACATCTTGAGTATTGTGTGCAGTTTTGGTCGCCTTATCTGAGGAAGGATGTTCTTACCGTGGCGAGAGTTCAACGAAGATTCACCAGGCTGATACCTGGCATGGCAGGAATGACGTATGAGGAGAGATTGCGTTGATTGGGCTTATACTCGTTGGAGTTTAGAAGAATGAGAGGGGATCTCATTGAAACTTATAAAATTCTGACAGGACTGGACAGACTAGATGCAGGAAGGATGTTCCCGATGGTCGGGGAGTCCAGAACCAGGGGTCACAGAGTAAGGATAAGGGGTAAGCCATTTAGGACAGAAATGAGGAGGAATTTCTTCACCCATAGAGTGGTGAACCTGTGGAATTCTCTACCACAGAAGGCAGTAGAGGCCAATTCATTAAATATATTCAAGAAGGAGTTGGATGTATTTCTTAAGGCTAAAGGGATCAAGGGATATGGGGAGAAAGCAGGGACAGGGTACTGAATTTGGACGATCATCCATGATCGCATTGAATGGCGGAGCAGGCTCGAGGGGCCGAATGGCCTACTCCTGCTCCTATCTTCTATGTTATGTTTCTATGTCAGATAGTGCAGATGTTGTGTGCAAGATGTGAAGTGTGAGGAAGCAAGGGTTGTAATAGTGGTGAGAGTTGGAGCTGCAGAGTGTGCTAATAACAGGAGAAGGATGTGGAGTGAAGTGTGGTGCAGTGATTGTAGGAGAATGAACAGAAGTGAGGGAGGTGTATATTGTGAGTAGTGAGGCTGCAGGTATGAGGAGAGAGTAATTGAGGTGAGAGGTAGAATTCTTACCTTGACAACTCTGCTGAGGTCATTGAACTTCAGTCAGCCTTGCAGCTGTGTCCTGGGAGCTAAGCTCTTCACATTGACCTCCTCAGTGACCCCTTTCCAGTGGCAGAGAAGATGTTGTTAAAGGGTTTACTACCCTCTGAGGGAAACAAGATCTGCCTCCTCCTGCCCATTGCCTAGACCAGAGCTGCCATTGGAGAACGTCAGTGCCCTCTCTGGATCTCTTGCAGCCATTTTACACTTTTCAGCATTTCCTGATGTCTGCAGAGACAGTGCACCTCCCCTTTAAGAGGTGCTGGCTGCCTTTAAGTGGCATAAGAAACGTTCAATTTCACCCCTGCCCTCCCCAACAGGTGTGCAGACAATATGCAGTGCAGGTAACGCTGGCTGCACACTTGACACATGATAATGAGGTCACAGCACAAATTTTGCATCGTCACTGCACCCACTTGAACAGATATGTGTAGTGCGCACTCTACCCCTGTGCGCCCGTTTTCAGGCACCATCAAATTTATAGACCCTTGCTGGAGAGGCCATGAAAGATGGCAAGGTCATAGGGCTGCCATGGATGTAGTGGGGGGTGGGAGGGATTGATGTGAATGGTGAGATTTGCTGAGGATAAGAGAGCAGAGAAGACAGAGGGAAAGGGACTAGAGGAATTTAGATATATACTTGTTGAGTCTGTGTGTTCCAGATATACTTATTTTAAATAACTGGACACAGACAACAGGAAAAACTTAAACAGGTCTTTACTACTTGAAGGTCAGGGCTGAACTGCTTTACAAATTACTACACAGAGCTTATATACCGGTGTGGTCACCACCGGTACTACAATATACAGTAGCAAGAGAAAGTAGTCCATCTTCTTAAGGTAGTTCTCTTAAGGTGGTACAGGTTACATACACCACAATTCCTCCCTTTTTAGCTTAACAGTGTACACCCCAATTTAAACATAACATGGATAACATATATACAACTTTCATGCAACTGTTCAAAGATTCAGTCTCTGAGGAGGCCTCCTGATCCGAGTTGGATAACGCCTTTCAGGGGTCTCTGATTCTGGTTGCTGGGGTGACTCCTCTAATTGATCTCTTATGGATTGAACATCCTCATGTACGTTCGCGTTTGAGGTAGATGCTACAGGTTCAATAATTTCTTCCACTGGTGTCTCTGCCGTAGCCATGGGTTCGACCCTTGTTCTCGATTCTACAAGTTGGTCAGCATGACGTCGTATTACGTTTTCACCAATCTCTACCGTGTACATCAGGGGTCCTTGTCTGGCACGAATTGTTCCAGATTGCCATTTCTCATTCTTATAGTCCCGGGCTAACACTGGTTGTCCTATTTCAAAACTCCGAGTGGTCTTGTTATTTACATGCTGGAACTGTTTGTTTTCGACTTCCCTACGCACATTTGGTTTTAACAAATCCAACCTGGATCGCAACCTCCTGTTATAAAACATCATGGCAGGACTTTGATTTGTCACTGCATGTGTGGCGTTTCGATATGCCATTAGGAAATTGTCCACCTTATGTTGTAGTGGAATATGGTCTTCGCTCATGGCCTTTATCGCTTTTTTGAACGTTTGTACAAATCTCTCGGCCAACCCATTTGTAGCCGGATGACATGGGGCAGATGTATAGTGTTTCACCCCATTCTTCTTCATGAATTTCTGGAATTCTTCTGACACGAACTGCGGTCCGTTGTCTGAACATATCTGTTCTGGCAATCCATTTCTTGCAAATATGGTTCTTAGAACTGCGATCGTCTTTTCCAAGGTAGTGGTCGCCATCTTAATCACTTCTGGCCATTTAGAATGTGCGTCTACCGCTATCAAAAACATGGAATCCATGAATGGACCTGCAAAGTCGATATGTACACGCTGCCATGGGGTTGAAGGCCATTCCCATGGATGCAGCGGTGCAATTGGAGGTGCATTTTGAACTTTTTGGCACCCTGAGCAGCTTTTAGTCAGATCCTCTATTTGTTTGTCGATACCTGGCCACCACACATAAGCCCTAGCAAGGCTTTTCATCTTGACTCCCCCCAGATGACCTTCATGCAGTTCCTTTAGAACTCTCTCCCTTAATTTAGGAGGAATAATCACCCTTGTTCCATACATCAATGTTCCTTGACAAACGGACAGCTGTTCTCGTCTGGCTGAGAATGCCGGTAACAGTGGTTCGCCATGTGCTGGCCATCCCTTCACTGTCAATTCGTAGACCCGAGACAGTGTCGGGTCGTTCCTGGTCTCTCTCTCAATACTCGCATTGGTGACTGGCAAACATTCGATGATGGTCGAGTGAAATAACTCAACAGGGTCAACTGTCGGTGCCTCTCCCACTGTAGGTAGTGGCAGGCGCGACAGCCCATCAGCATTACCATGTTGCTTTGTACCTTTGAATTCGATCTCATATTGATGTGCCCCTAGGAAAAGGGACCATCTCTGGAGCCTCTGCGCTGTCATCACCGAAACACCCTTCTTCGGGTTAAAAATGGAAACCAACGGCTGGTGGTCTGTCAGCAGCGTAAACTTTTGGCCTTGCAGGTAATGATTAAATTTTTTTACTCCCCACACGAGGCTGAGAGCCTCCCTATCTATCTGAGCATAGTTGCGCTCAGCGGAGGTCAATGATCTGGATGCGAACGCGGCTGGTCTTTCCAAGCCATTTGGCAACTTATGTGATAGCACTGCCCCAATACCATATGGAGAAGCATCACAAGCTAAACGAATAGGCAGCGTTGGGTTAAAGTGAGCCAACACTTCCTTAGAGGTGATCAATGCCTTGCTTTTGTGAAAAGCCCGCTTACAGTCCTCGCTCCACTTCCATGGCACTCCCTTTTGTAAAAGAGCGTTCAGCGGGTGTAGCACCGTGGATAAATTTGGCAGAAACTTACGGTAATAGTTAATCAACCCTAGGAACGACCTCAACTGGGATACATTTTCCGGAGCGGGAGCCTTCACAACAGCTTCGATCTTGTCAGGTGACTTGTGAAGCCCCTCCTGGTCAATGACGTGACCACAGTACGAGATTCGCTTCTGAAAGAACTCACATTTCTGGCGATTAACTCGAAGTCCATACTCTTTCAATCTGGTGAGCACCTGTTCCAAATTAGCAAGGTGTTCCTCATCATCATCTCCTGTAATAAGAATGTCGTCCAGATAGCATTGTGTGCCAGGAATTCCCTGTAATACCTGCTCCATGGCCCTTTGCCAAATCGCTGGAGCCGATGCCACTCCAAAAACCAGTCTATTATACCGATATAAGCCCTTATGCGTGTTGATCGTGAGATACTGGCGTGACGCTTCATCAACTTCCATCTGTAAGTACGCCTGCGCCAGGTCTATCTTGGTGAAGTGTTTCCCACCAGACAACGAAGCGAAAATATCCTCAATCCGCGGAAGCGGATATTGTACCATGTGAAGAACCGGATTAACAGTGATCTTGAAATCGCCACAGATGTGAACCTTCTCCGGTTCCCCCAGCTTGTTGCTCAATGAACGCTTCATGACGGGAACAATGGGCGTGGCCCATTCACTCCAGTCCACCTTTGACAGTACTCCTGAACGTTCTAGCCCTTCCAGCTCAGCTTCCACAGCAGGTCGTATCGCATAAGGTACCGGTCTGGCTTTGAAAAATTTCGGGTTTGCATGTTCTTCAACCTTGATGTTTGCCGTAATTCCTTTCAGTGTTCCCAGTCCCTGTTGGAACACCTCCTTAGCGTCGTCCAATATTCTGGACAGTCGTTTAGGTTTGACATCGTCCTTTTTACCGGAATCTACAGTTAGTGCTTTTAAGGAATGCCAGTCCATATTTATTCTCCTGATCCATTCCCATCCCAGTAGTGGTGGACCTCCCTCAGGTAACACATACAAGTCCATTCCTTTGCTTTCTTTACCCTTGTGGACCACCTTTACTTTTATCTTTCCGATGGGGTACACTCTTTGCCCCGTGTATGTTTTTAATACAATCTCCGTATCCCTTAGGGGAATGTGTGAGAATAACCTTTTGTAATCTTGCTTATTCATGACCGTCAATGCCGATCCCGTGTCCAATTCCATCTTCACTTGGACTCCTGCTATCTGGAGTGTCACCCAAATAGTTTGGTGGTCTGCTGTGTTACCCACATTATGTATTCTTAGACAACCCAGTTCCTTACTGCTGGAGTCTGAATCCGTCTTCTGTTCATCCGAACTCTTCTCTGTCACCTTGTGTACTTTTTTGTACTTCTTCTGTGGTGACTTTTTGTTGCTGGTCTTCTTTCCTGACCAGCATACTTTCGCTATGTGACCGAGTCTGCCACATTTTCTGCATTCTTGATCTTTGAACCAGCACTGGTTCTGATCGTGCGTTGTCCTTCCGCAACGATAGCACTTTACTGCACCCAATGCCATTTGATTGGTGCTGAGTTCCGATGGCCTTAGCTGCATTTCCGCGGTGCCTCGTGCTGCCGCCTCGTGCGATGCTGCAATGGTGACAGCTTTATCTAGCGTAAGGTCCTTTTCCTCTAGCAGTCGCTTCTGAGTTCCTTCTTTTAATAGTCCACACACAAACTTATCTCTCAGAGCATCTGCTAGTCCTGTACCAAACTGACAGTACTTTGATAGCTTGCACAGTTCAATTAAGAATTCAGCGTTGCTTTCCTCTTTCAGCTGCGTTCTTCTGTAAAATTTAAATCGTTCCGCTATCAGCAGCGGCGTGGGGTTTAAATGCTCTTGCAGGATAGTAATAATATTCGCGAAAGTCTTATCCGCCGGTTTATCTGGTGTTACAAGGTGCCTTAATAACCCGTACGTTTTCGCACCCATCGAGTTTAATAGGGTTAGTGCTTTCTTTTCAGCCGGTATCTCATTTGCTGTACAATAAACTTCAATACGCTCCACATAAGTGGCCCAATCTTCGACATCGCTATCAAAAGCAGTGATGTTACCGTTTTTAGGCATCATTGTAAGTTTCTTTAAGTATTTTATTTTATTTTATTTATTTATTTTTTTCCAAAATGGCGGCTTCCCGCGCTTGGCGGCTTTTCCCGCGCTTGTCTTCTTCCTGCGCCGACTAAAATGGCGGCTTCCCGTGCTTGGCTTCTTCCCCCGCTGGCTACAATGGCGATTACCGCGCTGTTGCCGTTCTCGCCTCCCAGCAGTCCTTAATTTCCCCCGACGCTGCTGCTTTTACTCCCCGCTGTCCTCGTGGGTATTAGCGCTTCCTTTCTTGCTGCGCGTCTATTCCGATTGCAGCCCGGCCCTTTACACCGGCTGCGGTCGAGTTCTCCGCCCTTTTTCCTCCGGTCCCCGTCTCCACTGACAAAGCGGCCGACTTTCTGCCCGTGTCGCTAGATCGGCTTACCCACCGCCTGTCGCTGATGGTGGACTTCGTGGTCAGCAATTCTAACCCGGGATCTCGATGCCTCCCGTGCGAATGCGGTGCTCAGCAGGATGATGAGGGCGGATGCCTCTTCTCGACGCCCGTTCTGGGGACGAAGCTGCCTTGGATGCAATTGCCGCTGGGTAAGATCGACTCGTCGCCACTGTTGAGTCTGTGTGTTCCAGATATACTTATTTTAAATAACTGGACACAGACAACAGGAAAAACTTAAACAGGTCTTTACTACTTGAAGGTCAGGGCTGAACTGCTTTACAAATTACTACACAGAGCTTATATACCGGTGTGGTCACCACCGGTACTACAATATACAGTAGCAAGAGAAAGTAGTCCATCTTCTTAAGGTAGTTCTCTTAAGGTGGTACAGGTTACATACACCACAATACTGAAATAATCGAGCATGAGGAGTCACGAAGAGCAGAGGTTATGGGAGGAGATCTTGTTGTGGAAGTTGGCTTGCGTATTCGGTGGGTGGTACACAAAGGTAATTTTAAATGATAGGATGAATGGAAAAGTGTAATCTAGTTGTCGGAGGAGAAGGTGCCAAAGGGGTTGGGGCAAAGGCAAAGGTGAGACTTGGCAATAAAAGATACACCATTGCCACAGTGGTTTGGCCTGAACAGTGCTAGAATGTGTAGCCAGACAGGGAACCTTTGGTGAAGTGGGAAGAAATTGCTGCCGATAATCCAGCTTTTTGTCAGTGGCAGGATGTTGATAGATTGATCCATGATGGGTGGCAAGTACCTTGTTTGTGAGAAGGTGAACATTCTAGAGAGTGATACAGAGCGAGCCAGCAATTGATGATCCTTTGCTAAATACAAAATGATAGACCAGAGAAATGATATAACAAAGACACTCCATATGAGAAGCAGTTAGGGTCACTGTTCATGAATTAGCAGGTAAAGATTCTCTTTGATGGGTGAATAGTATGATTCAAAGTGTTAATAAATGCAGAATTAGGTGGACTATTATGTAATTTCTGATTTTTGTCACACGTCAATATCATCCTGTAAAGTTGCAGAAATTCCCAGGATTGACACAAACCATTGTTCCAATGTTTACAAAGGCATAAACATTAACATTTTCTTTGCTGTACTTCATCAATTTCCTTGAACTTCAAAGAGACAAGTATCTATAAAACTCGAGAAACTTAGGGTTCAACACTTCTGTTCATCTTTGCTGTTGTATGTTAGAGGTGTACAAAGAGCAGTAATCAGGGCTTAACGTTTTATCACCAAAGACAAGAATCTGCCGAGAAGAGTTGAGTGAATAGTTCTTTGAAACAGTCATCTTAGCTCTATGCATTGCAAATTACTGATTGTGCTGCATACTATCTTGCTCATGTTCCTGCTTCTTTGAATCATTTTATTTGTAAGTAAATTTGGACAGTAATTTAACCTGTACAAATTGATTTAGCATTGTGAATATTTTTCTGCCTTCTGAATTGACAGGAGATGTGGCAAGAATCTGGTATGTTCTCCAGCAGCAATTTATCATGTTAGACCTGTGGTACACTAATTCAATATGACAGAGAATAAAAGGTACAGGTTTCACTTTGTGGGAGATTCAGTCTGCTTACAGAAACTGTCATCAAGCTGATTACATTAGAAAAACACGTTGGTAAAAGCCTAAACTAACCAATAGCTCCAGCCACATGTGGTGACCTTCATCTGTCATGATGTGAGAAATTGCATGGCAAATTAAGGTAATCATTTTATCCCTTCAATTTTCTAAAGGGAGGGACTAATTCATTCCTGAATCTAAACAGTAATTCTCCCAAACTGGCCCAATTTGGATCAACTAAAATTGCAATTTGGTTTCGGACATGTCACCTGTACGGCTCTATATTACTAATGGGACTCACCGTCCCTCACCATGGAGGTATCACCCAATGAAAATACAGGGCTGGATTTTCAGGGGGGTCAGCGGGCGTGATCGGTGGTGGGTCAGGTGGGTATGTGTTTTTTTCCCCCAGCGGGTCAGGACCCCACGGTGAACCCACTGCCACGCGCCTTTCCCTGATGTTGGGTCTATCAGTGCTGAGCAGACCCGACACCCAGCGGCAGGTTCACAGCGGGGGACCCAATTCAGGTAATTAGTGACTTGTTTAGAGCCACTTAAGAATTATTTTCAGCTTACCTTCTGCATTTGACAGCTTGCCCACGGGGTCCACGCTGGTCGCGGACCACGCCTGTCAAGCTGAAGGCAGGAGTTCAGTGGCCATTGAATCAGCTGTTGAGTTGACAGCTTCAAATGTAAAGTAAAAGCTACCACCCTACATATTTTCCCTCAGCCACAAAATCTTCCTCACTGCATTTCCACAACAGATTCACTATGCTGCAAGTCTTTACACAAGTCTCCATCCAGTCTCACCTCATTACCTCTCTCACCATTGACAAATCGCTTCTGTCATCTCTACTTCACCTGCCATCTATTCCATCAGCATGGGTGCCCTTTATACTATCTCACCTTGGTCCTCAGAATCCCACCATGATCAGCCCCAACACCAGCAGCACCAGGCACACTAGCAGCACCAACAACAACACCACCAACCTTCTCTGCAATCACCTGATGCTGCACAGGACAGAGGGCATCAGCACCCAACCACATTGCTGCCCGGGAGGCCAGGGATGGCCTCACCATGGCCAGATTTACTTCACTTGATGCTGTACACCCTGGCTGCCACATGATATGCCAGGTTGGCACCACCCCAAACCAACACCATAAAACATCCCTACAATGCTCAAGCCATTCCTTTCATACTCATCACCATTGCAGGGGGGTGGGGACCGTTATGTCTCACTATTCACTGCAACTCACTAAGCCACTTCCAAAAGGTGCACACAAATCTGTCCAAGAATGCAAAGTGTTGAAAATAAAAATTTCAATGTTTGAAACCACATTAACAGAAATATTACATGAACATTGCATAAAACACCCAAGTGGCTACCCTTGTGTGTTGTTAGTTGGTATGATTGCACTTGGATGAGGGCGAGTGTGAGGGGTGGCTAGTGAGATGGGGATGTGATAATGTAGATAGAGAGGGATGAGTGGAGGTGCAAGGTAAGTTGGTGTGAGTAAGGATGTGCAGGAGTATAGGTAGGGAAGGCAGAGTGATGAGGATGTGATGAGAGGCACAGCAGGATGAAGGTGAGAGTGGCTTTGTACTCACGCTTCTTGATCTAATGAGATCATTAAAAGATTTGCGCCACTGCACCCAGGTCCTCCTGACCACATCCCTGCTCATGACCTCCTGTGCAATGTGCAACCAGGCTGTCTTGGTCTCCTGGGGAGGTCTCTTCCGCCCATCGGAATGGAAGAGGACCTCCCTGCATTCTCTGACTCCCTCCATAACCATATGGAGGGAGTCATGGGGAGCATAGGTGCAGCCCTGCGCCTTTGTGCAGTGATTGTCAATGTTTGCAGCACCTTAATGCTGTAGAACACTGACAGCACAAATGTCAAAATAAAGTTGGCCATGGTCCCTTTAAGGAAAGCAGCTGATGACGTGTCATCAAATGATGTCACCAGACCCGCTTCCTCTAATTGGCCGGCAAACGCGCTGGGCGGGCTTAACAAGCCCCATCAAGGAAAATTCATTTCAGGGGCCGGGATGGAGCCAGCAGCAGGGTCAGGACCCGCCACCAACGTCGCCCGCCACAGACCCGCCGAGGTGAGCAAAATCGCAGCCGTAGTTACCAGGCGGTACAATGGAGTGTTACATTAGAACATCAGCATACAAATGCCACGGAGTGGTCATAGAGTCATAGGGCTGGATTTTATCAATGGAGGCGTGTAGGAGGCGGGACTCCCACTTTTGGGGTTGTAGTCCCGCCCCCATCGAGTTGTGGCTGACCCACTCGAGGGCTGCACCCAGGCTCTCCCATGACTCCCTCCATATGGTTATGGAGGGAGTCAGAGCATGCAGGGAGGTCCTCTTCCATTCCGATGGGCAGAAGAGACCTCCCCAGGAGACCAAGACAGCCTGGTTGCACATTGCACAGGAGGTCATGAGCAGGGATGTGGTCAGGAGGACCTGGGTGCAGTGGTGCAAATCTTTTAATAATCTCATTAGATCAAGAAACGTGAGTACAAAGCCACTCTCACCTTCATCCTGCTGTGCCTCTCATCACATCCTCATCACTCTGCCTTCCCTACCTATACTCCTGCACATCCTTACTCACACCAACTTACCTTGCACCTCCACCCATCCCTCTCTATCTACATTATCACATCCCCATCTCACGCGCCTCCATTGATAAAATCCAGTCCTAAGACTCTATGACCACCCCATGGCATTTGTATGCTGATGTTCTAATGTGACACTCCATTGTACCGCCTGGTAACTACGGCTGAGATTTTGCTCACCTCAGCGGGTCTGTGGCGGGCGGGCTCAGCAGGCCAATTAAGGGCCACACGACAACAGGTGACATCACAGATTGACATTTCATCTGTCAAGAGCTTTTGACAGATGAAATATCAGCGTTTGACAGCACTTTGAAGCTGTCAAACACTGCCAATCTGTACTCTAAGTTAATTCCTTCCTCTCAGGCTGATTTAGAGATCTCTCCAGAACAGAAAGCAGAGGCTGCAGAATTTGACAGCTCGCGGCCATTCTGCTTTCTGTGCCGGTGAGATGAGGGACTCCCGAGACCTGAAGGAAGGGAGGCTGCATTATTAAGTAAAGGTAAGTAAAACTTCTTTAAACACTTTACATACACCAAACACACTTACCTCTTCACTCATGCACCCATCACTCACCTGAACACCGGACAGCTCGAACCCTCCAAGCCCTTCAGCCCGACGATCCGCCTTGCTAACTTGGCATGGTTTGGAGCCGTCGGGAAGCCCACACTTCAGGGATAAAAATAGAGATTAGGCTAAAAACTGCCTGTTAACTACCTGTTAACAGGCAGTTAATTGGCACTAATCCCCTTCCCGCCTCGGGGAGGCCACTCCCAGCACAGGTCGGGTCCCCGCCTCCTGTGAAATGGGCATGGAGGCAGGTTGGGGGCAGGATGGATTCGTGCCCCCCGATTTCGCGATTTTAACCCCCCACACGCCTCCAATCCCACCTCAATCTCCCAATGAAATTCAAGCCCATAGAGTCAGTGGGCTCGAATTTCCAAGCTCCATGGAGGCGGGTTTGGAGACGGGAGTGGGGGGAAAATTGCAGAATGCTTCCCGCCCCAACCCACCTCCATGCCCGTTTTCCAGGAGGCGGGGACCCGACCTGTGCTGGGAGCTGCCTCCCTGAGGCGGGAAGGGGATTAGTGCCAATTAACTGCCTGTTAACAGGTAGTTAACAGTCAGTTTTTGGCCTAATCCCTATTTTTAGCCCTGAAGTGTGGGCTGTCCAACGGCTCCAAACCACGCCAAGTTAGCGAGGTGGACCGTCGGGCTGAAGGGCTTGGAGGGGTCGAGATGTCTGGTGTTCAGGTGAGTGATGGGTGCATGAGTGCAGAGGTAAGTGTGTTTGGTGTGTGTAAAGTGTTTAAATAAGTTTTACTTACCTTTACTTACTAATGCAGGCTTCCTTCCTTCAGGTCTCGGGAGTCCCTCATCTCACCGGCATAGAAAGCAGAATGGCCGTGAGCTGTCAAAAGCTGCAGCCTTCTGCTTTCTGTTCTGGAGAGATTTCTAACTGAGTCTGTGGAGAAGGACTCAAGTTAGAAGACAGATTGTCAGTGTTTGACAGCTTCACAGAGCTCTCAAACGCTGATATTTCATCTGTCAAAAGCTCTTGACAGATAAAATGTCAATCCCTGACGTCACCTGTAACCGGGCGTCCCTTAATTGGCCTGCTGAGCCCGCTGGGTGGGCTCAACAAGGTCAATCAAGGGAAAATCGCGTGGGTTGGCCACAAATCGATGGAGGCGGGACTACAACCCAAAAAGTGGGAGTCCCGCCTCCATCACGTCCCCATTGACAAAATCCAGCCCATAGAGTTATACAGCACAGAAAGAGGCCCTTTAGCCCATCGTGTCCATGCTGGCCATCAAGCCCTGTCTATTCTAATCCCATTTTCCAGCACTTGGTCCATAGCCTTCTATGCTATGGCATTTCAAGTGCTCATCTAAATGCTTCTTGAATGTTGTGAGGGTTCCTGCCTCTACCATCCTTTCAGGCAGTGAGTTCCAGATTCCAACCACCGTCTGGGTGAAAAAGTTTTTCCTCAAATCCCCTCTAAACCTCCTGCCCCTTATCCTGAAACTATGCCCCCTGGCTATTGACCCCTCTATTAAGGGGAAAAGTTCCTTTCTATCTACCCTATCTATGCCCCTCATAATTTTGTACACCTCAATCAGGTCCGCACTCAGCCTTCTCTGCTCTAAGGAAAACAACCCCAGCCTGTCCAGTCTCTCTTCATAGCTGAAGCGCTCCAGCCCAGGTAACATCCTGGTGAATCACCTCTGCGCCCTCTCCAATGCAATTACATCCTTCCTATAGTGTGGCGACCAGAACTGCAAACAATATTCCAGCTGTGGCCTACAGCTTTGTTTTGTACAGCTCCATCATAACCTCCCTGCTCTTATATTCTATGCCTCGGCTAATGAAGGCAAGAATCCCAAATACCTTTTTAACCACCTTATCTACCTGTCCTGCTGTCTTCAGGGATCTAGGTACATGCACAACAAGGTCCATCTGATCCTCTGTCCTTCCTAGAGTCCTACCATTCATTGTGTATTCCCTTGCCTTGTTAGTCCTCCCAAAATGCATCACCTCACACTTTTCAGGGTTAAATTCCATTTGCCACTGTTCTGCCCATCTAACCAACCCATCTATATCATCCTGTAGCCTAAGGCTTCCCTCCTCGCTATTTACCACTCCACCAATTTTCGTGTCATCTGCAAACTTACTGATCATACCTCCTACATTCATATCTAAATCATTAATGTACACTACAAACAGCAAAGGACCCAGCACCGATCCCTGCGGTACACCACTGGACACAGGCTTCCAGTCACAAAAACAACCTTCGACCATCACCCTCTGCCTCCTGCCACTAAGACAATTTTGGATCCAATGTGCCAAATTGCCCTGGATCCCATGGGCTCTTACCTTCTTGACCAGTCTCCCATGCGGGACTTTGTCAAAAGCCTTACTGAAGTCTATGTAGACGACATCAGCTGCACTACCCTCATCCACACAACTAGTCACCCCCTCGAAAAATTCAATCAAATTAGTTAGACATGATCTCCCCCTGACAAAGCCATGCTGACTATCCCTCATTAATCCTTGCCTGTCCAAGTGGTGAGATGAGTTTCTCCATATTATTGAGTTTCTGATCTCAGCATTAATCTGATGAAGCAGTGAGCAGAATCTAGGAAGAGAGATTAAATACAGAGTTATTGCGCGCTACTCCCATGCACCTTGTACTGCCTAGTTACAGAGTAGCATTAGAAGTGTCCTGGAGTTAGGTTAGCTTCTCAAATATGGATAGTGAAGGGAAAAAGGAAAAAAAATCACTGAAAAGGAGGAAGACAAACGACTTCTGTTTCTGGCAGGTTGTGCCGGGGGGGGGGGGTGTGGGTGGCAGGGAGGGCGCCTTGGCGATGCAGAAGGTTAAACATTGTTCTTTCTCATTGGTTCAAATCCAGCCAAGCTTCATGGGATGAAAATCTCATCTGTCCGCTGATTATATGTAAAATTAGCTCATGCAGTCTCAATCCAATCCTTGGTGGAGTTGACCCACAGCACAAAACAGATCTTTATTCAAGACTAATTGCCAACCTCACACACAGAGGCCATGACAAGACATGGATGGTGCTGAAAATAGAAAAAATGTAACATTAGTATAATAGGCTCAACGGGGCAAAATTCAGTTGCTTTGCGCCTCCCGTTAGCGCTAACGGGGCGCAAAGCAACTAGCGTCCGAGCGCAGAAATTCAACGGGAGGTTAGTGATGGCGGCAGCCGGTAGCGCCCCGTCGCACTGCGCCTCTGGCGACGACGTCATCACTATGCGCAGCATCCCAGTCGCAAACTTCGGTTGTGCCCCCTGGCGTACCGCCGGACACTATGGGAGCGTATGTGCGGCCGGGGCGGCAATATGTAAAGGGGAGGTGCCGGGCGGCCATTTTTTTTGCTGGCCGCCTGCCAGCACCTGCCCCCTCTGCCATCCCCTGCCCCCTCTGCCGTTCCCCCACGGGGTGCCAGCCGTGATCGGGCAGCCCGGCACTCCTCTTGAGTGCCGGGCTCTTTTGCCAGCACCCCGCTCCATGGTGGTCCAGCGGGGCCCCGGTTCGTGCTGCGCAAGGCCCCTCCCCTTTAATAAGGGTAGGGAGGCCTGCAGTACCGCGGTGCTACGTGCCGGCGCTCGTGGTGCTGCTGCACGTAGCACCGCAATATTGGACTGGAGCGCCCCAAGAGGGAGGGGGAGCGCTTCCAGTAGTGCCCCGCCTACTGCTTGGGGTGCTACCATCGAATTTCGGGCACAGGGGCGCTAACTTTTTCGGGGCGCTATAAGTAGAGCTTCGGCGAAGTTAGCACCCCAAAGGGGGCGCGACCCAATTTTTGCCCCTCCCTGAGGATGATGTGAGCATGTGCTGGGTAAGTTTAGAGTGAATTTTTACTTTCCATCTAACCCATCCCTCAACAGAGAATGAAGTCTTTGCTCCTGACATTGGGGGAGTGATTTTCACTCAGAAGTCGGGAAGGAGGCGGGACTACAACTTTTGGGGTTGTCGTCCCGCCTCCATCGAGATGTGGCCAATCCATGCGATTTTAACTTGATTGACCTTGTTGAGCCCGCCCAGCGGGCTCAGCAGGCCAATTAAGGGCCACCCGGCAACAGGTGACGTCACAGACTGAAATTTCATCTGTCAAGACGTTTTGACAGATGAAATATCAGTGTTTCACAGCTGTTTGAAGCTGTCAAACACTGACAGTCTTACTTCTAACCTGAGTCCTTCTACACAGACTCAGTTAGAAATCTCTCCGGCACAGAAAGCTGCAGGCTGTCACTTTTGACAGATCGCAGCCATTCTGCTTTCTGTGCCGGCTGAATGATGGACTCCCATAACCTAGAGGAAGGAAGGCTGTAAAGGTAAGTACAGGTAATTTAAACTTCTTTACACACTTTAGACACACCAAACACACTTACCTTTGCACTCATGCACCCATCACTCACCTGAACACCGACATCTCGACCCCTCCAAGTCCTTCAACCCGACGGCCCGACTCCTCTAATTTGGCGTGGTTTGGAGCCGTCAGAAATCCCACACTTCAAGCTTTAAAATAGGGATTAGGCTAAAAACTGCCGGTTAACTACCTGTTAACAGGCAGTTAATTTTCACTAATCCCTTCCCGCCTTGGATAGGCGGGTCCCAGTGCAGGGCGGGTACCCGCCTCCTTTGAAACTTACATTGAGGCGGGTTTGGGGCGGGATGGTGTCGGGACCTCCGAATTCGGGACTTTAACCCCCCACATGCCTCCAATCCCGATTCCACGGGTCAGTTAAAATCGAGGCCAATTGTATCTGTGATGTCAGTCCAGTGCGTACAGATACAATATGCATGTGGCTGTCACCGATCTAATTCTCGCTCACCTTTGGAACTTAGTTTTGATAAGAAATGTTTTTTTCCATATCAAATTCATACAGAACTTGATTTTTACTGACTTACCACCCAAAAAAAGGTGGCAATTTATTGACGGAAATGAGTAAAAATGGAATTTAGGATCCCTATTCATGGATTATCAGGTGAATCAGGAAATCAATGGATGAAACATTTTAGTAACTCCTGTCCTCCACAGCATGCTCTCATTAACAAATGAGATGCTATCTCATTGTGAAATTGGACAATATACAGATATCATCCGTGTGCTGGTGCATCAGAATTCTGTACAGGGAAGAGGTTTGATACAATCAGAATCTATACATTGGGAATAAATGGAAGATTACTGGTCTATTGGGACTCTATTCTGGTAACCGGTTTGGCCCACTGAGATTTTATATATTGGGAGTGAATGAGAAGGGGTTTGGTCTATTAATATTTTATACATAGATCAGATTTGCTTTATATCAGCGATTTGTTTATGTGGAGTTGATTGTATAGACTATAGAACTCAAATGAACCTCCTATCCCTTCCAGTCTAACAATTTATTGAAATTAAATCTTTACTGGGCATCTTCTGTGGCCATTGTCACACCTGTATAGAAACCAGTATTTTCTTCCTGTTTTTCTTTCTATAATGACACCCGTTGGCAGGGGTAGTCAAATGGAACAGAAAGGCGATTAAAAAATAACTGCACGGATCTGTTTGCCAAGGTTCCTGCATCCTAATCATGTTGCAAGGTCACTGAGTCGGTTGACTTATTCTGAAGTTATAAAAAGCATCTGGGTAAATTTCAGTAAAATAACTACTTTTTCCAGTTTGCTTTCTGTGAGTTCTGTGCTCATCAAGGTGAGGTGTGCTGAGGAAGAGAAAATTTATTATTTCAGACACCCAGGGCCTCGATTTTAACTGACCCGTGGAGTCGGGATTGGAGGCGTGCAGGGGGTTAAAGTCCCGAATTCGGGGGTCCCGACACCAGCCCGCCCCAAACCCGCCTCCATGTAAGTTTCAAAGGAGGCGGGTACCCGCCCCACACTGGGACCCGCCTACCCGAGGCGGGAAGGGATTAGTGACAATTAACTGCCTGTTAACAGGTAGTTAACAGGCAGTTTTTAGCTTAATCCCTATTTTAAAGCTTGAAGTGTGGGATTCCCGACGGCTCCAAACCACGCCAAATTAGACGAGTCGGGCCGTCGGGTTGAAGGACTTGGAGGGGTCGAGATGGCGGTGTTCAGGTGAGTGATGGGTGCATGAGTGCAAAGGTAAGTGTGTTTGGTGTGTCTAAAGTATGTAAAGAAGTTTAAATTACCTGTACTTACCTTTTTAGCTTTCCTTCCTTTAGGTTTTGGGAGTCCATCAACTCACCGGCACAGAAAGCAGAACGGCTGCGAACTGTCAAAAGTGACAGCCTGCAGCTTTCTGTGCCAGAGAGATTTCTAACTGAGTCTGTGTAGAAGGACTCAGGTTAGAAGTAAGACTGGCAGTGTTTGACAGCTTCAAACACCTGTGAAACACTGATATTTCATCTGTCAAAACGTCTTGACAGATGAAATTTCAATGAAGTGGAATCCTGCAACATGTTTTCCCCTCTTTATGACAGATGGAATTTCAATCTGTGACGTCACCTGTTGCCGGGTGGCCCTTAATTGGCCTGCTGAGCCCGCTGGGTGGGCTCAACAAGGTCAATCAAGTTAAAATCGCGTGGATTGGCCGCATCTCGATGGAGGCGGGACTACAGCCCCGAAAGTTGTAGTCCCGCCTCCTTCCCGACTTCTGAGTGAAAATCACCCCCAATGTATGCACACCTCTGGACCCAACTTTCATCAGGAAAAGAAATGAAGGCAGTGAAATTTGGATTTTTATTTAAGAGGAGCTAGATATTCTTTAGGCACAGCTGTGAGTACTCTATTATTTATATTGGAACAAACATCAGTCAATTCATTTGTAGTTGGGTATGGAGCCAGGACAGTAATGCATTGACATAGTTACCACACTGATAGTCCCCTGAAAAATGAGTTCACCATCAAAGGCTGACACATGTTGCATACCAAGGTATTATTTACTAAAAGCAAGACCACAACTATTCCCATGTATAATTTTTTATTATCCCACCATCATAGTGGCAGGTAAGTGGTTGAAACCACAATACTAAACACAGGGGCCCCGAAAATCCGTGGGCCAATGACTGTGGCAATTATGCAGAAATCATGCCTGCTGGTGACCCCTACCACTTACCCTAAAACTCGGGCACTCCCCTTCTCCTCACATATTGCAGCATAGTCAAAGGGGTCTGGGGACGTGCTGGGCTACAATGAAGTGGAATCCTGCAACATGTTTTCCCCTCTTTATGATTTATTTGTTACAAGAGGAAGAGCAGGAGGAACATCAGGCAACCTGGCAAGCTAAGCTTAGAAAGCAGCACAAAGGATATCTAGACCCTCCTGAAGATACCCAGCCACTAGGTTGCATAGCCCCAGAAGAACATTTCTCAATATATCTGTGGAGCTCGGAGTTCTATAGAACGTGCTCAGCAGTTCCTGGGGCTGCCACTCGCTCCAGGATGGCATGTGATCCTCAAAAAAGAGAAACCACTTCTAATCATTGACCATTAGCACTCGGCCAGAACAAACTATTTATGGGTGCAGACCCTCCCATGTCTCTATCCCCTATAACATTGGCTAGATGAGTCCATAGGATTTTCATTGCCTCCTCCTGTAACTTGTCCTTCTCAGGAATTATGTGTGTCAAAAGAATATTTGTTATTGTCAGTCAAACACTGTTGAATTTGACAACATTATGGAATTCCCAAAGAGCCAGTGAGGCTTCAATAGGCATGCATGCGTTGCGGGATGCTGAATCTATTTAATTGAAATCCTCCGTATGCAGGTGTTACTACAATTCATTTAGTACACAAGGTGATACTCTTCAATTTGTGAATGCATTTTTAGTTTAAATATAGATTTACCTTACAAAATATACAAAATAAACATGGATGGCAGACCTTGTGGGGTCATTAAAACTTGCCTTACATTTGAGAGGGGCCATGAGGGTTATGGAGCTGCCACTCCCTACCTATGCCACCCCCTTTCGCATGGTTCTAGCTGTCCCACTATTACATCCTCCTGTGCCTAATTTCAGTAAGAAGAGTATTTTCATCACTCTGTAGAGTTTGTTGCTCATTCCTGTTGGAGATGTATCTTCACCTTCCTGCATGCTGGTTCTGCGTTAAGAGCAGTCCAGCTTTAAATGCTGTAGCTGCAGCCTCAGAAGAGTTACCTCCGACCCCTTCCTACATATTTTCTAGGCCTCCCAGGTGCAGTCCATCAATTGCTGGCCTGACATATGCCTTTGAGCTGATCCCATGAGATTGGCAAGGTCAGCGCTAGGGCTATTGTGCAGGTGGAAGTCCTGTCCCAATGCACTTCTGCTATGGATTGCAGGGCTCAGAATTTTGGGGCTTCTGTATCTAATATTATATTGTATAAGGATGTATTTGACCTGTGAGTGCTCAATGGGACAGTGTAGGAGGAGCTTTACTCTGTGTCTAACCTGATTTTTATCTTGATGGTACAATGTGGTGGGATCTTTGTTCTGTATTAATAAAAGAAAAAAAGACTGTAAATGCTGGAAATTGGAAAAAAAACAGAAAATATTGCAAATACACAGCAGGTCCATCTGTATCTATAAAAATAAAAAATAGGTTAATGTTTCAAATGTACCCCTTTATCAGATGTTAACCTTTTTTCTTTACAGATGGTGATGGACATATTGCGTATTTCCAACATTTTCTATTTTTATTTCTATACCTGACCAAGTAGTGCTTGATGCTGACACTGGGAGAAAACATTCTCCAGCACCAACAACTCCCACTTTGACGAAACCATAAAGAATTGGCCAAAATGTGATAGAAGTGTGGAAATATGGAAAATATTGCTGCAGTTATGATGGGCCACATGTTGGTTAATGTTAATTGTTCCCATATTAATGACAACTTGTAAAATATGTATTATTTCATCAACATGTTTGCAGTATAAACCTGACGTGGTTTTAAATTAAACACAGTTGCAGGATGAATGGCTAAAGGGGTGAAGACTAACTCTTGAAATATCGTTTTTATATGTATGTAATCTAATCCTGATCCAGACATAACCTTGATCCAGGGTTGATTTATTTTGGTGGAATAGGTATGTGCTGTACAAAAGCTGGAGATAACAGATCCAAGATTGTCACAGACAAGGGCCTACCAATGCGAAGCAGGGATTATCTGAGGAATGCTGCAATTCAGCTATGAACATATTAAAATCTGTTTTTGGCAATCAAGTTACTGCTACATAATTAAAGTAAAACACTTGTGAACTATGAAAAAACCAGCCTTGGGTTAAAGCTATTACATCAAAGGTTGGATTCCTCCCCAGGGGGTGGGTATGGGAATCTTCCTTAAAGACATGAACAATAAAGGGGGATTTCAACTTGATCCAGTGGTAGAACTCTTGCATGAGTCAGAAGATCATGGGTTGAAGCCCCCTCTCAAGGGACGGGTGCATATTCTAGGCTGACTGCGGGAGTTCCCATTCCTGACCTAAAGTCGACAGCAGATTTTGTAATGGTGGCCATTATGCTGAGTGAGTGGAGGTATACCAGCCTCCACAGAGGTGCATGTGAGCCCCATTGGTGGAGTCCAGGCCGGGCAAGTGGCATCAACCCCCAAAGAGTTAAGTAAAAAAAAAAATTCAGCAGATCAAGATGCCGAGGAGAACGTGGTTGAGGTTGGGGTCAGGAAAACCATCCCCCCGCCATCCCACCCCCACCTCCTCCGCCCCCAGGGCTGCTGCTGACCACCAGTTAATACTAATGAGCTGCCCTTGTACAAACCTCAGTGGGACCAGTGCTGAAGAGCACTGTTGGGAATTAATCCGGCGTCAATGTCGGGATCACAACCCAATGAATCTTGAGGCTATTAACTGGTTAATTATCTTAATGCTGCCTGTGGGGTCTTGCTGTTCACAAATTGGTGCCACATTTGTCTACAAAAAAACAACAGTGGCTATACTTCAAAAGTAAGTCATTGACTGTGAAGCACTTGAGACGTCCTGAGGACATGAAAGGTGCTATATAAATTGCAAGCTTTTTCTCCTTTTTTCTTTCATTTACAAACCCATTATTAACCCATTAGGAACATAGGAACTGGAGTAGGCCATTCAGCCCCTCGATCCTCTTCCACCATTTAATTAATGTACCTCAACTCCATTTACCAGCCTTAGTTACATATCCCTTGAAACCCTTACCAAACAAAATCTATTGATCTCTGTCTTAAAATTACAATTGACTTTGCATCCATGGCATTTTTGGGTGTGAGTTGCAAATTTCCACAACCCTTTGTGTGAAAAGTGCGACCGATTTCACTCCTAAATGGCCGAGCTCTAATTTTAAGGTCATGCCCCCTTGTTCTGCATTTCCCAATCAGAGAAAATAGATCTCCCTCAACCTTGTAAACTCAAGGGAATACAAGCCACGTTTATGCAACCTGTTCTCATAATTTAACCCTTTAAGCCCCGGTATCATTCCTGATAAGCTCCAGAGCAACTAAGGTGATGTAAGGTGAAAAGGGGGAATGGAATCATAAATATATGTGCTCAACACTTGGAAATCTTTAGAGTGCCATAATCAAGACTAAGGTTGAACCATCATGGAAGTGGCACGTTGATGGCGGCTGTTGGAGCGTCAATATGCAATGACGCACAGTGGTGGGCACAGGTATGACCATACTGTGTGAAAGCTGCTGACGGGAAGGTATGCATCTCTCCACAGGACTCAGTGAGGGAGGGGGCATCTACTGTGCTGCTGCGGAGCAATTCATGGTGGGCAAGTCAAAGCAAAGATTTGTCAGTTATCTTGGCTGCATCAGGTGCATGGTCTGAGGGAGGGGAGACATGCAAGGAAGTAAAATAGCAGCATGGACGGAGAGTGCACCAATTAGATTTGACAAACTGGCTGCTAGAAACACTATGGGGGCTAAATTCGGTTGGTTTGTGCCTCCCGTAGCGCCCTAAGAGGGCGCTAACGGGGCACAAATCAACTAGCGCCTGGGCGCGGCGCAGCTAACACCGCCCGCGAAGTTCAGCGGGAGGTTAGCGGTGGTGCTGCACTGCCGGTGATGACGTCATTGCCGTGCGCAAAGCCTCGCTCGCACCCCAGCTATAATATTGGATGGCACCCCCCAACTTACTGCTGGATGCTATGTCCGCCGGGGTCAGGAGGCCTACCTGCGGCCAGGTTGGCGCCAGTTAAAGGGGAGGTGGAGGGTGGCCATTTTTGTTGCTGGCTGCCTGCCAGCACCTGCCCCCGTTGATGTCCCCGGCCCCCGTGAAGCCCACCCGCAGGCTGCCGGCTGTTCTCTGTGAGCTTGGCACTCCTCGAGCCCGGCACTCCTCGAGTGCCGGGCTCGTTTGCCGGCACTCCCGATCCCTGGTGGCCCAGCTGGGCGCCGGGACGCGCTGCGCCAGGCCACTCCCCTTTAATAAGGGAAGACCTGCAGTACCACGACACAATGTAGCGCCGTTATATTGGCTCGCAGCATCCCAAGAGGACGCGGAGCACTTCCCTCCTCCCTCTCGGGGCACTACCTGGGAAAATCGGCCGCGGAGGCGCTAACATTTTCGGGACGCTAAAATTAGCGCCCTGGCGAAGGTAGTGCAGGGGCACTATCCAATCTTTACCCCATAGGGTATAGTTTAGTCCTTTACTACATCTCTATGTGGAGAAGCTTCCTCCTCCATCCATAAAGTTTTGTGGCTGACCTTGAAAATTCTCTTTGCAGAATCAAAGGTAGAAAATGGAAAAAAAAAGAAAATAAAACTTATATTTGTATCATGTCTAAATACTTTGTTGAAACATCACAAAGGGCTTATGTAGTGAATTACATGGTACATTCTGTGCTCCCATGCTCCCAGTATGTGCTACACTTGAAGGAACAATGATGTACTCCCTTATTTCAATAGCATCATAATAACCCATGCCAAAATTTCTCAGAGCCAGAAATTCTGTGTTACTGAATTCCACCCCAATTGTCACTTCCACACACACAAATAACATTTGTTTTGTGCCCAGCATTTTAGGGCTAATGTCTCACCCAAATGATGTGACCTCTAACAATGCAATACTCCTTTAGTACTGTATGAGAGTGTCAGTCTAGGTTATGAGCTAAACTTCTGGTGTGGGGCACAAAACTACAACCTTTTAATGTACAGGCACGAATAATAGAAACTGCACCAAGCTGGCAGATGTAGCACCAACAAAGAGCTAGATAAATATTCTTTTCCGGATTCATTGGCACCAAAATTATCTAATTAAACACAATTGCAATTTTGGCACAGGGTTCAACACTAAGTGCTAGTAACAGTGAGACACTCCCTGCCTCACTTCCTTCCCAAGCCTCCAATTTACAGTCACAGAGATGCAATCTAGTTTTGTGACAGATTAGTAAAATAGCCGTGTTTGGAGCATTGACAGGCGTCATTCTGAGGAACTGAGTGGGGGAGAAATTCGGTGGAGCCGCAAACGGGGCGCCAAGCTCGCCTGGGCGCCGGAATTAGCGCAGCGATCGGAGCAGTTGCGACCGCAGGAAATTCAGCTTGAATGCCCCAAGAGGGACACGGGGTGAGGCTCGAGGCGCTCCGCGTCCCTCTTAGGGCGCTGAAACTGAATATCGCAGCGCAACGTGCCGCAGCGCCACATGCTGCAGCACGGCACGCTGCAGTACTGCAGGCCTTCCTCCCATTCTTAAGGGGGAGGGCCAGCGCGATCGGAGATAGCGAGTGCCAGCAAAAGAGCCCGGCACCGAGGAGAAGTGCCGGGCTCTCGGAAAACAACCAGCACTGCCGCGGGGGGAGATCAGGAGGCCGGGGACGGAGGTGCTGGCAGGCGGCCGTCGAAAAAAACGGCCGCCCCGCACCTCCACCTTAATTTGCGCCACTGCCGCCACAGGTAGGCCCCGTGAACCGGGCGCGATTTGCAAACGATGCTACAGAGGTGGGCGCTACCGAATATCGAGATCGGGGCGGTAGCGGGGCGCTGCGTACACCGATGACGTCATCGGTGGCGGCGCAGCGCAACAGGCTAACGCCGCCATTAGCACCCCAGCTAAATATCGCGGGAGGCGTGGCCAGTGGCGCTAAACCCACTGAGTGCCCTCTTTAGGTGCTAACTGGTGGCACAGCCCACCGAATTTCTAGGCCTATGGCATTTAGTAAATAAATCTAACTTCCCTGTATGAATAAATTATATGATTGAGACACCAAATGATCTGTACCTGCACATGAGTGATATATAACCTGTCAAACAGATGCTGCCTACAGTTCTCTGATTTCCCGCAGGTGGAATTTCCACTTTTTTATTCGGAACTGAAGTTTTTTTTATGTTATTTGGCTTCAGAACCTGTAATATTCTTAGACTTGCATGCAGCAAGACCTGGACAACATTCAGGCTTGGGCTGATAAGTGGCAATTAACATTTGTGCCATACACGTGACAGACAATGATCATCTCCAACAAGAGAAAGTCTAACCATCTCCCCTTGACATTCAATGGCATTACCATCGTCATATCCCCCACCATCAATATCCTGGGGGTCACCATTGACCAGAAACTTAACTGGACCAGCCACAAAACTACAGTGGCTACAAGAGCGGCGAGTGACTCACCTCATGACACCCCAAAGTCTTTCCACCATCGACAAGGTACAAGTCAGGAGTGTGAAGGAATACTCTCCACTTGCCTGGATGAGTGCAGCTCCAACAAGACTCAAGAAGCTTGACGCCATCCAGGGCAAAGCAGCCCACTTGATTGGCACCTTATTCACCACCTTAAACATTCACTCCCTCCACCACCGGCGTACCGTGGCTGCAGTGTGTACAATCTACAAGATGCACTGCAGCAACTCGCCAAGGCTTCTTCAGCAGCACCTCCCAAACCTGCGACCACTACCACCTAAAAGGAAAAGGGCAGCAGGCGCATGGGAACATCACCACCTCCAAGTTCCCCTCCAAGTCACACACCATCCTGACTTGGAAATATACCGCTGTTACATCATCATCACTGGATCAAAATTGTGGAACTCCCTATCTAACAGCACAGTGGGAGAACCTTCACCAGTCCTACAGCAGTTCAAGAAGGCAGCTCACTGCTACCTTCTCAAGGGCAATAAATGCTGGCCTTGCCAGCAACACCCACATCCTGTTAATAAAAAAAAAAATTCTAGTCTCGCCTGGCAGTCAACGAACACCAATATATATCTTCTATCATAAAAACAGAAAATGCTGGAAATATTCAGCAGATCAGGCAGCAACTGTGGAGAGAGAAACAGAGTTAACATTTCAGGTCACTGACCTTTCTTCAGAACTGGCAAACGTTTGAGATGTAACAGGTTTTAAACAAGTAGAGACGCAGGGAAAGGGGAGTGGGGAGGAAAGAACAAAATGGAAGGTCTGTGATAGGGTGGAAGGCAGGAGAGATGAAATGACAAAAGGAATGATGAGTCAAGGCATAAGGGGGTGGTAATGGGACAAATAAAGAAACTTAAGATGGGTCTAGAGGAGCTGTAAATGGCAACAGCAGAATCATTGGGGCAGTAATTCCTCCCCAAACGTGTGAGCACGGAAGGGGTACTCACGTGTCTGGCCGGAGGAAATGCCGGTTTTCAGCATGCACAGCGCATGCGCTGAAAACCGGCATTTCCTCTCCTCTAACCCAAGAGGTGAAGAGGCTAGCGCGTGCGCTGTAGGGGGCAGTGCGTGCGTCTTGGATTTCCTCTGTTTTGGGGGATTTGCGCATGTGTAAAGGCCTCCGGTCTTTACGCTTGTAAAAAGCACACGTAAGTATTTATTTTTACAGGTAAGTGGTGTTTTAGTGCAATTTAGAATTTTTTTCCACAGGTTTATTATTTTAAAGAATCTACAATAAGGTAAGTTTAGCTTTTGGCCCTTTTTATTAAAAATTTATTTTTTTCAAAAAAAAAAATTATTGTTTAAATTATTTTTTTAAACTTATTTATACTTAATTTAATGATTGGGATGTTTTTTTAAAATTTTATTTAAAGTTTAAGTAGTGTTTTGGGGTGCAGTACTTTTCATGAGTTTGACAGTTCTTACTCTCAAACTTATGAATGAAGTTTCCCCTCCCCTGATTGGCTGAACAGTGCTCACCTGATCCCAGCCGGCACATCGCACTAACTACGCCGCTGGGTCAGGTTAGCACAGCGCGCCGACATCAGAACCGGGCCACTGACAGGAAATCCACTGCGGGCCAGGTTTCAGATGTTGGCGCGCCGGGTAAGTGCACATCGGGGGCTTGCACGCGAGGCAAGCCCCCGACACCAAGTTCTGGGCCATTATCAGCACTTGCTATCTAAAAAAATGGGGGCAGAGGTATGATCTGAAATTGTTCAACTCAATGTTGAGTCTGGAAGGCTGAAAAGTACCTAATCGAAAGATGAGGTGCTGTTCCTCGAGCTTCCGTTGAGCTTCAATAGAACAGTGTAGGAGGCCGAGGGCAGAGAGGTCAGAGTGGGAGTGGGGCGGATAATTAAAATGGCAAGCAACCAGAAGCTCAGGGTCATGCTTATGGATGGTACAGCAAAGCAGAGATTGGACACAGTCCTTACACAAACAGGGAACGTAATCTGCTCTTACACCAGCAGGGATTGGACACTGTACTTACAGCAGCAGGGATTGTACACTGTTCTCACACCAGGAGGGATCAGATACCATCCTTACACAAGCAAGGATTGGACACTTTTCTCACACCAGCAGGGATTGGACACTGCCCTCACACCAGGAGGGATCAGATACTGTCCTTACACTAACATGAATTGTACACTGTCCCTTACCCAGTAGGGATCGGACATTGTCCTTATACCAGCAGGTATCGGACACTGTTCTCATAACAACAGGGGTCAGGCAGTGTCCTTTCATCATCATGGATCGGACACTGTCCTTACACCAGCAGGAATTGGAAGCTGTCCTTACACCAGCAGGAATTGGACATTGTCCTTACACCAGCAGGGATTGGACACTGTCCTTACACCAGCAGGAATAGGACAACGTCCTTACACCAGCAAGAATTGGACACTGTCCTTACACCAGCAGGGATCAGACACTGTCCTTACATCAGCAGGGATTGGACACTGTCCTTACACCAGCAGAGATCAGACACTGTCCTTACACCAGCAGAGATCAGACACTATCCTTACATCAGCAGGGATTGGACACTGTTTTCACACCAGCAGAAATCGGACACTGTCCTTACACCAGCAGGGATCAGACACTGTTCTCACACCAACAGGAATCAGACACTGTCCTTACATCAGCAGGGATTGGACACTGTCCTTACTCCAGCAGGAAGTGGACAATGTACTTACACCAGCAGAGATAGGACACTGTCCTTACACCAGCAAGGTTTGGACACTGTCCTTACACCAGCAGGGATCAGACACTGTTCTCACACCAATAGGAACAGACACTGTCCTTACACCAGCAGAGATTGGACACTGTTCTCACACCAGCAGAAATCCGACACTGTCCTTACACAAGCAGGGATCGGACACGATTCTCACACCAGCAGGGATCAGACCATTAGATCAGCAGGGATTGGACACTGTCCTTACACCAGCAGGAATTGGACACTGTCCTTACACCAGCAGGAATTGGACACTGCCCTTACACTAGCAGGAATTGCATGCTGTCCTTACACCAGCAGGAATTGGACACTGCCCTTACACCAGCAGGAATTGGACACTGCCCTTACACCAGCAGGAATTGCACGCTGTCCTTACACCAGCAGGAATTGGACACTGCCCTTACACCAGCAGGAATTGCACGCTGTCCTTACACCAGCAGGAATTGGACACTGCCCTTACACCAGCAGGAATTGCACGCGGTCCTTACACCAGCAGGAATTGGACACTGTCCTTACACCAGCAGGGATTGGACACGGTCCTCACACCAGCAGACATCGGACACTGTCCTTACACCAGCAGGGATTGGACACTGCCCTCACACCACCAGACATCGGACACTGTCCTTACACCAGCAGGGATTGGACACTGTCCTTACAGCAGCAGGGATTGGACACTGTCCTTACACCAGCAGCGATTGGAGACTGTCCTCACACCAGCAGACATCGGATACTGTCCTTACACCAGCAGGGATTGGACACTGTCCTTACACCAGCAGGGATTGGACACTGTCCTCACATCAGTAGGGATTGGACACTGTCCTTACACCAGCAGGAATTGGACAATGTCCTTACACCAGCAGGAATTGGACAATGTCCTTACACCAGCAAGAATTGGACACTGTCCTTACACCAGCAGACATCGGACACTGCCCTTACACCAGCAGGGATTGGACACTGTCCTCACACCAGCAGACATCGGACACTGTCTTTACACCAGCAGGGATTGGACACTGTCCTTACACCAGGAGGGATCAGATTCCGTCCTAACACCAGCAATCATTGGACAGTGTTCTCACACCAGCAGGGACTGTACACTGTCCTCATACCAGCAGGGATTGGACAATGTCCTTACACTAACATGAATTGTACACTGTCCCTTACACCAGTAGGGATTGGACATTGTCCTTATACCAGCAGATATCGGACACTGTCCTTGTACCAGCAGGTATCGGACACTGTTCTCATACCAACAGGGATCAGACAATGTTCTTTAATCATTATGGATCGGACACTGTCCTTACATCAGCAGAGATTGAAAACTGTCCTTACATCAGCAGGGATTGGACACTGTCCTTACACAAGCAGGAATTGGACAATGTCCTTACACCAGCAGGAATTGGACACTGTCCTTACACCAGCAGGGATTGGACACTGTCACTTACAGCAGCAGGAACTGGACAATGTCCTTACACCAGAAAGGTTTGGATACTGTTATTGCACCAGCAGGCGTCGGACACTGTTCCCACACAAACAGAGATCAGACACTGTCATAGAAACATAGAAGATAGGAGCAGGAGTAGGCCATTCGGCCCCTCGAGCCCGCTCCGCCATTCAATGCGATCATGGCTGATCATCCAAATTCAGTACCCGGTCCCTGCTTTCTCCCCATACCCCTTGATCCCTTTAGCCTTGAGAAATATATCCAACTTCTTCTTGAATATATTTAATGAATTGGCCTCTACTGCCTTCTGTGGTAGAGAATTCCACAGGTTCACCACTCTCTGGGTGAAGTCCTAAATGGCCTACCCCTTATCCTTAGACTGTGACCCCTGGTTCTGGACTCCCCGACCATCGGGAACATCCTTCCAGCATCTAGTCTGTCTAGTCCTGTTAGAATTTTATAAGTTTCGATGAGATCCCCTCTCATTCTTCTAAACTCCAGCGAGTACAAGCCCAATCGATCCAATCTCTCCTCATACGTCATTCCTGCCATCCCAGGTATCAGCCTGGTGAATCTTCGCTGAACTCCTTCCATGGCAAGAACATCCTTCCTCAGATAAGGCGACCAAAACTGCACACAATACTCAAGATGTGGTCTCACCAAGGCCCTGTACAACTGCAGCAAGACATCCTTGTTCCTGTACTCAAACCCTCTCGCTACGAAGGCCAACATACCATTTGCCTTCTTAACCGCCTGCTGTACCTGCATGCTTACCTTCAGTGACTGGTGCACAAGGACACCCAGGTCCCGTTGCACTTCCCCTTCTCCCAATCTATTGCCATTCAGATAATAATCTGCCTTCCTGTTTTTGCTACCAAAGTGGATAACCTCACAATTATCCACATTATATTGCATCTGCCAAGCTTTATAACAGTCCTTACATCAGCAGGGATTGGACACTGTTCTCACACCAGCAGAGATCGTACACTGTCCTTACATCAGCAGGGATTGCACACTGTCCTTACACCAACAGGGATTAGGCACTGTTCTCACACCAGCTGGAATCAGACATTGTATTGATTTGTATGTGGGTTCAATGACGACACATTCATGAAAGAGAATGTTTTTTAATCTAAAGCTTGTTCATCTCAGTTAACAGCATTACAGGAGACACCATCTTAGAGATCCATGTAAAACGAAACTAAAACTAAACTGCTTGGCCTAGAAATTGAGTGGGGTTAGCGCCCATTTTGAGGCGCTAGAGGGCCTAGCGCCGCAAGTACAGCCGATTGAGAAATTCACTTGGGCGCTGCCATCGGCGTTAGCCGGTTGCGCTGCGCCGGCACCGATGACGTCATCGGTGTGCGCAGCGTCCCGGTTGCCGTGGCAATGCGCCCGAACGCCGAAATTGAGTTGCGGCCGCCTCGCCCGTGGCAGCCGCAACCAACGATTTTTCAAAAGTTCGCTACGGGTCTTAGCGCCGGCGCATTAAGGTCGCGCGGCGGCCGGCCGCTTTCCCGGCGGCCGCCTGCCCGCACCTCCCTCCCCGGACTCCTCCAACACCCTCCCGCGGCACAGATGCGTGTGGGCCGCGAGCCCGGCACTTCTCCGAGGTGCCGGGCTCATTTTTCTCCACAGATCAACGGCCAGCGGTCGGGTGCAGGCAGCTCCTCCTTAACGGAAGGAGGAGGCCTGCACTTCCCCAGCCTGCCGCACCGCATCGGGTGCCGCAGCGGCGGATTAGCGCCGCAATGCGGCAGTCAGCGCCCATTGCGAGGCGCTGACACCCTCCAGTAGCGCCGGCAGCCGTCTGGGCGCGGCGCTACTGAATTTTTGGCGCGCGCAGGGGGACTTAGCGCCGGCGCTAAATTTCCGGCGCTAAAGCCCTGGCGCGGCGCCAACTCAATTTCTAGGCCCTTGTCTCTCACATGCCCTCTGCTGGTCAGGCATAAATAATCAATCAGGCAAATATGCTGGTAAGGCATAAATAATCAAACAGGCAAATACCATCACTATTTGCTGATATCATTACATCTCGCTTTCTTAAAACAAAAGTATTTTACTTTTATCTAACAACATGTTTTCTTTGTATTACTCTGCATTTTAACTGTAACAATTAATGAACTTACATTATCATTATCATTATCAAAGTTTTTTAACCTTGTTTTGTGTGTTCACATGAAATATGTAAATGCACTAGAACTTGAAGAAAGAATAAGATAACATTACTTCCTTCTATAACAATAGTCCTTAAATTTGCTCAATGAGTCTCTCAGGAGGCTGCACGCGTCTTGAGGATTTTCTGATTGATTGTCCTTGAATCTGAGTTGTTACCTCAGATGATGATTTCTCAGCTGTGTGATCAGGTTGTTCACCAGTATCAGTCTCTTGACTTGCTGTGGCTGGTCCCATGAGAAGATCTCGACGATTTCTTCTCAGAACAGCACCCTCATCTGTCTGAATGGTGTATGATCTTGGTTGAACTTCACTCAGGACAGTTCCCTTCTGAGTCCATGTGTTTGTTTTGTCTTTGAACCTTACTTGGTCACCAGTGTGGAGTTCAGGTAGGTTTTGTGTTCCTCTGTCATAGTAGTACTTTTGCTTTTCTTTCTGTTGTTCTTTGAACTTCCTCACTTTCTCCCCCTCTTTTGTTTTCAGGAGGTTCTCTGGGATGGGTAGGTTTGACCTTAGCAGACGTCCCATAAGGAGTTGGGCTGGTGACATACCACACTCAAGCGGCGTTGTGCGGTATACAAGCATGCTCTGGTAGAAGTCAGTTCCACTGTCTTTTGCCTTGTACATCAGTCTTTTCACTGTCTGGACCGATTTTTCCACTAGTCCATTGGACTGTGGAAAGTGAGGACTTGACGTTGTGTGTACAAAGTCCCACTCTTTGGCAAAGTGTCGGAAACTTGCATTGTAAAACTGGGGTCCGTTGTCTGTGAAGACCTCGCTTGCCACGCCATGTCTGGAGAATATGGCTTTCATACATGTTATCACAGCATCTGCAGTGGTGGTGTACAGTCTACCAACCTCTGGATACAGGGAGTAATAGTCTGTGACTACAAGATAGTCCTTCCCTTGACATACGAATAGGTCAGCGCCTACCTTCTGGTAAGGTCTGTCTGGCGCTGGGTGTGGCTTTAGTGGTTCTACCGGATAGTTTGCTCGATATTTCAGGCATATTGTGCAGTTTGACACCTCATTTGTCACATCTTGGTTGATTCGTGGCCAGTACATCACCTCTCGTGCTCTTTTCTTACACTTTTCGATTCCCAGATGTCCTCCATGGATCCTTTTTAGCATCTCTTTTCTCAGACTCTTTGGGATAACTATTTTACTTCCTTTGTAGATGATGTCTTCGACCACTGATAGTTCCGCCCTGCAGTTCCAGTACTCTGCCATGTCAGGTGAGCAGTCTTGCTTCATGTTGGGCCATCCATCCAAGATGCTTTTCCTCAGTCGTCTCATTGTTTCATCTTTGTTTGTCTCAGTCTTTATGAGCTCCATTTTTGCATCTGCTATGGGCAGTGCACTTGTGAGCATGTCCACGTAGGCGTTCACTTTTTCATCCATTTTGGTGTTTGCGGGCTCACTTGCGTCAACAGCTCTGGACAACGTGCCTGCTGTATACATCAGCTTACCCGGTGTGTATGCAACATTCAGTGTATAGCGTTGCAGCCTGATCATCATTCTTTATATTCTAAGTGGACAGCTATTTAGTGGCTTTTGGAACAATGCAATCAAGGGCTTATGGTCAGTCTCTACACTGATTGCTTGTCCTGACACAAACTGGTGAAATCTTTCACAGGCGTATGTGATGCTGAGCAGCTCCTTTTCTATTTGAGCATATCACGTCTCCGCGTCTGTGATTGAGCGCGATGCATATGCAATAGGTTGCCAGTAGTCATATTTTTGCAGAAGAACAGCACCGAGCCCACTCTGTGATGCATCTGATGATATCTTGATGGGTCTCGCTGGGTCATAAAACCTCAGAACTGGTTCCTCTGTGAGCAGTTTCTTTAGATCGCTCCATGACTTCTCATGCTCATGATTCCATTCCCATTCTATGTTCTTTTCAGTTAGTCTTCTCAGTGGCGCCATCTTTTCTGAGAGGTTGGATATGAATTTACCCATGTAGTTGATCATTCCATTAAACCTCTGCACGTCCTTTTTGCATTGTGGCTTTGGCATATTCTCAATGGCGGACACCTTTCTGGGATCTGGTCTGATGCCCTCACTGCTAAGGATATCTCCCACGAATGTCAGTTCTGTCACCCCGAGCTGGCATTTCTCTCTATTCAGCTTCAGGTTTGTTTTCCTTGTTGCTTCCAGCACTTTTTTCAGTCTCTCGTCATGCTCAGCTCTCGTGGTTCCCCATACTATGATGTCATCCATTGATGTATCAACTCCCTCCAGGTGCTCATAGATCATATGGATAGTTTTGTGATACACTTCAGGAGCTGAGGCAATGCCAAATGGTAACCTTAGGAATCTGTATCTGCCAAATGGACTGTTGAACGTGCACAGTCTTGAACTTGCCTCGTCCAATTTCATCTGCCAAAATCCTGAAGATGCATCTAACTTGCTGAAATACTTTGCATTTGCAAACTGTGACATGATTTCCTCACGTGTAGGAAGCTTGAAGTGCTCTCTCTTTATTGCTCTGTTTAGATCTCTTGGATCCAGGCAAATTCTGAGCTTTCCATTCTTTTTGTCCACAACAGCAAGGGAACTCACCCACTCAGTTGGCTCATCTATCTTCTGAATCACGTTCAGGCTTTCCATCCTGTCCAACTCTGCCTTCAGTTGCTTTTGAAGAGCAAACAGGACTTTTCTGCATGGATGTATGACCGTTGGCATACTTTTACCTACTCTGATCGTGTGTTCTCCTGGAAGGCAGCCTAGACCCTGAAATAGGTCGTTGTACTCTTTCATGAGTTCATCATAGACTGTCTCTCCTTCGCTTTCCACAACGAGGACACTCTTTACCAGGTTCAGTCTCTCACAGGCTATTAAACCTAGTATGGCTTGCACATCCTTTGGCACCACGATTAATGCTAGCGTGTGCTCTCTGTCCTTGTGTGTCACTTTGACAATGCATTTTCCTTTCACTGGTATATCAGTACCTGAGTATCCTGTCACTTTCACTTTTATTCCATGTATCTTTGGTCTGGGTCTAATTTTCTTAAAATCAGTCTCTGATATCACATTAACTTGTGCTCCAGTATCCAATTTAAATGGAATGTGATGTAACAAAGGAGTCTCACACATCAAGGAACTTTAAAGTAAGCTTTAAGCAACTTATAATTAAACTATATACAAGAGCGGTCTTCACCATGCCTCTAGGTGAAGCCCTTTTACCATACTGAGCAGTTCAGTATTTATACTAGTCCAAACACAGGAAGTGACGTATGCACAGGAAGTGATGTATGCACAGAGTTCACAGTTCACAGGAAGTGATGTGCACATAACTTCCCAGAAGTTATTATTATTATCACATTCTTCCCTCCTGCGAGATTAGAAGGCTGTGGTCTTCCTTTTATTCTGCAGCCGCCGAACGAGGAAGAGTCGCACCCGTTTGGGTTCCCGTCGTAGAGGGTCGCTGGTCCGCTTACATGCTGTTGGCCATTGGTCAGAGTCTGTGTGGCCTGGATTACCCTGTGAAGGGTCGGGGAGATCATGGCTTCGTGTACGAGTCCCAATAGGTGCAGAGTCGGTCTGTCTCTGTTCAGAGGGAGGTGCAGAGCTGGTCTGTGGCGGATCAGTACTTTGGTGCGCGGTACTGGGAGGGTCGCAACTTTGAGTACGGGGTTCTACCGGCACCAAGCTAGTTGGTGTCAGATCAGGATCCTGGGGAGGGGTACCCGGTAGGTTCCAAGAGGCTCCTGGTAAAATACCATCACTCGATGTCCCACTAGGTCCTGGTGGGCAGGGAGCCAGATCCCGTAATGATACGGTAGATTCTCGGCCGTCGGGATATCGTATGTATGCATAGGTGGGGTTGGCATCGGTTAGTTCGACCTCATCTACGAGGGGGTCATTTTTTGACGTCCGAACGTATCTTCGGAGTAGTACAGGTCCAGGAGTAGTTAGCCATGACGGGAGGGATGTCCCATAAGATGAGCGATGCTGGAATCCAAAGAACCGCTCATGAGGTGTAGTATTTGTGGCTGTAGAAAGAAGGGACCGTATAGAGTGCAATGCATCCGGAAGCACTGTTTCCCATTGCTGGTTTGGTAGGCCCCGAGATCTTAAAGCAAGATGTACGGAATTCCAGATGATACCGTTATACCTCTCTACCTGCCCATTTCCGATGGGATGATATGGCGTCGTTTTGCTTGTAGCAATTCCCCGTTCTGAGAGGTAGTCCTTGAGTTCCCTTGACATAAAGGATGGACCCCGATCCGAGTGAATGTAAGCCGCCATGCCACAGAGAGAAAATACCTGCTCAAGGCAGCAGATTACTGTGGACGCCAGCACATTGGAGCAGGGGAAGGCAAACGGAAAACGTGAATATTCATCAATCATGGTGAGCAAATATGTGTTCCGAGTTGAAGCGGGTACTGGGCCCTTAAAAGCGACGCTAAGTCGTTGCATCGGTTGGGTTGCGTGTATGAGCATACCATCTGAGGGGCGGAAGAACTGAGGTTTTAATTCTGCACAAAGCCGGCATTCTGAGCACATTTTCTTTACATCTCCAGTAGAAAAAGGGAGATTCCGTGATCGTACGAAATGTAGCATGCGCGTAACGCCAGGATGACACAATCCATTATGGACATCTATGAGAGTAGAGGACGACATAGTGGAGCAGAATGCTCGTGTGAGGGTATCTGGGGCCACATTCTCCTTGCCAGGTCGATAGTGAATGGTGTAACCAAAAGAGGCCAGTTCCATCCTCCAAAGCTGTATTTTATTATACTTAATTTTGGTTCGTTTTCGATTATCGAGCATGAAGGCGACTGATCGCTGGTCCGTGATTAATGTAAAGTGTTGGCGAGCTAGGAAATGGTTCCACTTCCGTACCGCCTCTATGATGGCTGTGGCTTCCTTCTCAACCGGAGGATAATGTAGCTCGGCACCTTGCAAGGTCCTGGACATAAATGCTACAGGACGACCTTCCTGATTTAGAGTAGCCGAGATCGCCACCTCCGAGGCATCACATTCGACTATGAAAGGGAGATTCTCATCGATGGAGTGAAGAGCCGCTTTCTCCAACTGTTTTTTGAGAAGGTTAAAGGCTGCAACAGCCGCTGTTTCCAATGGAAATGATCGAGCATGCAGCAAGGGTTGGATTTTGTCTGAAAAATGAGGAATCCATTTAGCGTAGTATGCAAACAGACCGAGAGCCCGACGTAAAGAAGCCGGATTCTTAGGTGACGGGAGCTCTTGGAGCGGGCGAAGTCTTTCTGGGTCTGGCTTAATGATACCATTGCCTACGCAGTAGCCAAGGATGTTGATGGTCGGTTGCGACTCAACAGATTTAGATTCATTCAAAGTTAAGTTACGGTGATGGAGGGCATCCCGAAATTTTTGGAGGTTGGCGTCGTGTTCCTGTTGATCGTGACCTGCAATAGTAATGTTATCAAGATAGGGAAAAGTGTCCCTTAAGTTTTCCTGCTTAACCAGGCCATCCATTGCCCGTTGGAAGACAGCCACTCCATTAGTAACCCCGAATGGGAGGCGACGAAATTGGTACAGCCGTCCATTAGCCTCAAAGGCCGTGTACTGCTTATCTGAGACCTTCAAGGGTACCTGATGATAGGTACTTTTTAAATCGTAAGTTGAGAACACTTTGTATTCGGCCAGTTTATTAACCATATCATCAATGCGTGGCAATGGGTAGGCGTCCAAGTCAGTATATTGATTGATGGTTTGCGAATAATCAATGCATAGTCGTTGTTTGTGAGGTTTTAGAGGGTTCTTGACGATGACGATTTGAGCCCGCCAGGGCGACGAACATGGTTCGATGATATCCTCTGCTAAAAGTCGAGAGATTTCAGCCTCAATAAAAGATTGGTCTTCCTGACTAAAGCGCCGCGATTTCGTTATTATTGGTTTGCATCGAGGAGGAATACTGGCAAATAATGAGGGTTCATCAAGTGAAGCTGCTGATAATGCACAAAACGGTAATTTAGACAGTATATTAGAAATAGTAAGTCCAGGTTTGGATCCGCCGAACTCAATGGTGAGTTTCTTATGCTGTTTTTGAAAATCCAGCCCTAAGATGAGATCACTACATAAGTCCTTGAGCACCGAAAGTCGGGTGGAGGGATACATGCGACCATTAAGTGTCATATCAATAATACAAAAGCCGGAGATTCTGGTATTAAGTGATGACTGAGCCATCGCAATTGCCTGGTCCGATGGGAAGATATGTAGTTTCAATTTCGCAACAATCTGTTCTCTATTAAAACTATCAGTACTTCCTGAGTCAATTAAGGCATCTAAGGTATGCCCATTAATTGAAACTTTTGTAGCTGCATGAAACAGGTTCTGTGGGCAAGCAGCTGTAATTGGTGTGGTTGCACAGAGAGTGGCTGAAACTCTAGGTGTGCTTCTTCGGGAGAGAGCTCGAGATGAAGCTTGATAGGTCCTAGCCGGAGCATCTTGATAGGCCCTAATTGGGGCAGTTCGGTAGGCCTTAGCTGGATAAGCCCTCGTAGAGGCTCTTGATTGGCAAACTTTTGCAAAGTGTCCCTTTTTATCGCAATGACTGCAGATCGCATTGCGAGCAGGGCAGAATTTCCTAGGGTGAAAAGAATCTCCACAAAAGAAGCATTCCTTCCTAGATTGCCGAGAGGCTGCTAAAGTGGGGTCATACTCCTCTTCTTCATCAGAAGTATCATCAGGGTTAGATTCCTCCATGATAGGGTTCACCTGAGGCCACTTGAATCGTCTGGTTGCAGTTACAGCAGCAGATCTAGATCTGGGCAGCTGATAGAGGTTTGCATTTTTCTTTGCCAAATCCAGAGAACAAGCCAGGTCAAAAGCCTTTTGTAGCTCGTGTTTTACTTTCTAGTAGACGCTGGCGTATAAATGGAGAGGCAATCCCGCAGATGAAAGCATCACGAATCATTTCTTCGCGGTACAGCTCAGCCGAGGCTGCCTGAAAGTTACAATCTACGCTGAGCCTGCGAAGTTCTTGAAGGAATTCATTAATCGATTCCCCTGGCCCTTGTCGTGCTGTGGCCAGTAGATGTCTAGCATAGACCTCATTTGCGGTCTTGGCATATAGTTTTTTAAGTGCCCGGATCACCTCATCGTAATTATCCCATTCATCAACATATTCAAACACTGTTGGGGTCACATAGTTGATAAGTATCCTCAGTTTAGTAGAAGCATCCGCTTTACATTCATCAAGAAAATTCTCAAAAGTACGGTACCAATGCTTCCATACCCTGCCAGCTGCTGGTGCGTTTGGGTCCAAGTCCAGATGAGTAGGTTTAAGGATGTTTTCCATGATGGGTGGTTCCCTGGATCCTTAACTCCGAGTTTGTCCGAAGGTCTAGTATTTGTGAGTGTAAATACTAAGTTGCTTAAATTGTTGTAACAAAAGAGTCTCACACATCAAGGAACTTTAAAGTAAGCTTTAAGCAACTTATAATTAACTATATACAAGAGCGGTCTTCACCATGCCTCTAGGTGAAGCCCTTTTACCATACTGAGCAGTTCAGTATTTATACTAGTCCAAACACAGGAAGTGACGTAAGCACAGGAAGTGATGTATGCACAGAGTTCACAGTTCACAGTTCACAGGAAGTGATGTGCACATAACTTCCCGGAAGTTATTATTATTATCACAGAATGTGTATGTCATTCACTTTTAGTGTCAACATCCAGTCTCTTTTTTCTTTTTTGTTTTCAGACACGACATCCACATAGAACTCCTCTATCTCGCTCTCATCTACTGCATGGACCTTGCTTTGTTGCGCTTGGTTCTTACAGCAACGGGCATAATGGTTGTTTTTGTTGCAACTATTGCATGTTTTACCATATGCTGGACACTTTTTTGGTGTATGCTGTGTACCGCATCGACTACATGACTTTCGATTGCCCCTTTCATTTTTGCTCGCTGGCCATGCCTCTTTTTTCACATTGGCGCTCTTTTTGTTAAACGGTTTGTGTCCGTTCTTACTCACTGCATCCACGTTGCAGCTACTGTCACTGAACAGCTCTTTTGCCTGCGACTTCACAGTCTCTGTAGCCCTACACAGTGCTATGGCTTTTCCCAGGTCTAGATCTTGCTCTCTTAGCAGTCTTTCCCTTAGACCATTATCTGGAATACCACACACCAGTCTGTCTTTTATCAGCGAGTCTGTCAGTCCCCCAAATTCATATGTTTTGCTTCGGTTTCTCAGTTCAGTCACATACTGATCAATAGTCTCTCCCGTTTTCTGTACACATGTGAGAAATCTGTGCCTCTCAAACGTCACGTTACGTTTAGGTATGCAGTAGGCCTCAAACTGTTCCATTATTTTATCTAGCTTCATTTTGTCTCCATCAGCAGCGAATGTGAAGTTATTATACACCTCCAGCGCTTCATCACCCACGACATGCAAGAACACTGACGCTTTCATTTTATCACTTTTCTCGTCAGCTCCGATTGCCGCTAAATACAACTCCAAACGTTGTTTGAATCTCCTCCAATTTTCAGCCACATTACCTGTGAACTGAAGCTTCGCCGGTGGGTGTAAACCTTCCATTTTTTCACTTCGTTAGCTATTCTCCAATGGTAAGTAACGATGTTCTCTTTTGGCTTGCTAATATGTGGAGAGCTGATTTAACTTCAGATTTTTCCCTTTCATCTCTTTCAATCACTTCTGACACCATGTATTGATTTGTATGTGGGTTCAATGACGACACATTCATGAAAGAGAATGTTTTTTAATCTAAAGCTTGTTCATCTCAGTTAACAGCATTACAGGAGACACCATCTTAGAGATCCATGTAAAATGAAACTAAAACTAAACTGCTTGTCTCTCACATGCCCTCTGCTGGTCAGGCATAAATAATCAATCAGGCAAATATGCTGGTAAGGCATAAATAATCAAACAGGCAAATACCATCACTATTTGCTGATATCATTACAGACATGACTCTTACACAAGCCGGGATTGGACACGGTTCTCACACCAGCAGGGATCGGACACGGTTCTCACACCAACAGGGATCGGACATGGTTCTCACACCAGCAGGGATCGGGCACGGTTCTTACACCAGCAGGGATTTGAAAACTCTCCTTACACCAGCAGGGATTGGAAACTCTCCCTACATCAGCAGGGATTGAACACTGTACTCACACCAGCAGGGATTGGACTCTGTCCTTACATCAGCAGGGACTGGTCACTTACACCAGCAGGATTTGGACACTGTCACTTACACCAGCAGGGATTGGGCACTGTCATTGCACCAGGAGGGATTGGATACTGTCCTTATACCAGCAGGGATCGGACACGGTTCTCACACCAGCAGGGATGGGACACGGTTCTTATACCAGCAGTGATTGAACACTGTCCTTACACCAACAGGGATTGGACACCATCCTTACATCAGCAGGGATTGGACACTGTTCACACACCAGCAGGGATTGGACAATGTCCTTACACTAACACGAATTGTACACTGTCCTTATACCAGCAGATATCGGACACTGTCCTCATACCAACAGGGGTCAGATAGTGTCCTTTAATCATCATGGATCGGACACTGTCCTTACACCAGCAGGATTGGACACTGTCCTTATACCCGCAGGCATCGGACACTGTTCTCATACCAACAGAGATCAGAAAGTGTCCTTTAATCATCATGGATCAGACACTGTCCTTACACCAGGGGGGATTGGAAACTGTCATTTTACCAGCAGGCATCGAACACTGTTCTCATACCAACAGGGATCAGACACTGTCCTTTAATCATCAAGGATCGGACTCTGTCCTTACAACAGCAGGGATTGGACACTGTCATGACACCAGCAGGGATTGGACACTGTCCTAACACTAGCAGGAATTGGACACTGTCCTTACTCCAGCAGGAATTGGACACTGTCGTTTTACCAGCACGGTTTGGACACCGTCCCTACGTCATCAGGGATTGGATATTGTCCTTACACCAGGGAGGATTGGACATTGTTCTCTCACTAGCAAAGATCGGACACTGTCCTTGCACCAGCAGGTATCAGACACTGTCCTTACACCAGCAGGGACCAGACACGGTCCTTACACTAGCAGGGACCAGACACTGTCCTTACACCTGCAGGGACCAGACACCGTCTTTACACCAGCAGGGATCAAACACTGTCCTTACATCAGCAGGGATTGGACACTCTTCTCACACCAGCAGGGATTGGACTCTGCCCTTACATCAGCAGGGATTGGACATTGTCCTTACACCAGCAGGGATTGGACACTGTTCTCACACCAACAGGGATTGGACACTCTTCTCACACCAGCAGGAATTGGACACTGTTCTCACACCAGCAGGGATTGGAAACTCTTCTCACACCAGCAGGGATTGGACTCTGTCCTTACATCAGCAGAGATTGGACACTGTCCTTACACCAACAGGGATTGGACACTCTTCTCACACCAGCAGGGATTGGACTCTGTCCTTACACCAGCAGAGATCGGACACTGTCCTTACAACAGCAGGGATCAGACACTGTTCTCACACCAGCAGGAATCAGACATTGTCCATACATCAGCAGGGATTGGACACTGCCCTCACACCAAGAGGGATCAGATACCGTCATTACACCAGCAAGGATTGGCACTGTTCTCACACCAGCAGGGATTGTATACTGTTCTCATACCAGCAGGGATTGGACACTGTCCTTACCTCAGCAGGGATTGGACAATGTCCTTACACAGCAGGTATCGGAGACTGTTCACATACCAACAGGGATCAGACACTGTCCTTTAATCACCATATATCAGACATTATCCTTACTTCAGCAGGAATTGGACACTGTCCTTTCACCAGCAGAATTGGACACTGTCCTTACACCTGCAGGAATTGGACACTGTCCTTACACCAGCAGGAATTGGACACTGTTCTTACACCAGCAGGAATTGGACGCTGTCCTTACACCAGCAGGGATTGGACACTGTCCTTACACCGGCAGGAATTGGACAATGTCCTTATTCCATTAGGGATTGGACACTGTCCTTACACCAGCAGGAATAGGATGCTGTCCTTACAGCAGCAGGAATTGGACACTGTCCTTACACCAACAGGTATTGGACACTGTCCTTACAGCAGCAGGAATTGGACACTGTCCTTACACCAACAGGGATTGGGCACTGTCCTTACACCAGCAGGGATTGGACACTGTCCTTACAGCAGCAGGAATTGGACACTGTCCTTACACCAACAGGGATTGGACACTGTCCTTACAGCAGCAGGATATGGACACTGTCCTTACAGCAGCAGAGATTGGACACTATCCTTACACCAGCAGGAATTGGACACTGTCCTTACACCAGCAGGGATCAGACACTGTTCTCACACCAGCAGGAATCAGACACGGTTCTCACACCAGCAGGGATCGGACACTGTTCTTACACCAGCAAGAATTGGACATCGTCCTTACACAAGCAGGGATCGGACATGGTTCTAACACCAGCAGGGATCGGACACGGTTCTCACACCAGCAGGGATCGGACACTGTTCTTATACGAGCAGGGTTTGGACACTGTTCTTACACCAGCAGGGTTAGGACACCATTCTTATTCCAGCAAGAATTGGACACTGTCCTTACACCAGCAGGGATTGGACACTGCCCTTACACCAACAGGGATTGGGTGCTGTCCTTACACCAGCAGAGATCAGACACTGTCCTTACACCAGCAGGGATTAGACACTGTTCTCACACCAGCAGGAATCAGACACTATCCTTACATCAGCAGGGATTAGACACTGTTCTCACACCAGCAGGGATTGAACTCTGTCCTAACACCGGCAGGTGTCGGACACTGTCAATTACAACAGCAGTGATTGCACAGTATCCTTACACCAGCAGGTATCGGACACTGTTCTCATACCAACAGGGATCAGACACCGTCTTTAAATCATCCTGGATCGGACACTGTCCTTACATCAGCAGGGATTGGACACTGTTACTTACACCAGCAGGAACTGGACGCTGTCCTTACACCAGCAGGAATTGGACACTGTCCTTACACCAGCAGGGATTGGACACTGTCCTTACACCAGCAGGGATTGGACACTAAGAACATAAGAACATAAGAAATAGGAGCAGGAGCAGGCCAATCGGCCCCTCGAGCCTGCTCCGCCATTCAATCAGATCATGGCTGATCTGATCCTAACCGCCAATCCACTATCACAGAACCATCTCCTGAATCTAACAGAATTAGACACACAAAATAGGAGCAGGATCAGGCTACACGGCCCCTGGGCCCGCTCCGCTACCCACAGGGCCATGACCGATCCGAACCTAGACTCATGTCCAAATTCCTGCCCGCTCCCCGTAACCCTTAATTCCCTTTACTTCTAGGAAACTGTCTATTTCTGTTTTAAATTTATGTAATGATGTAGCTTCTACAGCTTTTTGGGGCAACATATTCCATGGACCTACCACCCTCTGAGTGAAGTAGTTCCTCCTCATCTCAGTTTTGAAAGAGCAGCCCCTTATTCTAAGACTATGCCCCCTAGTTCTAGTTTCACCCATCATCGGGAACATCCTCCCCGCATCCACCCGATCCAACCCCTTCACAATCTTATATGGTTCAATAAGATCGCCTCTCATTCTTCTGAACTCCAATGAGTAGAGTCCCAATCTACTCAACCTCTCCTCATATGTCCATCCCCTCATCCCCGGGATTAACCGAGTGAACCTTCTTTGTACTGACTCGAGAGCAAGTATGTCCTTTCTTAAGTATGGACACCAAAACTGTACGCAGTATTCCAGGTGCAGTCTCACCAATACCTTGTACAACTGAAGCAATACCTCCCTATTTTTATATTCTATCCCCCTAGCAATGAAAGCCAACATTCCGTTGGCCTTCTTAATCACTTGCTGCACCTGCAAATCAAATCAAATCAAATCAAATCAACTTTTATTGTCATTGTTAGTGCACAAGTGCAGTACAACGAAATGTAGGCTTACAGCTCCCGAGAGTGTACAATTTGGATTAGGACACTTAAACATTCAACATATATTTATACATTTGGCTTGCAGTATATTAGCATAAATATGACCATAATAAAGTGCATTGGCAGATGTGCAGGCTTTAGTGTTTATTTGTGGAGTTCAGTAGGATGACAGCCCTGGGAAAGAAGCTGTTCCTAAATCTGGTCGTACGGGTGCGAATGCATCTGTAGCGTCTTCCAGATGGTAGGAGGGCGAACAGACTGTGGCTGGGGTGGGTAGGGTCTTTGATGATGGACCGTGTCCTCCGTAGGCAGCGTTTCTGATATATATGCTCTATGGTCGGTAGCCGGGTGCCGGTAATGCGTTGGGCAGTTTTGACTACCCGCTGCAGGGCTTTCCGGTCATGGTAGCTACAGCTGCCATACCATACCGTGATACAATTTGTCAGGATGCTCTCTATAGTGCAGCGGTAGAAGTTAGAGAGGATCAGGGGTGACAGATTACATCCCTTCAGCCTCCTTAGGAAATATAGGCGCTGCTGGGCCTTCTTCACCAGAGAGGAGGTGTTGAGGGACCAGGAGAGGTCTTCCGTGATGTGGACTCCGAGGAACTTAAAGCTGGCCACCCTTTCCACCTCCGCCCCATTGATGTGGATGGGGGTGTGACTTCCGCTTTTGGACTTCCTGAAGTCCACGATTATTTCTTTTGTTTTCTTGGTGTTAAGGGCCAGGTTGTTGTCGGCGCACCACTTCACGAGATGCTGGACCTCCTCCCTGTAGGCTGACTCATCGTTGTTGGTGATCTGGCCTACTACCGTGGTGTCATCTGCAAACTTGATGATGGTGTTGGAACCATTAACAGCCACACAGTCGTGGGTGAAGAGGGAGTAGAGGAGAGGGCTCAGCACACATCCTTGTGGGGCCCCCGTGTTCAGGGTCGGGGGGGGAGGTGTGGTTACCTAATTTGACAGACTGGGGTCTGTTTGTTAGGAAGTCCAGGGTCCAGTTGCAGAGGGAAGTGTTCAGGCCAAGAGTTTGGAGTTTGGTGGCCAGCTTGTTGGGGACGATAGTGTTGAATGCTGAGCTGTAGTCTATAAACAGCATTCTGATGTAGGTCTCCTTACCATCTAGGTGATTCAGTGCCGAGTGTAGAGCAGTTGTGATTGCATCCTCCGTTGATCTGTTTGCACGATAGGCAAACTGGTGTTGGTCAAGGGAGGCATGAACACTGGCTTTGATGTCGGCTAAGACCAGTCTCTTGAAACACTTCATTATGATGGGTGTGAGTGCGACAGGTCGATAGTCGTTCAGACACGTCACAGCCGCTTGTTTAGGCACAGGAATGATGGTGGCGGTCTTGAAGCATGTAGGGACTACTGCCTGGGCCAATGACAGATTGCAGATGGCGGTGAAGACATCAGCCAGCTGATCAGCACATTCCTTGGGTACCCGTCCAGGGATGCTATCCGGTCCAGCAGCCTTTCGTGTGTTCACTCTGCGTAGAGCGCCCCTTACGTCGGAGGTCGACAGAGTGAGCACCTGGTCTTCCGGGGGTGGCAAGGCTTTGGTAGCCGGCTCCTTGTTGTCCCTGTCGAAGCGAGCGTAGAAGTTGTTAAGCTCCTCCGGAAGGGAGGCGTCGCTGACCGGGAGACTGGTGTTTTTGCCCTTGTAGTCAGTGATGGACTGGATGCCTTGCCACATGCGCCGGGGGTCCGAGTTGTTGCGGAAGTGATCCTCTATCCGCAGTGTCTGTTTCCTTTTGGCAGTCCTGATACCCTTTTTTAGGTTGGTCCTAGCTGCACTGTAAGCCGCCGCGTCGCCAGATTTAAATGCTGCGTCGCGTGCTTTCAACAGTGCGCGGACCTCTCCGTTCATCCAGCGTTTCTGGTTGGGGTATGACCTGATATTTTTGTGGGTCGTGATGACCTCGACGCAGCTGTTGATGTAGAATAGCACTGTGGATGCGTATTCCTCGATGTCATTATGGGCAAACATGCCCCAATCAGTGCGTTCGAAGCAATCCTGAAGCTCCGATACTGCCCCCTCTGGCCATACTTTCACTGCTCTCATTGATGTTCTCTCTCTTTTGAGTTTCGTGCACCAGGACCCCCAGATCCCTTTGTACTTCAGTACTTTCCAGTTTCTTGCCATTAAGATAATAACTTGCTCTACGATTTTTCCTGCCAAAGTGCATAACCTCACACTTTCCAGTATTGTATTCCATCTGCCAAATCTCTGCCCACTTACTTAGCCTGTCTATGTCCCCTTGCAGGATTTTTATGTCCTCCTCACTCACTACTTTCCCTCCCATCTTAGTATCATCTGCAAACTTTGATATGTTACACTCGGTCCCCTCCTCCAAATCATTAATATAGATTGTAAAGAGTTGGGGACCCAGCACTGGCCCCTGCGGAACAGCACTAGTTACTGATTGCCAGTCTGAGAATGAACCATTTATCCCAACTCTCTGCCTTCTGTTAGATAGCCAATCCTCTATCCATGCCAGAATATTACCCCCAATCCCGTGATTTTTTTATCTTAAGCAATAATCTTTTGTGTGGCACCTTGTCAAATGCCATTTGGAAGTCTAAATACACTACGTCCACTGGTTCCCCTTTATCCACCCTATATGTTACTTCCTCAAAGAACTCAAGCAAATTTGTCAAACATGACTTCCCCTTCATAAAACCATGCTGACTTTGTCCTATTAAATTATGATTGTCCAAATGTCCTGTTACTGTCTCCTTAATAATGGACTGCAAAATTTTACCTACCACAGATGTTAGGCGAACCGGTCTATAGTTTCCAGCCTTCTGTCTACTGCCCTTTTTAAATAAGGGTGTTACATTAGCAGTTTTCCAGTCTGCCGGGACCTTTGCCAAGCCCAGGGAGTTTTGGAAAATTATTACCAATGCATCCACAATCCCTACCGCCACTTCCCTCAAGACCCTAGTATGTAAGCCATCAGGTCCAGGTGATTTATCTGCCTTGAGTCCCATTATTTTACCGAGTACCACTTCCTTAGTGATTTTGATCGTGTTTAGCTCCTCCCCCCCTTTAGCCCCCTGTTTGTCCAGTGTTGGGATATTCTTAGTGTCTTCTACTGTAAAGACTGATATAAAATATTCATTCAGTGTTTTTGCCATCTCCATATTTCCCACCATTAATTTCCCGGTCTCATCCTCCAAGGGACCAACATTTACTTTAGCCACCTTTTTTCTTTTTATATAACTATAAAAACTCTTACTATCTGTTTTTATATTTTTTGCTAATTTACTTTCATAATCTATCTTCCCTTTCTTAATCAATCTTTTTGTTATTTTTTGCTGTCTTTTAAAGTTTTCCCAATCCTCTATCCTCCCACTAGATTTGGCTGCCTTATATGCCCTTGTTTTTAGTCGAATACTATCCTTAATTTCTTTACTTAGCCACGGATGGCTGTCTTTTCTTTTACACCCTTTTCTTCTCAGTGGAATATATATTTTTTGGAAGTTGTAAAATAACTCCTTAAATGTACACCACTGATCATGTATCATCTTACCCTTTAATCTATTTTCCCAATCCACTCTACTCAATTCCACTCTCATACCTTCATAGTCTCCTTTATTCAAGCTTAGCACGCTTGTTTGAGATCCAACCTTCTCACCCTCTAATTGAATATGGAATTCAACCATGTTATGGTCACTCATTCCAAGGGGATCCTTTACTAGGACATTTTTTATTAATCCTGACTCGTTACACAGGACCAGATCTAAGGTTGCTTGCCCCCTGGTCGGTTCAGTTACATACTGCTCAAGAAACCCATCCCTAATACACTCAATGAACTCATCCTCAAAGCAGCCCTGCCCAATTTGAGTTGTCCAATTAATATGATAGTTAAAATCCCCCATAATTATACATGTTCCTTTATTACAAGCCTCAACTATTTCCTGATTGATACTCCGTCCAACAGAGTTGCAACTGTTCGGAGGCCTATAGACTACGCCCACTAGTGTTTTTTTCCCCTTATTATTCCTTACCTCCACCCAAACTGTTTCATTATCCTGATCTTTTGACCCAATATCATTTCTCTGTATTACAGTGATTCCTTCCTTTATTAACATAGCCACCCCACCTCCCCTTCCTTCCTGCCTGTCCTTCCTGATCGTTAAATAACCTGGTATGTTTAATTCCCAGGCATTATCACCCTGCAGCCATGTTTCTGTAATGGCCACAAGATCATACCCATATGTGGTTATTTGTGCCATTAACTCGTCTATTTTGTTATGAATGCTACGTGCATTCAGATAGAGAACTTTCAAATATGTTTTGTGACACTTAGTTCCTGCTTTTGCCCTTTTTATTACTTTACCTTTTACTCCATACCTTCTGCCCCTTCCTGACATGCTCTGGTTTTTAATTTCCCCACTGCTACCTAAGTCTATGACCATCTCTGTTGTCATTTTTATTATTTGCTCTCTAGGAACCTCCCCCCCACTAGTTAGTTTAAAGCCCTCTCTACAACCCTAGTTATATGATCCGCCAGGACTCTAGTCCCAGCACTGGTCAAGTGAAGCCCATCCCAACGGAACAGCTCCCTCCTGCCCCAGTACTGGTGCCAGTGTCCCAGGAAGCAAAACCCATTTCTCCCACACCAGTCTTAGAGCCACGCATTTAACTCTCTAATTTTATTTGTCCTAGCCAAATTCGCTCGTGGCTCCTTACACTGTCCTTACACCAGCAGTGATTGGACACTGTCCTTACACCAGCAGGAATTGGATAATGTCCTTACACCAGCAGGAATTGGATGATGTCCTTACACCAGCAGCGATTGGACACTGTCCTTACACCAGCAGGAATTGGATGATGTCCTTACACCAGCAGCGATTGGACACTGTCCTTACACCAGCAAGAATTTGACACTGTCCTTACACTAGCAAGGATTGGACACTTTCCTTACATCAGCAGGGATCGGCCACTGTCCTTACACCAGCAAGAATTGGACACTGTCCTTACTCCTGCAGGGATTGGACACGGTCCTTACACCAGCAGGAATTGGACACTGTCTTTACACCAGCAGAGATTGGACACTGCCCTTACTCCTGCAGGGATTGGACACTGTCCTTTCACCAGCAGGGATTGGACACTGTCCTTACACCAGCAGGAATTGCACACTGTCCTTACACCAGCAGGCATCAGACACTGTTCTCAAACCAGCAGGATTTGGACATTGTCCTTACACTAGCAGGAATTGGACACTGTCCTTACTCCTGCAGGGATTGGACACTGTCCTTACACCAGCAGGGATCAGACACTGTTCGCAAACCAGCAGGAATTGGACACTGTTCTCACACCAGCAGGAATCAGACACGGTTCTCACACCAGCAGGAATCAGACACGGTTCTCACACCAGCAGGGATTGGACACTGTTCTTACACCAGCAGGAATTCGACACTGTCCTTACACCAGCAGGAATTGGACACTGTCCTTACACAGGCAAGAATTGGACATTGTTGTTATTCCAGCAGGGATCAGACACTGCCCTTACACCAACAGAGATTGGGCAATCTCCTTACACCAGCAAGGATTGGGCACTGTCCTTATACCAGCAGGGATAAGACACTGTTCTCACACCAGTAGGAATCAGGCACTGTCCTTACATCAGCAGGGATTGTAAACTGTTCTCACAACAGCAGGGATTGGACTCTGTCATAACACCAGCAGGGATTGGACACTGTTGTCACACCAGCAGGAATCAGACACTGTCCTTACATCAGCAGGGATTGGACACTGTCCTTACTCAAGCAGGAAGTGGACAATGTACTTACACCAGCAGAGATTGGACACTGTCCTTATACCAGCAGGAATTGGACAATGTCCTTACGCCTGCAGGGATTGGACACTGTCCTTACACCAGCAGGAATTGGACGCTGTCCTTACACCAGCAGGGATTGGACACTGTCCTTACACCAGCAGGAATTGGACAATTTCCTTACACCAGCAGATATCGGACACTGTCCTTACACCAGTAGGGATTAGACAATGGCCGAGAAATTCAGTTGCGTTCGCCAGCCATTAACGCCATAAGAGGGGTAGATTTCCAGCGCTAGGCACTTAGCGCCCGGGCGCAGGCCGATCTGCGCCTACGCCCAACTTCAGTTGACATTTAGCGCCGGCGCAAAGTGTTTGCGCCCGCTCAGCTGCGCGCGCAGCTTATGACGTCATTTCGTCGTGCAACGCTGTTTGTGCGCCCCAAACCGGAAATTCAGTGGCGCCCGCCCAATGTGGGCGTGGCGCTGTTAAGAACTGTGAACTGGAACGCAGCAGAGGCCCTGCGGGCCTCGGGGAGCGCTAATTAAAGGGCACTTAGACTGAACTATAAAGGCCAGCCATTTTGCTGCAATGACTTTAGTGCTTTGGATTTCTGGACAGAGACCAAGGAACAGACCTTACTGATTTGGGACAACATAGGAGAGGTATTTTTGGCTTCTGGCCAGAGCTTGGAAATTTCACTCATTGTGATTTCACTGTTTGCAAGTTTATTATGGGGGCTGCATGGGGTTCCAACCCTCAGTTCCAGCATTATGTGCGAAGGGCTCGCAGACGCTGTGTGAGAGGGCCAGCCATGCCTAGACGCAGAGGGGCCATCAGGCGTCGGCAACGTAGGCCTTACCCACTCAGGGAATACCGGCAGCAGGTGTCCAATCTCACCATGACTGCCGCGCATTGTGTTAAGAGGCTGCGCTTCAGAAGGGAGGTGGTTGCAGAGATCTGCCAGCTGCTTCACAGAAATCTGCGTCCACAGCTGATGTGCAGGACGTCTCTGTCAGTGGAAGTGAAGGTCACGGTGGCTCTGAACTTTTATGCAAGCGGCTCCTTCCAAGCCGCTGCTGGGGACATAGCGAACATCTCCCAGTTCGCCGTGCATCGCTGCATCCGGCAGGTCACCGATGCCCTTTTCGCAAGGAGACACCAATTCATCTCCTTCCCCATGACCCTAGAGAGGCAGGAGCAGCGTGCAGTCGGATTTGGCAGGATCGCGGACTTCCCCATGGTGCAGGGCGCCATTGACTGCACGCATGTGGCTATGCGGGCACCTATCGACAATGCCGAGGATTACCGCAACCGGAAGGGCTACCATTCCCTCAATGTACAGCTGGTGTGTGACCACAGGCAGCGCATCCTAGCTGTCAATGCCCGCTTTCCAGGAAGCAGCCACGATGCATTTATCCTGCGCCAGACTACTGTGGCTGACATGTTCGAGGCACAGCCTCCACCAAGGGGATGGCTTATTGGGGACAAGGGCTACCCTTTGTGTACATGGCTCATGACCCCGCTCCGCGCGCCCAGGACCCCTGCGGAGGAGGCATACAACGAAAGCCATCAAGCCACAAGGAACATCATAGAGCAAACGATTGGCGCCCTCAAGCAACCTCCACTGCCTGGATCGTTCCGGCGGATCTCTACAGTATTCGTCGGATAGAGTCTCCCAGTTCGTCGTCGTTTGCTGCATGCTGCACAACCTTGCTATCCGCAGGACTCAGGCACTGCCACCTCGCGTTGGACCACCACCTCAGGAGGACGAGCAGGAGGACCATGAGGAGGAGGAGGAGGAGGAGGAGTACCAGCCCAGGAGGGAGCCACAAGGTCCAAGGGCCGTCCGCCGGCGGCTTATTGAACGACACTTCTAGGCCCCCTGTCAGGGAATGGCTTGTGGCAATGAACGCACCTGAATGCAGCCGCTCCGCAAGCCCTCAGCCAGTTAACGCAACAACCACTTGAAACATGACACCTGGACAAGCTGAATAAATAAAAAGCTTTATTTAACAAACTCAGGGCCCTTCCCACATGAAACAGAAAAACAGACAAGACCCCCAAAAAACAGTCAAAAACATATCTCACTCCCACAACCTGGGGAGGAATAACAAAAATTGTCCTTCCAATTGGCCTTCATCCTCGGCCTTACCAAAATAAGCCCCCCCCTCCAGAACACAAACACCCCCACATAAAAAAAACAGTTGGCAACACACTCTACTTGGTGTGCCGAGAGGGCGAGTCCTTGTGCAGGCTTCTCCGGCCCCTGCCCGACCTGTTGCTCCGCCTCAACCTGGGCCCTGTGGGTGTTGCAAGGCTGGGGGAAGGCTCCTGAGGGGCACAATGCGTGACGGCAGATGCCCTTGGGGGTCGGCCTAGACGAGGTCCGGCCCTGGAGGGGCCGGCTGCTGACTGCTGCAGCTGTGGCTGGCCAGCATCAGTCTCTCCAGCAGCTCGTCGCACCTTGGCTGGGGGAGTGGCAGTGGCGGCTGCAGCAATGGGGGCAAGCTGGCTGATGCCAGGCGCTCGCTGGTCGCCAGAGACACTGGCACTCGGCCGGGCTGGCACTGCAGCAAGCGCAGCAATCTGGTGAAGGCCAGACCGCTGTGCTGCAGCAGGGCGGCGGGTGCCCTGGCGATGCTTCCGTGACACAGCGAGTGTGGCAGAAGTGAGTGCGTGAACTGCCCTGGTCTGTGCCCGCATCAGATCAGCCAGTGTCTGGACGGCACCACTCATGAACTCGCGACTCGCGTCCTGTGCTGCCGCGAGTTGGTCGACACCCCTGGCCTGTGCTGCCGCGAGTTGCTCGACACCCCTGGCCTGTGAGTCCCCGAAATTGGCCACACTATGAGCCAGGGACTCAATGGCCTGAGGCAACTGTCCCACAACCCCCATGAACTCGTTGTGGCGCCGCTCCGAGGCCGCGGACATTTCATCAAGGAGGCGCACCTCCTGGGCGAGGACCGTCTCCGGACTGGAGGGCGGGCTCTCCCTCTGGGGAGAAGGCCGCCGAGCTGCCCGACCCTTCCCGCGTGCCTGGACGCCACTGGGCCCAGCAACTGCCCTCCCCTGCAACACTTCCCCCCTCTGGGGAGAAGGCAGCCGTGCTGCCCGACCCTTCCCGCGTGCCTGGACGCCACTGGGCCCAGCAACTGCCCTCCCCTGCAACACTTCCCCCCTCTGGGGAGAAGGCAGCCGTGCTGCCCGACCCTTCCCGCGTGCCTGGACGCCACTGGGCCCAGCAACTGCCCTCCCCTGCAACACTTCCCCCCTCTGGGGAGAAGGCAGCCGTGCTGCCCGACCCTTCCCGCGTGCCTGAACGCCACTGGGCCCAGGAACTGCCCTCCCCTGCAACACTTCCCCCCTCTGGGGAGAAGGCAGCCGTGCTGCCTGACCCTTCCCACGTGCCTGGACGCCACTGGGCCCAGGAGCTACACCCCCCTGCAACACTTCCCCCTGGCTCTCCTCCAGGCAAGACGTGTCCCCTCCATTGCCATCCCCTGGCGCGGATGAGGGTTCCCCCGATGTGCCGCCTTCCTCTTGGTCCTCGTCGTCCTCCTCTTCCGAGGGACTGGCACTCTCAGCTTCAGGGACCTCCTCCTCACCAGCTGAAAGCAGGAAGGCACAAGAGTAGCTTTAGAGTGAGGACAGGGCGTCAGCGAGGGAGGCATGAGTGGTGCCATTATGCGCATTGGTGGGACAGTGGCAAAGGATGTAGATCTGAAGCGCAAGGGGAACCAGAGAGGTCCAAACGGTCATGTCCTTACGATTGGGTCCCAGCACAGGGTCGGCATCTCCAATAGCAACGGGGCCAGTCACCCGGCCACGCATGAGTCGAGCCACGCTCTCCTCCAGCTGACTGAGCTCCTGGAACTGGGCACGGCCTCCCCCGGTGACAGTCTGGCTCTTCAAATTCCGCGCCAGCTTGGCCTGCAAGAGAAAGGACGGCCTCTAAGTACAGTGTGGTGCCCTGTTGTTGTGTGCACTGCCTCCCATGGTGGAATAGCTTGGCCAGTGTGGTGCCCTGTTGTTGTGTGCACTGCCTCCCATGGTGGAATAGCTTGGCCAGTGTGGTGCCCTGTTGTTGTGTGCACTGCCTCCCATGGTGGAATAGCTTGGCCAGTGTGGTGCCCTGTTGTTGTGTGCACTGCCTCCCATGGTGGAATAGCTTGGCCAGTGTGGTGCCCTGTTGTTGTGTGCACTGCCTCCCATGGTCGAATAGCTTGGCCAGTGTGGTGCCCTGTTGTTGTGTGCACTGCCTCCCATGGTCGAATAGCTTGGCCAGTGTGTTAAGTGCAGAGAGTGCTATTGATGATCATGCCAGTGCCATAGCTGCGGGAGGAGGGCTGGCCATTAGGCCTTTGAGGTCCCTTTGCCCATAATGTGAGGTGCACATGCAAGGATGAGGAGGACACTGGAAAGGGTACTCACCCTGACCAACCGACTGAGGTCGTTGTACTTCTTGCGGCATTGGTCACCAGTCCTGGGGACATCGCTGTTGGCTGACACCCTCTGGGCGATTTCCCTCCAGGCTCTCCTGTACTGCCTCCTGGGAGCCTTCTTGCCACTGTCCAGGCACAAGGTCTCTCTGTTCTTTTCCAACCCCCTAAGCAGCACCCTCAAAGCATGCTCTGAGAAGCGCTGCGCTCGTTCACGGGCCTTCTGCATGGCTTCAGGCGCTATTTGGGTCCACCAGCAGTGTTCAGGCCTAGCTGCAGGGCTCCATTATCCAGGGCGTGGCTGCAGACAAAGTCGACCCTTCCCCCTTTAAGAGCTGGCCGGCGTCAGGGTGTCTGCTGTCAATCAAAACATGACCGCACCTGCGCTGCGCCCGGCCTCGGCGTTATCGGTCCGCACCGCCGGCTTAGCGCCTAAAGATAGGAGTGCAACGCCAGTTTCAGCGCTCGCCCAAACTCCTTGGCCAAAGCTACTGAATTTCGGCGAAGTGGCCTCCACTTTCCGGCGGGCGCTAACTTTAGCGCCCGCCCGACTTTACCGCCCCAAAAGTGGCTATACTGAATTTCTAGGCCAATGTCCTTACACCAGCAGGGATTGGAAACTGTCCTTACACCAGCAGGAATTGGACAATTTCCTTACACCAGCAGATATCGGACAATGTTCTTACACCAGTAGGGATTAGACAATGTCCTTACACCAGCAGGGATTGGACACTGTCCTTACATCAGCAGGAATTGGACACTGTCCTTACACCAGCAGGGATTGGACACTGTCCTTACACCAGCAGGGATTGGACACTGTCCTTACACCAGCAGGGATTGAACACTCTCCTTACATCAGCTTGGATCAGACACTGTCCTTACACCAGCAGGGATGGGACACTGTCCTTACTCCAGCAGGAATAGGATACTGTCCTTACAGCAGCAGGAATTGGACACTGTCCTTACACCAGCAGGGACTGGACACTGTCCTTACACCAGCAGAGATTGGACACTGCCCTTACTCCTGCAGGGATTGGACACTGTCCTTACACCAGCAGGAATTGGACACTGTCCTTACTCCTGCAGGGATTGGACACTGTCCTTACACCAGAAGAGATCGGACACTGTTCTCAAACCAGCAGGAATTGGACACTGTCCTTACACTAGCAGGAATTGGACACTGTCCTGACTCCTGCAGGGATAGGACACTGTCCTTACACCAGCAGGGATCAGACACTGTTCTCAAACCAGCAGGAATTGGACACTGTCCTTACACCAGCAGGGATCAGACACTGTTCTCACACCAGCAGGAAGTGGACACTGTTCTTAAACCAGCAGGAATTGGAGACTGTCCTTACACAAGCAGGAATTGGACATGGTTCTAACACCAGCAGGTATCGGACATGGTTCTCACACCAGCAGGGTTTGGACACTGTTTTTGCACCAGCAGGATTTGGACACTGTTCTTACACCAGCAGGGTTTGGCCAATGTCCTTACACCAGCAGGGATTGGACACTGTCCTTACACCAGCAGGAATTGGGCAATGTCCTTACACCAGCAGGGCTTGGACACTGTCCTTACACCAGGAGGTTTTGGACAATGTCCTTACACTAGCAAGAATTTGACACTGTCCTTACACCAGCAAGGATTGGACACTGTAGTTACATCAGCAGGGATCGTCCGCTGTCCTTACACCAGCAGGATTGGACACTGTCCTAACTCCTGCAGGGATTGGACACGATCCTTAAACCAGCAGGAATTGGACACTGTCCTTACACCAGCAGAGATTGGACACTGCCCTTACTCCTGCAGGGATTGAACACTGTCCTTACATCAGCAGGAATTGGACACTGTCCTTACACCAGCAGGCATCAGACACTGTTCTCAAACCAGCAGGATTTGGACATTGTCCTTACACCAGCAGGAATTGGACACTGTCCTTACTCCTGCAGGGATCGGACACTGTCCTTACACCAGTAGAGATCGGACACTGTCCTTACACCAGCAGGGATCAGACACTGTTCGCAAACCAGCAGGAATTGGACACTGTCCTTACACCAGCAGGGATCAGACACTGTTCTCACACCAGCAGGAATCAGACACGGTTCTCACACCAGCAGGGATTGGACACTGTCCTTACACCAGCAGGAATTGGACACTGTCCTTACACAAGCAGGAATTGGACACTGTCCTTACACAAGCAGGGATCAGACACGGTTCTAACACCAGCAGGGATCGGACACGGTTCTTACACCAGCAGGGTTTGGACACTGTTCTTCAACCAGCAGGGTTTGGACACTGTTCTTACACCAGCAAGATTTGGACACTGTTGTTATTCCAGGAGGGATCAGACACTGCCCTTACACCAACAGGAATAGGGCAATCTCATTACACCAGCAAGGATTGTTCACTGTCCTTATACCAGCAGGGATCAGACACTGTTCTCACACCAGTAGGAATCAGACACTGTCCTTACATCAGCAGGGATTGGACACTGTTCTCACACCAGCCGGGATTGGACTCTGTCATAACACCAGCAGGGATTGGACACTGTTATCACACCAGCAGGAATCAGACACTGTCCTTACATCAGCAGGGATTGGACACTGTCCTTACTCCAGCAGGAAGTGGACAATGTACTTACACCAGCAGAGATTGGCCACTGTCCTTATACCAGCAGGAATTGCACAATGTCCTTACGCCTGCAGGGATTGGATGCTGTCCTTACACCAGCAGAGATTGGACACTGTCCTTTCACCATTAGGGATTAGACAATGTCCTTACACCAGCAGGGATTGCACACTGTCCTTACACCAGCAGGGATTGGACAATGTCCTTACACCAGCAGGGATTGGACACTGTCCTTACACCAGCAGGGATTGAACACTCTCCTTACATCAGCTTGGATCAGACAGTGTCCTTACACCAGCAGGGATGGGACACTGTCCTTACACCAGCAGGAATAGAATGCTGTCCTTACAGCAGCAGGAATTGGGCACAGTCCTTACACCAGAAGGGATTGGACACTGTCCTTACACCAGCAGGTATTGGACACTGTCCTTACACCGGCAGAGATTGGACACTGCCCTTACTTCTGCAGGGATTGGACACTGTCCTTACACCAGCAGGAATTGGACACTGTCCTTAATCCTGCAGGGATTGGACACTGTCCTTACACCAGCAGAGATCGTACTCTGTTCTCAAACCAGCAGGAATTGGACACAGTCCTTACGCTAGCAGGAATTGAACACTGTCTTTACTCCTGCAGGAATTGGACACTGTCCTTACACCAGCAGAGATCAGACACTGTTCTCAAACCAGCAGGAATTGGACACTGTCCTTACACCAGAAGGGATCAGACACTGTTCTCACGCCAGCAGGAATCAGACACGGTTCTCACACCAGCAGGGATTGGACACTGTTCTTACACCAGCAGGAATTTGACACTGTCCTTACAAAAGCAGGAATTGGTTACGGTTCTAACACCAGCAGGGATCGGACACGGTACTCACACCAGCAGGGTTTGGACACTGTTCATGCACCAGCAGGGTTTGGACACTGTTCTTACACCAGCAGGGTTTGGACACTGTTGTTATTCCAGCAGGGATCAGACACTGCCCTTACACCAACAGGGATTGGGCAATCTCCTTACACCAGCAAGGATTGGGCACTGTCCTTATACCAGCAGGGATCAGACACTGTTCTCACACCAGCAGGGATTGAACTCTGTCCTAACACCGGCAGTTGTCGGACACTGTCAATTACAACAGCAGTGATTGGACAATATCCTTACACCAGCAGTTGTCGGATACTGTTCTCATACCAACAGGGATCAGACACTGTCTTTTAATCATCCTGGATCGGACACTCTCCTTACATCAGCAGGGATTGGACACTGTCACTTACACCACCAGGAATTGGACACTGTCCTTACACCAGCAGGAATTGAACACTGTCCTTACACCAGCAGTGATTGGACACTGTCCTTACACCAGCAGGGATTGGACACTGTCCTTACACCAGCAGGCATCAGACACTGTTCTCAAACCAGCAGGATTTGGACACTGTTCTTACACCAGCAGGAATTGGACACTGTCCTTACACAGGCAAGAATTGGACACTGTTGTTATTCCAGCAGGGATCAGACACTGCCCTTACACCAACGGAGATTGGGCAATCTCCTTACGCCAGCAAGGATTGGGCACTGTCCTTATAGCAGCAGGGATAAGACACTTTTCTCACATCAGTAGGAATCAGGCACTGTCCTTACATCAGCAGGGGTTGTAAACTGTTCTCACAACAGCAGGGATTTGACCCTGTCATAACACCAGCAGGGATTGGACACTGTTGTCACACCAGCAGGAATCAGACACTGTCCTTACCTCAGCAGAGATTGGACACTGTCCTTACTCCAGCAGGAAGTGGACAATGTACTTACACCAGCAGAGATTGGACACTGTCCTTATAACAGCAGGAATTGGACAATGTCCTTACACCAGAAGGGATTGGACACTGTGCTTACACCAGCAGGAATTTGACGCTGTCTTTACACCAGCAGGGATTGGACACTGCCTTACACCAGCAGGAATTGGACAATTTGGTTACACCAGCAGATATCGGACACTGTCCTTACACCAGTAGGGATTAGACAATGTCCTTACACCAGCAGGAATTGGACAATTTCCTTACACCAGCAGATATCGGACACCGTCCTTACACCAGTAGGGATTAGACAATGTCCTTACACCAGCAGGGATTGGACACTGTCCTTACACCAGCAGGAATTGGACACTGTCCTTACACCAGCAGGGATTGGACACTGTCCTTACACCAGCAGGGATTGAACACTCTCCTTACATCAACTGGGATCAGACACTGTCCTTACACCAGCAGGGATGGGACACTGTCCTTACACCAGCAGGAATAGGATACTGTCCTTACAGCAGCAGGAATTGGACACTGTCCTTACACCAGCAGGGATTGGACACTGTCCTTACACCAGCAGAGATTGGACACTGCCCTTACACCAGCAGGTATTGGACAATGTCCTTACACCAGCAGGGATTGGACACTGTCCTTACGCCAGCAGGGATTGAACACTCTCCTTACATCAGCTTGGATCAGACACTGTCCTTACACCAGCAGGGATGGGACACTGTCCTTACACCAGCAGGAATAGAATGCTGTCCTTACAGCAGCAGGAATTGGACACTGTCCTTACACCAGAAGGGATTGGACACTGTCCTTACACCAGCAGGAATTGGACACTGTCCTTACACCGGCAGAGATTGGACACTGCCCTTACTCCTGCAGGGATTGGACACTGTCCTTACACCAGCAGGAATTGGACACTGTCCTTACTCCTGCAGGGATTGGACACTGTCCTTACACCAGCAGAGATCGTACATTGTTCTCAAACCAGCAGGAATTGGACACTGTCCTTACACCAGAAGGGATCAGACACTGTTCTCACGCCAGCAGGAATCAGACACGGTTCTCACACCAGCAGGGATTGGACACTGTTCTTACACCAGCAGGAATTGGACACTGTCCTTACACAAGCAGCAATTGGTTATGGTTCTAACACCAGCAGGGATCGGACACGGTACTCACACCAGCAGGGTTTGGACACTGTTCATGCACCAGCAGGGTTTGGACACTGTTCTTACACCAGCAGGGTTTGGACACTGTTTTTATTCCAGCAGGGATCAGACACTGCCCTTACACCAACAGGGATTGGGCAATCTCCTTACACCAGCAAGGATTGGGCACTGTCCTTATACCAGCAGGGATCAGACACTGTTCTCACACCAGCAGGGATTGAACTCTGTCCTAACACCGGCAGTTGTCGGACACTGTCAATTACAACAGCAGTGATTGGACAATATCCTTACACCAGCAGGTAACGGTCACTGTTCTCATACCAACAGGGATCAGACACTGTCTTTTAATGATCCTGGAACGGACACTCTCCTTACATCAGCAGGGATTGGACACTCACTTACACCACCAGGAATTGGACACTGTCCTTACACCAGCAGGATTTGGACACTGTCCTTACGCCAGCAGGAATTGGACACTGTCCTTACTCCTGCAGGGATTGGACACTGCACTTACACCAGCAGGGATCGGACACTGTTCTCAAACCAGCAGGAATTGGACACTGTCCTTACACCAGCAGGGATCAGACACTGTTCTCACACCAGCAGGAATCAGACACGGTTCTCATGCCAGCAGGGATTGGACACTGTTCTTACACCAGCAGGAATTGGACACTGTCCTTACACAGGCAAGAATTGGACATTGTTGTTATTCTAGCAGGGATCAGACACTGCCCTTACACCAACAGAGATTGGGCAATCTCCTTACACCAGCAAGGATTGGGCACTGTCCTTATAGCAGCAGGGATTAGACACTGTTTTCACACCAGTAGGAATCAGGCACTGTCCTTACATCAGCAGGGATTGTAAACTGTTCTCACAACAGCAGGGATTGGGCTCTGTCACACACACAGAATCACACAGAATCACACAGTGCAGATAGAGGCCATTTCGGCCCATCGAGCCTGCACCGACACATATCCCACCCGATCCCCGTAACCCCTGCACCAACACATATCCCACCCTATCCCCGTAACCCCACGTATTTAATCCCCCTAACACTAAGGGTCAATTTATCATAGCCAATCAATCTAACCTGCACATCATAACACTGTCATAACACCAGCAGGGATTGGACACTGTTGTCACACCATCAGGAATCAGACACTGTCCTTACATCAGCAGAGATTGGACACTGTACTTACTCCAGCAGGAAGTGGACAATGTACTTACACCAGCAGAGATTGGACACTGTCCTTATACCAGCAGGAATTGGACAATGTCCTTACACCAGAAGGGATTGGACACTGTGCTTACACCAGCAGGAATTGGACGCTGTCTTTACACCAGCAGGAATTGGACAATTTGCTTACACCAGCAGATATCGGACACTGTCCTTACACCAGTAGGGATTAGACAATGTCCTTACACCAGCAGGAATTGGACAATTTCCTTACACCAGCAGATATCGGACACTGTCCTTACACCAGTAGGGATTAGACAATGTCCTTACACCAGCAGGGATTGGACACTGTCCTTACACCAGCAGGAATTGGACACTGTCCTTACACCAGCAGGGATTGGACACTGTCCTTACACCAGCAGGGATTGAACACTCTCCTTACATCAACTTGGATCAGACACTGTCCTTACACCAGCAGGGATGGAACACTGTCCTTACACCAGCAGGAATAGGATACTGTCCTTACGGCAGCAGGAATTGGACACTGTCCTTACACCAGCAGGGATTGGACACTGTCGTTACACCAGCAGAGATTGGACACTGCCCATACACCAGCAGGGATTGGACAATGTCCTTACACCAGCAGGGATTGGACACTGTCCTTACACCAGCAGGGATTGAACACTCTCCTTACATCAGCTTGGATCAGACACTGTCCTTACACCAGCAGGGATGGGACACTGTCCTTACACCAGCAGGAATAGAATGCTGTCCTTACAGCAGCAGGAATTGGACACTGTCCTTACACCAGAAGGGTTTGGACACTGTCCTTACACCAGCAGGAATTGGACACTGTCCTTACACCGGCAGAGATTGGACACTGTCCTTACTCCTGCAGGGATTGGACCCTGTCCTTACACCAGCAGAGATCGTACACTGTTCTCAAACCAGCAGGAATTGGACACAGTCCTTACGCTAGCAGGAATTGAACACTGTCTTTACTCCTGCTGGGATTGGACACTGTCCTTACACCAGCAGAGATCGGACACTGTCCTTACACCAGCAGGGATCAGACACTGTTCTCAAACCAGCAGGAATTGGACACTGTCCTTACACCAGAAGGGATCAGACACTGTTCTCACGCCAGCAGGAATCAGACATGGTTCTCACACCAGCAGGGTTTGGACACGGTACTCACACCAGCAGGGTTTGGACACTGTTCATGCACCAGCAGGGTTTGGACACTGTTCTTACACCAGCAGGGATTGGACACTGTGCTTACACCAGCAGGAATTGGACGCTGTCTTTACACCAGCAGGGATTGGACACTGTCCTTACACCAGCAGGAATTGGACAATTTGCTTACACCAGCAGATATCGGACACTGTCCTTACACCAGTAGGGATTAGACAATGTCCTTACACCAGCAGGAATTGGACAATTTCCTTACACCAGCAGATATCGGACACTGTCCTTACACCAGTAGGGATTAGACAATGTCCTTACACCAGCAGGGATTGGACACTGTCCTTACACCAGCAGGAATTGGACACTGTCCTTACACCAGCAGGGATTGGACACTGTCCTTACACCAGCAGGGATTGAACACTCTCCTTACATCAACTTGGATCAGACACTGTCCTTACACCAGCAGGGATGGGACACTGTCCTTACACCAGCAGGAATAGGATACTGTCCTTACAGCAGCAGGAATTGGACACTGTCCTTACACCAGCAGGGATTGGACACTGTCCTTACACCAGCAGAGATTGGACACTGCCCTTACTCCTGCAGGGATTGGACACTGTCCTTACACCAGCAGGAATTGGACACTGTCCTTACTCCTGCAGGGATTGGACACTGTCCTTACACCAGAAGAGATCGGACACTGTTCTCAAACCAGCAGGAATTGGACACTGTCCTTACACTAGCAGGAATTGGACACTGTCCTTACTCCTGCAGGGATTGGACACTGTTCTCACACCAGCAGGAATCAGACACGGTTCTCACACCAGCAGGAATTGGACACTGTTCTTAAAGCAGCAGGAATTGGAGACTGTCCTTACACAAGCAGGAATTGGACACGCTTCTAACACCAGCAGGGATCGGACATGGTTCTCACACCAGCAGGGTTTGGACACTGTTCTTGCACCAGCAGGAATTGGGCAATGCCCTTACACCAGCAGGGATTGGACACTGTCCTTACACCAGCAGGAATTGGACAATGTCCTTACACTAGCAAGAATTTGACACTGTCCTTACACCAGCAAGGATTGGACACTGTACTTACATTAGCAGGGATCGTCCGCTGTCCTTACACCAGCAGGATTGGACACTGTCCTTACACCAGCAAGAAGTGGACGCTTCTTCACACCAGCAGGAATTGGACACTGTCCTAACTCCTGCAGGGATCGGACACTGTCCTTACACCAGTAGAGATCAGACACTGTTCTCACACCAGCAGGGATCAGACACGGTTCTCACACCAGCAGGAATTGGACACTGTTCTTAAAGCAGCAGGAATTGGAGACTGTCCTTACACAAGCAGGAATTGGACACGCTTCTAACACCAGCAGGGATCGGACATGGTTCTCACACCAGCAGGGTTTGGACACTGTTCTTGCACCAGCAGGAATTGGGCAATGCCCTTACACCAGCAGGGATTGGACACTGTCCTTACACCAGCAGGAATTGGACAATGTCCTTACACTAGCAAGAATTTGACACTGTCCTTACACCAGCAAGGATTGGACACTGTACTTACATTAGCAGAGATCGTCCGCTGTCCTTACACCAGCAGGATTGGACACTGTCCTTACACCAGCAAGAAGTGGACGCTTCTTCACACCAGCAGGAATTGGACACTGTCCTAACTCCTGCAGGGATCGGACACTGTTCTTACACCAGTAGAGATCAGACACTGTTCTCACACCAGCAGGGATCAGACATGGTTCTCACACCAGCAGGGATTGGACACTGTCCTTCCACCAGCAGGAATTGGACACTGTCCTTACACAAGCAGGAATTGGACACCGTCCTTACACAAGCAGGGATCAGAGACGGTTCTAACACCAGCAGGGATCGGACACGGTTCCTACACCAGCAGGGTTTGGACACTGTTCTTGCACCAGCAGGGTTTGGACACTGTTCTTACACCAGCAAGATTTGGACACTGTTGTTATTCCAGCAGTGATAAGACACTGCCCTTACACCAACAGGAATAGGGCAATCTCATTACACCAGCAAGGATTGTTCACTGTCCTTATACCAGCAGGGATAAGACACTGTTCTCACACCAGTAAGAATCAGACACTGTCCTTACATCAGCAGGGATTGGACACTGTTCTCACACCAGCCGGGATTGGACTCTGTCATAATACCAGCAGGGATTGGACACTGTTGTCACACCAGCAGGAATCAGACACTGTCCTTACATCAGCAGGGATTGGACACTGTCCTTACTCCAGCAGGAAGTGGACAATGTACTTACACCTGCAGAGATTGGCCACTGTCCTTATACCAGCAGGAATTGCACAATGTCCTTACGCCTGCAGGGTTTGGACACTGTTCTTACACCAGCAGGGATTGGACACTGTGCTTACACCAGCAGGAATTGGACGCTGTCTTTACACCAGCAGGGATTGGACACTGTCCTTACACCAGCAGGAATTGGACAATTTGCTTACACCAGCAGATATCGGACACTGTCCTTACACCAGTAGGGATTAGACAATGTCCTTACACCAGCAGGAATTGGACAATTTCCTTACACCAGCAGATATCGGACACTGTCCTTACACCAGTAGGGATTAGACAATGTCCTTACACCAGCAGGGATTGGACACTGTCCTTACACCAGCAGGAATTGGACACTGTCCTTACACCAGCAGGGATTGGACACTGTCCTTACACCAGCAGGGATTGAACACTCTCCTTACATCAACTTGGATCAGACACTGTCCTTACACCAGCAGGGATGGGACACTGTCCTTACACCAGCAGGAATAGGATACTGTCCTTACAGCAGCAGGAATTGGACACTGTCCTTACACCAGCAGGGATTGGACACTGTCCTTACACCAGCAGAGATTGGACACTGCCCTTACTCCTGCAGGGATTGGACACTGTCCTTACACCAGCAGGAATTGGACACTGTCCTTACTCCTGCAGGGATTGGACACTGTCCTTACACCAGAAGAGATCGGACACTGTTCTCAAACCAGCAGGAATTGGACACTGTCCTTACACTAGCAGGAATTGGACACTGTCCTTACTCCTGCAGGGATTGGACACTGTTCTCACACCAGCAGGAATCAGACACGGTTCTCACACCAGCAGGAATTGGACACTGTTCTTAAAGCAGCAGGAATTGGAGACTGTCCTTACACAAGCAGGAATTGGACACGCTTCTAACACCAGCAGGGATCGGACATGGTTCTCACACCAGCAGGGTTTGGACACTGTTCTTGCACCAGCAGGAATTGGGCAATGCCCTTACACCAGCAGGGATTGGACACTGTCCTTACACCAGCAGGAATTGGACAATGTCCTTACACTAGCAAGAATTTGACACTGTCCTTACACCAGCAAGGATTGGACACTGTACTTACATTAGCAGGGATCGTCCGCTGTCCTTACACCAGCAGGATTGGACACTGTCCTTACACCAGCAAGAAGTGGACGCTTCTTCACACCAGCAGGAATTGGACACTGTCCTAACTCCTGCAGGGATCGGACACTGTCCTTACACCAGTAGAGATCAGACACTGTTCTCACACCAGCAGGGATCAGACACGGTTCTCACACCAGCAGGAATTGGACACTGTTCTTAAAGCAGCAGGAATTGGAGACTGTCCTTACACAAGCAGGAATTGGACACGCTTCTAACACCAGCAGGGATCGGACATGGTTCTCACACCAGCAGGGTTTGGACACTGTTCTTGCACCAGCAGGAATTGGGCAATGCCCTTACACCAGCAGGGATTGGACACTGTCCTTACACCAGCAGGAATTGGACAATGTCCTTACACTAGCAAGAATTTGACACTGTCCTTACACCAGCAAGGATTGGACACTGTACTTACATTAGCAGAGATCGTCCGCTGTCCTTACACCAGCAGGATTGGACACTGTCCTTACACCAGCAAGAAGTGGACGCTTCTTCACACCAGCAGGAATTGGACACTGTCCTAACTCCTGCAGGGATCGGACACTGTTCTTACACCAGTAGAGATCAGACACTGTTCTCACACCAGCAGGGATCAGACATGGTTCTCACACCAGCAGGGATTGGACACTGTCCTTCCACCAGCAGGAATTGGACACTGTCCTTACACAAGCAGGAATTGGACACCGTCCTTACACAAGCAGGGATCAGAGACGGTTCTAACACCAGCAGGGATCGGACACGGTTCCTACACCAGCAGGGTTTGGACACTGTTCTTGCACCAGCAGGGTTTGGACACTGTTCTTACACCAGCAAGATTTGGACACTGTTGTTATTCCAGCAGTGATAAGACACTGCCCTTACACCAACAGGAATAGGGCAATCTCATTACACCAGCAAGGATTGTTCACTGTCCTTATACCAGCAGGGATAAGACACTGTTCTCACACCAGTAAGAATCAGACACTGTCCTTACATCAGCAGGGATTGGACACTGTTCTCACACCAGCCGGGATTGGACTCTGTCATAATACCAGCAGGGATTGGACACTGTTGTCACACCAGCAGGAATCAGACACTGTCCTTACATCAGCAGGGATTGGACACTGTCCTTACTCCAGCAGGAAGTGGACAATGTACTTACACCTGCAGAGATTGGCCACTGTCCTTATACCAGCAGGAATTGCACAATGTCCTTACGCCTGCAGGGATTGGACGCTGTCCTTACACCAGCAGAGATTGGACACTGTCTTTACACCATTAGGGATTAGACAATGTCCTTACACCAGCAGGGATTGGACACTGTCCTTACACCAGCAGGGATTGGACAATGTCCTTACACCAGCAGGGATTGGACACTGTCCTTACACCAGCAGGGATTGGACACTGTCCTTACACCAGCAGGGATTGAACACTCTCCTTACATCAGCTTGGATCAGACACTGTCCTTACACCAGCAGGGATGGGACACTGTCCTTACACCAGCAGGAATAGCATGCTGTCCTTACAGCAGCAGGAATTGGACACTGTCCTTACTCCTGCAGGGATTGGACCCTGTCCTTACACCAGCAGAGATCGTACACTGTTCTCAAACCAGCAGGAATTGGACACAGTCCTTACGCTAGCAGGAATTGAACACTGTCTTTACTCCTGCTGGGATTGGACACTGTCCTTACACCAGCAGAGATCGGACACTGTCCTTACACCAGCAGGGATCAGACACTGTTCTCAAACCAGCAGGAATTGGACACTGTCCTTACACCAGAAGGGATCAGACACTGTTCTCACGCCAGCAGGAATCAGACATGGTTCTCACACCAGCAGGGTTTGGACACGGTACTCACACCAGCAGGGTTTGGACACTGTTCATGCACCAGCAGGGTTTGGACACTGTTCTTACACCAGCAGGGATTGGACACTGTGCTTACACCAGCAGGAATTGGACGCTGTCTTTACACCAGCAGGGATTGGACACTGTCCTTACACCAGCAGGAATTGGACAATTTGCTTACACCAGCAGATATCGGACACTGTCCTTACACCAGTAGGGATTAGACAATGTCCTTACACCAGCAGGAATTGGACAATTTCCTTACACCAGCAGATATCGGACACTGTCCTTACACCAGTAGGGATTAGACAATGTCCTTACACCAGCAGGGATTGGACACTGTCGTTACACCAGCAGGAATTGGACACTGTCCTTACACCAGCAGGGATTGGACACTGTCCTTACACCAGCAGGGATTGAACACTCTCCTTACATCAACTTGGATCAGACACTGTCCTTACACCAGCAGGGATGGGACACTGTCCTTACACCAGCAGGAATAGGATACTGTCCTTACAGCAGCAGGAATTGGACACTGTCCTTACACCAGCAGGGATTGGACACTGTCCTTACACCAGCAGAGATTGGACACTGCCCTTACTCCTGCAGGGATTGGACACTGTCCTTACACCAGCAGGAATTGGACACTGTCCTTACTCCTGCAGGGATTGGACACTGTCCTTACACCAGCAGGAATTGGACACTGTCCTTACACAAGCAGGAATTGGACACTGTCCTTACACAAGCACGGATCAGAGACGGTTCTAACACCAGCAGGGATCGGACACGGTTCCTACACCAGCAGGGTTTGGACACTCTTCTTGCACCAGCAGGGTTTGGACACTGTTCTTACACCAGCAAGATTTGGACACTGTTGTTATTCCAGCAGTGATAAGACACTGCCCTTACACCAACAGGAATAGGGCAATCTCATTACACCAGCAAGGATTGGTCACTGTCCTTATACCAGCAGGGATAAGACACTGTTCTCACACCAGTAAGAATCAGACACTGTCCTTACATCAGCAGGGATTGGACACTGTTCTCACACCAGCCGGGATTGGACTCTGTCATAATACCAGCAGGGATTGGACACTGTTGTCACACCAGCAGGAATCAGACACTGTCCTTACATCAGCAGGGATTGGACACTGTCCTTACTCCAGCAGGAAGTGGACAATGTACTTACACCTGCAGAGATTGGCCACTGTCCTTATACCAGCAGGAATTGCACAATGTCCTTACGCCTGCAGGGATTGGACGCTGTCCTTACACCAGCAGAGATTGGACACTGTCCTTACACCATTAGGGATTAGACAATGTCCTTACACCAGCAGGGATTGGACACTGTCCTTATACCAGCAGGGATTGGACAATGTCCTTACACCAGCAGGGATTGGACACTGTCCTTACACCAGCAGGGATTGGACACTGTCCTTACACCAGCAGGGATTGAACACTCTCCTTACATCAGCTTGGATCAGACACTGTCCTTACACCAGCAGGAATGGGACACTGTCCTTACACCAGCAGGAATAGCATGCTGTCCTTACAGCAGCAGGAATTGGACACGCTTCTAACAGCAGCAGGGATCGGACATGGTTCTCACACCAGCAGGGTTTGGACACTGTTCTTGCACCAGCAGGATTTGGACACTGTTCTTACACCAGCAGGGTTTGGCCGATGTCCTTACACCAGCAGGGATTGGACATTGTCGTTACACCAGCAGGAATTGGGCAATGTCCTTACACCAGCAGGGATTGGACACTGTCCTTACACCAGCAGGAATTGGACACTGTCCTTACACTAGCAAGAATTTGAAATTGTCCTTACACCAGCAAGGATTGGACACTGTACTTACATCAGCAGGGATCGTCCGCTGTCCTTACACCAGCAGGATTGGACACTGTCCTTACACCAGCAAGAAGTGGACGCTTCCTTACACCAGCAGGAATTGGACACTGTCCTAACTCCTGCAGGGATTGGACATGGTCCTTACACCAGCAGGAATTGGACACTGTCCTTACACCAGCAGAGATTGGACACTGTCCTTACACCAGCAGGAATTGGACACTGTCCTTACACCAGCAGGCATCAGACACTGTTCTCAAACCAGCAGGATTTGGACATTGTCCTTACACTAGCAGGAATTGGATGCTGTCCTTACACCTGCAGGGATCAGACACTGTCCTTATACCAGTAGAGATCGGACACTGTCCTTACACCAGCAGGGATCAGACACTGTTCTCAAACCAGCAGGAATTGGACACTGTCCTTACACCAGCAGGGATCAGACACTGTTCTCACACCAGCAGGAATCAGACACGTTTCTCACACCAGCAGGAATTGGGCAATGTCCTTACACCAGCAGGGATTGGACACTGTCCTTACACCAGCAGGAATTGGACAATGTCCTTACACTAGCAAGATTTTGACACTGTCCTTACACAAGCAAGGATTGGACACTGTACTTACATCAGCAGGGATCGTCCGCTGTCCTTACTCCAGCAGGATTGGACACTGTCCTTACACCAGCAAGAGGTGGACGCTTCTTCACACCAGCAGGAATTGGACACTGTCCTAACTCCTGCAGGGATTGGACAGGGTCCTTACACCTGCAGGAATTGGACACTGTCCTTACACCAGCAGAGATTGGACACTGTCCTTACACCAGCAGGAATTGGACACTGTCCTTACACCAGCAGGCATCAGACACTGTTCTCAAACCAGCAGGATTTTGACATTGTCCTTACACTAGCAGGAATTGGACACTGTCCTTACTCCTGCAGGGATCGGACACTGTCCTTACACCACTAGAGATCGGACACTGTCCTTACACCAGCAGAGATCGGACACTGTCCTTACACCAGTAGAGATCGGACACTGTCCTTACACCAGCAGGGATCAGACACTGTTCGCAAACCAGCAGGAATTGGACACTGACCTTACACCAGCAGGGATCAGACGCTGTTCTCACACCAGCAGGGATCAGACACGGTTCTCACACCAGCAGGGATTGGACACTGTCCTTAGACCAGCAGGAATTGGACACTGTCCTTACACAAGCAGGAATTGGACACTGTCCTTACACAAGCAGGGATCAGACACGGTTCTAACACCAGCAGGGATCGGACACGGTTCTTACACCAACAGGGTTTGGACACTGTTCTTGCACCAGCAGGGTTTGGACACTGTTCTTACACCAGCAAGATTTGGACACTGTTGTTATTCCAGCAGGGATGAGACACTGCCCTTACACCAACAGGAATAGGGCAATCTCATTACACCAGCAAGGATTGGTCACTGTCGTTATACCAGCAGGGATAAGACACTGTTCTCACACCAGTAAGAATCAGACACTGTCCTTACATCAGCAGGGATTGGACACTGTTCTCACACCCGCCGGGATTGGACACTGTCCTTACACCAGCAGGGATCAGACACTGTTCTCACACCAGCAGGAATCAGACACGGTTCTCACACCAGCAGGAATTGGACACTGTTCTTAAACCAGCAGGAATTGGAGACTGTCCTTACACAAGCAGGAATTGGACACGCTTGTAACATCAGCAGGGATCGGACATGGTTCTCACACCAGCAGGGTTTGGACACTGTACTTGCACCAGCAGGATTTGGACACTGTTCTTACACCAGCAGTGTTTGGCCGATGTCCTTACACCAGCAGGGATTGGACACTGTCCTTACACTAGCAGGAATTGGGCAATGTCCTTACACCAGCCGGCATTGGACACTGTCCTTACACCAGCAGGAATTGGACAATGTCCTTACACTAGCAAGAATTTGACACTGTCCTTACACCAGCAAGGATTGGACACTGTACTTACATTAGCAGGGATCGTCCGCTGTCCTTACACCAGCAGGATTGGACACTGTCCTTACACCAGCAAGAAGTGGACGCTTCTTCACACCAGCAGGAATTGGCCACTGTCCTAACTCCTGCAGGGATTGGACACGGTCCTTAAACCAGCAGGAATTGGACACTGTCCTTACACCAGCAGAGATTGGACACTGTCCTTTCACCAGCAGGAATTGGACACTGTCCTTACACCAGCAGGCTTCAGACACTGTTCTCAAACCAGCAGGATTTGGACATTGTCCTTACACTAGCAGGAATTGGACACTGTCCTTACTACTGCAGGGATCGGACACTGTCCTTACACCAGTAGAGATCGGACACTGTCCTTACTACTGCAGGAATTGGAGACTGTCCTTACAGCAGCAGGAATTGGACATGGTTCTCACACCAGCAGGGTTTGGACACTGTTCTTGCACCAGCAGGATTTGGACACTGTTCTTACACCAGCAGGGTTTGGCCGATGTCCTTACACCAGCAGGGATTGGACACTGTCCTTACACCAGCAGGAATTGGGCAATGACCTTACACCAGCAGGGATTGGACACTGTCCTTAAACCAGCAGGAATTGGACACTGTCCTTACACTAGCAAGAATTTGACACTGTCCTTACACCAGCAAGGATTGGACACTGTACTTACATCAGCAGGGATCATCCGCTGTCCTTACACCAGCAGGATTGGACACTGTCCTTACACCAGTAAGAAGTGGACGCTTCCTTACACCAGCAGGAATTGGACACTGTCCTAACTCCTGCAGGGATTGGACATGGTCCTTACACCAGCAGGAATTGGACACTGTCCTTACACCAGCAGAGATTGGACACTGTCCTTACACCAGCAGGAATTGGACACTGCCCTTACACCAGCAGGCATCAGACACTGTTCTCAAACCAGCAGGATTTGGACATTGTCCTTACACTAGCAGGAATTGGATGCTGTCCTTACACCTGCAGGGATCGGACACTGTCCTTACACCAGTAGAGATCGGACACTGTCCTTACACCAGCAGGGATCAGACACTGTTCTCAAACCAGCAGGAATTGGACACTGTCCTTACACCAGCAGGGATCAGACACTGTTCTCACACCAGCAGGAATCAGACACGGTTCTCACACCAGCATGAATTGGACACTGTTCTTAAACCAGCAGGAATTGGAGACTGTCCTTACACAAGCAGGAATTGGACACGCTTCTAACACCAGCAGGGATCGGACATGGTTCTCACACCAGCAGGGTTTGGATACTGTTCTTGCACCAGCAGGATTTGGACACTGTTCTTACACCAGCAGTGTTTGGCCGATGTCCTTACACCAGCAGGGATTGGACACTGTCCTTACACCAGCAGGAATTGGGCAATGTCCTTACACCAGCAGGGATTGGACACTGTCCTTACACCAGCAGGAATTGGACAATGTCCTTACACTAGCAAGAATTTGACACTGTCCTTACACAAGCAAGGATTGGACACTGTACTTACATCAGCAAGAAGTGGACGCTTCTTCACACCAGCAGGAATTGGACACTGTCCTAACTCCTGCAGGGATTGGACACGATCCTTACACCAGTAGAGATCGGACACTGTCCTTACACCAGCAGGGATCAGACACTGTTCGCAAACTAGCAGGAATTGGACACTGTCCTTACACCAGCAGGGATCAGACACTGTTCTCACACCAGCAGGGATCAGACACCGTTCTCACACCAGCAGGGATTGGACACTCTCCTTACACCAGCAGGAATTGGACACTGTCCTTACACAAGCAGGAATTGGACACTGTCCTTACACAAGCAGGGATCAGAGACGGTTCTAACACCAGCAAGGATTGGACACGGTTCTTACACCAGCAGGGTTTGGACACTGTTCTTGCACCAGCAGGGTTTGGACACTGTTCTTACACCAGCAAGATTTGGACACTGTTGTTATTCCAGCAGAGATAAGACGCTGCCCTTACACCAACAGGAATAGGGCAATCTCATTACACCAGCAAGGATTGGTCACTGTCCTTATACCAGCAGGGATAAGACACTGTTCTCACACCAGTAAGAATCAGACACTGTCCTTACATCAGCAGGGATTGGACACTGTTCTCACACCAGCCGGGATTGGACTCTGTCATAACACCAGCAGGGATTGGACACTGTTGTCACACCAGCAAGAATCAGACACTGTCCTTACATCAGCAGTGATTGGACACTGTCCTTTACTCCAGCAGGAAGTGGACAATGTACTTACACCAGCAGAGATTGGCCACTGTCCTTATACCAGCAGGAATTGGACACTGTCCTTACACAAGCAGGGATCAGACACGGTTCTAACACCAGCAGGGATCGGACACGGTTCTTACACCAGCAGGGTTTGGACACTGTTGTCACACCAGCAGGAATCAGACACTGTCCTTGCATCAGCAGGGATTGGACACTGTCCTTACTCCAGCAGGAAGTGGACTAATGCGCCTCAATAACTTCAAGGCTCAAAGTTAACTGGATAAAACAAGGCTTTTATTAGCAATGAAAGATGCCTGTGTCTTCACCTAGCTTCACCTAGCATTCTGCTGTTCTGCTGCAAGGCAAGCCTGGGCTTGTCTTAAGTAGGGCCAGGTATGGGTGGAGCCGACACACCCAATGGGGAGAAAGGGGGCGGTGCACTATATACAATACAAGGTAAAAACACGGGAGCAGGCAATACAAACACAGGAGCAGGCAATACAATATATGTAGTTAAATACAGAGTCTGATGAATGACATATTTCATCACATTCACCCCTTCTACAGATTTAGTCTGTCCGGGGCTGTGATAGTCCTCTGTGACCGACGTAACGCTTGCGGTGCCGCGGGTGCCGGCTGGGTGTCCCAGGTGACCTCCTGGGTCTCTGCCGGGGGCGCCACTGGGGTTGTTGAAGGAGTAGGTGGTGGGGGTACCGTTGGCTGGTGTTCTTCCGGAGGTGATGAAAGAATAGTGGGTGGAGTGGGTGGGTAATAGTTGTTGTGGTTGTTGTTGTTGTTGCTGTTGTTGTTGTAGTCGTTGTCGTTGTTGCTGTTGTTACCGGCTGGGGCGAGGTCCTTTATGGACACAGTGTCCTCCCGTCCGTCGGCGTGCCGGACATACGCATATTGTGGGTTGGCGTGGAGCAGGTGCACTGGCTCCACGAGGGGGTCCGTCTTGTGGCCCCTCACATGCTTCCGCAAAAGTACCGAACCTAGGGTGGAGAGCCATGATGGTATGGATACGCCTGAGGTGGATTTCCGGGGAAACACAAACATTAGCTCATGAGGCGTGGCATTAGTGGCGGTACACAATAGTGACCGTATTGAGTGGAGAACATCTGGGAGGACTTCCTGCCAGTGGGAGATAGGGAGGCCCTTGGTCCTTAGAATTAGAGTGACTGCCCTCCATAATGTCCCGTTCTCTCGCTCCACCTGACCGTCACCCCGGGGGTTGTAGCTGGTGGTACGGCTCGTGGCAATCCCCTTGGACAGCATGTACTGGCATAGCTCTTCACTCATGAAGGACGCCCCCCTATCCGTGTGGATAAAGCTTGGCATACCGAACAGGCAGAACAGGCTGTTGAGGCATTTAATGACCGTGGCGCTGGTCATGTCTGGGCAGGGGAAGGCGAATGGGAAACGGGAGTATTCGTCCACAATGTTCAGGAAGTAAACATTGCGGTCGACGGACGGGAGGGGGCCCTTGAAATCTAAGCTAAGCCGCTCAAAGGGCCGTGTAGCTTTGATTCGGTGGGCTCTATCAGGGTGGTAGAACCGAGGCTTGCACTCAGCGCAAGTGCGGCAGTTCCTGGTCAGAGACCGAACTTCCTCAATCGAGTAGGGTAAGTTGCGGGACTTTATGAAGTGGAACAGCCGTGTGACCTCTGGGTGGGAGAGGTCGTTGTGGAGGGTCTGTAGCCGATCCCCGGTGGCATTGGCAAACATCCCTCATGAGAGGGCATCGGGGGATTCGTTAAGGGCCCCCGGCCGGTATATGATGTCGTACTCGAAGGTGGAGAGCTCGATCCGCCACCTAAGAATCTTATTATTTTTAATGTTCCCCCTCTGTTTATTATTGAACATAAATGCTACCGACCGCTGGTCGGTAAGTAGGGTGAAGCGTTTGCCGGCTAGGTAGTGCCGCCAGTGGCGCACTGCCTCCACGATGGCTTGGGCCTCCTTTTCCACGGAGGAGTGTCTGATCTCGGGCCCCTGGAGGGTCCTCGAGAAGAAAGCTACGGGCCGCCCCGTCTGGTTGAGGGTGGCCGCCAAGGCAAAGTCAGACGCATCACTTTCCACTTGAAAGGGAGTGTTCTCGTCCACTGCCTGTAGCGTGGCCCGCTCAATATCCTGCTTAATGCTTTTGAAGGCAGCATGGGCCTCAGCAGAGAACGGAAAAGAGGATGCTTTCAAGAGGGGGCGGGCTTTATCGGAGTAGTTAGGGACCCATTGGGCATAATACGAGAATAACCCCAGGCACCTTTTCAGGGCTTTGGGAGTGTTGGGCAGGGGCAGCTCCCGTAGGGGGCGCAATCAGTCGGGGTCTGGTCCGATTTCCCTATTCTCCACCACGCTGCCTAGTATGCAGAGGCGCGTGGTGTTGAAAACACACTTGTCCTCGTTGTAAGTGAGGTTGAGTTTTTGTGCGGTTTTCAGAAACCTCGCGAGGCTTGAGTCGTGGTCCTGTTGGTTGTGGCCGCAGATGGTGACGTTGTCGAGATAGGGGAAGGTTGCCTGCAAGTGGTGGTCATCGACCATGCGGTCCATCTCCCTCTGAAAGACCGAGACCCCATTCGTCACCCCAAAGGGGACTCTGAGGAACTGGTAGAGGCGTCCGTTTGCCTCGAAGGCGGTGTACGAACGGTCCTCTGGTCTGATAGGGAGCTGGTGGTACGCTGACTTGAGGTCGATAGTGGAGAACAACCGGTATTGGGCGATTTGGTTCACCATCTCGGATATGTGGGGTAGCGGGTAGGCGTCTAGTTGGGTATAGATGTTGACTGTTTGACTATAGTCAATCACCATCCGCTTCTTCTCGCTACCCCTCACCACCACCACTTGGGCGCGCCACGGGCTGTTGCTGCGTTCAATAATGCGCTCCCTCAGGAGCCTGTCTACCTCGGTCGTGATAAACCGCCTGTCCTCCCAGCTGTACCTCCTGCTTTTGGTCGCTATTGGCCGGCAGTTAGGGGTAAGGTTCGCGAATAGCGAAGGCGGCTTTGCCTTCAGGGTAACCAGACCGCACACTGTGAGGGGCGGCTGGGTCCCACCGAAATTGAGCGTGATGCTTTGGTGGTGGCACTGAAAATCCAGGCCCAGGATCACGCTCACACATAAATCCTTCATAATTAACAGTTTAAAATGATTATATACAGTGCCTTTAACGGACAATCGTACCGCGCAGTAACCCGCAATAGTCGATATCTGGGTTTTGTCGGCCATAGAGATCGTGCCCTGAGTAGGGACTATAGTTAGAGGGAGTCGTTGTACCAGACCACGGTGAATGAAGCTCTCCGTGCTCCCGCTGTCAATTAAACATTTAACCTTGCACCCGTTTACCTCGATGTCCACCATCGATTTGGATAGTGGGTGCGGTCTGGACTGGCCCACTGTGATCGACGCCACTGTAGGGCCCTGATCGGGACAAGATGGTGGGCCACACGAGGCCGGGTAAGATGGCGTCCACGATGTCTGCTCGCGAGATGGCGGACCCCACGTCCAAGATGGCCGCTCCCACGGCGCGCACGTGGCGGTGGCGGGTTTGCCTGCGGGGTTCCCTCTGCACACCTTCCCAAAGTGCCCCTTCTTACCGCACTTACAGCAGGTGGTGCCTTTCGTCGGGCACAGGTTCCTGGTGTGCTTCGGCTGCCCGCAGAAGTAGCATTTGGGGCCCCGATGCGTCGCGGCGGTCGTAGGGCTTCTGGGGGGAGAGCAGGGCCCCGACAGTGTTGGGCTACCGGGCGGGGAAGCAGAGGCGGCGTGGGCCGCGTGGCCTGAAGAGTAGGAGTCAGAGTTCTTCTGAGCCACATCCAGCGATCGCGCTGTGTCCACAGCCTGTGTCAGATCTAGGCCCGTTTTCTCCAGCAGTCTCTGCCGGATGTAATTAGAGCTAAGGCCTACGATAAAGGCATCCCGAATAAGCTCGTCTGTGTATACCGTGGCTTTCACGTCTTTGCATTTGCAGTCTTTGCCAAGCACTTTTAGGGTGACTAGAAAGTCCTCTAGCGACTCTCCGGGTCGCTGTGTGCAGGTAGCAAGCAGATGCCTGGCGTACACCTCGTTGGTAGGCCGCTGATAGTGGGCCTTTAGAATGTTGCAGGCATCCAGGTAGGTGGCGGCGTCTTGGATGAGCGGAAAAACCCAGTGGCTTACCCGATTCTGCAGGATCCCGAGTTTCACATCTCCGGTGGCTTTAGAGGCTGTGACGGCTTCGGAGTTGGCCATAAAAAATTCCAAGCACTGGAACCAGTGTCCAAACCATGCCGATGCATCCGAAGCATGCGGGTCCAAATCCAAGCGTTCCGGTTTCAAAAGTTGATCCATCGTTGAAAGTTTGCTAATAAAATTGATGCGCCTCAATAACTTCAAGGCTCAAAGTTAACTGGATAAAACAAGGCTTTTATTAGCAAAGAAAGATGCCTGTGTCTTCACCTAGCTTCACCTAGCATTCTGCTGTTCTGCTGCAAGGCAAGCCTGGGCTTGTCTTAAGTAGGGCCAGGTATGGGTGGAGCCGACACACCCAATGGGGAGAAAGGGGGCAGTGTACTATATACAATACAAGTTAAAAACACGGAAGCAGGCAATACAAACACAGGAGCAGGCAATACAATATATGTAGTTAAATACAGAGTCTGATGAATGACATATTTCATCACATGGACAATGTACTTACACCAGCAGAGATTGGCCTCTGTACTTATACCAGCAGGAATTGCACAATGTCCTTACGCCTGCAGGGATTGGACGCTGTCCTTACACCAGCAGAGGTTGGACACTGTCCTTACACCATTAGGGATTAGACAATGTCCTTACACCAGCAGGGATTGGACACTGTCCTTACACCAGCAGGGATTGGACAATGTCCTTACACCAGCAGAGATTGGACACTGTCCTTACACCATTAGGGATTAGACAATGTCCTTACACCAGCAGGGATTGGACACTGTCCTTACACCAGCAGGGATTGGACACTGTTCTTACACCAGCAGGAATTGGACACTGTCCTTACACAGGCAGGAATTGGACACTGTCCTTACACAAGCAGGGATCGGACATCGTTCAAACACCAGCAGGGATCGGACACGGTTCTCACACCAGCAGGGTTTGGACACTGTTCTTGCACCAGCAGGGTTTGGACACTGTTCTTACACCAGCAGGGTTTGGACACTGTTGTTATTCCAGCAGGGATCAGACACTGCCCTTACACCAACAGGGATTGGGCAATCTCCTCACACCAGCAAGGATTGGGCACTGTCCTTATACCAGCAGGGATAAGACACTGTTCTCACACCAGTAGGAATCAGGCACTGTCCTTACATCAGCAGGGATTGGACACTGTTCTCACAACAGCAGGGATTGGACTCTGCCATAACACCAGCAGGGATTGGACACTGTTGTCACACCAGCAGGAAACTGACACTGTCCTTACATCAGCAGGGATTGGACACTGTCCTTACTCCAGCAGGAAGTGGACAATGTACTTACACCAGCAGAGTTTGGACACTGTCTTTATCCCCGCAGGAATTGGACAATGTCCTTACGCCTGCAGGAATTGGACACTGTCCTTACACCAGCAGGAATTGGACACTGTCCTTACACCAGCAGGGATTGGACACTGTCCTTACACCAGTAAGAAGTGGACGCTTCCTTACACCAGCAGGAATTGGACACTGTCCTAACTCCTGCAGGGATTGGACATGGTCCTTACACCAGCAGGAATTGGACACTGTCCTTACACCAGCAGAGATTGGACACTGTCCTTACACCAGCAGGAATTGGACACTGCCCTTACACCAGCAGGCATCAGACACTGTTCTCAAACCAGCAGGATTTGGACATTGTCCTTACACTAGCAGGAATTGGATGCTGTCCTTACACCTGCAGGAATCGGACACTGTCCTTACACCAGTAGAGATCGGACACTGTCCTTACACCAGCAGGGATCAGACACTGTTCTCAAACCAGCAGGAATTGGACACTGTCCTTACACCAGCAGGGATCAGACACTGTTCTCACACCAGCAGGAATCAGACACGGTTCTCACACCAGCATGAATTGGACACTGTTCTTAAACCAGCAGGAATTGGAGACTGTCCTTACACAAGCAGGAATTGGACACGCTTCTAACACCAGCAGGGATCGGACATGGTTCTCACACCAGCAGGGTTTGGACACTGTTCTTGCACCAGCAGGATTTGGACACTGTTCTTACACCAGCAGTGTTTGGCCGATGTCCTTACACCAGCAGGGATTGGACACTGTCCTTACACCAGCAGGAATTGGGCAATGTCCTTACACCAGCAGGGATTGGACACTGTCCTTACACCAGCAGGAATTGGACAATGTCCTTACACTAGCAAGAATTTGACACTGTCCTTACACAAGCAAGGATTGGACACTGTACTTACATCAGCAAGAAGTGGACGCTTCTTCACACCAGCAGGAATTGGACACTGTCCTAACTCCTGCAGGGATTGGACACGATCCTTACACCAGTAGAGATCGGACACTGTCCTTACACCAGCAGGGATCAGACACTGTTCGCAAACTAGCAGGAATTGGACACTGTCCTTGCACCAGCAGGGATCAGACACTGTTCTCACACCAGCAGGGATCAGACACCGTTCTCACACCAGCAGGGATTGGACACTCTCCTTACACCAGCAGGAATTGGACACTGTCCTTACACAAGCAGGAATTGGACACTGTCCTTACACAAGCAGGGATCAGAGACGGTTCTAACACCAGCAAGGATCGGACACGGTTCTTACACCAGCAGGGTTTGGACACTGTTCTTGCACCAGCAGGGTTTGGACACTGTTCTTACACCAGCAAGATTTGGACACTGTTGTTATTCCAGCAGAGATAAGACGCTGCCCTTACACCAACAGGAATAGGGCAATCTCATTACACCAGCAAGGATTGGTCACTGTCCTTATACCAGCAGGGATAAGACACTGTTCTCACACCAGTAAGAATCAGACACTGTCCTTACATCAGCAGGGATTGGACACTGTTCTCACACCAGCCGGGATTGGACTCTGTCATAACACCAGCAGGGATTGGACACTGTTGTCACACCAGCAAGAATCAGACACTGTCCTTACATCAGCAGTGATTGGACACTGTCCTTTACTCCAGCAGGAAGTGGACAATGTACTTACACCAGCAGAGATTGGCCACTGTCCTTATACCAGCAGGAATTGGACACTGTCCTTACACAAGCAGGGATCAGACACAGTTCTAACACCAGCAGGGATCGGACACGGTTCTTACACCAGCAGGGTTTGGACACTGTTGTCACACCAGCAGGAATCAGACACTGTCCTTGCATCAGCAGGGATTGGACACTGTCCTTACTCCAGCAGGAAGTGGACTAATGCGCCTCAATAACTTCAAGGCTCAAAGTTAACTGGATAAAACAAGGCTTTTATTAGCAATGAAAGATGCCTGTGTCTTCACCTAGCTTCACCTAGCATTCTGCTGTTCTGCTGCAAGGCAAGCCTGGGCTTGTCTTAAGTAGGGCCAGGTATGGGTGGAGCCGACACACCCAATGGGGAGAAAGGGGGCGGTGCACTATATACAATACAAGGTAAAAACACGGGAGCAGGCAATACAAACACAGGAGCAGGCAATACAATATATGTAGTTAAATACAGAGTCTGATGAATGACATATTTCATCACATTCACCCCTTCTGCAGATTTAGTCTGTCCGGGGCTGTGATAGTCCTCTGTGACCGACGTAACGCTTGCGGTGCCGCGGGTGCCGGCTGGGTGTCCCAGGTGACCTCCTGGGTCTCTGCCGGGGGCGCCACTGGGGTTGTTGAAGGAGTAGGTGGTGGGGGTACCGTTGGCTGGTGTTCTTCCGGAGGTGATGAAAGAATAGTGGGTGGAGTGGGTGGGTAATAGTTGTTGTGGTTGTTGTTGTTGTTGCTGTTGTTGTTGTAGTCGTTGTCGTTGTTGCTGTTGTTACCGGCTGGGGCGAGGTCCTTTATGGACACAGTGTCCTCCCGTCCGTCGGCGTGCCGGACATACGCATATTGTGGGTTGGCGTGGAGCAGGTGCACTGGCTCCACGAGGGGGTCCGTCTTGTGGCCCCTCACATGCTTCCGCAAAAGTACCGAACCTAGGGTGGAGAGCCATGATGGTATGGATACGCCTGAGGTGGATTTCCGGGGAAACACAAACATTAGCTCATGAGGCGTGGCATTAGTGGCGGTACACAATAGTGACCGTATTGAGTGGAGAACATCTGGGAGGACTTCCTGCCAGCGGGAGATAGGGAGGCCCTTGGTCCTTAGAATTAGAGTGACTGCCCTCCATAATGTCCCGTTCTCTCGCTCCACCTGACCGTCACCCCGGGGGTTGTAGCTGGTGGTACGGCTCGTGGCAATCCCCTTGGACAGCATGTACTGGCATAGCTCTTCACTCATGAAGGACGCCCCCCTATCCGTGTGGATAAAGCTTGGCATACCGAACAGGCAGAACAGGCTGTTGAGGCATTTAATGACCGTGGCGCTGGTCATGTCTGGGCAGGGGAAGGCGAATGGGAAACGGGAGTATTCGTCCACAATGTTCAGGAAGTAAACATTGCGGTCGACGGACGGGAGGGGGCCCTTGAAATCTAAGCTAAGCCGCTCAAAGGGCCGTGTAGCTTTGATTCGGTGGGCTCCATCAGGGTGGTAGAACCGAGGCTTGCACTCAGCGCAAGTGCGGCAGTTCCTGGTCAGAGACCGAACTTCCTCAATCGAGTAGGGTAAGTTGCGGGACTTTATGAAGTGGAACAGCCGTGTGACCTCTGGGTGGGAGAGGTCGTTGTGGAGGGTCTGTAGCCGATCCCCGGTGGCATTGGCAAACATCCCTCATGAGAGGGCATCGGGGGATTTGTTAAGGGCCCCCGGCCGATATATGATGTCGTACTCGAAGGTGGAGAGCTCAATCCGCCACCTAAGAATCTTATTATTTTTAATGTTCCCCCTCTGTTTATTATTGAACATAAATGCTACCGACCGCTGGTCGGTAAGTAGGGTGAAGCGTTTGCCGGCTAGGTAGTGCCGCCAGTGGCGCACTGCCTCCACGATGGCTTGGGCCTCCTTTTCCACGGAGGAGTGTCTGATCTCGGGCCCCTGGAGGGTCCTCGAGAAGAAAGCTACGGGCCGCCCCGTCTGGTTGAGGGTGGCCGCCAAGGCAAAGTCAGACGCATCACTTTCCACTTGAAAGGGAGTGTTCTCGTCCACTGCCTGTAGCGTGGCCCGCTCAATATCCTGCTTAATGCTTTTGAAGGCAGCATGGGCCTCAGCAGAGAACGGGAAAGAGGATGCTTTCAAGAGGGGGCGGGCTTTATCGGAGTAGTTAGGGACCCATTGGGCATAATACGAGAATAACCCCAGGCACCTTTTCAGGGCTTTGGGAGTGTTGGGCAGGGGCAGCTCCCGTAGGGGGCGCAATCAGTCGGGGTCTGGTCCGATTTCCCTATTCTCCACCACGCTGCCTAGTATGCAGAGGCGCGTGGTGTTGAAAACACACTTGTCCTCGTTGTAAGTGAGGTTGAGTTTTTGTGCGGTTTTCAGAAACCTCGCGAGGCTTGAGTCGTGGTCCTGTTGGTTGTGGCCGCAGATGGTGACGTTGTCGAGATAGGGGAAGGTTGCCTGCAAGTGGTGGTCATCGACCATGCGGTCCATCTCCCTCTGAAAGACCGAGACCCCATTCGTCACCCCAAAGGGGACTCTGAGGAACTGGTAGAGGCGTCCGTTTGCCTCGAAGGCGGTGTACGAACGGTCCTCTGGTCTGATAGGGAGCTGGTGGTACGCTGACTTGAGGTCGATAGTGGAGAACAACCGGTATTGGGCGATTTGGTTCACCATCTCGGATATGTGGGGTAGCGGGTAGGCGTCTAGTTGGGTATAGATGTTGACTGTTTGACTATAGTCAATCACCATCCGCTTCTTCTCGCTACCCCTCACCACCACCACTTGGGCGCGCCACGGGCTGTTGCTGCGTTCAATAATGCGCTCCCTCAGGAGCCTGTCTACCTCGGTCGCGATAAACCGCCTGTCCTCCCAGCTGTACCTCCTGCTTTTGGTCGCTATTGGCCGGCAGTTAGGGGTAAGGTTCGCGAATAGCGAAGGCGGCTTTGCCTTCAGGGTAACCAGACCGCACACTGTGAGGGGCGGCTGGGTCCCACCGAAATTGAGCGTGATGCTTTGGTGGTGGCACTGAAAATCCAGGCCCAAGATCACGCTCACACATAAATCCTTCATAATTAACAGTTTAAAATGATTATATACAGTGCCTTTAACGGACAATCGTACCGCGCAGTAACCCGCAATAGTCGATATCTGGGTTTTGTCGGCCATAGAGATCGTGCCCTGAGTAGGGACTATAGTTAGAGGGAGTCGTTGTACCAGACCACGGTGAATGAAGCTCTCCGTGCTCCCGCTGTCAATTAAACATTTAACCTTGCACCCGTTTACCTCGATGTCCACCATCGATTTGGATAGTGGGTGCGGTCTGGACTGGCCCACTGTGATCGACGCCACTGTAGGGCCCTGATCGGGACAAGATGGTGGGCCACACGAGGCTGGGTAAGATGGCGTCCACGATGTCTGCTCGCGAGATGGCGGACCCCACGTCCAAGATGGCCGCTCCCATGGCGCGCACGTGGCGGTGGCGGGTTTGCCTGCGGGGTTCCCTCTGCACACCTTCCCAAAGTGCCCCTTCTTACCGCACTTACAGCAGGTGGTGCCTTTCGTCGGGCACAGGTTCCTGGTGTGCTTCGGCTGCCCGCAGAAGTAGCATTTGGGGCCCCGATGCGTCGCGGCGGTCGTAGGGCTTCTGGGGGGAGAGCAGGGCCCCGACAGTGTTGGGCTACCGGGCGGGGAAGCAGAGGCGGCGTGGGCCGCGTGGCCTGAAGAGTAGGAGTCAGAGTTCTTCTGAGCCACATCCAGCGATCGCGCTGTGTCCACAGCCTGTGTCAGATCTAGGCCCGTTTTCTCTAGCAGTCTCTGCCGGATGTAATTAGAGCTAAGGCCTGCGATAAAGGCATCCCGAATAAGCTCGTCTGTGTATACCGTGGCTTTCACGTCTTTGCATTTGCAGTCTTTGCCAAGCACTTTTAGGGTGACTAGAAAGTCCTCTAGCGACTCTCCGGGTCGCTGTGTGCAGGTAGCAAGCAGATGCCTGGCGTACACCTCGTTGGTAGGCCGCTGATAGTGGGCCTTTAGAATGTTGCAGGCATCCAGGTAGGTGGCGGCGTCTTGGATGAGCGGAAAAACCCAGTGGCTTACCCGATTCTGCAGGATCCCGAGTTTCACATCTCCGGTGGCTTTAGAGGCTGTGACGGCTTCGGAGTTGGCCATAAAAAATTCCAAGCACTGGAACCAGTGTCCAAACCATGCCGATGCATCCGAAGCATGCGGGTCCAAATCCAAGCGTTCCGGTTTCAAAAGTTGATCCATCGTTGAAAGTTTGCTAATAAAATTGATGCGCCTCAATAACTTCAAGGCTCAAAGTTAACTGGATAAAACAAGGCTTTTATTAGCAATGAAAGATGCCTGTGTCTTCACCTAGCTTCACCTAGCATTCTGCTGTTCTGCTGCAAGGCAAGCCTGGGCTTGTCTTAAGTAGGGCCAGGTATGGGTGGAGCCGACACACCCAATGGGGAGAAAGGGGGCGGTGTACTATATACAATACAAGTTAAAAACACGGGAGCAGGCAATACAAACACAGGAGCAGGCAATACAATATATGTAGTTAAATACAGAGTCTGATGAATGACATATTTCATCACATGGACAATGTACTTACACCAGCAGAGATTGGCCTCTGTACTTATACCAGCAGGAATTGCACAATGTCCTTACGCCTGCAGGGATTGGACGCTGTCCTTACACCAGCAGAGATTGGACACTGTCCTTACACCATTAGGGATTAGACAATGTCCTTACACCAGCAGGGATTGGACACTGTCCTTACACCAGCAGGGATTGGACAATGTCCTTACACCAGCAGAGATTGGACACTGTTCTTACACCATTAGGGATTAGACAATGTCCTTACACCAGCAGGGATTGGACACTGTCCTTACACCAGCAGGGATTGGACACTGTTCTTACACCAACAGGAATTGGACACTGTCCTTACACAGGCAGGAATTGGACACTGTCCTTACACAAGCAGGGATCGGACAGCGTTCAAACACCAGCAGGGATCGGACACGGTTCTCACACCAGCAGGGTTTGGACACTGTTCTTACACCAGCAGGATTTGGACACTGTTGTTATTCCAGCAGGGATCAGACACTGCCCTTACACCAACAGGGATTGGGCAATCTCCTCACACCAGCAAGGATTGGGCACTGTCCTTATACCAGCAGGGATAAGACACTGTTCTCACACCAGTAGGAATCAGGCACTGTCCTTACATCAGCAGGGATTGGACACTGTTCTCACAACAGCAGGGATTGGACTCTGCCATAACACCAGCAGGGATTGGACACTGTTGTCACACCAGCAGGAAACTGACACTGTCCTTACATCAGCAGGGATTGGACACTGTCCTTACTCCAGCAGGAAGTGGACAATGTACTTACACCAGCAGAGTTTGGACACTGTCTTTATCCCCGCAGGAATTGGACAATGTCCTTACGCCTGCAGGAATTGGACACTGTCCTTACACCAGCAGGAATTGGACACTGTCCTTACACCAGCAGGGATTGGACACTGTGCTTACACCAGCAGGAATTGGACGCTGTCCTTACACCAGCAGGGATTGGACACTGTCCTTATACCAGCAGGAATTGGACAATTTCCTTACACCAGCAGATATCGGACACTGTACTTACACCAGTAGGGAATAGACAATGTCCTTACACCAGCAGGGATTGGACACTGTCCTTACACCAGCAGGAATTGGACAATTTCCTTACACCAGCAGATATTGGACACTGTCCTTACACCAGTAGGGATTAGACAATGTCCTTATACCAGCAGGGATTGGTCACTGTCCTTACACCAGCAGGAATTGTGCAATTTCCTTACACCAGCAGATATCGGACACTGTCCTTACACCAGTAGGGATTAGACAGTGTCCTTACACCAGCAGGAATTGGACACTGTCCTTGCACCAGCTGGGATTGGACACTGTCCTTACACCAGCAGGGATTGGACACTGTCCTTACAGCAGCAGGGAATGAACACTCTCCTTACATCAGCTTGGATCGGACACTGTCCTTACATCAGCAGGCATTGGACACTGTCCCTATGCCTACAGGAATTGGATGCTGTCCTTATACCAGCAGCAATTGAACACTGTCCTTACACCAGCAGAGATTGGACACTGTCCTTACACCAGCAGGGATCAGACACTGTTCTCAAACCAGCAGGAATTGGACACTGTCCTTACACCAGCAGGGATCAGACACTGTTCTCACACCAGCAGGAATCAGACACGGTTCTCACACCAGCAGGGATTGGACACTGTCCTTACACCAGCAGACATCGGACACTGTCCTTACACCAGCAGTGATTGGACACTGTCCTTACACCAGCAGGGATTGGACACTGTTCTTACACCAGCAGGAATTGGACACTGTCCATACACAAGCAGGAATTGGACACGGTTCTAACACCAGCAGGGATCGGAGACGGTTCTCACACCAGCAGGGTTTGGACACTGTTCTTGCAGAAGCAGGGTTTGGATACTGCTCTTCCACCAGCAGGGTTTGAACACTGTTGTTATTCCAGCAGGAATCAGACACTGCCCTTACACCAACAGTAATTGGGCAATCTCCTTACACCAGCAAGGATTGGGCACTGTCCTTATACCAGCAGTGATCAGGCACTGTTCTCACACCAGCAGTGATTCAACTCTGTCCTAACACCGGCAGTTGTCAGACACTGTCAATTACTACAGCAGTGATTGGACAATATCCTTACACCAGCAGGTACCGGACTCTGTTCTCATACCAACAGGGATCAGACACTGTCTTTTAATCATCCTGGATCGGACACTGTCCTTACATCAGCAGGGATTGGACACTGTCACATACACCAGCAGGAATTGGACGCTGTCCTTACACCAGCAAGAATTGGACACTGCCCTTACACCAGCAGGGATTGGACAATGTCCTTACACCAGCAGGAATTGGACACTGTCCTTCCACCTGCAGGGCTTGGACACTGTCCTTACACCAGCAGACATCGGACACTGTCCTTACATCAGTAGGCATTGGACACTGTCCCTATGCCTGCAGGAATTGGATGCTGTCCTTACACCAGCAGGAATTGAACACTCTCCTTACACCAGCAGAGATCGGGCACTGTCCTTACACCAGCAGGGATCAGACACTGTTCTGAAACCAGCAGGAATTGGACACTGTCCTTACACCAGCAGGGATCAGACACTGTTCTCACACCAGCAGGAATCAGACACGGTTCTCACACCAGCAGGGATTGGACACTGTCCTTACACCAGCAGACATCGGACACTGTCCTTACACCAGCAGTGATTGGACACTGTCCTTACACCAGCAGGGATTGGACACTGTCCTTACACCAGCAGGAATTGGATGATGTCCTTACACAAGCAGGGATTGGACACTGTCCTTACACCAGCAGGAATTGGGCAATGTCCTTACATCAGCAGGGATTGGACACTGTCCTTACACCAGCAGAGATCGGACACTGTCCTTACACCGGCAGGAATCAGACATGGTTCTCACACCAGCAGGGATTGGACACTGTTCTTACACCAGCAGGAATTGGACACTGTCCTTACACAAGCAGGAATTGGACACGGTTCTAACACCAGCAGGGATCGGACACGGTTCTCACACCAGCAGGGTTTGGACACTGTTCTTGCAGAAGCAGGGTTTGGACACTGCTCTTCCACCAGCAGGGTTTGGACACTGTTGTTATTCCAGCAGGGATAAGGCACTGCCCTTACACCAACAGTGATTGGGCAATCTCCTTACACCAGCAAGGATTGGGCACTGTCCTTATACCAGCAGGGATCAGGCACTGTTCTCACACCAGCAGGGATTGAACTCTGTCCTAACACCGGCAGTTGTTGGACACTGTCAATTACAACAGCAGTGATTGGACAATATCCTTACACCAGCAGGTATCGGACTCTGTTCTCATACCAACAGGGATCAGACACTGTCTTTTAATCATCCTGGATCGGACACTGTCCTTACATCAGCAGGGATTGGACACTGTCACTTACACCAGCAGGAATTGGACGCTGTCCTTACACCAGCCGGAATTGGACACTGTCCTTACACCAGCAGGGATTGGACAATGTCCTTACACCAGCAGACATCGGGCACTGTCCTTACACCAGCAGTGATTGGACACTGTCCTTACACCAGCAGAGATCGGACACTGTCCTTACACCAGCAGGGATCAGACACTGTTCTCAAACCAGCAGGAATTGGACACTGTCCTTACACCAGCAGGGATCAGACACTGTTCTCACACCAGCAGGAATCAGACACGGTTCTCAAATAGCAGGGATTGGATACTGTTCTTACACCAGCAGGAATTGCACACTGTCCTTACACAAGCAGGAATTGGACACGGTTCTAACACCAGCAGGGATCGGACACGGTTCTCACACCAGCAGGGTTTGGACACTGTTCTTTCACCTGCAGGGTTTGGACACTGTTCTTCCACCAGCAGGGCTTGGACACTGTTGTTATTCCAGCAGGGATCAGACACTGCCCTTACACCAACAGTGATTGGGCAATCTCCTTACACCAGCAAGGATTGGGCACTGTCCTTATACCAGCAGGGATCAGGCACTGTTCTCACACCAGCAGGAATCAGACACTGTCCTTACATCAGCAGGGATTGGACACTGTTGTCATATCAGCAGGGGTTGGACTCTGTCATAGCACCAGCAGGGATTGGACACTGTTGTCACACCAGCAGGATTCAGACACTGTCCTTACATCAGCAGGGATTGGACACTGTCCTTACTCCTGCAGGGATTGGACACTGTTCTTACACCAGCAGAAATCGGACACTGTCGTTAAACCAGCAAGGATCAGACACTGTTCGCAAACCAGCAGGAATTGGACACTGTCCTTACACCAGCAGGGATCAGACACTATTCTCACACCAGCAGGAATCAGACACGGTTCTAATACCAGCAGAATACAGACACTGTTCTTACACCAGCAGGAATTGGACACTGTCCTTACACAAGCAGGAATTGGACACTGTCCTTACACAAGCAGGGATCGGAGACGGTTCTAACACCAGCAGGGATCAGACACTGTTCTCTCACCAGCAGGGTTTGGACACTGTTCTAGCACCAGCAGGGTTTGGACACTGTTCTTACACCAGCAAGATTTGGACACTGTCCTTACATCAGCAGGGATTGGACACTGTTCTCACACCAGCAGGGATTGGACCCTGTCATAACACCAGCAGGGGTTGGACACTGTTGTCGCACCAGCAGGAATTAGACACTGTCCTTACATCAGCAGGGATTGGACACTGTCCTTACTCCAGCAGGAAGTGGACAATGTACTTACACCAGCAGAGTTTGGCCACTGCCCTTATACCAGCAGGAATTGGACAATGTCCTTACACGAGCAGGAATTGGACAATTTCCTTACACCAGCAGGGATTGGACACTGTCCTTACACCAGCAGGATTTGGACAATTTCCTTACACCAGCAGATATCGGACACTGTCCTTACACAAGTAGGCATTAGACAATGTCTTGACACCAGCAGGGATTGGACACTGTCCTTACACCAGCAGGAATTGGACAATTTCCTTACACCAGCAGATATCGGACACTGTCCTTACACCAGTAGGGATTAGACAATGTCCTTACACCAGCAGGGATTGGATACTGTCCTTACACCAGCAGGAATTGGACAATGTCCTTACACCAGCAGGGATTGGACACTGTCCTTACAGCAGCAGGGATTGGACACTGTCCTTACACCAGCAGAGATTGGACACTGTCCTTACACCAGCAGGGATTGAACACTCTCCTTACATCAGCTTGGATCAGACTCTGTCCTTACACCAGCAGGAATGGGACACTAACCTTACAACAGCAGGAATAGGGTGCTGTCCTTACAGCAGCAGGAATTGGACACTGTCCTAACACCAGCAGGGATTGAACACTGTCCATACACCAGCAGGAATTGGACACTGTCCTTACAGCAGCAGGGATCAGACACTGTTCTCAAATCAGCAAGAATTGGACACGGCCCTTACACCAGCAGGGATTGGACAATGTCACTTACACCAGCAGGAATTGGACAATGTCCTTACACCAGCAGGAATTGGACACTGTCCTTCCACCTGCAGGGCTTGGACACTGTCCTTACACCAGCAGACATCGGACACTGTCCTTACATCAGCAGGCATTGGACACTGTCCCTATGCCTACAGGAATTGGATGCTGTCCTTATACCAGCAGGAATTGAACACTGTCCTTACACCAGCAGAGATCGGACACTGTCCTTACACCAGCAGGGATCAGACACTGTTCTCAAACCAGCAGGAATTGGACACTGTCCTTACACCAGCAGGGATCAGACACTGTTCTCACACCAGCAGGAATCAGACACGGTTCTCACACCAGCAGGGATTGGACACTGTCCTTACACCAGCAGACATCGGACACTGTCCTTACACCAGCAGTGATTGGACACTGTCCTTACACCAGCAGGGATTGGACACTGTCCTTACACCAGCAGGAATTGGGCAATGTCCTTACATCAGCAGGGATTGGACACTGTCCTTACACCAGCAGAGATCGGACACTGTCCTTACACTGGCAGGAATCAGACACGGTTCTCACACCAGCAGGGATTGGACACTGTTCTTACACCAGCAGGAATTGGACACTCCTTACACAAGCAGGAATTGGACACGGTTCTAACACCAGCAGGGATCGGACACGGTTCGCACACCAGCAGGGTTTGGACACTGTTCTTGCAGAAGCAGGGTTTGGACACTGCTCTTCCACCAGCAGGGTTTGAACACTGTTGTTATTCCAGCAGGAATCAGACACTGCCCTTACACCAACAGTGATTGGGCAATCTCCTTACACCAGCAAGGATTGGGCACTGTCCTTATACCAGCAGTGATCAGGCACTGTTCTCACACCAGCAGTGATTGAACTCTGTCCTAACACCGGCAGTTGTCAGACACTGTCGATTACAACAGCAGTGATTGGACAATATCCTTACACCAGCAGGTATCGGACTCTGTTCTCATACCAACAGGGATCAGACACTGTCTTTTAATCATCCTGGATCGGACACTGTCCTTACATCAGCAGGGATTGGACACTGTCACATACACCAGCAGGAATTGGACGCTGTCCTTACACCAGCAGGAATTGAACACTCTCCTTACACCAGCAGAGATCGGGCACTGTCCTTACACCAGCAGGGATCAGACACTGTTCTCAAACCAGCAGGAATTGGACACTGTCCTTACACCAGCAGGGATCAGACACGGTTCTCACACCAGCAGGGATTGGACACTGTCCTTACACCAGCAGACATCGGACACTGTCCTTACACCAGCAGTGATTGGACACTGTCCTTACACCAGCAGGGATTGGACACTGTTCTTACACCAGCAGGAATTGGACACTGTCCATACACAAGCAGGAATTGGACACGGTTCTAACACCAGCAGGGATCGGACACGGTTCTCACACCAGCAGGGTTTGGACACTGTTCTTGCAGAAGCAAGGTTTGGATACTGCTCTTCCACCAGCAGGGTTTGAACACTGTTGTTATTCCAGCAGGAATCAGACACTGCCCTTACACCAACAGTAATTGGGCAATCTCCTTACACCAGCAAGGATTGGGCACTGTCCTTATACCAGCAGTGATCAGGCACTGTTCTCACACCAGCAGTGATTAAACTCTGTCCTAACACCGGCAGTTGTCAGACACTGTCAATTACTACAGCAGTGATTGGACAATATCCTTACACCAGCAGGTACCGGACTCTGTTCTCATACCAACAGGGATCAGACACTGTCTTTTAATCATCCTGGATCGGACACTGTCCTTACATCAGCAGGGATTGGACACTGTCACATACACCAGGAGGAATTGGACGCTGTCCTTACACCAGCAAGAATTGGACACTGCCCTTACACCAGCAGGGATTGGACAATGTCCTTACACCAGCAGGAATTGGACACTGTCCTTCCACCTGCAGGGCTTGGACACTGTCCTTACACCAGCAGACATCGGACACTGTCCTTACATCAGTAGGCATTGGACACTGTCCCTATGCCTGCAGGAATTGGATGCTGTCCTTACACCAGCAGGAATTGAACACTCTCCTTACACCAGCAGAGATCGGGCACTGTCCTTACACCAGCAGGGATCAGACACTGTTCTCAAACCAGCAGGAATTGGACACTGTCCTTACACCAGCAGGGATCAGACACTGTTCTCACACCAGCAGGAATCAGACACGGTTCTCACACCAGCAGGGATTGGACACTGTCCTTACACCAGCAGACATCGGACACTGTCCTTACACCAGCAGTGATTGGACACTGTCCTTACACCAGCAGGGATTGGACACTGTCCTTACACCAGCAGGAATTGGATGATGTCCTTACACAAGCAGGGATTGGACACTGTCCTTACACCAGCAGGAATTGGGCAATGTCCTTACATCAGCAGGGATTGGACACTGTCCTTACACCAGCAGAGATCGGACACTGTCCTTACACCGGCAGGAATCAGACACGGTTCTCACACCAGCAGGAATTGGACACTGTTCTTACACCAGCAGGAATTGGACACTGTCCTTACACAAGCAGGAATTGGACACGGTTCTAACACCAGCAGGGATCGGACACGGTTCTCACACCAGCAGGGTTTGGACACTGTTCTTGCAGAAGCAGGGTTTGGACACTGCTCTTCCACCAGCAGGGTTTGGACACTGTTGTTATTCCAGCAGGGATAAGGCACTGCCCTTACACCAACAGTGATTGGGCAATCTCCTTACACCAGCAAGGATTGGGCACTGTCCTTATACCAGCAGGGATCAGGCACTGTTCTCACACCAGCAGGGATTGAACTCTGTCCTAACACCGGCAGTTGTTGGACACTGTCAATTACAACAGCAGTGATTGGACAATATCCTTACACCAGCAGGTATCGGACTCTGTTCTCATACCAACAGGGATCAGACACTGTCTTTTAATCATCCTGGATCGGACACTGTCCTTACATCAGCAGGGATTGGACACTGTCACTTACACCAGCAGGAATTGGACGCTGTCCTTACACCAGCCGGAATTGGACACTGTCCTTACACCAGCAGGGATTGGACAATGTCCTTACACCAGCAGACATCGGGCACTGTCCTTACACCAGCAGTGATTGGACACTGTCCTTACACCAGCAGAGATCGGACACTGTCCTTACACCAGCAGGGATCAGACACTGTTCTCAAACCAGCAGGAATTGGACACTGTCCTTACACCAGCAGGGATCAGACACTGTTCTCACACCAGCAGGAATCAGACACGGTTCTCAAATAGCAGGGATTGGATACTGTTCTTACACCAGCAGGAATTGCACACTGTCCTTACACAAGCAGGAATTGGACACGGTTCTAACACCAGCAGGGATCGGACACGGTTCTCACACCAGCAGGGTTTGGACACTGTTCTTTCACCTGCAGGGTTTGGACACTGTTCTTCCACCAGCAGGGCTTGGACACTGTTGTTATTCCAGCAGGGATCAGACACTGCCCTTACACCAACAGTGATTGGGCAATCTCCTTACACCAGCAAGGATTGGGCACTGTCCTTATACCAGCAGGGATCAGGCACTGTTCTCACACCAGCAGGAATCAGACACTGTCCTTACATCAGCAGGGATTGGACACTGTTGTCATATCAGCAGGGGTTGGACTCTGTCATAACACCAGCAGGGATTGGACACTGTTGTCACACCAGCAGGATTCAGACACTGTCCTTACATCAGCAGGGATTGGACACTGTCCTTACTCCTGCAGGGATTGGACACTGTTCTTACACCAGCAGAAATCGGACACTGTCGTTAAACCAGCAAGGATCAGACACTGTTCGCAAACCAGCAGGAATTGGACACTGTCCTTACACCAGCAGGGATCAGACACTATTCTCACACCAGCAGGAATCAGACACGGTTCTAATACCAGCAGAATACAGACACTGTTCTTACACCAGCAGGAATTGGACACTGTCCTTACACAAGCAGGAATTGGACACTGTCCTTACACAAGCAGGGATCGGACACGGTTCTAACACCAGCAGGGATCAGACACTGTTCTCTCACCAGCAGGGTTTGGACACTGTTCTAGCACCAGCAGGGTTTGGACACTGTTCTTACACCAGCAAGATTTGGACACTGTCCTTACATCAGCAGGGATTGGACACTGTTCTCACACCAGCAGGGATTGGACCCTGTCATAACACCAGCAGGGGTTGGACACTGTTGTCACACCAGCAGGAATTAGACACTGTCCTTACATCAGCAGGGATTGGACACTGTCCTTACTCCAGCAGGAAGTGGACAATGTACTTACACCAGCAGAGTTTGGCCACTGCCCTTATACCAGCAGGAATTGGACAATGTCCTTACACGAGCAGGAATTGGACAATTTCCTTACACCAGCAGGGATTGGACACTGTCCTTACACCAGCAGGATTTGGACAATTTCCTTACACCAGCAGATATCGGACACTGTCCTTACACAAGTAGGCATTAGACAATGTCTTTACACCAGCAGGGATTGGACACTGTCCTTACACCAGCAGGAATTGGACAATTTCCTTACACCAGCAGATATCGGACACTGTCCTTACACCAGTAGGGATTAGACAATGTCCTTACACCAGCAGGGATTGGATACTGTCCTTACACCAGCAGGAATTGGACAATGTCCTTACACCAGCAGGGATTGGACACTGTCCTTACAGCAGCAGGGATTGGACACTGTCCTTACACCAGCAGGGATTGGACACTGTCCTTACACCAGCAGGGATTGAACACTCTCCTTACATCAGCTTGGATCAGACTCTGTCCTTACACCAGCAGGAATGGGACACTAACCTTACAACAGCAGGAATAGGGTGCTGTCCTTACAGCAGCAGGAATTGGACACTGTCCTAACACCAGCAGGGATTGAACACTGTCCATACACCAGCAGGAATTGGACACTGTCCTTACAGCAGCAGGGATCAGACACTGTTCTCAAACCAGCAAGAATTGGACACGGCCCTTACACCAGCAGGGATTGGACAATGTCACTTACACCAGCAGGAATTGGACAATGTCCTTACACCAGCAGGAATTGGACACTGTCCTTCCACCTGCAGGGCTTGGACACTGTCCTTACACCAGCAGACATCGGACACTGTCCTTACATCAGCAGGCATTGGACACTGTCCCTATGCCTACAGGAATTGGATGCTGTCCTTATACCAGCAGGAATTGAACACTGTCCTTACACCAGCAGAGATCGGACACTGTCCTTACACCAGCAGGGATCAGACACTGTTCTCAAACCAGCAGGAATTGGACACTGTCCTTACACCAGCAGGGATCAGACACTGTTCTCACACCAGCAGGAATCAGACACGGTTCTCACACCAGCAGGGATTGGACACTGTCCTTACACCAGCAGACATCGGACACTGTCCTTACACCAGCAGTGATTGGACACTGTCCTTACACCAGCAGGGATTGGACACTGTCCTTACACCAGCAGGAATTGGGCAATGTCCTTACATCAGCAGGGATTGGACACTGTCCTTACACCAGCAGAGATCGGACACTGTCCTTACACTGGCAGGAATCAGACACGGTTCTCACACCAGCAGGGATTGGACACTGTTCTTACACCAGCAGGAATTGGACACTCCTTACACAAGCAGGAATTGGACACGGTTCTAACACCAGCAGGGATCGGACACGGTTCGCACACCAGCAGGGTTTGGACACTGTTCTTGCAGAAGCAGGGTTTGGACACTGCTCTTCCACCAGCAGGGTTTGAACACTGTTGTTATTCCAGCAGGAATCAGACACTGCCCTTACACCAACAGTGATTGGGCAATCTCCTTACACCAGCAAGGATTGGGCACTGTCCTTATACCAGCAGTGATCAGGCACTGTTCTCACACCAGCAGTGATTGAACTCTGTCCTAACACCGGCAGTTGTCAGACACTGTCGATTACAACAGCAGTGATTGGACAATATCCTTACACCAGCAGGTATCGGACTCTGTTCTCATACCAACAGGGATCAGACACTGTCTTTTAATCATCCTGGATCGGACACTGTCCTTACATCAGCAGGGATTGGACACTGTCACATACACCAGCAGGAATTGGACGCTGTCCTTACACCAGCAGGAATTGAACACTGTCCTTACACCAGTAGGGATTGGACACTGTCCTTACACCAGCAGACATCGGACACTGTCTGTGATGAAATATATTCCATTCATCACTGCCTGTTTTCTGTGTCTTCTAACTGCCTGCTTTCTGTGTCTTTTCCCTTCCCCCAGTCCTCATGTATTATGCATTGGAATGTGCTGGAACTGGTTGTGTGCAGGGCTCCGCCCATACCTGGCTCCTTTGTAATCTAACTTCAGTCCGGCATCAGCCTCCTGAATGTAGACATCTCTCTATTTTACGTGTTATGTTCTGAGTTAATAAAAGCCTTACTTTTGTTCTGCTAACTTCGAGTCTCGGAATAATTGAGGCACATCACTGTCCTTACACCAGCAGTGATTGGACACTGTCCTTACACCAGCAGAAATCGGACACTGTCCTTACACCAGCAGGGATCAGACACTGTTCTCAAACCAGCAGGAATTGGACACTGTCCTTACACCAGCAGGGATCAGACACTGTTCTCACACCAGCAGGAATCAGACACGGTTCTCAAATAGCAGGGATTGGACACTGTCCTTACACAAGCAGGAATTGGACACTGTCCTTACACAAGCAGGGATCGGACACGGTTCTAACACCAGCAGGGATCAGACACTGTTCTCTCACCAGCAGGGTTTGGACACTGTTCTAGCACCAGCAGGGTTTGGACACTGTTCTTACACCAGCAAGATTTGGACACTGTCCTTACATCAGCAGGGATTGGACACTGTTCTCACACCAGCAGGGATTGGACCCTGTCATAACACCAGCAGGGGTTGGACACTGTTGTCACACCAGCAGGAATTAGACACTGTCCTTACATCAGCAGGGATTGGACACTGTCCTTACTCCAGCAGGAAGTGGACAATGTACTTACACCAGCAGAGTTTGGCCACTGCCCTTACACCAGCAGGATTTGGACAATTTCCTTACACCAGCAGATATCGGACACTGTCCTTACACAAGTAGGCATTAGACAATGTCTTTACACCAGCAGGGATTGGACACTGTCCTTACACCAGCAGGAATTGGACAATTTCCTTACACCAGCAGATATCGGACACTGTCCTTACACCAGTAGGGATTAGACAATGTCCTTACACCAGCAGGGATTGGACACTGTCCTTACACCAGCAGGAATTGGACAATGTCCTTACACCAGCAGGGATTGGACACTGTCCTTACAGCAGCAGGGATTGGACACTGTCCTTACACCAGCAGGGATTGGACACTGTCCTTACACCAGCAGGGATTGAACACTCTCCTTACATCAGCTTGGATCAGACTCTGTCCTTACACCAGCAGGAATGGGACACTAACCTTACAACAGCAGGAATAGGGTGCTGTCCTTACAGCAGCAGGAATTGGACACTGTCCTAACACCAGCAGGGATTGAACACTGTCCATACACCAGCAGGAATTGGACACTGTCCTTACAGCAGCAGGGATCAGACACTGTCCTTACACCAGCAGGAATTGGACAATGTCCTTACACCAGCAGGAATTGGACACTGTCCTTCCACCTGCAGGGCTTGGACACTGTCCTTACACCAGCAGACATCGGACACTGTCCTTACATCAGCAGGCATTGGATACTGTCCCTATGCCTACAGGAATTGGATGCTGTCCTTATACCAGCAGGAATTGAACACTGTCCTTACACCAGCAGAGATCGGACACTGTCCTTACACCAGCAGGGATCAGACACTGTTCTCAAACCAGCAGGAATTGGACACTGTCCTTACACCAGCAGGGATCAGACACTGTTCTCACACCAGCAGGAATCAGACACGGTTCTCACACCAGCAGGGATTGGACACTGTCCTTACACCAGCAGACATCGGACACTGTCCTTACACCAGCAGTGATTGGACACTGTCCTTACACCAGCAGGGATTGGACACTGTCCTTACACCAGCAGGAATTGGATGATGTCCTTACACCAGCAGGGATTGGACACTATCCTTACACCAGCAGGAATTGGGCAATATCCTTACATCAGCAGGGATTGGACACTGTCCTTACACCAGCAGAGATCGGACACTGTCCTTACACCGGCAGGAATCAGACACGGTTCTCACACCAGCAGGGATTGGACACTGTTCTTACACCAGCAGGAATTGGACACTCCTTACACAAGCAGGAATTGGACACGGTTCTAACACCAGCAGGGATCGGACACGGTTCGCACACCAGCAGGGTTTGGACACTGTTCTTGCAGAAGCAGGGTTTGGACACTGCTCTTCCACCAGCAGGGTTTGAACACTGTTGTTATTCCAGCAGGAATCAGACACTGCCCTTACACCAACAGTGATTGGGCAATCTCCTTACACCAGCAAGGATTGGGCACTGTCCTTATACCAGCAGTGATCAGGCACTGTTCTCACACCAGCAGTGATTGAACTCTGTCCTAACACCGGCAGTTGTCAGACACTGTCACATACACCAGCAGGAATTGGACGCTGTCCTTACACCAGCAGGAATTGAACACTGTCCTTACACCAGTAGGGATTGGACACTGTCCTTACACCAGCAGACATCGGACACTGTCCTTACACCAGCAGTGATTGGACACTGTCCTTACACCAGCAGAAATCGGACACTGTCCTTACACCAGCAGGGATCAGACACTGTTCTCAAACCAGCAGGAAATGGACACTGTCCTTACACCAGCAGGGATCAGACACTGTTCTCACACCAGCAGGAATCAGACACGGTTCTCACATCGCAGGGATTGGATACTGTTCTTACACCAGCAGGAATTGCACACTGTCCTTACACAAGCAGGAATTGGACACGGTTCTAACACCAACAGGGATCGGACACGGTTCTCACACCAGCAGGGTATGGACACTGTTCTTCCAGAAGCAGGGTTTGGACACTGCTCTTGCACCAGCAGGGTTTGGACACTGTTGTTATTCCAGCAGGGATCAGACACTGCCCTTACACCAACAGTGATTGGGCAATCTCCTTACACCAGCAAGGATTGGGCACTGTCCTTATACCAGCAGGGATCAGGCACTGTTCTCACACCAGCAGGAATCAGACACTGTCCTTACATCAGCAGGGATTGGACACTGTTGTCATATCAGCAGGGGTTGGATTCTGTTATAACACCAGCAGGGATTGGACACTGTTGTCACACCAGCAGGATTCAGACACTGTCCTTACATCAGCAGGGATTGGACACTGTCCTTACTCCTGCAGGGATTGGACACTGTTCTTACACCAGCAGAGATCGGACACGGTCGTTAAACCAGCAGGGATCATACACTGTTCGCAAACCAGCAGGAATTGGACACTGTTCTAGCACCAGCAGGAATTGGACACTGTCCTTACACAAGCAGGGATCGGACACGGTTCTAACACCAGCAGGGATCAGACACTGTTCTCTCACCAGCAGGGTTTGGACACTGTTCTAGCACCAGCAGGGTTTGGACACTGTTCTTACACCAGCAAGATTTGGACACTGTCCTTACATCAGCAGGGATTGGACACTGTTCTCACACCAGCAGGGATTGGACCCTGTCATAACACCAGCAGGGGTTGGACACTGTTGTCACACCAGCAGGAATTAGACACTGTCCTTACATCAGCAGGGATTGGACACTGTCCTTACTCTAGCAGGAAGTGGACAATGTACTTACACCAGCAGAGTTTGGCCACTGCCCTTATACCAGCAGGAATTGGACAATGTCCTTACACGAGCAGGAATTGGACAATTTCCTTACACCAGCAGGGATTGGACACTGTCATTACACCAGCAGGATTTGGACAATTTCCTTACACCAGCAGATATCGGACACTGTCCTTACACAAGTAGGCATTAGACAATGTCTTTACACCAGCAGGGATTGGACACTGTCCTTACACCAGCAGGAATTGGACAATTTCCTTACACCAGCAGATATCGGACACTGTCCTTACACCAGTAGGGATTAGACAATGTCCTTACACCAGCAGGGATTGGACACTGTCCTTACACCAGTAGGAATTGGACAATGTCCTTACACCAGCAGGGATTGGACACTGTCCTTACAGCAGTAGGGATTGGACACTGTCCTTACACCAGCAGGGATTGGACACTGTCCTTACACCAGCAGGGATTGAACACTCTCCTTACATCAGCTTGGATCAGACACTGTCCTTACACCAGCAGGGATGGGACACTGACCTTACAACAGCAGGAATAGGGTGCTGTCCTTACAGCAGTAGGAATTGGACACTGTCCTTACACCAGCAGGGATTGGACACTGTCCTTACACCAGCAGGAATTGGACACTGCCCTCACACCAGCAGAGATTGGACACTGGCCTTACTCCTGCAGGGATTGGACACTGTCCTTACACCAGCAGGAATTGGACACTGTCCTTACTCCTGCAGGGATTGGATACTGTCCTTACACCAGCAGAGATCAGACACTGTTCTCAAACCAGCAGGAATTGGACAATGTCCTTACACTAGCAGGAATTGAACACTGTCCTTACTCCTGCAGGGATTGGACAGTGTCCTTACACCAGCAGAGATTGGACACTGTCCTTACACCAGCAGGGATTGGACACTGTCCTTACACCAGCAGGGATCAGACACTGTTCGCAAACCAGCAGGAATTGGACACTGTCCTTACACCAGCAGGGATCAGACACTGTTCTCACACCAGCAGGAATCAGACACGGTTCTCACACCAGCAGGGATTGGATACTGTTCTTACACCAGCAGGAATTGGACACTGTCCTTACAGAAGCAGGAATTGGACACGGTTCTAACACCAGCAGGGATCGGACACGGTTCTCACACCAGCAGGGTTTGGACACTGTTCTTACACCAACAGGGATTGGATACTGTTCTTACACCAGCAGGAATTGGACACTGTCCTTACAGAAGCAGGAATTGGACACGGTTCTAACACCAGCAGGGTTTGGACACTGTTCTTTCACCTGCAGGGTTTGGACACTGTTCTTACACCAACAGGGTTTGGACACTGTTGTTATTCCAGCAGGGATCAGACACTGCCCTTACACCAACAGTGATTGGGCAATCTCCTTACACCAGCAAGGATTGGGCACTGTTCTCACACCAGCAGGGATTGAACTCTGTCCTAACACCTGCAGTTGTCGGACACTGTCAATTACAACAGCAGTGATTGGACAATATCCTTACACCAGCAGGTATCGGACTCTGTTCTCATACCAACAGGGATCAGACACTGTCTTATAATCATCCTGGATCGGACACTGTCCTTACATCAGCAGGGATTGGACACTGTCACTTACACCAGCAGGAATTGGACGCTGTCCTTACACCAGAAGGAATTGGACACTGTCGTTACACCAGCAGGGATTGGACACTGTCCTTACACCAGCAGGTATTGGACACTGTCCTTACACCAGCAGGGATTGAACACTCTCCTTACATCAGCTTGGATCAGACACTGTCATTACACCAGCAGGAATTGGACACTGTCCTTACACCAGCAGGGATTGGACACTGTCCTTACACCAGCAGAGATTGGACACTGCCCTTACTCCTGCAGCGATTGGACACTGTCCTTACACCAGCAGAGATCAGACACTGTTCTCAAACCAGCAGGAATTGGACACTGTCCTTACACTAGCAGCAATTCGACACTGTCCTTACTCCTGCAGGGATTGGACACTGTCCTTACACCAGCAGAGATCGGACACTGTCCTTACACAAGCAGGAATTGGACACGGTTCTAACACCAGCAGGGATCGGACATGGTACTCACACCAGCAGGGATTGGACACTGTCCTTACACCAGCAGAGATCGGACACTGTCCTTACACAAGCAGGAATTGGACACGGTTCTTACACCAGCAGGGTTTGGACGATGTCCTTACACCAGCAGGGATTGGACATTGTCCTTACACCAGCAGGAATTAGGCAATGTCCTTACACCAGCAGGGATTGGACACTGTCCTTACACCAGCAGGAATTGGACATTGTCCTTACACCAGCAAGAATTTGACACTGTCCTTACACCAGCAAGGATTGGACACTTCCTTACACCAGCAGGAATTGGATACTGTCCTTACTCCTGCAGGGATTGGACACGGTCCTTACACCAGCAGAGATTGGACACTGCCCTTACACCTGCAGGGATTGGACACTGTCCGTACACCAGCAGGGATTGGACTCTGTCCTTACACCAGCAGGAATTGGACACTGTCCTTACACCAGCAGGGATCAGACACTGTCCTTACACCAGCAGAGATCGGACACTGTCCTTACACCAGCAGGGATCAGACACTGTTCTCAAACCAGCAGGAATTGGACACTGTCCTTACACCAGCAGGGATCAGACACTGTTCTCACACCAGCAGGAATCCGACACGGTTCTCACACCAGCAGGGATTGGACACTGTCCTTACCCCAGCAGGGATCAGACACTGTTCGCAAACCAGCTGGAATTGGACACTGTCCTTACACCAGTAGGTATCAGACACTATTCTCACACCAGCAGGAATCAGACACGGTTCTCACACCAGCAGGGATTGGACACTGTTCTTACACCAACAGGAATTGGACACTGTCCTTACACAGGCAAGAATTGGACACTGTGGTTATTACAGCAGGGATCAGACACTGCCCTTACACCAACAGAGATTGGGCAAGCTCCTTACACCAGCAAGGATTGGGCACTGTCCTTATGCCAGCAGGGATAAGACACTGTTCTTACACCAGCAGGGTTTGGACACTGTTGTTATTCCAGCAGGGATCAGACACTGCCCTTACACCAACAGGGATTGGGCAATCTCCTTACACCAGCAAGGATTGGGCACTGTCCTTGTACCAGCAGGGATAAGAAACTGTTCTCACACCAGTAGGAATCATGGCACTGTCCTTACATCAGCAGGGATTGGACACTGTTCTCACAACAGCAGGGATTGGATTCTTTCATAGCACCAGCAGGGATTGGACACTGTTGTCACACCAGCAGGAATCAGACACTGTCCTTACATCATCAGGGATTGGACACGGTCCTTACTCCAGCAGGAAGTGGACAATGTACTTACACCAGCAGAGATTGGACACTTTCCTTATACCAGCTGGAATTGGACAATGTCCTTACGCCTGCAGGGATTGGACACGGTCCTTACACCAGCAGGAATTGAACACTGTCCTTACACCAGCAGGGATTGGACACTGTGCTTACACCAGCAGAGATCGGACACTGTCCTTACACCAGCAGGGATCAGACACTGTTCTCAAACCAGCAGGAATTGGACACTGTCCTTACACCAGCAGTGATCAGACCCTGTTCTCACACCAGCAGGAATCAGACACGGTTCTCACACCAGCAGGGATTGGACACTGTCCTTACACCAGCAGACATCGGACACTGTCCTTACACCAGCAGTGATTGGACACTGTCCTTACACCAGCAGGGATTGGACACTGTCCTTACACCAGCAGGAATTGGATGATGTCCTTACACCAGCAGGGATTGGACACTGTCCTTACACCAGCAGGAATTGGATGATGTCCTTACACCAGCAGGGATTGGACACTATCCTTACACCAGCAGGAATTGGGCAATGTCCTTACATCAGCAGGGATTGGACACTGTCCTTACACCAGCAGAGATCGGACACTGTCCTTACACCGGCAGGAATCAGACACAGTTCTCACACCAGCAGGGATTGGACACTGTTCTTACACCAGCAGGAATTGGACACTCCTTACACAAGCAGGAATTGGACACGGTTCTAACACCAGCAGGGATCGGACACGGTTCGCACACCAGCAGGGTTTGGACACTGTTCTTGCAGAAGCAGGGTTTGGACACTGCTCCTCCACCAGCAGGGTTTGAACACTGTTGTTATTCCAGCAGGAATCAGACACTGCCCTTACACCAACAGTGATTGGGCAATCTCCTTACACCAGCAAGGATTGGGCACTGTCCTTATACCAGCAGTGATCAGGCACTGTTCTCACACCAGCAGTGATTGAACTCTGTCCTAACACCGGCAGTTGTCAGACACTGTCAATTACAACAGCAGTGATTGGACAATATCCTTACACCAGCAGGTATCGGACTCTGTTCTCATACCAACAGGGATCAGACACTGTCTTTTAATCATCCTGGATCGGACACTGTCCTTACATCAGCAGGGATTGGACACTGTCACATACACCAGCAGGAATTGGACGCTGTCCTTACACCAGCAGGAATTGAACACTGTCCTTACACCAGTAGGGATTGGACACTGTCCTTACACCAGCAGACATCGGACACTGTCCTTACACCAGCAGTGATTGGACACTGTCCTTACACCAGCAGAAATCGGACACTGTCCTTACACCAGCAGGGATCAGACACTGTTCTCAAACCAGCAGGAATTGGACACTGTCCTTACACCAGCAGGGATCAGACACTGTTCTCACACCAGCAGGAATCAGACACGGTTCTCACATAGCAGGGATTGGATACTGTTCTTACACCAGCAGGAATTGCACACTGTCCTTACACAAGCAGGAATTGGACACGGTTCTAACACCAACAGGGATCGGACACGGTTCTCACACCAGCAGGGTATGGACACTGTTCTTCCAGAAGCAGGGTTTGGACACTGCTCTTGCACCAGCAGGGTTTGGACACTGTTGTTATTCCAGCAGGGATCAGACACTGCCCTTACACCAACAGTGATTGGGCAATCTCCTTACACCAGCAAGGATTGGGCACTGTCCTTATACCAGCAGGGATCAGGCACTGTTCTCACACCAGCAGGAATTGGACACTGTCCTTACTCCTGCAGGGATTGGACACTGTTCTTACACCAGCAGAGATCGGACACGGTCGTTAAACCAGCAGGGATCATACACTGTTCGCAAACCAGCAGGAATTGGACACTGTCCTTACACCAGCAGGGATCAGACACTGTTCTCACACCAGCAGGAATCAGACACGGTTCTAATACCAGCAGAAATCAGACACTGTTCTTACACCAGCAGGAACTGGACACTGTCCTTACACAAGCAGGAATTGGACACTGTCCTTACACAAGCAGGGATCGGACACGGTTCTAACACCAGCAGGGATCAGACACTGTTCTCTCACCAGCAGGGTTTGGACACTGTTCTAGCACCAGCAGGGTTTGGACACTGTTCTTACACCAGCAAGATTTGGACACTGTCCTTACGTCAGCAGGGATTGGACACTGTTCTCACACCAGCAGGGATTGGACCCTGTCATAACACCAGCAGGGGTTGGACACTGTTGTCACACCAGCAGGAATTAGACACTGTCCTTACATCAGCAGGGATTGGACACTGTCCTTACTCTAGCAGGAAGTGGACAATGTACTTACACCAGCAGAGTTTGGCCACTGCCCTTATACCAGCAGGAATTGGACAATGTCCTTACACGAGCAGGAATTGGACAATTTCCTTACACCAGCAGGGATTGGACACTGTCATTACACCAGCAGGATTTGGACAATTTCCTTACACCAGCAGATATCGGACACTGTCCTTACACAAGTAGGCATTAGGCAATGTCTTTACACCAGCAGGGATTGGACACTGTCCTTACACCAGCAGGAATTGGACAATTTCCTTACACCAGCAGATATCGGACACTGTCCTTACACCAGTAGGGATTAGACAATGTCCTTACACCAGCAGGGATTGGACACTGTCCTTACACCAGTAGGAATTGGACAATGTCCTTACACCAGCAGGGATTGGACACTGTCCTTACAGCAGTAGGGATTGGACACTGTCCTTACACCAGCAGGGATTGGACACTGTCCTTACACCAGCAGGGATTGAACACTCTCCTTACATCAGCTTGGATCAGACACTGTCTTTACACCAGCAGGGATGGGACACTGACCTTACAACAGCAGGAATAGGGTGCTGTCCTTACAGCAGTAGGAATTGGACACTGTCCTTACACCAGCAGGAATTGGACACTGTCCTTACACCAGCAGGAATTGGACACTGCCCTCACACCAGCAGAGATTGGACACTGGCCTTACCCCTGCAGGGATTGGACACTGTCCTTACACCAGCAGGAATTGGACACTGTCCTTACTCCTGCAGGGATTGGATACTGTCCTTACACCAGCAGAGATCAGACACTGTTCTCAAACCAGCAGGAATTGGACAATGTCCTTACACTAGCAGGAATTGAACACTGTCCTTACTCCTGCAGGGATTGGACAGTGTCCTTACACCAGCAAAGATTGGACACTGTCCTTACACCAGCAGGGATCAGACACTGTTCGCAAACCAGCAGGAATTGGACACTGTCCTTACACCAGCAGGGATCAGACACTGTTCTCACACCAGCAGGAATCAGACACGGTTCTCACACCAGCAGGGATTGGATACTGTTCTTACACCAGCAGGAATTGGACACTGTCCTTACAGAAGCAGGAATTGGACACGGTTCTAACACCAGCAGGGATCGGACACGGTTCTCACACCAGCAGGGTTTGGACACTGTTCTTTCACCTGCAGGGTTTGGACACTGTTCTTACACCAACAGGGTTTGGACACTGTTGTTATTCCAGCAGGGATCAGACACTGCCCTTACACCAACAGTGATTGGGCAATCTCCTTACACCAGCAAGGATTGGGCACTGTCCTTATACCAGCAGGGATCAGACACTGTTCTCACACCAGCAGGGATTGAACTCTGTCCTAACACCTGCAGTTGTCGGACACTGTCAATTACAACAGCAGTGATTGGACAATATCCTTACACCAGCAGGTATCGGACTCTGTTCTCATACCAACAGGGATCAGACACTGTCTTATAATCATCCTGGATCGGACACTGTCCTTACATCAGCAGGGATTGGACACTGTCACTTACACCAGCAGGAATTGGACGCTGTCCTTACACCAGAAGGAATTGGACACTGTCGTTACACCAGCAGGGATTGGACACTGTCCTTACACCAGCAGGTATTGGACACTGTCCTTACACCAGCAGGGATTGAACACTCTCCTTACATCAGCTTGGATCAGACACTGTCATTACACCAGCAGGAATTGGACACTGTCCTTACACCAGCAGGGATTGGACACTGTCCTTACACCAGCAGAGATTGGACACTGCCCTTACTCCTGCAGGGATTGGACACTGTCCTTACACCAGCAGAGATCAGACACTGTTCTCAAACCAGCAGGAATTGGACACTGTCCTTACACTAGCAGCAATTCGACACTGTCCTTACTCCTGCAGGGATTGGACACTGTCCTTACACCAGCAGAGATCGGACACTGTCCTTACACAAGCAGGAATTGGACACGGTTCTAACACCAGCAGGGATCGGACATGGTACTCACACCAGCAGGGATTGGACACTGTCCTTACACCAGCAGAGATCGGACACTGTCCTTACACAAGCAGGAATTGGACACGGTTCTTACACCAGCAGGGTTTGGACGATGTCCTTACACCAGCAGGGATTGGCATTGTCCTTACACCAGCAGGAATTAGGCAATGTCCTTACACCAGCAGGGATTGGACACTGTCCTTACACCAGCAGGAATTGGACATTGTCCTTACACCAGCAAGAATTTGACACTGTCCTTACACCAGCAGGGATTGGATACTGTCCTTACACCAGCAGAGATCAGACACTGTTCTCAAACCAGCAGGAATTGGACAATGTCCTTACACTAGCAGGAATTGAACACTGTCCTTACTCCTGCAGGGATTGGACAGTGTCCTTACACCAGCAAAGATTGGACACTGTCCTTACACCAGCAGGGATCAGACACTGTTCGCAAACCAGCAGGAATTGGACACTGTCCTTACACCAGCAGGGATCAGACACTGTTCTCACACCAGCAGGAATCAGACACGGTTCTCACACCAGCAGGGATTGGATACTGTTCTTACACCAGCAGGAATTGGACACTGTCCTTACAGAAGCAGGAATTGGACACGGTTCTAACACCAGCAGGGATCGGACACGGTTCTCACACCAGCAGGGTTTGGACACTGTTCTTTCACCTGCAGGGTTTGGACACTGTTCTTACACCAACAGGGTTTGGACACTGTTGTTATTCCAGCAGGGATCAGACACTGCCCTTACACCAACAATGATTGGGCAATCTCCTTACACCAGCAAGGATTGCGCACTGTCCTTATACCAGCAGGGATCAGACACTGTTCTCACACCAGCAGGGATTGAACTCTGTCCTAACACCTGCAGTTGTCGGACACTGTCAATTACAACAGCAGTGATTGGACAATATCCTTACACCAGCAGGTATCGGACTCTGTTCTCATACCAACAGGGATCAGACACTGTCTTATAATCATCCTGGATCGGACACTGTCCTTACATCAGCAGGGATTGGACACTGTCACTTACACCAGCAGGAATTGGACGCTGTCCTTACACCAGAAGGAATTGGACACTGTCGTTACACCAGCAGGGATTGGACACTGTCCTTACACCAGCAGGTATTGGACACTGTCCTTACACCAGCAGGGATTGAACACTCTCCTTACATCAGCTTGGATCAGACACTGTCATTACACCAGCAGGAATTGGACACTGTCCTTACACCAGCAGGGATTGGACACTGTCCTTACACCAGCAGAGATTGGACACTGCCCTTACTCCTGCAGGGATTGGACACTGTCCTTACACCAGCAGAGATCAGACACTGTTCTCAAACCAGCAGGAATTGGACACTGTCCTTACACTAGCAGCAATTCGACACTGTCCTTACTCCTGCAGGGATTGGACACTGTCCTTACACCAGCAGAGATCGGACACTGTCCTTACACAAGCAGGAATTGGACACGGTTCTAACACCAGCAGGGATCGGACATGGTACTCACACCAGCAGGGTTTGGACACTGTTCTTGCACCAGCAGCATTTGGACACTGTTCTTACACCAGCAGGGTTTGGACGATGTCCTTACACCAGCAGGGATTGGACACTGTCCTTACACCAGCAGGAATTAGGCAATGTCCTTACACCAGCAGGGATTGGACACTGTCCTTACACCAGCAGGAATTGGACATTGTCCTTACACCAGCAAGAATTTGACACTGTCCTTACACCAGCAAGGATTGGACACTTCCTTACACCAGCAGGAATTGGATACTGTCCTTACTCCTGCAGGGATTGGACACGGTCCTTACACCAGCAGAGATTGGACACTGCCCTTACACCTGCAGGGATTGGACACTGTCCGTACACCAGCAGGGATTGGACTCTGTCCTTACACCAGCAGGAATTGGACACTGTCCTTACACCAGCAGGCATCAGACACTGTTCTCAAACCAGCAGGATTTGGACATTGTCCTTACATTAGCAGGAATTGGACACTGTCCTTACACCAGCAGGGATCAGACACTGTCCTTACACCAGCAGAGATCGGACACTGTCCTTACACCAGCAGGGATCAGACACTGTTCTCAAACCAGCAGGAATTGGACACTGTCCTTACACCAGCAGGGATCAGACACTGTTCTCACACCAGCAGGAATCCGACACGGTTCTCACACCAGCAGGGATTGGACACTGTCCTTACCCCAGCAGGGATCAGACACTGTTCGCAAACCAGCTGGAATTGGACACTGTCCTTACACCAGTAGGTATCAGACACTATTCTCACACCAGCAGGAATCAGACACGGTTCTCACACCAGCAGGGATTGGACACTGTTCTTACACCAACAGGAATTGGACACTGTCCTTACACAGGCAAGAATTGGACACTGTGGTTATTACAGCAGGGATCAGACACTGCCCTTACACCAACAGAGATTGGGCAAGCTCCTTACACCAGCAAGGATTGGGCACTGTCCTTATGCCAGCAGGGATAAGACACTGTTCTTACACCAGCAGGGTTTGGACACTGTTGTTATTCCAGCAGGGATCAGACACTGCCCTTACACCAACAGGGATTGGGCAATCTCCTTACACCAGCAAGGATTGGGCACTGTCCTTGTACCAGCAGGGATAAGAAACTGTTCTCACACCAGTAGGAATCATGGCACTGTCCTTACATCAGCAGGGATTGGACACTGTTCTCACAACAGCAGGGATTGGATTCTTTCATAGCACCAGCAGGGATTGGACACTGTTGTCACACCAGCAGGAATCAGACACTGTCCTTACATCATCAGGGATTGGACACTGTCCTTACTCCAGCAGGAAGTGGACAATGTACTTACACCAGCAGAGATTGGACACTTTCCTTATACCAGCTGGAATTGGACAATGTCCTTACGCCTGCAGGGATTGGACACGGTCCTTACACCAGCAGGAATTGAACACTGTCCTTACACCAGCAGGGATTGGACACTGTGCTTACACCAGCAGAGATCGGACACTGTCCTTACACCAGCAGGGATCAGACACTGTTCTCAAACCAGCAGGAATTGGACACTGTCCTTACACCAGCAGGGATCAGACACTGTTCTCACACCAGCAGGAATCAGACACGGTTCTCACACCAGCAGGGATTGGACACTGTCCTTACACCAGCAGACATCGGACACTGTCCTTACACCAGCAGTGATTGGACACTGTCCATACACCAGCAGGGATTGGACACTGTCCTTACACCAGCAGGAATTGGATGATGTCCTTACACCAGCAGGGATTGGACACTATCCTTACACCAGCAGGAATTGGGCAATGTCCTTACATCAGCAGGGATTGGACACTGTCCTTACACCAGCAGAGATCGGACACTGTCCTTACACCGGCAGGAATCAGACACAGTTCTCACACCAGCAGGGATTGGACACTGTCCTTACACCAGCAGGGATTGGACACTGTTCTTACACCAGCAGGAATTGGACACTCCTTACACAAGCAGGAATTGGACACGGTTCTAACACCAGCAGGGATCGGACACGGTTCGCACACCAGCAGGGTTTGGACACTGTTCTTGCAGAAGTAGGGTTTGGACACTGCTCTTCCACCAGCAGGGTTTGAACACTGTTGTTATTCCAGCAGGAATCAGACACTGCCCTTACACCAACAGTGATTGGGCAATCTCCTTACACCAGCAAGGATTGGGCACTGTCCTTATACCAGCAGTGATCAGGCACTGTTCTCACACCAGCAGTGATTGAACTCTGTCCTAACACCGGCAGTTGTCAGACACTGTCAATTACAACAGCAGTGATTGGACAATATCCTTACACCAGCAGGTATCGGACTCTGTTCTCATACCAACAGGGATCAGACACTGTCTTTTAATCATCCTGGATCGGACACTGTCCTTACATCAGCAGGGATTGGACACTGTCACATACACCAGCAGGAATTGGACGCTGTCCTTACACCAGCAGGAATTGAACACTGTCCTTACACCAGTAGGGATTGGACACTGTCCTTACACCAGCAGACATCGGACACTGTCCTTACACCAGCAGTGATTGGACACTGTCCTTACACCAGCAGAAATCGGACACTGTCCTTACACCAGCAGGGATCAGACACTGTTCTCAAACCAGCAGGAATTGGACACTGTCCTTACACCAGCAGGGATCAGACACTGTTCTCACACCAGCAGGAATCAGACACGGTTCTCACATCGCAGGGATTGGATACTGTTCTTACACCAGCAGGAATTGCACACTGTCCTTACACAAGCAGGAATTGGACACGGTTCTAACACCAACAGGGATCGGACACGGTTCTCACACCAGCAGGGTATGGACACTGTTCTTCCAGAAGCAGGGTTTGGACACTGCTCTTGCACCAGCAGGGTTTGGACACTGTTGTTATTCCAGCAGGGATCAGACACTGTCCTTACATCAGCAGGGATTGGACACTGTCCTTACTCCTGCAGGGATTGGACACTGTTCTTACACCAGCAGAGATCGGACACGGTCGTTAAACCAGCAGGGATCATACACTGTTCGCAAACCAGCAGGAATTGGACACTGTCCTTACACCAGCAGGGATCAGACACTATTCTCACACCAGCAGGAATCAGACACGGTTCTAATACCAGCAGAATACAGACACTGTTCTTACACCAGCAGGAATTGGACACTGTCCTTACACAACCAGGAATTGGACACTGTCCTTACACAAGCAGGGATCGGACACGGTTCTAACACCAGCAGGGATCAGACACTGTTCTCTCACCAGCAGGGTTTGGACACTGTTCTAGCACCAGCAGGGTTTGGACACTGTTCTTACAACAGCAAGATTTGGACACTGTCCTTACATCAGCAGGGATTGGACACTGTTCTCACACCAGCAGGGATTGGACCCTGTCATAACACCAGCAGGGGTTGGACACTGTTGTCACACCAGCAGGAATTAGACACTGTCCTTACATCAGCAGGGATTGGACACTGTCCTTACTCCAGCAGGAAGTGGACAATGTACTTACACCAGCAGAGTTTGGCCACTGCCCTTATACCAGCAGGAATTGGACAATGTCCTTACACGAGCAGGAATTGGACAATTTCCTTACACCAGCAGGGATTGGACACTGTCCTTACACCAGCAGGATTTGGACAATTTCCTTACACCAGCAGATATCGGACACTGTCCTTACACAAGTAGGCATTAGACAATGTCTTTACACCAGCAGGGATTGGACACTGTCCTTACACCAGCAGGAATTGGACAATTTCCTTACACCAGCAGATATCGGACACTGTCCTTACACCAGTAGGGATTAGACAATGTCCTTACACCAGCAGGGATTGGATACTGTCCTTACACCAGCAGGAATTGGACAATGTCCTTACACCAGCAGGGATTGGACACTGTCCTTACAGCAGCAGGGATTGGACACTGTCATAACACCAGCAGGGGTTGGACACTGTTGTCACACCAGCAGGAATTAGACACTGTCCTTACATCAGCAGGGATTGGACACTGTCCTTACTCTAGCAGGAAGTGGACAATGTACTTACACCAGCAGAGTTTGGCCACTGCCCTTATACCAGCAGGAATTGGACAATGTCCTTACACGAGCAGGAATTGGACAATTTCCTTACACCAGCAGGGATTGGACACTGTCCTTACACCAGCAGGATTTGGACAATTTCCTTACACCAGCAGATATCGGACACTGTCCTTACACAAGTAGGCATTAGACAATGTCTTTACACCAGCAGGGATTGGACACTGTCCTTACACCAGCAGGAATTGGACAATTTCCTTACACCAGCAGATATCGGACACTGTCCTTACACCAGTAGGGATTAGACAATGTCCTTACACCAGCAGGGATTGGACACTGTCCTTACACCAGTAGGAATTGGACAATGTCCTTACACCAGCAGGGATTGGACACTGTCCTTACAGCAGTAGGGATTGGACACTGTCCTTACACCAGCAGGGATTGGACACTGTCCTTACACCAGCAGGGATTGAACACTCTCCTTACATCAGCTTGGATCAGACACTGTCCTTACACCAGCAGGGATGGGACACTGACCTTACAACAGCAGGAATAGGGTGCTGTCCTTACAGCAGTAGGAATTGGACACTGTCCTTACACCAGCAGGGATTGGACACTGTCCTTACACCAGCAGGAATTGGACAATGTCCTTACACTAGCAGGAATTGAACACTGTCCTTACTCCTGCAGGGATTGGACAGTGTCCTTACACCAGCAAAGATTGGACACTGTCCTTACACCAGCAGGGATCAGACACTGTTCGCAAACCAGCAGGAATTGGACACTGTCCTTACACCAGCAGGGATCAGACACTGTTCTCACACCAGCAGGAATCAGACACGGTTCTCACACCAGCAGGGATTGGATACTGTTCTTACACCAGCAGGAATTGGACACTGTCCTTACAGAAGCAGGAATTGGACACGGTTCTAACACCAGCAGGGATCGGACACGGTTCTCACACCAGCAGGGTTTGGACACTGTTCTTTCACCTGCAGGGTTTGGACACTGTTCTTACACCAACAGGGTTTGGACACTGTTGTTATTCCAGCAGGGATCAGACACTGCCCTTACACCAACAGTGATTGGGCAATCTCCTTACACCAGCAAGGATTGGGCACTGTCCTTATACCAGCAGGGATCAGACACTGTTCTCACACCAGCAGGGATTGAACTCTGTCCTAACACCTGCAGGTGTCGGACACTGTCAATTACAACAGCAGTGATTGGACAATATCCTTACACCAGCAGGTATCGGACTCTGTTCTCATACCAACAGGGATCAGACACTGTCTTATAATCATCCTGGATCGGACACTGTCCTTACATCAGCAGGGATTGGACACTGTCACTTACACCAGCAGGAATTGGACGCTGTCCTTACACCAGAAGGAATTGGACACTGTCGTTACACCAGCAGGGATTGGACACTGTCCTTACACCAGCAGGTATTGGACACTGTCCTTACACCAGCAGGGATTGAACACTCTCCTTACATCAGCTTGGATCAGACACTGTCAGTACACCAGCAGGAATTGGACACTGTCCTTACACCAGCAGGGATTGGACACTGTCCTTACACCAGCAGGGATTGGACACTGCCCTTACTCCTGCAGGGATTGGACACTGTCCTTACACCAGCAGAGATCAGACACTGTTCTCAAACCAGCAGGAATTGGACACTGTCCTTACACTAGCAGCAATTCGACACTGTCCTTACTCCTGCAGGGATTGGACACTGTCCTTACACCAGCAGAGATCGGACACTGTCCTTACACAAGCAGGAATTGGACACGGTTCTAACACCAGCAGGGATCGGACATGGTACTCACACCAGCAGGGTTTGGACACTGTTCTTGCACCAGCAGCATTTGGACACTGTTCTTACACCAGCAGGGTTTGGACGATGTCCTTACACCAGCGGGGATTGGACACTGTCCTTACACCAGCAGGAATTAGGCAATGTCCTTACACCAGCAGGGATTGGACACTGTCCTTTCACCAGCAGGAATTGGACATTGTCCTTACACCAGCAAGAATTTGACACTGTCCTTACACCAGCAAGGATTGGACACTTCCTTACACCAGCAGGAATTGGATACTGTCCTTACTCCTGCAGGGATTGGACACGGTCCTTACACCAGCAGAGATTGGACACTGCCCTTACACCTGCAGGGATTGGACACTGTCCGTACACCAGCAGGGATTGGACTCTGTCCTTACTCCAGCAGGAATTGGACACTGTCCTTACACCAGCAGGCATCAGACACTGTTCTCAAACCAGCAGGATTTGGACATTGTCCTTACACTAGCAGGAATTGGACACTGTCCTTACTCCTGCAGGGATCGGACACTGTCCTTACACCAGCAGAGATCGGACACTGTCCTTACACCAGCAGGGATCAGACACTGTTCTCAAACCAGCAGGAATTGGACACCGTCCTTACACCAGCAGGGATCAGACACTGTTCTCACACCAGCAGGAATCCGACACGGTTCTCACACCAGCAGGGATTGGACACTGTCCTTACCCCAGCAGGGATCAGACACTGTTCGCAAACCAGCTGGAATTGGACACTGTCCTTACACCAGTAGGTATCAGACACTATTCTCACACCAGCAGGAATCAGACACGGTTCTCACACCAGCAGGGATTGGACACTGTTCTTACACCAACAGGAATTGGACACTGTCCTTACACAGGCAAGAATTGGACACTGTGGTTATTACAGCAGGGATCAGACACTGCCCTTACACCAACAGAGATTGGGCAAGCTCCTTACACCAGCAAGGATTGGGCACTGTCCTTATGCCAGCAGGGATAAGACACTGTTCTTACACCAGCAGGGTTTGGACACTGTTGTTATTCCAGCAGGGATCAGACACTGCCCTTACACCAACAGGGATTGGGCAATCTCCTTACACCAGCAAGGATTGGGCACTGTCCTTGTACCAGCAGGGATAAGAAACTGTTCTGACACCAGTAGGAATCATGGCACTGTCCTTACATCAGCAGGGATTGGACACTGTTCTCACAACAGCAGGGATTGGATTCTTTCATAGCACCAGCAGGGATTGGACACTGTTGTCACACCAGCAGGAATCAGACACTGTCCTTACATCATCAGGGATTGGACACTGTCCTTACTCCAGCAGGAAGTGGACAATGTACTTACACCAGCAGAGATTGGACACTTTCCTTATACCAGCTGGAATTGGACAATGTCCTTACGCCTGCAGGGATTGGACATGGTCCTTACACCAGCAGGAATTGAACACTGTCCTTACACCAGCAGGGATTGGACACTGTGCTTACACCAGCAGGAATTGGACGCTGTCCTTACACCAGCAGGGATTGGACACTGTCCTTACACCAGCAGGAATTGGACACTTTCCTTACACCAGCAGATATTGGACACTGTCCTTACACCAGTGATGTGCCTCAATGAATCCGAGACTCAACGTTAACGAAGCAAAGCAAGGCTTTTATTAACTCAGGAAGTAATACACAGTGGAGAAGTGTCTCTCATCCAGAGATCTGCTGTACTGCCTGTGAGACACGCTGGGGCCTGCTTAAGTAGGGGCCAGGTATGGGCGGAGCCCTACACACAATACAATACAGGTAAGTAAATGAAACTGAAACTAAACTCCCCTGCTTGTCACAGTCACAGGCACAATCAAACACAGAGAATACAGAGTGCCTGATGAATGGCATATTTCATCACATTCACCCCTTCTACAGATTTAGTCTGTTCGGGGGTTTGATAGTCCTCTGTGACCGACGTAGCTGTTGTGGTGCCGCGGGTGTCGGCTGGGTGTCCCCGGTGGCCTCCTGGGTCTCTGCCGGGGGCGCCGCCAGGGTTGTTGAAGGGGTAGTTGGTGGGGGCACCGTTGGTCTATGTTCTTCCGGGGGTGATGAAAGCATAGTGGGTGGGTAAGAGTTGCTGTGATCGTTGTTGCTGTTGTTGTCGTGGTTGTTGTCGTTACCGGCTGGGGCGACGTCTTTTATGGACACGGTGTCCTCCCTTCCGTCGGCGTGCCGGACATACGCTTATTGGGGGTTGTTGTGGAGAAGGTGCACTGACTCCACGAGAGGGTCCGTCTTGTGGCCCCTCACATGCCTTCGTACAAATACCGGACCTGGGGTGGAGAGCCATGATGGCATGGATACGCCTGAGGTGGATTTCTGGGGAAAGACAAACATTCGTTCATGAGGCGTGGCATTAGTGGCAGTACACAATAGCGACCGTATCGAATGGAGCACATCTGGGAGGACTTCCTGCCAGCGGGAGATAGGGAGGCCCTTGGTCCTTAGAGCTAGAGTGACTGCTTTCCATACTGTCCCGTTCTCTCGCTCCACCTGGCCGTTACCCTGGGGGTTGTAGCTGGTGGTACGGCTCGTGGCGATCCCCCTGGACAGCATGTACTGGTGTAGCTCTTCACTCATGAAGGATGCCCCCCTATCCGTATGGATGTATCTCGGCATACCGAACAGGCAGAACAGGCTGTTGAGGCATTTAATGACCGTGGCGCTGGTCATGTCTTGGCAGGGGAAGGCGAATGGGAAACGGGAGCATTTGTCCACAATGTTCAGGAAGTAAACATTGCGGTCGACTGACGGGAGGGGGCCCTTGAAATCTAAGCTGAGCCGCTCAAAGGGCCGTGTAGCTTTGATTAAGTGGGCTCTATCTGGGCGGTAGAACCGAGGCTTGCACTCAGCGCAAGTGCGGCATTTCCTGGTCAGAGACCGAACCTCCTCAATCGAGTAGGGTAAGTTGCGGGACTTTATGAAGTGGAACAGCCGTGTGACCCCTGGGTGGCAGAGGTCGTTGTGGAGGGTCTGTAGCTGATCCCCGGTGGCGCTGGCACACATCCCTCGTGAGAGGGCGTCGGGGGATTCGTTAAGGGCCCCTGGGCGGTAAATGATGTCATACTCGAAGGTGGAGAGCTCGATCCGCCACCTGAGAATCTTATCATTTTTAATCTTCCCCCTCTGTTTATTATTGAACATAAACGCTACCGACCGCTGGTCGGTAAGTAGGGTGAAGCGTTTGCCGGCAAAGTAGTGGCGCCAGTGGCGCACTGCCTCCACGATGGCTTGGGCCTCCTTTTCCACGGAGGAGTGTCTGATCTCGGGCCCTTGGAGGGTCCTCGAGAAGAAAGCTACGGGCAAAGTCAGACGCATCACTTTCCACTTGAAAGGGAGTGTTCTCGTCCACTGCCTATAGCGTGGCCCGCTCAATATCCCGCTTAATGCTTTTGAAGGCGGCGTGGGCCTCAGCAGAGAGCGGAAAGGAGGATGCTTTCAAGAGGGGGCAGGCTTTGTCGGAGTAGTTGGGGACCCATTGGGCATAATAAGAAAATAACCCCAGGCACCTTTTCAGGGCTTTGGGAGTGTTGGGCAGGGGCAGCTCCCGTAGGGGACGCAATCGGTCGGGGTCTGGTCCGATTTCCCCATTCTCCACCACGCTGCCTAGTATGCAGAGGCGCGTGGTGTTGAAAACGCACTTGTCCTCGTTGTAAGTGAGGTTGAGTTTTTGTGCAGTTTTCAGGAACCTCTCGAGGTTCGAGTCGTGATCCTGCTGGTTGTGACCGCAGATGGTGACGTTGTCGAGGTAGGGGAAGGTTGCCTGCAAGTGGTGGTCATCGACCATGCGGTCCATCTCCCTCTGGAAGACCGAGACCCCATTCGTCACCCCAAAGGGGACTCTGAGGAATTGGTAGAGGCGTCCGTTCGCCTCGAAGGCGGTGTACGGGCGGTCCTCTGGTCTGATAGGGAGCTGGTGGTACGCTGACTTGAGGTCGATGGTGGAGAACACCCGGTATTGGGCAATTTGGTTCACCATTTCTGATATGCGGGGTAGCGGGTAGGCATCCAGTTGGGTGTACATGTTGATCGTTTGGCTATAGTCGATCACCATCCGTTTACCCCTCACCACCACCACTTGGGCGTGCCACAGGTTGTTGCTGCGTTCAATAACGCGCTCCCTCAGCAGCCTGTCCACCTTGGTCGCGATAAACCGCCTGTCCTCCCAGCTGTACCTCCTGCTTTTGGTCGCTATTGGCCGGCAGTTGGGAGTAAGGTTCGCGAATAGCGAAGGCGGCTTTACCTTCAGGGTAGCCAGACCGCACACTGTGAGGGGCGGCTGGAACCCACCGTAATTGAGCGTGATGCTTTGGTGGTGGCACTGGAAATCCAGGCCCAAGATCACGCTCGCACATAGACTCTTCATGATTAGTAATTTAAAATTATCGTATACAGTTCCGTTAACGGACAATTGTACCGCGCAGTAACCCATAATGGTCGATGCCTGGGTTTTATCAGCCATAGAGATGGTGCCCCGAGCAGGGACCACCGTTAGAGAGAGTTGTTGTGCTAGTCCAGGGTGGATAAAACTCTCCGTGCTTCCACTGTCAATTAAACATTTAACACCGCACCCGTTTACCTCGATGTCCACCATTGATTTGGATAGCAGGTGCGGTCTGGTCTGGTCCACTGTGACCGATGCCACTGTAGGGTCCTGATCGAGACAAGATGGCGTCCACGCTGTCTGCTCACAAGATGGCGGACCCCACGAGGTCGGGCAAGATGGCGTCCAAGATGGCCGCTCCCACGGCACACACGCGGTGGTGGCGGGTTTTCCAGCGGGGTTCCCTCTGCACACCTTCCCGAAATGCCCCTTCTTACAGCACTTAAATCAGGTGGTGCCTTTCGCCGGGCACTGGTTTCTGGTGTGCTTCGGCTGCCCGCAGAAGTAGCAGTTGGGGCCCCGACGTGTCGCGGCTGTCGTAGGGCTTCTGGGGGGAGAGCGGGGCCCCGACGGTGTCGGGCTGCCGGGCGGGGAAGATGCCTTCCAAGATGGCGGCGCCCTTGGTGCACACGGCGTGGGCGGCGCGGGCTGAAGAGTAGGCGTCCGAGTTTCTCTGGGCCACATCTAGGGATTGCGCTGTGTCCACAGCCTGTTTCAGGTCCAATCCCGTTTTTTCCAGTAGTCTCTGCCGGATGTAAGTGGAGCTGAGGCCTGTGATAAAGTTATCACGAACAAGCTCGTCAGTGTACACTGCGGCTTTTACATCTTGGCACTTGCAGTCTTTGCCAAACGTTTTCAGGGTGACTAGGAACTCATCCAGCGATTCCCCAGGTCGCTGTGTGCGAGTAGCGAGCAGATGCCTAGCGTACACCTCATTCGTAGGCTGCTGGTAATGCGCCTTTAGGATGTCGCAGGCGGCCGGGTACGTGTCGGCGTCTTGGAAGAGGGGGTAAACCCGGTGGCTTACCCAATTCCGCAGGATTCCGAGTTTCATACTTTCAGCGTCCGTCGCGTCTGTGATGGCTGCGGAATTGTCCAGGAAGAATTCCATACACTTAAACCAGTGTCCGAATCGTGCCGATGCGTCCGAAGCATGCGGGTCAAAATCCAAACATTCGGGTTTCAAGAGTTGATCCATTGCGTTGAAAATTGAGTTAATAAAATTGATGTGCCTCAATGAATCCGAGACTCAACGTTAACAGAGCAAAGCAAGGCTTTTATTAACTCAGAAAGTAATACACAGTGGAGAAGTGTCTCTCATCCAGAGATCTGCTGTACTGCCTGTGAGACACGCTGGGGCCTGCATAAGTAGGGGCCAGGTATGGGCGGAGCCCTACACACAATACAATACAGGTAAGGAAATGAAACTGAAACTAAACTCCCCTGCTTGTCACAGTCACAGGCACAATCAAACACAGAGAATACAGAGTGCCTGATGAATGGCATATTTCATCACAACCAGTAGGGATTAGACAATGTACTTACACCAGCAGGGATTGGACACTGTCCTTACACCAGCAGGAATTGGACACTGTCCTTACACCAGCAGGGATTGGACACTGTCCTTACACCAGCAGGGATTGGACACTGTCCTTACATCAGCAGGGATTGGACACTGTCATTACACCAGCAGGGATGGGAGATTGTCCTTACACCAGCAGGAATAGGATGCTGTCCTTACAGCAGCAGGAATTGGACACTGTCCTTACACCAGCAGGGATTGGACACTGTCCTTACACCAGCAGAGATTGGACACTGCCCTTACTCCTGCAGGGATTGGACACTGTCCTTACATCAGCAGAGATCGGACACTGTCCTTACACCAGCAGGGATCTGACACTGTTCTCATACCAGCAGAGATTGGATACTGTTCTTACACCAGCAGGAATTGGACACTGTCCTTACACAAGCAGGAATTGGACACGGTTCTAACACCAGCAGGGATCGGACACGGTTCTCACACCAGCAGCGTTTGGACACTGTTCTTGCACCAGCAGGGTTTGGACACTGTTCTTACACCAGCAGGGTTTGGACACTGTTGTTATTCCAGCAGGAATCAGACACTGCCCTTACACCAACAGTGATTGGGCAATCTCCTTACACCAGCAAGGATTGGGCACTGTCCTTATACCAGCAGGGATCAGACACTGTTCTCACACCAGCAGGGATTGAACTCTGTCCTAACACCGGCAGTTGTCGGACACTGTCAATTTAAACAGCAGTGATTGGACAATATCCTTACACCAGCAGGTATCGTACACTGTTCTCATACCAACAGGGATCAGACACTGTCTTTTAATCATCCTGGATCGGACACTGTACTTACATCAGCAGGGATTGGACACTGTCACTTACACCAGCAGGAATTGGACGCTGTCCTTACACCAGCAGGAATTGGACACTGTCCTTACACCAGCAGGGATTGGACACTGTCCTTACACCAGCAGACATCGGACACCGTCCTTACACCAGCAGTGATTGGACACTGTCATTACACCAGCAGGGATTGGACACTGTCCTTACACAAGCAGGAATTGGATGATGTCCTTACACCAGCAGGGATTGGACACTGTCCTTACACCAGCAGGAATTGAATGATGTCCTTACACCAGCAGGAATTGGACACTGTCCTTACACCAGCAGAGGTTGGACACTGCCCTTACTCCTGCAGGGATTGGACACTGTCCTAACACCAGCAGGGATTGAACACTGTCCATACACCAGCAGGAATTGGAAACTGTTATAACAGCAGCAGGGATCAGACACTTTTCTCAAAACAGCAAGAATTGGACACTGCCCTCACACCAGCAGTGATTGGACAATATCACTTACACCAGCAGGAAATTGACAATGCCCTTACACCAGCAGGAATTGGACACTGTCCTTACACCTGCAGGGATTGGATACTGTCCTTACACCAGCAGACATCAGACACTGTCCTTACATCAGCAGGGATTGGACACTGTCCCTATGCCAGCAGGAATTGGATGCTGTCCTTACACCAGCAGGAATTGAACACTGTCCTTACACCAGCAGAGATCGGACACTGTCCTTACACCAGCACGGATCAGACACTGTTCTCAAACCAGCAGGAATTGGACACTGTCCTTACACCAGCAGGGATCAGACACTGTTCTCACGCCAGCAGGAATCCGACACGGTTCTCACACCAGCAGGGATTGGACACTGTCCTTACACCAGCAGGGATCAAACACAGTTCGCAAACAAGCAGGAATTGGACACTGTCCTTACACCAGTAGGTATCAGACACTGTTCTCACACCAGCAGGAATCAGACACGGTTCTCACACCAGCAGGGATTGGACACTGTTCTTACACCAACAGGAATTGGACACTGTCCTTACACAGGCAAGAATTGGACACTGTGGTTATTACAGCAGGGATCAGACACTGCCCTTACACCAACAGAGATTGGGCAAGCTCCTTACACCAGCAAGGATTGGGCACTGTCCTTATGCCAGCAGGGATAAGACACTGTTCTTACACCAGCAGGGTTTGGACACTGTTGTTATTCCAGCAGGGATCAGACACTGCCCTTACACCAACAGGGATTGGGCAATCTCCTTACACCAGCAAGGATTGGGCACTGTCCTTATACCAGCAGGAATAAGAAACTGTTCTCACACCAGTAGGAATCATGGCACTGTCCTTACATCAGCAGGGATTGGACACTGTTCTCACAACAGCAGGGATTGGACTCTTTCAATACACCAGCAGGGATTGGAAACTGTTGTCACACCAGCAGGAATCAGACACTGTCCTTACATCATCAGGGATTGGACACTGACCTTACTCCAGCAGGAAGTGGACAATGTACTTACACCAGCAGAGATTGGACACTGTCCTTATACCAGCTGGAATTGGACAATGTCCTTACGCCTCCAGGGATTGGACACTGTCCTTACACCAGCAGGAATTGGACACTGTCCTTACACCAGCAGGAATTGGACACTGTCCTTACACCAGCAGGCATCAGACACTGTTCTCAAACCAGCAGGATTTGGACATTGTCCTTACACTAGCAGGAATTGGACACTGTCCTTACTCCTGCAGGGATTGGACACTGTCCTTACACCAGCAGAGATCGGACACTGTCGTTAAACCAGCAGGAATCAGACCCTGTTCGCAAACCAGCAGGAAATGGACACTGTCCTTACACCAGCAGGGATCAGACACTGTTCTCACACCAGCAGGAATCAGACACGGTTCTAATACCAGCAGAAATCAGACACTGTTCTTACACCAGCAGGAATTGGACACTGTCCTTACACAAGCAGGAATTGGACACTGTCCTTACACAAGCAGGGATCGGACACGGTTCTAACACCAGCAGGGATCGGACACGGTTCTCACACCAGCAGGGTTTGGACACTGTTCTAGCACCAGCAGGGTTTGGACACTGTCCTTACACCAGCAGGGATTGGACTCTGTTCTCACACCAGCCGGGATTGGACTCTGTCATAACACCAGCAGGGATTGGACACTGTTGTCACACCAGCAGGAATTAGACACTGTCCTTACATCAGCAGGGATTGGACACTGTCCTTTCCCCAGCAGGAAGTGGACAATGTACTTACACCAGCAGAGATTGGCCACTGCCCTTATACCAGCAGGAATAGGACAATGTCCTTACACCAGCAGGAATTGGACAATTTCCTTACATCAGCAGGGATTGGACACTGTCCTTACACCAGCAGGAATTGGACAATTTCCTTTCACCAGCAGATACCAGACACTGTCCTTACACCAGTAGGGATTAGACAATGTCCTTACACCAGCAGGGATTGGACACTGTCCTTACACCAGTAGGAATTGGACAATGTCCTTACACCAGCAGGGATTGGACACTGACCTTACAGCAGCAGGGATTGGACACTGTCCTTACACCAGCAGGGATTGGACACTGTCCTTACACCAGCAGGGATTGAACACTCTCCTTACATCAGTTTGGATCAGACACTGTCCTTACACCAGCAGGGATGGGACACTGTCCTGACACCAGCAGGAATAGGGTGTTGTCCTTACAGCAGCAGGAATTGGACACTGTCCTTAAACCAGCAGGGATTGGACACTGTCCTTACACCAGCAGGAATTGGACACTGTCCTCACACCAGCAGAGATTGGACACTGCCCTTACTCCTGCAGGGATTGGACAATGTCCTTACACCAGCAGGAATTGGACACTGTCCTTACTCCTGCAGGGATTGGATACTGTCCTTACACCAGCAGAGATCAGACACTGTTCTCAAACCAGCAGGAATTGGACACTGTCCTTACACTAGCAGGAATTGAACACTGTCCTTACTCCTGCAGGGATTGGACAGTGTCCTTACACCAGCAGAGATTGCTCATTGTCCTTACACCAGCAGGGATCAGACACTGATCGCCAACCAGCAGGAATCAGATACGGTTCTCACACCAGCAGGGATTGGACACTGTTCTTACACCAGCAGGAATTGGACACTGTCCTTACACAAGCAGGAATTCGACACGGTTCTAACACCAGCAGGGATCGGACACGGTTCTCAAACCAGCAGGATTTGGACACTGTCCTTACACCAGCAGAGATTGGACACTGCCCTTACTCCTGCAGGAATTGGACACTGTCCTTACACCAGCAGGAATTGGACACTGTCCTTACTCCTGCAGGGAATGGACACTGTCCTTACACCAGCAGAGATCAGACACTGTTCTCACACCAGCAGGAATTGGACACTGTCCTTACACTAGCAGGAATTGAACACTGTCCTTACTCCTGCAGGGATTGGACACTGTCCTTACACCAGCAGAGATCGGACACTGTCCTTACACCAGCAGGGATCAGACACTGTTCTCAAACCAGCAGGAATTGGACACTGTCCTTACACCAGCAGGGATCAGACACTGTTCTCACACCAGCAGGAATCAGACACGGTTCTTACACCAGCAGGGATTGGATACTGTTCGTACACCAGCAGGAATTGGACACTGTCCTTACAGAAGCAGGAATTGGACACAGTTCTAACACCAGCAGGGATCGGACATGGTTCTCACACCAGCAGGGATTGGACACTGTTCTTGCACCAGCAGGGTTTGGACACTGTTCCTACACCAGCAGGGTTTGGACACTGTTGTTATTCCAGCAGGGATGACACTGCCCTTACACCAACAGTGATTGGGCAATCTCCTTACACCAGCAAGGATTGGGCACTGTCCTTATACGAGCAGGAATCAGACACTGTTCTCACACCAGCAGGAATTGAACTCTGTCCTAACACCGGCAGGTGTCGGACACTGTCAATTACAACAGCAGTGATTGGACAATATCCTTACACCAGCAGGTATCGGACACTGTTCTCATACCAACAGGGATCAGACACTGTCTTTTAATCATCCTGGATCGGACACTGTCCTTACATCAGCAGGGATTGGACACTGTCACTTACACCAGCAGGAATTGGACGCTGTCCTTACACCAGCAGGAATTGGACACTGTCCTTACACCAGCAGGGATTGGACACTGTCCTTACACCAGCAGACATCGGACACTGTCCTTACACCAGCAGGGATTGGACACTGTCCTTACACCAGCAGGAATTGGGCAATGTCCTTACATCAGCAGGGATTGGACACTGTCCTTACACCGGCAGGAATCAGACACGGTTCTCACACCAGCAGGGATTGGACACTGTTCTTACACCAGCAGGAATTGGACACTGTCCTTACACAAGCAGGAATTGGACACGGTTCTAACACCAGCAGGGATCGGACACGGTTCTCACACCAGCAGGGTTTGGACACTGTTCTTGCAGAAGCAGGGTTTGGACCCTGCTCTTCCACCAGCAGGGCTTGGACACTGTTGTTATTCCAGAAGGGATCAGACACTGCCCTTTCACCAACAGTGATTGGGCAATCTCCTTACACCAGCAAGGATTGGGCACTGTCCTTATACCAGCAGGGATCAGGCACTGTTCTCACACCAGCAGGAATCAGACACTGTCCTTACATCAGCAGGGATTGGACACTGTTGTCACACCAGCAGGAATCAGAGACACTGTCCTTACATCAGCAGGGATTGGACACTGTCCTTAAGCCTGCAGGGATTGGACACTGTCCTTACACCAGCAGGAATTGAACACTGTCCTTACACCACTAGGGATTGGACACTGTCCTTACACCGGCAGGAATTGGACACTGTCCTTACACCAGCAGAGATTGGACACTGCCCTTACTCCTGCAGGGATTGGACACTGTCCTAACACCAGCAGGGATTGAACACTGCCCATACACCAGCAGGAATTGGACACTGTCCTTACACCAGCAGGGATTGAACACTCTCCTTACATCAGCTTGGATCAGACACTGTCATTACACCAGCAGGGATGGGAGACTGTCCTTACACCAGCTGGAATAGGATGCTGTCCTTACAGCAGCAGGAATTGGACACTGTCCTTACACCAGCAGGGATTGGACACTGTCCTTACACCAGCAGGAATTGGACACTGTCCTTACTCCTGCAGGGATTGGACACTGTCCTTACACCAGCAGAGATCGGACACTGCCCTTACACAAGCAGGAATTGGACACGGTTCTAACACCAGCAGGGATCAGACATGGTTCTCACACCAGCAGGGTTTGGACACTGTTCTTGCACCAGCAGGGTTTGGTCACTGTTCTTACACCAGCAGGGTTTGAACGATGTCCTTACACCAGCAGGGATTGGACACTGTCCTTACACTAGCAGGAATTGGGCAATGTCCTTACACCAGCAGGGATTGGACACTGTCCTTACACCAGCAGGAATTGGACAATGTCCGTACAGCAGCAAGAATTTGACACTGTCCTTACACCAGCAAGGATTGGACACTTCCTTACACCAGCAGGAATTGGATACTGTCCTTACGCCTGCAGGGATTGGACACGGTACTTACACCAGCAGACATTGGACACTGCCCTTACTCCTGCAGGGATTGGACACTGTCCTTACACCAGCAGGGATTGGACTCTGTCCTTACACCAGCAGGAATTGGACACTGTCCTTACACCAGCAGGCATCAGACACTGTTCTCAAACCAGCAGGATTTGGACATTGTCCTTACACTAGCAGGAATTGGACACGGTCCTTACACCAGCAAGAATTGGACGCTTCCTTCCACCAGCAGGAATTGGATACTGTCCATTCTCCTGCAGGGTTTGGGCACTGTCCTTACACCAGCAGAGATTGGACACTGCCCTTACTCCTGCAGGGATTGGACACTGTCCTTACACCAGCAGGGATTGGACACTGTCCTTACACCAGCAGGACTTGGACACTGTCCTTACACCAGCAGGCATCAGACACTGTTCTCAAACCAGCAGGAATTGGACACTGTCCTTACACCAGCAGGAATTGGACACTGTCCTTACTCCTGCAGGGAATGGACACTGTCCTTACACCAGCAGAGATCAGACACTGTTCTCACACCAGCAAGAATTGGACACTGTCCTTACACTAGCAGGAATTGAACACTGTCCTTACTCCTGCAGGGATTGGACACTGTCCTTACACCAGCAGAGATCGGACACTGTCCTTACACCAGCAGGGATCAGACACTGTTCTCAAACCAGCAGGAATTGGACACTGTCCTTACACCAGCAGGGATCAGACACTGTTCTCACACCAGCAGGAATCAGACACGGTTCTTACACCAGCAGGGATTGGATACTGTTCGTACACCAGCAGGAATTGGACACTGTCCTTACAGAAGCAGGAATTGGACACAGTTCTAACACCAGCAGGGATCGGACATGGTTCTCACACCAGCAGGGATTGGACACTGTTCTTGCACCAGCAGGGTTTGGACACTGTTCCTACACCAGCAGGGTTTGGACACTGTTGTTATTCCAGCAGGGATGACACTGCCCTTACACCAACAGTGATTGGGCAATCTCCTTACACCAGCAAGGATTGGGCACTGTCCTTATACGAGCAGGAATCAGACACTGTTCTCACACCAGCAGGAATTGAACTCTGTCCTAACACCGGCAGGTGTCGGACACTGTCAATTACAACAGCAGTGATTGGACAATATCCTTACACCAGCAGGTATCGGACACTGTTCTCATACCAACAGGGATCAGACACTGTCTTTTAATCATCCTGGATCGGACACTGTCCTTACATCAGCAGGGATTGGACACTGTCACTTACACCAGCAGGAATTGGACGCTGTCCTTACACCAGCAGGAATTGGACACTGTCCTTACACCAGCAGGGATTGGACACTGTCCTTACACCAGCAGACATCGGACACTGTCCTTACACCAGCAGGGATTGGACACTGTCCTTACACCAGCAGGAATTGGATGATGTCCTTACACCAGAAGGGATTGGACACTGTCCTTACACCAGCAGGATTTGGGCAATGTCCTTACATCAGCAGGGATTGGACACTGTCCTTACACCAGCAGAGATCGGACACTGTCCTTACACCGGCAGGAATCAGACACGGTTCTCACACCAGCAGGGATTGGACACTGTTCTTACACCAGCAGGAATTGGACACTGTCCTTACACAAGCAGGAATTGGACACGGTTCTAACACCAGCAGGGATCGGACACGGTTCTCACACCAGCAGGGTTTGGACACTGTTCTTGCAGAAGCAGGGTTTGGACCCTGCTCTTCCACCAGCAGGGCTTGGACACTGTTGTTATTCCAGAAGGGATCAGACACTGCCCTTTCACCAACAGTGATTGGGCAATCTCCTTACACCAGCAAGGATTGGGCACTGTCCTTATACCAGCAGGGATCAGGCACTGTTCTCACACCAGCAGGAATCAGACACTGTCCTTACATCAGCAGGGATTGGACACTGTTGTCACACCAGCAGGAATCAGAGACACTGTCCTTACATCAGCAGGGATTGGACACTGTCCTTAAGCCTGCAGGGATTGGACACTGTCCTTACACCAGCAGGAATTGAACACTGTCCTTACACCACTAGGGATTGGACACTGTCCTTACACCGGCAGGAATTGGACACTGTCCTTACACCAGCAGAGATTGGACACTGCCCTTACTCCTGCAGGGATTGGACACTGTCCTAACACCAGCAGGGATTGAACACTGCCCATACACCAGCAGGAATTGGACACTGTCCTTACACCAGCAGGGATTGAACACTCTCCTTACATCAGCTTGGATCAGACACTGTCATTACACCAGCAGGGATGGGAGACTGTCCTTACACCAGCTGGAATAGGATGCTGTCCTTACAGCAGCAGGAATTGGACACTGTCCTTACACCAGCAGGGATTGGACACTGTCCTTACACCAGCAGGAATTGGACACTGTCCTTACTCCTGCAGGGATTGGACACTGTCCTTACACCAGCAGAGATCGGACACTGCCCTTACACAAGCAGGAATTGGACACGGTTCTAACACCAGCAGGGATCAGACATGGTTCTCACACCAGCAGGGTTTGGACACTGTTCTTGCACCAGCAGGGTTTGGTCACTGTTCTTACACCAGCAGGGTTTGAACGATGTCCTTACACCAGCAGGGATTGGACACTGTCCTTACACTAGCAGGAATTGGGCAATGTCCTTACACCAGCAGGGATTGGACACTGTCCTTACACCAGCAGGAATTGGACAATGTCCGTACAGCAGCAAGAATTTGACACTGTCCTTACACCAGCAAGGATTGGACACTTCCTTACACCAGCAGGAATTGGATACTGTCCTTACGCCTGCAGGGATTGGACACGGTACTTACACCAGCAGACATTGGACACTGCCCTTACTCCTGCAGGGATTGGACACTGTCCTTACACCAGCAGGGATTGGACTCTGTCCTTACACCAGCAGGAATTGGACACTGTCCTTACACCAGCAGGCATCAGACACTGTTCTCAAACCAGCAGGATTTGGACATTGTCCTTACACTAGCAGGAATTGGACACGGTCCTTACACCAGCAAGAATTGGACGCTTCCTTCCACCAGCAGGAATTGGATACTGTCCATTCTCCTGCAGGGTTTGGGCACTGTCCTTACACCAGCAGAGATTGGACACTGCCCTTACTCCTGCAGGGATTGGACACTGTCCTTACACCAGCAGGGATTGGACACTGTCCTTACACCAGCAGGACTTGGACACTGTCCTTACACCAGCAGGCATCAGACACTGTTCTCAAACCAGCAGGATTTGGACATTGTCCTTACACTAGCAGGAATTGAACACTGTCCTTACTCCTGCAGGGATTGGACACTGTCCTTACACCAGCAGAGATCGGACACTGTCGTTAAACCAGCAGGGATCAGACCCTGTTCGCAAACCAGCAGGAATTGGACACTGTCCTTACACCAGCAGGGATCAGATGCTGTTCTCACACCAGCAGGAATCAGACATGGTTCTAATACCAGCAGAAATCAGACACTGTTCTTACACCAGCAGGAATTGGACACTGTTCTAGCACCAGCAGGGTTTGGACACTGCTCTTACACCAGCAGGGATCGGACACGATTCTCACACCAGCAGGGTTTGGACACTGTTCTAGCACCAGCAGGGTGTGGACACTTTTCTTACACCAGCAAGATTTGGACACTGTTGTTATTCCAGCAGGGATCAGACACTGCCCTTACACCAACAGGGATTGGGCAATCTCCTTACACCAGCAAGGATTGGGCACTGTCCTTATACCAGCAAGGATCAGACACTGTTCTCACACCAGTAGGAATCAGACACTGTTCTTACACCAGCAGGAATTGGACACTGTCCTTACACAAGCAGGAAATGGACACTGTCCTTACACAAGCAGGGATCGGACACGGTTCTAACACCAGCAGGGATCGGACACAGTACTCACACCAGCAGGGTTTGGACACTGTTCTAGCACCAGCAGGGTTTGGACACTGTTCTCACACCAGCAGTGATTGGACTCTGTTCTCACACCAGCAGGGATTGGACTCTGTTATAACACCAGCAGGGATTGGACACTGTTGTCACACCAGCAGGAATTAGACACTGTCCTTACATCAGCAGGGATTGGACACTGTCCTTACTCCAGCAGGAAGTGGACAATGTACTTACACCAGCAGGAATTGTACAATTTCGTTACACCAGCAGATATCGGACACTGTCCTTACACCAATAGGGATTAGAAAATGTCCTTACACCAGCAGGGATTGGACACTGTCCTTACACCAGTAGGAATTGGACAATGTCCTTACACCAGCAGGGATTGGACACTGTCCTTACAGCAGCAGGGATTGGACACTGTCCTTACACCAGCAGGGATTGGACACTGTCCTTGCACCAGCAGGGATTGAATACTCTCCTTACATCAGCTTGGATCAGACACTGTCCTTACACCAGCAGGGATGGGACACTGTCCTTACACCAGCAGGAATAGGGTGTTGTCCTTACAGCAGCAGGAATTGGACACTGTCCTTAAACCAGCAGGGATTGGACACCGTCCTTACACCAGCAGGAATTGGACACTGTCCTTACACCAGCAGAGATTGGACACTGCCCTTACTCCTGCAGGGATTGGACACTGTCCTTACACCAGCAGGAATTGGACACTGTCCTTACTCCTGCAGGGATTGGATACTGTCCTTACACCAGCAGAGATCAGACACTGTTCTCAAACCAGCAGGAATTGAACACTGTCCTTACTCCTGCAGCGATTGGACAGTGTCCTTACACCAGCAGAGATTGCACACTGACCTTACACCAGCAGGGATCAGACACTGATCGCAAACCAGCAGGAATTGGACACTGTCCTTACACCAGCAGGGATCAGACACTGTTCTCACACCAGCAGGAATCAGATACGGTTCTCACACCAGCAGGGATTGGACACTGTTCTTACACCAGCAGGAATTGGACACTGTCCTTACACAAGCAGGAATTGGACACGGTTCTAACACCAGCAGGGATCGGACATGGTTCTCAAACCAGCAGCGTTTGGACACTGTCCTTACACCAGCAGAGATTGGACACTGCCCTTACTCCTGCAGGGATTGGACACTGTCCTTACACCAGCAAGAATTGGACACTGTCCTTACTCCTGCAGGGATTGGATACTGTCCTTACACCAGCAGAGATCAGACACTGTTCTCAAACCAGCAGGAATTGGACACTGTCCTTACACTAGCAGGAATTGAACACTGCCCTTACTCCTGCAGGGATTGGACACTGTCCTTACACCAGCAGAGATTGGACACTGTCCTTACACCAGCAGGGATCAGACACTGTTCTCAAACCAGCAGGAATTGGACACTGTCCTTACACCAGCAGGGATCAGACACTGTTCTCACACCAGCAGGAATCAGACACGGTTCTCACACCAGCAGGGATTGGATACTGTTCTAACACCAGCAGGAATTGGACACTGTCCTTACACAAGCACGAATTGGACACAGTTCTAACACCAGCAGGGATCGGACACGGTTCTCACACCAGCAGGGTTTGGACACTGTTCTTGCACCAGCAGGGTTTGGACACTGTTCCTACACCAGCAGGGTTTGGACACTGTTGTTATTCCAGCAGGGATCAGACACTGCCCTTAAACCAACAGTGATTGGGCAATCTCCTTACACCAGCAAGGATTGGGCACTGTCCTTATACCAGCAGGGATCAGACACTGTTCTCACACCAGCAGGGATTGAACTCTGTCCTAACACCGGCAGGTGTTGGACACTGTCAATTACAACAGCAGTGATTGGACAATACCCTTACACCAGCAAGTATCGGACACTGTTCTCATACCAACAGGGATCAGACACTGTCTTTTAATCATCCTGGATCGGACACTGTCCTTACATCAGCAGGGATTGGACACTGTCACTTACACCAGCAGGAATTGGACGCTGTCCTTACACCAGCAGGAATTGGACACTGTCCTTACACCAGCAGGGATTGGACACTGTCCTTACACTAGCAGACATCGGACACTGTCCTTACACCAGCAGGGATTGGACACTGTCCTTACACCAGCAGGAATTGGATGATGTCCTTACACCAGCAGGGATTGGACACTGTCCTTACACCAGCAGGAATTGGGCAATGTCCTTACATCAGCAGGGATTGGACACTGTCCTTACACCAGCAGAGATCAGACACTGTCCTTACACCGGCAGGAATCAGACACGGTTCTCACACCAGCAGGGATTGGACACTGTTCTTACACCAGCAGGAATTGGACACTGTCCTTACGCAAGCAGGAATTGGACACGGTTCTAACACCAGCAGGGATCGGACACGGTTCTCACGCCAGCAGGGTTTGGACACTGTTCTTGCACCAGCAGGGTTTGGACACTGTTCTTACACCAGCAGGGTTTGGACACTGTTGTTATTCCAGCAGGGATCAGACACTGCCATTACACCAACATTGATTGGGCTGATGTGCCTCAATTATTCCGAGACTCGAAGTTAGCAGAACAAAAGTAAGGCTTTTATTAACTCAGAACATAACACGTAAAATAGAGAGATGTCTACCTTCAGGAGGCTGATGCCGGACTGAAGTTAGATTACAAAGGAGCCAGGTATGGGCGGAGCCCTGCACACAACCAGTTCCAGCACATTCCAATACATAATACATGAGGACTGGGGGAAGGGAAAAGACACAGAAAGCAGGCAGTTACAAGACACAGAAAACAGGCAGTGATGAATGGAATATATTTCATCACATTCACCCCTTCTATAGATTTAGTCTGTTCGGGGGTTTGATAGCCCTCTGCGACCGACGTGGCTGTTGTGGTGCCGCGGGTGTCGGCTGGGTGTCCCCGGTAGCCTCCTGGGTCTCTGCCGGGGGTGCCGCCGGGGTTGTTGAAGGGGTAGTTGGTGGGGGTGCCGTTGGTCGATGTTCTTCCGGGGGTGATGAAAGAATAGTGGGTGGGTAAGAGTTGCTGTGATCGTCGTCGCTGCTATTGCCGTGGTTGTTGTTGATGCCGGCTGGGGCGACGTCTTTTATGGACACGGTGTCCTCCCTTCCGTCGGCGTGCCGGACATATGCGTATTGGGGGTTGGCGTGGAGTAGGTGTACTGGCTCCACGAGAGGGTCCGTCTTGTGGCCCCTCACATGCCTTCGCACGAGTACCGGACCTGGGGTGGAGAGCCATGATGGCATGGATACCCCTGAGGTGGATTTCCGAGGAAAGACAAACATTCGTTCATGAGGCGTGGCATTAGTGGCCGTACACAATAGCGACCGTATCGAATGGAGCACATCCGAGAGGACTTCCTGCCAGCGGGAGATAGGGAGGCCCTTGGTCCTTAGAGCTAGAGTGACTGCTTTCCACACTGTCCCGTTCTCTCGCTCCACCTGGCCGTTACCCCGGGGGTTGTAGCTGGTGGTACGGCTCGTGGCGATCCCCTTGGACAGCATGTACTGGCGTAGCTCTTCACTCATGAAGGACGCCCCCCTATCCGTGTGGATATAGCTCGGCATACCGAACAGGCAGAACAGGCTGTTGAGGCATTTAATGACCGTGGCGCTGGTCATGTCTGGGCAGGGGAAGGCGAATGGGAAACGGGAGTATTCGTCCACAATGTTCAGGAAGTAAACATTGCGGTCGACGGACGGGAGGGGGCCCTTGAAATCTAAGCTGAGCCGCTCGAAGGGCCGTGTAGCTTTGATTAAGTGGGCTCTATCTGGGCGGTAGAACCGAGGCTTGCACTCAGCGCAAGTGCGGCAGTTCCTGGTCAGAGACCGAACTTCCTCAATCGAGTAGGGTAAGTTACGGGACTTTATGAAGTGGAACAGCCGCGTGACCCCTGGGTGGCAGAGGTCGTTGTGGAGGGTCTGTAGCCGATCCTCGGTGGCGCTGGCACACATCCCTCGTGAGAGGGCGTCAGGGGATTCGTTAAGGGCCCCTGGCCGGTAAATGATGTCGTACTCGAAAGTGGAGAGCTCGATCCGCCACCTAAGAATCTTATCATTTTTAATCTTCCCCCTCTGTTTATTGTTGAACATAAACGCTACCGATCGCTGGTCGGTAAGTAGGGTGAAGCGTTTGCCGGCTAGGTAGTGGCGCCAGTGGCGCACTGCCTCCACGATGGCTTGGGCCTCCTTTTCCACGGAGGAGTGTCTGATCTCGGGGCCTTGGAGGGTCCTCGAGAAGAAAGCTACGGGCCGCCCCGCCTGGTTGAGGGTGGCCGCCAAGGCGAAGTCGGACGCATCACTTTCCACTTGAAATGGAGTGTTCTCGTCCACTGCCTGTAGCGTGGCCCGCTCAATATCCTGCTTAATGCTTTTGAAGGCGGCGTGGGCCTCAGCAGAGAGCGGAAAAGAGGATGCTTTCAAGAGGGGGCGGGCTTTGTCGGAGTAGTTGGGGACCCATTGGGAATAGTAAGAAAATAACCCCAGGCACCTTTTCAGGGCTTTGGGAGTGTTGGGCAGGGGCAGCTCCCGTAGGGGGCGCAATCGGTCGGGGTCTGGTCCGATTTCCCCATTCTCCACCACGCTGCCCAGTATGCAGAGGCGCGTGGTGTTGAAAACGCACTTGTCCTCGTTATAGGTGAGGTTGAGTTTTTGTGCGGTTTTCAGGAACCTCTCGAGGTTCGAGTCGTGATCCTGCTGGTTGTAACCGCAGATGGTGACGTTGTCGAGGTAGGGGAAGGTTGCCTGCAAGTGGTGGTCATCGACCATGCGATCCATCTCCCTCTGAAAGACCGAGACCCCGTTCGTCACCCCAAAGGGGACTCTGAGGAATTGGTAGAGGCGTCCGTTCGCCTCGAAGGCGGTGTACGGGCGGTCCTCTGGTCTGATAGGGAGCTGGTGGTACGCTGACTTGAGGTCGATGGTGGAGAACACCCGGTATTGGGCGATTTGGTTCACCATTTCTGATATGCGGGGTAGCGGGTAGGCGTCTAGTAGGGTGTACCTGTTGATCGTTTGACTATAGTCGATCACCATCCGTTTCTTCTCGCTACCCCTTACCACTACCACTTGGGCGCGCCACGGGCTGTTGCTGTGTTCAATAATGCGCTCTTTCAGGAGCCTGTCTACCTCGGTCGCGATAAACCGCCTGTCCTCCCAGCTGTACCTCCTGCTTTTGGTCGCTATTGGCCGGCAGTTAGGGGTAAGGTTCGCGAATAGCGAAGGCGGCTTTACCTTCAGGGTAGCCAGACCACACACTGTGAGGGGCGGCTGGGACCCACCGTACTTGAGCGTGATGCTTTGGTGGTTGCACTGGAAATCCAAACCCAAGATCACGCTCGCACATAGATTCTTCATGATTAATACTTTAAAATTATCATACACAGTTCCGTTAACGCACAATTGTACCGTGCAGTAACCCAGAATGGTCGATGTCTGGGTTTTATCGGCCATAGAGATGGTACCCTGAGCAGGGACCACCTTTAGGGAGAGTTGTTGTGCCAGTTCAGGGTGGATAAAACTCTCCGTGCTTCCACTGTCAATTAAGCATTTAACCCGGCACCCGTTTACCTCGATGTCCACCATTGATTTGGATAGCGGATGCGGCCTGGTCTGGTCCACTGTGACCGATGCCACTGTAGGGCCCTGATCGAGACAAGATGGCGTCCACGCTGTCTGCTCATAAGATGGCGGACCCCACGAGGTCGGGCAAGATGGCGTCCAAGATGGCCGCTCCCACGGCGCACACGCGGCGGTGGCGGGTTTTCCGGCGGTTGGTTTTCCGGCGGGGTTCCCTCTGCACACCTTCCCGAAGTGCCCCTTCTTACCGCACTTAAAGCAGGTGGTGCCTTTCGCCGGGCACAGGTTTCTGGTGTGCTTTGGCTGCCCGCAGAAGTAGCAGTTGGGTCCTTGACGCGTCGCGGCTGTCGTAGGGCTTCTGGGGGGAGAGCTGGGCCCCGCCGGTGTCGGGCTGCCGGGCGGGGAAGATGCCTTCCAAGATGGCGGCGCCCTCGGCGCACACGTGGCGGCGTGGGCGGCGCGGGCTGAAGAGTAGGCGTCCGAGTTTCTCTGGGCCATCTCCAGGGACCGCGCGGTGTCCGCAGCCTGTTTCAGGTCCAACCCCGTTTTTTCCAGCAGTCTTTGCCGGATGTGAGTGGAGCTGAGGCCTGTGATAAAGGCATCGCGAACAAGCTCGTCGGTGTACACTGCGGCTTTTACATCTCGGCACTTACAGTCCTTGCCAAGCTTTATCAGGATGCTTAGGAACTCCTCCACCAATTCCCCAGGTCGCTGTGCGCGAGTAGCGAGTAGATGCCTAGCATACACCTCATTCGTAGGCTGCTGGTAATGCGCCTTTAAGGTGTTGCAGGCGGCCAGGTACGTATCGGCGTCTTGGATGAGGGGGTAAACCCGGTGGCTTACCCAATTCCGTAGCATTCCGAGTCTCATCTTCGCAGTGTCCGTAGCGTCTTTGACGGCTGCGGAATTGTCCAGGAAGAATTCCATACAGTCAAACCAGTGTCCGAAGCGTGCTGATGCGTCCGGAGCATGTTGATCCAAATCCAAACGTTCGGGTTTCAGGAGTTGATCCATAGTGTTGAAAATTGAGTGAATAAAATTGATGTGCCTCAATTATTCCGAGACTCGAAGTTAGCAGAACAAAAGTAAGGCTTTTATTAACTCAGAACATAACACGTAAAATAGAGAGATGTCTACCTTCAGGAGGCTGATGCCGGACTGAAGTTAGATTACAAAGGAGCCAGGTATGGGCGGAGCCCTGCACACAACCAGTTCCAGCACATTCCAATACATAATACATGAGGACTGGGGGAAGGGAAAAGACACAGAAAGCAGGCAGTTACAAGACACAGAAAACAGGCAGTGATGAATGGAATATATTTCATCACATGGGCAATCTCCTTACACCAGCAAGGATTGGGCACTGTCCTTATACCAGCAGGGATCAGGCACTGTTCTCACACCAGCAGGAATCAGACACTGTCCTTACATCAGCAGGGATTGGACACTGTTGTCACACCAGCAGGAATCAGACACTGTCCTTACATCAGCAGGGATTGGACACTGTCCTTACTCCAGCTGAAAGTGGACAATGTACTTACACCAGCAGAGATTGGACACTGTCCTTATACCAGCAGGAATTGGACAATGTCCTTAAGCCTGCAGGGATTGGACACTGTCCTTACACCAGCAGGAATTGAACACTGTCCTTACACCACTAGGGATTGGACACTGTCCTTACACCGGCAGGAATTGGACACTGTCCTTACACCAGCAGAGATTGGACACTGCCCTTACTCCTGCAGGGATTGGACACTGTCCTAACACCAGCAGGGATTGAACACTGCCCATACACCAGCAGGAATTGGACACTGTCCTTACACCAGCAGGGATTGAACACTCTCCTTACATCAGTTTGGATCAGACACTGTCATTACACCAGCAGGGATGGGAGACTGTCCTTACACCAGCTGGAATAGGATGCTGTCCTTACAGCAGCAGGAATTGGACACTGTCCTTACACCAGCAGGGATTGGACACTGTCCTTACACCAGCAGGAATTGAACACTGTCCTTACTCCTGCAGGGATTGGACACTGTCCTTACACCAGCAGAGATCGGACACTGCCCTTACACAAGCAGGAATTGGACACGGTTCTAACACCAGCAGGGATCAGACATGGTTCTCACACCAGCAGGGTTTGGACACTGTTCTTGCACCAGCAGGGTTTGGTCACTGTTCTTACACCAGCAGGGTTTGAACGATGTCCTTACACCAGCAGGGATTGGACACTGTCCTTACACTAGCAGGAATTGGGCAATGTCCTTACACCAGCAGGGATTGGACACTGTCCTTACACCAGCAGGAATTGGACAATGTCCTTACAGCAGCAAGAATTTGACACTGTCCTTACACCAGCAAGGATTGGACACTTCCTTACACCAGCAGGAATTGGATACTGTCCTTACGCCTGCAGGGATTGGACACGGTACTTACACCAGCAGACATTGGACACTGCCCTTACTCCTGCAGGGATTGGACACTGTCCTTACACCAGCAGGGATTGGACTCTGTCCTTACACCAGCAGGAATTGGACACTGTCCTTACACCAGCAGGCATCAGACACTGTTCTCAAACCAGCAGGATTTGGACATTGTCCTTACACTAGCAGGAATTGGACACGGTCCTTACACCAGCAAGAATTGGACGCTTCCTTACACCAGCAGGAATTGGATACTGTCCATTCTCCTGCAGGGTTTGGGCACTGTCCTTACACCAGCAGAGATTGGACACTGCCCTTACTCCTGCAGGGATTGGACACTGTCCTTACACCAGCAGGGATTGGACACTGTCCTTACACCAGCAGGACTTGGACACTGTCCTTACACCAGCAGGCATCAGACACTGTTCTCAAACCAGCAGGATTTGGACATTGTCCTTACACTAGCAGGAATTGAACACTGTCCTTACTCCTGCAGGGATTGGACACTGTCCTTACACCAGCAGAGATCGGACACTGTCGTTAAACCAGCAGGGATCAGACCCTGTTCGCAAACCAGCAGGAATTGGACACTGTCCTTACACCAGCAGGGATCAGACGCTGTTCTCACACCAGCAGGAATCAGACATGGTTCTAATACCAGCAGAAATCAGACACTGTTCTTACACCAGCAGGAATTGGACACTGTTCTAGCACCAGCAGGGTTTGGACACTGTTCTTACACCAGCAGGGATCGGACACGATTCTCACACCAGCAGGGTTTGGACACTGTTCTAGCACCAGCAGGGTGTGGACACTTTTCTTACACCAGCAAGATTTGGACACTGTTGTTATTCCAGCAGGGATCAGACACTGCCCTTACACCAACAGGGATTGGGCAATCTCCTTACACCAGCAAGGATTGGGCACTGTCCTTATACCAGCAAGGATCAGACACTGTTCTCACACCAGTAGGAATCAGACACTGTTCTTACACCAGCAGGAATTGGACACTGTCCTTACACAAGCAGGAAATGGACACTGTCCTTACACAAGCAGGGATCGGACACGGTTCTAACACCAGCAGGGATCGGACACAGTACTCACACCAGCAGGGTTTGGACACTGTTCTAGCACCAGCAGGGTTTGGACACTGTTCTCACACCAGCAGTGATTGGACTCTGTTCTCACACCAGCAGGGATTGGACTCTGTTATAACACCAGCAGGGATTGGACACTGTTGTCACACCAGCAGGAATTAGACACTGTCCTTACATCAGCAGGGATTGGACACTGTCCTTACTCCAGCAGGAAGTGGACAATGTACTTACACCAGCAGGAATTGTACAATTTCGTTACACCAGCAGATATCGGACACTGTCCTTACACCAATAGGGATTAGAAAATGTCCTTACACCAGCAGGGATTGGACACTGTCCTTACACCAGTAGGAATTGGACAATGTCCTTACACCAGCAGGGATTGGACACTGTCCTTACAGCAGCAGGGATTGGACACTGTCCTTACACCAGCAGGGATTGGACACTGTCCTTGCACCAGCAGGGATTGAATACTCTCCTTACATCAGCTTGGATCAGACACTGTCCTTACACCAGCAGGGATGGGACACTGTCCTTACACCAGCAGGAATAGGGTGTTGTCCTTACAGCAGCAGGAATTGGACACTGTCCTTAAACCAGCAGGGATTGGACACTGTCCTTACACCAGCAGGAATTGGACACTGTCCTTACACCAGCAGAGATTGGACACTGCCCTTACTCCTGCAGGGATTGGACACTGTCCTTACACCAGCAGGAATTGGACACTGTCCTTACTCCTGCAGGGATTGGATACTGTCCTTACACCAGCAGAGATCAGACACTGTTCTCAAACCAGCAGGAATTGAACACTGTCCTTACTCCTGCAGCGATTGGACAGTGTCCTTACACCAGCAGAGATTGCACACCGACCTTACACCAGCAGGGATCAGACACTGATCGCAAACCAGCAGGAATTGGACACTGTCCTTACACCAGCAGGGATCAGACACTGTTCTCACACCAGCAGGAATCAGATACGGTTCTCACACCAGCAGGGATTGGACACTGTTCTTACACCAGCAGGAATTGGACACTGTCCTTACACAAGCAGGAATTGGACACGGTTCTAACACCAGCAGGGATCGGACATGGTTCTCAAACCAGCAGCGTTTGGACACTGTCCTTACACCAGCAGAGATTGGACACTGCCCTTACTCCTGCAGGGATTGGACACTGTCCTTACACCAGCAAGAATTGGACACTGTCCTTACTCCTGCAGGGATTGGATACTGTCCTTACACCAGCAGAGATCAGACACTGTTCTCAAACCAGCAGGAATTGGACACTGTCCTTACACTAGCAGGAATTGAACACTGCCCTTACTCCTGCAGGGATTGGACACTGTCCTTACACCAGCAGAGATTGGACACTGTCCTTACACCAGCAGGGATCAGACACTGTTCTCAAACCAGCAGGAATTGGACACTGTCCTTACACCAGCAGGGATCAGACACTGTTCTCACACCAGCAGGAATCAGACACGGTTCTCACACCAGCAGGGATTGGATACTGTTCTAACACCAGCAGGAATTGGACACTGTCCTTACACAAGCACGAATTGGACACAGTTCTAACACCAGCAGGGATCGGACACGGTTCTCACACCAGCAGGGTTTGGACACTGTTCTTGCACCAGCAGGGTTTGGACACTGTTCCTACACCAGCAGGGTTTGGACACTGTTGTTATTCCAGCAGGGATCAGACACTGCCCTTAAACCAACAGTGATTGGGCAATCTCCTTACACCAGCAAGGATTGGGCACTGTCCTTATACGAGCAGGAACCAGACACTGTTCTCACACCAGCAGGGATTGAACTCTGTCCTAACACCGGCAGGTGTCGGACACTGTCAATTACAACAGCAGTGATTGGACAATACCCTTACACCAGCAAGTATCGGACACTGTTCTCATACCAACAGGGATCAGACACTGTCTTTTAATCATCCTGGATCGGACACTGTCCTTACATCAGCAGGGATTGGACACTGTCACTTACACCAGCAGGAATTGGATGCTGTCCTTACACCAGAAGGAATTGGACACTGTCCTTACACCAGCAGGGATTGGACACTGTCCTTACACCAGCAGGGATTGGACACTGTCCTTACACTAGCAGACATCGGACACTGTCCTTACACCAGCAGGGATTGGACACTGTCCTTACACCAGCAGGAATTGGATGATGTCCTTACACCAGCAGGGATTGGACACTGTCCTTACACCAGCAGGAATTGGGCAATGTCCTTACATCAGCAGGGATTGGACACTGTCCTTACACCAGCAGAGATCAGACACTGTCCTTACACCGGCAGGAATCAGACACGGTTCTCACACCAGCAGGGATTGGACACTGTTCTTACACCAGCAGGAATTGGACACTGTCCTTACGCAAGCAGGAATTGGACACGGTTCTAACACCAGCAGGGATCGGACACGGTTCTCACGCCAGCAGGGTTTGGACACTGTTCTTGAACCAGCAGGGTTTGGACACTGTTCTTACACCAGCAGGGTTTGGACACTGTTGTTATTCCAGCAGGGATCAGACACTGCCATTACACCAACATTGATTGGGCAATCTCCTTACACCAGCAAGGATTGGGCAGTGTCCTTATACGAGCAGGGATCAGACACTGTTCTCACACCAGCAGGGATTGAACTCTGTCCTAACACCGGCAGTTGTCGGACACTGTCAATTTAAACAGCAGTGATTGGACAATATCCTTACACCAGCAGGTATCGTACACTGTTCTCATACCAACAGGGATCAGACACTGTCTTTTAATCATCCTGGATCGGACACTGTCCTTACATCAGCAGGGATTGGACACTGTCACTTACACCAGCAGATATTGGAAGCTGTCCTTTCACTAGCAGGAATTGGACACTGTCCTTACACCATCAGGAATTGGACGCTGTCCTTACACCAGCAGACATCGGACACTGTCCTTACACCAGCAGGGATTGGACACTGTCCTTACAACAGCAGGAATTGGATGATGTCCTTACACCAGCAGGGATTGGACACTGTCCTTACACCAGCAGGAATTGGGCAATGTCCTTACATCAGCAGGGATTGGACACTGTCCTTACACCAGCAGAGATCAGACACTGTCCTTACACCGGCAGGAATCAGACACGGTTCTCACACCAGCAGGGATTGGACACTGTTCTTACACCAGCAGGAATTGGACACTGTCCTTACGCAAGCAGGAATTGGACACGGTTCTAACACCAGCAGGGATCGGACACGGTTCTCACGCCAGCAGGGTTTGGACACTGTTCTTGCACCAGCAGGGTTTGGACACTGTTCTTACACCAGCAGGGTTTGGACACTGTTGTTATTCCAGCAGGGATCAGACACTGCCCTTACACCAACATTGATTGGACAATCTCCTTACACCAGCAAGGATTGGGCACTGTCCTTATACCAGCAGGGATCAGGCACTGTTCTCACACCAGCAGGAATCAGACACTGTCCTTACATCAGCAGGGATTGGACACTGTTGTCACACCAGCAGGAATCAGACACTGTCCTTACACCAGCAGGGATTGGACACTGTCCTTACTCCAGCTGGAAGTGGACAATGTACTTACACCAGCAGAGATTGGACACTGTCCTTATACCAGCAGGAATTGGACAATGTCCTTAAGCCTGCAGGGATTGGACACTGTCCTTACACCAGCAGGAATTGAACACTGTCCTTACACCACTAGGGATTGGACACTGTCCTTACACCGGCAGGAATTGGACACTGTCCTTACACCAGCAGAGATTGGACACTGCCCTTACTCCTGCAGGGATTGGACACTGTCCTAACACCAGCAGGGATTGAACACTGCCCATACACCAGCAGGAATTGGACACTGTCCTTACACCAGCAGGGATTGAGCACTCTCCTTACATCAGCTTGGATCAGACACTGTGATTACACCAGCAGGGATTGGAGACTGTCCTTACACCAGCTGGAATAGGATGCTGTCCTTACAGCAGCAGGAATTGGACACTGTCCTTACACCAGCAGGGATTGGACACTGTCCTTACACCAGCAGAGATTGGACACTGCCCTTACTCCTGCAGGGAATGGACACTGCCCTTACACCAGCAGGAATTGGGCACTGTCCTTACTCCTGCAGGGATTGGATACTGTCCTTACACCAGCAGAGATCAGACACTATTCTCAAACCAACAGGAATTGGACACTGTCCTTACAGTAGCAGCAATTCGACACTGTCCTTACTCCTGCAGGGATTGGACACTGTCCTTACACCAGCAGAGATCGGACACTGTCCTTACACAAGCAGGAATTGGACACGGTTCTAACACCAGCAGGGATTGGACATGGTTCTCACACCAGCAGGGTTTGGACACTGTTCTTGCACCAGCAGGGTTTGGACACTGTTCTTACACCAGCAGGGTTTGGACGATGTCCTTACACCAGCAGGGATTGGACACTGTCCTTACACTAGCAGGAATTGGGCAATGTCCTTACACCAGCAGGGATTGGACACTGTCCTTACACCAGCAGGAATTGGACAATGTCCTTACACCAGCAAGAATTTGACACTGTCCTTACACCAGCAAGGATTGGACACTTCCTTACACCAGCAGGAATTGGATACTGTCCTTACTCCTGCAAGGATTGGACACGGTCCTTATGCCAGCAGACATTTGACACTGCCCTTACTCCTGCAGGGATTGGACACTGTCCTTACACCAGCAGGGATTGGACTCTGTCCTTACACCAGCAGGAATTGGACACTGTCCTTACACCAGCAGGCATCAGACACTGTTCTCAAACCAGCAGGATTTGGACATTGTCCTTACACTAGCAGGAATTGGACACGGTCTTTACACCAGCAAGAATTGGACGCTTCCTTACACCAGCCGGAATTGGATACTGTCCACTCTCCTGCAGGGTTTGGACACTGTCCTTACACCAGCAGAGATTGGACACTGCCCTTACTCCTGCAGGGATTGGACACTGTCCTTACACCTGCAGGGATTGGACACATTCCTTACACCAGCAGGAATTGGACGCTGTCCTTACACCAGCAGGCATCAGACACTGTTCTCAAACCAACAGGATATGGACATTGTCCTTACTCTAGCAGGAATTGGACACTGTCCTTACTCCTGCAGGGATTGGACACTGTCCTTACACCAGCAGAGATCGGACACTGTCGTTAAACCAGCAGGGATCAGACCCTGTTCGCAAACCAGCAGGAATTGGACACTGTCCTTACACCAGCAGGGATCAGACACTGTTCTCACACCAGCAGGAATCAGACACGGTTCTAATACCAGCAGAAATCAGACACTGTTCTTACAGCAGCAGGAATTGGACACTGTCCTTACACAAGCAGGAATTGGACACGGTTCTCACACCAGCAGGGTTTGGACACTGTTCTAGCACCAGCAGGGTTTGGACACTGTTCTTACACCAGCAAGATTTGGACACTGTTGTTATTCCAGCAGGGATCAGACACTGCCCTTACACCAACAGGGATTGGGCAATCTCCTTACACCAGCAAGGATTGGGCACTGTCATTATACCAGCAAGGATCAGACACTGTTCTCACACCAGTAGGAATCAGACACTGTCCTTACATCAGCAGGGATTGGACACTGTTCTCACACCAGCAGGGATTGGACACTGTTGTCACACCAGCGGGAATTAGACACTGTCCTTACATCAGCAGGTTTTGGACACTGTCCTTACTCCAGCAGGAAGTGGACAATGTACTTACACCAGCAGAGATTGGCCACTGCCCTTATACCAGCAGGAATTGGACAATGTCCTTGCACCAGCAGGAATTGGACAATTTCCTTACACCAGCAGGGATTGCACACTGTCCTTACACCAGCAGGATTTGGACAATTTCCTTACACTAGCGGATATCGGACACTGTCCTTACACCAGTAGGGATTAGGCAATGTCTTTACAGCAGCAGGGATTGGACACTGTCCTTACACCAGCAGGAGTTGGACAATTTCCTTACACCAGCAGATATCGGACACTGTCCTTACACCAGTAGGGATTAGACAATGTCCTTACACCAGCAGGGTTTGGACACTGTCCTTAGACCAGTAGGAATTGGGCAATGTCCTTACACCAGCAGGGATTGGACACTGTCCTTACAGCAGCAGGGATTGGACACTGTCCTTACACCAGCAGGGATTGGACACTGTCCTTACACCAGCAGGGATTGAACACTCTCCTTGCATCAGCTTGGATCAGACACTGTCCTTACACCAGCAGGGATGGGACACTGTCCTTACACCAGCAGGAATAGGGTGTTGTCCATACAGCAGCAGGAATTGGACACTGCCCTTAAACCAGCAGGGATTGGACACTGTCCTTACACCAGCAGGAATTGGACACTGGCCTCACACCAGCAGAGATTGGACACTGCCCTTACTCCTGCAGGGATTGGACACTGTCCTTACACCAGCAGGAATCGGACACTGTCCTTACTCCTGCAGGGATTGGACACTGTCCTTGCACCAGCAGACATTGGACTCTGTCCTTACACCAGCAGGAATTGGACACTGTCCTTACACTAGCAGGAATTGAACACTGTACTTACGCCTGCAGGGATTGGACACTGTCCTTACACCAGCAGAGATCGGACACTGTCCTTACACCAGTAAGGATCAGACACTGTTCTCAAACCAGCAGGAATTGGACACTGTCCTTACACCAGCAGGGATCAGACACTGTTCTCACACCAGCAGGAATCAGACACGATTCTCACACCAGCAGGGATTCGATACTGTTCTTACACCAGCAGGAATTGGACACTGTCCTTACACAAGCAGGAATTGGACACGGTTCTAACACCAGCAGGGATCGGACACGGTTCTCACACCAGCAGGGTTTGGACACTGTTCTTGCACCAGCTGGGTTTGGACACTGTTCTTACACCAGCAGGGTTTGGACACTGTTGTTATTCCAGCAGGGATCAGACACTGCCCTTACACCAACAGTGATTGGGCAATCTCCTTACACCAGCAAGGATTGGGCACTGTCCTTATACGAGCAGGGATCAGACACTGTTCTCACACCAGCAGGGATTGAACTCTGTCCTAACACCGGCATGTGTCAGACACTGTCAATTACAACAGCAGTGATTGGACAATATCCTTACACCAGCAGGTATCGGACACTGTTCTCATACCAACAGGGATCAGACACTGTCTTTTAATCATCCTGGATCGGACACTGTCCTTACACCAGCAGGGATCAGACACTGTTCTCACACCAGCAGGAATCAGATACGGTTCTCACACCAGCAGGGATTGGACACTGTTCTTACACCAGCAGGAATTGGACACTGTCCTTACACATGCAGGAATTGGACACGGTTCTAACACCAGCAGGGATCGGACACGATTCTCAAACCAGCAGGGTTTGGACACTGTCCTTACACCAGCAGAGATTGGACACTGCCCTTACTCCTGCAGGGATTGGACACTGTCCTTACACCAGCAAGAATTGGACACTGTCCTTACACCGGCAGGAATTGGACACTGTCCTTACACCAGCAGAGATTGGACACTGCCCTTACAGCAGCAGGTATCAGACACTGTTCTCAAACCAGCAAGAATTGTACACTGCCCTTACACCAGCAGGGATTGGACAATGTCACTTACACCAGCAGGAATTGGACAATGTCCTTACGCCAGCAGGAATTGGACACTGTCCTTACACCTGCAGGGATTGGACACTGTCCTTGCACCAGCAGACATTGGACACTGTCCTTATATCAGCAGGGATTGGACACTGTCCCTATGCCAGCAGGAATTGGATGCTGTCCTTACACCAGCAGGAATTGGACACTGTCCTTACACCAGCAGAGATCGGACACTGTCCTTACACCAGCAGAGATCGGACACTTTCCTTACACCAACAGGAATTGGACACTGTCCTTACACCAGCAGAGATCGGACACTGTCCTTACACCAGCAGGAATTGGACACTGTCCTTACACCAGCAGAGATCGGACACTGTCCTTACATCAGCAGGGATTGGACACTGGTCTCACACCAGCAGATATCGGACATTGTCCTTACATCAGCAGGAATTGGACACTGTCCTTACACCAGCAGGGATCAGACACTGTTCTCATACCAGCAGGAATCAGACACGGCTCTTACACAAGCCGGGATTGGACACGGTTCTCACACCAGCAGGGATCAAACACAATTCTCACACCAACAGGGATCGGACACTGTTCTCACACCAGCAGGGATCGGACATGGTTCTTACACCAGCAGGGTTTTAAAACTCTCCTTACACCAACATGGATTGGACACTCTCCCTATATCAGCAGGGATTTGACACTCTTCTCAAATCAGCAGGGATTGGACTCTGTCCTTACATTAGCAGGGATTGGACACTGTTGCTTTCACCAGCAGGTTTTGGACACTGCCCTTACACCAGCAGGGATAGGGCACTGTCCTTGCACCAGGAGGGATTGGTCACTCTCCTTGCACCAGCAGCAATTGGACACTGTCCTTATACCAGCAGGAATTGGACACTGTCCTTACACTAACATGAACTGTACACTGTCCCTTACACCAGTAAGGATTGGACACTGTCCTTATACCAGCAGGCATCAGAGACTGTTCTCATACCAACAGGGATCAGACAGTGCCCTTTAATCATCATGGATCGGACACTGTCCTTACATCCGCAGGGATTGGACACTGTCCTTACACCAACAGGAATTGGATGCTGTCCTTACATCAGCAGGGACTGGACACTGTCCTAACACCAGCAGGGATCAGACACTGTCCTTGCACCAGGAGGGAATTGGACACTGTCGTTTTACCAGCAGGGTTTGGACACCGTCCCTACGCCAGCAGGGATTGGATATTGTCCTTACACCAGGGAGGATTGGACATTGTTCTCACACCAGCAGGGTTTGGACACTGTCCTTGTACCAGCAGGGATCAGACACTGTCCTTACATCAGCAGGGATCAGACACTGTTCTTGCACCAGCAGGGATCAGACACTGTCCTTACACCAGCAGGGATCAGACACTGTCCTTACACCAGCAGGGATCAGACACTTTCCATACACCAGGAGGGATCAGACACTATCCTTACACCAGCACGGATCAGACACTATCCTTACATCAGCATGGATCAGACACTGTCCTTACACCAGCAGGGATCAGACACTGTCCTTATACCAGGAGGGATTGTTCACTGTCCTTACACCAGGGAGGATTGCACACTGTCCTTACACCAGGGAGGATTGCACACTGTCCTTACACCAGCAGGGATCAGACACTGTCCTTACACCTGAAAGGATTGGACACTTTCCTCACACCAGCAGGGATTGGACACTGTCCTTGCACCAGCAGGAATCAGACACTGTCCCAACACCAGCAGGGATCAGATACCATCCTTACACCAGCAAGGTTTGGACACTGTCCTTGCACCAGCAGGGATTGGACACTGTTCTCACACCAGCGGGGTTTAGACACTGTCCTTGCACCAGCAGGGATTGGACACTGTCCTTACACCAGCAGAGATCGGACACTGTCGTTAAACCAGCAGGGATCAGACCCTGTTCGCAAACCAGCAGGAATTGGACACTGTCCTTACACCAGCAGGGATCAGACACTGTTCTCACACCAGCAGGAATCAGACACGGTTCTAATACCAGCAGAAATCAGACACTGTTCTTACAGCAGCAGGAATTGGACACTGTCCTTACACAAGCAGGAATTGGACACAGTTCTCACACCAGCAGGGTTTGGACACTGTTCTAGCACCAGCAGGGTTTGGACACTGTTCTTACACCAGCAAGATTTGGACACTGTTGTTATTCCAGCAGGGATCAGACACTGCCCTTACACCAACAGGGATTGGGCAATCTCCTTACACCAGCAAGGATTGGGCACTGTCATTATACCAGCAAGGATCAGACACTGTTCTCACACCAGTAGGAATCAGACACTGTCCTTACATCAGCAGGGATTGGACACTGTTCTCACACCAGCAGGGATTGGACACTGTTGTCACACCAGCGGGAATTAGACACTGTCCTTACATCAGCAGGTTTTGGACACTGTCCTTACTCCAGCAGGAAGTGGACAATGTACTTACACCAGCAGAGATTGGCCACTGCCCTTATACCAGCAGGAATTGGACAATGTCCTTGCACCAGCAGGAATTGGACAATTTCCTTACACCAGCAGGGATTGCACACTGTCCTTACACCAGCAGGATTTGGACAATTTCCTTACACTAGCGGATATCGGACACTGTCCTTACACCAGTAGGGATTAGGCAATGTCTTTACAGCAGCAGGGATTGGACACTGTCCTTACACCAGCAGGAGTTGGTCAATTTCCTTACACCAGCAGATATCGGAAACTGTCCTTACACCAGTAGGGATTAGACAATGTCCTTACACCAGCAGGGTTTGGACACTGTCCTTAGACCAGTAGGAATTGGGCAATGTCCTTACACCAGCAGGGATTGGACACTGTCCTTACAGCAGCAGGGATTGGACACTGTCCTTACACCAGCAGGGATTGGACACTGTCCTTACACCAGCAGGGATTGAACACTCTCCTTGCATCAGCTTGGATCAGACACTGTCCTTACACCAGCAGGGATGGGACACTGTCCTTACACCAGCAGGAATAGGGTGTTGTCCATACAGCAGCAGGAATTGGACACTGCCCTTAAACCAGTAGGGATTGGACACTGTCCTTACACCAGCAGGAATTGGACACTGGCCTCACACCAGCAGAGATTGGACACTGCCCTTACTCCTGCAGGGATTGGACACTGTCCTTACACCAGCAGGAATCGGACACTGTCCTTACTCCTGCAGGGATTGGACACTGTCCTTGCACCAGCAGACATCGGACACTGTCCTTACACCAGCAGGAATTGGACACTGTCCTTACACTAGCAGGAATTGAACACTGTACTTACGCCTGCAGGGATTGGACACTGTCCTTACACCAGCAGAGATCGGACACTGTCCTTACACCAGTAAGGATCAGACACTGTTCTCAAACCAGCAGGAATTGGACACTGTCCTTACACCAGCAGGGATCAGACACTGTTCTCACACCAGCAGGAATCAGACACGATTCTCACACCAGCAGGGATTCGATACTGTTCTTACACCAGCAGGAATTGGACACTGTCCTTACACAAGCAGGAATTGGACACGGTTCTAACACCAGCAGGGATCGGACACGGTTCTCACACCAGCAGGGTTTGGACACTGTTCTTGCACCAGCTGGGTTTGGACACTGTTCTTACACCAGCAGGGTTTGGACACTGTTGTTATTCCAGCAGGGATCAGACACTGCCCTTACACCAACAGTGATTGGGCAATCTCCTTACACCAGCAAGGATTGGGCACTGTCCTTATACGAGCAGGGATCAGACACTGTTCTCACACCAGCAGGGATTGAACTCTGTCCTAACACCGGCATGTGTCAGACACTGTCAATTACAACAGCAGTGATTGGACAATATCCTTACACCAGCAGGTATCGGACACTGTTCTCATACCAACAGGGATCAGACACTGTCTTTTAATCATCCTGGATCGGACACTGTCCTTACACCAGCAGGGATCAGACACTGTTCTCACACCAGCAGGAATCAGATACGGTTCTCACACCAGCAGGGATTGGACACTGTTCTTACACCAGCAGGAATTGGACACTGTCCTTACACATGCAGGAATTGGACACGGTTCTAACACCAGCAGGGATCGGACACGATTCTCAAACCAGCAGGGTTTGGACACTGTCCTTACACCAGCAGAGATTGGACACTGCCCTTACTCCTGCAGGGATTGGACACTGTCCTCACACCAGCAGGGATTGGACACTGTCCTTGCACCAGCAGGAATCAGACACTGTCCCAACACCAGCAGGGATCAGATACCATCCTTACACCAGCAAGGTTTGGACACTGTCCTTACACCAGCAGGGATTGGACACTGTTCTCACACCAGCGGGGTTTAGACACTGTCCTTGCACCAGCAGGGATCAGACACTTCTCCCTACTTTTATTTGAGTCTCATTCCCCGCGTCCCCAACACACACTATATTGAAGGTGCGCCATGAATTTAATTTGTTCCTGATGATCTTTCTGGAATATGTGTGTGGATTTAAGATGAGGACAAGAACAGGCTGAGCTGTGAAGTGCCCAAGATTGAATAGCTTGCCAACACTCACTATTTAAGCTTATGCATGAAGAATGGCCACTTGGTTAAGGTACCTGAGGGCTATCGGATGTACTTGAGCATCAGTCAGTGCCGTCAGGAGAGAAGGGGACACAGCTGAAAAGAAAAAGCCATTACCTGCCAGTCCTCTGAAGAGAGTGTAGCTTCCATTTAAGGTACTGAAACTATGGTAACCTTTCTATTAAACATTCTGCTGAGAATTAAAGATAATGAAGGCAAATATTCCTTTTTCACAATGGTTTTAGATTAAAGTTCTTTGTTAAAAGGTTCGTGTCATAGAGCTAAATGAATAGCGAGTTACATTTAGCAGTTCTTTCTGATAAAACCTCAGTGGTCAATAATTAATCAAGTCATGTGCACTATTCTTATGGGTCAGTGGCACCATTTAGTTCATTTTATTGCCTGTTATATAAATGTTTCCAATTAATAATTGATACAGATTCACAAATGTGAAGGAAAAATAAAAAGGTAGTAAAATGAGGAATTACAGAGGGGCAAGGCAGAGCCGCTGAGTTTTGTTTGGCTATTGACTGTCTGGATCTCCCCCAATACCTCTTACTCCAGAAAAGCACAGTTTGGGTGTTAGAAGCTAAAATCACTGCTTAACTAATGACTTCTTCAGGGAAATTGTTTAGGAAAAACAACATGGAAAAGTACGACTGGGAAGGGCTCTCTTGGTGGCTTGGTTGGTAAAGGAACAGCTTGTTGTGTGGTTCTGAACTATACAGACCAGGAAAGCCCCAGGTTTGATTTCAGAACTGTGTTAAATTAGCTGATCTCAACCAAGGCTGCAATCATGATGCTACAATTAGTCCTCAGCACCGCTGCACAAGGAAGGGGGAAAATAATGATATGTTCCTGATCACTATCTGCTGATCCTTGCTTGAATGTACGTGTACGTGAGTGTGCGTTGGGTGAGGATAGAATCATGCTCAAATTACAACATGGAAACAGGCCGTTGAGCCTAACCAATCCATGTTGGTGTTGTAGCCTCCACATGAGCAGTAGTCCTAATCGTAAGTGTAGTGTATGTACCTTTAAGGGGAGAACTACTTTTTACAGCTCCTGTATACTGTAGTACCGGCAGTGACCACACCTGTATATAACCCTGAGTAGGGATCTGTACTGTTAGTTTTAGAGTAACCCTCATCCAGTAAACATCTGTTGATTGTTCCTCTGCAGCCTCTGTCTATTTATTGAAGGACACCATACATCAAGATTCACGGATTTAACATTGGCGACGAGTCGATTCGAACCTACCTGCAACTCTGCAGAAGAAGGCCGATTCCAGGGGCACGGGCATCGACCATCCGCCGGAGACTCCAGCGAGACAGGCTGGCAGCAGGTACGGCGCAGACCCTTCCCGGACGGCGGCGGCTGGAGCCGACCGACGGCACAGAAAAGGCCGAGCAGCGTTGACGGGGTAAGAGAGAGGGTAAAGCGCACAGGGCGCAGCCGGGGTTGAAGACTGAGTGGCGTCGACGAAAAAAAAAAAAGAGAGGGTAGAGCGCACGTGGCGCAGCCGGGGTTCAGGACCAAGCGGCGTCAACGAGAGAGGCACGCAGGAAAACGCACAGAGCACGGCCAGTGTTCAAGGGCTGAGCAGCGTCCGCGGGGGAAGAAGGGAGAGCGCGGGAGACGCCATTTTGAGCCAGTGGAGAAGAAGGGAGAGCGTGGGAGACGCCATTTTTAGCCAGTCTAACCACACCCAGGGATGCCGAAGAGTGGCAGTGTCACAGCGTTCGACAATGAAGTCAAAAATTGGGCGACATATGTAGAATGCATAGAAGTGTACTGCAAGGCGAATGAAGTGCCAGATGCCAGGAAAGCACTGGTATTGGGCCAGAAATTCGGGTCCAAATGCGTGAGTACGGTTTGGGTACTCACGCATCTGGCCGGTGGAAATGCCGGCGTTCAGCATGCACAGCGCATGCGGGGAACGCCGGCATTTCCAGTCCTCTGAACGAAGGGGTTCAGAGGCACAGCGCGTGCGACTGCACAGGCAGCGCTTGCACAGTGAACTTCGTCGATTTCATTCATGGATTCAGTGAGGGTAAGTCCTTACAAGTTACACTTGAAAAAAGCATGTGTAAAGTTGTTCCAAGGCTGCGGAGGAAGATATATTTTATCGTGGAGCTTCTGAAAGGCAATATTTTTGTTTGGGAAAGGGAGGGAAGTTATTTTAAGAAATTTTAAGTAAGTTTTAAAGTTTAAGTTTTTTTTTTTAAACGGGTTTTCAGAACGGTAGGTAGAAGGAGCAATTGTGGCTGTGAATTGAATGTGAAAATGAGTGTTCTAAAATGAGTAATGTAACATTTCCAGCACTTTTAAGAAAGAAACTTTACATCAGTAATAAGTAATTATGTATGTATGTATGCATATATTCCTTTACGTATATGTATGTATGTTTTATATTCCTTTACTTATGTGTATGAATGTATGTTTTTAATTATGATTTTCCAATAAGTTACTTTCTCTGAAAGTCATAATTAAATAATACATTCATACACATAAGTAAAGGAATATATACATAACATGCAAAGGAATATATACAGACATACATACTTTCAGAAGCTCCACGATAAGAAATATCTTCCTCCGCAGCCTCTGGAGCAACTGTACCCATGCTTTTTTCATGTGTAAGTTGTAAGGACTTGACCTCACTGAAAGCATGAATGAAAGCGGCGAATTTTACTGCACACGCGCTGCCTGTGCAGTCGCACGCGTTCTGCCTCTGAACCCCTTCGTTCAGAGGACAGGAAATGCCGGTTTTCCCCGCATGCGCTGTGCATGCTGAAAACCGGCATTTCCTCCAGCCAGACGCGTAAGTACCCCGGCCGTACTCGCGCATTTGGAAGGGAATTACTGGGCCAACATTTTACATGTCAATAAAATGAAAAATTTAACAATTGCACGATTTGCCCCCTCGCATCTGCGACTGAGGGTCCAAGGAGGTGCATTGCGCAAGAGGTCATCGTCGTACGTATCCTCACACTGTTCCCTTTCGGGAACTGTATGAAGTGGTGGAAGGATTTATTGCCGTGATTAACGCTCATTCCGTGACCGTAACCATCTTTGAACCAGCCATTAGGGTGGTTAGTCCTATGGCGTGAGGGTTTTACGGGCTCCCACAACCCATCTGAGGGGGGGGGCCACCCACACCCACGGACGCAAGTATCCTGCTGGATGTCCACCCAGAATTTATAGTTGGAGCTCCGACTCCACTTGCCGGGACTGTCTGGAGTGGGGTTCGAAACCCTACTCCTTCTGGCCCAGCGGCGGGGATGCTTACTGCTACGCAAAAGGCCCACTCCGCACAAAAGGTGACACCCATACGTTTCCTGTGCCTTTTCCCTCCCCGTGACTGGAGCCCTATGCTGCCACTTGAAAGACCAAGCTATCATCTGCCCTTTTTGTGGTGCCTTTGACTTCTCATTACCAATGATGAGCAGGCGCTGCGCCTCCACCTCGTTGAGGAGATTGCTGAGGTCATCATCAGTTCAATTGTGAGTTCTTTTAATGCCGTGAATTGTGCTCATTCCAGCCATTTCACATTGCTAATCGGATTGGGCCTTTGGCATAGCGGTAGGATCCCCGCCGCTGGGCCTAGATCAGGGTAGGGTTTCGAACCCCGCTCCAGACAGTCCCGGCAAGTGGAGTCGGAGCTCCGGCTCTAAATTCTGGGTTGACATCCAGTGGGATATTTGCGTCCGTGGGTGTGGGTGGCCCCCCCTCCTTGTATAGCTTGTGGGAGCCCGTAAAACCCTCCCGCCATAGGACTAACCGCCCTAATGGCTGGTTCAAAGATGGTTACGGTCACGGAATGAGCGTTAATCATGGCCATAAATCCTTCCACCACTTCATACAGTTCCCCAAAGGGAACAGTGTGAAGACACGTATGACGACGACATTGCTAAATAAATAAATGGAATTTAAAAAATTCTTTTAGGGCTTTTAAAATCTTTAAATTGCTTTAATTCTGTTTAAAACTACTTCAGATTCTTCAAAATAATGTAAACGTTTTTAAAAGTTTATAAAAGTTACCAAAATCTTCAAAAAACTTCCAAAAACCTATTTAAACTGCTGCTTTGCATGTAAAAATGCTTAGCAGCTTGGCAGAAACATTGGGGGCGTGTTAAACTGAGACCTCAAGGGGCGTGTCTCAGTTGCACAGCGCGCTACTGGCTTCGCGCTGGCTGCACTCCTGGGCGGCGTGGCGTCATACGCTGCCCGGGATTCTTCTTTTTCAAAATCGAATTCCAGGCGTCCCTGCAGGTCAACGGCCAGCGCGTCGGGTAAGTGCATATCGGGGCCTTGCACGCGCGGCAAGCCCCCGATCTGAATTTCTGGCCCATTGTTGAATTCCATGGGCGCAAAAATGTATGGCTTACTGCAAAACCTAGTAACCCCAGAGAAGCCAGTGGAAAAGGATTTTGAAAGCATAGTGGCAATCCTACAGGACCACTTAAACCCCACACCACTGCTGATAGCAGAAAGATTTAAGTTTCACAAAAGGAACCAGCATAAAGATGAAAGTAATGCGGAGTATTTAACGGAACTGCGCAAGCTATCGAAACACTGCCAGTTTCGAACGGGACTAGCAGATACTTTAAGGGACAAGTTTGTGTGTGGGCTTCATAGTGAAGGAACCCAGAAATGGCTTCTATCAGAAAAGGATCTTACGCTGGACAAGGCTTTCAGCATGGCAGTATCACACGAAGCAGCCGCACGGGGCGCTGCAGAGATACAACGGAGACCGCAAGAATATGGCACAAATGAAATGTCATATGGAGCAGGGAAGTGTTATTGCTGTGGCAGAACAACACACGACCATAAGGATTGTTGGTTCAAGGACCAAGTGTGCAGACAGTGTGGAAAAGTAGGACACATAGCAAGAGTCTGCAGGTCAGGAAAGAAAACCAGCAGCAAGAAATCTCCACAGGAGAAGTACAAAAAGGTACATAAGGTGACGGAGAGTAGTTCAGACGAACAGAAAAGTGATACAGACTCCGGAAGCAAGGAGCTGGGTTGTCTGTAACTACATAATGTAATTAAAATGGAGGATCACCAAACTATCTGGGTCACGCTCAAGATAGATGGAGTCCAAGTGAAAATGGAATTGGACACAGGATCAGCCCTAACAGTCATAAACCGAAGGGACTACAAGCGGCTATTCTCACATATACCCTTGAGAGATACAGAGATTGTCTTGAAGACATACACGGGGCAAAAAGTCTACCCCAAAGGAAAAATAAGGGTGAACGTGATATACAATGGCAAGGAAACACCAAAAATGGACCTATATGTATTGCCAGATGGAGGTCCACCACTACTAGGACGTGAATGGATCCGGAAGATACAGTTAGATTGGCATTCCATACAAGCACTCACTGTGGATGCCAAAAAGGATGACGACGTCACACCTGGACGACTGTCAAAAATGCTAACTGACGCACAAGAAATGTTCCAGGAGGGACTCGGAACACTAAAAGGCATAACAGCAACAATCAAAATAGAGGAAAATGCAAGCCCAAAGTTTTTAAGGCCAGACCGGTACCTTATGCGATCCGCCCAGCCGTCAAAGCAGGGCTGGAAGGTTTGGAACGTTCAGGAGTACTGTCCAAAGTGGACTGGAGCGAGTGGGCTACAGCCATCATTCCTGTAATGAAGAGGTCATTGAGTAATACGCCTGGGGAACCAAAGAAGGTTCGCATCTGTGGGGACTTTAAGGTGACAGTGAACCCAGTCCTTCACACGGTACAATATCCGCTTCCGCGGATTGAAGATATTTTCGCCTCGCTATCTGGTGGTAAACGCTTCACTAAGATTGATCTGGCCCAGGCGTACCTGCAAATGGAGGTAGAAGAAGCCTCAAAACAATACCTCACGATCAACACTCACAAAGGTCTCTACCAATACAACCGGCTGGTGTTCGGGGTGGCATCAGCTCCGGCTATTTGGCAAAGGGCAATGGATCAAGTCCTGCAAGGGATTCCAGGGACCCAGTGTTATTTGGATGACATCCTGGTCACGGGCAAAAAGGATATGTGTGAGAATAGCCGCTCGTAGTCTCGTCGATTTATGTCGGTCAGGGCTGATCCTGTATCCAATTCCATTTTGACTTGGGACCCTGCTATCGTGAGTGTGACCCAAATGATTCGGTGATCCTCTTTTGCGATTACGTTGTGTAGTTTGAGACAGCTTAGTCTCTTGTTCCCGGATTCACTATCGCTCTTCTGGTCTTCGGAACTACTGTCCGTCATCTTTTGTACTTTCCTGTACTGTTCCTTAGTAGCCTTTTTGTTTAGTCTTCTTCCCGGACCTGCAAACTCGTGCAATGTGTCCCATCTTTCCGCATTGCCTGCATGTTTTTGTCCTTGGACTAGCAGTCCTTCTGGTCATGGGTTGTTCTCCTGCAGCGATAACATTTTTCAAATCCCCGTGCCATTTCATGGGTGCCGTATTCCTGTGGCTTTTGCTGTATTTCCGCAGCGCCCCTTGCTGCTGCTTCGTACGATACTGCCACGCTGAAAGCCTTATCTAGCGTCAGCTCTTTCTCTGAGAGTAACCTCTTCTGGGTTCCTTCACACACTGCATGTACCCCCACCTGACGCAGGGTCATCCAGACTCGAGTCGACATTGGCTTGTTCTCTCTACACAGATGCGGCCAGACCTGCTGTGATTTCCAGCCAAAAAAAAAATGTTTTTTGTCTGTTTTTTTGTTTTTCATACAGACCCCAGCATCTGCAATATTTGACCCCTTGTGACCCCACCTCATTGTTCTTTGATGTAATGTTTTCCTGACTGACCTGTTTGGACACCATTCACACCTTTGATTGCTGTGATTATCTCTCTGCCGAGGTGTGATAAATGGCAGTTGGAAACATTACCTGTAAACATCTGACATGATTCTCTGACTATATAAGCTGTGTCTTTATGCATTTCTCCACTTCACCTGATGAAGGAGCAGCGCTCCAAAAGCTTGTGATTTCAAATAAAGCTGTTGGACTATAACCTGGTGTTGTGTGACTTCTTACATTTGTCCACCCCAGTCCAACTCCGGCATCTCCACACCATAAACCGAAGGGACTACAAGCGGCTATTCTCACATATACCCTTGAGAGATACAGAGATTGTCTTGAAGACGTACATGGGGCAAAAAGTCTACCCCAAAGGAAAAATAAGGGTGAACGTGATATACAACGGCTAGGAAACACCAAAAATGGACCTATATGTATTGCCAGATGGAGGACCACCACTACTAGGACGTGAATGGATCCGGAAGATACAGTTAGATTGGCATTCCATACAGGCACTGACGGTAGAGGCCAAAAAGGATGACGACGTCACACCTGGACGACTGTCAAAAATGCTAACTGACGCACAAGAAGTGTTCCAGGAGGGATTCAGAACACTAAAAGGCATAACAGCGACGATTAAAATAGAGGAAAATGCAAGCGCAAAGTTTTGTAAGGCCAGACCGGTGCCTTATGCGATCCGCCCAGCCGTTGAAGCAGAGCTGGAAGGGTTGGAACATTCAGGAGTACTGTCCAAAGTGGACTGGAGCGAGTGGGCTACACCCATCGTTCCTGTAATGAAGAGGTCGTTGAGTAATACGCCTGGGGAACCAAAGAAGGTTTGCATCTGTGGGGACTTTAAGGTGACAGCGAAACCAGTCCTTCACACGGTACAATATCCGCTTCCGCGGATTGAAGATATTTTCGCCTCGCTATCTGGAGGAAAACACTTCACTAAGATTGATCTGGCCCAGGCGTACCTGCAAATGGAGGTAGAAGAAGCCTCGAAACAATACCTCACGATCAACACTCACAAGGATCTCTACCAATACAACCGGCTGGTGTTCGGGGTGGCATCAGCTCCGGCTATTTGGCAAAGGGCAATGGATCAAGTCCTGCAAGGGATTCCAGGGACCCAGTGTTATTTGGATGACATCCTGGTCACGGGCAAAAATGACAGTGATCACCTCGCCAACCTGGAGCAGGTGCTCACTAGATTGAAGGAATATGGGCTACGAGCTAATCGCCACAAATGCGAGTTTTCCAGAAGCAGATCTCGTATTTGTAGTGTATGTAACCTGAAGAAGGAACTATGTTCTGCAACCCCTGTATACTGCAGTACCAGTAGTGACCACCCCTGTATATAAGCCTGTGTAGTAACCTTGCATAGTAGTTCCAGTTTTGTCTCCGTTCAGTAAACACCTGTTATAACCAACTCCTGCAGTCCGTGTCTCAATTACACACGGACGTTACACTGGCGACGAACAGATCCGAACTTACCTACAGTTCTGCACCACCCCACAGGGATCCATCCCTGAAGCGAAGTTATTGGAGGTCGAGGCCAGAAGGAAGAAATCCAAAAAGAAAAAAAAACAAACAGCAGAAACGGGCGTCGATCGTGGGCAACTGCCCTCTGATTCATCGAATTAGAAGATTTGCAGGAGAGGCTGTCGAGAGCGGGGCTTGATTATCCAGTCTTTGGTGTTCCAGCTAATCGGGCTGGTGGCAGGTAGTACACTGATCCTTCCTGGGCTGCGGCGGGCAAGAGCTCGATCGGGTGGCTTTTCAATGGGGCCGAGCAGCGTTGTCAGGAAGAGGAGCGAGAGAGAGAGGGTGGAGCACACAGGGCGCGGCCGGTGCTACGAAGCTGGGCAGCGTACAGACCCGAGAAGAGGGAGGGAAGTGTCCCATAGGGTCTGCTCTGACGACGGGCACAGTAATAAAAATAAAAGAAATTAGAAGCGCAGAAAGCCGCGAGGAGCTGCAGTTTGCCATGGGGACCGCGGAGAGCGGCGTTGGCAGCAGCGCGGGGGGGAAGTGCGTGAAGACCATAGGGCGTTGCCATCAAGGCATAAAAATGCCAGCAACAGCGCTGGCAGCAGCGAAAAAGGCAGAAAGCGCGGGAGGCGCCATCTTAATCCAGCGGGGAAGATGGCAAAGTGCGGGAGGCGCCATTTTGTTCAATCGGGGCAGAAGGCAAAGCGCGGGAGGCGCCACCTTAGATCTCCAAGATGCCGAAGACTGGCAATATCACTGCCTTCGATAATGCAATAGAAGACTGGACCACGTATGTGGAAAGAGTCGAAGTATATTGCGAGGCAAATGAAGTAGCCGATGAGAAAAAGGCATCAGTACCACTAAACTTAATGGGCACAAGAACGTACGGCCTATTGCGGAACCTGATCGCTCCAGTCAAACCGATGGCGAAGAGTTTTAACAAAATTGTTGATATCCTACAGGAACACCTAAATCTTACACCGCTGCTGATAACAGAAAGATTTAAATTCCACAAGAGAAATCAGCATAAAGATGAGAGCAATGCTGATTACCTTACGGAACTACGCGGGCTATCAAAGCACTGCCAGTTCGGAGTAGGACTGGCAGATACCCTACGGGACAAATTTGCCTGTGGACTCCTGAGTGAAGGAACCCAGAAGAGGTTATTCTCAGAGAAAGAGCTGACGCTAGATAAGGCTTTCAGCGTGGCAGTATCGTACGAAGCAGCAGCAAGGGGAGCTGCGGAGATACAGCAAAAGCCACAGGAATACGGCATCCATGAAATGACACGGGGATTTGAACGCTAAAGAGGTATTTCAACAAGGACTGGGAACTCTTAAAGGCGCAACTGCCTTGATAAAAATAGAAGAGAATGCAATTCCCAAGTTTTTCAAAGCAAGACCGGTACCGTATGCAATTCGCCCAGCCGTCGAGGCAGAGCTGGAGAATCTGGAGAATGCAGGTGTGTTATCTAAGGTAGACTGGAGCAAGTGGGTGACACCCATCATTTCTGTCATGAAGAAAACGTTAAACAATAAGTCTGAGGAGCCAAGGAAGGCTCACATCTGTGGGGACTTCAAGGTGACTGTGAACCCATTCCTTCACACAGTACAGTATCCTCTTCTGAGGATAGGAGATATTTTCGCCTCACTATCTGGAGGGAAGCGTTTTACAAAAATTGACCTAGCACAAGCATATTTGCAGATGGAGGTTAAAGAATCCTCTAGGAAATATCTCACGATAAACACTCACAAAGGTCTTTACCAGTATAATCGACTGGTATTCAGAGTAGCATCAGCTCCGGCGATATGGCAAAGAGCGATGGAACAAGTCCTGCAAGGGATTCCGAGGACTCAGTGTTACTTGGCTGACATCCTAGTGACAGGTGAAAATGAGAGTGAACACCTTGCCAACCTAGAGCAGGTGCTCACTAGACTAAGAGAACATGGGCTACGAGCCAATCACCCCAAGTGCGAGTTTTTTAAGAAACAGATATCGTATTGTGGCCACGTGATTGATGAAGAGGGGTTACATAAGTCCCCTGACAAAATTGAAGCGGTAGTTAAGGCTCCAGCGCCTGAAAATGTGTCGCAACTGAGGTCATTCCTCGGATTGGTGAATTACTACCATAAGTTTTTGCCGAATTTGTCCACAATTCTGCACCCACTGAACGCCCTACTACAAACTGGAGTAGCATGGAAATGGAGCGATGAATGTAAGCTGGCCTTTCAGAAGTGTAAAGACCTGATCACTTCAAGAGAAGTATTGGCTCACTACAACCCATCACTACCGATAAGACTGGCATGCGATGCGTCTCCCTACGGCATTGGAGCGGTACTGTCACATAAATTCCTTGATGGTTCAGAGAGGCCGATAGCTTTTGCGTCACGCTCGTTAACTTCGGCCGAGCGTAACTACGCCCAGATTGACAGAGAGGCCCTCAGCCTGGTGTGGGGGGTGAAGAAGTTCAATCACTACCTGCACGGACAGAAATTTACTCTACTAACTGATCATCAACCTCTTATCTCCATTTTCAACCCTCAGAAGGGCGTCCCGATTGTTAAGTCTGTGTGTTATAATGAGAATTATTACACAGACCACAAGAGTAAATTTTAACAGGTCTTTACTAGTCGAAGGTCAGGGCGGAACTGCCCAATAAATCATTACACAGCACTTATATACCGGTGTGGTCACCACCGGTATTACAGTATACAGCAGCCAAGATAAAGTAGTGTAACCCTTAAAATAGTTCTCTTAAAGGTGGAACGGTTACATACACTACAATCCTCCCTTTTTAGGTTAACAGTATATATTCCCCATTAAACATAACATCATAACATATATACACAACTTCATGTAAAAACAGTTCACAGATTCAGTCTCTCTGGAGGCTTCCTGACTCGGTCCGGATAACGCCTCGGTGGTGTAGTAGTTTTCGGTGGTGTAGTAGGTTCTTTTGGCAAGGTCGATTCGGCTTGAATGCCAGTGTCGGGTTCATCTGGTTCCAGTATCACCGGATCGGAGGTAGATACTATGGGTATCTCTGCTTCATCATTAGGCGTATAGAGTTGTGGTGTAGGTTGTCCCTTTTCGGATGACGCTATGATCTGATCAGCATGGCGCCTTATTATGCTTTCACCAATGTCCACGGTATACATCAGCGGTCCTAGTCGTGTGCAAATAGTTTCAGGCTGCCATTTCTCGGTACGGTAGTCCCGGGCCAAAACTTGTTGACCTATCTGGAAGGTTCTAGTTGGCCTTTCATTCATGCCTTGAAATTGCCGGTTCTCTACGTCCCTTCTGATGTTTGGCTTGATCAAATCCAGCCGGCATCTTAGTCTTCTATTGAAAAACATCATGGCGGGAGTTTGGTTTGTGACTGCATGTGTTGCATTCCTGTACGCCAACAAGAAGTTATCTACCTTATGTTGTAGATTTATGTCTTCATTACCCATGGCCTTTATGGCCTTCTTGAAGGTCTGGACAAACCTTTCAGCTAATCCATTGGTGGCGGGATGGTATGGGGCGGACGTGTAGTGCTTAACCCCATTGTTTTTTAAGAACTTCCTGAATTCTTCGGACACAAATTGCGGTCCATTATCAGAACAGATCTGTTCCGGCAGCCTATTCCTGGCAAATATGGTCCTTAATACTGTGATGGTTTTTTCCGTGGTGGTGGAGGACATCTTTATTACCTCCGGCCACTTGGAGTGTGCATCCACCGCGATTAAGAACATTGAGTCCATAAATGGACCAGCAAAGTCGATATGTACCCTTTGCCATGGAGATGAGGGCCACTCCCATGGATGCAGAGGAGCTTGTGGTGGGGCGTTTTGGACCTTCTGGCATCCTAGACAGCTCTTGGTCATTTCTTCGATGTCTCCATCGATACCTGGCCACCACACAAACGCTCTGGCTAGGTTCTTCATTTTTACTCCACACAGATGCCCCTCGTGAAGCTCCTTTAGCACTTTATGCTGGAGTTTGGGTGGAATCACCACTCTGGATCCACACATCAAAGTTCCTCGGCACACTGACAGCTGTTCTCTTCTTTGCGAAAATGCTGGCAACAGTGGTTCGCCATGTGCTGGCCATCCCTTCACCGTTAAATCGTAGACTCGTGAGAGAGTCGGGTCATTTCTTGTTTCCTTTTTGATCGTAGAATTTGTTACTGGTAGACATTCCACTATGGTTGAGTGGAACATCTCCACTGGGTCCACTGTAGGCGCCTCTTCTACCGTTGGCAACGGTAGGCGCGATAAACCGTCAGCATTCCCATGCTGTTTTGATCCTTTGTATTCTATGTCATATTGGTGTGCCCCTAGGAAAAGGGACCACCTCTGTAGCCTTTGCGCTGTCATAACGGAAACGCCCTTTTTAGGGTTGAATATGGATACCAACGGCTGGTGGTCTGTCAGCAGTGTAAACTTCTGGCCCTGCAGGTAATGATTAAACTTCTTTACTCCCCACACCAGGCTGAGAGCCTCCCTATCTATCTGAGCATAGTTGCGCTCAGCGGAGGTCAATGATCTGGATGCAAATGCGACTGGCCTTTCCGAGCCATTTGGCAACTTGTGTGAGAGTACTGCTCCAATACCATAAGGAGAAGCATCACAAGCTAAACGAATAGGTAGCGTTGGGTTGAAGTGAGCCAACACTTCCTCTGAGGTGATCAATGTCTTGCTTTTGCGAAAGGCCTTCTCACAGTCCTCGCTCCACTTCCATGGTACTTCTTTCTGCAAAAGAGCATTCAGCGGGTGCAGCACCGTGGATAGATTTGGCAGAAACTTATGGTAATAGTTAATCAACCCTAGGAATGATCTCAACTGGGATACATTTTCTGGAGCGGGAGCCTTCACAACAGCTTCGATCTTGTCAGGTGACTTGTGCAGCCCCTCCTGGTCAATGACATGACCACAGTACGAGATCCGTTTCTGAAAGAACTCACATTTCTGGCGATTAACTCGAAGGCCATATTCCTTCAACCTGGTGAGCACCAGTTTCAAATTTGCAAGGTGTTCCTCATCGTCATCTCCTGTAATCAGGATATCCTCCAAGTAACATTGAGTGCTTGGAATTCCCTGTAATACCTGCTCCATGGCCCTCTGCCAAATTGCTGGAGCCGAAGCCACTCCAAAAACCAGCCTATTATATCGATACAAGCCTCTGTGCGTGTTGATTGTGAGATACTGGCGCGACTCTTCCTCAACTTCCATCTGTAAGTACGCTTGCGCCAGGTCTATCTTGGTGAAGCGTTTCCCGCCAGACAATGAAGCAAAGATATCCTCAATCCGCGGAAGCGGATATTGCACCGTGTGAAGCACCGGATTAACTGTGATCTTGAAGTCTCCACGGATGCGGACCTTCCCCGGTTCCCCTGGCTTGTTACTCGATGAACGCTTCATGACGGGAACAATGGGCGTGGCCCACTCACTCCAGTCCACCTTAGACAGTACTCCTGAACGTTCCAGCCCTTCCAGCTCAGCTTCCACAGCAGGTCGTATCGCATAAGGTACCGGTCTGGCTTTGAAAAATTTTGGGTTTGCATGTTCTGCAATCTTGATTTTTGCCTTAATTCCTCTCAGTGTTCCCAGTCCCTGTTGGAACACCTCTTTAGCCTCATCCAATATTCTGGACAATCGTTCAGGTTTGACATCTTTTTTTCCGGAATCTACCGTTATTGCGTTTAGGGAGTGCCAGTCCATATTTATTTTCCTGATCCACTCCCGTCCCAGAAGTGGTGGACCTCCCTCAGGTAGTACATATAAGTCCATTCCTTGGTGTTCTTTGCCCTTGTGTATCACCTTGACTTTTATCTTTCCGATGGGGTATACTTTTTGCCCCGTGTATGTCTGCAATACTATCTCCGTATCCCGTAGGGGAATATGTTTGAATAACTTTTTGTAATCTTGCTTATTCATGACCGTCAACGCCGATCCGGTGTCCAATTCCATCTTCACTTGGACTCCTGCTATCTGCAGTGTGACCCAGATAGTTTGTCGGTCAGCTTCCTTACTCACGTTGTGAATTCTCAGACTACCCAGTTCCTTGCTGTTGGAGTCTGAATCCGAATTCTGTTCATCCGAACTCTTCTCAGCCACCTTATGTACCTTTCTGCACTTTTCCTGTGGTGACTTTTTGTTGCTGGTCTTCTTTCCTGACCGGCATACTTTAGCTATGTGACCAAGCTTGCCACATTTTCTACATTCCTGGTTTTTAAACCAGCATTGGTTCTGATCGTGTGTTGCCTTTCCACAACGATAACATTTCGTTGTATCCAAAGCCATTTGATCTACGCTGAGTACCGCTGCCTTCAGCTGCATTTCCGCAGTGCCTCTCGCTGCGACTTCGTGCGATGCTGCAATAGTGACAGCCTTATCAAGTGTAAGATCATTCTCTTCAAGTAGCCGCTTTTGTGTTCCTTCTTTCGACAACCCACACACGAATTTGTCTCTCAGTGCCTCTGTCAGGCTTTCCCCAAACTGACAGTATTTCGCTAACTTACGCAGTTCAATTAAATACTCCGCGTTGCTTTCCTCTTTCAGTTGCGTTCTCGCATAAAATTTAAATCGTTCCGCTAACATCAGCGGTGTGGGGTTCAAATGATTCTTCAGGACAGCAACAATTTTAGTGAAAGTCTGATCCGCCGGTTTAGCTGGTGATAGAAGATGCTTCAATAGCCCGTATGTCTTCGCACCCATTGAGTTTAGTAAGGTTAGTGCTTTATCTTCATCTGAACAAGACACTCAGGAAAGGCGCTATCCAGAAAGGATCAGGAAGCCACCCCAAAGACTGAATCTATAAATGGACTATTTCAGTTAATGTGCATGTTAAAAGTGTTAACTGTTATTTGAATGTTATGGTACTGTTAATCTAAAAGGGGAGGAATTGTAGTGTATGTACCTTTAAGAGAGAACTACTTTTACAGCTCCTGTATACTGTAGTACCGGCAGTGACCACACCTGTATATAAGCCCTGAGCAGGGATCTGTACTGTTAGTTTTTAGACTACCCTCATCCAGTAAACACCTGTTGATTGTTGATCTGCAGTCTCCGTCTATTTATTGAAGAACACCATACCTTAAGATTCACGGATTTAACATAAACGAGCTTTCCAGAAGTGCAAAGAATTGTTCACATCAAAAGAGGTGTTGGCTCATTTCAACCCAGCACTACCAATTCGGTTGGCGTGTGATGCATCACCCTATGGTATTGGAGCGGTGCTGTCGCACAAATTCCCAGACGGCTCGGAGAGGCCAGTAGCCTTTGCGTCTCGGTCACTAACCTCAGCCGAGCATAACTACGCCCAGATTGACAGGGAGGCCCTCAGCCTAGTGTGGGGAGTGAAAAAGTTCAACCACTATCTGCAGAGGCAGAAGTTCACCTTGCTGACCGACCACCAACCACTTGTCTCCATCTTTAATCCAAAGAAGGGCGTTCCGGTGATGACTGCGCAACGACTACAAAGATGGTCCCTTTTGCTAGGGGCGAACCAATATGAAATAGAGTATAAGGGCACAAAACAGCATGGAAACGCTGATGGGCTATCACGCCTGCCACTGCCTACTGCGGAGGAAGCACCAGCAGTGGACCCTGTCGAAATATTTTATTCGACTATAATTGAACGCTTGCCAGTAACGAACGCGGATATAGAGAAGGAGACCCGAAATGACCCGACACTGTCTCGGGTATATGACTTGATGGTGAAGGGATGGCCAACACATGGCGACTCACTGTTGCCAGCATTCTCATCCAGAAGAGAACAGCTGTCAGTATGCCAGGGGACCTTGATGTGTGGATCCCGAGTGGTAATTCCACCCAAGTTAAGGGAGAGAGTGCTCAATGAGCTTCACGGAGGCCATCTGGGAGGGGTGAAAATGAAAAGCCTTGCTAGGGCTTATGTGTGGTGGCCGGGGATCGATCAGCAAATCGAGGACCTGACAAAGAGCTGCTCAGGATGCCAGAAGGTCCAAAATGCACCACCACATGCCCCTCTACACCCATGGGAGTGGCCCTTCTCTCCATGGCAACGGGTGCATATTGATTTTGCTAGTCCATTCATGGATTCAATGTTTTTAATAGCCGTGGATGCGCACTCGAAATGGCCTAAGGTGATCAAAAAGTCCTCCACCACCACAGAGAAAACGATTGCAGTCCTACGGACCATATTTGCCAGGAACGGCTTGCCAGAGCAGATTTGCTCTGATAACGGACCACAGTTTGTGTCCGAAGAGTTTCGAAAATTTATGAAAAGGAATGGGGTAAGGCATTACACATCCGCCCCGTATCATCCGGCCACAAATGGATTGACTGAGAGGTTCGTACAAACCTTTAAAAAGGCAGTAAGGGCCATGTGCGATGACGACATTCCACTGCAGCATAAGGTGGACAATTTCCTGTTAGCCTACAGAAATGCGACACATGCAGTCACCAACCAGACCCCGGCCATGATGTTCTTTAACCGAAGGTTGAGATCTCGTCTGGATTTGCTCAGACCAAATGTACGAAGAGATGTTGAGAATAAGCAATTCCAGCACATCAATGAGAAGCCAACAAGGAGCTTCAATGTAGGGCAACCAGTCTTGGCCCGCGACTACTGAACAGAGAAATGGCAACCAGGAATGATATGCACACGGCAGGGGCCACTAATGTACACAGTGGATGTTGGGGAGAACATTGTGAGACGCCATGTCGACCAGATCCTAGAGTCACAGGAACGAGTCAACCCCATGTCTCGCGTACCTGGTAATGAACCCGACATGCAGGTAGCATTTACCCCAGAAACAGTAATATCGGAAGCTGATGAACCAACCGACGACAGGGGGCCAGAATCGCCTCCGCACCGAGCAAGACACTCAGGAAAGGCGCTATCCAGAAAGGATCAGGAAGCCGCCCCAAAGACTGAATTTATATATGGACTATTTTCAGTTAATGTTGCATGTTAAAAGTGTTAATTGTTAAATGAATGTTATGGTACTGTTAATCTAAAAGGTGAGGAATTGTAGTGTATGTACCTTTAAGGGGAGAACTACTTTTTACAGCTCCTGTATACTGTAGTACTGGCAGTGACCACACCTGTATATATCCCTGAGTAGGGATCTGTACTGCTGGTTTTAGAGTAACCCTCATCCAGTAAACACCTGTTGATTGTTCCCTCTGCAGTCTCTGTCTATTTATTGAAGGACACCATACATCAAGATTCACGGATTTAACAGTAAGTGCCTAATCCTGTTCTTATATCCCTTTATCCCCCTTCCTTTAACTATCTATCTAACTTATACTTAAATCTTGATGTGGTATCTGCTTAAATCACTAACTGTGCATATAGTGCATTCCACAGCCTCACATTCCTCTGTGTACAAAAGTTGTTCCTGCTCTCTGTCCTAAACCTCTTCTATTTAATCTTATATCTATGTCCACTAGTTGCAGTCCCTGCAATCACTGGAAAAGTTGTGATGCTCTCTAGGATTGAATGGCTTGTCGTCACTCACTGTCCAGTCAAGATACAAATGTACCGTTCATTAATGGAGGTGGAGTTACTTTTGATCTTTCTCCTCCTTAGCCCAGGAACACTGATACCAATTGTAATGCATCAGTTGCCACCCTGGCTAAGATTAACTAACTCAGGGAGTGGAAAAATCAGATACTGTTTCCGCTACTGATCACTATCCAGTGACTCCTGCTAGAAATTGCGAGTGTGTGAACATCAGAAGAGAACAGCATCCGATTTAGCGGTGTTGCCTTTTGGGGTGAAATAGCCCAACAACACTTGCTGTCGAGGCTTACATGTGAAGGATGGACACTTGGGCAGATGGCAATTGGTTGGAACAAGCAAGATTCAGCCTCTTTGCAAGAGGAGGGCAATGTTTTACAGGAGGAAAATAGAGCAAACTAAAAACGAAACTGCAGAGTTGTAGAAGCAGCAAAAGGCTGCTGCCCACGTGGCTCAATTGGCAAGGGCACCACTTCACGTGGTGCTAAGTCATACAGATGAGGAAGGTCCAAGTTCTAAGTCCCAGTCTGTGCTGATATCAGCCAGCGCAACAGTATTATTACTACAATTGGCCTCACCAACTATTCATTCTTCAATGAATATTGTAGTTGAGGCAGTAGAGAAAAAAATGTATATTTTTGTATTAATTCATTACCTTACTGCCAATTGTATCCTGTGTTTCACTCAGCTCCATGCACTATTATTTCAAATTCAGCCCCTCCGCCAGTACTGTTGTCCAATCAGAGCAGAAAGCTGCATGACATCCTTAAAGGCACAAAAAACCCACAGGAAAAGTGGTCCAACCGTGGCTAACAAGAGAAGTTAAAGATAGTATTAGATCAAAGGAAGAGGCTTATAATGTTACCAAAAAGAATAGTAAGCCTAAGGATTGGGAGGATTTTAGAATTCAGCAAAGGAGGAGCAAGAAATTGATAAAGAAAGGGAAAATAGAATATGAGAGTAAACAAGCGAGAGACATAAAAACAGACTGTAAAAGCTTCTATAGGTATGTAAAAAGGAAAAGATTAGTGAAAGTAAATGTGGGTCCCTTACAGGCTGAGACAGGAGAAATTATAATGTGGAATAAGGAAATGGCAGTGAAATTAAACAAATACTTTGTGACTGTCTTCACGGAAGAAGATGCAAAAAAACTTCCCGGAAATAGTGGAGAACCAAGGGTCTAGTGAGAATGAGGAACTGAAAGAAATTAGTATTAGTACAAAAATATTCCTGGAGAAATTAATGGGACTGAAAGCCGATAAATCCCCTGGACCTGATGGCCTACATCCTAGGGTTTTGAAAGACGTGGCTATAGAGATAGTGGATGCATTGGTTGTCATTTTCCAAAATTCCATACATTCTAGAACGGTTCCCGTAGATTGGAAGGTAGCAAATGTAACCCCACTATTTAAGAAAGGAGGGAGAGAGAAAACGGGGAATTACAGACCAGTTAGCCTGACATCAGTAGTAGGGAAAATGCTAGAATCTATTATTAAGGACGTGGTAACAGGGCACTTAGAAAATAATAATAGGATTGGGCAGAGTCAACATGGATTTATGAAAGGGAAATCGTATTTGACAAATCTGTTAAGAGTTTTTTGAGGTTGTAACTAGCAGAATAGATAAGGGAGAACCAGTGGATATGGTGTATTTGGATTTTCAGAAGGCATTTGATAAGGTGCCACACAAGAGGTTATTAAACAAAATTAGGGCTCATGGGATGGGGGTAATATATTAGGATGGACTAAGGATTGGTTAACGGACAGAAAACAGAGAGTAGGAATAAACGGGTCATTTTTGTGTTGGCAGGCTGTAACTAGTGAGGTACCGCAAGGATCAGTGCTTGAGCCTCAGCTATTCACAATCTATATCAATGATTTGGATGAGGGGACCAAATGTAATATATCCAAGTTTGCTGATGATACAAAGCTGTGTGGGAATGTAAATTGAGAGGAGGATGCAAGGAGGCTTCAAGGGGATCTAGACAGGCTAAGTGAGTGGGCAAAAACATGGCAAATGGAATATAATGTGGAGAAATGTGAAGTTATCCACTTTGGTAGGAAAAATAGCAAAGCAGAGTATTTTTTAAAATGGTGAGAGATTGGGAAATGTTGGGGGGTGATTTTATCAATGGGGACAGGATGGAGGCGGGACTGCTGCTTGTCGGGTTTTAGTCCCGCCTCCATCGACGTCTGGCCAACCCACGCTATTTTCCCTTGATTGACCTTGTTGAGCCCGCCCAGCGGGCTTAGCAGGCCAATTAAGGGAAAGCCAGTGACAGAGAATGTCCGCATATGACGTTTCATCTGTCAAGATTTTTTGACAGATGAATTGTCATCGTTTGACAGCTCTGTGAAGCTGTCAAACACTGACAATCTGTCTTCTAAGTTGAGTCCTTTACTCAAGACTCAATTAGAAAGCTTTCCTGAGCAGAAAGCAGAAGGCTGCTGCATTTAAGAATGCAGCGGCCATTCTGCTTTCTCTGCCAGTGAGATGAGGCAACTCCACAGCCTAAAGGGAGGAAGCCTGGAGGAAGAAGCAAAGGTAAGTAATCTTATTAAAACACTCTACACTCATCTCACACACTTACCTCTCCACACTAATCACTCACCTGCACACCGGACATTTTGGCACCTCCGACCCCCACAGACCCACGGCTCGCCTCGCTGACCCTGGCGAGGTTCAGAGCTGTCGGGAAGCCCACACTTTAGGTCGCAAAATAGGGATTAGCCAAAAAACTTCTTGTTAACTGCCTGTTAACAGGAACTAATCCCCTTCCCGCCTTGAGGAGACGGGATCCAGCGTGGGTTGGGTACCCGCCTCCTGGGAAGATGGCACGGAGGCAGGTTGGGGGTGGGATGGGTACCCACTCCCAGATTCTACCATTTTCCCAGCAGTCCCGCCTCCATACCCACCTCCCCAGGGCTGGCAAAATCACCCCCTTGGTGTTCAGAGGGACCTGGGTGTCCTTGTACACAAATCACTGAAAGTCAACATGCAGGTACAGCAAGCAATTAGGAAAGCAAATGGTATGTTGGCCTTTATTACAAGAGGATTTGAGTATAAGAGTAAAGACATGTTACTGCAGTTATATAGAGCCCTGGTGAGACCACACCTGCAGTATTGTGTACAGTTTTGGTCTCCTTACCTAAGGAAGGATATACTTGCCATAGAGGGAGTGCAACAAAGGTTCACCAGACTGGTTCCTGGGATGGGGGGAATGCCCTATGAGGAGAGATTGAGTAGACTAGGCCTATATTCTCTAGAGTTTAGAAGAATGAGAAGTGATCTCATTGAAACATACAGAATTCTTACAGGGCTTGACAGGGTAGTTGCTGGGAGGATGTTTCCCCTGGCTGGGGAGTCTAGCACCAGGTGTCACAGTCTCAGAATAAGGGGTCAGCCATTTAGGACTGAGATGAGGAGAAATTTCTTCACTCAGAGGGTGGTGAATTTTTTGAATTCTCTACCCCAGAGGCCTGTAGAGGCTCAGTCGTTGAGTATATTCAAGACAGAGATTGATAGATTTTTGAATATTAAGGGAGTCAAGGGATATGAGGATAGTTCAGGAAAGTGGAGATGAGGTAGAAGATCAGCCATGATCTTATTGAATGGTGGAGCAGGCTCGAAAGGCCAACTCCTGCTTCTATTTCTTATGTTCTTATGTTCCTATGTGTTACAATGATCAATCACGTCATTGCCAAAAAAATTTCAAGCTGGCAGCTTGTGTGATTGCTAATAGTTCCCACTCACACCACCACACGGAAAATCTGGTATATACTCACCAGTTGGGTGGAGTTGCCCAGGCCTCCAATCCTCCAACCCCAGCCATGTTCTCTTCAGCCTCCTATGTAAGGGGGCTGGTCAGATTTTTTTTTAAAAGCCCCCTTTCATCAGGGGCCCAGGCTGCTTCTCTGTCCTGAACCCTGCTGGTAGGGCCCACTTTTGTCCATCTGGGAGTCAATATGCCTCAATTCATTCTCCATTCTGGCAGCCAGAGGTACGCTGGGCACCAATTGAGCTAGGTAAACAGGAACTCTCAGCATAGGGAGTCCTTACCCCTAGCTCCGCCCCTTGACAACATTTGCCTTGTAAAGGGTGGGTGGAGTTTTCAGCCCTTACAAGGCAACTCGGAAACTTCTGGAAGGCATCATTTTCTGGAGCGTGCCACCAGTCTCCTACCGGAGTTACAGCAGGAAACTAGCAGGACCTTGAATTGACTTGTAAGCCTATGATCTCCTAGACTTGATGGCTGCAAAATTCGGCTCCCTAGCGCTCGTTATTGGGTGCTACGGGTGTTGATCCAGGTCCAAAATGGCGCCGCGGCGTGGCACACTTCTGGTGCGGGCCGCGCCAGATGCCATCTTGAGCAGGTCATTAGCACAGGCACAGCGAGCATGTGGCGGAAGTATGCAGAGTAGGCAGATCGTGGCGTCAATCAGCATGCAATGGTGATTTGATGCCAGCACTGCCATTTTGGAGCTCAATGCTGCAGCTAACTTAAACTCGCACAGCTGAACATGCATTCAGCAGCAGGAAGGACCCCAACCAGCGCTATTTGAAGTGATCATCACCAACTTGCAAGTAAGTTACTGATTGATTTCTACTTGCTGTTGCTGAGCCTGTAGAAGTGTTTGGTGGTTTGTACCAAGTTGCTAAATTCTACAGGGAGTGGTGTGGCAGTACTGAGGGACTTCGTTCTGACTTCAAAGATTCTGCATAGACCAAGACATCGGTGCAGTAGTAGGCATCCCACTTGGCCTACAGCATGACAGGGAGAATGAGCAGAGGCGACACAAAGCAGGACAAGCTGCAGGAAGAGGAAGGAGAAGGAGGGGGAGAAGGGCTCTTGGCGAGAGGCCATATCCGCCCAAGGTGTTCAGGAAGCAATACGCCTACCTGAACCTCAGCGAGGAACAGTGTGTCAGATGTCTGTGCTTCACCAAGGATGTCCTCACTGAAATCTGCCACCTGCTGCAGCCACAACTTCAACCTTACAGCAGGGCGTGGGCCACTTTGCCAGTGGCTGTGAAGGTCACGATGGCCATGAACTTTTATGCATCAGGCTCCTTCCAGGCTGGAGCAGGAGATGTTTGCAACATCTCCCAGTTTACCATGCAATGTTGCACAAGGGAGGTAACTGAGGCTCTGTATTCCAAGATAGCTGACTACATATCCTCACCTCTGGCCAGAGAGCAGCAGCCAGAGCGAGCACGTGACTTTGCAAGGATTGCAGGCATCCCCTGCCATTGACTGCACGCACGTCGCTTTGCGGACGCCGCATGTAAACTCGGAGATGTACCGCAACCAAAAGGGATTCCACTCCCTTAATGTCCAGCTGGTGTTCATACTCAGCGAATCATGCAGGTGAATACCTGGTATCCTGGCAGCAGTCATTGAGCCACCACAACAAACCAGAGGGTGGCTACTGGGCAACAAGGGCTATCTGTTAACAACATGGCTCATGACTCCGGTGCACAACTCACGCACACGTGGGCAGCATTGATACAACAAAAGCCATGCTACCGCACAAAATATCATCGAGCAGACCATTGGCGTGTTGAATCAATGCTTCCGCTGCCTGGACCACTCTGGAGGAGCCCTGCAGTACTCGGCAGAGCAGGTGTTGAGATTCATGGTGGTCTGCTGCATGCTGCACAACCTCGCCATCATGACTGCACAGCCCTTGCCACCAGCTATATGGCAACCAGCCGAGGAGCAGGAGGAGGAAGGGAGGGAGGAGGTAACCCTTTCTGACCGGGCTGTCCATAACCAACTCATTTGGCTGTGATACCTGTAAACGCAACCCCAATTTCACATTCACTAACAGTCCGAAACCTTATCTCCCTCTGTCACTGACCATCACAGCGTCCACTTGGCAGCAATGCAAAAATAAAAGAGAACACAAAATAAACAATCTAAACCACATTTATAAATTAAGTCATGCTATTTGCATACAAGCGTCAACTAATCACCCTTGTACATTCCCTTAGTGCCTATCTTTCATGTGCCTTTGCCTATCCTAGTGCTCCTAAGCAGTGCTACTCCACTGGCTGCAGCATGGCTGGTGGAAGGCTTTCAGTGGAGCAGATGGTCTTGGAGAATGACCTTGAGCAGCTCTGGTCCTAGAAGGCCTGGCTTTGGACTGCACCATCTTGGCATGCGCGGCAGCAGTCTGGGCTGGCTGGCTGACAGGGCACTGGCAGATTGTCAGGGATGGTAGGACGAATGCTGACATCCTGAGAGAGAAGTGGATCAGTGAGTGTGGTGCAATGTGTTTGGGTGATGTGCATGTCACAGTTGAATAGCTAGCAATGTGTGCAACATATTACATAAGACGTAGGTGCAGGAGTAGGTCATTTGGTCCCTCGAGCCTGCTCCGCCATTCAATAAGATCATGGCTGATCTGATCTTGGCCTCAACTCCATTTCCCAGCCCACTCCCCATAACACTTGACTCCCTTACAATTCAAAAATCTGTCGATCTCCACCTTAAATATATTCAATGACCCAGCCTCCACGGCCCTCTGGGGAAGAGAATTCCAAAGATTCATGACCCTCTGAGAGAAGAAATTCCTCCTCATCTCCATTTTAAATGGGTGCCACCTTATTCTGAAATTATGTCCCCTAGTTCTAGATCCCCCCACAAGGGGAAACATCCTCTCTGCATCTACCCTGTCAAGCCCCCTCAGAATCTTATATGTTTCAATAAGGTCCCCTCTCAGTCTTCTAAACTCCAATGAGTATAGGCCCAACCTGCTCAACCTTTCTTCATAAGACAACCCTTTCATCTCGGGAATCAACCTCGTGAACCTTCTCTGAGCTGCCTCCAATGCAAGTATATCCTTCCTTAAATAAGGAGACCAAAACTGTACGCAGTACTCCAGTTGTGGTCTCACCAATGCCCTGTACAGTTGTAACAGGGCTTCCCTACTTTTATGATAGCAAAATACTGCAGATGTTGGAAATCCGAAATAACAACAGAAAATGCTGGAAAAACTCAGCAGGTCAGGCAACATCCGTGGAGAGAAATTTGAGTTGACGTTTCGGGTTGGACCCTTCTTCAAAACTTTTGAAGAAGGGTCCAACCCGAAACGTCAACTCAAATTTCTCTCCACGGATGTTGCCTGACCTGCTGAGTTTTTCCAGCATTTTCTGTTGTTATTTCCCTACTTTTATACTCCATTCCCTTTGCAATAAAGGCCAACATTCCATTTGCCTTCCTAATTACTTGCTGTACTTGCATGCTAACTTTTTGTGATTCATGTACAAGGACCCCCAGATCCCTCTGTACCGCAGCATTTTGTAATCTCTCCCCATTTAAATAATCATTTGCTTTTTTATTTTTCCTACCAAAGTGGATAACCTTGCATTTTCCCACATTAAACTCCATCTGCCAGATGTTTGCCCACTCACTTAGCCTAGCTCACGGGTTTCCGTTTGAATACAGTTCTCCTAGGATCCTTAGTTAAATATGAAAGTGTCTTAAAGTTTCCCTCAGATTCCTTTGGCCCCCTTGGGAAGATAAAGGGCTGATGGTCCCCTCTTGCTCCAGTACTCCCTCCATGCCACAAGGCTGCAGTGGTAATGATGAAGAAGGAGAGGTTGCTCACACCAGTTCCATTTCAATCAGCAACTCCAGAAACACCCAGCTCCCAGAACATTAATATTTGGTGCAGTTTCAAAAGCTATTCTTTTGACTGACATTTTCTTCTCCACAATATTATTATTTCTGCCAAGCACAGTGAGTGATGGGGATCAGCAAATGGTTGACAAGTGTAACAGATTTTTATGTGATTTCAAGCACCCTTTCTAAAGATTTATGCCTCATATTTCCCTTCCTTTGCCTGCATTGCTGCCTGAGTTATAGCTGTGTGCCTTAGTCAGACAGAGTCTATGTAAATGTGACATTTTAATGTAACATCACATTGTTACTTTGAAATCTTTCATACAGCTACATTTTAAACCAGCAGGATTCAAACTGATGTGAAAAAAGGTTTAGCTTCACAAGCCCTTTTTTGGAGAGTGTTTACTTCTTATATTTTGATGAATTGATATTAACTGCGTGAGTGCCATAATGCACCGCTTCCACCACTGAGATCTTCACACCTTTGCTCCTCGGAATAGTGGTGAAGCTGCTTGGTTCTCATAAGAAAGAACAAACTTGCATTTGCAGTCCACTCTTAATTCAAAGTCACCTAATTCGAGTCATCTGATCATTTGAATTTTTTTAATGCTAAATTCCCACATTGCTGTGATGATTCTGTAGGCGAACATGGCAGCGAGGGCCCAATGTTGAGGTCTCAATCTGGTGAGTTGCATCAGGACACCTGATTGGCACACCGCAGCTCACCTGCCAAATTTAAATAAGGTCGGGGGGAGGGGTGCTCTTTGCCACCGGAACGGGTGATCGAACAGTGCACTCCACCGGTCAGTCACACAAAAGTCAAAATCAACCCCACTGGGTGTTATTGAGCCATACAGAGCAGGAACGTCCTAGATTGTCCCGGGTCTGTACTGAGTTACATGATCTCATCCAAGGGGGATAGCACAATTGAGCTCAGGCAGCGTGCCTGGTCTACTGAAGGGAAAATTCAATCAGAGTCCCCACAGCAGCACCCTATCCAAGGGAGCGTGTGTGAGGGCAGGATCGAGTTGCACTGTAATTCCCCTGTCCACGATCGAACAGCCTGCTTGCACTCAAGTTTCATACATGAAAAATGGCCACTGGGATGAGGTGACAGTGGGTGAATGATGCCTGTGGAATAATATCCCAACAAAGAGTCAACACCTTCAGAAGAGGAGGGAGAAAATCAGAAGGGAGCAAAATTGGAAGGAAAATCTTCTACCTGATTAATTTTTTGAGGGGATGGAAATGGGGGTGGGGGGGCGGGGGAGAGATAGAATAAAAACAGCAGAACTTTGAGGTACATATTGAATAACTAGGATTAAAATCCACATTGTTCTGAAGATATGACACTGACATCTGTGTCAAAGTGAATTAAACAGGACCTGATACTTTTTTCTCTTCCATACTTCAGCCTCCAGCTCGTCAATCATGTCAGTGTGCTGCACGTCAAGGGATCAGATCAAATGCTCTCTTTTCCCTTTCTTTTGGGTAAATACATAAATGAAACGTGGGTAAAACACATTTTTTCATTTCTTCTGTGATCTCCATGGATAGGGCTAAATTACTATGATGGGAACTTCTGTTTGAGAGAAAATAAAGAAAAAAAACTCTCCAACAAGGGTTCATCTTAAAAATGTTTTTTTAGCTGTTTAGGGAAAGATTTGTTATTGGTCAGGTAACTTTTAAAAAATCTAGTGACTAATTGATCTCCTGTGTGTCACAAACAAAATTTAAAAAAAGTCTCCCTTCCTGTCACTGGGTGTCTCTGCTTTTGCCCCACTCTCTAATTCTTTCTATGCCTCTTGTTAATTATTTCTGCATCTGTCTCTGTAATTGTTTCAGTATCCCTCTCTCTAATTGTTTCTGTACCCTGCTTTCTAATTTACTTTGGGTCCCACTTTCTAATTAGTTCTGTGTCCTTGTCTGTCTTTCTGTAACTGTTCCACTCTCTAGGATCTGGTAGAAACTGGATGGGCGGGCAATTAATACGGCAGCAACGACTTCCCCCCCACCCCTCGATCCCACTGCCTTCTGGCAGGTTGTAATTTTAACCTGCCTTTTTGAGCAGGCGAGCAGGACACCCTGTGGAAGGCAACGGGGTCCTAAATATGCAGTTCAGGCTGAGATGACCCCCGGCGCCTGGCAACTCGGACCCCCGGCGCATGTGGCAAGGCATCCAGTCCATCACTGACTACAAGGGCAAAAACACCAGTCCCCCGGTTATCGATGCTTCCCTTCCGGAGGAGCTCAACAACTTCTACGCTCGCTTCGACAGGGACAACAGGGAGCCGGCTACCAAAGCCTTGCCACCCCCGGAAGACCAGGTGCTCACTCTGTCGACCTCCGACGTAAGGGGTGTTCTACGCGAAGTGAACACACGAAAGGCTGCTGGACCGGATAGCATCCCTGGACGGGTACTCAAGGAATGTGCTGATCAGCTGGCTGATGTCTTCACCGTCATCTTCAATCTGTCATTGGCCCAGGCAGTAGTCCCTACATGCTTCAAGACCGCTACCATTATTCCTGTGCCAAAACAAATGGCTGTGACATGCCTGAATGACTATCGACCTGTCGCACTCACACCCATCATAATGAAGTGTTTCGAGAGACTGGTCCTGGCTCACATCAAAGCCAGTGTTCCCGCCTCTCTTGACCAACACCAGTTTGCCTATCGTGCAAACAGATCAACGGAGGATGCAATCACAACTGCTCTACACTCAGCACTGAATCACTTAGATGGTAAGGAGACCTACATCAGAATGCTGTTCATAGACTACAGCTCAGCATTCAACACTATCGTCCCCAACAAGCTGGCCACCAAACTCCAAACTCTTGGCCTGAACACTGTAGGGGGTTTCTCTTGCTCGTTCTGGTCTCCTACCAGGCTTCGTGCAATAATTACCCTTGAGTGGTTCGACCCACTCTCCCCTACGGTTCTAGACTTTGGACTTAGGTGCAGGGAACTGTAGTGCAGAGAAAGACTCAATAGACCACGTTGAATAGAACGAAATGGAGGCTTTTATTATTAAATAGTTTGCAGCATTATAAAATACATATCATAAGCACGAATCAGAGCGACTACAAGCATGCACATATCTATAAACTTGATTCCATGGAAATGGGAAACACACGGCACATCGAAAAAGGGGAAACACATTACGATTACCCTTACCCTCTCCCACCCCTAGACCTAAACTAAGTTTCGACTTGAGGAACTCGGGATCATGCTCACCACTTTCGGATTCGCAAAAAGAAGGGGTTCGCAGCCTTTTTGGCACAGCTTTCCGTCGTCACGTGGATTTGGAAACTTCTGGCGCAGCTTGTTTTTCTCTCTCTCTCAGGCGATGAGGCAGTGGACACAGCCTCGATGAGCGCTCGTCATGGCTGAATCCGTTAAAGTTATTGAAGAACTGGATGCATGGGAGACTCTGCCGCAGATGTGATGCTGAATAGCTGGATGCACATGGGAGAGTTCGTTTATTTCTCTTTCCCGCCTGGCTTAGGCTTTTCCAGAGGGTGTCTTCTCCTTCAGCCTGGGTCGTCGATGATCTCCCGACAAACATACCCGGGCCACCCTCCTTCGTCTTCCCGTCGTGGTTGAGCCTTGCCTGGCCGAGCTGGCTTCCCAACCAAAAGTCTTCTCGTCGTCACCGAAGTTACGAATTGTACCGAAGAAGTGAATCATCCTACGAATGAATCGTAGCCGTCGAGGTGAAGCGCCTTACGAAGTCGCCATCGAAATCCGTCCTGATTCCAATCGCCCTGATGGACTTTTCAAATCCCTAGTTATACTCTTTTGGGACAGTCTTATCTCCCGCCAGATCATAGTCCAGTCTTTGTAATATTTTTGGCGGGCAGAAATCTCTGCAGGGGCGCTTTGTCTTGTAACGGGAGCCGGTGATAGCTTAACTGGCCTTCCTGGCCGATAATGTCTTTTACTTTGTCACCGTAACTCGGTTCGCATATTGATCGGTCTGGAGATTTCCCTTGATGGCTGTTAAACGGTTTTTCCTTTGTACATTAAATGGGTTTAAGTGTTCATTCATTGTCCGCCCATATCTTGATGGGCCCCATCCTGTTGCCTGAAACTGTCTTGTACTTAGAATCCAATTGAATATGTATGCCCATTTCCCTGAGTTTCGGTTTCCCGATACTGGCTTTCGCGGGCTTACTGTTCTCAATCCACAAGCCTGTCTGGCTTGCAGTAACAGAAATCAAATGGTCCAAGAAACTGATCACGAGGTCCGGCGGCCATTTTGTATGCCCTTTTATCAAAGGTTGTGTGATGAAATATATTCCATTCATCACTGCCTGTGACTGTGGTCGGTTTCAGTGTCATTTCCCTTCCCCCAGTCCTCATTGTATTATGTATTGGAATGTGCTGGAATGTGCTGTGTGTAGGGCTCCGCCCATACCTGGCCCCTTTTGTAAGCTGGCTCAGTCTGGCCTCAACCTCCAGAAGGAAGACATCTCTCTCTTTTACATGTTACTTTCTAAGTTAATAAAAGCCTTGTTTTGTTTCGCTAACATCGAGTCTCGGAACTTACTGAGGCACATCAATTTTATTAACTTATTTTTCAACACTATGGACCAACTCCTGAAACCCGAACGTTTGGATTTGGATCAACATGCTCCGGACGCATCAGCATGCTTCGGACACTGGTTTGAGTGTATGGAATTCTTCCTGGACAATTCCGCAGCCGTCAAAGACGCTACGGACGCTGCGAGGATGAGACTCGGAATTCTGCGGAATTGGGTAAGCCACCGGGTTTACCCCCTCATCCAAGACGCCGATATGTACCTGGCCGCCTGCGACATCTTAAAGGCGCATTACCAGCAGCCTACGAATGAGGTGTATGCTAGGCATCTACTCGCTACTCGCGCACAGCGACCTGGGGAATCGGTGGAGGAGTTCCTAAGCATCCTGAAAATGCTTGGCAAAGACTGTAAGTGCCGAGATGTAAAAGCCGCAGTGTACACCGACGAGCTTGTTCGCGATGCCTTTATCACAGGCCTCAGCTCCACTTACATCCGGCAAAGACTGCTGGAAAAAACGGGGTTGGACCTGAAACAGGCTGCGGACACCGCGCGGTCCCTGGATGTGGCCCAGAGAAACTCGGACGCCTACTCTTCAGCCCGCGCCGTCCATGCCGCCACGTGCGCACCGAGGGTGCCGCCATCTTGGAAGGCATCTTCCCCGCCCGGCAGCCCAACACCGGCGGGGCCCAGCTCTCCCCCCAGAAGCCCTACGACAGCCGCGATGCGTCAGGGACCCAACTGCTACTTCTGCGGGCAGCCAAAGCACACCAGAAACCTGTGCCCGGCGAAAGGCACCGCCTGCTTTAAGTGCGGTAAGAAGGGGCACTTCGGGAAGGTGTGCAGAGGGAACCCCGCCGGAAAACCAACCGCCGGAAAACCCGCAACCGCCGCGTGTGCGCCGTGGGAGCGGCCATCTTGGACGCCATCTTGCCCGACCTCGTGGGGTCCGCCATCTTATGAGCAGACAGCGTGGACGCCAGCTTGTATCGATCAGGGCCCTACAGTGGCATCGGTCACAGTGGACCAGACCAGGCCGCACCCGCTATCCAAATCAATGGTGGGCATCGAGGTAAACGGGTGCCGGGTTAAATGCTTACAGTGGAAGCACGGAGAGTTTTATCCACCCTGAACTGGCACAGCAACTCTCCCTAAAGGTGGTCCCTACTCAGGGTGCCATCTCTATGGCTGATAAAACCCAGACATCGACCATTCTGGGTTACTGCACGGTACAATTGGGCGTTAACGGAACTGTATACGATCATTTTAAAGTGTTAATCATGAAGAACCTATGTGCGAGCGTGATCTTGGGCCTGGATTTCCAGTGCAACCACCAAAGCATCACGCTCAAGTACGGTGGGTCCCAGCCGCCCCTCACAGTGTGCGGTCTGGCTACCCTGAAGGTAAAGCCACCTTCGCTATTCGCGAACCTTACCCCTAACTGCCGGCCAATAGCGACCAAAAGCAGGAGGTACAGCTGGGAGGACAGGCGGTTTATCGCGACCGAGGTAGACAGGCTCCTGAAAGAGCGCATTATTGAACGCAGCAACAGCCCGTGGCGCGCCCAAGTGGTAGTGGTAAGGGGTAGCGAGAAGAAACGGATGGTGATCGACTATAGTCAAACGATCAACAGGTACACCCAACTAGACGCCTACCCGCTACCCCGCATATCAGAAATGGTGAACCAAATTGCCCAATACCGGGTGTTCTCCACCATCGACCTCAAGTCAGCGTACCACCAGCTCCCTATCAGACCAGAGGACCGCCCGTACACCGCCTTCGAGGTGAACGGATGCCTCTACCAATTCCTCAGAGTCCCCTTTGGGGTGACGAATGGGGTCTCGGTCTTTCAGAGGGAGATGGACCGCATGGTCGATGACCACCACTTGCAGGCAACCTTCCCCGACCTCGACAACGTCACCATCTGCGGCCACAATCAGCAGGATCACGACTCGAACCTCGAGAGGTTCCTGGAAACCGCACAAAAACTCAACCTCACCTACAACGAGGACAAGTGCGTTTTCAACACCACGCGCCTCTGCATACTGGGCAGCGTGGTGGAGAATGGGGAAATCGGACCAGACCCCGACCGATTGCGCCCCCTACGGGAGCTGCCCCTGCCCAACACTCCCAAAGCCCTGAAAAGGTGCCTGGGGTTATTTTCTTATTATTCCCAATGGGTCCCCAACTACTCCGACAAAGCCCGCCCCCTCTTGAAAGCATCCTCTTTTCCGCTCTCTGCAGAGGCCCACGCCGCCTTCAAAAGCATTAAGCAGGATATTGAGCGGGCCACGCTACAGGCAGTGGACGAGAACACTCCATTTCAAGTGGAAAGTGATGCGTCTGACTTCGCCTTGGCGGCCACCCTCAACCAGGCGGGGCGGCCCATAGCTTTCTTCTCGAGGACCCTCCAAGGCCCCGAGATCAGACACTCCTCCGTGGAAAAGGAGGCCCAAGCCATCGTGGAGGCAGTGCGCCACTGGCGCCACTACCTAGCCGGCAAACGCTTCACCCTACTTACCGACCAGCGGTCGGTAGCGTTTATGTTCAACAATAAACAGAGGGGGAAGATTAAAAATGATAAGATTCTTAGGTGGCGGATCGAGCTCTCCACCTTCGAGTACGACATCATTTACCGGCCAGGGGCCCTTAACGAATCCCCTGACGCCCTCTCACGAGGGATGTGTGCCAGCGCCACTGGGGATCGGCTACAGACCCTCCACAACGACCTCTGCCACCCAGTGGTCACGCGGCTGTTCCACTTCATAAAGTCCCGTAACTTACCCTACTCGATTGAGGAAGTTCGGTCTCTGACCAGGAACTGCCGCACTTGCGCTGATTGCAAGCCTCGGTTCTACCGCCCAGATAGAGCCCACTTAATCAAAGCTACACGGCCCTATGAGCGGCTCAGCTTAGATTTCAAGGGCCCCCTCCCGTCCGTCGACCGCAATGTTTACTTCCTGAACATTGTGGACGAATACTCCCGGTTCCCATTCGCCTTCCCCTGCCCAGACATGACCAGCGCCACGGTCATTAAATGCCTCAACAGCCTGTTCTGCCTGTTCGGTATGCCGAGCTACATCCATACGGATAGGGGGGCGTCCTTCATGAGTGAAGAGCTACGCCAGTACATGCTGTCCAAGGGGATCGCCACGAGCCGTACCACCAGCTACAGCCCCCGGGGTAACGGCCAGGTGGAGCGAGAGAACGGGACAGTGTGGAAAGCAGTCACTCTAGCTCTAAGGACCAAGGGCCTCCCTATCTCCCGCTGGCAGGAAGTCCTCTCGGATGTGCTCCATTCGATACGGTCGCTATTGTGTACGGCCACTAATGCCACACCTCATGAACGTATGTTTGTCTTTCCCCGGAAATCCACCTCAGGTGTATCCATGCCGTCATGGCTCTCCAACCCAGGTCCGGTACTCGTGCGAAGGCATGTGAGGGGCCACAAGACGGACCCTCTCGTGGAGCCAGTACACCTACTCCACGCCAACCCCCAATACGCATATGTCCGGCACGCCGACGGAAGGGAGGACACCGTGTCCATAAAAGACGTCGCCCCAGCCGGCATCGACAACAACCACGGCAATAGCAGCAACAACGATCACAGCAATTCTTACCCACCCACTACTCTTTTCAACGATCACAGCAACCCTTACCCACCCACTACTCTTTCATCACCCCCGGAAGAACATCGACCAACGGCACCCCCACCAACTACCCCTTCAACAACCCTGGCGGCACCCCCGGCAGAGACCCAGGAGGCTACCGGGGACACCCAGCCGACACCCGCGGCACCACGTCGGTCGCAGAGGACTATCAAACCCCCGAACAGACTAAATCTATAGAAGGGGTGAATGTGATGAAATATATTCCATTCATCACTGCCTGTGACTGTGGTCGGTTTCAGTGTCATTTCCCTTCCCCCAGTCCTCATTGTATTATGTATTGGAATGTGCTGGAATGTGCTGTGTGTAGGGCTCCGCCCATACCTGGCCCCTTTTGTAAGCTGGCTCAGTCTGGCCTCAGCCTCCAGAAGGAAGACATCTCTCTCTTTTACGTGTTACTTTCTAAGTTAATAAAAGCCTTGTTTTGTTTCGCTAACATCGAGTCTCGGAACTTATTGAGGCACATCAGGTTGTATCTGTACAAGCTTCTTTTGGTCAATAAAGCTGTATTATTAATCCTGTTATCTTGTGTGAGTATATAATGAAAATTTTCGAATCTTACAACACTTCCCTCTGCAACTGGACCCTGGACTTCCTAACAAACAGATCCCAGTCTGTCAAATTAGGTAACCACACCTCCCCCCCCGACCCTGAACACGGGGGCCCCACAAGGATGTGTGCTGAGCCCCCTCCTCTACTCCCTCTTCACCCACGACTGTGTGGCTGTTCATGGTTCCAACACCATCATCAAGTTTGCGGATGATACCACGGTAGTAGGCCAGATCACCAACAACGATGAGTTAGCCTACAGGGAGGAGGTCCAGCATCTCGTGAAGTGGTGCGCCGACAACAACCTGGCCCTTAACATCAAGAAAACCAAAGAAATCATTGTGGACTTCAGGAAGTCTAAAGGCGGAAGTCACACCCCCATCCACATCAATGGGGCTGTGGTGGAAAGGGTGGACAGCTTTAAGTTCCTCAGAGTCCACATCACGGAAGACCTCTCCTGGTCCCTCAATACCTCCTCTCTGGTGAAGAAGGCCCAGCAGCGCCTATATTTCCTGAGGAGGCTAAAGGGATGTAACCTGTCACCCCTGATCCTCTCTAACTTTTACCGCTGCACAATAGAGAGCATCCTGACAAACTGTATCACAGTATGGTATGGCAGCTGTAGCTACTATGACCGGAAAGCCCTGCAGCGGGAAGTCAAAACTGCCCAACGCATTACTGGCACCCGGCTACCGACCATAGAGCACATATACCAGAAACGCTGTTTACGGAGGTCACGGTCCATCATCAAAGACCCTACCCACCCCAGCCACAGTCTGTTCGCCCTCCTGCCATCTGGGAGACGCTACAGATGCATTCGCACCCGTACGACCAGATTTAGGAACAGCTTCTTTCCCAGGGCTGTCTTCCTACTGAACTCCACAAATAAACTCTAAAGCCTGCACATCTGCCAATGCACTTTATTATGGTTATGTTTATGTTAATGTATTACAAGCCAAATGTATGTTGAATGTTTAAATGTCTTAATCCAAATGTACACTCTCGGGAGCCGCAAGCCTACATTTCGTTGTACTGCAGTTGTGCACTAACAATGACAATAAAAGTTGATTTGATTTGATTTGATTTGATCAGAGCCTGTCAGCAATTTTAACCCAAGGCCTGCATGGGGAAGCTGACATGGTTTTCCTGCCAGGCCAACCAGTGGACAGGCAGACCTGGGGCCAGAAGAGGCCCAGAAAGGTCAATTATCTTTATTTGACGTTTTGTTTCTTCGTGGACTAGGAGTAGCAAGAATGTTCCTCCGCTCCCCACAAGGAAACCTTGGGCCTCCCCTGCCCCAGGCTTCCCTCCCCAACCCCTTACCACAAGGAGCTCATGACTCAACGCGCACCCCACCGCCACCCGGCAGCGTGTTGGGGACCCTTCCTTCGGGTCCCTGGGGACAGCGTCCTGCCACCTGAAATCTCACTCCCACACGCCGCCAGCTAGCACTTCCTGGCCGGTTTGGGCAGGGGACTGACTGGGCCGATGTAGATGAGTTAAAACCTCCCGGGCCTCACGTCCACCTTGGTCCCCGTCAGTATGACTCCCACTGGGTGCTATAATTGGCCGTTTAGTCCCTTCCCAATATTCCCTGAAAAAAAATCAAGCTGTTTTGTTAACTATCTTTTAAGTTTACTATCTCCCTTCTCAACTGACATTGACCTCTTCTTCTTCTTAGGCAGTGGGTGAGATGGAGCATTGCAGCAAGAAAGATCGAGAAGAGCGTTGGTGCGATGACACAGCCTTGCTTGACCCCGGTTCGTACGTGAATTGGGTCTGTGGTGGAACCGTTGATCAGGATCACGGCTTGCATGTCATCGTGAAGCAGGCGGAGGATAGTGACAAACTTTTGAGAAAAGCCTACCTCCCTTTTAAAGATGCTAATTGACCCCAAAACAAACACCTTCTCTGCAGCCAGAATTTTCTTTACCTGGGCAGGTCGAGTGTGGGCATTCGGTGTGGCGGGTCGCGACCCCGTTGTTGCTTCCATCTCACTGCAGAAATCGACTTTGCGTTAATGGGGCCTATTAAGCCCGCCCGACTCATTACCCAGCCCTATTAAATGGTGTGGGTCTGATGACGTCATTGATGACGCATTTTCAGCCAGGATATTTAAAGGAGACATGGCCACATTGCATTTGAAGGTTCATCTAGGAGTGTGCAGGCAGCACAGTGGAGGGTTTCAGTTGGAGAGAGGGTTGCACCCAGGTTCTCCAATGACTCCCTCCATATGCGTTGTGGAGGGAGTCAGAGCACGCAGAGAGCTTCCCTTCCCTTCCAATGGACGGAAGAGACCTCCCCAGGAGACAAAAATTGCCTGGCTCCAAATTGCAGAGGAGGTCAACAGCAGGGATGTGTTCTGGAGGACCTGGGTGCAGTGTCGGAAATGTTTCAATGATCTCATTAGATCAGGAAAGGTGAGTGCAAACCCACACTCAACATTATCCTGCTGTGCCTCTCATCACATCGCCATCACTCTGCCTTCTCAACCCTACTCCTGCACATCCTTACTCACACCAACATACCTTGCACATCCACCCATCACACTCAGCCTCATCCTAATGCAATAATACCAACTAACAACATGCAGGGAGGCCACTTGGCATTGCCTCCCCAATCCATCATAGTCTCCCTCTAAAGATGCAACCCATCCATTCCTTACACTCATTCCATCACTCTCACTCAACCTTCTCTTCTTTCCCTCCTTGCAGGAGAAGAGAGCGCACAATAAGAGGGAGAGGGAGAACACTGCAGGTGGGCCTCCATCATTTGTGACCCTCACAACAGCAGAGGAGGCGGCGTTGGATGTCTCAAGAGTGGCCGAGCAGCTGGAGGTGGGAGACAGAGAGAGGGGGACAACTCGGCAACCTGGTGACAGAATTACTTATCATACAGCTACATGACATACATCAGTCACTCATATGGAGACTGATGTCAACAGCCACTGAATGGTCATCATGTGCATAATGGTATCTGTACCTATTCTTCATATAGCATATCTAACTCATCTCTTTACTCTTCCACAGGTCCATCAAGAGCCCTCTCCACTGTCCAAGAGGAAGAGGAAGATGACTCCTCAGAGGCGCCACCAGCCTCTGAGGGCGCAGCGTCACCAGACATAAGCGGACCCAACACCAGCACAGAGACGCACACCTCGGTGGGCCACATGCGAGATAGAGTAGTGTTGTCACCGGGTCCGTCACAAGTCACAAGTGAGCAAGGGCAGATGGTAGAGACAGGGACACCAGTGGAGACTCCTCGCCGGAGGGCGCAGGACGCTCCCAGCTTTGCTCATCTGCATGCAGATGCTGAGCCTCGGGGGCTATCCAGAAAGAGGGCGATCCTGGAGTTGAAGCAAGAAGTGCAGGAGGCTTTGACAGGTTTTGCGAGTGCGATGTCTGCAAATGTTCAGAGAATGGAGGAGACCATCTACAACATGAGCACCACCGTGTCGCAGGTGATGACGACTGCAAGCTCTTCCATGGATAGGATGGCCACCTGCATGGAGCAGCTAATGCACCACTCACAGGAGCATATGGTCTCTATGGAGAATAGATGGCTATCTATAGAGCATAGATGACAGAGACTCATAGACCTCCAGCCTAGGAGGGATGTCAGCGTATACGTTGGTCCTCATGGTCCCACTGATGTGCAGCAAGATGCTCTCCAGCTCCTTGCTAGCAGGAAGTGCGGGTGGCCCATGAGAGGGATGATGGTGGGAGGGGAGAGGGAAGTGTGGACTCCTCACCCGCTGCCACCCCCTCAGTCAAAGCCCTAGATGGCTCCTTGGATCGCGATGGCCGAGTCTGCCCCTGCACAGCCGCAGGAGGAGCAGACTTTGGCGGGGTCATCACAGGCTCCAAAACCCAGAGGACATCTACCAAGAGTGTCTAAGCAGTCACAGCAGGGAATTAAACAAGCTGTCTCTACCTCTGCTGAAGCCACAGAGGTAGCACCTCATAGAAGCATGTGGAAGAGAAAGATGACACACAAGTAGATTCACAAGGGTAGCCACTTGTTTTTTTTTCAATGTTATGGCAAGTTTCCGCTAATATTTTGTCAACCATTAAAATCTTTATTTTCACCACTTTCCAGTCTTGGACACATTTGTGCGCACCTTTGGAAGTGGCTTAGTGAGTTACAGTGAATGGTGAGACAGAACGGTATAACCCCAGCAATGGTGGTCAGTGTGAAAGGAATGGCTTGGTTATTGCAGGGATCCTTTATGGTGTTGCTGGCGCAACATGTGGCAGCCATATGGATGTACTGTGTAAAGTTAAGTAAATCTGGCCATGGTGAGGCCATCCCTGGCCTCCCAGGCAGCAATGTGCTCGGGTGCTAGTGGGAGACAGAAAGCAGGAAACTATAGCCCAGTTAGACTAACATCTGTCATCGGGTGAATGCTGGAATCCATTATTAAGGAAGTAGTAGCAGTACATTTAGAAAATCAAAGCTTGATTGTATGAAAGGGAAATCGTGTTTGACAAATTTACTAGAGTTCTTTGAGGATGTAACGAGCAGGGTGGATAAAGGGGAACCAGTAGATGTAGTGTATTTGGATTTCCAGAAGGCATTCGATAAGGTGCATAAGATAAGAGCTCACGGTGTTGGGGGTAATATATTAGCACGGATAGAGGATTGGCTAACTAACAGAAAACAGAGAGTCGGGATAAATGGGTCATTTTCAGGTTGGCAAACTGTAACTAGTGAAGTGCCACAAAGATCAGTGCTAGGGCCTCAACTATTTACAATCTATATTAATGACTTGGATGAAGGGACCGAGTGTACTCTTGCCAAATTTGCTGACAATACAAAGATAGGTGGGAAAGCAAGCTGTGAGGACACAAAGGGCTGGATTTTCTCAATGGAGATGTGCTGGAGGCGGGACTTCTGGTTTCCGGGTTTCAGTCCCACCCCCAGCAATGTCTGACCAACCCACGCTATATTCCCTTGATTGGCTTTGTTAATACCGGCCAATTAAGGGAAAGCTGGTGACAGATGATGTCAGCATATGCCGCTTCATCTGTCGAAAAAATTTTGTCAGCGTTTGGCAGCTTTGAGAAGCTGTCAAACACTGACAATCTCTGTTCTAAGGTGAGTCCTTTCACACAGGCTCACCAAGGCCTCTCTCCTCAACAGAAAGCAGATGGCTGCTGCATCTGAGAATGTAGCAGCCATTCTGTCATCTCTGCTGTTGAGATGAGGCACCTCCGGATCCTCAAAGGTTGAAGCCTGCAGAAAGAAGCAAAGGTAAGGAAACTTTTTCCAACACTTTACACTCACCTCTCATACTTGCCTGTCCACACTTGCACCCATCACTCACGTCTACAGCTGACATTTCGGCCCCTCTCACCCCCACAGACCCACTGCTCGGCTCGCTGACCCTGGCAAGGTTCGCAGCCGTCGGGAAGCCTGCAATTGCAGGGGTAAAATGGGCAAAAAGCCTCAAAACTGCCTGTTAACTGCCTGTTAACAGGCAGTTAATTGTTTCTAATCCCCTTCCTGCCTCGAGGAGACAGGTCCCTGCATGACTCGGGGACCCGCCTCCCGGGAAGATGGCACGGAGGCGGGTTGGGAGCGGGGTCGGTACCAGCTCCCAGTTTCCCGGCAGTCCCGCCTCCATATCTGCCTCCCCAGGGCTGGGAAAATTCCCCCCAGTGGGCAAGAATTTGGCAGATGGAGTATAATGTGGGAAAATGTGAGGTTATCCACTTTGGTAGGAAGAATAAAAAAGCAAAATATTATTTAAATGGAGAGAGACTACAGAATGCTGCGGTACAGAGGGACCTGGGTGTCCTCGTACATTAAATACAACAAGTTAGCATGTAGGTACAGCAAGTAATTAGGAAAGCAAATGGAATGTTGGCCTTTATTGCAAGGGGGATGGAGTATAAAAGTAGAGAAGTCTTGCTGCAACTGTACAGGGTGTTGGTGAGACCACACCTTGAGTACAGTGTACAGTTTTGGTCTCCTTATTTAAGGAGGGATATATTTGCATTGGAGGCAGTTCAGAGAAGGTTCACTAGGTTGATTCCTGAGATGAAGGGGTTGTCTATTGAGGAAGGTTGAGCAGGTTGGACCTATACTCATTGGAGTTTAGAAGAATGAGAGGTGATCCTATTGAAACATATAAGATTCTGAGGGGGCTTGACAGGATAGATGCTGAGAGGATGTTTCCCCTCGTGGGGGAATCTAGAGCTAGGGGGCATAGTTTCAGAATAAGGGGTTGCCCATTTAAAACAGTGATGAGGAGGAATTTCTTCTCTCAGAGGGTCGTGAATCTTTGGAATTCTCTACCCCAGAGAGCTGTGAAGGCTGAGTCATTGAATATATTCAAGGTGGAGATAGACAGATTTTTGAAAAACAGGGGAGTCAAAAGTTATGGGGAGCAGGCAAGAAAGTGGAATTGAGGTCAAGATCAGATCAGCCATGATCTTATTGAATGGCGGAGCTGGCTGGAAGGGCCGAATGACCTACTCCTGCTCCTATTTCTAATGTTCTTATGGGATCTGAATGCAGGTTCCCCCAGTTCCTGCTCCTCCTCTGAAGAGACTGTGCAGTTAGTGCCTTGCTCCTCATGCAGCACTAATCCTCACTGCAGCAGACCACGACGATTCTGGAGACCCTGGATGGTGCATACTGAACGGCTCCTCCAATTCTGTCAAGGCATCTGAAGCGCATTTTGAGCATGCTTATTGTCTACTCTATGACACATCTGGTGGAAATCTGGCTTTCATTAAATCTCTCCTGGGCCTCAGTACTTGGCCTCCTCAAGGGTATCATGAGCCACGTCTTCAGTGGATAGCCCTTGTCTCCAAGCAGCCAGTTGGAAAGTCTGTTTGGTGGTGCGAAGAGCTGAGGGAGGGTGGACTGGCGCAGCACGAAAGAGTCATGACAGCTGCCAGGGAATTTGGCACACACATGCATGATGATTTTCCTATGGTTGCAGACCAGCTGCACATTGAGGGAGTGGAAGCCCTTGCGGTTGACAAAGACTCCTGGGTAATGACAGGGTGCCCTGATGGCCACATGTGTGCAGTCGATGATGCCCTGCACCCATGGGAAGCCAGCTAGAGTGGCAAAGCTGAGCGCCTGCTCAGTAACACTGGCGTCATCAGTGGCAAAGTTGATATAATTGGCTGACTTGTCAAAGAGGGCATCGGTGACCTGTGTGATGCATTTGTGCGTGGCCGACTGCGAGATGCTGCAAATATCTGCTGCAGATCCCTGGAAGGAGCCTGAGGTGAAAAACTTGAGGGCGCTGGTGACTTTGACAGCCACTGGTAAGGCGTGTCTACCCGCTTCTCTGGGCTGCAGGTCTTTCTTTAGCAATGTGCAAATGTCTGCGACAGCCTGAGCCTCCTTTGGCACTAATGCTCAATCATGTTGAGGAAGCTCATCCTCTGCCTGTATACTGTGTTGGGGGTATCACCTCCAGTGCGGTGCAGCCCTGCGCTGATGCCCTCTGTCCTGTGCAGCATCAGGTGATTGAGGAGAAGGTTGGTGGTGTGGTTGTTGCTGCTGATAGTGTGCCTGGTGCTGCTGGTGTTGGGGCTCATCGTGGTCCAATTCTGAGGAGCAAGGTGAGACAGTATAAACGGCACTCATGCTTATGGAATAGATGACAAGTCAAGAAGAGATCAGAGGAGCAAGTGGTCAATGGAGTGATAGGTTTTAACAATGAGGTGACTGGATAACGATTTTGCTGGAAATACTTGCAGCCTGTAGGAAGCTAAATGTGTGCTGGAAATGCAGTCAGCAACAGCTTCTGCTTGAGAAAAGTGATCAGCTGTGAGTTGGGAGCTTTTATAGTACATTTCATGATGTCTTCTAATCAGCTGGAGCAATGGTCACTCAGCTCCCGCCTCAGGCTGACAGATGTGGTTCCTGAGCTGCGTGAATTCTGTAGGCAGCCAGGGAAATTCGAAAGGTGGGCTGTAAAAGGCTCTTAAGAGTCTGACAACTAACTGCTAAAATTAGGTCGCCCGCCTCTGCTGGTCGGGTCGCTGCCACACCAGCAAACGTGCCTGAGGGAAATCCACGTGGGGGCGGGATGATGGCAGGTTCCCAAACCGCTCCAACTTTTTTCAAATTTCTCACTTGACCTGCCTCCGATCGCACCCGCACGGACCCCAGAAAATTCCAGCCTATGAGTTTGTTCCACACATCACTTTCCAGTGAGAAAAAAAAGTTGTTTTTTCTAAATATGAATTATTATGAAGGGTATGCTGATAGGGTTAAATGCAGAGGGATGGGAGGAGGCTTGTGTGAGCATAAACACCTGTATAGACCAGTTGGGCTGAATGCCCTGTTTCTGTGCTGTACACTCAATGTAATTTCCTCACACGCTTCTAGGCACAGGCACCTGCCAAAAGACAGACTTGCACCGGGGAACATTGAGCCTAGGATAATGACTTCAACCCGCAAATTTATGGTCAGTCTTAAGTCACAGCAGCCTTGTGCCCAGATGGGAGAGAAAAAAAATCATCCCTCTAATATTTATGCACCTCTACATATGTGCAACTCTGTTCCATTCATGCAGCACATGCTCAACTCTGTGCTCCAATTAAGAGCACTCCCTGGATGCCAGGTTTGGCCACGCCCACATGCTCCCTTCCTGCTTGTGAATGTTGTACTTGTATCTTCTAGTTCATGTTCATTGTTCAAGTTAAATAGCTTGCTTACTTCACCTTATTTATACCTTTCATTTTTTAATCATTATCGTTCCTTAATCTTCTTTCCTGCAGCAGAAGACCTTTATGTTTTGTCCCTGAAGGCCTGGAATCATCGGAGTCACTCTTCTTTGAACTCTTGCTACATCATCTAAATCTTTTTTGAAGGAAGGGAAGGGGTCAGAATAAATCAGAGAGGCACCCCTGGAGTTGGCACGAGGGAGGGAGGGAATGGGTGGAAGTGGGCAGATGTGTAGTGGAGTGCAAACCTCTCCACCACAGACATGGGAGAAATACCTGTGTGACATAGGCAGGTTGGAAACACACACACACACTTAATTGATACTGGGTGTTGCAACATTCCCAGACTATGATTAGAATTTTTCCTGTGTACTCACAGGAATGAAAAGTCATCAAGGAAAGTCTGGAAACAATGAACTCATTCTGCTAAACAGTAAAGAAATACAATAGTTCTGTCTGCTTGAAGCTGACATACCTCATTAGCCCAGGAGTGCAACTCCCACAGTGCTTTCCATGCAGTGAAGCTTGTTGCATTGGTGATACCTGCCATGTGTCCCTAGGAGGCAGAAGTCTGGCCCGAGAATAAAAAGAAATGCTGGCAAGCTGAAATTAAAACTGAAGATGCTGGAGAAGGGAATAGAGGGATACGGGGTTTAGATGGGAACAGGTACTTAGAGTAGGAGGAGGCTTGTGTGCAGTATAAACACCACATAGACGAGTTGGGCCGAATGGCCTGTTTCTGTGCTGTTGAATCTATCTGTAAAGAGTCAAGGTAGGTTCTTGTTTCAAGCAGGGCTCCTTCGCAGAAATCAATGCGGCATGTTCTGTTTCACACACCTTCTAGTATCCCAGCTTTAGAATCACTGCAGCTCGTTAATGAGATATTAATAGGAAACCAGAACTCTCATGCTCTCTTCCTTTCATGTTCTCTTGTGTCCTTTCCCACTTCCTTCCTGTTTACAGGTAAGTGTTCCGATAACATGCAGTAATTCCTGTAGATGTGGGAACCCTAGTGTTGCCTAGTCACTGGTGACTAAGATGTATTTTTTGTTAAAAAAAAAGTTAAAGATGAGTAGTGATGTGCCAAATAACTGCCTGAGTCCATGAGGTTACAACTTAAAACTAAAGGCTTTTATTAAGTAAGAATCTTGGCATCAAGTTAACACAGGGCAACCATCATTCAACACCAACCCAGCCCTTATGAGTAAAACCCAGCTCTTATAAATAAGACTCACACCAATCAGGAGGATCCATAAAGGCGGAGTTAGGGAGGAACATTAGTGGTTACACCTGTAAAACATTTACAGACATTAACAAGTACAACAACAGACAATCCAGAACACAGAGTTATTTCATCACATTCACCCCCTGCTATAGATTCAATCTGTCAGGAGGTCTGATAGTCCTCTGGGAACGACGTAACTCTTGCCGAGGCTCCTCGCGGAGTACCAACTCCGGTTCATCTGAATTCCCAGAATCATCAGTGTTTTCCACACTGAGGGTTTGTGTCTCTGAAGGTCCAATACCACGATTAAAAACTCTACTCTCAGAGTCGAACTCTTTGAGCTCCAGCAGGTGCAAGATCTTTAATAGAGACCGTATCCTCTCGCCCATCCGGATATTGAATGTACGCATACTGGGGATTAGCATGAAGGAGTTGTACTTCCTCCACCAGTGGATCAGTCTTGTGGCCTCTCACATGTCTGCGCAACAGCACAGGGCCTGTGGTCGTCAACCATGTGGGTAACGATACTCCATTAGTAGCTTTTCTTGGAAAGCTAAACATCCTTTCATGAGGGGTGGCATTCGTCGCTGTACACAAAAGAGACCTTATAGAATGTAGCACGTCTGGCAAGACACCCTGCCAGTGAGAGGTCGGCAGGCCTCGCGACTTCAGAGACAATACGATAGCCTTCCACACTGTCGCATTTTCTTTCTCGACCTGCCCATTACTACGAGGGTTATAGCTGGTAGTTCTACTCGTTGCAATTCCTTTCGATAGCAAAAACTGTCGCAATTCTTCACTCATAAAGGAAGAACCCCTATCACTATGTATATAGTTAGGCATGCCAAACAAAGAAAACAGTTGGCAGAGGCATTTAGTTACAACAGCACTGGTCACATCCGGACAGGGGATAACAAAAGGGAACCGAGAGTACTCGTCTATAATATTAAGAAAATAGACATTACGGTCGCTCGATGGAAGGGGACCATTAAAATCGAGACTCAAAACGCTCAAATGGTCGAGTTGCTTTAATAAGATGTGCTGCCTCAGACGGCTTATAGAAGCGGGGTTTGCATTCAGCACAAACACGACAGGTTCTGGTCATTGTCCAGACCTCCACAATAGAGTAGGGTAGATTGTGGGACTTAATGAAGTGATTCATTCTGGTAACCCCAGGGTGGCAGAGTGCATTGTGGAGACTTTGAAACTTATCTATACCTAGACTAGCACATACTCCGCATGACAAAGCATCCGATGACTCATTAAATACTCCAGGCCTGTACTGAATATCATAGTCATATGTTGGCAGTTCTATTCGCCATCTTAAAATCTTATCATTTTTGATCTTGCCTCTCTGCTTAGTATTGAACATAAAGGCCACAGATCGCTGGTCAGTAATAAGCATAAAACGTCGGCCAGCGAGATAATGTCTCCGATACCTGACTGCTTCGATAATCGCCTGCGCCACCTTTTCCACTGAAGAATGTCGAACTTCTGGTCCTTGCAATGTACGAGAGAAGAAAGCTACTGGTCTACCAGCTTGGTTAAGAGGTGCTGCCAATGCAAAATCAGATGCATCACTTTCCACTTGAAAAGGGATCTTCTCATCCACGGCACATACCACTGCCTTCTCAATGTCCCGTTTGATATTACAGAAAGCCTCCTGAGCTTCCGCCGATAGCGGAAAAGACGTCAATTTAATAAGAGGTCGGACTTTATCTGAGTAGCTAGCCACCCACTGGGCATAGTACGAAAAGAATCCCAGACACCTTCTTAAAGCTTTTACAGTGTGAGGTAAAGGTAATTCCTTAAGTGGGCATAATCTTTCAGGATCTGGCCCGATTACCCCATTCTCCACAATGCAACCAAGAATACACAAACGTGTAGTATTGAAGGTACACTTGTTTTCGTTGTAGGTCAGGTTTAACCTCTTTGCCATCTCTAGGAACTTCGCGAGATTTTGATCATGCTCCCGTTGCTCACACCCACAGATAGTAACATTGTCCAGGTACGGGAATGTTGCTTCCAATGCGTATTCATCCACCATACGCTCCATCTCCCGTTGGAAGACGGCTACCCCATTCGTCACTCCAAAGGGCACCCTAAGAAATTGATACAGGCGCCCATTAGCTTCGAAGGCCGTATAAGGTCGGTCTTCTATTTTGATAGGGAGTTGATGGTAGGCAGACTTTAAATCAATGGTGGAGAACACGCGATACTGAGCTATCTGGTTCACCATCTCAGGCAAAGGATAGGCGTCCAATTGGGTATACAAGTTTATAGTCTGGCTATAATCGACCACAAGTCTTTTCTTTTCATTAGTTTTAACCACCACCACCTGGGCACGCCACGGGCTATTACTGTGTTCGATGATTCCCTCCCGTTGAAGCCTTTCCACTTCCTCTTTTATAAATGTTTTATCTTCTGAACTAGACCGTCGACTCTTAGTCGCTATAGGTCTACAATTAGGAGCAAGGTTCACGAACAAAGAAGGCGGACTTACTTTTAAAGTAGAAAGGCCGCAGACTGTGAGTGGAGGCTGAGACCCACCATACTTAAGGGTAACGCTCTCATGCTGACACTGGAAGTCCAAACCTAAAATTAAGTTCACACACAACTGAGGTAATATAAGGAATTTAAAGTCCTTATACTCCATATCCTTAACGGTCAATGTGACTTTACAATATCCAGTTACCTCCGAAGTAAGGGTCTTGGACGCCATCACAATTTCACTTTGAGTAGGATACACCTTCAATGAACAGGAGTTAACAAGGTTGGGATGTATAAAACTTTCAGTACTGCCACAGTCTATCAAACACCCAGTAGGACGACCATTAATCTTAATGTCCATCATAGATTTCGACAAGGAACACGGTATGGTCGGGTCAACCGTAACCGAGGCTAGAGTAAAACGATAGGCGGCAGCAGAGAAGACATCAGGTACAGGATTACCCTTACACACTTTACTAAATTGTCCCCGTTTCTTACATTTAAAACAAGTAGCCTCTCTGGCTGGGCATCTTTGCCTGGAGTGTTTAGGTTGGCCACAAAAATAACACTTAGACCCATGGGGTACAGCCGCAACAGTAGGATTAAGTGGAGGCTCCATTGACGTTATGGATGCCTCCATACTCGGAACACACGAGGCTGAGAGAGACGCATGGGCTGATGCATACACTTCTAAATTCTTCTGGGCTACATCTAACGATCGAGCCGTAACAACGACTGTTTTTAAAACTAATGAGTCATTCCCGAGGAGTCTCTGTCTAATATAATTAGATCGAAGGCCAGATAAGAAAAAATCACGCATGGCTTCTTCCTGATACAATATAGCAGAGACAGCCTTGTAGTTGCAATCCTTAGCCAAAGCCTTAAGATCCTGCAGAAAATCATCCAGTGATTCCTCGGGTAATTGCCTGCGAGTAGACAAAAGATACCTGGCGTATACTTCATTAACCGACTTAAGGTACTGGGCCTTAAGAGCTGCAAGGGCCTCTTCATACGTAGTAATATCGTCAAATATAGAGTAAGTTTGATGACTTACCAAGTTGGTTAAAAGACCCAACTTGTTAACCGTCGGATCAATCGATGCGATGAAGTATTCAAAACATCGAAGCCAATGCGTAAATTTCTTCGATGCATCTGCCGAATGGGGATCGATATCCAGACGCTCTGGTTTCAAAAATCGATCCATCTTCCAAAGTTGTTACTTAATAAAATTGATGTGCCAAATAACTGCCTGAATCCATGAGGTTACAACTTAAAACTAAAGGCTTTTATTAAGTAAGAATCTTGGCATCAAGTTAACACAGGGCAACCATCATTCATCACCAACCCAGCCCTTATGAGTAAAACCCAGCTCTTATAAATAAGACTCACACCAATCAGGAGGATCCATAAAGGCGCTCTTTTGGTTGAACCAAACATAAACAAATAGACTGTAACTAATTAAACTTTAAATAAACCTTAACAAATCAAATTAAAATTCGGTTGCCCAAATCGCGGAAGTTCTCGAGCGAGCCGGCGGACACCGCGTGCTCCATCTCCAGGGCCACCCGGGCGCGAACATGGCCGTGGAAGAGAGGGAGGCAATCTGGCTGGATGACCCCCTCAACCGCCCACTGCCTGGACCAATTGATGGCTTTTTTAGCCAGGCCCAGGAGCAGACCCACAAGGAGGTCCTCCAACCTGCCCGCTCCCCTCCGCACCGGGTGACCGTAGATCAAGAGCGTGGGACTGAAGTGCAACCAAAAATCGAGGAGCAGCCCCTTCAAATAATGGAAGAGGGGCTGCAACCTCTCACAATCCGTGTATATATGAAACACGGACTCCTCCAGGCCGCAGGAAAGACAGGTGGCCTGGGAGTCCGTGAACCTACTTAAAAATATATTGCACGGGACTGCTCTGTGCAATACCCTCCAGGCCAAGTCCCCAATAGAACAAGGGAAGACTCCCGCATAGAGAGCCCTCCATTGGGGACCTCCACCTCCGCCGGAAGGCAAGACGGCAAGGCGTGTCCGGACGGCAGGCGAAGATGGCAAAGTGGAGAGTGTGCAGGAGCAGCCTGTACAGGAAATACCTCCGTGCGGAATGAAAAGGTACGGAGGGTATTTCCTCGAGACGGCTCAAGTTGTGAGGTGTCGGCTCCCGAGGGGAGTTTCAGGGCCGGGTACCGATGAGGAATTCCGTCCGAACGGGGGAAAGCTCGGGCGGGATCGCCCCACGCGCTTGAGCCGCCTCGATACACCTTGTGGCGCCGGGGCGCAGTGTCACTTTCATCGACTCGATGGCATTGACCGCGAGCTGGACATTGGTCCAAGACATGGTGTTTGGCTTTTCTCCGCGCCTTCCTTCCGCCCGGACGCACTCCCTCCCCCCCGCCGGAGGCCTTGATGGCATCGGCCTCCGACGACGACCGCGCATCGGTTGTTTGGGGGGCGCGGCCAGACCCGGGGAGAGTAGCAGCAGCGGCGCCCGCCTTGGCCACACCAGACGATCTGGCGGCCTTGGAGGTGGGGCAGTTCCTCCTGATATGCCCCACCTCCTTGCAGGCATGGCACCGCACACCGTCCGCCATCCAAAAGGCGCGATAGGCGGTTCCCTCGGGGAGGATGACGAAAGCCCCCTCAGTGTCCTCCTGCCGCGCCAGCTGAATAAAGAGCTGGCGCCGGAAGGAGAAGACGTGCCGAAGGCTGGCTTCCCGGCAGCCGAGCGGGATAGGCGTGATCCCCGACCTCACCTCCCCAAGATGGCGTAAGTGGGGGAGGAGGAGCTCACCAGGAAAATAGGGCGGGACGTTGGAAATAACGATCCTCCGCGCGGTGGCCTCGAGAGGATCCACCGGCAGGAAGGTCCCGCCCACGGTGAGCCCCTTGGTGACGGCCAGGGACACCGCCCGCTCCGACCCCAGGAAGAACACAGCCTTTCCGTACATTTTTGAGGCCGCGACGATGGCTGAGGGGCCGACAACCCCAGCCATGGCTTTTACGCAGGCCTCAATAGTCATGTGGGGGTGAGTGTAGCTCTTCACCCCAAGCTTTTTAGTTATTAAAGTGAAAGGTGATGGGGCAGCAGAAGCAGCGGGAGCAGCCATGGCTGTGGCTGCCACCGCCGCAAATGACCTTGCTGACCCCGTCACCGGCGATGAAGCAGTCGCCATTATGGGGGTTTTTTTTTAAAAGAGCCACACTCACCCCAAGTCACAGGCCTGAAAGTGTTAATGGCCTCAGGTTATTTGGTGTCCTCTCTTGAGCAGAGGGAGCTGTTAAATTGAAGGCAGACCTCTCCCCTTATTAACTAAAATTGGGAGAGGGGCCTTCTCCCCTCTGCTCAAGTGGCAATTAATGTATATAAAATAGAGGTGCCTCAGAGAGAGAGGCAAAGAGAGATGAAGAGAGAAAGAGGGGGGGTTGGGAAGGAGGGAGGCCGCAAGGGCAGGGTCGCCACTCAGGATGGTGGGTGGGTGTCGGCAGGGGTGCACTCTCCGATGAAAAAATAAAGTCTGTTGTTGGTCTTCCGGTGGGGGGAGAAGATGTCTTCACCTGGGAAAGCTGAAGAATGCCCAGGCTCAGTCCTTTACACCAGGTCTTAAATGGGTTGATTGACTTCACCTAGGCAGCTCCAGCTGTCCCAGGTCAGGCAGTGGAAGGGGTGTTTTAATAGTGGTGTGTGTCGCCTAGTGTTTTACAAGGGCCACACACACACACCCCTTGGTGTTCCGGCCTTCTGTCTTCTTTCCTCCCCCCACCTACAAAACAAAGTCTTTAGGAGAGTGCACCTAATAACACCCACCTGTAGATGTTCTTATTCTTCCCTCCTTCCAAAAGGTTGGTCGGTGGTTGTTTCTCCCCTCTCTCCCTCTCCTGAAAAGGAGGCCAATTTGGGGAGGCAGTGATGGGAAGGGCCTCTCCCCTGGTTGATGATGAAGTTGGCCTTCCCCTTCCTCCTCTCCCCCTCCGTCCTCTCTCTCCAGGCACCTCAGTAGTTGAAGTTGATGGTAAAAGGAGACCACCAAATTCCACTCTGTTTCTCCTTAGACAGCAAGGCTGAGAATGAGCTGAGCAGGTCCAGTCCCTGCCTTGACTCTCTGTCCAGGTCAAGGCTTCAAACTCAGGGCTTTTATTAAGTAAGAATCTTGGCATCAAGTTAACACAGGGCAACCATCATTCATCACCAACCCAGCCCTTATGAGTAAAACCCAGCTCTTATAAATAAGACTCACACCAATCAGGAGGATCCATAAAGGCGGAGCTAGGGAGGAACGATAGTGGTTACACCTGTAAAACATTTACAGACATTAACAAGTACAACAACAGACAATCCAGAGCACAGAGTTATTTCATCACAAGTAGGTTAACGACAAAAAAGAAAGTACAGCTGAACTTTTCATCCAAAGTGTAATAGAATTGTGGGATAAGATACTGTAAATGGTTTTTGATCCTAGCCCAATTGCTAGATGGATGGTTCAAAGTGTAAAAGAAATAAGCCATGGACAGGAATGCTTCGGTGAAAAATCAAACTTATATTTAGTTGGTCTAACATACACTGGCTAAAACATGCACTACTAAATGAAATCACTGTCTCTGTGGAGAATAAAATCCAAGTTACAAACAATATACATACTGTGGCGGAGACCACATAGGGACAATAACACAATGTATAGCCAATGCTGTTATATGTACCTAAACACAATTCACTTTGTATAGCAATGTTGTGATATGTACATGCTGGGTTGGGTTATCGGTGCAGGGTCCCTTTAAGAGCGTCAGTAACGTGATGACATCATGACGTCGGTTGCGTGATAACGTCATAGCCCCTGCACGGGGCTGAGCCTTCAGACCTCATGGAGAGTGATTAAAGTAAGATACGTTTTGTTTTTGCTTAAAGAAAAGTCTCAGCCTGTTGATTTCTGTCGACTCCAACATTGGTGACCCCGTTGCTCTTTTGGACGATTCCAAGGACCTCATCTGAAATGGCGACGAATGCCGTTTCTGTCAAATTACCCGAGTTTTGGGACCAACAGGCTGCCACTTGGTTCGCCCAGGCCGAGGCTCAATTTGCAATCCGTGACATCACCGCGGACAACACGAGGTACTACTACGTCGTCCCTGCTCTCGGCAGCTCCACCGTGGCCAGAGTTGTGAACCTGCTCGAAAACCCCCCGGAGCTCAACAAATACGAAGCGCTGAAGGCGCACTTCTTACAAACTTTCGGACTCACTGAAGCCGAACGCGCATGCCGGCTTCTCTCTCTACCCGGGCTTGGCGACTCCAAGCCCTCGGAGCTGATGGACCACATGCTGGCCCTCCTGGGCACACACATGCCGTGCTTCCTCTTCAAGGAACTGTTCCTCCAACAGCTGCCAGGTCAGGTACGGTCGGCGTTAGTCAACTCTTCCACTACCAATTTCCGCGACCTGGCCAAGGAGGCCGACAAATTTTTCTCCGCCGGGCAACAGTACTACGTGACCATGCGGGGCCCTGCCCCCACTGATACAGCCCAACGGCAGCAAACCTCAAGCCTCTGCTTCTACCATGCACAGTTCGGCCCCAAAGCCAGGAAGTGCTAGCCCCCGTGCAGTTTTCCCGCGTCGAAGCAAACTAAAGAGCACTCATCAGCTGCTATGGCTGTTGGTCGTTCAGGCAGTTTGTTGTTTATTACAGGCACCGATTCCGGACGTCGTTTCCTTTGCGACACGGGTGCCCAGGTGGGCGTCCTGCCCGCATCAACCATAGACATTCAAGGGGGGAACCACGGCCCCGTCCTCGAAGCCGCCAACGGCAGTTCCATCTGCACCTTCGGGAAACGGAACGTGGTGCTTTGTTTTGGCGGGCAACGGTTCACCTGGGACTTTGTCATAGCAAAAGTGTCCACCCCCCTTCTCGGCGCTGACTTCCTCTGCGCCAATGGCCTTTTGGTGGACGTCAAGAACCGACATCTCATCAACGCGGAAACCTTCAGCTCGCTCCCATGTTCCCTCAGCGGGTCCAGCACGACACAGTTGTCCAGCGCACTCTCGGCCTCCGACAAGTTTCCCCGCCTCCTCGCCCAGTTCCCGGACCTTACGAAGCCCACGTTCTCGTCCGCCGTCACCAAACATGGGGTAGAACACCACATTTCGACCACCGGTCCGCCCGTCTACGCCCGCGCTCAGCGCCTCGACCCGGGGAAGCTCGCCATCGCCAAAGCCGAGTTCGACACCATGGAGCGCCTCAGCATCATCCGCCGGTCGAACAGTCCATGGGCTTCGCCCCTCCACATCGCCCCGAAACCAGGCGGTGGGTGGTGCCCGTGCGGAGACTACCGGCGCCTCAATGACGCTACGACCCCCGACCGCTATCCTATCCCGCACATCCAGGATTTCTCCACCCACCTGGCCGGGAAAGTGGTATTCTCGAAAGTGGACCTCGTCCGGGGTTATCACCAGGTCCCCGTCCAGCCGCAGGACGTCCCGAAAACCGCAGTGATCACCTCGTTCGGGCTATTCGAATTTCTCCGCATGCCTTTCGGCCTCAAAAACGGCGCACAGGCTTTTCAACGCCTAATGGACACCGTGTTACGGGACCTGACGTTCCTGTTCGTATACCTGGACGACATCCTCATCGCCAGCGCCTCCAAGGCGGAACATGTGTCCCACCTCCGGACTCTTTTCGAACGACTGAGCCAACACGGCCTAATCGTCAACCCGGCCAAGTGCCAGTTCGGGCTGTCCTCAATCGACTTTCTCGGGCACCGCATCACGAAGGACGGGGCGGTGCCACTCCCATCGAAAGTGGAGGCCGTAATGGACTTCCCGCGACCCCTCACCGTTAAGGCCCTGCAGGAGTTTTTGGGCATGGTGAACTTTTACCATCGTTTCGTCCCCCGAGCAGCCCAGCTTATGCGGCCCCTTTACGAGGCTCTCAAAGGCAAGCCCAACAAACTCGCCATCAGCTGGTCTGATGAGATGGCCGATTCTTTCATGGACACGAAAAGGGCCCTGGCTAACGTGACCATGCTGGCGCATCCGTTGCCTGATGCGCCAATCGCTCACACCACCAATGCTTCGGACTATGCGGTCAACGCCGTCCACGAACAGTGGGTCAACGGTGCCTGGCAGCCGCTTGCCTTCTTCAGCCGGCAGCTCCGCCCCAACGAGCGGAAGTACAGCACCTTTGATCGCGAGCTTCTCGGCCTCTACCTCGCCGTCCGACACTTCCGTTTCCTGCTGGAGGCCCGCCCATTCAGGGCGTTCATGGACCACAAGCTGTTGACCTTCGCCATGGCCAAAGCCTCCGAGGCATGGTCGGCCCGTCAGCAACGCCAGTTGGCCTTCATCTCGGATTTTACAACGGGCATCCAGCATGTGGCTGGGAAAGACAACCCCGTCACCGACTGTCTCTCCCGAGCCGTCACCAGCGCTTTGCACCTTGGCATCGACTACACTCGCATGGCAGCCGACCAGGCCTCCGACCCGTACGTCCAAGCCTACAGGACAGCGGTCATGGGCCTTCAACTAGCAGACGTCGCGTTCGACACTGCCGGCACCACACTCCTGTGCAACGTCTCCGTTGGGCAGCCACGTCCTGTCGTGCCCGAAGGGTGGAGACAGCAAGTATTCGACGCCATCCATAATCTTTCCCACCCGGGCAGGAAGCCGTCACAGAAGCTGATGGTGGCCAAGTTCGTCTGGCACGGGCTCAGGAAAGACGTTCACGACTGGGCCAGCACCTGCATGGTATGCCAACGCTCGAAAGTACATCGCCATACTAAGGCCCCGTTGGCGCTTTTCACGGTGCCCAAGAGACGGTTCAACCACGTTAACGTGGACCTGGTGGGGCCCCTGCCGCCCTCCCGTGGGTTCATCCACCTCCTCAGAATGGTCGACAGAACCACCCGATGGCCGGAAGCCGTCCCACTGTCTTCAACGACGGCCGCCAATGTGGCGCGGGCGTTCATCTGCACTTGGGTCGCCCGGTTCAGCGCCCCATCTGACATTTCCTCCGACCGGGGGCCCCAGTTCACGTCAGAGCTCTGGAACGCTGTCGCCCGAGGCCTCGGGTTGAGACTCCACCGCAGCACAGCTTACCACCCTCAGGCTAATGGGCTGTGCGAACAGTTTCATCGCTCCATGAAGGCCGCGCTCCGAGCCAGCCTCCGGGACGACGGCTGGATCGACAGACTCCCGTGGGTCATGCTGGGACTCAGGACCGCTCCCAAGGAGGACCTCCAGTCCTCGTCCGCCGAGCTCGTCTACGGACAGCCGCTGCGGGTTCCCGGGGATTTCGTCCCCAACGCAACGGAACCTTGGTCTGCAGCCCGTCAGCGGTCTGACCTTCTGGACAACGCCAAGGTTTTCGCTCCGGTGCCCATGTCGCAGCACAGCCTCCCGCAGTCCCACGTTCCGCTCGACCTTCGTGCAGCGGAGTACGTTTTCGTCCACCACGACGCCCACCGGGGACCTCTTCAGCCACCCTACGATGGATCATTCCGCGTCCTGGAAACCGGGGACAAGACCTTCGTCGTGGATGTCGGCGGTAAGCCGGACTGCATTTCCGTGGACCATCTTAAGCCGGCCCACCTGGATCTGGACCGACCCGTTGAGTTGGCATAGCCCCCAAGATGGGGCCAATCTCCGGTTTCCACACCCTCAATCCACCACTGAGTGCCCGAGGTCCCTCCGACGAACCCCCCGGTCCCCACCCCGGAATTGAGGAGCCGCTCCGACCGTGTGATCCGGCCCCCCCAACGACTGACATTGCCAATACTGGTGAATTCTGGGGGGACGTATGTGGCGGAGACCACATAGGAACAATAACACAATGTATAGCCAATGCTGTTATATGTACTGTGAGCTATGGGGGCGGTTTGTGGTGGATTGACGTTATGTGGCCACCAGATGGAGACAAAGTCACCCTCTCACTCCAATTCAGGTGAAGGCCACACCCACCTCCAACACACCTGAGGCAAACCTATCCATTAGCTCATGAGTTCAAAAGGCAAACTAGTGCATCCCTTCAGGGCCAGTGCCTGAGGAGAGGAGAGGGACAGGAGAGGACAGGACAGGAGAGGAGAGGACAGGACAGGACAGGACAGGAGAGGACAGGACAGGACAGGACAGGACAGGAGAGGACAGGAGAGGACCAGAGAGGACAGGGCAGGGCAGGGCCAGTACCTGAGGAGAAAGCCAAGACAGGGTCGGTACCTGTGGAGAAAGCCAAGACAAAGCCAAGACTGCTGTTATAAACCAGCTTGCAGCTGCCACAGAGAGGTCTACTATTGAACCCAGGTGGAATATTGTTTAGTTCTGAAAGCCTGATATGATCCCTGGACCGGCTGAGAAAGATCCAGTGGTAAAGTAACCCTGGCTTATAGTTTTTTGGAGAAAACTGATTTAAGGACTGCCTTCCTAACCACCCGGGGCGGGTGATGGTTTTGTTCTTCATTTTTTTGAACATCGTGGCCTAGAAATTCAGTTGCGTTTGCGCCCACTTATTGGCTATAAAGTGGTTTGCACCTAAAGTTTTTTACCGCCCGAAATTCAGATGGACCCTAACATCGGCGTTAGCCGGTAGCGCTGCGCCGGCACCGATGACGTCATCGGTGTGCGCAGCGCCCCGGTTGCAATGCTATTCCGGCCCGATGGCCAAATTCAGTTGCAGCCGCCTCGCCCGTGGCAGCCACAAACAGCGTTTGTGAAACGGGGTCTTGCAGCTCCGAAAGGCCGGCGCATAAAGGTGGAGCGGCGGCCGGCTGCTTTCCCGGCGGCCGCCTGCCCGCACCTCCCTCCCCGGACTCCTGCACCACCCCCCCGCGGCACTGATGTCTGTGTCCCGCGAGCCCGGCACTTCTCCGTGGTGCCGGGCTCATTTGCCGGGGGAATCCACCGGTGATCTGATGGCTGCAGGCAGCTCCTCCTTAAGAGAAGGAGGAGGCCTGCAGTACCCCAGCCTGCCGCACCGCATCGGGTGCCGCAGCGGGAGCTGAGCGCCTGAAAGTGACATTTAACGCCCCTAGCGAGGCGGCCAAACCCTGCAATAGCGCCCGCCGCCGTCTTGGCCCGTCGCAACTGAATTTTAGGCGGGCGCTACGGGAATCCTGGCGAGCGCTAAATTTCGGGCGCAAAAGACCTGGCGGGGCCATACCGAATTTCTAGGCCCGTATGTTTTTGGATTTTGACAGACGTGAACCTTTTTCCCCGTTTTCTAAAAATAAAACACAGCTAACTGCTGTATTTCATTTACCAATCTTGTGACTGTGCTTGTGCCCTCCACCCCGCATCAACACATCCTTTGGTCTAGGTGGTGGTTGATTACAGTACCTAAACACAATTCACTTTGTATAGCAATGTTGTGATATGTACATGCTGGGTTGGGTTATCGGTGCAGGGTCCCTTTAAGAGCGTCGGTAACGTGATGACGTCGGTTGTGTGATGACGTCATAGCCCCTGCACAGGGCTGAGCCTTCAGACCTCGTGGAGAGTGATTAAAGTAAGACACGTTTTGTTTTTGCTTAAAGAAAAGTCTCAGCCAGTTGATTTCTGTCGACTCCAACAATACAGTACAAAACTGGGGATTATAACAAGCAATTCCCTTGTTGCTATGGTGGACTCTAACTCCACCCCTACCAACGAATTACCCAGTCGCATAAGCCCCTTCGCCTGGCTGAACCAAACGAAGCTCCCCCCCCAGAATAGCCCAAAAACCTCACTTCTGAGAAAAACCCTGAGCCCCTTACACCTCACCCAGCTTGCCTGGGATATCTGGTTACCGGCTTGGCTCAATTGCTTCACTCAGCGGCTTCTTCCTCTGGTACTTCTTGTTAAGTCGATTCTGGTGGAGCAGGAAGCGAGAGAGAGAGAGAATGGTGGAAAAGAATCTATCTTTATAGTAGTCTGGCTACCCCTATCTTTTCCCGCCTATCTTTAAAATCCTTTTGTTTCTAAGCACTCTGGTGCTTAATCAGTGATGGGTTGTCCTCGGACCCATGAGTATTGGATTAATGGCCCTAAATCTGGGACATATCTTTCGGTCTTTGTATTGGGAAAAAAACTGGCTCCTTTCGGCTGGCTGAGGCCAGTGGGCTCATTGTTCTGCTTCTCTTCTGAGATGGAGGTGAGAAGTGCTTTGCATATTAGAGTGGCCTTTCTAATAGGTTCAAGTTCAATGGCCCCCTTCCTTTTTCCAGGACTGTCGGGCGAACCCATAAATACTGGATGACTGACAGTTCTTTTGTCACAGCCAAGTGCCATGCGTTCTCTGGAGTTTTAACAAACCAGTCCCCCACGCATTTGCACAGGGAGATCCCACCACAGGGAAAACACCCTCAGCCCATAAAATCCACAAAAATATTCTCGACCGAGTCCATTCTTCAAACAGAGACTTTGCGATCTCTTCAGTCCCCCGTTTGATACTTTTCTTTCCACAAAGCATCACTCGACGAAAGAGCAAAGGCCAAAGTCTCCCACAAGTGAAGCTGTTTCCCTGATTTTACGTTTTAAAACCCTAGAACTGTACCCCTTACTGCGTGTCATAGTTCCCTTCTACCGAGTCAAAACATCAGCGAAAACGGCTTCTTAACACATTCAAACGGCTGGGTTCCAATTCCCACCAACAAACTTCAAGTCAAAATACAGAACATTAATAAGATCCACAGGACGTTACCAAAAAGTCACCGTGCACATCACACAGTACAGCATTGACAGGTGGTAACACATTACAAAAATGCAACAGCGCACATCACGCAATACAGAGTGCAAAACTATAACCAGAATACAATACACTTGCTTACAGAACTTTGGTACATTGCAAGTTTTGCAGGGAGAAACCATAAATCGAATTATATCTTTCCGGATCGATCTAACACCCCTTGCCACCGCGCTTGGAGCATCTGGCTCCGTCGCCTGCAGCTGGTGTAAAACAAGTAGCTTACAAGCAACAATTGTATGATAACTAATGCATGGGAACAGATGCAGATCCAGGGAGGAATCTCTATACTCAGACCAATATCCCACCATGGTGGTGAGACAATCCCTTTGATCTCCTCCCCCACTTCTACCGTCTTTTGCTCTAAAATGTAAAAATGTTTCTGGGAGAGCTCAACGGTCTTTATAAACTCAGTGAGGTGTTCCGGCAGAAAAGGAATTGGGTACCTGAAATGCTCCACATAGTATGGTTGGACCGTCCGCAATCTACAGGGACAGGGTAGGCGTCAGAGGCTAAACAAAGCTGGCACGAGCTCAACGAATTGCTATATGGGTGCAGCGTGGCGAGATGCTTGTTGCTTAACCATGAAGGGATGTGACCTTGCCTCAGGTCCTCCAGGTTACTGCAGCCCTCGCCCAGCAACCATGCTCCATACAACACATACATCTCATTCCGTGCAGCCTGCTCTGAGGCGTTCCTGTCCTCCCCTATCAAATCATTAACAGTTTTAGCGTGCCTCTCCAGCTCCGCAATGACCTCCTTTAAATGAACGGTCATTGCCTGGTCCTCATGAAGCTCTGAACCCACAACTGTATTCTCTTCCCCTAGAATCTTACGCAGTTGGTTCTTTAACCCAGTGATCTGCATCTGGAGTTGTGCATCATCCATACTATTAATAATACCCGTTCCTGTACTGAACGCTGTGGCTACATAATTCCAGGTCCCTCTTCTCTGCCTCCTGAACCCCACACTACCCCCAACATTCAGATTATAAAGCTGTTCTTTCTCTACATTTCCATAGTCCAGTTCATAAAATTCCTGAAATATCGCTTTTAACAGAGCTTCATAAAGCTTCTCCGTCTTCCTTGGACACCACACAGGCAGATGGACTTCAGTCAGGTTCAGGATCATGGATTCCAACACGTAGTGCACGTTCTGAAACAACACTTTGTCAGTAGGGATTAACACCAACCCATTTCCCGGTCCCATGGTGGTGGTGGGACACCCATATACAGTCGTCTGTACCGTCGGGGCTCTGGGCGGGGGCTTCCTGGTGTATGAGATGAGCTCTGTGGCGTTGATGATGTTCGGGGTTTTGGGATCACACAGGAGTCCACACTCCAATCCCAACCGATCCCACCCCCGGCATCCTGCCATCGCCTGCTAAACGCGATCGACACACCCGCTGGGCAGATCTTTTCCGACCCCCACATACACACATAAATCCCTTCCTCGGATTTCCACCACTTATCCCAACACACATTCACTCCTCCCTGAGACCCTGGTGATCGTCCGGTACGTGTCATTACTTAGTCTTTCCCAGTCAGCTGTCTGGTCCCCTGTATCCACGCTCAGTTTCCTGAGCCACCACCACCTTCCCAGTGGAATGTGTCCCCTACAGCTAAGGCACACACGTTTACCCTCTGTTACCCTAATCCGGGAGGTGGTAACCCCTAGTCTCGGGCATAGGTGACCTCATCATGGCTGGAATACCAGGTGGAATTCGACCCCAGTCATCCAGGCCATCTTCCCTCGTGGAGATAGACGCTCGCCCCATCCTTCGAGTCACCTCCTGTGGTCACGGTCGGTCCGTCTCCGCCAGTGCAGCCGAAGATAACCGATTCCTCGGTGTCGCCCCTGATACTCGTGCTGGCTTCACTCATGACGATCAGGACTACCATGGCTGACTTCATCTTGTTCTTAGGCATTCCCTGAAAACACACAGAATGCAACATTGTCCTTGGGTGATACCTCACCTTTCCAGACGCAACTACACACGATTAAAATCCAAACTATACAGACAAGCTAAGACAACAGACAGGAGAGAAAGAAGTTATGTACAGCGCCACCTGTCTCCGGGTGGCCACACTAGGTCTCCTTGACCCTGGGCCTCTTACGACTCCAGCTTCCTTCGTTGACCGATGTGTAAGGAGGCGTCCACGGCACCCTCAGCTGTGGGATCCTGGCACTCCTTCTCACTCCTGCCCCCACAGGCGGAACGACTGGTCCCTCTGTGGGCTCCTCACAGTCCTAGATTAGGGGCTGGAGACCCACACCTGTAGCACAGCTCACTACTGTTTCCTCCTCTTAGCAGCTCTTTCCCCAGGGTTAAAAAGCTTGCACTGATTGATATGGAACCACTTAGTGCGTCGGGGCATTTTGACTGCATATACCATCGGACTCGCCCTATCCACGATGCCGTACAGTCCCATGTATAGCGGTTCAAAAGTCCCTACCCTGGCGAAGTTTCTAACCATTACTTGATCTCCGACAATCCACTTGTGGTGCCTCTGAGGCTCAAGCAATAAACGATTTCTACAATGTTGCTTCCCCATGTTACTGGCAGCCTGCCAATGGATCTGCCTGAGATGCTCAAGCAAATTCTTAACAAACCTGTCCCGGTTCACCTCTCCCAACTGACCTTCCGTGAGGACCGGGGCCAGTACATGGCTGGGCGTTCTCATGACCCTGCCAGTCACGAGTTCATGCGGGGAATACCCTGTGCTTCTAGATGGGCTGGCTCGGACCCCCATCAGAACTAACGGCAAGACCTCCGCCCATTTTCCAGGCGAGTCTCCCGTCTCCTTCCGTAACCTTTCCTTGATGGTCCTATTCATCTGCTCCACAATCCCCGATGACTGCGGGTTGTGTGCGACGTGCCATTTACCCTCTACACCTAGCATCTTCAGAGTCGCCTGCATGAATGCCCCTGTGAAGTGACTCCGCTGATCGGACTCCACATACTGTGGTAGCCCCCACCTAGAGAACACTTCTCTCACTAGAATCCTTGCGGTCCCCAAAGCTGTGGCGGTTCGGCATGCCCCAAAAAGCTGTAGAAGCTACATCATTACATAAATTTAAAACAGAAATAGACAGTTTCCTAGAAGTAAAGGGAATTAAGGGTTACGGGGAGCAGGCAGGAATTTGGACATGAGTCTAGGTTCGGATCGGATATGGCCCTGTGGGTAGCGGAGCGGGCCCAGGGGCCGTGTAGCCTGATCCTGCTCCTATTTCGTGTGTCTAATTCTGTTAGATTCAGGAGATGGTTCTGTGATAGTAGATTGGCGGTTAGGATCAGATCAGCCATGATCTTATTGAATGGCGGAGCAGGCTCGAGGGGCCAATTGGCCTACTCCTGCTCCTATTTCTTATGTTCTTATGTTCCTATGGAAGGCTTTTACCCATTTAGAGAACACATCCACCAGGACCAGGCAGTACTTGTAACCCCCCTGTGCGGTGGGCAGGGGTCCGATATAAGCGACCTGTATGGACTGCCATGGTCCTTCCACTCTCCTAGTGTGTCCCACGGATACCTTCCTTTTCTGAGGGTCAGGGTTGTTTGCAGCACACACCAAGCAATCCGCGCAGAAGTCGCGGACGTCCTCCCTCAGTTGCGGCCACCACCCTGCCTGTTCCATCCGTTGCCAGGTGGTCTCCAGCCCGGGGTGCCCCGTTCCTGGACCCTCGTGGGCCAACTGAAGGAATTCCCTCTGGTGCTGCTGCGGAACTATCCACTGTTCCCCTCTGAAAACCATCCCTTCCTTTACCGTAATACCTGCCACTCCGTATGGACCCTCTACCTTATCTCCCTTAGCCAGCGTCTCCAGAGCAGTCTTTAGGGCGGGATCCCGTGCCTGGACCATCATTAGGTCCGGGGCCAATGCTACCGTTGCACTCCCTTGGGTCCCACCTATGTCTCTGATCGCTGCTACCAGACTCGACCCATATGGATCCCAAAACGTGCCCATTCGAGCACCCTCTTTGGCCAGCACGTCGGCCTGCTGATTGCCCTCCGCACGGGGTTCTGTCTTAGAATGGGCCTTGACTTTGTGGATATAGAAATCCCCCTGGGTTCCTATTGATGTTAGGATCTGTCGCAACAGTGGCTTGGTTGCTAGGGGTTTCCCGTCTGCAGATGTGAACCCGCGATGAGACCAAATGGCTAAATATTCTGTACACGAATTGCAAGTGAAAATGCTGTCCGAGCAAATCATGTAAGGTGTAGGGAACACTTCGGGGTGGGTAACCACATACACCACCGCCGACAGTTCAGCATGCTGGGTGCTCATGGTGCTCGGGAGTTTAATGGCCTTGGCAATGCCTGCCTTTGGGTCAAAAATCCCACATCCAGTGAGTCGCTCCCCGGCCACCACTGTACTGGACCCGTCTACATAGATCACGCGGCCTGTGGGATGGATCCCAGCCCGAAACCCTATGGGCAGGATTTTCATTGGGCCGTGGAGGTGGGATTGGAGGCGTGTGGGGGGTTAAAATCCCGAAATCGGGGGGGGCATGAACCCATCCCGCCCCCAACCCGCCTCCATGCCAGTTTCAAAGGAGGCGGGTACCCGACCCGCACTGGGACCCGCCTCCCCGAGGCAGGAAGGGGATTAGTGCCAATTAACTGCCTGTTAACAGGTAGTTAACAGGCAGTTTTTAGCCTAATCCCTATTTTCATTCTTGAAGTGTGGGATTCCCGAGGGCTCCAAACCACGCCAAGTTAGCGAGGCGGGCCGTCGGGCTGAAGGGCTTGGAGGGGTCGAGATGTCCGGTGTTCAGGTGAGCGATGGGTGCATGAGTGCAGAGGTAAGTGTGTTTGGTGTGTTTAAAGTGTTTAAAGAAGTTTTACTTACCTTTACAGCCTTCCTTCCTTCAGGTCTCGGGAGTCCCTCATCTCACCGATCTGTCAAAAATTGCAGCGTTCAGCTTTCTGTTCCGGAGAGATCTCTAAATCATCCTGAGAGGAAGGAATTAAATTAGAGTACAGATTGTCAGTGTTTGACAGCTTCAAACAGCTGTGAAACGCTGATATTTCATCTGTCAAAAGGTCTTGACAGATTAAATATTAATCTGTGACGTCACCTGTTGCCGGGTGGCCCTTAATTGGCCTGCTGAGCCCGCTGGGCGGGCTCAACAATGTCAATCAAGTCAAAATCGCGTGGGTTGGCTACAACTCGATGGAGGCGGGACTACAACCCCGAAAGTTGTAGTCCCGCCTCCTCAATGAAAATCCATCCCTATGTTTACGTCCCATACCCCTTCAACAGAACATTTGGGGCCACACCTGGGTAGATCAAATTTGCAGCGAGCTTGGGCTCACAGAGGCCTTTCACACTCAAATTCATCTGAGAGAGCAATAAAGTCCAGCGAGCAATTCGTGCACTGCTCACCATGCCGTCCTTTAGCCTCCAGAAGCATCTGAGTGGGCGTATGATGGGTTAAGAGAGTTACCGGGGACGCCCCCGTGAAGATTTGTGATCTCCTCAGGGCCCGATGTATGGCAAGCAGGTGCCTCTCACAATTGGAGTACCCCCTCTCTGCATCCGTTAGGATTCTTGATGAGTATACCACAGGCCTCAGCTTGCCATGCCGCTCCTGGAGCAGCACTGCGCTAACTGTCCCCTGTGGCAGCTACCTCCAAAAAGAACTCCTTTCCCCCATCAATCGCTCCTAAAGCCAGTGCGGTCTGCAGATCTCCCTTCAGACGACTAAAAGCTGCCATGCAGTCCTCATCCCACTCCCAGCCCACTCCCTTGTGGAGGAGCTGGAGTAGAGGAGCTGCCGTAGTGGCATAGTCTTCTATGAAATCCCTGCAGTACCCTGTGAGTCCCAGTAAGGATCTTACCCCCGTTACCGTGGTCGGGGCAGGTAGCTCCTGTATCGCCTTCCTCCTCGCCTCATCGATGGCCCTCTCCCCAGCACGCATGGTCAGCTCGAGGAATTTTACTTCCTGCTGGCCGATCTGTGCTTTCTTGGGATTAACTTTAAACCCAGCTTCCTTTAACAGACTCAGCAGCTCAGCCAGCAGGGGGCCATGCTCCTCCCCCTCATTGGAGAGCAAAAGCAGGTCGTCCACGTACTGCACAAGCTGCTGCGGTCTGCTAAACCCTTTTAAACAGTTGGCCATACATTGGTGGAAAATAGAAGGACTGTTGTGAAATCCTTGGGGAAGGCAGGTCCATGTGTACTGCTGACCCTTGAAAGTGAATGCGAACTTATACTGGTCCTCCCTTTTGAGAGGGATAGACCAGAATCCATTCAAAATGTCCAGCACCGTGAATGTTTTCGCGGATGCTGGGATACTCCCGATCAGGTCGGCTACGGCTGCGACGGTGGGGGCACAGGCTGGGATGTTCTTGTTAAGAACCCGATAGTCCTCAGTGGCTCTCCACGAATTGTCTGGTTTCCTAACCAGCCAAATCGGAGAGTTCACATGGGTTGCTATGGGTCTCAACACGCCTGCTCAACCAGTGATCCCACTGCCGTCTCGAAATCCGTCTCTGCCTCTCTGGGGAAGTTGTACTGTTTCTGTGGTCGGGCCATGGGGTCTCCTTCTACTCTGACTTCCACCCCTATTACCCTCTCACAGTCGTGCTTGTGTGTAGCGAATGTCGCGAGGTTGGCTCGTACATCCGCTATGTACTCCGCTGGGGTAGACGTGACCAAAAGTTCAAGGTCATACCTACCCTTGGGCTTCATCGTACACACGGTTCCCTTGCCTTGCTTCCCTGGTATAACTACCACCTCCTTCTCCTTTCCGGTGCATACTGCCCCCCAAAGACAGTGACTCCGGAAATCCACCAATATCTTGTGGGCCAGTATGAAGTCTGCCCCTAAAATGCCTATTCCCTCCCGCTCCCACTGCATCAGGACACATTTCCACTCCGTATGGAGTGTGCCCAGATCGATGGCTAGTGGGATGGAGAAAGACCAAGCCTGTTCGTTCCCAGTGAACCCTACTAAGTTATATGGGACCCCGCTCGATAGAGGTGATGTGGTCGGGTTATCCGCATAAACAATGGTGCTTGAAGTTCCAGTGTCCAGCAGATAGGTCCCTTGCACCTTCTCCACCCCCATTTTCACACACGGTCTCTTCCAAGCATCATAACTTAGTGGGCACAGGTAAACGGGCTGAGTCATGGGTCGGGATTGTTCGGGGCAGATGGGAGTACGCTGCCCGCTGCCGCGTCCACCCTACCCTGCCCTGCCGGAAAGACTGCATGGAGAGCAGCCACTAATACCACGAGTGGATCAGTGTTGCTTCCTGCCACAGCTGCAGCTTTCTGCACTGGCGCGGGAGGATCCCCTTTCCCGCTCCTTTTGTCAGAGACTGGGCAGTCTTTCCTCCAGTGCCCTTTACTCCCACACCCATAACAACCCTGCTTCTTCCCTGAGCTACCCCCTTCCTGGCGCCACTCTCTTCTAACATTGCCTCCACTAGGCTTTAACTCGTGTACTCTGCCCTTTGGTTTATCATCCTCACCCCTACCATTCTTAAAAGAGAGAGTTAACTGCCGAATCACACTCTCTTCTGTGGTCGGGGGATCCCTGGAATCGAACCACCCCTCTGCTTTGGCCTTGACCCTGAGCAGGCTGTTCGCCACCAGGGTCCTCAGCCAATGAGCCCTAGGCTCCCCCTGCAGCTGCACCCGGTCAGGCACCCCCGCACAGGCACTCCAGTAGACGGGCCAAAGCCTGTCCGCGAAAGCCTGCAGTGACTCCCCAGCTGACTGCAGTGTCCTTTCCACTCGGGAGAAGGGACTTCCATCATTGAGGCCCATAGCCTCTAGGATGTCATCCTTTATCCCCTCTAACGTACCCTGCCCCCTCTTGCTACCTGCTGAGAGCGACTGGTACAACCTACTATCCAGAGAAAATAAAAGTAATTTGGCTGTTTCAGCTTCATTACAATTATTGATCCCCTCCACCTGCTCCACATCTGTAAAATGGACAGATGGGTCCCCTGTGCTGGTCAGTTTGGTCAGGTTAGAGACCATTGCCTGCAGCTGGGGGGTTGTATACGGGACCACGAATCACTCTGCAGTACTCCTTGCTGTTGACCGTCTACGGGCGCACCGTATTTCTGCTGCCGGACAGGGCACATGGGTCCTGGTCCCGGCACTTTGGGCGGTGGTCGAGCATCCTCCTCTGCCTTACATTCCTCCTTATCTCCCTCCTGCTCTTCCTCATCTACCCGGGCCACTCCCGGAGCTACCAAGCAGACCATCCCTTTGGCCTTAGATAGAGCATCGGTCAAACTCCGGATCTACTCTTGGCAAGGACCATGATTACCCATATCAAACCCTCCAGTGCTGGCAACTCTGTATGCCATCTGAATATCCTTCAACTGCTCTCCCAGCACCTTTACTTCACTCGACAAGCGAGCATTCTCCTCCCGAACCACCCTCTCGTTCCCCTTTGCCTCAGTTACCTGGCATTGCAAGAACTCCTTATGGTTACGGAAGGTTTCCTCCTGGCTTATTCTTCCCTGCTTCTCATCCCTTAGCTCCATGCATAACCTGCTCCCTTCTACAGCCCTTGCGTCTGACTGTGCCTCAGACTCCCTGAGCTCTGCCTCTAACTTAGCAACCTGTTTATCTAGCAGTTACACTTGTCTTTGTAGACAGACGAGCCATAGCGCCTTTCCAATGCTGCGCCTATGCTCCTTTCCCTCTGTCCATTCTGCCGCTGCATCCACCAGACGCTCAGCACGCAACAAGCCTAGCACCCACCTCTTAGTGACATTAACCTTCTTAAACACATATGAAGAAATCCTTTCCTCCATTTGGGATCTTTCGCCAGAAGCGCTGTCCATGACTGATTTACAGTCCTTTAACCCAGGTTCTGCTGCTGGTCGCCAAGAGATGTAAATGTTTTTTGATCCTAGCCCAATTGCTAGATGGACGGTTTGAATCGCCCCTGCATTACTTAAGTTCTATACCCGGGAATTATTATTCAAAGTGTAAATGAAATAAGTCATGGACAGGATTGCTTCGGTGAAAAATCAAACTTATATTTACTTGGTCTAAATACACTGGCTAAAACATGCACTACTAAACAAAATCACTGTCTCTGTGGAGAATAAAATCCAGGTTACAAACAACATTATTAATTAAAAATGTCCTAGTAAAGGATCCCCTTGGAATGAGTGACCATAACATGGTTGAATTCCATATTCAATTAGTGGGTGAGAAGGTTGGATCTCAAACAAGTGTGCTAAGCTTGAATAAGGAGACTATGAAGGTATGAGAGCGGAATTGAGTAGAGTGGATTGGGAAAATAGATTAAAGGGTAAGACGATACATGATCAGTGGTGTACATTTAAGGAGTTATTTTACAACTTCCAAAAAATATATATTCCACTGAGAAGAAAAGGGTGTAAAAGAAAAGACAGCCATCCATGGCTAAGTAAAGAAATTAAGGATAGTATTCGACTAAAAACAAGGGCATATAATGTAGCCAAATCTAGTGGGAGGATAGAGGATTGGGAAAACTTTAAAAGACAGCAAAAAATAACAAAAAGATTGATTAAGAAAGGGAAGATAGATTATGAAAGTAAATGAGCAAAAAATATAAAAACAGATAGTAAGAGTTTTTTATAGTTATATAAAAAGAAAAAGGGTGGCTAAAGTAAATGTTGGTCCCTTAGAGGATGAGGCCGGGAAATTAATGGTGGGAAATATGGAGATGGCAAAAACACTGAATGAATATTTTATATCAGTCTTTACAGTAGAGGACACTAAGAATATCCCAACACTGGACAAACAGGGGGCTAAAGGGGGGGAGGAGCTAAACACGATCAAAATCACAAAGGAAGTGGTACTCGGTAAAATAATGGGACTCAAGGCAGATAAATCACCTGGACCTGATGGCTTACATCCTAGGGTCTTGAGGAAGTGGCAGTAGGGATTGTGGATGCATTGGTAATAATTTTCCAAAACTCCCTGGACTCAGCAAAGGTCCCGGCAGACTGGAAAACTGCTAATGTAACACCCTTATTTAAAAAGGGCAGTAGACAGAAGGCTGGAAACTATAGACCGGTTAGCCTAACATCTGTGGTAGGTAAAATTTTGGAGTCCATTATTAAGGAGACAGTAACAGGACATTTGGATAATCATAATTTAATAGGACAAAGTCAGCATGGTTTTATGAAGGGGAAGTCATGTTTGACAGATTTGCTGGATTTCTTTGAGGAAGTAACATATAGGGTGGATAAAGGGGAACCAGTGGACGTAGTGTATTTAGACTTCCAAAAGGCATTTGACAAGGTGCCACACAAAAGATTATTGCTTAAGATAAAAAATCACGGGATTGGGGGTAATATTCTGGCATGGATAGAGGATTGGCTATCTAACAGAAGGCAGAGAGTTGGGATAAATGGTTCATTCTCAGGCTGGCAATCAGTAACTAGTGGTGTTCCGCAGGGGTCAGTGCTGGGTCCCCAATCTATATTAACGATTTGGAGGAGGGGACCGAGTGTAACATATCAAAGTTTGCAGATGATACTAAGATGGGAGGGAAAGTAGTGAGTGAGGAGGACATAAAAAATCTGCAAGGGGACATAGACAGGCTAAGTAAGTGGGCAGAGATTTGGCAGATGGAATACAATACTGGAAAGTGTGAGGTTATGCACTTTGGCAGGAAAAATCGTAGAGCAAGTTATTATCTTAATGGCAAGAAACTGGAAAGTACTGAAGTACAAAGGGATCTGGGGGTCCTGGTGCACGAAACTCAAAAGGTTAGTATGCAGGTGCAGCAAGTGATTAAGAAGGCCAATGGAATGTTGGCTTTCATTGCTAGGGGGATAGAATATAAAAATAGGGAGGTATTGCTTCAGTTGTACAAGGTATTGGTGAGACCGCACCTGAAATACTGCATATAGTTTTGGTGTCCATACTTAAGAAGAGACATACTTGCTCTCGAGTCAGTACAAAGAAGGTTCACTCGGTTAATCCCGGGGTTGAGGGGATGGACATATGAGGAGAGGTTGAGTAGATTGGGACTCTACTCATTGGAGTTCAGAAGAATGAGAGGGGTTCTTATTGAAACATATAAGATTGTGAAGGGGTTGGATCGGGTGGATGCGGGGAGGATGTTCCCGATGATGGGTGAAACTAGAACTAGGGGGCATAGTCTTAGAATAAGGGGCTGCTCTTTCAAAACTGAGATGAGGAGGAACTACTTCACTCAGAGGGTGGTAGGTCCATGGAATATGCTGCCCCAAAAAGCTGTAGAAGCTACATCATTACATAAATATAAAACAGAAATAGACAGTTTCCTAGAAGTAAAGGGAATTAAGGGTTACGGGGAGCGGGCAGGAATTTGGACGTGAGTCTAGGTTCAGATCGGACATGGCCCTGTGGGTAGCGGAGCGGGCCCAGGGGCCATGTAGCCTGATCCTGCTCCTATTTTGTGTGTCTAATTCTGTTAGATTCAGGAGATGGTTCTGTGATAGTAGATTGGCGATTAGGATCAGATCAGCCATGATCTTATTGAATGGCGGAGCAGGCTCGAGGGGCCGATTGGCCTACTCCTGCTCCTATTTCTTATGTTCTTATGTTAACATACATACAGTACACAACTGGGGACTATAACATGTAGTAATTCCCTTGTTGCTATGGTGGACGATAATTCCACCCCTACCAACGAATTATCCAATTGCATAAACCCCTTCGCCTGGCTCAATCAAATGAAGCTCCCACCCTCGGAATAGCCCAAAAACTTCACTTCTGAGAAAAATCCTGAGCCCCTTACACCTCACCCAGCTTGCCTGGGATATCTGGGTACCGGACTGGCTCAATCGCTTCGCTCAGCGGCTTCTTCCTCTGGTACTTCTTGTTAAGTCGATCCTGGTGGAGCGAGGAAGCGAAAGAGAGAGAGAGAGAGAGAGAGAATGGTGGAAAAGAATCTATCTTTATAGTAGTCTAGCTACCCCTATCTTTTCCCGCCAATCTTTAAAATCCTTTTGTTTCTAAGCACTCCGGTGCTTAATCAGTGATGAGTCATCCTCAGACCCATGCGTATTGGATTAATGGCCTAAGTCTGGTACATATCTTTTGGTCTTTGTGTTGGGAAAAAAACTGGCTCCTTTTCGGCTGGCTGAGGCCAGTGAGTTCATTGTTCTGTTTCTCTTCTGAAATGGAGGTGAGAAGTGCTTTGCATATTAAAGTGGCCTTTTAATCAAGTTCAATGGCCCCCTTCCTTTTTCCAGGACTGTCAGGCGAAACCATACATTCTGGATGACTGACAGTTCTTTTGTCACAGCCAACTGCCATGCGTTCTAAGAACATAAGAACATAAGAAATAGGAGCAGGAGCAGGCCAATCGGCCCCTCGAGCCTGCTCCACCATTCAATAAGATCATGGCTGATCTGATCCTAACCTCAAATCTTCTATCACTGTGCATCCACCCGAACCCATGTGATCTCCCGGGAGAGGTGAAAAACCAGATAAAGACCCAATGGCCAATTTGGGAGAAAAAAATCTGGGAAATTCCTCTCCGACCCATCTATGCAATCGAAATTCTTCCAGGAGATTACTCTGTCCCTATATTTTCTACAGTACTTACCTTCTGTAAAGGCGATCTCCACCCCAGCCAGGAACAGGAATAAAACCATCTCCTGAAATCTAACACAGAATTAGAACACAGTAGGAGCAGAACCAGGCTACACGGCCCCTGGGCCCACTCCACTACCCACAGGGCCATGACCATTCCGAACCTAGACTCATGTCTCTGGAGTTTTAACAAACCGGTCCCCCACGCATTTGCACAGGGCGATCCCACCACAGGGAAAACAACCTCAGCCCATAAAGTCCACAAAAATATTCTCGACTGAGTCCATTCTTCAAACAGAGACTTTGCGATCTCTTCAATACCAACAAAAGTTTATCAAAGTAGACGTTGTTATGAATCTTATGATCCATGAAGAAAGACTCATGAAATAACACTGGACGGCCAGCTGGTGGCGCCGTCCAAGGAGTATAAACACTCGGGCATGGGCTCAGCTTGCCCAGGGACATTTTGTAAACAGGAACTAGTGAAAGATAACTAGACCTCCATGTTTTGAAACAAGTTGTTTAAAGCCTTGCTTTATATTCGAACCAAGTGCATAGTGAGTTTTATTATGTCAATTTAATCAACTTGATATCAACTCCACGCTCTGGGTGATTTTGGGAACAGCCAGCTATGACTCAAAGCATAGAAGGTAGCTCGGACGAAGTAATCAATCCATCATAGAGAAACTCAGACCCGCCCGTCTCGAACTGGACCCGAATTCAGTTACAGCTGCTAAGGTATGGAAACGCTGGTATCGTACCTTCAGCAACTTCCTTGAGGAGTGTGGTGAGAATGTTCCTAATAAGTTACGAATGCTTGCTAATTATGTATCCCCTCATGTGCTTGGCTATATCGAAGACTGTGTAGACTATGATGCCGCTATCCAAATACTACAGCAACTATATGTCAAGTCCCCAAACAAAATTTTTGATCGGCATCTACTGGCCACAACTCGACAACAATCCGGGGAATCACTTGACGAATTCCTTCAGAAACTTTGCAGACACAGCAAGGATTGTAATCTTAAAGCTGTCACAGCTGAGCAATATCAGGAGGAGTTAATTCGTGATTCCTTTATTGATGGGATTGCGTCTCCCTTCATACGTCAGCGTCTGTTGAAGAATAAAACCCTCAAGTTACAGGCTGCCTATGGCCAGGCATGTTCTCTGGACTTAGCAAAGAGGAATGCAGATACCTATCTTTCACCATGTGCACGGGCTGCTGCTATCACTTTTATTGACTCCTTCGATAGGCCTCGGGCGGAAGCCCTCACGGATGATGACTCCAATCTGGCTGATGACAACCCTACCCTAGAAGCCTTCACTGATGATGACCCTGCCCTAGCAGCATCTTGGCAACCTGGAAGGAAGTGTTTCTTCTGTGGAAGTGCATTCCATTTTAGGAAATTTTGTCCTGCTCGTAACGCAACCTGCAATCATTGCAGCAAGAAAGGTCACTTTTCTAAGGTATGCCAGTCAAGAGCCTCTGTTAGTAAGAAAGACCACTTTTCTAAGGTAAACCGGTTGAGAGCTCCTGTTAGTTTTACAGCTGCTATATATGAAACTGCTCCTCCCCCAAGAACCACGACTAAGGTTACAGCTGTCAAGGGTAAAACTGCCCCTCCTCCCATCACAGCTGTTTTTCCCCAAAATCTGTCCCATGCAGCCACAAAGGTTTCAGTAAATGGACACATTCTGAGCGCACTAATCGACTCATGCAGCTCTGACAGCTTCATTAGTGAGCGGGCTGTCAGTAAGTTAAAACTGCGTATTTACCCCTCGGACAGGGAAATTGCAATGGCTCTGACGACACTGACCACCAACTCTTCCGGCTTTTGTCTTGACGACCTTATTCTCAATGGCCGCACTTATTTCTCCACCCGGCTTGTGGTGCTCAAAAACCTATGCAGTGATGTGCTCCTGGGACAGGATGTCCAGAAACAACACAAAAGATTCACTTTCGAGTTTGGAGGGTCAAAGCCAGAGCTTACTATTTCCAAAGTACCATTTTGTGCGCTTTCGGTGGCTTTGCTCGACAAGCCCTCCTTGTTTGCCAATCTTTCCCCCCGATGTAAGTCCATAGTCACTAAATCACGACATTTCAGCCAAGATGATCGATCCTTTATCGAGGCAGAAATCTCTCGCCTTCTAGCTGACGGTATCATTGAGATATGTTCATCTCCTTGGCGGGCTCAAGTCGTCGTTGTTAAAAATCCTCTGAAGCAACACAAGAAACGTCTTTGCATCGATTACTCGCAAACTATTAACCAGTATACCGACCTGGATGCCTACCCACTACCACGCATCGATGACATGGTCAATAACCTTGCCAACTACAAGGTATTTTCAAATTTTGATTTAAAGAGCGCATACCATCAAGTACCGTTAAAGGACTCTGACAAAAAGTACATGGCCTTTGAGGCCAATGGTCAGCTTTACCAGTTTTGTCGCCTTCCATTTGGGGTCACCAATGGGGTGGCCGTCTTTCAACGGGCAATGGATAGCCTAGTCAAACAGGAGAACTTAATGGACACTTTTCCATATCTAGATAATATCACCATTGCTGGTCATGACAAGAAGGAGCATGATGCCAACCGCCAGAAATTTTTGACGTTCTCCGTCGTTGCAACTTAACCTTAAATGAGTCCAAATCTGTAAAATCAGTACCATCATTCAACATCCTTGGCTATTAGGTGGGCAACGGTGTCATCAAACCGGACTTGGAGCGACTTCGTCCGCTTCAGGAGCTCCCTCCCCCTACGAATCTCGGCTCTCTTCGTCGGGCACTTGGCATGTTTGCCTATTATGCGAAGTGGATAGCCCACTTCTCTGCCAAGATCCAGCCCCTGCTTCACGCAAAGTCATTTCCTTTGGAGGCAACGGCTATTTCAGCTTTCAACCTCCTCAAGCGACAACAGGAAAAAGCCATGCTTCGCTCCATTGATGAAAATCTCCCGTTCGTGGTTGAATGTGATGCATCGGAGGTGGCGATCTCGGCTACCTTGAATCAAGGTGGTCGACCCGTTCCATTTCTGTCCAGAACTTTGCAGGGTAGCGAGCTCCATTATCCTCCTGTCAAGAAGGAAGCTGTTGTGTCGGTACCTTTCTACCTAGACACAATTTAGGACTCAGAACTCAGAGATTCAAACATGAAGTGCTTTATTGGAAGGAAAGGAAGTTCTGGAAAGTTCCGAACAAAGAGAGCTAAACTTAACAGAGAACACCCAACCATTTATCTCCTGTGACAGCGCCACCACAGGTGGGAGGAGAACACACAATAGAACACACAATACATAACATTTCCTCCCCTCTTAAATGGAAGGTCCACATTATTCCTCAACAGGTAAGTTACTTTCAATGCACTCAACGAACCTAGAGTAAAGGTAGACTGCCTCAACCCCTGACTTTACCCTGGGGTTTATTCTGCCCCAGTCTTGTGGGTAAGTCACTAAGCGTCTTGGAGGCCGCCGCTCTCTGACAGGATACCGGCGGTCATCACTGGCTTCCACAGCAGTAGGCATTGACACAGGCCTGGATGGAGAAGGTGCCTGTGTCAGTCGAAAGTCAGGAGTTTGCACAGGTGGAACAGTCTCTTTGACTTCCTGTGTTGGAGAAGAGCACTGTGGCAAAGGATGCTGGTTTGCGGCATCATCCGGAAACAGTTCAGGCCAACCAGCCGTTGGAGCCTCTGTAGCTGTCTCTGCTCCTATCAACAGTTGATTTGTGTGGCTTCTCCAGACGACGTCCTCAGCAGTCTCAACCATGTAAGACACAGGGCCCGCCTGCGCGATCACCATAGCAGGAACCCATTTCGGTCCAGTGTTGTAGTTTCGAGCTAGGATGTGCTCTCCAGGGTGAAACTGTCTCTCCTTGGCTCTTTTCAACTTGAGCTTGTTGTTGACAATGGACAACCTGTTCTGCCCTTGGAGGTTTGAGTAAGTCAAAACTTGTCCGCAACTGCCTCTTCATCATGAGCGAAGCGGGGGAAGTTTTGGTTGTGGAACGCGGCTCGTTCCTGTAGGACAACAGGAAGCTGTTCAGACGTTGGTGGATTGAGCCCTGACCTTGCAATGCCTTCAAGGTGTGCTTCAAAGTTTGCACAAACCTTTCTGCCTGGCCGTCAGTAGAGGGATGATAGGGCGCAGACCTGATGTGTTGGACACCATTCACATGCAGGAAGGTTGCAAACTCCTGTGATACAAATTGTGGACCGTTGTCACTTATGAGTTGTTCCGGTGAGCCATAACGGCTGAACATCTCACCAAGTTTCTCAATTGTTTTCTCTGCCGTGGTAGACCTCATCACAGCGACCTCCGGCCACTTGCTACGAGCGTCCACAACCACCATAAACATCTTCTCTTCGAAATTGTGGTGTATGTGCCTTTAAGAGCCCCTGTGTACTGTAATGCCGGTAGTGGCCACTTGGGCTATATAAGCCTGTATAGTGTCTTGTATCTTTTAGTTCACCTCCAGACTTTGTTCAGTAAACACCTGTTAAACCAACTCCTGCATTCCATGTCTCCATTAACACACGGATACAACAGTGGCGACGAATTGGAAACGGACTTACCTGCAATTCGGCAGCACCTCAAAGAGATCGATTCCTCAGACGAAAGTCGAAGAAGAAAAAAAAAGAGGAAAAAAATAACTGTGGTTTCACCAGCTAGCCGGGCTGGTGGCAGGTACTGCAATAATCCTTCCTGGGCGGCGGGCTGGGGCTCAATCGGCTGGCTCTGCAGCGGGGCCGAGCAGTGAAGGCGGAGGCAAACAGAGACGAAGGGTGGAGCACTCGGGAGACAGCCAGCGCTGCAAAGCAGGTCGGCGTTCGGACCAAGCAGAGGGAGGGGAAAGTCCCAGAGAGTCCGATGGGAACGAGTCTCCAACTATTAAAAATATCTGTATAAATAAAAACTGCGGAGAACAGCGTTGTCGGCAGCGGCGGGAAAGCGCGGGAGGCGTCATTTTTTCTCGGCAGGGAAGAAAGGAAAGCGCAGGAGGCGCCATTTTTTTTTCAGGATGCCTAAGACTGGCAATATTACTGCTTTCGATAGTGATGTAGCGGGTTGGACCACATATGTGGAAAGAGTGGAGGTATATTGCACAGCGAATGAAATAGAGGATGATAAAAAGGCATCGGTGCTTCTAAATCTAATGGGCGCAAGGACATACGGGCTGTTACGAAACTTAATCACTCCAGCCAAACCGATGGACAAGAATTTTAAGGAGATTGTTGATACCCTACAGGAGCACTTAAACCCAACACCGCTGCTGATAGCGGAACGATTCAAATTCTTCAGGAGGAATCAGCACAAGAATGAAAGTAACGCTGATTACCTCATCGAATTAAGGAAGCTGTCAAAGCACTGCCAATTCAGGGCAAGACTGGCAGATTCTCTTCGAGACAAATTCGTCTGCGGTCTCCTAAGTGAAGGAATACAGAAAAGGCTACTTTCTGAGAAAGATTTAACACTGGACAAGGCTTTCAGTGTAGCTGTATCATACGAAGCAGCAGCAAGAGGAGCTGCAGAGATACAGCAAAAGCCACAGGACTTCGGCACCCATGAAATGACACAGGGTTTCGAGAGATGTTATCGCTGCGGCAGATCCACCCATGACCAGAGGGACTGCTGGTTCAAGGACAAGGCATGTAGGCAATGCGGAAAGATGGGACACATTGCACGTGTATGCCGATCTGGAAACAAAAAATCCACTGACAGAAAAAAAGTCAATAAGGAAAAGTACAGAAAGGTACAAATGATGACGAACAGGAGCTCCGAAGACCAGAAGAGCGATAGCGACTCCGGAAACAAGAGACTAAGCTGTCTCAAATTACATAATGTAATTGCCAAAGAAGATAACCAGACCATTTGGGTTACCCTCATGATAGCGGGGTCCCCAGTTAAAATGGAGCTAGATACAGGATCAGCTCTGACCGTCATAAGTCGACGGGATTACGAGCGGCTATTTCCGCATATACCTTTGAAAGACACATCCATTATCTTGAAAACATATACGGAGCAGAAAGTATACCCCAGAGGGAAAATAAGGGTGCCTGTTGTATACAACGGCAAGGAAATACAGAAGTTGTATTTATACGTTCTGCAAGATGGTGGTCCACCGCTGTTGGAACATGAATGGATCAGGAAGATACGTTTAGACTGGCACTCCATTCAGGCACTGACGGTGACCAGTAAGAAAAAAAATGATGATGACGTCATACCTGAACAATTAAAAGACATCTTGGCCAACGCCAAAGAAGTGTTTCAACAGGAACTAGGAACCTTGAAAGGCGTCACCGCCTCAATAAAAGTGGAAGATGCGGCAATTCCCAAGTTTTTTAAGGCAAGGCCGGTGCCATACGCAATTCGTCCAGCAGTCAAGGCAGAGCTGGAGAATTTGGAAAAGGCAGGCGTGTTATCCAAGATAGATTGGAGCGAGTGGGCAACACCCATCGTCCTGGTCATGAAGAAAACGTTGAATAATGATAAATCTGAAGAACAGAGAAAAATTTGCATCTGTGGGGACTTCAAGGTGACTGTAAACCCGGTCCTTCACACGGTACAGTATCCTCTTCCGAGGATAGAAGATATTTTCGCCTCACTATCCGGAGGGAAACGTTTCACCAAAATTGACTTGGCACAGGCATATCTACAGATGGAGGTTGAGGAGGCCTCTAAAAAGTATCTCACGATAAACACACACAAAGGCCTGTACCAGTACAATCGACTGGTTTTCGGAGTAGCATCAGTTCCAGCTATCTGGCAAAGAGCTATGGAGCAAGTCCTGCAAGGGATTCCGGGGACTCAATGCTACCTAGACGACATCCTTGTAACAGGAGAAAATGACAACGAGCACCTTGCCAATTTGGAGCAGGTGCTCTCTAGGCTGAAAGAACAGGGCCTACGAGCAAATCGCCCCAAGTGCGAATTTTTCCAGAAACAAATATCATATTGTGGCCACATAATTAACGAAGAAGGGTTGCATAAGTCACCTGAAAAAATTGAAGCGGTCATAAAAGCCCCAGCACCTGAAAATGTCTCACAATTAAGGTCGTTCCTGGGATTGATAAATTACTATCATAAATTTTTACCGAACTTGTCAACTGTTCTGCACCCTCTTAACGAACTGCTACAAACGGGAGTAATTTGGAAATGGAGCGAAGACTGTAAACGTGCCTTCCATAAATGCAAAGGCTTGATCACGTCCAAGGAAGTTTTGGCTCATTACAACCCATCACTGCCAATCAGACTGGCGTGCGATGCATCCCCTTACGGCGCAGAAGCGGTATTATCGCTTAGATTCCCTGATGGCTCGGAGCGGCCGATAGCTTTTGCGTCACGCTCATTGAACTCAGCTGAGCGTAACTATGCCCAGATCGACAGGGAAGCACTCAGCCTGATATGGGGAGTGAAGAAATTCAACCATTACCTACACAGACAAAAATTTACCTTGTTGACTGACCATCAACCCCTCGTCTCCATATTCAACCCTAAAAAGGGCGTTCCCATTATGACAGCGCAAAGGCTACAGAGGTGGTCCCTTTTCCTAGGGGCACACCAATATGACATAGAATACAAAGGATCAAAAGAGCATGGAAATGCTGACGGTTTATCGCGTCTACCGTTGCCAACGGTAGAAGAGGCACCTACAGTGGACCCAGTGGAGATGTTCCCCTCAACCATAGTGGAATGTCTACCAGTAACAAATTCTACCATTGAAAAGGAAACGAGAAATGACCCGACTCTCTCACAAGTCTACGATTTAACGGTGAAGGGACGGCCAGCACATGGCGAACCACTGTTGCCAGCATTCTCGCAAAGAATAGAACAGCTTTCAGTGTGCCGAGGAACCTTGATGTCTGGATCCAGAGTGGTGATTCCACCCAAACTCCAGGATAAAGTGCTAAAGGAGCTTCACGAGGGGCATCTGGGTGGAGTGAAAATGAAGGACCTAGCAGGAGCGTTTGTGTGGTAGCCAGGTATCGATGGAGACATCGAAGAAATGACCAAGGGCTTTCTAGGATGCCAGAAGGTCCAAAACGCCCCACCACAAGCCCCTCTACATCCATGGGAGTGGCCCTCATCTCCATGGCAAAGGGTACACATCGACTTTGCTGGTCCATTTATGGACTCAATGTTCTTAATCGCGGTTGATGCACACTCCAAGTGGCCGGAGGTAATAAAGATGTCTTCCACCACCACGGAAAAAACCATCACAGTATTAAGGACCATATTTGCCAGGAATGGGCTGCCTGAACAGATCTGTTCTGATAATGGACCGCAATTTGTGTCCGAAGAATTCAGGAAGTTTTTAAAAAACAATGGGGTTAAGCACTACACGTCCGCCCCATACCATCCCGCCACCAATGGATTGGCTGAAAGGTTTGTCCAGACCTTCAAGAAGGCCATAAAGGCCATGGGTAATGAAGACATAAAAATACAGCATAAGGTAGATAACTTCTTGTTTGCATACAGGAATGCAACACCTGTGGTTACAAACCAAACTCCCGCCATGATGTCTTTCAACAGAAGACTAAGATGCCGGCTGGATTTGATCAAGCCAAACATCAGAAGGGACGTAGAGAACCGGTAATTTCAAAGCATGAATGAAAGGCCAACTAGAACCTTCCAGATAGGTCAACAAGTTTTGGCCCGGGACTACCGTACCGAGAAATGGCAGCCTGGAACTATTTGCACACGACTAGGACCGCTGATGTATACCGTGGACATTGGAGAAAGCATAATAAGGCGCCATGCTGATCAGATCATAGAGTCATCCGAAAAGGGACAACCTACGCCACAACTCTATACGCCTAATGATGAAGCAGAGATACCCATAATATCTACCTCCGATCCGGTGATACTGGAACCAGATGAACCCGACACTGGCATTCAAGCCGAATCGACCTTGCCAAAAGAACCTACTACACCACCGAAAACTACTACACCACCGAGGCGTTATCCGGACCGAGTCAGGAAGCCTCCAGAGAGACTAACTTATAATTGATTAACTGCAGCAAATGTGTAGATTATTGTTCTTGTAAACATGTTAATTAATGATTACTTAAAAATGTTATGTACTGGTTGCCTAGAAGGGGAGGAATTGTGGTGTATGTGCCTTTAAGAGCCCCTGTGTACTGTAATGCTGGTAGTGGCCACTCGGGCTATATAAGCCTGTATAGTGTCTTGTATCTTTTAGTTCACCTCCAGACTTTGTTCAGTAAACACCTGTTAAACCAACTCCTGCATTCCGTGTCTCCATTAGCACACGGATACAACAGAAAGGACCGGCGAAGTCCACATGTACTCGCTGCCACACTTCTGCAGGCCAATCCCAGGGGTGTAGGTTTGCCAGCTGTGGAACATTCCGGACCCTTTGACATGGGGAACATGTTTTGGCTTTCTCCTCAATATTCCCATTGAGACCTGGCCACCAGAAGTAGCTTCTTGCCATTTCCTTCATCCGAACCATCCCACTGTGGCCTGTATGAAGTTGTTGCAGTATAGGTTCCCTCAGAGGTGGCGGAATGATGATACGGCGTCCCCAAAGAAGACAACCTGCCTGGACGGAGAGCTTATTTCTTTTTGAAACGTAAGGTTTCAAACTAGGAGAATCTCCTACAGCTCTCCCTCGAATGACATCATCCATTACCTCAGACAGGACTGGATTGTTGCGGGTGTACCTTCGCACCTGAACTGCAGTGACAGGTGCTCCCTCCACTTGTCTAAAGTAGAAGATGTCTATCTGATGAGGCTCTGGGGGAGTAACAGGCAAGGGTAGCCTCGAGAGACCGTCTGCGTTGCCGTGCAAGTCTGATTTGCGATATTTGATGTCGTATGTGTGTCCTGACAACAGTAAAGCCCACCTTTGCATCCTGCTTGCAGCGAGAGAGGGAATTCCGGTGTGGGGCCCGAAGATTGAAGTCAATGGACGGTGGTCTGTCAGGAGTGTGAACCTTCTCCCAAACAGGTACTGATGACATTTTCGAATTCCAAAAACGATTCCCAAGGCCTCGCGCTCGATCTGCGCATAGTTACTCTCGGCCTTGTTCAAGGTGTGTGATGCGAAGGCGATAGGTTTCTCTTCACCCGAAGGCATGATGTGGGATATGACTGCTCCCAGACCATATGGTGATGCATCACATGCTAGCTGCACGGGCAGCTTTGGGTCGAAGTGTGTCAGGACCTCCGATTTCAGCAATGCTTTCTTTGCTTGGGCGAAAGCTTCGTTGCACAGTTCAGTCCATTTCCATGTTTTGCCTTGACATAGCAACTGATGTAACGGCTTCAGCAATGTTGCTAAGTCTGGAATAAACTTTCCATAGTAGTTAAGCAGCCCCAGAAATGAACGTAACTGGCTCACATTCTGGGGTGCTGGGGCCTCCACGATCGCCTTGACCTTTGACGGCGCCTTATGCAGGCCAGTAGCGTCAATCACATGCCCCAGGTACTCAACTGAAGACTGAAAGAATTCACATTTGTCTTTACGAACTCTGAGTCCGTACTCTTTCATTCGTTGTAGTGTCGCATCCAAATTCAGAAGATGATCCTCCTCATTTGTCCCAGAGACAAGGATGTCGTCCAGGTAGCACTGGACTCCTGGCAGTCCACTCAAAATCTGATCCATTGCCCTTTGGAACAGAGCAGGGGCCGACGTAATTCCAAACGGAAGGCGGCAGTACCTGTATAGCTCCTTGTGTGTCACAATTGTCAGCAGCTCCTTTGATTTGTCATCGACCTACATTTGTAGATAAGCGTGGCATAAGTCTATTTTGCTGAACTTTTGCCCTCCGGCCAGGCCCGTAAAAAGATCCTCAATGAGGGGAAGAGGGTACTGTTCCGAAGACAGCACCGGGTTAATAGTCACTTTAAAATCCCCGCAGATTCGAACAGATCCACCCTTTTTCAGGACAGGAACAATGGGTGTGGCCCATTTGCTCATGCTCACAGGCTCCAGGACTCCATTCTCGACTAAGGCCTCCAAGTTAGCCTCAACTTTTGGCCTAATTGCATAGGGTACAGGTCGGGCTTTGTGAAACTTCGGCTTGCTGTCAGGTTTAATGTCCAGTCTCACGCTGATCTTTTTCATGCTCCCAAGTTCCCCATTGAAGAGTTCTGCATGTTTGTTTAACACTGCAGTCAGACCTGACTCCCCTTTTGACATCATGCGGACTGCAGGCCAGTCCAGCGTGATTTTCTCTAGCCACGCACGTCCCAGTAGCGATGGGTAATTTCCCTTTTCCACATATAGTGGCAGTTTTGCAGTCTGTCCGTTCAATTTAACTGTCACCTCAATGACGTCTCTCATGGCCACAGGTTCGCCGGTATATGTCTTTAGCGCAATGTTTGTTGGCTGAAGGGTAAGATGCTTTAGCATTTTGTTGTAGACAGTGTCTGAAACAAGGGACACAGCCGCGCCTGAGTCCACCTCCATCCGCACTGATTGTCCCTCCACCAGTGGTGACACCCAGTAGCCATTTGAATCACCTGCAACCGTCAGTATGTGCACCTCTTCCTCCTCAGAGGTGTCGCTCCCCTCTGTTTTGCTTGTTCCATCATACTGCACTGAATGAACACTCTTTTTCCTCTCTTGTCCAAATACAGACATTTTGCTTCCATGCTTCCCAGCTCTGTCTGTTCTTTTTTTTACCTCTACAGGCGCGTTCAATGTGACCCTTTTTGCCACAATTTCGGCATTCCAGCTCCGTACACCAGGAGTCATTAGTGTGATGGCCCGTTTTCTCACAACGGTAACATGTGCCGTTCCGCGCACCTTTAGGCTCAGACGACACCTTGTGAACTCTCCCTGTTGAACTCAACTGGTGAGCCTCCTTTTCCGCCATCTCCATGGAGACACTAACTTCAATGGCCTTTTCAAGAGTAAGGTTGTCCTCAGTAAGAAGGCACTTCTGTGTGGCTGCATTTTGCAGACCACACACAAGTCTGTCTCTAATGGTGTCATTCAGCACCTCTTTGAACTGGCAGTGTTCCGACAACCTTTTTAAAGCAGCAATAAACATCGTCACTGATTTCCCCCTCCTCTTGATTCCATTTGTGAAATCTAAATCTCTCAGCAATAACCAGAGGTTTTGGTGAAAAATGTGCTCCAAGAATTTCCACTAGTTGCTTATATGTTTTAGTTCCTGGCTTATCTGGCTGCACGAAGCTGCGAAGTAAATTGCATGTCTTCCGCCCGATTACACTCAAAAAGGTAGGCACGACATTTTCCTTTGCCACCGCATTCGCCAATACAAAATAGTCAAAACGTTCCGTATAAGCGCTCCATTGCTCCACATTTTCATCAAAATCACCGATGTTTCCTAATATAGTAGCCATCTCACGTTTCAAATTAAATTTTCTGTTTACTCACTGCACCCGTAACGTACGCAGATTCATCCGTTCCTCGTTGCCACTTGTTGTGTCGGTACCTTTCTACCTAGACACAATTTAGGACTCAGAACTCAGAGATTCAAACATGAAGTACTTTATTGGAAGGAAAGGAAGTTCTGGAAAGTTCTGAACAAAGAGAGCTAAACTTAACAGAGAACACCCAACCATTTATCTCCTGTGACAGCGCCACCACAGGTGGGAGGAGAACACACAATAGAACACACAATACATAACAGAGGCTACAGCCATCATCGAAGCTGTACGTCAATGGAGTCTCGCTCATTGCCATTTCACACTTATAACCGATCAGCGCTCCGTGGCCTTTATGCTGGATAACCAGAAACGCACTAAGATCAAGAATAACAAAATATAACTCTGGAGGATGGAATTGGCCGCCTTTGGATACACCATACATTATCGACCCGGCAAAGAGAATGTGGCCCTGGATACCCTCACGCGGGCATTCTGCTCTTCTATGTCAACTTCAACTCTTGCGTATCTTCACACTGACTTATGCCATCCTGGCATTACCTGTATGTTGTACTTTGTGTGATCTAAAAATCTCCCATTTTCTACGGAAGATGTGAAAAGAACATGCTCCTCCTGTAGAATTTGTGCGGAATTAAAACCGCAATTCTTCTGTCCATCGGATGGCTCGCTCATACACGCTATGCAACCTATGCAGCGACTCAGCATTGACTTTAAAGGGCCATTGCCTTCCTCAATGCGAAATACCTACTTACTTACTATGGTGGATGAATATTCACGCTTTCCCTTTGCTTTCCCCTGTCCCAATACTTACTTCCACAGTGATCAAATGCCTCAATCAAGTCTTTTCCCTTTGCGGTACGGCCAATTTTATCCACTCTGATCGGGGTCCCTCCTTCATGTCAAGCGAACTCAAAGGTTAGCTTTCCCAATGGGGAATCGCCACAAGTAAAATGACACCGTATCATCCCATCGGTAACGGACAGGTTGAGAGATACAACGCTATCATTTGGAACGCTGTTCGTCTTGCACTGAGGTCACGCAACCTACCAGACCAGCAGTGGGAAACTATGCTCCCTGACGCGTTGCATTCCATCAGGTCTCTTCTTTCTACGTCCACCAATGTCACGCCTCACGAGCGATTCTTCAGATTCCAGTTTCGCTCCACTCATGGGACATCCCTACCGTCATGGTTGGCAGCTCCCGGCCCCGTGCTGCTCCGAAGATTCGTCCGACCTTCCAAAAACGATCCCCTCATCGACTAGGTGGAGCTAATGGACATTAATCCCACTTACGTGCACGTGCGGTACCCTGATGGCCGGGAGTCCACCATTTCACTCAGAGGTCTGACTCCCTGTCCAACCGATCCCACGGACCCAAATGATAGAGGGTCCCACGGTAATGATGCCGACACTCTGCACTCCTTTGAAGATGACGCCCTACCTGGGACATCAAGAGATCTGCCGGCTGCTCCACCGGATCAACTCGGAGCCGAGGACTCCCCATGGGATGGCCACCTGAAGCCAGGATGCCAGTCAATCCCCGGCTACCAAACAAAATGAAGCCAGCTCTGCGCCTGTGGGGACCCGCACCCGGAGTCACGATCTCCCCAGTCTCCCTCAGGCCGAACAAGGCGACATGGGCCCTGTCGACCTACCAGTACGGATCAAGCGACCCAGGGAGCCAGACACGGTCCGGGGAGACATGCCTTCCAGCCACAAGCGAAGAGCTAAAAGACTGCAGCTATTCGTAGTCCGGCTAATCCGTTAAAAGGAAGTCATCGGACTTCTAAATCTTTAGGGAGGAAGAATGTTATGAATCTTATGATCCATGAAGAAAGACTCATGAAATAACACTGGACGGCCAGCTGTTGGCGCCGTCCAAGGAGTATAAATACTCGGGCGTGGGCTCAGCTTGCCCAGGGACATTTTGTAAACAGGAACTAGTGAAAGATAACTAGACCTCCATGCTTTGAAACAAGTTGATTAAAGCCTTGCTTTATATTCGAACCAAATGCGTTGTGAGTTTTATTACGTCAGACGTTATAGATGGATTCAAGAAGTGATTAGATACATTTCTGGAGAGAGAACCATAAGAAGGATATGGTGAGCAGCCAGATGAATGGATTGATCTCTGAAAAAGGAAAAGCCTTGTTTTTACCATAAGCCTTTTCCTGTCCTGAATATTCTCATAGTCCGGAATTACCAACATTGACTGGTTGATTATTATTATTCTGGCAGGCGAGTTTTGTCCACCCATTTTTCCACAATCATTTTTAGTCAGAAGCAACCAATCATGGGCATATTTGAATCAGGCTATAATGATATACATCCCATTTTACATCATTACCTCCTCATTAACACTGAGCATACATTATTATGCTGTATAAAACAGGTATCGAGCATTGCTAAAATGTAATGTAAAGAGGAAGTACATTTAAAGGGCTCAGCCAATGCTGAGGATTTCAGTATTTTATTTTTGTGCTGCTGACAGCTGCTTCACCATCTACCTTTGTGCCTTCTGCTGTGGGGCTTCCATTCCCCCCCACTTCCGGCATTTGAGCCCTGCAGCAGCATGTCATTCCCCATTTCAAATAGCCAAGCTCCCAATCACAGGTGTTGACAAAACTGGGACCTTACGCAGAATATTCTAATTAGGCAGAGCCTGGAATCATTGGCAAGGTCAGCACTTCCATAAAGGTGGGTGGGCAGAAGTCCCACTACAGCACACTTCCAACAATATCTTGCAGTTATATAGCGCCTTTAGTAAAACATCCCAAGGCACTTCACAGGAGCGATTATCAAACAAAATTTGATACCGAGCCACATAAGGGGATATTAGGGCAGATAGAGGTAGGTTTTAAGAAAGACTTACATTTACACAGCACCTTTCACAACCGAACATCTCAAAGTGCTCTACAGCCAATGAAGTACTTTTGGTGTTGTAATGTGGGAAACACAGCAGCCAATTTGCGCACAGCAAGCTGCCACAAACAGCAATGTGATAATGACCAGATAAAATGTTTTTGTTATGTTGATTGAGTGATAAATATTGTGCAGGACACTGGGGATAACTCCCCTGCTCTTCTTCTAAATAGTGCCATGGGATCTTTTACGTCCAGCTGAGAGAGCGGACAGGGCTTCGGTTTAACATCTCATCTGAAAGACAGCTCCTCTGACAGTGCAGCACTCCCTCAGCACTGCACTGGTGAGTCAGCTCAAGTCCCTGGAGTGGGACCTGAACCCACAACTTTTTGACTCAAAGGCAAGTGTGCTACCCACTTTTTTTTATATTATACTTTATTGAACATTAAGAACATTTACTATATCGTGATCATTACATTGTATGATACAAATCAATTCCACCGCTCTGCACAGCCATTCCGCCACCACATTTTAACATCAAAACCTGAAGTTTAATTTGTCACCTGTAACATATATTAATCGATTGTACTTTAAAAATTGGTTGTAAAATACTATCCTTAAATTCCTTTCTGTATAAAACAACCACAGAGCCTTATAATGATCCTTCAACTTATATTTAAAATACTCTTTTAGATTGATTCTCCTCCCCTTAAAAAACAGAGCATTCCTTCTTTGCACAATCACGAATCTAGCCAAACTGAACATTAAATTAATTGCCGCTCCGCTAGACTCGGGCAGACTCTCCTGCAATCCCCATCTCAAAATTGAGTCCCACGGGATTCCCATTCTCGCTCTTCTGTCCCCACCCTGCAAAAAAACTCCACACAACTGTCGAACATAGTACTTAAAATCATTTAACTGCGGACATAACACCAGTAAATGGGACAGTCTCATCCCGTGTCCCACACACTGGGCAAGTTGCCGCTTCCACTCGTCCAATCTTGCACAAGACCGTCATGGTAAAAATCTGGTTATGAGCCAATTTGAAATCCAGTTCAATCCATTCAGGACATTTAAAACTCGCCCACACTCCCTTCCAAATCCTGTTGAAGTCCAGCTGTGGGTTTATACTCTGCCAAAACTCTTGACCAGCAGGTGTCTTGAATCTCCATTCTCTAAATACCTCATAGAAATCTCAGGTATTACAGTTGTCAAATTGAACCAACTCTCCCCCTTTCTCCAGTACAAAGCTTGGAACAGCAGGACGCATTTTACTTCCTTTGGAGATTTCCGCATTTATTTCTCCCATCCAATCCTGTGGCATTGCCCTCAAAATCTTCTCATACATGATACCTATTGCTTTTTCCTCTACCTCCTGATCCTCCTCCCACACCATGTCCCTCACTATCGCTTCCGGCAACCAACCTGGAATTACCTCGTATAATACATCTTTCACAGATATAATCCCAGCTTTTATAAAAGCTTGATTAAATAAAACCTCTCCTTCGTTGACCCACCTGTTCAAAAATAAGGGCTGTTCTAGAAATTCCTCAGCCCCCTTGGGCATAAACTGCACACTTTTTAAAAATTGGGCCCAAGTCTCTACAACCCCCTTATAAAACCTCAGAAGTTTAATCGATTTCAAAAACATATTATTGTATTCCATATACAATATCCCCTGCCCTCCTATCCCACTTCGTTTTAAAAAATGCTCAAAACAACTCTTCCAAAAACTTGTATTTGACTTCTGAAGAAATCTCTTCACCCATTTGATTCTAAAGGATTTTTTCTTCAAATCAATACCTGGGAAATTGAGTCCTCCCTGATTTCTCTGTCCAATGATGATATTGTAAGCCACCAAGGCTGGTTTCCCTTCCCATAAAAACCTCACACAAGCCTCTCGAATGGACTTTTCCGCCCACTCGGGAATATCCTCCACCGTCAATAAGTACCATAGTTTAGATAGCAGGAGAGCAGACACCACTGTCGCTCTTCCTTGCACTTTCAACCACCTTCTTTCCCATCTTCCCAAAATATTTTTAATTTTCATAACCTTTGGTTCCCAATTTAATCGATCCACTTCATCCCTGTCATTCTTGCACCCCATATGCACCCCCAGAACTTCCAAAACCTCCACCACCTTAAAGGGACATTCCCCCAATCCTTCCTCCCTACCCCTCCCAGCAACCAGGCATTGGGACTTACTATAATTCACTCTGGCTCCTGAAGCTCTACAATATTCCTCCACTACATCCATAGCTTTCCTCACTGACTCCCTATTTCTCAATGTTAAGGTTGTGTCATCTGCATGTTGGTGTATCACCGACACCAGCCCAGAACTGGGGACCACAATCCCCACTACACCTTGTTTCTTTCGCATCATGTAACCTAATGGTTCTGCAACCAATGTGTACAACAATGGAGACAGGGGACAACCCTGTCTCACTGATCTCTGTACCGGAAAATACTTGGATAAAATACCATTACATTTAACACAGCTAAATATGTTTGAATAAAAAATCCTTATCCACTGAATGAAATTTTCCCTGAAACCAAATGCTTCCAAAACCTTCAATAAAAACTCATGAGAGACCCTATCAAAGGCTTTCTCTTGATCTATCTTTAATACATAAGCCTCCCTCCCACTCTCTTCCATGAGCTCTATTGCATTTCGGATTGAGACCACAGAGTCTGCGGTGTCCCGGCCTATGACTCCATAGGACTGAGAGGGCAAAACTATCTGCGGTAACACCTCCTTCAAACGATTTGCCATAACCCTCACCAAGATCTTATAATCCACATTTAATAATGTGGTAGGCCTCCAATTCTTCAGATCCCGTCTATCCCATTTATTTTTATATAAGCTAAGCATATAATACCTCTCCTCATAGATGGGGCCAGGCTTCCCTCAATTTTAATTTCCTTAAAAACTCCTAAGAGCAATGGACTTAAAATCTCGAAAAATTCTTTATAAAATTCTGCACTTAGTCCATCGGACCCTGGGCTTTTCCCCCCCTTCATTCCACTTATTGCTACTTTTATTTCCGCTAATCCTACTTCTTTGTCACACATGCTTCTCTCATCCTCCTTTAAACCTTCTTCAATAAAAGCAGTAACCTTCTCCAGTGCCAAATTGGAAATGTCTTATTTTGTATATAACTCTTGAGAAAAGCTGCTAGCCGCCTCTAAAATCTCCCCACTTTCATAATCTTCTCCCTGACCTTCAACTCTTCAATTAACAATAATCTCTGTCACAGCTTCTCTTGCTCTAGAAAATATCTAGTGCATCTTTCGCCCTCCAATGTATCTCTAGCCTTTGCACGGAGAATGGCCCCCTTGCATTTTTCAGCTTGCACTCTTCCTTTAGCACCCGGAACTAAGTCTCCGCTCCCTTATCCCCTCTGTCAACTGCTTTACAGACATCCGTAAACCTTTTGTTTATATTCTCTTCTTGACGCCGGTTAGCTGCCTCCCTCTTTCCCATAACGTACCGAAAAAACTTTTACCTCATATTTGAAATTGTCCCACCAAACTCTTCTTTCTTTCAAGAACAAAGGTTCCTTCCGTGCTGTAGGGGGTTTCTCTTGCTCTTTCTGGTCTCCTGCCAGGCTTCGTGCAATAATTACCCTTGAGTGGTTCGACCCACTCCCCCCTACGGTTCTAGACCTTGGACTTAGGTGCAGAGAACAGTAGTGCAGAGAAAGAACTCAATAGACCAGGTTGAATAGCACGAAATGGATGCTTTTATTTTTAAACAGTTTGAAGCATTACAAAATACATGTCATAGGCACAGATTAAAGTTATTACAATCATGCACAAATTTATGAACTTGACTCTATGGAAATGGGGAACACACGGCACATCGTAAAAGGGGAAACACATTACGATTTCCCTTAACTCCCTCCCCTATACCTAAACTAAGTTTCGACCTGGGGAACTTGGGATCATGCTCACCACTCTCGAAATCGCGAGAAAGGGGGTTCGCAGCCTTTTTGGCACCGCTTTCCGTCGTCACGTGGATTTGGAAACTTCTGGCGCAGTCGATATTCTCTCCTCCCTCGAGGCGGTGGGGTAGACCCAGCCTCGATGAGCGCTCGTTAAGGTTGAGATCCACTAAGTCAATTTGGGTTCATGGAGCAGACCCAGATGCAGGCTATGCACTTGGGAGAATCTTGTGTCATCGATCGCCGGTTCTCCAGAGGGTTTCTTCTCCGTCGGCCTGGGTCGTCGATGATCTCCCGACCCCAGTACCCGGGCCACCCTCGTCGTCTTCTCGTCGTGGCCGAGCCTTGTTTGGCTGAACACCGACCACGTTGTCCTTTTACCGAAACCGTCCGTCTTTAAAAAAAAACGAAAACGTTTTCATCGATCTGCCGAAGTGGAAGAGGCGCCGATCCGGGCACCGTCCGCCCTTCGTTCGTTCCTCGTAGAAGAAAGTTCTTGAAGAAATGGAAGCCTGAAGTCGCCCAACAAGAAGCCGTGACAGTGAAGAAGAAGTTGTTTAAGTAACCCGGAGTCCGAAGTAACTTAGATGGACTTTCAATCCATAGTTATACTCTTTTGGGACAGTCTTATCTCCCGCCAAATCATAGTCCTGTCTTTGTATTAATTTTGGCGGGCAGAAATCTCTGCAGGGGCGCTTTGTCTTGTAACGGAGCCGGTGATAACTTAAACTGGCCTTCCTGGCCGATAATGTCTTTCAATGTCTTTTGCATTGTCACCGTGGCTCGGTTCGCATATTGATCGGTCCGGACATTTTCCTTGATGGCTGCTAAACGGTTTTTCCTTTGTACGATAAATGGGTATAAGTGTTTTTACATTGTCCGCCCATATCTTGATGGGCCCCATCCTGTACTTATAATCCATTGAATATGTATGCTGTTGCCCTGAGTTTCGGTTCCCAGAGACTGGCTTTCGTGGGCTCACTGTCTTCAATCCACAAGCCTGTCTGGCTTGCAGTAACAGAAATAAAATGGTTCATAAACTGATCACGGGGCCTGGCGGCCATTTTGTATGCCCTTTTATCAAAGGTTTTTCTGTGCAAGCTTACTTTGGTCAATAAACAGTCTTATTTTATCCAGTTTTCTTGCGTGATTTTTGCTGAAAATTGCGAATCTTACAGGCCCCCCTGTGATACTGATAGCTTGCTTAAAGTATCAATAATCCTTGATGAGCAAATTTTCCCTGATTCCCCACATCCAAACATTCCTGGCACTTAACTATCTATGCCCCTCACGACACATGCAGTTCCCATTTCCGGAGAAAATGAAAATTACCTCATGCACATTTGGAATCATAGACAGCAAAACTTAAACTATAACATCTTCACCCGTCAGATGGGCAGGGGTTGATACCCTTTTGCGCCATCTGCATGCATCTTTTATTAATCCAAAAAACTTACTAACAACTAATAACATAACCATACTTATTTCCTTATAACCCAAAACAATCAACAACAAAAAAAAAAAATTTTAAATGGAGGGACGCTTAATCTTATACTAGCAGCTTAGAGTGGGGTATCTGCTTCCCCCATCTGCACATAGCGTTCTCTCCATTCTCCTGTGTTCTCGTGCCTCTGGAGGCGTTTGCCTCTTTTGCAATGCACGAAGAGCAAAAATATCACAATCAAAACCTGACATACTACGAGGATGTGGGATGCTATTCTAATCCAGGCGGGGACCTCTATGTTGGTGAACAAGTCCCACCATGGTGGGATGGTTATGTCCAATATGTCTTTTCCTATCTCTAAAGTCTTCTGCTCCAGTGTATAGAAATGTTTCTGCGAAACTATAACGGCTTTTAAAACCTTGGTGAGGTGTTCGGGAAGAGGGGGAATGACATAACCAAAATGCGCGACAAATCGTTGTAAGTCTGTGAAATTCTCTTTGATAGTGATGTGTACAGTGGAGGGCGCAGGAATGGGAACAATTCGTTGTTGTGCCACTTGAACCTCGGCCCTGGGTTTGAAACAGAAACTGCTATCACCGACCGAACACCACTCGTGTTGTCCATATCGGTACTGAGGCGCTGCAGTGGTGACGCAGTATGTCCCACCCCCGATATATGCTACCTGTGGGGGCACATGGTCCTCTGCCATTGCCTCCATGGTGCAATTCACCGGCTTCGCGCTAGCGGTTCTGAACCCGCACTGTGGTTTCAAAAAGGCATTCAAGTGCTGGGGACACAGGATGATGTGTGCTCCCCGGCTCCGACATCCCGAGAGGTCGGTGCCTGTCATCGTACGCTCCCATCTGATGACGTAAGGCGGGACCACTGCGTAACGAATGTGTGCGCCCCCCTGAATGACTCCAATGTTCTCTACTCTGTATACCGGGGCGGGCTTTGCTGCGGGACCCAACACCGGCATTCTTACTACTATTCCCATAATAGTGTGATTCGAATGTCCGCAGTCCACTGGAACTGGGTATGCTTCTGCGGCTAGTCTGAGCTGGCACGGGCTTAATGCATTCTCAAAAGGGTGGAGCGCTTGCAAGTGCTTGTTGCTGATCCAGGACGGGACCAAACCCTGTTTTAAATCCTCAAGATTACTGCGGCCCTCGCCCAATAACCACGCCCCGTACAGCACACAGGCCTCGTTTTGCGCAGCTTGATCGGACGCATTCCGATCCTCCTTAATGAGTGCATTTACCGTTCTCGCGTGTTTCTCCAGCTCAGCAATTATGTCCTTAAAGTGTAGTGTCATGGCCTGGTCCTCATGCAACTCAGAACCCACGACCTTGTTTTCGTCTGTCAATATGTTCCTTAACTGGGCTTTTAAACCGTTGATCTGTGTCTGCAGTTCCACGTTATCTAGAGCGTTGACAACAGATGTCCCGGTATTAAAAGCAGTGAATATGTCATTTACAGTACCCCTTCTTTGCCTCCCGACTCGATCCAAAACTTCTGGCGGTGTGGTGTATAATTTGTCTCTGTCGATGTCGGCAAAGTCAAATTCGTAAAATTGTCTAAACATACTGGTTAACAGGACCTGGTATAATTGTTCCGTTTCTTTGGGACACCACTCCGGCAATCTTACCTCAGTGAGATTTAAAATCACTGAGGCCACCGCGTAGTGTACCCCTTGGTACAGCACCTGACCGGTGGGTACCAATACTAAACCGTTCCCGGGTCCCTTGGTGGTGGTTGGGCACCCTCCTTTCTGGGCTAGTGCTACCGGAAGCGTGGGCAGGGGCTTGCGTGGGCGGGTGATGAGTTCAGTGGCGTTCACCGGAATAGGGGAGTATGGGGCTCCGCACGCTCGAGTGCTAACATCCCATCTCATCCCCTTCCCTTCATCCTGCCACTGCCTCTGGAAGAAGATGGACACGCCCTTGGGGCAGACGCGTCTCGAACCCCACATACAGACATATATTCCCTCATCCGGTTCCCACCATTTGTCCCAACACACACGTAATTGTCCGTGAGTTCCCGTAATAGTCCGATGGGTATTATTACCCAGTCGCTCCCACTCGACCGTAGAGTTTCTCATGTCCTTTCCCAGCTTTCGTAGCCACCACCATCGCCTTGGTGGTACGTTCCCATTGCACACCAGACAAATCCTCTTTCCCACGGTGACGCTGACTCTGAGCGCTAGGATCCTCACTCGAGGGCACGTTAATGAAGTCTCTTGGTAGGCAAAACCGAAATTGCTGGAATATTCCGTAGAATTCGTTCCCAGCCAACCTGGCCATCTCCCTTGGTGGAAGTAGGTGGCGGTTTCCTCTACCTCTCGCTCCCCCGTCCCATCCGTTGCGATGGGGGCCGTGTCCCCGGAGCACCCGAAAATGATGACGTCCTTGGTGCGGCCTCGGTAGGCCCACCCGCACCCGATCGCCATGAACGCGACGACAATCCTTTCCATCGTATCCCAGGTTTCTGTAACCAACAAAATGATGTAGCCGGGCTCCCGATAGGTGCTGGCCTAAATTAATTGGACGCGCGGGTTCCTGGACCCCGCTCCCTAACAAACACACATACCGGGCAGACTTCAAAATTGTACTCTTAACACCATATACTTTACATTCCTTAAACTATGACCATAATTACCTATCTTAACTTATGTACAGCGCCGCCCTCCGTGGGGCGGCTTTCCGAATCCCTGTGAGGTCTGTCGTGTGCCACACCCTGCGGTGGGGCTGCATTGATCTTTGGCCTTGATCCCCCGCAGCCTGTCGCTGCTGAACGGGGATCATGTCTTCCTGGGGCTGCTTTAAACCGTGGTTGGGGAGGATGGAGAGAATCTGGCCAAAATTTTCTGGGCTGGGGCGCTCGAGCTGACCTACGAGGGGCTGCTTTGGGTTGGGCTCCCGGGGCCGATGGACCTGGGGTCGTGACTGTTACCGTCACAGCCTGTGGTTCCTCCACAGCTGCCGGCTCCAGCTCCCCTTCCTCAGGCTCCGCCCCCCCGGGGTCGGGATCTGTGGCTTCCGACTCCACCTCACCTGTCCCTACAGGTAACGAGTCTCCACCCCCACTCCCTACCTCCCCCAAGCTTGAGTCGAGGGCGGGACTGCCGTCCTCTGACTCTTCCTCCTCCGTGATTGGGTCTAAAGCGAGGTTGAGCTGTTCGGGCTCTCCCCTGCCTAAATCCCATTCAAAAGATGAGACCTCCCACTCCAATGGGATGGCCTCTCCCTTCACGCAGGCTACTGCTCCAGCCTGTGTGGTCTGTGACTCTGTTACAGGCTGAGGATCTTTGTTCTCAGACCTGGTCCCCTTTGGTGGCCCTGGTGTACCCGGTTTAAACAGTTTACACTGGTTGATGTGAAACCATTTGGTACGTCGGGGCGTCTTCACTGCATAAACCATGGGGCTGGCTTTGTCTACAATGCTGTATGGCCCCATGTACAGTGGTTCAAAACTCCCTACCCTGGCGTAGTTTCGGACCATGACCTGGTCCCCGACTACCCACTCTTGTTGTTTCCGAGGTTCCAACAACAGTTTATTTCCCTGGTGCTGTCTTCCCATGTTCCCAGCCGCCTGCCCATAAATCTGTCTCAGGCGCTCCAAGAGGGTTTGGGCGAATTTGTCCCGTTTCACCTCTCGGAGCTGGCCCTCAGTGAGCACCGGGGCTAGCACATGGGTGGGTGTTCGCATGATCCTTCCAGTCATTAACTCGTGCGGGGAATACCCCGTGCTTTTGGACTGGCTGGCTCGGATCCCCATGAGGACTAAAGGCAGGACCTCCGCCCATTTCTGGGGCGAGCCCATTGTCTCTTTCCTCAGCTTTTCCTTGAGGGTCCGATTCATACGCTCAACAATCCCGGATGACTGGGGATTGTATGCTACGTGCCACTTTCCCTCAATGCCCAAGAGCCTGAGGGCGTTCTGCATTACTTGACCGGTGAACTGACTCCCTTGGTCGGACTCTACAAAACGGGGGAGTCCCCACCGTGAGAACACTTCTCGAATCAAGATCTTAGCAGTACCCAGTGCCGTAGCTGTTCTGCACAGGAAGGCTTCTACCCATTTGGTGAACACATCTACCAGGACAAGGCAGTACTTATAGCCTCCCTGGGCGGCGGGCAGGGGCCCTATGTAGTCGACCTGAATCGACTGCCATGGTCCCTCTACCCTCCTGATGTGCCCCATGGGCACCTTCCTTTTGTGGGGGTCTGGGTTGTTAGCAGCACACACAAGACAGCTTGCGCAGAACTCGCGGACATCGTCCCGAAGTCCCGGCCACCATCCCGCCTGTTCCACCCGTTGCCAGGTGACCTCAGGTCCGGGGTGTCCCGCTCCTGGACCCTCGTGGGCCAATTGCAGGAATTCCCTTCGGTGCTGCTGCGGCACAACCCACTGCTCCTTTCGGAACAGCATACCTTCTTTGACTGTGAGGGCTGCCGTACTGTACGGACCTTCTACCTGTTTGCCCTCTGTGATGGCTTTTAGGACTGCTTTTAGGGCGGGATCCAGGGTTTGGACGGTCTTTAGGTCTGGGGGCGGTGTCACCCCTGTGTTCCCGGGAATTCCCTCCCTGCCTTGGATCGCCGCCACGGGTCCGGGTTCGTATGGGTCCCAGAGAATGCCGCTGCGGGCACCCTCCCTGGCTAGCGCATCCGCCTGCTGGTTGCCCTGACTGCGGGGTTCTGTAATGGAGTGAGCCTTCACCTTATGGATGAACACCTCTCCTTTCTCCCCCACAGCTGCTAGGATCTTCTCCAGCAAGGGCTTAACTGTTAAAGGCCGCCCGTCCGCGGAGGTGTACCCGCGTCGGGACCAGATGGCGAGGTACTCCGTACACGAATTGCACGTGAACATGCTGTCTGAGCAAATCGTGTATGGGGTTGGGAAAATCTCGGGGTGGGTAACCACGTACGCCACCGCGGACAGTTCAGCCTGCTGCGCGCTCATAGTGCTGGGGAGCTTAATTGCCAGGGCAATGTTTGCCGCAGGGTCATAAACTCCACACCCTGTGAGTCGCTTGCCGTCAGCTACAGTGCTAGAACCGTCTACGTAGATCTCGCGGCCCGTGGGATGTATCCCGGCCCGTAAACCTATGTTAACTTCCCATACCCCTTCTACGGAACATTGATGGGCTGTCCCGGGATATGCCATATTGGCTGCGAGCCTTGGCGCGCAGAGGCCTTTAACTTTGAGATCCATCTGGGAAAGGAGGAGGGTCCAGCGCGCAATCCGAGCGCTGCTTACGGTCCCATCCTTAATCCTCCCGTCCAGAAGCATCTTCGTGGGGGTGTGATGGGTGAGGAGCGTAATGGGAGAGGTCCCTGTGAAGATCACTGATCTGTTCACAGCCCAATGCGTGGCCAGGAGATGCCGTTCGCAATTGGAGAAACTCCTCTCCACATCCGTGAGCACCCTGGAGGAATAAACTACTGGTCTTAGCTTGCCGTGCCGCTCTTGGAGCAGTACTGCGCTCAGGCTGTCCCCACTAGCGGCTACCTCCAGAAAGAACTCCTCTCCCCCATCTATGGCCCCTAGGGCTGGCGCGGTCTGCAGATCTCTTTTCAACTTCTCGAATGCTGCCTGGCACCCCTCGTCCCAAGACCACTCGACTCCCTTGTGTAAGAGTCGAAGTAGCGGGGCCGCTGTGGCAGCATAGTCCTCGATGAAATCTCTGCAGTACCCGGTCAATCCCAAAAAGGACCTTACACCCGTTACTGTGTTGGGAATCGGCAGATCTTGTATAGATTCCCGTCTGGCCTTATCCATGGTTCTTTCCCCAGCGCGGATGGCCAGACCCAGGAATTTAACTTCCTGCTGGCCGATCTGGGCTTTCTTTGGGTTTACTTTGAAACCCTTCCTTTCTAACAGTTCCAACAATTCGGCTAACAGTGGGCCGTGCTGCTCCCTTGTATCTGTGAACAGGAGTAAGTCGTCCACATACTGCACTATCTGGTTGGGCTGGCTGAACTCTTTCAAACTCCCCGCCATACACTGATGGAAAATGCTGGGGCTGTTGTGAAAACCCTGTGGTAAGCAGTTCCAGGTGTACTGTTGCCCTTTGAAAGTAAAGGCAAACTTGTACTGGTCCTCCCGCCGCAGCGGAATGGACCAAAAACCGTTCGAGATGTCCAGCACCGTGAATGTGGTCGCCGATGCTGGAATACTCCCTATTAAGTCTGCAACTGCTGCTACCGTGGGCGCGCAGGCTGGGATATTACTATTGAGGACTCTATAGTCCACCGTGGCTCTCCACGAATTGTCCGGTTTCTTTACCGGCCATAATGGGGAGTTCACGTGGGTGGCTATCGTCCTCAATACGCCCTGCTGTACCAATGAAGATATTGCTGTCTCCATGTCGGGTTCTGCCTCCTTGGGGAAATTATACTGCTTTTGGGGTCGGATCATGGGGTCCCCGTCTACGCTGACTTCGAACCCAGTGACTCTCCCGCAGTCGTGCTTGTGGGTGGCGAACGCGGTCAGATTTTCTGACACACGCGCCTGCAAGTCCGTTGGGACGTTTGTTATCATGAGCTCGAGATCGTAACCTCCTGATGGCTTCATAGTGCACAGGGCCCCCTTTTCTTCCTTCCCCGGGATTACGACTACCTTACCTAAACCGCCCTCAGCTCCCCAGAGACAGTGATTTCTCAGGTCCACGAGGATCCCGTGTTCCACCAAGAAATCAGCCCCGAGGATGCCTTTCCCCCCCCCCCTCTTTCCACTTCAATAGGATGCACGTCCATGTGGTGTGGAGCGCTCCCAACTGAATGGAGAGCGGGAGGGAGTGCGCGCCAGCCTGTGCTCTACCTGTGAAACCCGCTACTAAATATGGAGCCTGGGCGGACAGAGGTGAGGCAAAAGGTTTGTCCGTGTGGATCAAGGTACACGAAGCTCCCGTATCCAACAGGTAACTACCCCTTTGTTTCTCCACCTCCATCTCCACCACAGGTCTTCTCCAAGCGTCATAGCGGAGCGGACACAAGTAGATGGGCTGCGCGGGCGTCAGTCATTTAGGTGTTTCGGCTGGTGTCTCGGGGGCGATAGGGCTGTTAGCAACCGCTACCTTCCCCTGCCAGGTCATCAGAGACCGCATAGTCTCCAAGACTGACTCGATCGCAGCGGGGTCCACAACCGCACCACCCCCTTCATTCGGGGCAAAGGCTACGGTTGGGTTCTGGACTGGTGTTGGGGCAGCGGCCTGCACTTGTGGTTGTGCTGGTGTTGGGGAAACTCTCGGGCCGTTGGCGACTCGGGCTTGGGCTCGATCTTGGGCTGCGGCGAACGCTCTCTCCCTCTTATCCTTCCAAGGATTCCTACAGTCCTTGCGCCAATGACCCTCCTTCCCACACCCGTAACAACTGCTATTTGCTTGGGGATGGCGATTTCCCTCCTGACGCCATTCCTTTTTAGCAGAGGCTGCGGGTCTCACCTCATGCACCTTTCCTTTCACAACAGGCGTTTTCTTGCCCTTGTTGTTTCTATAACTGATCGTGAGCTGATCTAGTACTACTTCCTCCGTGGAGCGGGCGTTAGTGGGGTCAAACCATGCTTTGGCCTGTTCCTTCACTACTGGCAGGCAACCTGCTACCAGGCACTGAAGCCAGTGAGCCCTTTGTTCGCCATCCAGCCCGGCCCGGGCCGGCCCGCCCGGGCAGCTGCGCCGATACACTGGCCACAACCTGTCGGCGAAAACCCGTGGGGGTTCTCCCTCTAGCTGCACTGTCTTTTCTAAACGGAGGAACGGAGTTCCGTCCCCCTCTCCCATGATCTCCAGAATCTCATCCCGTAGCAACTCATAGTCCCTGTGCCCTCTCTTGCTCTCGTCAGGGAGACACTGGAGGAGCGAACTGTCCAGGGAGAACAGCAGCATTTTAGACTGTTCAACCCCGTCGCAGTCATTGACTGCTGCGGTCTGCTCCACGTCCCTGAAATGCACGGAGGGATCTCCTGACTCGGAGAGTTTTGGGATGTGACTTATCATCTCTCTTAGCTGTCGTGCGCTATGAGGCATTATGATCTGACTCTCAAGGGGTCCGTCATCGCCATTTTCTTCATTTGGACCGATCCTCCGGTGTCTCGTTGGACACATTGGCGCCGACCCCGACTCTACTGTCTGGGGTTGCTCTACCTCAGGGCTCTCTTCCTCTACCGTCTCCGTCTCCTGTCCCGGAGTCCAAGACTCCTCATAGGCAGGAGGCGCAGAAGGTTCGGGGGTTGGTACCCCAACTGCCTCTTGTGGAATCGGTCTTTTGGATTCCTTGGCTAGCAACAGCTGACTCGCTGGTGGATTTATGAGACACACCAACCCGTTTGCCTTCGCTAGGGCCTTTCTCAGGTCCTCTAGCTCCCGGCGGCAAGTGCTGTGGTCGGTGTTCTCAGATCTATCCTCCATGGCCATTTTATATGCTGCCCTGGCTCCCAGGAGCTTTTCCTCTTGGGCATCTACTTGTTTGGCTAGACGGGAACACCTCTCTCTCATTCTACCTTCACTGGCCTTGGCCTCAACGACCTGACATTTTAAATATTCTACCCGGGTTTCGTGGCAGCGAATTACAGAGCGGCGTTCCTGGTTCAGCGCGTCAAGCGATTCAATCAGTTTTTGACCTCCCGCAACCTTTTCCTCCACGCCTTTAAGCAAGCCGTTGATCTGGACTGTCTGTGCTGCAACTACCTGGTCCAAAAGCTGGACTTGCTTCTTGTAGCACATCAGCCAGACCGCCTTTTCTACAGATTTCTTATGCTCTCTACCCGCTGTCCACTTGATGGCTGCGTCTAGCGGGCGCCTATCCCTTAGTAGATCAGATATCCATTGTTTTGTGAGGTTGACTTTTCCGAAAACATAATCTGCTATTCTTTCATCCATCACATTTCGTTTATTCAGATCTTGATCTAACACACTACTTTCCTGCTGCCAAGGTCCTGCCGCGGTCGCCATTTCTGTAGGGGGTTTCTCTTGCTCTTTCTGGTCTCCTGCCAGGCTTCGTGCAATAATTACCCTTGAGTGGTTCGACCCACTCCCCCCTACGGTTCTAGACCTTGGACTTAGGTGCAGAGAACAGTAGTGCAGAGAAAGAACTCAATAGACCAGGTTGAATAGCACGAAATGGATGCTTTTATTTTTAAACAGTTTGAAGCATTACAAAATACATGTCATAGGCACAGATTAAAGTTATTACAATCATGCACAAATTTATGAACTTGACTCTATGGAAATGGGGAACACACGGCACATCGTAAAAGGGGAAACACATTACGATTTCCCTTAACTCCCTCCCCTATACCTAAACTAAGTTTCGACCTGGGGAACTTGGGATCATGCTCACCACTCTCGAAATCGCGAGAAAGGGGGTTCGCAGCCTTTTTGGCACCGCTTTCCGTCGTCACGTGGATTTGGAAACTTCTGGCGCAGTCGATATTCTCTCCTCCCTCGAGGCGGTGGGGTAGACCCAGCCTCGATGAGCGCTCGTTAAGGTTGAGATCCACTAAGTCAATTTGGGTTCATGGAGCAGACCCAGATGCAGGCTATGCACTTGGGAGAATCTTGTGTCATCGATCGCCGGTTCTCCAGAGGGTTTCTTCTCCGTCGGCCTGGGTCGTCGATGATCTCCCGACCCCAGTACCCGGGCCACCCTCGTCGTCTTCTCGTCGTGGCCGAGCCTTGTTTGGCTGAACACCGACCACGTTGTCCTTTTACCGAAACCGTCCGTCTTTAAAAAAAAACGAAAACGTTTTCATCGATCTGCCGAAGTGGAAGAGGCGCCGATCCGGGCACCGTCCGCCCTTCGTTCGTTCCTCGTAGAAGAAAGTTCTTGAAGAAATGGAAGCCTGAAGTCGCCCAACAAGAAGCCGTGACAGTGAAGAAGAAGTTGTTTAAGTAACCCGGAGTCCGAAGTAACTTAGATGGACTTTCAATCCATAGTTATACTCTTTTGGGACAGTCTTATCTCCCGCCAAATCATAGTCCTGTCTTTGTATTAATTTTGGCGGGCAGAAATCTCTGCAGGGGCGCTTTGTCTTGTAACGGAGCCGGTGATAACTTAAACTGGCCTTCCTGGCCAATAATGTCTTTCAATGTCTTTTGCATTGTCACCGTGGCTCGGTTCGCATATTGATCGGTCCGGACATTTTCCTTGATGGCTGCTAAACGGTTTTTCCTTTGTACGATAAATGGGTATAAGTGTTTTTACATTGTCCGCCCATATCTTGATGGGCCCCATCCTGTACTTATAATCCATTGAATATGTATGCTGTTGCCCTGAGTTTCGGTTCCCAGAGACTGGCTTTCGTGGGCTCACTGTCTTCAATCCACAAGCCTGTCTGGCTTGCAGTAACAGAAATAAAATGGTTCATAAACTGATCACGGGGCCTGGCGGCCATTTTGTATGCCCTTTTATCAAAGGTTTTTCTGTGCAAGCTTACTTTGGTCAATAAACAGTCTTATTTTATCCAGTTTTCTTGCGTGATTTTTGCTGAAAATTGCGAATCTTACAGTGCATTCTTTATTATGTTTATAATCCCTTCTTTATAAGCAATTTCTTTCAGGTATTGATTGTTTAAAATCCACACCCCTGAACCAATCTTAACTCTGCTGTTCCTAATACTCAGAACCAAAGCGAAGTGATCACTAAAAAATACTTTTTTATAATAAATCTCTATCACCTCAGACCTTAACCCTTCCCACATTAACACAAAATCTATTCGGCTCTGTTTTAAAATATCACCCACCCAACCTGATCTGGAGAACTCCCTTTTTATGGGGTTCCGGTCCCTCCATCAGTCTCTCAAATTTAAAGTTGCCATCATTTTTACAATCATCCCTCTGGAGTTATCATCCTTAAAGGTCATCTGGGCTGAAATATCCATCCGAGATAAAAATACATTGAAATCCCCGCTGACGCTTCAGTGAATAACCCCCAAAAAAACTTGCGACGCTTGCAATGGTCGTTCGGTGCAAAGATATTAAAGAGATCGCAATTAAATCCCTCCATTTTTACCCTTAGCCATAAAAATCTCCCCTCAGTGTCCTTGTCCACCAAGGCAACGTTCTCTTCTATGGACGTACTCACCAAAACAACCACCCCTCTACGGTTATTGTTTGCATAACTTGCAAACACCTCTCCCTTCCAAACCTTCTGAACTCTTTCTAGGATATCCTCATCCCAAAAGGTTTCTTGCAGACACAACAAGTCCGTACCTTTAAAACCCTTCAACAACTGCTGCAATTTCCTCTCACCCCTCAGTCCGTTCACATTAATCGAGACCAATGTAATCATGGCTCCAAAGAAGGGAAGTATGCCTGATAATCTCCCCATCATTTAATCTCTGGCCCTTCCCTCCTCACATGCTCCTTCCCAACTTTTCAGGCAGCTGTTTCTTTTTCCTGCAGCCTCCGACTCTTTTTCACCTCCTGTTTAAACTTTCCCTGCTGTTTCAGCCTCTTCCTTGCATTAAGTTTGGGCCCTGGAGCTGCCCTTCCTCCCTCCTTCTGCCCCTCACTAACCTTTCCCTTTCCACATGATGCCACCCCACGCCCGACTTCCACGTCTCTGTCCCCCTCTAATTCCTCACACTCAAGCTCTTCTGCAACCCCCTGTGCCTGCTCCCCATCAGATACATAATCCTGCTCCCTGTCAGATACTTCATCTCCCATAGAGAGTCTTCCTGCTATCGCAGTTTCTCCCACTGTGCTGCTCCCTTCGACCACATCGCCACCCCTGACCCTTGCACCTTGTTCCCTCGCTCCATGGGACAATGGCGCACCTAAATTGTTCCCTTCTGATGTCTCTATCTCGCCGATCCCATCCTGCTGTCCCTTTAAGGCTCCTGCCTCTTGCACCCTCTCCCCGTCCTGCCCCCTCCCGCTCACCAAAATATCCGACTCCCCGCCTCTCCCCAGAGCACCCACATCCACCACACACCCTGCTCCCGCCTCCTCTCCCCCCACAGACACCAGACTCCCCAGGGGGAGCCGAACCATACTAAGGCTCGTGTCTGCACTCGACCCTCGCTGCCTGCTGCTGCCTTTGTTCCCCTCCACAGCATTCGGCGTGTTTTCCGCCATCTCCATCCCATTCTCCGCTCCGCCATCCTCTGCCTCTTCCTGTGCTCCTTTCTCCTTCATTTTACCGGCTGTGTCCTCCGACTGCACCGCTTCTCCGGCTGTTCCACTCTCATCTCCTGCTCCTTCTCCCATCTCCTCATCACTCATATCGCTCCCTTCTGCCACACACTCACAGCGGGTGGGGTCTTTGAGACACACCCCACAGCTCTCCGCCTTGCAGCTCCGAGCGATGTGTCCCGACTCACCATAATTGTAACAATACAGGTCTGGACAGTTTCTTACGAGATGGGCATTTCCAAGACAATAATAGCACACCTTTACTTGGTTATCATGCAGCACACGAAAGTACTGCACCCCTTCCATTGTCTCGAACTTCATATTGTATGGCAATGACCTCACCCCCTCTGGGAACTGCACCTTTACATACCGGGTTCCGTCTGCTACCCGTGTTCCCGGATAGTACCTCCTCTTTACTGCAGAACAGATTTTAATGTCCCACGACTCCAACTTTTTGCTTAGCACTTCGTCCTCAATGTACACTGGCAAGCTTAAAAATGAAACCACCCCCTCCTCTGAATATAGAAGAGTCACCTACAAGAATTTCTCATCAACTTTCAGACTGAGTAACAATCTTTCCACCTCCTCACGGCCACTGACCGTCACCTCAAATCCCACATTCGGCTTTGGTCGGCAGGCAAAGCAGCTTCCCTCGCCACAGTCCTCATGAACCACCTGGATAATATCCCAAGCTCGAATCTTCTTATCTTCACACTGCACCACCACCGTGTTTTCTTTACCAAACCTCCTGAGGTCCCGGCCCAAATCTTTGGGCCTTTTTTTTTCCTTTCCCACCACAGTTTCTTCCCTAATTAAATTCCTCTCGGGAACATTGTCCTCTGAGGGGCCCGGCACTCCGGACCCTTCAGCAGCCATCTGGCTGTTTTTGTGGGCCAAAAAGGCCCTAAAACCTGAAAACAAAACCCACCACCAATTTTTTACAAAACTCCCTCCAACTCCCAGTTGCAATCAGGCAACCAGTAACACCTGGCTCACTCCTAGCCCCTCCCACCTAGAGAGTGCTACCCACTGAGCCACAGCTGACACTGTGGGCCTTAAAGGAGGAAAGAGAGGTAGAGAGGCGGAGAGGTTTAGGGAGGTAATTCCAGAGCTTAGGGCCTCCGCAGCTGAATGCACAACCACCAATGGTGGAAATATTAAAATTGGGGATGCGCAAGAGGCCAGAATTAGAGGAGCGCAGATATCTCGGTGGGTTGTAGGGCTGGAGGAGGGTACAGAGATAGGGAGGGGCGAGGCCATGGAAGGATATAAAAACAAGGATGAGAATTTTAAAATCGAGGAGTTGCTTAACCAGGGACCAGTGTAGGTCAGTGAGCACAGGGGTGATGGCCGAACAGGACTTGGTGTGAGTTAGGATGCACACCAGCAGCGATTGTGCCAAAGAGGAAATCTGGCCTTAGTGTTACACCAGGTCTGTGTGTGCGATGTACCGGAACTTCAGTCAGTGGATGTCCGGGTCCGAAATTTGTGAGGTAAGTCACTCCCCTTCATTTGAATAGGCTCCCTGCACATGGAAAATGTACACAGGGACTCTAGCCTGAACGCTGGTCAGCTCCAGTTGCAAAACTGGGCAAGCCAGCAGCTGTTGAGGGTTGCTGCTTAACCTAAAAGGGAAGTTGCCTGTAACTGTTCTGCTGGACTTTGAAGGGAGAGAGTGTGCTGGCAGCATCACATGTTCAATCAGAATGTTTCTAAAGACTCCTCTTTCAGTAATGAATTATTGGAGCAATGTGGGAAGGTGACCCTATTTTGTGCCAAAAAGCAACCACTTGCAAAATCTCAGGTGCAAGCTGCATTGATGGAGGTAGGTGACTGAGTGATGCAGTCACCCAAGTGTGCTGTTACTGACATCAATGGAAAAATGCCAAGGTAAGTGCCTCGGCAAGAATAATGCCAAGCCTTTGTATAGATGCATGCTTTTCCATCATACAAAGAATGGACCCAATGTAAATGTTCATCTGCTGCACCCTCAGGGAGATACTTTGCAAAACATCTACAAACTGTCTCTTTTTGCAACACTTCTTCGTTCAAAAGAAGCTGTATGGCATATTTGCAGTAGGGGAACAATAATATCGTGTACATAGCATTTCACAGGTCACTGCAAAAAAGAGTTTGGCAGGAAAAAAACTCAATGCAAGCGAATGTGAAAATGTCTGGCACAGGTAGGGAAGTGCTCAGGACACAGAGGTGTTGTTTCCTGCTCAGGGATTTGCTAACACTTTCATAACTATGTTGTGCTAACAGGCTAAAACTGTTAACAACCAGAGAGAACCAGGACATGTGGTGAGCTACCAGTGCTGAAGCAGCTGACAGGGTTCAAGGACTTGGCCTTGCCCTTTTTTGCTGGGAATTGCGAGGGTAAGTTTTGAACCATGGTGTCACCACCCTGCAAATATCCTCCATTTATTATAATCCTTTATATACTGACTGCCTTTCTAAATCTATACAGTACGGGCTATGTTTGTAAAGCTGCTGAAAGATGGACAAAATATCTTATGATCTTACCTGTCTTCGAAGCCATTGTCTAAGGGATGCATTGTAAATCTCACTCCTTTTCCTTTAGATTCCCAAGGTAAGGAGGCCGAGCGAAGTGGCACTACAGACTTTGAAGGATCAGGAATATGGTCCCGATCATGTATCCCACATAGTTGTAGTTTTTTATGCCCTGAACAACTTTACCATCCAGAGAGGCCTGGGCATGGATATTCCTGGGGAGGTGGCCCTTGTTACTTTGGAAGCAGAAAAGCATGGAGTAGAGCATCAGGTGGACCATCACTCAGAGGACTCCTCAGTGACAGCTGCAAGTGGCATTGGCACTTATCTATCAAGTGTTGTCATCTGTTTAACATTATCTTTTACACCACTGCCATAGCTCCTTCTCCATCTCCTTCAAATAATTGTCAAATCCTTCAATCCAATACCCATCCTAGAACATCACATCACATCAGATATCTTTGGCCCTAAATAACCATGCAAGTCTTAATCATCAGACTGAATAAGTGAGCACAAAATAAGTGCACCCTTTGCCATATGATTGTAATCTCCATGAACAACAGAACACAAAATAAGTGCACATTCACATCCTTCAACAGATGGAAGTCATAAACGACCATAAGCCATCCTACTCCTTCATGACACTACTCGCACTGGGTGACTACACGTGCCTTTCTTTCTCCTATTCTGACACTTGTTCCAGATGTAACCTGAGGTCCAGTATCGTGAAAGGTGGTTGGCTGTTCCTGTGCTACAAAAGGCTCATGGGACTGAAGTGACCCTCCTCTCATAAAGGTTAAAAAGGCATATGGGATACTTGCCTTCATTAGCCGAGGCATAGAATATAAGAGCAGGGAGGTTATGATGGAGCTGTACAAAACGCTGGTAAGGCCACAGCTGGAGTACTGTGTGCAGTTCTGGTCGCCTCACTATAGGAAGGATGTGATTGCTTTGGAGAGGGTGCAGAGAAGATTCACCAGGATGTTACCTGGGATGGAGCGCCTCAGCTATGAAGAAAGACTGAACAGGCTGGGGTTGTTTTCCTTGGAGCAAAGAAGGCTGAGGGGGGACCTGATTTGAGGTGTACAAAATGATGAGGGGCATAGATAGGGTAGATAAAGAGGAACTTTTCCCCTTAGTAGGGGGGTCAATAACAAGGGGGCATAGATTCAAGGTAAGGGGCAGGAGGTTTAGAGGGGATTTGAGGAGGAACTTTTTCACCCAGAGGGTGGTTGGAGTCTGGAACTCACTGCCTGAAAGGGTGGTGGAGGCAGGAACCCTCACAACATTCAAGAAGCATTTGGATGAGTACTTGAAATGCCATTGCATACAAGGCTATGGACCAAATGCTGGAAAATAGGATTAGATTGGACAGGGCTTGATGGACGGCGCAGACACGATGGGCCGAAGGGCCTCTTTCTGTGCTGTATAACTCTATGACTCTATGACTCTGTGACTCATGGCAGCTTGCTCCTGGGAGGGAGCTGCTGCTGGCTGCATCTCTGGGGCTTGTGTCTGGGTAATCTGGTATCACCTCTTATGCCACTTGTGCAGTGCTCGGAGGGAAGTGGGGGGGCAGGAGGGGGTGTGGGGGGGAAGATCAAATAAGTGGCATATGCTGCTGTTCTGAAAAATGGCAGCCTCATGCAAGTCACCTCCAGCTATCACTATTCAACTGAGCCCTGGATTGTGTCCACACAGATTAGCAGGATGGCTGGTTTAATGGCAGCTATCAGAGAAACATGAGAAACACCAGTCTGCATTCTAACTCCCAGGGTTTGATAGCTGGTATGCAGAATGATGTCACCTGAGCTGCAGTCTGCTTCTGTGATGGAGAAAGCGCCAACTGATCCTAAGCTGCATGAATGTAATACTTAGAGGATATTTCGCTATCCAGCATTTTAATTACCAGCAGAAAGCTTGCCAGGAAAACTCAACTAAATCCCCAACTGGGTCCCTTGTGTTCAGTAAGTCACCTGGGGCAACATCCTCACTAGCGCAATTTAAATCCCACGGGTGACTGTAGCTGAGGTGGTACCTGGTAGGAATAAAGCAAAATGTAGAGGTGAGATCAAGGAGGTTGTAGTAGAGAAACACGAGACAAAACATCACTCCAGAGGCTTGCTAGTAGTCCACTCCTCAGCATCCTGCTCCTCATCATCAAGTAAAATAATTGTTTTTCTCATTGTCATTGTCACCCTCATAGTTAATGAGGAAGACGTTTCTGCCCCCCTGCTCCTCCTCCTCATCATCATCCTCCTCTGTCCCCTGTTGTTGTGATGGGCCTGTAGGAAAGGAGGACATCGAGTAAAAATGAGTACTGTAGGAGAGAGAAGGTTGTGAAAGGTTAATAGTTAATGAGGAAGGCATTTCAAAGTCCTTATCAGGTCATTGAACTTTTGCAGGAACTGGTCTGCGAGAAGTGGCACTAACTGTCACCTTCATTCACATGGCATGTGGGAGACCTTTTTGTGGGCACCCATCTCATCTAGCAGTGTTTGTAGGTCGGCCTCATTAACATCATAGAATGATACAGCACAGAAGGAAGCCATTCGGCCCATTGTGCCTGTACCGGCTCTTTGGTAGAGCTATCCAATTAATCCTACTCCCCTGTTCTTTCCCCATAGCCCTGTAAATTTTTTCCCTTCAAGTATTTATCCAGTTCCCTTTGTAATGTTACCATTGAATCAGCTTCCGCCACCCTTTCAGGCAGTGCATTCCAGATCATAACAACTCGCTGTGTAAAACAATGTTGTACTTTTCTTTTCTGCTCCCTTGACATCCTTTTTCTAGGTGCCTCTGCCAGGTCCTCCACTTGATCACATGTTTTAAAACTGCCACAAAATCTCAAATGATCACTACTTAACTGCTGGCTCCCCACCCTCCAAAAGCTGCTGCAGCAATCTTCAGCCAGTCTATGCTCTTTAGAGGTCTGCACCTGCAGTTTCCAATCCCCCTGCACAGTACTCCTGTGTTACATGGGACTGGCACTCAACTAACACCAATTCTTGCTCAATTGAGCCGATTCTGCCATTTATAGCAGTGCACCTTTTTTTGCATGTTTGTTGGTAAAATGATAGAATGAAAAGCAGAGTGTGTGTGATCGCTGTGTGCGCTTTATTTCCTTGTTACTGCTTATTCGTTATCTGCTAAGTGGTGTGTACCATGGGTGAAAATGTCAGATTTCAACACCATGGAAACACCAGCAACATTGTACGGAGAGGAGAACCCAGCCAATAAAAAGCAGCTTCAACAGGGTACATCTTGGCAAAAGGCAAACAGCACCAATGGAAAAGAAAATCGGATGGAGTGTAAAATGGGCTGTCGATTTGCTATCATCCATTTTCCACCACCGCCGAAGTCGAATTTCACCCCCCAAGGAATATAGAAACATAGAAACATAGAAGATAGGAGCAGGAGTAGGCCATTCGACCCCTCGAGCCTGCTCCGCCATTCAATGAGATCATGGCTGATCATCCAAATTCAGTACCCTGTCCCTGCCTTCTCGCCATATCCCTTGATCCCTTTAGCCTTAAGAAATATATCCAACCCTTTTTTGAATGTATTTAATGAACTGGCCTCCACCGCCTTCTGTGACAGAGAATTCCACAGGTTCACCACTCTCTGGGCGAAGAAATTCCTCCTCATTTCAGTCCTAAATGGCTTACCCCTTATCCTTAGACTATGACCCCTGGTTCTGGACTCCCCGGCCATCATAAACATCCTTCCCGCATCTAGTCTGTCCAGGCTTGTTCCAATAATTATTCCAAAGCAGACCAGGCCCAATTAGCTGTCTTGCACCCATTTTATCTGGGCAAGGAGCAGGCTGTGAGCAAAGCCTTGCCTTAAGTTGTAAAATTTAGCTTTGGGACCCAACAATCATAAACATTCCAGTTAAAAGAGGCTCACCCAGGCCTGTACCTATAGGCTCCATCTGGGTCCAAAAGTTATCCATTTCAAAATGCAGCTCTCAGCCGTACGAGTGCCACATTTTGCAATCTGCCACCAACAGCTCCTGGGACTTACTCTGTGTAGTCGGAGGGCTCGGAGGAGAGTCACTACCTTACGCCATGTCCATAACTGGACAGGGGACAGCAACTGGCGCAGGCGGTGTGGGAGGCCACGGCTTATGTTCTGTGATTTGCTTTGCTGCTGGTGAAAATTCACTGAAAGTCTTAATAACCAGATTTCTCTTTTAAAAACACACATTTGCCATCTTATATTTTGGAAACTTCCAGACAGTCTCCTCAATAAATGGACTGTCCACCATGTGAATCTACAGGCACGCTGACTTGAGGCTCACTTTGGCATGTCGCCAACTGGGGACGGAATAAATACATGCATGTAAAGCACCATAGGAAACAATTATATACAAAATAGAACTAACAGGCTGAGCCAGGGTCACAGGAACCAGCGACGAGATTTAAAAAAAATTACTCTCTGTCCTCATTTCTTGAACATTTCCCTGGGTAAATTGGTTTAAAATATGATTTATTTATTTGTCTTGGCTGACAGGCTCCAGCACTTCAGGCTGCAGCCTTGCACCAAAGTCAACAATCTTTTTTCCCCAAGTTTCTTTATATCCACAGGATCAACAAACCGAGAATGCTTAATGGAGGGAATTCTGGTAAGAGGAAGCTAGTCACTGAAAAACTACTTAACTTTACTGACCTCTCAATAGTTCTCTTTTTGAGAGACAGTATCTCCTCTTATTTGAATTGCATATAGCTTGTAACGTAAAACTTAAAAATAATCAAACCCACCGCAGAATACCTTGAAAACGCTTTATCCGGTCTGCTTTCTCTATTTTGCATTATACTCAGTGAGATGAGTGGTGTCAGTGCTGGGGAGCTTTTTCACCTTGTGTCAGCCTCAAGCACTCAGAGGTCAGGGATATATGAATAAGATGCAGAATAAAGTTCGCTCTACACTGCCCTGTTAAACACTGCACTTACCTTGAATGCAGCAGCCAACTCCCTGAGCAGTCTGACCCTGTCTATTTATCAGTGTCATTAAAGTGTCTGTATTATTGTATGATTGTAATGAGCTTTGGTTGACCCATGCTAACCAAATGACATCATAGAACAATCACATTGTTAGAAAATATTGTCAACCCATTATAGTTCCCCAATTCCCCAGGTATTTTACCAACTTTGCCTGGTCTTTGCTCCCTTCATACCCTTCCCATCCCAAGTACTCCAGCTGCATGTCCAACTCCATTCACTCCCTACCACTGACATCCATCCTGAGTACTGTACCTCCAACTCCATTTCAAATCCCACTGTGCCCTACCCTGAGTGCAGCAGTCAGATCCCTGCCGACTTCCACCAAAATTATAGCAGACAGCTCCCTGCACGGCCCAAGTACAACAACCAGGTCCCTACCTGGCCCAGAGTACAGCAACTCAGTCCAGCTTGACCTGACCTCAAGTGTCTAGACACACGCATGAAGAATGGCCACTTGGGTGCAGTACCGGAGGCTTCTGGCGTCTGCAAAACTGTGCTCCCACAAGGATCAGAAGAGGGAGAGAAAATGGAGGGGGAACAAACAGTGTCATTCACCACAAAAAACACTGCTTTGATAAAACAGGTTTCTCATTGAGCACAAAGCAAGTCTACTAATCAGATTTAGTCTGGGTTTGTAATGAAGATTGTTCAAAGCTCACAGAGACCAGAGGCCTTAACAGTCACGGGCGGGAAGCATGGCCCAGGCTTTCGGTGACATTCCAGAATGATTTCCTCTATTTTTCTTGTTTGCAGACTGCTCTGTTCTACATCAACAGAAGCAGTACCAAAATAACTCTCCCCCTAATCAACAGTAACATTACACGTTAAATATCTCTTGTGTCTGGAATAGCTTGTAGTAGACAAAAATCGAATTGCAGTTAAAAAGAAAAATGTGACAATGCTGTTGTGGACTGGTTTCAAACAGAGACCCATAAAAGAGTGACACACGTTTATCATTGAGAGCTGCCGATTAAATTTGCTTGCTATTCTTGGCATTTTGTTTTTTAAGAAAAATTTAACACCTGATTATCAGGACCATCTACAATATCAATGCAGCCTCCCCTACAGCTCACCCAGGAAGAAGGCAATGGAATCAGTCCGTCTCTCTTCAGTTCAATCTCACTTTACATTCAATGATTGCACTTAATTTTTACTCATTTAACACTATACAGCTTGTATGTATCTCAGTGTCAGCTCCTGTACACGTATGGGTAAATTCAAAGCTCCCTTAGTCGCAGGGAATACAAGTTGGAGATAGGAATACAACAATCTAGACTCATCATCTGATCCATACTCCCTTTGAGAGGAGCTCCCTGCTGGGGAATTTACCCTTTATAGTAAAACCGGGTAAAAGGAAGTGATTTACTCCCATCTGGTACTATAGAGCTCATGTTTTTCAATGTCAGTACCTGTACATATATAGCACACACCAGGTCAAAGGGAGCAAATCACTCCCATCTGGTAGTGTATAGTTTGTGTGTGTCTTATACATGTACGGTACACAATAGTTAAAAATGAATGATCCACTCGCAAACTGATAATTTATTCTGATGTTTTATGTATTATATATTAGATATTTAACAACAACAACAACTTGTATTTATATAGCACCTTTAACATAGTAAAACATCCCAAAGGCTCTTCACAGGAGTGTTATAAGACAAAGAATTTGACACCGAGCCACATAAGGAGAAATTAGAGCAGGTGACCAAAAGCTTGGTCAAAGAGATGGGTTTTAAGGAGCATCTTAAAGGAGGAAAGAGAGGTAGCGAGGCAGACAGGTTTAGGCAGGGAATTCCAGAGCTTAGGGCCTAGGCAACAGAAAGCACGGCCACCAAAGGTCGAGAGATTATAATCAAGGATGCTCAAGAGGGCAGAATTAGAGGAGTGCAGATATCTCGGGGGGTTGTGGGGCAGGAGGAGATTACAGAGATAGGGAGGGGTGAGGTCATGGAGGGATTTGAAAATAAGGATGAGAATTTTGAAATCGAGGCATTGCTTAACTGGGAGCCAATGTAGGTCAGCGAGCACAGGGGTGATGGGTGAACGGGACTTGGTGCGAGTTAGGACATGGGCAGCCGAGTTCTGGATCACCTCAAGTTTATGTAGGGTGGAATGTGGAAGGCCAGCCAGGAGTGCATTGGAATAGTCAAGTCTAGAGGTAACAAAGGCATGGATGAAGGTTTCAGCAGCGGATGAGCTGAGGCAAGGGCGGAGACAGGCGATGTTACAGAGGTGGAAATAGGCGGTCTTAGTTATGCTGCGGATATGTGGTCGGAAGCTCATTTCCGGGTCAAATATGACACCAAGGTTGCAAACAGTGTTGTTCAGCCTCAGACAGATGTTAGGGAGAGGGATGGAGTCAGTGGCTAGGGAACGGAGTTTGTGGCGGGGACTGAAAACAATGGCTTCGGTCTTCCCAATATTTCATTGGAGAAAATTTCTGCTCATCCAGAACTGGATGTCAGACAAGCAGTCTGACAATTTAGAGTCCGTGGAGGGGTCAAGGGAAGTGGTAGTGAGGTAGAGCTGAGTGTCGTCAGCGTACATGTGAAAACTGACGCTCTGTTTTCGGATGATATCGCCAAGGGGCAACATGTAGATGAGAAACAGGAGGGGCCAAGGATAGATCCTTGGGGGACACCAGAGGTGACAATGCAGGAGTGGGAAGAGAAGCCATTGCAGGTGATTTTCTGGCTACGATTAGATAGATAAGAATGGAACCAGGCATGAGCAGTCCCACCCAGCTAGATGACGGTGGAGAGGCGTTGGAGAAGGATGGAGTGGTCAACCATGTCAAAGGCTGCAGACAAGTCAAGAAAGATGAGGAGGGATAGTTTACCTTTGTCACAGTCACAAAGGATGTCATTTGTGACTTTGATGAGAGCTGTTTCGGTACTGTGGCAAGGGTGGAAACCTGATTGAAGGGATTCAAACATGGAAATGTGGGAAAGATGGGCACGGATTTGGGAGGCGATAACGCGTTCAAGGACTTGAGAGGAAAGGGAGGTTGGAGATGGGGGCAGTAGCTTTCAATTTAGAATTGAATGGTACAGTGGGTGAGCTCACTGTCTTCTGAGACCTGAGATTGAACCCAGCCCAGACAGATAGAATTAAGGCCTTCTCTCTCTCCAGCGTGTAAGGGTGCAAATTAAAATGGATCTTGGGAGACTCGATCCGGACCATAGTGGATATAGGTTGACACACAAAATTGCCCATAATTTGGCATAAACTGTCACTCTATTATCAGTGTTACTCAGAGATCACATCAGGGTTATGGTGGGAACACTGGTACATTAGGTGAGGTCTTCTGATGTTGGCATTCTTTTCAAGAAAGAAGAGTGAGGGAGGACTAGTCCAGTTCTTTACAATGAAGATAGATGTGGATAATGCAGACTAAAGCATTGTATTCAATCTATTGTGAGCCTAGAGCTAGAGGACATGAGTACAAAAGGAAGAAGCCTAATGCAAGGCTAGAGATTAGAAGAATTTCTTTTCTCCATTATGGTAATGGACATGTGGAAGAGACTCCCAGCAAATCAGTTAAATCTTTCAAAAAGGAACTAGATAAATAACTCATTAGCAATAATTAGGTGCTTATAGGGATAGATATATTCCTCTAAGTATCCATCAGACCCAACAACGGGACAGATTTTCCTGTTACTGAACCTGGGTGTATTTGATTGCCTAGTTATAGTGCATAGAGAAAAATCAGGCAGGGAGGATTGTATGTCAGTAAGGAGAGCCCAGCCGATTTTCGATACATGGTTTTCTTCTGTGTGCTGTGCCCAGGCAATCCAAAATGCCTATGCTCAAGATCAGGAAAATTTGCCCTGTTGCTTTCTGTGCTGCTGGGGTCAGAGTGCGGGAAATATTGTTTCTGTGAAAGCAGAGCAGGGTTGAATAGTGGAAATGTAAAGATGGATGAAATATTCTGGAGTTTTGTTCGCTAAATGTTAGTGGTTACTGAAAATTTACACTAAACGTTCCCTTAGGAAAATTAATGAGTTAGGTGGAATCTATGATAAGGTAGATTATACATTGTGGCCTAGAAATTCAGTATAGCCACTTTTGGGGCGGAAAAGTCAGGCAGCCGGTAAAGTTTGCGCCCGGCGCAAAGTCGAGGCCACTTCGCCGATATTCAGTAGCTTTGCCCTAAGAGTTTGCTCGAGCGCTAAAACTGGCGTTACACAACTATCTTTAGGCGCAAAGCCGGCGGTGCTGAGCTAAACCGCCGAGGCCGGGCGCAGCGCAGGTGCGGTCATTTCTTGATTGACAGCAGACACCCTGGCGCCGGCCAGCTCTTAAAGGGGGAAGGGTCGAGTTCGTCTGCTGCCACGCCCTGGACACTGCAGCCCTCCAGCTAGGCCTAAACACTGCTGCTGAACAGAAATAGCGCCGGGAAAGATGCAGAAGGCCCGTGAACGAGCGCAGCGCTTCACTGGCCATGATTTGAGGGTGCTGGTTAGGGCTTTGGAGAGGAGACGCAAACTCTTGTTCCCGGACAGTGGCAAGAAGCCTGCCACCAGCGTCTACAGGAAAGCCTGGAGGGAGGTCGCCCACAGGGTCACATCCAACAGCGAGGTCCCCAGGACTGGTGTCCAATGCCGGAAAAAGTTGAATGACCTCACAAGGATTGTCAGGGTGAGTCCCCTTTCCAGTGTCCTCCTCATCCTTGCATGTGCACCTCACATTATGGGCAAAGGGACCTAAAAGCCCTAATGGCCAGCCCTCATCCAGCAGCTATGGGACTGGCATGAACATCAATTGCACATTCTGCACTTTACACACTGGCCAAGCTATTCGACCATGGGAGGCAGTGCACACAAGATCTGGGCACCACACTGTACTTAGAGGCCGTCCTTTCTCTTGCAGGCCAAGCTGGCACACAATCAGAAGAGCCAGACTGTGACCGGGGGAGGCGGTCCCCAGATCCAACAGCTCAGTGACCTTGAAGAGCGCGTGGGTAGCCTCATGGGTGCCCGGGTGATTGGCCCCGTTGCATCTGGAGATGCCGACCCTGTTCTGGGCACCAATGGTAAGGACACCACCTTTTGGACCTCTCTCGTCCCACTTGCGCTTCAGATCTACATCCTTTGCCACTGTCCGACCAATGCGCTGAATGCCACCACTCATGCCTCCCTTGCTGACGCCCTCTCCTCACTCTAAAGCTACTCTTGTGCCTTCCTGCTTTCAGATGGTGAGGAGGAGGTCCCTGAAGCTGCCGGTGACAGCCCCTCGGAAGAGGAGGAGGAGGAGGAGGAAGAGGAAGAGGAAGGCGGCCCATCAGGGGAACCCTCAGCCGCACCAGGGGATGCCAATGGAGGGGACATGTCTTCCCTGGAGGACAGCCAGGGGGAAGTGTCGCAGGGGAGTGTAGCTCCTGTGCCCAGTGGCGTGCAGCAACGCGGGAAGGGTCGGCCAGCTCGGCGGCCTTCTCCCCAGAGGGAGAGTCCGGCCTCCAGTCCGGAGACGGTCCTCGCCAAGGAGGTGCGCCTCCTCGATCAAATGTCCGTGGACTCGGATCGCCGGCACACTGAGTTCATGGGGGTTGTGGCACGGTTGCCTGAGGCCATCGAGTCCCTGGCTCATAGTGTGGCCGGTTTCGGCGCCTCACAGGCCAGGAGTTTCGAGCAATTCGAAGCAGCACAGGCCGCGAGTCGGGCCGAATTCGGGGCAGAACAGTCCGCGAGTCGGGCAGAATTCGGGGCAGAACAGTCTGCGAGTCGGTCCGATTTCGGGGCAGAACAGTCCGCGAGTCGCCAGGTGATCAGTGGTGCCGTGCAGTCACTGGCTGGTCTGATGCGGGCACAGACCAGGGCAGTACGGGCACTCACTGCTGCCACACTCGCTGTGTCAGCCAGGCATCGCCAGGGCACCCGCCGCGCTGCAGCAGCACAGCGGTCTGTCCTTCAGCAGATTGCTGCGCATGCTGCAGTGCTGGCCCGGGCGAGTGCCAGTGTCTCAGGCGAGCAGCGAGCACCTGCCATCAGCCAGCTTGCCCCCATTCCTGCAGCCGCCACTGCCACTCCCCCAGTGGAGCTGCGACGAGCTGCTGGAGAGACTGCTGCTGCCCAGCCACAGCTGCAGCAGTCACCAGCCGGCCCCTCGAGGGCCAGAGCTCGTCTAGGCCGACCCCCAAGGGCATCTGCCGTCACGCCATGTGCCCCTCAGGAGCCTTCCCCCAGCCTTGCAGCAGCCACTGGGCACACTTTGAGGAGGAGCAGCAGGGCGGCCAGGGGCCGCAAAAGGCTGGTCAAGGAATCGCCCTCGCGGGCCACAAAGTAGAGGGTGTGGGCAAATGTGTTTTTATATGGGGATGGTTGTTTTGTTTATGGGGATGGTTGTTTTTATATGGGGATGGTTGTTTTTATATGGGGATGGTTGTTTTGTTTATGGGAATGGTTGTTTTTATATGGGGATGGTTGTTTTGTTTATGGGGATGGTTGTTTTTGTAAGGCCGAGGATGAAGGCCATTTTTGTGGAAATGTTTTGTTATTCCTCCCCAGGTTGTGGGAGTGAGTCATGTGTGTGACTGTTTTTTGGGGGTGTTGTCTGTTTTTGGGTTTCATGTGGGAAGGGCCCTGAGTTTGTTCAATAAAGCATTTTATTTATTCAGCTTGTCCATGTTTGATGTTTGAAGTGGTTGTTGCCTTAACCGGCTGAGGGCTTGCGGAGCAGCTGCATTCAGGTCCCTTCATTGCCACAAGCCATTCCCTGACAGGGGGCCTAGAAGTGACGTTCAATAAGCCGCCGACGGGCGGCCCTTGGACCTTGTGCCTCCCTCCTGGGCTGGTACTCCTCCTCCTCCTCCTCCTCCTCCTCATGCTCCTCCTGCTCCTCCTCCTGAGGTGGTGCTCCAGCGTGAGGTGGCAGTGCCTGAGTCCTGCGGATAGCCAGGCTGTGCAGCATGCAGCAGACGACCACGACCTGGGAGACTCTCTCCGGCGAATACTGCAGAGATCCTCCGGAATGATCCAGGCAGCGGAACCGTTGCTTGAGGACGCCAATCGTTTGTTCTATGATGTTCCTAGTGGCTTGATGGCTTTCATTGTATGCCTCCTCAGCAGGGGTCCTGGGCGCGCGGAGCGGGGTCATGAGCCAGGTACACAAAGGATAGCCTTGTCCCCGATAAGCCATCCTCTTGGGGGAGGCTGTGCCTGGAACATGTCAGCCACAGTAGTCTGTCGCAGGATAAATGCATCGTGGCTGCTGCCTGGAAAGCGGGCATTGACAGCTAGGATGCGCTGCCTGTGGTCACACACCAGCTGTACATTGAGGGAATGGTAGCCCTTCCGGTTGCGGTAATCCTCGGCATTGTCGATAGGTGCCCGCAAAGCCACATGCGTGCAGTCAATGGCGCCCTGCACCATGGGGAAGCCTGCTGTTCTCGCAAATCCCACTGCACGCTGCTGCTGCTTCTCCAGGGTCATGGGGAAGGAGATGAATTGGTGTCTCCTTCTGAAAAGGGCATTGGTCACCTGGCGGATGCAGCAATGCACGGCGAACTGGGGTATGTTAGCAATGTCCCCAACAACGGCTTGGAAGGAGCCGCTTGCATAGAAGTTCAGAGCCACCGTGACCTTCACTTCCACCGACAGAGACGTCCTGCACCTCAGCTGTGGACGCAGATCTCTGTGAAGCAGCTGGCAGATCTCTGCAACCACCTCCCTTCTGAAGCGCAGCCTCCTAACACACTGCGCGGCAGGCATGGTGAGATAGGACACCTGCTGGCGGTATTTCCTGAGTGGGTAAGGCCTAGGTTGCCGACGCCTGTTGCCCCCTCTGCGTCTAGCCAGGGCTGCCCCTCTCACACAGCGTCTGCGAGCCCTTCGCACATAATGCTGAAACTGAGGGTTGGCACCCCATGCAGCACCCATAATATACTGGCAAACAATGACCTCACAATGAAGGCGAATTGCCAAGCTCTGGCCTGAAGCCAAAAATACCTCTCCTATGTTGGGCCAAAGCAGTAAGCTCTCTTCCTTGGTCTCTGTCCAGAAATCCGTTGCACAAGAGTGATTGCTGCAAAATGGCTGGCCTTTATAGTTCAGGGTAAGTGCCCTTTAATTTGCGCTCCCCACGGCCCACATGGCCTCTGCTGCGTTCCAGTTCACAGTTCTTAGGAGCGCCACGCCCACATTGGGCGGGCGCGACTGAAGTTCCGGATTGGGGCGCACAAAGGGCGTTGCACGAGGAAATGACGTCATAATCTGCGCGCGCAGCTGAGCGCACGCAAACACTTTGCGCCAGCGCTAAATGTCTACTGAAGTTGGGCGTAGGCGCAGATTGCGCTGCGCCCGGCCGCTAAGTGCCTAGCGCTCGAGATCTACTCCTCCTAAGGTGCTAACGGCTGGCGCACGCAACTGAATTTCTAGGCCTGTGTGTTTAACGGCCAGGGTTTTTGAGCCAAATAGCCTCTTCCCATTCCATGCATTCTCGGCTGTATTGATGCTGGATCTTGTAGAATATTGTTTACTGTGACATAGGGCCTGAGGTGTTACCAGGCATAGATAGTGAGTACAGCAAAAAGATTAAGAGGGGAAAAATAGAGTATAAGAGTAAACTTGCAAGGAACATAAAAGCAGACTGTAAAAGCTTCTACAAGTATGAAAAAAGAAAAAGATTAGTGAAGACAAATATAGGTCCCTTACATTCAGAAACAGGAGAATTTATAATGGGGAACAAGGAAAAGGCAGAGCAATTAAACAAATACTTGGTTCTGTCTTCACGGAAGAGGACACAAATAACTTCCCAGAAATGCTAGGGAACCAAGGGTCTAGCGAGAAGGAGGAATTAAAGGAAATTAATATCTGTAAAAAAAATAGTGCTGGAGAAATTAATGACACTGAAAGCTGATAAATCCCCAGGGCCTGATAATCTGATCCCAGAGTACTAAAAGAGGTAGCCATGGAAAAAGATGCATTGGTTGTCATCTTCCAAAATTTTATAGATTATGGAACAGTTCCTGCAGATTGGAGGGTGGCAAATGTAACCCCGCTATTTAAAAAAGGAGGGAGAGAGAAAACAAGGAACTACAGACCAGTTAGCCTAACATCAATAGTGGGGAAAAGGCTAGAGTCTATTATAAAGGATGTGATAACAGGACACTTAGAAAATATCAATGGGACAAAGTCAACATGGATTTATGAAAGGGAAATTGTGTTTGACAAACCTACTGGAGTTTTTTTGAAGATGTAACTGGTAGAAGAGATAAGGGAGAACCAGTGGATGTGGTGTATTTGGATTTTCAGAAAGCCTTTGATAAAGTTCCACATAAGAGGTTAGTGTGCAAAATTAAAGCACATGGGATTGGGGGTAATATACTGGCATGGATTGAAAATTGGTTAACAGAGAGGAAACAGAGTAGGAATAAATGGGTCTTTTTCAGGGTGGCAGGCGGTGACTAGTGGGGTACCGCAGGGATCAGTGCTTGGGTCCCAGCTATTCACAATATATATCAATGATTTGGATGAGGGAACCAAATGTAATATTTCCAAGTTTGCTGATGACACGAAACTAGGTGGGATTGTAAGTTGTGAGGAGGATGCAAAGAGGCGATTTAGACAAGTTGAGTGAGTGGGCAAATACATGGCAGATGCAGTATAACGTGGATAAATATGAAGTTATCCACTTCGGTAGGAAAAACAGAAAGGCAGAGTATTATTTAAATGGTGATAGATTGGGAAATGTTGATGTACAGAGGGACCTGGGTGTTCTTGTACACCAGTCACTGAAAGCAAACATGCAGGTACAGCAAGCAGTTAGGAAGGCAAATGGTGTGTTGGCCTTCATTGCAAGAGGATTTGAGTACAGGAGCAAGGATGTCTTACTACAGTTATACAGGGCCTTGGTGAGACCACACCTGGAGTAGTGTGTGCAGTTTTGGTCTCCTTACCTAAGAAAGGAGATACTTGCCATAGAGGGAGTGCAGCGAAGGTTCACCAGCCTGATTCCTGGGACGGCCGGACTGTTGTATGAGGAGAGATTGGGTCGACTAGGCCTGTATTCACTAGAATTTAGAAGAATGAGAGGGGCTCTCATTGAAACGTATAAAATTCTGACAGGGCTAGACAGACTGGATGCAGGGAGGATGTTTCCCCTGGCTGGGGGGTCTAAAACGAGGGGTCACAGTCTCAGGATACGAGGTAGGATATTTAGGACTGAGATGAGGAGAAATTTCTTCACTCAGAGTGTGGTGAACCTGTGGAATTCTCTACCACAGAAGGCTGTGGAGGTCAAGTCACTGAATATATTTAAGAAGGAGATAGATTGATTTCCAGACATAAAAGGTATCAAGGGGTATGGGAAGAGCGTGGGAATATGGTATTAAGAACATAAGAACATAAGAAATAGGAGCAGGAGTAGGCCAATCGGCCCCTCGAGCCTGCTCCGCCATTCAATAAGATCATGGCTGATCTGATCCTAACCACTATCACAGAACCATCTCCTGAATCTAACAGAATTAGACACACGAAATAGGAGCAGGATCAGGCTACACGGCCCCTGGGCCCGCTCCGCTACCCACAGGGCCATGACCGATCCGAACCTAGACTCATGTCCAAATTCCTGCCCGCTCCCCGTAACCCTTAATTCCCTTTACTTCTAGGAAACTGTCTATTTCTGTTTTAAATTTATGTAATGATGTAGCTTCGACAGCTTTTTGGGGCAACATATTCCATGGACCTACCACCCTCTGAGTGAAGTAGTTCCTCCTCATCTCAGTTTTGAAAGAGCAGCCCCTTATTCTAAGACTATGCCCCCTAGTTCTAGTTTCACCCATCATCGGGAACATCTTCCCCGCATCCACCCGATCCAACCCCTTCACAATCTTATATGTTTCAATAAGATCGCCTCTCATTCTTCTGAACTCCAATGAGTAGAGTCCCAATCTACTCAACCTCTCCTCATATGTCCATCCCCTCATCCCTGGGATTAACCGAGTGAACCTTCTTTGTACTGACTCGAGAGCAAGTATGTCCTTTCTTAAGTATGGACACCAAAACTGTATGCAGTATTCCAGGTGCGGTCTCACCAATACCTTGTACAACTGAAGCAATACCTCCCTATTTTTATATTCTATCCCACTAGCAATGAAAGCCAACATTCCATTGGCCTTCTTAATCACTTGCTGCACCTGCATACTAACCTTTTGAGTTTCGTGCACCAGGACCCCCAGATCCCTTTGTACTTCAGTACTTTCCAGTTTCTTGCCATTAAGATAAAAACTTGCTCTACGATTTTTCCTGCCAAAGTGCATAACCTCACACTTTCCAGTATTGTATTCCATCTGCCAAATCTCTGCCCACTTACTTAGCCTGTCTATGTCCCCTTGCAGGTTTTTTATGTCCTCCTCACTCACTACTTTCCTTCCCATCTTAGTATCATCTGCAAACTTTGATATGATACACTCGGTCCCCTCCTCCAAATCGTTAATATAGATTGAAAAGAGTTGGGAACCCAGCACTGACCCCTGCGGAACACCACTAGTTACTGATTGCCAGTCTGAGAATGAATCATTTATCCCAACTCTCTGCCCGCTGTTAGATAGCCAATCCTCTATCCATGCCAGAATATTACCCCCAATCCCGTGATTTTTTATCTTAAGCAATAATCTTTTGTGTGGCACCTTGTCAAATGCCTTTTGGAAGTCTAAATACACTACGTTCACTGGTTCCCCTTTATCCACCCTATATGTTACTTCCTCAAAGAACTCCAGCAAATTTGTCAAACTTGACTTCCCCTTCATAAAACCATGCTGACTTTGTGCTATTAAATTATGATTATCCAAATGTCCTGTTACTGTCTCCTTAATAATGGACTCCAAAATTTTACCTACCACAGATGTTAGGCTAACCGGTCTATAGTTTCCAGCCTTCTGTCTACTGCCCTTTTTAAATAAGGGTGTTACATTAGCAGTTTTCCAGTCTGCCGGGACCTTTGCCGAGTCCAGGGAGTTTTGGAAAATTATTACCAATGCATCCACAATCCCTACCGCCACTTCCCTCAAGACCCTAGGATGTAAGCCATCAGGTCCAGGTGATTTATCCGCCTTGAGTCCCATTATTTTACCGAGTACCACTTCCTTCGTGATTTTGATCGTGTTTAGCTCCTCCCCCCCTTTAGCCCCCTGTTTGTCCAGTGTTGGGATATTCTTAGTGTCCTCTACTGTAAAGACTGATATAAAATATTCATTCAGTGTTTTTGCCATCTCCATATTTCCCACCATTAATTTCCCGGTCTCATCCTCTAAGGGACCAACATTTACTTTAGCCACCCTTTTTCTTTTTATATAACTATAAAAACTCTTACTATCTGTTTTTATATTTTTTGCTAATTTACTTTCATAATCTATCTTCCCTTTCTTAATCAATCTTTTTGTTATTTTTTGCTGTCTTTTAAAGTTTTCCCAATCCTCTATCCTCCCACTAGATTTGGCTACCTTATATGCCCTTGTTTTTAGTCGAATACTATCCTTAATTTCTTTACTTAGCCACGGATGGCTGTCTTTTCTTTTACACACTTTTCTTCTCAGTGGAATATATTTTTTTTGGAAGTTGTAAAATAACTCCTTAAATGTACACCACTGATCATGTATCGTCTTACCCTTTAATCTATTTTCCCAATCCACTCTACTCAATTCCGATCTCATACCTTCATAGTCTCCTTTATTCAAGCTTAGCACACTTGTTTGAGATCCAACCTTCTCACCCTCTAATTGAATATGGAATTCAACCATGTTATGGTCACTCATTCCAAGGGGATCCTTTACTAGGACATTTTTAATTAATCCTGTCTCGTTACACAGGACCAGATCTAAGGTTGCTTGCCCCCTGGTCGGTTCAGTTACATACTGCTCAAGAAACCCATCCCTAATACACTCAATGAACTCATCCTCAAGGCAGCCCTGCCCAATTTGATTTGTCCAATTAATATGATAGTTAAAATCCCCCATAATTATAGATGTTCCCTTATTACAAGCCTCAACAGGACTAAAACCTGACAAGCAGCAGTCCCGCCTCCATCATGTCCCCATTGATAAAATCACCCCCTATGATTCTATGAAGGAAATGGACAAAGTTGATCCATGCAAATTATTCATTAGGAAAGGTTCAGTCACAGGACAGAAGTTAAAAATTAGGAAGTTAGGAAGAAGAAGAGGAGTCAGGCAAAACTTATTTTTTCACCCAAAGAGTAACTGAGTTGTAGAACAAGTTAGCTGGGAAGGCATAAAACAATTAAAATAGATCTCACAAGTCATCCAGGGGGATCCAGGTCATCGGAGCTATCCCTTGACTCCAGTTCTGCAAGCAAACCTCCCAACTCCAGATGAGGCATTAGAAAGAAACAACTTGCATTGCTATAGGGCCATTCATAACCTCAGGGCATCCCAATGCACATCACGACCAACTAAGTACAGTACTTTTGAAGAGCAAATAAGAGCTGTAATGGGAAATACAGCAACCAATTTGCATACAGCAATGAGATAGATAACCAAATAATCTGTTTTATTGATGTTGCATAAGTTAAATTTTGGCAAGGACCCCTGCTCTTCTTTGAATAGTGCCATGGGATCTTTTGCATCCACCTGAGACAGCAGGAAGATCACTGTGTGTCATAGGGACAAAGGCATCTACTGCATTATCTGTGCTGGTTGACACTGAAGGCCTTAGTTTAACATCTCATTCAAAAGACAGCACCTGTCTCAGTATGGTAGTCAAGGGTCAATCTAGATTATATGCTTAAATCTCTGGAATTGTGCTTGAATCCATGACTTCTGACTCAGAGGTGAGAATGCTACCACTGAACCAATACTTGGCACCCAATACTTGCAGGATATTGTTTGCAATTTTAGGAGTTGGGAGCTAGCACTGGGCCTCAAGGGACAAAGGGGGAAAAATTCAGTTGGTTTGCGCCTCCTGTTAGCGCCTTAAGAGGGCGCTAATGGGGCGCAAAGCAACTAGTGCCCGGGCGCGGCAATGTTTGCGCCGCTCGCAAAATTAACTAGACTTTTGCGGCGGCGCTAAACACTACCGCCACAATCTCCTGCGCCAGCAGATCATGACGTCATGTCGAGTGCGCAACACCCCGGTAGTTCCCCGGACCGGATATTGAGTGGCGCCCCCTGCATTACCGCCTGCCGCTAGCAACGACAGGTTGAGGGGAGCGTTCTGCAGTCAGAAAGGGACTGGGGGAGCACTATTTAAAGGCAGCCGCTTCCTGCCTTTTTTTGTTGGTGACATTTTTGCACCACGCATTCTGAGCGAGAGAGAGAGAGAGAGACTTCTGGAGAGATTCAACGCTGTGCGAAGGAGTTTTGGGTACTGAGCAGCACTTTGCAGGTTCATTTTGATTTGCCCTTCCTTGTATCGATTTAGAAAAGACTGTGGGGGCTGCACTCTGAGATCTTTCCCTGGGTCTCTCCATTGCTCTTTCCAGCAGGTTTGATGTACAGGTCTCTCCAGGCCGAGATTCAAGGCTGCAATGAGCAGGATGTGGATGGAGAGCAAAATCAACCCTCCCCTTTAACATAAAAACAGAAAATGCTGGAGAAACTCAGCAGGTCAAGCAGCATCTGTGAAGAGAGAAACAGAGTTAACGTTTCAGGTCAATGACCTTTCATCAGAACTCCCCTTTAAGAACTGGCCTGCGTCAGTGTGTCTGTGTTTCATTGCTGACTGACATCACATGAGTTGCGCCAGCACTCTGAGGTAGCGCCTCGCTCCTCGGCCTTTGCGCCTTAAGACAGGTGTGAAGCGCCTGATTTAGCGCTCCAATCACCTCCAGGGGGCGTTAAAAGCCAAGTTTGCCATCGGAGGCGATAATTAGCGCCAGGCGCTAAACTTTGTGCACGGCCGATAATGGCGCCCCAAACGGGGCGATACTGAATTTTTCCCCCAAAGAGATTGAGTGACATGGTGAGATGGGTGGGTTTGAAAGCTATCACAAAGGGATGGACTTATTATTCTAATGGTATTTTCCTATTGCTAAAAATGATTATGTTATTATTCTAACAAAATGTTTCTGCTCAATAGATTCCAGTGGAAGTGCAACCAGCACAGTTGATGCAGTAGAAGCTTTTGTCCCTATGACAAGCAGAGATCTTCCTGATGATACCACTGTAGGGAGTCTGTCTCATCTTTCCCCCAGCTCCCCATCTAGTAGGCCTCAACAGCAAGTATAATCCCAACACTTGATTCTAGTCTAAACACAATATTATGGAAATTATGACCTGTTTAAATTTATGAAATTAATACAGGAATTAATGACATTTTCCTGAGGTACACAAGTAACTATTTAAACAAGTTCTGATCAGGCTTCAGGGAGACTCATTTTAGTGGACATTAACTTTCTTTTTTGCTCGCGTATGTAACCGATATGATTATTTGAATTGTCAGTGTTCTATTTATAAAAATAAGATTCTTTTCTTCCATCGAATACCACATTTCAGGGTAGAGATTGCCTGTTGTATTAATCAGCTCCCCCACTGCTTCATGCTAAATGGCTGCAGACACTGGAGACTAATGAAGCAGCTCATTGTGGGAAATTATCAGAGCAATGCCATGATTTTCATAATTACTTCATTACATTCTGATTATTTCCTCTCTTTTATAATACTCGCATGAAGAATTTGGTTTGTGATAAATTTGAACTTTCAGTGCCTTCAGCCTGTGTTTCAAAGCACAAATTGAGAAAAAGGCAATTTAGCGTGAGGTGAAAAACCTAATTGTGTGAAAAAGAGGGAACTGAGAAAGAAAGAGGGAGAGACTGAGAAACACGCAAACGGAGATTCTGTGACAGAGAGTGAAAACATTGAGAGAGGAAAAGAAGGAGACACTGAACGGGTCATTTCCTGACTCTGCACTTTAAGCGGAGACCCTTGCCCACTGGTAGCACACATCAGAAATTTAGATATGCATTGTGCATGATTTTCCATGACAAAACAGTCAGAGAGACCGAGATCGAGGCTGCAACATAAGACACAGGAAGAACAACTACGACAAACAAGTACAGATAACAAGAAAGAATGAGCACGTTTGTCTCTATCCTGACATGTGTTTGCTCACTGTACTCGCTTGCTCTCTTTCCCCCACCCCCGCCCCCCACCCACCATGTGAAACCATATGCAGACAGCCCCTCAAGTGGTTATTAATGATAATTATACTGTATCATTTTTCAATGTTTATTGCACCAAAGCCAACGATGTTGAAATTGAGCTTTAAACAAAATAAGTAGTACATCTACTAAAAGATGACAGCAAGTCAGATCAGGCTAGACGAGGCCAACCAAGGGAGCAGGTCAGGCCTTGCCAACATTATCAGTCTAAGCCAGGCTAGGCCAAGCCAAACCATGCCAGACCAACAAAGATAGCAGGCCAGCCAGGCCATCAAAGATAGCAAACCAGCCAAGCCTGGCCAACAAAAACAGGAGACTAGTCCAGGCCACTCAAAAAAGACAGCAAGCCAGACAAACAAAGAAGGTAGGTTAGGTCAGGGTAACTAAGGCACCAGGGTAAGACAGGCCAGTAAAGGGGAAAAGTTAAATATTTGGGATTCTGTTGGTTTAAGAAAAGTAAAACAAGGTTACACTGCAGTAGGAGTAAATTGGCACAGCAGGCAGTGGAAACCAGTTTTCTAACCAATCAGCAGGGGTGACTCATTTGGCTGTAAACAAACAAACAGTATAAAAAGACCAGTCCTAGTGCGAGTCATCAAAGAGTGCTGTGAGTTTGGGTAAGTGTAAGTTAGGGTAAGTGGGGTGTTAGGTGCTCTCTTCAAACTTTAACTCTGTGATTTGTAGTTAATAAGGCCTTTCTGGTGCAGAGTGACTGTTGGTAAACCATTTAACTGGTGTAACTAGAGGGATTGATTTAATTTAAATCCAATTAATTAAAGGGGATACTAGCATCTAAAATCGGGCGGAGGGTGTCCATAACTAACAATAAAAAATGTAATTAATTACATAGAATGGAGCAGGTGATGTGTTACTGTTGCGAGATGTGGGAGCCGGTGAACCCCATTGAGGCTCACGGTGATTATGTCTGTGACAAGTGTCTGCTGCTACAGGAACTCCAGCTCCGTGTTGATGAGCTGGAGTCTGAGCTTCAGACACTGCGACACATCAGGGAGGGGGAGAAGTACCTGGACTCTGTGTATCAGGAGGTGGTCACACCTATGAAGTTAATTAATTCAGATGTAGCCCATGGTCAAGGACAGGACGGTGTGACTACAAGTGAGGCAGGTACGGGGATCCAGGAGGTAGAGCTGGAGGAGCCGCAGCCCTTGCTCTTGTCCAACAGGTTCGAGGTTCTTACTCCCTGTGGGGACAGGAGCAGGGATTGCAGGGAGGATGAGCAACCTGGCCACAGCACCGTGGAATGGGGGGCCATTCAAGAGGGGGGAGTAAATAGAAATGTTGTAGTGGTAGGGGATAGTATTATTAGGGGGATAGATAGAGTTCTCTGCCGCCAAGAGCGAGAGTCCCGAAGGCTGTGTTGCCTACCCGGTGCCAGGGCTAAGGACATCTCCTCTGGGCTGGAAAGAAACTTGCAGTGGGAGGGGGTGGATCCAGTTGTCGTGGTCCATGTTGGTACAAACGACATAGATAGGACAAGGAAGCCGGTTCTGTTAAAGGAGTATGAGCAGCTAGGGGTCAAATTAAAAAACAGAACCTCAAGGGTAATAATCTCTGGATTATTACCTGAGCCACGAGTGAATTTGGCTAGGACAAATAAAATTAGAGAGTTAAATGTGTGGCTCAAAGACTGGTGTGGGAGAAATGGGTTTTGCTTCCTGAGACACCGGCACCAGTACTGGGGCAGGAGGGAGCTGTTCCGTTGGGACGGGCTTCACTTGGCCAGTGCTGGGACTGGAGTCCTGGCGGATCATATAACTAGGGCTGTAGAGAGGGCTTTAAACTAACTAGTTGGGGGGAGGTTCCTAGAGAGCAAATAATAAAAATGACAACAGAGAAGGTCATAGACTTAGGTAGCAGTGGGAAAATTAAAAACCAGAGCGTGTCAGGAAGGGGCAGAAGGTATGGAGTAAAAGGTAAAGTAATAAAAAGGGCAAAAGCAGGAACTAAGTGTCACAAAACATATTTGAAAGTTCTCTATCTGAATGCACGTAGCATTCGTAACAAAATAGATGAGTTAATGGCACAAATAACTACATATGGGTATGATCTTGTGGCCATTACAGAAACATGGCTGCAGGGTGACAATGCCTGGGAATTAAATATACCAGGTTATTTAACGATCAGGAAGGACAGGCAGGAAGGAAGGGGAGGTGGGGTGGCTATGTTAATAAAGGAAGGAATCACTTTAATACAGAGAAATGATATTGGGTCAAAAGATCAGGATAATGAAACAGTTTGGGTGGAGGTAAGGAATAATAAGGGGAAAAAAACACTAGTGGGCATAGTCTATAGGCCTCCGAACAGTTGCAACTCTGTTGGATGGAGTATCAATCAGGAAATAGTTGAGGCTTGTAATAAGGGAACATCTATAATTATGGGGGATTTTAACTATCATATTAATTGGACAAATCAAATTGGGCAGGGCTGCCTTGAGGATGAGTTCATTGAGTGTATTAGGGATGGGTTTCTTGAGCAGTATGTAACTGAACCGACCAGGGGGCAAGCAACCTTAGATCTGGTCCTGTGTAACGAGACAGGATTCATTAAAAATGTCCTAGTAAAGGATCCCCTTGGAATGAGTGACCATAACATGGATGAAATCCATATTCAATTAGAGGGTGAGAAGGTTGGGTCTCAAACAAGTGTGCTAAGCTTGAATAAAGGAGACTATGAAGGTATGAGAGTGGAATTGAGTAGAGTGGATTGGGAAAATAGATTAAAGGGTAAGACGATACATGATCAGTGGTGTACATTTAAGGAGTTATTTTACAACTTCCAAAAAAAATATATTCCACTGAGAAGAAAAGGGTGTAAAAGAAAAGACAGCCATCCGTGGCTAAGTAAAGAAATTAAGGATAGTATTCGACTAAAAACAAGGGCATATAAGGTATCCAAATCTAGTGGGAGGATAGAGGATTGGGGAAACTTTAAAAGACAGCAAAAAATAACAAAAAGATTGATTAAGAAAGGGAAGATAGATTATGAAAGTAAATTAGCAAAAAATATAAAAACAGATAGTAAGAGTTTTTATAGTTATATAAAAAGAAAAAGGGTGGCTAAAGTAAATGCTGGTCCCTTAGAGGATGAGACCGGGAAATTAATGGTGGGAAATATGGAGATGGCAAAAACACTGAATGAATATTTTGTATCAGTCTTTACAGTAGAGGACACTAAGAATATCCCAACACTGGACAAACAGGGGGCTATAGGGGGGGAGGAGCTAAACACGATCAAAATCACTAAGGAAGTGGTACTCGGTAAAATAATGGGTCTCAAGGCGGATAAATCAACTGGACCTGATGGCTTACATCCTAGGGGCTTGAGGGAAGTGGCGGTTGGGATTGTGGATGCATTGGTAATAATTTTCCAAAACTCCCTGGACTCAGCAAAGGTCCCGGCAGACTGGAAAACTGCTAATGTAACACCCTTATTTAAAAAGGGCAGTAGACAGAAGGCTGGAAACTATAGACCGGTTAGCCTAACATCTGTGGTAGGTAAAATTTTGGAGTCCATTATTAAGGAGACAGTAACAGGACATTTGGATAATCATAATTTAATAGGACAAAGTCAGCATGGTTTTATGAAGGGGAAGTCAAGTTTGACAAATTTGCTGGAGTTCTTTGAGGAAGTAACATATAGGGTGGATAAAGGGGAACCAGTGGACGTAGTGTATTTAGACTTCCAAAAGGCATTTGACAAGGTGCCACACAAAAGATTATTGCTTAAGATAAAAAATCATGGGATTGGGGGTAATATTCTGGCATGGATAGAGGATTGGCTATCTAACAGAAGGCAGAGAGTTGGGGTAAATTGTTCATTCTCAGACTGGCAATCAGTAACTAGTGGTGTTCTGCAGGGGTCAGTGCTGGGTCCCCAACTCTTTACAATCTATATTAACGATTTGGAGGAGGGGACTGAGTGTAACATATCAAAGTTTGCAGATGATACTAAGATGGGAGGGAAAGTAGTGAGTGAGGAGGACATAAAAAACCTGCAAGGGGACATAGACAGGCTAAGTAAGTGGGCAGAGATTTGGCAGATGGAATATAATACTGGAAAGTGTGAGGTTATACACTTTGGCAGGAAAAATCGTAGAGCAAGTTATTATCTTAATGGCAAGAAACTGGAAAGTACTGAAGTACAAAGGGATCTGGGGGTCCTGGTGCACGAAACTCAAAGGTTTAGTATGTAGGTGCAGCAAGTGATTAAGAAGGCCAATGGAATGTTGGCTTTCATTGCTAGGGGGATAGAATATAAAAATAGTGAGGTATTGCTTCAGTTGTACAAGGTATTGGTGAGACCGCACCTGGAATACTGCATACAGTTTTGGTGTCCATACTTATGAATAGACATACTTGCTCTCGAGTCAGTACAAAGAAGGTTCACTCGGTTAATCCCGGGGATGAGGGGATGGACATATGAGGAGAGGTTGAGTAGATTGGGACTCTACTCATTGGAGTTCAGAAGAATGAGAGGCGATCTTATTGAAACATATAAGATTGTGAAGGGGTTGGATCGGGTGGATGCGGGGAGGATGTTCCCGATGATGGGTGAAACTAGAACTAGGGGGCATAGTCTTAGAAAAAGGGGCTGCTCTTTCAAAACTGAGATGAGGAGGAACTACTTCACTCAGAGGGTGGTAGGTCCATGGAATATGCTGCCCCAAAAAGCTGTAGAAGCTACATCATTACATAAATTTAAAACAGAAATAGACAGCTTCCTAGAAGTAAAGGGAATTAAGGGTTATGGGGAGCGGGCAGGAATTTGGACATGAGTCTAGGTTCGGATCGGACATGGCCCTGTGGGTAGCGGAGCGAGCCCAGGGGCCGTGTAGCCTGATCCTGCTCTTATTTTGTGTGTCTAATTCTGTTAGATTCAGGAGATGGTTCTTTGATAGTGGATTGGCGGTTAGGATCAGATCAGCCATGATCTTATTGAATGGCGGAGCAGACTCGACGGGCCGATTGGCCTACTCCTGCTCCTATTTCTTATGTTCTTATGTTCTTAACAAAGATAGCAAACCAGGACAGGCTGTCAAATGTAGCAGACCAGGGCAACAAAGATAGCCCCCATGCCAGGCCAACAAAGATAGCCCCCATGCCAGGCCAACAAAGATAGCCCCCATGCCAGGCCAAACTAACAAGACAAGAGTCCAGGCGAACAAAGATAGCCCCAACAAGGAAGGAGGCATTGCTGGATCTGGTTCTGGGGAATAAGGTGGGTCAAGTGGAGCAAGTGTCAGTAGGGGAACATTTAGGGAACAGTGATCATAGTATCACATGGTTTAGATTAGCTATGGAAAAGGACAAGGAGCAATCTAGAGTAAAAATACTTAAGCAGCATGGTGGCATAGTGGTTAGCACTGTTGCCTCACAGCGCCAGGGACCCGGGTTCAAATCTGGCCTCGGGTGACTGTCTGTGTGTAGTTTGCACATTCTCCCCGTGTTTGCGTGGGTTTTCTCCGGGTGCTCCGGTTTCCTCCCACAGTCCAAAGATGTGCGGGTTAGGTTGATTGGCCATGATAAAAAAATTGGCCCTTAGTGTTAGGGGGGATTAAATACATGGGGTTACAGGGTTACAGGGATAGGGCTTGGGTGGGATGGCTGTCGGTGTAGGGACCGGGTGCTAGGGTTTGGATGATCAGCCATGATCTCGTTGAATGGCGGAGCAGGCTCGAAGGGCCGAATGGCCTACTCCTGCTCCTATCTTCTATGTTTCTATGTTAATTGGAGGAGTGCCAATTTCAGTGGGTTGAGAACACATCTGGCCTGGGCAAATTGGAATCAAAGATTGGCAGGCAAAACTGTAATCAAACAATAGGCTGCCTTTAAAGAGGAGATGGTTCGGGTAAATTCCCACTAGGGGGAAAAGGCAAGGCAACCAAAGCCAGACCTCCCTGGATGACAAAAGAGATAGAAACATAGAAAAATAGGAGCAGGAGTAGGTCATTCGGCCCTTCGAGCCTGCTCCGCCATTCAATATGGTCATGGCTGATCCTTTATCTCAATACCATATTCCCTCTCTTTCCCCAGACACCTTTTGCGCCTAGAAATCTATCTCCTTCTTAAATATATTCAGTGACTTAACCTCCACAGCCTTCTGTGGTAGAGAATTCCACAGGTTCACCACCCTCTGAGTGAAGAAGTTTCTCCTCATCTCAGTCCTAAATGTCCTACCCCGTATCCTGAGTCTGTGACCCCTCGTTCTAGAGCACCCAGCCAGGGGAAACATCCTCCCTGCATCCAGTCTGTCTAGCCCTGTCAGAATTATATACGTTTCAATGAGATCCCCTCTCATTCTTCTAAACTCTAGTGAATACAGGCCTATTCGACACAATCTCTCCTCATATGATAGTCCTGCCATCCCAGGAATCAGTCTGGTGAACCTTCGCTGCACTCCCTCTATGGCAAGTATCTCCTTTCTTAGGTAAGGAGACCAAAACTGCACACAATACTCCAGGTGTGGTCTCACCAAGGCCCTGCATAACTGTAGTAAGACATCCTTGCTCCTGTACTGAAATCCTCTTGCAATGAAGGCCAACATACCATTTGCCTTCCTAGAGGGTAAGATGAAGGAGAAAAAGGGGGCGTATGACAGATGTCAGGTTGAGAATACAAGCGAGAACCAGGCTGAATATAGAAAGTTCAGAGGGGAAGTGAAAAAGGAAATAAGAGAGGCAAAGAGAGAGTATGAGAATAGATTAGCAGCCAACATAACAGGGAATCCAAAAGTCTTCTATAGGCATATAAATATTATGCGGGTAGTAAGAGGAGGGGTGGGGCCGATTAGGGACCAAAAAGGAGACCTACGCATGAAGGCAGAGGACATGGCTGAGGTACTAAATGAGTACTTTGCATCTGTCTTTATCAAGGAAGAAGATGCTGCCAAAGTCATAGTGAAAGAGGAGGTGGTTGAGATACTGGATGGGATAAAAATTGATAAAGGAGGTACTAGAAAGGCTGGCTGTACTTAAAGTAGATAAGTCACCAGGACCGGATGGGATGCATCCTAGGATGCTAAGGGAAGTTAAGGTAGGAATTGCAGAGGTACTGGTCATATTCTTCTAATCCTCCTTAGATACGGGGTGGTGTCAGAGGACTGAAGAATTGCAAATGTTACACCCTTGTTCAAAAATGGGTGTAGGGATAAACCCAGCAACTACAGACCAGTCAGTTTAACCTCGGTAGTGGGGAAGCTTTTAGAAACGAAAATCTGGGACAAAATTAATAGTCACTTAAACAAGTGTGGATTAATTAAGGAAAGCCAATATGGATTTGTCAAACACAAATCGTGTTTAACTAACCTGATTGAGTTTTTTGATGAGGTAACAGAGAGGGTTGATGAGGGCAATGCAGTTGATGTGGTGTAAATAGACTTCCCAAAAGGCGTTTGATAAATTGCCACATTATAGTCTTGCCAGCAAGGCTGAAGCCCATGGAATAAAAGGGACAGTGGCAGCATGGATACGAAATTGGCTAAGTGATAGGAAACAGAGAATAGTGGTGGACTGTTGTTTTTTAGACTGGAGGAAGGTACACATTGGTGTTCCCCAGGGGTCGGTACTAGGACCACTGCTTTTCTTGATATATATTAATGACTTGGACTTGGGTGGACAGGGCATAATTTCAAAATTTGCAGATAACACAAAAATTGGAAGTATAGTGAACAGTGAGGAGGATAGTGATATACTTCTAGAGGACATAGACAGGCTGGTGGAATGGGCAGACACATGGATGATGATATTTAACACAGAAAAGTGTGAGGTGATACATTTTGGTAGGAAGAATGAGGAGAGGCAATATAAATTAAAGGGTACAATTCTAAAGGGGTGCATGAACAGAGACCTGGGGGTATGTGTGCACAAATCGTTGAAGGTGGTGGGCAGGTTGAGAAAGCGGTTAAAAAAGCATATGGGATCCTGGGCTTCATAAATAGAGGCAGAGAGTACAAAAGCAAGGAAGTTATGATGAACCTTTATAAAACACTGGTTCGGCCTCAACTGGAGTATTGTGTCCAATTCTGGGTACCAAACTTTAGGAAGGATGTGAAGGCCTTAGAGAGGGTGCAGAAAAGATTTACAAGAATGGTGCCAGTGATGAGGGACTTCAGTTATGTAGATAGATTGGAGAAGTTTGGGTTGTTCTCCTTAGAGTAGAGAAGGTTGAGAGGAGATTTGATAGAGGGGTTCAAGATCATGAGGGGTCTAGACAGAGTAGATAAAGAGAAACTGTTCCCATTGGCAGAAGGGTCGAGAACCAGGGGACACAGATTTAAGGTGATTGGCAGAAGAACCAAAGGTGACATGAGGAGAATCTTTTTACGAAGCGAGTGGTTATGATCTGGAATGCATTGCCTGAAAGGGTAGTGGAGGCAGATTCAATCATGGCTTACAAAAAGGGAATTGGTTAAGTACCTGAAGGAAATAAAATTGCAGGGCTACGGGGAAAGGGCAGGGGATTGGGACTAGCTGAAGTGCTCTTGCAAAGCGACAGGCCAAATGGCCTCCTTCTGTGCTGTAACCATTCTATGATTCTATGATTCCATGCCAGGCCAAACCAACAAGACAGGAGGCCAGGCCAAGCCAAGTAACAAAGCAAAAAAACAAGACAGTGCAATGTAGGAATTTACTTTTATTTGTTACCTGATCAATTGGATTTGCCGGGAACAGAACCTAACAATTTCAAAATATTTTACCCCTTTTAAACTTTTTTTGCAAACAGTTTTGTCAGATTACCACCCAGTCTGATCTCAAAGAGAATGCGTTTACTTTTCCTTGGGAATTCTCCACATCTTAATCTATAAAAGAGCGATGAGAGTCTAGTCCCTCCTTTTCACGGAGTAAAGTACACTGCTCCATTTAGAAATAGGTGTGTGTGTGTTCCTTGCAATTATAGTCAAATCTCATCATTATAAACACTGTTATTATAACCTTATGTTTCTCTCAGTTCCTGACTGCAGTGTGAGCTTACATTGTAATTAACTACTTCATCATTAAAATGAATGGAGACACAAATGAAAAATTAGGGGGACTCCCCCACTGGCTCACTTGGTAAGTGCATTGGTCAATTTGTTACTGACCCACACAGACCCAGAAGGTTCAGATTCAACCCCTGATCTGTATTGAGTTAGCTAATCTCAGTAAAGGAAAGCAGACTTGCATAGATTTTGGGTGAGAACAAGATCGAGCTTATCTGTAATGGCTTCCATGGTGAAACTGCCTGCCAACACTCACTGTTCAGACTCACATATAAAGAATGAACATTGAGGTGAAGTGCCAAAGGATAGCTGCTTTCCATGGAGCAGAAAGGGCAAAAAACTGAAGGGAAAATAAAATTGGGAAGTTATGAGTAATGAAGAGAATCAGGTAGAACGCGTGCAAATAGGGTTTTCACGGCACTTCCGGCGAATTAAAACCAGCAGAGCTCAAACATCTTAGAGGAATTTCCTGGCCATGGGCTTTTGGTGCCCATGTAAACATCTTCCCCCCTGGAGTAAGACCCTCTGTTTCAGGCGTACATTTTTTTCCTTCCTCTTCCTCAACTTGTTCTCCCAGGCAACCGGTCCCGAGTCCCTGCTCCAAGGTCTCTAGTTGTAGGCCCTTGCACCAAAGCCCTCACTCCTCAACCTCTGCCTCTGCTGCATACATGTCAATCATCCACATTGTCCATCGGTCTGCTTTCATGAACAAAGATCATTGCAACTTCCTGTTCCACCTCTCACTGACATTTCCAACTCTGCCCTCTCATCAGAACTTCTCGCTTGTATTGATGCTGCTCAAGGTGATTGACCTCTGCTTGATACGGTGGGTGGCAATTCATACTACAGTTTGGGAAAATAAGGAATTCCCACCAACAGCATGAGCAGTGTTCCATCCTCCATGAACAGCAGCAGTATCAGGTGAGAGCTGGGAGCAGTGGTGAGAGGAAAAGGGAGGTGAGTGCTAGCAGAAATGGAGGGAAGAGGGGAAAGAGTGCCAGCATAAACTATGAAGAGGAAGAAGAACCCAGAAAATTGAGGGGAGGGGGACAGGAACACAAGAACATACTAACAATGACAGACAGGTAAAGACCCTTTGATCCATCCAGACTGCCCCACACAATCGTGATACCTTGGGGTCGATTTTAACTCGGGTGCGGGCAATTGTCAGGTTCCCCGAATTTCGTGATTCCCACACAAATCTAAATGGATGTGTGAGATTGATGCAATTTTAACTCAATTGGCCAATTGATTTCCAACATGTGGGAAGCCTTTGCAAATGGGTTTTTCATGACTGCAAATCCCCTCAGATGACGTCATCATTGCTGCTGCATTTAAGGTCCACAGCAAGCCTTGCTTCCTCTGCAGGTTTCCAAGCTTTCCCCTTATGATGGCACAGGAGCCGGCAGGAACAATGGCCAGTGGGAGGGCAGGAGCTGTGCCTAAATTTGATGAGGCATCACTGCAGGCATTGTTGGATGGGGCTAGGGCCCACAGGGAGGTCCTGTTCCCTTCTTCAGGGGGGAAGAGGCCTCCCAGTCAGACCAAGGCTGTGTGGCTACAGGTGGCTGGGGAAGTCAACTCCTTGGTTTCACATGGCGCACCTGGATGCAGTGCAGGAAAAGATTCCATGACCTTCTTCGCATTGGAAAAGTAAGTATGAAGTTTCCATCACCCTCAATCTGATCCCCATTGCCTTTCCTCACCAGCACTCAGCTTTAGCAATCTCTTCCTCCACATCCCACTTGACACTCACATCCATGCACCCTTAGCCATTCCCTCTCTCTCTATGCTCACATTCACCTAACTATTTGACCATGCAGCCCTCACACTCCCTCTCACTCTGATGCTTTGAACACAACTGACAACACACAGGGAGGGCCCTTGGTCTTGCAACCTCACTCCATCTTTGTCTCCTTCTAAGTATCTATGCTATGCAATCTCTACACTCACTCCTTCATTCTCACTCAACCTCCACTTGTCTCCCTCATTGCAGGAGAAGAGAGCTCACAACAGGAGAGAGCGAGCCAGGACAGGAGGAGGGCCACCCTCATTAGCCCAGCTCACCCCCTGGGAGGAAGCCATCCTGGAGATTGTCGGGGCTGATACAGATGCGGAAGTTGGGGAAGGACAGACAGGTGCATCCCCGCAAGCTGGTGACAGAATAGTTTCCATCTCTCTCATTGGCATTGCATGAGTCGCTAATAATGATTCTGAAGCTACATCATATGGACTTATGATCATCTGCAAAATGCAATGTGCATGTAACCTTGGCATCACATCTCTAACTTTTTCCTTGACTCCCCCACAGGACCATCGAGAGCCCCCGACCAACTGTGCAGGAGGAAGAGCCTGAGATTCCAGACAGAGGAATCTGCAACATCTGAGGGCGCAGCGTCGGCAGAAATAAGCGCACCCAGCACCAGCGCAGACACTCACACCTTGGGGGGACCTTCGGGGCATAGAGTAGTGTTGTCACCTGGTGTATCACAGCTCACAAGTGAGCATCAGCAGATTGTGGAGACAGGGACAGCAGTGGAGAGTCCTCGTCGGAGGGCGCAGGACTCTGCCAGCTTGGCTCAGCTGCATGTCGACCCTCTGCCTCTGGGTCCATCCATAAGATCAGAGGTGATGGAACTCCATGCACAGATGCAGGAGTCTCTGGCAGGTTTTGCCTCCAGGGTCGCTGCGAGTGTGGAGCGAATGGAGGAGTCCATAGCGAACATGAGCAGAGCCTTTGTGGAGTCAGTGGCGCATGAACGCATCAACATGGAATGGATGGCTACCTACATGGAAATGATTGCTGCCTCCATGGTAAGGCTGGCTACGGTAGAGGAGAGGAGGGCTACGGCCATGCAGGAGGTTAGTCGCCAGGGTATGGAAAACATGGCGAGTGTTCAGAATAGGATGACATCTCTTGAGGAGCGATGGGCATCTATTGAACAGAGAAACCAGACCTTCATGGAAGTCCTTCTGAGTAGGACTGCCATTGCAGATACGGGTCCCCATGGCCCCCCTGATGTGCAGCAAGGTGCTCTCAAGCCACTTGCAGGCGCGCAGGGGGAGCTGACCCATGAGAGGGAGGTTGGTGGCAGGCCTCAAGGAAGTGGGGGTTCCTCTCCAAGCGCTCACACTTCCATGCCACTGCAGAGCCCTCGGTCAGAGCCCCACCGGAGTCCACACCCAAGTGAGATAGGCGTCTCAACCCCTGCACAGCCGCAGGAGCAGCAGACTGCTGACGAGCCCTCACAGGCTCGCCACCCCAGAGGACGCCCGCCAAAGGTGTCGAGACAGGAGCAGCAGGAAAATGAGCAAGGGGCCTCCACATGTGCTGAAGCCACAGGGGACCACTACATAGGAGCACGCGTAAGAGGAAAATAAAGCACAAGTAGTCACAAGGGTAGTCACTTGGGTGAAATGTTGTGTATATTGTAAAAATGCTATCAGTTGGTTCTTGTGCATAAAAATTCTGATGGCAACTGTTGCAGTTCTGGTGTGTGTCATTTCGTGAATGGGGCTTTCACATTGAGAGCTTAGGATTACTTGCAGTTGTCAGGATGCTGGTCAAATAGCTAGGAATCCGCAGGGTTTGGCCATTGTCGATGCTCAGGTAAGAAGCTGCGAGGCAAAAGAGTTTGATTTACTAGGCCAAGCAAATCTGGCCAGGATGAGTGCGTTCCTTGCATCCCGGGCAGCAATGTTCTTGCATAATGCTGCCGCTGGCTGATGGCCCTCTGCAGGATGCTCGTTTTTGCACTCCTCCTCCTCATCATCATCATCATCTGAGGTGGGTATGTGAGGAGCCACTTGGTCCTCAGGAATCTGCAAGCCACGACGCTGTGCCATGTTGTGGAGTGCACAGCAAACCACGATGATTCTGGAGACCCTGGCTGCTGAGTACTGTAGGGCTCCACCTGATCTATCCTGGCATCTGAAGCGCCTCTTCAGCAAGCCGATGGTTTGCTCGATTATAGATTTGGTGGAAATGTGGCTGGAGTTGTAGCGCTCCTCAGCTTCGTTGGCTGGCCTCCTCAACGGCGTCATTAGCCAAGTCCTCAGAGGCTAGCCCTTATCTCCAAGTAGCCATCCGTGAAGTTGGTCTGGCAGCCTGAATAGCGGAGGCACACTAGACTGGCGCAGTATGAAGGAGTCATGGCAACTGCCAGGGTACTTGGCACAAACATGCAAAATTTCCTTCTTGTGGCCACACACCAGCTGAACATTAAGGGAGTGGAAGCCCTTGCGGTTGACAAAAATACCTGGATTGCGATGGGGTGCCCTAAGGGCCACATGTGTGCAGTCAATGGCGCCCTGCACCCTTGGAAAGTCTGCCAGATGAGCTAATCCAGCCGCTCGCGCCATCACATTTGCGCAATCCCTGGTGAAATGGATGTGATTGTGCGCGAGGGCAAAGAGGGCATCGGTTACCTGCATGATGCAAGTGTGTGCGGCTGACTGGGAGATGCCGCTGATGTCTGCTGATGATCCCTGGAATGAGCCTGAGGCAAAAAAGTTGAGTGCGGCGGTGACTTTGATGGCCACTGGTAAGTAGTGTCCACCTAGTCCTCTGGGCAGCAGGTCTTGCTGTATCATTGCGCAGATGTCAGTCACTACCTCTCGCGAAAGTCGGAGCCGCCTTTGGCACTGCTGCTCAGTCATGTTGAGGTAGCTGGCCCTGTGTCTGTAGACCCTGTTTGGGGGGTATCTCCTGCGCTGACGGGCTTCCATGCGCTGGCCCCTTCTGGCCCGTGCTGCCTCAGGTGGGTGAGCAGCAGCCTGTCGCTCCTGCTGCTGCTGCTGTTGCTACTGTTGTTCCTGGTTCTGTTGCTGCCGCGCCTGGTGCTCGAGCTTCTCTAATGCCAAGAAGGGAAGGAGAAAAATGGCTCCCATGCTTCTGGCATATGCCTCCGCTGAGGAAGCGCTGAGTGAGGGTGGCGAGAGGGGTTTCCCAGGAGTTCACACTGGAGATGTGTGTGAGGCTCCAACCTTCCACTGGTGTGGTTATGCCTGGTAAAAGTTACCCCAGGCCTGAAACAACAAAGTCCTGCCACCTGCAAATGATGACTGATCAAATCTTCTCTTTAATGGTTGACCTGCAGCTGATAGTCAGCAAGCCAATAGTGCACACGCCAGGTTTCACAGGCGTGATCCCCACCAGGCGTGTTTTACGTGGGAAAAGGGTTAAAAATGCAAGGGCCTGTTAAAATGGCATTATAAAGGCCAATTATTGCTGATTAAGGGCCTTAAAGACCAGTCCCGTCTGTTGGAGGCAGGACTGATTTGGGACCATCAGACATGACTGGGTTAAAATGGCTCGGGGTCGGGAACCAGGCAGGCGGGATCCCGCCCGCCAGTTTTAGCGATTTTTAACCCCCCGCACGCCTCAAAACCCGCCTCACGGCTCAGTTAAAATTGACCCCCTTGTGTATCACAGTATATACACTCTCCACCCCACCCAAAACCATGTGATCTCCTGGGAGAGGCAAAAAACTAGATAAATTTAGGGAAGAAAAACCTGAGAAATTCTTCTCCGACCCATCTAGGTGATTGAAACTAATCACAGGAAATCACAGGAACCCCACAGTGCAGATAGAGGCCATTTCGGCCCATCGAGCCTGCACCGACACATATCCCACCCTATCCCCGTAACCCCACGTATTTAATCCCCCTAACACTAAGGGTCAATTTATCATAGCCAATCAACCTAACCCGCACATCTTTGGACTGTGGGAGGAAACCGGAGCACCCGGAGGAAACCCACGCAAACACGGGGAGAATGTGCAAACTCCACACAGACAGTCGCCCGAGGCCGGATTCGAACCCGGGTCCCTGGCGCTGTGAGGCAACAGTGCTAACCACTATGCTACCGTGCTAATCCAGGAGATCACATTGGCCTGAGTGTCAACATGGGAGTGAAGAGTGCCTCTGTGCATCTCTTATTTTATTTAAAAAGTCTAGATGAAAGGCTAAGGTACAGAATGATATATTTTACATTGAACAGATAAGCAGAGGCCAGGAAACTGGATGGGAATCCACATTGCGGATCTCCACGTATTTTGTGCAGCTTGTGTTCTTTCAGCGGTCTTCATTTAGGTACTGAAATGAATGGTCATGACAGTATATTGAGTACAAGCACAATTCCCCAAATGTGTGCTTGGATTGCCCATAAAGGGGAAGGCCAACATAAAACAAGTGACTGATCAAAGAGCGATCAGCTGCATTTGGCACTTAATTATTGCCAAAAATGAACTTTTACCAGTGGATCTCCGGATCTCTAAGTGTTTGCTTGTTTTTACAGTGTGTTTTTCAACAGTTTTTGCTTGATTTTTTGTAGCAACAGTCACTGCCATTAAAAATCAGAATATGGGGATTTCAATGGCTATCATCTCCTTTTTGTTTATTTGGAGAAGGAAGAGGAGGATGAAAGGAGAAATATGAGACAAGTGTGCAAGGACCAACAGTGGACTGCCTGCACCCATCCTTACCCAGTCAGCTATGTGTGTACAAACTAAGGCACATCTATCTGGGAATGTCTGAGGAAAACCTCCCTTACAGGCTCGAATTCATAGAGAAGGAAGTGCCACCCTAACATGCTCATTTCTGCTGTGTGAATCACCAAGCACACCCTCCTCAAATTGAATCCCTTGGGTAGATATAGCTATGCAAGTGCTTGCTATGAATGGAATACCTGATGTAGGATGCCATGAGATGTTGGATTGCTGGCCATCTGGGGAAAATTGGGATGGTGCTTGGGGGGTTGCCTATAGAAATAGAAGAGGGACATATATTACAAATGCTGGCTGCGTGGGTGAGTGAGTGACTGAGTGAGTGAGCAAATGAGTGAGTGAATGAACAATCAGTGACTGAGTATGAGTAATGGAGAAAGAGCAAATGGAAAAGGATGTCTCACACCCTTAACTTTAGGGAACGTTTCAGTCCACTCCATCCACGTTCCTCAGCCCTAAAATGTTCAGCAAGACTTTTTTGAAGGGACGTAAATGTTTACATTTACAGATCCTATTCCCATTCTGGTTTGTTCAATTCTGTTATGCACCGCATTGTCATGCAAACAGAATAGTTTTGAGATGTTAGAAGTCTGAAAAGCACAAAGAATGTATTGCATCTTGACCGAACAGTAATGAATAGAGGAGACGGAATATACCTTTTACTAATTACTGAGTAAATGGGTGGACATTACAGCACATTGTCTGCATGGCAGAACCCGAAACTGAAAGTGAAAGCAAAGTAAAACCGAGCCCCCCAGCACCCCCTTCAGGTAACACCTGGGAACTGGGACAAACTTAATTGAAGCAAAACTCAAAACACAACAGAATGAGACCCGAGTGTTCACCCTGTATACCAGCTTGTGTGTGAGTAAGTGAACTTGCATGATAATGTTTGACTTTGAGGGAAGCTAGTCTTGTGGACTCACTTTTCCAGATAAAACTGGAACTATTGTCACAATTGTAAGTGAGCCTTGCTTCAGTATAGGAATGCATATGAAACTTTGCAAGAACTGTAATGTTTTCTGGGGGTGGTTAGCATGGAATCTCAATCACGAAATAACAGGCTGAGAGAGAACATTTTGTGACATCCATAATTTACCAATCTTCTTGGTAAGGGGAAAGATGAGCTAGCCTTACCTTGGAAGATATCCTGAAGCTATTAAACTTGCCTTATCTGCTCCCTTGTCCTTTGAATGTTATACACAGCACTAATTCCTTGCACAACCTCCTGGGTTGAATGCACACTTCTCCTTTGGGGAGAGTGCCCAGGAGACCCAAACAGGGAAGTTTTCCATTCATACACTTTGAATGTGATGCCTGGAGATGGAACCTTTCTGCGACATGCTACATACTCCTTCACTGGTCACATGGTCCCTTTAAATAGCAGCTGCAGCTTTTTAAGAGCTGCAGCTGTGGACTATTTCCCGACCCCCCACTGACAGCTCCCACTGGCAGACCCAATCTGAGCTGGGAGCTGACTATGAATATTTAATTTGGCCAGCTTGTACAAGGTCAGGAGTGCAATATTTCAGTGAGCCAAAAGTGGCCTGAACAATGGTCAGGAACTGATTTAAACCGAGGTCCCAGAGGTGAAAAGGCAGCATCTAACCCACTGCATCACCCAGCTCCCTCGAGGTTCCTTCTTTAAAAGGAGTGATGACAGCGAAACTCCATCTGCAAAATCTATATCGTGTAAACATTTCACAAGAAATAATAAATAATGTTCAGCAATAGTGCATGGCAGACCGGACATTTCCAATTAAATAAGTTTTCAAAAGATTTTTTTTAAATATTTAAATATAATCATGTTAGTTGTGGTCTTCAGGCGGCTTAAGGAAATAATTATTTCAAACAGAACATCACTGTTAATTTTTTCTTTGTTCTAAGTATCAAATATGATACCTTTAGTTCCTCCATCTGTTTTTTGTTTCATCATAAATATGTACCCCAACCTCTTTTGTGCGTGAGTCTCTGATCCCTGGAGCTTCACTCAAGGGATAATGCAGCAATGTTTAAGTCTACCGAGACTATAGGTAACAGTCTAGTAGAGACAGAGAGGCTGCCACATGCTTCTAAGTGTTGGATGATAAAAGTTGAAGTATACAACCCAAAGCGAGGCCTCTTCTGCTAGGTCCAGCTCAATAATGTGAGTGCAGGGTGTTGCAATTTGGACCTGCAAAACCTTGTCAGTAGTTCTCATGCTTTAAGGTGAAAAGAAATGACTGATTCCATCTTGGGCTGGTGTGAAAGTTGTGTGAGGTCTTGGAGGAACTGTCTCAGTATTCAGATTGTACTCTGTAAAAAGATGGACTTTATGTAAATGGAGAATGAAACAGATAGAGAGGGAAAGACAGAGAAAGACATGCAGACCCAGGGACAGAGACAGAGAAAGATAGAGACAGAGAAATACAAACCAAAAGAGCAACATAGATGGAGACACAGACAGACGTAGACAAAGGAAGGCAGGCTGACCCACAGGTCATGGTCAGAGAGAAAGGGAGAGATGACACATACACAGAAAGAGAGAACAATAGAGACACAAACCAAGAAAGACAGAACTACATTTAGACCAAGAGAGTGAGAATGAGAAAGAGAGATTGAAATTGAAAGCAGATAGCTAAAGAAAAAGACCAAAGGAGGGGCAGAGATGGATAAACACATACGACTAGAGAATGAGGAACAATAATGCACAGAGGAAGTAATAATAATACTCAGACAAACTAATATAGGCCCTGATTTTAACACAACCTGCCCAGTGTTGATTGAGGGGGTGGAAAGGGGGCAACCATGCTGACAACCTGAGGGACTCCCATGGGGTTGGGGCTCATCACTTCCACTGATCTGTGGAAGGGCAGACTGCAGAAGATGAGTGACGCCTTGAAAGCCCTTATCCACTTGCTCCAAGGTGGAGCACAGGTTTAAGCCCAGTGTCTGAATGGCAGCAGTTTGAGCTACCATCAAAACTATAAAGCATGCAAACCTGTTGTGAGGGCGTGGTTGCAGTGTCGCTGGAAATGGCCACACTCTCCAAGGTAGACTGCAGACTGCTGATGCCATGTGAGATAACACCACACAGATTGGAAGCAGATTCTTCCACACTTTCAGCCATGGTGGTGAAATTCCTTGGCAGGACGTCCACTCCCTTGTACAACTGCTTGTGTGAGGCAAGCAGTTTTCGTCCCATAGTTGAGCTTTTGGAGACCCATCTCTGTCTTGCTCAGCAGAGCTGAGAGAGGGCCTTGCCCTCCGGTGAGCTGTCTCCTGGGTTGTCTGTTCCACCACTACCCGCTCATGCTCACTTATGCGAGGTGCATCATCACGTGTAGACCCTCTAACTCACTGGCTAACCCAGTCATGGTGTGAATCTCTGTGTTGGTGCTTGGGAGTGACAGAGTGCATGGATTCTCCTCCTCTGAGGTGTCTTCTTCAGGGGGCTGTGACTGCTGTGAAGAATCTTGAGAAAGGAGAAAAAGCACAGTAGTTAGAAAGGCATTGGAGTTTGCAAAGTTGCAGAAAACATGCATCACAACATCAATTTGAGTTAGTCAAGCTAACCGAATGTGCGTTTTTCCAGTGCGGGTAGTGGTGGAACAGACAACCCAGGAGACAGCTCACCGGAGGGCAAGGCCCTCTCTCAGCTCTGCTGAGCAAGACAGAGATGGGTCTCCAAAAGCTCAACTATGGGACGAAAACTGCTTGCCTCACACAAGCAGTTGTACAAGGGAGTGGACGTCCTGCCAAGGAATTTCACCACCATGGCTGAAAGTGTGGAAGAATCTGCTTCCAATCTGTGTGGTGTTATCTCACATGGCATCAGCAGTCTGCAGTCTACCTTGGAGAGTGTGGCCATTTCCAGCGACACTGCAACCACGCCCTCACAACAGGTTTGCATGCTTTATAGTTTTGATGGTAGCTCAAACTGCTGCCATTCAGACACTGGGCTTAAACCTGTGCTCCACCTTGGAGCAAGTGGATAAGGGCTTTCAAGGCGTCACTCATCTTCTGCAGTCTGCCCTTCCACAGATCAGTGGAAGTGATGAGCCCCAACCCCATGGGAGTCCCTCAGGTTGTCAGCATGGTTGCCCCCTTTCCACCTGGTCCTCCCCTGGTCTTGCCCCTTTCACGATTATTGTGCATCGGTTTGTCCTGCAAAAAGAGTGGGTGAGAATTAGTGAGCAACTACTGAGAAGGAGAATGCAGATACGTGGGGCTTAAGCTGGTAGCGCGAGTGCTGAGAGGGAGAAGCAACAAGGTGCAAGCAGAATGAGGAGGTTTTGAATAGGAAGCAAGTGTGTGGAGTGTGGAATGAGGAAGGAGTCCTGACAAAAGTTGCTGATTCTGCAGAGTACCAAGTGAGAAGAGAATAGTGCTAATGGCTGGTGTGAAGGGAGCAGGGAAGATATGTATGTGTGTTTGGAATGAAATGAACGGTAGCAAGGGTTGTTATAAATCTCATCATTCATCAAGAAACTACTCGTGAAATAACGCTGGACGACCAGCTGGTGGCGCCGTCCAAGGAGTATAAATACTTGGGTGTCGGCCCCAGCTTTCCAGGGACATTTTGTAAGACAAGGAACTAGTGAAGTACAACTAGACCTCCATGTTCTGAAACAAGTTGATTAAAGCCTTGCTTTATGCTCAAACCAAATACGTAGTGAGTTTTATTACGTCAATTTAATCAACTTGATGTCGACTCCACGCTTTGGGTGATTTCGGGAACAGCCAGCTACGACTTGAACCATAGAAGGGAACTCAGACAAGTAATCGATCCATCATGGAGAAACTACTCAGACCCGCCCGTCTCGACCTGGACCCGAATTCACTAACAGCTGCTAAGGTATAGAAACACTGGTATCGTACTTTCAGAAACTTCCTCAGGGTGTGTGATGAAAATGTTCCTGATAAATTAGAGATACTTGCTAATTATGTATCCCCTCATGTGTTTGATTATATCAAAGACTGTGTAGACTATGATGCCGCTATCCAAATACTACAGCAGCTATATGTCAAGTCCCCAAATGAAATTTTTGCTCGGCATCTACTGGCCACAACTCGACAACAACCCGGGGAATCACTTGACAAATTCCTTCAGAAACTTCGCAGGCTCAGCAAGGATTGTAATCTGAAAGCTGAGCAGTACCAGGAGGAGTTAATTCGTGATTCCTTTATTAATGGGATTGCATCTCCCTTTATACGTTGGCGTCTGTTGGAGATTAAAGCCCTCAAGTTACAGGCTGCCTATGACTAGGCATGTTCTCTTGACTTAGCCAAGAGGAATGCAGACACCTATCTTTCACCACATGCACGGGCTGCTGCTATCACTTTTAGTGACTCTTTCGATAGGCCTCGGGCGGAAGCCCTCATGGATGACGACTCCAACCCGGCTGATGACAACCCTACCCTAGAAACCTACACTGATGACGACCCTGCCCTAGCGGCATCTTGGCAATCTGGAAGGAAGTGTTTCTTCTGTGGAGGTGCATTCCATTATAGGAAATATTGTCCTGCTCGTAACGCGACCTGCAATCATTGCAGCAAGAAAGGTCACTTTTCTAAGGTATGCCAGTCAAGAGCTGCTGTTAATAAGAAAGGCCACTTTTCTAAGGTATACCGGTCGAGAGCTCCTGTTAGTTTTACAGCTGCAATCTATAAAACTGCTCCTCCCCCAAGAACCACTACTAAGGTTAGAGCTGTCAAGGGTAAAATTGCCCCTCCTCCCATCACAGTTGTTTTATCCCAAAGTCTGTCCAATGCAGCCACGAAGGTTTCAGTAAATGGACAAATTTTGAGTGCACTAATCAACTCATGCAGCTCTAACAGCTTCATTAGTGAGCAGGCTGTCAGTAAGTTAAAACTGCGTATTTACCCCTCGGACAGGGAAATTGCAATGGCTCTGACGACACTGACCACCAATTCTTCCGGCTATTGACTTGTCGACCTTATTCTCAATGGCCGCACTTATTTCTCCACCCAGCTCGGGGTGCTCAAGAACCTATGCAATGATGTGCTCCTGGGACAGGATTTCCAGAAACAACACAAAAGATTCACTTTCGAGTTTGGAGGGTCAAAGCCGGAGCTTACTATTTCCAAAGTACCATTTAGTGCGCTTTCAGCGGCTTTGCTCGACAAGCCCTCCTTGTTTGTCAATCTTTCCCCCTGATGTAAGCCCATAGTCACTAAATCACGACGTTTCAGCCAAGATGATCGATCCTTTATCGAGACAGAAATCTCTCGCCTTCTAGCTGACGGTATCATTGAGCCATGTTCATCTTCCTGGCGGGCTCAAGTTGTCGTTGTTAAAAATCCTCTGAAGCAACACAAGAAACGTCTTTGCATCGATTACTCACAAACTATTAACCAGTATACCGACCTGGATGCTTACCCACTACCACGCATCGATGACATGGTCAATAACCTTGCCAACTACAAGGTATTTTCAACTTTTGATTTAAAGAGCGCATATCATCAAGTGCCGTTAAAGGACTCTGACAAGAAGTATACGGCCTTTGAGGCCAATGGTCGGCTTTACCAGTTTTGTCACCTTCCATTTGGGGTCACCAATGGGGTGGCCATCTTTCAATGGGCAATGGATAGCCTAGTCAAACAGGAGAACTTAACGGACACTTTTCCATATCTGGATAATATCACCATTGCTGGTCATGACCAGAAGGAGCATGATGCCAACCTCCAGAAATTTTTTGACGTTCTCTGTCATCGCAACTTAACCTTAAATGAGTCCAAATCTGTGAAATCAGTACCATCAGTCCTAGCTATGCCTGCCTTTTCGTGGGATATGGGGAACACTCTTTGTTCCAGTCCTACTCGGGTCCCCTCCCTCACCTCTTTTTCTGATACATTGATGACTGTATCGGTGCCATTTCCTGCTCTCGCCCTGAACTAGACAATTTCATTCACTTTGCCTTCAATTTCCACCCTGCCCTCACCTTCACATGGTCCATCTCTGACTCTTCCCTTCCCTTCCTCGACTTCTCCGTCTCCATCTCTGGGGATAGGTTATTGACCAATATTCATTACAAGCCCACTGACTCCCACAGCTACCTGGACTACACTTCCTCCCACCCCGCCTCCTGTAAGGACTCTATTCCATTCTCCCAGTTTCTCCGTCTCCGCCGCATCTGCTCCAACGATGCCACCTTCCACACCAGTGCTTCTGACATGTCTTCCTTTTTCCTCAACCGAGGATTCCCCTCTACCGTGGTTGACATGGCCCTCGACCGTGTCCGTTCTATCTCGCGCACTTCTGCCCTCACCCCTGCCCCTCCCTCCCGGAACCAGGATAGGGTTCCCCTTGTCCTCAACTTTCACCCCACCAGCCTCCACATTCAACGGATCATCCTCCGCCATTTCCGCCACCTCCAAAGTGATCCCACCACCAAACGCATCTTCCCCTCCCCTCCCCTTTCAGCATTCCGTAGGGACCGCTCCCTCCGAGACACCCTAGTCCACTCCTCTATCACCCCCAGCACCCCTTCCCCTTAGCCTGGCACCTTCCCGTGCAAGCGCAGGAGATGTAACACCTGCCCTTTTACCTCCCCCCTTCCCACTGTCCAGGGCCCCAAACACCCCTTCCAGGTGAAACAGCGATTTACTTGTACTTCTTGCAATCTAGTATACTGTATTTGCTGCTCACGATGCGGTCTCCTCTACGTTAGGGAGACCAAACGCAGATTGGGTGACCGCTTTGCGGAAAACCTCCGTTCAGTCCATAAGGGTGACCCCGAGCTTCCGGTTGCCTGTCATTTTAATTCACCGCCCCATTCCCACTCGGACCTCACCGTCCTCGGCCTCTTGCATTGTTCCACGGAAGCTCAACGTAAACTCGAGGAACAGCCGATTAGGCACTTTGCAGCCTTCTGGACTCAATATCGAGTTCAACAATTTCAGATCATAACCTCGGCCCCTATTTCTTTCTTACTTATATTTTTTATCTACACCTTTCTTTTGGCCTTTCCCCCCACCCCCTTTCTTTTTTTTCTCTTTTTTTCTCTCTCCCACATAGCAGCTGTCTCCCATTCTGCCAGCGCATTTCACACCTAATCTAGAGCTGTCTTTTGTCTCCACTAGTCCTATCACCATCTCGTCTCGTTTTGAATACCTCTTAATGTCTCTTCTTCTCTTTTGTTCTCTCCCAGCCTGGCCTCTTAATCTATTTCATTTCCTGTGCCTCTTTAGTCTTGACAAAGGGTTTTGACCCAAAACGTTGACTCTAATTTCTCTCCACGGATGTTGCCTGGCCTGCTGAGTTTATCCAGCATTTTCTGTTGTTATTTCGGATTTCCAGCATATGCAGTATTTTGCTATATTACCATCAGTCAGCATCCTTGGCTGCTGGGTGGACAACGGTATCATCAAACTGGATCCGGAGCGACTTCGTCCACTTCAGGAGCTCCCGCCCCCTACGAATCTCGGCTCTCTTCGTCGGGCACTCGGCATGTTCGCCTATTATGCAAAATGGATACCCCACTTCTCCGACAAGATCCAGCCCCTGCTTCACGCAAAGTCATTACCATTAGAGGCAACGGCTATTTCAGCTTTCAACCTCCTCAAGCGACAACTGGAAAAAACGACGCTTTGTTCCATTGATGAAAATCTTCCTTTCGTGGTCGAGTGCGATGCATCGGATGTGGCGATCTCTGCTACCTTGAATCAAGGTGGTCGACCCGTTGCATTTCTGTCCAGAGCTTTGCAGGGTAGCGAGCTCCATTATCCTCCTGTCGAGAAGGAGGCTACGGCCATCATCGAAGCGCTACGTAAATGGAGTCATTTTCTCGCTCGTCGCCATTTCACACTTATAACCGATCATCTAAAACCAATCCTCTCGTCGACGAGGTAGAACTCACAGACGTCAACCCCACGTATGTGCATGTGCAGTACCTGGATGGCCAGGAGTCCACTGTTTCACTCCGGGACCTGGCTCCCTATCCGGCCGGTTCCACGGACCCAACTGATAGAGGGACCCACGGGGATGATGCCGACACTCTGTGCTCTCCCAAAGATGACGCCCTACCTGGGGCATCGAGAGATCTGCCAGCTGCCCAACGGATCCACTCGGGGAGCCGAGCGCTGCCCGTGGAATGGCCACCCGAGGCCAGGACGCCGGTCAATCCCCAGCTATCCAACAGGATGAAGCCAGTTCTGCGCCTGTGGGGGCCCAGCCTCCCTCGGGTCGATCAGAGCAACACGGGCCCTGTCGATCCACCGGTACATATCAAGCGGCCCAGGGACCAAGACACGGTCCAGGGAGACGTGCCTTCTAGCCATAAACAAAAATCTAAAAGCCGGCGGCTATTCGTGGTCCACCTGATCCGCTAAGAGGAAGTTGTCGGACTTCCAAATCTTTTAGGCAGGAAGAATGTTATAAATCTCATCATTCATCAAGAAACTACTCGTGAAATAATGCTGGACGGCCAGCTGGTGGCGCCGTCCAAGGAGTATAAATACTCGGGCGTTGGCCCCAGCTTTCCAGGGGCATTTTGTAAGACAAGGAACTAGTGAAGTGCAACTAGACCTCCATGTTCTGAAACAAGTTGATTAAAGCCTTGCTTTATGCTCAAACCAAGTGCGTAGTGAGTTATATTACGTCAAGGGTAAGTACAGCTCTTCATTTCTCCATCTCTCTCAACAACACCTGGCAACAGTCCTTTCCTCCTTCCCCCAACACTCTGAATAATTCCCTTCCCTCCATCACTTTCTTCACCACCTCTAGTGAGGTAATTGAAGTGCTTCCTGCACTGTATCCCAGTCCTGGGGTTGACACTGCTGGAGCTGACAACCGCTGAAATCTCTTTCCATGCCTGGTGAGAAATATGCTTGGCAACTCTCCTGTCACTGCTGGACAACAGGTGTTCCCACCTCACCCTCACCTCTTCCAGAAGCATCTCCCGGGAGGTGTCTGAGAACCTTGCCGCCTGCCTCCTACTAATTTCTCAGAAGATTCTTCTTCCAGCCACTTACAAATGGAAAAAGGCACAAGGAAACGCAACCTTGTTTTAAGAAGTGCATTCCCACTTTAAATAGGCTGCACATGATCAGGAGTCTGGAGAATGTAGGTTGAAGTTGCTCAGCTTGTTGCATCTGTGCTGAGTTGAATGAAGGGATAAAGTAATATGCACACACCCTGCTGGGGTATGCCACCAGCCCCTCCTGGCCCAATACACATGACCCAATGATCTCTAGTGCTTCCTGCTCTGCCTGTGTGAGGGCAATGATGTTGAGGACTCCTCTGCCCATCCTCTGGTTGGTGGTTGTTCAAGTGTTATGATGTGAGAGGAGAATGTCCTCGTCTGTGGTGTGAAGTGAGTAAAGAAAGAGGTAAGTGTGTTTGGAATGAGCAGGAAAGGTGTCTCATTGCGCCCTTGTGATTTTATGTTGAAGGATGTGATGGAGGAGAGGTCATAGTTGAGCGTGGTGGGGCTGATGGGTGAGAGTTGTGTTGTGAGGTGTTGTTTAGAGAGGTGAAGAAGTGTACTGACCCTTGCTGCTTATGTAAGGTCACTGAACCTCTTTCCACGCTGGATTCAGGTAATTGTCCAAGAAATCCTGGAAGTGGTACTACTGGTACTGACCTTATCGGCCACCTCTGTAGTGTATGTAACCGTTCCACCTTTAAGAGAACTATTGTATGTAACCGTCCACCTTTAAGAGAACTATTTTAGGGGTTGCACTACTTTATCTTGGCTGCTGTATACTGTAATACCGGCGGTGACCACACCGGTATATAAGTGCTGTGTAATGATTTATTGGGCAGTTCCGCCCTGACCTTCAACCAGTAAAGTCCTGTTAAAATTTACTCTTGTGGTCTGTGTAATAATTCGCAATATAACGCACAGACTTAACAGTGGCGACGAGTTCGATCTTACCCTGCGGCAGAGATACATCCAAGGCAGTTTGACGGGCGTCGAGAAGAGGCATCCGCCCTCGTCATTCTGCTGAGAGAAGACTCGAGTCTGCAGAGCAAAGGAAGAAGGAAGAATTCTGACACGAAGCCTTCCATCAGCAACAGGCAGTGATCGTCCCTTCTATCACGGTGGTGGGTGAGCCGATCAGCGACGAGAAGCAAGTCGGCCACGTTGACTGTGAGTAGGGGAGAAAATTTAAAAAAAAACGGAGGATATAAGGGCGGAGAACTCGACCACGGCCGGGGAAAGGAGCCGGACAGAAGTCGGGGCCAGAGGCGCTGAGACTGGGGCAGCGTAGGGCACGGAAGCCGCGGTGCAGGCAAACGCAGCCGGTGTGAGAGACCGGGCTGCAAGCGGGAACGCAGCCGGTGTGAGAGACCGGGCTACAAGCGGGAATGCAGCCGGTGTGAGAGACCGGGCTACAAGCGGGCTGGGAGACGCAACAGCGTCGAGAGACAGCTCGACCGCGACCGGTGAAAAAGGCCGGGCAGCTACCGAGGCCGCGAGGCGCTGCGACCGGGATCATAAGGCGCGGGAGGTAATAATAAAAAAAAAACGCGGAGAACTCAGCCGCAGCCGGGGGGGGAAAGGACCGGACTGTGAGAGGGGCTGGGAGGCACGATTGAAAACCGCTGAGGGAGAGACAGAGCCCGAGCGAGCGGGAGAGACAGAGCCCGAGCGAGCGGGAGAGCGAGGGAGACCGAGCGAGCGAGGGAGAACGAGACCGAGCGAGCGAGGGAGAACGAGACCGAGCGAGGGAGACCGAGCGCGGGAAACCGCCATTTTCGGAGGCGGGGAAGAAGACAAGAGAGGGAAACCGCCATTTTGAAAGTAGGCGGGGAAGAAGACAAGCGCGGGAAACCGCCATTTTTGGAAAAAAAAAGTTAAAGGAAAAAAAAAATTCGTTGTTGTTTCTCAAAAAGATTGCGAAGATGCCTAAGCGTGGTAACATCAACGATTTCGATCCCGATGTGGAAGATTGGGCCACGTATGTAGAACGCATAGAGATATATTGTAAGGCAAATAAAATATCAAATGATGATAAAGCACTAACCTTACTAAACTCAATGGGTGCGAAGACATACGGGCTATTGAAGCATCTTCTATCACCAGCTAAACCGGCGGATCAGACTTTCGCTAATATTGTTGCTGTCCTGAAGGATCATTTGAACCCCACACCGCTGATGTTAGCGGAACAGTTTAAATTTTATGCGAGAACGCAACTGAAAGAGGAAAGCAACGCGGAGTACTTGGTTGAACTGCGTAGACTAGCGAAATACTGTCAGTTTGGGGAAAATCTGACAGAGGCACTGAGAGACAAGTTCGTGTGTGGGTTGTCGAAGGAAGGAACACAAAAGCGACTGCTCGAAGAGAATGATCTTACACTTGATAAGGCTGTCCTTATTGCAGCATCGCACGAAGCTGCAGCGAGAGGCACTGCAGAAATGCAGCTGAAGGCAGCGGTACTCAGCGTGGATCAAATGGCTTCGGGTACAACGAAATGTTATCGTTGTGGGAAGACAACACACGATCAGAACCAATGCTGGTTTAAAAACCAGGAATGTAGAAAATGTGGCAAGCTTGGTCACATAGCTAAAGTATGCCGGTCAGGAAAGAAGACCAGCAACAAAAAAAAGTCACCGCAGGAAAAGTGCAGCAAGGTACACAAGGTGGCTGAGAAGAGTTCAGATGAACAGAATTCGGATTCAGACTCCAACAGCAAGGAACTGGGTAGTCTGAGAATTCACAATGTGAGTAAGGAAGCTGACCGACAAACTATCTGGGTCGCACTGCAGATAGCAGGAGTCCACGTGAAGATGGACTTGGACACCGGATCGGCGTTGACGGTCATGAATAAACAAGATTACAAAAAGTTATTCACACATATTCCCCTACGGGATATGAAGATAGTATTGCAAACATACACGGGGCAAAGAGTATACCCCATCGGAAAGATAAAAGTCAAGGTGAGACACAAGGGCAAAGAACACCAAGGAATGGACTTATATGTACTACCTGAGGGAGGTCCACCACTTCTGGGACGGGAGTGGATCAGGAAAATAAATATGGACTGGCACTCCCTAAAAGCAATAACGGTAGATTCCGGAAAGAAAAATGTCAAACCTGCACGATTGTCCAGAATATTGGATGAGGGCATATACAACAGTGACAGTGACAAAGCAGAGAGTGAGAACTCGGTGAAGACAATCAGCTCAGACTCTGGAACTGATGATGGTAAGACCAGCCCATGTGCAAAAGACAAGTCTAAAATGGACTTACAGGCTAATGATGGAAAAACGAAGGAGTGCATAAATGCTTCAGAAGAGAACAAAGTATCAGAACAGATTTCCACTGAACAACAACAACATAGTTTGACAGAGAATTCTGAGTCTGTCCAGTCTACAGACATGCACATTTCTGAGGAACACCGGGCTCGAACTCAACTCAATTTCAAACTACAACAGCAATTGGAACAAATGATTCACCGTTTTGAGCAAGAGATGAATGCAAAGAAAAAGTTCTTTGACACAAAGTGGGAGAATCTGGAAAGACAGCTGAAGCAGCTGATTGAGAAAATGGAGCAGGAACACACAAACCGTCTGCGCGAGGAGGCCAAACGAATCAAAGCTGAGCAAGAAAGGGAATATGTCGAATTCATCGATCAGTTGAAAGCTAAGAAGAAAGAGCACCCTTTTGTGAGCAGTGTCAGCAGTAATAAGCCACTCAGGGAATTGGGGGCAGAGGCAAAAACTGAAGATGCTGCAGAGATCAAGTTTGTTGCTGAAAGCGCTACTTCCAGAGCTTTGCTTCGAATTAAAGAATTGCCAGTTAAAATTGTGAAACCCTTGAGAGAGAAGATTGACATGGAGAAACATCGTGTCATTTTCGAATGCAAGGTTTCCAGGTCAAATGCTGCTGTCAAGTGGTATTACAAAGACAAAGAGATTCATCCCAGTAATAAATATGAGATTGTGAGTGAAGACGTGTACAGGAAGCTCGTTATTAATTATGTCGCTTTTGAAGATGAAGGCAACTACATGTGCGACGCCATAGATGACCAAAGCACAGCAAAGTTATATGTAGAAGAGCAATCAATTGCCATCATTAAACCCATATGTGATGTGGAAGTGTCAAAGCCAAGTGGCGCCATTTTTGAGTGTGAGCTTTCAGTTGCTGACGTGAAGTCTCCAAAATGGATACTAAATGGTGAAATTCTTCATGCTTCTGAAGATGTGGACACTGAGCATCGTGGCACTATTCATCGTCTCACTCTGAAAAAAACAACTTGTAAGATGACCGGCTTGCTGCAGTTTATTGCAGGGAAATCAAAATCTGAGGCAAGGCTGACTATGAAAGAGCCTCCGTCAAAGGTAGTCAAAGAACTACAGAACATTACAGTGGGAGAGAAGCATTCTGCTACTTTGAGCTGTGAGTTTACACTTACTCCCAAGATGGTCAGATGGTACAAAGACCAGAGCTTAATCGAATCTTCTGACCGTTACAAATTTAAACAAAATAAGAATGTGATAGAACTTACCATTACAAATCTCACACCCAAAGACTCTGGTGAATATAGCTGCAAATCAAGTAATGCACAGACCACAGCCACACTCACAGTTGAAGCTCCAAAAATAGAAATAATAAACCATTTGGAGGACGTAGATACTGAGGAGGACAGCAATCTAGTATATTCATGTGAGTTGTCCCATGATGATGAAGATGATGACTCATCTGAACCATTATCACCCCTTCCAGGTCACGCACGTGGTCCCTCTGGACTGAGCCAAATCAGTCTGGAAGTAGGAAAACTTCCCAAGGTACTCGAGCCTTTAGAAGTCAGCAAGGCTGGTTCTGAAGTTACGAAAGTGCAAGCTGTTAAGTCCAGTGAAGGACTATTGGATGAGTCACCCCAGCAATGTGAACCTGCTACACCACCGAGAACTACTACACCACCGAGAACTACTACACCACCGAGGCGTTATCCGGACCGAGTCAGGAAGCGCAGGAGGCGCCTCCGCAGAGACTGAATCTGTGAACTGTTTTCCGCAGAGACTGAATCTGTGAACTGTTTTTACATGAAGTTGGGTATATATGTATGATGTTATGTTTAATGGGGAATAGGTATATTGTAAGCTAAAAAGGGAGGATTGTAGTGTATGTAACCGTTCCACCTTTAAGAGAACTATTGTATGTAACCGTCCACCTTTAAGAGAACTATTTTAGGGGTTGCACTACTTTATCTTGGCTGCTGTATACTGTAATACCGGCGGTGACCACACCGGTATATAAGTGCTGTGTAATGATTTATTGGGCAGTTCCGCCCTGACCTTCAACCAGTAAAGTCCTGTTAAAGTTTACTCTTGTGGTCTGTGTAATAATTCGCAATATAATGCACAGACTTAACAACCTCCATCCAGGTGCTTTGGGGATGGTCCTGCAGGTGCTGGAGAACAGTACTTCCCTTCTGACACTCGCATCCTCCACTAGGACCATCAGGAAAGCACAGGCCAGCCCTTCGACTTATCCCTGCAACCAACAAGTCTTCCAGAGTTGTTCCAAATTGTGGGAGTTACGTGGGCAGACTGACTGATTCTGCAGGCAATCGGGAGGGGAACCCGTCCTTCGAATGTTAATAAGACCAGGCCTTAAAATTGGCCTAGGCCACAAGCTGACATTGTCATGCCAGCTTACCACCCATACTTGCTCTGCCCCCTGCACCCACAATATCCGACCCAAGTTGAAATCGTCCCATTATTATTTGTGTGTACACCATGCTTTCATTGTAAGGTTCTGAGTTCTAACACTTTTTTACAGTCCACCTTCATTACAAGGCTTTCAGTTATAATACGCTCTCTATTACATCCCAGCCTTGTTACAGGACTCTATTCATACACTATAACACATGGCACCCTCATTATAAAGCTTCATGATAGCATTCTGCATGCTACATAACCCAACTCATTATGAGTCTCATTTCTGACACTCTTTGCTACACATCTCACCTTATTATAAACTCTCAGTCACAATATTCTATTATTAAGCTACTGGACCTCGGCTGCTGATTTTGTTTCCTTTTGTGCAAAGTCACCAGACGACTAAGAACCAGTAAATGCCTGGCTGCCTGGGACTGTGCTATATTGAAGGTGAGTGTATGATATAAAGCAGCAGTTACCAAGGAGAGCAGCGCAAGGCTGTAACACAATCTCTGGCTCCAGATGAGTTTCAGGATCTGTACAGTTTTCGGCCGTACACTTTGGTGTTTCACCAGATCCCTCTCGACTTGCAGACCCTGTTAAGCTATCGGTTACTCTGCATCCACTTTAATCATGATCGATGGATATTGAGGCTGAAAAGAACATTTATGCCTGAATCACGACTACTATAGACAGCAGCTGAAAATAACCCTCTGGTAGACCGTCGTATTCATGGGCCCAATGATGTTTTAAAAGTACTCAAGCATCACAATTATTCACAAACAAACACACAGGGAGCACAAATGAGATTAGACTTTTAAATCATGTTTCCAGGTGATGTTTCACAATCTGTGACTAGTTAGAGAACTCATTCTAAATAATCAGAGTGAATGGGAAGTTGTTTATGTTAGAATTACATAGACTTCGCAGTGCAGAAACTGGCCATTCAGCCCAAAGTTCTATGCTGCTGTTTATATTCCATGCGAGCCTCTTCCCACTCTAATTATCTCTTGCCAACCTGCCCCCATATCCCTCTATTCTTTTCTCTCTGATGCATGCATAAAGCATCCTCTTAAACGTGCCAATGCTGTCTTCTTCAACCACTCGATGTGGCAGCAAGTTCTGTGGTCTGTAAAAAGAAATTTCTTTGATCTGTTACTGGCTATCTTACTACTCTGCCCCCATTTTTCAGATGGCAGCTGTTGATGATTCTGCTATTCCCATTTACACCTCTTCTAGACCCATCATTTGTTTTTTACTTGTCCCATTACCATCTCCTTTTGCTTTGTACAATCATGCCTTTTGCCATTTAATCTCTCCTGCCTTCCATCCTATCACAGACCTTTCCTTTTGTTCTTTTCTCCTCCCCCCCCATTCCCTGCCTCCGCACTTGCTTAAAACCTGTTATATCTCTAACTTTTTCCAGTTCTGACGAAAGGTCATCGACCTGAAACGTTAGCTCTGTTTCTGGCTCCACAGATGCTGCCTGACCTGCGGAGTATTTCCAGCATTTTCTGTTTTTATTTCAGATTGCCAGCATCTGCAGTATTTTGCTTTTGTATTATATTTATGTCCCATTGTCTGGACTCACCCACAAATGGAAACAGTTTCTCCACGTCTATCCTATCGAACATATACATAACATAAAGACCTCTAACATGTCTCCTCTTAGTTTACGCTTTTCCAGAGAATAAAGTCCCAGTCTGCTCAATCTTTCCTGATAGTTGCATCCTCTCAATTCTTGTAACAGCCTTGTAAAAAATGTTCTGCACTTTCTCCAGTGCTTCAATATCTTTTTAGTAGTATGGAGACCAGAACTGTGCACAATACTCCAAATGTGGTCTAACCAAGGTTCTATATAGATTTAACATTACCTCCCTGCTTTTGTATTCTATTCCTCTACAAATGAACCCCAGTACTTTGTTTGCACTCTTTATGGCCTTATCAACTTAACTTGTTACTTTTAGCAATTTATCATCTGTATGCCCAAATCTCCTTGCAACTCTAACCCATTTAGTTCCTTACCCTCCAAGGAATAAGTGGCCACCTTATTCCTCCTACCAAAATGAATGCAACGAGATTGATTCCTGGGATGGCGGGACTGTCATATGAGAAGAGATTGAGTAAACTAGGCCTGTATTCTCTTGAATTCAGAAGAATGGGAGGGGATCTCATTGAAGCATACAAAATTATTACAGGGCTTGATAGGGTGGATACTGGAAGAATGTTTCCCTTGGCTGGGGAGTCTAGAACCAGGGGCCAAAGCCTCAGGATAAAGGGTAGGCCATTCAGGAGATAGATGAGAAAAAGTTTCTTCACACAGAGGGTGGTGAATCTTTGGAATTCTCTACCCCAGAGGGCTGTGGAGGCTCAGTCATTGGGTGTTAAATCCGTGAATCTTGAGGTATGGTGTTCTTCAATAAATAGACAGAGACTGCAGATGAACAATCAACAGGTGTTTACTGGATGAGGGTATTCTAAAAACTAACAGTACAGATCCCTACTCAGGGTTTATATACAGGTGTGGTCACTGCCGGTACTACAGTGTACAGGAGCTGTAAAAGTAGTTCTCCTCTTAAAGGTATATACACTACAATTCCTCCCCTTTTAGATTAACAGTACCATAACATTCATTTAACAGTTAACACTTTTAACATGCACATTAACTGAAATAGTCCATTTATAAATTCAGTCTTTGGGGCGGCTTCCTGATCCTTTCTGGATAGCGCCTTTCCTGAGTGTCTTGCTCTTGGTGCGGAGGCGATTCTGGCCCCCTGTCGTCGGTTAGTTCATCAGCTTCCGATGCTACTGTTTCTGGGGTAGATGCTACCGGTATGTCGGGTTCATCACCAGGTACGCGAGACATGGGGTCAACTCGTTCCTGTGACGCTAGGATCTGGTCGACATGGCGTCTCACAATGTTCTCCCCAACATCCACTGTGTACATTAGTGGCCCCTGCCGTGTGCATATCGTTCCTGGTTGCCATTTCTCTGTTCGGTAGTCGCGGGCCAAGACTGGTTGTCCTACATTGAAGCTCCTTGTCAGCTTCTCATTGATGTGCTGGAATTGCTTATTCTCAACATTTCTTCGTACATTTGGTCTGAGCAAATCCAGACGAGATCTCAACCTTCGGTTAAAGAACATCATGGCCGGGGTCTGGTTGGTAACTGCATGTGTCGCATTTCTGTAGGCTAACAGGAAATTGTCCACCTTATGCTGCAGTGGAATGTCGTCATCGCACATGGCCCTCACTGCCTTTTTAAAGGTTTGTACGAACCTCTCAGCCAATCCATTTGTGGCTGGATGATACGGGGCGGATGTGTAATGCCTTACCCCATTCCTTCTCATAAATTTCCGAAACTCTTCGGACACAAACTGTGGTCTGTTATCAGAGCAAATCTGCTCTGGCAAGCCGTTCCTGGCAAATATGGTCCGTAGGACTGCAATCGTTTTCTCCGCAGTGATGGAGGACATTTTGATCACCTCAGGCCATTTCGAGTGAGCATCCACTGCTATTAAGAACATTGAGTCCATGAATGGACCAGCAAAATCAATATGCACCCGTTGCCATGGACATGAGGGCCACTCCCATGGGTGTAGAGGGGCATGTGGTGGTGCATTTTGGACCTTCTGGCATCCTGAGCAGCTCATTGTTAGGTCCTCGATTTGCTGATCGATCCCCGGCCACCACACATAAGCCCTAGCAAGGCTTTTCATTTTCACCCCTCCCAGATGGCCTTTGTGAAGCTCATTGAGCACTCTCTCCCTTAACTTGGGTGGAATTACCACTCGGGATCCACACATCAAGGTCCCCTGGCATACTGAGAGCTGTTCTCTTCTGGATGAGAATGCTGGCAACAGTGAGTCACCATGTGTTGGCCATCCCTTCACCGTCAAATCATATACCCGAGACAGTGCCGGGTCATTTCGGGTCTCCTTCTCTATATCCGCGTTAGTTACTGGCAAGCGTTCAATTATAGTCGAATAAAATATTTCGACAGTGTCCACTGCTGGTACTTCCTCCGCAGTAGGCAGTGGCAGGCGTGATAGCCCATCAGCGTTTCCATGCTGTTTCGTGCCCTTATACTCTATTTCATATTGGTTCGCCCCTAGAAAAAGGGACCATCTTTGTAGCCGTTGCGCAGTCATCACCGGAACGCCCTTCTTTGGATTAAAGATGGAGACAAGTGGTTGGTGGTCAGTCAGCAAGGTGAACTTCTGCCCGTGCAGATAGTGGTTGAACTTTTTCACTCCCCACACTAGGCTGAGGGCCTCCCTGTCAATCTGGGCGTAGTTGCGCTCGGCTGAGGTTAGTGACCGAGACGCAAAGGCTACTGGCCTCTCCAAGCCGTCTGGGAATTTGTGCGACAGCACCGCTCCAATACCATAGGGTGATGCATCACACGCCAACCGAATTGGTAGTGCTGGGTTGAAATGAGCCAACACTTCTTTTGCTGTGATCAATTATTTGCACTTCTGGAAAGCTCGTTTACATTCGTCATTCCACTTCCATGGTACCCCCGTTTGCAGTAGGGTGTTCAGTGGGTGTAATACTGTAGACAAATTCGGCAAGAACTTATGGTAGTAGTTCACCAGCCCGAGGAACGACCTCAGTTGTGACACATTTTCCGGTGCTGGAGCCTTGACTACTGCCTCAATCTTTTCAGGGGACTTATGTAACCCCTCTTCATCAATAACGTGGCCACAATACGAGGTCTGCTTCTGGAAAAACTCGCATTTGTGGCGATTAGCTCGTAGCCCACATTCCTTCAATCTAGTGAGCACCTTCTCCAGGTTGGCGAGGTGATCACTGTCATTTTTGCCCGTGACTAGGATGTCGCCCAAATGACACTGGGTCCCTGGAATGCCTCGCAGGACTTGATCCATTGCCCTTTACCAAATAGCCGGAGCTGATGCTACCCCGAACACCAGCCGGTTGTATTGGTAGAGACCTTTGTGAGTGTTGATCGTGAGGTATTGTTTCGAGGCTTCTTCTACTTCCATTTGCAGGTACGCCTGGGCCAGATCAATCTTAGTGAAGCGTTTTCCTCCAGATAGCGAGGCGAAAATATCTTCAATCCGCGGAAGCAGATATTGTACCGTGTGAAGGACTGGGTTCACTGTCACCTTAAAGTCCCCACAGATGCGAACCTTCTTTGGTTCGCCAGGCGTATTACTCAACGACCTCTTCATTACAGGAACGATGGGTGTAGCCCACTCGCTCCTGTCCACTTTGGACAGTACTCCTGAACGCTCCAAACCTTCCAGCTCTGCTTCGACGGCTGGGCGGATCGCATAAGGCATCGGTCTGGCCTTAAAAACTTTGGACTTGCATTTTCCTCTATTTTGATCGTCGCTGTTATGCCTTTTAGTGTTCCGAGTCCCTCCTGGAACACTCCTTGTGCATCAGTTAGCACTTTTGACAGTCGTCCAGGTGTGATGTCGTCATCCTTTTTGGCATCTACAGTCAGTGCTTGTATGGAATGCCAATCTAACTGTATCTTCCGGATCCATTCACATCCTAGTAGTGGTGGTCCTCCATCTGGCAATACCTATAGGTCCATTTTTGGTGTTTCCTTGCCGTTGTATATCACGTTCACCCTTATTTTTCCTTTGGGGTAGACTTTTTGCCCCGTGTACATCTTCAAGACAATCTCTGTATCTCTCAAGGGTATATGTGAGAATAGCCGCTTGTAGTCCCTTCGGTTTATGACTGTTAGGGCTGATCCTGTGTCCAATTCCATTTTCACTTGGACTCCGTCTATCTTGAGCGTGACCCAGATAGTTTGGTGATCCTCCATTTTGGTTACATTATGTAGTTTCAGACAACCCAGCTCCTTGCTTCCAGAGTCTGCATCACTTTTCTGTTCGTCTGAACTACTCTTCGTCACCTTATGTACCTTTTTGTACTTCTCCTGTGGAGATTTCTTGCTGCTGGTTTTCTTTCCCGACCTGCAGACTCTTGCTATGTGTCCTGCTTTTCCACACTGTCTGCACACTTGGTCCTTGAACCAACAATCCTTCTGGTCGTGTGTTGTTCTGCCGCAGCGATAACACTTCACTGCTCCATATGACATTTCATTGGTGCCATATTCTTGCGGTCTCCGTTGTATCTCTGCAGCGCCCCGTGCGGCTGCTTCGTATGATACTGCCATGCTGAAAGCCCTGTCCAGCGTAAGATCCTTTTCTGATAGAAGCCGTTTCTGGGTTCCTTCACTTTGAAGCCCACACACAAACTTGTCCCTTAACGTATCTGCTAGTCCCATTCCAAACTGGCAGTGTTCCGATAGCTTGCGCAGTTCCGTTAAATACTCAGCATTACTTTCGTCTTTATGCTGGTTCCTTTTGTGAAACTTAAATCTTTCTGCTATCAGCAGCGGTGTGGGGTTTAGGTGGTCCTGTAAGATTGCCACTATGCTTTCAAAATCCTTATCCACTGGCTTCTCTGGGGTTACTAGTTTTCGCAGTAAGCCATACGTTTTTGCACCCATGGAATTCAACAATACCAGTGCTTTCCTGGCATCTGGCACTTCATTCGCCTTGCAGTACACTTCAATGCGTTCTACATATGTCGCCCAATCTTCGACTTCATTGTCGAACGCTGTGACACTGCCACTCTTCGGCATCCCTAGGTGTGGTTAGACTGGCTAAAAATGGCGTCTCCCGTGCTCTCCCTTCTTCTCCGCTGGCTCAAAATGGCGTCTCCCACGCTTCCTTTTCTTCCCGCGCTCTCCCTTCTTCTCCGCTGCGGCTCCAAAAATGGCGTCTCCCGCGCTCTCCCTTCTTCTCCGCTGCGGCTCAAATGGCATCTCCCACGCTTCCTTTCTTCCCCACGGATGCTGCTCAGCCCTTGAGCACTGGCTGCGCTCTGCGCGTTTTCCTGCGCGCCTCTCTCGTTGACGCCGCTCGGTCCTGAACCCCAGCTGCGCTTTACCCTCTCTCTCTTTTTGTTTTCCGTCGACGCCGCTCGGTCTTCAACCCCCGGCTGCGCCCCGTGCGCTTTACCCTCTCGCTTACCCCGTCGGCGCTGCTCGGCCTTTTCTGTGCCGTCGGTCGGCTCCCGCCGCCGCTGTCTGGGAAGGGTCTGCGCAGTACCTGTTGCCAGCCTGTTGCGCTGGATCGTCGTGACTGGAGAACCAAGCCCAGCTCTCCACAGCCTCCTCTGCGATGCTCAAGTCTTCTCTGGATGGTCGACGCCCGTATTTCTGGACTCGGCCTTCTTCTTTCGCTGTTCTCCAGGAGCGAATCCCTGGGAGGTGATGCAGAGTCGCAGGTAGGTTTGAATCCACTCGTCGCCACTGTTAAATCCGTGAATCTTGAGGTATGGTGTTCTTCAATAAATAGACAGAGACTGCAGATGAACAATCAACAGGTGTTTACTGGATGAGGGTATTCTAAAAAACTAACAGTACAGATCCCTACTCAGGGTTTATATACAGGTGTGGTCACTGCCGGTACTACAGTATGCAGGAGCTGTAAAAGTAGTTCTCCTCTTAAAGGTACATACACTACATTGGGTATATTCAAAACAGAAGTCAATAGATTTCTGACTAGTAAGGGCATCAAGGGATATGGCGATAGGTCCGGTGAATGAAGTTGAGGCAGAAGATCAGCCATGATCTCATTAAATGGCGGAGCAGGCTCGAAGAGCCGAATGGCCTACTCCTGCCCCTATTTCTTATGTTCTTATGTTCTTATGCAGCACCTCACACTTCGTTATATTAAATTTTATTTGCCATTTATCCACCCACCATGCAAGCCTGTTTATGTCTTCCACATTATTAACTATACCCCCAATTTGAGACCATCTATGTTCTATGTTTCTATGTTTCTATCTTGACCTTTGTCATGAGTCTCTCATGTGACATCTTATTAAAGACCTTCTGAAAGTCTATATATACCACATCTAATATATTATTCCTTTTACAGTATTACTATAATAATAATAATAATAATAATCAACTTTATTGTCATTGTTAGTGCACAAGTGCAGTACAACGAAATGAAGGCTTGCGGCTCCCGAGAGTGTACATTTTGATTAAGACATTTAACATTCAACATTCATTTGGCTTGTAATACATAAACATAAACATAATAAAGTGCATTGGCAGATTCAAATACTTGGTTAAAAATGACCTTCCTTTTAGAAATCCAGGTTGACTATTTATTATTATATTCTCCATCTATAAATGCTTTGTTATCTGATCTTTTAACAAAGATTCTAGTATCTTTCTTACCACTGATGTGAAACTAACTGGTCTATTGTTCCCTAGATTATTTTTTCTCCTTTTTGCTGTCTGTCAGTCCGCTGGCACAATTCTTTTTCTACTGAATTTTTACATATGGATACTCGTGTCTCTGATATCCCCTCCCTATTTTATTTGAGTCACTGCTCTATCTTAACTGTTATAATATCCCTTGTGATTCTACTATTGTCATTTCCCCTTTGTTAGCCTCTTCAATTAAAACTGAGGCAAAGGGGGTAATTTTAACCTGGAGGACTGGGTGGGTTTGGGTGCGGGTGGGGAGTTAAAACTGACAAAAATGCAAGCACGTCGGGAAGCCGGCTCCAAACCGCCGACGTCCGCGTTTAACTTGAGTGCATTGGGCTGCTTGCACAAAAACCCTTCGGGAGAGGCGGATTGCCTAGTAACATATACTAACCGCTCAATTGGAGCGATATTTCAAATCACTTTTAAATTTAACAGCGCATCCACGGATTACCTGAGTGAAAGCAAGGTGAGATGACAATGGCAATCGAGGGGGCTGAATTGATGGCACACAAATGCATAAGGAGGCAGGTGACTGATGGCTTGTTGGCCAGGGCTGGCAATTATGTCAATTTTGCCTGAGATTATGCCAGTCAGAATGAGCGGGTGCTCGGGTTTGCATCTCTGGCTGGCTTCCCATAGGTGCAGGGCATCATCGACTGCACACACATGACAATCTGGGCAGCCCCAGATCAACCAGGAGTATTCATCAATTGCAAGGCTTCCACTCCATCAATGTGCAGCCGGTGTACAATCACAAAAAGATATTTATGCAGGAGTGCACAAGATTCCTGGGGAGCTGCCATGATGCTTTCGTCCTGCGGCAGTTCAAGCTCCCTGACGTCTTCGGACCTACAAGCAGACTTAAGGGGTGCACGCTAGGTGATGAGGGATACACACTTTAAACTTGGCTGATGAGCCCCTTCAGAAACCCAACCAATGAAGCATAAAAGCGCTACAATAAATGCCGTATGACCACCAGGTGTGTGATCGAATAAGCCAATGGCATGCTGAAGACATGCTTCAGGTGCCTAGACAGATCTGGAGGAGCCTTTCAGTTTGCACCAGTTCAGAATGGTCATGGTGTGCTGGACCCTGCAGAACATTACATAATCGCAAGATTTGGACCTGCAGGAGGAACAAAGCGAAGAGCTCAGATCCTCTTCGGATGATTTGGAGGAGGAGAAGGAGGAAGATGAGGAGAAGAAAGGTGATGAAAGCAATGCAGCACCATCTTCTCACATTGCTGCCCAAGATGCCAGGGATGCCCTTATTAATGCAAGCATCACTTAGGTTGCGCCAGTAGACCGATGTCAGAAGCACATGCAATGGCCACTCTTCCCACCCCGCAATGTCACTGACACTAAGCAGCCCTGCAAACAAATAATTACCACTTGCACATCCCCTCATTGGACCCCATCAATTTATGTCTTCCCATTCATCATCAAGCAAATTAAAAGACAACTTGTCATCCAGCAACCAAGAATGGGCAAGATGGGAAAGTGGTGCAAAATAATAACATTTATGTGCTTTAACTAAACAACAAAAACTTAACAACATAACAATTTCTCATACATTCATGTGCGTACCCTTGTGCAACTACAAAGCTTTCCTCTTCCTTTTCCTTCTGCTCCTACGTGGTGCAACCCCAGTGGCTTCAACAGAGGTAGAGGCAGGCTGCTCAGATCACTACTCTGACTGCTGAGATGCTCTTGGCCGACGACCTCTGGGTTTTGGAGTCTTGAGGGCCTCACCAAAGATTTCCCCACCTGCACCTGTGCAGGGCCGACTCAGCCATCGGGAGACGAGGCAGCATGTTTGGTACTGACTGGAGGGGTGATGCAATGGGTGAAAAGTGTAAGCACTTTGAGTGGAGTCCCCACTTCCATGTCCTGTTTTGCCATCATCCCTCTCATGCCTCAGCCACATTTCACTGCTACCACTGCTGGAGAGCACTTTGGTGCAGATCAGTGCAGCGCTGTAAGGCCAAGGCTAAGGTATCTGACATCCTATTTAAGATGGCGGACATGTTGGCATTCAGTGTGTGCACGGCCATGGTCAAGGCCTGCATGGACTCATTTGATTGCAGCATTTGATGTTCCACAGAGCTGGGAACACTATTAATGCAAGAACACATCATCGCAATGCCCTGCGACATCAACCCACCCATGCTTGAGGCAGACTCCTTCAAACTCTCTGCAAGAGTGGTGAATGTGCTTGGAAGGCCTGTCAGTGCATCGCACATTGTCTGTTGCTGCTCAATGATTCTCCTTTTCATCAACGGCCCCCAGGGTACAGCATCTGTGTCCAGCTGAGAAGAGCTTGGAGAGGGCCGTGCCCTCCGATGTGAATTCTTCACAGCTGTCCCTGCCATCGCTGCCTGCTCTTGCTCACTTATGAAGAGTAAGTTACCATGTGAAAACCCAACTATCTCTCTAACTGGTCCCACTGAAGTGTGAGTATCTGAGCTGGTGCATGGTATGCATGAGTCCTATGATGGTGCACCCTCAGAATGAATCAGCTCCTCTGAGGAATCATCATCCGCAACCTCCACCGACAGCTGCTGCACGTGTGAAGGCCCTGTTGAAGATAAATATATGAATTAGTACTGGCAAGGTAAGAATGCTGCAACTTATCATTATGAAGATGATCATATTACATTCACTGTTGAAATCAAGTCAACATGACTGAGCGCTGTATGACATGTGGGTTGCTGATGTTTAATTGTGACACCAGGTCCCTGTCTCCCCATCTTCGACGGCCATGGCGCCAAAACTCCACTGAGCTCCAGCGCTTCCTCCTCTGCATTTGTGAGCTGGCAAATCTATGGAGGCCCACCTCCAATTCTCTTTCTCTCCCTTGTGTTCTGTGCTCTCTTCTCCTGCAACCAACGAGGGAAGGAACAGACCTATGAGTGAGTGTAATGGTATGTGTTCACCCGATGGATGGTGTGCATTTGGTGAAGGTGACTATGAGGGAGAGGCATGAAATTACATAAGGTTGAGGGTGAGTGGGAGTAGTAGATGGATAGGTATGGATTTGAGGAAGTGCTTAGAAAGAGGAGAATGGGTGCGCGTGCAAGGTAATTGAGTGTGAGGAGTGATGTGATGGAGTAGGCTTGAGAAGGCAGAGTGAGTGGGTGGTTGAGGCGCACAGCAGGATATGGGGGAATGTGCAAATGTACTCACCTCTCCTGACCTGGTTAGGTCATTAAAGTGCTTCTTGCACTGAATCCATGAGCGTGGCACTATGCTTCTGCTGCTGACCTCCTCGACCACCTCCAGCCATGCCTTCTTGATGTCAGTAGCAGGTTTCTTTCTCCCCCTGCAGTGGAAGAGTGTTTATCTCTGGCTCCTCACTGACCCCAGCAGCACATCAGGTGAGGCGTCATTGAACCGCAGCACCGCCTTTAACCATCTAGAGTCCATTTTCACACCTTGCCTTTTCTTGTTTCCAGCTCCAACTTCTCCAAATTCCATCTTCGGATTGGCCCTTTAAATACTGGAGTTGAGATTGCGTTGTGCGGGTCCTCATCACACCCGCTGCCACGCATTGGACGGCAAGTCCAGAAGTAAAATGCTAATGAGCTGGTTGATGTAAAAAGCCACTGACAGACGTGCTGAACTTTCTTTCAAGTTTCCCACGCAATATCGGAGCCCCCCCACCCACCGCCTCCAATGCATCTCCGAGTCAATATCGGGGCCAAAGTATCTCTTCATATCCCTGTCATTTCAATATCATCTCCTGTGAGTTTATCTTGCTCATCCCTCAGTGGCCCTATCCCTATCTTCATTCTCCTTATGTTACTTATGTGCCTATAGAATGCTTTACTATTTCTTTTTATTATTTTTATATTTTCATTTCTTGTTTTCAACTTTCCTTCCTGATTGTCTTTTTTACCTGCTTCTTAACCTCATTATATTCCCTTTGGTCATCTTCTTTATTGCTTATGTATTTTGCTTATGCTTTTTTTTTTAGTTTCAATTTTATCCTCACCACTTTATTTATGATGTCTCATACTTGGCTAGTTTGCTCTTATTTTTTAATGCAATACATTTCTCTTGAACTCTATCGATTGCTTCTTTAACTATTGCCCACTGGTGTTCTACCTTTTTAGCTGTCAATATTTTTCGCAAGTTTATCTCCCTTATGTCCATCTTCTTTCCCTCATAGTTGGCTTTCTTCCAATCTTATTACTTTTGTCTTTGTACTATCTATATATCTCACAATCATTGTCTTAAACCTTATTATATTGTGATTACTACTCCCTAGATGTTCTCACACACATAATTCTTTTATCTTCTCTGGTTCATTTCCCATTTCTAGGTCTAGCAGTGCTTTCTCCCTTGTTGGTCTGCTTACATATTAGGTCAGAAAGAAGTCTTATGCACACTGTTAAAAACTCCATCCTCATCTCACATTTCACCTCCTCACCTTCCCAGTTTATTTGGGGCTAGTTGAAATTCCCCATGATTTTGATTCTGTATTTTTTACTCATTCCATAAAATTTAAGAACATAAGAAATAGGAGCAGGAGTAGGCCATTCGGCCCCTCTTGAGAAATTTCCTACGTATTTCTCCTTCCACTTCCTTTCCACTATTTCGTGGTCTGTAGTATACCCCTAATGGTGTGATCGATCCTTTCCTATCCTTTATCTCAATTCATATGGATTCTGTTTCTCTTTGTTAGTTATGTCCTTCCTTGCTACTGCCATTTTGTTTTTTCTGGATGAGTGAAGACAGCTTATGGCTTATGAACCCATGAGCAGCACTCAGTGACCATCCCAAATGAACCTGGTTCATGGCGCCCTGGTATAATGCATTGTAGTACTGCAGTCAGTGCCAGGCACAGGAGATGTACGTCTTTCGGCTGAGGTTTCCTCACAGTTTGTGGACTTATGGAATCTGGAAGAATTGGCAGTCATGTGACACACCTAGTTTGGGTGCATGGTTTTTGCAAGCCAAATAGGTTCCCATGCAAGGCGGGGCTATGTTATGTTAACAAATATGTTATGTTTCAAGAATTTTTACTATTTGTCCACAGAAATAATTTGGAAAAGAATTACACAATTTTTAAAAAAAATAACTGAGCCAAAGGGGGATTAAAATGTTAATGAACTACACGTCAAAGTTGTTTCCCCAAAGACTGAAGCTTGTTATGTTATCATAGGAATAGATATTGGAATAATAGGGACGTAAGATAATCTTACAGGAGTGACTGATACCACTGAGCCTGAGAAGGTATACATGGCAAACCTGAATTTATGATAAAAGCAAAGGGGTGATTATGTGTGATCTGGAAATCTTGCACTGCTAGTGAGAAGCTACGCTTGCAGGGATAGTGAGTCAGAGAATTGCTGCACCAACATTGTAGCCTTATTTCTGACCTGCGCTCCCTGTGAATGCAACTGGGAGTGCAAGGTCATAAGATTGTGGGATCACCCCATAAGTCTCAAAATTATTCATTATAATGTTGCGGCTGCCGCGGAACACGAATGGAGGCCGAACCGATCTGAGGAACACATGGCTTTTATTACATTCTCTTGAGAGATGGCTGCCCCAGCTCCTCTCTCTGCTAAACCCGAAAACAGACTGAGGGCGACACCCGCGCTTTTGAGTACACTCTGAGGGCGACGCCCGCTCCTTTGTCATGCCTTAAAGGCAGCATGCTTCTTAAAGGCAAGGTGCCTGATTTATTGTCCACGGACGGAAAAGTGGATTGCGCCCGTTTAGGTGGCGATCCGCCACACAGCTCCCCCCAGAATCCGCTTAGGAGGTGTGGACGAGACGGTGCGGCGGTCTGATGGGCCGGCCGGAGCGGCTCTTGTAGGATGCCGGTGGACGTGGAACAGCCGGGCGTGGAGCAGCCGGGTGTACTGGCTTGAGGGCAGGTCGGCCGCGTGGCGGTGGATGAGCTACTGGGACCTGCTCACCGGGCTCCGAGTGTGCTGGCTTGAGTCGGTCAACCAACACTTTTTCAGTCCTGTCGCCCACTTGTAGGTCGAAAAATTTGTCCCCAGCCTGTAGCACTTTGTAGGGCACGTCGTACGGGGGTTGAAGGGGTCCGCGGTGGGCATCGTGCCGGACGAAAACGAACTGTGCCTGGTGCAGGCTTAGCGGGACGTGTGAGGTGGATTCGCCGTGCCGGGCAATGGGCACCGGGGCGAACTGTAGCGCCGGTGAGGCGAAGTCGTGGCGTTGCTGGTCGGCTGACCAGGATGTCGTGGCGGTGGGCAGGAACTCGCCGGGTACGCGCAGCGGCTGGCCGTACACGAGCTCTGCTGCCGATGCATGGAGGTCTTCTTTAACCGCGGAGCGCAGGCCGAGGAGGACCCACGGGAGTCGGTCGGTCCAGGCGCCGTCCTGGAGGCTGGCTCGAAGAGATGCCTTCAAGGATCTGTGGAACCGCTCACACAGTCCGTTGGCTTGGGGGTGGTACGCTGTGGTGCGGTGAATGGTCACCCCGAGATTGCGTGTGATGGCGGTCCAGAGTTCAGAGGTAAATTGCGGACCTCTGTCTGACGTCATGTCGGAGGGGACGCCGAACCGTGCGACCCAGGTGCTGATGAAGGCTCTGGCAATGTCGGCGGTGGTGGTAGAGGTCAGTGGAATTGCCTCGGGCCAGCGCGTGGTGCGGTCGACGATCGTCAGTAAGTGCGTGTGGCCTTGCGACGGCGGCAGGGGCCCGACGATGTCCACGTGGATGTGGTCGAATCTACGTGAAGGGACGGTGAACTCCTCGAGGGGTGCGTTCGTGTGTTGCTGCACCTTGGCCCATTGGCAGGCTAGGCAGGAGTTGGCCCAAGTACGCACATCCTTGCGATGGCCGCGCCAGACAAAGCGGTTGGCTACCAATTTGATGGATGCGCGGGCGCCAGGGTGGGAGAGGTTGTGGAGAACCTCGAATACCCGGCGGCGCCAGGACGCTGGGACGACGGGCCGAGGTTGAGATAGGGATATGTCGCACTTGACCGTGACTGCGGTCGGGCCGCAGGCGACGTCGGCCAGGCGTAGCCCTGGTAGGTTGGTAGGTGCGGAGAGCAGATCAGGGTCCGTGAGCTGGTCTGCTGCGAGTTGAGTGTAGTTGACTGCCAGGTGTGCGGCGTGGATGGCAGGGCGGGAGAGGCAGTCGGCTACCACGTTGTCTCGGCCGGAGACATGTTGGATGTCCGTGGTGCACTCGGACACTGCCGCGAGCTGGCGCTGCTGCCTGGCGGACCAGGGGTCGGTTGTCTTTGCCATTGCGAATGTCAGGGGTTTGTGGTCGACAAACACAGTGAAGGGGTGGCCCTCCAGCAAAAACCGAAAATGGCGGACCGCCAGGTACAGCGCGAGGAGCTCGCGGTCGAAGGTGCTGTACTTGACCTCCGGGGGGCGTAGTTGGCGGTTGAAGAAGGCAAGTGGTTGCCAGGCGCCGTCGACCCACTGCTCGTACACGGCGCCGACCGCGTGGTCGGAGGCGTCCGTGGTGAGCGCTACTCTGGCATTGGGCCGTGGGTGCGCGAGCAGGGTGGCGTCGGCGAGCGCGGTCTTGGTGGAGTTGAAGGCGGCTGATACGTCTGCCGTCCATTCGACCGCCATCTTGCCGCTCCTGCCCCGGAGGGCTTCATACAGGGGCCTCATGAGGGACGCCGCTTTGGGGATGAAGCGGTTGTAGAAATTCACCATCCCGAGGAACTCCTGGAGTCCTTTGATGGTGGTGGGGCGGGGAAATTGCTGGACGGCCTGCACCTTGGTGGGCAGGGGAATGGCCCCAGCATGGGTGATGTGGTGGCCGAGGAAGTCGATCTTGTCCAGGCCGAACTGGCACTTGGCTGGGATGAGGATGAGCCCGTGGTCGCTGAGGCGCCCGAACAGGATGCGAAGGTGTTCGAGGTGTTCCTGCTTGGAGGAACTGGCTACCAGGATGTCGTCCAGGTAGACGAACAGGAACTTCAGGTCCCGAAGGACCGAGTCCATGAGCCGTTGGAATGCCTGGGCCGCATTTTTGAGGCCGAAGGGCATCCGCAGGAACTCGAAAAGCCCGAAGGGGGTGATTACGGCCATCTTGGGGACGTCCGCGGGGTGGACGGGGACTTGGTGGTAGCCGCGCACCAGGTCGACTTTGGAAAAGACTGAGCGGCCGGCCAGTCTCGCCGAGAAGTCCTGAATGTGCGGCACGGGGTACCGATCAGGGGTGGTGGCATCGTTGAGGCGGCGGTAATCCTCGCAGGGGCGCCAACCCCCGCCTGGTTTGGGGGCGATGTGGAGTGGGGAGGCCCAGGGACTGTTGGAGCGGCGGATGATGCCGAGCTGTTCCATAGTGGCAAACTCGGTCCGCGCGATCTCCAGTTTGGCTGGGTCCAGCCTGCGGGCGTGGGCGTACACTGGGGGGCCTGTGGTGGGGATGAAGTGTTCCACCCCGTGTTTGGCGACCTCCGTGGAGAAGGTCGGGTTGGTGAGGGCCGGGGATTCGGCCAGGAGTGCCGAGTAGTCATCCATGGCCCGGGCGTGGCACTGTGACGCCATGTCGGCGGGTTGACGGGGGGCCATGGCGCCCAGGATGGGGGACATGGTGTTCATGTCCACGAGGCGGTGTCGAGGGATGTCTACCAGTAGGCCATGGGCGCACAGGAAGTCTGCGCCGATGAGAGGGGAGAGTACCTTGGCAGTGATGAACTCCCATTGGTAGCGGCGACCAGCGAGGTCGAGAGTGACTGTGCGGGTGCTGTACGTCCGGATGTCCGAGCCGTTAGCAGCAGCCAGCGCCTGTCCTCGTTCGCCCTTTTGGATGTCGAGGGCGGAGGCTGGGATGATGCTGTGCTGAGCTCCAGTGTCGCACAGGAACCGGCGGCCGGTTTTGTCATCCGTGACGTACAGCAGGGAGCCCGCGTGGCTCACGGCCATCGCGGGGACTGGTACGGGGGCGGACTTGAAGGAGCAGGGAGGTGTGCATCGTTGTGCCCTGGCGCCGAACCGTGCGTGGTAGTAACAGTAGCCCGGGTTTGTAGGGCGCGAAGGCCCCGTGGGCCCCGTGGGCCCCGTGGCTGGGCCTTGTGGCCGCGTGGTGGCCGGTGAGGGGCGCGCCCAGGCTGTGGCTGCCAGGTCCGGAGCGACGTCGCGGCTGGAGTGAGCGGACAGCAGCTTGTCGGCCTCGTCGGCCAGGGCTTCTAGGTCCGTGAGGCCGGACGCCACGATCGCTGGGCGGATGCTGGGAGGTAGCTGGCGGATGAACAGCGTGCGGAAGAGGGACCCGGGTGGGCTCTCGTCGGTGAGTGAGAGCATGTGGGAGAGGAGGTCTGACGGTGAGGCGTCACCGAGGCCTGGAAGGTCGAGGAGGCGGCAGTTTCGCTGGTATGTCAAGGTCGTAAATCTTTTAAGGAGCGCAGCCTTAAGATGTGCATACTTGCCCTCCTCTGGTGAGTTCTGCAGCGCTATCCAGACCTTCGTGACTGTGGAGCTACCGAGTGATGCGACGAGGTAGTCATACTTCGTCCCATCTGTGGTGATGTGTCACAGCCGGAATCGGGACTCAGCTTGGAGTAACCAGGCTTCGGGCTGGTTTTCCCAAAACTCCGGCAGTTTCACAGAAACTGCGTTCGTGTCTGCCATTGCAGTGCTCGGAATACATTCTGAGCGTCGGGGTCACCAATGTTGCGGCTGCCGCGGAACACGAATGGAGGCCGAACCGATCTGAGGAACACATGGCTTTTATTACATTCTCTTGAGAGATGGCTGCCCCAGCTCCTCTCTCTGCTAAACCCGAAAACAGACTGAGGGCGACACCCGCGCTTTTGAGTACACTCTGAGGGCGACGCCCGCTCCTTTGTCATGCCTTAAAGGCAGCATGCTTCTTAAAGGCAAGGTGCCTGATTTATTGTCCACGGACGGAAAAGTGGATTGCGCCCGTTTAGGTGGCGATCCGCCACAATAACATAATATTTACATTCTAATAAGTCATCTTCCAGTGTTCTAAAGTTTATAATCTCTGAAGAATATCTTTGATCCTTTACTTGTTGCACTACCCACTCAAAAGGAAATGGTGTAAGCCAGGCTTTTGTTCACTTAATTTTACCTCTCAGATTTTGTTCCCTCCTCTCCTATAGGAATACAAACAGCTGAGTTCCACCGTTTACAGTTAGTATGTGAGATGGTTGAAAAATGGGACAAACATTTATAAAAGCCATACAGTTCAGTTCTGGTCACAAAGATTGTAGAGATAGGTACCAATGAGGGAGGCCATTTGGCCCGCCCAAAACATGCTTTCATCAAAACCTACAGTCCCCTTCACCACAGTATCCAATCACCTTGAATGATTCCAGAACTTTTGCCTCCATTACCTGAGGGATGAATTTGGAAGGACAGCAGGAGAACTCCCATGGGATTATATGCATCCATCTGAACAAGCAGACAATATTCAATTTAACATCTTACACAAAGGATGGCACCTCCAACAAAGCAGCACACCCACAGCATTGCGCTGAAAGTGTCAACCAGATAATTTGCTCAAGTCCTGGAATGGGGCTTGAACCCACATCCTTCTGACTCAGGAATGAGAATGCAACCACTGAGCCAAGCTGACACCTCACAATATAGATGATGCCAAACCTGCCATGCCCACTTCAGACCAGAAAATCTCTGCTAGTAAGTACTGAGTCCGATATTACTCCTGGGTATCTTTGAGCATTTCCTCTAGCCAGTTGGATATTGTTTATCTGTATGTACTTCTGATTAAGAATCAACATTAATTATTTTGTTACTTTGTCTGCATAGTACATTGTCAAAATTCCTGGCCGGTGTGGTACTGAGTCATACAGGTCTCAGGTTCGATTCTTGGTTTATGCTGCGGTAATTGATCTCAACTAAAATGACGATAGGGTAGGACAGAAAAAAAATAAGACTCCTGATCGCTACACAGTGACCAGTGCTGCAAGTTGCATAAGTAAGGACAGGATCAAAATTGGCCATGGCATCTCCACAGTCAAATAGCCCGCTGACACTCACTCGCTGGGCTCATACATGAAGAAAATCACAACTTGAGCAAGATACCTGCGAGCACTCAAGAAATCTTACCACAGCATGACTAGGGTGTTCAGGAGAGCAGGGATGAAAAATGGAAATTAAACAGCAATATTCCATCAGCAAGACAAAGGGTTAATGACAGACTATCTAGAGGTGCGTTATTTGAGCAAGAGTAGGTCACTGTTGTAAGATAGGAGATGATTTTAACCTTATCCGCTCCTCTGGGCCCCACAAGGAAAGCTAAGGCCTCCCTGCCACGATCTCACCATCACCCCTCCCGATCACGGGAGCCCCATAGGGCAGCCCAACAGCCAATTACCTGCTGTCAACGGGCAGCCCCCAGGCCATGAGATTTTCATCCACATCCTGCCAAATTCCCACTCAAAACAGGCGGGAAGTCGGCCGGTGGGATTTAAATAAGGCCCGGCTATTAAAATTGGCCGTGTCGAATCCTGCCATTGGTGAGTGGGAAATTAACCTGCCAGCGCGGTTTCCTGCTGGAAACCCGCTGGCAGCTAAAATCCAGGCCTATACTCAACATTGAAACTTTGTCAGCTGAACATTCGCGATCCCCCCCCCCTGCCCCGACCCCAGCCCCACACCCCACCCCCCACCCACCCCCGATTCATAGCATACACTAGAGGCCCAAGGTAGAAATGCAGATTTGGACATGGCACGTTACATTGGACTTGAACCAAGTTAATTGGGAACAGATTGGAAAAGGAGCGGCTCTACAGTTCTGAGGCTTAGGTCAAACAAAACATTCACACATCACTCACTCTGTCATCCTCACTGGGCAGCTAGCTCAAAGAAGGGGTTGTCACTAGGAGGAAATATGACATAAATTCACCCAACACTTAAAAACTTAGTAGGTATGATGTCAGCATAAACGGAAACCAGACTTCATTTTGCTCTGTATCAAACGGTTTCTGGAAGGATTATGTGGGTGTTTTTAATGCAGTTTTCAATAACTAGTTGATAAAAGGCACAATGCTCTCCAATACATTAAGACTTTGAGTAGGGCTTCTGATGATTTGCAGTCTTTGAAGGAGAGCTGGTGGACATGTTCATTTCACACTGCGACCCAGGTACTGCAGCTTGTAGGACGAGAGGGCACATATGGTGTTGATGAGTTTACATGTTCTGGGTATGTAGTTATAGCCCTCTTCTCCTCCTGCATTGGTGTGCTTTTCTACAGCAAAGGTTTATGTTAACATTCAACATTGGCACAGTTCTGCAGCTCGCAGCAAACTGCAGAAACCCAAAGCAATGGCAGCAGCATTTTGGCACCTTGAAGGCACTGAGTCTTCCACTGCTGGTTTGCAATGTATTTGTGCTGGTCAAACTGCACCAATCCCCTAGCACAAAATATTCATTTAAAAATAGCACAGAAGCACAAAAGCAGCACAACTCACCATTCAAAAAATATGTTTGAAAATAGTGTCCTTTATTATCAACATCCACTTCTATAAAGTTATTCTGTGCTGGAATTGTTGGAAAAGGCAAAGGATTGGCATTTCCCAGTACATATCACTGCTTTCAAAAATTTCTCAAAGAATTTTGCATACAAAGAATTACTTTGAAGTGCACTGACTGTGGACAAACATGGCAGGCATTTTACACACAGCTCGACCCCACCAACACCAATAAGATGAATGATCAATTAACTCAAAGTTTGAAGGAGAAATGCAAGCTAGGAGATCGTAGAAGCTCTTCTTTAAATCATACCATGGGATTTTTTACATCTACCAGAACAGGCAAATGGGGCTTTGTGTCATCTAAAGGATTGAAGTTCTGACAGTGCACCACTCCCCCAGAGACATATTAGAGTGTTAGATTTGTTAACATATTCACATCTTGGAATGGGGCTTGAACCCACAACCGTCTGGCCCACTGAGTGTTACTCGCTGAGCCAAACTGAGAGAATTGTTGCCATTGCTGGATCTGCTTGTACCTCCTGGGGTAATGCCAATGTAACTTCTCATAGATGCCACTAAGCCCCACCAGATGTTCAATTATCCTGATATAGCTGCCAAATTGCTTTCTACTGTTTTCTATCCCCCATCTGTTCATGTATATAGCCATTCACTGGAACTTTATCCTAACTTCCCTTCTGCTCCCAGTCTCTTAGTTTTCTAACCCTTCATATAGCTTAACACCATTCAGTTTTTCTTTCCTCCTGGTGCTTTTAAAACCCAATCATAACATCACCTAATCTTGAATATGCCTTGAATTCTCTTCTCTTATCTTCTCTTTTACTCTTCAATCCTGTATGATGGGCTTTGACCCTTCACTTAAGTTTCTCAATTTAAAATTTGATGGCTGTTGGTTGTGTTTTGACTGTTTGCAAAATGCATAATTAAATAGGCTGTGAAATAGAGAATTGCAAATAGGCTGTGTTTATATCTGTAATTTATAGAAATTATGACCCAAGAAGGAATTTTTATTGGCAATCTAGCCATGGGTGTAGGATTTAACTATATAAACAGCTACAGTTCTTCATTTGGATCCGAGAGTGTGCAAGACAGAGGCATGGTTCCCTTCCTCCCCACTTTGACTTTTTGTATGGATTCTGTTAATAGATTGCCTGGAGAGGCACTATTGCAGTATGTGCTAGCTCCATTGCACTGTAGAGCTGGATGGTTAGGTTTGCAGCTGTGAACCCTCTCCCCAAAAGAGTCCTAATTTAACCATTGTATTGACAAGGGGACACCGATTTTAAGCCAAGAAGATACTCTAAAGGAGGGAGGAGTATTTCTGAGTAAGACAATCTTGAAACAGTCAGGAAAAGTGCCGTCTGGAAGCCCTGATAAAACTCTGTAATGCGCAAGGCATTGAGGCTTAAGTTCATGCTAAAGCCGAAGGTATATCAGGTATAGTGCAAATATTTTCAATGTGCTTTTCATTTATTCAATTCTGTATCTAAAAAGTAATTATTTGTAAAAGCAAATGCAGTCTGTGCAATGATGATGTCACCATTCATGCGGTTCTACAGACTGAATAGAGAAACGGGTCGAAGCAATTTGCTCTAAGAAAGATTCCTGGTCCCATTATCCCATTAATTAAGCTGTTCTGGCACCAATCTCTTCATTTAAGTTGTGCACATAGGCCTGTAGTGCCAGTTTGCTTGTGAAATTGATCTAAACATGGATTAGTTCCAAAAATAGATTTAATATGGAACTTCTATCATTTCCTTCTGAGTACAGCAAGGAGAGGCATCCCTGCTGCACATGGCTTAACACAATTAGTTTCAGAAACCAGCTAAGTCTGAATCCCACCCCATTCTTAAATCAAAATTAGACCCTTTTGTGTCCCCTCGCATCCAAATTTAGACCACTACTCCATCATTTTGCCCAATCACTTGGCATCCTTTAAGGGCCCTGATTGGGTTACTAAGAAAGCAAGTTATATTTAATTACTGAGATTGCCAGGCCTTGGTTTAATGCCCAATGTTACTGTCTCAATTTATTCAAAGTTATATCTAATACTAAGCAGCCGGCTACAGAAGGGGATGTGTAATTAGGTCCCCTTTCTCTTTCCTTCAGGCTGGGAACTATCCAGAATGAAGCTTTAACCAGGCTAGACGGCTGCCTGCTTTCAGGTTTCCTTTGTCTGCTCGCCAGATCCGAACAGGATTTTTAACCACCTGATGTCTGAGAAGAACTTCTTTTTTTCTATTGGGATTAAGCCCTCCTGCTTTTTTTTAAAGTTTATTTATACATGATGTTTGGTTGAGTTTTATTCATTTTCTTTCATATAGTTATCCCCTTGCTGATTAACCTAGCCTAATAACTCTAGCTACTCCCAATCCCACTGCAGCTGAATCAAGAAATCATGCAGGAGGAGGGTAATTATGACCATGATCCTTCCCTATTTTGGATGGGATTGCCGCAGAAACAGCAGGAAAATGAGGTGGTGGGGCCTACTGCCACCTTACTGCCCTGACAGGGATTTCCCTCCCCAACACCCCCGCCAAAACCGCTGCTGCTCTTTCCTTCCCTACCCTGGGGATAATGGGCCCAAGTCTCCAAAAGATTTTTGTTCTTTCCACCCGTGTTACTGCTGCTTCCCAGAACCGCAATGACGAAGGTGACCTAATAGAGAAGAGGACTTAGTAGTGCTCTCCTCTTACCTCTTGAAGGCCCTGGTCTCAGCCTAGACCTTCAGCGGAACATTGATTCCAATCTTCTGCCACTCTGCAATGCTCTTGGCTCTTTTGATGCTATGGCAACGTTTCTGCTGCAGCACCATCGCGATTCTCTTCTCTTGTACAGGCGAGGTCCTGCTTGATGGTGGGAATCCTGCTGGGAGCTCACTATGCATACTTACAAAGCCCAGGGAAAATGAATGGTCAGGGTGGATGCAGAACTTCATCCTGAAGAGGAGAATCCCACCCCCCCACCACCAACCCCCATGATGTTCCCCTCTTATTATCTATCTCCCTGAGTGTTACTGTCACTACACTGTCCTTGTCTGTCCCCTTTAAAAATAAACTATTTGTAAGCAGTGTAGATAGAAGCATAACATTACAAAGAGATATTAATAGATGAAGTGAATGGGCAAAACTGTGACAAATGGATTTCAATATAGACAAGTGTGAGGTCATCCACTTTGGACCTAAAAAGGATAGATCACTTTCTAAATGGCGAAAAGCTAGAAACAGTGGAGTTCCAAAGAGACTAAGGGGCCCACATATCATTAAAATGTCATGGACAGGTACAGAAAATAATCAAAAAGGCTAAAGGAATGCTGGGCTTAATGTCTGGATGACTAGAATACAAGGGGTTAGAAGTCATTCGACAGCGATACAAAGCCCTGGTTAGACCACACCTGGAGCACTGTGTTCAGTTTTGGGCACACACCTTAGGAAGGATATATTAGCCTTGGAGGGAGTGCAGTGTAGATTTAGAATGATACCTGAACTCCAAGGGTTAAATTACAAGGCGAGATTACATAAACTAGGGCTGTGTTCCCTGGAATTTAGAAGGTTAAGGGGTGATTTGATCGAAGTCTTCAAGATATTAGGGGGAACTGGTTGGGGAATCTCGGACTAGGGGATATAGCCTAAAATTAGAGCTAGGCCTTTCAGGGGTGAAGTTAGGAAACACTTCTACACAGAAGGGGTGGTAGTAGTTTGGAACTCTTTCCCGCAAATGGCAGTTAATGCTGGGTCATTTGTTAATTTTAGATCTGAGATTGATAGATTTCTGTAACCAGGGGTATTAAGGGATATGGGGCAAAGGTGGGTATATGGAGTTAAGTCACAGATTAGCCATGATCTCATTGAAGGCAGAACAGGCTCGAGGGGCTAAATAGCCTACTCCTGTTCCTATGTTCCTATTTCCTCTCAACTCGCTCCAGATACAATCCAGACTGTAGGTAAGTGGGTGACTCTGCACTCCAGTCTCCATTTACCTGAATCCCAGGAGATTGCATGTGAGGAGGTACAATTTCCCGCCTCCGTCTCTGGTCTCTGTTTAGCATCACCACACAGGGTCATGGTCACGGTTGGGAATAATGAGGGGATTCATGGCCCTAAACTGACACCCAACATTCTATAACATCCCAAGCTGGTGACATTTATTTTTTAATTTTCCCTTATCTAGTTAGTTACTTTCCTCCCATATATTTCAGCTTTTCCCATGGTGCAGGAAACTTCCTAGGCAAGGGAGCAGACAGAAAACCGTCATTAGGCTTTTGGGAAATCTTTACATGTTTTCACTCTGGATATTGTTAGGTTCTGTGTTCCAGACTACTCCAATAGGTGAGCCTTAACTTCCTATGCCCCAGAGAGAGCCTTTCACTTGCCCAGATATCCAGGTAAATTCATATCATATCCGGGGAATGGTCAGCGTTTATTGAAGTTAGCAGATAGATCAATGCTTTTCATTAGTGTTGGGTAAGCCAAGATCAGATCAATTTCCTCCTCAGGCTCCCCCAAAAACTGAAGCTATCAAGTCTATTTTATCAGCTGTAACACCAGACAAAACACAGCATGCACTTTAACAAGATCATATCAGCTCCCACCCACCTCCCCGCCCAGCCTCAGTGGGTAAGTGCACTGCTTGGTATATTGTGAAGCCATACAGACCAGTAGGGTGCTAGGTTCAACTACTGGCCATGTGCTGAGTTAGCTCTTCTCAGTTGGGGTCGTAGGAAGGCACAACAATTGGCCTCAGAACCCTTGACTAGGGAGCAGAAAAATTAACCAGGCTTCAAGGTCCTGATTGATATCCAGCACGCCCTGCTGGAAAGGGTGTGTGCCTGGATAAGGACAGGATCAGGCTTGACTGTGATGCCCTCCATAATCAAATAGCCTTTAGAATGAGTGAGTGAAGAATGGGTGGTAGGACACAATCCCAGAGGGCAGGTAACTAACTGTTAAAGGATTCAAATTGCTAATTCTTTTATCTTTTCTTGACTTGTCATAAAACTATTTGGCAGTGTTGCAGTACACTTCTTATTGTATTTCCTTTTTTATGAAGGTTGGAATGTTTTCTGTATCTTTAAGTAAGCCTATGGGGAATTTTTTAAAAATGAGGCGCTTTTTAACATGTTTTGAACCAATGCTGAGCTAGTGCACAAAAATGGGGATACCAGTCTGTTACAGGGCTTTGAAGTTGAGTGACTCTTGGAGAGGAGAGTGCCGCTCTCATGGACATTAATGGAGTGCCTGGAATATTTGTGCTTGTCTCAGTCTGCATTTCATTAATGTGGACGACTGGTTTCAGTCAGGGAAATACAAAGCAGCTTTTGAGTAGTCTTGGTTGCCATACTCAAGGGATGCTGGTAGCAGGCTGAACAGGGAACAGTTAAAAGCTTGCAGTGTAAATGGAGAGATCTTCACTTTTAAACCTCGTTGCAGAACGTTTAAAGGGATGGCAAGGAAAAATATAATTTATAGAGCTGGAAGACAGAAGAGTGAGTACGAATATGAAAAGAGACCTATAGCACCATCTAGAGTGACTCTTGAGTCAGTAATAGCTGTTCCAAGGCCAGTGCCCTCTATTATCTTCTCCAAATCTCAGTATTTTCAGTGTCTTCTGTTAATGCCTTCACCCTTGCCTCAGAATGCATCTGTGATGTCTGTCTCCAGCCTGGTATTTCTCTGTATAGTCAGCTGAATAGAGCACAAATTTCCAGATGTGATTCTGAGTCTGTACGGAGCAATGCTTCAGCCCCACCTGAAGTACTGTGTGCAATTCTGATCACTGTATATGGGAAAGTCACTTAGGCATTGGAGAGGGTGCAGCAAAGGGCAACTAAATTGATAGCTGGGATTAGGCACTAGAGTTATGAAGAGAGGCTAGAGAAGCTGGAAGTGTTTACACTAGAGAAGAGAAGGTTCGGGGCAATCTTAAAGGCCATAAACAAGAAAAACATCAATCTGTTTAACATAGTCATAGAATGCACAACAAGAGGTCATAATCTCAAGTTTCAAAAAGGGAGACTGAAAACACAGTTTAGATTTAAACAGGTATGATTTTAAAGCCCCTGCCTTGCAGGAACAGTGTTGGAAAGGAGATAAGATGGTGGGGTGGGATTCATGTGGCAGTCCTATTGCGTTCTGCACCCTCTCCTGCAACCCCCCCCAATCTTAACTTGCTTGAATTCAAGCACAGGAAGGCCACCCATTTCAGAAGAGCAATGGACCTAGTTTAAATGGCAAAGTTGCAGCCCGATGACAGCATCAAGGTGAATACACCATTTTAACTATGAGCCCGACTAAGGACTGCACAGTCTTGAACCTGCCAGTGAAAGCTGGCAGCGAGCAACACCCTGGTCAGAGGAAGCCAAACACATTAATTTTGTTTCACTTTTTATACTTTCCTTGTGGGCCAGGAGGAGCAGGGGTGTTTCTAATAGCCCCACTAGGATACCTTAGGCCTCCCCTGCCCCAAGCTTCCTCCTCCTGCAATCTTGCTTGCCAGGGAGCGTTTCCTTGGCTTCCCCAGTGGAGACCTTACTGCCGCCCCCCACCCCCCCATGAAATCACCTCCTGTCCACTGGCGGTGACGTCATTCCCGCCAGCTTCTGGGGGGGGGGGGGTTGGGGTGCGGGGGAGTCAGCACCCTCACATGCAACTGAGTCCCGGGAGTTAAAATGGTCCGGGTCTCACACTGAACCCTTCACAGCGGTTTCCCTCCCGTGCCCCCGGTTCCCACCCAGAGTTAAAATCGGGGCTTGCGCATTAAAGATACAGAATGTTGGGCCTCTTGCTTCACCAGCAGATGTCCAAAGGTACGTCCTGGGAGGGAGGTTGGAGTGGGTAAGCAGGGGGTCATCGTGATGACTGTGGAGATGGAGGAGCACTCCTGATCAGCCTGGCAACAGGGGAAGGTAATTTTTTTTTAAAAACTTACCTATTGTTGGTGGCCGCAGGGGCTGCTGAAGAATTCTGAGCGGGTCAGGCCCAGCACCTGCTCCGTTCATCTTAAACAAATTGGCTCCTACAACAGACGTTAGGCCCCTAATTAACATATTCAAAGAGCTTAATGCCTGTTTTAGGCAGCCGGATGGCATGCCTAGAAATGGGCCTGACGAATTTAGTAGTGACCTGATCACACACGCAGATTAGGTGCGGACTAGCCCATAGGCTAAATAGGTCAGCATCACACCTGTTTTACGTATATTAATTTCAACCTCGTGATCTGCAGAGCTCCTCCTGACCTAGCTTTAAGGCCCCAATGGTCCTCTCGATGACCAATCTTGTAGAGGTATTAGAAGAGCAAGAGAGTTCTCCCTGTTGTCTTGGCCAATATTTATTCTTCAACCAACATCAGTAAAAAAACAGAAAATCTGGTCATTATCACAATGCTGTTTGTGGCACCTTGCTGTGTGCAAATTGGCTGCTGTATTTCCTACATTACAACAATGACTAGACTTCAAAAGTACTGAATTGACTGTAAAGCGCTTTGGGATGTCCTGAAGCCATGAAAAGCACTATATAAATGCAAGTCTTTTCTTTATGTGTCCCATTGTAGTGCTCATCTGCTGCTGTTCGGGCCACTCCGAGAGGAGTCATTATCCATGGGAGCAGCTGGTAGGCTTTGTTATCCACAAGCCATTGCTGACATGATTTTCTTCCTTGAAGAGGTCAGGGAGTTCCGAATTTCGAAGGCTGAATGCATCATGCCAACTTCCAGCATATCTTGTGTTGGCATGGGGTAGGATCGAATGCACCCTGGGCCTTGGGAAAGCCAGAAACACCATAAAAAAGTGGATGATCCTATCTTACTGCTGCCTTGCTGTGCTGCCAAAGGTGATGAATTCCCCAGCTCTCCTGTAAAGTACGTCAATCACCTGACCATTACATTCCCGTACTGCAGCTAGGCTGATATTACAGAGCTCACCCGTGGCTGCCTGAAATGAGCCAGTGCAATAAAAGCTGAGTGCGGTAATCACCCTCACAGCCACAGTGGGAGCAGTTGAGCAGGGCTGCCAGGTCCGCATGCAATAGGTGGCAGAGCTGCCCTGTTTCCTGTTTGGTGCAGCACACTCATCTTATATACATCTCCTCTGTAAGGTCCTTAGATGACCTGTGCTGTTAAATGATGGGGGTGGGGTTGTTATCCAGTGGGGTGTATCTGTTTTAAATGCTGCTTGACTCGCTTTTGCTCCAAACCGTGCTGCTCCTCATCCTCCATAATAATGGCATACACTGGTATGCCCATAGGGAATGCCATACCTGCTGCTGAGAAACCCTGACTGTGGGTAGGGAGTGGGATAGTGTGGAGAATCAAACATTTGCTCGTGATCTGACCCTGTCAGAAGCAGTGAGAAGAAAGTCCAGGTCAGCACAGAAAGAGGGCAAAGAAAACACTGCAAAAAGTGTTGCCCAGCTGCAAAAATTGCTAATGAAACTCTCCAGGCTCTTCAGGCTTAGAAACCATTCACTTCTGCCTGTCTCAGCTGGTCCTGGTAGCAGCTGCACCTTATAATTCTCAGTCAATATTTACAAGGGAGAAAAAAAAAATCAATGTCTTGCATATCATCAATTTCACAATGGCTGGACTTTCATAAAAACAAAATGTTCTTTTAGAATGTCTGCAGTTGGAGTGTCGCGGAGGGGTACGGGTAGACGTAGCTGCCGAAAGGTTAATGAGGAGCCTGAACGGAGGCAGCGAGGGGTATTCAGGAGGCATCGCTGCTTAGCGTTGCTGGTGCTCCCGGCTGCTACCATGGCAACAACATTTCTGCTATTCTGCATATGCACCAAATTGATATTAAACCAGAAGATTCTCACTGTCAGAACTGCCAGGCTTGATTCGATGCCAGAATCAGAAGTGCCAAGATCTTTCTAAAGACTTATCTTCATCCTTTGTATAGATGGGATCAGAGGTGTGATAGAGAGAACAATAATATAAGAATCACTGCACAATCCTCACGGCCACTTTCAATAGATTGCTTATTTTAAATGTTTTCTTGTGGTCCAGAAAACTGCTTCACTGGCCTGCACAGTCGAGCTGTGCCATTCAGCCCACTGGTGAGCACACAATGTGGCTGCGTTCAGCTCCAGAAGCAGAATGCCATAGTTTAGTAATGGCTGCTTGTGATATTAGCAGATGAACATCATGTTTATATTACATTCCTCTGTGCTCTATTTTAAGGGTGGCATTAACCTCTTTAAAGTAAATAAGTTAATTGCTCTGTAAAGATAGCAGAAGAGGAATGACATATAAAGATGTTAACCTTTCGTATGCTAATATCACCAATAATAATTTCGAAGCTTACGTGCTTATGTATTTATATTGCCAGTGGGGGTTTCTATTGAAAGCACCTCTTTTGGTAGATCTTAGACCATCTTGGAACTGCAATGTCATCGCTAGAGTCAGGCTGTCATCACTGGAATAGTGATAAAGTATCTCCTGTCTGAGAGGTTTTCAAAGTTTAATGCAGTTGTTCTTGTTCTTTTTCTTACTTTCAATTTGAAATGCTAAATCCGTGATCGATCTCTCAGATGAAAGTGTTGTTTGCAACTGGAGTATCAATAATGTTAGCATTGGTGAGTGTGAATTAACTACTATATACATAGGGCCCTTTGTTCCCATTATTGCTAAGTATTTGCATCATAAATTGTGGTTTAGAATTAGTGTCATTGGCACAGGGCAAGGAACCATTGTTGCTTTGATCTTTAATGTAATCAGCCTGAAGGGTGATACCATCTTCAAGGAATTTCCTTGAACTTCGAAGGAAAACTTCCTTATAACTCAGCGATCTCCTGTGCTCATCAGTTTTCTATTCATCATGTTGCTACACTAGATGAAATGGATAGGGCTCTGTAAATATGAGATTAAATATGTACCACCGGTAACTGTGTCTTTCTAAGAGTTTGCTGAGAGGCATGGAGAAAATATGAATTATTTAAAAACTTTCAATGCTGTTTGTACGTGGTGTTTCTTTCCTCAGCATCAACACTGAGTAACTCCTCATTCTCTCTTGACCCTATTCCCACTAAACCGCTGACCAATCAACTTCCCTTCCTGGCCGCCATGCTAGCTTTTGGTGTAAACAGTTCCCGCTCCTCAGGCACTGTCCCCCTCTCTCTCAAATTTGTCGTCACAACACCGTTCTCAAAAAACTTCATATGACATCCTCTGTGACTGTGACTGACGTAAGAAAACTACTGGGCACTTGGTCGAAGCATTAAACAAAGCTTTAATCAACTGTTTTACAACATGGAGGTCTAGTTGTGTCCTTCACTAGTTCCTGTTAAGAATGCCCTGCGCAAGCTGGGCCCATGCCCGAGTATTTATACTCTCCCTGGACAGCGCCACCGTTGGCCGCTCAGTATTATTTCATAAGTTTTTCTTTCATGAATGACTGATTCATGTCAGTGACCATGGTGCATTATTTCTCCTAATCTTTCCCCACTTCTCTGCAGCCTTTGACATGTCATCCTCCGCCAATGCCTCTCCTCCGTTGTCCAGCTGAGTGGTCTGCCCCTGCTTCTCTTCCTGCCCTGTACCATTACCTCTGGAGTCCCCAGAGGTTCTATCCTTCTCCCCTCCTATTTCTAGTCTACATGCTGCCCCTCAGCAACATCATCTGAAAACAGGTGTCAGGTTGCACATGTGCACAGACGACACTCAGCTCTACCTCACCACCACCTCTTTTGACCCTTCCACTGCCTCTGTGTTGTCAGACAGCTTGTCAAACATCCATCCTGGATGAGCCACAATTTCCTCCAGTTAAACATTGGGAAGACCAATGCCATTGTTTTCAATCCCAGCCACAAACTCCATTCCCTCGCCACCAATTCCATTCCCCTCCCCGGACTGAACCAGACTGTTTGCAACTTTGCCATCCTATTTGACCCTGAGCTGAATTTCTGACCCTATATCACAAAGACCACCTACTCCCACTTCTGTTTCCACCCCACCCCAGCCCATCTGCTGCTGGAATGCTCAACCATGCTTTTGCTACCTCTAGACTTAAATATTCCAATGCTCTCCTACCCAGCCTTCCATCTTCTATCCTCCATAAACTTCAACTCACCTGCCCTTATCCTAATCTGCACCAAGTGCCACTCACCCTGTGCTCACTAACTTATGCTGACTCCCAGCCCACTAACACCTCAAATTTAAAATTCTCATCCTTATGTTTAAATCCCACCATGGCCTCACACCTCTCTATCTCTTTATCATTCTCCAGCCCTACAAGTCTCCAAGAACTCTGTGTTCCTCTAAATCTAGCTTCTTACGCATTCCCATTGCCCTTGTACCACTATTGACGGCCGTCTAGGCCCTGAGCTCTGGAATTCACTCCCTAAACCTCTCCGCATTTTCACATCCCTCTCCTCCTTTAAGACCCTCCTTAACACATCAGTAAAACCTCTTTGACCAAGATTTTAGTCACCCCTCCTAAAATCTCCTTCTTTGGCTTGGTGTATATACTTGTCTGATTACACTCCTGTGAAGCACCTTGGGATGTTTTACTATGTTAAATGTGCTATATAAATACTAGTTGTGGCTAGTTGTGGTTGTTTTTGTTGGTTAAATTTGCTGAATTTGCTGCATAGCATCTCGCCTATATTTTTGTTTCTGTGTACTTTATTTGTTAATAATTCAGAACAGCAACTTAGTCTATATAAAGTTAATCTACTAATATAATAATACAAAAAGAAAATACTGCAGATGCTGGAAATCTGAAATAAAAGCAGAAAATGCTGGAGAAACTCAGCAGGTCAGGCAGCATCTGTGAAGAGAGAAACAGAGTTAACGTTTCAGGTCGACGACCTTTCGTCAGAACTGGAAAAAAGCAGGAAATGGAACAGATTTTTAAGCAAGTGAAGAGGCTGGGAAAGGGGGGAGGGGATGAAAGAACAAAAGGGAAGGTCTGTGATAGGATAGAAGGTGGAAGAGATTAAGAGACATTAAGAGATATTCAAGGCAAAAGGAGATGGTAATGGGACAGGTTAAGAAACAAAGGATGGCTCTAGATGAAGTGTAAATTGTGCTGGCAGAATGAAAGACAGCTGCCATGTGGGGGAGAAGAAAAAAAGACAGACAAAAAGTGTGGATAAAATATATATATATATATATATATATGATAGGGGCCGAGGCTATGATCTGAAATTGTTGAATTCTATGTTGAGTCCGCAAGGGAGCGGTCCCTGCGGAATGCTGAAAGGGGAGGTGAGGGGAAGATGCATTTGGTGGTGGGATCACGCTGGAGGTGGCAGAAATGGCGGAGGATGATCTGTTGAATGTGGAGGCTGGTGGGGTGAAAGGTGAGGACAAGGGGACCTCTGTCGTGGTTCCGGGAGGGAGGGGCAGGGGTGAGGGCCGAAGTGCGGGAGATAGAATGGACCAGTCAAGGGCCGTGTCAACCATTGTAGAGGGGAATCCTCGGTTGAGGAAAAAGGAAGACATGTCAGAAGCACTGGTATGGAAGGTGGCATTGTCAGAGCAGATGCGGCGGAGACAGAGAAACTGGGAGAATGGAATAGCGCCCTTACAGGAGGCGGGGTGGGGGGAAGTGTAGTCCAGGTAGCTGTGGGAGTCAGTGGGCTTGTTGTGAATGTTTGTCAATAACCTATCTCCAGAGATGGAGACGGAGAAGCCGAGGAAGGGAAGGGAAGAGTCGGAGATGGACCATGTGAAGGTGAGGGAAGGGTGGAAATTGGAAGCAAAGTGAATGAAATGATCTAGTTCAGGGCGAGAGCAGGAAACGGCACCGATACAGTCATCAATGTACTGGAAAAAGAGGTGAGGGAGGGGACCTGAGTAGAACTGGAACAAAGAGTATTTCACATATCCCACGAAAAGGCAGGCATAGCTAGGACCCATGCGGGTTCCCATAGCAACACCTTTGCTTTGGAGGAAGTGAGTGGAGTCAAAGGAGAAGTTGTTTAATGTGAGAACAAGTTCAGCCAGGCAGAGGAGAGTGGTGGTGGATGGGGACTGGTTGGGCCTCTGTTCAAGGAAGAAGCGATGCGCCCTCAGGCCATCCTGGTGGGGGATGGAGGTGTAGAGGGATTGTACATCCATAGTGACAAGGAGGCAGTTGGGTCCAAAAAACTGGAAACTGTTAAAGTGGTGGAAGGCGTTGGAAGAGTCGCAGATGTAGGTGGGAATAGACTGGACAAGAGGAGAAAAAATAGAGTCGAGATAGGAAGAGATAAGTTCCGTGAGGCAAGAACAGACTGAAATGATGGGTCTACCAGGGCAGTCCTGTTTGTGGATCTTGGGAAGGAGGTAGAAGCGGGCTGTGCAGGGTTAGGGAACTATGAGGATGGCGGCCGTGGGGGGGAAGATCTCCAGAGGAGATGAGGTAAGTGACAGTCTTGGAAACGGTGGCTTGATGTTCGGTGGTGGGGTCATGGTCCAGGCGGAGGTAGGAGGAGGTGTTAGAGAGTTGGCGTTCAACAGCACCAACTCACTCTATCTCAAAGCTGTCCTGGCCCGCAGTTCCATTTCATCCTTCGCCTCATCCGGCGCTTTAACAAAAAACTTTTTTCTTCCTTTCAGGTGTCAAGGATCGCAAGCTTCAACAACACTTGGACACCAACACCCCTCCGGAACCTTCTTCCCCTTCACTTTCCTCTGACCCCATCCCTTCTTCCAATCTCACCTCCTGCCGCGTTTTCACTATCCCCTCTGACCTTCCCTCTCTGACCCCGAACGATCAGTCCTCAGCAAAGGCCTGCGCTTCATCCCCTTACGCCCCCACCTCAATGAATTTCGAGCTCGGCTTTCCAACCTTGATGTAACTCAACATCCAGGAGGCATCAAAATTGAGGCTGGAATTGTTGCAAGTTTCTCTCCTGCTCCTCCCACCTCAACATAGCCTTCAAAGTTCAGACTGAACAAGGCTTTGGAGCTGAGCTTAATTTGGGGGAATGGGTGGTGGTAAATTGAAAGAGTTTGATTGGAAGCTTCTCCCTTCGTTTCCAGTTACTACAACACAACAACGTGCATAAACTCTAGACCATGGACCTGAGGGAGCCATAAGCCGGGGCGGGAAGAAAAGTTAAAATATGGAGAGGATTAAGTGACCGGAGACCACAATGAAACACAATTTTTTTTTCTGTTTTATGTGTGGCTGGGGGCACACACTTCCTGCTCAGCCAGGAAATGGACTGCCGTATATCTTAAATTTACGGTCACTGTCAGAAACTGTTGTCTGATTGGTGATACATCACAAGTGGTTTGGCTCATTGTTCGTACTTCTACCTATTGAGGGTTTACAGTACATCCCCTAGCACTGTGCGGAGGTCCCATCGCTCAGTAATATCACAGGGCCTTTTCACAGCCAATTCCTATCTGGGTAACAGAGAGTCAATGGTTCAAGGGGTTTATATAGTGCATGTGACAGCAAAATACACCCCTGGGCAAATGGACTCCATGCTTTGTTGATAGGATGTCACTGCTGTCGGAAGGTTTTAGGAATGATTGTTCGGTTTCGAACGTAGTTTAAAACTTCAATAACCCTAAATCCAAAAGTACCATTGAGCTACTTTCAATCATAAAAATGAAATATTTGCCTGGAAATGAGCTGATGATATTAACAGATGAACACAAATACATTTGAACGGTATTCCTCTTTCTACAGAGGTGTTAACCTATTTAAAATAAATGGGTTGATACGTCTTTTAAAATAGCTCTCTGACGCTGTCTCGATTTTTTTTCTTTGTCTTTCATTTTCTATTTCTCTCTCTGTCTCTCTAATTCTTTATGTATCTCTGTTCTATGCTATCATTTTCTCCCTCTCCCCCTCCTCTCTATCTTTATCCTTCTCAATGCTTGTAACTGACTACGTGGGAATAACTCCAAAGAGACTCTGGCCCTAAAGGTCCCTCGGAACTAGTATGATGCAGGCATACTAGGTTAACAATGAAAGCTTTAGAGGAATTACCTGCCTGTCAGAATTTCATTTAAAATTAAATTTCCTGGCAGCAATTCTGGAATTAGCCTCAGCTGCAATAAACAGATATGCCGTGACCATAGCTGTTTGACTGACTTCCCTTTCCTCTCTGCTTGTTTAAATGAATTGGAATCCCAGACTCTCTCCAAAATGAAATAGACACGACATTCACACTTGCCAAGATCCAGAATCAATTTGACTCAGAATTTTGAGGGCAAAGTGGAACACCCCCACTCTGACCTCACACTCACCTCACAAAAATGATCTGAGATTGAAATGCTCTGGACAGGAGCTATTTCATTGTCATATATTGAACAGATCTGAGTATTTCTCTATGTATTTAATTGGCAATTTTCTACTTTTTTATGTATCCGTTGCTACGACAACAGGTGTGGCCAGAGAAAACTGCAGTCCAGACTCTCAAGATGGATGTTCTTCATTGCTACCCAGCATTGCTACAATCACTGGTCAGTTATTGGTTTTGTACAAAACTGAAGCTTCTGACTGTGAAAAGCAGTGCTGAAGTTTCTTGAGAATTCCCACCCTACTTTTAGCTTTTCCAGACACTTCTTTACCCCTGTGAGAAATGTGTGTCCATGACCTTTAATGTACCTAAATGGCTCTATTGCTGTCCTCAGTGATCACTGAGAGGTTCAATGGTTTGACAACATAGCTTCAAATTTAATGACGCGTAGATTTCCTTCTCTGTTACCTGGAAAGGTTCTACATGAAGTGGGTTTGGGAAAATTCAATCCTGTTACTGATGGGTATAAGTCCACAGCTCAAAACTGAACATAATTCAACAAAATAGAGGCCACAATTATGGCTGATTTGGGAAATTATAATGTCACACTCGTACTGTAGGGAGTGCTCCTAGGCTAGGGCTGAGACACAATTCTGGGGAAGAATAAAGGCACTATTACCCTGCATCAAACGCATGCCATACTTGTCCTGGGAGTGTTTGGTGGAGCAGATTAGTAGGAGTTTCACTCTGTGTTGAAGTCATATTAGACTTAACCTAGAAGTGCTTGACTGTGACTCTAGGTGCCCAATATATTCCATTCCCCCATGCTGACATCACTTAACCTAATCAGCAGGAAAAAAAATCAGCAAAAAAAATTAAATTAAAATTTCACTGACGCTGGATCATAACTCACTTGTGTTGGTTGGCTCGTACCTATTAGCCCCAGCTTTTCAAACCAAACTATTCATGAGAAATTTGCAACAAAAAAATCCATGTTTCTTTGGATAAGTGTACAAGGTAGATAAGTATGAGCCAAAAGTTGGCAATAGACTTTAAATGCTGAAATTACTCTTGTATTGTTAACCACAAGCATTTTTGATGCATTTGGATCTGAAATGTCACTCTGACCCTCAGAGAATGTCAAAGTATTTTAAGGTCACAGATGTTGAAATACAGGGGGATAAACTTCATTACAGGCATGCTTCCAACAATGAGAATGCATTTTTAATCTCATTTCTTCTGCTTCTCATCTCCTCTCTCTATGCCACTCTCGACTGCCAGGCTATAGGGGCAGGTATTATGCCAGTGAGAAGCCTCTGGCTCTTGCTCATTACCAGTCTTGACAGGATTAGAAACTCATAATGAGGGTGAATTGCAGACTTGTAAACAGATACGTTTTGGTTAATACAAAAGGTTCATTTTGGTGTACATTTAGAGGATTAATATCTGAAGTGGAAAATACATCATCCTAGAAATAACTATTAGCATTATTTTAGGTGAACACATTTCCAATGAAATGCTGAAGTGGTGGGCAGCGGAATATCACATAAATGAATTGAGATTGGCAATAGTATTTTCTAGAGTATAGTGTAAACAGGAAATTTAGATATTGTTTATTGCACACAAGCGGACATCCTCAGCCTAAACACACAAGTAAATTTTGCTTTATTAGTGCCAGATGCCTTGTATCAATATTGGATGTTCTTGCTGACCGTTAGTCTGTGGCCAAATGCTCTGCCTCTCCCTGCTTGTATTTCTGTCCATTCACCAGTCGGTCAAAGAAGTTACCATTCAATGTTTACAGTCAACTGGACTTAAAGGAAAGGACGTAATACACACTCAAGTTTATAATTAGTAATTGAAGTGCAAATGAGTGGAGGTCATGTGACTAGAGCTCCAGCTGGGAACATTCTCCATGGCAAGCGAGGAGAAGCAGAGACTGGAAAATGATGTTCACATAAATAACATTTTGAGGGTCTGTTGTAAATTGTGATTATAGACAAGTTGATTTATTTTATAAGGCCTGATTTTGAAAAACCAGCAAAACTGGGTCTGCACTCGCCTATGGTACAGATGCACATGAGTCAGCAGTGGGGAGGGAGGTGGGGTTCATCAAATTTTGTTACAAAAGCCTATCCTCTTAATTTCCATATGTTCCCTGTGTGCAGTAAAGCGAGTCTGTCATGTGCTTTGCTGGAAATCACAAAATCTGGTAGGGCAGCAACTGCTGAAGACCTGCAGCTCACCATTAAAGGGAATGGCCCATTGTTTGCAATTCAGCTGCCTGAAGGAAGAGAGTTAATGCTGTGAGGAAATGCAGATTTTTATTTTCAAAATGTTTCCAATAGGGGCAGTGACGAAGACTCCCTGCTTTTCAGAGCAATCTTTGGAAGTCCTGCTGAGGAACTGCAACAATGGAGAATGGCACTCTTTGGAAGGGAAGTCTACCCTCCTGTAAAACCATGGCCAGGATTTTCCTTACCTCAGCGGGTCCGGTGCAGGCAATGTCTATGATGGGTCGCAGCCCCACTACTGGCTCCATCCCGCTGCCTAAAAGGCACTTACATTGCTGGGGCTTGTTAAGCCCGCCCAGCGAGTTTCCCGACCCAATTAGAGGAAGCAGGTCTGGTGACGTCATTCATGACGTGTCATCAGATAGTTTCCTTAAAGGGACCATGGCCAACTTTGTTTTAACAGTTGTGCTGTCAGTGTTCTACAGCATTGAAGTGCTGCAAACACTGACAATCACTGCACAGAGGTGCAGGGCTGCACCCAAGTTCTCCCATGATTCCCTCCATATGCTTATGGAGGGAGTCACAGCAAACAGTCCTCTTCCCTTCTGATGGGCGGAAGAGACCTCCCCAGGAGACCAACACAGCCTGGTTGCACATTGCAGAGGATGTCACAAGTACAGACGTCGTCAGGAGGACCTGGCTGCAGTGGTGTAAACCTTTCAATGATCTCAGTAGATAATGAAACATTAGTACAAAGCCACACTCACCTTTATCCTGCTGTGCCTCTCATCACATCCCCATCACTCTGCCTTCCCTACCCTACCCCTGCACATCCTTACTCACACCAACTTACCTTGCACCTCCACCCATCCCTCTCTCTCTATTTACATTATCACTTCCCCATCTCACTAGCCACCCCTCACACTCACCCTCATCCTAGTGCAATCATACCAACTAACAACACACAAGGGTAGCCACTTGGGTGTTTTATGCAATGTTCATGTAACGTTTCTGTTAATGTGCTGTCAAACATTGAAACCTTTATTTTCAACACTTTGCGTTCTTGGACAGATTTGTGTGCACCTTTGGAAGTGGCTTAGTGAGTTGCAGTATATGGTGAGACATAACGGTACCCCCGCAATGGTGGTGAGTGTGAAAGGAATGGCTTGGGCATTGTAGGGATGCTTTATGGTGTTGGTGTGGGGTGGTGCCAACCTGGCGCATCATGTGGCAGCCAGGGTGTACTGCATCAAGTAACATAAATCTGGCCATGGTGAGGCCATCCCTGGCGTCCAGGGCGGCAATGTGGTCGGGTGCTGATGCCCTCTGTCCTGTGCAGCATCAGGTAATTGTGGAGAAGGTTGGTGTTGTTGTTGGTGCTGCGAGTGTGCCTGGTGCCGCTGGTGTTGGGGCTGAACGTGGTCAGATTCTGAGGACCAAGGTGAGAGAGTATAAAGGGCACCCATGTTGATGGAATAGATGGCAGGTGAAGTTTGAGTTGACATTCTGTCAATGCTGAGAGTTCTTCCATTGAAGTAAGATTGATGGAGAGTGGAAAGTGGAAAGCCTGCAGAATCTGTGCTGGAAATGGACTAAGAAGCAGCTTGTGGCTGAGGAAAGTGATGATCTGTCAGGTGGGAGCTTTTACTGTACATTTGAAGCTGTCAAGTTATCAGCTAGAGCAATGGCCAATCAACTCCCGCCTCAGGTTCACAGACATAGTCCCCAAGCAGCGAGGACCCCGTGGGCAAGCAGTCAAAGTGGAAAGGTAAGGTTAAAAGCATTATTAAGGATCTGTCAACAACCCAATAATTGGTTTCATTGGGTCACCCGCCTCTGCGGGTCAGGTCAGATCGGAGATCACACATGCGCCTGCGGGAAAGGTGCGTTGCGCTGGGTTGACAGCGGGGTCCTGAACCGCTGTGAAAAAAATCAAATTTTCCACCTGACCTGTCACCGATCCCGCCCGCTGACCCCCTGGAAAATTACCCCACACATATCCAAGCTACGGGGTGGAGATTACCAATCACATGAATGTAAATGCAGAAGATGTTCCGTGGCATAAAGAGTACAGTCAAGATAAGTGTACCCACCATTGCATACATTGTTACTATTCACCGATAAAAGGTACGAAACAAATCTAAATGTTTAGCTGCTGCAACCTCAGGGAGCTAGCATCCAAAGAGGGATGCTTTGCCTCTTTTCTCACAGCTCTTTCATTGCAAAAAAAAGTTGTAGGGCATAATTCTAGTGGGCCATACTAATTACTATCTTGTACAGTTCAAAGTTGAGCAACAAATAAGTACTGCCTCCACAAACAGCATTCATGCTACTTTGCAATGGCCTCACACAGCCGAGGGACATGAACTGTATTGTATGAGGTGCTAGATCAGTTTCTAACATTTTTATACATTTTGTGTGCTTCCAGTCCAAGGCAACACACAACCACAGCAAGAGATCAGGACAGGCAGTGGAGGAGCCATGTTGATGCAGCTGTCTTAATTTGAGGAGATGACTCATACCCTGTTTAGCCATGAATCTGTGGAGAGGATTGTTGAGGACAAGTTTGGATTTGCAGTGTAAGTACCATTCATTGATCATCATCCTTCATACTCTTACTCACTTTCTTAATTTCACTGCAGGGGCAATTTTGATCAGCAGGGCCATGATACACAAAATGTCTTGGGATCTTCAAACAATATGGACTACTATTAAAAGTATTATTGGTACTCTCTGGATAATGGGCATTAACATATAGGATCAAGTTTTTGTGATCAGACACCCTCTAAGCATGTATGCTTTAGGTTGATATGTGGGTTCCCTAATGGCCACATGACTTCCATCTATAATGCCTTGGTAAGAGGCCTGGCCTGTAAAAGTTCTATATTCTCACCAATTGGTGTCTCCTTTCCAGTTGGAAAGTGATAAAGGTGTTTCCCCTGGAAAACATCAGTCAGCTGATTTATACAGGTATGAACTGCACATTGTCCTATTTGGCAGATGTTCCCTGTGGTGATCTTTAAAGATCTTGTTGCATGAAGTACAGGCAGTGAAAACCGGTCTCTTCTGACATGTCCAAGAAGGAGTGTCATTGGACCTGAAGAAATTGCCTCCTCACAAAATCATCATCCTCATCCTCATCTAATCCAGGCAGCACAATAGGAAAACCCAAAGGGATTCCCATCCACCCAACTTTGTTGGCTGCAACTTGTAATTATTAAGGAAGTGGTAACAGGGCATTTAGAAAATCATAATATGATTAGGCAGAGTCAACATGGTTTTATGAAAGGGAAATCACGTTTAACAAATTTATTTACGTTTTTTGAGGATGTAACTAGCAGGGTAGATAAAGGGGAACCTGTGGATGTAGTGCATTTGGATTTCTAAAGGCATTCGATAAGGTCCCACATAAAAGGTTGTTATGCAAGATGTAAGTTCATGGGGTTGAGGGTGATATATTAGCATGGATAGAAGATTGGTTAACATGATGTCATACCTGAACGATTAAAAGACATCTTGGCCAACGCCAAAGAAGTGTTTCAACAGGAACTAGGAACCTTGAAAGGCGTCACCGCCTCAATAAAAGTAGAAGATGCGGCAATTCCCAAGTTTTTTAAGGCAAGGCCGGTGCCATACGCAATTCGTCCAGCAGTCGAGGCAGAGCTGGAGAATTTGGAAAAGGCAGGCGTGTTATCCAAGGTAGATTGGAGCGAGTGGGCAACACCCATCGTCCCGGTCATGAAGAAAACGTTGAATAATGATAAATCTGAAGAACAGAGAAAAATTCGCATCTGTGGGGACTTCAAGGTGACTGTAAACCCGGTCCTTCACATGGTACAGTATCCTCTTCCGAGGATAGAAGATATTTTCGCCTCACTATCCAGAGGGAAACGTTTCACCAAAATTGACTTGGCACAGGCATATCTACAGATGGAGGTTGAGGAGGCCTCTAAAAAGTATCTCACGATAAACACACACAAAGGCCTGTACCAGTACAATCGACTGGTTTTCGGAGTAGCATCAGCTCCAGCTATCTGGCAAAGAGCTATGGAGCAAGTCCTGCAAGGGATTCCGGGGACTCAATGCTACCTAGAAGACATCCTTGTAACAGGAGAAAACGACAACGAGCACCTTGCCAATTTGGAGCAGGTGCTCACTAGGCTGAGAGAACGGGGCCTACGAGCAAATCGCCCCAAGTGCGAATTTTTCCAGAAACAAATATCATATTGTGGCCATATAATTAACGAAGAAGGGTTGCATAAGTCACCTGAAAAAATTGAAGCGGTCATAAAAGCCGCAGCACCTGAAAATGTCTCACAATTAAGGTCGTTCCTGGGATTGATAAATTACTATCATAAATTTTTACCGAACTTGTCAACTGTTCTGCACCCTCTTAACGCACTGCTACAAACGGGAGTAATTTGGAAATGGAGCGAAGACTGTAAACGTGCCTTCCATAAATGCAAAGGCTTGATCACATCCAAGGAAGTGTTGGCTCATTACAACCCATCACTGCCAATCAGACTGGCGTGCGATGCATCCCCTTACGGCGTAGGAGCGGTATTATCGCATAGATTCCCTGATGGCTCAGAGCGGCCGATAGCTTTTGCGTCACGCTCATTGAACTCAGCTGAGCGTAACTATGCCCAGATCGACAGGGAAGCACTCAGCCTGGTGTGGGGAGTGAAGAAATTCAACCATTACCTACACGGACAAAAATTTACCTTGTTGACTGACCATCAACCCCTCGTCTCCATATTCAACCCTAAAAAGGGCGTTCCCATTATGACAGCGCAAAGGCTACAGAGGTGGTTCCTTTTCCTAGGGGCACACCAATATGACGTAGAATACAAAGGATCAAAATAGCATGGGAATGCTGACGGTTTATCGCGCCTACCGTTGCCAACGGTAGAAGAGGCACCTACAGTGGACCCAGTGTTTCACTCAACCATAGTAGAATGTCTACCAGTAACAAATTCTACCATTGAAAAGGAAACGAGAAATGACCCGACTCTCTCAAGTCTACGATTTAACGGTGAAGGGATGGCCAGCACATGGCGAACCACTGTTGCCAGCATTCTCGCAAAGAAGAGAACAGCTGTCAGTGTGCCGAGGAACCTTGATGTGTGGATCCAGAGTGGTGATTCCACCCAAACTCCAGGATAAAGTGCTAAAGGAGCTTCACGAGGGGCATCTGGGTGGAGTGAAAATGAAGAACCTAGCCAGAGCGTTTGTGTGGTGGCCAGGTATCGATGGAGACATCGAAGAAATGACCAAGAGCTGTCTAGGATGCCAGAAGGTCCAAAACGCCCCACCACAAGCCCCTCTACATCCATGGGAGTGGCCCTCATCTCCATGGCAAAGGGTACATATCGACTTTGCTGGTACATTTATGGACTCAATGTTCTTAATCGCGGTTGATGCACACTCCAAGTGGCCGGAGGTAATAAAGATGTCCTGCACCACCACGGAAAAAACCATCACAGTATTAAGGACCATATTTGCCAGGAATGGGCTGCCTGAACAGATCTGTTCTGATAATGGACCGCAATTTGTGTCCGAAGAATTCAGGAAGTTCTTAAAAAACAATGGGGTTAAGCATTACACGTCCGCCCCATACCATCCCGCCACCAATGGATTAGCTGAAAGGTTTGTCCAGACCTTCAAGAAGGCCATAAAGGCCATGGGTAATGAAGACATAAATCTACAACATAAGGTAGATAACATCTTGTTTGCGTACAGGAATGCAACACATGTGGTTACAACCAAACTCCCGCCATGATGTTTTTCAATAGAAGACTAAGATGCCGGCTGGATTTGATCAAGCCAAACATCAGAAGGGACGTAGAGAACCGGCAATTTCAAGGCATGAATGAAAGGCCAACTAGAACCTTCCAGATAGGTCAAGAAGTTTTGGCCCGGGACTACCGTACCGAGAAATGGCAGCCTGGAACTATTTGCCCACGACTAGGACCGCTGATGTATACCGTGGACATTGGAGAAAGCATAATAAGGCGCCATGCTGACCAGATCATAGAGTCATCCGAAAAGGGACAACCTACACCACAACTCTATACGTCTAATGATGAAGCAGAGATACCCATAATATCTACCTCCGATCCGGTGATACTGGAACCAGGTGAACCCGACACTGGCATTCAAGCCGAATTGACCTTGCCAAAAGAACCTACTACACCACTGAAAACTACTACACCACCGAGGCGTTATCCGGACCGAGTCAGGAAGCCTCCAGAGAGACTGACTTATAATTGATTAACTGCAGCAAATGTGTAGATTATTGTTCTTGTAAACATGTTAATTAATGATTGCTTAAAATGTTATGTACTTATTATCTAAAAGGGGAGGAATTGTAGTGTATGTACCTTTAAGAGCCCCTGTGTACTGTAATACCGGTAGTGACCACTCGGGTATATAAGCCTGTATAGCGTCTTGTATCTTTTAGTTCACCTCCAGACTTTGTTCAGTAAACACCTGTTAAACCAACTCCTGCATTCCGTGTCTCCATTAACACACAGATACAACAACTTTCCCAACATTTCCTTACCTCTGATACTCACCAGTGTCCCATTGCATCCTTCACACCACTTCTGCAGCTTTCATCTATACACCAATGTAACAACAGGCCCACAGCATGCCTCACTTACCCTGGTGGTGTTCCCCGATGCTGGGAAGCCTGCAGCAGAAGTCTCAAAATGGGAAAAAGCCTTTTAACTGCCTGTTAACTACCTGTTAACAGGCAGTTAAGTGGCTATAATCCTCTTCCTGCCGCTAGGAGTTAGGTCCCTGCGCAAATCGGGGACCTGACTCCCAGGAGGATTGGTTGGAGGCCGGTTGGGAGCGGGTTCGGGACCCGCTCCCATTCTTTTTGGCTTTCCCAGCAGTCCCGCCTCCAAACCTGCCTCCTCAGGGCTGGTAAAATCCAACCCTGGGTGTCCCATTACATAACCCACACCCACCACCAGTGAGGCTTCATTCTCATATCAGAGTTGAAATGTTCTGGTTGTTGGGTATTCCCTTGATTCTGTTTTCCAGTTTGCTGCGGACTTCCTCAGACCCTCTGATCTAAGTGGGAGTCCCAGCACAAGCACCAGCTTCTTGGATGTCCCTGGGATGCATTTTCAGGAAATTGTGGTGGGAGGCTGGGAGTATCCTTTGCCGCCTCATTTAGATGGGTATGTTGGATGTGTTGGATGAGACCTGGCAAAATAGTTTTCCTCCCCTTTTTCCTGATCTCTGCATCCAGAAATAGGCATTCCCCAGAGGTAAAGGTCAGGAAAATCAGCCTCAATGATTCTTGTCTGGTATCCTACACTTTACTTTAATCTAAAGCCAATTTCTCCTCTTTCAGTAAAGTTTGATTTTGAAAAGCATTTCCGTAACAGATCTGTTTACATGAGAATTTACCTCAAAGATTATTTGAATCAAGTGCTAGCTTCAGGTATTTGGTAGCAGTATTGATGCTGAGTCAGCAGAATGTGTGTTGAAGTCTTGTTCCAGGACTTGAGCACCTAATCTAGAATGACATTTCAGTGTGGTAGTGAGGGATGTGCTGTCTTTTAGATGAGAGGTTAAACTGTTTGCTCTGGTTAAAAATCCCATGAGACTATTTAAAGAAAAGGAAATGTCCTGACCAATATTCCTCTCTCAACCAACACCTCCAAAAACAGAGTTTGATGTGTAACAGAATGTTACACAAAGACATTTATAATTAAGGTAATATTGCAACTGAAAGCCTGATAATGTGGATAAATTAGGGTGTTAACAGAGGGGATGTTATAATTGAGAGCCTTATAATAAGGGTGGGGTGCAACAGAAAGAGTGTAACAACTGAGAGCCGACCGTACACCATCTATCATGAAAATTACTACACCCTGTAGATAACTATAATATTCCAATGCCAAAATGAGAGCGGGATTAACAGAGAGAGTGCTATAACTGAGATTCTTATAATGACAGTGGATGTGTAGCAAAGGTTTATAACTGAAGACCTTGTAATGAAAGTGGTGTGTAATGGAAAAAATGGTTTTACTGAGAAGCTTATACAGTGGAAGTGGTATGATTGAGAGCCTTGCATGAAGGTCTTCTTCTTACAGTGGAACGGAGGGTGTTATAACTGGGAGCCTTATAATGAAGACCAGTGGGATGTAATGGAGACCATATGGTATTTTCGTGACTATGTCCGAGAAATTCCTCAGAGCTGTTCCCGCTCCGTTGCCATAACTTCACTGGAACTACGACGTTTATGCGCAGGATTTCCGTTGCACTTTTGGAAAATTTCGCGACCTTTGAAACTCACAGTAAAAGTTTCACATTTTTGCTGCCTTTTAATGCACAGTTTTTGAGATAAAGTTAGCGGCCTAGAAATTGGGTTGTGGGTTCGCCAGGGCTGTAGCGCCAGAAATTTTGCGCCAGCGTTAATGCGGCATCGCCCGACGAAAATTCGGTTGCGCCGGGCCCAGACGGCGGCGGGCGCTAAAGGAGGGTTTTAGCGCCTCAAAACGGGCGTTCAATTGGGTTTTCCGGCGCTAATCCCCCGCTGCGGCACCCGATGCGGTGCGGCAGGCTGGGGAACTGCAGGCCTCCTCCTTCTGTTAAGGAGGAGCTGCCTGCAGCCGACAACTGACCGGCGGATTCCCCCGACATCTGAGCCCGGCACCTCGGGGAAGTGCCGGGCTCGCAGCACACACACATCAGGGCCGCGGGGGGGGGTGATGCAGGAGTCCGGGAAGGGAGGTGCGGGCAGGCGGCCGCCGGGAACGCGGCCGGCCGCCGCTCCACCTTTATGCGCCGGCGCAAAGGCGTGTAAGAACCCTTTCCACAATCGTTGGTTGCGCCTGCCACGGGCGAGGCGGGCGCAACTGAATTTGGGCTTGGGGTCGGGTTACCACGGCAACCGGGACGCTGCGCACACCGATGACGTCATCGGTGCCGGCGCAGCGCTATCGGCTAACGCCGATGGTAAGGCCCAAGTCAATTTCAGAAACGGCTATAATTCCAGCGCAATGCCCTCCAGCGCCGCTAATTGGGCGCTAACCCCACTCAATTTCTAGGCCAGCGTGTGTAAATGCAGACTAAACAACGACCTTTGTCTACAAAGATTTAGGTGACTCATGAGATGCCTGTGTTTCATCACTGAGCTGCTATTTCTCAAACAGTTTTCTTTGGGGTAGAAATGTTTTATTTTGATCTGTAAAACATTTGCACTGTTCTTCTGGTGCAGGTTTTTTAGGCAGCATTCTAAGAGGACAGGCCTGTGTGTGACTGTGAGTTTAATAGGAGCCTATAATGACAGAATGGCATGTTGCATCCAGCTGTTTTCCATTTGATATTTTTTTTTTAAATTTCTGTCTTGCTTAGAAGTACAACATTGGGCTGCAATTTTGATTGGACGGGGGACAATGCTACTGACTTTGTTGTGTGGGTTGTGGGAAACCTGGCAATGCCATGTGTGTTCATTTTGTTTGTGTGGTTAGTGGCGGAGGAGGGAGTATGATGGGGGACTGAAGGACAACAGGATTTTTAAAAGGTTCAGATATACGCATTAAATTCCCATTGGATTCATGGCCTAAAGCTGATAGTCTATAAAAAGGGCATTTTGGCCATGAACTCAGAAATTCCAGCCTTAAAATTCAATCACTATTTTCTCAAAAAATAAATCCATTCATTAATTTCATCCCCTTCCTTTCAGTTACCATTTTCTCTCACAGAAAGTTATTTATCCCCGTGATTTTCTACCATCATGCTGTGGGTGGGAATGTGATGAAAGCCTGACCAGGACAATTTTTTTTCCATTGCTTTAATTTGTTCCATCACTTTCTGATCCATAATTCTTGACCTCTCGTCCACTACAGAAAATCCTGACAAAACACTTTTCATTGAGCCATCATACACCTTACAGATCAATGGGGAGGAACATAACGCTCAAGACTCTTGACAGCTGCTCCAGATGGGGCAATTAAGCGGGGCAATTAAGCGGGGCAATCAGGTGTGCTTGCAGCACCAAGAGCCAGTACAAGTTCTCTGGGATCCTTTTGGATATATTGGGAGACTCATAGGGGTAGATTTTCCCTAAGCTGTCGGGAAGGAGGCGGGACTACAAGTTTTGGGTTTTAGTCCCACCTACATCGACGTCCAGCCAATCCGTGCGATTTTCCCTTGATTGACCTTGTTGAGCCCACCCAGCGGACTCAGCAGGCCAATTAAGGGCCACCTGGCAACAGGTGACATCACAGACTGAAATTTCATCTGTCAAGAGTTCTTGACAGATGAAATATCAGTGTTTCACAGCTGTTTGAAGCTGTCAAACACTGGCAGTCTGACTTCTAACCTGAGTCCTTCTACACAGACTCAGTTAGAAGTCTCACTGGCAATGAAAGCTGAAGGCTGTCACTTTTGACAGCTCGCAGCCATTTTGCTTTCAGTGCCGGCTGAGTGATGGACTCCCGCAGCCTAGAGGAGGAAAGGCTGTTAAGGTAAGTACAGGTAATTTAAACTTCTTTACACACTTTAGACACACCAACATGAGGGCAGCACGGTGGCATAATGGTTAGCACTGTTGCCTCGCAGCGCCAGGGACCCGGGTTCAAATCCAGCCTCGGGTGACTGTCTGTGTGGAGTTTGCACATTCTCCCCGTGTTTGCGTGGGTTTCCTCCGGGTGCTCCGGTTTCCTCCCACAGTCCAAAGATGTGCGGGTTAGGTTGATTGGCCATGATAAAAAAAAACTTTTCAAAAATTTAAAAAAAATTGACCCTTAGTGTTAGGGGGGATTGGTTACGGGGTTATGGGGATAGGGCTTGGGTGGGATGGCTGTCGGTGTAGGGACCAGGTGCTAGGGTTTGGATGATCAGCCATGATCTCATTGAATGGCGGAGCAGGCTCGAAGGGCCGAATGGCCTACTCCTGCTCCTATCTTCTATGTTTCTATGTAACACACTTACCTTTGCACACATCACTCACCTGAACACTGACATCATGACCCCTCCACGTCCTTCAACCCGACGGCCCGACTGCTCTAACCTGGCGTGGTTTGGAGCCATCGGGAATCCCACACAACGCCCCTCAAAATAGGGATTAGGCTAAAAACTGCCTGTTAACTACCTGTTAACAGGCAGTTAATTGGCACTAATCCCTTCCCGCCTCGGGTCGGCGGGTCCCAGTGCGGGGCGGGTACCCGCCTCCCTTGAAACTTACGTGGAGACGGGTTTTGGGCGGGATGGTGTCGGGACCCCCGAATCCGGGATCTCCCCCCCCCCACACGCCTGAACCCCCGCCTCACGGCACAGTGAAAATCTACCTCATAAGCCCTAAAATTGTGAGAGTCTTTGGCAGGAACAGAGCCTCCCAATTTTGGGACTGTAAAATATTACACAAAAAAGCATGAAAGAAAAAAAAAGTTAGAACTTAGAGTCAAAGGGAATGATTTTGCCAATGTGGAGCTTTTGGAGGCGGGACTCCCACTTGTCGGGATTCAGTCCCGCCTCCAACAACTTCTGGCCAACCCACGCTATTTTCCCTTGATTGACCTGTTAACAAGCAGTTAATTGGCTTTAATCCCTTCCAGCCTCCAAGGAGACAGGACCCGGCGCGGGACAGCTACCCACCTCCTGGCAAGATGGCATGGAGGCGGGTTGGGGGCAGGTTGGGCACCCGCCCCCAAATTCTGCCATTTTCCCGGCTGTCCCGCCTTCATACCCGCCTCCCCAGGGCTGGCAAAATCACCCCCAAAGAGTCATTGGACTGAATTTTCTCAATGGAGACGAGTTGGAGGTGGGACTGCTGCTTGTCGGGTCAATGTCCCGCCTCCATCATCTTCTGGCCAACCAGCGTGATTTTCCCCATATTGACCTTGTTAAGCCAACCCTGCAGGCTCAGCAGACCAATTAGGGGGGAAGTCACTGATAGAGCACGTCAACTTCTGACATGCTATCTGTCAAGACTTCTTGAAAGAAGAAATGTCAGCATTTGACAGCTCTGTGAAGCGGTCAAACACAGACATTCTCTGTAGTTTCACGAGTCCTTGTGTTCAGGACTCATCAAACCTTTCAACTTTGTAGATTTCAGATGGCTGTTGGGTCGGACAATCCAACAGCCAGTCTGTGAAATCGACAAGGAAGATGTCAGGTCTCCCGATTCAGGGTGGATGAAGGCTGTAGGCAGGAAACAAGGTAAGTAAACATTTTTTAACACTTATCACTCACCTTACATACTTACCACTCCACACTTGCACCCATCACTCACCTTTACATCTTACTTTCAGGCCTCTCTGACCCCCGCAGACATCCTTCACGCCTCCTCCAACCCGGCGAGGTTCTCCGAGGTCGGGAAGCCTTCACCTGAGAAGGTAAAATGGCACTGTATTGATTTCTTTGTGGGTTCAATGACGAGACATTTATGAAAGAGAATGTCTTTTAATCTAAAGTTAGTTCAACTCTGGTTAACAGCCTTACAGGAGAAACCATGCTAGAAATCCATCTAAAACAAAACTAAAACTAAACTGCTTGTCTCTGTCACATGCCCTCTGCTGGTCAGGCATAAGTAATCAATCAGGCAACTATGCTGGTAAGGCATCATAATCAAACAGGCAAATACCATCACTATTTGCTGATATCATTACATCTCCCCTTCTTAAAACAAAAGTATTTTACTTTTAACTAACAACATGTTTTCTTTGTATTAATCTGCATTTTAACTGTAACACTTAATGAACTTACATTATCATTATCATGATCAAGGTTTTTTAACCTTGCTTTGTGTGTTCACTTGAAATATGTAAATGCACTAGAACTTGAAGAAAGAATAAGATAACATTACTTCATTCTATAACAATAGTCCTTAAATTTGCTCAATGAGTCTCTCAGGAGGCTTCACGCGTTTTGAGGATTTTCTGATTGATTGTCCTTGAATCTGAGTTGTTGCCTCAGATGATGTTTTCTCAGCTGTGTGATCAGGTTGTTCAACAGTATCAGTCTTTTGACCTGCTGTGTGATCAGGTTGTTCAACAGTATCAGTCTTTTGACTTGCTGTGGCTGGTCCCATGAGAAGATCTCGACGATTTCTTCGCAGAACAGCACCCTCATCTGTCTGAATGGTGTATGATCTTGGTTGGACATCACTCAGGACGGTTCCCTTCTGAGTCCATATGTTTGTTTTGTCTTTGAACCTTACTTGGTCACCAGTGTGGAGTTCAGGTAGGTTTTGTGTTCCTCTGTCATAGTAGTACTTTTGCTTTTCTTTCTGTTGTTCTTTGAACTTCCTCACTTTCTCCCCCTCTTTTGTTTTCAGGAGGTTCTCCGGGATGGGTAGGTTTGACCTTAGCAGACGTCCCATAAGGAGTTGGGCTGGTGACATACCACACTCGAGTGGCGTTGTGCGGTATACAAGCATGCTCTGGTAGAAGTCAGTTCCACTGTCTTTTGCCTTGTACATCAGTCTTTTCACTGTCTGGACCGATTTTTCCACTAGTCCATTGGACTGTGGAAAGTGAGGACTTGACGTTGTGTGGACAAAGTCCCACTCTTTGGCAAAGTCTCGGAAACTTGCATTGTAAAACTGGGGTCCGTTGTCTGTGAAGACCTCGCTTGCCACGCCATGCCTGGAGAATATGGCTTTCATACATGTTATCACAGCATCTGCAGTAGTGGTGTACAGTCTACACACCTCTGGATACAGGGAGTAATAGTCTGTGACTACAAGATAGTCCTTCCCTTGACATACGAATAGGTCAGCGCCTACCTTCTGGTAAGGTCTGTCTGGCGCTGGGTGTGGTTTTAGTGGTTCTACCGGATTGCTTGCTCGATATTTCAGGCATATTGTGCAGTTTGACACCTCATTTGTCACATCTTGGTTGATTCGTGGCCAGTACATCACCTCTCGTGCTCTTTTCTTACACTTTTCGATTCCCAGATGTCCTCCATGGATCCTTTTTAGCATCTCTTTTCTCAGACTCTTTGGGATAACTATTTTACTTCCTTTGTAGATGATGTCTTCGACCACTGATGGTTCCACCCTGCAGTTCCAGTACTCTGCCATGTCAGGTGAGCAGTCTTGCTTTATGTTGGGCCATCCATCCAAGATGCTTTTCCTCAGTCGTCTCATTGTTTCATCTTTGTTTGTCTCAGTCTTTATGAGCTCCATTTTTGCATCTGCTATGGGCAGTGCACTTGTGATCATGTCCACGTAGGCGTTCACTTTTTCATCCATTTTGGTGTTTGCGGGCTCACTTGGGTCAACAGCTCTGGACAACGTGTCTGCTGTATACATCAGCTTACCCAGTGTGTACGCAACATTCAGTGTATAGCGTTGCAGCCTGATCATCATTCTTTGTATTCTAAGCGGACAGCTATTTAGTGACTTTTGGAACAATGCAATCAAGGGCTTATGGTCAGTCTCTACACTGATTGCTTGTCCTGCCACAAACTGGTGAAATCTTTCACAGGCGTATGTGATGCTGAGCAGCTCCTTTTCTATTTGAGCATATCGCGTCTCCGCGTCTGTCATTGAGCGCGGTGCATATGCAATAGGTTGCCAGTAGTCATATTTTTGCAGAAGAACGGCACCGAGCCCACTCTGTGATGCATCTGATGATATCTTGATGGGTCTCGCTGGGTCATAAAACCTCAGAACTGGTTCCTCTGTGAGCAGTTTCTTTTGATCGCTCCATGACTTCTCATGCTCATGATTCCATTCCCATTCTATGTTCTTTTCAGTTAGTCGTCTCAGTGGCGCCATCTTTTCTGAGAGGTTGGATATAAATTCACCCATGTAGTTTATCATTCCATTAAACCTCTGCACGTCCTTTTTGCATTGTGGCTTTGGCATATTCTCATTCTCAATGGCGGACACCTTTCTGGGATCTGGTCTGATGCCCTCACCGCTAAGGATATCTCCCACAAATGTCAGTTCTGTCACCCCGAGCTGGCATTTCTCTCTATTCAGCTTCAGGTTTGTTTTCCTTGTTGCTTCCAGCACTTTTTTCAGTCTCTCGTCATGCTCAGTTCTCGTGGTTCCCCATACTATGATGCCATCCATTGATGTATCAACTCCTTCCAGGTGCTCATAGATCATATGGATAGTTTTGTGATACACTTCAGGAGCTGAGGCAATGCCAAATGGTAACCTTAGGAATCTGTATCTGCCAAATGGACTGTTGAACGTGCACAGTCTTGAACTTGCCTCGTGCAATTTCATCTGCCAAAATCCTGATGATGCATCTAACTTGCTGAAATACTTTGCATTTGCAAACTGTGACATGATTTCCTCACGTGTAGGAAGCTTGAAGTGCTCTCTCTTTATTGCTCTGTTTTGATCTCTTGGATCCAGGCAAATTCTGAGCTTTCCATTCTTTTTGTCCACAACGACGAGGGAGCTCACCCACTCAGTTGGCTCATCTATCTTCTGAATCACGTTCAGGCTTTCCATCCTGTCTAACTCTGCCTTCAGTTGCTTTTGAAGAGCAAACGGAACTTTTCTGCATGGATGTATGACCGTTGGCATACTTTTATCTACTCTGATCGTGTGTTCTCCTGGAAGGCAGCCTAGACCCTGAAATAGGTCATTGTACTCTTTCATGAGTTCATCATAGACTGTCTCTCCTTCGCTTTCCACAACGAGGACTCTCTTTACCAGGTTCAGTCTCTCACAGGCTTTTAAACCTAGTATGGCTTGCACATCCTTTGGCACCACAATTAATGCTAGCGTGTGCTCTCTGTCCTTGTGTGTCACTTTGACAATGCATCTTCCTTTCACTGGTATATCAGTACCTGAGTATCCTGTCACTTTCACTTTTATTCCATGTATCTTTGGTCTGGGTCTAATTTTCTTAAAATCAGTCTCTGATATCACATTAACTTGTGCTCCAGTATCCAATTTAAATGGAATGTGTATGTCATTCACTTTTAGTGTCAACATCCAGTCTCTTTTTTCTTTTTTGTTTTCAGACACGACATCCACATAGAACTCCTCTATCTTACTTTCATCTACTGAATGGACCTTGCTTTGTAGCGCTTGGTTCTTACAGCAACGGGTATAATGGTTGTTTTTGTTGCAACTATTGCATTTTTTACCATATGCTGGACACTTTTTTGGTGGATGCTGTGTACCGCATCGACTACAGGACTTTCGATTGTCCCTTTCATTTTTGTTCACTGACCACGCCTCTTTTTTCACATTGGCGCTCTTTTTGTTAAACGGTTTGTATCCGTTCATTCTCACTGCATCCACGTTGCAGCTACTGTCACTGAACAGCTCCTTTGCCTGCAACTTCACAGTCTCTGTAGCCCTACACAGTGCTATGGCTTTTCCCAGGTCTAGATCTTGCTCTCTTAGCAGTCTTTCCCTTAGACCATTATCTGGAATACCACACTCCTGTCTGTCTTTTATCAGCGAGTCTGTCAGTCCCCCAAATTCACATGTTTTGCTTCGGTTTCTCAGTTCAGTCACATACTGATCAATAGTCTCTCCCGTTTTCTGTACACCTGTGAAAAATCTGTGCCTCTCAAACGTCACGTTACGTTTAGGTATGCAGTAGGCCTCAAACTGTTCCATTATTTTATCCAACTTCATTTTGTCTCCATCAGCAGCGAATGTGAAGTTATTATACACCTCCAGCGCTTCATCACCCACGACATGTAAGAACACTGATGCTTTCATTTTATCACTTTTCTCGTCAGCTCCGATTGCCGCTAAATACAACTCCAAATGTTGTTTGAACCTCCTCCAATTTTCAGCCACATTACCTGTCAACTGAAGCTTCGCCGGTGGGAGTAAACCTTCCATTTTTTCACTTCGTTAGCTATTCTCCAAAGGTAAGTAACGATGTTCTCTTTCGGCTTGCTAATATGTGGAGAGCTGATTTAACTTCAGATTTTTCCTCTTCATCTCTTTCAATCACTTCTGACACCATGTATTGATTTCTTTGTGGGTTCAATGACGAGACATTTATGAAAGAGAATGTCATTTAATCTAAAGTTTGTTCAACTCTGGTTAACAGCCTTACAGGAGACACCATGCTAGAAATCCATCTAAAACAAAACTAAAACTAAACTGCTTGTCTCTGTCACATGCCCTCTGCTGGTCAGGCATAAGTAATCAATCAGGCAACTATGCTGGTAAGGCATCATAATCAAACAGGCAAATGCCATCACTATTTGCTGATATCATTACAGGCACTAATCCTTTTTTCTGCCTGTTAACTACCTGTTAACGGGCAGTTAAAAGGATTTAATCCCTTTCCTGCCTCCAGGAGACGGGACCCGAAGCAGCACATCTTCCCACCTCCTGGCAAAAGGGCACGGAGGTGGGATGGGGGCGGATTTGCCATCCGCCTCCACTTTCTGCTACTTTACCAGCAGTCCCGCCTCCTCAGGGCTAAGAAAATCCAGCCCACCGAGTCATAGAGTCATAACGGCACAGAATGAGGCCATTCGGCCCATCGAGTCCATGCCGGCTCTCAGTAGAGCAATCCAGTCAGTCCCATTCCACTGCTCTATCCCTGTAGCCCTGCATGTTTATTTCCTTCAAGTGCCTATCCAGTCTCCCCTTGAAAACATTGGGGCCTAGAAATTCAGTTGCGTTCGCCAGCCGTTAGCGCCATAAGAGGAGTAGATCTCGAGCGCTCGGCACTTAGCGGCCGGGCGCAGAACGATCTGCGCCTACGCCCAACTTCAGTAGACATTTAGCGCCAGTGCAAAGTGTTTGCGCGCGCTCAGCTGCGCGCGCAACTTATGACGTCATTTCGTCGTGCAACGCCGTTTGTGCGCCCCAAACCGGAACTTCAGTGGCGCCCGCCCAATGTGGGCGTGGCGCTGTTAAGAACTGTGAAGTGGAACGCAGCAGAGGCCCTGTGGGCCTCGGGGAGCGCTAATTAAAGGGCATTTAGACTGAACTATAAAGGCCAGCCATTTTGCTGCAATGACTTTAGTGCAACGGATTTCTGGACAGAGACCAAGGAAGAGACCTTACTGATTTGGGCCAACATAGGAGAGGTATTTTTGGCTTCTGGCCAGAGCTTGGAAATTTGACTCATTGTGATTTCACTGTTTGCAAGTATATTATGGGGGCTGCATGGGGTTCCAACCCTCAGTTCCAGCATTATGTGCGAAGGGCTCGCAGACGCTGTGTGAGAGGGGCAGCCATGCCTAGACACAGAGGGGCCATCAGGCGTCAGCAACGTAGGCCTTACCCACTCAGGGAATACCGCCAGCAGGTGTCCTATCTCACCATGACTGCTGCGCAGTGTGTTAAGAGGCTGCGCTTCAGAAGGGAGGTGGTTGCAGAGATCTGCCAGCTGCTTCACAGAGATCTGCGTCCACAGCTGATGTCCAGGACGTCTCTGTCGGTGGAAGTGAAGGTCACGGTGGCTCTGAACTTTTATGCAAGCGGCTCCTTCCAAGCCGCTGCTGGGGACATAGCTAACATCTCCCAGTTCGCCGTGCATCACTGCATCCGGCAGGTGACCGATGCCCTTTTCACAAGGAGACACCAATTCATCTCCTTCCCCATGACCCTAGAGAGGCAGGAGCAGCATGCAGTCAGATTTGCGAGGATCGCCGACTTCCCCATGGTGCAGGGCGCCATTGACTGCACGCATGTGGCTTTGCGGGCACCTATCGACAATGCCGAGGATTACCGCAACCGGAAGGGCTACCATTCCCTCAATGTACAGCTGGTGTGTGACCACAGGCAGCGCATCCTAGCTGTCAATGCCCGCTTTCCAGGCAGCAGCCACGATGCATTTATCCTGCGCCAGACTACTGTGGCTGACATGTTCCAGGCACAGCCTCCCCCAAGAGGATGGCTTATCGGGGACAAAGGCTATCCTTTGCGTACATGGCTCATGACCCCGCTCCGCGCGCCCAGGACCCCTGCTGAGGAGGCATACAACGAAAGCCATCAAGCCACAAGGAACATCATAGAGCAAACGATTGGCGTCCTCAAGCAACAGTTCCGCTGCCTGGATCACTCCGGCGCATCTCTGCAGTATTCGCCGGATAGAGTCTCCCAGTTCGTCGTCGTTTGCTGCATGCTGCACAATCTGGCTATCCGCAGGACTCAGGCGCTGCCACCTCACGTTGGACCACCACCTCAGGAGGACGAGCAGGAGGACCATGAGGAGGAGGAGGAGGAGGAGGAGGAGTACCAGCCCAGGAGGGAGCCACAAGGTCCAAGGGCCGTCCGTCGGCGGCTTATTGAACGACACTTCTAGGCCCCCTGTCAGGGAATGGCTTGTGGCAATGAAGGCACATGAATGCAGCCGCTCCGCAAGCCCTCAGCCGGTTAACGCAACAACCACTTGAAACATCACACATGGACAAGCTGAATAAAGAAAAAGCTTTATTGAACAAACTCAGGGCCCTTCCCACATGAAACCCAAAAACACACAACACCCCCAATAAACAGTCAAAAACATATCTCACTCCCACAACCTGGGGAGGAATAACAAAACTTGTCCATCCAAATGGCCTTCATCCTCGGCCTTACCAAAAGAACCCCCCCCATAGACAGCACAAGCACCCCCATATAAAAAAACATTTTCCTTCATCCTCGGCCTTACCAAAAGAACCCCCCCATAGACAGCACAACCACCCCCATATAAAAAAACATTTGCCAACACACTCTACTTTGTGTGCCGAGAGGGCGAGTCCTTGTCCAGCCTTTCCCGGCCCCTGGCCGACCTGCTGCTCTGCCTCAACCTGGGCCCTGTGGGTGTTGCAAGGCTGGGGGAAGGCTCCTGAGGGGCACATTGCGTGATGGCAGATGCCCTTGGGGGTCGGCCTAGACGAGCTCTGGCCCTCGAGGGGCCGGCTGCTGACTGCTGCAGCTGTGGCTGGGCAGCATCAGTCTCTCCAGCAGCTCGTCGCAGCTTTGCTGGGGGAGTGGCAGTGGCGGCTGCAGCAATGGGGGCAAGCTGGCTGATGCCAGGCGCTCGCTGGTCGCCAGAGACACTGGCACTCGGCCGGGCTGGCACTGCAGCAAGCACAGCAATCTGGTGAAGGCCGGACCACTGTGCTGCAGCAGCGCGGCGGGTGCCCTGGCGATGCATGCGTGACACAGCGAGTGTGGCAGCAGTGAGTGCCCGTACTGCCCTGGTCTGTGCCCGCATCAGACCAGCCAGTGACTGCACAGCACCACTGATCAACTGTCCACTCGCTGCCTGTGCTGCCCTGAAGTCGTCCCGACTCGCGTCCTGTGATGCCCCGAATTCGGCCCGACTCGCGTCCTGTGATGCCCCGAATTGTGCCCGACTCGCGTCCTGTGATGCCCCGAATTGTTTGAGACCCCTGGCCTGTGCTGCCGTGAGTTGTTCGAAACCCCTGGCCTGTGAGGCCCCGAAATCGGACACACTATGAGCCAGGGACTCAATGGCCTCAGGCAACCGTGCCACAACCCCCATGAACTCGGTGTGCCGACGATCCGAGTCCGCGGACATTTGATCAAGGAGGCGCACCTCCTGGGCGAGGACCGTCTCCAGACTGGAGGCCGGACTCTCCCTCTGGGGAGAAGGCCGCCGAGCTGGCCGACCCTTCCCGCGTGGCTGGACGCCACTGGGCACAGGAGCTACACACCCCTGCAACACTTCCCCCCTCTGGGGAGAAGGCAGCCGAGCTGCCCGACCCTTCCCGCGTGGCTGGACGCCACTGGGCACAGGAGCTACACTCCCCTGCAACACTTCCCCCGGCTCTCCTCCAGGGAACACGTGTCCCCTCCATTGCCATCCCCTGGCGCGGATGAGGGTTCCCCCGATGTGCCGCCTTCCTCTTGCTCCTCCTCGTCCTCCTCTTCCGAGGGACTGACACTCGCAGCTTCAGGGACCTCCTCCTCACCAGCTGAAAGCAGGAAGGCACAAGAGTAGCTTTAGAGTGAGGACAGGGCGTCAGCGAGGGAGGCATGAGTGGTGGCATTCTGCGCATTGGTCGGACAGTGGCAAAGGATGTAGACCTGAAGCGCAAGGGGAACGAGAGAGGTCCAAATGGTCATGTCCTTACCATTGGGGCCCAGCACAGGGTCGGCATCTCCAATTGCAACGGGGCCAATCACCCGGGCACCCATGACTCGACCCACGCGCTCCTCAAGGTCACTGAGCTGCTGGAACTGGGCACGGCCTCCCCCGGTGACAGTCCGGCTCTTCAGATTCTGGGCCAGCTTGGCCTGCAAGAGAAAGGACGGCCTCTAAGTACAGTGTGGTGCCCTGTTGTTGTGTGCACTGCCTCCCATGGTCGAATAGCTTGGCCAGTGTGTAAAGTGCAGAAAGTGCAATTGATGTTCATGCCAGTGCCATAGCTGCTGGATGAGGGCTGGCCATTAGGCCTTTGCGGTCCCTTTGCCCATAATGTGAGGTGCACATGCAAGGATGAGGAGGACACTGGAAAGGGTACTCACCCTGACAATCCGAGTGAGGTCGTTAAACTTTTTCCGGCATTGGACACCAGTCCTGGGGACATCGCTGTTGGCTGTGACCCTCTGGGCGATTTCCCTCCAGGCTCTCCTGTACACCCTCTTGGGAGGCTTCTTGCCACTGTCCGGGAACAAGATATGGCTTCTTTTCTCCAAAGCCCTAACCAGCACCTTTAAATCATGGGCAGAGAAGCGCTGCGCTCGCTCACGGGCCCTCTGCATCCTTCCTGGCGCTATTTCTCTCCAGCAGCAGTGTTTAGGCCGAGCTGGAGGGCTGCAGTATCCAGGGCGTGGCAGCAGACCAAGTCGACCCTTCCCCCTTTAAGAGCTGGCCGGCGCCAGGGTGTCTGCTGTCAATCAAAACATGACCGCACCTGCGCTGCGCCCGGCCTCGGCGGTATCAGTCTGCACCGCCGGCTTAGCGCCTAAAGATAGCCGTGCAACGCCAGTTTTAGCGCTCGAGCAAACTCCTTGGCCAAAGCTACTGAATATCGGCGAAGTGGCCTCCACTTTCCGGCGGGCGCAAACTTTAGCGGCCGCCCGACTTTACCGCCCCAAAAGTGGCTATACTGAATTTCTAGGCCTGAGTGTCTCCGCTTCCACCACTTCCGTCAGCAGCGAATTCCACGTCATCACCACTCGCTGCGTAAAAATGTTTTTCCTCACATCCCCCCTGTATCTCTTGCCCAAAACCTTAAATCAGTGTCCCCTCGCCCTGCTTATATTTATATAGCACCTTTCACGACCTCAGGACATCCCAAAGCATTTTACAGCCAAGTTAAGTCAAGCAAAACTCTAGAATGCCCACATCTAACCTTATGTCCTACATTAATTATCCCAGGCCAGTTACCTTCCTTGACTTGACGTTTTGATGGTTCCAGCAGCTCAGAAACACACAGCATTCCATCATCTTTATCAGTAATTATCCTTATTACTCTCAATCCTCTACCTAACGAGATGTTTATTCAACTCTTTTTTTTAAAGGTGTCAATCAACACAAGATGGGAACATTTCCTCCGCATTTTGTGTTGTGAAATTGTAAATCTATTTCTAAAGAATGGCCCCGAATTGACATACATTTTGTAATTAGTTCCAGACATAATTTGAGCATACCGGGCATTTTTTGGGGTGCATTCTAGGGTGGGACCTGCTTCCGCTGGGTTTCTGTTCCATAATAATTGTTGTGGTCTGGGGCCCTCCATGTGTGCCCTCACCAATGCTGTTGGGAGCTCATTAGTTATATATTAAAATGAGGATGACTGGTATTGGAGTACTGAAAACCCATGATTGTGTCCCCAATGCACCAATGGTAATTGCTTTTCATCTGGATAGAGCTGACTTTGCTCTTGACAGCCTGAGGGCTTGTGAGGAGACCACCAGGACATTTTTCCACCCCCACTAAGTAAGAGGCCCTGAGTTATATTTATGGGATTCCCAACGGTCACCCAAAGAATTTACAGGCCATACAGATCTCTGAAGACCTTAATGAGGAGCTCTGTTTGAGAAGAGTGAGCCTCACGATAGAAGCTGTAGGAGAACTGTGGCTCCTTCTACAGGATGGCCTGCAGGAAAGATAATTTCCCTGTGGCAATAAAAGGAACCATGTCACCCAACTGTTATACCACCATCTCATTTCAAACAACCGCAGGGGAGCTGTGTAATATCACCCAGGGTGCTGTGCAGCTATGGATACACCAGGGTCCTGACCCAATATTTTGGAAGCAGGGGAATTCATTCAGTTTGGCATGAATACCAGGCAGCAGTATGATGGAGCCATATAGTTTTATAAATTATTGGGTTTCCCAAAGTGCAGGCTGCATTAGATGGCAGTCATGTAGTATTGTGAGCCCCTACAGTACATTCCTTAAACTCTCTGAATAGAAAGGGCTTCGAATCACTGAATGCACAAATCATGTGTAACCAGATGTAAAGTTCTCTCAATTACAACTCTTTGTTGCAGCCATCCTCAAATGCTATTCTTGCAACTTGAGGGGTCATGATCCATAGCATCAGGGGGTATGCTTTGTCACCCACAGGTCATCCGGTTACTTCAGTTTCTTCCTTGAAGCTATGAAGGGGGGCAGAATTCCTGAGGACAAATGTGTCATGACAACTTCTATCAAATCTAGCATTGACATGCAGAATTCTAAAGGGGTCTTAAAGGGATACTTATGCTGCCTTGAAAGATCTGGAGGGGCTCTGCAGTATACTCCCAAGTGTTTATCCTGCATAGTAGTAGCTTGCTGTGCCCTGCACAACTTTGCAGTGCAAAAAGGCTGGGCATGGAGAGTCCTAGGTGGCCTCAGCTGATTTGGAAGCAGAAGAACAAGTTAATATCTTCACTTGGAGGGATAATAATGATGGCTGTAAGGGACATCAGATCTCAACTTATCAATGAAGTGTCCTCACTTGTTTGACAGTCTCCTTTTGTACCCACTGTTTACTACAATTCCTCTGTTTGCACATAATTTCCAATTCCTTCAATGAAGTACCCATCGTAGAACCTCACAACACATCAGGGTCAGAATTCTCCATTGCAATCCCACCTGATTTCGGGCAGGACGATGTCGGAGAATGTCGGAAAATTCATTTACCCCGGCCGGGATTTCCCTCCCCCAGCACCGGCACTGCCACTATCCACTCCTTTCCTGCTTGTTGCATGCAAATGGGGGCAGGAAATGAGGCCTGGGTCCTTGGTGGATTTTTTCTTCTTTTCATCCAGTTAGCTTTCCACAATGTGGAAGGTGGTGGTGGGTCCCAGGAAGCAGCAGTAAGGGCCCAAAATTGCCTCTATCGAGTGAGAGGGCCTTGAAGCAGCCTCTTCTCTTTCCAGTCGCCCTGCTGAAGTCGAAGCCTGATGAAGTTCAGTTACTTCTAATGTTCAGAGAACTTCTGCCCCTTTAAAGTCCCCCACCGCCTCCTGTGCTGCAGTGGCACCCATGCTGAACAGCGAGATGGCTGGTCTAATGGTAGTTATCAGATTCTGAAAGCCCTGAGAGACAGCAGCCTGCACCCTGGCCTCAAATGCCTGAAAGCTGATGTGGAATGTCCTGTATAATCCGGGCAGCAGTCTGAGATTAACATGGAAGAGGAGGCACCGACTGCTCCTGGGACATTTGACATAAATGATTGTCGCAGGTTCGAATGAAGCTGACTAATGCTCCAATGATGTCTGCAACAAAGAAAAAGCTTTGATGATGATCCTGCAAAAGAAAAGGATAGACTGCAACTACACTTCAAAAAGTACTTAATTGGCACTAATTTTTATTAAATTGGGAATCTCATTCAGAGAAGTGGAAGTGATAAATTGAATTGTTACACTGATAAACAATAAAAACAAAACATTTACATTCCTGGAATAAATGCAGCATTGCGAAGGCTACCTTAGTCCAAGCTCTTAATCTACCTATTACTAGGGCTTGGTGGAGTTGTGGTTCCAATGAATGTCTGAATGCTTTAGTGAAATAAAAACAAATTTAAGTTTACAGAACTTCCTTTTCTTTCAATTTTTATTTGCTTACATTTTCTTTCCTGAAGGTGCTGACTCTTGCTGTGACCTGGTTCCATGAGGCCTAGCACCTTCATGCGCCTCATCCAAGTGGACATTCTTTATACATGAAGGTCGGAGTGGCGTTTTTAAAAATTCGCTTATGGGATCTGGGCGTCACTGGCAAGGCCAGCATTTATTGCCCATCCCTAAATGACTGTGGAGATCATAAACGCCAAGCCTGATTTAGTCCTTGCTGAAATGTCAAGTGTCTTTGTAGCAGGAGACACTGAATGGCAATGAGGGGGATCTTGGCTGCTCATTTCCCCCTCTTTACCTGAGAATGTTGATGTCAACTATACTGATTATTTTCTATTCACTCTGCTAGTGACAATCCTCTGGCTAAACAAGTTAATTCATGAGCCTCCTGAGTAACACTCATAATTAGAAAAAAAGAAACAAATTAAAAATAAGAATACCAAACTCCCTTCCCAATCAGTCTCAATACCACACACATGTTTTCACACACTGGGGTGACTTTGTACGATAGTGTAAAACGGGATATAGCAACTAGGCAGTCCATTTTACATCTCTCCTGATTTTTATTTCCATTGAAGTCAATTATCCCCACTGGGTGCCCAGATAATTGTGCAGAATGGCTGTCAAGAGACTTACCAATAAAATGGTTCATCCAGCCTCATGCTTTTGATTTTCCGAGTTTTCTTTTGTAACTGGTTTTGTGGGATTGTAAAATTACTCTTGTAATGTATGTTCTTTCAGTACAGAATTTGTTTATTTTTTGCACCTGAAAATAATGATGTGTTGTTTTTATCAAATCCCAGCTGGGAATAAGCAATGAAAAATCTCACAGTTCAGAAAGTTTCAGAATAGTAATCTGACAAATATTTGAAAAGCCTGTGGTCAGGTCATAGCATCTATCTATGTTTCTTTGTCATCTAGCCTGTGCTGTATCTAATTTGGAATAGTGTAGAGGAGATTTGCTCTGCATCAACTGTGCTTGTAGGTGACTTGGACTACTTGGTAAGTGTGTGTATTTAGGGTTGGTGGGGTTACCCTCTATTTGTTGCAGTTACCCAACAGGCACTCTTTGAAATATGAATACCAACTAAACAGTAAAGCAATTGTAAACAGCAACATTTAGAAAGCAGTTGCCTGACAGTGAGCTGACAATGGATAGATCCCTCTAGCGGTGCACACATTGAGAAAGAGAACAAGTGAGGTATTTCAACCTCAGAGTAGATAAGCAGCAGGAGGCTCAGATGCGGAGGTTAAGCAAAGGTCACATTATCAGGCTCTAAATTTATTCCAGTAATGAAGCAATGCTTTATTTGAGGAATTGGATTGTTCACAGTTGTGATTAGCTTGAAGACCAGTGCACGAGGACTTGGGATTGGAAGCTAGACTGAAATGTTCAGCAAATACAAAATCAAAGGAGAAGAGGCCGTGGGAACTCACTGAGACACTTCGCAGAATGTGTCACCCCTAAATTCACCATGCACGTAAAGGGGTAGTGTCAGTGCATCCAGGAGTTTAAAGAGGCAGTATTGCAAATGGTGAGAGGAGCCTTTTAGGCAGCAGCAGTCCATTTTAAAAACTCTACAATGTGGTTTTTCCCAATTTATTCACTTTCTTTCTCTGCTTTACCCCTGAAGACAGTGACTTATGCTGGGTTATACTTCCATTATCTTTCCCAGTTGACCATTTACACATATGAGCCTAGACAGTACTGCTGACAAACTATTCAGTTGCTGTTGATCCTGTCCTCAATTGACATCTAAACCTGAAGTAAATAGTATAAATGGAATAAATTCAAATTACTTCAAAGTACATCGAGAAAATACAACCAGAGGATATAAATGAAAATGTATGAAAAGTAAATTTAGAACAGATATCAGGAAAATGTCTTTACTCAAGAGTGATAGATGATTGGAATGATCTGTTAAGCAAGGTACTGAAGGAAAAACATCGGGGTTAGTCAAAGTACAACTAGATACCACAATGGGAGAGTTAATGTATTAGAGATATGTGGTTTGAAGTGCAAATGGCTGTTTTTTTAATCTGACATCCATACAGGCGCACTTTCCAACAGTTATTTGATCATGATCAAGAAAAGGAACCTCAGATGATTTTTTTTCTCTCTCTAGTTCAAGGTATTGAGGCCAATTGCCTTTGTCTACGATAGCAAAATACTGCAGATGCTGCAGATCCAACCACCAAACGCATCTTCCCCTCCCCTCCCCTTTCAGCATTCCGTAGGGACCGCTCCCTCCGAGACACCCTAGTCCACTCCTCTACCACCCCCAGCACCCCTTCCCCTTCGCCTGGCACCTTCCCGTGCAAGCGCAGGAGATAGAAACATAGAAACATAGAGATAGGAACAGGAGTAGGCCATTCGGCCCTTCGAGCCTGCTCCGCCATTCAATGAGATCATGGCTGATCTTCGTCTGAGATCTTAGCTGATCTTACCAGTTCAGTACCCCATCCCCGCCTTTTCTCCGTAACCCTTAATCCCCTTAGCCTTCAGAAATATATCCAATTCTCTCTTGAAAATATTTATTGAATTAGCCTTCACAGCCCTCTGTGGCAGGGAATTCCACAGGCTCACCACTCTTTGAGTGAAGAAATTCTTCCTCATCTCTGTTTTAAATGATTTGCCCGCTATTTTTAGACTGTGGCCCCTGGTTCTGTGCTCCCCTGCCATTGGAAACATTCTCTCTGAATTCAGCCTGTCCAGGCCTGCCATAATTTTATATGTTTCGATGAGATCCCCTCTCAATCTTCTAAACTCCAGTGAGTACAAGCCCAAACTATTCAATCTCTCCTCGTAGGTCATTCCTGCCATTCCAGGTATCAGCCTGGTGAATCGCCGCTGCACTCTTTCCATGGCAAGAACATCCTTCCGCAGATGGGGCGACCAAAACTGTACACAATACTCCAGATGCGGTCTCACCAGCACCTTGTACAGCTGTAGTAAGGTATCCCTATTCCTATACTCGAACCCCCTTGATATGAAGGCCAACATACCATTTGCCTTCTTAATCGCCTGTTGCACCTGCATGCTCTCCTTCAGTGACTGGTGCACAAGAACACCCAGGTCCCTCTGCACTTCCCCATCTCCCAATCTATTGCCATTTAGATAATAATCTACCCTCCTGTTTTTACCCCCAAAGTGGATAACCTCGCATTTATCCACATTATAGGGGCCCCAAACACCCCTTCCAGGTGAAACAGCGATTTACTTGTACTTCTTGCAATCTAGTATACTGTATTCGCTGCTCACGATGCGGTCTCCTCTACATGGGGAGACCAAACGCAGATTGGGTGACCGCTTTGCGGAACACCTCCGTTCAGTCCGTAAGGGGGATCCCGAGCTTTCGGTCGCCTGTCATTTTAATTCACCACTCCATTCCCACTCGGACCTCACCGTCCTTGGCCTCTTGCATTGTTCCACGGAAGCTCAACGTAAACTCGAGGAACAGCAAATCATCTTCCGATTAGGCACTTTACAGCCTTCCGGACTCAATATCGAGTTCAACAATTTCAGATCATAACCTCGGCCCCTATTACATTTTTACATATATGTTTTATCCACACCTTTGTTTTGTTTTTCCCCTCCCCCCCTTTCCTTTTTTTTCTCTCTCCCACATGGCAGCTGTCTCCCATTCTGCCAGTGCACTTCACACCTAATCTGAGCCGTCTTTTGTCTCCACTAGTCCTATCACCATCTCGTCTCGTTTTGAATACCTCTTAATGTCTCTTCTTCTCTTTTGTTCTCTTCCAGCCAGGCCTCTTAATCTATTTCATTCCCTGTGCCTCTTTAGTTTTGATAAAGGGTTTTGACCCGAAAAGTCGACTCTAATTTCTCTCCACGGATGTTGCCTGGCCTGCTGAGTTTTTCCAGCATTTTCTGTTGTTATTTTGCCTTTTGTCTACTACTGCCCTAGCTGAGTTCAACTAACTCAGCACAGACCATGCAGTAAATCTGGGCCCTTCCTAGTCTGCATGACTCAGTGGGACATCACACGGTGGATTCAGATATCACAGTTTTTATGGCCCTCTGCATGCCTACTCTGTTCCAGATAAGGAAGATGAGTCAGGCTAGATTGCAGACATATCGATTTGCTGTCTTTGACCCATCAATTGCTTTCAAGCAGTTTTCTTTGAATCTCACATATACCAGAACCAAACAAATATGGGGCAGGATGAGTCTTATTATCAATGACATTCTTGCTCAAGTAGAATGTAATTACCCCCAGGTAAACCAGTTGATTATTAGCCAGATCATTAACCCTTCAAAAAGGAACTGAAAAAATATCTGGTTGAAAATTAAATAGGTGCTTATAGAGATAGCATAGACTGAGATGATCAAATGCTGAGTTTGGGGAGGAATATTACCTTAAGGGCAGCAGGCCAGGTTGAATTGTGGAGATGTGATGATGGATAAATATTTTGGAACTTCAGTTAATAACCTTTAGGGATCAGAGAATATTTATGCAGAACTTCCCCTCTGGAGATTAAATGGATAGGATAGAAACCATGATGGAAGAGATTAAATCTAGTGCGCATCGTCTGTGGAAGGAGTGGGCCCAATGTGCCAAATGGCCTTTTCTCATTTCCACGCTTTCTTGCTTTCTTGTGAATCTTGTGGTTGAGAGCCCCAGTGTTGCTCCGGCATTGTAGCTGCCAGGCTGCCAAGAATCTTGTGTTCATTAACATTCAGAGATTGAGATTATTTGTCCAGCCCCAGACAGTGCTCACACTGTGTCAGCATCAACCGAACAACAGCTGATCCTAATCAGACCAGACTTCCGACACATTCCCACACATCCAGCCTCCTCCCCACTTCCTCAGGTCTACTGCTTCCCTCCCCAACGATAGTATTGTCCTTGCCAAGGGCATCATTGGTTATTAAATTATATTCAAAGAATTTTTAAATTATTTCTAGCCAAACTTATTAAAATTATTTTAGGTAGGCTTCACATTCCTTAACAAGTCCTCGCTTGTAGCCTTCTCATTACTGACCAAGTTAGAATTTAATTATTTGAAAATAATGGATTGTACCTGGTCTAAGTATTCTAACTAACCAACCAACTAACACTAAATGAAATGAAAACTAAACCAAACCACCATCTTTCCACATGGTGCAGTCAGTATTAATCTGACAGCAGTCAGAAGCTGCTCAGAAATATTTGACGATTCTTCTGATTTCATATATCACATTGGTGCCACACCATCACCCCCCCCACCCCACCCCCCAATCCACAGTAAATATATTTTGCCTGAAAAATCTGTCATGTATAGTACCCTACCTAGCCCTCCCGCCATGATATTTTCACCTCATGTAAATTTTAGGGATCATTTATTTTACACCTGTGAAAGATTCCAGTGTGTCTATGCACCAAAAAAGAGAGTGAGGCATTGGTGACATCCAGTGGTGGATTTCTTTTTTAAATGAAAATCATCTGTTTGAATAATTGGATAACAGGAGCATCTGGTTTGCAAGTGGTAGAGTTTCTGACAACAAGTACCCCTTTTCACTAAATAATCACCAACTTCCGCCAGTATGTAGCAGCAGCGAGATTGACATGCGGGTTTAAACAGATAGGTTTGGCGTGCCTTATTTTAATTACCAAACAGCAACAGGATATGTTTTGAACAGCAGATATATTCTATTCCTAATCGCCTCAAGCGGGACTGACATCTCTTTTGCACCATCTCCAAATCCTTCACAACCTTGACAGGATGCAATTATTCAATCAGATCTCATTTTTTTCATTAGCACGACCTGGTTCTCCCAGGTTGCTGCGATGAGCCAAGTGATTCAGAAACTAGACGTGTGTGAATGTGAAGACCTTGCTCCCAATACAACTAAGCAAAAAAAATAAGGAAAAGTTTAACAAAAAAAGGCTCTTAGCTGTTAATTGTTTTGGCTACGGTTCAGAGCAAAGCCTTTTATAAATAGACTGCAAATCTATTCATCTAGAATTTCTTTAATTCTTTAAAATTACTCCCACTTTGAATAGCTCCATGGGTAAATGCACTGCCCAGTCATACAGGCCCAAAGATCCTAGGTTTGTTTCCTGGTACGATGCTGGGTTAGCTGATCTGAGCTGCAGATTCCTACTCCTGATAAAAAAAAATGGCAGCTGAATGAGGTCACTAATAAAATGGACACAACATAACCATGAAAGGATATGTTTTAATATATAGCTTCATTTCAGCTCCTTGTCAGAAATATAACTTGTCAGGCTGGGATCATATTGGATATGTTACCTGCACTCCGCAATCAAGCAACTTGATGATACTCCCTCAACATCAGCAAAACAAAGGAGATGATTGTGGACTACAGGAAGCGGCAGGAGGAGGGACACACCCCAATCTACATCGAAGGGGCTGAGGTGGAGAGGGTCAGCAGCTTCAAATTCCTGGGTGTATTCATTACGGAGGACTTAACGTGGTCCCATCACATCGACGTCGTAACCAAGAAGGCATGCCAATGCCTGTTCTTCCTCAGGAGATTGAAGAAATTTGGAATGGCCCCCCAGATTCTCACCAACTTCTACCGGTGCACCATTGAGAGTATCCTGTCCGGCTGTATCACTACCTGGTATGGCAACTGCACTGCCATAGACCGCAAGGCTCTACAGATGGTGGTGAAAGCTGCACAACATACTATAGGGATTAAACTACCTGCTGTGCAGGATATCTACCCCGAGAGGTGCCGGGAGAAGGCCCTGAGAATCATCAAAGACGCGAGCCACCCCAGCCACAACCTCTTCACCCTGCTCCCGTCCGGTAAGAGATACCGAAGCATACGGTCTCGTACCAGCAGTTTTCAAAACAGCTTCTACCCCCAGGCCATAAGACTCATGAACGAATAATTTATTATTATTTATTACTGTTGTTTTATTTATTATTACTGTATTTCTATTAGTATTTTATCATTGCTATACCATATTTATTCCAATGTTGGGAGGACTCATAAAAATCAACATTTAATTGTGCAGTACACACGTCTGCTGCATATATGACAAATAAAATTGAATTGAATTGAATTGAATTCCTAGGCTCACTGATGACAAAATACTGCTTGGCCAAGCTACATGGAGGGTAGGCAATGCCGGTGGAAACAGACCTTGGTAGGAGTCAGCAGGGAGAGAAGGAAAGAAAATGGGAAAAGTAGAGTAAGTAAAGAAAAAAAAGGCCTATTTTGGATTCTGACTCTATACCAGACAATATTCATCAACTAAGAGGCAGGCATGAAGCTCACTTCCCGATTTCCCCCAGTGCCAACAGCCACTACTTACATCCCTGAGGTTGCCACAGTGCGATGCAGGAACATTTTCTTTCACTACTTATGCCCACGCATGGCTGTGTGAACAAGTCACTCCTGCCTAGACTCTTGAGCAATGCCAGGGTAAGTAAACTACCTGGGTTGTGCTCCTTCCCACCCTGCTGCCTGTAAAGACTCCATCGCCTTCTCACATTTTCTTTGTCTCTTTTCAATTTGCTGTGATCACTTTTAACCAGAGTTTCTGAAATGCCCTCCTTTTTTCTCAATTGAGGATCTCCCCCTTGATCGTGTCCACCTCAATTTCCTGGGCCTCTGCTCTTAACCCTTCCCTCCCCTTACAACAATGGAGTCACCCCATCAGTCTCCACATTCGCCAGATAATCTGTCACCTCTAACATGACCCCACCACCAAGCACATCTTCCCCTCACCTCCACTCTCCATTCACTGGACAGACTGGCATACCCTTCCATTTATTGTGTCCCCTTTCATTCATTTGCTCCTGGAAAACATGCAGCAATCACATTCAAGTTATTATAATAACCTGACCTCAGTGAATCGGCATGGTCAGTTTCCCACTCTAGTTGTGTGATGGATTGCGAGAGCACAGAGATCCCGACTCTATTTTAGCCAGGATCGCCTAATCAGCCTTATCGTGTATCATCTTCTGATAGGTACGAATATCAAGTGTCAATTGTAACTACTAGGCTCCTCCCTGCCTGATTTTCCTATATTTACTGCATCCAGTCTGCTCCAACTTAAATATTTAAAATACCAGTAATCCTTCTGAATAAATTATTTTTGATTTCAAAAGCAGAATTACAGCAGGTTCCAAAATGCTGGAAAATACAACAAAAAATATGGCATGTGACATGCGCTCATTACTCGCCAGGAGAGCGGCGCATGATAAATTGGTTAGGATGGCCCAAATTTGTCAAGGGCGCAAGCCTGAAACTAGCATTGGGCCTATTTCCTATGCAAATCCAGGGTCTAACGGTGACTACACTTCAAAAAGTACTGAAAAGGCTGTAAAACGCTTTGGGACGTCCTGAGGTTGTGCAGAGCGATGTATAAATACAAGTCTGTCTTTCTTTTTAGCATCGGTTTCAGGCCATTTTCCCTTATTTGGTCGTGACTGACCATGGCTTGTGCCGTACATACTGCGGCCTGCTTTCTTGGGCCTACAGCAGCCAAACCAGTGGTCCTTAATGGTAAGTAAAAGCTTTATTAAAACATGTTACTTACCTGAATGTGGAGCCAGGAGGAGCAGGAAAGTTTTGGTGCGTGGATTCTTGCCTGCATTTGGGTGCAAACCAATTTCGAGGCCATTATTTCAAGCAAGACATGCTGTTGGCTTGAGAATTTGGACACAAAGCTGTGCCTGGCAGATTTGTACAGCTCTGCAATTGGTTTGATGCGTGACTCTACAGACTTTAGTTTTGACATTATTTTTGTGACATTACTTTCTTCTGCTGCTCACTGTTGCATTTTCACATTACAAGATTCCTTTTGGACAGGCCTTTAGCCACAGCAATGTTGCTGACAGCAGCTGAAAACCATGCTATGATCACACTGGGCATTCCATTGAGCCTTCTAATGGGTGCCATGGATTTAGAGGAGGAAGTGGAGTTGGGACAGAAGGAGGAAAGGAAAGTGTACATGCACCTCGGACGTTTAGCTCCCATTCATACTCAGTCCAGGTCCAAGACTACAGACCCAGGAATCTCTACTTCAATATGGATGAGAAGACCTGCCTTTACCATTTATGCTTGACAAGGGAGGTTGGCACCAAGTTACTGCAGCCCCACCTGCAGAACGGTCTGGCACAGGGACAACTGTGCCCATCACTGTAAAGGTCACCGCAACATTGAATTTTGATTCCATGGGCTCCTTTCAAGACATCAGTGATGATATTTACAGATTAGTCAGACTTGAGTCCACTAATGCCTGGGAAAACAACTTTTGTCAATATTCCCAGGCAAATTAAAAAAAATGTAACCATAAGTCTATGCAATCGATTAAAAGGCTTTTTGGCCGCCTAATTTTTAAAAGGGCTCTCTACCACTCAAACACTGGATGCTAAGGCAGAAATAGCAAGAAATATGTCATATGATGTGACGTAATAAAACTCACTACGCACTTGGTTTGAGCTTAAAGCAAGGCTTTAATCAACTTGTTTCAGAACATGGAATCTAGTTGTACTTCACTAGCTCCTGTCTTACAAAATGTCCCTGGCAAGCTGGGCCCACGCCCGATTATTTATACTCCTTGGACGGTGCCACCAGCTGGCCGTCCAATGTTATTTCATGAGTCGTTTCTTGATAATGATGAGATTTATAACATGATGTACTCCCATCATTTGAATCAAATTATAATGGGCCGGATTTTGTGGTAGAAATAATGTTGAGGCTAACGGCACTCACTGTAATTTATGTGCAAATCGGACAGCAACATCCGGCGACTACACATGCGTAGTTAAATGCGGAAATCCGGAAATTGCTGTCCAAGATGTCCTGCTCCTCCAGAAGCTTCCCGAAAATGGCATCTCGCCATCTAACTCACCATTTGAATGCATTGAACAGTGTAAAGTTACTGTACTTATCTTAGAGATATGGACTAAACTCACCCAAAAAAGCTAGGGCTTGTCCATTCTAATCTAAGCACCCTTTTAACAACGTGGTAAGTCTTAATTACTACAAAGCAACCTCTCTGGCACTGAACATTTACTTTTACAAATGTGGAGTCTCATTCCTTCAGTTTTTAATTATTGTTGGAGATTTAATTTTTTTTTACCTTTTCTTTCTCTCTTTTATCTTTCTCTTAATTCAATCTTTCTTTCCCTCTTTATTTCACTCTCAGTACCTGATTTGACTTTGAATTTACTATTCTAACTGACACTTCCTGGTTCGGAATCTGCACTGCTCATTAATGATTCTTCAATCTGATTGGTTAAGGAGATACACAGTTGCCACCCCTGTTCACACAGGTCCCAGATGCCCTGTAGAGAGCTGTTTGGATGGTTGGCTGACAGCCACTTGCCATGGAAAAGCCCATAGAAAGTCAATGGGCAAGTGCTAGTCTAACAAATGGGTAGTGCCGTTCGTTTGCCGTTCAGAGAAAAATCCAGCCCAATATGTCTGCCATTATTTGGGGGGCATACATTATATGCTCAATGTTGCTTCCAGGGGGAAATGCCAGAGGTGGCGGGGATGAACAGGAAGCTTGCAAAGCAGCTTCACAAGAATTTCTTGATACACACCACTCGATTTACAACTTGAGCAGAAAACCTAGGCCTTACTACTGTATTTTGTACATGATGATTGAAACTGTCAGCTGCCACCTTCCAAAATCAAAACTGGCTTGTTCAACACAGAATGGGTGGATACTTTGATGATGTGGCACTGAGCTCTACAGACCAGGAAGATCCCAGATTTGATGGTGTGTCATGTGGTATAATGTCTGAATAGTGTCAGGACATTAAACAATTGCAGGGTCTGATCTGTAAAATAATATGAACAAATGATTTTCAGATTAAAGTTAATTGCTTTGTATCAATGAATTACCCATCAGATGATATCTATCATCTACAGCTCTGCATTGGAATATTTACATTTGACTAAGGCTGCAGATCTAATCCAAATCTGGCCACTGTTTTCTCTGAAAATACCAGAGGATTGGGGCCAGAAAGGTAAGTGGTTTGAATGATTGCACCTTGGTCATTAAAGCTGCTTTGCTTTTCTGACCCTGATCCCTCAGTATTTTCAGAGGAAACTGATGCCCAAATTCAGAAGGCTCCTTGGCCTTTAAATTTCAGTGCTGATCCAATTCCATTTGCAGCTGTGTTTAATCAAAAAAAATATCAAAGGGATGGGATACTGGATGGAAATGATTGGTGTGTTAGCTGTCATGTTGTCGGAGAGCTAGTTTTGTGCCTGTTGCTAACACAGTGAGGCATAAGGGCAGAGGTCAAGGGGGTGATAGAAATTGAGAGAAAATCATAGGCTGAGTTTACTCTTGGCACTTTTGCATGCTTCTTGGAAACGAGTTATGGAATAGTGTTGGTCAAGACAAGGAGCATGTCACCTACTCAGCAGAACAATGATATGTATCTACTGCCCAACCTCCAAGAAAGTGCTGATTAAATGGAACTTGGATCTCCAGCCATTGCTTCTTGTTAAAGTTCTACACAAACAAAGCTAACCAAGGCCAGCTGGCTCGACCACCCAAAAGTGAAAAAGAGAGACAGTTCTGATAATGGGGCTGATGCCCTGCTCAGTGAATGAGACTCACCCTGAAGAATACCCACACAAGTGCCCAAGGAGCATCAAAGGGAAATGGAGAATTCACCATTCATAGCAAACACTACATTCATCATATTCTATCCAAATAATAAAGGCTTTGAAATTACACTATGAACATGTACATCTGAAAACCTAACATAATATAGTAATCTGGGATGTTATGATTAAGGTTATCCACCAGGTGGTGCTGTAGCTAGTGCTGCCACTAGTTAAGGTCAGGGGATTGCTTCCTGTCAAGGTCAGCAAAGGTGGAATGCCAGGATGCAGGATGCAGACCTGTATGTTTGCTACGCAGTTGTTAATAAAGTATACAGACTAATTCTAATATCTCGCCTCTTCGAGTTCTTGTTTCACTAAATGGATTTATCACATTTGGCGACGAGGTAAAAGGACACTGCATGAAAAAGTGAAGTCTGCCGGGACTTTTAAAGAACAAACTCACGAGCTAAAGTTAGCTGCAAATTGGACGGAAGCATGGCTGCCACGTTAGGAACGGTCTCCGCTTTTGAAATTCGAGCACAAACCTGGGAGGAATACTGTGAAGTGTTGGGTTAATTCTTCGAAGCAAATGAAATAAATGATGCCGGAAAAAGGAAAGCCATTCTGCTTAGTTCGGTGGGAAGCCAAACCTACAGTTTGATGAAGAATCTGCTCAGTCCTGAAAAGCCTGGAGACAAATCAATTGTTGAATTAGTGGCCTTGCTCAAAGAACATTTCAACCCCAAGCCTAGTGAGATTGTACAGCGGTTCAAGTTTAATTCAAGGAACAGAAAAGAGGAAGAGAGTATAATGGACTATGTATCGGTGTTGCGTAAATTGGCACAAGATTGCAATTATGGGAACAACCTGAAGGAAATGCTGAGAGATAGGCTAGTTTGCGGAATAATGGATGACCAAATGCAGCGTAGATTATTATCCGAGACTGGGCTTACTTATGAAAAAGCTTTGGAACTTGCTCAAGCCATAGAGACAGCGAACTGAGATGTAAAAGAAATACAGGGTTCAGACAGGGCTAATGCTAAGTAAGTTGCAGGTCAGGTTATTGTGCACAGTTAAACATGCGTCAGAAACCACAACGTGAGCATGTGAAGGCATGTTATAGATGCAAGGGCGATCACCTGGCGAGTGAATGCCGGTTTCTGGAGGAAAAGTGCCACAAGTGTGGGAAACAAGGACACATTAAATGAGCATGCAGGGCAAAATCACCTGTGGAGGAATCCAAACCAAAAGGGGGAGGAAAGCAAAACCAAGGAAGAGAAGAGAAAAAACATGGAGCACACCACATCAGCGGGGGAGCTGAGGAAGAAGAGGACATGTTCATAATGTATAGCATGTTAGAGAACATTCCAAAAGTGGCTCCTATCACATTGCAACTGACAGTAAATGACTCTAAGGTGAACTTTGAAGTCGATACAGGGTGCTGTGTAACCATAATGAACAAGGCAGAGTACTCAAAATTGTGGAACCGTGCAAAAGTTCCAGAGTTAAAGTCTTGCTCTCTGCATCTTAAAACATATACAGGTGAATGAGTAGCGACATTAGGTGCAGCTAATGTGAATGTGCAGCACAGGGACACAGTGAAACAGCTACCTGTAGTTGTAGTATCGGGTACTGGACCAAACCTGTTAGGTCGGGGCTGGATAAAAGAACTTAAATTAGACTGGGGAGCAGTACATCAAATAGATGAGGGCAAACAGTTGACTTTGCAAGAAGTGTTGAGTGAACATGAGAATGTGTTCAAGGAGGAACTTGACACATTTAATGGCCCCCCAGCTAAGATTTATGTAGAAAAGGAGGCACCACCAAGGGTTTTTAAACAATGACCTGTGCCTTATGCCATGAAACCAAAGATAGAGGGTAAGCTTGACCGTCTATTGAGAGGGAACATACTGGAGCCAGTGAAATGTTCAGAATGGGCAGCTCCCATAGTACCTGTTCTAAAACCGGACAATTCGGTAAGACTCTGTGGAGATTATAAATTGACGGTCAATCAGGTGTCCAAATTAGAGTAGTATCTTATTCCCAAAACAGAGGATCTCTTTGCAAACCTGGCTGGAGGAAAGAAATTCACAAAGTTGGATATGAGTCATGCATACTTGCAGATTACACTGGATGACGAATCAAAGAAGTATGTCACCATAAATACACACAAGGGCTTGTTTACATATAACCGCTTACCGTTTAGTGTCTCATCTAGTCCAGCTATCTTCCAGAGGACAATTGAAGGTGTACTGCAAGGGATTCCACATGTTTCCATCTATCTGGATGACATTCTGGTGATGGGAAGAACCGACCAGTAGCATCTGAGCACTCTGAGAGAGGTACTACAGAGATTGGAGAGGGCAGGGTTACGGCTCAAGAGGGGAAAGTGCACTTTCCTGGGGAATGAGGCAGTGTTCCTGGGACACAGAGTGGACGCCACCGGGCTCCATCCAATCAAGGAGAAGGTGCAAGCACTGCAGGACGCCCCTGCTCCTACCAATGTGGCTGAGTTAAAAGCTTACCTGGGACTGCTGATCTATTATAACAGGTTTTTACCAAACTTGTCAACACCGCTTCACAAACTACTGCACAAGGAGACACAGTGGCGTGGGGAGAGGAGCAGGGGGTTTCATTTGAACAGTCCAAGAAACTGATGCTGTCATCAGATGCGCTGGTTCACTACAATGCAGAGAAAGACATCATTCTCTCTTGTGACGCTTCACCTTACGGGGTGGGGGCAGTTCTTTCACACCGCATGGAAGATGGAACTGAAAGACCAATAGGGTTTATGTCCCGAACTCTAACACCAGCAGAAAAAAACTATTCCCAGTTAGATAAAGAGGGGTTAGCAGTAATGTTTGGGTTACAGAGGTTCCACAAGTACATATATGGCAGGAAGTTCACCACATGCACCGATCATAAACCTCTTATCTCTCTTTTCAATGAAATGAAAGCAGTTCCACAGATGGTGTCACCCCGGATCCAGAGGTGGGCAGTGACGTTGAGGGCATATGAGTATGTCATCGTCTACAAGGTGGGCAAGTACCATGGGAACGCAGATGCCTTGAGCTGTCTTCCACTGCCAGGCACACCTATCCTTGCAGCTCCAGAGGACAGAGTTTTGACGTTGGAGGACACTGACATGGCACTTGTGACTGCAGAGCAAGTAAGAACATGGACAGGTAAAGATCCAGTACTGTCTAGAGTTCGAGAATATTTGGTGAGGGGATGGCCACAACATCCGGAAGGGACTGACTACACACCCTACAGTGCCAGGAAAACAGAGCTGAGTGTGCAGGATGGTTGCATGTTGTGGGGAGCACGAGTGATTATTCCACAGCCAGCATGACAGTCTATCCTAGAGCAACTACATCAGTGTCATCCTGGGGTCTCGCGTATGAAAGCCTTGGCTAGGAGTTACTTGTGGTGGCCACAGCTAGATGAGGAGATAGAAAATCTAGTCAAGACATGCAGCACTTGTCAGGTACACAGGAAGGCACCAGCAGCGGCTCCTCTCCACCCCTGGGAGTGGTCGGATAAACAATGGAGAAGATTGCACTTAGATTATGCGGGTCCATTCATGGGGAAGATGCTCCTCATAATCTTTGATGCACATTCCAAATGGATGGATGTTAATCCTGTTAATTCTGCTTCCTCCACTACTACTATAGACTGCCTGCGTCAGAGCTTCAGTAATCAAGGGCTACCGGAGATCATGGTAAGTGGCAATGCCAATTGTTTTGTGAGTACGGAGACAAAAGAGTTCATGAGAAAAAATGGCATAGTGCAGGTGACCTCAACTCCATATCATCCGTCCTCAAATGGACTTGCGGAGAGAGCTGTACAAACATTTGAAGAGATGATGAAAGAAAGTGCAGAAGGGAGTTTAGCAGCCAAAGTGTCACGGATTCTGTTCAGCTACAGAATAACACCTCAATCCACCACAGGACTCTCTCCTGCTGAGATGTTATTAGGTTGTAGACTACGCTCCACTCTTGACCTTGTCCACCCAGACCTAAAAAGGAAAATGGAAACCAGACAAAACAAACAAAAAGAGAACCATGACAAAAGAACAAAGAGCCGAAGTTTTGGAGAAGGAGATGCGGTCCTTACCAGGAATTTCAGTTATGGACCAAAGTGGATTCCTGGCTTCATAGACTCAATGACAGGTCCAGTATCATACAAGGTCATGTTGGGAGATGGCAGGGTAGTACGCAGACATGTAGATCAGATACTTACCAGACAAGGGGAAATTGAAATTGAGGTTCCAGATGCAATGGCTGAGGACAGAGTTGCCCCCAGTTATCCAAGTGCATCTGTGGTGCCACCACCATGGACAGAGACAATTCCACAGGAACCTATTCGTCAAGAGGAAACCATCGTTGCAGAGTCAGATACTCTGAGCACTGCTCAGGAGCAGCTGGTGGCTTCACCACAAACAAGCAGGGACTTTACTGTTAGACGTTCACAAAGGCCTCGCAAGCCACTTAAGGGGGGAGGAATACAGTAATCTGGGATGTTATGATTAAGCTTATCCACCAGGTCATGCTGTAGCTAGTGCTGCCACTAGTTAAGGTCAGGGGGTTGCTTCCTGTCAAGGTCAGCAACGGTGGAATGCCAGGATGCAGGCCTGTATGTTTGCTACGCAGTTGTTAATAAAGCATACAGACTAATTCTAATATCTCGCCTATTCGAGTTCTTGTTTCACTACATGGATTTATCACACATTATGAAATGCTTTCATTTGCTATTTTATCAGAGGCATTAGCCAGCTCAAGATGTAAACAGGCCTGAGTTAAACTGTGTTAAAATAATTTAATATGCTAGTATCTCACTGCATAACTTCAAGGACAAAGCAAATAAATTGCAAGATTTAGCTCAGCGAATGGCACATTGGGTAAATTTATCCCCCAGAAATCGGATGCATGGGCAGAAAAAAAGGCCTTCAAGTGAACCTGCTCAACTCAGCAGGCAGGAAGGGTACTCATCCAAAAACAACAAAGTTTTTTTTACAAATGCATGGCAGGCACCAATAATGTCATCAGGACCTGAGAACAATTTCAACTCAAATGCCTAAGCAAGAAGAGTCAGCGGGGTAATGTGTGTGAGAAAGAGTTAGTGCGACCACTGTGTGAGTGAGAGAGTGAATGGAAATGTTATGTGTGAGAGTGTGAATGGGAGCAATGTGTGTGAGAGAGTGTGAATGGGGGCACTGTGTGTGTGAGAGTGTGAATGGGGGCACTGTGTGTGTGAGAGAGTGAATGAGAGCACTGTGTGTGAGAGTGAATGGGAGCACTGTGTGTGTGAGAGTGAATGGGAGCACTGTGTGTGTGAGAGTGAATGGGAGCACTGTGTGTGTGAGAGTGAATGGGAGCACTGTGTGTGAGAGAGAGTGAATGGGAGCACGGTGTGTGAGAGAGTGAATGGGAGCACGGTGTGTGAGATAGTGAATGGGAGCAATGTGTGTGTGAGTGAATGGGAGCACTGTGTGTGAGAGAGTGAATGGGAGCACTGTGTGTGAGAGAGTGAATGGGAGCAATGTGTGTGTGAGTGAATGGGAGCACTGTGTGTGTGAGAGTAAATGGGAGCACTGTGTGTGAGAGAGTGAATGGGAGCACTGTGTGTGAGAGAGTGAATGGGAGCACTGTGTGTGAGAGAGTGAATGGGAGCAATGTGTGTGTGAGTGAATGGGAGCGCTGTGTGTGAGAGAGTGAATGGGAGCACTGTGTGTGTGTGAGAGTGAATGGGAGCACTGTGTGTGTGAGAGTGAATGGGAGCACTGTGTGTGTGAGAGTGAACGGGAGCACTGTGTGTGAGAGAGTGAATGGGAGCACTGTGTGTGTGAGAGTGAATGGGAGCACTGTGTGTGTGAGAGTGAATGGGAGCACTGTGTGTGAGAGAGTGAATGGGAGCACTGTGTGTGTGAGAGAGTGAATGGGAGCACTGTGTGTGAGAGAGTGAATGGGAGCACTGTGTGTGTGAGAGTGAATGGGAGCACTGTGTGTGAGAGAGTGAATGGGAGCACGGTGTGTGAGAGAGTGAATGGGAGCACTGTGTGTGAGAGAGTGAATGGGAGCACTGTGTGTGAGAGAGTGAATGGGAGCACTGTGTGTGTGAGAGAGTGAATGGGAGCACTGTGTCTGAGAGAGAGTGAATGGGAGCACTGTGTGTGAGAGTGAATGGGAGCACTGTGTGTGTGAGAGAGTGAATGGGAGCACTGTGTGTGTGAGAGTGAATGGGAGCACTGTGTTTGTGAGAGTGAATGGGAGCACTGTGTGTGAGAGAGTGAATGGGAGCACTGTGTGTGTGAGAGTGAATGGGAGCACTGCGTGTGTGAGAGTGAATGGGAGCACTGTGTGTGAGAGAGTGAATGGGAGCACTGTGTGTGAGAGAGTGAATGGGAGCACTGTGTGTGAGCGAGTGAATGGGAGCACTGTGTGTGTGAGAGTGAATGGGAGCACTGTGTGTGAGAGATTGAATGGGAGCACTGTGTGTGTGAGAGTGAATGGGAGCACTGTGTGTGTGAGAGAGTGAATGGGAGCACTGTGTGTGAGAGAGTGAATGGGAGCACTGTGTGTGTGAGAGTGAATGGGAGCACTGTGTCTGAGAGAGTGAATAAGAGCACTGTGTGTGTGAGAGTGAATGGGAGCACTGTGTGTGAGAGAGTGAATAAGAGCACTGTGTGTGTGAGAGTGAATGGGAGCACTGTGTGTGAGAGAGTGAATGCGAGCACTGTGTGTGTGAGAGTGAATGGGTGCACTGTGTGAGAGAGTGAATGGGAGCACTGTGTGTGTGAGAGTGAATGGGAGCACTGTGTTTGTGAGAGTGAATGGGAGCACTGTGTGTGAGAGAGTGAATGGGAGCACTGTGTGTGCGAGAGAGAATGGGAGCACTGTGTGTGTGAGAGTGAATGGGAGCACTGTGTGTGAGAGAGTGAATGGGAGCACTGTGTGTGAGAGAGTGAATGGGAGCACTGTGTGTGAGAGAGCGAATGGGAGCACTGTGTGTGTGAGAGTGAATGGGAGCACTGTGTGTGTGAGAGAGTGAATGGGAGCACTGTGTGTGTGAGAGTGAATGGGAGCACTGTGTGTGTGAGAGTGAATGGGAGCACTGTGTGTGTGAGAGTGAATGGGAGCACTGTGTGTGTGAGAGAGTGAATGGGAGCACTGTGTGTGAGAGAGTGAATGGGAGCACTGTGTGTGTGAGAGTGAATGGGAGCACTGTGTCTGAGAGAGTGAATGGGAGCACTGTGTGTGAGAGAGTGAATGGGAGCACTGTCTGTGAGAGTGAATGGGAGCACTGTGAGTGAGAGAGTGAATGCGAGCACTGTGTGTGTGAGAGTGAATGGGAGCACTGTGTGTGTGAGAGATTGAATGGGAGCACTGTGTGTGAGAGAGTGAATGGGAGCACTGTGTGTGTGAGAGAGTGAATGGGAGCACTGTGTGTGTGAGAGTGAATGGGAGCACTGTGTGTGTGAGAGTGAATGGGAGCACTGTGTGTGTGAGAGAGTGAATGGGAGCACTGTGTGTGAGAGAGTGAATGGGAGCACTGTGTGTGTGAGAGTGAATGGGAGCACTGTGTCTGAGAGAGTGAATGGGAGCACTGTGTGTGAGAGAGTGAATGGGAGCACTGTGTGTGAGAGAGTGAATGGGAGCACTGTGTGTGAGAGTGAATGGGAGCACTGTGTGTGAGAGAGTGAATGGGAGCACTGTCTGTGAGAGTGAATGGGAGCACTGTGTGTGAGAGAGTGAATGCGAGCACTGTGTGTGTGAGAGTGAATGGGTGCACTGTGTGAGAGAGTAAATGGGAGCACTGTGTGTGTGAGAGTGAATGGGAGCACTGTGTGTGAGAGAGTGAATGGGAGCACGGTGTGTGAGAGAGTGAATGGGAGCACTGTGTGTGAGAGAGTGAATGGGAGCACTGTGTGTGAGAGAGTGAATGGGAGCACTGTGTGTGTGAGAGAGTGAATGGGAGCACTGTGTGTGAGAGAGAGTGAATGGGAGTACTGTGTGTGAGAGTGAATGGGAGCACTGTGTGTGTGAGAGAGTGAATGGGAGCACTGTGTGTGTGAGAGTGAATGGGAGCACTGTGTTTGTGAGAGTGAATGGGAGCACTGTGTGTGAGAGAGTGAATGGGAGCACTGTGTGTGAGAGTGAATGGGAGCACTGTGTGTGTGAGAGTGAATGGGAGCACTATGTGTGAGAGAGTGAATGGGAGCACTGTGTGTGAGAGAGTGAATGGGAGCACTGTGTGTGAGAGAGTGAATGGGAGCACTGTGTGTGTGAGAGTGAATGGGAGCACTGTGTTTGTGAGAGTGAATGGGAGCACTGTGTGTGAGAGAGTGAATGGGAGCACTGTGTGTGAGAGTGAATGGGAGCACTGTGTGTGAGAGAGTGAATGGGAGCACTGTGTGTGAGAGAGTGAATGGGAGCACTGTGTGTGAGAGAGTGAATGGGAGCACTGTGTGTGTGAGAGTGAATGGGAGCACTGTGTGTGAGAGATTGAATGGGAGCACTGTGTGTGTGAGAGTGAATGGGAGCACTGTGTGTGTGAGAGACTGAATGGGAGCACTGTGTGTGAGAGAGTGAATGGGAGCACTGTGTGTGTGAGAGTGAATGGGAGCACTGTGTCTGAGAGAGTGAATGGGAGCACTGTGTGTGTGAGAGTGAATGGGAGCACTGTGTGTGAGAGAGTGAATGGGAGCACTCTCTGTGAGAGTGACTGGGAGCACTGTGTGTGAGAGAGTGAATGGGAGCACTGTGTGTGTGAGAGTGAATGGGTGCACTGTGTGTGAGCGTGACTGGGAGCACTGTGTGTGTGAGAGTGAATGGGAGCACTGTGTGTGTGAGAGTGAATGGGTGCACTGTGTGTGAGCGTGAATGGGAGCACTGTGTGTGTGAGAGAGTGAATGGGAGCACTGTGTGTGTGAGAGTGAATGGGAGCACTGTGTGTGTGTGAGAGTGAATGGGAGCACAGTGTGTGAGAGAGTGAATGGGAGCACTCTGTGTGAGAGTGAATGGGAGCACTGTGTGTGAGAGAGTGAATGGGAGCACTGTGTGTGTGAGAGTGAATGGGAGCACTGTGTGTGTGTGAGAGTGAATGGGAGCACTGTGTGTGAGAGAGTGAATGGGAGCACTGTGTGTGAGAGAGTGAATGGGAGCACTGTGTGTGTGAGAGAGTGAATGGGAGCACTGTGTGTGAGAGTGAATGGGAGCACTGTGTGTGTGAGAGAGTGAATGGGAGCACTGTGTGTGAGAGAGTGAATGGGAGCACTGTGTGTGTGAGAGAGTGAATGGGAGCACTGTGTGTGTGAGAGTGAATGGGAGCACTGTGTGTGAGAGTGAATGGGAGCACTGTGTGTGTGAGAGTGAATGGGAGCACTGTGTTTGTGAGAGTGAATGGGAGCACTGTGTGTGAGAGAGTGAATGGGAGCACTGTGTGTGAGAGTGAATGGGAGCACTGTGTGTGTGAGAGTGAATGGGAGCACTGTGTCTGAGAGAGTGAATAAGAGCACTGTGTGTGTGAGAGTGAATGGGAGCACTGTGTGTGAGAGAGTGAATGGGAGCACTGTGTGTGAGAGAGTGAATGGGAGCACTGTGTGTGAGAGAGTGAATGGGAGCACTGTGTGTGAGAGAGCGAATGGGAGCACTGTGTGTGAGAGAGTGAATGGGAGCACTGTGTGTGAGAGAGTGAATGGGAGCACTGTGTGTGAGAGAGCGAATGGGAGCACTGTGTGTGTGAGAGTGAATGGGAGCACTGTGTGTGTGAGAGAGTGAATGGGAGCACTGTGTGTGTGAGAGTGAATGGGAGCACTGTGTGTGTGAGAGTGAATGGGAGCACTGTGTGTGTGAGAGTGAATGGGATCACTGTGTGTGTGAGAGAGTGAATGGGAGCACTGTGTGTGAGAGAGTGAATGGGAGCACTGTGTGTGTGAGAGTGAATGGGAGCACTGTGTCTGAGAGAGTGAATGGGAGCACTGTGTGTGAGAGAGTGAATGGGAGCACTGTCTGTGAGAGTGAATGGGAGCACTGTGAGTGAGAGAGTGAATGCGAGCACTGTGTGTGTGAGAGTGAATGGGAGCACTGTGTGTGTGAGAGATTGAATGGGAGCACTGTGTGTGAGAGAGTGAATGGGAGCACTGTGTGTGTGAGAGAGTGAATGGGAGCACTGTGTGTGTGAGAGTGAATGGGAGCACTGTGTGTGTGAGAGTGAATGGGAGCACTGTGTGTGTGAGAGAGTGAATGGGAGCACTGTGTGTGAGAGAGTGAATGGGAGCACTGTGTGTGTGAGAGTGAATGGGAGCACTGTGTCTGAGAGAGTGAATGGGAGCACTGTGTGTGAGAGAGTGAATGGGAGCACTGTGTGTGAGAGAGTGAATGGGAGCACTGTGTGTGAGAGTGAATGGGAGCACTGTGTGTGAGAGAGTGAATGGGAGCACTGTCTGTGAGAGTGAATGGGAGCACTGTGTGTGAGAGAGTGAATGCGAGCACTGTGTGTGTGAGAGTGAATGGGTGCACTGTGTGAGAGAGTAAATGGGAGCACTGTGTGTGTGAGAGTGAATGGGAGCACTGTGTGTGAGAGAGTGAATGGGAGCACGGTGTGTGAGAGAGTGAATGGGAGCACTGTGTGTGAGAGAGTGAATGGGAGCACTGTGTGTGAGAGAGTGAATGGGAGCACTGTGTGTGTGAGAGAGTGAATGGGAGCACTGTGTGTGAGAGAGAGTGAATGGGAGTACTGTGTGTGAGAGTGAATGGGAGCACTGTGTGTGTGAGAGAGTGAATGGGAGCACTGTGTGTGTGAGAGTGAATGGGAGCACTGTGTTTGTGAGAGTGAATGGGAGCACTGTGTGTGAGAGAGTGAATGGGAGCACTGTGTGTGAGAGTGAATGGGAGCACTGTGTGTGTGAGAGTGAATGGGAGCACTATGTGTGAGAGAGTGAATGGGAGCACTGTGTGTGAGAGAGTGAATGGGAGCACTGTGTGTGAGAGAGTGAATGGGAGCACTGTGTGTGTGAGAGTGAATGGGAGCACTGTGTTTGTGAGAGTGAATGGGAGCACTGTGTGTGAGAGAGTGAATGGGAGCACTGTGTGTGAGAGTGAATGGGAGCACTGTGTGTGAGAGAGTGAATGGGAGCACTGTGTGTGAGAGAGTGAATGGGAGCACTGTGTGTGAGAGAGTGAATGGGAGCACTGTGTGTGTGAGAGTGAATGGGAGCACTGTGTGTGAGAGATTGAATGGGAGCACTGTGTGTGTGAGAGTGAATGGGAGCACTGTGTGTGTGAGAGACTGAATGGGAGCACTGTGTGTGAGAGAGTGAATGGGAGCACTGTGTGTGTGAGAGTGAATGGGAGCACTGTGTCTGAGAGAGTGAATGGGAGCACTGTGTGTGTGAGAGTGAATGGGAGCACTGTGTGTGAGAGAGTGAATGGGAGCACTCTCTGTGAGAGTGACTGGGAGCACTGTGTGTGAGAGAGTGAATGGGAGCACTGTGTGTGTGAGAGTGAATGGGTGCACTGTGTGTGAGCGTGACTGGGAGCACTGTGTGTGTGAGAGTGAATGGGAGCACTGTGTGTGTGAGAGTGAATGGGTGCACTGTGTGTGAGCGTGAATGGGAGCACTGTGTGTGTGAGAGAGTGAATGGGAGCACTGTGTGTGTGAGAGTGAATGGGAGCACTGTGTGTGTGTGAGAGTGAATGGGAGCACAGTGTGTGAGAGAGTGAATGGGAGCACTCTGTGTGAGAGTGAATGGGAGCACTGTGTGTGAGAGAGTGAATGGGAGCACTGTGTGTGTGAGAGTGAATGGGAGCACTGTGTGTGTGTGAGAGTGAATGGGAGCACTGTGTGTGAGAGAGTGAATGGGAGCACTGTGTGTGAGAGAGTGAATGGGAGCACTGTGTGTGTGAGAGAGTGAATGGGAGCACTGTGTGTGAGAGTGAATGGGAGCACTGTGTGTGTGAGAGAGTGAATGGGAGCACTGTGTGTGAGAGAGTGAATGGGAGCACTGTGTGTGTGAGAGAGTGAATGGGAGCACTGTGTGTGTGAGAGTGAATGGGAGCACTGTGTGTGAGAGTGAATGGGAGCACTGTGTGTGTGAGAGTGAATGGGAGCACTGTGTTTGTGAGAGTGAATGGGAGCACTGTGTGTGAGAGAGTGAATGGGAGCACTGTGTGTGAGAGTGAATGGGAGCACTGTGTGTGTGAGAGTGAATGGGAGCACTGTGTGTGAGAGAGTGAATGGGAGCACTGTGTGTGAGAGAGTGAATGGGAGCACTGTGTGTGAGAGAGTGAATGGGAGCACTGTGTGTGTGAGAGTGAATGGGAGCACTGTGTGTGAGAGATTGAATGGGAGCACTGTGTGTGTGAGAGTGAATGGGAGCACTGTGTGTGTGAGAGACTGAATGGGAGCACTGTGTGTGAGAGAGTGAATGGGAGCACTGTGTGTGTGAGAGTGAATGGGAGCACTGTGTCTGAGAGAGTGAATGGGAGCACTGTGTGTGTGAGAGTGAATGGGAGCACTGTGTGTGAGAGAGTGAATGGGAGCACTCTCTGTGAGAGTGACTGGGAGCACTGTGTGTGAGAGAGTGAATGGGAGCACTGTGTGTGTGAGAGTGAATGGGTGCACTGTGTGTGAGCGTGACTGGGAGCACTGTGTGTGTGAGAGTGAATGGGAGCACTGTGTGTGTGAGAGTGAATGGGTGCACTGTGTGTGAGCGTGAATGGGAGCACTGTGTGTGTGAGAGAGTGAATGGGAGCACTGTGTGTGTGAGAGTGAATGGGAGCACTGTGTGTGTGTGAGAGTGAATGGGAGCACAGTGTGTGAGAGAGTGAATGGGAGCACTCTGTGTGAGAGTGAATGGGAGCACTGTGTGTGAGAGAGTGAATGGGAGCACTGTGTGTGTGAGAGTGAATGGGAGCACTGTGTGTGTGTGAGAGTGAATGGGAGCACTGTGTGTGAGAGAGTGAATGGGAGCACTGTGTGTGAGAGAGTGAATGGGAGCACTGTGTGTGTGAGAGAGTGAATGGGAGCACTGTGTGTGAGAGTGAATGGGAGCACTGTGTGTGTGAGAGAGTGAATGGGAGCACTGTGTGTGAGAGAGTGAATGGGAGCACTGTGTGTGTGAGAGAGTGAATGGGAGCACTGTGTGTGTGAGAGTGAATGGGAGCACTGTGTGTGAGAGTGAATGGGAGCACTGTGTGTGTGAGGGTGAATGGGAGCACTGTGTGTGTGAGAGAGTGAATGGGAGCACTGTGTGTGTGAGAGTGAATGGGAGCACTGTGTGTGAGAGTGAATGGGAGCACTGTGTGTGAGAGTGAATGGGAGCACTGTGTGTGAGAGTGAATGGGAGCACTGCGTGTGAGAGAGTGAATGGGAGCACTGTATGTGAGAGTCAATGGGAGCACTGTGTGTGAGAGAGTGAATGGGAGCACTGTGTGTGAGAGAGTGAATGGGAGCACTGTGTGTGAGAGTGTGAATGGGAGCACTCTGTGTGAGAGAGTGAATGGGAGCACTGTGTGTGTGAGAGTGAATGGGAGCACTGTGTGTGTGAGAGTGAATGGGAGCACTGTGTGTGAGAGTGAATGGGAGCACTGTGTGTGTGAGAGAGTGAATGGGAGCACTGTGTGTGTGAGAGTGAATGGGAGCACTGTGTGTGAGAGAATGAATGGGAGCACTGTGTGTGTGAGAGAGTGAATGGGAGCACTGTGTGTGTGAGAGAGAGAATGGGAGCACTGCGTGTGAGAGAGAGTGAATGGGAGCACTGTGTGTGTGAGAGTGAATGGGAGCACTGTGTGTGAGAGAGTGAATGGGAGCAGTGTGTGAGAGAGTGAATGGGAGCACTCTGTGTGAGAGAGTGAATGGGAGCACTGTGTGTGTGTGAGAGTGAATGGGAGCACTGTGTGTGAGAGAGTGAATGGGAGCACTGTGTGTGAGAGAGTGAATGGGAGCACTGTGTGTGAGAGAGTGAATGGGAGCACTGTGTGTGTGAGAGTGAATGGGAGCACTCTGTGTGAGAGAGTGAATGGGAGCACTGTGTGTGTGAGAGTGAATGGGAGCACTGCGTGTGAGAGAGAGTGAATGGGAGCACTGTGTGTGTGAGAGTGAATGGGAGCACTGTGTGTGAGAGAGTGAATGGGAGCAGTGTGTGAGAGAGTGAATGGGAGCACTGTGTGTGAGAGAGTGAATGGGAGCACTGTGTGTGTGTGAGAGTGAATGGGAGCACTGTGTGTGAGAGAGTGAATGGGAGCACTGTGTGTGAGAGAGTGAATGGGAGCACTGTGTGTGAGAGAGTGAATGGGAGCACTGTGTGTGTGAGAGTGAATGGGAGCACTCTGTGTGAGAGAGTGAATGGGAGCACTGTGTGTGTGAGAGTGAATGGGAGCACTGTGTGTGTGAGAGTGAATGGGAGCACAGTGTGTGAGAGACTGAATGGGAGCACTCTGTGTGAGAGTGAATGGGAGCACTGTGTGTGAGAGAGTGAATGGGAGCACTGTGTGTGTGAGAGTGAATGGGAGCACTGTGTGTGTGTGAGAGTGAATGGGAGCACTGTGTGTGAGAGAGTGAATGGGAGCACTGTGTGTGAGAGAGTGAATGGGAGCACTGTGTGTGTGAGAGAGTGAATGGGAGCACTGTGTGTGAGAGTGAATGGGAGCACTGTGTGTGTGAGAGAGTGAATGGGAGCACTGTGTGTGAGAGAGTGAATGGGAGCACTGTGTGTGTGAGAGAGTGAATGGGAGCACTGTGTGTGTGAGAGTGAATGGGAGCACTGTGTGTGAGAGTGAATGGGAGCACTGTGTGTGTGAGAGTGAATGGGAGCACTGTGTGTGTGAGAGAGTGAATGGGAGCACTGTGTGTGTGAGAGTGAATGGGAGCACTGTGTGTGAGAGAGTGAATGGGAGCAGTGTGTGAGAGAGTGAATGGGAGCACTGTGTGTGAGAGAGTGAATGGGAGCACTGTGTGTGTGTGAGAGTGAATGGGAGCACTGTGTGTGAGAGAGTGAATGGGAGCACTGTGTGTGAGAGAGTGAATGGGAGCACTGTGTGTGAGAGAGTGAATGGGAGCACTGTGTGTGTGAGAGTGAATGGGAGCACTCTGTGTGAGAGAGTGAATGGGAGCACTGTGTGTGTGAGAGTGAATGGGAGCACTGTGTGTGTGAGAGTGAATGGGAGCACAGTGTGTGAGAGAGTGAATGGGAGCACTCTGTGTGAGAGTGAATGGGAGCACTGTGTGTGAGAGAGTGAATGGGAGCACTGTGTGTGTGAGAGTGAATGGGAGCACTGTGTGTGTGTGAGAGTGAATGGGAGCACTGTGTGTGAGAGAGTGAATGGGAGCACTGTGTGTGAGAGAGTGAATGGGAGCACTGTGTGTGTGAGAGAGTGAATGGGAGCACTGTGTGTGAGAGTGAATGGGAGCACTGTGTGTGTGAGAGAGTGAATGGGAGCACTGTGTGTGAGAGAGTGAATGGGAGCACTGTGTGTGTGAGAGAGTGAATGGGAGCACTGTGTGTGTGAGAGTGAATGGGAGCACTGTGTGTGAGAGTGAATGGGAGCACTGTGTGTGTGAGAGTGAATGGGAGCACTGTGTGTGTGAGAGAGTGAATGGGAGCACTGTGTGTGTGAGAGTGAATGGGAGCACTGTGTGTGAGAGTGAATGGGAGCACTGTGTGTGAGAGTGAATGGGAGCACTGTGTGTGAGAGTGAATGGGAGCACTGCGTGTGAGAGAGTGAATGGGAGCACTGTATGTGAGAGTGAATGGGAGCACTGTGTGTGAGAGAGTGAATGGGAGCACTGTGTGTGAGAGAGTGAATGGGAGCACTGTGTGTGAGAGAGTGAATGGGAGCACTCTGTGTGAGAGAGTGAATGGGAGCACTGTGTGTGTGAGAGTGAATGGGAGCACTGTGTGTGTGAGAGTGAATGGGAGCACTGTGTGTGAGAGTGAATGGGAGCACTGTGTGTGTGAGAGAGTGAATGGGAGCACTGTGTGTGTGAGAGTGAATGGGAGCACTGTGTGTGAGAGAATGAATGGGAGCACTGTGTGTGTGAGAGAGTGAATGGGAGCACTGTGTGTGTGAGAGAGAGAATGGGAGCACTGCGTGTGAGAGAGAGTGAATGGGAGCACTGTGTGTGTGAGAGTGAATGGGAGCACTGTGTGTGAGAGAGTGAATGGGAGCAGTGTGTGAGAGAGTGAATGGGAGCACTCTGTGTGAGAGAGTGAATGGGAGCACTGTGTGTGTGTGAGAGTGAATGGGAGCACTGTGTGTGAGAGAGTGAATGGGAGCACTGTGTGTGAGAGAGTGAATGGGAGCACTGTGTGTGAGAGAGTGAATGGGAGCACTGTGTGTGTGAGAGTGAATGGGAGCACTCTGTGTGAGAGAGTGAATGGGAGCACTGTGTGTGTGAGAGTGAATGGGAGCACTGCGTGTGAGAGAGAGTGAATGGGAGCACTGTGTGTGTGAGAGTGAATGGGAGCACTGTGTGTGAGAGAGTGAATGGGAGCAGTGTGTGAGAGAGTGAATGGGAGCACTCTGTGTGAGAGAGTGAATGGGAGCACTGTGTGTGTGTGAGAGTGAATGGGAGCACTGTGTGTGAGAGAGTGAATGGGAGCACTGTGTGTGAGAGAGTGAATGGGAGCACTGTGTGTGAGAGAGTGAATGGGAGCACTGTGTGTGTGAGAGTGAATGGGAGCACTCTGTGTGAGAGAGTGAATGGGAGCACTGTGTGTGTGAGAGTGAATGGGAGCACTGTGTGTGAGAGAGTGAATGGGAGCACTGTGTGTGAGAGAGTGAATGGGAGCACTCTGTGTGTGAGAGTGAATGGGAGCACTGTGTGTGTGAGAGAGTGAATGGGAGCACTGTGTGTGTGAGAGTGAATGGGAGCACTGTGTGTGTGAGAGAGTGAATGGGAGCACTGTGTGTGTGAGAGTGAATGGGAGCACTGTATGTGTGAGAGTGAATGGGAGCACTGTGGGTGTGTGAGAGTGAATGGGAGCACTGTGTGTGAGAGTGAATGGGAGCACTGTGTGTGAGAGTGAATGGGAGCACTGTGTGTGAGTGTGAATGGGAGCACTGCGTGTGAGAGAGTGAATGGGAGCACTGTATGTGAGAGTGAATGGGAGCACTATGTGTGTGAGAGCGAATGGGAGCACTGTGTGTGTGTGAGAGTGAATGGGAGCACTGTGTGTGTGAGAGTGAATGGGAGCACTGTGTGTGAGAGAATGAATGGGAGCACTGTGTGTGTGAGAGAGTGAATGGGAGCACTGCGTGTGAGAGAGAGTGAGTGGGAGCACTGTGTGTGTGTGAGTGAATGGGAGCACTGTGTGTGAGAGAGTGAATGGGAGCACTGTGTGTGTGTGTGAGAGTGAATGGGAGCACTGTGTGTGAGAGAGTGAATGGGAGCACTGTGTGTGAGAGAGTGAATGGGAGCACTGTGTGTGAGAGAGTGAATGGGAGCACTGTGTGTGTGAGAGTGAATGGGAGCACTCTGTGTGAGAGAGTGAATGGGAGCACTGTGTGTGTGAGAGTGAATGGGAGCACTGTGTGTGTGAGAGAGTGAATGGGAGCACTGTGTGTGAGAGTGAATGGGAGCACTGTGTGTGAGAGAGTGAATGGGAGCACTCTGTGTGTGAGAGTGAATGGGAGCACTGTGTGTGTGAGAGAGTGAATGGGAGCACTGTGTGTGTGAGAGTGAATGGGAGCACTGTGTGTGTGAGAGAGTGAATGGGAGCACTGTGTGTGTGAGAGAGTGAATGGGAGCACTGTGTGTGTGAGAGTGAATGGGAGCACTGTCTGTGTGAGAGTGAATGGGAGCACTGTGGGTGTGTGAGAGTCAATGGGAGCACTGTATGTGTGAGAGAGAATGGGAGCACTGTGTGTGTGAGAGTGAATGGGAGCACTGTGTGAGAGAGAGAGTGAATGGGAGCACTGTGTGTGAGAGAGTGAATGGGAGCACTGTGTGTGAGAGAGTGCATGGGAGCACTGTGTGTGTGAGAGTGAATGGGAGCACTGTGTGTGTGAGAGAGTGAATGGGAGCACTGTGTGTGTGTGAGAGTGAATGGGAGCACTGTGTGTGAGAGAGTGAATGGGAGCACTGTGTGTGAGAGAGTGAATGGGAGCACTCTGTATGAGAGTGAATGGGAGCATTGTGTGTGAGAGAGTGAATGCAAGCAATGTGTGTGTGAGAGTGAATGGGTGCACTGTGTGTGAGAGTGAATGGGAGCACTGTGTGTGTGAGAGAGTGAATGGGAGCACTGTGTGTGTGAGAGTGAATGGGAGCACTGAGTGTGAGAGAGTGAATGGGAGCACTGTGTGTGTGAGAGTGAATGGGAGCACTGTGTGTGTGAGAGAGTGAATGGGAGCACTGTGTGTGAGAGTGAATGGGAGCACTGTGTGTGAGAGAGTGAATGGGAGCACTGTGTGTGTGAGAGTGAATGGGAGCACTGTGTGTGTGTGAGAGTGAATGGGAGGACTATGTGTGAGTGAGTGAATGGGAGCACTGTGTGTGAGAGAGTGAATGGGAGCACTTTGTGTATGAGAGAGTGAATGGAAGCACTGTGTGTGTGAGAGAGTGAATGGGAGCACTGTGTGTGAGAGAGTGAATGGGAGCACTGTGTGTGAGAGTGAATGGGAGCACTGTGTGTGTGAGAGAGTGAATGGGAGCACTGTGTGCGAGAGAGAGTGAATGGGAGCACTGTGTGTATGAGAGAGTGAATGGGAGCACTGTGTGTATGAGAGAGTGAATGGGAGCACTGTGTGTGAGAGAGTGAATGGGAGCACTGTGTGTGTGAGAGAGTGAATGGGAGCACTGTGTGTGAGAGTGAATGGGAGCACTGTGTGTGAGAGAGTGAATGGGAGCACTGTGTGTGTGAGAGAGTGAATGGGAGCACTGTGTGTGAGAGAATGAATGGGAGCACTGTGTGTGTGAGAGTGAATGGGAGCACTGTGTGTATGAGAGAGTGAATGGGAGCACTCTGTGTGAGAGAGTGAATGGGAGCACTGTGTGTGAGAGAGAGTGAACGGGAGCACTGTGTGTGTGAGAGTGAATGGGAGCACTGTGTGTGAGAGTGAATGGGAGCACTGTGTGTGAGAGAGTGAATGGGAGCACTGTGTGTGAGAGAGTGAATGGGAGCACTGTGTGTGAGAGAGTGAATGGGAGCAGTGTGTGTGAGAGAGTGAATGGGAGCACTGTGTGTGAGAGAGTGAATGGGAGCACTGTGTGTGAGAGAGTGAATGGAAGCACTGTGTGTGTGAGAGTGAATGGGAGCACTGTGTGTGAGAGAGTGAATGGGAGCACTGTGTGTGAGAGAGTGAATGGGAGCACTGTGTGTGAGAGAGTGAATGGGAGCACTGTGTGTGAGAGAGTGAATGGGAGCACTGTGTGTGTGAGAGTGAATGGGAGCACTGTGTGTGAGAGAGTGAATGGGAGCACTGTGTGTGTGAGAGTGAATGGGAGCACTGTGTGTGAGAGTGAATGGGAGCACTGTGTGTGAGAGAGTGAATGGGAGCACTGTGTGTGTGAGAGAGTGAATGGGAGTACTGTGTGTGTGAGTGAATGGGAGCACAGTGTGTGTGAGAGTGAATGGGAGCACTGTGTGTGAGAGTGAATGGGAGCACTGTGTGTGAGAGTGAATGGGAGCACTGCGTGTGAGAGAGTGAATGGGAGCACTGTGTGTGTGTGAGAGTGAATGGGAGCACTGTGTGTGAGAGAGTGAATGGGAGCACTGTGTGTGTGAGAGAGTGAATGGGAGCACTGTGTGTGTGAGTGAATGGGAGCACTGTGTGTGTGAGAGTGAATGGGAGCACTGTGTGTGAGAGTGAATGGGAGCACTGTGTGTGAGAGTGAATGGGAGCACTGCGTGTGAGAGAGTGAATGGGAGCACTGTGTGTGAGAGTGAATGGGAGCACTGTGTGTGAGAGTGAATGGGAGCACTGTGTGTGAGAGTGAATGGGAGCACTGTGTGTGAGAGTGAATGGGAGCACTGTGTGTGAGAGTGAATGGGAGCATTGTGTGTGAGAGAGTGAATGCAAGCAATGTGTGTGTGAGAGTGAATGGGTGCACTGTGTGTGAGAGTGAATGGGAGCACTGTGTGTGTGAGAGAGTGAATGGGAGCACTGTGTGTGTGAGAGTGAATGGGAGCACTGTGTGTGAGAGAGTGAATGGGAGCACTGTGTGTGTGAGAGTGAATGGGAGCACTGTGTGTGTGAGAGAGTGAATGGGAGCACTGTGTGTGAGAGTGAATGGGAGCACTGTGTGTGAGAGAGTGAATGGGAGCACTGTGTGTGTGAGAGTGAATGGGAGCACTGTGTGTGTGTGAGAGTGAATGGGAGCACTGTGTGTGAGAGAGTGAATGGGAGCACTGTGTGTGTGAGAGAGTGAATGGGAGCACTGTGTGTGAGAGTGAATGGGAGCACTGTGTGTGAGAGAGTGAATGGGAGCACTGTGTGTGTGAGAGAGTGAATGGGAGCACTGTGTGTGAGAGAATGAATGGGAGCACTGTGTGTGTGAGAGTGAATGGGAGCACTGTGTGTATGAGAGAGTGAATGGCAGCACTCTGTGTGAGAGAGTGAATGGGAGCACTGTGTGTGAGAGAGAGTGAATGGGAGCACTGTGTGTGTGAGAGTGAATGGGAGCACTGTGTGTGAGAGTGAATGGGAGCACTGTGTGTGAGAGAGTGAATGGGAGCACTGTGTGTGAGAGAGTGAATGGGAGCACTGTGTGTGAGAGAGTGAATGGGAGCAGTGTGTGTGAGAGAGTGAATGGGAGCACTGTGTGTGAGAGAGTGAATGGGAGCACTGTGTGTGAGAGAGTGAATGGAAGCACTGTGTGTGTGAGAGTGAATGGGAGCACTGTGTGTGAGAGAGTGAATGGGAGCACTGTGTGTGAGAGAGTGAATGGGAGCACTGTGTGTGAGAGAGTGAATGGGAGCACTGTGTGTGAGAGAGTGAATGGGAGCACTGTGTGTGTGAGAGTGAATGGGAGCACTGTGTGTGAGAGAGTGAATGGGAGCACTGTGTGTGTGAGAGTGAATGGGAGCACTGTGTGTGAGAGTGAATGGGAGCACTGTGTGTGAGAGAGTGAATGGGAGCACTGTGTGTGTGAGAGAGTGAATGGGAGCACTGTGTGTGTGAGTGAATGGGAGCACAGTGTGTGTGAGAGTGAATGGGAGCACTGTGTGTGAGAGTGAATGGGAGCACTGTGTGTGAGAGTGAATGGGAGCACTGCGTGTGAGAGAGTGAATGGGAGCACTGTGTGTGTGTGAGAGTGAATGGGAGCACTGTGTGTGAGAGAGTGAATGGGAGCACTGTGTGTGTGAGAGAGTGAATGGGAGCACTGTGTGTGTGAGTGAATGGGAGCACTGTGTGTGTGAGAGTGAATGGGAGCACTGTGTGTGAGAGTGAATGGGAGCACCGTGTGTGAGAGTGAATGGGAGCACTGCGTGTGAGAGAGTGAATGGGAGCACTGTGTGTGAGAGTGAATGGGAGCACTGTGTGTGAGAGTGAATGGGAGCACTGTGTGTGTGAGAGTGAATGGGAGCACTGTGTGTGAGAGTGAATGGGAGCACTGTGTGTGAGAGTGAATGGGAGCACTGTGTGTGAGAGTGAATGGGAGCACTGCGTGTGAGAGAGTGAATGGGAGCACTGTGTGTGTGAGTGAATGGGGGCACTGTGTGTGAGATTGAATGGGAGCACTGTGTGTGAGAGTGAATGGGAGCACTGTGTGTGAGAGTGAATGGGAGCACTGCGTGTGAGAGAGTGAATGGGAGCACTGTGTGTGAGAGAGTGAATGGGAGCACTGTGTGTGAGAGTGAATGGGAGCACTGTGTGTGTGAGAGTGAATGGGGGCACTGTGTGTGAGAGAGTGAATGGGAGCACTGTGTGTGAGAGAGTGAATGGGAGCACTGTGTGTCAGAGTGAATGGGAGCACTGTGTGCATGAGAGTGAATGGGAGCACTGTGTGTGTGAGAGTGAATGGGAGCACTGTGTGTGTGAGAGTGAATGGGAGCACTGTGTGTGAGACAGTGAATGGGAGCACTGTGTGTGTGAGAGTGAATGGGAGAAGTGTGTGTGTGAGAGTGAATGGGAGCACTGTGTGTGTGAGAGTGAATGGGAGCACTGTGTGTGTGAGAGTGAATGGGAGCACTGTGTGTGTGAGAGTGAATGGGAGCACTGTGTGTGAGAGAATGAATGGGAGCACTGTGTGTGTGAGAGAGTGAATGGGAGCACTGTGTGTGAGAGAGAGTGAATGGGAGCACTGTGTGTGTGAGAGTGAATGGGAGCACTGTGTGTGTGAGAGTGAATGGGAGTACTGTGTGTGAGAGAGTGAATGGGAGCACTGTGTGTGAGAGAGTGAATGGGAGCACTGTGTGTGTGAGAGTGAAGGGGAGCACTGTGTGTGAGAGAGAGTGAATGGGAGCACTGTGTGTGTGAGAGAGTGAATGGGAGCACTGTGTGTGTGAGAGTGAATGGGAGCACTGTGTGTGTGAGAGAGTGAATGGGAGCACTGTGTGTGTGTGAGTGAATGGGAGCACTGTGTGTGAGAGAGTGAATGGGAGCACTGTGTGTGAGAGAGTGAATGGGAGCACTGTGTGTGAGAGAGTGAAGGGGAGCACTGTGTGTGTGAGAGTGAATGGGAGCACTGTGTGTGAGAGAGTGAATGGGAGCACTGTGTGTGAGAGAGTGAATGGGAGCACTGTGTGTGAGAGAGTGAATGGGAGCACTGTGTGTGTGAGAGTGAATGGGAGCACTGTGTGTGAGAGAGTGAATGGGAGCACTGTGTGTGTGAGAGTGAATGGGAGCACTGTGTGTGAGAGAGTGAATGGGAGCACTGTATGTGAGAGAGTGAATGGGAGCACTGTATGTGAGAGCGTGAATGGGAGCACTGTGTGTGAGAGAGTGAATGGGAGCACAGTGTGTGTGAGAGAGTGAATGGGAGCTCTGTGTGTGAGAGAGTGAATGGGAGCACTGTGTGTGAGAGAGTGAATGGGAGCACAGTGTGTGTGAGAGAGTGAATGGGAGCACTGTGTGTGAGAGAGTGAATGGGAGCACAGTGTGTGTGAGAGAGTGAATGGGAGCACTGTGTGTGAGAGAGTGAATGGGAGCACTGTGTGTGAGAGAGTGAATGGGAGCACAGTGTGTGTGAGCGACTGAATGGGAGCACTGTGTGTGTGAGAGTGAATGGGAGCACTGTGTGTGAGAGAGTGAATGGGAGCACAGTGTGTGTGAGAGACTGAATGGGAGCACTGTGTGTGTGAGAGTGAATGGGAGCACTGTGTGTGAGAGAGTGAATGGGAGCACTGTGTGTGTGAGAGTGAATGGGAGCACTGTGTGTGTGAGAGAGTGACTGGGAGCACTGTGTGTGAGAGATTGCACATCTATTGACAAATTTAGCTTGATTGTATAGTCACTTGATTTTGTTTAATGGAGAGGCCAGGCTACTCAACGACACCATCATGTCGTGACATACAGCACAGAAAGAGGCCGCTCGGCCCATCGTGTCCGCGCCGTCCATCAAGCCCTGTCTATTCTAATCCCATTTTCCAGCACATGATCCGTAGCCTTGTATGCTATGGCGTTTCAAGTGCTCATCTGAATGCTTCTTGAATGTTGTGAGGGTGCCTGCCTCTACCACCCTTTCAGGCAGTGAGTTCCAGATTTCAACCACCCTCTGGGTGAATAAGTTTTTCCTCAAATCCCCTCTAAACCTCCTGCCCCTTACCTTGAAACTATGCCCCCTTGTTATTGAGCCCTCTACTGAGGGGAAAAGTTCCTTTCTATCCAGCCTATCTATGCCCCTCATAATTTTGTACACCTCAATCAGGTCCTCCCTCAGCCTTCTCTGCTCTAAGGAAAACAACCCCAGCCTGTCCAGTCTCTCTTGGTAGCTGAACTGCTCCTGCTCAGGTAACATCCTGGTGAATCTCCTCTGCACCCTCTCCAGTGAAATAACATCCTTCCTATAGTGTGGCGACCAGAACTGCACACAGTATTCCAGCTGTGGCCTAACTAGCGTTTTGTACAGCTCCATCATAACCTCCCTGCTCTTATATTCTGTGCCTCGGCTAATGAAGGCAAGTATCCCATATATCTTTTTAACCACCTTATCTACCTGTCCTGCTGCCTTTCTGGATCTATGTATATGCACACCAAGGTCCCTCTGATCCTCTGTCCTTCCTAGGGTCCTATCACTCATTGTGTATTCCCTTGCCTTGTTTGTCCTCCCAAAATGCTTCACCTCACACTTTTCAGGGTTAAATTCTATTTGCCACTGTTCTGCCCATCTAAGCAACCCGTCTATATCGTCCTGTAGCCTGAGGCTTCCCTCCTCGCTATTTACCACTCCACCAATTTTCGTGTCATCTGCGAACTTACTGATCATACCTCCTACATTCATATCTAAATCATTAATGTGCACTACAAACAGCAAAGGACCCAGCACCAAGCCCTGCAATAAATCACTGCACACAGGCTTCCAGTCACAAAAACAACCTTTGACCATCACCCTCTGCCTCCTGCCACTCAGCCAATTTTGGATTCAATGTGCCAAATTGCCCTGGATCCCATGGGCTCTTACCTTCTTGACCAGTCTCCCATGCAGGACTTTGTCAAAAGCCTTACTGAAGTCCATGTAGACTACATCAACTACACTACTCTCATCCACACACCTAGTCACCCCCTCGAAAAATTCAATCAAATTGGTTAGACATGATCTGCCCCTGACAAAGCCATGCTGACTATTCTTGATTAATCCTTGCCTCTCCAAGTGGAGACTAATTGTGTCCCTCAGAATTTTTTCCCATAATTTCCCTCCCACTGATGTTAAGCTCACTGGCCTGTAATTCCCTGGTTTATCCCTACTACCCTTCTTGAATAATGGTACTTCGTTAGCTGTTCTCCAGTCCTCTGGCACCTCCCCTGTGGCCAGAAAGGTTCTGAAAATTTATGTCAGAGCTCCTGCAATCTCATCCCTTGCCTCACACAGCAGCCTGGGATACATCTTGTCTGGGCCTGGGGACTTATCCACTTTTAAGCCTGCTAAAACCTCTTCCCTCAATACTAATTTGTTCAAGTATACCACAATCCCCCTGCCTAATTTCTATGCCTACATCGTCCTTCTCCATAGTGAACACAGATGCAAAATATTCATTTAAAACCTCACCAACATCTTCCGGCTCTACACACAGATTGCCACTTTGGTCCCTAATGGGCCCTACTCTTTCCCTGGTTATCCTCTTGCCCTTAATATACTTATAAAACACCTTGGAATTTTCCTTTATTTTGCCCGCCAGGGTTTTTTCATGCCCCCTCTTTGCTCTCCTAATTTATTTTTTAAGTATCCCCTGCACTTTCTATACTCCTATAGGGCTTCCACTGTTTTTAGTCCTTTGTATCTGCCAAAAGCCTCCCTTTTTTTCCTAATCCACTCTTGTATATCGCTTGACTTCCAGGGTTCCCTGGGCTTGTTGGTCCCACCCTTCATCTTTACGGAAACATGTTGGCGTTGTACTCTCTATTTCCTTTCTGAAAGACTCCCACTGCTCTGATGTGGATTTTCCTAAAAGTAGCTGATGCCAGTCCACTTTGGCCAGATCCTGCCTTATCATATTAAATTCGGCCTTCCCCCCAATTTAGAACCTTTATTTCTGGTCCATCTTTGTCCTTTTCCATGACTACCTTAAATCTCACTGAATTATGGTCACTGTCACCAATATGCTCTCCTACTGACACTTCTACCTGGCTACATTCCCTAGAATTAGGTCCAGTACCGCCCCCTCTCTTGTAGGACTTTCTACATGCTGGCTCAAAAAGCTCTCTTGGATGCACTTTAAGTATTCCGCACCCTCTAAGCCTTTCGCACTCTGACTATTCCAGTTAATATTGGGGAAGTTGAAATTCCCTACTATTATTACCTTATTATTTCTACACCTTTGAGATTTGACTACATATCTGTTCCTCTTTCTCCCCCTGACTGTTTGGGGGCCTATAGTACGCTCCCAGCAAAGTGCTTGCCCCCTTTTTGTTTATAAGTTCTACCCATATGGCCTCATTAGAGGAACCTGTTAAGATATCATCCCGCCTTACAGCAGTAATTGACTCCTTGATTAATATTGCGACACTCCCTCCTCTTTTACACCCCCCTCTGTCTCGCTTGAAGATTCTATACCCCGGAATATTGAGCTGCCAGTCCTGCCCCTCCCTCAACCGTGTCTCTGTGATAGCAACAATATCATACCCCCACGTGTTCATCAACACCTTCAATTCATCTGCCTTACTCGTAAGACTCCTTGCATTAAAATAAGTGCCATCCAGCCTTGCCATACTCCCTTGTGCTGTTACGTATTTGCTTTGCCTTCCAGGCTGACTTGTTTTTTCCTCTATATTCGGCTGTGCATCCCCCCCCACCTACTATAGCTCCACTCCGTATCCCATCCCCCTGCCAAGTTAGTTTAAACCGCGCCCCCCCCCCAACAGTACTAGCAAACCTCCCCGCGAGGATGTTGGTCCCGTTCCGGTTCAGGTTCAACCCGTCCGACTTGTACAGGTCCCACCTTCCCCAGAAGCAGACCCAGTGATCCAGGAAACTAAAGCCCTCCCTCCTGCACCAAATCTTTAGCCATGCGTTCATCTGCTCTATCCTCCTATTCCTATACTCACTAGCGCGTGGCACCAGGAGTAATCCAGAGATTACAACCTTTGAGGTCTTGCTTTTTAATCTGCTACCTAGCTCCCTAAATTCTTGTTGCAGGACCTCATCCCTCTTTCTACCTATGTCGTTGGTACCAATGTGAACCACGACCTCTGACTGTTCGCCCTCCCCCTTCAGAATGCCCTGCAGCCGTTCAGTGATATCCTTGACCCTGGCACCAGGGAGGCAACATACCATCCTGGAGTCACGTCTGCAGCCACAGAAATGTCTATCTGTTCCCCTTACGATAGAATCCCCTATCACTATTGCTCTCCCATTCTTTTTCCTCCCCTCCTGTGCAGCTGAGCCACTCGTACTGCCACGGACTTGGCTGTTGCTGCATTCCCCTGAGAAACCATCTTCCCCATCAGTATACAAAACGGAAAATCTGTTGGAGAGGGAGATGGACCCAGGGGACTCCTGCACTACCTTCCTAGTTCTTTTACTCTGTCTGGCGGTCACCCATTTCCTGTCTGCCTGTGCACTCTTTACCTGCGGTGCGACCACCTCGTTAAACGTGCTATCCATGAAGATCTCAGCTTCGCGGATGCTCCACAGTGACTCCAGCTGCAGCTCCAGCTCCGAAACGTAGATTTCGAGTAGCTGCAGCTGGAGACACCTCCTGCACATGTGTTCGCCCTGGACACCGAAAGTGTCCCTGACTTCCCACATAGCACAGGAGTAGCACTCCACGCTGCCATGCCATGCCATGTCCTAGCCTTAATTTACTCCCTTTACTTACTTTAAATTAAAGAATATTAAATACACTAGGGACCTTACTTCCCTTTAAACACTACTTACTCTAAACTAGAGACCTTACTTTTACTTTAACAACTGGACTGTAGAAATACTGTAGAAATACTCACCACTGGTTCTCTGCCTCCTTTTGTGCAGCTTTTTAGCTCCTACTCTCCTGGAAGCTGACAAAGATAGAAAAAGAAAGGAACACCTCCCTCCCCGAACTCACTCACCCAACTCACCCAACTCACCCAACTCACTAAACTCACAGCTTAACACTCTGTTCTGATCTGCATTCCGTGCCTGAGTGGATCTCCATTGGGGCTAGAAATTTAATCAAAATCTATATTTCTTTTTCTCAATGCCATTAACCTTTTGAACGGAATGCCTGTGTTTATTTTCTTTAGGCCACAGTGCTGTTAGGGAGTTCTAGGATTTTGACCCAGCGACAATGAAGGAATGGTGATATATTTCCAAGTCAAGACGGTGTGTGACTTGGAGGGTAACTTGCAGGTGATGGTGTTCCCATACGCCTGCTGCCTTTGTCCTTCTAGATGGTAGAGGTCATGGGTTTGCGAGCTGGTGTCGAAGAAGCCTTGACAAGTTGCTGCAGTCCAATACCCAGCCTCTGACCTGCTTCATAAGGAGTTGCGAGTCCGCCTCAAAAACGAGTAGGTTGATGTCTCAGGGCATTTTTTTTTAATGTATTTGTTTATGGGATGTGGGCATCTCTGGCAAGGCCAGCATTTATTGCCCATCCCTAACTGCCCTTGAGAAGGTGGTGGTGAGCCGCCTTCTTGAACCGCTGCAGTGCGCGTGGTGAAGGTACTCCCACAGTGCTGTTAGGGAGGGAGTTCCAGGATTTTGACCCAGCGACGATGAAGGATCGGCGATATACTTCTAAGTCAGGATGGTGTCTGACTTGGAGGGGAACTTGGAAGTGGTGGTGTTCCCATGCGCCTGCTGCCCTTGTCCTTCTGGATGGAAGAGGTCACGGGTTTGGGAGGTGCTGCCGAAGAAGCCTTGGCGAGTTGCTGCAGTGCAGATGGTAAACACTTCAGTCACGGTACGCTAGTGGTGGAGGGAGTGAATGTTTAAGGTGGCCGATGGGGTGCCAATCAAGCGCGCTGCTTTGTCCTGGATGGTGTTGAGCTTCTTGAGTATTGTTGAAGCTGCACTCATGGGCTGGATGGGCGGCGCGGACACGATGGGCCGAAGGGCCTCTTTCTGTGCTGTAAAACTCTATGACTCTATGACTCATCCAGGCAAATGGAGAGTATTCCATCACACTCCTGACTTGTGCCTTGCAGATGATGGAAAGGCTTTGGGGAGTCAGGAGGTGAGACACTCGCCACAGAATACCCAGCCTCTGACCAGCTTTTGTTGCCACAGTAAGTATGTGGCTGGTCCAGTTAAGTTTCTGGTCAATGGAGACCCCCAGGATGTTGATAGTAGGGGATTTGGCGATGGTAATGCCATTGAATGTCAAGGGCAGGTGGTTAGACTCTCGCTTGTTGGAGATAGTCATTGCCTGGCACTTCTGTGGCACGAATGTTACCTGCCACTTATCAGCCCAAGCCTGAATATTGTCCAGGTATTATTTTATGCAGCCATGGACTGCTTCATTATCTGAGGAGTTGTGAATGGCACTGAACACTGTGCAGTCATCAGCGAACATCCCCATTTCTGACCTTATGTTGGAGGGAAGGTCATTGATGAAGCAACTGAAGGGCCTAGGACACTGCCCTGAGGAACGCCTGCAGCGATGTCCTGGGGCTGTGATGATTGACCTTCAACTACCACAACTATCTTCCTTTGTGCTAGGTATGACTCCAGCCAGTGGAGAGTTTCCCCCCCCGATTCCCATTGACTTCAGTTTTACTAGGGCTCCTTCATGCCACACTCGGTCAAATGCTGCCTTGATGACTAAGGCAGTCACTCTCACCTCACCTCTGGAATTCAGCTCCTTTGTCCATGTTTGGACCAAGGCTGTAATGAGTTCTGGAGCCAAGTGGTCCTGACGGAACCCAAACTGGGCACAGTGAGCAGGTTATTGGTGAGTAAGTGCCGCTTGATAGCACTGTCGATGACACATTCCATCACTTTGCTGATGATTGAGAGTAGACTGATGGGGCGGGTAATTGGCCGGATTGGATTTGTCCTGCTTTTTGAGGACAGCACATACCTGGGCAGTTTTCCACATTGCCAGATTGAAGCTGTACTGGAACAGCTTGGTTAGAGGCACAGCTAGTTCTGCAGCACAAGTCTTCAGCACGATAACCGGGATGTTGTCTGAGCCCATAGCCTTTGCTGCATCCAGTGCGCTCAGCCATTTCTTAATATCACATGGAGTGAATCGAATTGGCTGAAGATTGACTTCTGTGATGGTGGGGACATCAGGAGTAGGCTGCTATAGATCATCCACTCGGCATTTCTGGCTGAAGATGGTTGCAAACGCTTCAGCCTTGTCTTTATTCATTGCGACAATGTCTTCTTGCATGAACACCACTTGGAAGAAGCACTGAGAGTAACAAGGGCTCAGAATGTACTCTGGGTGGGAGACTTCAGTGATTGTGGTAAACCACTGTTTGTATTCCACTGTGTACATGTCTGTACATGCCTCGGCTGACTCCTCCCACAAGTCCAGGTATAAAGGTGACTGCTCCACAGTCCCTCTGTATTCTGGACTGGTCGACCACTCGAGGCACACCTTCATTCTCTTGTTAATAAAAGCCTGTTAGTTACTCGCTTAACCTCAGTCTTTTGAGTAATTGATAGCGCATCAATTTTATTAACAAGATTTTTTTATAATGGAGAAGATCCTCACACCAGCATGCCTGGACTTAGACCATCGGGAGGCGGACGCATCCACCAAGTTTGCTCACTGGCTTAGGTGCTTTGAAAAATTCCTGATCGCCTCCGCTGCAACGGTCAAATCGGATGAGGACAAACTGGATGTCCTGACCTCCAAAGTGAACCACTGAGCGTACTCGGTCATCCAGGACGCGACCTCGTACACGGCTGCTCTCAAGCTCCTCAAGGACCAGTACACGCGCCCAGTGAATGAGGTGTACGCCAGGCACCTCCTGGGGAGACGTAAACAACAACCTGGGGAATCGACCGAGGAATACCTTCAGGCACTGTCTGTGCTTGGCCGGGCCTGTGGTTGTAAGGATGTAAAGGCCGCCATGTATACAGAGGAACTTATCCGGGACGCTTTTGTAGCGGGCCACAGGTCCAATTACACCCGACAGCGACTGTTGGAGCAGAGTGACCTCGACCGCAACAAGGCCTCTGAACTCGCACTATCATTGGATGCAGCCTACCGGGGCATGGATGCCTACTCCTCTGCACTGTGGACGCCACGGGGAACGACAGCCTGGGACACGGTAGGACCGTCTCATAGTGCCGTGCCACCCCAGCCACATCCCAGCAATGGCCCAACTACCGCAGCAGTGTCCCAAGGCCAGAAATGCTACTTCTGTGGCCAGGCCAAACACCCCAGAGCGCGCTGCCCGGTGAAAAATGCGATCTGCTCGGGCTGCGGGAAGAAGGGACGCTACGCCAGCATCTGCAGGGCCAAAGCCACCCCGAACCCCAGCAGCGCCGCGTGTGGGCCGTGCGGGCCGCCATCTTGGGCCTCCCCAGCCATGTGTGAACCACCGGAACAGCAGCCATTTTGGACGCCTCCAGACACATGGGGATCATGGACGCCGCCATCTTGGACGCCAGCCGGGACGCAGCAGGCCCCCAACACCGCCTCATCTGATACCCGCAGCGACACACCGACCCCTACGCTGGCCTCCGTTACGCTGGACCAAGCGAGACCGCACCAACTGGCCCGGTCCACAATGGACATTAAGGTAAATGGTCACGAAACAACCTGCCTTTTTGACTCTGGGAGCACGGAGAGCTTCATCCACCCCGACACGGTGCGGCGTTGCTCTCTCCTAGTCCTGCCTGCGCACCAGCGGATTTCTATGGCCTCCGAGTCCCAGTCGGCGGACATTGGCGGCTACTGCGTGGTGACACTCTTAGTAGACGGGACTGTGTACGATAATTTTAAACTTCTGGTCCTGCCCCACCTCTGTGCTGCCGTTCTACTGGGGTTAGATTTTCAGTGCCACCTCAAAAGTGTTACGCTGGCGTACGGTGGACCCCTCCCCCCACTCACAGTCTACAGCCAGCAGCTTCCAAATTGCCCGCCGCGCACCAGGTGCAACCTCTCCACACTCAGAGTCACCCCCCCACACTGTTTGCTAACCTCACCCCCGACTGTAAGCCCATCGCCACAAAGAGCAGGCGATACAATGCCGGGGACAGGGTTTTCGTTAAAACCGAAGTGGAGCGGCTCCTGAAGGAGGGGATTATTGAGGGCAGCACCAGCCCCTGGCGAGCCCAGGTTGTGGTCGTTAAGACCGGCGAGAAGCAGCGCCTGGTCATCGACTACAGCCAGACAATAAATCGCTACACCCTGCTGGACGCTTACCCACTCCCCCGTATAGCTGATATGGTCAACTAGATCGCGCAGTAGCGCGTCTTCTCGACCATTGACCTGAAATCAGCATACCACCAGCTCCCTATCCACCCTGAGGACCGCCAGTATACTGCCTTTGAGGCAAACGGCCGCCTCTATCACTTCCTTAGGGTTCCCTTTGGCGTCACCAACGGGGTCTCCGTCTTCCAAAGGGAGATGGACCGGATGGTCGATCAAAATGCGTTGCAGGCCACTTTCCCATATCTGGACAATGTGACCATCTGCGGCCATGACTTGCAGGACCATGACGCAAACCTCAAAAAATTCCTCTGCACCGCCCAACTCCTGAACCTGACGTATAACAAGGAGAAGTGCATATTCCGCACAACCCGCCTCGCCATCCTTGGCTGTGTTGTGGAACACGGAGTCATCGGTCCCGACCCCGACCGGATGCGCCCCCTTATGGAACTCCCACTGCCCCACTGCCTGAAGGCCCAAGAGGTGCCTAGGGTTTTTCTCCTATTACGCCCAGTGGGTCCCCTACTATGCGGACAAGGCCCGTCCGCTGATCAAGTCCACCTCTTTTCCCTTGACGGCAGAGGCCCGCTTAGCCTTCCACCGTATCAAGGAAGACATTGCCAAAGCCACCATGCACGCAGTGGATGAATCCATCCCCTTCCAGGTGGAAAGCGACGCGTCCGACTTTGCCCTGGCCGCTACCCTTAATCAGGCGGGGAGACCCGTGGCCTTCTTTTCACGAACCCTCCAGGGCCCGGAGACCAGACACTCCGCTGTTGAGAAGGAGGCCCAGGCTATTGTGGAGGCTGTGCGTCATTGGAGGCACTACCTGGCCGGAAAATGATTTACCCTGCTCACTGACCAGCGTTCAGTTGCTTTTATGTTTAACAACAAGCAGAGGGGCAAAATCAAAAACGACAAGATCTTGAGGTGGAGAATCGAACTTTCCACCTACAATTACGAGATCTTGTACCGGCCCGGGAAGCTCAATGAACCCTCGGATGCTCTATCGCGTGGCACCTGCGCCAGCGCGCAGATCGATAGACTGCGGGCCCTCCACAATGACCTCTGCCACCCGGGGGTCACCAGGTTCTTCCACTTCATCAAGGCCCGCAACCTGCCTTACTCCATTGAGGAGGTCAGGACCATGACCAGGAACTGCCAAGTCTGCGCTGAGTGCAAACCGCACTTTTATAGACCAGACAGGGCTCACCTGATAAAAGCCACTCGCCCCTTCGAGCGCCTGAGCGTTGATTTTAAAGGGCCTCTCCCCTCCTCCGACCGCAATGTGTACTTCCTCAACATTATTGATGAGTACTCCCATTTCCCGTTCGCCATCCCCTGCCCAGACATGACCAGTGCCACGGTCATTAAATGTCTGAACGACCTCTTCACCCTGTTCGGTTTCCCCAGCTATATCCATAGCGACCGGGGCTCATCGTTTATGAGCGACGAACTCCGCCAGTACCTGCTCGCTAGGGGTATTGCCACAAGCAGGACCACCAGTTACAACCCCTGGGGGAACGGACAGGTGGAAAGAGAGAATGCGACAGTTTGGAAGGCCGCCCTGCTAGCCTTAAAGTCTAGGGGCCTTCTGACCTCCCACTGGCAGGATGTGCTCCCCGATGCACTCCACTCTATTCGGTCACTGCTCTGCACTGCCACTAACGCCACCCCTCATGAGAAAATGTTTGTCTTCCTAAGGAAGTCCACATCGGGGACATCGCTACCCGCCATGGCTGACGTCCCCAGGGCCGGTCCTACTGAGAAGACATGTGAGGACCCATAAAACGGACCCCCTGGTCGAGAGGGTCGACCTCCTCCACGCCAATCCCCGGTATGCTTACATTGCGTACCCGGACGGGCGGGAGGACACAGTCTCCATACGAGACCTCGCACCCTCGGGGGCCCCAGTAACCCACTACCCACTACCACTCCTCCCCCCACGATCCAATATCCAACCCCAGCAGACGGCACGCCTGGGCCCCGCGACCCGCTCGACACCCACGAGGACTACACACCAGTGCCCCATCCTACGCGGGACTCGACGCCGGAAGCTTCACTACCCCTGCCGTCGCCACGTCGATCACAGCGGCAGACAAGACCTCCGGAGAGACTCCAATACACAAACTTTTAATACACTTCACCCCGCCGGACTCATTTTTAAACAAGGGGTGAATGTGGTAAACCACTGTTTGTATTCCACTGTGTACATGTCTGTACATGCCTCGGCTGACTCCTCCCACAAGTCCAGGTATAAAGGTGACTGCTCCACAGTCCCTCTGTATTTTGGACTGGTCGACCACTCGAGGCACACCTTCATTCTCTTGTTAATAAAAGCCTGTTAGTTACTCGCTTAACCTCAGTCTTTTGAGTAATTGATAGCGCATCAGTGATCATCAACAACAGTGGCTCGGTAACACCAGTACTGACCAAGCTGGCCGAGTCCTGAAGGATATAACTGCCAGACAGGGCCTGCAGCAGGTGGCGAGAGAACCAACACGAGGGAACAACTTAATTGACCTCGTCCTCACCAATCTGTGATAAACCCATTTTATTGTGCTGACTGATTGTGCTGGTTCATGGAAAATTTTATATTCGTGATTATGCAAATGAATTTTAGCAGAAACCTGAACTGTAACCTAACCAGTGCAATTTCAAGCGGAATTTGCGCCCAATTTCCCGATTGCGCCCAAAGTGGAAACTCTGCCCCAAGATGTTGGCTGGGCTGATAGGGTAATTCTGATGCTGAAATGCTGGTCCCCGGACATTCCCTACTGTCCTGGGCTGTGGTTGCACCACCAAATCATTGTGCGTGTGTGTGTGTGTGTGTGTGTATGCGTATGTATGTGCATGTGTATATACATGCGGTGTGTGCATGCATGTGTGTGTGTATATGAGAATGAGTGAATGAGAGTGTCAAGTGTCATCTAAGTCCCAGTGCAGGTTAAACCTCTGGTATATAGGGCATGTGTTCAAACAGTACGATTTAATGGTTTTTAACTCTTAGATATTCAACAACAGTAACAACAGCTTGCATTTATACAGTGCCTTTAAGATAGTAAAATGTTCCAAGGTGCTTCACAGGAGCAATTATCAAACAACATTTGACTTTGATCCACATAAAGAGATATTAGGACAAGTGACCAAAAGCTTGGTTAAGAGGTAGGTTTCGAGGAGTGTCTTAAAGGAGGAGAGCGAGCTAGAGAGGTGGAGAGGTTTAAAAAGGGAATTCCAGAGCTTAGAGCCTAGGCAACTGAAGGCACAGCCGCTAATGGTGGAATGAAGAAAATTGAGGATGCGCAAAATGTCAGAATAGCAGGGCTTCCACATACAGGACCAAGTTGTGGGGTGGATTTGTGGCAAAAAAGGAAAATTACTGCTCTGGACTGGGAGTCTTCCCACTAAGCTCCAAATAGCAGTGCAAATCAATGTAGGGAAAAAGAAAAAAAGAAAGACTTGCAATTATATAGCGCCTTTCACGACCACCGGACATCTCAAAGCGCTTTACAGCCAAAGAAGTACTTTTGAAGTGGAGTCACTGTTGTAATGTGGGAAGGGTAATATGGTCCTGGCTGAGTAGCATGAGTGTTAGAGAACCAAAAAAAATATGTTTGAAGTGGCAATGTATTTGCACTGTAGGTGACCATGCTTTGAATAACACTGAGCAGTAACTGATTGCCTGTACTGCATGCATAGGCAATAATGAGGCTAATGAAAAGTTATAGGATGAATGAGTAAGGTAGTTGTGGCGGTGCAACTTGTGGTGTCTCTGCCATAATTTTGCTGGTAGTTGTATCTCTGTACACACCCTGCCCAGTTATAACACTCCCTTTGTTACACCTCACCTCATTATATAGTTTTTTTCATTCTCAGAATGTGGGTGTCACTGGCAAGGTTGGCATTTATTGCCCATCCATAGTTGGCCTGAGAAGGTGGTGGTGCGCCGCCTTCTTGAACCGCAGGTAGTGGTTTTAATACAACTGAGTTGTTTGTTAGGCCATTTCAGAGGGTAGTTGAGTCAACCAGTGTGGGACAGGAGTCACATATAGGCCAGACTGGGTAAGGATTGCAGATTTCCTTCCCCAAAGGATATGAGTGAACCGGTTGGGTTTTTTAAGACAATCAAACAGTTTCATAGTCACTTTTACTGAGACCTGATTTTTATTTCCAGATTATTTAAACTGAATTCAAATTCTGAAGCTGCTATGGTGGGATTGAACTCACGTTCCTCACATTCTCTGGATCATTAGTCCAGGCCTCCGGATTACTTTTGCCTTGCACCATCATCCCTTTTGTCATTTCATCTCCCCTGCCTTCCGCCCTAGCACAGACCTTCCCTTTTGTTCTTTCCTCCCCCTCCCACCTTTCCCTGCCTCTGTACTTGTTTAAAACCTGTTACATTTTGAACTTTTTCCAGTTCTGATGAAAGGCCATCCACCTGAAACGTTAACTTTGTTTCTCTCTCTACAGATGCTGCCTAACTTGCTGAGTATTTCCAACGTTTTCTGTTTTTACCTCAGGATTACTAGTTCAGTAGCATAACCATTGCACTACTTATAGTCTAGAGGATGTGATCATTCACATTGTGGATCATAGAGTTGAGCAGAAGTATGCAATAAGTTTCATGCATAAATAAATGAAAGACTTGCATTTATATAGCATCTTTCACGACCTCAGGATGTCCCAAACACTTTATAGCCAATGAAGTACTTTTGAAGTGTAGTCACTGTTGTAATGTAGGAAACACGGCAGTCAATTTGCACACAGCAAGCTCCCACAAACAGCAATGTGATCATGACCAGCCAATCTGTTTTAGTGATGTGGATAACTCCTCTGCTCTTCTTCAAAATAATGCTGTGGAATCCTTTACGTCCACTTGAGAGAGCATACAGGGCCTCGGTTTAACATTGCATCCGAAAGACGGCACCTCCGACAGTGCAGCACTCCCTCAGTGTCAGCTAAGACTTTTGTGCTCAAATCTCTGGAATGGGACTTGAACCCACAACTTTCTGACTCAGAGGCGAGGATGTTACCAACTGAGCCACAGCTGACACAAACGGACCAGCATCAAAGCGATAAAATATCAAATCACCTGTTAGCATTGAGGCCAGAGTACAACGAGAGGAAGGAGCTATTTCCTAATGGCAGTAGTCCTTGCTGCAGCTGATCGGGAAACTTAAATCCCATACTTGCAAATAATTCTGTTTCTGTCAAGTTTATTTTAAATGTATTCTTTTATAAGTGCTCTTTGATGGTAAGCTTTGAAACTTGCATTGCCATCCCTAAGGGATGAAGGAGGAAAATGTCATAAATGTTTATTCAAAGCGTTTATCGCTAGGGGGAAAGGGGCCTGACGACCAGGCCACCCCCACCTTCATTGTAAACAGTGCAAACAAAAGCAACAGATTTTCAGTCCCATCAGCTCTTTGTTGAAGGTTGACAACATCACTCAGCATCGATTGATGTGTCAGAGCTCGCCGCCTGGTTCTGATGGTGTCTCCGGCAGGGCTGGGGTACGATAGGCGCTTGTGACATTTTCACAGAAATAAAAAATATGCATCAAAATGTATTAAAATTAAATATGCAGGCGTTTTCATTCCTGCCCATATGATTAGTCACTCTTAAAGTTAGAATGTCACCTGAGACACCAAGCAGAATATTAATGAAATGAAAGAGCAGGGTCTACTGTCAAGCTATTGACCTAAGAGAATGGAGAGTTAAAGGGAGCATTCTTTATTTTTCCTCCCTCCCTACTTCTTTCCATTCCTTCTCACTTTCTTCTGTTTTTCTCTCCATTCGCTGTTAATTTCTTAACCGCACCAAGCAGGCAGGCTGACTTCTGCTGCTGTCAATCTAAACTGGCCACTTAGATGCGCAGAACTGTCACAGAAATAGTTTACCCAGTGGATTTCTGTTACTTCTGGGTGCAAATGCTCAGTTTCTGATCAGCACCTGCTCACAGCGATGTAGGTGAGATTTGGAGCTGGGGACAGGGAAATTGTGTGTGAACTTATGTCCCACCATGAGCAGAACCGAGCATCAGGACTATAACATGCTATGTCTCCATGACACCCGGCGGGAAAGGATTGTCATAGTCCTGGTGGCTGTTCATACCCAGACTCACCTACATCACTGTGAACAGGTGACAATTAACTGACAACAGGAACAACGACTGGCAAGCTGACTACAGCAGATCTCCATCAGGGCCAGAAATATAATTAAATGAAGGAGCTAAGCAAGGGAAAAATAACTAGAATTCCTGGTCCTTATCACTCTGCAGAGATTGCTGTTGGGAAGTGAGCACATGTGAATGTCAGGATCAGGCTTGGCAGCAATGCTCTCCACTTTTGAATGTCCTTCCAACATACTGTCTCGGCTCCCATATGAAAAATGGCCACTTGAGTGATGTACTAAAGGGCAGCTTTGCCCATGGAACCATTCCCGACAACAGTCAACACCTTCAGATGATCAGAGGAGAAAACTGGAGGGGATTTTTTTTAAAATTAAACAAAGCCCACAGTTGCCTTTATGAGATGTTTCCTGAACTTTTCATGTTTCAGGCTTGTGGTCATCACTTCAGAGTTAGAATAATCAAAGGAGGCAAGGAGGCAATGTGCTGAGTGGTTTGAAATGCTAGAGCTTTCGCTTTCTCTTTTGTCTTCTGCAACAGAGTGCAGTTTCAGGATAAGGCCGTCACTTTCTATCTGAGAAAGACACAGACACCTGAACAATTTTCTTCAGGACACAGTCTCACTGCTGGAGAGGAGAAGCACACTGGCATTACCTTGTACACATCTCTTGTGTCATGTGGTTACTGTAAGAGAGCAATCACAGTCCACAGTATGTTTTGGAATAGCTTCTTCATTTATTTGTGTGGTAGCTATGCCATCCTAGTTGCTAAATGAATGAGAGAGGATGTTGACCATAATAAAGCTGTACTCTGCAGGTTCCCCTGATGGTTCAGTGGCTGAATACATCACTTGATGTGGCACTGAAGTGTACCAACTTGGAAGGACCCAGGTTCTAACTCTGGTCTATGTTGAGTTAGCTGACTTCAGCCAAGATGGAAGTTGGGGCATTATAATTGACCTCAGCGCCCCTGGGTTAGAGAAAGGGCAACAACAAGTCAGGGCTCCTGTTCTTACTTGAAAGTGTTTGTGGGAGGGTTGAGGACAGCATCGGCATGCCTCTGATGCCTTCGATAGTCAAATAACTTGTCGAACCTCACTGTCACTTAATTCAGACTTGGGCAAGGTACTGAAGAGCTGCTGGTAGCCACGGAATTAAAACCCAGCAAGAGCCAATGTTTTCAGGGAGGAAGGAAGGTGAGTCGTACCTATTATTAAAATAAATACAGTTTCTTCCCATGGTTTAGTGTTGCAGTATAATACTGCAACATTGCCCTGGGCCGTGCAAGAATGGGACAGAGCATTGATCCTCCTACTTTGCTGAATTCTCAATTTTAAGGTTGCTGGTGATGGAAGGTGCTGAATAGAAATAAAATGGTTTCCCATAAAAAGGGAAGGAATGCGGTGGGGCGTGTTGTCAGCCATTGTATAGCTCGTAGCTGACAGTTTAGAGCAACAACTGGTGAAGGCCAGGGACAGGTCACTGTTGTGTCTCAGAAATGTGAGGAAAAATATCAAAGGGCACTTACACATCTATGCACACACACTCACAAACACATCGCACATACAGACACACCTATACATACACAAGTGCTCACAGACATGTTTACAGATATACTCACACATTCACAGGCACATGAAGGTCATTTTATCTCCACCTGCCTGGCAGAAATCCGGCAGGTTGGCAGCTAAAATTGCCCAGGTCACTTTCCCATCCTGGATCCATCAGGAGCTGATCTGCTACGATGAGCAGGCAGCTTTGGGCACCTGTCCAAAATCAGTGGGGTCTTTTTCTCGCTATGCATGTTGGAGCTGAGTGAGCGTGGTCAAAGCTTTGACCCCAGCATCGAAGCTTTGACACGCTCAATCAGCTCTGATGGACGGGTCACATTGTCCGCATGCCCGATACGAGACTCCCAAAACAAGCGCTCTACTCGGAGCTCTGGCATGGCAAGAGAGCCCCAGGTGGGCAGAGGAAACGCTTCAAAGACACCCTCAAAACCTCCTTGAAAAGTGTAACATCCCCATTGACACCTGGGAATCCCTGGCCCAAGACCGCACAAAGTGGAGGAGAAGCATCCGGGAAGGTGCCGAACACCTCGAGTCTCTTTGCCGGGAGCAAGCGGAAGCCAAGCGCAGGCAGCGGAAGGAGCGCACATCAACCCAAGCACCCCACCCACCCACCCCTTCAACCACCGTCTGCCCCACCTGTGACAGAGACTGTAGGTCCCGCATTGGACTCATCAGTCACCTGCGAACTCATTTATAATGTGGAAGCAAGTCATCCTCAGTTCCGAGGGACTGCCTAAGAAGAAGAAGATGCATGTTGGGTTCTGATGATATCATTGATGCAACAACTGCCATTTTTACTAGTCAGCCTGTAGCAGGAATCAGCAGTGAGTTTCCTGCATTGCCAACCCAGCGAGAACATGGAGCAGGGCCAGAAGAGGCCCAAAAGCACAAGTTTTTACATTATCTTTTTACTTTCATTGTGGAGCAGGAGTGCTCCTTCAGGCCCCACAAGGAAAGCTTAGGCTTCCCAGCTCTGATTTCGAACCCCACCCAATTGCAGGACACCCGCAGGACAGTCCATGCCGCCACTTACCTGCTGTCGGCGGGTGGCCTCCAGGCTGCACAATTTTCCGTCGCTTCCTGTTGACTTTCCACCCAGAATGGGTGAGAAGTCAGCCAATCGGATTTAAATGAGGGGCTTCATTTCTGGAGCAGAGGGTGAGTTTCTAACTCACACTACTGTTGTGTCCCCCAAACATGGCCCGCAGTTAAAATTGGGGCAAAACTCACAGATTTACACATACACACCCCCGCCGACATACTTACACACACACACATACACACATGGATACATCATCATTCAAAGCCTGCACTGGGTGCCGGAATTGGAACTGGCCTTTCATCTCTGGGTCTTGGTTTGAATCTAGGGCAGGATGAAAGTCTCCTCTACTGGATGAAAGTGTCCTGTATGAAATTATTTTGAACAGGCTCAACCCAATTCCTAGTGGGCATGGACCCACACCATAAGCTCACTTTAAATCAGCACTCTTCCTAATCTATATTAATGACTTAGACATAACAACCTGAAGCAAATCAAGTTCAAAATAATCCTAAACTGGAAAATTGTTGAGCCGGATGAAGCAGCCAAGAACCTAAAAAATTAATTAGATAAAAGCTGAAATTTGGCAATGCAAGATCCTACACATTGGCAGGAACGAGTGATGCACAGGTATACTGTGGATGGCACAGAAATAGCTAAAGGGGGAAGCAGAAAGGAATCTGGGTGTGAAAATAAATTTGGCAATTTATATGCCAAATTGCTCTGATAAACAAAGCAGTAAGTTAGAAGACATCATGCTAAAACTGTATATTGCCCTGGTCAGACTGCACCTTGAATATTGTGTTCAGCTTTGGTCACCAAGAGATGAGGGAAACATTCAAGCTGTGGAGATGGTGCAGAGAAAAGTCACAAGGTTGATCACGGGAATCAAACTGGGGCTCTTTAGCCTTGAAAGGAGGTGTCCAGAAGTATACAAGATAATGACCCAGATTGTGCGATAATAATAATGGTGAGGCTATCAGCACTTACCATTATTACGGGGTAAATTGGACAGCAACTCCTGGCATCCGCACTTTTTTTTAAATTTGTTCCTGGGGATGTGGGTATCACTGGCAAGGCCAGCATTTATTGCCCATCCCTAATTGCTCTTGAGAAGGTGGTGGTGAGCCGCCTTCTTGAACAGCTGCAGTCCGTGTGGTGAAGGTACTTCTACAGTGCTGTTAGGGAGGGAGTTCCAGGATTTTAACCCAGCAACGATGAAGGAACAGTGATATACTTCCAAATCAGGATGGTGTGTAACTTGGAGGGGAACTTGCAGGTGATTGTGTTCCCATGCACCTGCTGCCCTTTTCCTTAAAGGTGGTAGAGGTCGTGGGTTTGGGAGGTGCTGCCGAAGAAGCCTTGGCGAGTTGCTGCAGTGCATCTTGTAGATGGTACACACTGCAGCCACGGTACGCCGGTGGTGGAGGGAGTGAATGTTTAAGGTGGTGGATGGGGTGCCAATCAAGTGGGCTGCTTTCTCCTGGATGGTGTCGAGCTTCTTGAGCATTGTTGGAGCTGCACTCATTCAGGCAAGTGGAGAGTATTCCATCACACTCCTTACTTGTGCCTTGTAGATGGTGGAAAGGCTTTGGGGAGTCAGGAGGTGGGTCACTCGCCACAGAATACCTAGCCTCTAACCTGTTCTTGTTGCCACAGTATTAATATGACTGGTCCAGTTAAGTTTCTGGTCAATAGTGACCCCCAGGATGTTGATGGTGGTGGATTCTGCGATGGTAATGCCATTGAAAGCCAAGGAGCAGTGATTAGAATCTCACTTGTTGGAGATAGTCATTACTTGGCACTTGTGTGGCGCGAATGTTACTTGCCACTTTTCAGCCCAAACCTGAATGTCATCCAGGTCTTGTTACATTCGGGCATGGACTGCTTCATTATCTGATGAGTTGCAAATGGAACTGAACACTGTGCAAACATCTTCACTTCTGACCTTATGATGGAGGGAAGTTCATTGATGAAGCAGCTGAAGATGATTGGGCCTAGGACACTTCCCTGAGGAACTTCTGCAGCGATGTCCTGGGGCTGAGATGAATGACCTCCAACAATCACAACCATCTTCCTTTGTGCTAGGTATGACTCCAGCCAGTGGAGAGTTTTCCCCTGATTCCCATTAACTTCAATTTTACTAGGGCTCCTTGATGCCACACTCGGTCAAATGCTGCCTTGATGTCAACGGCAGTCACTCTCACCTCATTTCTGAAATTCAGCTCTTTTATCCATATTTGGAACAAGGCTGCAATGAGGTCTGGAGCTGAGTGCATCAGTGAGCAGGTTATTGATAACACTGTCGACGACACTTTCCATCACTTTGCTGATGATTGAGAATAGGCTGATGGGGCGGTAATTGGCTGGATTGGATTTGTCTTGCTTTCAGGACATACCTGGGCAGTTTTCCACATTGTTGGGTAGATGCCAGCTGTATTGGAACAGCTTGGCTAGAGGCACGGCTAGATCTGGAGCACAAGTCTTCGGCACGACAGCCGGGATGTTTTCGAGGCCCATAGCCTCTGCTGTATCCAGTGCACTCAGCCATTTCTTGATATCACATGGAGTGAATCGAATTGGCTGAAGATTGATTTCTGTGATGGTGGGGATCTCAGGAGGAGGCCGATATGGACCATCCACTCGGCACTTCTGGCTGAAGATGGTTGCAAATGCTTCAGCCTTGTCTTAACATGTGCAGTTAAATGCTGAAATCCAGCAGTTGTTGTCAGGGATACCCCACTCCTACACAGGGTGCGCTGTTACAACTCTCACCGACAGACTTAGCACTGAAATGACTGCAATGGCATGAACTTGCTGTACTTGCCCACTAGAACCGCACTAAAAATAGCTGAAAATGTTAGGGTTGGTGCATTCATGACTAAGTGAGTTTTTAACAGCATGATAAGTGATAATTAATGCGGAACAACCTCTCTGGCCCTGAAAAATTAATTTTATAAGTATGGAATCTCATTCCCTCAAAAGAAAATTCGTGTTGGAGATATTTTTTAATTAATTTTTTTTGTAACTTTTCCATCTGTCTCTTTTATCTCTTTCCCTTAACCCAATTTGTATTTCCCAATCTTTGTTTCACTTTCTGTACATCATTTAAATCTAATTTATATTTCCTGCTTTATCCTTCCTGGTTTGGACTCTGCGTGAGGATTCTTCCATCTGATTGTTTGAAGAGCCTCACTGTTTCTTGCCCACAGACCCTCTGTAGAGGGCGTCATGTTGAAGAAGACACTGGATTAGAGGAAATCTATGCTGAGAAGCCCACGGAAACTCTGTGGGCAGCTGTCAGTGAGGTGACCGGCGAGCGCCATTCCTTCGCCGCTGACAGCAAAATCCAGGTCATTAAATGGTACAGATAAAGTTAGTCCAAAGTACTACTTTAGGGTAAACCAAGATAGTTGAAGAAGGGGTGTTAGATAATACTGTGGAAGGGAAGGTTGTCAAGGTCTTGGAGAGGGTGCAGAAGAGATTTACTAGAATGGTTCCAGGGATGAGGGACTTGCGTTATGTGGAGAGACTGGAGAAGCTGGGATTGTTCTCCTTAGAGCAGAGAAGGTTAAGAGGAGATTTGATAGAGATGTTCAAAATCATGAAGGGTTTTGATAGAGTAAAAAAGGAGAAACTGTTTCCAGTGGCAGAAGGGTTGGTAACCAAAGGATACAGATTTAAGGTGATTGGCAAAAGAACTAAAGGCGACATGAGGAAACATTTTTTATGCAGCGAGTTGTTGTGATCTGGAATGCACTGCCTGAAAGGGTGATGGAAGCAGATTAGTAGTAACTTTCAAAAGAGAATTGGATAAATACTTGAAGGGAAAATATTTACAGGGCTATGGGGAAAGAGCAGGGAAGTGGGACTGATTGGATAGCTCCACCAAAGAGGCACAGGCATGATGGGCTGAATGGCCTCCTTCTGTGATGTATTACTTTATGATTCTAAGGGGGAAAAAATTGGGTTTTGGGGCACTAACCAAAGGTTAGCACCACTCCCCTGTAAATTCAGTAGTAGCGCCCCAAGAAGGAGATGGAGCACTACAAGCACTCCAACTCCTTCTTGGGGCGCTAATACTCAATGTCGCGGCACTACGTGAAGCAGCGCCACGCACAGCAGCACGTAGTGCCACGTCATTGCAGGCTGCCTCCCCTGATTAAAGGGGAGAGGCCTAGCATTGCGTACACCAGGGCCCTGCCGGACCACCAGGGAGCGGGGTGTCGTGGAAACAGCCCGGCACTCAAGAGGAGTGCCGAACTGAGCGATCGCGGCCGGCACCCCGCATAGAAATATTAAAGGTGGACAGGTGCTGGCCATCGGCCAAAATAAAAATGGCCGCCTGACACCTGCCCTTTAAGTAGTGCCGCCGCACGCTATCTCCACTGTTGGGCCCGGTGATAGTTCAGGGGGCGCAATGGAAGTTAGCGGCCAGGGTGCAAACGGGGCGCTGCACACACCGGTACTGCGGAGCGGGGCGCTACCGCCACCTCTAAACGCTCGCTGAACTTCACGGGAGGCTTTAGCGGCACCGTGCCCGAGCACTAGGGCATATGTGCCCCGTTAGCCCTGGGGCGCTAACGAGTGATGCAAAGCACCCCAATTTCTCCCCCTCTGGTTCTAATTTAGGACAGATGTCAAGAAGAACTTCATGCAAAGAATGATCAACACTTGCAATGGTCTTCTGCGCTGTGCAATGGAGGTGAAAGGCTTAGATTTATTCAAGAGAGAGTTACATGACATGATGGGGAATGTAAACTTTTATTCTGGATGGATGAGCTAATTCCCCCACCTGTATCTATCTTTTTGTCTTGTAATTTGTAATCTCACTCAGGCAGGCCATAGGATGGCTAGAGTGAGAAGTACGAAGCTGGAACTGCTGCAATAAGGGGTGCTCTCCTTGGAATTAAGGCACATTGCCAGAACAGTATAGAAGAGGATTACTTTGCAAACAACCTGTGCTATACCTGACTTGGATTTGCTTGATGGAACAGTGTAGAGGGAACTTTACTCTGTATCTAACCCTTACTTTAATTGAGCTGTTTGCAAATTTTGTGCTTGGATTGTTGCCCAATATGAACTGGTTTGAGACTGCCTAAAGCTCATTTCCCATAGGACACTTGTAGGCAACTGACAACTCAAAAACAGCCCTGAATGAAGGCAGTCTGTGCCAGAGAATCTTTTATTGTAATTGAAGTTTATTAAACAAAAACAATGAACGTATAAAATACAACTGCTGAAACAGTTTAAATACAGAGTTCTGCACTGAAGGATTGTTACTTGAGGGTATCCATAACAGAGTGAAAGGTCACAAAACATCAATAATCAATTATTGGTCATGAAAGTTTGGTGGAATTTTGTGAATTCATTGCACTCAATTATCAGCTCCTTGTATTCAGCAGGATGGGGCTGGTGGTGAAAGGAGGGGGTGCTCAGGAAACCCTCGCATACCTTCTCCACAGCAATGCCCTTGTGTAGCTGCATGGCCGGCCTGGCCTGCAGGTTATGCTAGGGGACAGGTCTGTTTTGGCAGTTAATGATGGGTGACCTGTTAATTTCACCAGGCAGCCTGTTCCGGAAGAATGTTTGAAGTGTGGAACATTTGTACAAACAAGCAGGGCTGACAGCCAGGCCGAGGTCGTGTTTGAAAGCCTGAAATATGAACACTCCGTCAATTCAGCATTCGTATTCCGATCCTCATCTCACAGAACCCTCAGTTTTGACTCTCACACATGAAAAAAAAGTGTTAGTTTCATGAAGTTCATTGATTTGAACTTTAAGTTGAAAATATAGATTTAATAATTTATTATAAAACTCTTAATTTTATGTGATCAAATTATTTATCTTTTATCATACGTTGACATTCAAAGCATTCAGATCACCCAAGCTGTTACCAACTTATTCCTCTTTTAAAGGGACATTCTCTTCATTGTCAGGGTGGGACGAAAGTTGAGAACATTATTAATTCAACTGTCAGGTTTCTTGAGCTTTTGCCACATCTGTGATATAAACTGCATCATTGTATGGAGAATCTGTCAGTCCATCAACGATAAGTATGTCAAATGATTTTGAATGAAAACTGCACTTGTCCCTTTAAATGTTGTTTTGCCTCGAATGAGTTTGAGTCAAAAGCTAATACTGTAATTGGAACCACTTCTTTATTTTTCAAATCGTGGATTTTACACTCCCCTCTTGCTGAAATACAGTTATAACCAAAGAGGTGCAGAAGTTTCCAGCTTAGAAAGAAACCATTTGGCCTATCGTGACTCAGGATATCCTTGGACTCCCTGCCGCTGTGTTGCTGTAACTTTGTCAGAAGTGCGGCAGAAAACCCCATTTACGCGAGTAAATCAGCAGCTGCTGCACCTTAACAGGGAACCTGCAATTCCTGTGCTGCAATAATGCGCTGTTTTACCATAGTTTTTTGCTGTATTTCTGGAGATTTTGGAAGAGCCTGCAAGGCCCCAGGGAGCACGAAGCTCGGCACAATTTTCTGACAGGGCCCTGGAGGTGATGCTCAGGGAGATTAAGTAATGGAGGGTTGTGACCTTTGGGTTGAAAAGACACGCTCCTCAGATGGCTGCCGTCTGGGCAGTGTGGGGAGAGGTCACAAAGCATGTCACCACCATTGTCTGTGGTCAGGTCGTAGAACCACACCACAAAATGTTAACACCTTGAAGAAGTCTGTCTGCTAATGTTATCTCTTTCCAGTGTTCTGGTATGGCATGTCAGCAACAAATACTTTCATCACAACCAGCTGCATACTCACATGGGACATTTGCTCATCATTAGGGATCTTTTAGCCTACCTGACACTATTACAAGAAAATCTATATTTATGCATGACACACCTTTCATGGTCGCAGGAAATCTCTCACTAATGGCATGTTAGACCATAGAAGACTCCACCAGCATCTCCTTGCATGCTGCACATTCTTTCACTCTTGTTTTGATGAGACACATAGCAACAGCAGGGCTAAGGAAACAACTCTTCACCAATTACTTTATAATTGCAGGAAAAAGTCACCCACGACTGTGAGGAGAGGCTGGCAATTGGCGTCAACTATTACAACCTCAAGCCACAAACCTGTCTGGAGGAATTAACAATGGCAATAGTCGGCCACCACTGTATAAAGCCATTTGAGAGGAGCATGAAGGTAGCCAACTCCAAGCTAATATCCATTATTGCTGCTTTTTTGGAGCGACAACTCCAGGCCACCCTCAGATGCCAAGTTCCAGAATTGATGCCATTCAGATCTGCATACAAAAGAATGCTGCTCCTGAACACTGGCAATTCACTGGCGTACAAAACACCCTGCAAGAGGTGCCTGTAGTATGGAGGACTCCACTTCCCATATCAGTGCAATGGTGTTTAACTGTTTCACAGCACTGCGTGGCACCTCTAGGGGCATCTGTAGTGGAGTGCCCCATAACAGAGGTCCTAAACACAGGCATAGAATCTTTCAGCAATGTCATAACTGACACTATAGAGACTTTGATGTCTTGAATCAGTATCTTGATGTGGGACGTCTTCTCGCATGCAGATGGCAGGACATACTGATGGAGTGGCCAGCAGCTAGAGTAACTACAATGAGGGAGCTGTGTCTCAGGCGGCTCTCCATGGGGTAGTATAGACAAAGCTTTCCTCTGCATGTAAGCTATGCTGTACCTACTACAGGTACCTGATTGCACAGTAGGAGGTAGCTTTACTTTGCAGTGTACCTGACCTGGGCATGCTTGATGAGGCAGTGATGAGAGCTTTTCTCTGCACTTAACCCATACTGTATCTGACTTGGGAGTGCTTTATATTACTTGCATTGAACACAAATTTTAGAAAGAAGAGTGTGGGGAAACTATTGTAAGAGCTGGTTGCAGGCAGTTAGAGAGTTAAGAATTTTCCATTTTCCAGTTACAGTGTCTTATAAAAGGATTATACAGCAAGTTATTAACAACTCAATCTTCAGGAAAACAGGATCATTCCCCTAATGAAACTGAATGTCTTGTTCCAGTGAGTTAAGCTGTAATTAGTTGTAATGACATTTAATTACATCAATTTCCATCACTTCTGTCATGCTCTTCATTTAATTTGGAAACGGCATTAGCTTAATGGAAGACAACAGGTCAGGAATGCTTTGCTGTAGGCATCTGCCAGTCCTCATACCGCGTGCTACTCTGTGCATGGCTGACATCTTCCTGTTAAACAGAGGAACTGCAGAAAATTCCATCTATATACATCCCTGTATATAATAATATACACCTCTTTATATAGCATGCTTTGTTTATAAAGCCATCTTTATATAATAAAAATACCCACTATATAATACATCTCTTTATATAACATTGCCACATAGCCTCTAAATAAACACATTGATGTGTTTAGCATACTCTTATGTATAATGCACACTGTACATAACAATACACCCTTTATATAGCGCATTCCTCTATATAACTTACACCTCTGTATAACATACGGGCCTAGAAATTCAGTATAGCCACGTTTGGGGCACTACAGCCGGGCGTTCGCTAAATTTAGCGCCCGGCGCAACTTAGCGCCATCTTCGCCAATATTCAGTTGCATCGCCCCAAGAGGTTGCTGCTGCGCTAAAGCAGGCGATGCACGACTATCATAAGGCGCTAAGCCGGCGTGCCGAGGCGCTAACACCGAGGGCGGGCGCAGCGCAGGTGCGGCGAGTTTCTGAATGAAGGCAGACACGCTGGCGCCGGTCAGCTCTTAAAGGGGGAGGGTTGACTTGTTTGGCTGCCATGCCCTGCACACTGCAGCCCTGAAGCAAGGCCTGACCATTGGTGGTTCATCAATTCTACGCCCTGGACCATGGGGAAGCCCGCTATTCTTCCAAATCCCATTGCACGTTCTTGTTGCTTGTCCAGGGTCATGGGGAAGGAGATGTACTGACGTCTCCTTCTAAAAAAGGCATTGTTCACCTGGCGGATGCAGCAATGTACCGCGAACTGGGAGATGTTGGCAATGTCCCCAGTAGCGAATTGGAAAGAGCCGGTGGCATAGAAGTTGAGAGCCACCGTCACCTTCGCTGCCACTGACAGAGGCGTCCTGCTCCTCAGCTGTGGCTGCAGATCTCTGCGAAGCAGGTGGCGGATCTCAGTGACCACCTCCCTTCTGAATCGCAGCCTCTGAACACACTGCTCCTCAGACATGTTCAGATATGAGAACTGCTGACGGTATACCCTGGGTGGGTAAGGCCTCCTGTGCCGACGCCTGTTGGCCCTTCTCCGTCTGGCCATGACTGGCACTCTCTCATGGCGTCTCTGATCCCTTTGAATGCAATGCAGAAAGCCAACGTTTCCACCCATTGCAGCCCCCATTATATGTGGCGACTCAAGGCTATGGCACTGAAAGTGAAATCCAAGTGCAAAGCTCTGGCCTGAAGCCAGAAGTACCTGTACGAGCACTGAGTCAAAGCAGAAAGCTCTCTGCCTTTGTCTCTCTCCAAATATCCGTCTCTTATACAGAAGGATTGGCACAAAATGGCTGCCACTTATAATGCAAGAGGAGTCCCCTTTAAATAGCATCCCCCGCGCCCCGCAGCGACTGGGAACCGTTCCCCTCTACCAGTCGCTGAGGGCGCCAGGCGCAAAGAAGGGCGGCGCCACTGAAGTTCCGGTTCGGGGCGCACCAAGGGCGTTGCACCATGAAATGATGTCACGATCTGCGCGCGCAGCTGAGCGGGTGCTGCGGTTTAGCGCTGCCGCTAAATCTTGAGTGAAGTTCGCGAGAGGCACAGATCGCGCCGCACCCGGGCGCTAGCCGCTTAGCGCCCCACTTCTCCTCCTCATAAGGCGCTAGCGGCTGGCGCTAACAACTGAATGTCTAGGCCACTGTGTATAAAACACACCCCCTACAATGCATCCTTTATATAGTGCATCACTCTATTTAACACACCCTTCTATATAACACACTGCGCTATATAATATGCAATTTATATAATTCACTCTGTAAGTAACAGTCTGTTATATAACACACACTTTACACAACAGAATCCTCTGTATAACATACTCTGTATATAACACATCTCATACAGTACAGCCCTTACATAGCAAATTCCCTTATATAACACACCCCTTCTACATAATACATAATTTTTATAATACACTCCTCTATGAAACATAGGCCTAGAAATTCAGTATAGCCACGTTCAGGGCGCTAAAGTCGGGCGGCCGCTAAAGTTTGCGCCCGGCGCAAGTTCGCGCCACCTTCGCCGATATTCAGTCGCATCGCCCCAAGAGGTTGCTGCTGCGCTAAAACAGGCGATGCACGACTATCATTAGGCGCTAAGCCAGCGCTCCGGGGCGATACCCCCGAGGGCGGGCGCAGCGCAGGTGCGGCGAGTTGCTGATTGACGGCAGACACTCTGGCGCCGGTCAGCTCTTAAAGGGGGAGGGTGGACTTGTCTGGCTGCCATGCCCTGCGCACTGCAGCCCTGAAGCAAGGCCTGACCAATGCTGGTTCATCAGTTCTACGCCCTGGACCATGGTGAAGCCCGCTATTCTTCCAAATCCCATTGTACGCTCTTGTTGCTTGTCCAGGGTCATGGGGAAGGAGATGTACTGACGTCTCCTTCTGAAAAGGGCATTGTTCACCTGTCGGATGCAGCAATGTTGGCAATGTCCCTAGTAGCGGATTGGAAGGAGCCGGTGGCATAGAAGTTGAGAGCCACCGTCACCTTCACTGCCACCGACAGAGACGTCCTGCTCCTCAGCTGTGGCTGCAGATCTCTGCGAAGCAGGTGGCAGATCTCAGTGACCACCTCCCTTCTGAATCGCAGCCTCTGAACACACTGCTCCTCAGACATGTTCAGATATGAGAACTGCTGGCGGTATACCCTGGGTGGGTAAGGCCTCCTGTGCCGACACCTGTTGGCCCTTCTCCGTCTGGCCATGACTGGCACTCTCTCACGGCGTCTCTGATCCCTTTGAATGCAATGCAGAAAGCCAACGTTTCCACCCATTGCAGCCCCCATTATATGTGGCGACTCAAGGCTATGGCACTGAAAGTGAAATCCAAGTGCAAAGCTCTGGCCTGAAGCCAGAAGTACCTGTGCGAGCGCTGAGTCAAAGCAGAAAGCTCTCTGCCTTTGTCTCTCACACAGAAGGATTGGCTAAAAATGGCTATCACTTATAATGCAGGAGGAGTCCCCTTTAAATAGCACCCCCCGCACCCCACAGCGACTGGGAACCGTTCCCCTCTACCAGTCGCTGGGGGCGCCAGGCGCAAAGAAGGGCAGCGCCACTGAAGTTCCAGTTTGAGGCGCACAAAGGGCGTTGCACGATGAAATTACGTCAGGATCTGCGCGCGCAGCTGAGCGCGCGCAAAGACTTTGCGCCGACGCTAAATCTCTAGTGAAGTTGGGGAGAGGCGCAGATCGCGCTGCGCCCGGCCGCTAGCCGCCTAGCGCCCAACATCTCCTCCTCCTAAGGCGCTACCGGCTGGCGCAAGCAACTGAATTTCTAGGCCATACTCTCTACATAACAAGCCACGATGTATAATATACTTTGTTTGTAACACATTCTTCTACAACGCATCCTTTACACAGCACACTACCGTAAATAACTCACGTCTATATATCATACCCTTTATATACCACATCCCTGAATATGATACATTTTTATGTAAACAGTCTCTATAGAGCACAACACTATATAAAACACAATTAAATATAACACACCTTTTATATAGCACACACCTCTATATAACAAAGCCCTCAATATAATACAACTTCTTTATGATGCACCATCTATATAAAACACTATCTAGATAACCATCCCTCTGTATGAAACACCTCTATATAACAGTCATCTCCATATAACACGCCCTCCATAAGCAATCTTGTTTATATAACCCTCTATGAAACACTCCATATATATAGAAACATAGAAGATAGGAGCAGGAGTAGGCCATTCGGCCCCTCGAGCCTGCTCTGCCATTTAATGAGATCATGGCTGATCATCCAGATTCAGTACCCTGTCCCTGCTTTCTCCCCATATCCCTTGATCCCTTTAGCCTTAAGAAATATATTTAACTCCTTCTTGAATATATTTAATGAATTGGCCTCAACTGCCTTCTGTAGTAGAGAATTCCACAGGTTCACCACTCTCTGGGTGAAGAAATTCCTCCTCACCTCAGTCCTAAATGGCTTACCCCTTATCCTTAGACTGTGACCCCTGGTTCTGGACTCCCCCGCCATCGGGAATATCATTCTTGCATCTAGTCTACCTAGTCCTGTTAGAATTTTATAAGTTTCAATGAGATCCTCTCTCATTCTTCTAAACTCTAGCGAATATAAGCCTAATCGACCCAATCTCTCCTCATACCTCATTCCTGCCATCCCAGGTATCAGTCTGGTGAATCTTCACTGCACTCTCTTCATGGCAAGAACATCCTTCCTCAGATAAGGTGACCAAAACTGCACACAATATTCAAGGTGTGGTCTCACCAAGGCCCTGTACAACTGCAGCAAGACATCCTTGCTCCTGTACTCAAATCCTCTCGCTATGAAGGCCAACATACCATTTGCCTTCTAAACCGCCTGCTGCACCTGCATGCTTACCTTCAGCGATTGGTGCACAAGGACACCCAGGTCTCATTGCACTTCCCCTTTTCCCAATCTATTGCCATTCAGATAATAATCTGTCTTCCTGTTTTTGTCACCGAAGTGGATAGCCTCGCATTTATCCACATTATACTGCATTTGCCATGCATCTGCCCAATCACCCAACCTGTCCAAATCATACTGGAGTTTCTCTGCATCCTCCTCACAGCACACACGCCCACCCAGCTTTGTGTCGTCTGCAAAGTTGGAGATATTACATCTAGTTCCATCGTCTAGATCATTTATATATATTGTGAATAGCTGGGGTCCTAGCACCGATCCCTGCGGTACCCCACTAGTCACTGCCTGCCACTCGGAAAAAGACCCGTTTATTCCAACTCTTTGCTTCCTGCCTGCCAACAAGTTCTCTATCCAAGACAGTACCTTACCCCCAATCCCGTGTGCTTTAACTTTGCACGCTAATCTCTTATGCGGGACCTTATCGAAAGCCTTCTGAAAGTCCAAATACACCACATCCACTGGTTCTCCCTTATCTATTCTATCAGTTACATCCTCAAAAAATTCCAGTAGATTAGTCAAGCATGATTTACCTTTTGTAAATCCATGTTGACTTTGTCCGATCCCGTCACTGTTTTCCAAGTTCTCTGCTATTACATCTTTTATAATGAACTCGAGCATTTTCCCCACTACCGATGTCAGACTTACTGGTCTATAATTCCCCGTTTTCTCTCTACCACCTTTTTTAAATAGCGGGGTAACATTAGCTACCCTCCAATCCATGGGAACTGTTCCAGAGTCTATAGAATTTTTGAAGATGATCAGCAATGCTATATAACAATCCCATTCATAGAACAAGCCCCTCACATCCTATATAACACACCTTTCTATATACCCCATCATTCTAAATAACATGCAGTCTGTGTAATATGCCCAATATATAACATTGCCCTTCTAATAAAACCTCTCGATTTAATACGCACTTCTATATAATACATCCTACTATAATATAACACAAACCCTTAATATAACAAACCCTCTAAATAACACACATTCTAGCCCTGAATTTGTGATGTCTCATGCCAAATTTCATGTTCTTCAGTTAAGCTCGGTGTTCTCCTACTCACCCGGACTCCCCTCATTCAAATAAAATAAAAATTATTAATGAGGCTCCTGCCGGAGTTTGGCGGGAACCTCGTCTGTCGCCATAACCAGCGATGTTAAAATCACAGATCAGATGTAACGGTACGGGATATGAGGTGGCTCCATTTTAACTGCTTCCCTGCGCTCTTCCTGCTGATCAGGAAGAATTGAATATGTAGTAGGCGTAATGGTGGTGACAGCAGCTGTAGATGAATTCTGGGTTGACTTCTCGTGGATGATTTTATTGAAGAGGGTCAAAAAGAAGGGATGGAATGTCGGGGTTAGAATACCTGACATGGTCAGGAGAATGTTTCTGTCAGATCCTTTTCCCAGCAGTCACCTCACTGATATCTGCACTTTCTGGCTCCTCTTCTCACCCGCCAATAATTAGGCTGCGAAAATGGGCGGGCTGCCCGTTTCGCTATACAATTGGGTGGGAAGCCTCCCAATCATAGTTAAATGTGGCCTGTGAGTTCAAATCACTCTGGCCTCAGGCTGGCGAGGTCATGGGGGTTTAATGCTCGCCACCATCCCCCCACCCAACAGCCAGATTCCTACCCTGAGTTAAAATGGGGCCTGATGTTTTTATTTTGATTTAAAGAATTAGCGGGGGTGGGGGGGGAGGGGGTTAATATCTGAAATTAAAGTTTGTCCTTAAACACTCTAAGAGACCTGTCCCTTTAAGCAAGAAATGAATGCCTCTCCATGGGTCTGCAGGATCATGATCTGTGTCCTTAAGCAAGTTCTCCCAACATCCTGTCGTCTGGAGCCGCAAGATCCAAAGGTAAGTCGTTTTAAAATAAAACCCTTTTTATTTTTTATACATCTGTTTTAAATTTTGATTCCTGCTTGTATTATTGGGAAAAGGATGCATGAGTCTGTGTCCAATCAGTGGCAGTTTAGTGAGACACCCAGACATTGGCAACATCCTAAATAATAAATAGCCATTCTCTCTCTAGCTGTCTATTGTTTTTCCTGACTGGGACGAGGGGAAGAGGAGGATTATGCTCTTGGTGGAAGTTGAAACAAAGAAAGATAAAATGCACACACTGGTGAGGAATGCTGACATTAGAACTATTTCCCCCATCAGGCCCTACAACAAGGAGCTGAACTCGAGGGAGCACTGGTTGAGAAATCACACATCTGCAATGTTTGATTTTCTATCCATTAATTTAAATGGATGGAAAATCAGAAGACTGTCAGCCTGCAATTTTCTCACCAGCTCTCCCTGGCAGTGCCCCTCTTTGCCAGGAGTGCCTGATTGGGGAATCAGCCCTATTATTTGTAAATTTTATAGGAACCACACTTTTCATTTATTCCCAGGATGTGTGTGAGGCCATATTTATTGCCAGTCCCTAGTTGCCCTGAGAAGGTGGTGCTGGGAATTCTCCTTGAATCACTGCAGTCCTTGTGGTGATGGTGTTTCCACAATGGTAATAGGTAGGGAATTTCAGGATATTGACCCAGCATAGATGATAGAATGACGATATATGTCCAAGTCAGAAATTTGTGTGACTTGGAGGGTAACTTGGAGGTAATGGTATTCACATGACATTTATACCTGTGTGTGATTTCCTCCTGTTTGTAAAGTGCTAATAATGAAAGAAAAGATAGATACGGAATTGTTAAGTGCATGTTGATGACTTGAGAAAGCTTATTCAAGTTTTTTGTATGGAGGCGTATGGGCAAGAAATTGGGCTCGGTAGTGCCTGTTTTTTGGACGCTATGGATGCCCTAAGAGCTGCAAAATGGTGTCCGTGGCACACATGCACACTTGTGATGTAAAGCGCAACGGACGCCATATTGGCATCGGCATTAGCGCGCACGCAGTGAACGAACGGCAGAGCAGGCAACATCATCAGCATGCAACGATGACTTGATGCCAGCGCTGCCATTTTGGAGCTCAACACTCCAGCCAACACTCTCTCTTAAGCTCGCATAGCTGAACACGCGTTAAGCAGCAGGAAGGATACCCATCAGCACTATTTAAAGGGATCATCAACCACTTACAGGTTAGTTGCTGGTTGATTTCTTCTGGCTGTTGCTACAATTCTACACGTTTTTGGCGCTTTTCACAGTTATTTCAAGTGTCAAAAGTCTACAGGGAGTGGTGCGACAGGTGCTGAAGGACTTTTTGCTAACTTCAAGGTTCTGCACAAACCAGTTGGGTGCACTAGTAGGCTTTCCTCTTGGAATAGAGCATAACTGAGAGAATGAGCAGAGGCCACACAGAGTAGGACAAGCTGCTAGAAGAGGGAGGAGGGGGAGGGTGAGACGTATCCAGCAAGGATGCTCAGGGAGCAATTCTCCTACCTGGACCTCAGCGAGGAACAGTGTGTGATTCGTCTGTGCTTCACTAAGCAGGTCCTCACTGAAATCTGCCAACTGCTGCCACAACTCCAACCTCAGTGCGGGGCAAGGACTGCATTGCCAGTGGCTGTGAAGGTAACTGTAGTGATTAACTATTATGCGTCTGGCTCCTTCCAGGCTGGAGCTGGAGATATTAACAACACCTCGCAGTTTGCCATCCACTGCTACATAAGAGATGTCACTGAAGCGCGCCATTCCAAGACAGCTGACTACATGTTTTGCTCTTGCCAGAAACAAGCAGGCGGAGCGAGCATGAGAGTTTGCTCGGATTGCAGGCGTCGCCATGGTGCACGGTGCCATAGACTGCATGCACATTGAACGCTCTGGAGGAGCCCTGAATTACTCAGCTGAGCGGGTCTCAAGATTGCCACCATGAGTGCACAGCCCTTGCCACAAGCTATACAGCAACCAGCTGACGAGCAGGAGGAGTAGGAGCAGGATCAGGAGGAGGAAGATCAGGAGGAGGAAGAGGAGAAGCGGAAGAGGAAGGGAGCCAGGAATCTAGACAGTCCCTTTCTGCCCAGGCTGTACGTGAAGAACTACTTCAAGTACAATACCAGTAACGTTAAGCCCAATTTCCTATTCAGCAACAGTCCCACACTCCTTGCCTTCCCTCTGTTACTGATCATCACAGTGGCCGCTTGACCACAATGCAAAAATAAAAGCCACCATAAAATAAACATTCCAAACCAAATTTATAAATGGAATCATGCCATATTGCATACAAATGTAAAGTAATCACCTTTGTGCAGTCCCTTAGTGTCTTCCATGTGCCTTTGCCTGTCCGAGTGCTCCTACACAGTGCTACCCCAGTGGTTGCAGCATGGCTGTTAGAAGGCTGTTGACTTTCAGTGCAGATGACCATCTCGGCATAGGTGGCAGCAGTCTGGGCTGCTGGCTGACAGGCAACAGCAAGGGCACTGGCAGAGTGTAGGTGGTTCGAGGACAAATGCTGTCATCCTGAGAGAGAACAGTAGGCTCCTGCTCATGCACACTCAGCTTGCTGCCACACAAGCTCAGACTTCTTCCATCGTGGCTGTGCTTACCAGTGTGGAAAGGGGCTTGCAGGGTCTCACAGCAGTCCAGCAATCTGTCCTCCAACAGATGGCTAGGAATGCTAAGGCGCTGCCCGGGGGGAGTGGCAGTGGCTCCGTGGAGCACAAACCTGCTGTCCTCTCTCAGGATGACAGCATTCGTCCTCCCACTGTAATGATCAATAACATGTCATTCTATAGTGGACACTAGGTGGAGCCGTAGACCTGTGTAGAGCTGTATATAGCTGTATGTATAAGACTACACTACCCAGCTGTATGTATATTAAGACTACATTACCCATGAGGCACTAGGCTACCCACAAGGCAGCAGTCAAGATGGAAGCCTCTACAGATACTGTACCTAGTCCACATGTGCTCAATAAAAGTGTCTAGCAAAAGCTAGCTGTGTTCATAATAAGAATGTCTATTTATTAATGAACATAAGATGGTACCAGGATGGTGAAGATCTGCTGAAAATTGTGAAAAGCGACATGGAGAATTTCAAGCCACCAGAGCGTTTGAAACTCACAGGAAACATCGACTACAATTGGCAGACTCTTAAACAACAATTCGAACTCTACATTGCAGCCATCGGATTCGGTACGAAGCCAGACACAAGAAAAATAGCATTGCTGCTTACGGTTGCAGGCCCACAGGCGATAGGGGTATTTAATACATTTGTATTTAATCCAGAGGAGAACAGAGAAAAATTAGAAGATGTGCTAAAAAAATTTGATGCACATTGCTCTCCTAAAAAGAATGAGACGTATGAAAGATACATCTTCCATTCTTGGACACAGCAACAAAATGAGACTTTTGATAGCTTTATAACTGATCTGAAACTGAAAGCACAGACATGTAATTTCTCTGAGCTCAAAGCATCCATGATTCGTGACCAGATTGTGTTTGGTATTCATGATAAAAAAGTCAGGGAACGCTTGTTGAGAGAAACCGAACTAAATTTGGAAAATGCGGTGAAAATATGCTAAGCCAGCGAGCTAGCTCGAAAGCACGCGAAGACTTTCAGTGGAATCAATAATGATGCGATTGTAATGAGTGATAATGCTGCTGTCGGTGCTGTGTCCTATAAGGGGAAGAAACATGGGCAGAACAGAAATGAAAAGCAATCGGAGGATGAAATTTTTAATTGTAAACGCTGTGGTTACAAACACCAGTTAAGACAATGCCCAGCATTTGGAAAAATGTGCACAAAGTGTAATGGAAAGAATCACTTTGCCAAACAATGCTTTTCAAAAGTAAAAACAACGAAAGGGCAACAAGTTAATGTGATTGAGGACATTGATTTAAGTGAGACATTTTTTGTAGGAATGGTGTCATGTGACAATATCAAGAAAGATACAGAAAATGTGCAGCCCTCAGAAATGGACAATGCTGAACATAAAGTCAATGCAGTAAAAGTGGACAAATGGATGATCCCACTGCAGATAAATGGAGCATTAGTTACATTGAAACTGGACACTGGGGCAAAAGCAAACTTAATCAGTATGAGTGACATAAAAATATGAAAGAAAAGCCCAAAATACAGAAAAAGTCAGTACTACTGAAGAGCTATAATGGACAGAAAATAGATAGCTTAGGTGTATGCAGACTTAAAGTGACAGTCAAAGACAAAGTGCATCATCTCATGTTTTCTGTTGTGGCTGAAAGACTTGATTCGATACTAGGTGACAAAGCTTGTGAAGACTTAGAACTGGCCAAGAGAGTCTACCGTATAAACTGTGCCATAAGCAGACCAGATGACACAGGTGATGAAGCAGAGAGCCCATCAAGGATGAAAAGGCCAAAGGGTATCCATGTCTTCAAAAAGCCTAGTTTCTCCAAGAAGAAAGAAAAAGACTTTAAGGTCAAAGAGAAGCCAAAGGAAGAAAAGCACAAAGAGGAAAAACACAAGGAGAAAAAGTCCAAAGATATAACCGCAGCAGATGTTGTTAAGCAGTGGAAAGAGAAAAAGAAAAAGAAGAAGCCTGCACCAGAGCAGGAAGCAGTTCCGGTGGATACTCCTTCTTCCCTCAGGCCAATCTTTGGTGTTCCATTAGCCGAGGCTGCTGAGAGGACTATGCTGTATGATGGGATCCAGCTGCCAGCAGTTTTTCGAGAGTGCATTGACTACATTGAGAGTTATGGCATGAAGAGTGAAGGAAACACTGAAACCCTCTCCAAGCAAAGATCGCAAGGAGACCTCGATCTATACAAGAGCAGATTGATGACAATGCCGCAACTGCATCTTGTCATTCACTGCCAGAACAATCTCATGAAGACACATCAGACTTACCCGTGTTGAGAAGATCCACACATGAATAAAAGAGCCTGATAGACTTAATCTTTGAGTACAATGTAAAGCTTTGAAAATGTGTTGACTGTTTTGAAAATGTTTATGTTTATAGAGCACTAACAAAAGTGTTACTGATATTATCTTTATTGTTTTCTTGAAAGTTGATTGATATTGATTTTGTTAAACCTCAAAGAAAGGGGGATGTAATGATCAATAACATGTCATTCTATAGTGGACACTAGGTGGAGCCGTAGAGCTGTGTAGAACTGTATATAGCTGTATGTATAAGACTACACTACCCAGCTGTATGTATATTAAGACTACATTACCCATGAGGCACTAGGCTACCCACAAGGCAGCAGTCAAGATGGAAGCCTCTACAGATACCGTACCTAGTCCACATGTGCTCAATAAAAGTGTCTAGCAAAAGCTAGCTGTGTTCATAATAAGAATGTCTATTTATTAATGAACATAAGACCCACCACTGCCGCCAGTGGCCTTGATTTTGCCAGCCAGCCAGCCCACCCATGCTGAGGCGGTGCAGTCTACAGCCAGGCCTTCTAGGCCCAGAGCTGCTCGAGGTCATCCTCTAAGGCCATCTGCAGTCACCCCCACTGAAAGTCAGCAGCCTTCCACCAGCCATACTGCTGGCATTGCGGTAGCACTTTGTAGGAGCACTAGGACAGGCAAAGGCACACGCAAGACAGGCACTAAGGGAATGCACAAGGGTGATTAATTGACTTTGTTATGTAATATTGGATGGATTGATGTATAAAGTTGGATTGCAATGTTTCTTTTTTGGTAGCTTTTATTTCAGCATTGTGGCCAAGAGGACGCTGTGATGGTCAGTAACAGAGGGAAGGGAAGGTGTGGAATTATTGTTGGATGGAGAATTGGGGTTGCATTCGCTGGTACCACACTCTGATGTGTCGATCACAGACAGCCTGAAGAGTAAGGGGTTGTCTGGGTTGCCTCCTCCCTTCTGCTTCTTCCTCTTCACTGCCTCCTCCTCTTCTGATTCCTCTTCCTCCTCATCCTCCTCCTCTTCCTCTTCCTCCTCCTCCTCAGCTGGTCACCATATGCCTGGTGGCAAGGGCTATGCCCCCATGATGGCAAGGTTGTGGAGCGTGCAGCAGACCACAACGAATCTTGAGACACGCTCTTGTGAGAGCGGCCCAGGCAGTGGAAGTGTTGTTTAAGGATGCCAAAGGTCTGCTCTATGATATTTTGTGTGGCAGCTTGGCTCTCATTGTACGCATACTGCCCACGCATGGTTGGGTTGCAGAGTGGAGGGGCCCAGGTGGTCTGCGAATAGCCCTTGTCACACAGTAACCACTCCCTGGTTTGTTGTGGTGGCTCAAAGATGGAGGGAACAGTGCACTGGCGCAGCATAAAAGCATCATGACTGCTGCCAGGATACTGGACATTGATCATCATGATGGGCCGAGCTTGGTCACAAACCAACTGCACTTTCAGCAAGTGGTAACCTTTGCAGTTGTGGCACATCTCAGCATTTAGTTGTGGTGCCCGCAAAGCTACTTGTGTGTAGTCGATGGTGCCCTGCACCATGGGGAAGCTTGCTATCCTGGCAAAGCCACGTACACATTCTGCCTGCTTCTCTCTGGTCAGAGAGAAGACCATGAAGTCCCCTCTCCTGGAATAAAGAGTGTTTGTCACCTCTCTTATGCAGCAGTGGACAGCAAACTGGGGGATGTTACAGATGTCACCTGCTCCAGCCTGGAAGGATCCCAATGCAAGGAAATTGAGGGCCACAGTCACCTTCATTGCCCCTGGCAGTGCTGCCCTTGCCCTAGCGTGAGGCTGCAGGTCTGGTTGCAAGAGGTGGCAGAGTTCTGTGAGCACCTCCTTCATAATGCACAGACACCTCAGACACTGCTCCTGGCTCAGGCTGAGGTAAGAGAATTGCTCTCAGAAGACCCTGTGAGTAAGGCCTCCTGTTGAGAGCCCTTCTCCCCCTCCTTCTCCTCCCTCCTCCTCCTCCCTCTGTGAGCACCTTGTTCTCTTTGCTGCCTCTGCTCCATCTCCCTGTCATGCTGCAGGCCAAGGGGGAAGACAACTACAGCACCCATGACTGGGAGCAAGTGGTCTGACCAGAACCCTTGAAGTCAGAACCAAGGCCTTCTCCACTTGCTGCACCACTCCCTGTCACCTCACCAACTTTAAAGAACTCTAGAAAGTTCCACAAACTTACACAGAGCCAGTAGAAATTAATCAGCAATTCACCTTAGAGTGGTTGCTGATCCCTTTAAATGTCGCTTGTGGGGGGTCCTTGCTCCTGCTGAACACATGTTCAGCTGTGCGAGGTTAAGACAGGGGGCTGGATTTTCTCAGCCCCGAGAAGGCGGGCATGGAGGCGGGACTGCCGGTAAAGTAGCGGAAAGTGGGGGCGGATGGCAAACCCGCCCCCATCCCGCCTCTGTGCCCTTTTGCCAGGAGGCGGGAAGATCTGCTGCTTCGAGTCCTGTCTCCTGGAGGCAGGAAAGGGATTAAATCCTTTTAGCTGCCTGTTAACAGGTAGTTAACAGGCAGAAAAAAGGATTAGTGCCATTTTACCTTCTCAGGTGAAGGCTTCCCAACCTCGGAGAACCCCGCCAGGTTGGAGGAGATGTGAAGGAGGTCTGCGGGGGTCAGAGGCACCTGAAAGTAAGATGTAGAGGAGAGTGATGGGTGCAAGTGTGGAGTGGTAAATATGGAAGGTGAGTGTTAAATGTTAAAAAATGTTCACTTACTTTGTTTTCTGCCTACAGCCTTCATCCACCCTGGATCGGGAGACCCGACATCTTCCTTGTCAATTTCACAGACTGGCTGTTGAATCCTCCGACCCAACAGCCATCTGAAATCTACAAAGTTGAAAGGTTTGATGAGTTCTGAACACAGGACTCATCAAACTACATAGAATGTCAGTGTTTGGCAGCTTCACAGAGCTGTCAAACGCTGACATTTCTTCTTTCAAGAAGTCTTGACAGATAGCACGTCAGACGTTGATGTGCTCTGTCAGTGACTTCCTCCCTAATTGGCTTGCTGAGCCCGTAGGGCAGGCTTAACAAGGTCAATCAGGGGAAAATCACTCTGGTTGGCCAGAAGATGATGGAGGCGGGACATTGACCGACAAGCAGCACTCCTGCCTCCAACTCATTTCCATTGAGAAAATCCAGCCCAGGGTGTTAGCTCCAGCATTGAGAACAAAAATGGCAGCGCTGGCAGCAAATCAGCATTGCTCACTGTATGACGTCATGATCTGCCTACTCTACATACTTCTGGTGCACGCTCCCAGCGCCGACGCTAACGCCCTCACCAAGACGGCGTCTGGCGCAGCACTCACCAGAAGTTTGTGCGCGTGGCAGACGCCATTTTTGTCACAAAATGGCACCTGTAGCGCCACAAAATTGAGCGCTTTGAAGCTGAATTTTTTGTCCATACAGTCCTCTGCTGATTGGTAGGACAATTCCACGTTTGGAGTGGTGCAAGATGAAAGAAGGCATGCCAAGGACATCAGCTGGCCAACGCATACCTAGCTGGCAATGATCAGGGTCTACAGGGTACAGGTCAGCAGGAAGACAGTGTAGTAGAGTGTACCATGACAGGCTAAATTGCTTGGCATAAGAATAGAGCATGATGGGATAGTTAGCATATAATGTGAAGGAACAAAGTGTGTATGTGCAATGGAGCATGCAGGATTAGCTAAACTTGGCTGATGGAGAGATTGAGATAACACAGAACAAAGACAGCTGGTGTAAAGGGTAACTAACTCTTTAAGTATAATTAAATTGAATAAGTGTTAGATAGGGCTAGAATGAGTGTTAGATAACCTTAGAATTAAGTTGAGGTAATCATAAGATGAACAGTGTGAAGGTAGTGCCAGAGTTAGTCAAGTAAATACATCATTATATAGAAAAAACTGAGAGATGAGTTCAGTATAACAAGGTAAGGAATGCAGGATTCAGCAGCCTTGAGTACTGGTATAGATAAGAATCGGGCCTCTAGTCTACAGTTTCACACCAACACCAGTGATGTGACATCTCTTGAGCCAATATGAGAGACAGTTTCAGACAAAGAAACAGTACAAGTTGTAAGGCAATCCTCCATGCCTGGGTTATTTGAAAGAGAAGACAGAATTGAAGAATGGTTCCTAAGAGTCCACGGCTATTGTCTGCCCACTTAGCTAATTACAACATTGCAAGATCCATAGTCAAAACATTGAATGCAGATACAGCAAGGCCAATGTGTAATAAATCTGCTTGGTGGTTTATAGCCTAAGCCACTGTCTAATGCAATATTTATTCTACCACCTTCTGAAGTAGAGGAAGGTCCTATAATATAAACAAGGTTTTCTATTTGCCCTCAGGGCTGGTTACTAATGACCTAGATATGAGCCCCACCCCCCAATGGAATGGTTTGAAAAAATATCTGGAGTGTAAACCAAAAATTGTTCTAGTCTTGGCAGAAAAAGGAGGGATAAGGTATCACTGACAGACTAAAAAGATATTCATTTAAAAAAAATTAAAGTAAGTTGGAGCAGTAGCAAACCTTAGTTAAGAATACCTACATGGGCTACAATGACTGACAGCTATAATTAGTCCATTTGGCTGCAAAGGATAAAGTAAAGGAACATGCATAATAGTTGGAAGTGCTGGAACTGGAGAAGAAGAATGCTGCAAACTCAAGGAGAAGGAACACTGCAAACCTGAGGCTCAGGAGATGGAAGGCCAGTGCAGGTCTGAAGCCAAGAACAGAAGAAACAGTAACAACACATTGAGCTCCTACACAAACACTAAGCAAAGGAAAAGGAGGCATGCACTTGAATTGATGGAGAAAAGGTATCAACAATGAGTTCAGTAAGTGAGGGTATAGTTGATGTAGCCCACACCTCTGTGTGGAATAATTACACTAAATCCAGTCTGAAAGCAATTAACATTTTAAAAAGCACCATAAATGGAACCAAGAAGGTCGGGCCAAAAGACTTATAACATCACTAAGAAGTAAAGCACTTAACCACATTTTTGCCTGTTGATCTAAAGGATAGTGCAGATAATGAAATGGCAAAATGTGCAATTCTTACTATCACTAAATGCCTAAGTAGTCTCAAATACTGAATCCGAACTCTCAGTCTGGTGGTAGAATTGTAGGTCTATGATTCGGATAACGGAATAAGAAAGCCAGATTTAGTGCTGTAGACTCGAAAACAGCTTATGGATGCCAATCACCCAGAATCCAAATGAAATGAGTGCCTGTGTAGAGGTGGCTCTCTCTTTAGCAATATTTATCACTTTTCTCAACAGTGGAACTCTACCTGCTCCGATGCATCTGTGCATTAACATGTATTAGAAATATTTACTTCCGAGAAGAACAAGTTTGGCGCTCGTGCAAAAATGTATTAATGCTCCATTAATGCTAATGCAAAAATTAATGCTTCTCATTGCACACTCAATGCATGTCCTAGCTCCAATGTACAGAGCAAATTAAACACCTTCATAAATTAAGTACCAACACATTCAAAGGAGTGAAGCATGAATATTTGACACTTGAAAGACCGTTACAATCACTCTCTCTCTATTTTGGGCAGCATAGCCAAAATTTGACATTTTAAACACTTAGTCCAGTCCTTCTGATAGTAAAGGATAGTATTTACCAGGTCAAGTCTGTAGTGTATGTACCTTTAAGGGGAGAACTACTTTTTACAGCTCCTGTATACTGTAGTACCGGCAGTGACCACACCTGTATATAAACCCTGAGTAGGGATCTGTACTGTTAGTTTTAGAGTAACCCTCATCCAGTAAACACCTGTTGATTGTTCCTCTGCAGTCTCTGTCTATTTATTGAAGGACACCATACATCAAGGTTCACGGGTTTAACATTGGCGATGAGTCGATTCGAACCTACCTGCAACTCTGCAGAAGAAGGCCGATTCCAGGGGCACGGGCGTCGACCATCTGGCGGAGACGCCAGCGAGACGGGCTGGCAGCAGGTACGGCGCAGACCCTTCCTGGACGGCAGTGGCTGGAGTCGACCGACGGCACAGGGGAAGGCCGAGCAGCATCGACGGGGTAAGAGAGAGGGTAAAGCGCACAGGGCGCAGCCAGGGTTGAAGACCGAGCGGCGTCAACGAGAGAGGCGCGCAGGAAAACGCGCAGAGCGCGGCCGGTGTTCAAGGGCTGAGCAGCGTCCGCGGGGGAAGAAAGGAAAGTGTGGGAGACGCCATTTGAGCCACAGTGGAGAAGAAGGGAGAGCACGGGAGACGCCATTTTTGAGCCGCAGTGGAGAAGAAGGGAGAGTGCGGGAGACGCCATTTTTGAGCCGCAGCGGAGAAGAAGGAAAGCGCGGGAGACGCCATTTTGAGCCACAGCGGAGAAGAAGGGAGAGCGCGGGAGACGCCATTTTTAGCCAGTCTAACCACACCCAGGGATGCCGAAGAGTGGCAGTGTCACAGCGTTCGACAATGAAGTCGAAGATTGGGCGACATATGTAGAACGTATAGAAGTGTACTGCAAGGCGAATGAAGTGCCAGATGCCAGGAAAGCACTGGTATTGTTGAATTCCATGGGTGCAAAAATGTATGGCTTACTGCGAAACCTAGTAACCCCAGAGAAGCCAGTGGAAAAGGATTTTGAAAGCATAGTGGCAATCCTACAGGACCACTTAAACCCCACACCGCTGCTGATAGCAGAAAGATTTAAGTTTCACAAAAGGAACCAGCATAAAGACGAAAGTAATGCTGAGTATTTAACGGAACTGCGCAAGCTATCGAAACACTGCCAGTTTGGAACGGGACTAGCAGATACTTTAAGGGACAAGTTTGTGTGTGGGCTTCAAAGTGAAGGAACCCAGAAATGGCTTCTATCAGAAAAGGATCTTACGCTGGACAAGGCTTTCAGCATGGCAGTATCACACGAAGCAGCCGCATGGGGCACTGCAGAGATACAATGGAGACTGCAAGAATATGGCACAAATGAAATGTCATATGTGTTAAGTCCGTGAATGATTGAGACACGGACCAGCAGGAGTGAAAACAAACAAGTCTTTACTGGTGGAAGTCAATAGTGAAAACTAACAAACAGAGGCTCTCTAGCGCCTTTTATACAGGGGTGGTCACTGCCGGTACTGCAATCTGAGACCAGTTATTCTCTTAAAGGTACATACACAACAATTCCTCCCCTTTTAGATAAACAGTACATAACATTCATTTAACAACTACATGATAACGAATTACAATCACAATTACTGTTGCTAGATACATTGGTTAAGTTTAAGCAATTATAAGTTCAGTCTTTGAGGAGGCTTCCTGATTCTGTCTGGATAATGCCTCTTTGGGGTATCAGGTTCTTCTGGCAATGTTGCGTCGGGATCAATGTCTTTGTTTAGATCATCTGCTTCCAATATTACCGGTTCTGCGGTAGCTGCAATTGGAACATCAATTTCATTACCAGGTGTATCAGATCGTGGTGTGGAGTTGACGTTTTCCAGTGACTCTAGAATCTGGTCAGCATGGCGTCTTACAATGCTCTCCCCAACGTCCATGGTATACATGAGAGGTCCTTGTATTGTACAAATCGTCCCTGGCTGCCATTTCTCAGTGCGGTAGTCCCGGGCCAAAACTGGTTGACCTATCTTAAAACTCCTGGTCGGCCTTTCATTCATATTCTGAAACTGCCTGTTCTCCACATCTCTTCGGACGTTTGGCTTAACCAAATCCAAGCGGCATCGTAGTCTTCGATTGAAGAACATCATGGCTGGAGTTTGGTTGGTAACCGCATGTGTTGCATTCCGGTAGGCAAACAAGAAGTTGTCCACCTTGTGTTGTAGGGGTATATCTTCATTACACATTGCCTTGATAGCCTTCTTGAAAGTTTGGACAAACCTCTCGGCCAATCCATTAGTGGCTGGATGATATGGGGCAGATGTGTAATGCTTAACGCCATTGTTCTTTAAGAACCTCCGGAACTCTTCAGACACAAACTGTGGTCCATTGTCAGAGCAAATCTGTTCAGGCAGCCCATTCCTGGCGAATATGGTTCGCAAAACTGTGATAGTTTTTTCCGTGGTGGTTGAGAACATTTTTATTACCTCTGGCCACTTTGAATGTGCATCCACCGCAATTAAAAACATCGAGTCCATGAAGAGACCAGCAAAATCAATGTGCACCCGTTGCCATGGAGATGAGGGCCACTCCCATGGATGCAGAGGAGCTTGTGGTGGGGCGTTTTGGACCTTCTGGCATCCTGCACAGCTCTTGGTCATCTCTTCGATTTCTCTATCGATTCCCGGCCACCACACAAACGCTCTGGCTAAGTTCTTCATTTTTACCCCACCCAGATGACCCTCATGAAGCTCATTGAGTACTCTATCCGTCAACTTAGGTGGAATTACTACTCTGGATACACACATCAAGGTCCCTCTGCACACTGACAGCTGTTCTCTTCTCGGCGAGAATGCTGGCAGCAGTGGATCGCCATGTGCTGGCCATCCCTTCACCGTTAAATCATAGACCCGTGATAGTGTCGGGTCATTCCGTGTTTCGTTTTCTATGTTTGCATTCGTCACAGGGAGACATTCAACTATGGTCGAGTGGAATAACTCCATTGGATCCACTGCAAGGTCTTCTTCTTCCACCGTCGGCAACGGTAGGCGTGACAATCCATCAGCATTTCCATGTTGTTTAGTTCCTTTGTACTCGATGTCATATTGGTGTGCCCCTAGGAAAAGGGACCATCCCTGCAGCCGTTGTGCCGTCATTATCGGTACGCCCTTCTGAGGGTTGAAAATGGAGACAAGAGGTTGATGATCGGTTAGTAGAGTAAATTTTTGACCGTGCAGGTAGTGATTGAACTTCTTCACCCCCCACACTAGGCTGAGGGCCTCTCTGTCAATCTGAGCGTAGTTACGCTCGGCAGAAGTTAACGAGCGTGACGCAAAAGCTATCGGCCTCTCTAACCCATCAAGGAACTTATGTGACAGTAGCGCCCCAATGCCGTAGGGAGACGCATCACACGCCAGTCTGATCGGCAGTGCTGGGTTGTAGTGAGCCAATACTTCCCTTGAAGTGATTAAGTCCTTACTCTTCTGAAAAGCACGCTTACAATCATCGCTCTATTTCCATGCTACCCCCGTTCGTAGCAGGGCGTTCAGTGGGTGCAAAATTGTCGACAAATTCGGCAAAAACTTATGATAGTAATTCACCAATCCGAGGAATGACCTCAGTTGCGACACATTTTCAGGTGCTGGGGCCTTAACAACCGCTTCAATTTTGTCAGGGGACTTATGTAACCCCTCTTCATCAATCACGTGGCCACAATACGATATCTGTTTCTTAAAAAATTCGCACTTGGGGCGGTTGGCTCGCAGCCCATGTTCCCGTAGTCTAGTGAGCACCTGTTCTAGGTTGTTAAGGTGTTCACTGTCATCTTCACCTGTTACAAGGATGTCGTCCAAGTAACACTGAGTCCCCGGAATCCCTTGCAGGACTTGTTCCATCGCTCTTTGCCATATCGCCGGAGCCGATGCTACTCCGAATACCAATCGATGATACTGGTAAAGACCTTTGTGAGTGTTTATCGTGAGATACTTCCTAGAGGACTCTTCAACCTCCATCTGCAAATATGCTTGTGCTAGGTCAATTTTTGTAAAACGCTTCCCTCCAGACAGTGAGGCGAAGATGTCTTCTATCCTTGGAAGAGGATATTGTACTGTGTGAAGGACAGGGTTCACCATCACCTTGAAATCCCCACAGATGCGAATCTTACTTGGCTCTCCGGACTTATTGCTTAACGTTTTCTTCATGACAGGAACGATGGGTGTCACCCACTCGCTCCAGTCGACCTTAGACAACACGCCCGCCTTCTCCAGATTCTCCAGCTCTGCCTCGACGGCTGGGCGAATTGCATATGGTACCGGTCTTGCTTTGAAAAACTTGGGAACTGCATTCTCTTCTATTTTTAGCGAGGCGGTTACGCCTTTAAGCGTGCCCAGTTCTTGTTGAAATACCTCTTTGGCGTTAGCTAAGATTGTTGACAATCGGCCAGGAGTAACGTCTTCATCTTTTTTACCGTCCACCGTCATTGCATGAATGGAATGCCAATCCAAGTTTATCTTCCTGATCCATTCCCGTCCCAATAACGGTGGTCCACCATTTGGCAGTATGTAGAGATACAATTTCCATATTTTCTTGCCATTGTATTCGACAGGCACCCTTATTTTTCCTCTGGGGTATACTTTTTGCCCCGTATACGTCGTCAAGACGATGGATGTCTCTCTCAAGGGTATGTGTGAAAATAGCCGCTCGTAGTCTCGTCGATTCATGACGGTTAGCGCTGATCCTGTATCCAATTCCATTTTAACTTGGGACCCTGCTATCGTGAGGGTGACCCAAATGGTTCGGTGATCCTCTTTTGCGATTACATTGTGAAGTTTGAGACAGCTTAGTCTCCTGTTCTCGGATTCACTATCGCTCATCTGGTCTTCGGAACTACTGTCCGTCATCTTTTGTACTTTCTTGTACGGTTCCTTAGTAGCCTTTTTGTTGTCGCTGGTCTTCTTCCCAGACCTGCAAACTCATGCAATGTGTCCAATCTTCCCGCATTGTCTGCATATTTTGTCTTTGGACCAGCAGTCCTTCTGGTCATGGTTAGTTCTGCCGCAGCGATAACATTTTGCAAATCCCCGTGTCATTTCGTGGGTGCCGTATTCCTGTGGTTTTTGTTGAATTTCTGCAGCTCTCCTGGCTGCTGCTTCATACGATACTGCCACGCTGAAAGCCTTATCTAGCGTCAGCTCTTTTTCTGAGAGTAACTTCTTCTGTGTTCCTTCACTCAGGAGTCCACAGACAAATTTGTCCCGTAGGGTATCTGCCAGTCCTGCTCCGAACTGGCAGTGCTTTGATAGCTTGCGTAGTTCCGTAAGATACTCAGCATTGCTCTCATCTTTGTGCTGAGTTCTCCTGTGGAATTTAAATCTTTCTGCTATCAACAGCGGTGCAGGGTTTAAGTGTTCCTGTAGGACAGCAACAATTTCGTTAAAACTCTTCGCCTTCGGTTTGGCTGGAGTAATCAGGTCCCGCAATAGGCCGTATGTTCTAGCGCCCATTAAGTTTAGCAATATCGATGCCTTTTTCCCCTCCGCTATTTCGTTTGCCTCGAAATATACCTCGACTCTTTCCACATACGTGGTCCAGTCCTCTAATGTATTATCAAAAGCAGTGATACAGCCAGTCTTCGGCATCTTGCAAATCTAAAATGGTGCCTCCCGCGCTTTGCCTTCTTCCCCGATTTAACAAAATGGCGCCTCCCGCGCTTTGCCTTCTTCCCCGCTGTTGTTAGCACTGCTTTCCACGGTTTCTTGCGCGTTAAATATTGATTCTTTTTCTTTTATTATTTTCCCGTCGTGGAGCGGACCCTCTGGGACACTTCCCTCCCTCTTCTTAGGTCCGAACGCTGCCCGGCTTCGAAGCACCAGCCGCGCCCTGTGTGCTCCACCCTCTCTCTCTCTCTTTGCCTCCCGACTCGCTGCCTGGCTCTGTTGAAAAGCCACCCGATCGAGCCTCAGCCCGCCGCAGCCCAGGAAGGATCAGAGCACTACCTGCCACCAGCCCGACTAGCTGGGAAACCACAGACTGGTGAACCGAACCTGGCTCTTGACAGTCTCTCCTGCAAGTTTTCAAACCGATGATTGATGGTCGACGCCCGTTTCTCGAGCTACTTTGGACTCAATTTTTTTTTTTTTCTTTCTTCTTGCTCCGACCTTCAACAACGTCGTCTGAGGTGCTGCCGAGTTGCAGGTAAGTTTGTTTCTTACTCGTCGCCAGTGTTAAGTCCGTGAATGATTGAGACACGGACCAGCAGGAGTGAAAACAAACAAGTCTTTACTGGTGGAAGTCAATAGTGAAAACTAACAAACAGAGGCTCTCTAGCGCCTTTTATACAGGGGTGGTCACTGCCGGTACTGCAGTCTGAGACCAGTTATTCTCTTAAAGGTACATACACAACAATATGGAGCAGTGAAGTGTTATTGCTGCGGCAGAACAACACATGACCATAAGGATTGTTGGTTCAAGGACCAAGTGTGCAGACAGTGTGGAAAAGTAGGACACATAGCAAGAGTTTGCAGGTCGGGAAAGAAAACCAGCAGCAAGAAATCTCCACAGGAGAAGTACAAAAAGGTACATAAGGTGACGGACAGTAGTTCAGACGAACAGAAAAGTGATACAGACTCCGGAAGCAAGGAGCTGGGTTGTCTGAAACTACATAATGTAATCAAAATGGAGGATCACCAAACTATCTGGGTCACGCTCAAGATAGACGGAGTCCAAGTAAAAATGGAATTGGACACAAGATCAGCCCTAACAGTCATAAACCGAACGGACTACAAGCGGCTAGTCTCACATATACCCTTGAGAGATACAGAGATTGTCTTGAAGACGTACACGGGGCAAAAAGTCTACCCCAAAGGAAAAATAAGGGTGAACGTTATATACAACGGCAAGGAAACACCAAAAATGGACCTATATGTATTGCCAGATGGAGGACCACCACTACTAGGATGTGAATGGATCCGGAAGATACAGCTAGATTGGCATTCCATACAAGCACTGACTGTAGATGCCAAAAAGGATGACGACGTCACACCTGGACGACTGTCAAAAATGCTAACTGACGCACAAGAAGTGTTCCAGGAGAGACTCGGAACACTAAAAGGCATAACAGCGACGATCAAAATAGAGGAAAATGCAAGCCCAAAGTTTTTTAAGGCCAGACCGGTGCCTTATGCGATCCGCCCAGCCATCGAAGCAGAGCTGGAAGGTTTGGAACGTTCTGGAGTACTGTCCAAAGTGCACTGGAGCAAGTGGGCTACACCCATCGTTCCTGTAATGAAGAGGTCGTTGAGTAATACGCCTGGGGAACCAAAGAAGGTTCGCATCTGTGGGGACTTTAAGGTGACAGTGAACCCAGTCCTTCACACGGTACAATATCCGCTTCTGCGGATTGAAGATATTTTCGCCTCGCTATCTGGAGGAAAACGCTTCACTAAGATTGATCTGGCTCAGGCGTACCTGCAAATGGAGGTAGAAGAAGCCTTGAAATAGTACCTCACGATCAACACTCATAAAGGTCTCTACCAATAAAACCGGCTGGTGTTCGGGGTAGCATCAGCTCCGGCTATTTGGCAAAGGGCAATGGATCAAGTCCTGCAAGGGATTCCAGGGACCCAGTGTTATTTGGACGACATCCTGGTCACGAGCGAAAATGACAGTGATCACCTCGCCAACCTGGAGCAGGTGCTCACTAGATTGAAGGAATATGGGCTCCGAGCTAATCGCCACAAATGCGAGTTCTTCCAGAAGCAGATCTCGTATTGTGGCCACGTTATTGATGAAGAGGGGTTACATAAGTCCCCTGAAAAGATTGAGGCAGTAGTCAAGGCTCCAGCACCGGAAAATGTGTCACAACTGAGGTCGTTCCTCCGGCTGGTGAACTACTACCATAAGTTCTTGCCGAATTTGTCTACAGTACTACACCCACTGAACACCCTACTGCAAACGGGGGTACCATGGAAGTGGAATGACGAATGTAAACGAGCTTTCCATAAGTGCAAAGAATTGATCACATCAAAAGAGGTGTTGGCTCATTTCACCCAGCACTACCAATTCGGTTGGCGTGTGATGCATCACCCTATGGTATTGGAGCGGTGCTGTCGCACAAATTCCCGGACGGCTCGGTGAGGCCAGTAACCTTTGCGTCTCGGTCACTAACCTCAGCCGAGCGCAACTACGCCCAGATTGACAGGGAGGCCCTCAGCCTAGTGTGGGGAGTGAAAAAGTTCAACCACTATCTGCACGGGCAGAAGTTCACCTTGCTGACTGACCACCAACCACTTGTCTCCATCTTTAATCCTAAGAAGGGCGTTCCGGTGATGACTGCGCAACGGCTACAAAGATGGTCACTTTTTCTAGGGGCGAACCAATATGAAATAGAGTATAAGGGCACAAAACAGCATGGAAACGCTGATGGGCTATCACGCCTGCCACTGCCTACTGCGGAGGAAGCACCAGCAGTGGACCCTGTCGAAATATTTTATTCGACTATAATTGAACGCTTGCCAGTAACTAACGCGGATATAGAGAAGGAGACCCGAAATGACCCGACACTGTCTCGGGTATATGACTTGACGGTGAAGGGATGGCCAACACATGGCGACTCACTGTTGCCAGCATTCTCATCCAGAAGAGAACAGCTGTCAGTATGCCAGGGGACCTTGATGTGTGGATCCCGAGTGGTAATTCCACCCAAGTTAAGGGAGAGAGTGCTCAATGAGCATCACGAAGGCCATCTGGGAGGGGTGAAAATGAAAAGCCTTGCTAGGGCTTATGTGTGGTGGCCGGGGATCGATCAGCAAATCGAGGACCTGACAAAGAGCTGCTCAGGATGCCAGAAGGTCCAAAATGCACCACCACATGCCCCTCTACACCCATGGGAGTGGCCCTCCTCTCCATGGCAATGGGTGCATATTGATTTTGCTGATCCATTCATGGACTCAATGTTTTTAATAGCCGTGGATGCGCACTCAAAATGGCCTGAGGTGATCAAAATGTCCTCCACCACCATGGAGAAAACGATTACAGTCCTACGGACCATATTTGCCAGGAACGGCTTGCCAGAGCAGATTTGCTCTGATAACGGACCCCAGTTTGTGTCCGAAGAGTTTCAGAAATTTATGAAAAGGAATGGGGTAAGGCATTACACATCCGCCCCGTATCATCCAGCCACAAATGGATTGGCTGAGAGGTTCGTACAAACCTTTACAAAGGCAGTAAGGACCATGTGCGATGACGACATTCCACTGCAGCATAAGATGGACAATTTCCTGTTAGCCTACAGAAATGCGACACGTGCAGTCACCAACCAGACCCCGGCCATGATGTTCTTTAACCGAAGGTTGAGATCTCGTCTAGATTTGCTCAGACCAAATGTACGAAGAGATGTTGAGAATAAGCAATTCCAGCACATCAATGAGAAGCCGACAAGGAGCTTCAATGTAGGGCAACCAGTCTTGGCCCGCGACTACCGAACAGAGAAATGGCAACCAGGAACGATATGCACACGGCAGGGGCCACTAATGTACACAGTGGATGTTGGGGAGAACATTGTGAGACGCCATGTCGACCAGATCCTAGAGTCACAGGAACGAGTCAACCCCATGTCTCGCGTACCTGGTGATGAACCCGACATACAGGTAGCATCTACCCCAGAAACAGTAGCATCGGAAGTTGATGAACCAACCGACGACAGGGGGCCAGAATCGCCTCCGCACCAAGAGCAAGACACTCAGGAAAGGCGCTATCCAGAAAGGATCAGGAAGCCGCCCCAAAGACTGAATTTATAAATGGACTATTTTCAGTTAATGTTGCATGTTAAAAGTGTTAATTGTTAAATGAATGTTATGGTACTGTTAATCTAAAAGGGGAGAAATTGTAGTGTATGTACCTTTAAGGGGAGAACTACTTTTTACAGCTCCTGTATACTGTAGTACCGGCACTGACCACACCTGTATATAAACCCTGAGTAGGGATCTGTACTGTTAGTTTTAGAGTAACCCTCATCCAGTAAACACCTGTTGATTGTTCCTCTGCAGTCTCTGTCTATTTATTGAAGGACACCATACATCAAGATTCACGGATTTAACAAAGTCGAGGATTTTGTGGACCATATTGGTATTCTTGTCTTCCTGTGAAAACTTGCTAGTAGTACAATTCTGGCTTATTACATTGTGGAAGACCAGATGCACAAGACTGCAAAAGGGAGCATCAAGGGCACAGTCAATTCATTCACGTACCTGCCCACCACTCCAGGCTAAAAAACATTTGTGCAAGGACCTGCTCAGCCCGAGCAAAGATGCGGTCACTGAGTCATTTCACTTGGTGCAAGATGATCTTCAGCCACAGTCAGCAGATAGTGCCTGTAATGTATTATCACATGGTGTGTCACATGGTTTAGTATGAGCATGCTCAGTTCGTTCTGGCCTAGTAAACAAGCACCTTGACTAGCAACTCATCCTGTCTCTGTCCTTCATTTGTTCTACCCACATATATTACATTTTTGGTGACGAGAATGGGATCCCAAAGCCATTTTTAGGAATCATGGAAGGACACAGTGTTCAACTTTAAGAGGGAAAAGTTAAAGGTGAATTTGTGACACCTAAACTGAATTTTTGCGATGTTTTACTGTTAATGCTGATGCAGAATCATTTATGGTTCACCTTTGCGTGTATGTATTCACAGCAACTGCGGCATTGATTCTCACATGTACACAGGTAGCGTGCTGAGTCACTTTTCAATGGGATCGGGACAATCATGGCCACACCTATGGGATTCATCAGAAGCTTCGGCATGTCTGACCGAGCTCGCGAACCATTCAGTTCTTACATTGTGCAGATGGAGATGTTTTTTAAGGCCAATAACATTATTGAGACCGAAGGTGCAGATGAGAATGTTCAAGCTCAAAATAAAGTAATTCATGAATGTAAAAAAGCAATTTTCCTAATGAAGATCGGGCCAGATGTCCACGGAACGTTAGCAAACCTCCTCGTGCCAGGGAAAGCAAAGGATGTGTTGTTTGAAGACATTGTTGAGAAACTTGAGGACCATTTCGAGTCAAAGCTATTAGAAATAGTAGAGAGCTATAATTTTGGTACCAGAAACTAAAAGCAAAGTGAAACCATCAGTGAGTACATTGTAGCTCTTAAGAACCTGTCTTTGCATTGTTACTTCAGCACATTTTTGGATCGTGCGTTGCAAGATAAGTTTGTATGTGGACTGGTAGATGAGCGCACACAGTCCAAGTAACTGAACACTCCGAACCTAACATTTGACATAGCGTGCAAAATTGCACTATCTTTGGAGATGGCATCTAAGAATGCTAGAGAGCTCTGTCCAAATCAAGTGACTCGTCCAGCTGAGGTCTACAGTCACAAAGCCACCACCAAACCTAAAGTTATGAGACCAAGTCAAAAGCCTGTCAGAGAGAGCAGTTCAGTGAATTGTTATCGCTGCAATGGAAATCACTAACCACAGTCCTGCCAATACAGAAGTGCAAAGTGTTTTCACTGCCAGAAGCAAGGCCATATTTCAATAGCTTGCAGAGCTGGATCAAAAGGAGGAAGTAAGAACCATTCTATGGCAATGCAAAGCAGCGACAACAAAAGGGAGGAATTCACAATATTGAAGTGAACACACCTGATGTTGAAGAACTAGGCATCTACAGTATCTATGCCACTAGCGGCAATGCTAGCAGTCATGAGAAAGACTTCTGTACAAAACCTTTGATCACTGACCAATATATTGATACGTGTATTGACATGGTGGCAGACTGCTCTATCATGAGCAAGGACACATATGAGAGTAAGTTTAATCAAATACCACTTACAAAGAGCACCATAGAGTTAAAAATCTACTCCAGAGAATTCCTAGAGACATGTGGGCAAATGGAATGTACAGTTCAGCACAATGGCCAGTCAGTAAAGCTGCCTATTATTGTAGAGCAATAGGGCAACCCTCATGGGCAAAAACTGGTTGAGAAAGTTAAAACTAGACTAGAAAAACATCTTTAGCGTAGATGCTTCAAAGAAGCGACTCGACACAATGTTGAATAAGCACAAAAGCATGTTCACAGACAGTAATGAGGGTATCACTGGGTATGACGTGCATATCCGCATCAAGTCCAACGCAAAGCCTGTCTATTGTAAGGCAAGGCCGGTACCCTATGTGTTGAAAAGTCAGGTGGAGGAAGAGCTAGCGAAGCTGAGAGAGAATGAAGTGCTAGTAAAAACTGACAAAAGTGAATGTGCTACTCCGATTGTGGTAGTGCCCAAAGCAGACAAAACTGTACGCTTGTGTGGTGAGCACAAAGTTACTATCAACCAAGCAGTTGATGATGAGCAGTACCCATTACCTACATTGCAAGATTTGTATGCAGCACTCTCTGGGTCAAAGGTTTTCTCTAAGCTTGACCTAATGCAAGCTTACACTCAGCTGAATGTTGACAAAGAGAGTCAACAGTATCGCACCATCAACACACACAAGGGACTCTACTCATACACCAAGTTGCCAAATGGTGTAAAGACCTCCCCAAAATCTTCCAGGCTATGATGGATAAGATTTTGCAAGGAATTCCAAATTGCTTATGCAATCAAGACAATGTGCTGATCGCAACAAGTAGCAAGGAAGAAAATCTAGAAGTGTTGGATTTAGTGCTTCAAAGGTTGAATATCTACAATGCCAAATTGAAAAGGAGCAAATGTGCTTTTGTGCAGCCCAAGGTTGTGGAACTTGGTCTGAAAGTTGATGCAAATGGCTTGCAACCAGTTAAGGAAAAGGTTGATGCTGTCACCAATGCTCCAAAACCACAGAATGTGTCTGAGTTAAGATCTTTCCTTGGAATGGTCCAGTACTATGCACGTTTCTTACCTGAGTTAGTGACCATGTTAGCTCCATTGTACAAGCTCCTCAAGTAGGTTGTCCAGTGGCGTGGACAAAAGTACAATAGGAAGCTTACGACACTTGTAAGAGAAGTCTCTCTAGCGATGCTCTACTTGTGCACTACAACACAGAGCATGAGCTTAAGTTAGCGTGTGATGCTTGTAGCTATGGTGTGGGAGCTGTCATAAACCATGTAATGGATGAGGGCCAAGAGAAACCAATCACGTTCGCATCACGAACCCTCACAAAGAGCGAAAGAAACTATGTGCAAATTGAAAAGGAAGCACTTGCCATAGTGTTTGGAATCACGAAATTCCAACAGTTCTTGATTGGCAGAAAGTTTACGCTGATAACCGATCACAAACTGTTCCTAGCAATATTGGGGCCCAAATCTGCCATCCCTGCAATGGCTGCATCAAGAATGCAACCTTGGGCTGTGCTGTTGTCACAATATGACTATACGATTGAATATCGCACTTCAAAGCAAAACATAATCGCAGATGCATTGTCTAGGTTGCCACATGAAGACTCGTGTTGGGAATGAAGGTGAGATTTTCATGCAGGGTGCAGTTGACAAAGATTTTCCCGTGAATGCAACTGAGATTGCAAATGAAACCCAAAAGGACTCAGTACTGAAAAGAATGTATGAAACACTTTGAATGGATGGACTGATTAGTGTGTGGACACAGAATTGAAACCATTCCATAACCGTCGTACTGAATTGTCTTGTGAACAAAGTTGTATCAAGTAGGGAAACAGAGTGGTGGTACCTTCTTCTTTGAGTTCGGAACCAGAACAAAACAGCCCGAAAATTGGTTCAACACCAAAACCTTTTGTAAGGAGATCAGGAAGGCTCCACAAACCGGTTATTAAACTGGATTTGTAATTCATTTTGTAGACTTTGTAGTTAATTTAAAAGAAAAAAAAGCCAGGAGTTTTTGTTATGTGGTACATGTAATGCTGGGAAAGGTAGGACCATAGTTTTGTTGTATTTGATTGGAGAATACATACTTTTTTTGAAGGGGAAAGCAGTGTAATGTATTGTCACATGGTGTGTCACATTTAGTATGAGCATGGCCTAGTAAACAAGTACCTTGACTAGCAACTCACCGTGTCTCTGTCCTTCATTTGTTCTACCCCCGTATATTACAGTGCCATTAGGTGGAAATCAAGATAACAACTACTTTGAACATCTTTACTACCTTCAGCTTGTCACATGACGCTTGACCATTATGTGATAACTGCTGCATTTATGATGTGACTGATGCTATTTACAAGAAGATACATTCATTCACACAGATCTGCATGGACCACCGGCAGCAAGAGAAAGGACAGTTTGGTCTCATTTCCCAGAAGTTCAGGTTATTGCTGAATGCACACATGCAGCTGTTTGTGCATCTGCTCATCAGTGGACTGAACATGAACAGGATGATCTTATACTCTCTCAATGTGCAGATAGTTTGCTCAAAAACATATTCTAGGCCTTGGCATCTCCATGTCTTATATTCCAAAAAGCATGTGCCAGTCATTATATTATCTCAACATCATCCGACAAAGCAGTCTGCTTAATTGGCACCCCATCCACTAGCTTAAACATCCATTTCCTCCATCATTGGCATACAGTGGCTGCAGTGTGTACTGTTTACAAGATGCACTGCAGCAAGTCTTCAAGGCTTCTGTGGCACCTTCCAAACCTGCGACCTCCAACACCTAGATGGACAGCAGGTGCATGGGATCACCATCACCTTCATGTTCCCTTCAAAATCCTGGCACTCCCTACCTAATAGCACTGTGTGAGTATGTTCACCACTTGACTGCAGTGATTCAAGAAGAAGGTTCACCACCACCTTCTCAAGGGCAACTACAGATGTACAGTAAATTCTGGCCTTTCCAGCGATGCCCATATCCCAAGAATTAATTTACAAAATCCCAGACTGGGAGTACTTGATGTTAACACTGAGTGACAAAAATGGAAAAAGTCCTCCATTTCACAACATTGACATCTCTCCCCTTGACAAACCAAAATATAGCACAATTAATATGACAAGAAACACCTCAAGTTCCTGAAATACTTTGACAGCTTGTGTCAGCTCCTGGATACAAGCGGGATCAGAGGAGAGCTACAGAGCAAGCCTAGCAACTGTCTTCTACTGTGATCTTATCAGACAGCTTGATCAAGGTGGCAGTTAACAGCCTTAAGGTCTTTGGTGCACACATTTTTTTTTGCTTATTTTATCAATAAACATTATGGGCTGGATTTTGATACTGGAGGCGTGTAGGAGGCGGGACTACAACTTTTGAGGCTGTAGTCCCGCCTCCATCTAGTTGTGGTCAACCCACGCGATTTTCACTTCATTGACCTTGTTGAGCCCGCCCAGCAGGCTCAGCAGGCCAATTAAGGGCCACCCGGCAACAGGTGATGTCACAGATTGACATTTCATCTGTCAAGAGCTTTTGACAGATGAAATATCAGCGTTTGACAGCTCTTTGAAGCTGTCAAACACTGACAATCTATACTCTAAGTTAATTCCTTCCTCTCAGGCTGATTTAGAGATCTCTCCAGAACAGAAGGCTGAATGCTGCAACTTTTGACAGCTCGCGGCCATTCTGCTTTCTGTGCCAGTGAGATGAGGGACTCCCCAGACCTGAAGGAATGAAGGCTGTAAAGGTAAGTAAAGGTAAGTAAAACTTCTTTAAACACTTTACACAGACCAAACACACTTACCTCTGCACTCATGCACCCATCACTCACCTGAACACTGGACATCTCGAACCCTCCAAGCCCTTCAGCCCGATGGTCCGCCTCGCTAACTTGGTGTGTTTTGGAGCCGTCGGGAATCCCACACTTCAGGAATAAAAATAGGGATTAGGCTAAAAACTGCCTGTTAACTACCTGTTAACAGGCGGGGAGGCGGCTCCCAGCACAGGTCGGGTATCCGCCTCCTTTGAAACTGGCATGGAGGCGGGTTGGGGGCGGGATGGGTTCATGCCCCCCGATTTCGCGATTTTAACCCCCCACACGCCTCCAATCCCGCCTCCACTGCCCAATGAAAATCCTGCCCTATGACTGTCTTGTAGAAGTTGATGCTTGCTGCCATGATAGCACAATTTTCATGGCCGACTATGCTAATGGGGACAGCACGTGGATACTTGACAGCTCTCCTCCTGTGCATGTCTGCTCCCTAGTATTGCACACCAACATACCCTGCAGGAAGAAAGGGAGTGTGTTAGTGTGTGGCTTAGTGAAAGGTTGTGAAGATGTGGGTGTCAGGGTAAAAGAGTGTGAGGAAGTGAGGGGAGTGATTGTGAGGACAGTAGCAGGATCAGAATGTGCAAGTAGCAGCTGAAAGAGGTTGAGTTAAGTGTACTGCCGTAATTGGTGGAGAGTGATGGGAAGCAGAGAAGGAAAGACTTGTGAGCGCTGGTCTACAGTTGTGTGTAGGAATCTTACCATAGTAGCTCTGATCTGATCACTAAACTTTTTCCAGCATTGCAGCCAGTTCCTGTGTGCTATGCTTCGGATGGTAATCTGCCCTGCCACCTCTGCCCACTGGTGCTGCGCAACTTGCCTAGTCACCCTTCTGCCATCTGAAAAGAAGAGCACCTCCTTGCTCCTGCTTGCCTCCTCCGCCAACACCTCCAGAGCTTTATCTGAAAACCGGGTGGGGGGGTGGTGAGGGCCTTCCTGCACCTCCCCTACCTGTCATTTCCACTGTCCAACTGTAATTCAGTTCAATGCAGCCAAAGTGCACCTCCTCTTTAAGAGCCCGATTTTCCACCCTCAACACCAGTTGTACTCGTGCCTCTCCCTCATATGATCAGGCATGTGGTCCGACCACATTGCCCATTTCGCACCTGTTTTGCTGCTGCTCAAATTTCTCCCCTTTGACACTTTGCTCTGGTATGGTTCTATCGGTGTTACTTGCCTTAGCAAGTGGCCATTGTGGTAAACCACTGTTATAGTTATCACTGTATATTGTTCTCACTGTTCTCACTGTCACATCACTACACGAGGTCGCCTCTTGTCGCACTGTTATACCTGGGCTGACCACCTCCGACTCCGCCCATTACCTGCCCAGGTATAAAGGTAGCTGACTGGCTAGTATTCCTCCCTGTTGGATCGGATCACCCACGAGGGTGGGCTCTGTTATTTAGCCAATAAAAACCTTCAGTTACGTTCTTAACTCGTCGCCTTTTATTGGACTAATTGATAGGCATATCAATTTTATTGGCTAAATTTTAAAGATGTCTGATAATGAACAGCAACAGCAAGGAGCTCACCCAGCAGCACAGAAACAGCAGCCTCCAGACAACGGGCCACACCAGCCGGCTTGGCTGCAAGCCTTGAAACCACCATACCTGGATCTAAACCCACAGGCACCAAACTCAGCCAACGACTTCAAACACTGGCTGGACTGCTTCGAATCGTACCTGGAGGAAGCCGTCGTCCCTCAGAGATCCAAACTAAGAGTCCTGAAAGCCCAAGCGAGCCCGAGAGTATATACACTCATCCAGGACATGACTACGTACGACGACGCCATCAACCTACTGAAACAGCAGTACCGGAGCCCGGTAAACTACATGTACACTAGGCATCTCTTAAGATCTCGCCAGCAACAGCCAGGAGAATCGATAGCTGAATTTTCACGAGCGCTGAGACAACTCGGCAGGAACTGTGACTTTAAAGCGGTGACGGCTACTGCGAACATGGAAGACAATGTCCGCGACGCCTTGGTGAGAGGCCTACGTTCCGACTACACACGGCAAAGACTGCTTGAAGCTAAGGACATAGACCTGGACAAGGCCGAAGCCCTCGCCCTCACCCTAGAGGCCACCCAGCAAGACCAGGAAGCGTTTGCCAGGTACTATTCGCGACCCTGGGACTCGGGCCCGACCCCCACCCCACCACCCTTCACAGCGCTGCCCCCGGGACCTACCTCAGCGTCTGCATCACGGATCCGACCGGGCCCGCTAGCCCCGGTACCGGCCCCGACATCAGGCAACCCCGATCGGGCCGCTGGCTGCTTCTTTTGCGGCCAGGAGAAGCATCCGAGGTCGCGCTGCCCAGCCAAAAACTCGACCTGCAAAACCTGCCTCAAGAAAGGCCACTTCTCCAAGGCCTGCAGAAGCAAATCCTCAGAAGCCAGCAGTGCCTCATGCAAACCCTGGGGGCGGCCATCTTTGTGCGGGGCAGCCGAAGCCTGCAGAGCCTCATGGGAAAACCAGGGGCGGCCATCTTTGTGCGGGGCAGCCGAAGCCTGCAGAGCCTCATGGGAACAGCAGGGGCGGCCATCTTTGTGCGGGGCAAACGATTTAAACAGAGCCTCATGTGAACTACGGGGGCCGCCATCTTCGCCGCCATCTTGTCATGACAACGACGCGCTCATCTACACCCTAGCTTCCGTGACCCTGGATCAAGCCCGCCCGCACCACCTGGCCAGCTCAATGATGGACATCAAAGTCAACGGCCACGCCACGATCTGCCTGTTCGACAGCGGAAGCACGGAGAGCTTCATCCACCCAGACACGGTGAGCCACTACTCCCTCCCCGTCCTGCCAACGCGCAGCCGCATCTCGATGGCATCGAGGTCGCACGCCACAGACATCAGCGGCTACTGTGTCGTGACATTGTCGGTTAAAGGGACAGAGTATAAAAATTTTAAACTCCTCGTACTCCCCCAGCTGTGCGCTGCCGTCATACTAGGGCTGGACTTCCAATCCCACCTCCAAAGTGTAACCCTAGCATATGGTGGACCCCTCCCCCCACTCACAGTCGACAACCAGCGAAAGTTAAACCGCCCACCGCGTAACACCTGCAGCCTATCCACCCTCAAGGTACCGCCACCTTCCCTGTTCGCTAACCTCACCCCCGACTGCAAACCTGTCGCTACTAAGAGCAGGCGGTACAGCGCTGGGGACAGAGCCTTCATTAGCTCTGAGGTGCAGCGACTCCTGAAAGAGGGCATTATTGAGGGGAGCAGCAGCCCCTGGCGTGCCCAGGTGGTGGTAGTCAAGACCGGCGACAAAAATCGCCTGGTTATCGACTACAGCCAGACCATAAACAGATACACCCAGCTGGACGCATACCCCCTCCCCCGCATATCGGACATGGTCAATGAGATTGCACAATACCGCGTATTCTCGACCATCGACCTCAAGTCGGCCTACCACCAACTCCCCATCAGCCCGGAGGACAGCCAGTACACCGCCTTCGAGGCGAATGGCCGCCTCTACCAATTCCTTAGGGTCCCCTTTGGTGTCACCAACGGGGTCTCGGTTTTCCAACGGGAGATGGACCGGATGGTTGACCAGAACGGACTACAGGCCACTTTCCCCTATCTCGATAACGTCACCATCTGCGGCCGCAACCGGCAGGACCATGACGTGAATCTGGAGAAATTCCTCCGTACGGCCCAACGGCTGAACCTCACCTACAATAAGGAGAAATGCGTGTTTAACACAGCGCGCCTTGCCATCCTTGGCTGTGTAGTAGAGAACGGAGTCATCGGCCCCGACCCCGAAAGAATGCGCCCCCTCATGGAGCTACCCCTCCCCCACTGTCCAAAAGCACTTAGGAGAACCCTGGGGCTTTTCGCCTACTATGCCCAATGGGTACCCAATTATGCGGACAAAGCCAGACCCCTCCTGAAAACCACATCCTTCCCCCTCACGGAAGAGGCGTGCGCGGCCTTCTCCCTCATTAAGGGAGACATAGCCAAGGCCACAATGCACGCAGTGGATGAGTCAATCCCCTTCCAAGTGGAGAGCGATGCATCCGACTTCGCCCTAGCCGCTACCCTTAACCAGGAGGGTAGGCCGGTAGCCTTCTTCTCAAGGACCCTACAGGGCCCCGAGACCCGACACTCGTCGGTCGAGAAGGAAGCCCAGGCAATTGTGGAGGCAGTACGGCGCTGGAGGCACTACTTGGCAGGCAAACGATTTACCCTCCTCACCGACCAACGCTCGGTTGCCTTCATGTTTAATAACAAGCTGAGGGGCAAGATCAAGAACGACAAAATCTTGAGGTGGAGAATCGAGCTTTCCACCTATGATTATGAGATCTTGTACCGGCCCGGTAAACTGAACGACCCCCCTGATGCTCTTTCACGCATTACATGCGCCAGCGCGCAAAGTGATAGACTTCAGACCCTCCACAATGACCTCTGCCACCCCGGAGTCACCAGACTCTACCATTTCATTAAGGCCCGCAACCTGCCATACTCCATCGAGGAGGTCAGGACCATGACCAGGAACTGCCAGATCTGTGCTGAGTGCAAACCGCACTTCTATAAGCCGGACAGAGCAAGCCTGATCAAGGCCACCCGCCCCTTCGAGCGTCTGAGCATCGACTTCAAGGGGCCCCTACCGTCATCCGACCGTAATGTGTACTTCCTCAACATCGTTGATGAGTACTCCCGTTTCCCCTTTGCCTTCCCCTGCCCAGACATGACCAGTAACACGGTCATTAAATGCCTGAACAAACTCTTCGCCTTGTTCGGGTTCCCGAACTATATACATAGTGACCGGGGCGCCTCCTTCATGAGCGAGGAACTCCGTCAGTTCCTATTGGAGAGGGGTATTGCAGCAAGCAGGACCACCAGCTACAACCCCCGAGGGAACGGCCAGGTGGAAAGAGAGAACGCGACGGTATGGAAGGCCACCCTCTTAGCCTTAAAGTCTAAGGGCCTCCCAACCTCCCGCTGGCAAGAGGTCCTCCCGATTGCGCTGCACTCCATCCGGTCACTACTTTGCACTGCCATTAACACCACCCCCCATGCTCGAATGTTTGTCTTCCCCAGGAAGTCGACTACGGGAACCACCCTACCAACCTGGCTGACCTCTCCGGGACCCGTCTTGCTGCGAAAGCACGTGAGGGCCCATAAAACGGACCCCCTGGTCGAGAAGGTGAACCTCCTGCACGCCAACCCCCAGTACGCCTATGTGGCTTACCCAGACGGACGGGAGGACACTGTCTCCTTACGAGACCTCGCACCCTCACCCCCCCCTCCCAACCCCCCGAGTCCAGCCGAGGTAGACGGCATGCCGGAACCCCACGAGCCTTTGCCGACTACGCAGACACCAGCTTTAACACCGGATAATGTAACACCGCCGCTGCGACGATCGGAGAGGCTAACGAAGCCTCCGGACAGACTGACATACCAGAGCTGGTAATACACTTCACCCCGCCGGACTCTAATCTAAACAAGGGGTGAATGTGGTAAACCACTGTTATAGTTATCACTGTATATTGTTCTCACTGTTCTCACTGTCACATCACTACACGAGGTCGCCTCTTGTCGCACTGTTATACCTGGGCTGACCACCTCCGACTCCGCCCATTACCTGCCCAGGTATAAAGGTAGCTGACTGGCTAGTATTCCTCCCTGTTGGATCGGATCACCCACGAGGGTGGGCTCTGTTATTTAGCCAATAAAAACCTTCAGTTACGTTCTTAACTCGTCGCCTTTTATTGGACTAATTGATAGGCATATCAGCCATTCTTCACATGTAAGTTCAGACAGTGAGCGTCAGCAGACTGTTCAACAATTAATGATATCACAGCCTAACCTGATCCTATCCTAAGCCAACGTCCACACGTGGGCATTTCCCAGCAGAATTGACTAGGCAGTGGCTTATTTATCCCTTTCTTAGCCCAGAAGACAAGTTGTAAAGCCCTAACTGTCTCTGCTCAGACCGGATAATTCAGCATTGACCAGAGATCAAACCTGGGACCTTCTTGATCAGCGTGGCATAATTCCACAATGCACTTACCCACCAAGCAAGCAGGAAGCTATGTTTGATGCAATGGTATAAACCAAAGTGGAAGTAGAGTCAGCTGTCAGTTTGTATTAGAAATTGAGTACATCAGAATTAGCCCAAGTCAAGTGTTCGCAGGTTGATAAGATGACTAAATACTCCAAGCATTGCTGTATGTGAGTGAGTGAGTGCACATATTCATGTGTGTGGAAGCATTTTCAGCTACATTTTGTGAAAATAATATTTCATGAACTAAGTTAAAGTAGCTTCACTCTTCTAACTGTTTAATTATTAGGGAGGTACAGTAGGTTAGATTGCTGCCCTATAACCTTCTGTGACATGAGTTTAGAATCCAGCATGATCTGGGCAGTGAACGACCGCTTTCTCTGAAGAGGGAATTAGATTTGGGTTACTCTATTTCGACTGTTTGGAACCTAGAGTTTGAATTGTGTGCACAGAATGACCAACACATCAAATGGGCTTCTGGGTAGGTTAGTGCAGACAAAAACCCTTGAATCATTTGAGAAACAGCTGGAAGCGGTAATTGAGGGCTATCGGCTCTTTCTGAATGGACAATCCAAGAAATAAAGGTTTTAAATTGGCCGGAAATAAAGGTTCTAAATTGGGGGAAGGCCGATTTTAATAGGATAAGGCAGGATCTGGCCAAAATGGACTGGGATCAGCTACTTGTAGGAAAATCCGCATCGGAGCAATGGGAGGCTTTCAGAAGGGAGATTGAGATCATACAATGGCAACATGTTCCCGTAAAGGTCAAGGGTGGTTCCAAAAACCACAGGGAACCTTGGATGTCAGGGGATATACGAGAGTGGATTAGGAAAAAAAGGAGGGCTTTTGGCAGATACAAAAGGCTAAAGACGGGGGAAGCCCTAGAGGAGTACAAAAAGTGCAGGGGGATACTTAAAAAAGAAATTAGGAGATCAAGGAGGGGCCATGAAATAACACTGGCGAGCAAAATAAAGGAAAACCCTGAGATGTTTTATAAGTATATTAAGGGTAGGAGGATAACTAGGGAAAAAATAGGGCCCATTAGGGACAAAAGTGGCAATCTGTGTGTGGAGCCGGAAGATGTAGGAGGGGTTCTAAATGAATTTTTTGCATCTGTTTTCACTATGGAGAAGGACGATGTAGACATAGAAATAGGGCGGGGGGACTGTGATATGCTCGAACATATTAACATCGAGAGGGAGGAGGTATTGGTGGTTTTAGCAGGCCTAAAAATGGATAAATCCCTAGGCCCGGATGAAATGTATCCCAGGCTGCTGTGTGAGGCAAAGGAAGAGATTGCGGGGGCTCTAACACATATATTCAGAACCTCTCTGGCCACAGGGGATGTGCCAGAGGACTGGAGAACCGCTAATGTAGTACCATTATTCAAGAAGGGGAGTAGGGAAAAACCGGGGAACTACAGGCCAGTGAGCCTAACATCAGTGGTAGGAAAATCATTGGAAAAAATTCTGAGGGACAAAATTAGTCTCCACTTGGAGAGGCAAGGATTAATCAGGGATAGTCAACATGGCTTTGTCAAGGGAAGATCATGTCTGACTAATTTGATTGAATTTTTTGAGGGGGTGACTAGGTGTGTGGATGAGGGTAATGCAGTGGATGTGGTATACATGGATTTCAGTAAGGCCTTCGATAAAGTCCCACACAGGAGACTGGTCAAGAAGGTAAGAGCCCATGGAATCCAGGGTGCCTTGGCACATTGGATACAAAACTGGCTTAGTGGCAGAAGGCAGAGGGTGATGGTCGAAGGTTGTTTTTGTGACTGGAAGCCTGTGGCCAGTGGGGTACCACAGGGATCGGTGCTGGGCCCCTTGCTGTTTGTGGTCTACATTAATGACTTGGATATGAATGTAAAAGGTATGATCAGTAAGTTCGCGGATGATACAAAAATTGGTAGGGTGGTAAATAGCGAGGAGGGTAGCCTCAGTCTGCAGGACGATATAGATGGGTTGGTCAGATGGGCGGAACAGTGGCAAATGGAATTTAACCTGGAAAAGTGCGAGGTGATGCACTTTGGGGGGACTAACAAGGCAAGGGAATACACAATGAATGGTAAGACCCTAGGCAAGACGGAGGGTCAGAGGGATCTGGGTGTGCAAGTACACAGATCCCTGAAGGCGGCGGAACAGGTGGATAAGGTGGTAAAAAAGGCATATGGGATACTTGCCTTCATTAGCCGAGGCATTGAATATAAGAGCAAGGAGGTTATGATGGAGCTGTTTAAAACACTGGTTAGGCCACAGCTGGAATACTGTGTGCAGTTCTGGTCGCCACACTACAGGAAGGATGTGATCGCTTTGGAGAGGGTGCAGAGGAGATTCACCAGGATGTTACCAGGGCTGGAGCGCTTCAGCTATGAAGAGAGACTGGGCAGATTGGGTTTGTTTTCCTTGGAGCAGAGGAGGCTGAGGGGGGACATGATTGAGGTGTACAAAATTATGAGGGACATAGATAGGATGAATGCTGAGGAGCTTTTTCCCTTAGTAGAAGGGTCAATAACTAGGGGGCATAGATTCAAGGTAAAGGGCGGGAGGTTTGGAGGGGATTTGAGAAAGAACTTTTTCACCCAAAGGGTGGTTGGAGTCTGGAACTCACTGCCTGAAAGGGTTGTGGAGGCAGGAACCCTCACAACATTTAAGAAGCATTTGGATGAGCACTTGAAATGCCATAACATACAAGGCTACGGACCAAATGCTGGAATATGGGATTAGATTAGACAGGGCTTGATGGCCGGCGCGGACACGATGGGCCGAAGGGCCTCTATCCGTGCTGTATAACTCTATGACTCTATGACTCTAAGATGCACTAAGTGGCCACGCACATCTGTTTCTATCTTGTGAACAAGGGACAGATGACGTAACTGGGCTATGCTATGGTCAAGGGCACTATTCTATCCCCTCTAGATCTGGGGATCATAGTGAGGCCAGAGATAGGGTGAAAGTCTCCTTTCTCTAATTGGTAATTCACTATTTTACCACTTCTGAGGTTCAGGCTGAAATAAAGGCCAGACACAGACAAGAATGAAAGTCTCCTTCCCTTTCTTCTGACTCCTTCAAATCTGCCATCATCACCCCTCTCCTCAAAAAAACAACGCTTAACCCCTCCGCCTTGCAAACTACCGCCCCATCTCCAACTTCCCTTTCCTCTCCGAAGTCCTTGAACGTGTTGTTGCCTCCAAAATCCGTGCTCATCTTTCCCGGAACTTCATTTTTGAACCCCTCCAATCAGATTTCTGGCCCTGCCACAGTACTCTTGTCAAAGTCAAAAATGACATCCTATGCAACTGTGACAACGATAAACTATCCCGCCTCATCCTTCTTGACCTGTCTGCAACCTTCGATACAGTTGACCACACCATCCTCCTTTAAAGCCTTTCCACCGTCGTCCAGCTGAGTGGGATTGTGCTCTCCTGATTCCATTCTTATCTATTCAGTCGTAGCCAGAGAATTACCTGCAATGGCTTCTCTTCCCACTCTCGCACCGTTACCTCTGGTGTCCCGCAAGGATCTATCCTTGGCCCCCCTCCTATTTCTCATCTACATGCTGCCCCTCGGCGACATCATCTGAAAACACGACGTCAGTTTCCACATGCACACTGACGATACCCAGCTCTACCTCAGCACCAAATCTCTCGACCCCTCCAATATCTCTAACTTTAAGAATGATTATCTGACTGGATAAGCAGAAATTTCCTCTAACTAAATATTGGGAAGACCGAAGCCGTTGTCTTCGACCCCCACCACAGACTCCATTCCCTAGCCACTGACTCCATCCCTCTCCCTGGAAACTGTCTGAGGCTGAACCAGACTGTTCACAATCTTGGTGTCATAGTTGACCCTGAGATGAGCTTCCAACCACACATCTGCACCATCACTAAGACCACCTATTTCCAACTCCGTAACATCGCCCAACTCCGCCCCTGCCTCAGCTTATCTGCAGCTGAAACATTCATCCAAGCCTTTCTTACCTTTAGATTTGACTATTTCAAAGCACTCCTGGCCAGCCTCCCACGTTCTACCCTCCATAAACTTGAGGTCATCTAAAACTCTGCTGCCCATGTCCTAACCGCACCACGTCCCGTTCACCCATCACCCCTGTGCTCGCTGACCTACATTGGTTCCCAGTTAAGCAACGCCTCGATTTTAAAATTCTCATCCTTGGTTTCAAATCCCTCCATGGCCTCGCCCCTCCCTATCTCTGTAATCTTCTCCAGCCCTCCGAGATATCTGCACTCCTCCAGTTCTGGACTCTTGTGCATCTTCGATTTTAATCACTCCACCATTGGTGGCGTGCCTTAAGCTGCCAAGGCTCTAAGCTCTGGAATTCCCTCCCTAAAACTCTCTGCCCCTCTACCTCTCTTTCCTCCTTTAAGGCGCTCCTAAAAATCTACCTCTTTCTGCCCTAATATCTCCTTATGTGGCTCGGTCTTAAATGTAGTTTGATAATCGCTCCTGTGAAGTGCCTTGGGATGTTTTACTGCGTTAAAGGCGCTATATAAATACAAGTTGTTGTTGTTTGACTGTTTACCTGCCTATTTCACTTTCTTTCTCTGTTTCACCCTTTCTCTTTTAAGCACACTCCTCCCTGTCCCTATGAGGGAAGGATTGCTCTGGTCTTCATGTGTAGTGACATTGTAAATACATTCATAAAGATTCTCTGCAGTCAGTGTTTCTAGTTAAGTCATAAATGTATTCCCACTAAACATAGCAACTGAAGCAATTGTTCCCCTCCATCTGATTAAATAAGCTTGAGAAAATATTGATTAATTTCTCCACTGTCCCAAATAAAATATTATTCTATACCCACAAGGGATAATTGTATTAAATAACTCGTGGTATGAAAAAATTGAGCTCCACCTGCCAAATATCATGTAATTAATTTAAACCTGTAAATTTGAGTTTTTGTGTCTGAGCCATTCTATTGTTGCTCAGTACATTGTATAAGTACAGACTCTTTCTCAAACAGAAGCACATGGACTCACAGTCCGAGAGCAATCTGGAATGAGTTAAGTAAGACAGGCATGCCATACAATTTCCTTTGAGGAAACAAGACCTGGGGCTGTAATTAGTGTTTCATTACGCACAATTCCTTGCTGTAATCCAAACATAAATTAACCCTGTCCACTGCTGCAAACAGCTCAAAATGCTAAAATATGGAAATAAAAACAAGGGTTCAGCTTTTATTTTATGCTGGTTCTCTCTCCTCCTCTGCTGAAGGTCATAGGTGCCAGTCACCCTCCGGTACCTCACCCCACACAGCCATTTTTCATGTGCAAGTCCAGTCATTGAATGTCAGCAGGCTATTCAACTGTGGGCACATCACAGCTGAGCCAGATCTTGTCCTCACCAGACTCCCACATAAGCTCACTTTCCAACAGTAGTCACTGGTAACTGGTAACAACCAAGGGCAGCAATTCTGGCTGAATTTTCCCCTCTCTATCTCAACGGCACTAAGGCCTTTCGTAGTATTCCTATTTGCTGAGATCAACTAATAGCACAGATCAAGAATAAAAGCTTTTGTTCTGTATGGCTCAGAACCACCTTTTTTTAAATCTTGGGCGCAGAATTGATTGGGAAAAGACTTCTATGACCCTGCTTTTAACTGTTCACCATGATGGTTAGATTTGGACAGAGTCATCTCTGGCACAGAGGACATTGTGTGGTTTGAAATCTTCGCTGGGTCTTCGCAGGGTTAAGAGAGTCTAGCAGGAATGCATAGTTTAGGAAACATTCCACTTTTGCTATGCTGTGGCAACCTTTTCAATTTGCTTGTTTTCCCTTAATAGCAGCAAGACAATGGTGGGCAAGTTTAAAAGGTAATACACTGTCAAGAAACTATGGAAAATATCAAAACATTTTCTTCGTGTCTAAAGGGTTTTAATCAAAAATGACATCTTCAGGAAATAACAATTGCCTGAGCAGCTTAATACAGGGTACTATTCAACTGATTTCTGCCTTGGCAAGAGTACTGATTAAAAGAGCTATCTGCATGAGCAGTGGGGCGAGAGAGAGGAAGGTGTCTGTATTCAAACACTGAAGAGTTCTGATGTAAAGTCATCTTCAGCACAGCACAGAGGAAGAAGTGTGTCAGACCTAGCATTTCTATTCTTCCTTCTCCAGCAGCTCTCACAGTTAATAATCCTCTCTGCGAGTGTTTAAACAGAACTGTGTTACTCAGGGAAAAAGGACAAAGCACTTCTCACAAAGAGAGGAGCAGGCAATGATAGTGTTGGGTCTTAGGACTGGTTTGGCATCTAACAACTGCATGAAGCACTCGCAGGTCAGTTACAGAGTAAAGCATCCCCTACACTATCCCATCAAGCATTCCAAGCCAAGTACAGCACATATTAAATTCAAATTAAAACTCCTTGTGCCCTAACAATTTGCCTTAACCCTATCCTCCATAGATGTACCATAATTTAACATTTCCATTTCTCTTGCCAGCTATCCTTAACTCCTATTTGGGTGAGACTGGGGATTTAGCAACAATTTATTTTCAAATTGGAGGCAGCTTTGTGCTGTGGGGTGTATGAAATTCATTGATGGTTCTCCAAAGGCATTTCCACAGGACTCTAACAGCCAGTAGAGAGAAGATTTTCATCCCACAGTCTGTTGGAATTAGGATCCAAGCACCTGGAATGAAAAGGCAGTGTTTTCACTCACTATATCATCCACCCCTTCTTTTCTCGGCTTTCTAAATCTAAATTTTATCTGAAATTATAGGGGCAACGCAGTGGCCGAGAAATTTGATCGGAGTCCGAAAATGGGTGCAGAGGGCATAGGGTTCGTGATTCATGCATCTGTTTGCCTGGTCCCAGCCGACATTGTGAAATTGGTGCTCCGATCTCATTCAAATATGTTTGGCTTGTGGCCAGCGCTACCCATGCTATTCATTGGCTGCACACCTGTTTGGTGTGGCTGGAAATCGGGCATCTCTGTCCCCACTTAAAGGCAGCCAGCAACTCTTAAGGAGGAGATGCACTCTGACTGCAGACAGCAGAGAAACCTCCTGAAGACAGAAATGGCTGGAAGAAGAACTGAAAGGGCACTCAGATTCTCTGATGCTGCTTTGGAGGCCTTGGTGCAGGTGATGGACAGGACATGAGCAATCCTGTTCTTCCCTGGGGTGACAGAAAGCCCTCCAGGCAACACCTTTGCCACCAATGGGAAGAGGTCACTGAGGAGGTCAATGAGCTTAGCTCCCAGAACATAGTTGCAATGTCAAAAGAAATTCAATGGCCTCACCAAAGTTGTCACGGTAAGAATACTGTTATCTTACTCTCTGCTCACACTGCCACCACCTCCAGCCTCACTACCCACATTATTCCCACCCCCAATTCCTTTCCCCCTCCTTCAATCACTGCACAACACTTCACTCCACCTCCTTCTCATACTCACACACTAACCACTATTGCAACCCCCACTTCCCCATACAACACATATTACACACTGCATATGAGCTACTCTGCCATGACAGGCACTTTCTCTAAACACCTCGCAAGGATGTTACAAACAATCTTTTCTTTCTTGCAGGTGAAGCTCGCCAACATCGCCATGGTAATGATCTGAACTTGCCCATATTCAGGTCCCTTCAGGTGGAATGCTGTTCAGGTGCACTCTGCCATATGTTCTCAGAGGTGAGGAGGAAGGAAAATTGGCCTCACACTGTCACCAAGGAGAAGCACTGGGCAATAAATATTAGGCACATGTGGAGAGGATTGCATATCCTTTGGTTTAATTGAAGGACTTGCCAATGATTGCCTTTTGTACAGCTCTTGCTGCCTGAAAAGATGGTTCAGTAGGATAACATCTTCATCTTGAGTTGCACTTGCTGGGGTTGGTTTTTCTACTCCACCTGCTCTAAACTTATGTCTCTTTGGATAAATATGAGGCAGGTGCAGGTGGAGAATCCACCTGATGGAGTTGTGAAACATGCAGTAGGGTCTATTCTAAGATGCCTTCTTACCTAATGTTCCACCCTCCAATTTTCATTCTGCTCTGGTGCCATCAACAATGCCAACTGGAAAATGTATTCTTTGGGTGCCAAGTTGGTGATGTCCAAGTTCCAGTAATGGATTTAGAGTCTTTTATTAGAGGAAGACAATGGACGATCTCTTTGTGGTTATAAACTAAAATTTGAATTTGATTTTTTTTGTGTCTGTGTTTTAGAGGTACTGGTCCATATTTCCACTTCTCCCCCATCCCTAAATAAGGCTCAAATAACCATTCTGTCCTGTTCAGTCAAAATAGTGGCATGACCTGGCTCTCGAACATCCTCTAAAGAGTTACCATTTAGTGTAGAATGGTGATTAGCAACCTAGTCACAGTATTGACAATGTCTGTAACAGATGTCATACTGAAGCAATAAAACTGTCTGGGACACTGCCTTAACCCTCGGGAGCATTGAATTCAAACCCAACCCTGAGCGAATGGGGGAGGGGAAGGATAGAGCCTGGAAAAAATCAAAATGTTTGACTGTCTCTTTTTGTCCAGTCATTTGTGCAGGAACTAGGTTAAACCTGTCAGCCAGAGGAGTTTGGAAGTAATAGAATAATAGAAATTACTGCTCACTTTCCAGGAGGCAGCAAATATTAATTAATTACTATTAATCTAGTTTGGCATTTAAGCACGTACCGATCTACAATTGACAAAGGAAGAATAATTACTATGGTATGCATCATGTATAAAGCCAACACTTGCATATGTGTCTGTCATACATGAGATAATACACAATTTGTACAGCAGGTGCTTGCTGTTCAAAAACTGCTTTACTCATGTGACATTGCGGGCCACTGAAAACTGGCTACTCTGCCATCAGCACTGCTTGCTTTGCTCTCCAATATCGGCTCCTTTACCACAGTCAATGTATTCCTTGCCTTATTTCCAGTTATACTGGAATTAACAGCTCAGAATTTGACTTTAGACTTTTCCCCTCACCTTCAGCTCAAGCATGTTATGCCCTGTAAGTTGCTGGAAGTGTGAACTGATAACGGCATGGCGAAGGCAGTGGGGAATATGGACCTTTGTGAACGATGGCACCATCAGTCTAACTCCTTAACCAATGAGATTTCAGGATTGAGAAAGAAACAGAGGAATGACAGAAAAGGAAATATGGTGAATTAGTCCAATTAGATACAGAAAGAGAAATAAAGAGAGGGAAAGAAAGATTGGATTAAGAAAGAGAGAAAAAAAGAGACAGAAAAGAAAAGTAAGAAAAAAAATCATTTTAAATTTTGATAATAGCTAAGCACAATTTACTACCTGCAGGAATGAGACTATAGTTCCCTTTCTGGGCTGGAGAGGTTGAGTGGCATTGCAGGAACATAAATCTCGTCATTATGAAGGTCCTTATGCTGTTATGTTCTAGCCCTAACTTTCTGTGGCGAGTTTAATTGCCAGTTTGTGATGAAATAACTCTGTGTTCCGATATTTGTACTTATACTTGTAATGTCTGGAATGTTCCACCAGGGGGAACCACTAATGCTCCTCCCTGGCCCCGCCCCTCTTCTGGTATGTTCTACCAAGGGCTCAGTCGATGATGAACTCTGTTAACTCTGCCATGATTCTTACTTAATAAAAGCCTTGGCCTAGAAATTCAGTATAGCCACTTTTGGGGCGGTAAAGTCGGGCGGCCGCTAAAGTTTGCGCCCGGCGCAAAGTCGAGCCCCCTTCGCCGATATTCAGTCGCATCGCCCTAAGAGGTTGCTGCTGCGCTAAAACAGGCGATGCACGACTATCATTAGGCACTAAGCCGGCAGCCCGGGGCGCTAACACCGGAAGTTGGGCGCAGGTCAGGTGCGGCGAGCTGCTGATTGCCGGCAGACACTCTGGCTCCGGTGAGCTCTTAAAGGGGGAGGGTGGATTGTTTTTTTGAAAGGCCGAGACTAGTGTATTTGTGTTGGGCTCCTCCTCCTCCTCCTCCTCCTCCTCCTCCTCCTCCTCGTCTTCCAGAAGGAGTGTTGCAAAACGGCTGCCTATTCTACTGCAGGAGTGCCCTTTAATTTGCGCTCCCCGCGGTCCGCATCGGCTGAGCATCGTTCGACTCAACAGTCGCTAGGGCCGCCAGGCGCACAATGGGGCGGCGCGAGTGAAGTTCCGGTTCCGGGCGCACAAAGGGCGTTGCATGACGAAATGACGTCATGATCTGCGCGCGCAGATGAGCGTGCGCAATGACTTTGCGCTGGCGCTAAATGTCTACTGAAGTTGGAGCGAGGCGCAGATCGCGCTGCGCCCGGGCGCTAAGCGCCTAGCGCTCGAGATCTACTCCTCCTAAGGCGCTAACGGCTGGCGCAGCCAACTGAATTTCTAGGCCCTTCAGTCTTAAACTTTAACTTCACGGATTCGGGCAGTTATTTGGCACATCACAGTTAATGCGCAAATGCAGCAATTTCATGAAACTCACAGGGAGGTTGAGGGTGAGCTGCTGTTTTCTTGAGGCTAACGGTGGAGCGGCACAAATCGCGGGGAGTCTCTTTCTCGTCACAAGTTGCTGGACGATTTACACATCAATAACGGCGAGCGCCATTAAACTCATTGGGGGAACCATTTGGTTGGTTAGCGCCTCCCGTTAGCGCTTCCGGGGGGCACTAACGGGGCACTAACGGCTTACCGCCCGAGCGCTGCAATTTTAGCGCCACCCACGAAATTGACCTGGTGGTTTGTGGTGGCGCTAAACACTACCGCCGCGATCTCCTGTGCCCGGAGATCGTGATGTCATCGAAGCGCGTATTGCCCCGGTAGCGCCCCGGACCGGAAATTGATTCTCACCCCCTGCATTCAGCGCCTGGCACTAGGAACAACAGGTAGAGGGGGACGGTTTGCAGTCAGCTGGGAGCTGGGGGAGCGCTATTTAAAGGCGTGCGCTTCCTGCTTTTTCCTGTTGGCAAAAGATTCTGCATACGCAGGTTGAGAGGGAAAGATGCGCCTGGAGACATTTAACGCTGTCCTACAAGGAGTTTTGTTCCTCAGCAAGACTTTTCAGGTTCCCATTTCTGTCAGCTTTATTACTACCACATTTAGACGATTAAATAAGGGCTGTACTAGCACAGGGCCTCGTCCTGCAGCTTCACCATCGGAGGCAGCGGAGGTGGAGAGCGAGAGTGGAAATGTGGCCAGAGGGAGGAGGGCCAACTGGGCTCTGCACAGAAGACCTCACCCTCCCAGGGTATTCTGGGAGCAATTCTCATATGTCCATCTGTCCAAGGAGCAGTGTTTTAGAAGGCTCTGCATCAGCAAGGAGGTGGTCACAGAGCTCTGCCACCTCCTGCAGCCAGAGCTCCAACCTCAACTCAGGACCAGGATGTTTCTGTCGGTGGCAGTGAAGGTGACGGTGGCTCTCAATTTCCAGGCCAGCAGCTCCTTCCAGGCTTCAACAGGGGATATTGCAAACATCTCCCAGTTTGCTGTCCATTGTTGCATCGGGGAGGTCAGAAATGCTCTGTACAAAAGGAGAAGGGAGTACATCTCTTTCCCCATGACCCGAGACAAACAGCATGAACGCGCATGTGGCTTTGCTAGGATAGCGGGCTTCCCCATGGTTCAGGGCGCCATTGACTGCATGCAAATGGCATTGTGGGCACCGCATGAGAATGGAGAGGTTTTCCGCAACCGCAAAGCCTTCCAGTCTCTCAACGTCCAGTTGGTTTGCGACCACAGGCAGCGCATCCTCGCCGTCAATGCCCGCTAACCTGGCAGCAGCCACGATGTATTCATCCTGCGCCAGACTGGTGTCCCAGAACTGTTCCTACTACCGTGTCAACCTCGTGGCTGGTTCCTCAGGAACAAGGGCTACTCACTCTGCACCTGGCTGATGACACCGCTCCGTAACCTCAACACTCCTGCTGAGCTTGCATACAATGAGAGCCATAGCAGACAATCGGTGTGCTGAAGCAACGGTCCTGGTGTCTTGACCACTCTAGAGGAGCCCTGCAGTACTCCCACAATCGAGTATCGGTTTTCATTGTTGTGTGCTGCATGCTGCACAACCTCGCCATTCTGAGGACCCAGCCATTGCCACCAGGGATTGGTGGACCACCTCAGGAGAAGGAAGAGGGAGAGAAGGAGGAGAAGGTGGAGGAGGAGGATGAAGAGGAGGATGAGCAGCAACAACGTGGGAGGGAGACGCTCAATGTTGCCTCTGCAAGGGCCGTTCGTGAACGCCTCACAAGACACCGCTTTTGATGAATGATGGAGAAGATGGCTTTTGGGATCAACAAGCACATCATTACAGTCATCCCGCAGCCCCGCAGCCCCGCAGCCCCTATTACCGGGCAAAGCTCCAATGAGTAACATGAGGAGATTTGTAACGTTCCAATAAATGTTTTTATTTTTTTTGACCAACTGTGTCTATTAAGCACAAGCAATAACAAATAAACACAACAATTCATTAACAAACAAAACTGGTTCTTACCACATCGAAATAAGTCTTAACAGAGCAAACAATATATTGACATATGCATCCAACTTTGGTACAAACACTCCCCTCATATGTTAGAGAAATGTCAGTTATTCGCCCTTCGAGAATGATTTCCCTCCCCTTCGTATGTCCCCCCTCCTAACCCTACTGCTCCTCCGTAATGTGGCCCCAATGGCTGCAGCAAGGCTGGCGGAAGGCTGCTGAATGCTGGATCCAGAGGCTGCAGATGGCCTTGAAGGATACCCTTGACCAGCTCTGGGCCTGGAGGCCCCGGCTGCAGACTACACCAACTGCGTGGGCGCCAGCAGTCTCAGCTGGCTGTGTTACAGGCTATATGGCAAGTGCAATGGGGAAGTGACAGTGGTGGGAGCAGGAATGCTGTCATCCTGAGAGACGACAGCACCTTCCTGCTTGACCAACACACTGTCACTCCCATGGGACAGTACCTCAGCATCCGGAGCAATCTGCTCGAGCACAGATTGCTGGCCTGCTGCGGCACCGTGAGATCCCCGGTGGCCTGTGGGCGACCCAGCGACGATGGCAGCAGTCAGCACTTGCGTGACATCAATCTGAGGCTGCATGAGAGCAGTCTGACATTGGATGGCACCAACCAATGGCTCGATTCCAGCACTAAGCCGTTGCGTTGCCTCAGCCTGTGCTGCAACAGATGCTGCCACCTCACCCATTACACGCGGCATGGGGTCTGAGTCCCCACAGTCCTGTGCAGCAGAACTCGTGCGCGCACTCACCCTCCTGGGAGATGGCCCCCAAGCCTCCCTTCCCCCATGGCGTTGCTGCAGCCCACTGTAGTCCCGGAGCTTCACCCACATCAGATCCAAATCCTCTGCTCCCCTCCAGTGAACGCATGGCCCCAGTATCGGATGTCTCACCCTCAGGAGACACAGGTCGTGAGGTGCTGGCTTTGTGTTCCTCCTCATCTCCCATGTTGCTGCCACTGGGAGGCTGAGGGACAGGCTGGTCAGCTGGTGGCTCACTATCTGAAAGCAGGAAGGTACAAGAGTGGGTTTAACGTAAGGGCTGGGGGGCAGGAAGGGAGCAAGGAATGGAGACAATATAGTTAGATGGAAAGTGAGAAGGGCTTGTGTTGTGAGGGGGAAGTGGTATGAGAGAGGAGAGAGAGATGATGAACATACCGTTGCTGTCCCCAAGGGGGTCGACCTCTCCAACTGCCACAGCGCCCATGACAAGACTGACGATGAGTTTGTGCACTCGCTCCTCCAGCTGTGTGAGGGGGTGCAGCTCCATCTGACCTCCTCCTGTGCATTGTTGCTCCCTCCGGTTATGTGAAAGCTTGGCCTGCAAGAAAAAGGACAGCGTGTGAGTGAGTGTGCAGCCATGTGTTTGGCAGATATGCTTACCATAGTTGAATAGCTGTTAATGTCTGCTCTGAGGTAGCGTCCCGTTCCCCGATGTTAGCGCTCTAAGAGAGGTGTGTAGCACTTGATTTAGTGTTCCAATCACCTCCAGGGGTGCTGGAAATGTATTTCCCGGTTGGCGGCAATAATTTGTGCCGAGCGCTAAATTTTGTGCCCAGCCGATATTATCGCCCCAAAATGGGCAGTATCAAATTTTTCCCCCATTGATATTTAGTGAGCAAATTTGGCCTGATATTGTGGTAACAACCTTAGAGTTATGAAATACTACTGTGCAGTTCGATGTGACTTGGCAGATTATTTTACACATTCCATCCTTTATGCCGATTCTTAGACACAGAAATCATTTTGATAAGCACTTTTGTGACCACCAGGGAAGGAGAATATCTGTTCATTGTTTTCACGCTTACAATGCTATGACCAAGCAGCAAAATTACATGTTGATTTGTTTTAATGCTAATTGTATCATTGCTTCATCGTGTTAAGAACATAAGAACATATGAAATTGGAGCAGGAGTAGGCCATTCGGCCTTACGAGCCTGCTCCGCCATTCAATGAGATCATGGCTGATCTTCTGCCTCAACTCCATTCACCGGCCCTATCGCCATATCCCTTGATGCCCTTACTAGTCAGAAATCTATCGACTTCTGTTTTGAATATACCCAATGACTGAGCCTCCACAGCCCTCTGTGGTAGAGAATTCCAAAGATTCACCACCCTCTGTGTGAAGAAATGTCTTCTCATCTCAGTCCTGAATGGCCTACCCTTTATCTTGAGTCTGTGGCCCCTGGTTCTAGACTCCCCAGCCAAGGGAAACATTCTACCAGCATCCACCCTATCAAGCCCTGTAATAATTTGTATGCTTCAATGAGATCCCCTCTCATTCTTCTGAATTCAAGAGCATACAGGCTTAGTTTACTCAATCTCTTCTCATACAACAGTCCCGCCATCCCAGGAATCAATCTCGTGAACCTTCGTTGCACTCCCTCTATGGCATGTATAACCTTCCTTCGGTAAGGAGACCAAAATTGTACACAGTACTCTAGGTGTGGTCTCACCAAGGCCCTATATAATTGGAGTAAGACTTCTTTACTCCTGTACTCAAATCCTCTTGTAATGAAGGCCAGCATACCATTTGCCTTCCTAATGGCTTGCTACACCTGCACATTCACTTTCAGTGACTCATGTACAACGACACCCAGGTCCCTTTGAGCATCTGCATTCCCCAATCTTTCACCATTTAGGAAATACTCTGCCTTTCTGTTTTTTCTACCAAAGTGGATAACTTCACATTTATCTACATTATATTCCATCTGCCATGTTCTCACCCACTCACTGAGCCTGTCGAGATTCCCTTGAAGCCTCTTCACATCCTCTTCACAACTGACACTGCCACCTAGCTTTGTATCATCAGCAAATTTGGAAATGTTACATTTAGTCCCCTCATCCAAATCATTGATATAGATTGTGAATAGCTGGGGCCCAAGCACCGATCCTTGCGGTACCCCACTAGTCACAGCCTGCCATCCTGAAAAAGACCCGTTTAGCCCTACTCTTTGTTTTCTGTCTGTTAACCAATTCTCAATCCATGCTAGTATATTACCCCCAATTCCATGTGCCCTAATTTTGTTTACCAACCTCTTGTGTGGGACCTTATCAAAGGCCTTCTGAAAATCCACTGGTTCCTCTTTGTCTACTCCACTAGTTACATCCTCAAAGAATTCCAATAGGTTGTCAAACATGACTTCCCTTTCATAAATCCATGTTGACTCTGCCCAATCTTACTATTAGTTTCTAAGTGCCCAGTTATTGCATCCTTTATAATAGATTCCAGCATTTTCCCAACTACTGATGTGAGGCTAACAGATCTGTAGTTCCCAGTTTTCTCTCTCCCTCCTTTCTTAAATAGTGGGGTTACATTTGCTATCCTCCAATCTGCAGGAACCGTTCCAGAATCTATAGATTCTATAGAATTTTGGAAGATGGCAACCAATGCGTCCACTATCCCAATGGCCACCTCTTTCAAAACCCTAGGATGTGGGTCATCTGGTCCTTGGGATTTATCGTCTTTTAGTCCCATTAATTTTGCTGGTACTGTTTTTTTACTAATAATAATTTCTTTAAGTTCCTCATTCTCGCCACACCCTTGGTTTACTCTTGGCAAACACACCAAAAATAATTTACGAAGCATTTTTCAAGAGACACAGTGCTCTATAAATCCATTTTGTAAAGCCATTTGACAAAGCAAATAGATTTTTCTATCTAAGTCCAGTAATTCAAACTAATGCCAATGATTTTGCAGATAATACATTTGCTTCCAACTTGCAATAGTGCTGAGACATGAGTCCCATGGCAGGGGATGCGGGGAGAAGCCAATTAATATTAACGAAGGCAGCACACTCTGCAGCTCACCTTTTGAATATCCAATTACTAGTAAAGTTTTTAATGGGAGAATCACAACTGATTAAAACATTGTGATCCTCATGCAGAAAAATAACACAAAGGATCAAGATCACGTTTTCACAGTTGTAGCATCACAGTGACAAAGAATCACAACAGAGCAGCTTCAACTTATTCCGTGGGCTACAAAAATATTTCATTAACATACTTTTTTTGAATAAAAACATCTTTTAAGTATTATAAATAATGAGCTATCATGGACAGCCAAGCAACTTGACAAGTATCCCAATACAAAAGCAAAATACTGCGTATGTTGGAAATCTGAAATAAAAACAGAAAATGCTGGAAATACTCAGCAGGTCAGGTAGCATCTGTGGAGAGAGAAACAGAGTTGTTGGGGGGAATTCTCCCAGCCCTGGGGAGGCGGGTTTGGAGGCGAGACTGCCAGGAAAATGGCTGAAACTGGAAGCAGGTATCGACCCCGCTCCCAACCCGCCTCCGTGCCATCTTCCTGGGAGGCGGGTCCCCGAGTCGCGCAGGGACCTGTCTCCTCAAGGCGGAAAGGGGATTGCAGCCAATTAACTGCCTGTTAACAGGTATTTAACAGGCAGTTTAGAGGCTTATCCCCATTTTGCTCCTTCAACGCCTGCGAACCTCACCAGGGTCAGCAAGGCGAGCAGTGGGTCTGCAGGGGTGAGAGGGATCGAAAAGTGCACTGTGGAGGTGAGTGATGGATGCAAGTGTGGAGAGGTAAGTATGAGAGGTGAGTGTAAAGTGTTAGAAAAAGTTTACTTGCCTTTGCGTCTTCCTGCAGGCTTCAACCCTTGGGGATCCGGAGGTGCCTCATCTCAATGGCAGAGATGTCAAAATGGCTGATGCATTCTCAGATGCTGCAGCCACCTGATTTCTGCTGAGGAAAGAGGTTTTGGTGAGTCTTTGTGCAAGGACTCACCATAGAACAGAGATTGTCAGTGTTTGACAGCTTCTCTAAACTGTCAAACGCTGACAATTCATCTGTCAAAAATACGTTGACGTCACCGGCTTTCTCTTAATTGGCCGGCTAAGCCCGCAGGGTGGGCTTAACAAGATCAATCAAGGGAAAAGAGCGTGGGTTGGCCGGACGTCGTTGGGGCGGGACTAAAACCCGACAACCAGCAGTCCTGCCCCCAATGCGCCCCCATTGAAAAAACCCAGCCCAACGTTTCAGGTCAATGACCTTTCGTGAAAACTGGAAAAAGTTAGAGGGAAAAATTGGGTCACACCCCCTTTTAGGGCACTAACAGGAGGCGCAAATCAACCAACATTTTCCCCCTTAGAGATTTGCACCATCATGCCTTTTGCCATTTAATCTCTCCTGCCTTCCATCCTATCACAGACCTTCCCTTTTGTTCTTTTCTCCCCTCCCCCCATTCCCTGCCTCTGCACTTGCTTAAAACCTGTTATATTTCTAACTTTTTCCAGTTCTGACAAAAGGTCATCGACCTGAAAAGTTAACTCTGTTTCTCTCTCCATAGATGCTGCCTGACCTGCTGAGTATTGCCAGCATTTTCTGTTTTTATGACAATTATCCTACTTGTGAGGTAACTATTAAGTGATTGTTTCTGTACTGGTATTTGCGCAATTAAAATGCCGTGACACAGTTGACAAAGACATGGCAGCAGTGAGGCTGTGGTTCCAGCAGTTAATTCCCCAGTAGAAGTGCCCGAGTTGTCATCATTGTGGCTGGCTTATTCCTGCAAGGCACCCCATTATGATGTGAAACAGAAGAGCTTAGATTTCCACTTGAAGAAATAGTTGCTGACCATAAGGACATTGCAATACTTTGAGAAAGCACTTAAGGCTGAGATTACTTATGATAAGCACTTACCAGCTTTTACCAGCTTTCTGTTGCCCACCAGCCTCCAACCTTGCCCTCTTCCACAGGTTGACCTCTCTACCGTCCCATGATTTAAAACACCTCCTCTTAATGTGCAGTCAGGGTTTTCAGTGTTGCTGCTCCGCCCCAGTTGTATTTTTTTTTGCACTGGTTACAGGTCATCTTTTCCTTTGAAGGGAGCGAAGACAATTTTAAAGGCATGTGAGTGACATGGACACATTCCCTCATATAAATGCATGATAATGTGTGTGGAGGTGCATTGGTCTTTTAAATCAAGTGTCCTTGAAGACCACCAGTAGCCCCTGAGGCAGACAATGTGAGTTTGCAGAATGGTTTTGAGACAAGAAGGTGGGGGTTAAATTGGATTGCACCTGTTTATGGCCTATTGCGAGCCACGTGGAATCAGGAGAGCACAGCAGCTCCTCCTGACTCCATAGGAATTCAAAAAAAAAGTTTAAACTTGGTGGCAGTCTCAGCAACCGCTTAAGAACCCTGATCGGAGGATGCGGAGGAGAACGGTAGCGTAGTGGTAATGTCACTGGGCTAGCAATCCAGAGACCTGAGCTCAAATCCCACCATGGCAGCTGGGGAATTTAAATTCAGTTAATTAAATAAATCTGCAATAATTACGAGTATCAGTAATGATAACCATGAAACTACTGGTTTGTTGTAAAAACCCATCTGGTTCACTAATGTCCTTTAGGGAAGGAAATTTGCCGTCCTTATCTGGTCTGGCCTATATGTGACTCCAGACCCACAGCAGTGTGGTTGACTCTTAACTGCCCTCTGAAAGGGCCTAGCAAGCCACTCAGTTGTACCAAACTGCTACGAAAAACAATAACAAGAATGAAACTGGATGGACCACCCGGCATCGACCTCGGCACTGACTACAGACACGGCAATGGCACACCCAGCCCAGTCAACTCTGCAAAGTCCTCCTCATCAACATCTGGGGACTTGTGCCAAAATTGGGAGAGCTGTCCCACAGCCTAGTCAAGCAACAGCCTGACCTAGTCATACTCACACAATCATACCTCTCAGCCAATGTCCCAAAATGGACAGACCCACCAGGGGTGGTGGCACAGTGGTATACAGTCGGGAAGGAGTGGCCCTGGGAGTCCTCAACATTGACTCGGGACCCCATGAAGTCTCATGGCTTCAGGTCAAGCATGGGCAAGGAAACCTCCAGCTGAATACCACCTACTGCCCTCCCTCAGCTGATGAATCAGTACTCCTCAATGTTGAACACCACTTGGAAGAAGCACTGAGAGTAGCAAGGGCACAGAATGTACTCTGGGTGGGGGACTTCAATGTCCATCAACAAGAGTGGCTCGGTAGCACCACTACTGACCGAGCTGATCGAGTACTGAAGGACATAACTGCCAGCCTGGGCCTGCGACAGGTGGTGAGAGAACCAACATAAGGAAAAAACCTACTTGACCTCATTCTCACCAATCTACCTGTAACAGATGCATCTGTCCATGACAGTATTGGTAGTAGTGACCACCGCACAGTCATTGTCGAGACAAAGTCCTGTCTTCACACTGAGGACACCCTCCATCGTGTTGTGTAGGACTACCACCGTGATAAATGGGATAGATTCAGAACAGATCTAGCAGCTCAAAACTAGGCATCCATGAGACCCTGTGGGCCATCAGCAGCAGCAGAATTGTATTCCACCACAATCTGCAACCTCATGGCGCGGCATATCCCTCACTCTATCATTATCATCAAGCCAGGGGACCAACCCTGGTTCAATAAGGAGTGTAGAAGAGCATGCCAGGAGCAGCACCAGGCATACCTAAAAATGAGGTGCCAACCAGGGGAAGCTGCAACACAGGACTACATGCATGCTAAAAAGTGGAAGCAGCATGCTATAGACAGGGCTAAGCGATCCTGCAATCAACGGATCAGATCAAAGCTCTGCAGTCCTGCCACATCCAGTCGTGAATGGTGGTGGACCATTAACATAGAAACATAGAAGATAGGAGCAGGAGTAGGCCATTCGGCCCTTCGAGCCTGCTCCGCCATTCAATGAGATCATGGCTGATCATCCAAATTCAGTACCCTGTCCCTGCCTTCTCCCCATATCCCTTGATCCCTTTAGCCTTAAGAAATATATCCAACTCTTTCTTGAATATACTTAATGAACTGGCCTCCACCACCCTCTGTGGCAGAGAATTCCACAGGTTCACCACTCTCTGGGTGAAGAAATTCCTCCTCATTTCAGTCCTAAATGGCTTACCCCTTATCCTTAGACTATGACCCCTGGTTCTGGACTCCCCGGCCATCAGAAACATCCTTCCTGCATCTAGTCTGTCCAGGCCTGACAGAATTTTATAGGTTTCGATGAGATCCCCTCTCAATCTTCTAAACTCCAGTGAGTATAAGCCCAATTGACACAATCTCTCCTCATACGTCATTCCTGCCATCCCAGGTATCAGCCTGGTGAATCTTCGCTGCACTCCTACATGGCAAGAACGTCCTTCCTCAGGTAAGGCGACCAAAACTGAACACAATACTCAAGGTGTGGTCTCACCAAGGCCCTGTACAACTGCAGCAAGACATCCTTGTTCTTGTACTCAAACCCTCTTGCTATGAAGGCCAACATACCATTTGCCTTCTTAACCGCCTGCTGCACCTGCATGCTTACCTTCAGCGACTGGTGCACAAGAACACCCAGGTCTCTTTGCACTTCCCCTTCTCCCAATCTATTGCCATTCAAATAATAATCTGCCTTCCTATTTTTGCCACCAAAGTGGATAACCTCACATTTATCCACATTATAGTGCATTTGCCATGTTTCTGCCCAATCATCCAACCTGTCCAAATCGTACTGGAGTTTCATGACATCCTCCTCACAGCGTACCCTCCCACCCAGCTTTGTGTTGTCTGCAAATTTGGAGATATTACATCCAATTCCCTCGTCCAGATTATTAATATATATTGTGAACAGCTGGGGTCCTAGGACCGATCCTTGCGGTACCCCACTAGTCACTGCCTGCCACTCGGAAAACGACCCGTTTATTCCAACTCTTTGCTTTCTGTCCGCCAACCAGTTCTCTATCCAATCAATACCTTGCCCCCAATCCCATGTGCCTTAATTTTGCATGCTAATCTCTTATGCGGGACCTTATCGAAAGCCTTCTGAAAGTCCAAATACACCACATCCACTGGTTCTCCCTTATCTATTTTACCAGTTACATCCTCAAAAAATTCCAGTCGATTAGTCAAGCATGATTTACCTTTTGTAAATCCATGTTGACTTTGTCCGATCCAGTCACTGCTTTCCAAGTGCTCTGCTATTACATCTTTTATAATGGACTCTAGCATTTTCCCCACTACCGATGTCAAGCTTACTGGTCTATAATTCCCCGCCTTTGAATAGTGGGGTAACATTAGCTACCCGCCAATCCATGGGTACCGTTCCAGAGTCTATCGAGTTCTGGAAGATGACCAGCAATGCATCTACTATTAAACAACTAACGGGGGGAGGAGGAGGCTCCATGAATATCCCCATCCTCAATGATGGTGGAGCCCAGCACGTTTGCAACCATCTTCAGCCAGAAGTGCCGAGTGGATGATCAATATCAGCATACTCCTGAGGTTCCCACCATCACAGAAGCCAGTCTTCAGCCAATTCGATTCACTTCACGTATTATCAAGAAATGGCTGAGCGCACTGGATACAGCAAAGGCTATGGGCCCCGACAACATCCCGGCTATCGTGCTGAAGACTTGTGCTCCAGAACTAGCCGTGCCTCTAGCCAAGCTGTTCCAGTACAGTTACAACATCGGTGTAGATTTTAAAATGCTGAAAGCCTGTTTGGCCCAGTGGTAAGGGCATGAAACGGTTAAACTTCGAGGCACAGAAAAGGTGCCAGTCATTAAAGTCTGCAGTTCTTGGAGAACACATTGATGCTGGACAATGAAAGCTTTGGCTCATGATTAACTCTGAAAAGTACATTGACATTGAACTGTGAGGCCTTGAATCATGATTGGTTTCAATGGGAAAAATTAACATCTGGACAATGCTCTGAGTTTAACTGAAACAATGGGGTCACAATCGACTTCCTGACATGAATGGAAGATACAGGAGTCCCGAGCAGACAATCAGCCAAACCGCCCATCAACTGTAATAGAAATCATATTGAATATGCGTTACAGAAAGCGGGAGAGGGAATAAGGAGTTATCTTTGATCTCACAACTCTGTACACCTCCGGTGATTGAATTACAGGTTGACGAGATGTGAATGTCGGACAGTTCAGCAAACCGACAACCAAAACTGGTTGGGGGAGGCCCAGCACGGGGCCAGGTGATTAAAAGAACTATAAGAAGGAACCACACCCACAGCTCTCTCTCTTTCGCTCGGAATCTCTCTCTGGGAAGCTCTCTTTCGCTCGGAAGCTCTCTCGGAAGCTCTCTTTCTCGGAAGCTAGCTCTGACTAAAGCCAGGTGTAAGAAGGAAGGGAAGACGGTCATCTCCAGCTCCCAGCCTGCAATCGACGTCAGCCACGACCAGCCGGACGGTTGATTGTAAGTATTCAGTTGACTCTACAAGGGGTTTGCGCTGTGTAGGAAGCTGCAGTCAGATAAAGGGAGATGGGGACAGGTCATCTCTGATCCAGGCCTACAATCCACAACGGTAATGACCGGCCATATGGGTGATTGTAAGTTTCAGCCAAATCTCATCAGGTTTTTGTCTGTGTTTTGTTGGTTTTAATAAACTAACAGTTTTGGGTTGAACCTAAACCTTTGTGTCAATTACCATTTTGTTCCTGTAAAACCCAGAGTCAAAGAACCCTTGTAAGGACGAGGAAACCAAACACCTTACCCCGGCATCTATCCGACAATGTGGAAAACTGCCCAGGTATGTCCTGCGGTCAAAAAGCTGGACAAATCCAATCCGGCCAATTACCGCCCCTTCAGTCTACTCTCAGTCATCAGCAAAGTGATGGAAGGTGTCATCGACAATGCTATCAAGCGGCACTTACTCACGAATAACCTGCTCACAGATGCCCAGTTTGGGTTCTGCCAAGACCACTCGGCTCCCGACCACATTACAGCCTTGGTCCAAACATGGACAAAGGAGCTGAATTCCAGAAGTGAGGTGAGAGTGACTGCCCTTGACATCAAGGCAGCATTTGACCGAGTGTGGCATGAAGGAGCCCTAGTAAAACTGGTCAATGGGAATCGGGGGGGAAATGCTCCAATGGCTGGAGTCATACCTAGCACTAAAGAAGATGGTGGTTGAAGGTCAATCATCACAGCCCCAGGACATCGCTGCAGGAGCTCCTCAGGGCAGTGCCCTAGGCCCAACCATCTTCAGCTGCTTCATCAATGTCCTTCCCTCCAACATAAGGTCAGAAATGGGGATGTTCGCTGATGACTGCACAGTGTTCAACGCCATTCACAACTCCTCAGATAATGAAGCAGTCCATGCCCGCATGCAACAAGACCTGGACAACGTTCAGGCTTGGGGTGATAAGTGGCAGGTAACATTCATGCCACAGAAGTGCCAGGCAATGACTAGCTCCAACAAGCGAGAGTCTAACCACCTCCCCTTGACATTCAACAGTATTACCATCACCGAATCCCCCACCACCAACATCCTGGGGGTCACCATTGACCAGAAACTTAACTGGACCAACCACATAAATACTGTGGCAGCAAGAGCAGGTCAGAGGCTAGGTATTCTGCGGTGAGTGTCCCACCTCCTGACTCCCCAAAGCCTTTCCACCATCTACAAGGCACAAGTAAGGAGTGTGATGGAATACTCTCCACTTGCCTGAATGAGTGCAGCTCCAACAACACTCAAGAAGCTCGACTCCATCCAGGACAAAGCAGCCCGCTTGATTCACACCCCATCCACCACCTTAAACATTCACTCCCTCCCCCACCGGCATACCATGACTGCAGTGTGTACCATCTACAAGATGCACTGCAGCAACTCGCCAAGGCTTCTTCGGCAGCACCTCCCAAACCCGTAACCTATTCCACCTAGAAGGACAAGGGCAGCATGCGCATGGGAACACCACCACCTCCAAGTTCCCCTCCAAGTTACACATCATCCTGACTTAGAAGTATATTGCCGATCCTTCATCGTCGCTGGGTCAAAATCCTGGAACTCCCTAACTAACAGCACCGTGGGAGTACCTTCACCACATGGACTGCAGCGATTCAAGAAGGCGGCTCACCACCACCTTCTCAAGGGTAATTAGGGATGGGCAATAAATGCTGGCCTTGCCAGCGACGCCCACATCCCATATACGAATTTTTAAAAATGCTCAGCAATTGCCCCGCTCAACGCAATCCAATTTGGTAGAGAGGGCCAAAAACAGGTATTAGGCCCATTATTTACATATGTAAGAGGCCTAACATTTGTTTTAGGTGGCCGCCTCGGATGCCTGAAAAATGACCTGACCGATTATCGCAGCAGACATCTTTCAGGTATCCTTGGGATGCAGGAGATTGATCCCTGAAATTGGCCCTCGTTACACATGTTTTATGCCCATAAAACGGAGCAACAAGGTCCAATATCTCCCCAGTGTTTGAGTGTTTTCAGAGGTTACCCCTTGCAGAAGTGGGTTCCCCTGACACTTAGACACTGAGAGAGATAGAGTATGAGAAGTAAAGGGAGGACTAAAGGCTGTCTGAGTGGTAGAGGATGTGTATTGACAACAGTGCAATGACTTACATCGGTTACCCTTGTGAGGTCATTGCGTTTCTCCCTGCACTGTGTGGCAGTTCTTGGGGTGGTCAAGGTACCTCCTTTCAAGCAGCCTGCACCACCCTCTTATTGGGCCTTCTACTTCAGTCTCCAACAATCATGCCCTTCTGTCCCTGACCTGCCAAAAGGACCTCCAGGGGTGCATCCAAGAATCAGGGAGCCCTTCCAGCTGCTGACACCCCTGAGGCTGCTGATTCTTGCAAATAAAGGATGCTGCCTTTTAACTGGTTTCTGCCTTTTAAAGACTGCACCAGAACTTGGTTTCCCTCCCTCCTAGTGACAGGAAACCTTTCAGGAGTAATATTGCTGCTCCAAATTGGCCATGCATTGCAAATGAGGGACATGGAAAAAAATTGCAGAAGTGGATTTGCATTCCCGTTCCACCACTAAACTGCCTACAGGAGTGGAATCCAGGCCTCACTTTCTTAAACAAAGACTGGCGAAAAGAAAGGGGACCGAGGACCAACATTAGGCCAAATGTAGATCATCAGAAAAAAACCACAAAATGACTTGACTCAGGGCCATTGGTTTAGATTAGGTATTTGATTTGGCTCCTACGCTTGTCATTAATTTCACGTATCACCAGCAATGAAATTATTTTAAATCCAGAATATGTATTTTGTTTGCTTCCAGATTTATCTTGCTGTCCTTGTCCCACTCTCAGTATCCAACCATTGGAACTGAAAAAGGGAATTAATATAATGTGGACAATAAAATTAATGATGGAAATCCTGTATTTGAACTTTGGAACATTGAGTTCTGATAATGGATCCATTAACTGCCAGAATGTAAAATGTGCACTGTTAGGTCAAGTATTTATTGCAAGGCTATTGGCTTCAGGCTTGTGACCTGTGATGTCTATAAGTTAATGAGATCCTAGTGACCTTTTAATGCTTTTTTGTCATATTATAATGTCTGTAACGTTTTTGAGAAATATCAAGATGTTGAGGTCAAAATGTAAGTACAAACCATTAAATGGAAAACATTCACCATCAGTTTCCATTATGCCAGTAATAAGCTATGCTCCCTGTCAGTACTTGGCCTATTCTTTCCCTTCTTACCACAGACTTGGTCTCTCTTCCAAAAGTGTCTGTTGTGCTGCTGCTCCCACCCTTAGAACTGAACAACCCAGGTTTGGAGAAGTCAAAGTTAAAGTTTGGATCCTGAAATATCGATATTGACCATCTTTTTTTTGGAGGCCAAAGTGCTGAAGATCTACATTGCCAACATGTCTGCTCTTCTCCTGCCCATACAAGACTGATGTATATGAGCTTGCTCCTAGGCGACATTGCCGAACTCGCACAATATCACTTGAAAGGTAAAACTCATATGGTTTTACTTATACATTTTTTCTTGCGATACAGACCTGATTTATTTTTGAAGTTATTGTTTTCTGATCAAGTTTATCCAAACTACCCAGATTCTGTAATATCCCAAATCTGAACTGAACTTTTGATCTTCCTACACACGTTGCACCACCCAGTCCATCATCAGAGATGGGATTACTTGTCAGCGCACCACCAAGTCCCCCTTCGCAGAAGAGAGGTGGTTTACAGTGAACCAACCTGTGAGCCATCAGAGAAAGAAGACATTTTCAGTGCACCAGCCATTTCTCATCAGAGAAAGTAAATCACAACACTGCATCACCCAGTTTCCCACCAGGATGCATGCTAGAAATATTGGAGAATTAAAATGATATTATTTTAATGACAGCGCTACAATACCATTAATTGATAAGGTGGCATGATAGCCAGCCATGCCCTGAGACCTGGTGGCAGAATAAAGTCAGGATTGGTTGACTACCTTCACAAGATCGCAAGGTAGAAGCAGATGAGGAAAGCTATTTTGCCTATCCCATCTCTTCCATTCAGAAAAAAACCATCACAGCATCCAGCTGGTTCCAGAAATACTCTATCCAGAAATCCATTCCATATACTCTTTGTGCAAAGAAAAGCCCCTGACATAAATTTGCATTTCATTCATTTAAACTTATGCCCCAGTTTTCACGATTGGACTTACTTTAAAATCATGGTCCAGATTTTCCCTCTTCTATACATTTACTAAATCATATACCTCTATAGAATCATCTCTCAGTTGCCTCCCTTCAAAGGTGAAAAGCCCTAAGGTTTGATGCTCATTGAACTTTCTCCTTGTCAGAGCAAGATCATGAGATATGAGTCCGCTGGTTCTTTAGTCAAGGCAACCAACTCTATAGCCTCTCCTGGGCATTACATAGGATTTACAGCACAGACACAGGCCATTCAGCCCAACAGGTCCATGCCGATGTTTATGCTCCACACGAGCCTCCTCCCACCCCTATTTCATCTAACCCCATCAGCATATCCTTCTATTGCTTTCTCCTTCATACTTATCTAGCTTCCCCTTAAATGCATCTATGCTATTCACCTCAACTGCTCCTTGTGGTAGCAAGTTCCACATTCTAATCACTCTTTGGGTAAAGAAGTTACTCCTGAATTCCTTATTGGATTTATTATCTTATGTTTATGTCCCCTAGTATTGGGCTCCCCACAAGTGGAAACATCTTCTCTACGTCTACCCCTATCAAACCCCTTCATAATTTTAAAGACCTCTATTAGGCCACCCCGCAGGCTTCTCTTTTCTAGAGAAAAGAGCCCCAACCTGTTCAGTCTTTCCTGCTAGGTATAACCTCTCAGTTCTGGTATCATCCTTGTAAATCTTTTTTGCACCTTCTCTAGTATCTTCAGAGCCATTGCACGCCAGTTCGCTGGCAGGCTGCTCAGTGCAACTCGCATTTCCTGATGTATGCCCATCAGCCTTCTTCAGTAACCTGGGCCCTCAAAGTCTGCATCTGAGTCCTCTGCAGCTGAGCTAGTATGTGATTGCGATCTCTGGCATCTGATTGCAATCACTGACCTCTGGCACCTCTGGCCTGTGGCCTCCTTTCGCCTGCCCTACCTTCTACACACATGAGCCCGGTGATTCACAACAGGAAAACCTCTCCTCTAACCTACCCTCTAAAGTACACATGGTGCCAATATCTGAGCTTGCACTTGCTACGGTCAGATCGAGTGACGCCGCATCTTCAGCAAAGCTGGCCTCCTCTTCCTGAAGTGGCACAGGGGCCTTGACATTTTCACACCTGAAATGAAAGAGAGGGACAAGGGCTAGCTTATAGTGTGAAGTGAGAGCAGAGAGAGATGAGTGGGTGCTAAAAGCAGCTATGGTTTGTATGCTTCAGTGTGCAGCGTGAGATAAAAGTAAGTAGCGATAAAGAGAATCAGGTGTGAAGACACGCTCCAGCATTCCCAGTCACCATGGCCATGACTCTCCCCTGCCTGTGGTGGTCAGCACCATTTCTTCCAGAGAGGCAAGGTGTGCAGGCGGGCTCAACCATGTCCTGCTGCATGTTGTGTGCAACCCTCTCCTGCAAGAAAGAACAGAGTGTGTTAGTGACAGCCCTGTCAGGTGTTTTGGGATCTGCCTGTCATGGTGGAATATTCATATGTTGTGTGGAAGTTATGAGGTGTGGGGAAGTGAGGATTGCAATAGTGCTGAGAGTAGGAGGTGCAGAGTGTAGGAGATAGGAGGAGAAGGAGTTGGAGTGGTGTAGTGCAGTGATTATAGGAGAGTGCAGGGAAGCAGAGGGAGGGAGGTATTGTGAGTAGTGTGGCTGCCGGTGTGAGGTGAGTAATTGAGGTGAGAGGTCAGATTCTTAGCTTAACAACTCTGGTGAGGTTATTGAATTTTCTTCCACATTGCAGCCATGTCCTGGGAGTGTAGCACCTGACATTGACCTCCTCAGCGATGTCTTCCCACTGGCGGAAATGTTGCCTGGAGGGCTTTCTGCCACCCTGGGGAAGCAGGATCGCCCTCCTCCTGTCACTAGCCTGAAGTAGGGCCTCCAAAACTGCATCCAAGAACCTGGGTGTCCTCTCTGTACCTCTTCCAGCCATTTTATTCCTTTGAGAAGGTTTCCCTGCTTTCTGCAACCAGAGTGCACCTCCCATTTAAGAGGCACTGGCTGCCTTTAAGTGGCATCAGTCAAGCCTGATTTTCCACCCCCCAAGCAGGTGTGTGGCCAATACAGTGAATGCATAGCTCTGGCTGCACACCGGACTCATGATAATGAGATGGCAGCGCTAATTTGCCATGGTTCCTGTGACCACATGCAGGCACGTGCAGCTCGTGCCTCACCTGCTGCGTGCCCATTTTCAGGCACGATCGAATTTCGAGGCCATGATGTCTGAAGGCTCTACCACTGTAGTGTATGTGCCTTTAAGTCAGAACTACTTTTACAGCTCCTGTATACTGTAGTACCGGCAGTGACCACACCGGTATATAAGCTTTGCGCATGCCTCTGTACCCCCAGTCTAGAGACTACCCTCCTCCAGTAAAGACCTGTTATTTGTTAATGTACAGCATCCGTGTGATTATTTAATAAGAGCATATCCACTGAACCATGGATCCAACAGTGGCGACGAGTGTCGATTCGAATCTACCTGCAACAAAAAAAAAAATAGTCGAGGCCAGGAACACGGGCGTCGACCACGAGCAACCGCCCAGCAGTCAGGCAGAGATCCAACTTCGCAGGGGAGGCTGTGGAGAGCCGGGCTTGGTTCCCCAGCCACAACGAGCAGTGAGAGACCGACGACAGGTCCAGCGCAGACCCTTCCCGAGCAGCGGCGGCTGGAGCCGACCGACGGCGGAGAGAGAGCCGAGCAGCGTCGATGGGGTAAGACAGAGGATGAAGAGTGCAGGGCGCAGCCGGGGGTTAAACACCGAGCGGCGTCGAGGAAAATAAAACAAACCAGAGAGAGAGAGGGTAAGAAACAGCCGGGTTCTAGACTGAGCAGCGTCGAAAAATATAAAAAGAAGAACGCGCAGAGCACAGCCAAGTGCTCACGGGCTGAACAGGGTCCGCGGGGCGAAGAAAGGGGAGAAGCCATTGAGCCGCAGAGAAGAAGGAAGAGCGCGGGAGGCGCCATTGAGCCGCGGAGAAGAAGGGAGAGAGTGGGAGACGCCATTGAGCCGCGGAGAAGAAGGAAGAGCGTGGGAGACGCCATTTTTAGAAGCCGCAGCAGAGAAGAAGGGCGAGTGCGGGAAGGAAGGAAAGCGCGGGAGACACCATTTTGTGCCAGCGGAGAAGAAGGGGAAGCGCGGGAGGTGCCATTTGTGATAGTTAACGCACACCCAAGGATGCCGAAGAGTGGCAGCATCTCTACGTTCGACAATGAAGTCGAAGATTGGGCGACATATGTGGAACGTATTGAGGTGTACTGCAGGGCGAATGAAGTGCCAGATGCTAATAAAGCACTGGTTCTGTTAAATTCCATGGGTGCAAAAACTTATGGGTTACTGCGAAATCTAATAACCCCAGAGAAGCCAGTAAACAAGAATTTTGAAAGCATAGTAGAAATCCTACAGGACCACTTAAACCCCACACCGCTGCTGATAGCAGAATGATTTAAGTTCCATGAAAGGAACCAACACAAAGACGAAAGCAATGCTGAGTACTTAACGGAACTGCGCAAGCTATCGAAACACTGCCAGTTTGGAGTGGGACTAGCAGACACGTTAAGGGACAAGTTTGTGTGTGGGCTACAAAGTGAAGGAACCCAGAAACGGCTTCTATCAGAAAAGGACCTTACGCTGGACAAAGCTTTCAGTATGGCAGTATCACACGAAGCAGCGGCAAGGGGCGCTGCAGAGATACAACAGAGACCGCAAGAATATGGCACCAATGAAATGTCCTATGGAACAGGGACGTGCTATCGCTGCGGCAGAACAACACATGACCAGAAAGATTGTTGGTTCAAGGACCAAGTGTGCAGACAGTGTGGGAAAGCAGGACACATAGCAAGAGTCTGCAGGTCTGGGAAGAAAACCAACAGTAAGAAATCTCCACAGGAGAAGTACAAAAAGGTACACCAGGTGATGGACAGTGGTTCAGACGAACAGAAAAGTGACACAGACTCCGGAAGCAAGGAGCTGGGTTGTCTGAAACTACATAAGGTAACCGAAATGGAGGATCACCAGACCATCTGGGTTACATTCAAGATAGACGGAGTCCAAGTGGAAATGGAATTGGACACAGGGTCAGCTCTAACAGTCATAAATCAAAGAGACTACAAGCAGCTATTTTCACACATACCCTTGAAAGCTACAGAGATTGTCTTGAAGACGTATACGGGACAAAAAGTCTACCCCAAAGGAAAAATAAGGGTGAAAGTGACATATAAAGGCCAGGAAATACCTAAAATGGATATATATGTATTGCCAAATGGAGGACCACCACTGCTAGGACGTGAATGGATCCGGAAGATACAATTAGATTGGCATTCCATACAGGCACTGAAGGTTGAGGCCAAAAAGGATGACGACGTCACACCTGGACGACTGTCAAAAATGCTAACTGATGCAAAAGAAGTGTTCCAGGAGGGACTAGGAACACTAAAAGGAATAACAGCAACGATTAAAATAGAGGAAAATGCAAGCCCAAAGTTTCTGAAGGCCAGACCAGTGCCTTATGCGATCAGACCAGCTGTTGAAGCAGAGCTGGAAGGGTTGGAACGTTCAGGAGTACTGTCCAAAGTGGACTGGAGCGAGTGGGCTACACCCATCATTCCTGTAATGAAGAGGTCGTTGAGTAATACGCCTGGGGAAGCAAAGAAGGTCCGCATCTGTGGGGATTTTAAGGTGACAGTGAACCCAGTCCTTCACACGGTGCAATATCTGCTTCCACGAATTGAGGATATTTTCGCCTCGCTATCTGGAGGTAAACGCTTCACCAAAATTGATCTAGCCCAGGCGTACTTGCAAATGGAGGTAGAAGAAGCTTCGAAACATTACCTTACGATCAACACTCATAAAGGTCTCTATCAATACAACCGGCTGGTGTTTGGAGTAGCCTCGGCTCTGGCTATCTGGCAAAGGGCGATGGATCAGGTCCTGCAAGGGATTCCAGGGACCCAGTGTTATTTGGACGACATCTTGGTCACGGGCGAAAATGACAGTGATCACCTCGCCAACTTGGAGAAGGTGCTCACCAGATTAAAGGAGTATGGGCTATGAGCTAATCGCCACAAGTGCGAGTTTTTCCAGAAACAGATCTCGTATTGTGGCCACGTCATCGATGAAGAGGGGTTACGTAAGTCCCCTGACAAGATTGAGGCAGTAGTCAAGGCTCCAGCACCGGAAAATGTGTCACAACTGAGGTCGTTCCTCGGGCTGCTAAACTACTACCATAAGTTCTTACCAAATTTGTCTACGGTATTACACCCGCTGAACACCCTACTGCAAACAGGGGTACCATGGGGAGTAAAAAAATTCAACCACTATCTGCATGGGCAGAAGTTCACTTTGCTGACTGACCACCAACCACTTGTCTCCATCTTTAATCCTAAGAAGGGCGTTCCAGTGATGACTGCACAGCGGTTACAAAGATGGTCCCTATTTCTAGGGGCGAATCAATATGAAATAGAATATAATGGCATGAAACAGCATGGGAACGCTGATGGGCTATCACGCCTGCCACTGCCTACTGTGGAGGAAGCACCAGCAGTGGACCCTATCGAGATATTTTATTCGTCAATAATTGAACGATTGCCAGTAACAAACGCGGATATAGAGAAGGAGACCCGCAATGATCCGACGCTGTCTCGGGTATATGATTTGACGGTGAGGGGATGGCCAACACATGGCGACTCACTTTTGCCAGCATTCTCATCCAGAAGAGAACAGCTGTCAGTATGCCAGGGGACAGTGATGTGTGGATCCAGAGTGGTAATTCCACCCAAGTTAAGGGAGAGAGTGCTAAATGAGTTACATGAAGGTCATCTGGGGGGAGTGAAAATGAAAAGCCTTGCTAGGGCTTATGTGTGGTGGCCGGGAATCGATCAACAAATCGAAGACCTAACTAAGAGCTGCTTAGGATGCCAGGAGGTCCAAAATGCACCACCACATGCCCCTCTACACCCATGGGAGTGGCCCTCCTCTCCATGGCAACGGGTGCATATTGATTTCGCTGGTCCATTCATGGACTCAATGTTTTTAATAGCAGTGGATGCTCATTCAAAGTGGCCTGAGGTGATAAAAATGTCTTCAACCACTACAGAGAAAACGATTGCAGTCCTACGGACCATATTTGCCAGAAATGGTTTGCCAGAGCAGATTTGCTGTGATAATGGACCACAGTTTGTGTCCGACGAGTTCCAAAAATTCATGAAAAGGAATGGGGTAAGGCATTACACATCCGCCCTGTATCATCCAGCCACAAATGGATTGGCTGAGAGGTTCGTACAAACCTTTAAGAAGGCGATAAAGGCCATGTGCGACAATGAAATTCCACTACAGCATAAGATGGACAATTTCTTATTAGCCTACCGAAACACGACACATGCAGTTACCAACCAGACCCCGGCCATGATGTTCTTTAACCGAAGGTTGAGATCTCGTCTGGACTTGCTCAGACCAAATGTGCGAAGAAATGTTGAGGACAAACAATTCCAGCACATCAATGAGAAGCCGACAAGGAGCTTCAATGTAGGGCAACCAGTCTTGGCCCGTGACTATCGAACAGAGAAGTGGCAACCCGGAACGATATGTACAAGGCAGGGGCCATTAATGTACACAGTGGATGTTGGGGAGAACATTGTGAGACGCCACGTCGATTAGATCTTAGCGTCACAGGAACGCGTCAACCCCATGTCTCGAGTACCTGGGGATGAACCCGACATACCGGTAGCATCTACTTCAGACCCAGTAGCAGTGGAACCCGATGAACTACCCGAGGAAAAGGGGTCAGAATCGCCTCTGCACCAAGAACAAGAACCTCTGGAAAGGCGCTATCCCGAAAGGGTCAGGAAGCCGCCCCAAAGCCTGAATCTATAAATGGACTTTTGTTGTTTAATGTACATGTTGAAATGTTAATTGTTATTTGAATATTAGGGGTATTACTAATCTAAAAGGGGAGGAATTGTAGTGTATGTGCCTTTAAGTCAGAACTACTTTTACAGCTCCTGTATACTGTAGTACCGGCAGTGACCACACCGGTATATAAGCTTTGCGCATGCCTCTGTACCCCCAGTCTAGAGACTACCCTCCTCCAGTAAAGACCTGTTATTTGTTAATGTACAGCATCCGTGTGATTATTTAATAAGAGCATATCCACTGAACCACGGATCCAACAACCACCAGTAGTGGTGTGGAGGGAGGGAGAAATCAATAGGAGAGAAAAACTGGAGAGCAAAGGTGTGCTGTGTTGTAGGGCTGAAGGAGATTGCAGAGGTGGAGTGGAGTGAGATCATGGAGGGGTCAGAAGACAAGAATGAGGATTTTGAAATTGAAGCACTAAAGAATAAGGAGCTAGGGAAGGTCAGGGAGGTGAAATGTTAAATCTTTAAACAAGTATTATTTAACATTTATATTCAGAAAAAAATCGTAAATATTTATGTTCAAAGATTCATAAATGATAATTTTCTGAAAACATTGAGCACAGATCTACATTAAAACCGCATTCTGCGGTTTTAAAAACAACATTCTCTTTTAGTAAAGATCTGCAAAGTTTTATTTCCTCAAACCTCATCTTTTTCATTTCACTCCTGCCCCCTTGTATGGCAGACACTGTTTCTCAACCATTAGGCAAGGGAAGGTAGCAAGGGGATCTAACCCCAGATGTCTGACAAGAGGTGCACAAAAGGATCCCATGGGAAATGGCTCTTGTCCTGTGAGGCGGGGTAAATGTTGTCTGCAGGAAGCAGCAGGGCAGGGTTCTTTGGCGGAGATGTGAGATTGCATGAACACTCTGAAATTTTGCTTGATTACCTTTGTAGATCAGGCAATATTTATGCAGGCCTTTCCCTCAGGAGATTAATTCAGTGGGGTAGAAAGTACTGCCAACACTAATGATTTTTTTAATTTATTAATCTTACACACTTTCAATGCGTGTCTTTGCTAGGATGGAATGGAAGTAGAAAAGTAATTTCTCTCACTCCCCGTCCTTTTATCATCATGAATCAAGAGTATTAAATCAATAATGGAAAATCAACTAACTAAATTACAAGTGTCGATAATGTTGGGTAGACTCTGTGATCGGATAGGTTATCACTTGGGCTTGATGGACCAAATGGCTTTTTTTCATTTCATGTTTTCATTATCCTATTTGTGCTGCCATACTCCAGGACCCAGCAACATGACTTGAATACGATCCTGCCTCTTTATCGTTAGCCCTTCAATTAATTTTTAGTTAAAAAGATTGCAAACACTTCAGAAAAAAATTGGAAAAATCTGAGTCCAATTTAATATTAAACACTGCCATGTTGAGTGTGTCTGGTGGGCATTCTTAAATGGGGATCAAGGGCATGGGACTGCATGGAGGGTTAAGGTAGCAACTTAATTGTTTATATTCTGTAGATTTGCACCTCTGACAGACTTAAAGAGGACCCTAGGGATAACAATAGGAATCAGGCAATCTCCTTCTTAAACGAAAAGTTAATTGTCTGGCCAAGCTTGAGGTCCCAGTGTCTCGGTTTCACTGCTGCGACATCGAATCAAACTGCTGCCCACTGCTGCAGCCGTGTTGTTTCTCATTTTGCTCTGCTTCTGCTTTGTTGGTTTAATAATTCTCTATAATTTGGTTAATTAAGGTTCATACTTTGAGAAATGTTTTTGCAATTTCCTATGAACGTTTGTGGTTTTCAGATCTCCCTCTCTGGGCCTGAGGCTTGGATTATGGTGCTGGTGGGAGAGTTCAGAATCCTTTTGCAGCTGAAGTGTTTTCTTAACAATCGCCCTTGGAAGTTAACCCCTTCCCACTTTCACAGGGCACGGTGGCAGCAGTCACTGTCTCTAAGTGGGTCATATATTATTTGAGCACATATCCAAACACTTCAGTTATGACTTTGAAGCGTGCCAGTAATGTGGACAAATAAGAAGAAACATACAAAGCATTAAAATGTATCTATATTTTTGAAAGCTTTGTGTCTTTGTCTTTGTAAGAATGTAATAGTGTAGATTGTAGAGTGCTTCAGCATTGCTGACAGCTTATGCTAACCACGTGATCACATAATTAGAACAAACAAAGCACATGCCAACAATCAATCAATTTCACAAGAACACTTAATGCAGTCATTTATTTTGTATTTGCTCTACTTTCACTATTTTACCTCACTTCCCTAATATTAAATTATTTACTCCACTTTTATTTCTAGCTTTCTATTTTTAAGTTATTTATAGTGTTCTTTGATTTCTTTTTCTCCCACATGGTCAGGTCCGGGACAACTCCATCTCTCTCCTCTGCATGACCCGAGCACAGTCATACACTGAGAACCCAATCTGCTCAGACTTCCAGGTGAAACAGCGATTTACTTGTACTTCTTGCAATCTAGTATACTGTATTCGCTGCTCGCGATGTGGTCTCCTCTACATTGGGGAGACCAAATGCAGATTGGGTGCCCACTTTGCGGAACACCTCCGTTCAGTCCGTAAGGGCGACCCCAAGATTCCGGTCACCTGTCACTTTAATTCACCGCTCCAATCCCACTCAGACCTCATGATCCTCGGCCTCTTGCATTGTTCAACGGAAGCTCAGCGTAAGCTCGAGGAACAGCACCTCATCTTTCGATTAGGCACTTTACAGCCTTCTGGACTCAACATAGAGTTCAACAATTTCAGATCATAACCTCAGCCCCTATCATACAGCTCCTCAAATTTGGCTGCCCTCAAAAGTTTGTCACCATCCTCCACCTGCTTCATGACGACATGCAAGCCGTGATCCTGACCAACGGTTCCACCACAGACCCAATTCACATATGAACCGGGGTCAAACAAGGCTGTGTCATCGCACCAACGCTCTTCTCGATCTTCCTTGCTGCAATGCTCCATCTCACCCTCAGTAAGCTCCCCACTGGAGTGGAGCTAATTTTCAGAAAAAACGGGAAACTGTTCAACCTCCGTCACCTCCAGTCCAGATCCAAGGTCGTCCCATCCTCTGTTGTCGAATTACAGTATGCAAACGACGCTTGCGTCTGCGCTCACTCGGAGATTGAACTCCAGACTGTAAAGTCCGCGCCTCAATAATACACGGACTTCGGGAGAACAGTTTAACAGGTACTTTACTGAACAGGAGTGATGCGCCTCAATAACTTCAAGGCTCAAAGTTAACTGGATAAAACAAGGCTTTTATTAGCAAAGAAAGATGCCTGTGTCTTCACCTAGCTTCACCTAGCATTCTGCTGCAAGACAAGCCTGGGCTTGTCTTAAGTAGGGCCAGGTATGGGCGGAGCCGACACACCCAATGGGGAGAAAGGGGGCGGTGCACTATATACAATACAAGGTAAAACACAGGAGCAGGCAATAGAAACACAGGAGCAGGCAATACAATATATGTAGCTAAATACAGAGTCTAATGAATGACATATTTCATCACATTCACCCCTTCTACAGATTAATCTGTCCGGAGGTGTGATAGTCCTCTGTGACCGACGTAACGGTTGTGGTGCCGCGGGTGCGGCTGGGTGTCCCGGGTGACCTCCTGGGTCTCTGCCGGGGGTGCCACCGGGGTTGTTGAAGGAGTAGGTGGTGGGGGTACCGTTGGCTGGTGTTCTTCCGGGGGTGATGAAAGAATAGTGGGTGGAGTGGGTGGGTAATAGTTGTTGTGGTTGTTGTCGTTGTTGCTGTTGTTGTTGTAGTCGTTGTCGTTGTTGCTGTTGTTACCGGCTGGGGCGAGGTCTTTTATGGACACAGTGTCCTCCCGTCCGTCGGCGTGCCGGACATATGCATATTGTGGGTTGGCGTGGAGCAGGTGCACTGGCTCCACGAGAGGGTCCGTCTTGTGGCCCCTCACATGCTTCCGCAAAAGTACCGGACCTGGGGTGGAGAGCCATGACGGTATGGATACGCCTGAGGTGGATTTCCGGGGAAACACAAACATTAGCTCATGAGGCGTGGCATTAGTGGCGGTACACAATAGTGACCGTATTGAGTGGAGCACATCTGGGAGGACTTCCTGCCAGCGGGAGATCGGGAGGCCCTTGGTCCTTAGAGTTAGGGTGACTGCCCTCCATACTGTCCCGTTCTCTCGCTCCACCTGACCGTTACCCCGGGGGTTGTAGCTGGTGGTACGGCTCGTGGCAATCCCCTTGGACAGCGTGTACTGGCGTAGCTCTTCACTCATGAAGGACGCCCCCCTATCCGTGTGGATATAGCTTGGCATACCGAACAGGCAGAACAGGCTGTTGAGGCATTTAATGACCGTGGCACTGGTCATGTCTGGGCAGGGGAAGGCGAATGGGAAACGGGAGTATTCGTCCACAATGTTCAGGAAGTAAACATTGCGGTCGACGGACGGGAGGGGGCCCTTGAAATCTAAGCTTAGCCGCTCAAAGGGCCGTGTAGCTTTGATTAGGTGGGCTCTATCAGGGTGGTAGAACCGAGGCTTGCACTCAGCGCAAGTGTGGCAGTTCCTGGTCAGAGACCGAACTTCCTCAATCGAGTAGGGTAAGTTGCGGGACTTTATGAAGTGGAACAGCCGTGTGACCCCTGGGTGGCAGAGGTCGTTGTGGAGGGTCTGTAGCCGATCCCCGGTGGCGTTGGCACACATCCCTCGTGAGAGGGCGTCGGGGGATTCGTTAAGGGCCCCCGGCCGGTATATGATGTCGTACTCGAAGGTGGAGAGCTCGATCCGCCACCTAAGAATCTTATCATTTTTAATCTTCCCCCTCTGTTTATTATTGAACATAAACGCTACCGACCGCTGGTCGGTAAGTAGGGTGAAGCGTTTGCCGGCTAGGTAGTGCCGCCAGTGGCGCACTGCCTCCACGATGGCTTGGGCCTCCTTTTCCACGGAGGAGTGTCTGATCTCGGGCCCCTGGAGGGTCCTCGAGAAGAAAGCTACGGGCCGCCCCGCCTGGTTGAGGGTGGCCACCAAGGCAAAGTCATTTTTTTCAAGATTTCAACGGCCAGCGGGCGGGTGCAGGCAGCTCCTCCTTAACTGAAGGAGGAGGCCTGCACTTCCGCAGCCTGCCGCACCGCATCGGGTGCCGCAGCGCCGGAATTGCGCCGCAATGCGGCAGTCAGCGCCCATTTCGAGGCGCTGACACCCTCCTGTAGCGCCGGCAGCCGTTTGGGCGCGGCGCTACTGAATTTTTGGCGCGCGCAGGGGGACTTAGCGCCGGCGCTAAATTTCTGGCGCTAAAGCCCTGGCGCGGCGCCAACTGAATTTCTAGGCCTTTGTCTTTTTTTCTTCTCCCCCACATGGCAGCTGTCTTTCATTCTGCCAGCACAATTTACACTTCATCTAGAGCCATCCTTTGTTTCTTAACCTGTTCCATTACCATCTCCTTTTGCCTTGAATATCTCTTAATGTCTCTTAACCTCTTCCGCCTTCTATCCTATCACAGACCTTCCCTTTGGTTCTTTCATCCCCTTCCCCCTTTCCAAGACTCTACACTTGCTTAAAAATCTGTTCCATTTCCTGCTTTTTTCCAGTTCTGACGAAAGGTCATCGACCTGAAACATTAACTGTTTCTCTCTTCACAGATGCTGTCTGACCTGCTGAGTTTCTCCAGCATCTTCTGTTTTTGTTTCAGATTTCCAACATCTGCAGTATTTTCTTTTTGCCAAGACTTTCTGCTCTGCCTACCTAAATCTCCCATCACCTCCCTTCTCCATCCATTTCCTCTCTTTTCCCTCTGTCTCCTCCAAGCTTGAAGACACACCAAGGCCCTCACCCGTACAGCATCGGTCTTCTGCCCAATCTAAAACTCCCCTCCCTTTTTCATGCAGCCACACACTGAGATCCCAACCCACTTAGTCTCTCTCCTCAGCCTGACTGACTCAGGCTCCAAAAGCTTACCTTTGTTCGACCTCGGCTTAAGAACATAGGAAAGGGTGTAGGCCATTCAGCTCTTTGAGCCTGCTTCGACATTCATTAGATCATCGCTGATCTGTACCTGATCTCCATTTACCCGCCATAGCTCCATATCCCTTGATATCTCCCCTGTCTCCTCCACCTTCACCTCCAACAACAAGCGCGAGGAGCTCATGGCCTTCTTTATCTCTAAGATTGAGACCATCCGATCAGCTGCCTCTGTCACTTCCCTTCCTTCCCCTAGCCCACCGGGCCAAACTTCCTCTAAGGTTCCCCCCTGCCCTAGACCTGAATTCGCATCTTTCTCCAGTTTCTCTCTGATCTCCCCTCATGACATCTCTGTGCTCATCTTGTCCATGAGACCCACTTCTTGCTCCCACCAAACTGCTGACCACCCAACTTCCTTTTCTGGCTCTCTTGTTAGCTAACATTGTTAACAGTTCTCTTTCCTCAAGTACTATCCCCCTCTCCCTCAAATCTGCTATTATCACCCCTCTCCTCAAGAAAGAAACCCTTGACCCCTCCGTCCTTGCAAACTACCACCCCATCTTTAATCTCCCTTTCATCTCCAAAGTCCTTGAATGTATTGTTGCCTCTCAAATCCATGCCCATCTTTCCCAGAACTCCATGTTTGAATCCCTCTGATCAGGTGTCCGCCCTTGCCGCAGTACCGAAACAGCTCTTATCAAAGTCACAAATGATATCCTTTGTGACTGTGACAAAGGCAAACTATCCCTCCTTCTCGACCTGTCTGCAGCCTTTGACACAGCTGACCTCTCCATCCTCCTCCAATGCCTCTCCACCGTCGTCCAGCTCGGTCTATCTAATCATCGCCAGAATATCACCTGCAATGGCTGCTCTTCCCGCTCCTGCACCATTACCTCTGGTGTCCCCCAAGGATCAATCCTTGGCCCCCCTCCTATTTCTCATCTACATGCTGCCCCTCAGCGACATCATCCGAAAACACGACATCAGTTTCCACATGTCACCACCGCTTCAGCAACTGCCCGTGTCCTAACCCACACCAAGTCCCGTTCATCCATCACCCATGTGCTCGCTAACCTACATTGGCTTCTGGTGGAGCAATGCCCCGATTTTAAAATTCCCATCCTTGTTTTCAAATCCCTCCATGGCCTCGCCCCTCCCTGTTTCTGTAACCTCCTCCTGCCCTACAACCCTCTGAGATATCTGTGCTCCTCCAATTCTGGCCTCTTGGGCATCCCCGGTTTTAATTGCTCCACCATTGGCGGCCGTGGTTTCAACAGCTGAGGACCTAAGCTCTGGAATTCCCTCCTTAAACCTCTCCACCTTTCTACCTCTCTTTCCTCCTTTACGACGCTCCTTAAAACCTACCTCTTTCATATGCCCTAATATCTCCTTAGGTGGCTCGGGTAAAATTTTGTTTGACAACGCTCCTGTGACACACCTTGGGACATTTTACTACGTTAAATACGCTTTATAAATGCACGTTGTTGTTGTTGATTTTAAAATTCTCATCCTTGTTTCCAAATCCCTCCAACGGCCTCGCCCTCCCTACCTCTGTAAATTCCTCCGGCGCTACAACCCTCCGAGATATCTGCGCTCCTCCCAAGCCTGGCAACTGTCTGAGGCTGAACCAGACTGTTTGCAACCTTGGTGTCGTACCCGCACCATCACTAATACAGCCTATATCCACCTCTGTAACATCGCCCATCTCCACCCCTGCCTCAGCTCATCTAATGGTGAAACCCTCATCCATGCCTTTGTTACCAACGCATTCCGCGCCGGCCTCCCATCTTCCACCCTCCATAAACTTAAGGTCATCCAAAACTCGCTGCCCATATCCTACTTCACCACCACTTCTCTCGACCCCTCCACTGTCTCTAAGTTGTCAAACTGCTTGTCTGACATCCAGTACTAAATGAGCAGAAATTTTCTCCAATTAAATATTGGGAAGACCGAAACCATTGTCTTCGGTCCCCACCACAAACTCCGTTCCCTAGCCATTGACTTCATCCCTTTCCCTAGCATCTGTGTGAGGCTGAACCAGACTGTTCGCAACCTTGATGTCATATTTGACCCTGAAATGAGCTTCCAACCACATATCCATGTCATAACTAGGACCGCCTATTTCCACCTCCATAACATCACCCGTCTCCATCCCTGCCTCAGCTCATTCGCTGCTGAAACCCATCCATGCCTTTGTTACCTCTCGATTTGACTATTCCAACGCACTCCTGGCTGGCCTCCCACGTTCGACCCTACGTAAACTTGAGGTCATCCAAAGCTCTGCTGCCCGTGTCCTAACTTGCACCAAGTTCCATTCATCCATCACCCCTGTGCTTGCTGACCTATATTGGCTCCCGGTTAAGCAATGCCTCGAATTTTAAAATTCTCATCCTTGTTTTCAAATCCCTCCATGGCCTCACCCCTCGCTATCCCTGTAACCTCCTCCTGCCCTACAACCCTCCCAGATATCTGTGCTCCTCCAATTCTGGCCTGTTGCACATCCCCGATTTTAATCGCTTCACCATTGGCGGCTGTGGCTTCAGCTGCTGAGGCCCGAAGCTCTGGAATTCCCTCCCTAAACCTCTCCGCCTCTCAACCTCTCTTTTCTCCTTTAAGATGCTCCTTAAAACCTACCTCTGCCCTAATATCCCCTTATGTGGCTTGGTGTCAAATTTTGTTTGATAACGTTCCTGTGAAGCTCCTTGGGATGTTTTACTATGTTAAAGGCGCTATATAAATACAAGTTATTGTTGTTTAAAATAAAGGTATTGGTGCAGCTCCCAAGAAAGCGAGCATTCATTTCTAATTGGCAGTGCTGCTAGTCGCAAACAAGTTGCACATTGAGAGTGTGGGATCTTCCTTGTTCAGTTAGCTAGGTAGGTATTGTGTAAGGGAGCTTGTAGGGCCATGTAGGTGCAATCTGTTAGTCTGTAGACGGTCAGAAATCCTGCTACTCTATAAATTTGCAGTGCCCTCTCATATTGCCCCCTCTTGTCCAGGGGGAAAGAGATGAGATTGCTTTCTCTAGCAAATAATACATCCATTACTTGCTTCATGCATCTGTGCACAGCTGGTTTGTTAATGCGAGTGATGGCTTCAATAGTAGCCTGGAATGAACTCGTTGCATAAAAGTTAAGGGCAGTTGTGATCTTGACAATCTCTGGCAGTGCATTGCCTCTGGTGGAGATGGGTTATAGGTCAGTTTGTAGCTTGCAGCATAATTCAGTCATGACTTTCTTTGTAAAGTGAAGTGTCCTCTGAGAAGTATGCATGCCTCAGCCAGAATACTCCAGTGTGGGGGTACGTGCGGATGGTTTCTGTGTGATTCAGGTGCTGGCCAGCATTGCTCTGTTGCTGCTCCTCTCACCCAAAAGCAAAGATATAGGGGCATTCTCATTGAAAGCCCTTTGTGTCCTGTGTGAATTGGTTCAAGGAAACTAGCACTCTCACAGCAAATGGCACAAGAACAGGTAAAATTGTATTTGGCTGTAGAAAAGGAAAGCAATAAAAAGATCATAAATTACCTTTGAACTGCTGCTATGTGTATACCTGCTGGAGTTTTTAAGTGCTTTTCTGCCATCTCCAAAGCATCTAGTAAGCCTAGACACCAGTTTTATGAAGAAGGAACAGGAAATAGTGTAAAGTGAATGAAAAAGATGGAAAATGAGTAATCAGGGTCAGGCATGTTCTGAGTAAGTCTCTGCTGAAATCTTCTATGGACCCTGAAACCAGCCTTTAGTTTGGTTTTGTTACCATTGAATTGTTCAATGCTTGGCTTTTTATTCTTGAAGGTTCCCGCTCCCAATTTTTTCCCAGCAAGATTTATCATTGCTATGGTGAAAATACTGGAGAAAGCAAGATTTCATCTGGCTTTCCGTTGGGTTGACACCCAGTACTAGGTCAGATGGGGGTGGAAAATTGAGCAGGGACCCCTTACGCTGAATTTTTGCCATTTTCACTTCTCCCGGACCCTGGAATCACCTGTCCAAATACAGACAGGTGCATTCAAAATGAGACAATAATGATACAGTGATGTCAGATTCCCCTAGCAACGCTGGACTCTAAGAACGACAAAACAGTACAGGTGTCCAGCATTGCTAAGGGAAGCATGACGCATCACATAGATTAAATGGTGCAAAGCAGTCAAGTGAGTTGATGGAAGAACCACCAATGAAGACATCCAGATCTATAGAGTACTAGTGTATGAACCCTGCAGTAGTAGCAATTTACCAGCAAAACCAGAGAGAGCTTATAAACACAGGCTTATATTCCACAATAAAGTGGAAGTGTTAGTCCATATTATAGAAAATGACAGATTGCATTGAGCAAGTTCTTTAAATGTCAAGATGCCTTCCTAAACTACTGTGCTTTCTTCCTATAATTAGTGGGCTGACTTAACGCCTTCTGTTGGTGACTCTGCTTTGTCACTCAGTCCTGGTTCCCCATTGTGTGTACCTTAGGGGAGGCTTAATTGAGCTCAATGCCAAAATTATTTTTATTTTTAAATAACAAAACCGATCTTCGATGTACTAAAATGCAGAAATCATTTTTAACACAGAAGATGAAAGCCCAAACAAATATTTTCCTGATAAATGTTGGAGATCAAACATTGGCCCGGATATTGCTGGGAAAGTAATAGTGAGGCTTATGCACAAATTGGACAGCAACTTCCAGCTAGTGCACATGCGCAGTTAAATGCGGAAATCTGGAAGTTGCTATCCGAGATGTACCGCTCCACCATAAACTGCGCGAAAACGGCATCTCCCCTTCTTTCTTCTGATTTGAATGTATTGAATGGTGTGAAGTTCCTGAACTGATGTCATAGATACAGACTAAACTCACTTGTCTCTTTTGTCTCTTTTACTTAATCCAATCTTTCTTTCCCTCTCTTTATTTCACTTTCTGTATCTGATTTGACAGGGGGGTGTATTTTGCAACCCCCACTGGTGCGTGTGAGATGTGTACGCGCCCATAGGGGCCGCGCAAGTGGCGGGTCTCGATATGTGAAGCGCATGCGCTGAAATCCGGCACTTGCGATCTGTCAAGAATTCTCGCGACACATCCTCTGCATGCCCAAGAAAAGTGCCTCTGCGGGTGGAGAGTTGCGTTTTTTGCACAACTTCCGCCCGCTGAAAGCCTGTCAAATTCTTACATCTGGTAAAAGCAGGAGTAAGGCCTGCTTTTACCAGCATAAGAGTTTAAAAAATTTAGAAAAATAACATTTTATCTCTCATTTATAAATTAAAAATATTCTTCCAGAAGGTAAGTTTATTTTTAGCCCTGTAAAAACACTAACTTTTTGTTCAAAAAATGTAAATTTTGTTTAAATTATTTAAATATAAATGGCATTTTAATTATTTTTAAATATGTAATTAAAAAAAAATTGTTTCATGTGTTGGTGTATTTTGTAAGTGATCCCCATGCATACTTATGGGAGTTCAGTACGTACGGAACTGTCAAAAGTATGAATGGGGATTCTCTTCTTTTATTGGTTGGGCCAACCCACCTGATCCCAGGAGCGCCTACGAACCGCAGGTGCCCCTGAGATATGTAGGGCTCTGCCCGTGCAAACCCGGAGAGGCCCAGGAGCGCAATCTGCCATTCTTCCCGGGCCACCAGGTTCTTTCGTAGACATTTTGCAGGTCGGAAACCTCCGATCGCAAATGTTGGCCCATTGAATTTACTATTCTAACCTGATTCAAACTCTGAGCTGCTCATTAGCAATTCTTCAATCTGATTGGTTAAGGAGATGCACAGTTGATTGCCCTGTGCACACAGATCCCAGATGCCCCGTAGAGGGTGCTGCACTGGTTGAATGTTTGGCTGACAGCAACTTGCCATGAAAAAGTCCACAGAAAGTCTACGGGCAAGTGCAGGTCTAATGAATGGCTAGCACCGTTCCTTCACCGTTCACAGCAAAATCCGGCCCATCATTTCCAGGCAGCTATCCTCAGTTTTTGTTTTGTTTGACATATATCTTAACTGCTTGTGAGGCTGCTTATGGATTCATAATGATTATTCACAGCCAAGAAGGAGGTAAATACTATTTGCGAGTCCCTTCTGTTTCCCAGCTCCTTTGCTCTATTAGTGGTTGGATACCTCACACTGTTCTCCCTCATTTAGATTTTTTAAAATCTTTTGCATTTGCTTTGCTTCTTTTTTATTTCTGATCTTCTTGTGCTTCGTTAACTCTCACTCTGCATTTTGTTGTAAGTTCATGTCTTCTAATTTGCTGTTTAAATTCACACTCCGGCCTGGATTTTCCTTTTCCTGCCCCAGGAGGGTCAGGTTGAACTTCCACCCATGGTCCTAAACCTGCCACGAGCATTTTCCTGGGTCAGGACTGTTTACATATGCAGGGCCACCCCTAGCAGGATCTCCACCCTGACCAACAGGAATACCCGGCAGTACTGCAGCATGAACACCACTGCATCTTCCAAAGAAGCAGAGGCCAGGTTGAAGGGAGCACAGAGCTATTTTAATGTTCAACTTCAAACTAAGCCATTCAGTATAGAAAATTGCTGTGTAATCTAATCAACGTGTTTAAAATGTTAAAACTTTCCTAGGCAAGATACGGATAAACTATTTCCTCAATCAAGAAGGAGGGGACAATATCTTAAAATTAGAGCCGGGCTATTTAGGAGGGAAATCAGGAAGCACTTCTTCACACAAAGGGTAGTGGAAATCTGGAACTCTGTCTCCTAAAGGACTGTCGATGTTAGGACAACTGGAGCTTTCAAGTCTGAGATCAATAGATTTTTGTTAGGTAAGGGTATCAACAACAACTTGTATTTATATAGCACCTTTAACGTAGTAAAATGTCCCAAGGCGCTTCACAGGAGTATTGTAAAACAAAAAATGTTGACACCAAGCCGCATAAGGAGAAATTAGGGCAGGTGACCAAAAGCTTGGTCAAAGAGGTAGATTTTAAGGAGAATCTTAAAGAAGGGAAGAGAGGTAGGGAGGCGGAGAGGTTTAGGGAGGGAATTCCAGAGCTTAGGGCCTTGGCAGCTGAAGGCACGGCTGGTGCTAACAGAGCGCTAGAGCATTATCGCTGGGGCGAGGTGAATCCAGCACCACATGCTAAATCCCGCCCCCCGTAGCGCCACCGGTAACAGTTGTCGCCAGGAGCGTCAACGCCAGGTGAGTCATGACATCAGAGAGTGTGCGTCGCTCACTGACCTCCCGATCTGCAAAATTGATTGTCACACCTACCTTAGTGCCTGGGAGAGCTGGCGTGAAGTACCAGGAAGCTGGCTCCAGGGATGCTATTTAAAGGGATCAACAATAATGACTCGCAGCTGTCAGGTTAGTGCAGTTTCAGTGGTTTCTTGTCAGTTTCACATACTCCAACAGTTTCATTCAGTAATTTCAGGAGTGTTGTGTCAACTAAAAAGTAGCTACATTTATTCTTAAAAAAATCAAATTGTTACACTTAGCAACATTAACGGGAGCTGTACTGGCATAACACATCGCCCTCTAGGACCTATGGCGGAGAGAGCGTAGGCACTGAGAATGACAGGAGTATGTGCACAGAGAGATGAGGAGGGACATCAGGGCTCTCACCAGGAGGCCTTACCCTCCGAGGGTATTCTGAAAGCACTTCTCCTACCTTCAATGCAGCGAGGAGCAGAGTATTAGACAGAATAAAAACAGAAAATGCTGGAGATAGTCAGCAGGTCAGGCAGCATCTGTGAAGAGAGAAACAGAGTTAACGTTTCAGGTCGATGAACTTTTGTCAGAACTGGAAAAAAGCAGGAAATGGAACAGATTTTTAAGCAAGCATGGGGGTGGGGAAAGGGGGGAGGGGATGAAAGAACAAAAGAGAAGGTCTCTGATAGAATAGAAGCCAGGAGAGGTTAAGAGACATTAAGAGATATTCAAGGCAAAAGGAGATGGTAATGGGACAGGTTAAGAAACAAAGGATGGCTCTAAGTGAAGTGTAAATTGTGCTGGCAGAATGAAAGACAGCTGCCATGTGGGAGAGAAGAACAGAAGGCACAAACAAAAGGTGTGGATAAAAAATATATATATGATAGGGGCCAGGTTATGATCTGAAATTGTTGAACTCTATGTTGAGTCCAGAAGGCTGTAAAGTGCCTAATCGGAAGATGAGGTGCTGTTCCTTGAGATTACGCTGAGCTTACATGGAACAATGCAAGAGGCCGAGGACGGTGAGGTCTGAGTGGAAGTGGAGAGGTAAATTAAAGTGACAGGCGACCGGAAGCTCGGGGTCCCCCTTAGTGACTGAACAGAGGTGTTCTGCAAAGCGGTCACCCAATCTGCGTTTGGTCTCCCCAATGTAGAGGAGGCCAAATTGTGAGCAGCGAATACAGTATACTAAATTGCAGGAAGTACAAGTAAATTGCTGTTTCACCTGGAAGGGGTGTTAGTATTAGATGGCTCCGCCTCACCAAGGAGGTGGTCACAGAACTCTGCAACCTCCTCCAAACAGACCTCCAGCCTCACACCAGGATGACTTAAAGCCCACATCCCCTTTACTCACCACATCCCCATCATTCCATCCCTTTCGCAGGCCCTTTCACACCACTAAACTGAAATGACAGACACCATAAAAGAATGGTAAATGAATTAATAAATTCGCCAAAAATCAGTGAACACATATTTACAACAAAAATATTAACTATTCCCCCTTGTGCAATGCCTTAGTGCCTCTCATTATTGTGCCTTTGCCGACTCTAGAGCTCCTATGAAGTGTTGGCCCAGTGGCTGCAGCAGGGCTGCTGGAAGGCTGCTGAGTGTCCATGTGGGAGACTTCAGATAGCCTTGCAAGATGCCCTTGACCAGCTCTGGGCCTGGGAAGGCCCGGCTGTAGACTGCACCACCTCAGTATGGGCGGCAGCCGTCTGGGCTGGCTAGATGACAGGCAGCGACAAGGGCAATGGCGGAGTGACAGTGGTGGAAGCAGAAATGCTGTCATCCTGAGAGAACACAGCAGGTTCTTGCTCCACTGACCCACTGCCACTCCCCCGGGGCAGCACCTCAGCATCTCTAGCAATCTGTTGGAGCACAGATTGCTGGCCTGCTGCGACACCGTGAAAGCCCCGCTCGACAGTGGTAGACCCAGCCACCATGGCAGCAGTCAGTGTTTGCATGGCAGCAAGTTGAGACTGCATGAGAGCAGTCTGAGATTGGATGCCACCAAGCATAGACTGCATTACAGCACTAAGACGTTGTGTCGCTTTCGCCTGTACTGCAATGGAAGCTGCCGGCTGGCCCATCACATGTGACATCAAGTCTGGGTCGCCACAGTCTCTCTAGGAGTCTACCATCCTTTGCAGACTGGAAATGATGGGCTCCATGGTGTGCGCAGAGCCTTGTGCAGTGTTGGAGACGGACTCCTCCACGCTCCTTATCATTGTCGAGAGGCTCTCGGCTACCCTTGCCATTGCACCTATCATCTCCGTGTGCATGCCCATTACCCTTCTTCTAAATGCCTCCCCATCGAGTTCCTCATCCGAGTCCCGTGCAACAGAACTCACGTGCGAACTCGCCCTCCGGGGAGCTGGCTCCCGAGCTACCCTTTCCCCCTGCCTTGCTTCAGCCTGCTCGTATCTCACCCTGTGCAAATCCTGCTACTATATTAGCCACTAAAGAACGCGTAGTACCAGTATCTGAGTTGGTGCCTGCGGGTGACACATGCAGTGACGTGGTGTGTTCTTCCTCCTCCTCTTCCGCCTCACTCTCTACGGTGCCCTCAGGAACAGGGTGCTTGCTCATTATCTGAAAGCATAAAGGCACAAGAGTCGGGTTAAGGTGAGGGGAGGGGACAGGAAGGGAGACAGGCATGCATACAGCATGATTAGCTGGGAACTGCAAAACGCTTGTGAGGGGGAAGTGGGATGTGAGAAGAAGGAGTAGGGATGAACATACCATTGTTGTCCCCAAGGAGGTCAACGTCGCCGGTGGCCACGGCGCCCACCATCTGGCACCCAATAATCTGCAGCACTCTATTCTCCAGCACAGACAGTGGTTGGGTGGCAGCTTGTTCCCCGCCTGTGCGCTCCTGCTCCCTCCTGTTGTGAGACAACTTGGCCTGCAAGAGAAAGGAAGGTGTGTGATTGAGTGTGGAGCAATGTGTTTCGGTGATGTGCCTCCCATAGTTGAATAGTTGTCATTGTGTGCAGGGTGTGAGATGTGGGTGTGAATGTTGGTAGGTAGAGATTGTTGGTGGGTGAGTGCTGTGGGTGTGATGCTTTGGGCGGTGTGTGAAGACTGGTTCAGATGGTGGTATGTAGCATTTGTTGGAGCATTGACTCACCCTGACCACCTGAGTGAGATCGTTAAATTTCTTCCTGCACTGGGTGTGGGTCCTGGGGCAGAATAGGCTAAGAACTGATTTAATAGAGGTTTCTAAAACTATGAAAGTTTTTGATAGACTGCATTAAGAAGTACTGTTTCCTTTAGTTTAAATTGTCATTAAGAGAGAAAGTAGGGTAGAGTAGGGGCTGGGAGAAATGTCTTTACTCAAAGGCTTGCTGGAGCATGGAATGCTTTGCTGCAGAGAGTGGTTCAGGCTGACATCAGTGCACTGTTTAAAGGATAATTGGATAAAAATTTGAAGCAGTGGAAGATACAGACCTCTCGGAAAGAGCAGGGCAGTGGGGTTTCTTGAAGAGCCCACACGGACACAAAGTGCTGAAAGGCCTCTTTCTATGCTGTGAACTGCTATGGTTCTATATATGCCATGGCCACATCTCTTTAAATGGTTTTGTACAAGTTTAGGGTTACATTCGCACTTGATTTGGCACCCCACCCTCTTCCAACCCCCACCCTCTTCGGCAAGCTCCTAACACAGGGTCCAATATGAGCCAGGAGCTTATATCCAAATAAATTATTTGTGCTGACCCTGGAAATTCGCAGGAGTTCGGCCTTCCACGAAAGTGCTGGTTGAAAAGCCTGCCACACCCTGGTCCTACAGCCTTAACGCCAGGAACTGAAAATTCGCCAAGGTGTCTCATCAGCAGGGTAAATGTTACTCACCAAGTGACTGTATAAATTGCTGTTTGCACAGCAAGATAATTACATACTGTGTAACTGTAAGGAGTTGATATTTACAGAGCAGGTACCATGTACAATCTGCCCTATCATCAAATAATTTACATTTATTTAATCACCTGAGGGAAGGGTCTGCCTAAATACTTCTTTCACCCTCCCCCAAGAAAACAGACAAGCTGAACTGTGGAATATCTATCCATCCCTACTATTCCACTCTGGCCGGTTGCCTTCTGCAAATGGTATTTCATTGGTCCCACCACAGCAGGAACTATTCTTTTCCATGGAGCATTTCATCATCTCAGTCTAGTCCTATCCCCTGTAACCTTCAATTATATTCAAAGTATTTACTTTACAAAATATTCTTTTTTGCTGGAGTTAATAAGTGTAGCATTAATTGCTTTGGTTGGGACTCTGTTCTTATTCACTGTGACGGCAGAGGGGATTTTTCTCATCGCTCGGGGCTTGTTAATTTTATGTTCATGTCTTCTGGTTCTATGCTTATTGTCCAAGATAAATATCTTGCTTCCATCTACATTAGCTACCCCCCTCAGCATTCTGAAGGCCTGAATCATGTCCTCTTTCAATTGTGTACTCTAATTAAATTAAGTTCAGCTCTGTGAGCCTCTTTTAATATCTTGGAGCCCAAAGGCCCAGAATCATCCTTGTTACTCTGAAATGTCCCCAAAGTGCCTTTGTCATTGTGGAGGTCTGAAACTGCACACGTTACCAAAGTGACCTCACCAATTGTTCACATAGGCCCCCAATGCATTAGCTTTCACTGGAATGAGATTCCACATAATGCAGGTAAAGATGAAGGAATCGGCACGCTAATGTGCCTTATAAGCTGGCAAGTTATTTTTCTTTTCAGCCTTACCAAACTTTAACAATACTCAACTTTAACGATGTTGAAGCGTTCACAACCCGTGCCAAGTGAATGATCCATCTCGGCCTCGTCCTGAGGTCCCCACCATCACAGAAGCCAGTCTTCAGCTAATTCACATGATATCAAGAAACGGCTGAGCGCACTGGATATGGCAAAGTCTATGGGTCCCGACAGCATCCCAGCTGTAGTGCTGAAGACTAGTCCTCCAGAACAAGACGCGCCTCTATCCAAGCTGTTCCAATACAACTACAACACTAGTATCTACCCGGCAAAGTGACAAATTGCCCAGGTATGTCCTGTCCACAAAAAGCAGTACAAATCCAGTCCAGAACATAGAAACATAGAAGATAGGAGCAGGAGTAGGCCATTCGGCCCTTCGAGCCTGCTCCGCCATTCAATGAGATAATGGCTGATCATCCAAATTCAGTACCCTGTCCCTGCCTTCTCCCATATCCCTTGATCCCTTTAGCCTTAAGAAATATATCCAACTCTTTCTTGAATATATTTAAAGAATTGGCCTCAACCGCCTTCTGTGGTAGAGAATTCCACAGGTTCACCACTCTCTGGGTGAAGAAATTCTTCCTCATCTCTGTCCTAAATGGCTTACCCCTTATCCTTAGACTATGACCCCTGGTTCTGGACTCTCCGACCATCGGGAATATTCTACCTGCATCTAGTTTGTCCAGACCTGTCAGAATTTTATAAGTTTCGATGAGATCCACTCTCATTCTTCTAAACTCCAGCGAGTATAAGCCCAATCGACCCAATCTCTCCTCATACGTCATTCCTGCCATCCCAGGGATCAGCCTGGTGAATCTTCGCTGAACTCCTTCCATGGCAAGAACATCCTTCCTCAGATAAGGCGACCAAAACTGCACACAGTACTCAAGGTGTGGTCTCACCAAGGCCCTGTACAACTGCAGCAGGACATCCTTGCTGCTGTACTGAAACCCTTTTGCTATGAAGGCCAACGTACCATTTGCCTTCTTCACCGCCTGCTGCACCTGCATGCTTACCTTCAGCGACTGGTGCACAAGGACACCCAGGTCTCGTTGCACTTCCCCTTCTCCCAATCTATTGCCATTCAGAGAATAGTCTGCCTTTCTGTTTTTGACACCAAAGTGGATAACCTCGCATTTATCCACGTTATATTGCATCTGCCATGCTTCTGCCCAATCACCCAACCTGTCCAAATCATCCTGGAGTTTCTCGCTATCCTCCTCGCAGCACACACGCCCACCCAGCTTTGTGTCGTCTGCAAACTTGGAGATATTACATCTAGTTCCCTTATCTACCACCCCATCAGTCTACTCTCAATTATCAGCAAAGTGATGGAAGGTGTCATCGACAGTGCTATCAAGTGACACTTACACACCTGCTCACTGATGCCCAATTTGGGTTCTGCCAGGTCTAAACATGGACAAAAGAGCTGAATTCCAGAGGTGAGGTGAGAGTGACAGGATCGGACAAAGTCAACATGGATTTACAAAAGGTAAATCGTGCTTGACTAATCTACTAGAATTTTTTGAGGATGTAACTGGTAAAATAGATAAGGGAGAACCAGTGGATGTGGTGTATTTGGACTTTCAGAAGGCTTTCGATAAGGTTCCGCATAAGAGATTAGCGTGTAAAGTTGAGGCACATGGGATTGGGGGCAAGGTATTGACTTGGATAGAGAACTGGTTGGTAGACAGAAAGCAAAGAATTGGAATAAACGGCTCTTTTCCGAGTGGCAGGCAGTGACTAGTGGGGTACCGCAGGGATCGGTCCTTGGACCCCAGCTATTCACAATATATATTAATGATCTAGCCAAGGGAACTAGATGTAATATCTCCAAGTTTGCAGACGACACAAAGCTGGGTGGGCATGTGTGCTGTGTGGAGGGTGCCGAGAAACTCCAGGATGATTTGGACAGGTTGGGTGATTGGGCAGAAGCATGGCAGATGCAATATAACGTGGGTAAATGTGAGGTTATCCACTTTGGTGGCAAAAAACAGGAAGGCAGATTATTATCTGAATGGCAATAGATTGGGAGAAGGGGAAGTGCAACGAGACCTGGGGGTCCTTGTGCACCAGTCACTGGAGGTAAGTATGCAGGTGCAGCAGGCGGTTAAGAAGGCAAATTGTATGTTGGCCTTCGTAGCGAGAGGGTTTGAGTACAGGAACAAGGATGTCTTGCTGCAGTTGTACAGAGCTTTGGTGAGACCACACCTTGGGTATTGTGTGCAGTTTTGGTCGCCTTATCTGAGGAAGGATGTTCTTGCCATGGAAGGGGTTCAGCGAAGATTCACCAGGCTGATACCAGGGATGGCAGGAATGACGTATGAGGAGAGATTGGGTCGATTGGGCTTATACTCGCTGGAGATTAGAAGAATGAGAGGGGATCTCATTGAAACTTATAAAATTCTGACAGGACTGGACAGACTAGATACAGGAAGGATGTTTCCGATGGTCGGGGAGTCCAGAACCAGGGGTCACAGTCTAAGGATAAGGGGTAAGCCATTTAGGACAGAGATGAGGAGGAATTTCTTCACCCAGAGAGTGGTGAACCTGTGGAATTCTCTACCACAGAAGGCAGTATAGGCCAATTTATTAAATATATTCAAGAAGGAGTTGGATATATTTCTTAAGGCTAAAGGGATCAAGGGGCATGGGGAGAAAGCAGGGACAGGGTACTGAATTTGGATGATCAGCCATGATCGCATTGAATGGTGGAGCAGGCTTGAGGGGCCAAATGGCCCACTCCTGCTCCTATCTTCTATGTTTCTATGCCCTTGACATCAAGGCAGCATTTGATCAACTGTGGCAAGAAGCAGCCCTAGCAAAATTGAAGCTAATGGAGATCAAGGGGAAAACGCTCCACTGGCTGGAGTCATACCTAACACAAAGGAAGATGGTTGTGGTTGTTGGAGGCCAATCATCTCAGCCCCAGGACATCGCTGCAGGAGTTCCTGAGGGCAGTGTCCTAGGCCCAACCATTTTCAGTTGTTTCATCAATGACCTTCCCTCCATCATAAGGTCAGAAGTGGGGATGTTCGCTGATGATTGCACAATGTTCGGTTCCATTCGCAACTCCTCAGATAATAAAGCAGTCCATGCCCACATGCAACAAGTCCAGGACAACATTCAGGCATGGGCTGATAAATGGCAAGTAGCATGTGTGTCACACAATTGCCAGGCAATGACTATCTCCAACACGAGAGAATCTAACCACCGCCCCTTGATAGTTAATGGCATTGCCATCGCCGAATCCCCCACCATCAACATCCTGGGGGTCACCATTGACCAGAAACTTAACTGGACCAGCCACATAAATACTGTGCCTACAAGAGCAGGTCAGAGGCTGGGTATTCTGTGGCGCATGACTCACCTCCTGACTCCCCAAAGCCTTTCCACCATCGACAAGGCACACGTCAGGTGTGTGATGGAATACTCTCCACTTGCCTGGATGAGTGCAGCTCAAACAACACTCAAGAAGCTCAACACTATCCAGGACAAAGCAGTTCATTTGATCGTCACCTCACCCACCACCTTAAACATTCACTCCCTCCACCACCGGCATACCGTGGCTGCAATGTGTACCATCTACAAGAAGGACAATGGCAGCAGATGCATAGGAACAATGCCAGCTGCAAGTTCCCCTCCAAGTTACACATCATCCTGATTTGGAAATATATTCCTTTATCATCGCTGGGTCAAAATCCTGGAACTCCCTACCTAACAACACTGTGAGAGTGCCTTCACCACATGGACTGCAGCGGTTCAAGAAGGCGGCTCACCTCTATCTTCTCAAGGGCAATTAGGGATGGGCAATAAATACTGGCCTTGCCAGAGATGCCCACATCCCATGAATCGATAAAAACATTTTTTTTTAAATTCAAGCCATAATGTGACCAGTTACAAAAGTTCTCAATGTTTGGTAAGAAATAGAATCAGCTATCTAAAAATATCTCACAAAAATGGATATCCTAGGTGTTTCAGAAATCCAAACCACACTATTGTTAATGAAACTAGACAGAGAGTTCAAAAAAATCTAAGGTAAGCATTTCCTTTACGATTGCCAAGGGTTACTTGGCGCAGTTCCATCCCCTGTTCAATATAAACTGCTATTACTGTGATGCATTCATTGCATTTATTTTAAATGGAGAGTGTAACAGATCCAATTAATCCTTGGCATTCACAAAGGAGCTGTTTCCTCTCTCCTTTTTTCTTAAATACGCATACTGTCTACCTATATCAGATGTGAAAGAATTCCTGTCAAATTCCTGACCCAAGCACATTTTTACTAAACCCACTTTTTTCCCCAGGTTTAGGAGGCTTCTAATTTCCAAAATTTCACCAACATTTTCTTTATTTTCCATTTCAAATTATCCTTTGGACAATTATATTTCTTCTCAATGGCTCGTAACTCTGTATAAAGCCCAGGACTTGAATATTGCTATCATGTCTGAAAAGGCTCTTCTCGTGGCCAGCTGGCATTCCTGAGTGTGAGGACAGTGAGTAAAGGAAGATTTACAATGTTCATTTTATTTCCACTTCTTCAATTCCTGTTGTTAGTTACACTTATTAAGAAAGTTTCCTTTCTATTGTGGTTGAAGATTCAGAGCAGATTGTCTTAATGATGCACATTGAGTTGAAACTGAGGGAAGTGTTCAAAATCTCCTATCAAAAATTTAATCTGGAAAGGGATATATTTAACAAAACAATAAGCAAATTGTTCTATCCTGAATTAAATGAAAGTAGAAGTTTAACTAAATGTGTACTGGATAAAAAGAGCAATTTTATTAAAATAGAGTAAAAATTACTGTTGTCAATATTAACAATATTAGCAGATGAGTACTTATTACCTTTAAATGCCATTCCTCTCTCTGCTATTTTAATCAAGATATTAAGCTATTTACATAAAATGTGTTAACACTTCTGTTGACATCACATAGGAGTGTCATATGAACCTGCTAAGCTTTTGTCCACTGTAATCATCAACAATAATTTCAAATCTTGTATGATAAATGAAACATTAAATACAACACAAAACATGGGACATAATAAGGTCCTTCCGCTCATCAAGCCCAATTCTCCCACAGACCATAGACATTCTACCCATCAAGGACGCTGCCTACACATTTAATCTCCTTTGGAAAAATGACCCTCAAAAGAATTGAACTGAGCTCTAAGATATCTACCTGTCTTTACACAACCATTATGCAATCCTGACAGCTTGCATTCCATGGTCCAGCATGGAAGGGACTATCATATTCCATGCAGCTTTGTTTACCTCCCTCCACATTTAGCCCTTACAACCTCATCTTTTAATATCTGTCAACCCATTTATTTTAAATGGGATAACACCTCCACTAAAATAGCAGAGAGAGGAATTTCAGATGAACACATTAAGCATTTGGACACTGGTATCCTATTGTGTAACTTTAGAGCGTCTGAGTGGCACTGTCTAGTTCATGTCAAATGCTGGCAACCTCATAACATCAGAGAAAGTGCAGCATTTTTTAGTTTGTATTTTCACACTGCAATCCTTGCCGTACAGTGTTCCCTCCAGAGAGAGGTGTGCAGACAGTTCCTCTCTCAGCAGACTGAATACCTTTCACCCACAATCTACAGGAAACTTTGTGATATCCGGCACCAATGGGACCGGTGTGTTGCCGATCTATCAAAACTGCCGGACATACAAAGTTAATGTTGAAGCATATGGAGGTTTTCATCTCCATATCTGACAACAAACACTGTTGCTTAGCAACAGCTTCTAAAGAGTCGGCTGCAGCTGCAAGCGTCTCTAGCTGAAGCTGTTGCTATAGCTACAGACCTTGCAGTGCCTGACTGGGGAAAAAAAAGAACGAGAACTAAAAAACCTTATAGAAAACGGCTCCTGATTTTTGCCGTTAGATCGAGTATTCCAGACATACAACGTCCGAATAAACCAAAGTTTCCTGTATTTTCAAATTTATATCCCCTCTCCTAAGATGAAACTCTTCTCTTTCCCACACCTTTAATTGCTATAATTCTGTCTTGTCTTCCTTTAGAGGGGTCGACACGGAGGGGGAGTTTTTCGGGGGGTCAGCAGGTGGCGGGTCGGGTGCAAAACCTTTTTCTCTTGACAGCAGGTCGGGAACCCGCTGTCAACCCACCACCACGAGACTTTCCCAGATGTCGGGCCTGTTAACGCTGAACAGACCCAACACACAATGGCGGGGGAGGCAATTTAGGTCATTATGACCTTGTTAAGAGCCACTTAAAAAGTATTTTGAGCTCACCTTTAAATTTTACGAGGTCGCCCACGTGGTCCACGCTGCTCGTGGATCACGTCGAGTAAGGAGGTCGGGAGTTGTATTACCATGAATGATCTCTTTACTTGACAGCTGCAAATGTGCTATAAAAGCTCCCATCTCACAGCTGTTCACTTTCCAAGCTCAGAAGCTGTTGCTTACTGCATTTGGAAGACAGATTGAGCTTTATGCATGTTTCAAGTGTTTGGAGCAAACTCTTTATCTAGTGTCATCTCATTGGAACAACCTCTCTCACCATTGACAGATTGCTTCTGTCATCTCAAGTTCACCTGTCATCTATTACATCAACATCGGTGCCCTTGAAACTATCTCACCTTGGTTCTCAGAATCTCACCACGATCAGCCCCAACACCAGCAGCACCAGCAGCACCAGGCACACCAACAGCACCAGCAAAAACACCAACCTTCTCCGCAATCAACTAATGCTGCACAGGACACAGGGCATCAGCACCCGACCACATTGTTACCCAGGACACCAGGGACAGCCTCACCATAGCCAGATTTACTTCACTTGATGCTGTACACCTTGGCTGCCACATGATGCACCAGGTTTGCACCACCCCACACCAACACCATAAAGCATCCCTACAATGTCCAAGCCATTCCTTTCACACTCATGACCATTGCGGGGATACCGTTATTTCTCACCATTCACTGCAACTCACTGAACCACTTCCAAGGGTGCACACAAATCTGTCCAAGAACACAAAGTGTTGAAAATAAAGATTTCAATGTTTGACAGCACATTAACAGAAACTTCACATGAACATTGCATAAAACACACAGGTACCTACGCTTGTGTGTTGTTAGTTGGTATGATTGGACTAGGATGAGGGTGATGTGAGGGGTGGCTAGTGAGATGGGGAAGTGATAATGTAGATAGAGAGGGATGGGTGGAGGTGCAAGTTAAGTTGGTGTGAGCAAGGATGTGCAGGAGCAGGGTAGGGAAGGCAGAGTGATGGGGATGTGATGCGTGGCACAGCAGGATGACGTTGAGTCTGGCTTTGCAGTAAAATTTCGTGATCTAATGAGATCATTGAAAGGTTTGTGCCACTGCAGCCACATCCTCCTGTCGACATCCCTGCTTGTGCCCTCCTGTGCAATGTGCAAGCAGGCTGCGTTGGTCTCCTGGGAAGGTCTCTTCCGCCCATGGGAAGGGAAGAGAACCTCCCTGCATATGGAGGGAGTAATGGGAGAGCCTGAGTGCAGCCGTGCACCTTTGTGCAGCGCTTGTCAGTGTTTGCAGCACCTCAATGCTGTAGAACACTGACAGCACAACTGTCAAACTAAATTTGCGCATGGTCCCTTTAAGGAAACCGGCTGATGACGCGTCATCAAATGACATCATCAGACCCGTTTCCTTCAATTGGCCAGGAAACGTGCTGGGCAGACTTAACAAGCCCAATCATCGTAAAATCATTTCACAGAGTGGGATGGAGCCAGCAATGAGGTCAGGACCCGCCACCAACCCTGGGCCGAACCAAACCCGCCGAGGTAGGGGAAATCATGGCCAGAGAGTTTGGCACCTCGCATCTCACCGGCCCAGTGTAAATGAGATCCCAGCCAGTGAGATGTAAGATGCTAAACAGGCATCCCAATGCAGCTCACCAGACTGAGGCTTACCAATATCGAGCCGTCCTGACTGCCAGCAAGATAAGCTCAAGGTTGGGGGAGGGAGGGGTTTGTGAGCCCAGAAGGGAGTGGGGAAGTCCTCAGGTTACACTCCTGCTCCTCCAGGCTCCACAAAATAATTCCAAACTTAACTTTGGTGCATCTCTTCGGCCTCATCACCCATGCAATTGATTGAAGTCTGCACGGCGTACGGTCCGACCAGTTCCAACCTAAAATGGCAATCGGGGTCCTATTTACATCATAGGATCTTAATGTAATCTGTACATCACGATACATGAAAGGGGCCTACCGCCTGAAACAGGCAGGTGCTTCGGCTCCCCGGCGGTAGGCCAATTTAAAAATAGAGCCGGCAGCATCGCCATGGTTAACGGGACAGTTTAAGCCACTGACCCCATTTTGAGTGTGATATTGAGGCACACAGATCTCAGATTTTTAGCACGAGTCTGTGCTGAATTAGTCAACCTCAGCTGAACCAGGAGTTAGTATGCTACAACTTATCTCAGCGCTCCTGGCTAGTAGATTGGAAAAACCAGCCAGGGTTCCTGAACGCGCCAATGATTCCTACTGGAAATTATGTGTGTGAGTGTGTGTGTGGGTTCGGCTGCAAATAGTTTCGTTCTGAGCTGCGATGCTCTCCATGGTAGAGTAGTCTTTCAGCACTCATTCTCTAGGCTCACAAGTGAAGAATAGCCTGTCGAGTGAGGTAAGTTGGCCGAACCATACCCCAGCAGGAAATCAGCATCATCAGGAGAGAAGAGGAGAAAAGTGACATTTAATATTTTTTTGCAGAAGGACTCTTAACCCAAAGCCTGCAACTGCTTTACAAATGTAATTTAGTGCTGGCATGGCGTGTGGATATAGTGTGTGAATCAGAGTAGAGCCCGGACATCAAAGCTGGACTCCTCAGCATGCCAAACACAGCAAGAGATAAAATTAGAGTTAATTCTTTACATAGAACAAAGAGTATTCTGCAACAAATGTGACATTTTAATTCTTGATCATTTTATTTGTAAGAGGCTAATTCACACACACGCACCTATCAGAATGATAATGAAGAGTCATAGAGCGCTACATAGAGCTTTTATCTGCAATATAATTCAGAAAGACAATTTATCGCCCTCCAAAAGATGTTAATTATTCCTTGTTTTAATTGTGTGTTCATCGGAGTGCTGGTTTTCAATATTTCCCACTTTGAGATTGCAGTGTCAGCATCAAGTGCTCCCAGTCAAGCACTGTACATAGAATTACAGAGAATTTACAGCACACAAACAGGCCATTCAGCCCAGCTGGTTTGTGCCGGTATTTGTGCTCCACATGAGCCTCCTGCCACATTACTTCATCTAACTTTATTTGCAAATCCTTCTATTCCTTTCTCCCTCATGTACTTATCTAGCTTTCGCTTAAGGGCATCTATGCTATTCACCTCAGCATGAGTTAGGTGCAGCATAAAGTTGTCCTATGCTGCCCCATCCAAACATTCCCAGGTCAGATGCAGCATAAACTCTCTGTACACTGTTTACATAGAAATACATGGAAGTTACAGCATGGAAACAGGCTGTTGGAGGAAATTTTAAAATGGCACCGTAGTGCCTGCTGAAATACTTGACATTCATTGACATTTTGCAGACACTGGCATAACAGACAGCTGACTTGATCTGCTTACACCAAACGTGTGATGTCACTTGTACAGAACAGTAATATAATTAAGTTGTTTGCTAACGGTATAATAATATAATCAACTTGTTTTTGACAGAATGTGATTAAGGGTTGCTAAGGTATTGGATTGGCCAAAGTTAAAGGATGCTAAAGTACCAGATTGGCCAAGGAATTAATGTAATATGGTATCTTTCCTGTTTTTAAATTGTATAAAAGGAGCGCGGCTGCCATTGTAAAGCTGAGAAGCTGGCGATTGCACCAAGGGGGTGTATAGCACTTCTCCCAGAGCGCTCTGTAAATAAAAGTGTACTCGCACATTCCAGCAATGTCCGCAGTAGTCTGAGTTTATTGCTCTATAAGTGAAAGTTGGGTATACATCGACCCTGTATATCACTGGGTCCGTTCAGGCTCCAATTCGGCGGTAACAAGGCCATTCGGCCCAACCAGTCCATGTCAGTGTTTACCCTTACACAAGCAAATAGTTCTAATCACAATTACCCACACTGTTCCCATATCCCTTAACCCCTTTTACTTTACCCACCTCATCAAACATTCTGAGTTTAGGTAGAAAAAAGCAAGAGGAAACACCAGCCTCAAAGGAAAGGGAGAAAGGAAATAAGATAACACACTAACGTCAGAAAGACATAAGGACTCAGGGAACAATATTAGAATTTGCTGACAACATCAAATTCAGGATATGGCAAATTGGGATGAAGATTTTGAAAGACTGCAGGAGGATATAGAAATAGGATATAGAGAGCCTAGCAGGATGGGTTGATAAGTGGCAAATGCAGTTCAATGTAGAAAAATGTGAAGTAATACATTTTGGAAATAAGAATATACCTTAAATGGTAAGATTCTTATGGGATAGAGGAGGAGAGGGCCTTGGTTTGCAAATACATATGTCATTAAAGGTGGCACTGCAAGTAGATAAGGCTACAAGAAGACAAACAGAATCATTGCTTTTGTACTTGAGAACATAAAAACAGAGAGGTAATATTAGACTTGTACAAGATCTAAGGATAAGGGGTAAGCCATTTAGGACTGAGATGAGGAGGAATTTCTTCACCCAGAGAGTGGTGACCCTGTAGAATTCTCTACCACAGAAGGCAGTGGAGGCCAATTCATTAAATATATTCAAGAAGGAGTTAGATATATTTCTTAAAGCTAACGGGATCAAGGGATATGGGGAGAAAGCAGGGACAGGGTACTGAATTTGAATGATCAGCCATGATCTCATTAAATGGCGGAGCAGGCTCAAGGGGCCAAATGGCCTACTCCTGCTCCTATCTTCTATGTTTCTATCATAGTTCAAATATTGTATACTGTTTTGGGCACCCCATAATAGGAAGGATGCAAAAACAATGGAAAAGATGCAGCATAGATTCAGAGCAGCGTTACCAGAGATGAAGGATTATAGGTATGATGAAGGAAGACTTGCTTAGTTAAGGCTTTTTCATTGGAACTAAGAAAATTAAAGTGTGAATTTATAGAGGTATTCAAGAGTTATGATGACATAAATAGTGATGGATTGATTCCACTGGTTGGTGAGACAGTAACATAAGGGCCCAGATTTAAGATAATCACAAAAAGAATTAAAAGAGAGGTTAAAAAAATCTTTAAATATAGGGCAGTTAGAAGGTAAAATTGTTTGCCACAAGCCATTGTTGGAACAGAATCCATAAATTCTTTTAAAAGGAAATTAGATAGTTACTTGAAAAAGAGGTTTATTAAAATGTATGGGGACCAAGTGAGCAGGAGGAGTGAGATTAGACTCAGTGGCTCAAGTGGAGAAAGAGACATGGTGAGCTGAATGATGGATTCTCTGCTGTAATATTCTATGAAGCATAAGAATTAGGAGCAGGAGTAAGCCATACGGCCCCTCGAGCCTGCTCTGCCATTCAATAAGATCATAGCTGATCTGCTACCTCAACTTCACTTTCCCACCCTATCCCCATATCCATTGATTCCCTTAGTGTTCAAAAATCTATCAATCCGAATATACTCAACGACTGAGCATCCACAGCCCTCTGGGGTAGAGAATTCCAAAGATTCACAATTCTGAGTGAGGAAATTTCTTCTCATCTCAGTCCTAAATGGCCGACTCCCCCTTACCCTGAGACTATGACGCCTAGTTCTAGACTACCCACTGTCCAGGGCCCCAAACACCCCTTCCAGGTGAAACAGCGATTCACTTGTACTTCTTGCAATCTAGTATACTGTATTCGCTGCTCACGATGCGGTCTCCTCTACATTGGGGAGACCAAATGCAGATTGGGTGACCGCTTTGCGGAGCACCTCCGTTCAGTCCGTAAGGGGGACCCCGAGCTTCCGGTCGCCTGTCATTTTAATTCACTGCTCCATTCCCACTCAGACCTCACTGTCCTTGGCCTCTTGCATTGTTCCACGGAAGCTCAACGTAAACTCGAGGAGCAGCACCTCATCTTTCGAGTTCAACAATTTCAGATCATAACCTTGGCCCCTATTACATTTTTACTTATATATTTTTTTTCTCCCCACCCCTTTGTTTTGGGTTTTCCCTCCCCCCCCCCATTCCTCTTTTTTTTTACATGGCAGCTGTCTCTCATTCTGCCAGTACATTTCACACCTAATCTGAGCCGTCTTTTGTCTCCACTAGTCCTATCACCATCTCGTCTCGTTTTGAATACCTCTTAATGTCTCTTCACTTCTTTTGTTCCCTCCCCAGCCCTGCCTTTCGATCTATTTCATTTCCTTTCCAGTTTTGAAAAAGAGTTAGACCCGAAACGTCGACTCTAATTTCTCTCCACGGATGTTGCCTGGCCTGCTGAGTTTTTCCAGCATTTTCTGTTGTTATTTCTCACAGCATCTACCCTGTCAAGCCCTCTAAGAATTTTATACCTTCATTCTTCTAAATTCCAGGGAACATAGGCCCTATATTCTATAAATGATTCTATTTACAATTCTAAACTCACTCTATCAAGAGTCCATGTATGATTATTCTAGCAGTCACTGTTTCCTCCACCCCTCTACTCCAACCTATTGATCTCTTACTTAAATGAGCAATAAGCTCCTATACCTCCCATGAAGAAAACAATCAAGCTGTGTCGTTAAGTATCTCTATAACAATTAATCCCCTTTCTCAATAAACAATGATCTATCTCCTTTTTAAAGGTGTTAATTGATCCTGAATCAACAACTTTCTCTGGGAGTGCATTCTACATATACACTGTACTATGGGGCAAGAATAGTTTTTTCTAATATCTGATCTTGCTCAAGGCTTCTGAATTTTGGACTTATTCATGTCCATTTTCCAAGATAAATAGCTTGATTACTTCAGCCATATCTATTCCTTTCATTATTTCAAAGATATGTATCATGTATCCTCTCAATCATATTTTCTTCAGCAAATACTAGAGACAAACAGACAGATCCATCATGACAATAGTGAGGGAAACAAGGGAGTAAATTTTAACCCCAAAAAATGGGTGGGTGGGGTTGGGTGAGCCACGTTCCCTATAAGCTGCGCGGCCGCACAGTTGTTTGCCCGTCCCGGGCAGGCTGGGACTGACTTTTTCAATGTTAAGTTGCACGCACAAAACTGTGAATGGGTTGCGCAGCCCCTTAAAGGGGCCACACGCCCCCCAAAAATGAGGGGGAACATTGCAGGTGAGATGTTAAAATTTTTTAAACCTCAAATCCGGCCCCATCCCGCCTCCAAACAACCCACTTCCAGATTTAACAGAGGCAGGATAAGGGGCAGGCAGCCAACCTGCTCCCAGGAGATGGGTTGGCAAATTAAATATTTTAATGAGGTTCAGGTGGGGATACTGGCAAAGAAAGAAAAACTCTACAGCATGCAGGGAAACCTGTCCGAAAATCCTCCCCCCACTACACAAACCTCCACCCCTGTCAATATTGGGGCCAAAGAGAGTGATAGGGAGGACAAAAGAAAGAAATCAACAGAGTACAGGCAGAGTAAAGGGAGAGAGAAGGGACAAAGAATACTTATTGAGAGAGCAGAGAGTGTGAATAGAGCATAAAGGGAGGGAGAGAGAGAAGGAAGAATGAAAGGAGAGAGGAAAAGCAAATTTCAATCTGATACGGGATTGATAATTTGATTCAGCTGGCAGATCATGGACTGGATTCTCCTTTGGATATCCAGCAGAAAGGGTCTTTTTTTTAAATTTGTTTATGGGATGTGGGCGTCGCTGGCAAGATTGCCCATCCCTAATTGCCATCGAGAAGGTGGTGGTGAGCCGCCTTCTTGAACTGCTGCAGTCCATGTGGTGAAGGTACTCCCACAGTGCTGTTAGGGAGGGAGTTCCATGATTTTGACCCAGCGACGATGAAGGATCGGCGATCTATTTCTAAGTCAGGATGGTGTGTGACTTGGAGGGGAACTTGGAGGTGGTGGTGTTCCCATGCACCTGCTGCCCTTGTCCTTCTAGGTGGAAGAGGTTGCGGGTTTGGGAGGTGCTGCCGAAGAAGCCTTGGCGAGTTGCTGCAGTGCACCTGCTCTTGTTGCCACAGTATTTATGTGGCTGGTCCAATTAAGCTTCTGGTCAATGGTGACCCCCAGGATGTTGATGGAGCGGGATTCGGCGATGGTAATACCGTTGAATGTCAAGGGGAGGTAGTTAGACTCTCGCTTGTTGGAGATAGTCATTGCCTGGCACTTCTGTGGCGCGAATGTTACCTGCCACTTATCAGCCCAAGTCTGAACGTCGTCCAGGTCTTGTTGCATGTGGGCATGGACTGCTTCATTATCTGAGGAGTTGTGAGTGGCGCTGAACACTGTGCAGTCATCAGCAAACATCCCCATTTCTGATCTTATGTTGGAGGGAAGGCCATTGATGAAGCAGCTGAAGATGGTTGGGCCTGAGGACACTGCCCTGAGGAACTCCTGCAGCGATATCCTGGGGCTGTGATGATTGACCTTCAACCAACACAACTATCTTCCTTTGTGCTAGGTATGATTCCAGCCAGTGGAGAGTTTTCCCCCTGATTCCCATTGACTTCAGTTTTACTAGGGCTCCTCGATGCCACGCTCGGTCAAATGCTGCTTTGATGTCAAGGGCAGTCACTCTCACCTCACCTCTGGAATTCAGCTGCTTTGTCCATGTTTGGACCAAGGCTGTAATCAGGTTGGGAGCCAAGTGGTCATGGCGGAACCCAAACTGGGCATCCGTGAGCAGGTTATTGGTGAGTAAGTGCCGCTTGATAGCACTTTCGATGATACCTTCCATCACTTTGCTGATGATTGAGAGTAGACTGATGGGGCGGTAATTGGCCGGGTTGGATTTGTCCTGCTTTTTGTAGACAGGACATACCTGGGCAGTTTTCCACATTGTCGGATAAATGCCAGTGTTGTAGCTGTATTGGAACAGCTTGGCTAAATGCGCGGTTAGTTCTGGAGCACAAGTCTTCAGCACAATAGCCGGGATGTTGGCGGGGCCCATAGCCTTTGCTGTATCCAGTGTGTTCAGCGGTTTCTTGATTTCACATGGAGTGAATCGAATTGGCTGAACACTGGCTTCTGTGATGGTGGAGACTTCAGGAGTAGGCCGATATGAATCATCCACTTTGCACTTCTGGCTGAAGATGGTTGCAACCACTTCAGTCTTGTCTTTTGCACTCACGTGCTGGCTCCACCATCATTGAGGATGGGGATATTCATGGAGCCTCCTCCTCCCGTTAGTTGTTTAATGGTCCACCACCATTCACGACTGCATATGGCAGGACTGCAGAGCTTTGATCTGATCCGTTGATTGTGGGATCGCTTAGCCCTGTCTATAGCATGCTGCTTCTGCTTTTTAGCATGCAGGTAGTCCTATGTTGCAGCTTACCCAGGTTGGCACCTCATTTTTAGATATGCCTGGTGCTGCTCCTGGCATGCTCTTCTACACTCGTTTTTAAACCAGGGTTGGTCCCCTGGCTTGATGGTAATAGTAGAGTGAGGGATATGCTGGCCATGAGGTTACAGATTGTGGTGGAATAACTTTTCGTTTTAGGCCTCAAGCATGACAAAGGCATCAGCAGGTGAGGCTTTGGGGCAGAAATTGAGGTTCAGGAGGCCTCTTGTAGGCTCTCTCCTTCAATTTAAAGGCTCTTGCAGCCTTTCCATGGGCCTACTGCCACTATCCACCAGGCAGTCTCAGGCAGTGGCTGTAACTGGGGCAGACAGAAGAGAAATAAGACATGGGGCCAGGCCCCACGCTACCATCAGCATTTACATGCAGTGGGTGGGGAATGGACAGCCTGTGGTGTCGTGGCGTAGGTGGGGAGTGATAGCGATATCAGGCGGTGAGGCAGCAGTTAGCCTCACAACCTCAGTTTCCCACTCTTTCGGCTGGATCGTGGAGGAAAAGCCAGTCCTCCAAGTTTAAGTTCCATCTGTAAGAATTTACCAGTTTACTACTAAATATTTAAATGACTTGTGTATGTCTTTAACATCTTTTAACTTTAAAAATTTTTGGATATTTCAATAATATTTAATGTAAAATTTGAGTTCACTGCTGTAGAGATGGTGTGCCACCTTCAGGCAATGTACTGTATCACTTCTAATGATCCCATTTGAGAAAATATGAAATGTTTTTGAACTTGATGATAGACAATATACAGGGGCTTGAGTGGTGCAGTGGTTTAAAAACTGCCATTTCATCTTTAGGGCCTGACTTCCAACCAAGCCTGGCCAGAGAAGAACATTTCCTCTCTGCTGACTGTAAGGGTGAAATGAATTGGAGTGGTGTCGATCCGGATCATAGTAGGCATGGGTTCACAACACAAAACTAACTGGCAGTCCCATTCAGAAAGGCCAAAAGATGGCTGATATAGGGAATCGAAAATGTCAGACTAGTGCAGGACAGGATGCTCTTCTGAGTGTGCAACTGAGGCACATTGTTGGAATAGAGTGGAGGGAGCTTTACTCTGCATCTAGCCCTGGAGTTGTACTGGACCTGGGAGTGCTTGATGTAATAAGGTGAAGGCTGCATTACCTGCTTCTAGCCTGTTCTGTCCATAACCGTATACTTGACCCAGCGGGTAGAGGATGCTCGTTGAGACAGCATCGAAGGAATTTCACTTTGCATCTAACCGGTATTATATCCAAGCTGACAGTACTAGATAGAGCAGTATAGAGGCGGCATAGAGGCCTAAAGCTGACACTGTTGGGCTAAATTGGATAAGGCCCGAAAACAGGCATGATGTGCGATATGTCCTCACCCGTTGAAAGAGACAGTGCCTCTCCTTGTCTATCACTCTCCTCCTCTACTTCTTCATGCACAGGCTGAATTGGTGGCAGTTCTTGAGTATCTGAAAGGAGAAAGTCACAAGGATCGGGTTGTTGTGAGGGGAGGAGGGGAAGCAAGATGTGCATGCTTACACCATCAGCAGCTTGTAAGTGAGAAGAGATTGTGAGATTAGGGGGAAGTGGGATGTGAGAAGGATTAGATATGAGCATACTGTCATCATCTGTAATGCTTTCAGCTTCGCCGATCGCCACACCCTCAGTCACGGCCCCTCCAATTATCTCCAGAACTGTCTCCTCCAGCTGGGTCAGGTTCTGCAGCTGTGCATGCCCCCCCCCACCTGTTTGCTCTCACTCTTGCCAGTTGTGAGGCACCTTGGCCTGCAAGAGAAAGGGAAGTGAGTCAGTGAGTGCGATGCAATGTGTTTGGGTGATTGCCTGTCATGGTTGAATAGCTAGCATTTTGTGCAAGCTGTGAGATGTAGGCATGAGGCTATTTACCTTGATGAAGTCATTAAGGGGAAAAATTCGGTTGCTTTGCGCCTCCCGTTAGCGCCTTAAGAGAGCGCTAATGGGGCACAAAGCAACTAGCGCCCGAGCGCGGCGATGTTTGCACTGCTCGCGAAATTGACCAGACATTTTGCAGCAGCGCTAAACACTACCGCCACGATCTCCTGCGCCCACAGACCATGACGTCAGTCGAGCATGCAACGCCCCGGTAGCACCCCGGGCCGGATATTGAGTGGCGCTCCCTGCCTTTCCGCCTGCCGCTAGCAACGACAGGTTGAGGGGAACGTTTTGCAGTCGGGAAGGGACTGGGGGAGTGCTATTTGAAGGCAGCCACTTCCTGCCTTTTTTTGTCGGCGACATTTTTGCACCACTCATTCTGAGAGAGCGAGAGACTTCTGGAGAGATTCAATGCTGTGTAAAGGAGTTTTGGATACTGAGCAACACTTTGCAGGTTCATTTTGATTTGCCCTTCCTTGCATCGATTTAGAAGAGACTGTGGGGGCTGCACTCTGAGCTCTTTCCCCGGGTCTCTCCATTGTTCTTTCCAGCAGAATTGATGTACAGATCTCTCCAGGCTGAGATTCAAGGCTGCAATGAGCAGGGTGTGGATGGAGAGCAAGATCGACCCTCCCCTTTAAGAACTGACCGGTGTAATGTATGTACCTTTAAGGGGGGAACTACTTTTTACAGCTCATGTATACTGTAGTACCGGCAGTGACCACACCTGTATATAACGCTGAGTAGTAATCTGTACAGATCAGTTGCAGTCTGAGCCACATTGAGTAAACACCTATTGTACCGTTCTCCGCAGTCTGTGTCTTCTTATACACGGACGTAACATTGGCGACGAGGTAGGTTCGAACATACCTGCAACTCTGCATCACCTCCCGGGGATTCGTTCCTGGAGATCAGTGGATTGGAGGTCAAGGCCAGAGACTCGGGTGTCAACCACGGGCAACCGCCCAGTCATCCAGCAGAGACTCGAGAATTGCGGGGGAGGCTGTCGAGAGCCAGGCTTGGCTTTCCAGTCGAGGTGGTCCAGCGAAACGGGCTGGCAACAGGTAGTGCGCAGACCCTTCCCGGACAGCAGCGGGCTAGAGCCCGACCGAGCGGCACAGCAAAGGGCCGAGCCGTGTCGACGGGGGAGAGAGGGCAGAGCGCACAGGGCGCAGCCGGTGTTCAGGTGCCGAGCAGCATCGGAGAGAGGGAGAGAGAGACGCACAGACACCCGCGAGGCGCCGCCATTACCACGAGGACCGCCGAGAGTGGCGTTGGCAGCAGCGGGGGCGGAAGGAAAGCGCGGGAGACGCCATTTTAAGCCATTGGGAGACGCCATTTTAAACCACACCCAAAATGCCGAAGAGTGGCAGTATCACCGCATTTGACAATGAAGTCGAAGATTGGACTACATATGTCGAACGAATAGAGGTGTACTGCAAGGCAAATGGGGTGTCAGATGACAAGAAAGCGTCGGTATTGTTAAATTTAATGGGTGCAAAGACGTATGGTTTATTATGAAATCTAGTAACCCCAACGAAGCCAATGGAAAAGAGTTTTGAAGACATAGTAATGATACTAAAGGAACATTTAAACCCCACACCGCTGCTGATAGCAGAAAGATTCAAGTTTCACAAACGGAACCAGCATAAGGATGAAAGAAATGCTGATTATTTAACAGAACTGCGCAAACTATCGAAACATTGCCAGTTTGGAGCGGGACTGACAGATGCCTTAAGGGACAAGTTTGTGTGTGGGCTTCAAAGTGAAGGAACCCAGAAACGGCTTTTATCTGAAAAGGACCTTACGCTAGAAAAGGCTTTCAGCATTGCGGTATCATATGAAGCAGCAGCACGGGGCGCTGCAGAGATACAACAGAGACCACAAGAATAAGGCACAAACGAAATGTCATATGGACCAGAGAAGTGCTATCGCTGCGGCAGAACAACACACGACCAGAATGATTGCTGGTTCAAAGACAAAGTGTGCAGACAGTGTGGAAAAGTAGGACACATAGCACGAGTCTGCAGGTCGGGAAAGAAAACCAGCAATAAGAAACCGACCAAAGGAAAGTACAAGAAGGTACATAAGATAACGGAGAATAGTTCAGACGAACAAAAGAGTGATAACGACTCCGAAAGCAGGGAACTGAGTTGTCTGAAACTACATAATGCGATCACAACAGAGGATCACCGAACCATTTGGGTCACTCTCAAGATAGCAGGAGTCCAGGTAAAGATGGAATTGGACACAGTATCAGCCCTAACAGTCATAAACCGACGGGACTACGAGCAGCTATTCTCACACATACCCTTGAGAGACACAAAAATGATTTTGAAGACGTACACGGGGCAAAAAGTCTACCCCAAAGGAAAAATAAGGGTGACCGTTATATATAACGGTAAGGAAACACCAAAACTAGACCTGTATGTATTGCAAGATGGAGGACCACCATTACTGGGACATGAATGGATCCGGAAAATACAACTGGATTGGCATTCCATACAGGCACTGACTGTGGCTGACAAAAAGGATGACGACGTCACACCTGGGCGACTGTCAAAGATCCTAACTGACGCGAAAGAAGTGTTCCAGCAAGGACTCGGAACACTAAAAGGCATGACAGCGATGATTAAAATTGAAGAAAACGCAAGTCCAAAATTTTTAAGGCCAGACCGCTACCTTATGCGATCCGCCCAGCCGTCGAAGCAGAGCTGGAGAGTCTGGAACGTTCAGGTGTACTGTCCAAGGTACACTGGAGCGAGTGGGCTACACCCATCGTCCCTGTGATGAAAAAGTCGTTGAGCAGCACGCCTGGGGAACCAAGGAAGGTTCACATCTGTGGGGACTTGAAGGTAACAGTGAACCCGGTCCTTCACACCGTACAATATCCACTTCCGCGGATTGAAGATATTTTTGCCTCGCTATCTGGAGGGAAACGCTTCACTAAGATTGATCTGGCCCAGGCGTATCTGCAAATGGAGGTAGAAGAAGCATCAAAAAAATACCTCACAATCAACACCCATAAAGGTCTCTACCAATACAACCGGCTGCTATTCGGGGTAGCATCAGCTCCGGCTATTTGGCAGAGGGCAATGGAACAAGTCCTGCAAGGGATCCCAGGGACCCAGTGTTATTTGGACGACATCCTGGTCACGGGCGAAAATGACAGTGATCACCTTGCCAACCTGGAGCAGGTGCTCACTAGATTGCAGGAATATGGGCTCCGAGCTAACCGCCCCAAATGCGAGTTTTTTAGAAAACAGATCTCGTATTGTGGCCACGTTATCGATAAAGAAGGGTTACATAAGTCCCCAGAGAAGATTGAGGCAGTAGTCAAGGCTCCAGCACCGGAAAATGTGTCACAACTGAGGTCGTTCCTCGGGCTGGTAAACTACTAACATAAGTTCTTGCCAAATTTGTCTACAATACTACACCCACTGAACACCCTACTGCAAACTGGGGTGCCATGGAAGTGGAGTGACGAATGTAGACGAGCTTTCCAGAAGAGCAAAACACTAATCACATTGAAAGAGGTGTTGGCCCATTACAACCCAGCATTACCAATTCGGTTGGCATGTGATGCGTCACCCTACGGCATTGGAGCGGTGCTGTCGCACAAATTCTCGGACGGCTCGAAGAGGCCAATAGCCTTTGCGTCACGATCACTAACCTCAGCCAAGCGTAACTATGCCCAGGTTGACAGGGAGGCCCTCAGCCTAGTGTGGGGAGTGAAAAAGTTCAATCACTATCTGCACGGGCAGAAATTCACCTTGCTGACTGATCACCAGCCTCTTGTCTCCATTTTTAATCCAAAGAAGGGCGTTCCGGTGATGACTGCGCAACGACTACAAAGATGGTCACTTTTTCTAGGGGCGTACCACTATGAGATTGAATATAAGGGCATGACACAGCATGGAAATGCTGATGGGCTATCACGCCTGCCACTGCCTACTGCGGAGGAAGCACCAGCAGTGGATCCTGTCGAAATATTCCATTCGACTATAGTTGAATACCTACCGGTAACTAACGCTTGTATCGAAAAGGAAACCCAAAATGACCCGACACTGTCTCGGGTATATGAGTTGACGGTGAAGGGATGGCCAGCACATGGCGACTCAGCGTTGCCAGCATTCTCGACAAGGAGAGAACAGCTGTCAGTGTGCCGGGGGACCTTGATGTGTGGATCCCGAGTGGTAATTCCACCCAAGTTAAGGGATAGAGTGCTCAATGAGCTTCATGAGGGTCATCTGGGAGGGGTAAAAATGAAAAGCCTAGCCAGGGCTTATGTGTGGTGGCCGGGAATCGATAAACAAATCGAGGACCTGACCAAGAGCTGCTCAGGATGCCAGAAAGTCCAAAATGCACCACCACAGGCCCCTCTACACCCATGGGAGTGGCCCTCATCTCCATGGCAACGGGTGCATATTGATTTTGCTGGTCCATTCATGGACTCAATGTTTTTAATAGCCGTGGATGCGCACTCGAAATGGCCTGAGGTCATCAAAATGTCCTCCACCACCACGGAGAAAACTATTGCAGTCCTACGGACCATTTTTGCCAGGAATGGCTTGCCAGAACAGATTTGCTCCGACAACGGACCACAGTTTGTGTCCGAAGAGTTCCGGAAGTTCTTGAAAAAGAATGGGGTAAGGCATTACACATCCGCCCCGTATCATCCAGCCACAAATGGATTGGCTGAGAGGTTCGTACAAACCTTTAAGAAGGCAATAAAGGCTATGTACAATGACAACATTCCGCTGCAGCACAAGGTGGGCAATTTCCTGTTCGCCTACCGGAATGCGACACATGCAGTCACCAACCAGGCCCCGCACATGATGTTCTTTAACCGAAGGTTAAGATCTCGCCTGGATTTGCTCAGACCAAATGTACGAATAGATGTTGAGAGTAAGCAATTCCAGCACATCCATGAGACGCCAACAAGGAGCTTCAATGTAGGGCAACCAGTCTTGGCCCGCGACTACCGAACAGAAAAATGGCAGCCAGGAACGATATGCACACGGCAGGGCCCACTAATGTACACAGTGGACATTGGGGAGAGCATCGTGAGACGCCATGCTGACCAGATCCTAGAGTCACAGGAACAAGTCAACCCCATGCCTCGCCCATACGTACCTGGTGATGAACCCGACGTACAGGTCGCATCTACCCCAGAAACAGTAGCATCGGAAGCTGATGAACCAACCAACGACAGGGGGCCAGAATCGCCTCCGCACCAAGAGCAAGACACTCGGGAAAGGCACTATCCAGAAAGGATCAGGAAGCCTCCCCAAAGACTGAATTTATAAATAGACTATTTTCAGCTAATGTTGCATGTTAAAAGTGTTAATTGTAATTAGTTTGATATTTAATTGTTAAATGAGTGTTATGGTACTGTTAATCTAAAAGGGGAGGAATTGTAATGTATGTACCTTTAAGGGGGGAACTACTTTTTACAGCTCATGTATACTGTAGTACCGGCAGTGACCACACCTGTATATAACGCTGAGTAGTAATCTGTACAGATCAGTTGCAGTCTGAGCCACGTTGAGTAAACACCTATTGTACCGTTCTCCGCAGTCTGTGTCTTCTTATACATGGACGTAACAACCGGCGCCAGTGTGTCTGTGTTCCATTGCTGACTGACATCACATGAGCTTTGTCAGCGCTCTGAGTTAACGCCTCGATCATGATGGGTTGGCCAGGCAGGAACGCTGGTCCCAGCAGGTAAGTGAATCCAGCAGTCCTTGCATCCCTTTAGCTGGCGGGTTCCCCGAGGCCAGGGAAAACCGGCCGCCCACGGTTAAATTTAAAACGGTGGGTCACCATGAGGCAAGCAGCCTCATGGCCCAGAAATTCGGGTCGGGGGCTTCCTGCGGGTGTAAGCCCCCAACCTGCACTTACCTAGCGTGCCGGCCGTTGAGCTGTGAGCCCCCGTGGAATTCCAATCCGGGGCCTGGTCCAGCTGCCGGCGCGCTGTGCTTGCATAACCCAGGGGCGCAGTTAGTTCGATGCGTCCCCTGGGATCACGTAGGCCATGGGGAGCCAATCGGAGCAGGGAATGCTTCATTCATAAGTTTGACAGGAAGAGCTGTCAAAACTTATAAATACTACGAGCCCCAAAACATCACTAAATCTTTAAATAATTTTTTTTTTAAATCACATTTTTTAAATAAACTATAAATTACATGAAATAACTATTTTAATAAATAATTTAAATTTTTGAAAAAAATAATTTTATTTTCTAATGGGGCTAAAAATAAACTTACCTTTCTTTAAAGTATTTAAAAATAATAAACCTGTGGGAAAAATGTTTTAATTTTAATTAATTCACCACTTACCTTGTAAAAAGCAGGCCTTACGACTGCTTTTTAAATGTGTAACTCCTGCAGAATTACCCTCCCGGGAAAACCTGCAAAAAAAACATAAGTTCGATGTGCACGTGCAGCCTCTCCTGCGCATGCGTTCGACCTCTTAACCCCTGCTTTCAGGGGAACGGAAGTGCCGGTTTCCCGCGCATGCGCAGTGCATGCACGAAACCGGCACTTCCATTGGGCCTACGGGTGAGTACCCCATGCATACTCACCCGTGGAGACCTGAAGTTCTGGGCCTAATTAAAGTGCCAACCCACCTCCTGCGAGCAGGTTGGCTGCCCGTCCCCCTGTCCCGCCTCCATTAAAACCAGAAGTGGGCAGGTTGGAAACAGGTTGGGGTCGGGATTCAGATTTTTATCTCTTTCACCTCCCACCCAATCCCAACCCACCTGTTTTTTGGAGTTAAAATTCCTCCCAATGTCTGAGGTATAGCACCTCAGCTATACTCATTTGGCATTTTTCAGCCTGGCTTTTGTAATTGGGTCAATACATCTAGGATGAGAATATAAATTTTTGAATATTTTTAGTAAAATTTTGCAACAAAGCGAAAGGATTTGATCAACGCTTGGATTTGGATAAGGCTTTAACACATTGTCAAAGAGCTTCATGCAATGAATCACTTTTTATAGTGCAGCAACTGTTGTTATCTAGACAAACATGGCAGCCATTCTGCACCAGCAGTGTCCCACACAGAGCAATGAGGTGAATAACAAGTTAATCTGCTCTCATGCTGTTGGTTGAAGGAGGTATTTTAACCAAAGACCATTCCTACTCTTCATTGAATAGTGTTATGGGTCTTTAACAGTCACCTGAATAAGTAGGTGGAACTTCGGTTTAACCTCTCATCTGAAAGACAGCACCTCCGCCAATGCAGAATTCCCTCGTTACTACACAGAGTTTCATCTTAGATTATATATTGAAGTCTTAGCTCAAGGTCACACTAGGACTTCTGACCCAAAGGGAAGACTGCTAGCAACTGAGCCAAGCTGACATGCAGTATAATAAACTGGAAGGTGTGCGTGTATCAGAGGTTTGGCAGTGCACATGACTATTTTAGTGCTCAATGTCACCTTGTACCTTAGTAATCAGAAATATCAGCGCTCTGAGTTTGTAACTCAGTGACCCTACAGCTGTTACCAGAACAGGGGGTTGCTTCAGTTTCTTTTTTTATTAGGAATTTTATTGCTTTTCAGAAGACAGTACAGATTTCCCTAAAGAATAGAACATACAATGTATAAACCATGACAATTACTTATCTACATCACCCAGAGTCTTGAAACAACAGCTATCCCCTAACCTCTATGGACAATACCTTAGGTTCATAGTTTGATTTGTCTGCCTCTTTCTTCTTGGTTTATTTGTGTTCCTGGTCATTACTGCATCATGTTGCAGCACTAACAAAGTCTCTGATCATTTAATGGACTCCTGAATGGCATGTCCAGTCAATCAGGCAAGTAATATGTTTAAATTAACAATCTCACCGAGTGTCACTACTGTAATTATTGCAATCCCTTTTCTGAAGGCCTGCTTGTTCTGTGCTTCCCAAAGGCAGCAGGTTCTTCAAGGAGACTCCAAATCCTATTGAAGTTGGCAGAATGACACAAATTTTAGATTTACTGCATTATTCACACAAAGTGTCTCCAGTATGTGGATGGCTAATAAAAATCTTTCAGACCACTACCAGGAATCTTTCGATCAGCACAAGTGATATAGATAGCGCATCTTTTATATTTATTTTCTCTGCAAATTGTTCGCTTTACTCCCACTTACCTGAAGGCACTGACTTATTTTGGGGAATGGCACCACGGGTGTCTGCAGCCCTTTGGTACCTCATCCAAGTTCCCATTCTTTATACCTGAGCCAAGACAATAAGCGTGAAGAGGCCTGCTCCTTTCAACACTCTCTATCTAGACATAAGCATGACAAATATGCACTTAGGCAAGATATAGGTAGCTGATGGCATGAATCGAATGGCGCCAAATATGAGTCATCATCCTGAGCAGAAAAATTGAAAAAAGGTAAATTAGCTGGAGTTGTTTTGGGTGTGAAGCCTTTCAGATAACCAGAGAAATATCTAATTTCTTTACTTTACACTGGACAAAATAATCTGCTGACAGCTAACAGCCATTAAGACCTAGATTATCTACGTTTGATCACTAATTCAGACAATGTAACATTGGAATCAATCCATTATTCACCAAATGAGCTAATCTTTAACTTGGAGGATTTTACTGTCAGGACCAGTACAGTATCATATGGGAGTAAATCATTCTCTTTAACCCATTTTGTGCTATACATGGCAGGAGATGTTAACAAGACACACATCAACCATACAGTACCAGGTTGAATTGAATGATTGCTTTTTACCCACTGTGTACTGTACATGTGCAGGAACTGTTAATAAGACTCACATGCATTAAAAAAAAATCTTTTAAGGATTATTTGTGCAATTTGTAACTTAAGATATGTACTCTACAGTGTCTGGTCTATCCTTCACAGGTGTATTGGAGGAGAGTATAGGAGAGGAACTGGGATGTTAGTATCTGAAAGGAATTTCTTATAAGTAATTGAATCAAAGAATCATACAACACAGGAGACCATTCAGCATATCGAGCCTGTGTCGGATCGTTGAAAGAGCTATCCAATAAGTCCTATTCCCCTGCTCATTCATCATAGCCTTAAAATGTTTCCTTATCAAGTATTTATCCAATTTCCTTTTAAAAGTTTCTGTTGAATCTTCTTCCACCACCCTTTCACACAGTGCATTCTAGATCACAACTCGCTGCGTAAAAAAATTCTCCTCAGCTGGTTCTTTTGCCAATTACCTTAAATCTATGTCCTCTGGTTACTGGCCCTCCTGCAGGTGGAACTTTTTTTCTCCCTATGTACTGTATCAAAATCCCATAAAATTTTAAACACTTCTTTAAATCTCCCCTTAACCTTCTCTGCTCTAAGAGAACAATCCCAGTTTCTCTAATCTCTCCACATTGCTGAAGTCCCCCATCCCTGGAGCCATTCTAATAAATCTCCTCTGCACCCTCTTCAAGGTCTAGACATTCTTCCAAAAGTGTGGTGTCCAGAATTGGACACAATACTCCAGCTGAGGCCTAACCAGTGATTTATAAAGGTTTAGCATAACTTCCTTTCTTTTGTACTCTAGGGGGAAAAATTTGGTACCTTAGCGCCTCCCGTTAACGCCAGCAGATGGCGTTAACAGGGCGCTGGATATTATCGCCGGGGTGAGGCAAATCAAATGCCGCACGCCAAATCCTATACCCCCGCCACCCCCCCCCCCCCCGCACCACCACTGCTAACAGTTATCGCCGGGAGCCTCAACGTCAGGTGGATTGTGATGTCAGTGAGTGCGCAACGCTCACTGAGTGCCCGATCTGCAAAATTGATTGTCGCCACCTACCTTAGCGTCTGAAGTAAACAGCAATAGGGAGAGCTGCCATGAAGCACCAGGAAGCCGGCTCCAGGGACGTTATTTAAAGGGAACATCAGTAATGAATCGCAGCTGTAGATTAGTGGAGTTTCAGTGCTTTCTTGTCAGCTTCACGTAGTCCAACAGCCTCATTCCATCATTTCAAGGTTATTTTGTATCAGCTGTGGCAACTAAAAAGTAGCTATATTTATTCTTAAAAAATCAAACTGCTACACTTGGTAACATTAATGGGGCTGTACTGGCAGTCGACCTCACCCTCTGGGATCTACGGTGGAGGGAGCAGAGGCAGCGAGAAAGACTGGAACATATGGCCAGAGGGAGGAGGAGGGCCAACAGGGCTCTCAACAGGAGGCCTTACCCTCTGAGGGTATTCCGAGAGCACTTCTCCTACCTCCAATTAAGCGAAGAGCAGTGTATTAGAAGGCTCCGCTTCACCAAGGATGTGGTCACAGGACTCTGCCACCTCCTGCAACCAGACCTCCAGCCTCAGATCAGGAGGCCATGGCTCTCTCAATGGCAGTCAAGATCACCGTTGTCTTTAATTTCTTCACCAACAGATCCTTCAAGTCTACAGCAGGAGACATAGCTAAAATCTTGCAGTTTGCCATCCATCGCTGCACCCGGGAGGTCACAGAGGTTCTCTACAGTAGGAGAAGGGATTACATTTCCTTCCCCATCACCAGAGAGAAGCAGGATGAGTGTGCATGTGGCTTTGCCAGGATAGCGGGGTTCCCCGTAGTGCAAGGCACCATTGACTGCACCCACATGGCTTTGTGGGCACAGCATAACAATAGAGATTTTCCGTAACCGCAAAGGCTCCCACTCACTTAATGTACAGTTGGTGTGCGACTATGGACAGCTAATCCTCAATGTCAGTGCCCTGCTATCCTGGCAGCAGCCATGATGCCTTCATCTTGCGCCAAACCGGTGTGCCAGCACTCTTCCAGCCACCACATCAAGCTTGCAGCTGGCTGGTCGGAGACAAGGGCTATCCACTCTCCACCTGGCTCATGACTCCCCTCCGCAACCCCAACTCTCCTGTCCAGCACTCATATAATGAGAGCCATGCTGCCACCAGGAACTTCATCGAGCAAACCATCAGCCTGCTGAAGCAATGGTTCCACTGGCTTGACCGCTCGAGAGGAGCCCTCCATTACTCGGCTGAGCGGGTGTTCCATTTCATAGTGGTCTGCTGCATGCTCCACATCATGAGGGCACAGCCCTCATCATCAGGGATTGTGGAACCACCTCAAGCGGAGGAAGAGAGAGAAGAGGAGGAGGAGGAACAGGAGCGAGGGAGGAGGCAGCCACACAATCAGCCTCCCTGAAGGGTGGTCCATGACCGCCTCATTAGACTGTGGTTCGAATGAATTAAACCCCAGATCCCCATTGCTCACCACATCCCCATCATTCCATCCCTGTCACAGGCCATATCACAGCGCAAAGCTGAAATGAGCACACCACAAAAGAATCCAATCTGAATTAATACATTTATCATAAATTAGTGGACACATATTTACAACAAAAATATTAACTCTTTCCCCTTGTGCAATCCCTTAGTGCCTCTCGTTACTGTGTCTTTGCCGACTCTAGAGCTCCTATGAAGTGTTGGCCCAGTGGCTGCAGCACGGCTGGTGGAAGGCTGTTGAGTGTCCCTGTGGGAGACTTCAGATGGCCTTGCAGGACGCCCTCGACCAGCTCTGGGCCTCGAAGGCCCGGCTGTAGACTGCACCACCTCAGCATGGGCGGCAGCAGTCTGGGCTGGCTGAATGACGGGCAGTGACAAGGGCAATGGTGGAATGGCAGTGGTGGAATCAGGATTGCTGTCATCCTCAGAGAGGACAGCAGGTTCCTGCTCCACTGACTCACTGCCACTCCCCTGGGGCAGCACCTCAGCATCCCTAGCAATCTGCTGGAGTACAGATTGCTGGCCTGCTGTGACACCGTGAAAGCCCCGCTCGACGGTGGTGGACCCAGCCACGATGTCAGCATTCAGAGCTTGGGTGGCATCAAGGTGAGACTGCATGAGAGCAGTCTGAGATTGGATGCCACTAAGCATAGACTGCATTACAGCACCTGTGCTGCAATGGAAGCTGCCAGATCGCCCATCACACGGGGCATCAGGTCTGGGTTGCCACAGTCTCTCTGGGAGTCTACCATCCTTTGCAGACTGGAAATGATGGGCTCCTTAGTGCCCGCAAAGCCTTGTGCAGTGTTGGAGGCGGACTCCTCCACGCTCCTTATCATTGCCAAGAGGCTTTCGGGCACCCTTACCATTACACCTATCATCTCCGTGTGCAAGCCCATCACCCTTCTTCTAAATGCCTCCCCATCGAGGCCCACATCTGAGTCCTGTGCAGCAGAGCTCGTGCGCGAACTCGCCCTCCAGGGAGCTGGCCCCCGAGTTACCCTTTCCCCATGGCCTTGCTGCAGCCCACTCGTCTCCAGTGCATCACCTTGTGCAGATCCCGCTACGATACTAGCCCCTAAAGAACGCGTAGTGTCAGTATCTGAGCTGGTGCCTGCGGGTGAGACATGCAGTGACGTGGTGTTCTATCTCCTCCTCTTCTACCACCTCGCTCTCAACGGTGCCCTCAGAGAGAGGCTGCTCAGGTGCTTGCTCATTACCTGAAAGCATAAAGGCACAAATGTTGGGTTACGGTGAGGGGAGGGGGGGCAGGAAGGGAGAAATGCATGCATACAGCATGATTAGCTGGAAAGTGTGAAACGCTTGCGGGGTGAGGGGGAAGTGGGATGTGAGAAGAAGGAGTAGGGATGAACATACCGTTGTTGCCCCAAGGGGGTCAACGTCGCCGGTGGCCACGGTGCCCACCACCTGGTGCCCAATGGTCTCCAGCGCTCTATTCTCCAGTGCAGACAGTGGTTGGCTATTGGCTTGTCCCGCACCTGTGCACTCCTGCTCCCTCCTGTTGTGAGCCACCTTGGCCTGCAAGAGAACGGAAAGTGTGTGAGTGAGTGTGGAGCAATGTGTTTGGGTGATGTGCCTCCCATAGTTGAATAGCTGTCATTGTGTGCAAGGTCTGAGATGTGGGTGTGAGTGTTGGTAGGTAGAGATTGTTGGTGGGTGAGTGCTGGGCAGTGTGTGAAGACTGTGGTTCAGATGGTAGTATGTAGCATTTGTTGAAGCATTGACTCACCCTGACCACCCAAGTGAGGCCGTTAAATTTCTCCCTGCACTATGTGGGTCTGGGGACCACAGTGCTGCACGAGACATGTTGCACTACTTCCCTCCACATGGTGCGGAATACTTGTGGCGAGGGCATCCTGCCAGTAGTTGGGTAGAGCACCGCCCTCCGTCTCTCCACAGTGAACACCAACACCGCCAATGCTTGATCGCGGAATCTGCGGGCTCTCTCCCTGGGGTGTGGCTCTGCCATCAGTACAGCTGCTTCAGCCCTCCGGCTCCTTCTCCTTGACCTGCTGCTGCTTGCTGAGGCAGCATGCTCAGCCAGCAATGCTGAGAATGAGGTTCTGCAGCATCAATGAACCTCCCCACTAAGTACTGAAAAAAGCCTGTGGCAATCATGACTTGCGATTAGACTACACCTGATATTGTTCCACCCTTTGAGTGTAATGCCAATGAGCTTGGGTTTTAGGGGGGGAAAATTTGGCATGTTAGCACCTCCTGTTATCGCCTGGGGGGCAAATCCAACATCGCATGCGACATTCACCCGGGATTTAGTGCTGCTGATAACATTTAGCGCCTACGCCTTCAGCGGCAGCCATGTCGTAATGCCAACATGCGTGGAATGCCCCGTTAACGGCCCAGATGCAAAATTGACTGCCGCCGTCTTCCTTAATGCCTGGCGTGAACAACAGCAGGAAGAGGAGGGGTGATGCAGTCGGATGGCTGCTGTAGGGGCGGTATTTAAAGGGATCAACATCCGGTTTCATTTTAGTCGCCAATCAATGCTGCCTTCTCAGTTTGACATAGGAAAACAGCCGTTTTCTGTGAGGTAAGTGTTTATTACTTTCAGGAGTGTTTTTGGCTGCTAAAAATGTGTCAGTTTCATTGTGCTGAGATTTCGAACTCCTACACTTGTATACGTTAATGGGGGATGAGCTCGCTCTCCAGCATCAACATCGGAGCCAGCGGAGGCAGAGATAAAGATTGGAAAATGTGTCCAGAAGGAGGAGGGCCAACAGGGCTCTCAACAGGATGCCTTACCCTCCCAGGGTATCCCGGGAGCACGTCTCCTACATAAATTTAACTGAGGAGCAGTGTCTTAGAAGGCTCCGCTACAGCAAGGAGGTGGTCACAGAAACTCTGCCATCTCCTGCAGCCACACCTCGAGCCTCAGATCAAGACCACCACGGCTCTCTCAGTGGCAGTCAAGGTCACAGTCTTTGACAGCGGATACTTCCAGTCTGCAGCAGGAGACATATCTAACATTTCGCAGTTCACCGTCCATTGCTGCATCTGCGAGGTCACAGATGCTCTCTACAGAAGAAGAAGAGACTATATTTCCAACCCCATGACCAGAGAGATGCAGGACGAGCATGCATGTGGTTTTGCCAGGATAGCAGGCTTCCCCATGGTGCAGGGCACCATTGACTGCACCCACGTGGTTTTATGGGCACCCCGTAACAATCCTGAGGTCTTCCGTAACCACAAAGGCTGCCACTCACTTAATGTGCAGTTGGTGTGCGACCACAGACAGTGAATCCTCACCGTCAATGCCTGCTATCCTGGCAGCAGCCACGATGCCTTCATCCTGCACTCTTCCAGCCACCACATCAAGCTCGCAGCTGGCTGGTCAGAGACAAGGGCTATCCGCTCTCCACCTGGCTCATGACTCCCCTCCGCTACCCCAACACTGCTGCTCAGCACTCATATAATGAGAGCCATGCCGCCACCAGGAACATCATCGAGCAATCCATCGGAGTGCTCAAACAACGGTTCCGCTGCCTTGACCGCTCAGGAGGAGCCCTCCAGTACTCGGTTGAGTGGGTGTCCCATTTCGTCATGGTGTGCTGCACGCTGCACAACTTGGCCACCATGAGGGCCCAACCAGGCATAGCGGCACCACCTCAGGATGAGGAACACGGAGAGGAGGAGGATCAGGAGGAGGAGGAGGTGGAGGAGGTGGAGGAGGTGGAGGAGGACGAGGATGATCAGCAGCGAGGGAGGAGGCAGCCACACAACAGGCCTTCGGGAAGGGCGGTCGGTGACCACCTGATCAGACTGCGGTGCCAATAAATTCTACCTCACATCCCGGTTGCTCACCACATCCCCATCATTCCATCCATTTCGCTTGCCATATCACAGCGCAAAGCGCAAAGAGAGAGACACCACAAAATCAGCAACAATCCATTAATAAATTTATCAACATTCAGTAAACACATATATACAACAACAATATTAACTAATCACCCTTGTGCAAACCCTTACTTGCCCTCTTTACAGTGCCCTTTCCTAATCTACTGCTCCTATGTAGTCTGTCCCCAGTGGCTGTAGCAGGGCTGGTGGAAGGCTGCTGAGTGTCGGTGCCAGAGACTACAGATGGCCTTTCAGGTCGCCCTCGACCAGCTCTGAGCCTGGAGGGCCCAGTTGTAAACTACACCGCCTCAGGCTGGGCAGCGGTAGTCTGGGTTGGCTGGATGACAGGCAGCGGCAAGGGCAATGGCGGAGTGGCAGTGGTGGGAGTAGGAAAGCTGTCATCCTGAGAGAGGACAGCATGTTCCTGCTTGACTGACACACTGCCACTCCCCCGGGGCAGCACCTCAGCATCCCTACCAAACTGCTGGAGCACAGATTGCTGACCTGCTGCAACACCATGAGATCCCCGGTGGACTGTGGTGGACCCAGCGATGATGGCAGCAGTCAAAGCTTGCGTGGCAACAAGCTGAGACTGCATGAGAGCAGTCTGAGACTCGATGGCAGCAACCATTGACTGCATTACAGCACTAAGACGTTGCGTCGCTTCCGCCCTTGCAGCAATGGAAGCTGCCACATCGCCCATGACACGCGGCATGAGGTCTGGATCCACACGGTCTCTCTGGGAGTACACCATCCTTTGCAGACTGCCTAGGATAGGTTCCATGGTGTGCGCAGAGCTCTGTGCAATGTTGGAGGCAGACTCCTCCATGCTCCTTACCATTGCCGACAGGCTCTCGGGCACCCTAGCCATTGCACCTATGATCTCTGTGTGCATGCCTATCACCCTTCTTGTGAACGTCTCCCCATCGAGGTCCTCATCTGAGTCCTGTGCAGCCGAATTCGCCCTCCGGGGAGCTGGCTCCTGAGCTATCCTTTCCCCCTGGCCTTGCTGCAGCCTGCTCGTCCCCGGTGCATCACCCTGTGCAGATCCCTCTACTAAACTTGCCTCTAAAGATCGCGTAGTGCCAGTATCTGAGGTGGTGCCTGCGGGTGAGAGATGCAGTGACGCGGTGCTTTGCTCCTCCTCCTCTTCTCCTTCCTCTCTCTCAGTGGGGGGCTCAGGATCAGGCTGGTCATCTGGTTGCTGATTCTCTGAAAGCATAAAGGCACAAGACTCGCTTTAAGGTGAGGGCAGGGGGGCAGGAAGGGAACAAGGAATGCAAACAGTATAATGAGCTGAAAAGTGGGAAAGGCTTGTGGTGTGAGGGGGAAGTGGGATTAGAGAAGGAGAGGGGATGAATATACCATTATTGCCCCCAAGGGTGTCGACGTCGCCGACGGCCATGGCACCCACCACCTGGTGCCCAATGACTCTCAGCACTCGCTCCTCCAGGTCTGTAAGCTGTTGGATGTCCACTTCACCCACGCCTGTTCATTGCTATTCCCTCCTATTGTGGGCCAGCTTGGCCTGCAAGAGAAAGGAAAGTATGTGAGTGAATGTGCAGCTGTGTGTTTGGGAAATGTGCCTGCCATAGTTGAATAGGTGTGATTGTAGGCAAGGCGTGCGATGTGGATCTGAGATTTAGTCAGTGGACTTGCTTAGTGGGTGAGTGGTGGGGGTGGGGTGGTTTGTGCAGTGTGTACAGACTGAGGTTCACATGCTGGTATGTAGGACCTGTTGAAGGATGTACTCACCGTGACCACCCGAGTGAAATTGTTGAATTTTTTACGGCACTGTGTGAGGGTCCTGAGGACCACACTGCTGGCTGAGACATCCTATGCCACTTCCCTCTACATTGCCCTGAAGACCTGGGGCAATGGCCTCCTGCCAGTGGCCAGGAACAGCACTGCCCTCCTTCTTTCGACTGTCGCGACCAATGCCTCCAATGTCAGGTCGCTGAAACGGCGAGCTCTCTCCCTGGGACTGGGATCAGCAATGAGGATAAGAGGTGTAGCTGTTGAGTTGCTTGGAGGTCGCCTTCAGAGCCAGCAATGTTGAGAATGAGGTTGTGCTGAATGATTGAACCTTCCCTTTAAGAACTGGAAGGAGCCCGTGTGGACTGCACCTGAAATTGGGTATCGCTCTGCAGGTAGAGCCCCGCTCTCTGTGTGTAGCGCCCTAAGTGAGGTGATTACTGCTTGATTTAGCACTCCAGTTCTCTCTTGGAGTGCTAGCAATCAATTTAGCAGGAGGTCAGAAGGATTAGTGCCTGTTATTAATTCTTCAACTTTTTAAAATTTAGTGCCCCAACTGGGGTGATACCTGGGGGGAAAAATTTGGTTGGTTTGCGCCTCCCGTTAGCGTCTTAAGAGGGCGCCAATGGAGCGCAAAGCAACTGGCGCCTGGGCGCGGCGATGTCTGCGCCGCTCGCGAAATTGACCAGACATTTTGCGGCAGCGCTAAACACTACCGCCCCGATCTCCTGTGCCCGCAGATCGTGACGTCAGTCGAGCGTGCAACGCCCTTGTGGCACCCCGGATTGAATATTGAGTGGTGCCCCCTTCTTTCCGCCTGGTGCAAGCAACAACAGGGAGACTGGAATGTTTCCCAGTCGCTGAGGGGCTGGGGGGGTGCTATTTAAAGGCGGCCTCTTCCTGGCTTTTTCTGTGGTAAACATTTTTGCACCACTCATTCTGATAGAGAGAGATAGAGAGAGATTCTGAGAGAGAGAAGGAGAGACTTCTGCATAGAGTCAACGCTGTGTGAAGTAGTTTTGGCTACTGAGCATCACTTTGCAGGTACTTTTGGATTTGACCTTCATTACTTTGATTACCAAGAGACTATGGGGGCTGCACTGATTCGGGTGTCGTCCTGCGCCTGCAGAATCAGAGGCAACAGAGACGCAGAGAGAGAGTGGCAATCATGGCCAGACGGAGGAGGGCCAACAGGCCTCTGTACAGGAGACCTTACCTTCCCAGGGTATTTCGGCAACAATTCTCCTACATTAATTTGTCTGAGGAGCAGTGTTTCCGCAGGCTGCGCTTCAGCAAGGAGGTGGTCACTGAGCTCTGCCACCTGCTGCAGCCAGGTCTGCAGCCTCTACTGAGGACCAGGACGTCTCTGTCAGTGGCAGTGAAGGTCACAGTGGCTCTGAACTTTTATGCCACCAGCTCCTTTCAAGCAGCTACTGGGAACATCGCCAATATCTCCCAGTTCACAGTCCATTGTTGTATCTGTCAGGTCACAAATGCCCTCTATAAAAGGAGACGCCAGTACATCTCTTTCCCGATGACCCAGGCCAAACAGCATGAACGTGCATTGGGCTTTGCGAGGATAGCGGGCTTCCCCATGGTGCAGGGCACCATTGACTGCACGCATGTGGCACTGCGGGCACCGCATGAGAATGCAGAGGTTTTCCAAAACCGTAAGGGGTTCCACTCCTTAAATGTTCAGTTGGTCTGTGACCACAGACAGCTGATACTCACTGTCGATGCCCACTATCCTGGCAGCAGCCACGATGCTTTCATCCTGCGCCAGACTGCTGTGCCAGAACTTTTCCAGGCACTGCATCAGCCAAGTGGTTGGCTCCTCGGGGACAAGGGTTATCCACTGTGCACCTGGCTGATGACACCGCTCCGTAACCCCAACACCCCTGCTGAGCTGCGGTACAACGAGAGCCATCTCGCCACCAGGAACATCGTTAAGCAGACGATCGGCGCGCTCAAGCAACGGTTCCACTGTCTGGACCACTCAGCGAGTCTCCCTCTTCATAGTTGTATGCTGCATTCTGCATAACCTGGCAATCCTCAGGACCCAGCCAATGCCACCAGGCCTTGGAGCACCACCAGAGGATGAGGAGGAAGAGGAGGAGGAAGAGGAGGAGGATGATCATCAGCAGCACCAAGGAGGGAGGCCCACAATGTTGAAACAGCAAGGGCCGTCCGTCAACAGCTGATAACAAGCCGCTTCTAGGCCCCTACTGAGGAAATGGCTTCTGGCATGGAGAACAACATAAATGAAACCAACCCGCAACCCCTAAGCCGGCCAAGGCAGCAATGATTCCAAAGGCCAAACCTGTACATTTTGAATACAAAAACTTTTTTATTTTACAAACTCTGTGTGTGTCATTTCTTCATGACAAACTAATAGAAACAAACACAAAAAATCATTCATTATCATAACTGGTTCCCACAACCTGGAGGTAATGTCCAAAACACTAAACAAAAGTTTGAACACGAACCTCGGCCTTTAATAAAAAATTGACCAACATTTCGTCACACCTCCTACTTTTTGCCCTTCGAGGGTGATTTCCATCCTCTGCGCACTTCCCCCCTTCCCACCCTACTGCTCCTCCGTAATGGGGCCCCAGTGGCTGCAGCAAGGCAGCTGGAAGGCTGCTGATTGTCAGAAACTGAGGCTACAGATGCCCTTGAAGGATGGCCTCGACCAGCTCTGGGCCTGGAAGGCCCGGCTGCAGACTGCACCAACTCTGCATGGGCGGCAGCAGTCTGGGCTACAGGCGGTGGCAAGTGCAATGGGGAAGTGACAGTGGTGGCAGCAGGAGTGCTGTCATCTTGAGAGAGGACACCATCTCCCTGCTCGACAGACACACTGACACTCCCACGGGACAGCACATCAGCATCCGGAGCAATCTGCTGGAGCACAGATTGCTGGCCTGCTGCGGCATGGTGAGAGCCCCGGGGAAATGTGTCCAAACCAGCGATGATGGCATCAGTCAGTGCTTACATGGCCTCAATCTGAGTCTGCATGAGAGCAGTCTGAGATGGGATCACGGCAGCCAGTGACTGAATTGCAGCACTAAGCTTTAGTGTGGCATCCGCCTGTGCTACAGCGAAGTGCTCCACACTCCTTGCCAGTGCATCAATGCATTCGGGCACCCTTCCCACTGCACCCATGAGCTGAGTGTGCATGTCCACCACCTGGGTGTTCATTTCAGCGATGAGCCGCTCCTCCTCTGCGTCCAGTGCAGCAGGACTCACTGGCCTACTCTCCCTCAGGGGAGAAGGCCCCCGAGTTTCCCTAGCCACATTGCATTGCTGCAGCCCGCTGGGTCCTGGAGCTTCACCCTCATCAGACCCTTCCCCCCTGCTCCCCTCCAGGGAAGACGTGTTCCCAGTGTGGGCATGGGCTTCCTCGGGAGAGGGTGACGCTGATGCTCCGGCTTCCTCTTCCTGCTCGCCTGCAGCTTCGCTCCCACTGGCAGCTTCAGGGCTTGTCTCCTCAGCTGGTGAATCACCATCTGAAAGCAGGGTGATACAAGAGTGGCTTTAGCATGAGGACAGGGGGGCAGTAAGGGAGGAAGAAGTGCAGCGATTTAGTAGGCTGGATTGAAAGTGTCAAAGGCTGGTGTTGTGAGGGACAAGTGGAATGAGAGAGGAGAAAAAGGTGATGACCTTACCATTGCTGTCCCGAACGGGGTCAGCCTCTCAAGGGGCGACAGGACCGATCACCTGGCTTGCCACAATCCTGTGGACACGCGCCTCAAGATCGCTGAGGGGTTGCAGCTAAGGCCGCCCTCCACCCATCCATTGCTGCTGTCTCCTATTATGAGATAGCTTGGCCTGCAAGAGAAAGGACGGCATCTGAGTAAATATACAGCCGTGGTCTTGCCTGATGTGCCTCCCATAATTGAATAGCCTTTAATGTATGCAGCCATGGCTAAACTTTGCGCCCGGCCGATAATCGTGCCCCAAACAGGGCGATACTGAATTTCTCCCCCAAATTTCTAGCCCTAAGACTTGAATTAGGACTCCAATCATTTCTTTGAGCAGCGAGCATGAATTTTGCATGCAGTCTAAAGCATTAGCGCCTGCTGCTAATTCTCCAACTTTTCTAATGATACTGCCCATTCCTGGGCTATAATGAATTTCTTGCTTCTATTTATGAAGCCAAGGATCACATATGCTTTTTTTAACAGCCTTATCAACTGCTGCACGCTGCAGAGTTCCTATTCAAAATCAGAGCAGCAACAGCAGGTAGGAGTTCTGAGTGGCACTGAGATGGGAATCCCAGAGTAGCATGTGGAGAGACTCCAAGAGCAGTGCTGAAACAGATGAGCAGAATGCTGACCATCCACTTCAAGCACAGACAGTTATAATGATAGAGTTAGATGAGAAAGGATGGGAGGAGGCTTGAGTGGAGCATAATCGCCAGCATGACCTGGTTGGGCCGAATGGCCTGGTTCTGTGCTGTATATTCTATGTAATTCTATGTACAGTAGTTGATATGTATTTGTGCATGTATTTGTAAATATTTGCTGGTCTTGCAGGGACGGTGCTCTGACATGTTTTATCTCTTTGATCATTTCAGTGACTGGAAAGGAGACGTTTTTGCTCATTTTCAAACAGCAACTTTCTCAGTGCTTCCCTCCACAGTGGCTGTGCATACACACACAGATGTACGCATGTGTGTGCGTGTACAGGTTATTTTCTAGCCCAAGCATGGAACCCTTTTCCCAAGCAGTTTAGTGCGGAGGAGAAGGGTGATACCCTGGAGCGGTTGTCCATTCCCTTTGGTGGCGCTAGTAAGTGCTTGGATCTAGTTCTTAATGAGTGGACATGAGACAGCATGAATTAGACCAAGCTCAGAATGTTTGTCAGGGGCTGAATGACTCCAATGTTCCCTAATAGTCTGAACCTACTCATAATTCACCACTGAGATCAGATCTGAGATCTGTAGACACTTTTTCACAGAGAGTTGAACCAAAGGTATTCAGTAGGAGTAATTGAAGCTGATCCCTAGAGGAACGCCACACTATCAATTCTGATGAGTACTGAGTACAGAGAGTAGTCCCTGCATGTTCCATATATTATATAGATATAATAAAAAATATGTTAAGATGTTAAAATAGAAATTAATGGCTGCGAATTTCCATTGTCCTGAACATCATAAACATATAACTGAGGTTGGTATTCATGATGAGAGATTTCCATTTTAACATTTATATATGCTAAAATCTTTCTGATATGCATGGACTGGGTTCTGATCTTTAGCTTTGGGTACCAGCCTTCTTCAAGGGCGATCTAATGTCCATGGGTTCCTGCCAGAGCAATGAAGGATAAAATTAACTCCTTTATCAAGAGCACTTTTAGCAACAAAAAAATGGTATTTAATGGTCTTAGAAATGGGTGATTGCTGTAAGAATGGCTCCGCTTAAATCAATAATCATCGTGGAGACACTGACAAGCCTGACGATACCACTGGAAATATTAGAGAAATAAGGACAGAGAAGCATGGCTAGAATACTGACAGCAAATGCACTGCCAGTCTTTGTTTCAATCTCTGTTCTATATTAAGTTAGCTGATCTCAGCCAGTACAGCAGTAAGGGGGCTACAATTGGTCTCAGCATCCCTGAACTAGCCAAGTTGCTGCTCCTGAAACTCGGGATGGGGGGTACTTCAGTTATGTGGGGAGATTTGAGAAGCTGGGATTGTTCTCCTTAGATTAGAAGGTTAAGGGGGGACAGAATAGTGGCAATCAAAATTATGAGGGGTTTTGATCGAGCAAGTAGGAAGAAACTGTTTTCTCTGGTAAATGGGTCGGTAACCAAAGGCCACAGATTTAAAATAGTCGGCACAGGCATCGGGTGAAGACAGGCTAGGGCTGGTTCTGATGCCTCCCATATTTGAATAGCTTGCAGACTATTCAGTGTCAAAGCTCACATATAAAGAAATGGAGACTTGAAAGAGGTACCAAGGAGCTGTTGGGGAACTGTACTACTGCACCCTAGTAAGAGTCAGAGATTTCAGGAGATGGGGAAAGAAAAGAGGGATTTTTTTGGCAGGCTACAGTCTACGGGGAAAAAGAAATCAGTCTGAGGGAGGGTAAAGGATCCCTAAATGATGGGGTTTGTGATAGTGGCACCAGGATTATTACTCAGGTGAATTTTCATAACTATATTTTCCAGTTAGAAATTTATGACAGTTAGTTTGGTTAAAATAATTTTGTTGTGTACATAAAATAAGGAAGTGACCAAGTATTTTTTTTCCAATTGAGAAACCTAGGTCCAAGGCCCATAATGCAGAACACCAACAAGGTTGAAAAGCGAAAAAAATGAGAAAAATCAGGCAGTGGTAATAAATTAACTCCAAGTGTGTTTTTAAAAACCTGTAAATTGTAGGAGTACAAGAAGACTGAGGGAGGTGAAGAGTTCCACGGGTTTTTTTTCCAGAACTAGTCATTCCCTTCGCTGTGCTGTTCCAGTACAGCTACAACACTGGCATCTACCCAACAATGTAGAAAATTGCCCATGTATGTCCTGTCCACAAAATGCAAGACAAATCCAACCCAGGCAATTAACACCCATCAACCTACTTTCAATCATCAGCAAAGTGATGGAAGGTGTCGTCAACAGTGCTATCAAGCGGCACTTACTCACCAATAACCTGCTCACCGATGCTCAGTTTGGGTTGCACCAGAACCACTCAGCTCCAAACCTCATTGCAGCCTTGGTCCAAACATGGATACAAGAGCTGAATTCCAGAGGTGAGGTGAGAGTGACTACCCTTGACATCATGGCACCAATGGGCCCTAGTAAAACTGAAGTCAATAGGGATCAGAGAAAAACTCTCCAGTGGCTGGAGTTATACCTGAAACAAAGGAAAATGGTTGTGGTTGTTGAAGGCCAATCATCTCAGGCCCAGAACATCGCTGCAGGAATTCATCCTAGGCTCAACTATCTTCAGCTGCTTCACCAATGGCCTTCCCTCCATCACAAGATCAGAACCAAACCTGTTCGCTGATGATTGCACAGTGTTTAGTTCCATTCGCAATTCCTCAGATAATGAAGCCGCCCGTGTCCACATGCAGCAAGACCTGGCCAACATCCAGGCTTCAGCTGATAAATGGCAAGTAACATTTGTGCTACGTAAGTGTCAGGCAATTACCACCTCCAACAAGAGACAGCATAACCATCTCATAGAATCATAGAATAGTACAGCATAGAAGGAGATCATTTAACTCATCGAGTCTGCGCCAGCTCTTTCAAAGAGCAATCCACTTAGTCCCACTCTCCTGCTCTTTCCCTGCACTTTTTTCTCCTTCAAATATTTATCCAATTCCCTTTTGAAGGCTACTATTGACTTTGTATCCACCGCCCTACCAGGCACTGCATTCCAAATCCTAACCACTCGTTACATAAAGAAGTTTTTCCTCATGTTGCCTTTGGTTCTATTGCCAATCACCTTAAATTGGTGCCCTCTCATTATCGACCCTTCAGACATTGGAAGCAGTTTCTCTTTATTTACTCAATCTAAACCCTTCATGATTTTAAACACCTCGATCAAATCTCCTCTTAGCATTCTCTGCTCCAAGGAGAACAACCCCAGTTTCTCTAGTCTATCCATGTAACAGTAATCCCTCATCCCTCGTTGACATTCAATGCCATTACCATCACCAGGACCCCCATTATCGTCATCCTAGGGGTCACCATTGACCAGAAACTGAACTGGACCAGCTGTGAAACTGAAATGCTGTGGCTACTAGAGCAGGTCAGAGGTTGGATATTCTGTAGCAAGTGGTTCACCTCCTGACTCCTCAAAGCTTCTCTGTTGGCAGATTTCCCCGTGGTTACCGTCTCAACAAAGGGTTGTTAGGATGGTGTGTGACCTTGAGGGGAACTTGGAGGTGATGGTGTTCCCATGCACCTGCAACTCTTGTTCTCCTAGGTCCAGGGTGGGCAATTATTTGAGCTGGAGGGCCACATAACAAGTTTTGGTGAGCTGTTGAGGGTCGCACATCCACGTTCCCCCTAAGGTGCGCAGTCACGGGGTCACAGACCAATCACGAGGTCCCGCGCAGGCCGCTCACCAGCTCCTGCCATTGTAGGAGATACTGCGCATTCACAGCGGCCGCACAGCAAATAAATTAGAGGGAACACTGCGTAAACATAGACATTGCATAAACATAAACATAAATTCAGACAGTAGTCCGATCCTATCTTAAATACACAAAATGTATTCGATACTACTTAGAAATGAATCAAAGATAAAAGTTGAAAATGTTGTGGTAACTTCTGGCCTCTTTAAATCAGTGGGCTGGATTTTCCAAGTGGAGGCGGGTTGGCGGCTGGACTGGTAGTTGGCGGGTTCCGGTCCTGCTCCCGGCTCCAGCTGATCTACTGAAACAATTTTCCATTGATGGGCTGGTTAAGCGCGCCGTGCACGTTACCCGCCCTGATCACAAGGTGCGGGTCTGCTGAGCTGCTCTGATGATGAGTTTGCAGCCGGTGTATTTAAGGGGGATGCTATGATTAAGGTTATCCACCAGGTGGTGCTGTAGCCAGTGCTGCCACTAGTTAAGGTCAGGGGGTTGCTTCCTGTCAAGGTGAGCAAAGGTGGAAAGCCAGGATGCAGGAGGCAGGCCTGTTTTGTTTGCTACACAGTTTAATAAAGTACTTGTACTAATTCTAAGATATCGCCTCTTCGAGTTCCTTGTTTCACTACATGGATTTATCACATTTGGTGACGAGGTAAAAAAAAAAAGGACCCAGAATAAAGAAGAGAAGTCTGCCAGGACTTTTAAACAACAAAATCATAAGCTACAGTTAGCTACCAGTTGGAAAAGAGCATGGCTGCCACGGTAGGAACGGTCTCCGCTTTTGATATTCAAGCACAAACTTGGGAGGAATACTCTGAAGTGTTGGGTTATTTCTTCAAAGCAAATGAAATAAATGAGGCCGGAAAAAGGAAAGCCATTCTGCTTAGCTCAGTGGGAAACCAAACCTACAGTTTGATGAAGAATCTGCTCAGTCCTGAAAAGCCTGGAGACAAATCGTTTGTTGAATTAGTGGCCTTGCTAAAAGAACATTTCAACCCTAAGCCTAGTGAGATTGTACAGCGGTTCAAGTTTAATTCAAGGAACAGAAAAGAGGAAGAGAGTGTAATGGACTATGTAGCGGTGTTGCGTAAATTAGCACAAGATTGCAATTATGGGAACAACCTGAAGGAAATGCTGAGAGATAGGCTAGTTTGCGGAATTATGGACGACCGAATGCAGCATAGATTATTATCCGAGACTGGGCTTACTTATGAAAAAGCATTGGAACTTGCTCAAGCCATAGAGACAGCGAACCGAGATGTAAAAGAAATACAGGGTTCAGACAGGGCTAATGCTAAGCAAGTTGCAGGTCAGGTTGTTGTGCACAAGTTGAACATGCGTTAGAAACCACAACATGAACATGTGAAGGCATGTTATAGATGCAAGGGCGATCACTTGGTGAGTGAATGCCAGTTTTGGGTGGAAAAGTGCCACAAGTGTGGGAAACAAGGACACATAAAATGAGCATGCAGGGCAAAATCACCTGTGGAGGAATCCAAACCAAAAGGGGGAGGAAAGCAAAACCAAGGAAGAGAAGTGAAAAAACATGGAGCACACCACATCAGCAGGGAAGCTGAGGAAGAAGAGTACATGTTCATAATGTATAGCATGTTAGAGAACATTCCAAAAGTGGCTCCTATCACATTGCAACTGACAGTAAATGGCTCTAAGGTGAACTTTGAAGTCAATACAGGTTGCGGTGTAACCATAATGAACAAGGCAGAGTACTCAAAATTGTGGAACCGTGCAAAAGTTCCAGAGATAAAGTCTTGCTCTCTGCATCTTAAAGCATATACAGGTGAATGAGTAGCGACATTAGGTGCAGCTAATGTGACTGTGCAGCACAGGGACACAGTGGAACAGCTACCTGTAGTTATAGTATCGGGTACCGGACCAAACCTGTTAAGTCGGGCTGGATAAAAGAACTTAAATTAGACTGGGGAGCAGTAAATCAAATAGATGAGGGCAAACAGTTGGCTTTGCAAGAAGTGTTGAGTGAACATGAGAATGTGTTCAAGGAGGAACTTGGCACATTTAATGGCCCCCCCAGTTAAGATTTATGTAGACAAGGAGGCACCGCCAAGGTTTTTTAAACAACGATCTGTGCCTTATGCCATGAAGCCAAAGGTAGAGGCTGAGTTTGACCGTCTATTGAGAGAGAACATACTGGAGCCAGTGAAATGTTCGGAATGGGCAGCTCCCATAGTACCTGTTTTGAAACCGGACAATTCGGTAAGACTCTGTGGAGATTATAAATTGACAGTCAATCGGGTGTCCAAACTAGAGCAGTATCCTATTCCCAAAACAGAGGATCTCTTTGCAAACCTGGCTGGAGGAAAGAAATTCACAAAGTTGGATATGAGTCATGCATACTTGCAGATTACACTGGATGACGAATCAAAGAAGTATGTCACCATAAATACACACAAGGGCTTGTTTACATATAACCGTTTACCGTTTGGTGGCTCATCTGGTCCAGCTATCTTCCAGAGGACAATCGAAGGTGTACTGCAAGGGATCCCGGATGTTTCCATCTATCTGGGTGACATTCTGGTGACGGGAAGAACCGACCAGGAGTATCTGAGCACTCTGAGAGAGGTACTACAGAGATTGGAGAGGGCAGGGTTACGACTCAAGAGGAGTAAGTGCACTTTCCTGGGGAATGAGGCAGTGTTCCTGGGACACAGAGTGGATGCCACCGGGCTCCATCCACTCAAGGAGAAGGTACAAGCACTGCAGGATGCCCCTGCTCCTACCAAAGTGGCTGAGTTAAAAGCTTACCTGGGACTGCTGAACTATTATAACAGGTATTTACCAAACTTGTCAACAGTGTTAGCACCGCTTCACAAACTACTGCGCAAGGAGACACAGTGGCAGTGGGGAGAGGAGCAGGGGGTTTCATTTGAACAGTCCAAGAAACTGATGCTGTCGTCGGATGTGCTGGTTCACTACAATGCAGAGAAAGACATCATTCTCTCTTGTGACGCTTCACCTTACGGGGTGGGGGCAGTTCTTTCACACTGCATGGAAGATGGAACTGAAAGACCAATAGGGTTTATGTCCTGAACTCTAACACCAGCGGAAAAAACTATTCCTAGTTAGACAAAGAGGGGTTAGCAGTAATGTTTGGGTTACAGAGGTTCCACAAGTACATATATGGCAGGAAGTTCACCATATTCACCGATCTCTTCTCTCTCTTTTCAATGAAATGAAAGCAGTTCCACAGATGGTGTCACCCCGGATCCAGAGGTGGGCAGTGACGTTGAGGGCATATGAGTATGTCATCGTCTACAAGGCGGGCAAGTACCATGGGAACACAGATGCCTTGAGCCGTCTTCCACTGCCAGGCACACCTATCCGTGCAGCTCCAGAGGACAGAGTTTTGATGTTGGAGGACACTGACATGGCACTTGTGACTGCAGAGCAAGTAAGAACATGGACAGGTAAAGATCCAGTACTGTCTAGAGTTCGAGAATATGTGGTGAGGGGATGGCCACAGCATCCGGAAGGAGCTGACTTCACACCCTACAGTGTCAGGAAAACAGAGCTGAGTGTGCAGGATGGTTGTGTGTTGTGGGGAGCACGAGTGATTATTCCACAGCCAGCACGACAGTCTATCCTAGAGCAACTACATCAGTGTCATCCTGGGGTCTCGCGTATGAAAGCCTTGGCCAGGAGTTACTTGTGGTGGCCAAAGCTAGATGAGGAGATAGAAAATCTAGTCAAGACATGCAGCACTTGTCAGGCATACAGGAAGGCACCAGCAGTGGCTCCTCTCCACCCCTGGGAGTGGCCGGATAAACCATGGAGAAGATTGCACTTAGATTATGCGGGTCCATTCATGGGGAAGATGTTCCTCATAATCATTGATGCACATTCCAAATGGATGGATGTTTATCCTGTTAATTCTGCTTCCTCCACTACTACTATAGACTGCCTGCGTTGGAGCTTCAGTAATCAAGGGCTACCGGAGATCGTAGTAAGTGACAATGCCACTTGTTTTGTGAGTACAAAGACAAAAGAGTTCATGAGAAAAAATGGCATAGTGCAGGTGACCTCGGCTCCATATCATCAATCCTCAAATGGACTTGCGGAGAGAACCATACAAACACTTAAAGAGATGATGAAAAAAGTGCAGAAGGGAGTTTAGCAGCCAAAGTGTCATGGGTTCTGTTCAGCTACAGAATAACACCTCAATCCACCACAGGACTCTCTCCTGCTGAGATGTTATTAGGTCGTAGACTACGCTCCACTCTTGACCTTGTCCACCCAGACCTAAAAAGGAAAATGGAAAGCAAACAAAACAGGCCTGCCTCCTGCATCCTGGCAGACATGTAGATCAGATACTTCACAGACACGGGGAAATTGAAATGAAGGTTCCAGATGCAATGGCTGATGACAGGATTGCCCCCAGTTATGCAAGTGCATCTGTGGTGCCACCACCATGGACAGAGACAATTCCACAGGAACCTATGCTTCAAGAGGAAACCATCGTTGCAGATTCAGATACTCTGAGCACTGCTCAGGAGCAGCTGGTGACTTCACCACAAACAAGCAGGGACTTTACTGTTAGACGTTCACAAAGGCCTCACAAGCCACTAGAGAGATTGATACTGACCTGTTAGATTCATCACGTATGGAACATAGTGAATGGAGACTTCTTATGTGACCCTTAGGAATGGTTGGTTGTTAAGAAATTCATACTGAAATCTTAAGGGGGGAGGAATATAGTAATCTGGGATGTTATGATTAAGGTTATCCACCAGGTGGTGCTATAGCCAGTGCTGCCACTAGTTAAGGTCAAGGGGTTGCTTCCTGTCAAGGTGAGCAAAGGTGGAATGCCAGGATGCAGGAGGCAGGCCTATTTTGTTTGCTACACAGTTTAATAAAGTACTCGTACTAGTTCTAAGATATTGCCTCTTCGAGTTCCTTGTTTCACTACATTGATTTATCACAGGGGTCTTGTCCCCATTCGCTCTCATTTAGTTTTTGCTGCTCCTGAGTGCTGGTGCTTTCAACGATGTCTGCAGAGAGACCAAAGGCTGCTCCCCGCTTCAACGATGACTCCCTCCGTGTTCTTGTGGGGGGAGTCAGAGGATGTCGGGAGGTACTATTCCTAGGTAATGGAAGAAGGAAACCTCCTCAGCAGACCAAGGCAGCCTGGCTGCAAATAGCTGAGGAGGTTACTGCAAGGTGTCTGTTCAGTTGCACCTGGGTCCAATGTAGGAAGAGGTTCAATGATCTCCTGGAAAAGTGAGTATTAAAGTACAATTACCTTAATTCTGCTGTGCCTGTCATCACATCCCCATCACTCTGTATTGCCAACCCTACTCCTGCAGAATCCTAACTCACCTCAACATCCCTTGCACCATCACCCATCCCTCTCTCTCTATGTACAGAATCATTTCCCCATCTTACTATGCACCATTCACCACCTTAAAAATTCACTCCCTCCACCACCGCTGTACCGTGGCTGCAGTGTGTACCATCTACAAGATGCACTGCAGCAACTCACCAAGACTTCTTCAGTAGCACCTCCCAAACCCACAACCTCTTCCACCTAGAAGGACAAGGACAGCAGGCGCATGGAAACACCACCACCTCCAAGTTCCCCTCCAAGCCACACACCATCCTGACTTAGAAGTATATTGCCGATCCTTCATTGTCGCTGGGTCAAAATCCTGGAACTCTCTACCTAACAGCACTGTGAGAGTACCTTCACCACACTGACTGCAGCGGTTCAAGAGGGCGGCTCACCACCACCTTCTCAAGGGCAGTTAGGGATGGGCAATAAATGCTGGCCTTGCCAGCGATGCCCACATTCCATAAACGAATAAAAATAAACCCTCACCTCCACCCTCAATGTTATGCAATGACAACAACTAACAACTCAAAAGGAGGAAACTTGGTAATGGGAACCCACTCCATCATAGTCTCCCTCTAAACATCTATCCTATCCATTTTTTACACTCATTCCATCACTCTCACTGAAACTCCACTTCTTTCCTTCATTGCAGGAAAAGAGAGCCCACAATAAGAGGGAGAGGGGGAGAACAGGAAGAGGCCCACCATCGTTCTCACAGCTCACCCACGCTGAGGAGGCCGCTTTTGATATTGCAGGAACAGTTGAACAGCTCGGAGTGGGGGACGGAGAGAGGGGCTCAGTAGAACAACCTGGTGACAGAATAATTCTCCATCCATCTTTATTGTCATTCATGAGTGACTCATATGGGATCTGATGTCAATAGAAATTGACTGCTCATCATGTGCATAATGGGATGTGTCTGCAATCTACATATCACATGCCTTTACTGTCCCACAGGACCATCGAGAGCCCCCCTCCCTACTGTCCAGGAGGAAGAGCAGGAGGACTCCTCAGAGGATGCTGTATCCTCTGAGGGAGCAGCATCAGCAGAAATGAGTGCACCCAGCACCAGCGCAGAGACGCACACCTCGGTGGGTCGTATGCGAGATAGAGTAGTGTTGTCACCTGGTGTATCACAGCTCACGAGTGAGCAAGAGCAGCTGGTGGAAACAGGGACAGTAATGGAGACTCCTCGTCGGAGGGCGCGGGACGCTCCTAGCTCTGCTCAGCTGCATGTGGATGCTGAGCCTCGGGGGCCATCCAGAAAGAGAGCGGAGCTGGAGATTCAGTAATAAGTGCAGGAGGCTCTGACTGGGTTTGCAACAATGCCGGCTGCGAGTGTACAGAGAATGGAGGAGTCCATCTCAAACATGAGCAACACCTTGGTGCACGCAATGGCAAATGTAGATACCGCCATGGAAAGGATGGCAACCTCCATGGAGGACATAAATCGCCAACTCAGAACAACATGGTAACACTTCTAAATAGATGGTCATCTATGGAGGATAGATGGGCATCTATTGTGGCGAGGAACCAGAGGTTCATGAATGTCCCCGTTATGAGGAATGTCAGCACAGACATGGGTCCTCATGGCCCCACTGATGTGCAGCAAGGTGCTCTCCAGCTACTTGATAACAGAGAAGTGTGGGTGGCCCATGAGAGGGATGATGGTGGGAGGGGACATGCACGTGGGAGCTCCTCTTCAAGCGCTCAAACTGCCATCCCCTTGCCAACCCCTCGGTCAGATCCCCATATGCCTCCCCGAACAGTGATGGCCAAGTCTGCCCTGTGCAGCCGCAGGAGGGGCAGGCATTGGCGGGGCCCTTACAGGCTCCAAAACCCAGAGGACGACTGTCAAAGGTGTCTAAGCAGGCGCAGCAGGGAAGTGAGCAGGCTGCCTCTACATCTGCTGAAGCCACAGGGGGTAGAACCACGTAGAAGCATGCGTAAGAGAAAGCTGCCACATAAATAGTCACAAGGGTACTCACTTGGGTGTTCTGCTAAAAATCAATGTTAAGTTTCTGTTCTTTTATTCTGTTGTAATAAATTAATGTTCTGTGAATGTTTGAATTCGTTGCCATATGTGTGGTCACAATTTGAAGTGGCACAGTGAAGGGTGAGGCCACCTTTTATGTCCAGCAATGGTGGTGGCAGTGCAAAGAATGCACAGATCATTGTAGAGATGCTCTATGGTGCTCTGCGCCTTGTTCCTCATCCAGCACTAATCCTCGCTGCAGTGCGATGTGCGTAGGGCACAGCAGACAATGATGATTCTCGAGACCCTGGCTGGTGCGTAATGTAGGGCTCCACCAGATCTGTCTAGGCATCTGAAGCACTTTTTGAGCAACCCTATTGTTTGCTCTTTGTCACTTCTGGTGGAAATGTGGCTTTGATTGTAACACTCCTCAGACTCGTTTGATGGCCTCCTAAATGGTGTCATTAGCCACGTCTTTAGGGGATAGCCCTTGTCTCCAAGGAGCCAGACAGAAAGTTCATATGGCGGAGCGAGGAGCTGAGGGACAATGGACTGGCGCAGGATGTAAGAGTCATGGCAGCTGCCAGGGAACTTGGCGCACACATGCATGATGCTCTTCCTGTGGTTGCACGCCAGCTGCACGTTAAGGGAGTGGAAGCCCTTGCGGTTGACAAATATTGCTGGGTTGTGATGAGGTACCCTGATGACACCCTGCACCTGCGGGAAGCCAGCCAGATTGACAAAGCCTAGCGCCCCATTCGGTAACACTGGCCTCATCAGTGGAAAAGTGGATATAATTGGTGGACTTGCCAAAGAGGGCATCGGTGACCTGCGTGGTGCATCTGTGGGCGGCCGACTACGAGCTGCCACTAATGTCTGCTGCTGATCCCTGGAAGGACCCTGACGCAAAGACGTTGAGTGCGGTGGTGACTTTGACAGCCACTGGTAAGGAGTGTCCACCCGCTCCTCTGAGCTGCAGGTCTTGATCGAGCATTGCGCAAATGTCTGTGACTACCTCTCGTGAAAGTCTCAGCCTCCTTTGTCATTGCTGCTCAGTTATGTTGAAGAAGCTCATCCTCTGTCTATATACCCGGTGTTGGGGTATCTCCTGTGGCGCGGTGCAGCCCTGCGCTGATGGCCTCTGCCCTGCGCAGCATCAGGTGGTTGAGGAGAAGGTTGGCGCTCTTGTTGTTGGTGCCACTGGTGAGCCTGGTTCTGCTGCTGCTGCAGCCGATCCTCTTCAGATTCTGAGGACCAGGATGAGAGAGTATAAAGCTTTCCCATTCTGCTATTATATCTGGCAGTTGAGGATGAAATGTTACAAGCATTCAGTCAACAGGGAGAGAGGTTATTCCCAGGAGGTGACAGTGCATATAGAGTTAACACCACACACTTACAGCCTCAAGACAGATCAAATGTGTCTTCCAAATCCTGAAATCAGCAACCTCTGACATATGAAACTGAACAGATGTGAGAGTTCAGCTTTTATACTGCAGTTGCAGCTGTGAACTATTCAGCTCGTTGGTACTCCCGACATACTTACCTACGTGATCTCTGAACATCGTGAAACCCATTGAAAATGTGCAAAAATAGGAAAAGGCTGTCAAAATAGCAGCTAACAAGCACTTAACAAGGAGTTAAGTATCTTAAATCCCTCACCCGTCGCTTGGTGTCGGGTCTGTTCTGAAATCGCAGACCCTGCACTTTGGAAACTCACACAGAGGCGGGATCGCGACGGGTTCCCAACCCGCCATCAATCATTTCGAATTTAACAGCTGACCCGCCTTGGAACCCGCCCTCTGAGTGCTGGCAAAATCACGACCAGTGTTGTGAAATAGAACTGTACCCTCTTTAGACCCTGTGTCAGCATTAGCTTCCTACCTCAGTCATCCTTATGTCTCTCTGCAAAGATTACTAATGCAGTCCCAATTGGTGCCAGATGAGAACTCCCCTTCCATCGTACTCTTTATATCAGGAGAGGAAAGACGCAGATAAAAGATTCATGGAGACGATCAGCCATGACTCGACTCTAAAATGGGTATGGCATATTCGAATACGCAGTGCATTCTGGGTATGGACACCACCATTGGGGCCCAGAATCATGGAACACATCCTTTTAAGATCAGGCCAGGGAGAATCGCTTTTGCGAATTATTAATTTGAATTAAATATTACTATGTTTTTTCCTTGGCTGCAGTTCGGGTCTGTCTCTGACCCACGAGAAGTGAAAGTGGATAGACTAATGTGCAACTCGAGCTCTGACTCGCATTTTATTTCTGTTCCATCCAGCGGGCCGGATAGAATGACTTGGCGGGCTGGATACGGCCCTTGGGCCAAATGTTGTCCACCACTGTTCCAGGTGGTGGTGGTCGCAGTTTGGAATGTGCTGCTGAAGAAGACCAAAATGTTGCTATAATGCATCCTATAGATAATACACACTGTAGCCCTGGTATATTGGTGATGGAGGGAGCAGATGTTTAAGGTGGTAGATGGGGGTCCGATCAAGTGCTTTGTCCTGGATAGTTTTGAGCTTTTTTAGTGTTGTTGGAGCTGCACCCATCCAGGTAAGTGGAGAGTATTCCATCACACTCCTGATTTATGCTTTGTAGGTGATAGTGAGTGTTAGAATGCTAAAATCTACCAATTTCAGAAAGCATAATCAATTAAGGGTCAAATTGCAGTGGCAGGTGATTGGGTACACACTCTAATGGGTTGGGGGAGGTGGGGGGAGGTAGCTAGATGGTTTTAAGTATTGGGTAGTGTAATAAAGCCACCTAGTGGACTACTGATGTATATAATAATAAAGCCATTTGCAGTACAGTTCTTACCGGAAGCCATGTTGTGCTGTTGTATATAGGTGCTATGTCCCAAGATATCACAGAATTAACGATGAGGATGCGATTGCGGATTCCTTAGCTGAAACTTTTGTTGGAGGATAATCCTGACAACCGACGGAGGGACTCATAGAGGTTCTTCATTTTGCAGAAAAACTTAAAAATCCGAGGTAAATTTCGAGCACACGTGGCTGAACTGTCGACGTTGCCAGAGTCCAGATGGCCATGCCTATGGGAATAATAGTTCGCCTGGATAAGTTCCATTGTGACCAAGAGACTTTCGGAGCGGCTAAAAATGTTTTTCACCACAAGTAGTATTGTCGAAGTCCCCGATGATATAAACTGGTTTTAGAAATGAAACGGGCTATTTTTTTTGACTGAAGCAGGCCCCGAGGTGTATGAAACCCTGAAAAATGTGTTTGTTCCCACCAAGCCAAAGGACACACCACTGAAGGAGATCCTAGTCAAGTTAGAACAGGACTACAGTCCTGAGCCCCTGGAAATTGTTGAAAGTTATTGTTTTGGAACACATGATCAACTAAATGACGAGGGTATCAGTGAGTACATTATAGCTTTAAAAAAGCTATCCATTCACTGTCATTTCGGAAACTTTCAGGACCAAACTTTGCATAACCGCTTTGTTTGTGGGTTGAAAAATGAACGTATCAGAAGTAAATTGTTGACAACCCCTAACTTGACTTTTGACTTAGCTTGTCAGACAGCTATGTCGATGGACATGGCCGACCGATACTCCTAAGAGTTCCGCACCATTTCCAGTCATCAGACAACCGAGGTGAATTGGCTGCAGACTAAAAGTAAAAGGCAGTTGGGCCCCAAGGCCTCAGCAACTGGCCAAGGTAACAGCGCATTGAAGTCGTGCTATCGGTGCCTGGGATAACATATTGCTCAAAGCTATCCATATGTGAAGGCAAAGTGTTTCTACTGCAAGAAAACTGGGCATCTTGCAAAGGCGTGCCGACAGAAGAGTAAACCGGCTGGCAATGCTAGAAGTAGAAATTGGCAGACACTACATACCGTTGAAGAGAAGCAGCAGGACGAGAAGTTTCTGGAGATTCACACCATCAGGAGCACGAAGGTATCTAAAATAGAAACATAGAAACTTAGAAGATAGGAGCAGGAGTAGGCCATTCGACCCCTCGAGCCTGCTCCGCCATTTAATGAGATCATGGCTGATCATCCAAATTCAGTCCCTGCTTTCTCCCCATATCCCATGATCCCTTTAGCCTTAAGAAATATATTTAGCTCCTTCTTGAATATATTTAATGAATTGGCCTCAACTGCCTTGTGTGGTAGAGAATTCCACAGGTTCACCACTCTCTGGGTGAAGAAATTCCTCTTCATCTCAGTCCTAAATGGCTTACCCCTTATCTTTAGACTGTGACCCCTGGTTCTGGACTCCCCCGCCATCGGGAACATCCTGCATCTAGTCTGTCTAGTCCTGTTAGAATTTTAAAAGTTTATATTGCCTCTCCTCATTCTTCCCACCAAAATATATCACTTCACACATCTCTGCATTAAATTTCATCTTCTAAACTCCAGCGAATATAAGCCCAATCGTCCCAATCTCTCCTCATACGTCATTCCTGCCATCCCAGGTGTCATTCTGGTGAATCTTCGCTGCACTCCCTCCATGGCAAGAACATCCTTCCTCAGATAAGGCGACCAAACTTGCACACAATACTCAAGGTGTGGTCTCACCAAGGTCCTGTACAACTGTAGCAAGACATCCTTGCTCCTGTACTTGAATCCTCTCGCTACGAAGGCCAACATACCATTTGCCTTCTTAACCGCCTGCTGCACCTGCATGCTTACCTTCAGTGACTGGTGCACCAGGACACCCAGGCCTCGTTGCACTTCCCCTTCTCCCAATCTATTGCTGTTCAGATAATAATCTGCCTTCCTGTTTTTGCCACCAAAGTGGATAACCTTGCATTTATCCACATTATACTGCATCTGCCATGCATCTGCCTAATCACCCAAACTGCCCAAATCACACTGGAGTTTCTCAGCATCCTCCTCACAGCACACACGCCCACCCAGTTTTGTGTCGTCTGCAAACTTGGAGATATTACATCTAGTCCCCTCGTCTAGATCATTAATATATATTGTGAATAGCTGGGGTCCTAGAACCGATCCCTGCGGTACTCCACTTGTCACTGCCTGCCACTCAGAAAAAGAGCTGTTTATTCCAACTCTTTGCTTCCTGTCTGCCAACCAGTTCTCTATTCAAGTCAGTACCTTACCCCCAATCCCATGTGCTTTAACTTTACATGTTAATCTCTTATGCGGGACCTTATTAAAAGCCTTCTGAAAGTCCAAATACACCACATCCACTGGTTCTCCCTTATCTATTCTACCAGTTACATCTTCAAAAAATTCCAGTAGACTAGTCAAGCACGATTTACCTTTTGTAAATCCATGTTGACTTTGTCCAATCCTGCCACTGTTTTCCAAGTGCTCTGCTATTATATCTTTTATAATGGACTCTAGCATTTTCCCCATCATCATCAGTACCATTACAGCCATGGAAATGGCCTCCCAGAGTGTGGAAAAGGTTACATGTAGATTTTGCTGAGCTAGAAGGACAGCAATTGTTCATAGTGATTGATAGTCACTTGAAGTGGGTAGAGGTGTTTCTGATGCGGATAATTACAGCAAGCAAAACACTAGGCAATTTGTGAAGATTGTTTTCTTCATAACGGCCTCCCAGAAGAAATTGTGTCTGATAATGGGCTGCAATTTTGTTCAGAAGAGTTCACACAGTTCATGAGCAAAATCGGTGTGAAACATACCAAAATTCCACCGTACCACCCTGCTTCAAATGGTACAGCAGGGCGCATAGTACAAATTGTCAAACATGCCCTCATCAAGTAAATGTTGGATTCAAATCCAAAGAAACGTCAGTTGTCATTGGACCACAAACGGGTAAATTTTTTCTGATTACCTATCGGAATACTCCTCATACCACTACTGGCAGAAAACCAGCAGAGTTGTTTCTCAAAGGATAGCCATGAACCAGGTTCTCATTGTTAAAGAGAAACAAACAAGGCAGAAAAAGTGTCATTATAAAGGTAGAGTTAAAGAGTGAAGTATGAAGTTGAACCAGAAGGTTAGAGTGAATAACTATCACCATAATTGGTTAAAATGGTTACCAGGAATAGTGAAGATATGTGGCCCTCGCACATATTTGGTCAAAATGTTTGATCATGGAAAGGTTAGCTTTGTTCACATTGATCATATCTTACCTACAGATGTGGAAGGTATTGAAAGCTGGGATGATTCAATTTATTCTGACGAGTCAGATAGTCTTGTTACAAGTGGAATACTAATAGCAAATCCTACATCATATGTACCAGAAACAAGTCCAAGACAAAGTCAAAGTTTATGTCTGAGCCCGCGTCAGGCAGGCAAACAGTCTGAAAGTGTAAAGAATCCAAATGTAGATCAAGGCCAGCCCTTGGAGAAAAATTCTCCGCAGGCTCAGCCTAGAATGAATCAAAGTCCTACAACAAGATCTGAAAGTTCTGTTCAAGAAAGAAGGTATCCTCTTTGAAACAGAAAACCAGTAGTTAAGTTTAATCTGTAAATATAGAAAATAAGTTCATATCTTTTGTTTGTGTTACAGAATTCCATAGTAGAATTTGGAAACTTAAAATGGGTTACATTTGAGAATGTATACCAAGAGTTGTGTATACTATGCAAGTTATGTACAATGATTATTTGCTTTGATTAACTTCTTCAATACGGAGGGAGAGGTGTAATAGAGCCACCTGGTAGACTACTGATATAATAATAAAGCCATGTGCAGTACAGTTCTTACTGGAAGCCATATTGTGCTGTTGTATACATATGCTGTGTCCCAAGATATCACAGGTGAAAACTGTTTCCACCCAAATAAGAGGATAAACTGATAAACACATTTCTACCCTGATGTGCTATCAATAACTCAAAAGACTGAGATTAAGCGAGTAATTAACAGGCTTTTATTAACAAGAGAATGAAGGTGTGCCTCGAGTGGTCGACCGCTCCAGAATACAGAGGGACTGTGGGGCAGTCACCTTTATACCTGGACTCGTGGGAGGAGTCAGCCGAGACATGTACAGGCATGTACACAGTGGAATACAAACAGTGGTTTACCACATTCACCCCTTGTTTAAAATGAGTCCGGCGGGGTGAAGTGTATTAAAAGTTAGTGTATTGGAGTCTCTCCAGAGGTCTTGTCTGCCGCTGTGATCGACGTGGCGACGGCAGGGGTAGTGAAGCTTCCGGCGTCGAGTCCCGCGTAGGCTGGGGCACTGGTGTGTAGTCCTCGTAGGTGTCGAGCGGGTCGCAGGGCCCAGGCCCGCCGTCTGCTGGGGCTGGATATCGGGTCGTGGGGGGGGGGTGGTAGTGGGTAGTGGGTTACTGCGGCCCCCGAGGGTGCGAGGTCTCGTATGGAGACTGTGTCCTCCCGCCTGTCCGGGTACGCAATGTAAGCATACTGGGGGTTGGCGTGGAGGAAGTCGACCCTTTCGACCAGGGGGTCCATTTTATGGGTCCTCACGTGTCTTCTCAGTAGGACCGGCCCTGGGGATGTCAGCCATGGCGGTAGCGATGTCCCCGATGTGGACTTCCTTGGGAAGACAAACATTTTCTCATGAGGGGTGGCGTTAGTGGCAGTGCAGAGCAGTGACCGAATAGAGTGGAGCGCATCGGGGAGCACATCCTGCCAGCGGGAGGCCGGAAGGCCCCTAGACTTTAAGGCTAGCAGGGCGGCCTTCCAAACTGTCGCATTCTCTCTTTCCACCTGTCCGTTCCCCCGGGGGTTGTAACTGGTGGTCCTGCTTGTGGCAATACCCCTAGCGAGCAGGTACTGACGGAGTTCGTCGCTCATAAACGATGAGCCCCGGTCGCTATGGATATAGCTGGGGAAACCGAACAGGGTGAAGAGGTTGTTCAGACATTTAATGACCGTGGCACTGGTCATGTCCGGGCAGGGGATGGCGAACGGGAAACGGGAGTACTCATCAATAATGTTGAGGAAGTACACATTGTGGTCGGAGGAGGGGAGAGGCCCTTTAAAATCAACGCTCAGGCGCTCGAAGGGGCGAGTGGCTTTTATCAGGTGAGCCCTGTCTGGTCTATAAAAGTGCGGTTTGCACTCAGCGCAGACTTGGCAGTTCCTGGTCATGGTCCCGACCTCCTCAATGGAGTAAGGCAGGTTGCGGGCCTTGATGAAGTGGAAGAACCTGGTGACCCCTGGGTGGCAGAGGTCATTGTGGAGGGCCCGCAGTCTATCGATCTGCGCGCTGGCGCAGGTGCCACGCGATAGAGCATCCGGGGGTTCATTGAGCTTCCCGGGCCGGAACAAGATCTCGTAATTGTAGGTGGAAAGTTCGATTCTCCACCTCAAGATCTTGTCGTTTTTGATTTTGCCCCTCTGCTTGTTGTTAAACATAAACGCAACTGAACGCTGGTCAGTGAGCAGGGTAAATCGTTTTCCGGCCAGGTAGTGCCTCCAATGACGCACAGCCTCCACAATAGCCTGGGCCTCCTTCTCAACAGCGGAGTGTCTGGTCTCCGGGCCCTGGAGGGTTCGTGAAAAGAAGGCCACGGGTCTCCCCGCCTGATTAAGGGTAGCGGCCAGGGCAAAGTCGGACGCGTCGCTTTCCACCTGGAAGGGAATGGATTCGTCCACTGCGTGCATGGTGGCTTTGGCAATGTCTTCCTTGATACGGTGGAAGGCTAAGCGGGCCTCTGCCGTCACGGGAAAAGAGGTGGACTTGATCAGCAGACGGGCCTTGTCCGCATAGTAGGGGACCCACTGGGCGTAATAAGAGAAAAACCCTAGGCACCTCTTCAGGGCCTTGAGGCAGTGGGGCAGTGGGGCAGTGGGAGTTCCATAAGGGGACGCATCCGGTCAGGGTCGGGACCGATGACTCCATGTTCCACAACACAGCCAAGGATGGCGAGGCGGGTTGTGCGGAATATGCACTTCTCCTTGTTATACGTCAGGCTGAGGAGTTTGGCGGTGCAGAGGAATTTTTCGAGGTTTGCGTCATGGTCCTGCAAGTCATGGCCGCAGATGGTCACATTGTCCAGATATGGGAAGGTGGCCTGCAACGCATTTTGATCGACCATCCGGTCCATCTCCCTTTGGAAGACGGAGACCCCGTTGGTGACGCCAAAGGGAACCCTAAGGAAGTGATAGAGGCGGCCGTTTGCCTCAAAGGCAGTATACTGGCGGTCCTCAGGGCGGATAGGGAGCTGGTGGTATGCTGATTTCAGGTCAATGGTCGAGAAGACGCGGTACTGCGCGATCTGGTTGACCATATCAGCTATACGGGGGAGTGGGTAAGCATCCAGCAGGGTGTAGCGATTTATTGTCTGGCTGTAGTCGATGACCAGGCGCTGCTTCTCGCCGGTCTTAACGACCACAACCTGGGCTCGCCAGGGGCTGGTGCTGCCCTCAATAATCCCCTCCTTCAGGAGCCGCTCCACTTCGGTTTTAATGAAAATCCTGTCCCCGGCACTGTATCGCCTGCTCTTTGTGGCGATGGGCTTACAGTCGGGGGTGAGGTTAGCAAACAGTGGGGGGGGGGGGTGACTCTGAGTGTGGAGAGGTTGCACCTGGTGCGCGGCGGGCAATTTGGAAGCTGCTGGCTGCGGACTGTGAGTGGGGGGAGGGGTCCACCGTACGCCATCGTAACACTTTTAAGGTGGCACTGAAAATCTAACCCCAGTAGAACGGCAGCGCAGAGGTGGGGCAGGACCAGAAGTTTAAAATTATCATACGCAGTCCCGTCTACTACGAGTGTCACCACGCAGTAGCCGCCAATGTCTGCCGACTGGGACTCAGAGGCCATAGAAATCCGCTGGTGCGCAGGCAGGACTGGGAGAGAGCAACGCCGCACCGTGTCGGGGTGGATGAAGCTCTCCGTGCTCCCAGAGTCAAAAAGGCAGATTATTTTGTGACCATTTACCTTAATGTCCATTGTGGACCGGGCCAGCTGGTGCGGTCTCGCTTGGTCCAGCGTAACGGAGGCCAGTGTAGGGGTCGGTGTGTCGCTGCGGGTAGCAGATGAGGCGGTGTTGGGGGCCTGCTGCATCCCGGCTGTCGTCCAAGATGGCGGTGTCCATGATCCCCATGTGTCTGGAGGCGTCCAAAATGGCTGCTGTTCCGGTGGTTCGCACATGGCTGGGGAGGCCCAAGATGGCGGCCCGCACAGCCCACACGCGGTGCTGCTGGGGTTCGGGGTGGCTTTGGCCCTGCAGACGCTGGCGTAGTGTCCTTTCTTCCCGCAGCCCGAGCAGATCGCATTTTTCGCCGGGCAGCGCGCTCTGGGGTGTTTGGCCTGGCCACAGAAGTAGCATTTCTGGCCTTGGGGCACTGCTGTCTGGCCTTGGGACACTGCTGCGGTAGTTGGGCCGTTGCTGGGATGTGGCTGGGGTAGCACGGCGCTATGAGACGGTCCTACCATGTCCCAGGCTGTCGTTCCCCGCGGCGTCCACGGTGCAGAGGAGTAGGCGTCCATGCCCCGGTAGGCTGCGTCCAATGATAGTGCGAGTTCAGAGGCCTTGTTGAGATCGAGGTCACTCTGCTCCAACAGTCGCTGTCGGGTGTAATTGGACCTGTGGCCCGCTACAAAAGCGTCCCGGATAAGTTCCTCTGTGTACACGGCGGCCTTTACATCCTTACAACCACAGGCCCGGCCAAGCACAGACAGTGCCTGAAGGTATTCCTCGGTCGATTCCCCAGGTTGTTGTTTACGACTCCCCAGAAGGTGCCTAGCGTACACCTCATTCACTGGGCGCGTGTACTGGTCCTTGAGGAGCTTGATAGCATCCACGTACGAGGTCACGTCCTGGATGACCGAGTACACTCGGTGGTTCACTTTGGAGGTCAGGACATCCAGTTTGTCCTCGTCCGATTTGACCGTTTCAGCGGAGGCGATCAGAAATTTTTCAAAACACCTAAGCCAGTGAGTAAACTTGGTGGATGAGTCCGCCTCCCGATGATCTAAGTCCAGGCATGCTGGTGTGAGGATCTTTTCCATTATAAAAATCTTGTTCATAAAATTGATGCGCTATCAATAACTCAAAAGACTGAGATTAAGCGAGTAATTAACAGGCTTTTATTAACAAGAGAATGAAGGTGTGCCTCGAGTGGTCGACCGGTCCAGAATACAGAGGGACTGTGGAGCAGTCACCTTTATACCTGGACTCGTGGGAGGAGTCAGCCGAGACATGTACAGGCATGTACACAGTGGAATACAAACAGTGGTTTACCACATACCCAAAATCCAATTTTCTGCTTGGCTGAAGTTGGCTGGAAAATTGGCTGATACCCAACAGATAAGCACACAATCTGTTCCAGCACTTAAGAAGTACCTACTTCAAACTGAGAGTTGTTAAATTATAGCATATACTGCCAACTAGTGTTACAAATGTGTGATTTAGGGGGTAGCTTTCTGGTTTTTGTAGTGTATGTAACCTGTACCATCTTAAGAGGATACCTTAAGGTGATGGATAGTCTGTGTCCAGTTATTCAGCATAACTACATTTGGAAACACAGACTCAACAGTGGCGACGAGTCTGATCTTACCTAGCGGCAGTTGCATCAAAGGAAGCTTCGCCTCTGAAACGGGCGTCGATCAAGGACATCCACCCTCAACATCCTGCTGGGCACTGCATAGCACGGGAGGCAATCGGGAACCCGGGTTGGTTTCTGGCCACGAAGTCAAACATCAGTGAACATCCCTTCGACGACAGCGGCGGGTAAGCCTGATCAAGCGGCACGGGGGGGAAGTCGGCCGAGTTGTCAGTAAGAAAAGGGGAGGGAAACGACGAAAAGGGCGGAGAACACGACCGCAGCCGGTGTCAGGGGCTGGACTGCAATCGGGGCAGAGACGCGCAGCAGCCAGAAAAGCGTTTATGTCCACAAGGACCGCGGGAGCGGCGGGGAACAAGAGCAGCAGCGTAGGGGAAAATAAAGGACCGCTGGGAGGCGAGAACGGCAACAGCGCGGTAATCGCCATTTTGAGTCAGCGGGGGAAGAAGACAAGCGCGGGAAAAGCCGCCAAGCGCGGGAAGCCGCCATTTTGAAAAAAATAAAATAAAATAATAATCATATCCGAAGGAAAGGAAACTCAACAAGGATGCCAAAAACGGGTAACATCACTGCTTTTGATAGCGATGTGGAAGATTGGGCCACTTATGTGGAACGTGTCGAAGTTTACTGTACAGCGAATGAGGTACCGGAGGATAAGAAAGCACTAACCCTATTAAACTCGATGGGTGCTGTAAAGTCTGTGGGTTGTGCAGTTAATTACGACACAGACTTCAGGAGTAACATACAACAGGACTTTACTATTCGAAGGTCAGGGCGAATCTGCCCTATAAATCATGCCACAGCACTTATATACCGGTGTGGTCACCGTCGGTATTACCGTATACAGAAGCCAAACAAGTAGTGCCACACCTAAAATAGTTCTCTTAAAGGTGAACGGTTGCATACAATAGTCTCTTAAAGGTAGACGGTTACATACACTACAATCCTCCCTTTTTAGCTTACAACATACTATTTCTCATTAACATACATATATTCAACTTCAGGTAAACAATTTACAGATATAGGGCTAGATTTTCAGTATAGACAGTTTTGGGGCGCTAACCTTAGCGCCCGCCTGAAGTTAGTGCCCGCCCCAAAGTAGCGCCCCGTTGCCGGAAATTCAGTGGCTTCGCCCTAAGAGGTTGGTGGAGCGCTAAAAGAGGCGCTCCACTACTATCTTTAGGCGCTAAGCCGGCGGTGCAGAGCGCAACACCCGAGCTCGGGCGCAGCGCACGGCAGACACTCTGGTGCCAGTGAGCTCTTAAAGGGGAAGGGTGCATGTGTTTTTTTCAAACGCAGAGTCTGGGGGGGGAAAAGAGGAGGAGGGGGAGGAGGAGGAGGAGGAGGAGGAGGAGGAGGTGGTGGTACAACAACACACTGGAGCCTTCCGCACAACACATGCAGACTGCCTGCCTTTTATAGTGCAGGAGGAGTGCCCTTTAATTTGCGCTCCCCAGGGTGTGTTGCGTTCCATTTTACAAACGCTCTGGACGCCAGCTGCACAATGGGGCGGTCCGACTGAAGTTTGGATTTGGGGCGGCCAAAGGGCGCTGCACGAGGATGTGACGTCATTTTCTGCGCGCGCATCCGGGCAGCCGCTAAACTTTGTGCCGGCGCTAACGGGCAACTTAATTTGGGGCGGGGCGCAAACTGCGCTGCGCCCGGGCGCTACACGCATAGTGCCCGAAAATCACTTCTCTTAAGGCGCTAACTGCTGGCGCAAGCAACTGAAAATCTAGCCCATAGTCTCTGTGGGAAACAGTTCACAGGTTCAGTCTCTGTGGGAACAGTGTATAGATTCAGTCTCTAGTCTTGACTCGGTCCGAACAACATCGCTGTGGTGTAGCCGGTTCACATTGCTAGCGTGACTCCTCCACTAGTCTTCCCCTTGACGTAACAGCTTGAACTCACTTCCTGCTGAACCAGCAATGCTGACGTTTACAAACAGCTGTATTGCCTTGGTAATTTTCCTTACTTTCCAACTGATTTATCTCCCTTTGTAGGGCCCACGTGCATGATCTGGTAGGAGTGATAATGATTTTGATGGTTATCATCTTCTGCTTCTTCTTTTTCTTTTCTGCTTCTTGGAGACTCTCGGGGCTCCCTTATCAGCTGCCAGCTGTAGCGCCACCATCTCTCTATGTTCCTTAGACTTTAAGTGCTTCATCCTGATTTCTGCACTTTGGGAGTTTTCATCACAAGCTGGGCAGACCAGATCCTCGTAATATTCAGTGTCACTCAACAGGTCATGGTAATATTCGGTGTCGTCCTGAGCTAGTCTAGCGAGAGGGCCTGCTACTTCTTCCGTACCCAACTGGACGTTAGCCGACTGTTGTTCCCTCCCTAGACATCTTTCCTGAAGAGACTTCTTCATGCGTTCATATTCATCCCGCTCTTCCTGGGTTTCCTGCCAATCCTTCACTAATGACCTCGTTTGTGATTTCAACACTTCCCCTTCCCTCGGGGATTGATTGATCAGGCTATTCAATCCTTCTACTGGAGCAGCTGTTTCAACATTCTGCTGTTCACATTGACGTGATTCAGCGTACTTTTGGCATCCCTGTAAAATCTGTGTTGCAACCTCAGCTATTTCCATAACTTTTGAGAGCTCCGAACTCCTTCCCTTTGAAGATTGAAGCTCGTGTTCAGATTGTTCCCATTGTAGAGTCTTGTCCTTCAGCATATGAAGGAGTTGGCTGACCGTTAACTCTTCCACGGGAACACTGTGGGTCAGAGTCTTCTCCATTTCATCCACCTTTTCCTCCAATGCTTTCACCTTCTTTTCCTCTTGTACTTTGGCTTCCAGCGCTCGGAGAAGTTGCGCCTTGATGCTCTCTAGCTCATGTTCAGAGGCCATTCTTACAGTCTCTGTGTTTCTTACAGTTCCCTTTTCTTCCACTGAACGGATTCCCAGTTGAATCTGTTCTTCAAGTTGTTGAATCTCGGTCATTGCCGCCCCATATTTGTCTTGGGTTTCCTTTAATATTTTTATGAGTTCTTGTACATCTTGTCTTTCAGGTTCTGCCATGTCTTTCACCTCTAATTTCTCATCTATGGATGGAACTTCTACCGATGAGTCTGTCTTGGCCTTGAGCTCATCAAGAATTTCCTGCAGCCTTTGGACTTCTTGCTCATGTTCAACCTTCAGTTGCTCATATGCTTCCACTGAAACTAGCTTTTCGGAGGTTGCCGAGTTAACCCCTTCCAGAATTGTAGCCTGGGCCTGTTCATACTGTTCTTTCAACTTCTCACACTCTGCTTGTAAGGAGTCGTAGAGAAGAACTGGAATAAAATCCTGGCTTCCTGAAGATTCCTCTTCATTTGCTTCTTCCTGCAAATATTCTAACTCCTGAACAGCATAAGGGAGATGTGATCGGTAATTGGTCACGATGGCTCTATGGTCGCTCTCTGCTTGAGCTAGCTGCTTCTGTTGTCTTTCCAGATTCTCCCATTCGGTGTCATAGAACTTTTTCATTGTTTTCATCTCTTGTACGAGACGGTAACTCAATTGTTCTAATTGTTGTCGTAATTTGAAATAAGTTTGAGTCCGAGCTCGGTGTTCTTCCGTCATGGATATGTCCGTAACATGAACAGGCTCAGAATTTTCTGTCGAACTAGGTTGTCGTTGTTCGGTGGAGTTCTGTTCTGAAACTTTGTTCTTCTCTGGAGCATAAGCCTTTATGCATGCCTTCGTTTTTCCAACCTTCGTCGGCAAGTCCATTTCAGCCTTGTCTTTCATATTTGGGTTGGTCTTATCGTCATCCGTTTCAGAATCTGAGCTGATTGTCTGCACCGAGTCCTCACTCGTTATGGCTTTTAGATAGTGCCATTCCATGTCTATTTTCTTGATCCACTCCCGTCCTAGAAGTGGTGGTCCTCCCTCATGTAGTACGTATAAGTTCATTCTTGGGTGTTCTTTACCCCTATCTCTCACTTTGACTCTTATCTTTCCCATGGGGTATACTTTATGCCCCGTGTATGTCTGCAATATGAACTTGGTATCTCTTAAGGGTATATGTGAGAATAGCCGGTGGTAATCCCTTCGATTTATGACTGATAGAGCTGATCCAGTGTCCAACTCCATTTTCACTTGGATTCCAGCTATTTTTAGCATGACCCAGATAGTTTGTAGGTCAGCTTCCTTACTCACATTGTGAATTCTCAGACTACCCAGCTCCTGGCCGTTTGGGTCTGAGTCTGAATTCTGTTCGTCTGAACTCTTCTCAGCCACCTTGTGTACCTTGTTGTACTTTTCCTGTGATGGCTTCCTTTGGTTGTTGGTCCTTTGGTTGTTGGTCTTCTTCCCTGACCGGCATACCTTAGCTATGTGACCCAGTTTGCCACATTTCCTACATTCCTGGTTCTTAAACCACCATTGGTTCTGGTCGTGTGTTGTCTTCCCACAACGATAGCATTTTGTTGTTGTCGAGGTAATTTGATCCACACTTAGTGCTACTGTCTTTAGCTGCATTTCCGCAGTTCCCTTCGCTGCGGCTTCGTGCGATGCTGCAATAAGGACAGCCCTGTCAAGTGTAAGGTCGTTCTCTTCGAGTAGTCGCTTTTGCGTTCCTTCCTTTGCCAACCTGCACACGAACTTGTCTCGCAATGCCTCTGTCAGATTCCCTCCAAACTGGCAGTATTTCGTTAGTCTACGCAGTTCGACCAAGTATTCTGCGTTGCTTTCGTCTTTCCGTTGCGTTCTCGCATAGAATTTGAATCGCTCCGCAAACATCAACGGTGTAGGGTTCAAGTGGTCCTTCAGGACAGCCACAATATCATCGAAAGTCTGATCCGCCGGTTTAGCTGGTGCTAGTAGATGCTTCAAGAGCCCGTATGTCTTTGCGCCCATCGAGTTCAGCAAGGTTATAGCTTTGTCATCTTCTTCTATTTTATTGGCCTCACAATAGATCTCAATGCATTCCACGTACGTGGCCCAGTCTTCTACTTCGGAATTAAAATCGTTGATGTTACCACGCTTAGGCATCTTCCTCTCTTTGGGAACAACACAAGTATTTCTTTAAATTATTATTTCTTTTTTTTTTCTAAGATGGCGGTTTCCCCGCGAAAATGGCGGTTTCCCGCTCTTATCTTCTCTCCCCGCCCACTTCAATGGCGGTTTCCCGCTTCTGTCTTCTTCCCCGCCTAATGGCGGCTTCCCGCGTTTCTTCCCTGGCGGGAGGGGTACACTTTCCCCACGGGCGACGGCCGCTGGCTTTCAGGTTCACAGCCTGCGCGTCGGCTTCAAGGCTTTCCCTTCTTTTTTTTTATTTTATGGCAGGGCGACCGGCTCTGGGTACCCCGTTGACGGCGAACAGGTTCAGCCGCTGGGCTGGCTCTCGCACAGTTCCCCTTGCTCGGCTCTGTCTCTCTCCCGCTCGCTCGGCTCTACCGGCGCTGGGTACACCCCGTTGACGGAGGACAGTTCAGCCGCTGGACTGGCTCTCGCACAGTTCCCCTTGCTCGGCTCTGCCTCTCTCCCGCTCGCTCGGCTCTACCGGCGCTGGTTACACCCCGTTGACGGAGGACAGTTCAGCCGCTGGACTGGCTCTCGCGCAGTCTCTCTTGGTCGGCTCTGCCTCTCCCGCTCGCTCGGACCCCAATCGCGCCTCCCAGCCCTCTCGCAGTCCGGTGCTTCTCTCCCCGGCTGCGGCTGAGTTTCTCTCTTCCCGCGCCTACGTTCCCGGTCGCAGCGCTTCGTGGCTTCGGTCACCGCCCGGCTTTTCCCGCCGGTCGCGGTCTCTCACGACGCCGTTGGACCCGACTTTTTGTCCGGCTCCTTTTCCCCCTCGGCCGTGGTCGAGTGCCCAGCCCTTATCCTCTGGCTATTCTTTTCACTTTCCCTTACTCACAGTCACCGTGGCAGAAGGGACAGTCAGTGCCTGTTGCTGATGGAAGTTTTTGTCGCTAAAGTCTTCCTCCTTTCTATTGCTGCAGCCTTGAGTTTTCTCCCAGCCGAATGACGAGGGCGGTTGCCTCTTTTCGACGCTCTTTCGTTGCTTTGAAATTATTGTTGCCGCAGGGTACGATCGGACTCATCGCCACTGTAAAGTCTGTGGGTTGTGCAGTTAATTACAACACAGACTTCAGGAGTAACATACAACAGGACTTTACTATTCGAAGGTCAGGGCGAATCTGCCCTATAAATCATGCCACAGCACTTATATACCGGTATGGTCACCGTCGGTATTACCGTATACAGAAGCCAAACAAGTAGTGCCACACCTAAAATAGTTCTCTTAAAGGTGAACGGTTACATACAATAGTCTCTTAAAGGTAGACGGTTACATACACTACAGGTGCGAAGACGTACGGGTTATTAAGGAACCTTGTAACACCAGATAAACCGGTAGGAAAGAGTTTCGCGGATATTGTTACTATCCTGCAAGAGCATTTAAACCCCACGCCGCTGCTGATAGCGGAACGATTTAAATTCTACAAAAGAATTCAACTTAAAGAGGAAAGCAACGCTGAATTCTTAATCGAACTGCGCAAGTTATCAAAGTACTGTCAGTTCGGTACAGGACTAGCAGACGCACTGAGAGATAAGTTTGTGTGTGGGCTCCTAAGGGAAGGAACCCAGAAGCGACTGCTAGAGGAAAAGGATCTTACGCTGGACAAAGCTTTCAGCATTGCAGCATTGCACGAGGCAGCAGCACGAGGCGCTGCAGAGATACAGCAAAGGCCATTGGAATTCAGCACCAATGAAATGGCATTGGGCGCAGTAAAGTGCTATCGTTGCGGAAGGACAACGCATGACCAGAACCAGTGCTGGTTCAAAGATAAAGAATGCAGGCAATGTGGCAAACTTGGTCACATAGTGAGAGTATGCCGGTCAGGAAAGAAGACCAGCAGCAAAAAGTCGCCGCAGGAGAAGTATAAAAAAGTACACAAGGTGACAGAGAACAGTTCGGATGAACAGAAGATGGATTCAGACTCCAGCAGTAAGGAACTGGGTTGTCTAAAAATACATAATGTGGGTAACACAGCAGACCACCAAACTATCTGGGTCATGCTTCGGATAGCAGGAGTCCAAGTGAAGATGGAATTGGACACTGGATTGGCATTGACGGTCATGAATAAGCAAGATTACAAAAGGTTATTCTCGCACATTCCCCTGAGGGATATGGAGATTGTATTGAAAACATACACGGGGCAAATAGTATACCCCATCGGAAAGATAAAAGTAAATGTGGTCTACAATGGTAAAGAAAGTCAGGAAATGGACTTGTATGTGTTACCTGATGGAGGTCCACCACTACTGGGACGGGAATGGATCCGGAGAATAAATGTGGACTGGCATTCCATACAAGCACTGACTGTAGATTCCTGTAAAGAGGACGACGTCAAACCTAAACGACTGTCCAAAATATTGGACGATGCTAAGGAGGTGTTCCAACAGGGACTGGGAACACTGAAAGGAATTACGGCAAACATCAAGGTTGAAGAACATGCAAACCCAAAATTTTTCAAAGCCAAACCTTATGCGATACGACCTGCTGTGGAAGCAGAGCTGGAAGGGCTAGAACATTCAGGAGTACTGTCAAAGGTGGACTGGAGCGAATGGGCCACACCCATTGTTCCTGTCATGAAGCGTTCGTTGAGCAACAAGCCGGGGGAACCTGGGAAGGTTCGCATCTGTGGCGATTTCAAGATCACTGTTAATCCGGTTCTTCACACGGTGCAATATCCGCTTCCGCGGATTGAAGATATCTTCGCTTCGCTGTCTGGCGGGAAACACTTCACCAAGATAGACCTGGCGCAGGCGTACCTACAGATGGAAGTTGATGAAGCGTCACGCCAGTATCTCACGATCAACACACATAAGGGCTTATATCGGTATAATAGACTGGTTTTTGGAGTGGCATCGGCTCCAGTGATTTGGCAAAGGGCCATGGAGCAGGTATTGCAGGGAATTCCAGGCACACAATGCTACCTGGACGACATTCTGATTACAGGAGATGATGATAAGGATCACCTCGCGAATTTGGAGCAGGTGCTCACCAGATTGAAAGAATATGGGCTCAGAGTTAATCGCCAGAAATGTGAGTTCTTTCAAAAGCGAGTCTCGTACTGCGGCCACGCCAGGAGGGGCTCCATAAGTCACCTGACAAGATCGAAGCTGTTGTGAAAGCTCCCGCTCCGGAAAATGTATCCCAGTTGAGGTCGTTCCTTGGGTTGGTTAACTATTACCACAAGTTTCTTCCAAATTTATCCACGGTGTTACACCCGCTGAACACTCTTTTGCAAATGGGAATACCATGGAAGTGGAGCGATGATTGTAAGCGGGCTTTTCAAAAAAGCAAGGCACTGATCACCTCTAAGGAAGTGTTGGCTCACTTTAACCCAACGCTGCCTATTCGCTTAGCTTGTGATGCTTCTCCATATGGTATCGGGGCAGTGCTCTCACATAAGTTTCCAAATGGCTTGGAAAGGCCAGTCGCGTTCACATCCAGATCATTGACCTCCGCAGAGCGCAACTATGCTCAGATAGATAGGGAGGCTCTCAGCCTCGTGTGGGGAGTTAAGAAATTTAACCATTACCTGCAAGGCCAAAAGTTTACGCTGCTGACAGATCACCAGCCGTTGGTTTCCATTTTTAACCCTAAGAAGGGTGTTCCGGTTATGACGGCGCAGAGGCTTCAGAGATGGTCCCTTTTCCTAGGGGCACATCAATATGATATCGAATTCAAAGGTACAAAGCAACATGGTAATGCTGATGGGCTGTCGCGCCTGCCACTACTTACAGCGGAAGAGGCACCGGCAGTTGACCCTGTCGAGATATTTCACTCGACCATCATCGAATGCTTACCAATCACCAATGCGGGTATTGAGAGAGAGACCCGAAATGACCCGACACTGTCTCGGGTCTACGATTTGACAGTGAAGGGATGGCCAGCACATGGCAACCCACTGTTACCAGCATTCTCAGCCAGACGAGAACAGCTGTCCGTCTGTCAAGGAACATTGATGTATGGAACAAGGGTGATTATTCCTCCTAAATTAAGGGAGAGAGTTCTGAAGGAATTGCATGAAGGTCATCTGGGGGGGGTCAAGATGAAAAGCCTTGCTAGGGCTTATGTGTGGTGGCCAGGTATCGACAAACAAATAGAGGATCTGACTAAAAGCTGCTCAGGGTGCCAAAAAGTTCAAAACGCACCTCCAATTGCACCGCTGCATCCGTGGGAATGGCCTTCAACCCCATGGCAACGTGTGCATATCGACTTTGCAGGTCCATTCATGGATTCCATGTTTTTGATAGCAGTAGACGCACATTCTAAATGGCCAGAAGTGATTAAGATGTCGACCACTACCTCTGAAAAGACGATCGCAGTTCTAAGAACCATATTTGCAAGGAATGGGTTGCCGGAACAAATATGTTCAGACAACGGACCACAGTTCGTGTCAGAAGAATTCCAGAAATTCATGAAAAAGAATGGGGTGAAACACTATACATCTGCCCCATATCATCCGGCTACAAATGGGTTGGCCGAGAGATTTGTACAAACGTTCAAAAAGGCGATAAAGGCCATGAGCGAAGACCATATTCCACTACAACACAAGGTGGACAATTTCCTGATGGCATATCGAAACGCCACGCATGCAGTGACAAATCAAAGCCCTGCCATAATGTTCTATAACAGGAGGTTGCGGTCCCGGTTGGATTTGATAAAACCCAATGTGCGTAGGGAAGTCGAAAACAAGCAATTCCAGCACGTAAATAACAAGGCCACTCGGAGTTTCGAAATAGGACAACCAGTGTTGGCCATGGACTATAGGTATGATAAATGGCAATCCGGGACAATTCGTGCCCGACAAGGACCCTTGATGTACACGGTAGACGTTGGAGAGAATGTAATACGACGTCATGCTGACCAACTTGTGGAATCGAGAACAAGGGTCGACCCCATGTCTACGGCAGAGACACCAGTTGAAGAAGTTATTGAGCCTGTAGCATCTACCTCAGACTCAAACGTACATGATGATGTTCAATCCATAGGAGATCAAATGGATGAGTCACCCCAGCAACGAGAACCAGAGACCCCTGAAAGGCGTTTTCCGGCCCAGATCAGGAGGCCTCCTCAGAGACTGAATCTTTGAACAGTTTTGTGTGAAAGTTGTATATATGTTATCCATGTAATGTTTAAATTGGGGTGTACACTGTTAAGCTAAAAGGGGAGGAATTGTAGTGTATGTAACCTGTACCATCTTAAGAGGATACCTTAAGGTGATGGACTACTTTTTGATGGCTCCTGTACATTGTAGTACCGGTGGTGGCCACACCGGTATATAAACCCTGTGGAGCAAAGTGTATTCCAGTTCAGCCCTGACCCTCAATTGCTAAAGACCTGTTTAATTATTTCTGTAGTCTGTGTCCAGTTATTCAGCATAACTACATTTGGAAACACAGACTCAACAGTTTTAAGCATTGGTTGTAAAGTTAGAGTCTTATGTAAATAATCTTACATTTAGCATACACCCTTCAGACATCACTGCCCATAATTTCCTTGGGGTTCTCCTGATCATTTACCAAAGTTTCAAATGTGTCATTTCCTGATGATTTTTCTGACCTTGATAACATTGATTCTCCCCAAGCGGCTAACTATTTACAAGCAACTGCCAATCTACAGAAACTTGCCCCCAAAGTTAACCTCTAACTGATCTTAGGGCGAGCCTTTTTAGGCCACTTCCTCCGTGGTGTGCCTGAGATGGGGGTTTAAAGGAACAGGTTAAACAGAGCTCCCTCTTAGGGCAAGCAGTGCACCAGATCCAGACGACCCTTGAGCAAACACGTGGGAAATTCAAAAGAGAAATAGACAGACTCCTGATTGGTCAGATGGTAGACCAATCAGGAGCCTGTATTGCCTAGCCAATGTAAATGGAGGGAGACAAAATGGTCTGAGTGTCTCCTGTACGTGGAGCTGAATGCAGGGCAAGCCCTTTTTTCTGAATCTTATTTGTATCCTAGGTGTTAAAAGTAACAAAATTCCAAAATAATTTATAAATGACATCACATTATTGTTTTCATGCTGCCACTGTCCAAATTATTCCATGGGCTTCAATGTTGCTGACAAGCCTATTATGAGGCACTTTATCAAACGCCTTTTGGAAGTCCATGTACACCACATCAACCACATTGCCCTTATCAACCATCTGTTACCTCATCAAAAAACTCAATCAAGTTAGTTAAACAGGATTTGCCTTTAACAAATCCGTGCTGGCTTTCCTTAATGAATCCACACTTCTCCAAGTGACTGTTAATTTTGTCCCAGATTATCGTTTCTTAAAGCGTCCCCACTACCGAGATTAAACTGACTGGCCTGTAGTTGCTGGGTTTATCCTTACAGCCTTTTTTGAACGAGGGTGCAATATTTGCAATTCTCCAGTCCTCTGGCACCACCCCCATATCTAAGGAGGATTGGAAGATTATGGCCAGTAACACCGCAATTTCCATTTTTACTTCCCTCAGCATTCTAGGATGCATCCCATCTGGTCCTGGTGACTTATCTACTTGAAGTACAGCCAGCCTTTCTAGTACCTCCTCTTCAGTAATTTTTATCCCATCCAGTATCTCAACTACCTCCTCTTTCACTTTGACTTTGGCAGCATCTTCTTCCTTGGCAAAGACAGATACAAAGTACTCATTTAGTACCTCAGCCATGTGTAGGTCTCCATTTTGGTCCCTAATCGGCCCCACCCCTCCTCTTACTACCTGTTTATTATTTATATGCTTATAGAAGACTTCTGGATTCCATTTTATGTTAGCTGCCAATCTTTTCTCATGCTCTCTCTTTGCCCCTCTTATTTCCTTTTTCACTTCATCTCTGAACTTTCTATACTCAGCCTGGTTCTCACTTATATTCTCAAACTGACATCTGTCATAAGCCCCCTTTTTCTGCTTCATCTTACTCTCTATCTCTTTCATCATCCAGGGAGCTCTGGCTTTGGTTGCCCTACCTTTCCCCCTTGTGGGAATATACCTCGACTGTACCCGAACCATCTTGTGATAAATCCAGAAAGTGGAACAAGGAACTCAAAGAGGCTAGATGTTAGAATTAACACGAGTACTTTATTAACAACTGGGAAACACATTTACAGACAGCCTGCATCAGCATCCTGGCATTCCACCTTGTGCTGACCTATACAGGAAGCGAAACCCCTGACCTTAGCAGTAGCATTGGCTACAGCACCACCCGGTGGACAACCCCAACCATAACAACCCAGATCACTATATCCCTCCCCCCTTAAGATTTCAGTATGAATTTCTTAACAAACAACCATTCCTAAGGGTCACATAAGAAGTCTCCATTCACCATGTTCCATACTTGACGAATCTAACAGGTCAGTATCAATCTCTCTGGTGGCTTGCGAGCCCTTTGTGAACGTCTAACAGTAAAGTCCCTGCTTGTTTGTGATGAAGCCACCAGCTGCTCCTGAGCAGTGCTCGGAGTATCTGACTCTGCAACAATGGTTCCCTCTTGGCGAATGGGTTCCTGTGGAATTTTCGCTGTCCCTGGTGGTGTCACCACAGATGCACTTGAATAACTGGGGGCCAACATGTCCTCAGCCATTGCATCTGGAACCTTCATTTCAATTTCCCCTTGTCTGGTAAGTACCTGATCTACATGTCTGCGTACTACCCTACCATCTCCCAACATGACCTTGTATGATACTGGACTGGTCATTGAGTCTATGAAACCAGGAATCCACTTTGGTCCATAACTGAAATTCCTGGTAAGGACCGCATCTCCTTCTCCAAAACTTCGGCTCTTTGTTCTTTTGTCATGGTTCTCTTTTTGTTTGTTTTGTCTGTTTTCCATTTTCCTTTTTAGGTCTGGGTGGACAAGGTCAAGAGTGGAGCGTAGTCTACGACCTAATAACATCTCAGCAGGAGAGAGTCCTGCGGTGGATTGAGGTGTTATTCTGTAGCTGAACAGAACCCGTGACACTTTGGCTGCTAAACTCCCTTCTGCACTTTTTTTCATCATCTCTTTAAATGTTTGTATGGCTCTCTCCGCAAGTCCATTTGAGGACGGATGATGTGGAGCCGAGGTCACCTGCACTATGCCATTTTTCCTCAAGAACTCTTTTGTATCTGTACTCACAAAACAAGTGGCATTGTCACTTACCACGATCTCCGGTAGCCCTTGATTACTGAAGCTCCGATGCAGGCAGTCTATACTAGTAGTGGCGGAAGCAGAATTAACAGGATAAACATCCATCCATTTGGAATGTGCATCAATGATTATGAGGAACATCTTCCCCATGAATGGACCCGCATAATCTAAGTGCAATCTTCTCCATGGTTTATCCGGCCACTCCCAGGGGTGGAGAGGAGCCGCTGCTGGTGCCTTCCGGTGTTCCTGACAAGTGCTGCATGTCTTGACTAGATTTTCTATCTCCTCATCTAGCTTTGACCACCACAAGTAACTCCTAGCCAAGGCTTTCATATGCGAGACCCCAGGATGACACTGATGTAATTGCTCTAGGATAGACTGTCGTGCTGGCTGTGGAATAATCACTCGTGCTCCCCACAACACGCAATCATCCTGCACACTCAGCTCTGTTTTCCTGACGCTGTAGGGTGTGAAGTCAGCCCCTTCCGGATGCTGTGGCCATACCCTCACCACATATTCTCGAACTCTAGACAGTACTGGATCTTTACCTGTCCATGTTCTTACTTGCTCTACAGTCACAAGTGCCGTGTCAGTGTCCTCCAACATCAACACTCTGTCCTCTGGAGCTGCACAGATAGGTGTGCCTGGCAGTGGAAGACGGCTCAAGGCATCTGCGTTCCCATGGTACTTGCCCGCCTTGTAGACGATGACATACTCATATGCCCTCAACGTCACGGCCCACCTCTGGATCCGGGGTCACACCATCTGTGGAACTGCTTTCATTTCATTGAAAAGAGAGAGAAGAGGTTTATGATCGGTGCATATGGTGAACTTCCTGCCATATATGTACTTGTGGAACCTCTGTAACCCAAACATTACTGCTAACCCCTCTTTGTCTAACTGGGAATCGTTTTTTCCGCTGGTGTTAGAGTTCGGGACATAAACCCTATTGGTCTTTCAGTTGCATCTTCCATGCAGTGTGAAACAACTGCTCCCACCCCGTAAGGTGAAGCGTCACAAGAGAGAATGATGTCTTTCTCTGCATTGTAGTGAACCAGCACATCTGACGACAGCATAAGTTTCTTGGACTGTTCAAATGAAACCCCCTGCTCTTCTCTCCACTGCCACTGTGTCTCCTTGCGCAGTAGTTTGTGAAGAGGTGCTAACACTGTTGACAAGTTCGGTAAAAACCTGTTATAATAGTTCAGCAGTCCCAGGTAAGCTTTTAACTCAGCCACATTTGTAGGAGCAGGGGCGTCCTGCAGTGCTTGCACCATCTCCTTGAGTGGATGGAGCCCAGTGGCATCCACTCTGTGTCCCAGGAACACTGCCTCATTCCCCAGGAAAGTGCACTTACTCTTCTTGAGCCGGAACCCTGCCCTCTCCAATCTCTGTAGTACCTCTCTCAGAGTGCTCAGATGCCCCTGGTCGGTTCTTCCCGTCACCAGAATTTCATCCAGATAGATGGAAACATGTGGAATCCCTTGCAGTACACCTTCGATTGTCCTCTGGAAGATAGCTGGACTGGATGAGACACCAAACGATAAGCGGTTATATGTGAACAAGCCCTTGTGTGTATTTATGGTGACATACTTCTTTGATTCGTCATCCAGTGTAATCTGCAAGTAGGCATGACTCATATCCAACTTTGTGAATTTCTTTCCCCAGCCAGGTTTACAAAGAGATCCTTTGTTTTGGGAATAGGATACTGCTCTAGTTTGGACACCCGATTGACAGTCAATTTATAGTCTCCACAGAGTCTTGCCGAATTGTCCGGTTTTAAAACAGGTACTATGGGAGCTGCCCATTCCGAACATTTCACCGGCTCCAGTATGTTCTCTCTCAATAGACGGTCAAGCTCAGCCTCTACCTTTGGCTTCATGGCATAAGGCACAGGTCGTTGTTTAAAAAACCTTGGCGGTGCCTCCTTATCTACATAAATCTTAGCTGGGGGGCCATTAAATGTGCCAAGTTCCTCCTTGAACACACTCTCATGTTCACTCAGCACTTCTTGCAAAGTCAACTGTTTGCCCGCATCTATTTGATGTACTGCTCCCCAGTCTAATTTAAGTTCTTTTATCCAGCCCCGACCTAACAGGTTTGGTCCAGTACCCGATACTATAACTACAGGTAGCTATTCCACTGTGTCCCTGTGTTGCACAGTTACCTTAGCTGTACCTAATGTCACTACTCGTTCACCTGTATATGTTTTAAGATGCAGGCAGCAAGGCTTTAACTCTGGAACTTTTGCACGGTTCCACAATTTTGAGTACTCTGCCTTGTTCATTATCGTCACGCCGCACCCTGTATACACTTCAATGTTCACCTTAGAGTCATTTACTGTCAGTTGCAATGTGATAGGAGCCACTTTTGCAATGTTCTCTAACATGCTATACATTATGAACATGTCCTCTTCTTCCTCAGCTTCCCCGCTGATGTGGTGTGGTCCATGTTTTTTCACTTCTCTCCCTTGGTTTTGCTTTCCTCCCCCTTTTGGTTTGGATTCCTCCACAGGTGATTTCGCCCTGCAAGCTCATTTTATGTGTCCTTGTTTCCCACACTTGTAGCACTTTTCCTCCAGAAACCGGCATTCACTCACCAGGTGATCGCCCTTGCATCTATAACATGCCTTCACATGCTCACGTTGTGGTTTCTGATGCATGTTCAACTTGTGCACAACAACCTGACCTGCAACTTGTGTAGCATTAGCCCTGTCTGAACCCTGTATTTCTTTTACATCTCGGTTCGCTGTCTCTATGGCTTGAGCAAGTTCCAATGCTTTTTCATAAGTAAGCCCAGTCTCGGATAATAATCTACGCTGCATTCGGTTGTCCATAATTCCGCAAACTAGCCTATCTCGCAGCATTTCCTTCAGGTTGTTCCCATAATTGCAATCTTGTGCTAATTTACGCAACACTGCTACATAGTCCATTACGCTCTCTTCCTCTTTTCTGTTCCTTGAATTAAACTTGAACCGCTGTACAATCTCACTAGGCTTAGGGTTGAAATGTTCTTTTAGCAAGGCCACTAATTCAACAAATGATTTGTCTCCAGGCTTTTCAGGACTGAGCAGATTTTTCATCAAACTGTAGGTTTGGCTTCCCACTGAACTAAGCAGAATGGCTTTCCTTTTTCCGGCATCATTTATTTCATTTGCTTCGAAAAATAACCCAACACTTCACAGTATTCTTCCCAGGTTTGTGCTTGAATATCAAAAGTGGAAACCGTTCCTACCGTGGCAGCCATGCTCTCTTCCAGCTTGTAGCTAACTTTAGCTCGTGATTTTGTTGTTTAAACGTCCTGGCAGACTTTTCTTCTTTATGCAGGGTCCTTTAGTTGCCTCGTCGCCAAATGTGATAAATCCAGAAAGTGGAACAAGGAACTCAAAGAGGCTAGATGTTAGAATTAACACGAGTACTTTATTAACCACTGGGAAACACATTTACAGACAGCCTGCATCAGCATCCTGGCATTCCACCTTGTGCTGACCTATACAGGAAGCGAAACCCCTGACCTTAGCAGCAGCATTGGCTACAGCACCACCCGGTGGACAACCCCAACCATAACAACCCAGATCACTATACATCTCCTTTTTAAAGGCAGCCCATTTTTCGATTACAGTTTTGCCTGCCAATCTTTGATTCCAATTTACCTGGGCCAGATCTATTCTCAACCCATTGAAATTAGCCTTCCTCCAATGAAGTATTTTTACTCTAGATTGCTCCCTGTCCTTTTCCATAGCTAATCTAAACTTTATTATATTATGATCACTGTTCCCTAAATGTTCCCCTACTGACTCTTGCTCCACTTGACATGCCTCATTCCCCAGAATCAGATCCAGCAATGCCTCCTTCCTCGTTGGGCCGGAAATGTACTGATCAAGAAAGTTCTCCTGAACACACTTCAGAAATTCTTCCCCTTCTCTGCCCTTTGCACTATTACTATCCCAGTCTATATTAGGATAATTGATGTCCCCCATTATCACTGCTCTATAGTTCTTGCACCTTTCTGTAATTTCCCTGCAAATTTGCTCCTCTATATCCTTCCCCACAATTTGGTGGCCTATAGAATACACCTAGTGGTGTAACAGCACCTCTATTGTTTCTTAACACTAACCAAATAGATTCTGTCCTTGACCCCTCTAGGACATCCTCTCTCTCCAGCACTGTAATAGTCTCCTTAATCAATACTGCCATCCCACCTCCTTTTTTTCCTTCCCTATCTTTCTTGAACACCTTGTATCTAAGAATATTTAGTACCCAATCCTGTCCTTTTTTGAGCCAGGTTTCCGTTATTGCCACAACATCATATTCCCAAGTGGCTATTTGTGCCTGCAGCTCAGCAACCTTATTTACAACACTTTGTGCATTCACACACATGCACTGTAAACCTATCTTAGACCTTCCTGTATTCTCTCTTAGCCTGACCCCACCTAATACCTTACTATTTCTTACTCTAGTGCTATCTGTCTATCCCAGTTCTTTGTACACCTGGTTTCTCCTTTCTAATGCTACATCCTGGTGCCCATCCCCCTGCCAAATTAGTTTAAACCCTCCTCAACAATACTAGCAAACCCCCCCCATCCCCCGCGAGGACATTGATCCCGGCTCTGTTGCGGGGCAACCCGTCCGGCCTGTACAGGCCCCACCTCCCACAGAACCGGTCCCGATGTCCCAGGAATCTAAAGCCCTCCCTCCTGCGCCATCTCTCCAGCCATGCATTCATCTGCTTTTTCCTTCTATTTCTATACTCACTAGCTCGTGGCACCAGGAATAATCCAGAGATCACTACCTTTGAGGTCCTGCTTTTTAATCTGTTTCCTAGCTCCCTAAAATCTGCTTGCAGGACCTCATCCCTTTTTCTACCTAAGTCATTGATACCAATGTGGACCACGACCTCTGGCTGTTTACCCTCTCCCCTCAGAATGTTCTGCAGCCGCTCAGTGACATCCTTGACCCTGGCACCAGGGAGGCAACATACCATCCTGGAATCATGTCTGTGGCCGCAGGAATGGCTGTCTGTTCCCCTAACTATTGAATCCCCTATCACTATTGCTTTCCCAGTCTTCCTCCTGAGCTGAGCTACCCGTGGTGCCGTGGACTTGGCTCTGGCAACACTGGCAAGGCACCCAATGGAACAAGTCGGTGAGACTGCCGCAAAAGTTCTTTTAAAGTGTGACAATAAGATTGAGTCTGCCTGCACCGCCCTTTCAGGCAGTGCATTCCAGATCATAACCACTTGCTGCGTAAAAAAGTTTTTCTTATGTCGCCTTTGGTTCTTTTGCCAATCACCTTAAATCTGTGTCCTCTGGTTCTTGACCCTTCTGCCAATGAGAACAGTTTCTCTCTATCTACTCTGTCCAGATCCCTCAAGATTTTGAACACCTCTATCAACTCTCCTCTCAATCTTCTCTGCTCCAAGGAGAACAACCTGAGCTTCTCCAGTATAGCAATGTAACTGACATCCCTCATTCCTGGAATCATTCTCGTAAATCTTTTCTGTACCTTCTCTAAGGCCTGCACATCCCTCCTAAAGTGTGCCCAGAATTAGACACGGTACTCCAGTTGGGGCCGAACCAGTGTTTTATACAGGTTCATCATAATTTCCATACTTTTGTACTCTATACCTCTATTTATGAAGCCCAGGATCCCGCAAGCCTTTTTAACTGCTTTCTCAACCTGCCCTGCTACCTTCAATGATTTGTGCACATATACCCCTAGGTCCCTCTGTTCATGCACCACTTTTAGGATTGTACCATTTAGTTTATATGTCCTATCCTCATTCTTTCTACAAAAATGTATCGGTTCACACTTTTCTGCATTAAATTTCATCTACCACGTGTCTGCCCATTTCACCAGCCTGTTTATGTCTTCCTGAAGTCTATCACTCTCCTCCTCACTGTTCACTATACTTCCAAGTTTTGTGTCATCTGCAAATTTTGAAATTGTGCCCTGTACACCCTCGTCCAAGTAATTAAAATAACCCAGTCCTGGCAATCTCCTCTGTACACTCTCTAGAGCAATCACATCTTTCCTGTAATGTGGTGCCAGAACTGTACGCTGTACTCTAGCTGTGGCCTAACTAGTGTTTTATACAGTTCTAGCATAAGCTCTCTGCTCTTATATTCTATGCCTCAGCTAATAAAGGAAAGTATTCTGTATGCCTTCTTAACCACCTTGTCTACCTGTCCTGCTACCTTCAGGGATCTGTGGACTTACACTCCAAGGTCCCTCTGTTCCTCTACATTTCTCAGTATCCTACAATTTATTGGGTATTCCCTTGCCTTGTTAGCCCTCCCCAAAATGCATTACCTCACACTTCTCCAGATTGAATTCCATTTGCCACTTTTCAGCCCACCTGATCAGTCCATTGATATCTTCCTGCAGTCTACAGCTTTCTTCCTCACTATCAACCACACGGCCAATTTTTGTATCATCAGCAAACTTCTTAATCATGCCCCCTACATTGAAGTCTAAATCACTGATATATACCACAAAAAGCAAGGGACCTAGTACGAAGCCCTGCGGAACCCCACTGGAAACAGCTTTCCAGTCACAGAAACACCCGTCGACCATTATCCTTTGCTTCCTGCCACTGACTTCTGGATCTGAATTACCACTTTCCCTTGGATCTCATGGGCTTTTACTTTTTTGACCAACCTGTCATGTGGGACCTTGTCAAAGACCTTGCTAAAATCCATGTAGACTACATCAAATGAACATTTTGGAAGGGGAGGGTGAACAGCCAGTTGTCGTGGTGCATATAGGTACAAATGATATAGGTAAAAAACGGGATGAAGTCCTAAAAGCTGAATATAGGGAGTTAGGAGGTAAATTAAAACATAGGACCTCAAAGGTAGTAATCTCAGGATTGCTACCAGTGCCACATGCTAGTCAGAGTAGAAATAGAAGGATATTTCAGATGAATATGTGGCTAGAGGAATGGTGCAAGGGGGAGGGATTCAAATTCCTGGGACATTGGAACCGGTTCTGGGGGAGGTGGGACCAGTACAAACCGGATGGTTTGCACCTGGGCAGGACCGGGACCGATGTCCCAGGGGGAGTGTTTGCTAGTGCTCTGGGGGAGGGTTGAAACTAAAATGGCAGGGGTTTGGGAACCTTAGCAGGAAGACAGATGAAAGGGAAACAAGGATAGAAGCAAAATACAGGAAGGAGAAAAACAAAGGTGGCAGTCAGAAAAATCAAGGGTTTAAATCAAACATGGCCACAGTAAATAATAATTCTAAAAGGTGTAAGAGTGTTAAAAAAACAAGCCTGAAGGCCTTGTGTCTTAATGCAAGGAGCATTCGTAATAAGGTGGATGAATTAGCTGTGCAAATAGAGGTAAACGGATATGATATGATTGGGATTACGGAAACATGACTCCAGGGTGACCAAGGCTGGGAACTCAACATCCAGGGGTATACATTATTCAGGAAAGATAGGCAAAAGGGAAAAGGAGGTGGGGTAGCATTGCTGGTGATGATGTGGAGTCTGTATGGGTAGAACTGTGAAATACCAAGGGGCAGAAAACGTTAGTGGGAGTGGTATACAGACCTCCAAACAGTAATGCGGAGGTTGGGGATGGCATTAAACGGGAAATTAGAGATGCGTGCATTAAGGACACAGCAGTTATCATTGGTGACTTTAATCTACATATAGATTGGGCTAACCAAATTAGTAACAATACTGTGGAGGAGGAATTCCTGGAGTGTATATGGGATGGTTTCCTGGACCAATATGTCGAGGAACCAACTAGAGATCAGGCCATTTTAGATTGGGTATTATGTAATGAGAAAGGATTAATTAGCAATCTTGTTGTGCGAGGCCCCTTGGGTCGGAGCGATCATAATATGATAGAATTCTTCATTAAGATGGAGAGTGAAGTAGTTGACTCAAAGAATAGGGTCCTGAATTTAAATAAAGGAAACTACAATGGTATGAGGCGCGAGTTGGGTAGGATTGATTGGGGAATGTTACTCAAAGGGTTGACGGTGGATAGGCAATGGCAAACATTCAAAGATCGCATGGATGAACTACAGAATTTGTTCATCCCAGTTTGGCATAAAAATAAAACAAAAAAGGTGACTCAACCTTGGCTAACAAGGGAAATTAGGAATAGCATAAGGTCCAAGGCGAAGACATATAAATTGGCCAGAAAAAGCAGTAAACCTGAGGATTAGGAGCAGTTTAGGATTCAGCAAAGGAGGACAAAGGGATTAATTAAGAGAGGGAAAATAGAGTATGAGAGTAAGCTTGCAGGGAACATAAAAACTGACTGTAAAAGCTTTTATAGATATGTGAAGAGAAAAAGATTGGTGAAGTCAAGCGTAGGTCCCTTGCAGTCAAAATCAGGGGAATTTATAATAGGGAACAAAGAAATGGCAGACCAATTAAATACATACTTTGGTTCTGTCTTCACAAAGGAGGACACAAATAACCTCCCAGAGATGTCTGGGAACATAGGGTCTAATGAGAGGGAGGAACTGAAAAAATCAGTATCTGTAGGGAAATGGTGTTACATCCTAGGGTACTTAAGGAAGTGGCCCTAGAAATAGTAGATGCATTGCTGGTCATCTTCCAAAATTCTATAGACTCTGGAACAGTTCCCATGGATTGGAGGGTAGCTAATGTTACCCCACTATTCAAAAAAGGTGGTAGAGAGAAAACGGGGAATTATAGACCGGTAAGCCTGACATCAGTAGTGGGGAAAATGCTAGAGTCAATTATAAGAGATGCAATGGCAGAGCACTTGGAAAACAGTGACAGGATTGGACAAAGTCAACATGGATTCACAAAAGGTAAATCGTGCTTGACTAATCTACTGGAATTTTTTGAGGATGTAACTGGTAGAATAGATAAGGGAGAACCAGTGGATGTGGTGTATTTGGACTTTCAGAAGGCTTTCGATAAGGTCCCGCATAAGAGATTAGCATGTAAAGTTAAGGCACATGGGATTGGGGGCAAGGTACTGACTTGGATAAAGAACTGGTTGGCAGATAGGAAGCAAAGAGTTGGAATATACGGCTCTTTTTCCGAGTGGCAGGCAGTGACTAGTGGGGTACCGCAGGGATCGGTCCGAGGACCCCAGCTATTCACAATATATATAAATGTTCTAGACGAGGGAACTAGATGTAATATCTCCAAGTTTGCAGACGACACAAAGCTGGGTGGGCGTGTGTGCTGTGAGGAGGATGCTGAGAAACTCCAGTATGATTTGGACAGGTTGGGTGATTGGGCAGAAGCATGGCAGACGCAGTATAATGTGGATAATTACGAGGTTATCCACTTTGGTGGCAAAAACAGGAAGGCAGATTATTATCTGAACGGCAATAGATTGGAAAAGGGGAGGTGCAATGAAACCTGGGTGTCTTTGTGCACCAGTCGCTGAAGGTAAGCATGCAGGTGCAGCAGGCGGTTAAGAAGGCAAATGGTATGTTGGCCTTCATAGCGAGAGGGTTTGAGTACAAGAACAAGGATGCCTTGCTGCAGTTGTACAGGGCCTTGATGAGACCACACCTTGAGTATTGTGTGCAGTTTTGGTCGCCTTATCTGAGGAAGGATGTTCTTGCCATGGAGGGAGTGCAGCGAAGATTCACCAGACTGATACCTGGGATGGCAGGAATGACGTATGAGGAGAGATTGTGTTGATTGGGCTTATACTCACCGGAGTTTAGAAGATTGAGAGGGGATCTCATCGAAACCTATAAAATTCTGTCAGGCCTGGACAGACTGGATGCAGGAAGGATGTTTCCGATGGCTGGGGAGTCCAGAACCAGGGGTCACAGTCTAAGGATAAGGGGTAAGCCATTTAGGACAGAGATGAGGAGGAATTTCTTCACCCAGAGAGTGGTGAACCTGTGAAATTCTCAACCACAGAAGGCAGTGGAGGCCAATTCATTAAATATATTCAAGAAGGAGTTGGATATATTTCTTAAGGCTAAAGGGATCAAGGGATATGGGAAGAAGGCAGGGACAGGGTACTGAATTTGAATGATCAGCCATGATCTCATTGAATGGCGGAGCAGGCTCGAGGGGCCGAATGGCCTACTCCTGCTCCTATCTTCTATGTTTGTATGTTTCTACTACCCTCATCGACCCTCCTCGTTACCTCCTCAAAAATTTCAATCAAGTTAGTCAGACATGAACTTCACTTAACAAATCCATGCTGACTGTTCTTGATTTATCCGTGATTTTCTAAATGATGATTTATATTGTCCCTCAGAACTTTTTTCGATAATTTTCCCACCACTGAGGTTAGACTGACTGGCCTGTAATTACTCGGTCTATCCCTTTCTCCCTTTTTAGCAATGGCACAATGTTAGCAGTGCTCCAGTCCTCTGGCACCACGCCTGTAGCCAGAGAGGATTTCCTCCCTTGACTCTCTTAACAGCCTAGGATACATTTCATCAGGGCCTGGTGATTTATCTACTTTCAAAGGTGCTAAATCTTTTAATACTTCCTCTCTCTCTATGTTTATCCCATCGAATGGCCCAGAAATTCGGGTCTCCATGGGTGAGTACGCACGGGGTACTCACCCGTAGGCCCAATAGAAGTGCCAGTTTCGTGCATGCACTGCGCATGCGCGGGAAACCGGAACTTCCATTCCCTTGAAAGAAGGGGTTTAGAGGTCGAATGCCATGCGCTGGAGAGGCAGCGCATGCGCATTGAACTTACGGTTTTTTTCCAGGTGTTTCCGAGAGGGTAAGTCTCCAGGAGTTACACATATAAAAGCAGGCGCAAGGCCTGCTCTTAACAAGGTAAGTGGTGAATTAATTAAAATTAAAACATTTTTTCCACAGGTTTATTGTTTTTAAATACTTTGAAGAAAGGTAAGTTTATTTTTAGCCCCGTTAGAAAATGTAATTAATTTTTTCAAAAATTTAAATTATTGTTTAAAATAGTTATTTCATGTAATTTATAGTTATTTTTAAAATGTGATTTAAAAAAAAATTATTTGAAGTTTTAGGGCTTATAGTATTTATAGGTTTGACAGCTCTTCCTGTCAAACTTATGAATGAAGCATTCCCTGCTACCATTGGCTCTCCATGGCCCACGTGATCCCAGGGGACGCATCGAACTAACTGCGCCCCTGGGATACGCAAGCACTGCGCGCCGGCAGTTGGAGCAGGCCTAGGATCGGAATCCCACGCGGGCCCACAGCTCAACGGCCGGCGCGCTAGGTAAGTGCAGGTCGGAGGCTTGCACCCGCGGGAAGCCTCCGACCCGAATTTCTGGGCCAATATTTCACACTCCTCCTCCTTAACTACAATGTCTGCATCGTCCCTCTCTTCTGTGAAGACAGACGCAAAGTATTCATTGAGAACCATACCCACGTCTTCCACCTCCACACAGGTTACCTTTTTGGTCTCTAATAGACCCTACTCTTTCCTTAGTTATTCTCTTGCTCTTTAAATGGTGTCCAGATTGCGGGGCACTCAGAACCAGAGGAATTCCAGCTGGGAACTCCATCTATCCGGCTCCAGTCCTTCTGATGTCATGGAGCGGATGGAACTTTTACCTGCCCTAGGTTCTCCCAGAACCGCAATAATGGTAAAAAATCAGTGAATGATGCACAGCTCGCCAATAATCTGAAAATCAGCCAAACAACTTTAACAGCAAGGATCCAAATGAAGGGAAGCAGTATCGTAAGCAGCACTTGTTTCATATGGGCCTGGAGTATCTGCAGCGCTGTTAAAGTGCTCCAAATGCATTACGGGGGCATCTCCTAATTTGCCTAAAACTTGGGGTCCGAGTGTACCTCAGGCACAACAGATGTACAGGTTATAACTGCCACAGAAGAGCCTAGATTGTCCTATCATTTACCTTGCCCATCAGGCACTTGAAAGGCAACAGACATACTCGCCCAGAATGCAGGAACTGGTGCCCAATGCACTGCAACACTGCAGGTACAGAAGATCATATTATTGGGCCAAATAAATTGTATGGAGGTACATTTTGCGAGTTGCGCTCTCAGCTTTATGCGACAGTAACACATAGCAGACATTTGGGCATGGAGGTTATATACGATTTTTTTGTCCATTAGGGTAGAAATTATTAAGGGCGCTATTTTTAACAACTTGGTTGTGCTGTATTTCAGCGAAATCGCTGGGCCATTTTTGTTTAAATAGCTCACATGGGACATTTATACAAGAGCGTTCAACAAGTCATTAAAACAGCAATAAGAAAAAGGTGGAAATGCACAACAATTCCTTAAGCATCTGGAAAGAGAAAAGATGGGCTAACATTTCAGCTGGAGAACATTCATCAGAGTGGAACACTGATACTCGGAATATTTTCTACCCTGGGTTGTTGCTCAAAAGCACGCCATGCCAGTTAAAATGAAATATAGCTTATTTACTTTTGTTTCCTCAGTGACCACTTTACTCATGACCTTGTCAAAAGAGCCATCAGAGACAGTGCACCTGAACAGCAATACAGGCGAGACAGATTGTCTAATGTATCATGTCAGCTGTGCTGTGTTAGCCAGTCATTTATACTCCCCAGCAACCAATGGAGCAGAGCGTGAAATCAGTATTGACAATGCTCTCAATCTCACTCAGTCACAGATCAGCAAAATGGAGCCATGCTTTTAACAAGCTAATCTCACTAACACCAGCCCATCAACCTTTGAGTTCTTTTGTACTTAGCAACGTGACATGTTGTTTAGTGGAGGTCAGTTGAAAGCTGTACTTGATTAAGGGAAGCCTCTGGAGTCTGAATAACTCGAGGAAGATCAATACCTTCCTATCCTCATGCCAGCATTTTTCCTTCCTGGAACTGTGCTGCAATTTCGCATGCTTTTTTGAAGTAATGCTATCCAGTTCAGAGCACTATAATCACTATATTTACAACCACTCCATTTATTTCCATTTTTTTTACCCTCCCTTTCTGAAGGTATGATGCTATGAGCAACAACTGCCCTCTTTCAACTTGGCCAAGTGGCCACTGTTCATTGTGTGGAACCCAAACAAAGATTGTTGACAGGCTCAAATTTGAAATTCTCATCCTTGTGTTTAAATCCATGACCTCACCATGCCAGCATACAATGCCACCTCCACCCCACTTCCTGGAAGTCTCCAACCTTCTGACTCCGGTCTTTTGTGTATCCTGATTTCTCTTCACCTCACCATTGACAGTCATGCTTTCAGCCACCTGGGCCCCATGCTCTGGAATTCCCTTTCTAAATCCCTCTGTCTCTCCATTTCTTTCCTTAATACAATCCTTAAAGCCCACCTCTTTAACCAAGCCTTCAGTCACTGGGGCCAGAATTTTCTTTACCTGGGTGAATCGGGTGCGGGCGGTCAGCTTGGCGGGTCGTGACCCCATTCTTGCTTCCATCCCACTGCAGAAATCGATTTTGCGCTAATGCGGCTTAGTAAGCCCACCCTGCACGATACCCGGTCCTATTAATGCATGACGCATTTTCAGCTGGGATATTTAAAGGAGCCATGGCCACATTGCATTTGAAGGTTCATCTAGGAGTATGCAGTCACTGCACTGGAGGCTTTGATTGCTCCAAACACTTGGAGACATGACTGCACAGAGGCAAAGGGCTGCATCTAGGTTCTCCGATGACTCCCTCCTTTGCTTGTGGAGGGAGTCAGAGCACGCAGGGAGGTCCTCTTCCCTTTGAATGGGTGGAACAGACCTCCCCAGGAGAAAGAAAGAGCCTGGCTTCAAATTGCAGAAGAGGTGAGCAGCAGGAATGTGTTCAGGAGGACCTGGGTGCAGTGCCGGAAATGTTTCAATTATCTCATTAGATCAGGAAAGGTGAATACAAAGCCACACTCAACTTCATCCTGCTGTGCCTCTCATCACATCGGCATCACTCTGCCTTCCCAACCCTACTCCTGCACATCCTTACACCAACATATCTTGCACGTCCATCCATCCCTCTCCCTCTATCTACATTATCACATCGCCATCTTACTAGCCACACATCACACTCACACTCATCCTAATGCAATCATACCAACTAACAACACACAAGGAGGCCACTTGGCATTGCCACCCCAATCCATCATAGTCTCCCTCTAAAGATGTAACCCATCCATTCCTTACACTTATTCCATCACTCTCACACAACCTTCACTTCTTTCCTTCCTTGCAGGAAAAGAGAACGCACAATAAGAGGGAGTGGGAGAGAACTGGAGGTGGGCCTCCATCATTTGCCACCCTCACAACAGCAGAGGAGGCTGCATTAGAAATATCAGGAGTGACCAAGCAGCTGGAGGTGGGAGACGGAGAGAGTGTGACATCTTAGCAACCTGGTGACAGAATTACATATCATATATGGCATACAGCAGTCACTCAGAACTGATAGAGCAGAACTGATGTCATCAGCCACTGAATGGTCATCATGTGCATAATGGTATCTGTACCCATTCTTCATATAACATATCTAACTCATTTCTTTACTCTACCACAGGTCCATCAAGAGACCCCCCCCCACCCCCCCTCCCCCGCAACCCCCACTGTCCAGGAGGAAGAGGAAGAGGACTCCTCAGAGGAGCCTCCAGCCTCTGAGGGCGCAGCGTCACCAGACAGAAGTGGACCCAGCACCAGCGCAGAGACACACACCTGGGCGGGTCACAAGCGAGCTAGAATAGTGTTGTCACCTGGTCAGTCACAAGTCACAAGTGAGCAAGTGCAGATGATGGAGACAGGGACTGCAGTGGAGACTCCTCGCCAGAGGGCGCAGGACGCTCCCAGCTCTGCTCAGCTACATGCAGATGCTGAGCCTCGGGGGGGCATCCAGAAAGAGGGCAATCCTGGAGGTGCAGGAAGAAGTGCAGGGGGCTCCGACAGGTTTTGCAACCACGATGTCTGCAAATGTTCAAAGAATGGAGGAGTCCATCACCAACTTGAGCACCACCGTGTCGCAGGCGATGACAACTGCAGGCTCTTCCAGAGATAGGATGGCCACCTGCAGCTAATGCGCAACTCACAGGAGCACATGGTCTCTATCGAGAATAGATGGCTGTCCATGGCGAATAGATGGCAGAGGCTCATAGGCCTCCTGTCTAGGAGGGATGTCAGTGTAGATGTGGGCCCTCATGGCCCCACTGATGTGCAGCAAGGTGCTCTCCAGCGCCTTGCTAGCAGGAAAGTGCAGGTAGCCCATGAGAGAGATGACGGTGAGAGGGGACCTGGAAGTGTGGGCTCCTCTCAAAGTGTTTACACTTCGCCCCCGTTGCCACCCCCTCAGTCAGAGGCCCCTCCTCAGATCGCAATGGCCAAGTCTGCCCCTTCACAGTCACAGGAGGAACAGATATTGGTGGGGCCATCACAGGCTCCAAAACCCAGAGGATGTCCACCAAAAGTGTCTAAGCAGTCGCAGCAGGAAAGTGAGCAGGCTGCCTCTACCTCTGCTGAAGCCATGGGGTAGCACCTCGTAGAAGTACGCATAAGAGAAAGATGATACAAAAGTAGATTCACAAGGGTAGCCACTTGAGTGCTTTATTCAATGTTAATGTCAAGTTTCTGTTAATGTGACGTTGTAGGAATGTCTAGTTCCTATCCAAAAGACTGAGGTCCACTCAGGCGATCAAATAAACGAGGTTTAATGAAAACTAACAGAGTTTAACGGATAACTACAGGAGAACATTGAATATAGGTCTAGTCAGTTCGGAGGCTCCACGGGGACTGCTTGGGCGGTCCCGTGGCTGACGTCATGACGTCATCACGTTTTTCCCGCCGGTGGAGGATCACGTGATGAACGGCGTGACGTCATCGCGTTTACCCGCGCTATTAAAGTGATCGCGCTCTGTACATGTAAACAGTGAAAACAAAGATACATACTCAGGCTGTAGCCAACATATTATTAAAGGGAATTATATACAATTGATTGGAGTCCCTTAGTGGCTCTGCCACATGCGCCCCCCCAGAATTGTCTTTAATAGCAAAAGTAAAACGGCGAGGAGGCCTGACAAGCCTGTCAGATCGACTTCTGTAGCCTTGAAGTGAAAGCTGATGGACGGCAGGCGAGCTGGCAGGCGGTTGCGTTTGATCTGGCATGGCGACTGTGGGCGGTCGGCCACGTTTCGGCGGTTGTGCGATCTCGACTGGGCGGTCAAGGTCCAAGTGAGCCGGCTTCAACCGGTCAACCGAAATGTGGTCCGGTTTACCTCCGACATCGACCGAAAAAGATTTGTTTCCCGGCTCCATCACGTGGAAAGGACATAAGAACATAAGAAATAGGAGCAGGAGTAGGCCAATCGGCCCCTCGAGCCTGCTCCGCCATTCAATAAGATCATGGCTGATCTGATCCTAACCGCCAATCTACTATCACAGAACCATCTCCTGAATCTAACAGAATTAGACACACAAAATAGGAGCAGGATCAGGCTACATGGCCCCTGGGCCCGCTCCGCTACCCACAGGGCCATGACCGATCCGATCCTAGACTCATGTCCAAATTCCTGCCCGCTCCCCGTAACCCTTAATTCCCTTTACTTCTAGGAAACTGTCTATTTCTGTTTTAAATTTATGTAATGATGTAGCTTCTACAGCTTTTTGGGGCAGCATATTCCATGGACCTACCACCCTCTGAGTGAAGTAGTTCCTCCTCATCTCAGTTTTGAAAGAGCAGCCCCTTATTCTAAGACTATGCCCCCTAGTTCTAGTTTCACCCATCATCGGGAACATCCTCCCCGCATAAGGGGGTTTGAGCGGGTCCCGATGAGCGTCATGGCGGATAAACACATAGTCGGCGTTCTTCAGCTCAGCTGGGACGTGGGAGCTCTGCAAGCCGTGATGCGACGTAGGCACTGAAGCGAAACTTCTGGCTGCCTCCTGGTGTCTGATGAGCTGCTGGGATGCGGACCATGGCTCTGTTGGAGTTGGAAGGAAATCCCCTGGTACGCGTAGCGGCTGGCCATATACGAGCTCCGCCGTGGACGATTGAAGATCTTCTTTAGGCACCGTACGAAGACCCAAAAGGACCCATGGAAGCCTGTCCACCCAGCCGGCGCCTTGAAGGCTGGCTCGCAGTGCGGCCTTGAGCGACCTGTGGAATCGTTCGCACAGGCCGTTCGCCTGTGGATGGTAGGCAGTGGTGCGATGTAGCTTGACGCCGAGCCCCTGAGCCACAGCGTTCCAGAGCTCCGAAGAAAACTGCGGCCCACAATCAGACGAGATGTCCGCCGGTACCCCGAAACGGGCGACCCAAGAGGAGATGAATGCCCTGGCGACGTCTGCGGAAGTGGTGGATGACAAAGGAACCGCCTCCGGCCATCGAGTGGTGCGGTCCACCATTGTAAGAAGATGAGTAAACCCATGCGAAGGCGGAAGTGGCCCCAGCAGATCCACATGCACAAGATCAAACCTACGGTCCGGAACAGTGAAAGTGGCCAATGGAGCCTTGACGTGACGCTGCACCTTGGCCTTTTGGCAGACCACGCAGGTGTTGGCCCAGTCGCAAACATCCATGTGCATGCCCCACCACACGAATTTGGACGACATCAGCCGTTGCGAGGCCTTCATGCCAGGGTGCGACAACCCGTGTATGGCATCAAAAACTTTTCGGCGCCAGGCGACCGGGACGATAGGGCAAGGATCTCCTACGGAGACGTCGCAGAGTAGCGTAGTGCCTGCGGCATGGAATTTGACGTCGGCCGCTTGAAGGCTAGAGGGGTTGGTTCTGTAAGATTGGACTTCCGGATCCGAGGCTTGATCTGCAGCCATGAGGGCATAGTCGATGCCGAGCTGGACTGCATGAACGGTCGCGCGAGAGAGGCAATCCACCACCAGGTTGTCTTTACCGGACACATGCTGAATGTCAGTGGTGAATTCTGAGATAAACGTCAACTGACGTTGTTGCCGAGCTGACCACGGTTCGGCGGTCTTGGCCATAGCGAACGTTAGTGGCTTATGGTCCACAAAAGCCGTGAATGGACGTCCCTCTAGCAAGAACCGGAAATGGCGGATGGCTAGAAAAAGGGCCAGCAACTCCCGGTCGAATGTGCTGTACTTCCGTTCGTTTCGCCGTAGTTGACGGATGAAAAACGCCAGCAGCTGCCATGTCCCATGCACCCACTGTTCCTGCACTGCGCCGATGGCGTTGTCTGACGCGTCGGTGGTAAGGGCGATGGTGGCACCTGGCAGCGGGTGTGCCAGCATGGTTGCGTTGGCTAAAGCGCCTTTTGTGTCGACGAACGCCCGGTCCATGTCGACCATCCAGCTAATCGGATCCTTGCCGAACTTGCCCTTGAGGGCCTCGTACAGGGGCTGCATGAGCAGAGCTGCATTAGGGATGAACCGGTGATAAAAATTTACCATCCTGAGGAACTCCTGCAGGGCCTTGACGGTCTGCGGGCGCGGGAACGAAGTAACTGCCTCCACCTTCGTTTGCAGGGGAATTGCGCCATCCGATGTGATGCAATGGCCTAAGAAAGCAATCTGCTGCAGGCCGAACTGGCACTTGGCCGGGTTGATGATCAAACCGTGTTGACTGAAGTGTCTAAAGAGGGTGCGCAAATGGCAGATGTGCTCCTCTTTATTAGGGCTGGCGATGAGGATGTCGTCGAGGTAGATGAATAGAAACTTGAGGTCCCGAAGCACGGAGTCCATCAAGCGCTGGAAAGCCTGTGCGGCGTTCTTCAATCCAAACGGCATCCAAAGAAATTCAAACAGGCCGAATGGGGTGATGACTGCAGTTTTCAGGACATCTTGCGGGTGTACGGGGACCTGGTGGTAGCCACGGATAAGGTCGACTTTTGAAAAAATGGTATTTCCCGCCAAATGGGCAGAGAAATCCTGAATATGAAGGATCGGGTACCGATCAGGAGTAGTGGCATCGTTCAGGCATCGGTAGTCGCCGCAAGGCCGCCATCCGCCGCCAGGTTTCGGAACAATGCGAAGAGGCGAAGACCAGGGACTATTCGACCAGCGAATAATCCCTAGCCGCTCCATCGTGTCGAACTCCGCTTTCACAGCCGCGAGCTTGCCAGGTTCGAGGCGCCGGGCCCGTGCGTAGACCGGGGAGCCAGTAGTGGTGATGTGATGTTCGATACCATGTTTCGTGGCCGTGGAAGAGAAAGTGAGTCTGGTCAGGACTGGGAAATCTCCGAGGAGGCGAGTGAAGTCATCCGGAGGTGGGAAAGCGCAGGAGACAGTGCGCGCCACGGTGTTACAGCGGTGGCACGGGATGGAGTGAAAAGTGGTCGCATTGATCAACCGGCGGTGCCGTACATCCACCAGGAGGCCGTTGGCGCACAAAAAATCCGCCCCGAGGATGGCTTGGGAGACTTTGGCCATGATGAAATCCCAGTAAAACCGCTGGCCGCCGAAGCACACCTGGACCCGCCGGCTTCCGAAGGTCCGAATGGCCCCGCCATTAGCCGCCTGGAGGGAGGGGCCATGCCCCCTGGCTTGTAGATCAAGATTTGACGCGGGTAGGATGCTACACTGCGCCCCGGTGTTGCAGAGGAAACGTCGACCAGATAGGGAGTCGTTGATGAAGAGGAGTTTTCCCGAATTACCGATTGCCATCGCAGCCGCGGGGCACTCGATGTAACCGGTCCTCTTTCGACAGGGTGGCTGCTGGTTTTTTTTGAGCGAAAAGCTGCAGGGAGGGCGGCAGCATCTTGCTTTCGTGCCAAAACGGGCGTGGTAGAAGCACAAGCCCGAAGGTTGAGGGGCTGGAGCAGCATCTGTGGGGGATGGGCGCCTCATGGCAGTGCAGTACTGCTGTGTCACCGCGAAGATCTTGTCTGCATCAACAGCCAGCTCTGCGCAGTCTGTGACTTCCGACCTGGCTAGGGCAGCCTGAACTTGCTCCGGTAGCTGGCTGAGGAATAGCTCCCTGAAGAGGAAGCATTCTGGTTCGGAGCCCAGGAGCGTGAGCATTTGGCTCATAAGCTCGGACGGCTTGGAGTCCCCGAGGCCGGGCATATTGAGCAGCCGGTGGGCGCGCTCCAACTTCGTGAGCCCGAAGACCTGTAACAACCGCGCCTTTATCATTTCATACTTGCGATCTTCTGGTGGATTGCCAAGCAGGCTGACGATCTGCGAGGCTGTGGCGCTGTCGAGGGAGGACACCACGTGATAGTAACGGGTCTGATCCACAACGATGTTCCTGATTGCGAACTGGGCTTCAGCCTGGATGAACCACGCGGCTGGCTGTTGCTCCCAGAACTGTGGTAGCTTCAAAGCAACGGCGTTCGATTCCATGTTCAGTAACTTCTGCGAAAACCGTTCGCAAAAGTCGGGGTCACCAATGTAGGAATGTCTAGTTCCTATCCAAAAGACTGAGGTCCACTCAGGCGATCAAATAAACGAGGTTTAATGAAAAGTAACAGAGTTTAACGGATAACTACAGGAGAACATCGAATATAGGTCTAGTCAGTTTGGAGGCTCCACGAGGACTGCTTGGGCGGTCCCGTGGCTGACGTCATGACGTCATCATGTTTTTCCCACCGGTGGAGGATCACGTGATGAATGGCGTGACGTCATCGCGTTTACCCGCGCTATTAAAGTGATCGCGCTCTGTACATGTAAACAGTGAAAACAAAGATACAGACTCAGATTGTAGCTAACATATTATTAAAGGGAATTATATACAATTGATCGGAGTCCCTTAGTGGCTCCGCCACAACATCAACCATAAAAATCTTTATTTTCACCACTTGGACAAATTTGTGTGCACCTTTGGAAGTGGCTTAGTGAGTTGCAGTGAACGGTGAGACAGAACGGTACCTCCAGCAATGGTGGTCAGTGTGAAAGGAATGGCTTGGTCATTGTAGGGATCCTTTATGTTGTTACTGTGCAGTGGTATCAACCTGGCACAGCATGTGGCAGCCATATGAGTGTATTGCGTAAAGTTAAGTAAATCTTGCCATGCTGAGGCCACCCCTGGCCTCCCAAGCAGCTATGTGCTCGGGTGCTGGTGGGATCTGGCCCACATTTTCCTCCTGCTCCTCCTTCACCTCTTCCAGCTGATACTGCTCCTCATCTGAAGAGGCTGTGTGCTCAGTGCCTTGCTCCTCATGCAGCGCTAATCCTCGCTGCAGTGCTATGTTGTGCAGGGCGCAGCAGACCACGACGATTCTGGAGACCCTGGCTGGTGCGTACTGTAGGGCTCTTCCAGATCTGTCAATGCACCTGAAGTGCATTTTGAGCAAGCCTATTGTTTGCTCTATGACACATCTGGTGGAAATGTGGCTTTCATTATATCTCTCCTGGGCCTCAGTACTTGGCCTCCTCTAGGGTATCATGAGCCACATCTTCAGTGGATAGTTCTTGTCTCCAAGCAGCCAGCCAGAAAGTCTATTTGGAAGAGCGAAGAGCTGAGGGAGGGTGGACTGGCGCAGGCCAAAAGAGTCATGGCAGCTGCCAGGGAATTTGACACACACATGCATGATCATCTTCCTATGGTTGCAGATTATCTGCTCATTGAGCGAGTGGAAGCCCTTGCGGTTGACAAAGATTCCTGGGTTACGATGGGGTGCCCTGATGGCCACATGTGTGCAGTCGATGATGCCCTGCCCCCGTGGGAAGTCAGCCAGAGTGGCAAAGCCGGGCGCCCGCTCAGTAACACTGGCTTCATCAGTGGCAAAGTTGATATAATTGTCTGACTTGTCAAAGAGGGCATCAGTGACCTGTGTGATGCATCTGTGGGTGGCCAACTGCGAGGTGCCACAAATGTCTGCTGCAGATCTCTAGAAGGAGCCTGAGGTGAAGAAGCTGAGGGCACTGGTGACTTTGACAGCCAAGGCATGTCCACCCACTCCTCTGGGCTGCAGGTCTTGCTCCAGCAATGTGCAAATGTCTGCGACGACCTGGCGCGATAGCCTGCGCCTGCTTTGGCACTGCTGCTCAGTCATGTTGAGGAAGCTCATCCTCTGCCTGTATACCCTGTGTTGAGGGTATCGCCTCCAGCATGGTGTAGCCGTGCGCTGATGCCCTCTGTCCTGTGCAGCATCAGGTGGTTGAGGAGAAGTTTGGTGGTGTTGTTGTTGGTGCTGATGGTGTGCCTGGTGCTGCTGGTGTTGGGGCTCATTGTGGTCTGACTCTGAGGACCAAGGTGAGACAGCATAAACAGCACCTGTGCTGATGGACTAGATGGCAGGTCAAGTAGAGATGAGAGAAGCAATCTGTCAATGGAGTGATAGGTTGTAACAATGAGGTGAGACTGGATGGTGACTTTGCTGCAAGCACTTGCAGCCTGTAGAAAGCTAAATGTGTGCTGGGAATGCAGTCAGCAACAGCTTCTGCCTGAGGAAAGTGATCAGCTTGGAGATGGGAGCCTTCATAGTACATTTCATGCTGTCATCTAATCTGCTGGAGCAATGACCACTCAACTCCCACCTCAGGCTGACAGACATAGTTCCCGAGCCGCGTGAATCCCATGGGCAGCCAGGGAAATTTGAAAGATGGGCTGAAAAATGCGCTTAAGAGTCTAACAACAAGGTGATAATGATTTGAATTAGGTCGCCCGCTTCTGCCGTTCAGGTCGCTGCCCCACCGGCAAAAGTGCCCAAGAGAAAGGCACGTGGAGGCGGGATGACGGGGGGTTCCCAACCCGCTCCAACTTATTTCAAATTTCCCACCCGACCCGCCTCCGACCGTGCCCGCATGGACCCCAGAAAATTCCAGCCTAGGTGTCAGCCGTTGCTCAGTTGGTAGCACTCTCACCTCTGAGTAAAAAGTTTGTGGGTTCAAGTGCTACTCCAGAGACTTGAACACAAAAAACTAGTCTGACACTCCAGGGCAGTACTGAAGGAGTGCTGCAATGTCAGAGGTGCCGAGTTTCGGATGAGACGTTAAACCAAGTCCCCGTCTGCTCTCTCAGGTAGACGAAGAAAATCCCATGGCACTATTTCAAAGAAGAGCAGGGAAGTTATCCACAGTGTCCTGGCCAATATTTATCCCTCAATCAACACCTAAGAAACAGATTATCTGGTCATTATCACATTGCTGTTTGTGGGAGCTTGCTGTGCACAAATTGACTGCTGCGTTTCCTACATTACAACAGTGGCTACACTCCAAAAGTACTTCATTGGGTGTAAAGCGCTTTGGGATGTCCTGAGGTCAGGAAAAGCGCTATATAAATGCAAGTCTTTTTTTGTTTTTACTCCTAATATCTCCTGCTTTGGCTTGGTGTACAATGTTCTTTTCCTCATAGTTCCATGAAGCATTTTGAGATATTTTTCTACTTTGAAAACACTATAAATACAAGTGGTTATTGTAGCAATAGTAGTAGTAGTAATAGTAATATTAACACGTTGCCACTAGCTGTAACCAGGTCATTTGGACAAAGGCCTGAATCCCTAGCTCAGTAACTCTGAAAGGCTTTGCTTAGAAAGAAAAAAAAATTGGTCTGGAAGTTGCAGCCGGAGGCTTCCTGCGGGCGAATGCCTCCGATCCACTAGAAAAGTACACACCTACCCGGTGCCTCCGTATCTTCTGACTCGCGCTCCTGGGCCTGCAGGCGTACACCTGCGTAAAGACCCACATATCCCAGGGGCGCATGCGGTTCGCAAGCATCCCTGGGATCACGTGGGCCGGCCCAGTCACAAAGGGGGATTCCCATTATGCTAATGGGGATTCCATTTACGTACGGAATCCCCATGAGCATAATAGGAACCCCCATAAAAACACACTTTCACAACACTTCAATAAAAATAAATTGTCGCAGGTTCAAAATTAATTAAAATACAATGTAATTAAACATTTAAAGCAAAAATAAAAAATTTTGAAAACTAAATTTAAGCATTTTTAAAGGGGCCAAGAGTAACCTAAACTAATTTGAAAGGTTTTTGAATGTTTAAATAATTTTTAAAATTTTATTTATTTAAACCCTTAAAAAAAAGGCCTTACGCCTGCTTTTACCATGTGTAAGAGTTTTGTGGACATTCACTGGGCAGTAACCTGCGCCAGCGAATGTCCATTTCCTTCGGATGCGTTCAATCTGTCAAGCTGAAACTTGACAGATCACACGTTCTGGGTTTTCGCGCATCGCATGCAGAAACATGAAAATAGCGGGGCACTTACAACCTCGTACACTGTGCGTACATGGTTATAGGCCCCGGAAAATCCAGGCCCTTGTGATTATGTAATGGCCTAACACAGAAACGTTTCAAAAACTTCACACACAAAGGGGTAGAAATTGTATGTGTTGCACCATTTTAATGTCCAAAAAGTGAGCGCAGTGCACACCAATTTAGCAGCAGGGCATAGGCATTGGTCCCACTGCTAAATTCGTGGGGCCCATTTTTAGGTATCCCAGACGGACGACTAAAACAGGTGTTAGGTGTCTTGAATGTGTAAATGAGGAGCCTAATATCTGTTTATGGATCCGTTTACAAAATTAGCTATCGATGAACGGGGCAAGCGTTGGCCCTGTCCCACACAGGATTTTTCAGCAGCTTCTGTGGCCGCCAACTAAAGCTTTACATTCCTTTCCTGTGGTGCCAGGAGGAGCAGAATTGCCCCCTGACTCCACAGATGCTGCAATCCACCCCCTCTGCCCCGGAGCCCGCTCCATTCCCACCCAGCCCCCTGGGACTTAACTGAGGGCCGCTGCTGGCGCGGCAGGTGACCTTAAATTGTTCTTTTTGTCGGACGAACTGCCTGTGGAGGCACGACCAGTCCCATGCAGCTGGCCCAAGTATGCAGGTGAGCCCCAGCAGCCCTCCCCGAGTATGCAGGTGAGCCCCAGCAGCTCTCCCCGAGTATGCAGTTGAGCCCCAGCAGCTCGCCTCGAGTATGCAGGTGAGCCCCAGCAGCCCTCCGTGAGTATGCAGGTGAGCCCCAGCAGCTATCCCCGAGTATGCAGGTGAGCCCCAGCAGCTCTCCCCGAGTATGCAGGTGAGCCCCAGCAGCTCTCCCCGAGTATGCAGTTGAGCCCCAGCAGCTCGCCTCGAGTATGCAGGTGAGCCCCAGCAGCCCTCCGTGAGTATGCAGGTGAGTCCCAGCAGCTCTCCCCGAGTATGCAGGTGAGCCCCAGCAGCTTGCCTCGAGTTTGGGCATCCTCATTTCTACCCCAAGGAATTGCTTTTAAGTGGAGTAATATTGCTCTGTAGGCTAACAAGTCAGCCATTTTGTGCATAGCAAGATCCTACTGACAGCTACGAGATGAATGATCAGTTGGCTGGTTTATAGACAGAGGCAGGACTGTTGGCCAGCACATCCTTGGCCTTCTTCAAATAGTGTCTTGGGATCTTTTATGTTCACCTGAACATGCAAATGAGCTTCAGTTTAACATCTCTTCCAAAAGATGGCACCTCCAACAATGCAACACTCCCTCAGTACTGCACTGGATCATCAACAGTGTTCTAGTCCTGGAGTGGGGTTGAAACTATAAACTTCTGACACATATTTGAGAGCACTATTTACTGAGCCACACTGTAGCAGCAAAACAGTAGCCCATACCTGACAGGTATTAAATATGGTCATTACAAGCTGTAAAATCCCTGGAAGAAGCATTCATACTTGCTGTTCATTGGGACCAGTGGAGAAAGATTTAAAGAATAAAGCTGTGCAGAATTGTCTGATAAGGTGAGTGCTGTCTGAATTTTAAAAAGCACATTGTTAGGTCAGGATTCACTTCATCTCAGATAAGAAATGAGAAAACTCTTGTGCTGACACATCCCTCACTCTACAGAGGTGAACTTGAATGTGCAATGATGCTCTCAGCCTCCAGCAGTGCCCATTCTAGAACAGGGATGAATAGCTCCCACTGACTGCTCCATCAGGCATTTAATATCAATTATTTACTATTAGAGCACGTTATTTGCTATTTATCTGCTCCAGGAAGCTTTGATTTTAAGAAAAAGAGGAAGATGGTTCCTTTTATTCAGCTATGAACCTTCCATCCGCCATAGCTCACACCGTCCCCCCGCGTTTCCAGCCAAAACACCAGAGGGAGTGGAGCTGAGGATAGGGAGTGGACAGCCAGCAATCTTATCCCAAGCCCCCATCACTGCTACTCTGTAACAACGATTGCATACTGAGCGTCAGGAACACTGCACATTCCACGGAGCTCTCAGCAATCTCAGCGGGAGTTTGGCTTTTATCCTTCTGCTGCACATCACCGCAGATGTTTTGTGTTACATGTGGCAACTTTTTTTCTTCTAAAAGGGTGGTGAAAAAGCAAACACTCCATGTATTATTTTAGTCATCCTATCATTGTATTATTGGTGGTCTGGATAAGGAATCAACCAATGTTCCAGCTGCTTTTCAAGTGAATGTTAAAGATCCCATGGCACTATTCAAAGAACAAAGCATTCCCCTCAGTGTCCTGGCCAACATTTCTCCCTCAACTGACATCATCGGAAACAGATCATGTGGTCATTCATCTCACTGTTGTTTGTGGGACATTTCTGGCACAGAATTGTTGCCACTTTTACTGACAGTCACTGCATTTCAAGAATAATTAATTGTATGTGAAGTGATGTGGTAAGTCACTGTCTAAAAGCAAATATTTTTTTCTTTCGTCCATTGACAACAAGCTTCAGAGAAAAAAAACACAGGAAACTTGACTTCACATATATCAACTTCACGGGGAATTTCATATCAGGCTTTGTGCAAATATGTGCTATGCATTCCACACTGGACCTTCATGAGGCTGAGATGGCTTTCCCATTGTCCTTGTATGGAAATAACCTGCATTTACTTGATATCCTTCTTCCCAACAATCTGTTTGAGAAATCATGGGCACAATGCCTACATTCTAACATTCCATGGCATGACTAAGTTGATACATTTACCTACAGGTACCAGAATGCAACTTTCCACCACCATAGTCTTTGCTGATCTCCTGCCACTTTATAATGAGGCCTGAATTCCTGCTGCGCCAGTGATGTGAATCAATGACGTCACAACAATATCACAGTACATAGTTCAAAGGTAATGTCAGGTTTTTTTCTCTAATTTGCTGACAATTCTTTTCTTTGTTTTTCTCCTTCCTCTCTTAAAGTGGTTAACTCAAGCTGGGGAACAGTTCCAGACATCCATCATCCTCCACTACCTTGCCCAAGCAGCCATTCTTCATGCCAGTATTGGCAGGTCATTTTACTGTGGAGGTCATGCACAACCAAATCCAATCCTGTCCTCACCCAGCCTCCACACATACATACTTTCCAGCAGGAATGCCCATTCTTCTGGCCTCAAATGTCAGCAGAGCACAGCTACCACTACATCACCTCATCAGCATTCCTGAATCTAGTACAGCACAAGTTAAGTGCAAAGTAAAGCTCCATCCACATTGCCTCCAACAATGTGCCTTAAAGCAACCAATATTTATTTCTTGTTTGTTACAAACACATTGCAACATTTTTCAAATTATATCAAAGACATAAGGACTGGCCTTCCTTTCTTGACACTGACCGGGAGCTCTGAGAGAAGAGCGGGACAAATATCCTTGCGGGGAGGTTTGCTAGCACTGTTCGGGGGGGTTTAAACTAACTTGGCAGGGGGATGGGATACAGAGTGGAGCTATAATAGTGGGTGATGTACAGCCAAATATAGAGGAAAAAATAAGTCAGACTGGAAGGCAGAGCAAATATGTAACAGCGCAAGGGAGTAGGGCAAGGCTAAATGGCATTTATTTTAATGCAAGGAGTCTTACGAATAAGGTGGATGAACTGAAGTTGTTGATGAACACATGGGAGTATGATATTGTTGCTATCACGGAGACATGGTTGAGGGAGGGGCAAGACTGGCAGCTCAATATTCCGGGGTATAGAACCTTCAGGCGAGACCGGGGGGGGGGTAAAAGAGGAGGGGGTGTCACAATATTAATTAAGGAGACAATTACTGCTGTAAGGAGGGATGATATATTAACAGGTTCCTCTAATGAGGCCATATGGGTTGAACTTAAAAACAAAAAGGGGGCTAGCACTTTGCTGGTAGTGTCTATAGGCCCCCAAACAGCCAGGGGGAGATAGAGGAACAGATATGTAGGCAAACCTCAGAGAAGTGTGCAAATAATAGGGTAATTATAGTGGGGAATTTCAACTTCCCCAATATTAACTGGGATAGTCAGAGTGTGAAAGGCTTAGAGGGTGCAGAATTCTTAAAGTGCATCCAGGAGAGCTTTTTGAGCCAGCATGTAGAAAGTCCTACAAGAGAGGGGGCGGTACTGGACCTAATTCTAGGGAATGTGGCCGGGCAAGTGGTAGAAGTGTTAGTAGGTGAGCACTTTGGTGACAGTGACCATAATTCGGTGAGATTTAAGGTAGTCATGGATAAGGACAAGGATGGACCGGAAATAAATGTTCTAAATTGGGGGAAGGCCGATTTTAATATGATAAGGCAGGATCTGGCCAATGTGGACTGGGATCAGCTACTTGAAGGAAAATCCACATCGGAGCAATGGGAGTCTTTCAGAAAGGAAATTGAGAGAGTACAATGGCAACATGTTCCCGTAAAGGTCAAGGGTGGGACCAACAAGCCCAGGGAACCTTGGATGTCAAGGGATATACGAGAATGGATTAGGAAAAAAAAGGGGGCTTTTGGCAGATACAAAAGGACTAAAGACAGAGGAAGCCCTAGAGGAGTATAAAAAGTGCAGGGGGATACTTAAAAAAGAAATTAGGAGAGCGAGGAGGGGCCATGAAATAACACTGGCGAGCAAAATAAAGGAAAATTCTAAGGTGTTTTATAAGTATATTAAGGGCAAGAGGATAACTAGGGAAAGAGTAGGGCCCATTAGGGACCAAAGTGGCAAACTGTGTGTAGAGCCAAAGGATGTAGGTGGGGTTTTAAATGAATTTTTTGCATCTGTGTTCACTATGGAGAAGGACGATGTGGACATAGAAATCGGGCAGGGGGACTGTGATATACTTGAACATATTAGCATTGAGAGGGAGGAGGTAGTAGCAGTTTTAGCAGGCTTAAAAGTGGATAAATCCCCAGGCCCAGACGAGATGTATCCCAGGCCACTATGTGAGGCAAAGGAGGAGATTGCAGGGGCTCTGACACAAATTTTCAGAACCTCTCTGGCCACAGGGGATGTGCCAGAGGATTGGAGAACAGCTAACGTAGTACCATTATTCAAGAAGGGTAGTAGGGATAAACCAGGGAATTACAGGCCAGTGAGCCTAACATTAGTGGTAGGGAAATTATTGGAAAAAATTCTGAGGGACAGAATTGGTCTTCACTTGGAGAGGCAGGGATTAATTAGGGATAGCCAGCATGGCTTTGTCAAGGGAAGATCATGTCTGACCAATTTGATTGAATTTTTCGAGGGGGTGACTAGGTGTGTGGATGAGGGTAGTGCAGTGGATGTGGTTTACATGGATTTCAGTAAGGCTTTTGATAAAGTCCTGCATAGGAGACTGGTCAGGAAGGTAAGAGCCCATGGGATCCAGGGTGCCTTGGCACATTGGATCCAAAACTGGCTTAGTGGCAGAAGGCAGAGGGTGATGGTGGAAGGTTGTTTTTGTGACTGGAAGCCTGTGTCCAGTGGGGTGCCGCAGGGATCGGTGCTGGGTCCCTTGCTGTTTGTGGTCTACATTAATTATTTGGATGTGAATGTAAAAGGTATGATCAGTAAGTTCGCAGATGACACTAAAATTGGTGGGGTAGTAAATAGCGAGGCAGGAAGCCTCAGGCTACAGGACGATATAGATGGGTTGGTCAGATGGGCGGAACAGTGGCAAATGGAATTTAACCCTGAAAAGTGTGAGATGATGCATTTTGGACGGACTAACAAGGCAAGGGAATACACAATGAATGGTAAGACCCTAGGAAAGACAGAGGATCAGAGGGACCTTGGTGTGCATGTACATAGATCCCTGAAGGCAGCAGAACAGGTGGATAAGGTGGTTAAAAAGGCATATGGGATACTTGCCTTCATTAGCCGAGGCATAGAATATAAGAGCAGGGAGGTTATGATGGAGCTGTACAAAACGCTGGTAAGGCCACAGCTGGAGTACTGTGTGCAGTTCTGGTCGCCACACTATAGGAAGGATGTGATTGCTTTGGAGAGGGTGCAGAGGAGATTTACCAGGATGTTACCTGGGCTGGAGCGCTTCAGCTATGAAGAAAGACTGGACAGGCTGGGGTTGTTTTCCTTGGAGCAGAGAAGGCTGAGGAGGGACCTGATTCAGGTATACAAAATTATGAGGGGCATAGATAGGGTGGATAGAAAGGAACTTTTCCCCTTAGCAGAGGGGTCAATAACAAGGGGGCATAGATTCAAGGTAAGGGGCAGGAGGTTTAGAGGGGATTTGAGGAAAAACTTTTTCACCCAGAGGGTGGTTGGAATCTGGAACTCACTGCCTGAAAGGGTGGTAGAGGCAGGAACCCTCACGACATTCAAGAAGCATTTGGATGAGCATTTGAAATGCCATAGCATACAAGGCTACGGACCAAATGCTGGAAAATGGGATTAGATTAGACAGGGCTTGATGGCCGGTGCGGACGCGATAGGCCGAAGGGCCTCTTTCTGTGCTGTATAACTCTATGGGCTGGATTTTGCTACGGGGGCGGGTTGGAGGTGGGAAACCCACATTCGGGCTTGTTGTCCCGCCTCCATGGAGATGTGGCCAACCCACTGGATTTTCCTCTGATTGACCTTGTTGAGCCCGCCCTGTGGGCTCAGCAGGCCAATTAAGGGCCACCCGGCAACAGGTGACGTCAGAGATTGACATTTCATCTGTCAAAAGCTTTTGGCAGATGAAATATCAGTGTTTAACAGCTGTTTGAAGCTGTCAAGCACTGAAAAACTGCTAATTCAGCCTCAGTCCTTTCTCAAGATAACTTTAAAATCATTTTGCTGCAGAAACCAAGAAGCTGATTTTTTTTTAAAAATCGGAGCTTCTGTGGTTCTTGCAGCCGACTCCCAACACCGGAATGCAGGACTCCTGTAAAGGTAAGTAAAAGTAAGTTAAACTTATTTAAACACTTTAAACACTTGCAAAACACTTTCCTTTGCACTCCTGCACCCCTCACTCACCTGAACACTGGGCATCTCGACCCCTCCAAGACCTCAGACCCACGTCCCGCCTCGAAAACTTTTCGTGGTTTGGAGCTGTCGGGAAGCCCACAAACCAGCAATAAAAATCGCGAATAGGCAAAAAACTACCTGTTAACTACCTGTTAACAGGCAGTTTAATTGCCTTTAATCCCTTCCCGCCTCTGGGAGGCGGGTTCCAGCACTTGTCGGCAACCCGACTCCTATGAAATTGACATGGAGGCGGGTTGGAGGCGGGATGAGGTCAGGACCCCCGGATCTCCGATTTTTATCGCCCGCACGCCTCCAACCCGACTCCAGGGGCTTAGGAAAATCCAGCCCATGACTCTATATAGGCCCCGATTTTCGGGCAGCCGTCGGGCGGCTTTTCATGCGGCCGTGGTCCGAAAATCACAGAAAAGGCGGGTCGGGACCCCCCCGCCTGATTCCCTGCCCCGTCCGACTTTCGGACTGCCGTTTTCACGCGCCCCGCTTCAGTCCCGCCCGCCACTGGCGGGAATGGTCGTCGGAGCACTAACAAGCAATTATCTGCTTGTTGAAGTGGATTTTCCCGCGCCGTTGCGACTTTGGGGCTTTCCCCACCTGAAACCCGCCTGCAGAGAACCCCGCCGATGAGAGCTGGCGTGAAAAGAGCTGGCTTGCTTGCTTGCAGCAACAGGTCGCTCAGGGCTGAAGATATTTAAAGAGGCAGCATTTGCAGGCTGCAGGGCCTTGTTGATCAAGGCTTGGGGGAACCTTTTGAAGCCTTAGGAGCAGCTGCAGAAAGTTTGAGCCTCACACACTTCTTCAGTGTGAGCTCCTGGGAAGCCCCTCTCACCACCCTAACTCAGGACCTCCTCAACCGAGGCATCTGCTAGAAGCATGGGAGACCTTTGGCACCTTCCCTTCCTGGCATTAGAGGATCTCCAACAGCAGAGGTGGCAGCAGCAGAACCAGGAACAGCAGGATGATTACCAGGAGCACCACGCTGCTGCTCACTCACCTGAAGCTGCACAAGCCAGAAGGGGCCAGCGCTTAGAAGTGGCTTGAGAGCACCTTGCTGCGCTTTAGGGGGCCAGTGGAACCCATTTCTGCACTGGCAGTCCTACTCAGAAGGACTTCCATGAAGATCTGGTTTCTCTGTTCAACAGATGGCCAACGCTCCTCAAGAGATGTCATTCTCTTATGAGCACTCACCATGTTTTCCGTATGCTGGCGAGTTATCTCCTCCATGGAGGTTGCCAACCTTTCCATGGTGCTGCGTTCATGCACCAATGACTCCACAAAGGCTCTGCTCATGGTCACTATGGACTCCTCCATTCGCTCCACACTCGCAGCGACCCTGGAGACAAAACCTGCCAGAGACTCCTGCATCTGTGCATGGAGATCCATCACCTCTTCTCTTGTGGATGGACCCAGAGGCAGAGGGTTGAGGTGCAGCGCAGCTGAGCTGAGCTGGCAGAGCCCTGCACCCTCCGACGAGGACTCTCCACTGCTGTCCCTGTCTCCAGAATCTGCTGAGGCTCACTTGTGAGCTGTGAAACACCAGGTGACAACACTACTCTATGTCCCAAAGGTCCCCCCGAGGTGTGAGTGTCTGCGCTGGTGCTGTGCCCTCAGAGGTTGGAGCTTCCTCTGAGGAGTCTGGCTGCACAGCCTCTTCCTCCTCCACAGTGAAGACGGGGGCTCTGGATGGTACTGTCGGGGAGTAAAGGAAGGAGATAGAGATATAATGGCAAGGTTCTTCTGGTGACTCCCAGCGAGTTGACATCTGCTGACACCTGCATCCATGCAGCCTTGGTCTCAGTGGGAGGCCTCTTCCTGCCTGACCTAGGGAAGAGGACCTCCCTGTGGGCCCTAACCCCATCCAATAATGCCTGCAGTGAAGCTTCGTCGAATTTGAAGGCAGCTCGGGGTCTGGCACTGGCCACAGCTGCTGCAGGCTCCTCTGCCATCCTGTATGGTTCGTTTGGAAGCCTTCAGAGGATGCAGTGCTTGCTATGGACCTTGAAAGCACCACGAATGATGACATCATATTGTGGGGATTTCTGACTCGATTTAGACAATTAGCAAGGCTTCCCACATGCTGGGAATTAATTGGCCAATTGAGGGAAAATTGCGTGGGGCTGGCTGACACTTTTTTATGTGTGTCAGAAACCCCACATTTGGGGAAATACAACCATTTCCCACACAAGCCAAAAATCGGGCCCTATGACTCTATGAGCACACCAGAAGTTTTTCTTTGCAAGTAATGGGACAGTATGATTAGCTGGACACTGTCTGATGAAGAATGGTAATTTTTTTAAATTAATGTATGCGTGCCACAAGCTGTAAATAGCATGTTGGTGGTCTTTACATTTCTGTTCATATGCAAATTAACTGACCCAGGAAACAGGGAGAAGCAAAACTGAGATGCTACAGCGACCAGAGGAATCCTTACCCGTTGTGTAGGGAGAGAAAACAAAGGAAGAGTCATCTTAAACTACTCTTGCGCATCTTCTAGTTTTTTTGTCTGTGCAATAGCATGAACTGGATACTTGGGATTAGGACCAAATAGCTTCTAGTAAGAACAAGGAGGAACTGAAGAGGGGGAGAGAAAAGCTTAATGCAAAAAGGCAGAAAAAACTAACTCCGAATCATTTTACTTTTTGTCTTTGTGAGACACAGATAAGTTGTGGTACTACCTGAGTTTATACTTTGTGGTATAAATAGGAAACAGATGCAGTTGAAGAGAATTATTTCTCTAAACCTAAATTCGGGTCCGTCCTGTTGAAAGGATTGAAGCTAAATCAAACTGACCATAGACGCAATGGTGCGTGAGGCTCCTCAAGTTGCTGAAATTCTCATATTTTACTCTCTTGTACCATTTACTCTTTTTCTCATGCCAAGTTAAATTACATTTTTTTAATGAGATGTCTGTTCTGTTTGGTATCTCCAAGCGAGGCCATAAGCTCTGTTGGCTACAACGTTTGCTGGCTGAAGCCTTTCTGCCTTGTTAGGTTTGTTTATCACACAGCCATTAGCTCATGGTGGACTGGCAGATTCAAGTAAGTCAAATGAAAGATACCAAAGAAGTGTAGACAGTGAGATTATATTGCTATGCCCACCGGCTGATTCTTTTAAATTCAAAGTGAGGTCTTGTGTGCCACATGCAAGCTCATCTCTTCCAGTACAGGCACACCTCCTTAACCTGACAACCACAGCTCAGTAAAAGGGATGGGGGTGGCAGGGGTAACTGAGTCAATGTGAGACGTGATGCATCAATAAAGAGGAAGCTAGCCTGAAGCCTAAGCACTTTTCTGTGAAATGGGACATCATGAGACAAGGGAGGGTTCAGCTAGAGTCCAAAGATAAAAGTTTGAAGCAGATTGATGAACAAAAGCTGCATTTGCCTTCAGATGAAACTAAGGTCAGCCGATCATTAATAGAATTTCACTACCAAGACATAAACCTCAGCATCTTCAACTATGAGACCATGTAGGGCTATATTTACCCTCTTGTTGAAAATCAAGATAAATGCCTCTTTTCCATCATTATTTCCAATCCACCAACAAAATGGTAGAAATGGTCAGTTTTGAAACATGAAATTTCATCATTAGTGGGATTGGAAAAAACATTAAAAGAGCACCTGTAATAATAATAATTTCACAGTTCTAAAGCAACTACAAAGCCTTTTAACTAGTATGAATATATAGGGTTTATTACTCCAGGTGTGGAGCGAGTAATATTTTTTTCTGAATTAGTTGACCAGTGAGATTCAAACTCTGTGGCCTAGAAATTCAGTGCCCTTAGCACCGATTTTGCGGCGCTAGAGGGCCTAGCGCTGCAATTGGCGCCGGCGCCTAAATTGCCTGGGGCCCTTCCGCCGCGGTAGACCGGTAGCGCTGCGCCGGCACCGATGACGTCATCGGTGTGCGCAGCGTCCCGGTTGCCATGCCGACGGGCCCCAGCGCCGAAATTCAGTTGCGGCCGCCTCGCCCGTGGCAGCCGCAACTAAGACTCTGGCAACAGAGTCCAACATGTTTTTGCGCCGGCGCATTAAAGGCCCCGCGGCGGCCGGCCGCTTTCCCGCCGGCCGCCTGGCCGCAGCTCCCTCCCCGGACTTCCCCCCCCCCCCCCCCCCCCCGGAACAGAAGCAAGCCCGGCACTTGTCCGAGGTGCCGGGCTCATTTTTAAAAAGATTTTCGCGGGCCGCGGCCGGGTGCAGGCAGCTCCTCCTTAAGGGAAGGAGGAGGCCTGCACTTCCCGAACCTGCCGCACCGCAGTGGGCGCCGCAGCGCCGGAATAGCGCCGAAATTCAGCGCGTTGCGCCAGTTTTCAGGCGCAAACAGCTCTCAGCAGCGCCGGCAGCCGTTTGGGCGCAGAACTATTGAATTTTGGGCCCGACCAGCGCGACTTAGCTCCGGCACTAACTTCCGGCGCTAAAGCCCTGGCTGCGCCAGAACTCAATTTCTAGGCCTGTTAACCTACAACACTTTGCGTGTGCTTGTGAGCTGCTTTATGGAGAAATATGGAACCATTTTGTTCTGGTAGGTTGATACCCAAATGTGATTCAGAGGCTATAAGCATAGGATATGCCATAGAGAATGCAACCCGAACGTCTAGTACTATGAGGGCCTGGCACGGAGTACAGAAGAAGGTGCAAAACTTAAAATCGTGAGGCAAAATATTACTGTAAAGGGAGAATGATAAGGAGCAGGCCACACAAGAGTCCCTGGAACAACAGCTCCAAGTTCCTCTGGATGCTTTCACCTGAGAAATTAGATGGTGTAATTCTATAGACTCTGGAATAGTTCCCATGGATTGGAGGGTAGCTAATGTAACCCCACTATTTAAAAAAGGTGGTAGGGAGAAAACGGGGAATTATAGAGCGGTAAGCCTGACATCGATAGTGGGGAAAATGCTAGAGTCCATTATAAAAGATATAATAGCAGAGCACTTGGAAAACAGTGACAGGATCAGACAAAGTCAACATGGATTTACAAAAGGTAAATCATGCTTGACTAATCTACTGGAATTTTTTGAGGATGTAACTGGTAGAATAGATAAGGGAGAACCAGTGGATGTGGTATATTTGGACTTTCAGAAGGCTTTCGATAATGTCCCACATAAGAGATTGGCGTGCAAAGTTAAAGCACATGGGATTGGGGGTAAGGTACTGACTTGGATAGAGAACTGGTTGGCAGACAGAAAGCAAAGAGTTGGAATAAACGGGTCTTTTTCCGAGTGGCAGGCAGTGACTAGTGGGGTATCGCAGGGATCGGTGCTAGGACCCCAGCTATTCACAATATATATTAATGATCTAGACGAGGGTAATAGATGTAATATCTCCAAGTTTGCAGATGACACAAAGCTGGGTGGGTGTGTGTGCTGTGAGGAGGATGCAGAGAAACTCCAGTATGATTTGGACAGGTTGGGCGATTGGGCAGATGCATGGCAGATGCAGTATAATGTGGATAAATGCGAGTAGCAAAAACAAGAAGACAGATTATTATCTGAACGGCAATAGATTGGGAAAAGGGAAAGTGCAACGAGACCTGGGTGTCCTTGTGCACCAGTCGCTGAAGGTAAGCATGCAGGTGCAGCAGACGGTTAAGAAGGCAAATGGTATGTTGGCCTTCATAGCGAGAGGATTCGAGTACAGGAACAAGGATGTCTTGCTGCAGTTGTACAGGGCCTTGATGAGAACACACCTTGAGTATTGTGTGCAGTTTTGGTCGCCTTATCTGAGGAAGGATGTTCTTGCCATGGAGGGAGTGCAGCGAAGATTCACCAGACTGATACCTGGGATGGCAGGAATGATGTACGAAGAGCGATTGAGTCGATTAGGCTTATGTTCGCTAGTTTAGAAGAATGAGAGGGGAGCTCATTGAAACTTATAAAATTCTAACAGGACTAGACAGACTAGATGCAGAAAGGATGTTCCCGATGGTGGGGGAGTCCAGAACCAGGGGTCACAGTCTAAGGATAAGGGGTAAGCCATTTAGGACGGAGATGAGGAGGAATTTCTTCACCCAGAGAGTGGTGAACCTGTGGAATTCTCTACTGCAGAAGGCAGTTGAGGTCAATTGATTAAATATATTCAAGAAGGAGTTAGATATATTTCTTAAGGCTAAAGGGATCAAGGGATATGGGGAGAAAGCAGGGACAGGGTACTGAATTTGGATGATCAGCCATGATCTCGCTAAATGGCGGAACAGGCTCGAGGGGCTGAATGGCCTGCTCCTGCTCGTATCTTCTATGTTTCTATGTAATTAAGGATGTGACACCAGGCGATTGATGGAGCACAAGTGAGTCGAAGGGATGGGGGAGTGGGTGGGAAGGTGCCAGCATTCCAATGGAGGCTGCAGAGAAAGTTGCCCCTGGCTTCCAAGTCATGGGACCTAGATATTATACATACTTGTCTGAAAAGAAAGATGCTTGAAGAGCATCACATCTATGCACAATCAGTCACCGAGCAGACGTGGCAACTGATTGGTGTGACTCTGGTGTCTACAGCCCTCATTTGTGGCAGCATCAGGGATGCACTGTCTTCCTTGCAAGCTTCAGTGCAGTCTGTGACATTCTCCCACCAAAGAAGCAGTTGGAGACCCGAGGGTATCTCCATCTCCACAGAAGTACATGCTAGAGTCCTAGTGACCGTGGGGGACAGTTTAGACAGAACCCTGCATACTGGCTTTTGGACACTTAGGGCTGGGATACAGGTTGTTGTCTCTCACATTTTTCAGAATTTGATAGCTGCCGTTAGACAAGCCATTCCGCTGGTCAGTGGACAAATAGGTGCAGGGCCCAGTAGACTGGCAATGGCTGGACTGGAGCTGCATGAGGCTGCCATTTCTCAGGACAGGAGCACATGCCAGCTATCTGAATCAGAGTATCATGCAAGTGGCATGTCAAAAACAACATCAGACTGCCCAGGCAGAAGCGAAGCAGTAGAATAGGAGAAATAAAAGTATGTTTAGACACCCAGGGTTAACACAGTGTGAAGAAGGAGTAGGATGGCTTGTGTACATGAAATTGTTGTAATAAATTAAAAGATGCACTTATTTTATGCTCAGTTATTTCTGGAGCTTATGAAGACTTGCATGGTGAGGTGCGGAGAACGTGTTTGTAGGATATGTGCTACATTGAACGAATTATAATTTCTCAGAAACAGGAGAGCTGGAGTAATGGCAGTGGTGACAAAGGAAGACCATTAAATAGATGAGAACACTTCATGGATCAGTTGATTTTGGATGTCGCTTGCAGCTGTCACTGAGGAGACCTCTGGCTGATGGTCCTCATGCTGATCCATTCGTTGCATCCCTGCCTCCAAAGCAGCTGGGGCAGCTCCCCAGGAATCTCCATGGCCAGGCCTTTTTGGATGCCAAATTGTGCAGGGCACAACAAGCTATGAATATGTGAGATATTTGCTCGGAAGCATATTACAAAGCCCCTCCTGACCTGTCTAGGCAGCAAAAATGTACCTTTAAGACACCGATGGTCCCCTCAATGACTAATTTTATAGAGGCATGTTATTTTCTTCTCATAAGATGTCAGGGAAGGCTTTGAAGAATGAAGGCACCAAGATAACCTCCACCATATCAGCTCTGGATGTTGTCACACATTATCTGTAGTATTAGGGAGTGGAAGGTGTTCCTGTTGAGATAGTTGAGTGGGGTGGGGTGGTTTCTGTGGGAGCCCTCAAAGCAACATGGGTACCATCAATTGCACCCTGGACTCTTGAAGAAGCCAACAACCCCCTTAAAGTAGAGGACCCTATCTTGCTACTGTCTTGCTGTGATGCCAAATGTGATATAAATGTGCCAGCTCTTCTGTAAAGGGCATCAATGACTTGACATATGCATGCCCGTACTGCAGCCTGGCTGATCACCCGTGATTGCCTGAAAGGCCCCTGTGCCATAAAAATTGAGTACAGTGGTCACCTTCATAGCCACAGAGCACAGATAAGCGTAGCTGTAGGTCTTCATTCAATTGGTGACAGGACTGTCCTTTTGCCCCTCTGGTGAAGTGCACTCTTCTTATGCACACTCCTCAGTAAGGTCCTCATATGACCTAAATTGCCTGTATATTCTATGTGGGGTTAAAACCTGGTGGGCTGCATCCTCCTTAAATGCTGCCTGTCTCTCCTTTGCTCCATCCTGTGCTGCTCCTCCTCTTCCTCCATGGTAACTGTATGAAAGGGTATGCCCATAAGGAATGCCTGCTCCTGAGAACCCCTCACTGTGGGTGGGGGAGCTAATAATCTGTCAGTGATCTGACCTTGAGAAAAGCATTCACCAGTAATTCCAGGTGTCTGTAGGAAGAATAGCAAGACAACCGATTTTAAAATCATTTCCCAGTTGTAGAAATCTGTATTCAAAGTCTCCAGACTCTTCGGTGTCAGAATCTCTTTATTTCTGCTTTGATCAGCTGACCCAAGCAGCTGCTGCATCTTTCAGGCCTGAATTTCCACGTTGTCTTCAGCACTTACACCATTCTTATGGCATTATTGCACCGAAAAGATTGAGGAAATTTGTGTTTCAGCACATTTGGCTACCTTAACGCTATTACTGTGCTAAATGCAATTTACTCAAACTTTTTAACAGTGCAAACCTTTGCTCATCAAACTCTCTCAGGGCTCACTTGCATAGCTGCACTGTTCAAGTGCGCAGAAGTTTCCTGGCTTTAGGTTGCTCCCGCAATCGGTGTAACTTTACACCCCAAAAATAACAATCCAACAGTTCCCCCTAGCACTTCAGATCGGTGTAAGTGAGGAGTCGTTGAGATGAAGAGGTCACCAACTTCACTCACTGATTAGAGACTTCCGCAGAACATTTTTTAACCCCTTTGCTCACACTTGTTAATCACTAACACGTGCACTTCATTTTACTATGGTGATTTCTTCTCTTATCAGAAAATAATTTTGGGACCCTCGACTTCCTCCACTCCCAAACCCAGACTCATATCAACTTCAGACAAGGGAGGACTTTTCCCAAGGGATGCCACTCTATGCCATCTTAATGGAGGAGGAGCTGCAGCAACAGCAGGAGTGTGACCGGGCCAGGAGAATCAGGCAGCATGGCAGAGGACGACAGCCCACCAGGTACGATCCTCCTCAACATGCATACAAGCCACACCGTTCCTACGAGGATCTCTTAAGGAGCTGTGCATCTGACAGCAGTGCCTCCAAAAGGATGTAATTGGGCATCTCTGCCAACTTCATCATGAGGATTTGCAGCCTCGCTCCACTGCCACAACTGCTCTCAACTCTCACACTAACAGCAGCCCTCAACTTTTATGGATCCAGATACCTCCAGGCTGCCACAGGGAATCTGTGTAACATTGACCAAGGAGTTGTCAGAGCATGTATCTGACAGGTGATGGATGCTGTCTTTCATAGAGCAGCCAAATTTATCCACATCGGCATCACCCCCAGGCAACAGAGGCACACAGCCAGGGATGTCTACAAGATAGCTGGATTCCCCAGTTTGCAGAGTGCCACAATGGCACTGAAGGCACCAACTGAGCAACCACTGCCATGTGAATAGGAAAAGATTCCATTCCCAGGACATCCAGTTCATCTGTGATGCAAACCAGGCCATATCCTCGCTCACCACTGCAAGGGGCATCAAAGATTCCACAGGACGTCTTTATCAGCTGATTGACTGCAGCAGCAGCACCCCAGCCTTACTTTCTTCTACACACCCTATCAGCTGAATTAAAAGTCGATCTCTTTGGCCCAGCTGGACCTTGCCAGGAATCCTCACCTGTGTGAAGAAGTCTGAACCTACTGAGTGGTTTCCTGACTCGCTGTAATGTTCATAAATAACAAATCACAAGACAAGTGCCCAGTGTATTTCAAAACAAACATTTATTTTATTGCAAGCTGAGGAGGTGGAAGGTTGTGTGTGAGGATAAAGCTGTCCGTTAAAGAGTGTGTTAATTGTGTTGGGAAAGGTTTGTGGGTATGAGGATGTTAGAGTGGAGGAAGGTGTTTTGTAGTTGTGCAACCCACTTGACGTGTGTTAGGGGAGTTGTAGGTGCCTTTACCCAGAATGTATTGTGAAGTGTTAGTAGTGTGAGTGTTGTGTTAAGAAGGTGAAAAGTGTGCTGGTGCCCAAAGTGGGCAGGGAGGAAAGGGAGAGTGTAGTGACATGCTATCCTTGCCTGCCCATGTGCAGTGTTTTCACTTCTATCTGCACTGTTGATCAGTCCTGGGTGTGAGGAAGTTGGTACAACTGATATTTGCATCCTGCTTGGTGAAAGGAAAACCCAGAAGTGTGAGGCTCTCGTCTTGTACCTCTTGGTGGTCTTTATCAGATAAGTCAATTGGGCTTCTTCTGCCTGCTGCCCTGGTGTGGTGCCCAGTGGGCACAGCTGGCACTTAAGTGGGCACAACTGATGCTGTGGGTGCATGATGCCTTCAAGTAATTTAGTGGAAATTGCCAGTAAAACCACTTGTCCGCTGATTACCTTACTGTTAGGCAGTGTTCTAGAGCTGCTAGGGTATTTAGAATGCTGTTAAAGAGTTACACAATTGTTGCACAGAAGTTTCGTGGCGAGAAGCACAAGAAGGCTCAAAATTTGCGCGTAAACTCAGAAGAAGCATTCTAATGATGTAAATTGGGCAGAAAATGCCTCCATCCGATTTTACTGCCTAAAATAAATTCTGTACCATTTATACACCACAAATGCAGTGACAATGGTGAAGAAATTCACCCCAATATATTTATGATTCAACGTGTATCTTATTTTGTAGATGAAAAGCTTCTTTTCTCACCACGTCCTACCCCACGGGTTCAAGTTCTTCATACAACTGTTTTGCCACCCACTCATGTGGACATGATATAATCAGACAATAGAGAAGCACCAACGAAGCAACATGAAATTGATCTCATCAGCATCAATTAGATCAGATTGTGTAAATCAGTGGAACTGCTTAGCCTCCCAGTGACCTACTTCATATGTTAAAGAGGACCTGCAATCCTTCTCTAATGAATGAAAATCTCCTCTCAATTATAAATATGGAAAAATTATGGTTAATGATGATTAATGTATTTTCTTTGTTTTTCCTTTTCTTTTTTTAAATAACTTGTTTTCAGTGATGGGACCCAGGTTTAAATTGAGACCAACAGGTACTGGAGTGTCTCCATGTTGAGCATGTTGACAATGAAATGAAGGTGCATTATGTAAAGCCATGTTACAGTGGGCACAAGGCCACAACACAAAACTGCTCATAATTTGGTACCAGTCATTCAATCTGAATGAAATGTTGGTTGTTGTGGGGGAACTGAAATGCCACACATTCCTGCTTGGGGTGTGGGGAGTTATCAGCACTTTGTTAAGACATGGCCGGTGAAGCTCTGCACAAGGCCCATAGTCCATTCTTCAGCAGCGTATTACCTCACTTTGATTAATGCATTAGGATTTTTTAATGTATTTGACCTCAGATCACACTGAGTTGAGATTCATCTCTCTTACTAAAGGACAGTACTGGAGCTGTAACTTACTTTCTCCCTTCCTCATTCTGCGATTTCCTCCAGCCCAGTGCCTCAGCTCACACTCTCCACTCCCCTCTCCTTTTGAAAAGGTTGATTGTTTCTCGAACAGGGCCCATACAGCAGTCAGTTGTACCTTGTCGAGTTCATAACCATTCACTTTGATCTAACACATCAGCACAAGAAGGCTGTCAAATTTTATAGAGAGGTGGGTTTATCCCAGGTGCCACATGCAATTAACTGCATCCACGTCACCATACATGTTCCTTTTTAGAACACAATCAACTTTTTCAATAAGAAAAAGGTGCGATTATAACCACCTCATAATGCATGTGACTGCTTACTATCGAGGGAGCTGCCATGTTTTAAAGTGCACCATACCACCTGGTGAAAGGTAGTTGCCTGGGTAGATGGTCAGAGATCAGGGCTATCCTCTGCACCAGTGGCTGATCACCAATTCATTTCCCTGCTACCCCTGCTGAGCACCAATGCAATGAGGCTCATAGTGCCATCAGAATGGTAACTGAGCAGACCACTAGTCTAAAGGCAGTCTCAGGGGCTTTGATAGATAGTAAAGGGGAATCTCTTCAGTACAATCCAATCGGGGTGTCTTCAATCATTGCATTTTTCTGCATGCTACACAATTTTACTATTAATAAATAACTCCTGATTAACGCCGCGGATGAGGATGAGGAAAGTGAAGAATTCTCACTAGCCTACATGTGCTCATTTTGTGATCTATATGTTTAATACTCATCCCTCTTGTCATGACAGAAAATGAAGAACATACTTTATCCTTAGGTGTGACAAAGTCTTTGTACAGAGGGCATGGTGTAGTCTTTATCAATCTTACAGTGTGAAATCACTCCTAGGGAGTAGATACTGACAATCAGTGCAGAAAATTATTTTTTAATGAGTTTTAATGCAATGATAACTCCTCAGGGGGATAATTAATTGCAGAATGGGCTAAAGGTTCCTGAATCAGCCTCTGCGGAGATGGTGAAAAACTAGCAAATCTTACAACAAGGTAAGAGTGGACATTATTCAACGTGCTTCACAACGACCTTCTCCATGCAACCTTAGTGTGGCTAATTGCCCCATAAGTTAATAGCAGACCTTACAATCATCCCTCTGATCAAATATTATTGTTGTTTAAAGGATGTGGGGGAATCACTGTCCACAGCTCACAGTCTGTTTCATTGTTCTTAATTCTTTTTTCATAAGTGTTATAAAAAAAGAAAAGAATAATGTAATTGTTACAGTGAACTTCAAGGTGACCTAACTGAAATGTTCAATATTATGAAGAATATTGGTGCTCAGCAGGGGTAACAGGGATCTAAATTGGTCATCAGCTATTAATGCAGAATTCAAAAAGTTGATTCAGGCAAATTAATCACTATATGACAAAAGGTTCAAGTATATGTAAAAATAGAGGAATCTGGAAGTAAGAAGGAAGTCAATCAAAAAGAGAAAGAGAGTTGTGCAATAAGTTAACTGGGAAGGCCTTTGAAGTGGACAGTATAAATGGGTTAAAGAGAAAACTAAATGAATTTTGACAGAGATAGGATTTATGGATATGGTGAAAAGGAGAGGTGGGGCTGATCTAACAAAAAAGAGATGGCTTTGTTGGGTCTTATAGGCTTATCCTATTAATAAAAATGCTTATGGCCTCATTTTTGATCACAGATCAGAAATCATGTATGAAATCAAGCATCGAGGGTACTTAACAGTGAATGGGTGTCTTGAATCTGGTGTTTTATTAATGACTTGCTATTTGTAGCCTGACCATATTGTGTTATAGATAGCTAATGCCACTTTGGTAATCATTGGCAGTTTTATTGATACAGAGATAATGCATGAAATGTCAGTGTGTCACAACTAGACCTGCAGAAATTCAATTTATCCAGGCACAGCGGGATTGAAATTCCACATGGGTTCCACCAGTCTTCCACTATAACTTGGGCAGAAGACCAGGAGACTTAGCCATTTCCATAATTTCACTCGGGATGTCGCCAATCTCCTACCAAATTTACGGCAGCAGATCTGTGGACTGTCGGCAAAATTTCAACCCCAATGTGAGAAATGTCAGTTTGTCACACTAGTTTATGTCAGCAAATCTATTTATACAGTGTGAAAAACGTCACTTTATCACACATGTACCTGTCAGTGAATCCATTTATACAGTGTGAGAAATGTCACCTCTCATCCAACCAGAGATTTTTGATTCATGTCAATTTTCTTTTACAGATTCATTTCAATTGAAGTATCAGTTTCCATGAAGTTGCAGCCCTTATCTGCCAGGAAGAAGAATGTGCATCTCAGAAGTTCTTGAGTCCCTCCCTGATGGATGCCTGTAATGCTTCTCTGATGGGCATTGTGCCAATGGGTTATTGTAGTAGTTAATACAAGTCCAATTGGTGCTGCTGCCTCACCAATAGCACCTCATACCAGACTAACCATCCAGCCTTCCAGGTAGTACAGGGTGGGCTCAAGGTACTTCTCCACACTGTCCAAGTGTTCAATAAACCGCTTCTGAAATGCAGATATACGGAATACTACAGCCAAAAGACTCTGGAAAGGGGCAGCTGATGCAATGGACCCCTGTCCAGCCAATTATTATGGTGGCCATCCATCACTAACGGAGTTTAAAAGCCATCTGCAGTTAAATTCTAAGTCGCATCATGAATCGATATTCAAACAAACAACAACTTTAATTTATATAGCGCCTTTAATGTAGTAAAACGTCCCAATGCGCTTCACAAGGGCGTTATCAAACAAAATTTGACACCGAGCTACATAATAGGATATTAGGGTAGATGAGAGGTAGGTTTTAAGGAGCATCATAAAGGAGGAAAGAGAGGTACAGAGGCGGAGAGGTTTAGGGAGGGAATTCTAGAGCTTAGGGCCTCGGCAGCTGAAGGCATGGCCGCCAATGGTGAAGTGATTAAAATCAGCGATGCGCAAGGTTTCTCGGAAGGTTGTAGGGTTGGAGGAGGTTACAAAGATAGGGAACAGCGAGACCATGGAAGGATTTGAAAACAAGGATGAGAATTTTTAAATCGAGGCATTGCTTAACTGGGCGCCAGTGTAGGTCAGTAAGCACAAGGGTGTTGGTGCGAGTTAGGATACGGGCAGCAGAGTTTTGGATGAGCTTAAGTTTGTGGAGGGTGGAAGATGGAAAGCCGGCCAAGATTGCATTAGAATAGTCAAGTCTAGAGGTTACAAAGGCACGGATAAGAGTTTCACCAGCAAATGAGCTGAGGCAGGGGCGGAATCAGATGATGTTATGGAGGTGGAAATAGGCGGTCTTAGTGATGGTGCGGATATGTGGTCGGGAGCTCATCTCGGGGCCTTTAGTTGGAGGAAATTTCTCCTCATCCAGAACTGGATGTCGGACAAGCAGTCTGACAATTTAGAGACAGTGGAGGGGTCAAGGGAGGTGGTGGTGAGGTAGAGCTGGGTATCATCAGCGTACATGGGGAAACTGATGGTGTGTTTTCGGATGATGTCATCGAGGGGCTGCATATAGATGAGAATTGGAGGGGGGAACACCAGACGTAATGGTGCGGGAGCTGGAAGAGAAGCCATTGCAGGTGATTCTCTAGCTACAACTGGATAGATAAGAATGGAACCAGGTGAGTGCAGTTCCACCTAGCTGGACGATGGAGGAGTGGCGTGGAAGAGGATGGTGTGGTCAACCATGTCAAAGGTTGCAGACAGGTTGAGAAGGATGAGGAGGGATAGCTTACCACAGTCACAGTCACAGTCACATAACATGACATTTGTGACTTTGATAAGAGCCATTTTGGTACTGTAGCAGGGGAAACCTGATTGGAGGGATTCAAACATGGAGTTCCGGGAAAGATGGGCACGGATTTGGGAGGCAACAACACTTTCAAGGATTTTGGAGAGGAAAGGAAAGTTGGAGATGGGGCGATAGTTTGAAAGGACATACACTGTGTGATGTGTTTGACAGCCTGTTATTTTTGAATCAAGCTACCAGTTAAAAGGAAAAAGAAAGACTTGCATTTATATAGCACCTTTCACGACCACCGGATATCCCAAAGCGCTTTACAGCCAATGAAGTACATTTTGAAGTGTAGTCACTGTTGTAATGTAGGAAACGTGGCAGCCAATTTGCGCACAGCAAGCTCCCACAAACAGCAATGTGATAATGACCAGATAATCTGTTTTAATGATGTTGATTGAGGGATAAATATTGGTCAGGACACCGGGGACACCTGCTCTTCTTCGAAATGGTGACATGAAAATGAAGTTACTGAAATGTAGAACAATCGGGGAGTACATATATAAAGTATAGTATAAAATATATATACACCGAACAATTGAGCTGAATGGAATTGAGTTGGAAAATTTTCTTGGAACTGTCAAGAATTAAGTCAGGCTAATTGAGCTTCCACAGTGGTGATAAATATAAGACAATAATCACTGTGTAGGTAAAATGTTAATTTGAAAGAATAATAATTTAGTGTAGAGATTGCAACCTTTTATTATGTTCTATTTGAGGAGATAAGTAGTAAAAATCTAATGTAAATATATATGTTATGTAACTTTGTTTTACTTGTTCATCTTTTCTTGCAAACTACTGCTCTGTCTGCAACCTCCCTTTCTATTCCAAAGTCCTTGGGCATGTTGTTGCCTCCCAAATCCTGCAATTCTCTATTTGAATTTCTCCAACCAGGTTTCTGCCTCTACCATAGCACTGAAACAGTTATAATCAAAGTCACAATCAATCTTCTGTGACTGTGACCGTGACCATGGTGCATTTTCCCTATTTGACCTCTCTGAAGCCTTTAACATGGTCGGCCAAACTATCCTCCTCCAGCAGCTCTCCTCCAGCTCAGTAGAACAATTCTTGAGAACAATTGAGATGGAAAAAGTTAACACCGTTGTGAGAAAAACAGAAAGTAGCAGAACATTCTGGAGAAGTGGTTGTGGGAGGTTTTACCAGCTGAATCTCAGCCTGAAGTATTACTTTATTGTCATGAAAGGGAAAATGGGCACATTATCCATTCTCTGATCTCTCATCCTTCACTCTAAGTACAAATCAGTGTGTGTTAGGAGGGACTGATTTACTCAGTGTCGTGCCTCTGCCTTTTAACCATATTGTGAAGTGCCTTCCAGTGGCTCATTTTTAAGATAGCTTCAGGTCCCAGTGTTCCCATGTGGAATTTATATCAGTTACAAGCAATTCTTCAATGTGCTGACTTCAATTCACTTTTTGTTTTCTTTCCCGAAGCACTGACTGCTCCGATCCTATCAAAGTGCATCAGCATCATCATTGTCTCACTTTCCTAGGATGCTGGCAGCCTCCCTACAGCTTGGTTCCATGGGGCTGTTAGTCTTTCAGCAACGGCTCAACACTGCCAGGTCTGCAAGGTCACTGTCGAGAGATGAAACATTAATGTACCCTTGATGTGTCATTGCCAATCCATCACTGGGTGGAAGTGAGTTGAAGATGCCATGGTCTTTAACAGTCATAAAGTATTTTAAACAGCAGCTGTACAAGGGCAATTGCACAACTCAAACACATTGAGTGAAAGGGTTAATTATATCTGAGCAGATTATATTTTTAAAAACTTAGGCCTAGAAATTGGCAGAAAATGGGCGCTGAAGGGTCCAATTTGGCGTAAGGCGTATGCGTGTTCATTCCGCGCCGGGTATGCGCCGCCCGCCATATTGGTTAGAGCATCCGGTAGTCATCTAGGGTGCATGCCCAAAACAGGTTTAGACCCATTGCCTGTGCAGATCGAGAGCCTAGCACCTATTTCAGGCCCATTCTCTTTAAAGGGACCACTAGAGGCTGCCACCAAAAAGCTAAGTGAATGTGGATCAGGAGTGCTCCTTCTGGCTCCAGATTAAGACTGTGAGCCACTTCTGGCCGTTGCTCGTCCCCTCCTGATCCGCTCCCCACCTTCAGGACCCACTGTTGCTCAGGTGCCAATAACCCACCGGCTGCCCTTCATCCTCTTTGTGCCAAGCGTGTTGCCTCTTGTGGAGCAACTGGCATCACCTGCACGCCAGTCACATCCTAGTGATGCAAGCGGCCCAATTTCCTCTTGCTCATCAGTTCTGGCGTGGCGATTCACGTTTGTCTGCTGAAGTCAGGCACAAGCCAATTTCTTAGCTTTAGGATTTGAAATTATACCATAGGATATTAGCGCAAGCACCTCAAATTGTTTGTCTAAAGTTCAATTCTCTGTTATTTTAGGGGAGGTGTTAACACATTCAGTTTTAAATGAAACATTAGACAAATATGTTAAGTATTTATATGCTGTAACCCACAGTGTAATTTCAAGGCTCTAATTAATAATTTAGTTAGAATTTAACATTTAATACATACCAGATGGGAGTGAATTGTTTCCTTTTATCTGGCGTATACTGTACACGTACAGGAGCTGACAGTGAGTCACACATTTTCTGTCAAGTGCCAGACAGAAGTGAAATGTTCCTTTCACTCTGTGGGGGTAATTTTCACGTTCAGCATGGGTGGTAAACTGGCAATTGCAGATCGACCACCCCATTATATGACGTCCTCCCTCTGATTTTACTTTCCATCGACTTCGGTGGAACTGAAAATTGGGCGAAGTGATAAAGGGCAGCTGATCCACAGCCGTCAGTTTACTGCCCGTGCCGAAAGTGAACATCGGCCCCAGTGTGTACTAGGTTTGTTCTGGGCTACAGTTCCATAGATACCAGTACTTCAACCCTCTCTATGTTTGAGCCCTGATAGTGTCAGAAGACTATTCAACTGTAGGGTACTATAATTGGCCTCTGCACCCAGGGTTCCTGCTCCTGATCACTATCCCATGAGGTGAAGACAGGATTGACCTCTGTTGAGATGCCCCCAAGGCTGAGTAGCCTATTGACACTCACTCTCCAGTCTGGTCACTTAAGTGAAGTACAGTAGAGCAGCAGTGCCTATGGAAACCTATCTCAGAACGAGTGCCTATAAGTTTGTGGAGGGGGCGTGGAGGGGGTGGGGACGAAATCAACTGCAATAGCATAACAATCCAGAGAATTTGAAATAATCTTTTGCCAGTTCACCCAGACAAAATGCATGGGATCTTGTCTGGATCGTGGGGGTGGTCCAATCAAGGTGGGTATAGATCGTGGAGGGTCTGATTGTGTCGGGGGCCGATGATCGCTGGGTGGTCCAATCATGGGGGGGTAGGGGGATCCGATCGCGGGGAGGGAAGCAGGTTAGCTTGGGGGGGCCAGGGGGGAAGCACCCCTGCTCCTCCTGGCCCACAAACAGTGCTGGAAAGACACTCACCCCTTCCACGCAGCAGTGCTCGCCTCCCTTTAGCTGTCAGGTTTCCCGAGGCCCAGGAAACCCAGTTGGCCAGGGTTAAATTTAAAATGGAGACAAAATCTGAGGCACGCAGCCTCATTAAAATATTTAAATAAGCAACCCACCTCCTGAAAGCGGGTTGGTCGCCCGCCACCAGCCCCGCCTCCGTTAAAACCGGGCGTGGCCGGGGTCGCAGCAAGTTGGGTTCGGATTTAAGATTTTAAAAAATTTTACATCCACCCGACCCAAAGCCACCCGTTTTTGGGAGTTAAAATTCCCCTCTAACACCCCCAGCACATGAAAAATATGGAGCTCCTTATCTCACTCAGCCTTCCTACAATCTACAGACTTTCAAAACACAAACTTGCTGTTACCTAACCAGTACTTCCTGATTTACCAGGTCCTCTCTCTGACTCGTTTCCACCTTGGTGGTGTCATGCACTTTGGGCCTCAGCTCTTTACCTAGGTTTCTAAATAAATAAATTAATAAGTTGCACATGTCAAACTTGCTGGGAGCTAAAATTCAGATAAGGTGAGACTCATCTACAGGATTTCATGGTGATTTGTGAAGATTGGAGTTCTGTGTGCCGCGGGCGGGCTGTGAATCAGACACACATGTTATTTTGAAGCTGAGACTTTAAGGGAACATTAGGTGAAAAAAAATGTTTTTCTTCTTTCCCACCATTAAGTTATCCATATCGATAATTACATCTTTCATTAGCAGTGAGCCCTGTTATCTCGGCTGGTGCAGAAATGACAAGCAGCAACAGTGATGGATTTGAACACGACTGACAATGCAGTACTCCCTCTGAAGCATCAGCCTAGATTATGTGCTCAAGTCTGATTGTTTTAACTCAGTGGTGAGCTCCAAGCTCACAGTCTACACTAATTGCTAAATAGTGATCAAGAGCAGGGGCTGAGGAGAAAAGTTAAAAAGGGGCGAAATCAAGGCGCAAAATGAAGAGTGAGAAAGTGTGTTCTACCAAGCGGGTCAGAATTCTTGACTCCCCCGTGGAGTGTATCAGGGACAAGGAGCTCTGAGGCTTTCCCTAGAAACTCTACCTTTTTTGCCCTTGAAAGGTCTTAGCATAACTGAGACCTTCTAAAGGCTGCAAACATTCACTGGAGTACGGTAAGCGATACTGGAGCAGATCAATTCCATTCCCTAGCTGAAGTGGCTCTAATGGGAGCAGAAGAGTTTTAATAAAAAGAAGCAGTCTGCAGCCAATTGGACCTCCAGAGGATTCTGCTCCTCCTTGTAAGAGACAATCAGCTCAAGTCAGGGCAGCTGCCACTAATGCGACCTTGCAGGTGCTGGTGGCTTATCCCAGCTATGCAAATGACCCATCCCTGGAATTTGAAAATGGGTCTCTGGCCTTTAGCAAGGACTGGTGGGGGTTCTGCTCTGCATTAATTATGCTGACAGAGAAAGGATCCTAGGAATTTCCAAGACACTATGACATCATATAAGGGAAAGTTCTGCACAAAATGTCTACTCCTAACCTGCCTTTAACCGGCAGTTCTAAAGTTGTCTAGAAGAGGTCCGGGAGTTCAAATCTCCGGGGCTCGTGTTGTGGTGGCCTGGACGGTTTGTCATCTATCTTGGCCCCCGCCTGCATAAACCCCACCTCAGGATAAAATCGGCACTTTCATTTCGAAACATTAAGGATGCAGGTAGGAGGAATGGCTGTGTATTTGTAGCTTAGGAAGGACAAAAGAGGAAAGTTAAAGAGAACACTGGCTGTAGCAGTATTGATAAAACAGAGTAGTCCTTTCCTGAAAGCAATTATCTGGGGACAATTCAGACCTATAAAAGAACAAATAAAGACAAATATCAATTTTTCAAAAACAGCATTCGGTGGTAATTTTTTAACTTTGAGACATGTCCAATCGCAGTCATTGCAGACAATGACTGATGTGTACATGAATTGTTCACGCACCTGACTGAATAAAATGAATCCTATTAAGGTAATTTATGTCAGGCATGTCTCGGTGCATTGTGTTCATGTTTTAAGATATAATCGTTTTCATTTTAACTGGCACAGCAGTATCATTTACTGTAAGATAACTCCCTCCTCTAACTTCACCCAAAAGGTTTGTTGTGAGTGGAGCAGAGCTCACGTGGAACTCGGGCTGATTCCAATCCAAGTCACGAGCCCGCCCTACAAATAAGCACCAGACTCTCTCTGCCCTGTTCCATCGCACATTTCACTCTGTGTACAAGCAAACCTGCTGAGCTCCTATAAAGGCCTCTGTGCCAGGTCAAGCCTGGAGTTGAATTGTCCCAGCTGGTCTTACTCCTCTACTGAGGAATAACATGAAAAATACATTTCGTGCCAACTGCCAGGAAATCTTGCCATGATTGTGCAATCCATGACTTCTTTGATCCCACATTCTTATTCAGAAAATGTATTATCCATTGTATCTCCTAACATCAAAAGGCAGCTTACTTGTTTTTAACTTACAGAGGGACTATGTGAACTGAGTAGGTAGCTCTGTTCATAATATTAGTCCAGATCAAAGTATTACAGGGAGTCAGTCACACAGTGATGGGGCTGTGTTATCAGAGAGTCAGTCAGTCACACAGTGATGGGGCTGTGTTATCAGGGAGTCAGTCAGTCACACAGTGATGGGACTGTGTTATCAGGGAGTCAGTCAGTCACACAGTGATGGGACTGTGTTATCAGGGAGTCAGTCAGTCATACAGTGATGTGACTGTGTAATCAGGGAGTCAGTCAGTCACACAGTGATGGGGCTGTGTTATCAGGGAGTCAGTCAGTCACACAGTGATGGGGCTGTGTTATCAGGGAGTCAGTCAGTCACACAGTGATGGGGCTGTGTTATCAGGGAGTCAGTCAGTCACACAGTGATGGGACTGTGTTATCAGGGAGTCAGTCAGTCATACAGTGATGTGACTGTGTAATCAGGGAGTCAGTCAGTCACACAGTGATGGGACTGTGTTATCAGAGAGTCAGTCAGTCAGTCTCACAGTGATGGGACTGTATTATCAGGGAGTCAGTCAGTCACACAGTGATGGGACTGTGTTATCAGGGAGTCAGTCAGTCACACAGTGATGGGACTGTGTTATCAGGGAGTCAGTCAGTCATACAGTGATGTGACTGTGTAATCAGGGAGTCAGTCAGTCACACAGTGATGGGACTGTGTTATCAGAGAGTCAGTCAGTCAGTCACACAGTGATGGGACTGTATTATCAGGGAGTCAGTCAGTCACACAGTGATGGGACTGTGTTATCAGGGAGTCAGTCAGTCACACAGTGATGGGACTGTGTTATCAGGGAGTCAGTCAGTCACACAGTGATGGGGCTGTGTAATCAGGGAGTCAGTCAGTCACACAGTGATGGGACTGTTGTGATGAAATATATGCCTTCATCAGCCCATGTGTTTTACCTGCTTGTATTGTGTGAACCGCCCCCTTTTGTTCCTATTGTGTGTATTGGCTACGCCCCTGTCTTTTGCCATATAAAGGTCTCAAAAGCTGTATGAGTCATTCCTACCAGACGAACCCGATGTGGGAAGACCTGTAATGCTGCAATGTTCTTAGTGGTTAAAAGCCTTTAGTTGAATCCTTAAACTCCTTGTCTTTGAGTTATTGAAGGCACATCAACTGTGTTATCAGGGAGTCAGTCAGTCAGTCACACAGTGAAGGGACTGTGTTATCAGGGAGTCAGTCAGTCACACAGTGATGGGGCTGTGTTATCAGGGAGTGAGTCAGTCAGTCACACAATGATGGGACTGTGTTATCAGGGAGTCAGTCAGTCACACAGTGATGGGACTGTGTTATCAGGGAGTCAGTCAGTCACACAGTGATGGGACTGTGTTATCAGGGAGTCAGTCAGTCACACAGTGATGGGGCTGTGTTATCAGGGAGTCAGTCAGTCACACAGTGATGGGGCTGTGTTATCAGGGAGTCAGTCAGTCACACAGTGATGGGACTGTGTTATCAGGGAGTCAGTCAGTCACACAGTGATGGAACTGTGTTATCAGGGAGTCAGTCAGTCACACAGTGATGGGACTGTGTTATCAGGGAGTCAGTCAGTCAGTCACACAGTGATGGGACTGTGTTATCAGGGAGTCAGTCAGTCAGTCACACAGTGATGGGACTCTGTTATCAGGAATCAGTCAGTCAGTCACACAGTGATGGGACTCTGTTATCAGGAATCAGTCAGTCAGTCACACAGTGATGGGACTGTGTTATCAGGGAGTCAGTCACACAATGATGCGACTCTGTTATCAGGGAGTCAGTCAGTCACACAGTGATGTGACTGTGTTATCAGGGAGTCAGGCAGTCACACACTGATGGGACTGTGTTAACAGGGAGTCAGTCAGTCACACAGTGATGGGACTGTGTTATCAGGGAGTCAGTCAGTCACACAGTGATGGGGCTGTGTCATCAGGGAGTCAGTCAGTCACACAGTGATGGGACTGTGTTATCAGGGAGTCAGTCAGTCACACAGTGATGGGGCTGTGTCATCAGGGAGTCAGCCAGTCACACAGTGATGTGACTGTATTATCAGAGAGTCAATCAGTCAGTCACACAGTGATATGACTGTGTTATCAGGGAGTCAGTCAGTCATACAGTGATGGGGCTGTGTTATCAGGGAGTCAGTCAGTCACACACTGATGGGACTGTGTTATCAGGGAGTCATTCAGTCACACAGTGATGGGACTGTATTATCAGGGAGTCAGTCAGTCAGTCACACAGTGATGGGACTCTGTTATCAGAGAGTCAGTCAGTCAGTCACACAGTGATGGGAATGTGTTATCAGGGAGTCAGTCAGTCACACAGTGATGGGACTGTGTCATCAGGGAGTCAGTCAGTCACACAGTGATGGGACTGTGTTATCAGAGAGTCAGTCAGTCAGTCACACAGTGATGGGAATGTGTTATCAGGGAGTCAGTCAATCACACAGTGATGGGACTGTGTCATCAGGGAGTCAGTCAGTCACACAGTGATGGGACTGTGTTATCAGAGAGTCAGTCAGTCAGTCTCACAGTGTTTGGACTGTGTTATCAGAGATTCAGTCAGTCAGTCACATAGTGATGGGAATGTGTTATCAGAGAGTCAGTCAGTCCGTCACACAGTGATGGGGCTGTGTTATCAGGGAGTCAGTCAATCAGTCTCTCAGTATTGGGACTGTGTTATCAGAGAGTCAGTCAGTCCGTCACACAGTGATGGGGCTGTGTTATCAGGGAGTCAGTCAATCAGTCTCTCAGTATTGGGACTGTGTTATCAGAGAGTCAGTCAGTCCGTCACACAGTGATGGGGCTGTGTTATCAGGGAGTCAGTCAATCAGTCTCTCAGTATTGGGACTGTGTTATCAGGTATTCAGTCAGTCAGTTGCACAGTGATGGGACTGTGTTATCAGGGAGTCAGTCAGTCAGTTGCACAATGACAGGGCTGCATTACCAAGTATTACGAAGAATTTAGAGCACAGAAACAGGCCATTCAGCATAACAGGTCTGCCTGCGTTTATGCTCTACACGAGCCTCCTCCCACCCCTCTTCATTTAACACCATCAACATATCCTTCTATTCCTTTCTCTCTCATGTGTTTATCTAGCTTCCTATTGAATGCATCTATGCTATTCACCTCAACTACTCCTTGTGGTAGCAAGTTCCACATTCTAACTACTCTCTGGGTAAAGAGCTTTCTCCTGAATTCCCTATTGGATTTATTAGTGACTATCTTACATTTATGGCCCCTAGTTCTGGTCTCGCCCACAAGTGGAAACATCTTCTCTACGTCTACCCTATCAAACCCTTTCATAATCTCAAAGACCTCCATCAGTTCACCCATCGCTCAGTCTTCTCTATTCTAGAGAAATAAGCCCCAGCTTATTCAATCTTTCAGCGTTATTGTGGATCAGTCAGTCAGTCGCAGAGTGACATGGCTGCATTATCGTGGATCAGTCAGTCACACAGTGGCAGGGCTGCATTATCGTGGATCAGTCAGTCACACAGTGGCAGGGCTGCATTATCGTGGATCAGTTAGTCAGTCACACAGTGGCAGGGCTGAATTATCGTGGATCAGTCAGTCACAGAGTGGCAGGGCTGCATATAAGGGGATCAGTCAGTCAGTCACATAGGAGTTCAGTGAGCCATACAGAGACTCACACGAGCTGTACCAGTAACAGATCGGAGTGAATCGTCCAGGGGTATTCGATATTCAGGAAAGATAGGCAAAAAGGAAAGGGAGGTGGGGTAGCATTACTGGTTAAAGAAGGGATTAATACAATTGTAATGAAGGATATTAGCTCTGATGATGTGGAATCTGTATGGGTAGAATTGAGAAATACTAAGGGGAAAAAAACATTAGTGGGAGTGGTATATAGACCTCCCAACAGTAAGGCAGAGGTTGGGGATGGCATGAAAAGGGAAATTAAAGAAGCGTGCAATAAGGGCACAGCAGTCATCATGGGTGACTTTAATCTACATATAGATTGGGCCAACCAAATTAATAATAATACTGTGGAGGAGGAATTCCTGGAGTGTTTACGGGATGGTTTCCTGGAGCAATATATCGAGGAACCAACCAGAGATCAGGCCATCTTAGACTGGGTATTATGTAACGAGAAAGGATTAATTAGCAATCTTGTTGTACGAGGCCCCTTGGGTCAGAGCGATCATAATATGATCGAATTCTTCATTAAGATGGAGAATGAAGTAGTTGACTCAGAGACAAGGGTCCTCAATTTAAATAAAGGAAACTACGATTGTCTGAGGAGCGAGTTGGGTAGGATTGATTGGGGAATGGCACTCAAAGGGTTGATGGTGGATAGGCAATGGCAAACATTCAAAGACCGAATGGATGAGCTACAAAATTTGTTCATCCCAGTTTGGCATAAAAATAAAACAAAAAAGGTGACTCAACCGTGGCTAACAAGGGAAATTAGGGATAGCATAAGATCCAAGGAGACGACATATAAATTGGCCAAAAAAAGCAATAATCCTGAGGATTGGGAGCAGTTTAGGATTCAACAAAGGAGGACAAAGGGATTAATTAAGAAAGGGAAAATAGAACATGAGAGTAAGCTTTCAGGGAACATAAAAACTGACTGTAAAAGCTTTTATAGATACGTGAAGAGAAAAAGATTGGTGAAGTCAAGCGTAGGTCCCTTGCAGTCAGAATCAGGGGAATTTATAATGGGAAACAAAGAAATGGCAGACCAACTAAATTCATACTTTGGTCCTGTCTTCACAAAGGAGGACACAAATAACCTCCCAGAGATGCCGGGGAACATAGGGCCTGATGAAAGGGTGGAACTGAAAGAAATCAGTATTTGTAGGGAAATGGTGTTAGGAAAATTGATGGGACTGAAGGCCAATAAATCCCCAGGGCCTGATAATCTACATCCCAGGGTACTTAAGGAAGTGGTCCTAGAAATAGTAGATGCATTGCTGGTCATCTTCCAGAACTCGATAGACTCTGGAACAGTACCCATGGATTGGAGGGTAGCTAATGTTACCCCACTATTCAAAAAAGGTGGTAGAGAAAAAGCGGGGAATTATAGACCGGTAAGCCTGACATCGGTAGTGGGGAAAATGCTAGAGTCCATTATAAAAGATGTAATAGCAGAGCACTTGGTAAGCAGTGACAGGATCGGACAAAGTCAACATGGATTTACAAAAGGTAAATCATGCTTGACTAATCTGCTGGAATTTTTTGAGGATGTAACTGATAAAATAGATAAGGGAGAACCAGTGGATGTGGTGTATTTGGACTTTCAGAAGGCTTTTGATAAGGTCCCACATAAGAGATTAGCGTGCAAAATTAAGGCACATGGGATTGGGGGCAAGGTATTGACTTGGATAGAGAACTGGTTGGTGGACAGAAGGCAGAGAGTTGGAATAAACGGGTCATTTTCCGAGTGGCAGTCAGTGACTAGTGGGGTACCGCAAGGATCGGTCCTAGGACCCCAGCTGTTCACAATATATATTAATGATCTGGACGAGGGAATTGGATGTGATATCTCCAAATTTGCAGATGACACAAAGCTGGGTGGGAGGGTAAGCTGTGAGGAGGATGTCGAGAAACTCCAGTACGATTTGGACAGATTGGGTGATTGGGCAGAAACATGGCAAATGCACTATAATGTGGATAAATGTGAGGTTATCCACTTTGGTGGCAAAAACAGGAAGGCAGATTATTATTTGAATGGCAATAGATTGGGAGAAGGGGAAGTGCAAAGAGACCTGGGTGTTCTTGTGCACCAGTCATTGAAGGTAAGCATGCAGGTGCAGCAGGCGGTTAAGAAGGCAAATGGTATGTTGGCCTTCGTAGAAAGAAGGTTCGAGTACAGGAACAAGGATGTCTTGCTACAGCTGTACAGGGCCTTGGTGAGACCGTACCTTGAGTATTTGTGCAGTTTTGGTCGCCTTACCTGAGGAAGGACGTTCTTGCCATGGAAGGAGTACAGCGAAGATTCACCAGGCTGATACCTGGGATGGCAGGAATGACGTATGAGGAGAGATTGTGTCGATTGGGCTTATACTCACTGGAGTTTAGAAGATTGAGAGGGGATCTCATCGAAACCTATAAAATTCTGTCAGGCCTGGACAGACTAGATGCAGGAAGGATGTTTATGATGGCTGGGGAGTCCAGAACCAGGGGTCATAGTCTAAGGATAAGGGGTAAGCCATTTAGGACTGAAATGAGGAGGAATTTCTTCACCCAGTGAGTGGTGAACCTGTGGAATTCTCTGCCACAGAGGGCGGTGGAGGCCAGTTCATTAAATATATTCAAAAAGGAGTTGGATATATTTCTTAAGGTTAAAGGGATCAAGGGATATGGGGAGAAGGCAGGGACAGGGTACTGAATTTGGATGATCAGCCATGATCTCATGGAAAAACCGGCATTTCTGATCTGTCAAGAATGGTCTTGACAGATCCTCCGGCTGCCCTGGAGAAGGGCCTCTGCGGACGGATAGTTCCGCTTTTTGGAGACCCTCCGCCCACAGAAAACCCTTACAATTCTTATGCCTGGTAAAAGCAGGCATAAGGCCTGCTTTTACCAGGTTAAGAGTTGAAAAAAGTAAAAAAAATATATATATATTTTTCACTGATTTATCATTTAAAAATACTTTTAAAAAGGTAAGTTTATTTTTAGCCCCATAAAAAACTTTAATTATTTTTTTCAAAAAATTAAATTTTTGTTTAAAATACTTAATTTATTGTCATTTCAAGTCATTTTAAAAATGTGATTTTTAAAAAAAAAATTATTTAAAGTTTTACTATGTTTTTTCATTGATCTGCATTCAGATATTTGACAGGTCTTCCTGTCAAATGTATGAAGGGAGATTCCCTTCTGTGATTGGCTCCCCATGGCCCACTTGATCCCAGGCTCGCTGTGAACTACATGCGCCCCTGGGATACGTGGGCCCTGCGCACTTGGAGTTTGGTGAGGCCCAGGAGCGGAAGCGTGCGCGTCCCGGGAGCCCTCATGTAAGGGCGCAGATTTTTCCAGATCGCAGGCCTCCGCCCGTGGGAGGCCTACGATCGGAAAATACGGGCCGTTATCTTTCACTCTATGTGTACTATGTGGTGAGCGTGCAACCTCAAAACTTTTCAAACACAGGATTACATTTTAATATAAAATGATAGGCTCGGTAAATGTCACAAGGCGTGTCACCATCATATATTGTACTGTGACTGTCTAGTGTGCTCTGTTGTGTTTGAAACCGCACTTGGGCAGTAGCCCCTTGGAAATTAGGTTTTGAGTTTAACTAGGGTCTTGGCAGAGACATTTTCAAAGAATAATTAATAAAGTGTGTCTTTTGTTACCTAAGTATAGACTTTAGAGGTGCATTTTGTTCTTACAATTCTCATCTCTTCTACCCCAGAGGCACTGATTCTTCGGCAGGGATGGGTTTTGTCCCACAGTTGTCAGCCACCTCACCTAACTAACCCTTTTCTATGTGTGAGCCTGAACAGCTAGTGTCAACAAGCTATTTGTTTGTGGAGGTCAAAGTTCAATCCTATCTCCACCCAACATCCACATGCAGTTTCCAGCAAGAGTAGCCATCAGGAGCACGAACCCTGGCCAACTTTAACACCCAAAGGAGCATTCTTGCCTTGTGAAGTGGTATTTTGCACCCTCAAATGGGACGCGTACCATCTTTTCTTCCTGGTTTTCTCCCTATCTTTTAGATCAAGCACTTCCCACCACCAGTAGGCTCAGTGAGCTGTCTGATCCTGACCCACCAACAATGTCACTCTTAGCCCCAGGAGACACAGAGTGCTGGGACAGGCCTCTGACTCTATTTCCTCCTTACAGGGAAACATTGGTGTTTTGGTCCAGCTGCCCCCCCCCCCCCGACACTGCTGAGCACAGTGTGAATTACGAGCTGTGCAGATGAGGGGCCATAACATGCATTCATGCATTTGTAATTAACAGCACCAACCTACCTGTAGTTTGGCACCAAATTAGCAATCTCCCTCAGAGAGAAAGCAAGAATTGCTGGCGTGGGAAAAGTTAAATGTCTCACTGGTGTAGAGGGGGATTTTTTTCTATGTTATATTGTAAGATTTGCAAAATTCCCACATTCCCCCAAGGTTATTAATAAAAGGGACCCTGCATGGACATTTTTTTAAAAAGGGTACCCAAAAGATGGCGTCCGCACCTCGTGACCAAAAGCCTGCAAGATTTTGAAAAGCTTGGACTCTGTAGCTGCACAAGCAGCTTTGGGAAATCGAAACTTAAAATGCATTTTCTGTGAAAAGGGACTTTGTGTTTTGAAAGCCAGACAGCTACACTGAATATGCATTACGTCAGATCGTAGACAGATCAAACCCAGTTAGGCCTAGGCATGAGGCCATTAGTTTGTCTGCATAAATAATCAGAAACAGCTTAAGGAAGCCATCAAGGCTGGACAGGCCGATTAGAATGCATTAATGACAATACAATCCGGACATTAAGGCCATCAGGTGCGATAAACGGCCATCTAAAACCAGTTAGCTTAGATTGGTATAATCATGTTAAACAGCCCGCCAAAAGTGAAACAATGAACTGACCTGATTTGGCGCGCAGATAGGAGATGAAGCAACGGGTATAATTGTAGGCCCTCTGTAGCAATCACTCTCTTGCCTCTTGACTCTTGCTCTGCTCTCGACTCTGACCTCTTGTCAGGCCTTGGGCTGCAGCCGCCCGTACTCGTGCCCTGGCCTCGTGGCGGGTTCTCTCCTCGCTCCCCGCAGTAAGTTTTCAGCAGTCAAGGACAACCATACCAATCGCAGGGGAGGGGAACGAGACCCGAGTCCAAAGTCACCCAGGAGGGCAGCACGGTGGCATAGTGGTTAGCACTGTTGCCTCACAGCGCCAGAGACCCGGGTTCGAATCCGGCCTCGGGTGACTGTCTGTGTGGAGTTTGCACATTCTCCCCGTGTTTGCGTGGGTTTCCTCCGGGTGCTCCGGTTTCCTCCCACAGTCCAAAGATGTGCGGGTTAGGTTGATTGGCTATGATAAATTGACCCTTAGTGTTAGGGGGATTAAATACGTGGGGTTACGGGGATAGGGTGGGATATGTGATGGTATAGGTGTTACGGGGATCAGGTGGGATATGTGTCGGTGCAGGCTCGATGGGCCGAAATGGCCTCTATCTGCACTGTGGGGTTTCTGTGATTCTGTGATTCTGTGACACCCGGGCCATGAGAGAGGGCAGAGGAAACGAGGTGAAATGAGATGAGACGAGGAGAGACGAAGAAGAAGGTAACAACTCGATAAGAGCAGAGCAGGGCAGCGAAAAACACATCGATAAAGGCCAAGCGCCTAGTTATAAGCTGGCGCTTGGGAGGGAAGAATCTTGTTGAACACCGCGAATAAACACAGGTGTCCACGGCACAACGAATATACTGGCGTTTGACGCTTGGGTAGTAAAATCTAGGCAGTTAAGACTGCCAACCATCCTATAGACATAACGTTACCGCCGACGACCGCCCGAGGGAGAAGAAGAAGAGAACCCATCGCGACGAGACAACGACAGTAGCTGAGGAGAAGAAAGGTGTGTCGCAGCAGCAGCTGCAACACCGCACCCTGAGACCACGTGGCGATGGGGTACCTAAAAGGATAGAAGACCAAACCTCAAAACTCGCATCCGTTAAAGCAACAGGCTTTGGATTGGTGAGCATGAATTCTGGCCCCTCATAGCTTAATCTAGTTAGGTATAGGGGGTGGGATAAGGATAAGGGGATTGTTAATGTAATTGTTTTTCCCTCGATGTGCCGTGTGTTCCCCATTCCCTGCATAAGTATAGTTCTTATTGTTTATGCCTGTAATTGTCTACCAGTACTTTTCTCATAAGACTGTGTTTTATTTCTGTTTCAATAAAATCTTGGTTTTCTTACACCAAACCACTTGTCTACTCGAGTTTTCTGTATCGCCGCCTGTACCTAAGTCCGGTGTCTAGAACCCAGGGGTGTGGGAGTGATTCGAACCGCTCACAGGCAATCAGGGGCATAACTGACTGGGCGCACGCGCCACCCGCCACCCCCTACATATCTAGCCAGCAATAGCTGGATAGGAGAGTGTAGAGGAAATTTTACTCTGCATCTAACCTGTGCTTCACTTGATCTGAGAATACTTAATGGGCAGTGTAGAGGTAACTTTAATCTGCAGCTAACTCATGTTGTACCTGACTTGGGAGTGCTTGATGGGGCAGTGTAAGGGGAGATTTATTCTACAGCTAGCCCATTCTGTACCTGACTCAGGAGTGCTTGACATTGGCTCTGGGATGAATAGAAAAGGAAAAGAATTTCCATTCTGCAATATACATCACGCTCCTCAGTACGCATTAAAATTCACAAAAACATAAAAATAATGTTAAAAGCTTCAAAGCCTCAGGGAGAATCAAATTAGAAAAAAAATTGCAATGCAGCTGCCCTATAACTGGACTGAAACTCCTCCATTCCCAATATAATATCGTCAAGTGGAATCTACCAGCCCTGGTTAGGAAACAATATAAATATTGAGGGGGGGGGAAATAAAAACAATATCAAAAATAGAACAACTCTAATGGCTTGATAAGTAATATCTCTGCCCAGCATGGTACTGAGCAAATTTGATTCCCTGTTAGAGTTCTCGAAATAGCACATGGGATGAAGACTGCTGCCAGGCATCCTAACAAGTTACAGGCCAGAGTTCATCAGCTCCAGAGTGAACAGAGGCACTCAACCATGGTGGAGGTGTGGTCAAAATAATCTTAATCCAGAAGGATGATTTTTTAAGAATGTTACATGCCATAATTGCATGGAATCGGCTCAATGTTGCCTGAAGCCATTAGGTGCTGCTAGATTGGAGGCAGGGAGAAGAAATGAAGACCCTGTGAGGAATCAAAGAAGACAAAAACCCAGTGTCCATTATATTGATTCCGACAAGGAACCTGAGACAAAAAACAATACCACCGGGTAAGACTGATGAAGAAGAGACATGTTTTCCTGGATACCCTAACAGGAAAGGAGCAACACAAAATTATGGTTCTGCCAGTGCAATTCACACTTCATCTAGAGCCATCCTTTGTTCCTTAACCTGTCCCATTACCATCTCCTCTTGCCTTGAATATCTCTTAATGCCTCTTTACTTCTCCTGCCTTCCACCCTATCACAGACCTTCCCTTTTGTTCTTTCATCCCCTCCCCCCTTTCCCAGCCCCTAAACTTGCTTTAAAATCTGTTCCATTTCTGGCTTTTTTCCGGTTCTGATGAAAGGTCTTCGACCTGAAACGTTAACTCTGTTTCTCTCTCCACGGATGCTGCCTGGCCTGCTGAGTATTTCCAGCGTTTTCTGTTGTTATTTCAGATTTCCAGCATCCGCAGTATTTTGCTATTGTATTAGTGTTTGGTTCATTGCCACCTCTCTTCTAGGAATGCCCACCTTGAAGAAGTTCTGCTCTTCTCTCCGACCGGATTTCCGTTTGTCTCTTCAACCTTGTTCATCTTCATTGCTTTCAGTTTCCCTTCTCATATTTGATCAGGTATCTGCCAAGACTCGGTTTCACTGCCCCATCTCTTTCCTCAGCAACTGTCTCCGGTTCCGATTTATTCCACGTGGATTCCAACTAAACTTCCACCCTTCGTGTTTTGGATCCAGCCAGGATTACAAATATCTCCAAGATATTCATCGTTCCTTGAACTACTGCTCTCGCCGCATCTTGAGATCCACGCTCAACGCCATGCGGCGCCACATGAACACTCTCGACCTCTCTCTTCAGCAGCACCGACGCACTCTATCTCAAAGCTGTCCGAGTCCACAGTTCCATTTCATCCTTCGACTCATCCGACACTACAACAAAAAACTTTTTTTCTTCCTTTCTGATGTCAAGGATCGCAAGCTTCATCAACTCTTGAACACCAACGCCCCTCCGGAACCTTCTTCCCCTTCACTTTCCTCTGGCCCCCCTTCTCCCAATCTCGCACCCTGCCGCATTTTCACTATCCCCTCTAACCTTCCCCTCTCTGACCCCGAACGACCAGTCCTCAGCAAAAGCCTGAGCTTCATCCCCTTACGCCCCCAGCTCAATGAATTTCGAGCTCGGCATGATGCTGAGCTCTTTTTCCGCCGCCTTCATCTCCGTGCCCACTTCTTTGGCCAGGAGTCTTCCCCCCGCACGGCTGACCATTTCCCCCGCTTTCAGAATTCTCGTTCTACCTGGATCCCTCCCTCTGGCCTCTTACCCTATCTAGATCTTTTCATTGCAAACTGCCGCCGTGACCTCGGCCATCTCCATTTCTCTGCTCCCCTCACTCACTCCAACCTACCTCCCTCTGAACTTGCAGCACTCCATTCTCTCAGATCCAACCCCGACATTGTCATTAAACCTGCTGACAAGGGTGGTGCTGTTGTTGTCTGGCGAACTGACCTCTAGCTAGCGGAAGATGAATGCCAACTCTCCGACACCTGGACCATGACCCCACTACCGAACATCAAGCCACCGTTTCCAACACTGTCACTGACCTCATCTCCTCTGGAGATCTTCCCCCCACGGCCACCAACCTCATAGTTCCCCAACCCCGCACAGCCCGCTTCTACCTCCTTCCCAAGATCCACAAACAGGACTGCCCTGGTAGACCCATCGTTTCAGCCTGCTCTTGCCCACGGAACTTATCTCTTCCTATCTCAACACTATTTTTTCTCCCCTCATCCAGTCTCTTCCCACCTACATCCGCGACTCTTCCGACGCCCTCCGCCACTTTAACAGTTTCCAGTTTCTTGGCCCCAACCGCCTTCTTTTCACTATGGACATACAATCCCTCTACACCTCCATTCCCCACCAGGATGGCCTGAGGGCGCTCCGCTTCTACCTTGAACAGAGGCCCAACCAGTCCTCATCCACCACCACCCTCCTCCGCCTGGCTGAACTTGTTCTCACATTGAACAACTTCTCCTTTGACTCCACGCATTTCCTCCAAATCAAAGGTGTTGCTATGGGTACCCGCATGGGTACTAGCTATGCCTGCCTTTTCGTGGGATATGTGGAACACTCTTTGTTCCAGTCCTACTCGGGTTCCCTCCCTCCATCCAAGGAGAGGACATATTATTTGGCCAGAAAAAGCAGCAAACCTGAGGATTGGGAGCAGTTTAGGATTCAACAAAGGAGGACAAAGGGATTAATTAAGAGAGGGAAAATAGATTATGAGAGTAAGCTTGCAGGGAACATAAAAACTGACTGTAAAAGCTTCTATAGATATGTGAAGAGAAAAAGATTGGTGAAGTCAAGCATAGGTCCCTTGCAGTCAAAATCAGGGGAAATTGTAATGGGGAACAAAGAAAATACATACTTTGGTTCTGTCTTCACAAAGGAGGACACAAATAATCTCTCAGAGATGTCGGGGAATATACGATCTAATGAGAGGGAGGAATTGAATGAAATCAGTATTTGTAGGGAAATGGTGTTAGGGAAATTGACAGGATTGAAGGCCGATAAATCCCCAATCCCCAGGGCCTGATAATCTACATCCTAGGGTACTTAAGGAAGTGGCCCTAGAAATAGTAGATGCATTGCTGGTCATCTTCCAAAATTCTATAGACTCTGGAACAGTTCCCATGGATTGGAGGATAGCTAATGTAACCCCACTATTTAAAAAGGGTGGTAGAGAGAAAACGGGGAATTATAGACCGGTAAGCCTGACATCGGTAGTGGGGAAAATGCTAGAGTCCATTATAAAAGATGTAATAGCAGACAGGATCGGACAAAGTCAACATGGATTTACAAAAGGTAAATCATGCTTGACTAATCTACTGGAATTTTTGAGGATGTAACTGGTAGAATAGATAAGGGAGAACTAGTGGATGTGGTGTATTTGGACTTTCAGAAGGCTTTCAATAAGGTCCCGCATAAGAGATTAGCATGTAAAGTTAAAGCACATGGGGTTGGGGGTAAGGTACTGTCTTGGATAAAGAACTGGTTGGCAGACAGGAAGCAAAGAGTTGGAATAAACGGGCCTTTTTCCGAGTGGCAGGCAGTGACTAGTGGGGAACCACAGGGATCGGTGCTAGGACCCCAGCTATTCACAGAATATATAAATGATCTAGATGAGGGAACTAGATGTAATATATCCAAGTTTGCAGACGACACAAAGCTGGGTGGGTGTGTTTGCTGTGAGGAGGATGCAGAGAAACTCCAGTGCAATTTGGACAGGTTGGGTGATTGGGCAGATGCATGGCAAATGCAGTGTAATGTGGATAAATGTGAGGTTATCCACTTTGGTGGCAAAAACAGGAAGACAGATTATTATCTGAATGGCAATAGATTGGGAAAAGGGGAAGTGCAACGAGACCTGGGTGTCCTTGTGCACCAGTCGCTGAAGGTAAGCATGCAGGTGCATCAGGAGGTTTAGAAGGCAAATGGTATGTTGGCCTTCATAGCGAGAGGATTTGAGTACTGGAGCAAGGATGTCTTGCTGCAGTTGTACAGGGCCTTGGTGAGACCACACCTTGAGTATTGTGTGCAGTTTTGGTCGCCTTATCTGAGGAAGGATGTTCTTGCCATGGAGAGAGTGCAGTGAAGATTCACTAGACTGATACCTGGGATTAGGCTTATATTCACTAGAGTTTAGAAGAATGAGAGGGGATCTCATTGAAACTTATAAAATTCTAACAGGACTAGACAGACTAGATGCAGGAAGGATGTTCCCGATGGCGGGAGAGTCCAGAACCAGGGGTCACAGTCTAAGGATAAGGGGTAAGCCATTTAGGATGGAGATGAGGAGGAATTTCTTCACCCAGAGAGTGGTGAACCTGTGGAATTCTCTGCCACACAGGGCAGTTGAGGCCAATTCATTAAATATATTCAAGAAGGAGTTGGATATATTTCTTGAGGCTAAAGGGATATGGAGAGAAAGCAGGGACAGGTTACTGAATTTGGATGATCAGCCATGATCTCATTAACTGGCGGAGTGGGCTCGAGGGGCTGAATGGCCTACTCCTGTTCCTATCTTTTATGTTTCTATGTTTTTCAACTCTTTTTCCGGTACATTGATGACTATATCGGTGCAGTTTCCTGCTCTCGCCCTGAACTAGACAATTACATTCACTTTGCTTCCAATTTCCACCCTTCCCTCACCTTCACATGGTCCATCTCCGACTATTCCCTTCCCTTCCTCAACTTCTCCATCTCCATCTCTGGGGATAGGTTATTGACAAACATTCACTACAAGCCCACTGACTCCCACAGCTACCTGGACTACACTTCTTCCCACCCCGCCTCCTGTAAGGACTCTATTCCATTCTCCCAGTTTCTCCATCTCTGCCGCAACTGCTCTGATGATGCCACCTTCCAAACCAGTGCTTCCGACCTGTCTTCCTTTCTCTTCAACCGAGGATTCCCCTCCACTGTGGTTGACACGGCCCTCGGCCGTGTCCGTTCTAACTCCCGCACTTCTGCCCTCACCCCTGCCCCTCCCTCCCGGAACCATGATAGAGTTCCCCTTGTCCTCACCTTTCACCCCACCAGCCTCCACATTCAACGGATCATCCTCCGCCATTTCCGCTACCTCCAAAGTGATCCCACCACCAAACATATCTTCCCCTCCCCTCCCCTTTCAGCATTCTGTAGGGACCGCTCCCTCCGAAACACCCTAGTCCACTCCTCTATCACCCCAAACAGCCCTTCCCCTTCGCCTGGCACCTTCCCGTGCAAGTGCAGGAGATGTAACACCTGCCCCTATACCTCCCCCCTTCCCACTGTCCAGGGCCCCAAACACCCCTTCCAGGTGAAACAGCGATTTACTTGTACTTCTTGCAATCTAGTATACTGTATTCGCTGCTCACGATGCGGTCTCCTCTACATTGGGGAGACCAAACGCAGATTGGGTGACCGCTTTGTGGAACACCTCCGTTCAGTCCGTAAGGGGGAACCCGAGCTTCCGGTCGCCTGTCATTTTAATTCACCGCTCCATTCCCACTCGGACCTTACCGTCCTTGGCCTCTTGAACTTATTCCACGGAAGCTCAACGTAAACTCGAGGAACAGCACCTCATCTTCCAATTAGGCACTTTGCAGCCTTCCGGACTCAATATCGAGTTCAACAATTTCAGATCATAACCTCGGCCCCTATTACTTTTTTACTTATAATTTTTTCCACCCCTTTGTTTTGGGTCCTCCTTTCTCCCCCCCCCATTTCCTTTTGTTTCTCTCTCCCACCTGGCAGCTGTCTCTTACCTGCCAGTACACTTCACACCTAATCTCAGCTGTCTTTTGTCTCCACCGGCCTATTACCATCTCGTCTGGTTTCGAATACCTTTTATTGTCTCTTTTACTTCTTTTGTTCGATCGCAGCCCTGCCTTCGATCTATTTTCTTTTCTTTCCAGTTTTGAAAAAGGGTTTCGACCCGAAACGTCAACTCAAATTTCTCTCCACGGATGTTGCCTGACCTGCTGAGTTTTTCCAGCATTTTCTGTTGTTATTTTGCTAAAGGTTTCTTGTCTGCTATCTGCTACTGCCACCCAGTGGATTCATGTGTTATTAACTCCATAAAATCCAACTTTGTCAAAGACTTCAATATTGCATCCATATTTGGACAGGCTTTTCTAAAATTCCTCTTGGACACCTGGACAGGACACACAAAAGAAGCTTGTCATCTGGTTGCAATACCTATTTCACCTCTAGCTTTCAATCTGTTTCCCTATTTTATCAACATAGCCATGCCCATTGTTGTTCTGAACTTTCCTCTTAATTGGATGATTATTATTCAGATCCTTCGAGTTATCCCACTCCTCCCACCACACACACGCAGTCTTTGCTATTAATCCTATACATTCTTTCCCTTCCAGGATAGGCAGGGAATGTGTTTGACTCACTTCAACTTTTGAAGTGAAAAACCTGCAATGGGGAAACAGGTTGCTGAATCTAAGGTAAAATCACCTACATATAAACATAGAAGAAACATAGAAGATAGGAGCAGGAGTAGGCCATTCGGCCCCTCGAGCCTGCTCCGTCATTCAATGCGATCATGGCTGATCATCCAATTTCAGTACCCGGTCCCTGCTTTCTCCCCATACCCCTTGATCCCTTTAGCCTGAAGAAATATATCCAACTCCTTCTTGAATATATTTAATGAATTGGCCTCTACTGCCTTCTGTGGTACATATTAGCTGATCTTGGTATTGAGCATCAGTGGGGTTCCTACAATTTCCCTCAACATTCTTAGATTAGGGTGGGAAAAATCAGCAAGGGTTCATGCTCCTGATCACTGTCCATTGATTCTTGCTGCAAAGTGTGCAAAATATAAGACATCACTAATAAATCCAAAAAAGAATTCGAGAGAAACTTCTTTACCCGGAGAGTGGTTAGAATTTGCTATGACATGGAGTGGTTGAGGCGAATAGCATAGATGCCTTTAAGGGGATGTTAGATAAGTACATGAGAAAGGAATAGAAGGATATGCAGATAAGTTTAGATGAAATAGGGTGGGAGGAGACTCATGTGGAGCATGAACACCGGCACAGACCAGTTGTGCCAAATGGCCTGTTTCTGTGCTGTAAATTCTATGTAATTCTATGTAATATTTGAAATGTTGGGTGAAATCAGGAATGGGCTCAGCTGTAATGCCCCTTACAGTTTAACCTGCCAACACCATCAAGGCTCACAAATGGAAGTTGGCCACTGGAATGAGGTACAAGAGGTATGTGGAACCATACCTCACAATGAAAAAGGAGAGGATGAAGAGTGTTTTTTTAAATAAAGCATATCAACTTCTAGTTTAAATATATGCATGCCATGGAATTACTTATACTGTTAACCAGCAGCCTCAACACTAGCATCAAATACAGTCTCAAGAGCCAGGTGCCTTAAGAAGAGGTAGAGTGCGAGCAGAACAGAATTAGCTGCAAATACAACCCAACTACCTCAGAAATATCATTAAGTGATGGACAGAATTTCACTGCAACTTATCTGACCTCTCAGGATGCCAGGCAGTTCAGGAAATGTGAAATAACAGATGCAAAGGATACCTTGGTATTATCAATTGATAGACAGTGCTGGAGTCTGAGTTTCAAAATTGATTTTTTCATTCCAGCAAAGCTCAGGGTATTTAATGGAAGAGCCTTCTGTAGGCATTGGGCCACCTCATTGTCACTCTGAATTTAAAATTGTCAATTACTTCTCCTAGGTTCAATCTGAAGGCCAGGATCACAGGCGATGGTTGACTCCTCATGCTCTACAAAAGGCTAGTGGGATTGAGGTGACTGTCGTCTCATGACAGCTTGCTCTTGGCAGGGAGTCACTGTTGCCTGAGATTCTGGAGCTTTCTGCTGGGCAGCCTGGTGTTGCTTCCCATGTTCCACTGGCATGGTGCGCTGAGGGGAGGCCTGAGGCCTGGCATTTGTTGTTCTGAGAGACACCAGTATCACATAGGTGGACTCCAGCCATCACCATTCCACTGGGCCATGGATCTGTGGCCCCACCGATCAGTGGGATGGCTGATTTAATGGCAGCTATCAGATCCAGATAGCCCTGAGACAGCAGCATGCATCGTGGCCACCACAGTCTGAAAGCCACTGTGCAATCTGCTCTGTATTCCCACCAGAGCTGCAGTCTGTGCTTCCTTGGAGATGGAAGCATCAACTGGTCCCTGCCTCTTCTTAGTCAGGGATGTGCTTCAAAGTCCAGTGAAGGTGCCACTCATTCCATATGTTCCTGCAATTGTTAGATCCGTGTATCTTAATGTTGTGTCCTTCAATAATCAGACAAAGACTGCAGGGAACGATCAACAGGTGTTTACTGAATGAGGGTTCAAACTGCAACTGACTGTACAGATCACTACTCAGGGTTTATATACAGGTGTGGTCACTGCCGGTACAACAAGATACAGGAGCTGTAAAAAGTAGTTCTCCCCCTTAAAGGTACATACATTACAGCAATGAAGAAAAAGCTTCCACAATATTGCCACAAATGATAATGGTCGACCTGGGAGTCACACCTGCTGCACACTCTTGGAGACTGACCTCAATGCCTGCACATAGGTGTGATGTTCCTTGCACATCCTTCCTTTCAGGTGAGTACTCATGAGTTCTGGGTCCCAGAACCTTCTTGCAGCACTGATTGGCAGTCCTGGGAGTGAGAGAGTTGGAAATCAGTGCCACCTCCCTCCAGGTGGCACTAGTGACATTCCTGACAGACTTGTTGGCACGGATGCCGAGTACACTGTGCCTCCTTAATTCAATGTCCTCAAAGAGGACTTTGGAGGTCTGAGGAAGTAAAGTTATATGTTCTTCATCTGTGCCTGGGTGCCATGCCTTGTTTAGCTGCTTGCTATAGACATTCTTGAAAAGTATGATAAGAAGATTGAGGTGACTTAAGGTAAAGTTATCTGAGAATCAAGTGAGTGAGCCAAGCACTCCTCCTTCCCGATCTGGTTATCCCCAGTCTGCTGCTGAAATGTGCAAGCTAAGCTGTCTTTTTAAAAGCTGCACCCTAGTTTCCATGCACTGCGGCAGTTTACACTTGTTTTACGCTAATGGCGACTCCAATGGGTCTGTAAAAGAGCTGATCCAGGAAACTCTTGTTTAAATACCTTTACTGATCACCAACAGGCGCAATTTTCTTTTAATGGCTTAACAGCGACACAACTCATTCCGTGAGAGGAGATTAACTGGCACAAAATGTAGGGGGAGAAATAAATAAGTATTAGCTTTTTAAAATAAACAGAATAGTTTAGAACAATATAAACTTGTAAAAAATAACCTTTGATAAAGTACAGCAGCATTAAATCTTTCAATAGGCTAACAGACAGTAGGGATTCTGAAAGACCTTCACACGTAGTACATTTGGGCAACTGAGCAGGCTGCGTGGGGGAAGGCCATTAGCTGCATGGTAAATTATTAATGTTACAGAATACTGTTGGTACTGAAGGCAGCACTTGAACCATTTTACAGGCAGAAACTTTGCTATGTTCCAGTAGGTTACACTTTGCTGAGACGCCCTGCATCTGAAGAACAATGTCAGTGTGAAGGACCAAGAGCAGCAGCTGGTTTAAGCTGCTATCACCATCTGTTTCATTTACTTAAGCGAAAAGTGTGAGCTCTCCTCTACTTGTTTGGTAAATGCACTATCCGCCCAGTGTACTTTGAACCATACAGACCAGGAATGTCCCAGATGCTGAGTTGAAGATTGCAAAAGATGCACTATTGTTGTGATAGAAGGCATTGGTCAGACAACATCTGTGTGTAGTTCTGGCCACCTAATCATAGGAAAAAATGATACTGGCCTTGAGAAGGTAGAAAGAAAAATTGGTATACCTCAGAATGTATTTCAGAAATGTCTCAAAGCGCCTCACATACAATTAATTATCTTGAACCCTGGTGAAAGCCCCCAGTGCCTGACGTAAGTGCTCTATTAACTATTCTGGTACTCCTACGAGGTGCTCCACCAGTGGCTGAAGCTTGGGAGGTTAAAGGCTGCTGCGGCTCAGTCAAGGGCTCTGGAGGTGGTTGTGATCGGCAAACGCTAGAAGCTCAGCCCTGAGAGGGTCCGGCAGCATCTCCACGGCTGCCGGGGAAGTCTGGCACAGCTGGCTTCCCGGCATCATGGTTGAGGTGATGGCAGGGGAGCTGGTGTGCTGTCACTGAGAAGGGCAACGTCCCATTATGCCACTGCCGCTCCCATGAGACTGTGGCTCAGTGCTCCCACAGATCTGCGGGATCAGTAGACTGTAGGAGTATGACGATCTGATTGAAACCCCTATCCATTTGTTCTCCCAGCCTGTCTAAAGCAGAGGAGATGGTGAAGCTCAGACATTGCATGGACCCAGTTTGAGAATCCCAGAGAGATGCTTTGACTAGTGCCAGAGACTCCTGCATTGATGGCCCAGCTGGAGCGTCCACTGGGTGACCACATGTTGCATGGATGACAGCAATGTTTTGATGATGTGCGCCAGAACTCACACAATTTGATAATGGATTTCTCCATACTCTCCAAGATGTTCCTGGTTTTCAGGATGTAAAATTATGATGAAAGTTTAAAGTATTTGGGCTTGTTTTCTGAGAAACAATTATGGAGCATATTTCCAAAATTGATCCAGAAAAATTGTTTACTAAAATAACACGATTGATGTTGTTACTTATGTAAGCTGACTGTTGCGATTGTTTGTCCACATGGAGGAACTTATTCCGAAAAAGTTTTGGAATCTTGCATTGAGAATGAAAATATTTAATGATCCAGGAATGAATGATAAAAGTTAATTATATCTGTGACTTAGAAAGGTCATCAGGACCAGTGTGTGGAAACTTGGGCAATTATAACCCTCCTGAATGCAAAGCAGATTGCACATCTAATTCATTGAGTGGTGGATGAGGATCACTACGAAGGAAATAATGACAAATTGCATCAATTGCTCAGGTACTGATACAAAACCTCAGTTAATGCCAAAACTATTAACTCCCAGGATTGGAGCAGGATAAAGATATGTGAGTAGATACTTTGTAAGATAGTTCTCTTCTGACAGTAATTCAACTAACTGTCCCCTGCCTACTATTCGTTCCCTGGTACTGGTTTCCGGCAACTCACCCACAATCTATGGCAAGTGATCCGTGTGCTTTGTGACATCGCTGACAAGCTTGATCAAGTAAAATTATCACAGTCAGAGGACTGATTGGCACAGAAGGTTAGACACTGACCTTCAATCTCTGGGACATGGCTCAAATCCTACCATAAGATTAAATTAATTTCCACAATCTCAGCCCAGTTCCAAGTTGCCACAAGTACACAGTACCTTAAGCGTCTACTCTCTAGACAATTTGAAAACCTCCTATCCAGCTTCTGTTCAATCTACAGTTCCAAAACAACCCTGGGCAAAGTCACCAATGACACCCTCTACAACTGCAACTCTGGATTCTTTTCCATTTTTTTACCTTTGATAATGTCATCCATTACTTCCTCTTCCAATGCCTTACAGTACCTCCACAATCCATTTCCATTGGACTGCTCTGTCTTTCATAGTTTCAGTCCAATTTGTTGAATCCGTGATTCTTAAAGTATGATGTTTTCCAATAACTAGACGGAGGCTGTAACTTAACAATCAACAGGTGTTTACTGGAGGAGGGTAGTCTAAAGACTAACAGTACAGAGGCATGCTCAAGGCTTATATACAGGTGTGGTCACTGCCGGTACTACAGTATACAGCAGCTGTAAAAGTAGTTCTCTCTTAAAGGTACATACACTACAATTCCTCCCCTTTTAGATTAACAGTACCCATAACATTCAAATTACAGTTAACACTTTAACATGCACATTAAACTGAAATAGTCCATTTATAGATTCAGTCTTTGTGGCGGCTTCCTGATCCTTTCTGGATAGCGCCTTTCCTGAGGTTCTTGTTCTTGGTGCGGAGGCGATTCTGGCCCCCTTTCGTCGGTTAGTTCATCAGTTTCCGCTGCTACTGTTTCCGAGGTAGATGCTACCGGTATGTCGGGTTCATCCCCAGGTACGCGAGACATGGGGTTGACTCGTTCCTGTGACGCTAGGATCTGGTCGACGTGGCGTCTCACAATGTTCTCCCCGACATCCACTGTGTACATTAATGGCCCCTGCCGTGTGCCTATCGTTCCGGGTTGCCATTTCTCTGTTCGGTAGTCGCGGGCCAAGACTGGTTGTACTACATTGAAGCTCCTTGTCGGCTTCTCATTGATGTGCTGGAATTGCTTATCCTCAACATTTCTTCGCACATTTGGTCTGAGCAAATCCAGACGAGATCTCAACCTTCGGTTAAAGAACATCATGGCCGGGGTCTGGTTGGTAACTGCATGTGTCGCATTTCTGTAGGCTAACAGGAAATTGTCCACCTTATGCTGTAGTGGAATTTCATCATCGCACATGGCCCTTATCGCCTTTTTAAAGGTTTGTACGAACCTCTCAGCCAATCCATTTGTGGCTGGATGATACGGGGCGGATGTGTAATGCCTTACCCCATTCCTTCTCATAAATTTCCGAAACTCTTCGGACACAAACTGTGGTCCGTTATCAGAGCAAATCTGCTCTGGCAAGCCGTTCCTGGCAAATATGGTCCGTAGGACTGCAATCGTTTTCTCTGTAGTGGTGGAGGACATTTTTATCACCTCAGGCCATTTCGAGTGCGCATCCACTGCTATTAAGAACATTGAGTCCATGAATGGACCAGCAAAATCAATATGCACCCATTGCCATGGAGAGGAGGGGCACTCCCATGGGTGTAGAGGGGCATGTGGTGGTGCGTTTTGGACCTTCTGGCATCCTGAGCAGCTCTTTGTTAGGTCCTCAATTTGTTGATCGATCCCCGGCCACCACACATAAGCCCTAGCAAGGCTTTTCATTTTCACCCCTCCCAGATGGCCTTCGTGAAGCTCATTGAGCATTCTCTCCCTTAACTTGGGTGGAATTACCACTCGGGATCCACACATCACTGTCCCTTGGCATACTGACAGCTGTTCTCTTCTGGATGAGAATGCTGGCAATAGTGAGTCGCCATGTGTTGGCCATCCCTTCACCGTCAAATCATATACTCAAGACAGTGTCGGATCATTGCGGAATTCCTTCTCTATATCCGCGTTAGTTACTGGCAATCGTTCAATTATCGACGAATAAAATATTTCGATAGGGTCCACTGCTGGTGCTTCCTCCACAGTAGGCAGTGGCAGGCATGATAGCCCATCAGCGTTTCCATGCTGTTTCGTGCCCTTATATTCTATTTCATATTGGTTCGCCCCTAGAAAAAGGGACCATCTTTGTAGCCGTTGTGCAGTCATCACCGGAACGCCCTTCTTTGGATTAAAGATGGAGACAAGTGGTTGGTGGTCAGTCAGCAAGGTGAACTTCTGCCCATGCAGATAGTGGTTGAATTTTTTTACTCCCCATACTAGGCTGAGGGCCTCCCTGTCGATCTGGGCATAGTTGCGCTCGGCTGAGGTCAGTGACCGAGACGCAAAGGCTACTGGCCTCTCCAACCCGTCTGGGAATTTGTGCCACAGCACCGCTCCAATACCATAGGGTGATGCATCACATGCCAACCGAATTGGTAGTGCTGGGTTGAAATGGGCCAACACCTCTTTTGATGTGATCAATTCTTTGCACTTCTGGAAAGCTCGTTTACATTCGTCATTCCACTTCCATGGTACCCCCGTTTGCAGTAGGGTGTTCAGTGGGTGTAATACTGTAGACAAATTTGGTAAGAACTTATGGTAGTAGTTCACCAGCCCGAGGAACGACCTCAGTTGTGACACATTTTCCGGTGCTGGAGCCTTGACTACTGCCTCAATCTTTTCAGGGGACTTATGTAACCCCTCTTCATCAATAACGTGGCCACAATACGAGATCTGCTTCTGGAAAAACTCGCACTTGTGGCGATTAGCTCGTAGCCCATATTCCTTTAATCTAGTGAGCACCTTCTCCAGGTTGGCGAGGTGATCACAGTCATTTTCGCCCGTGACCAGGATGTCGTCCAAATAACACTGGGTCCCTGGAATCCCTTGCAGGACTTGATCCATTGCCCTTTGCCAAATAGCCAGAGCCGATGCTACCCCGAACACCAGCCGGCTGTATTGGTAGAGACCTTTATGAGTGTTGATTGTGAGGTATTGTTTCGAGGCTTCTTCTACCTCCATTTGCAGGTACGCCTGGGCCAGATCAATTTTGGTCAAGCGTTTACCACCAGATAGCGAGGCGAAAATATCCTCAATCCGTGGAAGTGGATATTGTACCGTGTGAAGGACTGGGTTCACTGTCACCTTAAAATCCCCACAGATGCAGACCTTCTTTGGTTCCCCAGGCGTATTACTCAACGACCTCTTCATTACAGGAACGATGGGTGTAGCTCACTTGCTCCAGTCTACTTTGGACAGTACTCCTGAACGTTCCAACCCTTCCAGCTCTGCTTCGATGGCTGGTTGGATCGCATAAGGCACCGGTCTGGCCTTAAAAAACTTTGGGCTTGCATTTTCCTCTATTTTAATCGTCGCTGTTATGCCTTTTAGTGTTCCGAGTCCCTCCTGGAACACTTCTTGTGCGTCAGTTAGCATTTTTGACAGTCGTCCAGGTGTGACGTCGTCATCCTTTTTGGCCTCAACCTTCAGTGCCTGTATGGAATGCCAATCTAATTGTATCTTCCGGATCCATTCACGTCCTAGTAGTGGTGGTCCTCCATCTGGCAATACATATAGGTCCATTTTGGGTATTTCCTGGCCTTTGTATATCACGTTCACCCTTATTTTTCCTTTGGGGTAGACTTTTTGCCCCGTGTACATCTTCAAGACAATCCCTGTAGCTTTCAAGGGTATATGTGAAAATAGCCGCTTGTAGTTCCTTTGGTTTATGACTGTTAGGGCTGATCCTGTGTCCAATTCCATTTTCACTTGGACTCCATCTATCTTGAGTGTGACCCAGATAGTCTGGTGATCCTCCATTTTGATTACCTTATGTAGTTTCAGATAACCCAGCTCCTTGCTTCCGGAGTCTGTATCACTTTTCTGTTCGTCTGAACTACTGTCCATCACCTTATGTACCTTTTTGTACTTCTCCTGTGGAGATTTCTTGCTGCTGGTTTTCTTCCCTGACCTGCAGACTCTTGCTATGTGTCCTGCTTTTCCACACTGTCTGCACACTTGGTCCTTGAACCAACAATCCTTCTGGTCGTGTGTTGTTCTGCCGCAGCGATAACACTCCCCTGCTCCATATGACATTTCATTGGTGCTATATTCTTGCGGTCTCCATTGTATCTCTGCAGCACCCCGTGCAGCTGCTTCGTGTGATACTGCCATGCTGAAAGCCTTGTCTAGCATAAGATCCTTTTCTGATAGAAGCCGTTTCTGGGTTCCTTCACTTTGAAGCCCACGCACAAACTTGTCCCTTAACGTATCTGCTAGTCCCATTCCAAACTGGCAGTGTTTCGATAGCTTGGGCAGTTCCGTTAAATACTCAGCATTACTTTCGTCTTTATGCTGGTTCCTTTTGTGGAACGTAAATCTTTCTGCTATCAGCAGCGGTGTGGGGTTTAAGTGGTCCTGTAGGATTTCCACTATGTTTTCTGTTGTATCCGTGTGTTAATGGAGACACGGAATGCAGGAGTTGGTTTAACAGATGTTTACTGAACAATGTCTGGAGTTGAACTAAAAGATACAAGATGCTATACAGGCTTATATACCCGAATGGTCACTACCGGTATTACAGTACACAGGGGCTCTTAAAGGTACATACACTACAATTCCTCCCCTTTTAGATAATTAGTACATAACATTTTAAGTAATCATTAATTAACATGTTTACAAGAACAATAATCTACACATTTGCTGCAGTTAATCAATTATAAGTCAGTCTCTCTGGAAGCTTCCTGACTCGGTCCGGATAACGCCTCGGTGGTGTAGTAGTTTTCGGTGGTGTAGTAGGTTCTTTTGGCAAGGTCGATTCGGCTTGAATGCCAGTGTCGGGTTCATCTGGTTCCAGTATCACCGGATCGGAGGTAGATACTATGGGTATCTCTGCTTCATCATTAGGCATATAGAGTTGTGGTGTAGGTTGTCCCTTTTCAGATGACTCTATGATCTGGTCAGCATGGTGCCTTATTATGCTTTCACCAATGTCCACGGTATACATCAGCGGTCCTAGTCGTGTGCAAATAGTTCCAAGCTGCCATTTCTCGGTACGGTAGTCCCGGGCCAAAACTTGTTGACCTATCTGGAAGGTTCTAGTTGGCCTTTCATTCATGCCTTGAAATTGCCGGTTCTCTACGTCCCTTCTGATGTTTGGCTTGATCAAATCCAGCCGGCATCTTAGTCTTCTATTGAAAAACATCATGGCGGGAGTTTGGTTTGTAACCACATGTGTTGCATTCCTGTATGCAAACAAGAAGTTATCTACCTTATGTTGTAGATTTATGTCTTCATTACCCATGGCCTTTATGGCCTTCTTGAAGGTCCGGACAAACCTTTCAGCTAATCCATTGGTGGCGGGATGGTATGGGGCGGACGTGTAGTGCTTAACCCCATTGTTTTTTAAGAACTTCCTGAATTCTTCAGACACAAATTGCGGTCCATTATCAGAACAGATCTGTTCAGGCAGCCCATTCCTGGCAAATATGGTCCTTAATACTGTGATGGTTTTTTCCGTGGTGGTGGAGGACATCTTTATTACGTCCGGCCACTTGGAGTGTGCATCAACCGCGATTAAGAACATTGAGTCCATAAATGGACCAGCAAAGTCGATATGTACCCTTTGCCATGGAGATGAGGGCCACTCCCATGGATGTAGAGGGGCTTGTGGTGGGGCGTTTTGGACCTTCTGGCATCCTAGACAGCTCTTGGTCATTTCTTCGATGTCTCCATCGATACCTGGCCATCACACAAACGCTCTGGCTAGGTTCTTCATTTTCACTCCACCCAGATGCCCCTCGTGAAGCTCCTTTAGCACTTTATCCTGGAGTTTGGGTGGAATGCTTTGGGAGTGCTTTGTGCATTGAGTGCTGCTGGAGTTTTGCTAAGTGGGAGAAAAATCATTTAAGTGTATTTTGTGAATTTTAGTGTGTTAAGAAGTCAATTATTTGAAGTAAGTTTAATTTTTTAAGGGTTTTTTAAACTCTTGGGCAGTTTAAACAGGAAGTAGAATCCAGGTATAAAAGGGGAGGGGCTAGTGCGGTGCACGGAGTGCTTTGTGCATTGAGTGCTGCTGGAGTTTTGCTAAGTGGGAGAGTTCGGGCAAGTGGGAGGTGAGGGTGTGTTTTTTGCTCTGTTTTATTCCCCACTCCCAGGCTTAGACAGCACTGCGGAGGCGGAGCAGCGAGACGAGTCAACCAAACAGGCTCCACAGACAGTATTCAAGGAGGAGGTTGGTGATCAGCTGGTTGGTTGGTTTTCTTCCTTCTCTTCTCTTTCATACCTTTAAGTTGGTAAGTCCTATTGAATAGTGGTGTGATATTATCATATATATCCGGGCAGGGTCTTCATAACTAATAATAAGAAATTTAATTAATTATATAGAATGGAGCAGGTGATGTGTTACTGTTGTGAGATGTGGGAGCCGGTGAACCCCATTGAGGCTATCGGTGATTACATCTGCGACAAGTGTTTGCTGCTAGAGGAACTCAAGTTCCATGTTATGGAGCTTGAGACCGAGCTTCGGACACTGCGACACATCAGGGAGGGGGAGAAGTTCCTGGACTCTATGTTTCAGGAGATGGTCACACCTATGAAGTTAATTACTGCAGATGTAGTCCGTGGTCAGGGACAGGACGGTGTGACTACGAGTGAGGAAGGTACAGGGATCCAGGATGTAGCGTTGAAGGAGACGCAGCCCTTGTTCTCGTCCAGCAGGATCGAGGTTCTTACTCCCTGTGAGGGCGGGAGCAGGGACTGCAGGGAGGATGAGCAACCTGGCCACAGCACCGTGGTACAGGGGGCCATTCAAGTGGAGGGAGTAAAAAGAAATGTTGTAGTGGTAGGGGATAGTATCATTAGGGGGATAGATAGGGTTCTCTGCAGTCAAGAGCGGGAGTCCCGAAGGCTGTGTTGCCTGCCTGGTGCCAGGGTTAAGGACATCTCTTCTGGGCTGGAAAGAAACTTGCAGTGGGAGGGGGAGGATCCAGTTGTCGTGGTCCATGTTGGTACAAACGACGTAGATAGGACAAGGAAGACGGTTCTGTTAAAGGAGTATGAGCAGCTAGGGGTCAAATTAAAAAACAGAACCTCAAGGGTAATAATCTCTGGGTTATTACCTGAGCCACGAGCGAATTTGGCTAGGATAAATAAAATTAAAGAGTTAAATGCGTGGCTCAAAGACTGGTGTGGGAGAAATGGGTTTTGCTTCTTGGGACACTGGCACCAGTACTGGGACAGGAGGGAGCTGTTCTGTTGGGACGGACTCCACTTGGCCAGTGCTGGGACTAGAGTCCTGGCGAATCATATAACTAGGGCTGTAGAGAGGGCTTTAAACTAATTAGTGGGGGGGAGGTTTCTAGAGAGCAAATAATAGAAATGACAACAGAGAAGGTCATAGACTTAGGTAGCAGTGGGGGAATTAAAAAACAGAATGTGTCAGGAAGGGACAGAAGGTATGGAGTAAAAAGTAAAGTACTAAAAAGGGAAAAAACAGGAACTAAGTGTTACAAAACATATTTGAAAGTTCTTTATCTGAATGCACGTAGCATTCGTAACAAAATGAATGAGTTAACGGCACAAATAATGACATATGGGTATGATCTTGTGGCCATTACAGAAACATGGCTGCAGGGTGACCATGACTGGGAATTAAACATACCAGGTTATTTAACAATCAGGAAGGACAGGCAGGAAGGGAGAGGAGGTGGGGTGGCTATGTTAATAAAGGAAGGAATCACTATAATACAGAGAAATGATATTGGGTCAAAGGAGCAGGATAGTGAAAAAGTTTGGGTGGAGGTAAGGAATAATAAGGGGAAAAAAACACTAGTGGGTGTAGTCTATAGGCCTCCGAACAGTTGCAACTCTGTTGGACGGAGTATTAATCAGGAAATAGTTGAGGCTTGTAATAAGGGAACAGCTATAATTATGGGGGATTTTAATTATCATATTAACTGGACAAATCAAATTGGGCAGAGCAGCCTTGAGGAAGAGTTCATTGAGTGTATTAGGGATGGGTTTCTTGAGCAGTATGTAACTGAACCGACCAGGGGGCAAGCAACCTTAGATTTGGTCCTGTGTAATGAGACAGGATTAATTAAAAATGTCCTAGTAAAGGATCCCCTTGGAATGAGTGACCATAACATGGTTGAGTTCCATATTCAATTAGAGGGTGAGAAGGTTGGATCTCAAACAAGCGTGCTGAGCTTGAATAAAGGAGACTATGAAGGTATGAGAGCGGAATTAATTAGAGTGGACTGGGAAAATAGATTAAAGGGTAAGACGGTACATGACCAGTGGTGTACATTTAAGGAGTTATTTTACAACTTCCAAAAAAAATATATTCCACTGAGGAAAAAAGGGTGTAAAAGAAAAGATAGCCATCCGTGGCTAAGTAAAGTAATTAAGGATAGTATCCGACTAAAAACAAGGGCATATAAGGTAGCCAAATCTAGTGGGAGGATGGAAGATTGGGAAGTCTTTAAAAGACAGCAAAAAATAACAAAAAGATTGATTAAGAAAGGGAAGGTAGATTATGAAAGTAAATTAGCAAAAAATATAAAAACAGATAGTAAAAGTTTCTATAGTTATATAAAAAGAAAAAGGGTGGCTAAAGTAAATGTTGGTCCCTTAGAGGATGAGACCGGGAAATTAATGGTGGGAAACATGGAGATGGCAAAAACACTGAACAATTATTTTGTATCAGTCTTTACAGTAGAGGACACTAAGAATATCCCAACACTGGACAAACAGGGGGCTCTAGGGGGGGAGGAACTAAATACGATTAAAATCACTAAGGAAGTGGTACTTGGTAAAATAATGGGACTCAAGGCGGATAAATCCCCTGGACCTGATGGCTTGCATCCCAGGGTCTTGAGGGAAGTAGCGGTAGGGATTGTGGATGCATTGGTAATAATTTTCCAAAACTCACTGGACTCAGCAAAGGTCCCGGCAGATTGGAAAACTGCTAATGTAACACCCTTATTTAAAAAGGGTAGTAGGCAGAAGGCTGGAAACTATAGACCTGTTAGCCTAACATCTGTGGTTGGTAAAATGTTAGAGTCCATTATTAAGGAGACAGTAACGGGACATTTGGATAAACATAATTTAATAGGGCAAACTCAGCATGGTTTCATGAAGGGGAAGTCATGTTTAACAAATTTGCTTGAGTTTTTTGAGGAAGTAACATACAGGGTGGATAAAGGGGAACCAGTGGACGTAGTGTATTTAGACTTCCAAAAGGCATTTGACAAGGTGCCACACAAAAGATTATTGCTCAAGATAAAAAATCACGGGATTGGGGGTAATATTCTGGCGTGGGTGGAGGATTGGCTCTCTAACAGAAAGCAGAGAGTTGGGATAAATGGTTCGTTCTCAGATTGGCAACCAGTAACTAGTGGTGTTCCGCAGGGGTCAGTGCTGGGTCCCCAACTCTTTACAATCTATATTAACGATTTGGAGGAGGGGACCGAGTGTAACATATCAAAGTTTGCAGATGATACAAAGATGGGAGGGAAAGTAGTGAGTGAGGAGGACATAAAAAACCTGCAAAGGGACATAGACAGGCTAAGTAAGTGGGCAGAGATTTGGCAGATGGAATACAATACTGGAAAGTGTGAGGTTATGCACTTTGGCAGGAAAAATCATAGAGCAAGTTATTATCTTAATGGCAAGAAACTGGAAAGTACTGTAGTACAAAGGGATCTGGGGGTCCTGGTGCACGAAACTCAAAAAGTTAGTATGCAGGTGCAGCAAGTGATTAAGAAGGCCAATGGAATGTTGGCTTTTATTGCTGGGGGGTTGGAATATAAAAACAGGGAGGTATTGCTGCAGTTGTACAAGGTATTGGTGAGGCCGCACCTGGAATACTGCATACAGTTTTGGTGTCCATACTTAAGAAAAGACATACTTGCTCTCGAGTCAGTACAAAGAAGGTACACTCGGTTAATCCCGGGGATGAGGGGGTGGTCATATGAGGAGAGGTTGAGTAGATTGGGACTCTACTCATTGGAGTTCAGAAGAATGAGAGGCGATCTTATTGAAACATATAAGATTGTGAAGGGGCTTGATCGGGTGGATGCGGTGAGGATGTTCCCAATGATGGGTGAAACTAGAACTAGGGGGCATAATCTTAAAATAAGGGGCTGCTCATTCAAAACTGAGATGAGGAGAAACTTCTTCACTCAGAGGGTGGTAGGTTTGTGGAATTTGCTGCCCCAGAAAGCTGTGGAAGCTACATCATTAAATAAATTTAAAACAGAAATAGATAGTTTCCTAGAAGTAAAGGGAATAAAGGGTTACGGGGAGCGGGCAGGAAATTGGACATGAGTCTGGGTTCGGAATGGTCATGGCCCTGTGGGTAGTGGAGCGGGCCCAGGGGCCGTGTAGCCTTGTTCTGCTCCTACTGTGTTCTAATTCTGTTAGATTTCAGGAGATGGTTTTATTCCTGTTCCTGGCTGGGGTGGAGATCGCCTTTACAGAAGGTAAGTACTGTAGAAAATATAGGGACAGAGTGATCTCCTGGAAGAATTTCGATCGCCTAGATGGGTCGGAGAGGAATTTCCCAGATTTTTTTCTCCCAAATTGGCCATTGGGTCTTTATCTGGTTTTTCGCCTCTCCCGGGAGATCACATGGGTTCGGGTGGATGCAGAGTGATAGAAGATTTGAGGTTAGGATCAGATCAGCCATGATCTTATTGAATGGTGGAGCAGGCTCGAGGGGCCGATTGGCCTACTCTTGCTCCTATTTCTTATGTTCTTATGTTCTTATGAATCGCCACTCTGGATCCACACATCAAGGTTCCTCGGCACACTGACAGCTGTTCTCTTCTTTGCGAGAATGCTGGCAACAGTGGTTCGCCATGTGCTGGCCATCCCTTCACCGTTAAATCGTAGACTCATGAGAGAGTCGGGTCATTTCTCGTTTCCTTTTCAATGGTAGAATTTGTTACTGGTCGACATTCTACTATGGTTGAGTGGAACATCTCCACTGGGTCCACTGTAGGTGCCTCTTCTACCGTTGGCAACGGTAGGCGCGATAAACCGTCAGCATTCCCATGCTATTTTGATCCTTTGTATTCTATGTCATATTGGTGTGCCCCTAGGAAAAGGGACCACCTCTGTAGCCTTTGCGCTGTCATAATGTGAACGCCCTTTTTAGGGTTGAATATGGAGACGAGGGGTTGATGGTCAGTCAGCAAGGTAAATTTTTGTCCCTGTAGGTAATGGTTGAATTTCTTCACTCCCCACACCAGGCTGAGTGCTTCCCTGTCGATCTGGGCATAGTTATGCTCAGCTGAGTTCAATGAGCGTGACGCAAAAGCTATCGGCCTCTCCGAGCCATCAGGGAATCTATGCGATAATACCGCTCCTACGCCGTAAGGGGATGCATCGCACACCAGTCTGATTGGCAGTGATGGGTTGTAATGAGCCAACACTTCCTTGGACGTGATCAAGCCTTTGCATTTATGGAAGGCATGTTTACAGTCTTCGCTCCATTTCCAAATTACTCCCGTTTGTAGCAGTGCGTTAAGAGGGTGCAGAACAGTTGACAAGTTCGGTAAAAATTTATGATAGTAATTTATCAATCCCAGGAACGACCTTAATTGTGAGACATTTTCAGGTGCTGGGGCTTTTATGACTGCTTCAATTTTTTCAGGTGACTTATGCAACCCTTCTTCGTTAATTATATGGCCACAATATGATATTTGTTTCTGGAAAAATTCGCACTTGGGGCGATTTGCTCGTAGGCCCCGTTCTCTCAGCCTAGTGAGTGTGGTGTATGTAACCGTTCCACCTTTAAGAGAACTATTTTAAGAGATGCACTACTTTATCTTGGCTGCTGTATACTGTAATACCGGTGGTGACCACACCGGTATATAAGTGCTGTGTAATGATTTATTGGGCAGTTCAGCCTGACCTCCGACTAGTAAAGACCTGTTGAATTTACTCTTGTGGTCTGTGTGCAGTGATTCTTATTAACAATAACTAGAACACACAGACTTAACAGTGAGCACCTGCTCCAAATTGGCAAGGTGCTCATTGTCGTTTTCTCCTGTTGCAAGGATGTCGTCTAGGTAGCATTGAGTCCCCGGAATCCCTTGCAGGACTTGCTCCATAGCTCTTTGCCAGATAGCTGGAGCTGATGCTACTCCGAAAACCAGTCGATTGTACTGGTACAGGCCTTTGTGTGTGTTTATCGTGAGATACTTTTTAGAGGCCTCCTCAACCTCCATCTGTAGATATGCCTGTGCCAAGTCAATTTTGGTGAAATGTTTCCCTCCGGATAGTGAGGCGAAAATATCTTCTATCCTTGGAAGAGGATACTGTATCGTGTGAAGGACCGGGTTTACAGTCACCTTGAAGTCCCCACAGATGCGAATTTTTCTCTGTTCTTCAGATTTATCATTATTCAACGTTTTCTTCATGACCGGGACGATGGGTGTTGCCCACTCGCTCCAATCTACCTTGGATAACACGCCTGCTTTTTCCAAATACTCCAGCTCATCCTCTACTGCTGGACGAATTGCGTATGGCACCGGCCTTGCCTTAAAAAACTTGGGAATTGCCGCATCTTCCACTTTTATTGAGGCGGTGACGCCTTTCAAGGTTCCTAGTTCCTATTGAAACACTTCTTTGGCGTTAGCCAAGATGTCTTTTAATCGTTCAGGTATGACGTCATCATCATCTTTTTCTTACTGGTCACCGTCAGTGCCTGAATGGAGTGCCAGTCTAAACGTATCTTCCTGATCCATTCACGTCCCAACAACGGTGGACCACCATCTTGCAGAACGTATAAATACAACTTCTGTATTTCCTTGCCGTTGTATACAACAGGCACCTTTATTTTCCCTCTGGGGTATACTTTCTGCCCCGTATATGTCTTCAAGATAATGGATGTGTCTTTCAAAGGTATATGCGGAAATAGCCGCTCGTAATCCCGTCGACTTATGACGGTCAGAGCTGATCCTGTATCTAGCTCCATTTTAACTGGGGACCCCGCTATCGTGAGGGTAACCCAAATGGTCTGGCAATCTTCTTTGGCAATTACATTATGTAATTTGAGACAGCTTAGTCTCTTGTTTCCGGAGTCGCTATCGCTCTTCTGGTCTTCGGAGCTACTGTCCGTCATCATTTGTACCTTTCTGTACTTTTCCATGTTGATTTTTTTTCTGTCAGTGGATTTTTTGTTTCCAGATCGGCATACACGTGCAATGTGTCCCATCTTTCCACATTGCCTGCATGCTTTGTCCTTGAACCAGCAGTCCCTCTGGTCATGGGTGGATCTGCCGCAGCAATAACATCTCTCGAAACCCCGTGTCATTTCATGGGTGCCAAAGTCCTGTGGCTTTTGCTGTATCTCTGCAGCTCCTCTTGCTGCTGCTTCGTATGATACAGCCACACTGAAAGCCTTGTCCAGTGTCAAATCTTTCTCAGAAAGTAGCCTTTTCTGTGTTCCTTCACTTAGGAGACCGCAGACGAATTTGTCTCGTAGAGAATCTGCCAGTCCTGCCCCGAATTGGCAGTGCTTTGACAGCTTTCTTAATTCAGTGAGGTAATCAGCGTTACTTTCATTCTTGTGCTGATTCCTCCTGAAGAATTTGAATCGTTCCGCTATCATCAGCGGTGTTGGGTTTAAGTGCTCCTGTAGGGTATCAACAATCTCCTTAAAATTCTTGTCCATCGGTTTGGCTGGAGTGATTAAGTTTCGTAACAGCCCGTATGTCCTTGCGCCCATCAGATTTAGAAGTACCGATGCCTTTTTATCATCCTCTACTTCATTCGCTGTGCAATATACCTCCACTCTTTCCACATATGTGGTCCAATCCTCTATATCACTATCGAAAGCAGTAATATTGCCAGTCTTAGGCATCCTGAAAATCAAAAATGGCGCCTCCCGCGCTTTCCTTTCTTCCCTGCCGAGAAAAAATGGCGTCTCCCGCGCTTTCCCGCCGCTGCCGCTGCTGACAACGCTGTTCTCTGTGGTTTTTATTTACACAGATATTTTTAATAGTTGGAGACTCGTTCCCGCCGGACGCTCTGGGACTTTTCCCTCCCTCTGCTTGGTCCGAATGCCAACCTGCTTTGCAGCGCCGGCCGTCTCCCGAGTGCTCCACCCTCCGTCTCTGTTTGCCTCCGCCTTCCGACTCGCTGCTCGGCCCCGCTGCAGAGCCACCCGATCGAGCCCCAGCCCACCGCCCAGGAAGGATTAGTGCAGTACCTGCCACCAGCCCGGCTAGCTGGTGAAACCAGTTTTTTTTTCTTCTTCAACCTTCGTCTGAGGAATTGATCTCCTTGAGGTGCTGTCAAATTGCAGGTAAGTCCGTTTCCAATTCGTCGCCACTGTTGTATCCATGTGTTAATGGAGACACGGAATGCAGGAGTTGGTTTAACAGGTGTTTACTGAACAAAGTCTGGAGGTGAACTAAAAGATACAAGACGCTATACAGGCTTATATACCCGAGTGGTCACTACTGGTATTACAGTACACAGGAGCTCTTAAAGGTACATACACTACACTTTCGAAATTCTTATCCACTGGCTTCTCTGGGGTTATTAGGTTTCGCAGTAAGCCATAAGTTTTTGCACCCATGGAATTTAACAAAACCAGTGCTTTCCTAGCATCTGGCACTTCATTCGCCTTGCAGTACACCTCAATGCGTTCCACATATGTCGCCCAATCTTCGACTTCATTGTCGAACGCAGTGATACTGCCACTCTTCGGCATCCCTGAGTGTGATTAAACTGTCTAAAATGGCATCTCCCGTGCTCTCCCTTCTTCTCCGCTGGCACAAAATGGCATCTCCCGCGCTTTCCTTTCTTCCCGCGCTCGCCCTTCTTCTCCGCTGCGGCTTCTAAAATGGCGTCTCCCGCGCTCTCCCTTCTTCTCCGCAGCTCAATGGCGTCTCCCGTGCTTCCTTTCTTTCCCCCGCGGACGCTGTTCAGCCCTTGAGCCCTGGCTGTGCTCTGCGAGTTCTCCTGTGCGCCTCTCTCGTTGCCGCCGCTCGGTCCTGAACCCCAGCTGCTGCTTTACCCTCTCTCTCTCTTTTTGTTTTCCATCGACGCCGCTCGGTTTTCAACCCCCGGCTGCGCCCTGTGCGCTTCACCCTCTCTCTTACCCCGTCAACGCTGCTCGGCCTTTTCTGTGCCGTCGGTCGGCTCCAGCCGCCACTGTCCGTGAAGGGTCTGCGCTGTACCTGTTGCCAGTCTGTTGCTGGATCTTTGAAGCTGGAGAACCAAGCCCAGCTCTCAACAGCCTCCCCTGCGATGTTCACTCTCTGCTGGATGACTGGGCGGTTGCTCGTGGTCGACGCCCGTGCTTCTGGCCTCGACTTTCTTCCACCACCCTCCCGGAGCGAATCCTTGAAAGGAAATGCAGAGTTGCAGGTAGATTCGAATCGACCTCATCGCCACTGTTGAATCCGTGATTCTTAAAGTATGATGTTTTCCAATAACTAGACGGAGGCTGTAACTTTACAATCAACAGGTGTTTACTGGAGGAGGGTAGTCTAAAGACTAACAGTACAGAGGCATGCTCAAGGCTTATATACAGGTGTGGTCACTGCCGGTACTACAGTATACAGGAGCTGTAAAAGTAGTTCTCTCTTAAAGGTACATACACTACACAATTTACCACTGTAAAATCACTGCAGGGGAGATTTACTGCTGATATGCATGAGGGGCACTGAGTGGGGTGGACAGATAAATCAGGGAAGAGTTATTGCCATGAAAGTGTGCCAGAATTGTGCTGTCCAGTATTTCCCAACTGGGCCTTGCTGAGTGCTCAAAAGGTGTCAAAATTCCAAGACCGCCTCCCTGGTGAAATATAATAAGATCCCTTTGAACATGCCCAATAACTCTGAAGGTATCTGTACATCTGACTCCACAGTTAAGATTGGGGTTGGATCAACCCATGCCCAATGCAGGCATGCTTGCCTCTGCTCATTCCTTGTAAATTCCTCTTTATTCTCTTGCTTCCTGGTGGCAAGGAATTGCCAAAGAAATACCCATCCTACCAGTGGATGCTGTTACTGAAACCCTCAAGGACTGGAATGGCTTTTACCATAGCTGTGACAGTCACAATTGGATTAACCTTCAACAGGATCCTTCCAGACCACTTCAGGGCAATGTGATTTTTGTCTGTGGTTTATCATTTATTGACTTCTTTTATTTTGTTATATTACATAAGGGTTAAAAACAGTCTCACTAACAGAAATTGCCCAGCTCCTTTTGATATATAATAGCTCTAGACAAATATTAACTGGAATTTTCCACTTCAGCAGAAAACCGGCATAAAGTTAACAGGATTGGTTGGCTTTGCACCTGCCTGTTTGTTACACCACTCATCCCAGCGAATTTTACAGGGCTATTTCTATAATTTTAGTGGCCTTCTGACAGGATTCCTGCCTGTATCAGGGAACCCACTTCAAAAAGAAGAAAATTCCTGCTGGGGGTCTTGGGCACCTACAAGTAGCCTAGCATGGCCAGCTGAAGAGGGCAGAGGGGCAATAATGGATCGCTCCATGATTGATAGCATACTATTAAGGAAGATGTGAATCCTAAATCCACCCCCTGCCAGACCAATGCTGTATGGCAGGATGTATCAACATTTCTAATATCCAACATTACTATGGCATTAATAATGGGAAGTATGTCATATGACATTTTCCTGTCATTAACGTGTCATTTGAATACATCCACCCATATTAGTGCAGGAGAATTCAAAATCCCCTTTATTCTTGGTGGAAATTTGCAGAAGAGGTGGAGAGCCACAGGGAGCTGGTCGAATGGCTCTACACCCAATCTTCTGGCCCCACCTGTCGGAGTTATTCCACGAAACTGGTGTCATTCCATCGAAAATCTAGCATATTTTGTTTGCAACAGGTATCTGAGAGAAGGTCCAGCAACTCAATTCAAAGACAAATATTCTGTGGGTTTTGCTTGAAGATTTATTTGAATGGCAGTTCTATTTGAGTTTAAGAGATACATCTTTAAATTACTTTTGTTCGAGTCAAATTTTGAAAGTATATAGTAAATTGTCTTGTTCCAATTGAGTAGTCCATCTGCGGCCACCATAGAAATATACGGTAGAACTTTCAATATGATGGGCGAAATCAGATCGGCCTCCTGTTAAATGCCCCATCTGATGTTTCTTTCCAATTAAGTCAATGGAAAGGGAAATCAGGTGAGGTGTATAACAGGTGGCTGATCTGATATCATCCATTTTACAAAATGCCAAAGGTGAAAGTTCCGCCCATAGATAGGCCAAAAACACAACGTTTTGCATGTAAGTATGCTTTTCATTTCACAAAACAATCTGGATTGAGCTTGCGTACTTTACAAGGAAACAAAGAATGAGAAAAGGTCTGCTCCTTACACAGACCATGTGCGATCTGATTAAGCGTAGAAACAGCATTGTGAAAATGTAAAAAGAAAGGCTAATATTATGAATGTAACTCTCTATCAAAACTTTTGGGGGTTTCATTTCCTTTTTGTGCTGTTTTCATCACACTAGTTAATGTGTTCACATTAAATTCCTGTCTACACTATTTTAGTACATTCATTTACCTACTTAAAATACAAGTTAGCAATTGCATTAAAATAGCACACACAGTTTTATTTTGCATCTAGCCCTTGCTGTAACAGGTAGAGAAGTACTTTGCACTGACACTGAGTGCAATGATGGGGAAAGTGAGTTCCAATCCCAAGTACTTATTAGTTCTTTAAGAATACAGCCCTTGAAATTATCTAGTATGAAGATTTGCACATGAATTCCATTAATTCCTATTTTAACGAAGTAAGGTGTTTATTTTAATTGGATTACTTAATCCTATAAAATAGTGGACAAAGCATTATTGTCTTTGTCAATATAATATATGAAAATGTTAAGCATTCGGATGCACAGTGTAATTTCAAAGCCACAGTTCCCTCACCAAAATGTATATTAAAAGAAACTGATAGGACAAATTAGAGCTTCCAACCTAGGGGAGAAGAGATAAAAGACTAGTGCAGCTGAATGACAAACTTGCCTGCCTCTGAAAAATGAAAAACAGCTCATCAGTTTTAAACTCAGTGCGTTCTATTCCAGTATAACAATGGGGCTCTGTATAATTTTAAATATGAGTTTGAAACTCTTGACTGGGGGGAACTCCACCAGGAGCCATTTGACAAAGTGCTTTCGGCATAAAGGGAGCCTTGGCCTAGGCATTTCTGAAGCCTTTCTGAAATAGTCTACGAGGATCTTGCTACCAGCTGCTCTGGCAGCATACAAATGGAGCGATTTAGTTTCAGCAGGTAATATAATACAGCATAATGGAAGAACACCCATCAGACTAATTTAAAAACCCATCAGGGACACAGAAACACAGACTCTGAATGAAAAATGTTTTAACTCATTCATGTACAAACCACAAGGTCTGACATCAGTGCACATATGGACAGAGTACTGAGTAGACTAATGGCAAAAGGAGAGAAAAAATAAATAACTGAATCCTGATTTATGGTTTCCCCTTTTTCAATGTCTGCGGAGGTACTTGAAGTAATTACATCAATGTTTTAACATGATGATAACTTTGGATTCCTGATATGATGCAGTCATGTGTAGCCTGCACGCCTGTCACCACCTTTCCTTCTGAAGAATGTTAACCCTTTCAGTTAAATGCTATCAGTGAGCCTCATGTTCCAAACCACACTTAGTTTGGAAAGTGGTGAAGGGAGAGAGGACATCTCTTTGTATCACAGCTGCACACAAACTTCCTGCCAGAATTCCAAAGAGTCAAAACCGTTCATGAGGCCAGATGTGGCCTTTCCAGGCACCTTCATTTCTTGCAATTGTCTGTAGGGTTTCCACAGGGTGAAAGCTCATTCTCAGTCAGTGCATCTAGTGCAAGTAATGGGTAGCTGAAGGGCATCTTCACAACGAATGAAGAGGCAAGTTAACCCAATCTGCATTTTCCAAAAACCTGGCTCAAGAGCCGTGTAGGCTGATACTTTAAAGTAGACCATATAACTGTCTACTTTTTCAAAGAGCAGATCATGGAAACCCAAAACAGTGAAAAAAAACTTTAAATCAAGGAGGAGTAATGATTATTTAATTTTTAAAAAGCACCTACTTTTAAAACTGGCATATTGCATGTTTCAAGACTAAATGAGCAATTTCTCATAGAGAGGCCACAAGAGAGCAGGGCTTGAAATGTAAAAATATCACATTGGTGCAGTAGAGGTCAGTCTGCTGAGGTTGGGGCTGAGATATATTGCAGTTACTTGAATCTACCTGCTACTGCTGCTACTCCCAACATGGTCCGTAGACTAACAAAATAAACTAGACTAAAATGAATTTGGATAATGGGCTCTATTTAGTTGATGTTCCATTAAATGAGCAATAAGCTTTTAGCTACAGCAGCAGTAACTGGAACATTCGAACTGCTTTGGTCATCAGGCAGAGGTACTGAATTCAGGGCCTCTCAATCAATAATTCAGACAACACACGGTGCTACCCTGTGACTTGATACACAAGCAGAGAAGCACATTACATTGGTAAAATCACTCGCTGGCTGTGTAGTGATCAGCTTTATCTGTTAGTCCATCTCAGTGAGAAGCTCACATTACTAAATCAAAAGCAAAATGTGGTGTTAGCATGGTGTCTGAGTTCCCAACGGCCTACACTGAATGACTCAGCTCAGCACTGTCACCAGATTCCACTGACCAAGATTTTCTGCTTTTAGTAAGTGAAACCTTTTTTTTCGCTAATTTTCTGTCTTCCTTCTCTCCTTGACAGAATTAATTGAGATTTTCTGATAGGTGTTATTTTTAGATCAGTGTTGACCTCTTTAAAATAAGTGTTTTAATGGCAGCGCTCTGTGCCTTTACTCAGTAAACCGTCGGAGACTCAGAACAGACCAGGGATTGGTGCCATTACCCACTGAACCCGCAGAAGGATACTCATTAAAAAAAAAGGACAATTTCTGTTGAATTTGTGAGCCTTGCTTTGTGGTGTGCTTTAGTGTTTGGTTAGGTTACTGATCCTGTGAAGTTTTGCGCCTGTGGGGCTAACAGTTGGTTAATCAGATATTGTAACATTTAATTTTAATATTAAGGTACCAAGTGTCACAAGTTTTGATCCATTTGATATATGGCATCTGGATTAAGGGGGAAGGTCTTCTGTTTCTGACCAGGGCATGTCTCTTCTAATCTTTGCCGTGTAACACAAATTTCTATTTGCATATACATTTTGGCTGTCACTTCAGACCTGAGCCCATTACTTCTAACTCCCTTTTTTTCCCTTGGCATCTCTCTGTCCCTTCTCTCCTGTTTCTTGCCCTTCCTGTTGCCCAGTAATGCCGCCTTTCATTTCTTCTTTTGGGTACTTTACCACCTACCTCAAACCATCTCTACTCCTCTGCCTTCCAATCCTCCAGTTGTCATCCAGGCTTGAATCTCCCTTCATTAAGTCCACAGTTACCCTCTGTGCCTCTCTTGACACTCTCCAAAGGGCCCATCGAGGCACCCATCGCGGACCTCCTTATGAGCAGAAACCCCAATTGCCACCTCCTCCTCTCATGCTAACTTTCCTGCCCAGGTTACATCCAGGAACATCCAGGAAAGCACTTCTGGGGTACATCACAGCTGAGCGCAATCCTTTCCTCACCCAATGTCCAGGCACCCACAACTTTCCACGAGGAGTCACTAGACAGTGATCAGCAGCAGGAATCCTTCCTATTTCAGGGGCAGTTGTAGCAGCCAACAACTGCACCAGCTTATGCCAGTTGACTCAGCAGAGAAAGAGATGGAACCTGAGACTTTCTGGTCTGTATGGCTCAGCTACTCACTTCATTCGCTAACTGCGCCATCGGCAGATCTTCATGAAATCTCACGCCATCTTTTTTTGTATTGACTGAGTTGAGTATTCTCAGTCCCATAGGATGGACTATCTTTCTATTTATTTTTTTACATCCAATATCAGCATCACACATTCCCAGGTTTGATATAGAATAGGTCAGAAGCACAATGAACCTCCCTCTACATTGTTCTATCAAGCACTCGCAGGTGAAGAACAACATGGGTTAGAATCATGGAGTCATAATGCCCAGAATTCCAATTGGGCCCTGATAGCAAAACGGGCAGAATTGCCTGATGGGGACCAAAAATTGGGATGGAACCCAGTTCTGGTGGGATTCCACTCAGATTACATTGCACTGAAAAATTCCAGTGGGGGGGTGGGAGGGAGTGGGCAAGAGGGTGAATCATCTGTTTCCCCCCCATGTCAAGAGGGTGTTTCTGGGGGAACTCCGGGGCTACCCCAGTCCACCCTCGGTAGGCCTCTGTGGAATTCTCACCAGTCAAGAGCCAATGTGAGTTCTGCTGAGGCCCCAAAACTTCAGCAGGCAAAGGTAATCAACCCGGGAAGGGATCAATTACTTTAACTTTAAAACTAATTGCTCCCATAGGAGCGTTGGTAAAATATGACTGGCCTCTTGTCTTCAGCCCTGGAAGGGCCTCAGACCCATTTAATGAGAGGCTGTAGGCCACTCCCAGCTACACCAGCAGATCAAGGCAGGTGGCGTCGATATGCCCTTACACGCATGGGATTCACACTCCAGCTACAACAAATGACCCCACTTCCGCAACTTGGGACAAGGTCTGTGGCTGCAGACATTTGCGGCTTCACAGCCCTGGTGGAGCAGGCCTGTCCGAATTTTAGGACGATAGAGCTGTACAGCACAAAAGGAAACATGTGGCCCATCGCAGCTGTGCAAGCTCTCTAAAAAGGGACTGAGTCCCGTTCCCCTGTCCGGTCCCCATATCTTTTTAGATTTTTCTTTTTCCAAGTATTTAGCCATTTCCCTATTAAAAGCTGTTATGGATTCTGCTTCCACCACTCATTCTGGTAGGGCATAAAAAATTCTCCTGACACCCCCCTCCCTTCGTTCTTTAGGTGACGATATAAAATTGATATCCTCCAATTACTGACACAGTGACCAGTGGTAATAGCTTTTCCCAAGTAACGCTCTGTCTGCATTTTCCCATCAAACACACTCAAGTCAGGTGTAACACCCACATATATAAATGTAAATAACTCTCTGATTTCTAGATCTGTTGTGTGTTTTTTTTTTAATTTTCAGCTAAATGCTGTGGCTTTGTCTGGGTTAAATGTAAACATTACATAAGGTGATGAAAGCTTGGACTGCTGCTTATCGCAAAGTTATCTCAGGATTCCTAGAATCATAGAATGGTTACAGCACGGAAGAAGGCCATTCAGCCCGTCGAGCCCCTGCCGGCTCTCTGCAAGAACACTTCAGCTAGTCCCAGTCCCCCGCCCTCTCCTCGAAGCCCTGCAATTTTTTCCCTTGCGTCACATTCACTGCATGGGGACAGAGTTGTAGAAAGCAAGCATGTCCTTGCTTCAGGGGCTTTTATTTAAGTTATCAATGTTTGATTTGAATTCCACTGAGATTTCATACTCTCACACTTTAGTTCATCAGCTTCCATATTCTACAAGTGCACTGTGGATCATTTATTCAAAGCTGAACGGACCTCCCTGTCAACGCGATTAAATCGCAAGGCTTGCTGAAGACAACTGCACTTAGCCAAGAAACAATCTGCTTTTTCTTGTGGTGTGGGGGAGGAGGGACATGGTCTGCAACAGCAGAAAATTGGAATTTATGAAATCTGATAGACCAGTGCACAGAGAGGTGTATCAGGGTAAGTTACCAGGGTATTCCATGGCTTACTGGCTGATCACAAGTCATGCATTGGCACAGAACTGAAACCTGTGCTGTGTCTTTGAAATACTTATTACATCACCCAAACACAAATCTCAAAGCACTTCACACAGTGAATTACTTTTGAAGTACAGTGACTTTTAGGTACATGAAGTCATTTGTCTGCACCAACAACATCCCACAAGCCTCCAGAAGGTCAATGACCGATTAATCTGGTTTGGTGGAGTTAGCTAAGGAACGTTGGCTCAGGACACTGATAGAACTCCTGGGTCTTCTTCAAATAGTACCACATGATTTTCAACATCTGTCTGAAATGACAGATGGGATCTCAGTTGATTTTTTTTGCCTGCAGGACAGCACCTCTAACAACGCAGCACTCTGCTCTGACCCAGAATCGATTGCGTTGCTAAACTGACACAACCTGATTGCTTTGACCCTATTAGATCCTGCATTAACACAGCAGGATTTCTGCGCAATGATGAAACTCCATTTTCATTGTGAATTTCTCCATTCTTCATCCTCTGTCCTGAAGCCACTGACTAAGCTGGGTATGGTTCCACATGGACTCCTCACCCACTGGTACTTCACCCCTATCGGAGCCTAGATAATATCGGCAGCCAGTTCCATTACTGAGGACATCAACGTCAAGTCTGGTCATATTCGACTCAACATTCACACATTTGTCAGCAGGGGTTACTCTGACTCTGTATTCCTCTCCTTAACCTGGGGGCACAGAGAACATTTGTAAGATACCTACTGGCACTAAAGCTGAGATCAGTTAGCTTTGCACAATTGCTATTTAGCCAAATATAACAGCCATTTTGTGCACAGATAGATCCCACAAAAAAGCAATAAAATCAATCTTCAGTGAATCTGTTTTAGTGGTGGTGATTGGGAGAAGAATGTTGACCAGGACAACAGAAGAATTGTCTGTTCCTCGTGGAATAGAGCTATGGATCTCCAATGGCCACATGGAACCAATGTAATAGGCATGACAGCTGGCTCTGGGGCAGAAGTGGTGAAGGAAAGGGAGGGGAGGAGAAGAGAGAGATGAGGGGAGGAGGAGGAGGAGGAGAAGAGAGAGAGATGAGGGGAGGGGGAGGGGGAGGAGAAGAGGGAGGAGGGAGAGAGGAGGGGAGGGAAAAATGAAAACGATGGGGAGGTCAGAGAGGGAGAGAGGAGGGGATAGGAAAGGGGTGAGGAGAGCCCAAAGGAATGATTGGGATGGGGGAGGTGGGCAGAGGGCTGAAATGTTTCTCAGTGGGGGTGGAGGAGGCTGTGGACTGTCCTTCAGTTGATTGGGTGTTGTTGTGAGTGTGATGAAATATATTCCATTCATCACTGCCTGTTTTCTGTGTCTTCTAACTGCCTGCTTTCTGTGTCTTTTCCCTTCCCCCAGTCCTCATGTATTATGCATGGAATGTGCTGGAACTGGTTGTGTGCAGGGCTCCGCCCATACCTGGCTCCTTTGTAATCTAACTTCAGTCCGGCATCAGCCTCCTGAAGGTAGACATCTCTCTATTTTACGTGTTATGTTCTGAGTTAATAAAAGCCTTACTTTTGTTCTGCTAACTTCGAGTCTCGGAATAATTGAGGCACATCAATTTTATTAACTCAATTTTCAACACTATGGATCAACTCCTGAAACCCGAACGTTTGGATTTGGATCAACATGCTCCGGACGCATCAGCACGCTTCGGACACTGGTTTGACTGTATGGAATTCTTCCTGGACAATTCCGCAGCCGTCAAAGACGCTACGGACACTGCGAAGATGAGACTCGGAATGCTACGGAATTGGGTAAGCCACCGGGTTTACCCCCTCATCCAAGACGCCGATACGTACCTGGCCGCCTGCAACACCTTAAAGGCGCATTACCAGCAGCCTACGAATGAGGTGTATGCTAGGCATCTACTCGCTACTCGCGCACAGCGACCTGGGGAATCGGTGGAGGAGTTCCTAAGCATCCTGAAAAAGCTTGGCAAGGACTGTAAGTGCCGAGATGTAAAAGCCGCAGTGTACACCGACGAGCTTGTTCGCGATGCCTTTATCACAGGCCTCAGCTCCACTCACATCCGGCAAAGACTGCTGGAAAAAACGGGGTTGGACCTGAAACAGGCTGCGGACACCGCGCGGTCCCTGGAGATGGCCCAGAGAAACTCGGACGCCTACTCTTCAGCCCGCGCCGCCCACGCCGCCACGTGTGCGCCGAGGGCGCCGCCATCTTGGAAGGCATCTTCCCCGCCCGGCAGCCCGACACCGGCGGGGCCCAGCTCTCCCCCCAGAAGCCCTACGACAGCCGCGACGTGTCAAGGACCCAACTGCTACTTCTGCGGGCAGCCAAAGCACACCAGAAACCTGTGCCCGGCGAAAGGCACCACCTGCTTTAAGTGCGGTAAGAAGGGGCACTTCGGGAAGGTGTGCAGAGGGAACCCCGCCGGAAAACCAACCGCCGGAAAACCCGCCACCGCCGCGTGTGCGCCGTGGGAGCGGCCATCTTGGACGCCATCTTGCCCGACCTCGTGGGGTCCGCCATCTTATGAGCAGACAGCGTGGACGCCATCTTGTCTCGATCAGGGCCCTACAGTGGCATCGGTCACAGTGGACCAGACCAGGCTGCATCCGCTATCCAAATCAATGGTGGACATCGAGGTAAACGGGTGCCGGGTTAAATGCTTAATTGACAGTGGAAGCACGGAGAGTTTTATCCACCCTGAACTGGCACAACAACTCTCCCTAAAGGTGGTCCCTGCTCAGGGTACCATCTCTATGGCCGATAAAACCCAGACATCGACCATTCTGGGTTACTGCACGGTACAATTGTGCGTTAACGGAACTGTGTATGATAATTTTAAAGTATTAATCATGAAGAATCTATGTGCGAGCGTGATCTTGGGTTTGGATTTCCAGTGCAACCACCAAAGCATCACGCTCAAGTACGGTGGGTCCCAGCCGCCCCTCACAGTGTGCGGTCTGGCTACCCTGAAGGTAAAGCCGCCTTCGCTATTCGCGAACCTTACCCCTAACTGCCGGCCAATAGCGACCAAAAGCAGGAGGTACAGCTGGGAGGACAGGCGGTTTATCGCGACCGAGGTAGACAGGCTCCTGAAAGAGCGCATTATTGAACACAGCAACAGCCCGTGGCGCGCCCAAGTGGTAGTGGTAAGGGGTAGCGAGAAGAAACGAATGGTGATCGACTATAGTCAAACGATCAACAGGTACACCCTACTAGACGCCTACCCGCTACCCCGCATATCAGAAATGGTGAACCAAATCGCCCAATACCGGGTGTTCTCCACCATCGACCTCAAGTCAGCGTACCACCAGCTCCCTATCAGACCAGAGGACCGCCCATACACCGCCTTCGAGGCGAACGGACGCCTCTACCAATTCCTCAGAGTCCCCTTTGGGGTGACGAACGGGGTCTCGGTCTTTCAGAGGGAGATGGATCGCATGGTCGATGACCACCACTTGCAGGCAACCTTCCCCTACCTCGACAACGTCACCATCTGCGGTCACAACCAGCAGGATCACGACTCGAACCTCGAGAGGTTCCTGAAAACCGCACAAAAACTCAACCTCACCTATAACGAGGACAAGTGCGTTTTCAACACCACGCGCCTCTGCATACTGGGCAGCGTGGTGGAGAATGGGGAAATCGGACCAGACCCCGACCGATTGCGCCCCCTACGGGAGCTGCCCCTGCCCAACACTCCCAAAGCCCTGAAAAGGTGCCTGGGGTTATTTTCTTACTATTCCCAATGGGTCCCCAACTACTCCGACAAAGCCCGCCCCCTCTTGAAAGCATCCTCTTTTCCGCTCTCTGCTGAGGCCCACGCCGCCTTCAAAAGCATTAAGCAGGATATTGAGCGGGCCACGCTACAGGCAGTGGACGAGAACACTCCATTTCAAGTGGAAAGTGATGCGTCCGACTTCGCCTTGGCGGCCACCCTCAACCAGGCGGGGCGGCCCGTAGCTTTCTTCTCGAGGACCCTCCAAGGCCCCGAGATCAGACACTCCTCCGTGGAAAAGGAGGCCCAAGCCATCGTGGAGGCAGTGCGCCACTGGCGCCACTACCTAGCCGGCAAACGCTTCACCCTACTTACCGACCAGCGATCGGTAGCGTTTATGTTCAACAATAAACAGAGGGGGAAGATTAAAAATGATAAGATTCTTAGGTGGCGGATCGAGCTCTCCACTTTCGAGTACGACATCATTTACCGGCCAGGGGCCCTTAACGAATCCCCTGACGCCCTCTCACGAGGGATGTGTGCCAGCGCCACCGAGGATCGGCTACAGACCCTCCACAACGACCTCTGCCACCCAGGGGTCACGCGGCTGTTCCACTTCATAAAGTCCCGTAACTTACCCTACTCGATTGAGGAAGTTCGGTCTCTGACCAGGAACTGCCGCACTTGCGCTGAGTGCAAGCCTCGGTTCTACCGCCCAGATAGAGCCCACTTAATCAAAGCTACACGGCCCTTCGAGCGGCTCAGCTTAGATTTCAAGGGCCCCCTCCCGTCCGTCGACCGCAATGTTTACTTCCTGAACATTGTGGACGAATACTCCCGTTTCCCATTCGCCTTCCCCTGCCCAGACATGACCAGCGCCACGGTCATTAAATGCCTCAACAGCCTGTTCTGCCTGTTCGGTATGCCGAGCTATATCCACACGGATAGGGGGGCGTCCTTCATGAGTGAAGAGCTACGCCAGTACATGCTGTCCAAGGGGATCGCCACGAGCCGTACCACCAGCTACAACCCCCGGGGTAACGGCCAGGTGGAGCGAGAGAACGGGACAGTGTGGAAAGCAGTCACTCTAGCTCTAAGGACCAAGGGCCTCCCTATCTCCCGCTGGCAGGAAGTCCTCTCGGATGTGCTCCATTCGATACGGTCGCTATTGTGTACGGCCACTAATACCACGCCTCATGAACGAATGTTTGTCTTTCCCCGGAAATCCACCTCGGGCGTATCCATGCCGTCATGGCTCTCCACCCCAGGTCCGGTACTCGTGCGAAGGCATGTGAGGGGCCACAAGACGGACCCTCTCGTGGAGCCAGTACACCTACTCCACGCCAACCCCCAATACGCATATGTCCGGCACGCCGACGGAAGGGAGGACACCGTGTCCATAAAAGACGTCGCCCCAGCCGGCATCAACAACAACCACGGCAATAGCAGCGACGACGATCACAGCAACCCTTACCCACCCACTATTCTTTCATCACCCCCGGAAGAACATCGACCAACGGCACCCCCACCAACTACCCCTTCAACAACCCCGGCGGCACCCCCGGCAGAGACCCAGGAGGCTACCGGGGACACCCAGCCGACACCCGCGGCACCACAACAGCCACGTCGGTCGCAGAGGACTATCAAACCCCCGAACAGACTAAATCTATAGAAGGGGTGAATGTGATGAAATATATTCCATTCATCACTGCCTGTTTTCTGTGTCTTCTAACTGCCTGCTTTCTGTGTCTTTTCCCTTCCCCCAGTCCTCATGTATTATGCATGGAATGTGCTGGAACTGGTTGTGTGCAGGGCTCCGCCCATACCTGGCTCCTTTGTAATCTAACTTCAGTCCGGCATCAGCCTCCTGAAGGTAGACATCTCTCTATTTTACGTGTTATGTTCTGAGTTAATAAAAGCCTTACTTTTGTTCTGCTAACTTCGAGTCTCGGAATAATTGAGGCACATCAGTGAGGGTATTTTTTTTGTTAATGGGGTGGGGATGGGGTTGAAGAAAATGACACGGAGGAGGTATTCCAATGATTTCAGTCCAGAATCCTGCTTAGGGTGGGGGGATGGGAAGGTTGCTCAGGTGCAAAATTAGATTTGCACAATTTTTATTCACGGGCCACTGACAATCGCTGTCGCGTGTATACTTCTGACAGGCCATCAATGCCTAGCTGAGCCTTTCAGTTATGCAAAGATCACATACTTTGCTGAGGTACCCTGACAAATGTGATTGTCCTTTGTGTGTTTGGGAAGGATTCGGAGCAGTATCAGAGATCCAATGGGTTATGAAGAAGGGGCAACTCTGCTAGAATGTAAATGCTCTCCATTGGATTTTGCCAGTTGCACTAATTTAAAGACCACACTAAGTGTGTCCTTAATTTGGGTTTTTTTGCTACAACAGGTGGAGTTAATAGCATTAAGAATCCTGGTAGATTTTGTTCAGATATACCCACAAGTTACTTGTAAGTTGCAGGAAAGGGTGGTTGAAGATCAGGACTGTGGGGCTGTCACTTTATGTTAGGTGAGGTGCAATGCCTTTGGAATGTTGTAACCACTCAGTATTTTTAATATGCATAAAAGTCCTTACTGTTTCTTTTCATATTATCTGATTTTTTTAATATTCCCTTTTAGCCCTTCTAATCTCTCTTTCAACCTCCCCACTGCACTTTCTATATTCCTTGTGCTCATCACTAATATTGTTAGCTATAACTTTATCGTATGCCTCCCTTTTAAGTTTCAACTTAGTTTTAATCTCAATTTATCCATGGAACTCTAATCTTTAATGCATCTCTTTTCTGCCTTATAAGAATATATTTATTTTGTACTCTATGCATTTCATATTTGATGATTTTCCACTGCTCATCTGTCAACCTGTTTGATAACTTTTCTGCCCAGTTAATTTGGGCGAGATCCCCTTTGGCCTCACAGAACTTTGCCTTTTCACCCCTTTCACTTTTCATTATCCTTTTCTATTCTTACATTGAACATGAAAACATCCTGGTCACTCTTTTCCAGTTGCTCTCCGACTCTCACATTAGTTATTTGCCCCACTTCATTTCCAGAACCAGATCAAGCAATACTCTAAAAACATACTGATCCAGGAAGTGGTTTTGAATGCATTCTAAAATGTGTTCCCCACCTTCATCATTTACATTACCTTTATTATTACAGTCTATCTTAGGACAGTTAAAAATATTATTGTCCCTTTGTTCTTACGTACTGCTCAAAACTATCTGCAGATCTCCCCCTTTATCTCATCTCTGCTGTTTGATGGCTTGTATTGTACACCAAGAATTGGAGCATTTCCCTGCCCATTTCTTAATTCTATCCACAAGGATTCTGTCTTAACACAACTCCCTAGGATATCTTTATGTTCTAGCACTGTGATGAAACCTTTTACTAATGCTACCATCCACCCCCTTTAGTCCTTCCCTATCTCTCCAGAAATTGTTATAACTAGGAATATTAAATTCCCTGATGTCCAAACTTAAGCCATGTCTCCATTATAGCTATCAGATCAGATCCCTTCTTGGGTATTAATGCTTCTGACTCTTCCATTTAGTTTGTGCCATGTCATGGGGAGGTTTGCTTAATCCATTTCAGGATTTTTATTGTAGTGCATTGATTAGCCTGTGCAGAACATCAGTAAAAGAGAATTAAACTGTAAACTAAAGACAGGATAGACTGAAGATATACAGCATCTGAGAAAAGGTTAACATTTCAAGTGGGACCCTTCATCAGAATTCAAAAATGTGTCCTAAACATTAGCCTAGCCTCCTGTGACTCTATCAGGTGCTGACCTGAAAGAGAGAGGAGAGGCTAACATTCAGACCTGCACGACAGTGTCAGCTTAGTTCAGTTACTGGACTTTTCACTTCTGAGTCCAAAGGTTCTGGGTTTAAGCCCCACTCTAGAACTTGAACACATAATCCAGGGTGACACTTAAATGCAGCTCTACATTGTGGGAGGTCCTGTCATAGATATGTAGAAGATAGAAAATCTCAAGGCTGAAAAAGACCATAGTCTAGAAATTCTTGGAGCCCTGCTCTGTCGACTTCCACCTGCCTTGGTCATGAGCCCATCCCAAATCCTGTAGGGACGGGCGCATGCACCATTCATGGGTGCCCACCTCATGGGGCCACCAGGACTTTGGGCTGCCAGTCTGGTGCATGTGCCTGAAGATCTCAATTCCTGTCCCTCCGCTCTCCTCTAATGATATGAAGCTCTCCTAATGGCCAGCCATTTCCCTGAGATTGATTGGCGTTGGGATACAGCATTGTGGGGCCCACTTGTGGAAATTGTACGGCAATGGCTATACACTGGGTGAAACTGGTAGGATTACTGAGGGAGCCAAGCCTCCAAATGTGATGCCACAAGGTGAGGGGGGGTGGAGCCAGGCAGAAGAAGTACTCACCCTTTGTATAAGATAAATACAGCTGAGAGTGGCCCTTCTAGCTCATCCTTCCTTAGAAATCTATGATCACAACATTGAACTGCTTCAAAGACTCAAAAATGTTTCCCTCTACCACACTAGTCAGAAAATTATTCAAAGTATTGATTACTCCTTATATGAACAGGTGTTTTCTGACATCAGTCCTGAACTTGCCTTTACCCAGTTTGTCTTGCAGTAAGGGTTTAACTTCAAATAGTGCTCGGGATTAATCAATTCAATTTAGCATCCCGTATACCTTTGTACCTGGGTTACATCTGTCTGCTCAGGTGGACATCAAAAAAACTCATGGCACTATTTGAAGAGCAGGGAGTTTTTCCAGTATCCTGGTTAATATTCCCCTCCTGACCAACATCACCAAATAAACAGATTAACCATTCATTCATCTCATTACTACTTGTGAGATTTTCCTGGGCAAAAAATGGTTGCCACGTTTGCCTGTATAAAATCACTGCACTTCAAAATACTTCATTGTACGTGAGGTGTTTTAAGGTGTTTCTGAAAGGTGCGATAAGGTGCTATGCAAATGCAGGATTTCTGCATATTTCCAAAATGTTCTATTTTACTTCATATTTCTGGCATTCTCGGTTTTTCCTTTTAATGCAAAAAATACAATTTTAATTGCTAAACTGAAGAGGAAGCCCAATCCGACAGCTTGCTACGATCCAGAGACGGCGGATGAGTGCAGCCACAATAGCTGCAACCATTGCAATAATGATTCTTTGCTGCCACCTATTGTACACAAGGGGTATTTCAGGGACACTGTTGAACAGTGTCAGCTGTCGAATGTGCCAGTATCAATAACACAGCACCAGTAGAATTTAAGATAAAATCATTAGCAGACGTCTGAACATGCTGAATCTTTCTTTTCCCCAAACATCTGTCTCTGGGCATTACCCGATATCCTCTGATAGCTGACTCCGGTCCTCCAAATTCACTTTTCCTTTCATTCCCCAAGAGCCAGGCCAGAATGAATAATGTTCCCAATTAGTGTTGTCACCTTTTGCCGAGTCCAAAACAGATCAGTAAAGGGAATGAGCAAGTGTGTTCACAGTTCGAGTTTGGATGTTTGCTCTGCTGCTGATGGAAACTAATTGAAAAACCTCAGCAGCTAATGGCCGCATGTCATGAGAAACAGAAGGGGGGAAAATTCGAAAAGTCAGACTTTTTGGGCATGGATTACACTTTACAGATTTCTGGACACCCACTCAAAAGCCGTAGTGTCCAGTTTAAAACCAGGCTTCCAGTAAACATCAGTCCCAGTTTCCATGTGTGAGTCAGATTCTGTCAGAGGTAGTATCACAGGCATCTGTATATGCACAGGCTTTCCAAAACTGTGAGATTACTCTAAATAGTGTACTGCTCAAGATCCCATAGATATACAGTCCTAAATCCTCCTCATACCTGTGTACCTGCTCTTACTAACAGAATCCTTTTAACACTGTGCAGCGAATATTTTGTTGTCTGGATTCCATATTCACAACCAGTTCCGCCCTGTCCCACCAGTTATCACTATACCAACCAAGGCTGGAGTCTCTGCACTGGGTGCCTGTGTCTATCAACCAAGGCTGGAGTCTCTGCACTGGGCGGCTGTGTTTATCAACCAAGGCTGGAGTCTCTGCACTGTGTGCCTGTGTTTATCAACCAAGGCTGGAGTCTCTGCACTGGGTGGCTGTGTTTATCAACCAAGGCTGGAGTCTCTGCATTATGTGCCTGTGTTTATCAACCAAGGCTGGAGTCTCTGCACTGGGTGGCTGTGTTTATCAACCAAGACTGGAGTCTCTGCACTGGGTGGCTGTGTTTATCAACCAAGGCTGGAGTCTCTGCATTGTGTGCCTGTGTTTATCAACCAAGGCTGGAGTCTCTGCACTGGGTGGCTGTGTTTATCAACCAAGGCTGGAGTCTCTGCACTGGGCGGCTGTGTTTATCAACCAAGGCTGGAGTCTCTGCACTGGGTGGCTGTGTTTATCAACCAAGGCTGCAGTCTCTGCACTGGGTGGCTGTGTTTATCAACCAAGGCTGGAGTCTCTGCACTGGGCGGCTGTGTTTATCAACCAAGGCTGGAGTCTCTGCACTGGGTGGCTGTGTTTATCAACCAAGACTGGAGTCTCTGCACTGGGTGGCTGTGTTTATCAACCAAGGCTGCAGTCTCTGCACTGGGTGGCTGTGTTTATCAACCAAGGCTGCAGTCTCTGCACTGGGCGGCTGTGTTTATCAACCAAGGCTGGAGTCTCTGCACTGGGCGGCTGTGTTTATCAACCAAGGCTGGAGTCTCTGCACTGGGCGGCTGTGTTTATCAACCAAGGCTGGAGTCTCTGCACTGGGCGGCTGTGTTTATCAACCAAGGCTGGAGTCTCTGCATTGTGTGCCTGTGTTTATCAACCAAGGCTGGAGTCTCTGCACTGGGCGGCTGTGTTTATCAACCAAGGCTGGAGTCTCTGCATTGGGTGCCTGTGTTTACCAACCAAGGCTGGAGTCTCTGCACTGGGCGGCTGTGTTTACCAACCAAGGCTGGAGTCTCTGCACTGGGCGGCTGTGTTTATCAACCAAGGCTGGAGTCTCTGCACTGGGTGCCTGTGTTTATCAACCAAGGCTGGAGTCTCTGCACTGGGCGGCTGTGTTTATCAACCAAGGCTGGAGTCTCTGCATTGGGTGCCTGTGTTTACCAACCAAGGCTGGAGTCTCTGCACTGGGCGGCTGTGTTTATCAACCAAGGCTGGAGTCTCTGCACTGGGTGCCTGTGTTTACCAACCAAGGCTGGAGTCTCTGCACTGGGTGCCTGTGTTTACCAACCAAGGCTGCAGTCTCTGCACTGGGTGCCTGTGTTTACCAACCAAGGCTGGAGTCTCTGCACTGGGTGCCTGTGTTTACCAACCAAGGCTGGAGTCTCTGCACTGGGCGGCTGTGTTTACCAACCAAGGCTGGAGTCTCTGCACTGGGTGCCTGTGTTTATCAACCAAGGCTGGAGTCTCTGCACTGGGTGCCTGTGTTTACCAACCAAGGCTGGAGTCTCTGCACTGGGTGCCTGTGTTTATCAACCAAGGCTGGAGTCTCTGCACTGGGTGCCTGTGTTTATCAACCAAGGCTGGAGTCTCTGCACTGGGTGCCTGTGTTTATCAACCAAGGCTGGAGTCTCTGCACTGGGTGCCTGTGTTTATCAACCAAGGCTGGAGTCTCTGCACTGGGTGCCTGTGTTTATCAACCAAGGCTGGAGTCTCTGCACTGGGTGCCTGTGTTTATCAACCAAGGCTGGAGTCTCTGCACTGGGTGGCTGTGTTTATCAACCAAGGCTGGAGTCTCTGCACTGGGTGCCTGTGTTTATCAACCAAGGCTGGAGTCTCTGCACTGGGTGCCTGTGTTTATCAACCAAGGCTGGAGTCTCTGCACTGGGTGCCTGTGTTTATCAACCAAGGCTGGAGTCTCTGCACTGGGTTGCAGTCTACACCACCCCAGTCCGCATTCAGTGTACTAATTTATTCTGCATTCAGTCTGCTGGGTGGAAGTTTATACCAAGTGAGCCTACATAGCAGTGAAAAAAGTGTTTTGATTGCTAATGAAAGATATTTTAAAAACTTAATAAGTCTATTAAAAAAGGATACATTTTAATTTAAAAAATGAAAATTCCTGCCTTCATAAGCCTGCCTTAATTACCCTTTACCTGAAAGCCAGGCTATTTCTTTCCTTCCAAACTGTACTCTGGAGACAAAATACAAAACTGCAAACCCAAGTAAATGAGTTCGACACTACGCAATAGTCCAGTGATCGCCAGTGAAAAGTGCGTGTGTGAGGACAGGACCGGCTGTGATGTCTCCATGAGTGAATAGCCACTATCGAGGTTCATACAAAATGAATGGTCACTGGGGTGAGGTACTGGAGGACACCTATGGAGCCGTACCCCAGCAAGAGTCAGTGCCTTCAGCAGAGATGGAGGGATATTGGAAAAAGGAAAGTTAGAAAAATGGGAACAGATCAACATAGTTAAACAATATATCAGAATTTAACATTTCATTTAATTGTTTAAATTTCGCACAATTCTCTGGACCATCAGCCTTGGGGCACTCAGTAATACTTCCAAGGGCAATGTACAGCTGGCCTTCATGATCAGATTCCTGACATGAATAGTGAAGACCCAGTGCTGTCCAGACTCCGAGAGGGAGGGATGTGTTTAGGCCCACTTTCGGGCCCAGAATGGCTGGTGCGCTCACAGCACGTGACAGAAGCCGGAGGCCCAAGGTTCATCTATGATTTGGCTGCAGACCTCATCAGAACAATTCCGGCCAGCTGCGGGCACCTGTTGGGCCTCCTGAGGCAGCTCGCCGGTTTCCTCTGGACCAATTTGGGTCGGCTGCGACACAGGCAGTTGCCCACAGCTAGGTCCTGCAGCGACATCTTTTCTGGGATATAAAAAGAGCTGGGTTTTGAATTTCCAGAAAACTACCATCATTTGGATGAGTGGGAGCGAGAAGTGGGATGGGGACCCCATTATTTCTTTTTGTACCCTTCCAAAATACCACTTTGGTGGCAAAAACAGGAAGTCAGATTATTACCTGAACGGCAATAGATTGGGAGAAGGGGAAGTGCAACGAGACCTGGGTGTCCTTGTGCACCAGTTGCTGAAGGTAAGCATGCAGGTGCAGCAGGCGGTTAAGCAGGCAAATGGTATGTTATCCACATTATACTGCATCTGCTATGCATCTGCCCAATCACCCAACCTGTTCAAATCGTACTGGAGTTTCTCTGCATCCTCCTCACAGCACACACGCCCACCCAGCTTTGTGTCATCTGCAAACTTGGAGATATTACCTCTAGTTCCCTCATCTAGATCATTAATATATATTGTGAATAGCTGGGGTCCTAGTACTGATCCCTGCGGTACCCCACTAGTCACTGCCTGCCACTCGGAAAAAGGCCCATTTATTCCAACTCTTTGCTTCCTGTCTGCCAACCAGTTCCCTATCCAAGTCAATACCTCATCCCCAATCCTATGTGCTTTAACTTTGCATGCTAATCTCTTATGCAGGACCTTATCGAAAGTCCAAATACACCACATCCACTGGTTCTCCCTTATCTATTCTACCAGTTACATCCCAGTAAATCCTTATAACTAATAAATGGTTCTGTATGGTTTTTAAATTCACTTTCAGTGATTTAAAATCAGGTTACTCACAGGTGGTGGACAGACACTGTGATTAAAAATACTTATTTTTTTGTGATGAACCCAGTTTCAGCTGTATTAATCAAACTGCACCAAATTAACACTCTTAAATATATCAAGGAATATACTTTTATAAAGCAAAATTATTATTTTTTAAAGTTACGTTTTAAAACGCAGCTCGATTGAGCTGGTTCATAGCAGATTTTAGGTTTGGCGACATGCACATGAGTTTGAGCAGAAACTCGAGAAAAAAAAAACACTTTCAAAATGAGCGCAATTTGCGCCCGGATCACCGATTGCGCCCAAAGTGGAAACTCTACCCCCTGGTGTTTTTCCCTGTAACTACGCAGTTACCTAATAATAATAATGGGCCAGAAATTCAGGTCCAAATGCGTGAGTACGGTCTGGGTACTCACGCATCTGGCCGGTGGAAATGCCGGCGTTCAGCATGCACAGCGCATGCGGGGAACGCCGGCATTTCCAGTCCTCTGAATGAAGGGGTTCAGAGGCACAGCGCGTGCGACTGCACAGGCAGCGCTTGCGCAGTGAACTTCGTCAATTTCATTCATGGATTCAGTGAGGGTAAGTCCTTACAAGTTACACTTGAAAAAAGCATGTGTAAAGTTGTTCCAAGGCTGCGGAGGAAGATATATTTTATCGTGGAGCTTCTGAAAGGCAATATTTTTGTTTGGGAAAGGGAGGGAAGTTATTTTAAGAAATTTTAAGTAAGTTTTAAAGTTTATATATTTTTTTTTTTTTAAACGGGTTTTCAGAACGGTAGGTAGAAGGAGCAATTGTGGCTGTGTGAATGGAATGTGAAAATGAGTGTTCTAAAATGAGTAATGTAACATTTCCAGCACTTTTAAGAAAGAAACTTTTCATCAGTAATAAGTAATTATGTATGTATGTCCGCATATATTCCTTTACGTATATGTATGTATGTTTTATATTCCTTTACTTATTTGTATGAATGTATGTTTTTAATTATGATTTTCCAATAAGTTACTTTCTCTGAAAGTCATAATTAAATAATACATTCATACACATAAGTAAAGGAATATATACATAACACGCAAAGGAATATATACAGACATACATACTTTCAGAAGCTCCACGATAAGAAATATCTTCCTCCGCAGCCTCTGGAGCAACTGTACCCATGCTTTTTTCATGTGTAAGTTGTAAGGACTTGACCTCACTGAAAGCATGAATGAAAGCGGCAAATTTTACTGCGCACGCGCTGCCTGTGCAGTCGCACGCGTTCTGCCTCTGAACCCCTTCGTTCAGAGGACAGGAAATGCCGGTTTTCCCCACATGCACTGTGCATGCTGAAAACCAGCATTTCCTCCGGCCAGACGCGTAAGTACCCCGACCGTACTCGCGCATTTGGAAGGGAATTACTGGGCCAACATTTTACATGTCAATAAAATGAAAAATTTAACAATTGCACGATTTGCCCCCTCGCATCTGCGACTGAGGGTCCAAGGAGGTGCATTGCGCAAGAGGTCATCATCGTACGTATCCTCACACTGTTCCCTTTCGGGAACTGTATGAAGTGGTGGAAGGATTTATGGCCGTGATTAACGCTCATTCCGTGACCGTAACCATCTTTGAACCAGCCATTAGGGTGGTTAGTCCTATGGCGTGAGGGTTTTACGGGCTCCCACAACCCATCTGAGGGGGGGGGCCACCCACACCCACGGACGCAAGTATCCCGCTGGATGTCCACCCAGAATTTATAGTTGGAGCTCCGACTCCACTTGCCGGGACTGTCTGGAGTGGGGTTCGAAACCCTACTCCTTCTGGCCCAGCGGCAGGGATGCTTACTGCTACGCAAAAGGCCCACTCCGCACAAAAGGTGACACCCATACGTTTCCTGCGCCTTTTCCCTCCCCGTGACTGGAGCCCTACGCTGCCACTTGAAAGACCAAGCTATCATCTGCCCTTTTTGCAGCGCCTTTGACTTCTCATTACCAATGATGAGCAGGCGCTGCGCCTCCACCTCCTTGAGGAGATTGCTGAGGTCATCATCAGTTCAATTGTGAGTTCTTTTAATGCCGTGAATTGTGCTCATTCCAGCCATTTCACTTTGCTAATCGGATTGGGCCTTTGGCATAGCGGTAGGATCCCCGCCGCTGGGCCAGATCAGGGTAGGGTTTCGAACCCCGCTCCAGACAGTCCCGGCAAGTGGAGTCGGAGCTCCGGCTCTAAATTCTGGGTTGACATCCAGTGGGATATTTGCGTCCGTGGGTGTGGGTGGCCCCCCCTCCTTGTATAGCTTGTGGGAGCCCGTAAAACCCTCCCACCATAGGACTAACCGCCCTAATGGCTGGTTCAAAGATGGTTATGGTCACAGAATGAGCGTTAATCATGGCCATAAATCCTTCCACCACTTCATACAGTTCCCCAAAGGGAACAGTGTGAAGACACGTATGACGACGACATTGCTAAATAAATAAATGGAATTAAAAAAATTATTTTAGGGCTTTTAAAAGTCTTTAAATTGCTTTAATTCTGTTTAAAACTACTTCAGATTCTTCAAAATAATGTAAACGTTTTTAAAAGTTTATAAAAGTTACCAAAATCTTCAAAAAACTTCCAAAAACCTATTTAAACTGCTGCTTTGCATGTAAAAATGCTTAGCAGCTTGGCAGAAACATTGGGGGCGTGTCCTGTTAAACTGAGACCTCAAGGGGCGTGTCTCAGTTGCACTGCACGCTGCAGGCTTCGCACTGGCTGCACTCCTGGGCGGCGTGACGTCATACGCTGCCCGGGATTCTTCTTTTTCAAAATCAAATTCCAGGCGTCCCTGGATGTCAACGGCCAGCGCGTCGGGTAAGTGCATATCAGGGGCTTGCACGCGCAGCAAGCCCCCGATCTGAATTTCTGGCCCAATAATAATAATAATAATCAACTTTATTGTCATTGTTAGTGCACAAGTGCAGTACAACGAAATGTAGGCTTGCGGCTCCCGAGAGTGTACTGGCTAGCACCTGGCCCTGGTAGTAATCCTAAAATAATGACCTTTAAGGTCCAGCTTATTAATCTGCCTCCTAACTCCTGGAAGTCTCTTTGCAGAACCTGAGTCTTATCATTAGTTCTGTCACAAACCCAACTTTCAAAACATTGTTGTGCAGTCCCGTGGCATTGTACGTGGCTGCCTTCCCTGAGCCCTCACCCTCAGGGCAAGTACTCATTACTGAAAACTCTCTGGAGACCCCGGCACGTCCTTATTTTTTTTTTTCAAAAATATACTTTATTCATAAAAATTTTGTTCAAATACACTACAGTGCAATACACAGATCCTATTTTATATTGTACAGTCCAGGTTCAATACAATACATGGCAGTCTCATTCGTTTCATGCCAGTTACATTAAAAAAAATGTTCAAATATATTACAGTACATGTCCTTATTTTTTTTTCAAACATATATACTTTATTCATAAAATTTTTTGTTCAAATACATGAAAATACAGTTCACATCTGGTACAATACAAATTAGCTGTGGTACATGGCACTCAACTTACATAGACACGTTACAATGGCCTATTAATTCCTGTCACAACGCGTGAGTACGGACGGGGTACTCACGGGTGTGCCAGGAGGAATTGCCGGTTTTCAGCGCATGCACAGCGCATGCGCTGAAAACCGGCATTTCCTGTCCTCTGACCCAAGGGGTAAAGGCTGAACGCATGCGCGGTATTGGGCAGCGCGTGCGACTTGGATTTCCTGTATTTTTACAGATTTGCGCATGTGTAAAGGGCTCCGGTTTTTACGCATTGAAAAACCACACGTAAGTACTTAGTTTTACAGGTAAGTGGTCTTTTAGTACAATTTAGAATTTTTTTTTCCACAGGTTTATTATTTTTAAAGAATCTACAGTAAGGTAAGTTTAGTTTTAGACCCTATTTTTTAAAAATTTATTTTTTTCAAAAATTTGATTAATTGTTTAAAATAGTTTTTTAAAGTTATTCATAGTTAATTTAATTATTGGGATGCTTTTTAAATTTTTATTTAAAGTTTAAGTAGTGTTTTGGGGTGCCGTACTTTTCATGAGTTTGACAGTCTTTACTATCAAACTTATGAATGAAGTTTCCCCTCCCCTGATTGGCTGAACAGTGCTCACCTGATCCCAGCCGGCACATCGCACTAACTACGCCGCTGGGTCAGGTTAGCACAGCGCGCCGACATCAGAACCGGGCCACTGACAGGAAATCCACTGCGGGCCAGGTTTCAGATGTCGGCGCGCAGGGTGAGTGCACATCGGGGGCTTGCACGCGCGGCAAGCCCCCGACACCAAGTTCTGGGCCAATGCATTTTCATTACACATTTTATACGTCATACAGCCTGAGGGGTCAGTTGCAGTCAGTCCCGGCATTCATCCATTCTGAAATGCTATGATAAAGAAGGCGACTGATTTACCTGCTCACACTCTTAAGTGGTGGTGACACCCTATTTAAATTCCCAGTCTACAACTCACCGAGTCCTGCTGTATGCTACGGTCTGGGAGCTCCATCAATGGCTTAATTAGTAAAGGCAATGTTTAGCTGAGCTGTATAGACCAGAGGGGCCAGATCTTGAGCCTGTGTCGAGTTAGCTCATTTCAGTTTAATAGCAAGAGAAGGGACTGAAATTCCTCTGTGCTGTATTTTTAGCTGGTTACCAGGTCTCAATAGCCCACATCGAAATTTGATGCAAATGTGTTAAGCAATGCATGATAAGTAATACAAAGGAATTGCACCGGCATGCATTTTCTGCCATCGTGTGGTAGTGTGTAGTAACTGCATCTTCAACCCCAGAGCGGGAATTCTGATCGAAATGTCTGAGTGACACAGATGATCCCAAGTCTTTCTTTCATGTATCATGGCGGAAGCCTCTCACTTGAATACATGAAATGAAGAAAACAAAGAGAGAGCGAAACAAAAGGAGCCATGGAGAGTAGATTTTATACTTTAGTCTGCAGTATTTATTCTGTGAGATAAAGCCCATGAACAATATTTTCATATCAACATACTGGCCCGGATTTTGCGATGGCAAAACTGTCAGCATTTGCCGTCATTACCCCTCTGAAACTGACCGCAACTTCAGGATTTAGCGCATGCACAGGTAAACACGTTAATCCTGAAGTTGCGGTCAGTCATTCCCTGTTCCACCACAGGTTGCACTGTGGAACTCCCCAGAACCGGCAATCAGTTGAAATCACACATAAGGACGAAAATGTCTCCTCTTGCGATGGAATATCGCTGTTTAAAAAAAACCTCAAACTTTAAGCCTTGTTGAAAGAGATGTAACTGGGTTCTTAATGGTGTAATGGCTGCTGATAAACTAATTTTATATTTGTGGAATGTCAAATTTTTCCATTAATGGGATTAAGAATTACACTGTTTTTAAAAAATGTTATGAAGTTTGTTTATGATAATTCAGCTTCTACCTTCATCCTTTGTCTATATCCCAATCTTTATTTCGCTCTCTATAAAATTTATAAAAAATAAATTAGAATTTTACTTCCTGGTTTGCTGTCTGTGAGAATTCTTCAATGTGATTGGCTGATTAGCCAGCTTGATGACATCACTGTTGCTGGACGCTGCAGATTTGCTTGATTTGACGCCAGATTCAAACAAAGGTCGGGAAAGCTGAAATTTACGCCATGGAGATCGCTAGATCTTTGTGAGCAGCTTTCTTCGAGGTCAGCGGCGAGCGCCGTCGCTATGTCAGGATGTCCCAAAGTGCTTCACAGTCAATGAAGTATCTTTGAACTTCAGTCACTGTTGTAATTGAGTGGCAGCAAGTCGAACGAACAGCTGAGATAAATGACCAATTAAACTGTTTAGTGACGTTGGTTGAGGGATATATGTTGACTAGGACAGGAGGAGAACTCCCCTGCTTTTCTTCAAATAGCACCACGGGATCTTTACATCCACCTGAGAGGGCCTCGGTTTAAAGCCTCAATTGAAAGACGCCACCTTCAACAGTGCAGCACTCAGGGAGCAAGCGGAAGCCAAGCGCAAACAGCGGAAGGAGGACCGGTCAACCCAAGCACCCCACCCACCCACCCCTTCAACCACCGTCTGCCCCACCTGTGACAGAGACTGTAGATCCCGCATTGGACTCATCAGTCACCTGAGAACTCATTTTTAATGTGGAAGCAAGTCATCCTCGGTTCCAAGGGACTGCCTAAGAGGTCTCTCTCAATTTAGTAACGGAACTGTCAGCCTGGATTATGAGATCAAGTCTCTTGAATTTACAAATGTTATCTAACTCTTTTTTGTAGATTGCTGGCTGCTTCCTGCAACTCAATTGGACCTCCTTCCAAGTTTAGTAGCAGCTGCAAATTTAAGCAATTTCTAAATCCAAGCTATTAAAGTAGATAATAATCAGAAGCCATCCGAACCCCAATCGCTGGGACACTGCATTCAGTACCTAATCCCTTCCCCCACACTAGAGCTGTCAACTCTGATTGGGCATATTCCTGAAGGCTTCATCCCGCCTTCAACCACCCTGCCCAGTCAAATGGCCTTTTCACCGTTTCCAATATTTTTATAACTAATAAACAAAAGCATTAAAAGAAAATGGGAAAAAAAAACACAATTTTTTAACGCCCCAGTGAATTTTCTCCTGGGTTGCACACAGGCATGTCCGGGAGATTAATATTTAATTGCTGGAGACTCCAAGGCAATCCAGGAGGGTTGGCAACCCTACCCCACACTAACAAGTATCGGCTGCTTTCTTTCCTTCAGGGGTAGGTAAGGGCAAAAGGGTGTTCCGCCATCATCCCTCCAGGTGTTGAGAAGTCTGAAACTCTCAAAAAAAATTCAAAGAAAAGGTGTCTTTGAAATGGTTAAAGTTTCCTGCATTACAACCGCGATTATACTTCAAGAAGTGCTGAAATGGATGTAAAGCACTTTGGGACATCCCAAGGTTGTGACAGAATCATAGAATAGAATCATCGAATGATACAGCACAAACAGAGGCCGTTCGGCCCATCGTGCCTGTGCCGGCTCCTTGGAAGAGCGATATAAATGCAAGTTTTTCTCAGTCCCACCAGCAGGGGACGCTGGCGGTCCACTGCAGCTGGTCGTTATTTGGCACACAGTTGTTATTGTGAGTTAAAGGTATTTACAGCACCAGGAAACTCTTGTCTGTGAAAGTTTGCTGAACCCATTGTGGAACTACTGCCTTTAATTCACTTTCAGACATCTTTTCTAAAAAAGTTACATAAAGCGCAGTGTTCTTATTGCCCCCACCTCTCAGATTCAGTGTTGGTTTAACTGTAAATAACCCCCTGCTTGCTTTCATTGTGGTGCTGTGCAGTCTGCTAAAGCTGTGGAGCCCATCACTTCCACACTTTCTGTCACGATAGTCAAATACTGGCCTTTTTGGTGGTTGCTCCCTCCAGTGAGGGGTGAGAAGTCCAATTGCCATTACTGCAAACGAGCTAAGATATTAGAAAGTCGAGTGATATCCAAGAGACTAACGCCGTTATTGCATACTATATACAGTCAGTGTGAATTATCAAGAGACTATCACAGTTACTGTATATTACAGCTATTAAATATCCAACATTATGAAAGCAAGGAACAAATTTGCTCCCTCCACACATCATGTAAAATCAACCCTAACATGGATTATACCCCACCTTTTGCAGGTGGCAGCCTTGGCTCAACGGTAGCACACTCACCTCTGCATCAGAAGGTTGTGGGTTCAAGCCCCACTCCAGGGAGTAGAAAACATATTTAGGCTAGCACTTCAGTGCAGTAGTGAGGGAGAGGTGCTGTCTTATAGTTATTGGTACACAGGACAGCACACAGGATTGGCAATACAATTTCTTTATCATATTGGCCATCGCAGTTAATGCACAATGGGAGTGAACAGGAAGAAGTAGGTACATTGGAATTCCGCATAAAAGGAGTGAAAGGAAAGGGAATGGATACTAGTGTATATTCATTTATCTCATTGCTGTTTATGGGAGCTTGCTGTGCACAAATTGGCTGCTGCGTTTCCTACATTACAACAGTGACTGCACTTCAAAAAATAATTCATTGGCTGGACAGCGCTTTGGGACATCCTGGGGTTATGAAAGGCACTATATAAATACAAGTTCTTTCTTTACAGCAGTCAGAAGAGACGGTCCTTTTAGTGCAACCCCACCCAGCAATTTTCTGAAAGGTATTTGGGGGGAGGGGGAGGGTGTGCACAGCTTACATGACATTTGTGGTAACTCTAGAATGACAGATATATAAACATGTGGGGCCTACAGAAGGGATGGGACTAGGGCGAGTGGTGGAATAAACTCAGATACGCAGCTGTTGCTATACATTTAATTCTGGCATTGATTCAAAATAATTTGTGTTTTACCTGCAAGCTGTTAGAAGAAACCTAAGCTGCTTTAAACTGTAAGATAAAACTCTGTTTAGTGTCAAATCCTCTCGGATTTCTTATTAACATCTGTGTTCCCCCTCACGTAAAATTATTTTTTTTGTTGTTGAAGTGCAGTAATGAATGTCTAATGAGAATGTTTTTTTTACATCTTAATGTGTTTTTACAGACGCTTCTGCTGTTTACTCTGGGAATGTACCATTTAGTGAATGGTGCAGGGTTACCCTCTATACAGTGATCAGATTATTGGAACATGGAGCGATTGTCCAGTTTCAGTTTCTTTCTGTTTCTTTTACCTGCACAAACAGCCAGACTGAGACACACATACAAACATGTAGGATCTGAGTGTGGGGGGCGGGAGAGTCGATCTACAATGATACCACTCACAGGGTATAAGAGGCAGCAAGTTATTTACAGTTGTACCACGTGCAGAGTCTGAGATTGTTATTTCCCCATACGCAGAGTGTGAGAGATGGGAAATTATTTCCAGTAATACCATAGAACATGATCTGAGAGGGAGACATTATTTATGGTCAAATCCCATGCAGGAATGGGAGACACCAGGTTAGATACAGTTATACCATAACCAGCGTGTATTCCACATAGCATCTGAGGGACTGGGGGGGCTATTTATAGTTATGTTCCACCTGTAGAGTGGGAAAGTCAGGAGGTTATTTACAGCTATACCACCTACCTGAATGGCATGGGATTATTTACAGTTATACTACATACAAGGTCTAAGATGGAGGGATCTATTTACAGCATCAGAGAGGCAGCAAGTTAGTGACTGAGAGGTGTGGTGTTATTAACAGTTGTGCCACCTACAGGGTTTAAGAGGCTGGATTTATTTACAGTTGCACCATATAGGACGGAAATCCCAGAGGTTACTTACAGTTAACCTAATACAGGATCTGAGAGATGACGGGTATTTGGTGTATGGAACATGATGGTTCTTGACTGTGAAAATACCATAACAAGGAAGAGAGCTGGTCTAGAATGTATAATGGATGATGTAATGATACAGAACTATTCTGGAGTTTTACTTGAATTACTTTTGAGAAACTTGGAGAAGCTTAGCTCAGGAGACTAAATGGATAGAAAGAAAGAAGTCATTTGCATTTCTATAGCACCTCTTACAACCTCAGGACGTCCCAAAGCACTTAACAGCCAATGAAGTACTTTTGAAATGTACTCACTGTTGTAATGTAGGTAACGTGGCAGCCAATGTGCACACAGCAAGATCTCACTAACAGCAATGAGGTAAACGACCAGATTATCTGTTTTGTAGTGATGTTGGTTGGGGTAAAATACTGGCCAGGACACCAGGGAGGACTCATCTGCTTTTTTTCTAATAGTACCACAGGACCTTCCATGTCCACCTAAGAGAGCAGACCGGGCTTCCTTTAACATCTGGAGTCCAAGGTTTCTGTCACAGCTTTTGGGGTTTTACGTTAGATATTTTCTCAGATTCAACATCATTGGTCACACCTGACTTCACGTTCCCAACGATTTGAAGTGCAGTGCACAAAAATCTGGAATAACTGGGAGGATGATCCAAGATCCTGTATCTGGGGTATTGCAATGTACCACATGCTGCCACGTTAATGCTCCTCTCTCTACCGATGGCAAACTGGATAAATACTCCCACCAAATCAAGGCACAGGCTTCAAACCAACAAATACAGAAATACAGAAATACAGAAACCCCACAGTGCAGATAGAGGCCATTTCGGCCCATCGAGCCTGCACCGACACATATCCCACCCAATCCCCGTAACCCCTTCACCAACACATATCCCACCCGATCCCCGTAACCCCACACATTTTAATCCCCCTAACACTAAGGGTTACATGAGAAAAATGAAAGGACAGTTCAGCACAGTGAGAATATGTGAATTTCCTTATACTCTTTGGCATATGAGAGCAATAAATATGCAACTCACTTTCTCTCGAACAGAAGACTACCTACTAGCTTATCTCTTCCTGGCTAGACTGGCTCAGGCTTTAAAATACAGACAGCTTTGTGGCTGCTGGCTGTGAAATTTACACATGTATTCTGATTGCCTCTCTGTACGTGTTCTCTCTCTGAGAGCTGCTACTTTAAATCTGTGAGATTAAGTCTGTGCCCATTGATCTGCCAATCGCATAGGGTTGTAGCCAATCAAAGGCTTGCCCTCTTTTCAAAGGATTTAGAAATAGCTGTCAATCAAAGTCACTGCCCCGGGATGAGGGCTTGCCATTTGATATGTCACCAGATGATATATCTCTCATGATTTAATTAAACCAAAATAGTCATTCCTCAATATTGAATGGAACAACTCTCTCTAAAGGGCTTAAGATACTTGTCAATTAATGCAATGATTCTGGTCAAATTGAAACCTGGAGCGTACTATTTATTTCAGTTTAGCATCTTGCACATGTAATGAATGCTGCAACTGGAGTGTTGAACTGATGTGATTTCCCTTTGAGAAATAGGTCAGGTGATATTGCTTTAACCCATTTCATATTGATTCTAGCAACACAAAAATACAAGTTTAAAAAATTCAACATGGACAAAAATTAATTTTGCCTGAGTTTCCATATCATTGGTTATGAGTGGTAGGAGAGGGGTGGTCGTAGTCCTTGGGTTGGAGGTGGCAAGCCTCCTACTTTGCTGGTTGGAGGGAGAGAGCCTAGTAGTGTTCTCCTCCTTCTTCTTAGGCAGTCCCTCGGAACCGAGGATGACTTGCTTCCACATTAAAAATTAGTTCGCAGGTGACTGATGAGTCCAATGCGGGACCTATAGTCTCTGTCACAGGTGGGGCAGACGGTGGTTGAAGGGGCAGGTGGGTGGGGTGCTTGGGTTGACGTGTGCTCCTTGCGCTGCCTGCGCTTGGTTTCTGCTTGCTCCTGGCGAAGAGACTCGAGGTGTTCGGCGCCTTCCCGGATGCTTCTCCTCCACTTTGTGCGGTCTTGGGCCAGGGATTCCCAGGTGTCGATGGGGATGTTACACTTTTTCAAGGAGGCTTTGAGGGTGTCCTTGAAGCGTTTCCTCTGCCCACCTGGGGCTCTCTTGCCGTGCCGGAGCTCTGAGTAGAGCACTTGTTTTGGGAGTCTCGTATTGGGCATGCGGACAATGTGTCCTCCTCTGCCTCCACAATGGCCCCAAAACAACACATGTTGAAGGCCCCTGAAGAGTCTGAAGGTATTCACCAGTGAACCAAACCCCACATTCAGCCAACAGTTCTGCCAACCCCAAGTTCCTCCTCCACAATTCTGCCAAACCACAGAATCTTTCCGCTATGCTGCTAAACTCTAGAAACCCAAATTCAGTTCTGAAAAAAACCCAAAGCCATCTCAGCGGTATCAAAGCCCCACTAACACTACTGGATGGCAGAACCCCCTCCCACTTGCCAGTGAGGCTCAGTAATAGAGGCTCAAAATCTGCAGGCCCGACAGCCTGACGTGAGTGCTGCTGATCCCAGCAGAGTATGAAGGGTCAGGGGCCATTTCATTTTAATATTACAGGTGGCCACCACATTATTATGGGTTCATCTTGGGCATCTACCTGACTGGGAATCTTTTTAGCTCACTTAAATTCAGGTGGGTGGACAATGTTCTGGCATCTTTCCAGGGAGGGGTCTGGTAGCCCCTCCTGCTCCAGATTCTCCCTGGAAAGATGCCAGAACATTGTCCACTCACCTGAATTTAAGTGAGCTAAAAAGATTGTGACAGTTTTTTAAATCTTCAGGTGCCCAAGCCACAACCTCGGCCTGGACCTCTAGGCTGGTACACCGCCTCTCACTCAGCCCTTCCCTTTTTTGCCAGTCTGGGGATGAGGAAACTCCTGGCGTGATAGTTCCTTTCCCCATTCCGTCTGACACGGGAGACCATGTTTGGGGCAGATGGAGGTTCTGTCCAAAACAGAGCTCCCCGGAATCTGGCTGGGAAAGCTGGACCTACCATATGTAGATTTTGGCTGAATTCCCAGCTCTTCTGCTAGACTCATGCCAGACTAATGCCAGGAACGCACCGGAAGGGCTGTGGATTTTCTGCCCCAGGTGACTACCTCTAACCTGGTACATCTTGTGTACCATCTTGCTGTGTGTCCTGGTGTTTGAAAAGGTAAAAGATAAAAATTAAAAATATATAGGTAAAGGGATATATAATAATAATCCAAATTTTCTTCAACTTAATTGGCTGAAATAAAGATTTTACTCCATTTCAACCAAATTTCTTCCCCATGAAAATATATTTAGTCTTATATTCATTAATTATGTAAAACAGCAGGCTATACAAATCATTAAATTCCTTATCAAATAATCTTTATAATCCTTTATTCTTGACCTTCTCACTAATTCAGAGGTACAATGCCTGACCATCCGAAATCAGAATGTGCAGGAGATGTTCAATCACTACAGCAGCATACTGAAGGGTCAACTCACGAGCACTTAATGCTCAAAATAAGCTTTTTAGCCCACTATACGCACTAAAAATTATGGCCAGTATTTTCCGATCGTAGGCCTCCCGCGGGCGGTGGCCTGCGATCTGGAAAAATCTACGCCCTTACCTGAGGGCCCCTGGGACGCACACACTGCCGATCCTGGGCCTCTCCAAACTCCAAGTGCGCAGGGCCCACGTATCCCAGAGGCGCAGGCAGTTCGCAGAGTCCCTGGGATTACGTGGGCCATGGGGAGCCAATCAAAGAAGGGAATATCCTTTCATACACTTGACAGGAAGACCCCAAAAACATAGTAAAACTTTAAATAATTTTTTTTTTAAATCACATTTTTAAAATGACTTGAAATTACAATAAATTAAGGCCTAGAAATTCAGTATAGCCACGTTTGGGGCGCTACAGCCGGGCGGCCGCTAAAGTTTGCGCCCGGCGCAACTTCGCGCCACCTTCGCCGATATTCATAGAAACATAGGCGCAGGAGTAGGCCATTCGGCCCTTCGAGCCTGCTCCGCCATTCAATGAGATCATGGCTGATCATCCAAACCCTAGCACCCGGTCCCTACACCGACAGCCATCCCACCCAAGCCCTATCCCCCCGTAACCCCACATATTTAATCCCCCCTAACACTAAGGGCCAATTTTTATCATGGCCAATCAACCTAACCCGCACATCTTTGGACTATGGGAGGAAACCGGAGCACCCAGAGAAAACCCACGCAAACACGGGGAGAATGTGCAAACTCCACACAGACAGTCACCTGAGGCCGGATTTGAACCCGGGTCCCTGGCGCTGTGAGGCAACAGAGCTAACCACTATGCCACCGTGCTGCCCCAAGAGGTTGCTGCTGCTGCGCTAAAGCAGGCGATGCACGACTATCATTAGGCGCTAAGCCGGCGATCCGGGGAGCTAACACCGAGGACGGGCGCAGCGCAGGTGCGGCGAGTTGCTCAATGAAGGCAGACACGCTGGCGCCGGTCAGCTCTTAAAGGGGAAGGGTCGACTTGTTTGGCTGCCATGCCCTGCACACTGCAGCCCTGAAGCAAGGCCTGACCATTGCTGGTTCATCAGTTCTACGCCCTCAACCATGGGGAAGCCCGCTATTCTTCCAAAGCCGATTGCATGCTCTTGCTGCTTGTCCAGGGTCATGGGGAAGGAGATGTACTGACGTCTCCTTCTGAAAAGGGCATTGTTCACCTGGTGGATGCAGCAATGTACCGCGAACTGGGAGATGTTGGCAATGTCCCCAGTAGCGGATTGGAAGGAGCCAGCGGCATCGAAGTTGAGAGCCACCGTCACCTTCACTGCCACTGACAGAGACGTCCTGCTCCTCAGCTGTGGCTGCAGATCTCTGCGAAGCAGGTGGCAGATCTCAGTGACCACCTCCCTTCTGAATCGCATCCTCCGAACACACTGCTCCTCAGACATGTTCAGATATGAGAACTGCTGGCGGTATACCCTGGGTGGGTAAGGCCTCCTGTGCCGACGCCTGTTGGCCAATCTCCGTCTGGCCATGACTGACACTCTCTCACGGCGTCTCTGATCCCTTTGAATGCAATGCAGAAAGCCAACGTTTCCACCCATTGCAGCCCCCATTATATGTGGCGACTCAAGGCTATGGCACTGAAAGTGAAATCCAAGTGCAAAGCTCTGGCCTGAAGCCACAAGTACCTGTGCAAGTGCTGAGTCAAAGCAGAAAGCTCTCTGCCTTTGTCTCTCTCCAAATATCCGTCTCTCACACAGAGGGATTGGCACAAAATGGCTGCCACTTATACTGCAGGAGGAGTCCCCTTTAAATAGCGCCCCCCGCGCCCCGCAGCAACTGGGAACCGTTCCCCTCTACCAGTCGCTGGGGGCGCCAGGCGCAAAGAAGGGCGGCGCCACTGAATTTCCGGTTCGGGGCGCACAAAGGGCGTTGCACGATGAAATGACGTCAGGATCTGCGCGCGCAGCTGAGCGCGCGCAAAGGCTTTGCGCCGCCGCTAAATCTTTACTGAAGTTGGGGAGAGGCGCAGATCGCGCTGCGCCCGGCCGCTAGCCGCCTAGCGCCCCACATCTCCCCCTCCTAAGGCACTAGCAGCTGGCACAAACAACTGAATTTCTAGGCCTAAGTATTTTAAATAAAAATGGAATTTTTTGAAAAAAATGATTACACTTTTTTACGGGGCTAAAAATAAACTTACCTTTTTTAAAGTATTTTTAAATAAACCAGTGAAAAAATTTTTTTTTTTAAACTTTTTTTAACTCTTATCCTGGTAAAAGCAGGCTTTTACCAGGCGTAAGAATTAGAACATAAGAACATAAGAAATAAGAGCAGGAGTAGGCCAATCGGCCCCTCGAGCCTGCTCCGCCATTCAATAAGATCATGGCTGATCTGATCCTAACCGCCAATCCACTATCACAGAACCATCTCCTGAATCTAACAGAATTAGACACACGAAATAGGAGCAGGATCAGGCTACATGGCCCCTGGGCCCGCTCCGCTACCCACAGGGCCATGACCGATCCGAACCTAGACTCATGTCCAAATTCCTGCCCGCTCCCCATAACCCTTAATTCCCTTTACTTCTAGGAAACTGTCTATTTCTGTTTTAAATTTATGTAATGATGTAGCTTCTACAGCTTTTTGGGGCAGCATATTCCATGGACCTACCACCCTCTGAGTGAACTAGTTCCTCCTCATCTCAGTTTTGAAAGAGCAGCCCCTTATTCTAAGACTATGCCCCCTAGTTCTAGTTTCACCCATCATCGGGAACATCCTCCCCGCATCCACCCGATCCAACCCCTTCACAATCTTATATGTTTCAATAAGATCGCCTCTCATTCTTCTGAACTCCAATGAGTAGAGTCCCAATCTACTCAACCTCTCCTCATATGTCCATCCCCTCATCCCCGGGATTAACCGAGTGAACCTTCTTTGTACTGACTCGAGAGCAAGTATGTCCTTTCTTAAGTATGGACACCAAAACTGTTCGCAGTATTCCAGGTGCGGTCTCACCAATACCTTGTACAACTGAAGCAATACCTCCCTATTTTTATATTCTATCCCCCTAGCAATGAAAGCCAACATTCCATTGGCCTTCTTAATCACTTGCTGTACCTGCATACTAACCTTTTGAGTTTCGTGCACCAGGACCCCCAGATCCCTTTGTACTTCAGTACTTTCCAGTTTCTTGCCATTAAGATAATAACTTGCTCTACTATTTTTCCTGCCAAAGTGCATAACCTCACACTTTCCAGTATTGTATTCCATCTGCCAAATCTCTGCCCACTTACTTAGCCTGTCTATGTCCCCTTGCAGGTTTTTTATGTCCTCCTCACTCACTACTTTCCCTCCCATCTTAGTATCATCTGCAAACTTTGATATGTTACACTCGGTCCCCTCCTCCAAATCGTTAATATAGATTGTAAAGAGTTGGGGACCCAGCACTGACCCCTGCGGAACACCACTAGTTACCGATTGCCAGTCTGAGAATGAACCATTTATCCCAACTCTCTGCCTTCTGTTAGATAGCCAATCCTCTATCCATGCCAGAATATTACCCCCAATCCCATGATTTTTTATCTTAAGCAATAATCTTGTGTGGCACCTTGTCAAATGCCTTTTGGAAGTCTAAATACACTACGTCCACTGGTTCCCCTTTATCCACCCTATATGTTACTTCCTCAAAGAACTCCAGCAAATTTGTCAAACATGACTTCCCCTTCATAAAACCATGCTGACTTTGTCCTATTAAATTATGATTATCCAAATGTCCTGTTACTGTCTCCTTAATAATGGACTCCAAAATTTTACCTACCACAGATGTTAGGCTAACCGGTCTATAGTTTCCAGCCTTCTGTCTACTGCCCTTTTTAAATAAGGGTGTTACATTAGCAGTTTTCCAGTCTGCCGGGACCTTTGCCGAGTCCAGGGAGTTTTGGAAAATTATTACCAATGGATCCACAATCCCTACCGCCACTTCCCTCAAGACCCTAGGATGTAAGCCATCAGGTCCAGGTGATTTATCTGCCTTGAGTCCGAGTAAGGGTTTTCTGTGGGCGGAGGGTCTCCAAAAAGCGGAACTCTCCGCCCGCAGAGGCCCTTCTCCAGGGCAGCCGGAGGATCTGTCAAGACCATTCTTGACAGATCGGAAATGCCGGTTTTCAGCACATGCACTGTGCATGCCTGAAACCAGCATTTCCGATGTCCCTACGGGTGGGTACACAGCGCATACTGTAAGGCTTGCAAAATTACACAATTTCCCCCAAAGTAAGAAAAGCAGAGATATTGGACTGTTTGAAGGAAATATTGGGCCAAAGGGATTTAAAAATCAAAACCCCAGGAAGATTTGGCTGGTTCAAAAGGCATGTTCAAGCTTGTGAAAAACTGTAACAAAAAGGAGGTGGGATGGGGCCCCGAAACAGACAGTTTGAGTATTGGGCCGTCTGGGAATGTTCTGGGCCACCCCAACCTTTACATAAAGACAATAAAACCTGTTCCTGCCGAAACTCGCAGAGCCACAAAGTACATGAATAAAACAGTACATGCCCACAGCAAAACAAAAGAAAGAACATGGCCCAGCAGTTCAAAACCAATCAGAGAGATTTCCAAAACGTTTTACATTTTTAAACTGGTTTCAAGGCAATCCCAAAACCAGTTAAAGGTCAATTAAGAATAGATGGACCATCCCCAAAGCTCATTAAGAATAGATGCGCCATCCCCGAAGCTCGTTAATGTTTTGAAACATATTAAGAATAATGAGCCCGCCAAAATTTAACAAAAGAACCAGAGATTTGGCGATCAGATAAGCCAGGCCTCAAACCAGTATAATTGAGGCCTGCTTGTTTCAGTCAGGACGTTCACAGTGCGTTCATCATCGGTGCACACAGTCAGAACACGAACTCAGTACAGGAGAAAAGTACGGTTCAGAAACGATGTCATCATTACCGTACTTAGTCGGAGAATCGGAGACTTGAAGAAAGAAGAAGAAAAAGGAAAGTTGCGGCATCCAAAGGCTTCAAGAAACCAACAACTACCAATATTACCACCAACCAGGTAATATTGGGCCACCGCGACCAACAAGAAACCAACCACTGAAAATTCGAAACTCAAAACTTGTTTCCACTTTACAGGCTAGTCTGACTTACCCCTGGGTAAGATTTTGACACAAAAGACCCTAAAAACTTTACCTAACCAAAGAAATTTGGGTACTTACCCGATACATCCAACTATGCAGCTAACCGCATCAGCGGACAAACCCAAACTGAAGACCCAACGCAGGTGCAGTCTTCTACCACGTCCGGGGTGTGGCAGGCCCCAACCGCCACAACTAAGGAGAACCCCAAAATCGCGAACCTATACAATCTGTCAAGAAAGTCGTTTGGTGAGCATTTCCTGGTCCTCTGGATTTCAACCTAGTTAGGATAGTGGGGTTGGGAGGGTAAGGGATTTTGTCCATTGTAATTCTCCCTCACATATTCTGAGTGTTCCCCACCCTTTTAGAGCATAAGTTTTATTGTATTGTATATTTTCCTGTCTCAAAATAAAGATCTCAATTCTTTTGACCAACCCAGGTGTCTGTTGCAATTTTATTACAACCCCCAAATAAGTCCAAAGTCTAGAACCAAGGGAGTGGGAGCGATTCGAACCGCTCAGGGAGTCAGAGGCAAAGCTGACCACACACACCACCCCTTACAGTACCCACTCGTAGGGATCGGAATATCTGGGCCATTATATTTCTAATGCAACGAATTTGGGGGATAAACTCAACTCCCGACCACCCATTTTTCCAGTGTAAAACTGGCGTTAGGCCTTTGAATTTTACATTATGATCTGCCACGCCCAAACTGCACTGAAAGTGCGCCACACGTCATATTGGCCATGGGGACTTTTAGTCATCCAGGGAACCCGCCTGAAACAGGCAGTCGGCTCTTTAAATATGTAAATCCGAGTCCTCCGCCAGTTGTAGGGCAACGAATGTGAAATTCAGGTACAAATGGGTGGACGCCGTGCATGCCCTGCCTAATTGTACCAGGTGTTGAGGGGCCCAACCAACGATCCTTAAAGGGATCGCTGAAGGCCATTTACAGAGGAGAACCACTGGGAGGTCGGGGGCGAATAATCAGCTGGCAGGTTGGTTTTGGGTGGACGGGAGAGGATCATGGGGAGCGGCCTTAAACACGCCCTTCACTTTTGTCCCTAAATAAAAAGAATGAAAGTATGAAAAGTGATTCCTCACAACAAACATTACTCAAACCCAAGTAAAGAATTACACTCAACCCAATTTCATTGCATGCAGCACTAGCAGATTATCAACTCCTATCATTTAAATTATGCAGAATTCTTGCTCCGGGCATCGTAACACTTAAAACGTATAATCCTCATTCACTCAGCATATTTACCAAATTGTAGTACTTGTATTTTTCACTGCTTAAATAACACTTAAATATAAAAGTACATGTTAGCTGTCTAATCCTTGCCACAGGAACAATTCCTGGGCTGAGATACTTTTCTTAATTTATTCATTCACAGCAAAGCCAACATTTATTGCCCATCCCTAATTGCCCTTGAGAAGGTGGTGGTGAGCCGCCTTCTTGAACCGTTGGCTGCAATCCATGTGGTGTTAGGGAGGGAGTTCCAGGACTATGATTCAGCGACGATGAATGAACAGTGATATATTTCCAAGTCAGGATGGTGTGTGACTTGGAGGTGGTGGTGTTCCCATGTGCCTGCTGCCCTTGTCCTTCTACGTGGTAGAGGTCGCGGGTTAGGAAGGTGCTGTCGAAGAAGCCTTGGCGAGTTGCTGCAGTGCATCTTGTAGATGGTACACACTGCAGCCACTTTGCACCGGTGATGGAGGGAGTAAATGTTTAAGGTGGTGGATGGGGTGCCAATGAAGCGGGCTGCTTTGTCCTGGATATTGTTGAGCTTCTTGAGTGTTGTTGGAGCTGCATTCATCCAGGCAAGTGGAGAGTATACCATGACACTCCTGACTTGTGCCTTGTTGGTGGTGGAAAGGCTATGGGAAGTCAGGAAGTGAGTCACTCCGCAAAGTACCCAGCCCCTAATCTGCTCTTGTAGGCATAGTATTTATGTGGCTGGTCCAGTTAAATTTCTGGTCAATGATGACCTCCAGGGTATTGAAGGTGGGGGAACAACGTGTTATTGAATGTCATGGAGAGGTGGTTAGACTTTCTCTTGTTCGAGTTGGTCATTGCCTGGCACTTGTGTGGCACAAAATTTACTTGCCACTTATCAGCCCAAGCCTGGATGTTATCCAGGTCTTGTTGCATGCGGTCACAGACTGCTTCATTATCTGAGGAATTGCGAATTGTACTGAACACTGTGCAATCATCAGCAAGCATACCCACTTCTGACTTTATGATGGAGGGAAGGTCATTGATGAAGCAGCTGAAGATGGTTGGGCCTAGGACACTACCCTGAGGAACTCCTGCAACGATATCCTGGGGCTGAGATGATTGGCCTCCAACAACCACAACCATCTTCCTTTGTGCTGGGTATGACTCTAGCCAGTGGTGAGTTTTCCCCTGATTCCCTCTGACTTCAATTTTACTAGGGCTCCTTGATGCCACAGTCGGTCAAATGCTGCCTTGATGTCAAGAGTAGTCACTCTCACCTCACCTCTGTAATTCAGATCTTTTCTCCATGTTTGGGCCAAGGCTCTAATAAGGTCTGGAGCCAAGTGATCCTGGCAGAACCCAAACTGAGCATGGGTGAGCAGGTTAATGTTGAGTAAGTGTAGCTCGATAGCACTGTCGACGACACCTTCAATCAGTTTTCTGATGATTGTGTCTGGGCTGATGGAGTGGTAATTGGCTCGATTGGGTTTGTCCTGCTTTTTCTGTACAGGACATACCTGGGCAATTTTCCACATTGTTGGGTAAATGCCAGTGTTGCAGCTGTACTGGAACAGCTTGGCTCAGCTGTTTCTTGATATCACATGGAGTGAATCAAATTGGCTGAAGATTGGCATCTGTGATGGTGGGGACCTCGGGAGGAGGCCGAGATGAATCATCCACTCAGCACTCCTGGCTGAAAATGGTTGCGAACGCATCAGCCTTGTCTTTTGCACTCACATGCTGGGATCTTTCATCATTGAGGACGGGGATGTTCATGGAGCCTCCTCCTCCCATTAGTTGTTTAATTGTCCACCACCAATCATGACTAGATGTCGCAGGACTGCAGTGCTTTGATCTGATCCGTTGATTGTGGGATCGCCTATCATGCTGCTTCTCTGTTTAGCATGCATGTAGTTCTGTGTTGCAGCTTCCCCAGGTTGGCACCTCATTTTCAGTTATGCCTGCTGATGCTCCTGGCATGCTCTTCTACACTCCTCATTGAACCAGGGTTGGTCGCCTGGCTTGATGGTAATGGCAGAGTGAGGGATATGCTGGGCCATGAGATTACAGATTGTGGTGGAATACAATTCTGCTGCTGTTGGCCCACAGCGTCTCATGGATGCCCAATTTTGAGTTGCTCGATCTGAATCTGCTAATTAAGAATCCAGTGTCCTCTCACTGCAGCTATGGAGGCTCTGACTGGACGGGATTCAAAAAGGCATTTTCAAGTGGAGGATCTGATGTTATAACATTGTTCCTCTGATGGCTCAGCTGCTTAAGGCAATGAATAGTTGAGCCAAACAGACCAGGTGGATCCAAGGATGATCTGTGGCTTGTGCTGCAATAACTGATCCCAGGCAATTGAGATCCTAGGATAGGGATGGGAGAATGAACAGGGGTCCCGCTCCAGGTTTCTATCCAGTGACTCCTGCTGAAAACGTGAGCGAGGACAGGTTTGGGCTTGTATGTGACACCGCTGTAGTCAAATAGCATGGCCAGACTCACTGTCTGTGTTCACACATGAAAGACAGCCACATAGTTGAGGTAATGGAGGGCACTTGGCACTCCTGGAATCAGAGTGACCAGTCAACAGCTTCAAGAGGACAAAATTTGATGGGAAAAGTAGAAAAAGTACTTTGGTTTTAATGTGGCAACCCCTTTGTAACCAAAATGTGTAACCTTTATTATTGACTGGAGGATCCACTTCAGATTCACAGATTCACAGATTCACAGAAACCCCACACTGCAGATAGAGGCCATTTCGGCCCATCGAGCCGGCACCGACACATATCCCACCCGATCCCCGTAATCCCTACACCAACACATATCCCACCCTACCCCTGTAACCCCACATATTTAATCCCCCTAGCACTAAGGGTCAATTTTTTTTTTTATCATAGCCAATCAACCTAACCCGCACATCTTGGCTTCTGGCACTAGATAGTTTGACAATGTCTCCAGTAAGCTGTGCAATGACCAACATGATATCTGCAGTAATTCTGCAGTAACTCTATTACCGAAGAAAGAACAGACTGGATCGGAATTGATAACATTTCAAAGAATTGAGCTCCAATTCTGTAAAGTGCTTGTTGCAACGTGTCTGCTGCACAGCAGAAGCTCCACCTCCCTGGGGCTTCTTATGCCTTCTCCATCACCTGACACGTTCTCACATACAGGAGAATTCTGTCAGCAGGTATTTTCAAGTTTCTTCTAGTCTTTTTCTCATGAGCTAATAACTGCCGTGAGGTTGAATGAGAAGCATCATTAACCCCATCAATCCTACAACTTTATATTATGACTGACTAATGTCCCGTGGTAGTGCTAACAGTAGTTCAGAGGATGCACTGTTATATAATAACAGAAGAATTTTGCCATGAAACACAGAAGGGTAGAGTTTGTGCTTTGGGCACAATCAGCGATCTGGGCACAAATTGTGCTCAAAATTGCTCAACTTTTCTAAATTTAATTTTTTACTCAAGTTTCCATTCAACCTTATTTGCATATCGCCGAATCTTCCATGAATGGGCAGCATTTTAGAAAGTAGCATTTTTTTTTAGCTTTTGCATTAAAAATTATTGATATATTTAACTTGGTAACCTGGTGCAGTTTGATTAATACAGCTGAAAATAGGTTTATCACAAAAAATAAGCATTTTTAATCCAAGTGTCTAGTCCACCACCTGTGAGTAACCCGATTTTAAATAACTGAAAATGGCTTTTAAAACTATACAGTTTGGCGGAGCCACTAAGGGACTCCAATCAATTGTATATAATTCCCTTTAATAATGTTAGCTACAGCCTGAGTATGTATCTTTGTTTTCACTGTTTACATGTACAGAGCGCGATCATTTTAATAGCGTGGGTAAACGCGATGACATCACGCCATTCATCATGTGATCCCCCACCGGCGGGAAAAACGTGATGACATCATGACATCAGCCACGGGACCGCCGAGCAGTCCTCGTGGAGCCTCCGAACTGACTAGACCTATATTCGATGTTCTCCTGTAGTTATCCATTAAACTCTGTTACTTTTCATTAAACCTCATTTATTTGATCGCCTGAGTGGACCTCAGTCTTTTGAATAGGAACTAGACATTCCTACATTGGTGACCCCGACTTTTGCGAACGGTTTTCGCAGAAGTTACTGAACATGGAATCGAACGCCGCTGCATTGAAGCTACCACAGTTCTGGGAGCAACAGCCAGCCGCGTGGTTCATCCAGGCTGAAGCCCAGTTCGCAATCAGGAACATCGTTGCGGACCAGACCCGTTACTATCACGTGGTCTCCGCCCTCGACAGCGCCACAGCCTCGCGGATCGTCAGCCTGCTTGGTAATCCACCAGAAGATCGCAAGTACTTAAGGAAGTGGCCCTAGAAATAGTAGATGCATTGCTGGTCATCTTCCAGAACTCGATAGACTCTGGAACGGTACCCATGGATTGGCAGGTAGCTAATGTTACCCCACTATTCAAAAAAGGTGGTAGAGAAAAGGCGGGGAATTATAGACCGGTAAGCTTGACATCGGTAGTGGGGAAAATGCTAGAGTCCATTATAAAAGATGTAATAGCAGAGCACTTGGAAAGCAGTGACTGGATCGGACAAAGTCAACATGGATTTACAAAAGGTAAATCATGCTTGACTAATCTACTGGAATTTTTTGAGGATGTAACTGGTAAAATAGATAAGGGAGAACCAGTGGATGTGGTGTATTTGGACTTTCAGAAGGCTTTCGATAAGGTCCCGCATAAGAGATTAGCGTGCAAAATTAAGGCACATGGGATTGGGGGCAAGGTATTGACTTGGATAGAGAACTGGTTGGCGGACAGAAAGCAAAGAGTTGGAATAAACGGGTCGTTTTCCGAGTGGCAGGCAGTGACTAGTGGGGTACCGCAAGGATCGGTCCTAGGACCCCAGCTGTTCACAATATATATTAATGATCTGGACGAGGGAATTGGATGTAATATCTCCAAATTTGCAGACGACACAAAGCTGGGTGGGAGGGTATGCTGTGAGGAGGATGTCGTGAAACTCCAGTACGATTTGGACAGGTTGGGTGATTGGGCAGAAACATGGCAAATGCACTATAATGTGGATAAATGTGAGGTTATCCACTTTGGTGGCAAAAACAGGAAGGCAGCACGGGCTGAGTGGACAGGCTTCCATGGGTCATTTTGGGTCTTCATACGGCACCTAAAGAAGATCTTCAATTGTCCTCGGCGGAGCTCGTATATGGCCAGCTGCTATGCGTACCAGGGAATTTCCTTCCGTCTCCAACAGAGCCACGGTCCGTGTCCCAGCAGCTCATCAGCCACCAGGAGGCAGCCAGAAGTTTCGCTCCAGTGCCTACGTCGCATCATGGCTTGCAGAGCTCCCACGTCCCAGCTGAGTTGAAGAACGCCGACTATGTGTTTATCCGCCACGACGCTCATCGGGACCCGCTCAAACCGCCCTTACACTGGTCCTTTCCGTGTGATAGAGCCGGGAGACAAATCTTTTTCGGTCGATGTTGGAGGTAAACCGGACCACATTTCGGTTGAAGCCGGCCCACTTGGACCTTGACCGCCCAGTCGAGATCGCACAACCGCCGAAACGTGGCCGACCGCCCACAGTCGCCGTGCCAGATCAAACGCTACCGCCCGCCAGCTTGCCCGCCGTCCATCAGCTTCCACTTCAAGGCTACAGAAGTTGATCTGACAGGCTTGTCAGGCCTCCTCGCCATTTTACTTTTGCTATTAAAGACAATTCTGGGGGGGCGCATGTGGCGGAGCCACTAAGGGACTCCAATCAATTGTACATAATTCCCTTTAATAATATGTTGGCTACAGCCTGAGTATGTATCTTTGTTTTCACTGTTTACATGTACAGAGCGCGATCACTTTAATAGCGCGGGTAAACGCAATGACGTCACGCCGTTCATCACGTGATCTCCACCGGCGGGAAAAACGTGACGATGTCATGACGTCAGCCACGGGACCGCCCGAGCAGTCCTCGTGGAGCCTCCGAACTGACTAGGCCTATATTCAATGTTCTCCTGTAGTTATCCGTTAAACTCTGTTACTTTTCATTAAACCTCATTTATTTGATCGCCTGAGTGGACCTCAGTCTTTTGGATAGGAACTAGACATTCCTACAACAGAACCATTTACTAGTTTCATTGGTGTACAGTCGTCAGTTTCTTAGTTTAAAAGGTGCCTATTGGTGCCCTTGCGCCTAAAATAAAGCTTAATTTTAAGAGCCTCCTCGAAGGCTCGCAAACGAGTGCAATTAGTGGAAACTCGCCATGGTAATTAATCCGATCTGGAGGCATGGCCAGTTTTTTTGGGGCGGGGCTAGCTTCTCGCGTGATGTTTTTTAAAGTAGCGCTAAAGATCGTGGATTTGCACTGGTTAAAATTCCGTGATCCTTTGCGCTGTTTTGGGCGGATTGCGCTGGAAACCAATGTATTATTACACAAAATGTGTTATTATATAATAGCTGGTCTCCTGTGGCATTGCTCACAGACAAAAAGTTTGAAAAAATGTGTGTCTCACTCTTCTTCTATCTTTCCGTCTCTCTGATTTTATCTTTATCTTCCATTCTCGCTCTCTGCTCACACAGTTTTCACTTCTATATCTCTCGGTTTATCTCTGACTTTCTCACTCTTTCTCATTGTGTAAGTGTCTTCTTATTTATGTCATGCTCTCTGTAAATAACTTTCTGTACGTTTGATTTTCTCTCTTTCTCTCTTTATATGTCTTATAATCTGTATGCCTCTTAGACACTTCCCTGTTCTATTGGCAAGTCTATCTCTATTATTCTGTATGTTTCATAGTCTCTCCTTTTCTCTGTATGTTTCATAGTCTCTCCTTTTCTCTGTATGTTTCATAGTCTTTCCTTTTCTCTGTATGTTTCATAGTCTTTCCTTTTCTCTGTATGTTTCATAGTCTTTCCTTTTCTCTGTATGTTTCATAGTCTTTCCTTTTCTCTGTATGTTTCACAGTCTCTCCTTTTCTCTGTATGTTTCACAGTCTCTCCTTTTCTCTGTATGTTTCAGTCTCTCCTTTTCTCTGTATGTTTCATAGTCTTTCCTTTTCTCTGTATGTTTCATAGTCTTTCCTTTTCTCTGTATGTTTCACAGTCTCTCCTTTTCTCTGTATGTTTCATAGTCTTTCCTTTTCTCTGTATGTTTCATAGTCTCTCCTTTTCTCTGTATGTTTCATAGTCTTTCCTTTTCTCTGTATGTTTCATAGTCTTTCCTTTTCTCTGTATGTTTCATAGTCTTTCCTTTTCTCTGTATGTTTCATAGTCTCTCCTTTTCTCTGTATGTTTCATAGTCTTTCCTTTTCTCTGTATGTTTCATAGTCTTTCCTTTTCTCTGTATGTTTCACAGTCTCTCCTTTTCTCTGTATGTTTCATAGTCTTTCCTTTTCTCTGTATGTTTCACAGTCTCTCCTTTTCTCTGTATGTTTCATAGTCTTTCCTTTTCTCTGTATGTTTCACAGTCTTTCCTTTTCTCTGTATGTTTCATAGTCTCTCCTTTTCTCTGTATGTTTCATAGTCTTTCCTTTTCTCTGTATGTTTCATAGTCTCTCCTTTTCTCTGTATGTTTCATAGTCTTTCCTTTTCTCTGTATGTTTCACAGTCTCTCCTTTTCCCTGTATGTTTCACAGTCTTTCCTTTTCTCTGTATGTTTCATAGTCTCTCCTTTTCTCTGTATGTTTCATAGTGTAAAGTCTGTGGTTTGTATTGTAAATAATACACAGACTCCAAGATTAACAAACAAAACAGGTCTTTACTATTCAGAGGTTCAGGCGATTCTGCCCTAGTTAACGTATCACAACCCTTATATACTGGTGTGGTCACTATCGGTATTACAGTATACATGAGCCAACAAATAGTGCCACACCTAAAGTAGTGCTCTTAAAGGCGAACGGTTACATTCTATAGTTCCCTTAAAGGTAAACGGGTACATACACTACAATCCTCCCTTTTTAGCTTTTTACTTACAGAATCCCGTTAAACATACAATCTTCAACTTTATATAAACAGTTTGCAGATATACTCTCGATGGAGTCAACGTCATATAACAATTTACAGATATACTCTCGATGGAGTCAACGTCATATAACAGTTTACAAACATACTCTCAGTGGAAACAGTTTACAGGCTCAGTCTCTGTGGGAACAGTTCATAAATTCAGTCTCTGGTATTAATTTGTCCCAGACAGCATCTTTTTGGTGTAGCCGGTTCACATGGTAAACGTGACTCCTCCATAGCCTTTTTAACAGCTTGTACTTTCGTCCTGTTGAACCAGCAGTGCGGACTTATACAACCCACTGGCTGTCTTGATAATGTCCCCGGATTTTTTTTACAAATTTAGCACCTTTCATAGTGTTCGGACTGAGGTAGTAGAAGTAATAATATTTTAAACAGTTATTATCTCCGGCTTCTTCTTTTTCTTTTCTGCCTTTTTGAAACTCTCGAAGCTCCTTTCTCGGCGGCCAGCTGTAGCGCCACCAACTCTCTATGTTCCTTAGACCTTAAGTGCTTCATCCGCATTTCAGCACTTTGGGAGTTTTCATCACACTTTGGGCAGACCACCTCCTCGTAATATTCAGTGTCACTCAACAGGTCATGGTCACATTCGGGGTCATCCTGAGTTAGTCCATCGAGAGGCCCTTCTACTTCTTCCTTACCCAACTGGACGCTAGCCGACTGCTGTTCCTTCTCTATCTCTCTTTCTTTAAAAGACTTCCTCATGCGTTCATATTCATTCCACTCCTCCAGGGTTGTCTGCCATTCCTTCACTACTGACCTCAATACCTCCCCTTCCATCGAGGATTGAGTTATCAGGTGATTTAATCCTTCTATCGCAGCAGCTGTTTCCACATCCAGACATCTCTCCTGAAGAGACTTCTTCATGTGTTCAGCTTCCTCCAGCTTTTTCTGCTCCAAACCCCTCTCCTTTGACGATTTACGCTCATGTTCAGGGCCCATTCTTACGATCTCTGTGTTTCTTACAGTTCCCTTTTCTTCCACTGAAAAGATTCCCAGTTGAATCTGTTCTTCAAGTCGTTGGACCTCGGCCATTGCCGCTTCATATTTATTTTGTGTTTCCTTTAATAATTTAACGAGTTCTTGGACATCCTGTATTCCCTGTTCTGTTATGTCTTCCACCACTAATTTTTCCTCTATGGATTGAATCCCTAACGATGAGTCAGCCTTGGCCTGGAGCTCATCAAACATCTCCTGCAGTCTTTGTAATTCTTGCTCCTGTTCAGACTTTTGTTGTTCATATGCTTCCAGTAAAACTAGCTTTTCGGAGGTTGCCAAGTTAACCCCTTCCAGGATTGTAGTCTGAGCCTGTTCATACTGTTCTTTCAACTCGTTACACTCTGCTTGCAACAAGTCGTAGAGATGAACTGGAATACCATCCTGACTTCCTGAAGATTCCTCTTCCTTTGGATCGTTCTGTGCATATTCTAGTTCCTGAACAGCCTCAGGGAGATGTGATTGGTACTTGGCCACGATGGCTCTATGGTCGCTCTCTGCTTGAGCTAGCTGTCTCTGTTGTCTTTCCAGGGTCTCCCATTCGGTGTCCCAGAACTTTTTCATCTTTTCCATCTCTTGTACGAGACGGGCACTCAACTGTTCTAATTGTCGTTGTACTTTGACATAAGTTTGGGACCGAGCTCGGTGTTCTTCCGTCGTGGATGAATCCTTAGCTTGAGCAGGCTCAGAATTCTCTGTCAACCTGGGGTTCTGCTCTACAGCTTGATTTTGCTTGGTAACATGGGCCTGCCTGCCTGTCTTCGTTTCCTTTCCCCTCATCAGCAATTCCCTTTTTGCCTTGTCTTCCATGTTTACATTGGTCGTCACGTCATCCATTTCAGAATCTGAGCTGATAGCTTGCACCGAGTCCTCCTTCCCTATGGCTTTTAGGTAGTGCCATTCTATGTTTATTTTCTGCATCCACTCCCGCCCTAGGAGTGGTGGTCCTCCCTCAGGTAATACGTACAGATTCATTCGTGGGTGTCCTTTGCCCCTATCTCTCACTTTGACTCGTATTTTTCCCATGGGGTATACATTATGCCCCGTGTATGTCTGTAATACGAATTTAGTATTTCTTAAGGGTATGTGAGAGAATAGCCGGTGGTAGTCCTTTTGGTTGATGATTGATACAGCTGATCCCGTGTCCAGCTCCATTCGTACTTGGACTCCAGCTATTTTTAGTGTGACCCAGATCGTCTGTAGATCAGTTACTTTACCCACATTGTGGATTCTCAGACTATCCAGCTCCTGGCTGTTTGGGACTGAGTCTGAATTTTGTTCGTCTGAACTCTTTTCAGCCACCTGATGCACCTTGTTGTACTTTTCTTGTGGTGGTGGCTTCCTTTGCTTGTTGGTCTTCTTTCCGGACCTGCATACCTTCGCGATGTGACCCAGTTTGCCACATTTCCTGCACTCTTGGTTCTTAAACCAGCACTGATTCTGGTCGTGCGTTGTCTTTCCACAACGGTAGCATTTGGAAGTGCTTGCAGTAATTTGGTCCACCCCGAGTGCCGCCGCCTTTAGCTGCATTTCCGCCGTTCCTTTCGCTGCAGCTTCGTGCGATGAAGCTATGAGGACAGCCCTGTCCAGTGTGAGGTCATTTTCTTCCAGAAGTCGCTTCTGCGTTCCTTCTTTGGCCAAGCCGCATACGAACTTGTCCCGCAGCGCCTCTGTCAAATTCCCTCCAAACTGGCAGTATTTCGCTAGCTTACGCAGTTCGACTAAGTATTCCGCATTGCTTTCATCTTTCCTCTGGGTTCTTGCGTAAAATTTAAATCGTTCAGCCAGCATCAACGGTGTGGGGTTCAAGTGATCCTTCAGCACTGCTACGATCTCTTCGAAGGTCTGGTCCACTGGTTTAACTGGTGCTATTAGATGTTTCAAGAGCCCGTATGTTTTTGCTCCCATCGAATTTAACAAAGTTATTGCCTTGTCGTCATCCTCAATTTCGTTGGCTTTGCAATATATTTCTATGCGTTCCACATACGTGGCCCAGTCCTCTATCTCAACATCAAAATCATTAATATTTCCTCGCTTAGGCATCTTCTTCTCTTCTCGAGAACAACACAAGTATTTCTTTACTTATTATTGTTTTTCTAAGATGGCGGTTTCCCGCTTCTGTCTTCTTCCCCGGCGGTTTTCCCGCGAAAAATGGCGGCTTTCCCGCGCTTCTCGGCTCTCCCCGCCCACTTTAATGGCGGTTTTCCCCACGCTCTTCTGTTCTCCCCGCCCACGGCAATGGCGGTTTCCCGCTTCTTCCCCTGGCGGGAGGGGTACACTTTCCCCCGCGGGCGACGGCCGCTGGCTACCGGTCCCCAGCCTGTGCGTCGGCTTCAGCGCTCTCCGCTGGCTTTCAGACCCCCAGCCCGCGCGTCGGCTTCAGCGCTCTCCGCTGGTTTTCAGATCCCCAGCCCGCGCGTCGGCTTCAGCGCTCTCCTTCCCGCGGCAGGCAACTGGCTCCGGGTACCCCCGATGACGGCGGACAGTTACAGCCTCTGAACTGGCTCTCGGCCAATTCCCGATTTCTCGGCTCTGTCTCACCCGGCCTGCTCCCGGTCTCAGCGCCTCTGGACCCGACTTTGTCTGGCTCCTTTCCCCCTCGACCGTGGTCGAGTGTACCGCCCTTATCCTCTGGTTTTACTCCTTCCTTATTTTCTTTTACTGTTCCCTTACAGTCCGTGGCAGCCTTGCCTCTCTTGTCGATCGGCTCGCTCCTCACTGTGGCAGAAGGGACCGTCAGTGCCTGTTGCAGATGGAAGTTTTCAATGCCAAAATCTTCCTCTTTGCTATCGCTGCAGCCTCGAGTTTTCACCCAGCAGAACGACGAGGGCGGGTGCCTCACTTCGACGCTCCTTAGTTGCTTAGGAACTACTGTTGCCGCAGGGTACGATCGGCCTCGTCGCCATTGTAAAGTCTGTGGTTTGTATTGTAAATAATACACAGACTCCAAGATTAACAAACAAAACAGGTCTTTATTATTCAGAGGTTCAGGCGATTCTGCCCTAGTTAACGTATCACAACCCTTATATACTGGTGTGGTCACTATCGGTATTACAGTATACATGAACCAACAAATAGTGCCACACCTAAAGTAGTGCTCTTAAAGGCGAACGGTTACATTCTATAGTTCCCTTAAAGGTAAACGGGTACATACACTACACATAGTCTCTCCTTTTCTCTGTATGTTTCATAGTCTTTCCTTTTCTCTGTATGTTTCATAGTCTCTCCTTTTCTCTGTATGTTTCATAGTCTTTCCTTTTCTCTGTATGTTTCATAGTCTCTCCTTTTCTCTGTATGTTTCATAGTCTTTCCTTTTCTCTGTATGTTTCATAGTCTCTCCTTTTCTCTGTATGTTTCACAGTCTTTCCTTTTCTCTGTATGTTTCATAGTCTTTCCTTTTCTCTGTATGTTTCATAGTCTCTCCTTTTCTCTGTATGTTTCATAGTCTTTCCTTTTCTCTGTATGTTTCATAGTCTCTCCTTTTCTCTGTATGTTTCATAGTCTCTCCTTTTTTCTGTATGTTTCATATTCTTTCCTTTTCTCTGTATGTTTCATATTCTTTCCTTTTCTCTGTATGTTTCATAGTCTTTCCTTTTCTCTGTATGTTTCATAGTCTCTCCTTTTCTCTGTATGTTTCATAGTCTCTCCTTTTCTCTGTATGTTTCATTGTCTTTCCTTTTCTCTGTATGTTTCATAGTCTTTCCTTTTCTCTGTATTTTTCATAGTCTCCTTTTCTCTGTATGTTTCATAGTCTTTCCTTTTCTCTGTATGTTTCATAGTCTTTCCTTTTCTTTGTATGTTTCATAGTCTTTCCTTTTCTCTGTATGTTTCATAATCTTTCCTTTTCTCTGTATGTTTCATAGTCTTTCCTTTCCTCTGTATGTTTCATTGTCTTTTCTTCTCACCTGCTTTGGTGACTGAAGCCAGAGTCAAGGTTCCAAACTTCTGATAGCCACTGAGAGTGGGATGGGGGTGTGTTATCTGGCCACAGTTGTGCAAAAGAGTAAGGGTCCAGGAGCTATGTTGGAAGGGAGTGGGAAGTTTAAGCCTGGAGCTAAGATAGATAGGAATGGGGGGGGGGGGGGGGCTGGGACAGGGCTTGAGGATGCAGCTCTGGCATCTTCAAAGTTAATTAACTTTAATATTAATATTGTTGTTTTGTGTTTTAATATGATTGCTTCTGTATTAGTTATTAGTTATTATTACTGGGCTGCAGTTCTAGTTTTATTACTATCTATATATGCAAAAGTTATAGGGGAAAAAATTGGGTATCGCCCATTTTGGGCGCTAATATCGGCCGGGCGCAAAGTTTAGCGCCCGACGCTAATTATTGCCTCCGACTGCAAAATTCACCTCTATCGTCCTGGAGGTGATTTGAGCGTTAAATCAAGCACTACTCACCTCTCTTAAGGCGCAAACGTCCGGGAGCGAGGCACTACCTCAGAACGCTACTGAAGCTCAGGCGATGTCAGTTACCATGGAAGCCAGACAGACTGGCATCATCCAGTTCTTAAAGGGGAGGGGCCATCTTGCTGGCCAGCCACACCCTGCTCATTGCACCCTTGAACCTCGACCTGGAGAGACCTCTAAAGCAATTGTGTTGGAAGCACTAATGGATAGGCCCAGGGAAAGAGCTCGGCGCTTAGGAACATCAAAAGTGGTGCTGAGGACCAAACCTTCTTAGGACAGTGTTAAATCTCTCCAGACATCTCTCTCCCTCTCAACCTGCGTGTACTAAATATTTTGCCGACAAGAAAAAGCAGGAAGCGCACGCCTTTAAATAGCGCGCCCCCAGCCCCTTCCCAACTTGAAAACATTCCTCTCTACCTGTCGTTGCTAGCGGCAGATGCTAAGGCAGGGGGTATGACTTAATTTCCAGTCCAGGGTGCTACCGCGGCATTGCACGCTTGCATGACGTCACGATCTGCGGGCATAGGAGATCATGGCAGTAATGTTAAGTGGCAATGCAATACGACTGGTCAATTTCACGAGCGGCGATAAGATCGGAGGCACTAACAGGAGGAGCTAACCAACCAAATTTTCCCCCCATACATTTAGAATGTACCTGTGTCACACTTACGGCATCACACCTCAGGTTCACATCTGGAGGATCACATCAGGGGCATCAAACCTCAGGTTCACATCTGGAGGATCACATCAGGGGCATCAAACCTCAGGTTCACACCTGGAGGATCACATCAGGGGCATCAAACCTCAGGTTCACATCTGGAGGATCACATCAGGGGCATCAAACCTCAGGTTCACATCTGGAGGATCACATCAGGGGCATCACACCTCAGGTATCACATCTGGGGCATCACACCTCAGGTTCACATCTGGAGGATCACATCAGGGTTATCACACCTCAGGTATCACATCTGGGGCATCAAACCTCAGGTTCACATCTGGAGGATCACATCAGGGGCATCAAACCTCAGGTGTCACACCTCAGGTATCACATCTGGGGCATCAAACCTCAGGTGTCACACCTCAGGTATTTCCTTTTATTATTCATTCATTCACAGGATGTGGGCATCGCTGGCAAGGCCAGCATTTTTATTGCCCATCCCTAGTTGCCCTTGAGAAGGTGGTGGTGGTGAGACGCCTTCTTGAACCGCTGCAGTCCATGTGGTGAGGATACTCCCACAGTGCTGTTAGGGAGGGAGTTCCAAGATTTTGATCCACTGACGATGAAGGAATGGTGATATACTTCCAAGTCAGGATGGTGTGTGACTTGGAGGGGAACATGGAGGTGGTGGTGTTCCCATGCGCCTGCTGCCCTTGTCCTTCTAGGTGGTAGAGGTCATGGGTTTGGGAGGTGCTGCCAAAGAAGCCTTGGTGAGTTGCTGCAGTTCACCTTGTAGATGGTACACAATGCAGCTACGGTACGCCAGTGGTGGAGGGAGTGAATGTTTAAGGTGGTGGATGGGGTGCCAATTAAACAGGCTGCTTTGTCCTGAATGGTGTCGAGCTTCTTGAGTGTTGTTGGAGCTGCACTCATCCAGGCAAGTGGAGAGTATTCCATCACACTCCTGACTTGTGCCTTGTAGATGGTGGAAAGGCTTTGGGGAGTCAGGAGGTGAGACACTCGCCACATAATACCTAGTCTCTGACCTGCTCTTGTAGCCACAGTATTTATGTGGCTGGTCCAGTTAAATTTCTGGTCAATGGAGACCCCCAGGATGTTGATGGAGGAGGATTTGACGATGGTAATGCTGCTGAATGTCAAGGGGCGGTGGTTAGACTCTCGCTTGCTGGAGATAGTCATTGCCTGGCAATTGCGTGGGCGAATGTTACCTGCCACTTATCAGCCCAAGCCTGAATGTCGTCCAGGTCTTGTTGCATGTGGGCATAGATTGCTTCATTATCTGGGGAGTTGTGAATGGCACTGAATACTGTGCAGTTATCAGCGAACATCCCCATTTCTGATCACACCTCAGGTATCACATCTGGGGCATCACACCTCAGGTATCACATCTGGGGCATCACACCTCAGGTATCACATCTGGGGCATCACACCTCAGATATCACACCTCAGGTATCACACCGCAGGTATGACATCTCAGGTATCACACGTCAGGTATCACAACTCAGGTATCACACCTCAGGTATCACATCTGGGGCATCACACCTCAGGTATCACATCTGGGGCATCACACCTCAGGTATCACATCTGGGGCATCACACCTCAGGTATCACACCTCAGGTATCACACCTCAGGTATCACATCTGGGGCATCACACCTCAGGTATCACATCTCAGGTATCACACCTCAGGTATCACATCTCAGGTATCATATCTGAGGCATCACACCTCAGGAATCACATCTCAGGTATCACACCTCAGTTATCACATCTGGGGCATCACACCTCAGGTATCACACCTCAGGTATCACATCTGGGGCATCACACCTCAGGAATCACATCTCAGGTATCACACCTCAGGTATCACATCTGGGGCATCACACCTCAGGTATCGCATCTCAGGTATCGCATCTCAGGTATCGCATCTCAGGTATCGCATCTCAGGTATCACACCTCAGGTATCACATCTGGGGCATCACACCTCAGGAATCACATCTCAGGTATCACACCTCAGGTATCACATCTGGGGCATCACACCTCAGGTATCACATCTCAGGTATCACACCTCAGGTATCACATCTCAGGTATCACATCTGGGGCATCACACCTCAGGAATCACATCTCAGGTATCACACCTCAGGTATCACATCTGGGGCATCGCACCTCAGGTATCGCATCTCAGGTATCACACCTCAGGTGTCACACCTCAGGTGTCACACCTCAGGTGTCACATCCCAGTTATAACACCTCAGGTATCACAGCTCAGGTGTCACACCTCAGGTATTGGTGAGACCGCACCTGGAATACTGCATACAGTTTTGGTATCCATACTTAAGAAAAGACATACTTGCTCTCGAGTCAGTACAAAGAAGGTTCACTCGGTTAATCCCGGGGATGAGGGGGTGGTCATATGAGGAGAGGTTGAGTAGATTGGGACTCTACTCATTGGAGTTCAGAAGAATGAGAGGCGATCTTATTGAAACATATAAGATTGTGAAGAGGCTTGATCGGGTGGATGCGGTGAGGATGTTCCCAATGAAGGGTGAAACTAGAACTAGGGGGCATAATCTTAAAATAAGGGGCTGCTCTTTCAAAACTGAGATGAGGAGAAACTTCTTCACTCAGAGGGTGGTAGGTTTGTGGAATTTGCTGCCCCAGAAAGCTGTGGAAGCTACATCATTAAATAAATTTAAAACAGAAATAGATAGTTTCCTACAGGTAAAGGGAATTAAGGGTTACGGGGAGCGGGCAGGAAATTGGACATGAGTCTAGGTTCGGAATGGTCATGGCCCTGTGGGTAGTGGAGTGGGCCCAGGGACCGTGTAGCCTGGTTCTGCTCCTACTGTGTTCTAATTCTGTGTTAGATTTCAGGAGATGGTTTTATTCCTGTTCCTGGCTGGGATGGAGATCGCCTTTACAGAAGGTAAGTACTGTAGAAAATATAGGGACAGAGTGATCTCCTGGAAGAATTTCGATCGCCTAGATGGGTCGGAGAGGAATTTCCCAGATTTTTTTCTCCCAAATTGGCCATGGGGTCTTTTATCTGGTTTTTCGCCTCTCCTGGGAGATCACATGGGTTCGGGTGGATGCAGAGTGATAGAAGATTTGAGGTTAGGATCAGATCAGCCATGATCTTATTGAATGGTGGAGCAGGCTCGAGGGGCTGATTGGCCTACTCCTGCTCCTATTTCTTATGTTCTTATGTTCCTTTCACACCTCAGGTATCACATCTGGGGTATCACACCTCAGGTATCACATCTGGGGCATCACATCTCAGGCATCAAACCTCAGGTATCACATCTGGAGCATCACACCTCGGGTATCACATCTGGGGTATCACACCTCAGGTATCACATCTCAGGTATCACATCTCAGGTATCACACATCAGGCATCACACCTCAGGTATCACACCTCAGGTATCACACCTCAGGTATCACATCTGGGGCATCACACCTCAGGTATCACATCTGGGGCATCACACCTCAGGTATCACATCTGGGGTATCACACCTCATGTATCCCATCTCAGGTATCACAACTCAGGTATCACATCTGGGGCATTACACCTCAGGTATCACACCTCAGGTATCACGTCTGGGGCATCACACCTCAGGTATCACACCTCAGGTATCACACCTCAGGTATCACACCTCAGGTATCACATCTGGGGCATTACATCTCAGGTATCACACCTCAGGTATTACACCTCAGGCATCACATCTGGGGTATCACACCTCAGGTATCACATCTGAGGCATCACACCTCAGGCATCACATCTGGGTATCACACCTCAGGTATCACATCTCAGGTATCACAACTCGGGTATCACACCTCAGGTATCACATCTGGGGCATCACACCTCATGTATCACATCTGGGGCATCACACCTCAGGTATCACATCTGGGGAATCACACCTCAGGTATCACATCTGGGGCATCACATCTCAGGTATCACATCTGGGGTATCACACCTCAGGAATCACATCTGGGGCATCACACCTCGGGTATCACCCCTCAGGTATCACATCTCAGGTGTCACAACTCAGGAATCACACCTCAGGTATCACATCTCAGGTGTCACATCTCAGGTATCACACCTCAGGATTCACACCTAAGGTACCACATCTCAGGTATCACACCTCAGGTATCACATCTGGGGCATCACACCTCAGGTATCACACCTCAGGCATCACACCTCAGGTTTCACATCTCAGGTATCACACCTCAGGTGTCACAACTCAGGTATCACACCTCAGGCATCAAAGCTCAGGCATCAAACCTCAGGTATCACACCTCAGGTATTACATCTGGTGCATCACACCTCAGGTATCACACCTCAGGTATCACATCTCAGGTATCACACCTCAGGTATCACATCTGGGGCATCACACCTCAGGTATCACATCTCGGGTATCACACCTCAGGTGTCACAACTCAGGTATCACAACTCAGGTATCACAACTCAGGTATCACATCTCAGGCATCACACCTCAGGCGTCACAACTCAGGTATCACACCTCAGGTATCACACCTAAGGTATCACATCTCAGGTATCACACCTCAGGTATCACACCTCAGTTGTCACACATCAGGTAGCACATCTCAGGTATCATGTCTCAGGTATCACATCTGGGGTATCACACCTCAGTTGTCACATCTGGGGCAACACACCTCAGGTATCACATCTGGGGTATCACACCTCAGAGATCACACCTCAGGTATCACATCTGGGGCATCAAACCTCAGGTATCACACCTCAGGTATCACATCTGGGGCATCACACCGCAGGTATCACATCTCAGGTATCACACCTCAGGTATCACATCTCAGGTATCACAACTCAGGTATCACATCTGGGGCATCACACCTCAGATATCACACCTCAGGTATCACACCTCAGGTATCACATCTCAGGTATCACACCTCAGGTATCACATCTGGGGCATCACACCTCAGGTATCACATCTCAGGCATCACACCTCAGATATCACACCTCGGGTATCACACCTCAGGTATCACACCTCAGGAATCACACCTCAGGTATAACATCTGGGTATCACACCTCAGGTATCACATCTCAGGTATCACAACTCAGGTATCACACCTCAGGTATCACATCTGGGGCACCACACCTCGGGTATCACACCTCAGGTATCGCACCTCAGGTATCACATCTGGGGCATCACACCTCAGGTATCACATCTCAGGTATCACACCTCAGGTACCACATCTGGGGCATCACATCTCAGGTATCACATCTCAGGTATCACACCTCAGGTACCACATCTGGGGCATCACACCTCAGGTGTCACAACTCAGGTATCACACCTCAGGTATCACACCTAAGGTATCACATTTCAGGTATCACAGCTCAGGTATCACATCTCAGGTATCACACCTCAGGTATCACATCTGGGGCATCACACCTCAGGTATCACATCTGGGGCATCACACCTCGGGTATCACATCTGGGGTATCACACCTCTGGTATAACATCTGGGTGTCACACCTCAGGTATCACATCTCAGGTATCACAAGTCAGGTATCACACCTCAGGTATCACACCTCAGGTATCACACCTCAGGTATCACACCTCAGACATCACATCTCAGGTATCACATCTGGGGCATCACATCTGGGGCATCACATCTCAGGTATCACACCTCAGGTATCACACCTCGGGTGTCACATCTGGGGCAACACACCTCAGGTATCACATCTGGGGCACCACACCTCAGGTACCACATCTGGGGCATCACATCTCAGGTATCGCATCTCAGGTATCACACCTCAGGTACCACATCTGGGGCATCACACCTCAGGTGTCACAACTCAGGTATCACACCTCAGGTATCACACCTAAGGTATCACATCTCAGGTATCACACCTCAGGTATCACATCTCAGGTATCACACCTCAGGTATCACATCTGGGGCATCACACCTCAGGTATCACATCTCAGTTATCACACCTCAGGAGTCACAACTCAGGTATCACACCTTAGGTATCACACCTCAGGTATCACACCTAAGGTATCACATCTCAGGTATCACACCTCAGGTGTCACACCTAAGGTATCACACCTCAGGTATCACACCTCAGACATCACATCTCAGGTATCACATCTGGGGCATCACATCTGGGGCATCACATCTCAGGTATCACATCTCAGGTATCACACCTCAGGTATCACACCTCGGGTGTCACATCTGGGGCAACACACCTCAGGTATCACATCTGGGGTATCACACCTCAGAGATCACACCTCAGGTATCACATCTGGGGCATCAAACCCCAGGTATCACACCTCAGGTATCACATCTGGGGCATCACACCTCAGGTATCACATCTGGGGCACCACACCTCAGGTATCACATCTGGGGCATCACACCTCAGGTATCACATCTGGGGTATCACACCTCAGGTATAACATCTGGGTATCACACCTCAGGTATCACATCTCAGGTATCACAAGTCAGGTATCACAAGTCAGGTATCACAAGTCAGGTATCACAACTCAGGTATCACAACTCAGGTATCACACCTCAGGTATCACATCTGGGGCATCACACCTCAGGTATCACATCTGGGGCATCACACCTCAGGTATCACATCTGGGGCATCACACCTCAGGTATCACATCTCAGGCATCACACCTCAGATATCACACCTCGGGTATCACACCTCAGGTATCACACCTCAGGAATCACACCTCAGGTATAACATCTGGGTATCACACCTCAGGTATCACATCTCAGGTATCACAACTCAGGTATCACACCTCAGGTATCACATCTGGGGCACCACACCTCGTGTATCACACCTCAGGTATCGCACCTCAGGTATCACATCTGGGGCATCACACCTCAGGTATCACATCTCAGGTATCACACCTCAGGTACCACATCTGGGGCATCACATCTCAGGTATCACATCTCAGGTATCACACCTCAGGTACCACATCTGGGGCATCACACCTCAGGTGTCACAACTCAGGTATCACACCTCAGGTATCACACCTAAGGTATCACATTTCAGGTATCACACCTCAGGTATCACATCTCAGGTATCACACCTCAGGTATCACATCTGGGGCATCACACCTCAGGTATCACATCTGGGGCATCACACCTCAGGTATCACATCTGGGGTATCACACCTCTGGTATAACATCTGGGTGTCACACCTCAGGCATCACATCTCAGGTATCACAAGTCAGGTATCACACCTCAGGTATCACACCTCAGGTATCACACCTCAGGTATCACACCTCAGACATCACATCTCAGGTATCACATCTGGGGCATCACATCTGGGGCATCACATCTCAGGTATCACACCTCAGGTATCACACCTCGGGTGTCACATCTGGGGCAACACACCTCAGGTATCACATCTGGGGCACCACACCTCAGGTACCACATCTGGGGCATCACATCTCAGGTATCGCATCTCAGGTATCACACCTCAGGTACCACATCTGGGGCATCACACCTCAGGTGTCACAACTCAGGTATCACACCTCAGGTATCACACCTAAGGTATCACATCTCAGGTATCACACCTCAGGTATCACATCTCAGGTATCACACCTCAGGTATCACATCTGGGGCATCACACCTCAGGTATCACATCTCAGTTATCACACCTCAGGAGTCACAACTCAGGTATCACACCTTAGGTATCACACCTCAGGTATCACACCTAAGGTATCACATCTCAGGTATCACACCTCAGGTGTCACACCTAAGGTATCACACCTCAGGTATCACACCTCAGGTATCACACCTCAGACATCACATCTCAGGTATCACATCTGGGGCATCACATCTCAGGTATCACATCTCAGGTATCACACCTCAGGTATCACACCTCGGGTGTCACATCTGGGGCAACACACCTCAGGTATCACATCTGGGGTATCACACCTCAGAGATCACACCTCAGGTATCACATCTGGGGCATCAAACCCCAGGTATCACACCTCAGGTATCACATCTGGGGCATCACACCTCAGGTATCACATCTGGGGCACCACACCTCAGGTATCACATCTGGGGCATCACACCTCAGGTATCACATCTGGGGTATCACACCTCAGGTATAACATCTGGGTATCACACCTCAGGTATCACAAGTCAGGTATCACAAGTCAGGTATCACAAGTCAGGTATCACAACTCAGGTATCACAACTCAGGTATCACACCTCAGGTATCACATCTGGGGCATCACACCTCAGGTATCACATCTGGGGCATCACACCTCAGGTATCACATCTGGGGAATCACACCTCAGGTATCACATCTGGGGCATCACATCTCAGGTATCACATCTGGGGTATCACACCTCAGGTATCACATCTGGGGCATCGCACCTCAGGTATCACCCCTCAGGTATCACATCTCAGGTGTCACACCTCAGGTATCACACCTCAGGTATCACACCTCAGGTATCACATCTCAGGTATCACACCTCAGGTATCAGACCTCAGGTGTCACACCTCAGGTATCAGACCTCAGGTGTCACACCTCAGGTATTGGTGAGACCGCACCTGGAATACTGCATACAGTTTTGGTATCCATACTTAAGAAAAGACATACTTGCTCTCGAGTCAGTACAAAGAAGGTTCACTCGGTTAATCCCGGGGATGAGGGGGTGGTCATATGAGGAGAGGTTGAGTAGATTGGGACTCTACTCATTGGAGTTCAGAAGAATGAGAGGCGATCTTATTGAAACATATAAGATTGTGAAGAGGCTTGATCGGGTGGATGCGGTGAGGATGTTCCCAATGAAGGGTGAAACTAGAACTAGGGGGCATAATCTTAAAATAAGGGGCTGCTCTTTCAAAACTGAGATGAGGAGAAACTTCTTCACTCAGAGGGTGGTAGGTTTGTGGAATTTGCTGCCCCAGAAAGCTGTGGAAGCTACATCATTAAATAAATTTAAAACAGAAATAGATAGTTTCCTACAGGTAAAGGGAATTAAGGGTTACGGGGAGCGGGCAGGAAATTGGACATGAGTCTAGGTTCGGAATGGTCATGGCCCTGTGGGTAGTGGAGTGGGCCCAGGGGCCGTGTAGCCTGGTTCTGCTCCTACTGTGTTCTAATTCTGTGTTAGATTTCAGGAGATGGTTTTATTCCTGTTCCTGGCTGGGGTGGAGATCGCCTTTACAGAAGGTAAGTACTGTAGAAAATATAGGGACAGAGTGATCTCCTGGAAGAATTTCGATCGCCTAGATGGGTCGGAGAGGAATTTCCCAGATTTTTTTCTCCCAAATTGGCCATGGGGTCTTTTATCTGGTTTTTCGCCTCTCCTGGGAGATCACATGGGTTCGGGTGGATGCAGAGTGATAGAAGATTTGAGGTTAGGATCAGATCAGCCATGATCTTATTGAATGGTGGAGCAGGCTCGAGGGGCTGATTGGCTTACTCCTGCTCCTATTTCTTATGTTCTTATGTTCCTTTCACACCTCAGGTATCACATCTGGGGTATCACACCTCAGGTATCACATCTGGGGCATCACATCTCAGGCATCAAACCTCAGGTATCACATCTGGAGCATCACACCTCAGGTATCACATCTGGGGTATCACACCTCAGGTATCACATCTCAGGTATCACATCTCAGGTATCACACATCAGGCATCACACCTCAGGTATCACACCTCAGGTATCACACCTCAGGTATCACATCTGGGGCATCACACCTCAGGTATCACATCTGGGGCATCACACCTCAGGTATCACATCTGGGGTATCACACCTCATGTATCACATCTCAGGTATCACAACTCAGGTATCACATCTGGGGCATTACACCTCAGGTATCACACCTCAGGTATCGCACCTCAGGTATCACGTCTGGGGCATCACACCTCAGGTATCACACCTCAGGTATCACATCTGGGGCATCACATCTCAGGTATCACACCTCAGGTATCACACCTCAGGTGTCACATCTGGGGCAACACACCTCAGGTATCACATCTGGGGTATCACACCTCAGAGATCACACCTCAGGTATCACATCTGGGGCATCACACCTCAGGTATCACATCTGAGGCATCACACCTCAGGCATCACATCTGGGTATCACACCTCAGGTATCACATCTCAGGTATCACAACTCGGGTATCACACCTCGGGTATCACATCTGGGGCATCACACCTCATGTATCACATCTGGGGCATCACACCTCAGGTATCACATCTGGGGAATCACACCTCAGGTATCACATCTGGGGCATCACATCTCGGGTATCACATCTGGGGTATCACACCTCAGGAATCACATCTGGGGCATCACACCTCAGGTATCACCCCTCAGGTATCACATCTCAGGTATCACATCTCAGGTATCACACCTCAGGTATCACATCTGGGGCATCACACCTCAGGTATCACACCTCAGGTATCACACCTCAGGCATCACACCTCAGGTTTCACATCTCAGGTATCACACCTCAGGTGTCACAACTCAGGTATCACACCTCAGGCATCAAAGCTCGGGCATCAAACCTCAGGTATCACACCTCAGGTATCACATCTGGGGCATCACACCTCAGGTATCACATCTCGGGTATCACACCTCAGGTGTCACAACTCAGGTATCACAACTCAGGTATCAGAACTCAGGTATCACATCTCAGGCATCACACCTCACGTATCACATCACAGGTATCACACCTCAGGTATCACATCTCAGGCATCACACCTCAGGTATCACACCTCAGGTGTCACAACTCAGGTATCACACCTCAGGTATCACACCTAAGGTATCACATCTCAGGTATCACACCTCAGGTATCACACCTCAGCTATCACATCTCAGGTATCACACCTCAGACATCACATCTCAGGTATCACATCTCAGGTATCACATCTCAGGTATCACACCTCAGGTATCACACCTCAGTTGTCACACATCAGGTATCACATCTCAGGTATCATGTCTCAGGTATCACATCTCAGGTATCACACCTCAGACATCACATCTCAGGTATCACATCTCAGGTATCACACCTCAGGTATCACACCTCAGCTATCACATCTCAGGTATCACACCTCAGGTATCACACCTAAGGTATCACACCTCAGGTATCACACCTCAGGTATCACACCTCAGCTATCACATCTCAGGTATCACACCTCAGACATCACATCTCAGGTATCACATCTCAGGTATCACATCTCAGGTATCACACCTCAGTTGTCACACATCAGGTATCACATCTCAGGTATCACATCTGGGGTATCACACCTCAGTTGTCACATCTGGGGCAACACACCTCAGGTATCACATCTGGGGTATCACACCTCAGAGATCACACCTCAGGTATCACATCTGGGGCATCAAACCTCAGGTATCACACCTCAGGTATCACATCTGGGGCATCACACCGCAGGTATCACATCTCAGGTATCACATCTCAGGTATCACAACTCAGGTATCACATCTGGGGCATCACACCTCAGATATCACACCTCAGGTATCACACCTCAGGTATCACATCTCAGGTATCACACCTCAGGTATCACATCTGGGGCATCACACCTCAGGTATCACATCTCAGGCATCACACCTCAGATATCACACCTCGGGTATCACACCTCAGGTATCACACCTCAGGTATCACATCTGGGGCATCACACCTCAGATATCACATCTCAGGTATCACACTTCAGCTATCACATCTCAGGTATCACACCTCAGGTATCACATCTCAGGTATCGCACATCAGGTGTCACATCTCAGGTATCACACCTCAGGTATCACACCTCAGGTAACATACCTCAGGTATCGCACATCAGGTATCACATCTCAGGTATCAGCTCTCAGGTCTCACATCTCAGGTATCACTCCTCAGGTATCACATCTCAGGAATCACATCTCAGGTATCGCACATCAGGTATCACACCTCAGGTTTCACAACTCAGGTATCACATCTCAGGTATCACATCTCAGGTATCACATCTCAGGTATCGCACATCAGGTATCACACCTCAGGCATCAAACCTCAGGTATCACACCTCAGCTATCACATCTGGGGCATCACACCTCCGGTATCACACCTCAGGTATCACATCTCAGGTATCACACCTCAGGTATCACATCTGGGGCATCACACCTCAGGTATCACATCTCGGGTATCACACCTCAGGTATCACACCTCGGGTGTCACACCTCAGGTGTCACACCTCAGGTATCACAACTCAGGTATCACATCTCAGGCATCACAGCTCAGGTATCACATCTCAGGTAACACATCTCAGGTATCACATCTGGGGCATCACACCTCAGGTATCACATCTGGGGCATCACACCTCGGGTATCACATCTGGGTATCACACCTCAGGTATCACATCTCCGGTATCACAGGTCAGGTATCACAACTCAGGTATCACACCTCAGGCATCACATCTGGGGCATCACACCTCAGGTATCAGATCTGGGGCATCACACCTCAGGTATCACATCTGGGGAATCACACCTCAGGCATCACATCTGGGGCATCACATCTCAGGTATCACATCTGGGGTATCACACCTCAGGAATCACATCTGGGGCATCACACCTCAGGTATCACCCCTCAGGTATCACATCTCAGGTGTCACAACTCAGGTATCACACCTCAGGTATCACATCTCAGGCATCACACCTCAGGTATCACATCTCAGGTATCACATCTCAGGTATCACACCTCAGGTATCACACCTAAGGTATCACATCTCAGGTATCACACCTCAGGTATCACATCTGGGGCATCACACCTCAGGTATCACACCTCAGGTATCACATCTCAGGTATCACACCTCAGGTATCACATCTGGGGTATCACATCTCAGGTATCACATCTCAGGTATCACATCTCAGGTATCACACCTCAGGTGTCACAACTCAGGTATCACAACTCAGGTATCACACCTCAGGTATCACAACTAAGGTATCACATCTCAGGCATCACACCTCAGGTTTCACATCTCAGGTATCACACCTCAGGTGTCACAACTCAAGTATCACACCTCAGGCATCAAACCTCAGGTATCACACATCAGGTATCACACCTCAGGTGTCACACCTCAGGTATCACAACTCAGGTATCACATCTCAGGCATCACACCTCAGGTATCACATCTCAGGTATCACACCTCAGGTATCACATCTCAGGCATCACACCTCAGGTATCACACTTCAGGTGTCACAACTCAGGTATCACACCTCAGGTATCACACCTAAGGTATCACATCTCAGGTATCACACCTCAGGTGTCACAACTCAGGTATCACACCTCAGGTATCACACCTAAGTTATCACATCTCAGGTCTCACACCTCAGGTATCGCACCTCAGGTATCACACCTCAGCTATCACATCTCAGGTATCACACCTCAGACATCACATCTCAGGTATCACATCTGGGGCATCACATCTCAGGTATCACACCTCAGGTATCACACCTCAGTTGTCACACCTCAGGTATCACATCTCAGGTATCATATCTCAGGTATCACATCTGGGGTATCACACCTCAGTTGTCACATCTGGGGCAACACACCTCAGATATCACATCTGGGGTATCACACCTCAGAGATCACACCTCAGGTATCACATCTGGGGCATCAAACCTCAGGTATCACACCTCAGGTATCACATCTGGGGCATCACACCGCAGGTATCACATCTCAGGTATCACACCTCAGGTATCACATCTCAGGTATCACACCTCAGGTATCACATCTGGGGCATCACACCTCAGGTATCACATCTCAGGTATCACACCTCAGGTATCACACCTCAGGTGTCACACCTCAGGTGTCACACCTCAGGTATCACAACTCTGGTATCACATCTCAGGCATCACATCTCAGGTATCACATCTCAGGTATCACATCTCAGGTATCACATCTCAGGTATCACATCTGGGGCATCACACCTCAGGTATCACATCTGGGGCATCACACCTCAGGTATCACATCTGGGGAATCACACCTCAGGCATCACATCTGGGGCATCACATCTCAGGTATCACATCTGGGGTATCACACATCAGGAATCACATCTGGAGCATCACACCTCAGGTATCACCCCTCAGGTATCACATCTCAGGTGTCACAACTCAGGTATCACACCTCAGGTATCACATCTGGGGCATCACACCTCAGATATCACAGCTCAGATATCACACCTCAGGTATCACACCTCAGGTATCACACCTCAGGTATCACATCTCAGTTATCACATCTGGGGCATCACACCTCAGATATCACACCTCAGGTATCACACCTCAGGTATCACATCTGGGGCATCACACCTCAGATATCACATCTCAGGTATCACACTTCAGGTATCACACATCAGGTATCACATCTCAGGTATCACACCTCAGGTATCGCACCACAGGTATCAAACCTCAGGTATCACATCTCAGGTATCACATCTCAGGTATCACACCTCAGGTATCACATCTCAGGTATCACACCTCAGGTGTCACAACTCAGGTATCACAACTCAGGTATCACAACTAAGGTATCACATCTCAGGCATCACACCTCAGGTTTCACATCTCAGGTATCACATCTGGGGTATCACACCTCAGAGATCACACCTCAGGTATCACATCTGGGGCATCACACCTCTGGTATCACATCTCAGGTATCACATCTCAGGTATCACAACTCAGGTATCACACCTCAGGTGTCACAACTCAGGTATCACACCTCAGGCATCAAACCTCAGGTATCACACCTCAGGTATCACATCTGGGGTATCACACCTCAGAGATCACACCTCAGGTATCACATCTGGGGCATCACACCTCTGGTATCACATCTCAGGTATCACATCTCAGGTATCACATCTCAGGTATCACACCTCAAGTGTCACAACTCAGGTATCACAACTCAGGTATCACACCTCAGGTATCACAACGAAGGTATCACATCTCGGGCATCACACCTCAGGTTTCACATCTCAGGTATCAGACCTCAGGTGTCACAACTCAGGTATCACACCTCAGGCATCAAACCTCAGGTATCACACATCAGGTATCACATCTGGGGCATCACACCTCAGGTATCACACCTCAGGTATCACATCTCAGGTATCACACCTCAGGTATCACATCTGGGGCATCACACCTCAGGTATCACATCTCAGGTATCACACCTCAGGTATCAGACCTCAGGTGTCACAACTCAGGTATCACACCTCAGGTATCACAACTCAGGTATCACATCTCCGGCATCACACCTCAGGTATCACATCTCAGGTATCACACCTCAGGTATCACATCTCAGGCATCACACCTCAGGTATCACACCTCAGGTGTCACAACTCAGGTATCACACCTCAGGTATCACACCTAAGGTATCACATCTCAGGTATCACACCTCAGGTATCGCACCTCAGGTATCACACCTCAGGTATCACACCTCAGGTGTCACAACTCAGGTATCACACCTCAGGTATCACACCTAAGGTATCACATCTCAGGTATCACACCTCAGGTATCGCACCTCAGGTATCACACCTCAGGTATCACATCTCAGGTATCACACCTCAGGTATCACATCTGGGGCATCACACCTCAGGTATCACACCTCAGGTTTCACACCGCAGGTATCACACCTCAGTTATCACATCTGGGGCATCACACCTCAGGTATCACACCTCAGGTATCACACCTCAGGTATCACATCTCAGGTATCACACCTCAGGTATCACATCTGGGGCATCACACCTCAGATATCACATCTGAGGTATCACACCTCAGGCATCAAACCTCAGGTATCACACCTCAGGTATCACATCTGGGGTATCACACCTCAGAGATCACACCTCAGGTATCACATCTGGGGCATCAAACCTCAGGTATCACACCTCAGGTATCACATCTGGGGCATCACACCGCAGGTATCACATCTCAGGTATCACACCTCAGGTATCACATCTGGGGCATCACACCTCAGATATCACACCTCAGGTATCACATCACAGGTATCACACCTCAGGTATCACACCTCAGGTATCACATCTGGGGCATCACACCTCAGGTATCACATCTGGGGCATCACACCTCAGATATCACATCTGAGGTATCACACTTCAGGTATCACACATCAGGTATCACATCTCAGGTATCACACCTCAGGTATCGCACATCAGGTATCAAACCTCAGGTATCACATCTGAGGTATCACATCTCAGGTATCACACCTCAGGTATCACATCTCAGGTATCACACCTCAGGTATCACACATCAGGTATCACACCTCAGGTATCACAGCTCAGGTATCACATCTCAGGTATCACACCTCAGGTGTCACATCTCAGGTATCGCACATCAGGTATCACCTCTCAGGTATCACCTCTCAGGTATCACACCTCAGGTATCACATCTCAGGTATCGCACCTCAGGTGTCACACCTCAGGTGTCACATCTCAGGTATCGCACATCAGGTATCACACCTCAGGTATCACACCTCAGGTATCACACCTCAGGTATCACAGCTCAGGTATCACATCTGGGGCATCACACCTCAGGTATCACATCTCAGGTATCACACCTCAGGTATCACACCTCAGGTATCACACCTCAGGTATCACATCTGGGGCATCACACCTCAGGTATCACATCTGGGGCATCACACCTCAGGTATCACCCCTCAGGTATGTAAGAAACAGTTATTAGATTCATGGATGAAGTTTGACTCTTAGAACAGAAATTAAAACTGCAGTTAGGAATAAATGGGGGAAGTATCAGCAAGGTCAGATAACAAACACTGAAAGGCCTGAAAGTGATAAGAGGATCATAAAATGCAAGACAACACAGGGTGGTGGTACCATAGCTGGACAAAATGAAGCCGAAAAGTCATGTCCTTAAAGAAACATAACAAAATATTCCTCAGAAAGATAAGAGAAAGGCCTCGTCAGCCAGGCAAAAAGGGGCAGTGAGAAATGTTTTCCCGCAGCACACTTGGATTATAGATGATTGACAATAGATAGATCACAGCCCACCGAAATAACTATAAGAATAGAGGGCTGAGAGTGGGAATCAGTCAGCGAGGGGGCGAAGGCTTCTTCAAGGTGGAAATCAATGCTGGCTCACCTCCAACAGCCAGGGGGACGAATCAACAGAGGCGACTGCTGTTACTGGCTGCAGAGACTTGCTGACCCAAGACCTCCACGCTGCCTTATCAGACATCCAACCAACCGTCCGTCCGGTCGTGGCATTCCGATTCGGGAGTCGTAGATCGCTTTCTACTGTCACGGGTTGTATGTCTATTATACTCAGCTTAAACCATATGTAATATCTGATTATGCTTTAAAACTGTAGCTCTTTAATAAAAGCCTTACAACTTCTAAAGCTCTGTTGGGTAATCTGTGTGAGCTTGTGATCCTAAATCTTACAGGTATCACACCTCAGGTATCACACCTCAGGTACACCTCAGGTATCACATCTCAGGCATCACACCTCAGGTATCACATCTCAGGTATCACACCACAGGCATCACACCACAGGCATCACACCTCAGGTATCACACCTCAGGTATCACATCTGGGACATCACACCTCAGGTATCACACCTCATGTATCACACCTCAGGTATCACACCTCAGGTATCACATCTGGGGCATCACACCTCAGGTATCACACCTCAGGTATCACACCTCAGGTATCACACTTGATATACAAAGTATGTGCTGCAATTGCACCTTGTTTGTTCAAATATCAACAAATTACAATTGAGAAAATCGGGAATATACCAATGAGCAAATAGGAATGAAACCTGCCAATAATGAGGTTCAAAACTACTAGTCAATAATGGACAGCCAGCAAACAGCTCCCCAAAGCAAGCAGAAGTGCAACTAATGAATTCACTGCAAGTACTTTTAGAAAATTGTTTCAGCTGCCTGTGTCTCTAACAACATCATCCGGCAGAAGCCTGTGCTTCTTTGAGGAGGCCTAGGGCTTGAGATCATGGGACTTACCAAAACTTCCACTCACAGCTCAATGAAATAGGGTTGCCAATGCTCCAGGCTGCAGCGAGCAACCCAGGAGAAAAATCATAGGCACAATAAATTTTATTTTCTTTGAACACTTTTGTTTATTAGTTATAAAATTATTGAACTTAGTAAAAAAGGTTGTTGACTGGCAGTGAAGAATCATCCAATCGGGTAATGACGAGTCTATTCACTTTCTGATTGGCGTAGGAATGTGGCGCACCAAAAGGATGGGCATGTTGGGTGACCAATGGCGAGTGTGGGGGGGCAGGGCAGTTGGAGGCATGAGATCATGTGATGAAACCTCCAGGAATATGTCCAACCGGAGTTGGCAAAAATAGAATGAAGAAGCTCAAAAAGGCAGCAGACTAAAACTGACAAAGTGGGCAAAACTCCCAGAGTGCACCTGTATCACTCTCTGCAGAAAACCTGTGCCAACAATTTGCACCAAATGCTGTTTGTAAGCCCAGCCTCCTCCTTTCTTTCCAACGATGCAAAAAAACTGAAAACTGACTGCACTGAAACCCTCAAAGAAACCATTACAATGTAACTGGAATATGCTTTTCAAAATAAGAGCATTAAAACAAACATGACTTTCTGAACTTTATCAGAGATAAATTTGACAGGAAAAATTATCTAAGTTACTACAGTTAACAAATTGTATACTATGAAAATACTCAAGAAATTCGGCTCTCCACGGGTGAGTACGCACGGGGTACTCACCCGTAGGCCGAATGGAAGTGCGGGTTTCCTGCATGCACTGCGCATGCACGGGAAAACGGCACTTCCGATCCTCTGAACGAAGGGGTTCATATGTTGAACGCACGCGCAGGGGAGGCTGCGCGTGTGCTTTGAACTTAGGTTTTTTTTGCAGGTTTTCACGCGAGGTTAAGCCTGTAGGATTTACACATTTAAAAAGCAGGGGTAAGGCCTGCTTTTTACAAGGTAAGTGGTCAATTAATTAAAATTAATACATTTTTTCCACAGGTTTATTATTTTTAAATACTTTAAAGCAAGGTAAGTTTATTTTTAGCCCCGTTTTTTATAAAAGTATTTTTTTCAAAAATTTAAATTATTGTTTAAAATAGTTATTTAATGTAATTTGTAGTTTATTGAAAAAGTGTGATGTTCTTTTTAAATTTATTTGAAGGTTTAATGCTATTTTGAGGCCCGTAGTATTCATAAGTTTAGACAGGTCTTCCTGTCAATCTTATGAATGGGCTTTTCCCTCCTCCGATTGGCTGCCCATGGCTCACATGATCCCAGGGGACACATCGCACTAACTACGCCCCTGGGACACGCAAGCACAGCGTGCCGGCAGCTGGGCCAGGCCCCGGGGCGGAATTCCACGGGGCCCTAGAGCTCAACTGCCGGCGCGCAAGGTAAGTGCAGGTCAGGGGCTTACACCCGCGGAAAACCCCCGACCCGAATTTCTGGGCCAATATCACCAAAATATCAAATATAGTCAGAAATATAATTATGGTAGAATTTGTAGATGGGAAATTAAATAGTTTACTTTAACTGTTTGATGTCATTGCAATTTTGTGCATTATGGTTTTCACCAGCTGTAATTAAGTACTTTTAAAAATTCTGGAAAATTAAAATATGCATGAACAATTGTAGAAACCTTAGTTTCTTTCCATTATCTAATTAATAATAACATTATGGCAAATAATGAATCTAAGACAAAGAGAACTCCGGTCAGTTCAGGTCAGTGTGTGCAGTGCAGCCTTTGCCTCATTGTTGTTGCTCAATATGAAACGGTTCAGCCCAGAGTTGCCTTTATTTACTATGTCCATCAACATTTTGAGGCCCGCAAACATACAGAGGATGGTTCAGGACTGTAGTCCTCCACAAGTCTCAGACTAATTCCATCCTTTTCCTGCTATTCCTCTACTCACTCACTCACTCATTCACTTATTCACTCACTCACTCATTCACTTATTCACTCACTCACTCATTCACTTATTCACTCATTCACTCACTCTCTCACTCACTCGCTCACTCACTCTCTCATTCACTCACTCATTCACTCATTCTCTCACTCATTCAATCATTCACTCACTCATTCACTCATTCACTCACTCATTCACTCATTCACTCACTCACTCATTCACTCATTCACTCACTCATTCAATCATTCACTCACTCATTCACTCACTCATTCACTCATTCACTCACTCATTCACTCACTCATTCACTCATTCGCTCACTCAATCATAGAAACATAGAAGATAGGAGCAGGAGTAGGCCATTCGGCCCCTCGAGCCTGCTCCACCATTCAATCAGATCATGGCTGATCATCCAAATTCAGTACCCTGTCCCTGCCTTCTCCCCATATCCCTTGATCCCTTTAGCCTTAAGAAATATATCCAAATCCTTCTTGAATATATTTAATGAACTGGCCTCCACTGCCCTCTGTGGCAGAGAATTCCACAGGTTCACCACTCTCTGGGTGAAGAAATTCCTCCTCATCTCAGTCCTAAATGGCTTACCCCTTATCCTTAGACTATGACCCCTGGTTCTGGACTCCCCGGCCATCGGAAACATCCTTCCTGCATCTAGTCTGTCCAGGCCTGACAGAATTTCATAGGTTTCGATGAGATCCCCTCTCAATCTTCTAAACTCCAGTGAGTATAAGCCCAGTCGACACAATCTCTCCTCATACGTCATTCCTGCCATCCCAGGTATCAGCCTGGTGAATCTTCGCTGCACTCCTTCCATGGCAAGCACGTCCTTCCTCAGATAAGGCGACCAAAACTGCACACAATACTCAAGGTGTGGTCTCACCAAGGCCCAGTACAATTGCAGCAAGACATCCTTGTTCCTGTACTCGAACCCTCTTGCTACGAAGGCCAACATACCATTTGCCTTCTTAACCGCCTGCTGCACCTGCATGCTTACCTTTAGCGACTGATGCACAAGAACACCCAGGTCTCTTTGCACTTCCCCTTCTCCCAATCTATTACCATTCAAATACTAACCTGCCTTCGTGTTTTTGCCACCAAAGTGGATAACCTCACATTTATCCACTTTATAGTGCATTTGCCATGTTTCTGCCCAATCACCCAACCTGTCCAAATCGTACTGGAGTTTCACGACATTCTCCTCACAGCATACCCTCCCACCCAGCTTTGTGTCGTCTGCAAATTTGGAGATATTACATCCAACTCCCTCGTCCAGATCATTCATATATATTGTGAACAGCTGGGGTCCTAGGACCTATCCTTGCGGTACCCCACTAGTCACTGACTGCCACTCGGAAAATGACCCGTTTATTCCAACTCTTTGCTTTCTATCCGCCAACCAGTTCTCTATCCAAGTCAATACCTTGCACCCAATCCCATGTGCCTTAATTTTGCACGCTAATCTCTTATGCAGGACCTTATCGAAAGCCTTCTAAAAGTCCAAATACACCACATCCACTGGTTCTCCCTTATCTATTTTACCAGTTACATCCTCAAAAAATTCCAGTAGATTAGTCAAGCACGATTTACCTTTTGTAAATCCATGTTGACTTTGTCCGATCCTGTCACTGCTTTGCAAGTGCTCTGCTATTACATCTTTTATAATGGTCTCTAGCATTTTCCCCACTACCGATGTCAGGCTTACCGGTCTATAATTCCCTGCTTTTTCTCTACCACCTTTTTTGAATAGTGGGGTAACATTAGCTACCCTCCAATCCATGGGTACTGTTCCAGAGTCTATCGAGTTCTGGAAGATGACCAGCAATGCATCTACTATTTCTAGGGCCACTTCCTTAGGTACCCTAGGATGTAGATTATCAGGCCTTGGGGATTTATCGGCCTTCAGTCCCATCAATTTTCCTAATACCATTTCCCTACAAATACTGATTTCTTTCAGTTCCACCCTTTCATCAGACCCTATGTTCCCCGGCATCTCTGGGAGGCTATTTGTGTCCTCCTTTGTGAAGACAGAACCAAAATATGTATTCAGTTGGTCTGCCATTTCTTTGTTCCCCATTATAAATGCCCCTGATTCTGACTGCAAGGGACCTACGCTTGACTTCACCAATCTTTTTCTCTTCACATATCTATAAAAGCTTTTACAGTCAGTTTTTATGTTCCCTGAAAGCTTACTCTCATATTCTATTTTCCCCTTCTTAATTAATCCCTTTGTCCTCCTTTGTTGAATCCTAAACTGCTCCCAATCCTCAGGATTATTGCTTTTTCTGGCCAATTTATATGTCCTCTCCTTGGATCTTATGCTATCCCTAATTTTCCTTGTTAGCCATGGTTGAGTCACCTTTTGTGTTTTATTTTTATGCCAAATTGGGATGAACAAATTCTGTAGTTCATCCATTCGGTCTTTGAATGTTTGCCATTGCCTATCCATCGTCAACCCTTTGAGTGACATTCCCCAATCAATCCTACCCAACTCGCGCCTCAGACCATCGTAGTTTCCTTTATTTAAATTTAGGACCCTACTCTCTGAGTCAACTACTTCATTCTCCATCTTAATGAAGAATTCGATCATATTATGATCGCTCTGACCCAAGGGGCCTCGTACAACAAGATTGCTAATTTCCTTTCTCGTTACATAATACCCAGTCTAAGATGGCCTGATCTCTGGTTGGTTCCTCAACATATTGGTCCAGGAAACCAACCCATAAACACTCCAGGAATTCCTCCTCCACAGTATTGTTACCAATTTGGTTAGCCCAATCTATATGTAGATTAAAGTCACCCATGATGACTGCTGTGCCCTTATTGCACGCTTCTTTAATTTCCCTTTTAATGCCATCCCCAACCTCTGCATTACTGTTTGGAGGTCTATATACCACTCCCACTAACGTTTTCTGCCCCTTAGTATTTCTCAATTCTACCCATACAGATTCCACATCATCAGAGCTAATATCCTTCCTTACAATTGTGTTAATCCCCTCTTTAACCAGTAATGCTACCCCACCTCCCTTTCCTTTTTGCCTATCTTTCCTGAATATCGAATACCCCTGGATGTTGAGTTCCCAGCCTTAGCCATCCTTGAGCCATGTTTCCGTAATCCCAACCAAATCATATTCGTTTACCTCTATTTGTGCAGCCAATTCATCCACCTTATTATGAATGCTCCTCGCATTAAGACACAAAGCCTTCAGGCTTGTCTTTTTAACGCTCTTAGACCTATTAGAATTATTATTTACTGTGGCCACGTTTGATTTAAACCGTTGATTTCTCTGACTGCCACTTATGTTTTTCTCCTTCCTGTCTTTTGCTTTTATCCTTGTTTCCCTTTCCTCTGTCTCCCTGCTCAGGTTCCCAACCCCCTGCCATTTTAGTTTAAACCCTCCTCCAGAGCACTAGCAAACACTCCCCCTAGGACATCGGTTCCAGCCCTGCCCAGGTGCAAACCGTCTGGTTTGAACCGGTCCCACCTCCCCCTGGAACCGGTTCCAATGTCCCAGGAACTTGAATCTCTCCCCGTTGCACCATTCCTCTAGCCACGTATTCATCTGAAATATCCTTCTATTTCTACTCTGACTAGCACGTAGCACTGGTAGCAATCCTGAAATTACTACCTTTGAGGTCCTATTTTTTAATTTACCTCCTAACTCCCTATATTCCACTTTTAGGACCTCATCCCTCTTTTTACCTATATTGTTGGTGCCTATATGCACCACGACAACTGGCTGTTCACCCTCCCCTTCCAAGATGTTCTGCAGCTGCTCTGAGACAGTTGCTCACTCACTCACTCACTCGCTCACTCACTTGCTCACTCACTCATTCGCTCACTCACTCATTCACTCACTCACTCGCTCAATTACTCATTCATTCACTCCCTCACTCACTCACTCATTCATTCCTGGATGTCATGCTAACACTGACCATGTGCACAGTTCACATTCCACACAAATGGCAGCACAACAAAATTAAAACACTGTAGTGCTGGTACTTCCTGTGCTCAGACAAAATACTCATGTTTTAGAAAGAATGGTTGTACTCCTAACATTATGCTGGAGATGCATGGAATTCCTAGAAAGATTAAGAGAGCCTGCGAATCACCAACATAAGCTGTTCAGCTGAAAAATGGAAGGTCCAGTAAATGGAACAGGACATAGCAAAGAGACAGGGGCAAGCTGTCGTAAAACCTTTGTGTTAAGGGGTTCGGTTGGGGCTTTTAGACTTCTGTCCTATCCTGGACAATTAGCTTAAATACAAGGAAGTAAGGCACAAAAAATTAGATGAATGATCAGCCCTCTTATAAAGGGGGCCAATTTCAAATGTGTTCTGAGATTTGATTGTGAAGGAAGAAGCCATTTAACCTATTCAGAAAAATACACCATTTAATGAAAGAATTCTGGCCTTATTAAAACATGACAAACTGGGTCTGGAAATCTAGAAACCGAACGATGAAAAAGCTGTGAAAGCATTCTGGCTATAGAGATAAGATAGTTGTTGACACTGAATCAATAACCTTACTGAAACAGAAGGTTAAAGTCTGAACCTTTCGGAATCAAACAATGGTTCACCCTGTACAAGGTGTTCTAATTTACACTTCGTAAAGTAGCACATAAAAGTAAGAAACATCTGCCTTCGTAAAAATGACATCAAGTAAAACACACCTGCCTTTATACCGTTTTTTATGGTAAACTTAGAACACCTAGAGAAGAGACATAATTCTGTAATGCTACCAGCTGAGGTGACTGTAAAAATTGCAGGGGTCAGCACAAAAATGACTAGAGATATTTCGCTTACATCAGCAGAAAACATTAAAGGAATTACCACTGGAAAAGGGTATAAATATTGAACTCTCAAATGGGATAGTAGACTCGCTTGAAAGGGGCAAAGCGATTCTCGGCTTCAGAGGCGGCTCTGTAAGTCTCCAACTCTTTGTACCTCGGGAATCAAAGGTATTTGATTTTGGTGGATATCCTGTAGAAAACTAAGAACTGTAAAATTGTAGCGAAGTTAAGATTTGAGAGTAAGGTTCTCTGATAATAGAATTGTAAGCTTTCTCTTTTTGGAACTGTTAATGTTGTGATTGGCTCACCAACTGCAAACTGCATGTCGGTTCTTTAATAAATCTATATATTTTTAGAATTGTCTCACATAAGACTTCTGTATCAAACTCGCAAACTCAATTTCTGTACATTCTTTGGTGAGGAGTTGCAAAATTCTGGGGGAGTTTTCTGGACCCTCGTAATATCCAGAACGTTACAGTCTAGCTAAACTTATTAAAAGTGCTATCTGGAGGGCGGTAACATTTTCAGGTTGTTCCTTTCCTTTAGGGAGAGATGGTCCGGACCTTTAGACCCAATTAAGCGTCTTTAGGAGTCGGCTACCTCAAACTTTAGTTGAAAGTGAACTTCTGCGGAATACGCCTGATCCAGGGTAGCCCTAAAGGGGTTAGGACCAGTAATTATCTCTTAAGTTGGCGCCCAACGTGTGTGTTAACGAGTTGATACAGAACCCTATACTTATATTTATATCTATATCCATCTCATAGATTGTAAGTATAGAAGGAGTGTTTCACTGACAGTGGTACTAAGACCCAGATTTAAGTCTCTAGAAATGACAAGTCCCTGATCAGGCCTTGTAGAACTTAAATCAGAACTCCCTCAATATACCATTGAGGTCTAGAAATTTCTTATAAAGTTCATATTAAATCCTAACCGAGGTTAGGTCCTGACGAAATGGAAAACCCAAATGACCTGACCTCAGCAGGGTTGGGCTCCCATTGTGACCAGTGGTGCGTGATTCCTGCTTCACCATAATTATGACAGCAGAGCAATATTGCGGATCTTCAAGCCCCTGATCTGTTATTATCTAGTAACACAGAGGGCACATTGGCCAGGATCTGCCTCCCACACCCACTTAGTAGAAAAGCCTGGGAGCGAGTTGTGTGGCAGTTTTGTCAAGAGAGATTAATTTTCACCAAAAATTGAATTCAACAATAAATAGAAATAGTAAAGTTTCCACAGAGACTTAACGATTAATCTCCCAGGGGCCTTTTGTACAGTCTGCTACCTGATAGTTAAGGTAACATGTAATGTGTCAGAGAAAGCGCCTGACAGATCTTGTCTAACTCCCTTCCTTAATCAGAAACTGGAGCCGACAGTAAGATTAGATAAGGAATGAAAATATGACACACCGAGGGAGGAAGCTGGCTGTCTGCCAGCCTCCAACTGGGTGACCTAGAATACTATCTACTCAACTCTTTAAATACAAACTGATAGAGCTCATTTATGAGAGGAGAGGTACCATATAGTACTGGAGAGTTTGCATTAATGCACAGTATGCATTAATGTAGAGAGTAGACAGGCAGGGCATATGCTGGATTTCTTCTAGACTGTGAACTACTGGGACCCTCCAGTGGCCAGACTGCTGCCTTTTCTGCATTGGGATCTGGATTTGAATTCATCCTTGACTGATGAACTGGAAATCTTCTCTCCCTCCCAACCATAAGGATCACACATGAATTGAGTTTGAGACAGTCATGAGATCATGAGGGCCAATTTTCCTCATTGCAGCACCTGGGAACTGTTCAGTTTCCATGTGTTGAGGAATTATTATTGTTGAGATTTGTTAAGTTAGGTGTTACGGGGGTAGGTGTTATGGTAGCTTGGTGGTTATGTTACTGGACTAGTAATCCAGAGATGTAAATCCCACCATGGCAGTTGTGAATTTGAATTCAGTTAATTAAATAAATCTGGAATAAAATGCCAGTATCAGTAATGGTAATTGGATTGTCGTAAAAACCCAACTGGTTCACTAATGCCTTTAGGGAAGGAAACCTACCGTCCTTACCCGGTCTAGCCTATATGTGACTCCAGACCCACAGCAATTGTGTTTGTCTCTTAACTGCCCTCTGAAGTGGCATAGCATTCGGCTCCAGACCTCATTACAGCCTTGGTCCAAACATGGACAAAAGAACTGAATTCCAGAGGTGAGGTGAGGTGAGAGTGGCTGTCCTTGACATCAAGGCAGCATTTGAATGAGTGCGACACCAAGGAGCCCTAGCAAAATTAAAGTCAATGGGAGTCAGAGGAAAAATTCTCCTCTGGCTGGAGCCATACCTAGCACAAAGGAAGATGGTTGTAGTTGTTGGAGGCTAATCATCTCAGCCCCAGGACATCGCTGCAGGATTTCATCAGGGCAGTGTCCTCGGTCCAATCATCTTCAGCTGCTTCATTACCTTACCTCCATCATAAGGTCAGAAGTGGGGATGTTTGCTGATGATTGCACACTTCCTTTTGTAATTCCTCAGATAAGGAAGCAGTCCATGCCCGCTTGCAGCAAGACCTGGAGTTACGGGGGTAGGTGTTACGGTAGCATAGTAGTTATAAGTGGCAAGTAATACTCGCGCCACACAAGTGCTAGACAATGACAATCTACAACAAGAGGGAGCCTAACCACCTTGACATTCAATGGCATCACCATTGTCAATTCCCCACCATCAACATCCTGGGGGTCACCATTGACCAGAAACTTAACTGGACCAGCCATATAAAAACAGTGGCTACAAGAGCAGGTCAGAAGCTGGGTATTCTGTGGCAAGTGACTCACCTTCTGTCTTCCCAAAGCCTTTCCACCACCAACAAGGCGCAAGTCAGGAGTGTGATGGAATATTGTCCACTTGCCTGGTTGAGTGCAACTCCAAAAACACTCAAGAAACATAATACTATCCAGGACAAAACAGTCTGCTTGATTTGCATCCCATCCACCACCTTAAGCACACTCCCTCCACCACTGGCACAACACGGCTGAAGTGTGTTCCATCTACAAGATGCACTGTAGCAACTCGCCAAGGCTTCTTTGACAGCACGTCCCAAACCCATGACCTCTACCACCGAGAAAGACAAGAGCAGCAGATGCATGGGAACACCACCACCTCCAAGTTCATCTTCAAGTCACATCACCATCCTGACTTGGAAATATATCACCATTCCTTCATTGTCACTGGGTCAAAATCCTGGACCTCCTTCCCTAACAGCACTATGGGAGTACCTTCACCACACAGACTGCAGTGGTTCAAGAAGGCGGCACACCTCGACCTTCTGAAGGACAACTAAGGATGAGCAATAAATGCTGGCCTTGCCAGTGAGACCCACATCCTATAAATGAATAAATAAAATAAAGGTCTCCCTCACTTTTCTGCCATGGGATTCCTAGGACTTTTCTAACGGAGCATGAACTGGTAATAGACACAGGCCCAGTGTTCATGTGGAAATGAAGCAGGAGAGGGTTATCCTAGCCCTCTCGCCTCCATTTCCTCAATGTCTGTCTATGGATGTAAGGGCACCCCAGAAAAACTGGCAGAGGGTCTTGTGCCAGGACGCCCATCAGACCCCAAGGGTCTGAAGGCCCAGAAACACCCGAAGAGGACAATGGCCTCAATTAGGTTCCCTTTTTACTTTGAGGAGTGTGGCTGTTTTCACCCCCAGTTCCCAGTGCAAGGCTCTACCAGGAAGTAGGCCTGAGTCAGGTGCACCTGAACCATGGCAATGGAAGGGCAGAGTAAAATTGGTCCTAAGATTTTTTAGGAACAGAAAATGACTCCAAAAAGACCTTTTCAATTTATCTCAACCTCACCTAGTCACCTCCACATCATATCTCTCAATCACTTCTCTCTCTGGAAACATATCTCGCTGACTCTTGAACCCGTTGATATTGCCAGCTTCAGTGGCCTTTCCCAGTAACTTGGTGATAACTATATTACCATTTAGTTGAAAAGTTCCACCTGTCTCTGCTTTTTATGTCAAACTTCCTAATTTTTAATTTATATTCCCTGGTATTTGATCTCTTTGTCATCGTGAAAAATCTGTCTCAGACTCTCATCTTTCATGCCTGTGTGTTCGCCAGAGGGTGTTGTGCTTGACCTTTGCATCAAAAGATAATAAAGCGGAAAGAAGAGAATGATTCACACAAAAAGAGATGGCAATAAAGCTGGCCAATTGAGTTTATATCAGAAGTGTTAAGTAGGTGGTGTCACAATTAGGTCACTACAGAACATTCCCTGGATAAAGAGGTATACATATCCTCCTCATGCCACAAAAGCATTTTTTGCAAAATCAAAAAGTGTAGGTTCTTCTAAAGATTTTAATCATTGCATCAGCGAGCCCCAAATAACTCGAGTCACACTTGTGCTCTGTTTATGGCGTGCTCCAAGTAGCTCCTAGTTGCATCTAACAACAACAACTACTTGCATTTATATAGCACCTTTAACGCAGTAAAATGTCCCACAGTGCTTCACAGCAGAGTTATCAAACAAAATTTGACACCGAGCCACATATTAGGGCAGATGACCAAAAGCTTGGCCAATGAGGTAGCTTTTAAGGAGCATCTTAAAGGTGGAAAGAGAGGTAGAGAGGCAGAGAGTTTTAGGGAGGGAATTCCAGAACTTAGGGCCTCGGCAGCTGAAGCTTTGGCCGCCAATGGAAGAGCGATTAAAATCGGAGATGCACAAGAGGCCAAAATTGGAGGAGCGCAGAGATCTAGAGGTCATATCTAGAGGTAACAAAAGCATGGATGAGGATTTCAGCAGCAGATGAGCTCAGGCAGTGGGGGAGTCAGACGATGGTACGGAGGTGGAAATAGGCGGTCTTAGTTATGGCACAGATATGCGATCGGAAGCTCATCTTGGGATCAAATATGACACCATGGTTGCGAACAGTCTGGTTCAGCCTCAGACAGTTGCCAGGGAGAGGGATGGAGTCGGTGGCTAGGGAACAGAGTTTGTGGCAGGGACCAAAGACAACAGCTTCGGTCTTCCCAATATTTAGTTGGAAGAAATTTCTGCTCATCCAGTAAAGGATGTCGGACAAGCAATCTGACAATTTAGAGACAGTGGAGTAGTTGAGCGAGGTGGTGGTGAGGTAGAGCTGGGTATCATCAGCGTACATGCGGAACCTGACGATGCATTTTCAGATGATGTCGCCGAGGGGCAGCATGTAGATAAGAAATAGGAGGGGGCCAAGGATAGTCCCTTGGAGGATACCAGAGATAATGGTGTGGGAGCGGGAAGAGATGCCATTCTCTGACTACGACTGGATAGGTAAGCATGGAACTAGGCAGTGCAGTCCCACCCAGCTGGATGACGGTGGAGAGGCGTTGGAGGAGGATGGTGTGATCAACCGTGTCAAAGGCTGCAGACAGGTTGAGAAAGATGAGGAGGGATAGTTTGCCACGGTCACAGTCACATAAGGGCCCAGAAATTAGGTTCGGGGGGCTTGCCGCGCGTGCAAGCCCCCGATGTGCACTCACCCGGCGCGCCGACATCTGAAGCCTGGGCCTGCTTGGAATTCCTGTCACTGGCCCGGTTCAGGTGTCAGCGCGATGTGCTTGCCTGATCCAGCGGCGTAGTTAGTGCGATATGCCGGCTGGGATCAGGTGAGCACTGTGCAGCCAATCAGGGGAGGGGAAACTTCATTCATGAGTTTGATAGTAAGAACTGTCAAACTCATGAAAAGTACGGGCGCCCAAAAGACTAGTTTAACTTTTAAATGAAATTTTAAAAAACATCCCAATAATTAAATAAACTATAAATAACTTTTAAAAAAACTATTTTAAACAATTAATCAAATTTTTGAAAAAAATAATTTTTTTAAAAATCGGGTCTAAAACTACACTTACCTTACTGTAAAGTCCTTAAAAACAATAAAGCTGTGGAAAAAATGTTATAATTTTAAGTAATAGACCACTTACCTTAAAGAATGAAGTCTTTACGTCTCCTTTTTACATTCGTAAAAAGGAGAGGCCCTTACACACGCGCAAACCTGTGGAAAAAAAGGAATTTCAGCGCGCACGTGCAGACTCCTGCGCGCATGCATTCGTCCTCTGAACCCCTTGATTCAGAGGACAGGAAATGCTGGTTTCCCGCGCATGCGCTGTGCATGCTAAAATCTGGCACTTCCAACGGGCCCACGCGTGAGTACCCCATCCGTACTCACGCATTGGGACCGGAATTACTGGCCCAAGATGTCATTTGTGACTTTGATAAGAGCTGTTTCGGTACTATAGCAGGGGTGGAAACCTGATTGGAGGGATTCAAACATGGAGTTCCGGGAAAGATGGGCCCGGATTTGGGAGGCGACAGCATGTTCAAGGACTTTGGAGAGGAAAGGAAGGTTGGAGATGTGGCAGTACTTTGCAAGGACAGAGGGGTTAAGGATTGTTTTTTTTGAGGAAGAGGGTGATGATGGCAGATTTGAAGGGGAGGGGGACAATACCTGAGGTGAGAGAACCGTTAACAATATCAGCTGAGTGGGAATAGGGTCGCGGGAGCATGAGGTCGGTCTCATGGACAAGATGAGCTCGGAGAGAGCATAAGAAGAGATAAGAGAAAAACTAGAGAATGATGTGAGTTTGGGGCTAGAGCTGGAAGGAACCTTAGAGGAAGTTTGGCCCGGTGGGCTAGGGGGAGGGAGGGAAACTGATGCTATGATGCCTCAGTAGGTTACACAGATTATTGTCATGATGCATTGCTATGCGACCAAAACAGAGCCCTGCATGAATTGCTGCTATGGCACATCAAGAGTCAGGAGTCATACACACACGCACACTGTTGCCATGGTGTGTTACTAGCATCAGAATTAAGAAAATATTAAGAGTGACATTTATTTCCAGGAAGAGCGTCAGGTGCAGATTACAACCCTGTTTTAAATATAATGGAATATATTGATTTTTTAAAATCATAGGCATCAAAGTAGGTCATAGTTGTAAACCAAATTGAGTTATTATCACTCCTAATGAATTAGGTTGGCTGACCCCAAGTAATCCTACACATTTGTATTCAGTGAATGCTACTCAAATGTTCAGGCTGTCACTTATATGATTTAAATTATCCTCATCATTAAAATTTTCTTCAGAGGGACTTAACAGGTCTAAAAATTCTAATTAAATAGTATGCATATTTATAGCTGTTCCATTAGCAATCAGAATCTAACATAACGATTAGGTAACTAGTTAGATATATCTGCAAGATAGAATTTGTAAGCAAAGACTGAGCTACTGAATTCTGCTGTATATATCATTGGTTAAAAACTTAATGGCTCGGTAATTCCAGTCCCAACGTGTGAGTACGGACGGGGTACTCACGCGTGGGCCCGTTGGAAGTGCCGGATTTCAGCATGCACAGCGCATGCGCGGAAAACCGGCATTTCCTCTCCTCTGAACCAAGGGGTTAAGAGGCGGTTCCCTAGCGATGTTTGAGGCAGCGCGTACGTGTTGAACTTCGGTTTTTTTGACAGGTTTGTCTGTGCGTGAAGGCCTCCACTTTTTACGAATGTAAAAAGCAGACGTAAGGACTTAGTTTTATAAGGTAAGTGGTCTAATAATTAAAGTTAGAACATTTTTTCCACAGGTTTATTATTTTTAAAGAATTTACAGTAAGGTAAGTGTATTTTTGGACCCGATTTCTTGAAAAAAAAATTTTGGCAGAAATTTGAGTAATTGTTTAAATTAGTTTTTTAAAGTTATTAATAGTTAATTTAATTATTGGAATGTTTTTTTAACTTTTATTTAAAGTTTAAGTAGTGTTTTGGGTGCCCGTACTTTTCATGAGTTTGATAGGTCTTATGTCTAACTCATGAATGGACTTTTGTAAACTCCCATTGGTTGCCCAGTGCTCACGTGATCCCAGCCGGCTCATCGCACAAAGTACGCCGCTGGATCACGCACGCACAGCGCGCCGGGAGCTGAACCGGGCCACAGACCGGAAATCCAAGCAGGCCCAGTCTTCAAATGTCAGCGCGATATGTAAGTGTAGGTCGGGGGCTTGCACCCGCGGGAAGCCCCCGACCCGAATTTCTGGGCCAATACATTTATTCCTTTTTCATTCAATCTTGAGTTACAATGAACTCTATAAGAATGTCAAAGAAACACTTTACAAAACTAGCCCCAACTTTCTTATGGGACAATCCAGTCTTGAAAATCCATGAGTCTCAAACTGCCAGTGCAGCAGTGATGGAACGGAACTTACACGTGTTGAACCCACACTCTAGCAACTCCCAGGGTCAACTCATTTACATATCTGAGGGCATGAAAGGATTCACAAATTTCATGTCTCCCCCGAGGATTCACTTTTGGTTTATTAAAGAAACCTTGGTTGGACTAAGTTTGGAATCCAGGGCTCAACAAGATGGCTGCGGTCAGCCTCATGGCCAAAGCCTGTAAGTTTCAGTTTGGACTGACAAGCTTGTATTCTGATGACTGTGAGAAGGAACTTTCCAGAACTTGAATGCAGACAGATCTTCTGCATTTATGCATGAGAAACAAACCCAGTGGCATTCGGGCCTCTGATTAAAAGCTATCAAGGTTGTTTGCACAAACAATCAAGAGCAGACAAGGCCTATTCAATATGTAGTGGGACAAGCTCAGCTGCATTTAGGCCTTCGTTTAGAGAACGTCAACATTGTTTACCCAAGTGCTTCAAAACGATCAACGGGGCATTCAGGCTGGAATGGCCCCATCACGAAACCAGTTGGACAAAGGGGAACACTGATAACGCGTTTAAAACCGATTACCGGCCATCCAGGTCGATGGCCCAGATCGGTACCTTTTGTATGAGTTTCAATACGTCCAGATTAGACAAAAGAAATGAGCTGATCTGGCGGGAGATAAGGGCTACCGGGAAGGGTATAACTAATCCCTCGGGAGGCCATTTCTCTCTCTCTCCTGCCTCGCCTCCGGTGCCCTGCCTTACCATCAACCCAGCAAAAAGGACCGTCGATGAAGAGCCCGTCCAGGGAAGTAGAATACCCGCAGTTACGTTTAAATTACTGGGGTATCTCTGCTTTGGGGCGGTGAAAACCTAAGACATTGGCAGGCAACAGGGCATGGAGCAGGCGTTTCAACATCCTAGACTGGTGAGCATCAATTTTCTGGCCCATCACCAGATAACCTAGATAGGTGTAAAAGGGTGGGAATTAAGGGGAATTGCTAAAGTGTCATTCTAGTCATTTTCCCTCGATGTGTCCGTTTCTCCTCCCCCCGTTAAGTGTAATTGTGCTGCATCCATAGTGATTTTCTCTGTATAGTAATTGTTCTCTATTTTAATAAACATTGGTTTTCTTTGCACCGAACCACTGGTCTCGTTTGTCTATATCGCTACTTGTAAATAAGTCCGGTGGTCAGAACCAAAGGGGAAGCGATTCGAACCGCACGGGGCTGGGGCAGCTCAGGCACACGACTGACTGACCAGACACAAACCCCAAACCAAAACCCCCTACAGGCAGACAGGCAGTGTAACTCCTACTGCTAAGTGGGAGCTATGCCTATGGGTGCCGATACTTCCTGGTGCTTCAGGAATCGGGGGGGGGGGATTCAGTAGGCTTTTGGGCACAATCAACAACATAATTTTGGTGAGCACCAGTTAAATTCAACTATAGTGGCAAGACGTTGCTGAAAGGAACGTGATTAAAGTGGCAGCAAAAGGATCAGGGAGAAGCAGACGAGCCAAAAGTTCCATGTGCAACACACAGCTTGACATCGTCACCACCTGGGCAGTAATCTTGTGCTTTATAGAAGCCACCTGATTTCATTCCATTGAAATCAATGAAATGAAAAATCAGGTGGGTTCTGTAAAGGGCTGCCCTGCTCGATTACTGCCCAGGCAGTGAAAACAAAAATACACCCCATTGAAAGGAGGAAAGTCAGAAAGAACACTTATTGGTGGTAGGGCAGGAAGCAGCATAGGTCAGTGCTTAGTGGCAGGGCTGTGAATTTGTGCTTTTAGAGTAGCCTCTCATATTGAGTGAATGCTAAGATTTTGCATTTGAGCTGTGAAAAGGAGGCAAAGGTACAGACAGTAAAGATGGCAGCTGCCTGATGTAATAAGCTGCAATGGGTTCTTATGATCTGATGGTACATGTCTCTCGCTGCTAATATTGCAGGCACATCCAGCTCCTCCTCCCCATCATTTTGTTGGGCTCCTTAATCTTCCTCAACATAATGCTGCTCAACCCCCTCCAATATCTTCACTTGAAGGCCTTGCTGCAGGACAGAACAAGCCATCACTGTGTGCTAGACTCTTTCTGAGACTTATTTTAAGTCTCCCCACAAGTGATCCAGGCAGTGAAATATCATTTGTGCTCCTTGAATAGCTACATGTGCCTCGTTGTAACATTAATCTACTGGCGAGCTGGGCGTTCACAAAGGTGTTATTGGCCATAAGAACTATGGGTAAGCCTTGTCTACCAGGATACATCCCAACACCTCCCTGTACTCTGGAAAAAAGACTTGACAGACTGGAGTGCCGCAAGATGAAAGAATTCCTGATAGGAGTCAGCATAACAGGCACTTACATGCAAGGAGAACTGATATACATTGCATAGTAGTTGCACATTAAGGTAGTGCAATCCTTGCCTATTCAAGAAGTTTGTGGGTTCCCTAGACGGGAGCCAAACAGGAACATGGGTCTCACCTACAGCACCCTGAACCTTAGGGAAGCGTTTAGCAGCAAACATCCCAAATGACGTCACTTGCAGCTGCTATGCTGTATGACGCAGTAACACAGTCGGTCATGGACAGCCCAGCCAGAAAGGTTGCTTCCTCTATTCCTCTTCTTCCTCCTCCTCCTCCTCCTTTTCCTGCTCCTCCTCCTCCTGCTCCTCAGCTGGCCACCATACAGCTGGTGGCAAGGGCTGTGCCCTTATGATGGTGAGGTTCTGCAGCATGCAGCAGACCACCACGAATCTCGACACCCGCTCTGCCAAGTACTGCAGGGCTGCTCCATAGCGGTCCAGGCAACAGATATGTTGCTTCAACACGCCAATGGTCTGCTCGATGATATTTCATGTGGCAACATGGCTTTCGTTGTATGAATTCTGGCCACGTGTGTGTGTGGGTTGCGCACCGGAGTCATGAGCCATGTTGTTAACGGATAGCCCTTATCGCCCAGTAACCACCCTCCGGTTTATCATGGTGGCTCAACTGCAGATGGGAAAGCAGACTGCCGCAGAATGAAGGCATCGTGACTGCTGCCAGGATACCGAGCATTGACCAGCATGGTTGCACACCTGCTGGACATTAAGGGAGTGGAATCACTTTAGTTTGCAGTACATCTCAGAATTGAGATGTGGCGCCTGCAAAGCGACATGTGTGCAGTCAATGACACCCTGTACCATAGGGAAGCCTGCAATCCTCACAAAGCCATGGGCTCGCTCCGCCTGCTGCTCTCTGGCCAGAGAGAAGGAAATGTATTCAGCTCTCTTGAATACAGAGCCTCAGTTACCTCCCTTATGCGACAGTGCACGGTAAACTGGGAGATGTTGCAAATATCTCCTGCTCCAGCCTGGAAGGAGCCCGACGCATAAAAGTTCATGGCCAACGTAACCTTCACAGCCACTGGCAAAACGGTCCTCACCCTGCTGTAAGGTTGAAGTTGTGGCTGCAGCAGGTGCCAGATTTCAGTGAGGACGTCCTTGTTGAAGTGCAGACATCTGAAAAACTGAGGGGAATTTTAACCCCAAAAGACAGGTGGGTTGGGGTCGGGTGGAAGATTAAAGTATTAAAAATGTCAATCCCAACCCCAACCCGCCACCAACCCACCCACTTCCAGTTTTAACGGGGGCGGGCAACCAACCCACTCCCAGGAGGTGGGTTGTCCCAGAAATTCGGGTCGGAGGCATCCCGCGGGTGCAAGCCTCCGACCTGCACTTACCTAACATGCCGGCCGTTGTGCTGTGGGCCCACGTGGGATTCCGATCCTGGGCCTGCTCCAACTGCCAGCGCGCAGTGCTTGCGTATCCCAGGGGCACAGTTAGTTCGAAGCGTCCCCTGGGAAGACCTGTCAAATCTATGAATACAATTCAGCCCCAAAACATCACTAAAACTTCAAATACATTTTTTTTAAATCACATTTTTAAAATAACTATAAATTACATAAAATAACTATTTTAAACAATAATTAAAATTTTTGAAAAAATTAATTAGTTTCCAACGGGGCTAAAAATAAACTTAACTTTCTTTAACGTATTTAAAAATAATAAACCTGTGGAAAAAATGTTTCAATTTAACTTAATTCACCACTTACCTTGTTAAAAGCAGGGCTTGCGACTGCTTTTTACAAACGTAGCTCCTGGAGATTCACCCTCCCGGAGAAACCTGCAAAAAAAACGGAAGTTCCAGGCGTACGCACTGCCTCTCCGGCGCACGCGTTCGACCTGTGAACCCCTTCCTTTAAGGGAACGGAAGTTCCGGTTTCCCACGCATGCACAGTGCATGCACGAAACTGGCACTTTTGTTGGGCCTACGCGTGAGTACCCAGCGTGTACTCACCCGTGGGGACCCGAAGTTGTGGCCCGATCGATATCATAATGAGGCTGTGTGCATCATGGTGATCCACCATTTTAAATTTAACTGTGGGCGGGCAGATTTCCCAGGCCTTGGGGAACCTATCAGCTAAAGGAAGGTGAGGACTGCTGGATCTTGAAGGTAAGTGCCATGATCGAACACACCTCCCGACCCTTCTGATCTGCCCCTGGAGGCCTCCATCCCACCCCCGGCCTCCGATCTGCGCCACCCCCCCACCCCCCAAGACCTCCGATCCCACCCTCAGCCTCCGATCTCCCCCTCGGACTGATCTCTGACCACCGCCCCCCCCCGCCCCCGGCCTTCCCACGATGATCCCGACCCCCGACCCCCTCCGACAATCCCAGCCTTCCTCCCCCTCCGAAGATCCTGGCCTTCCCATCCACCGATAATCCCGCCTTCTGACAAGGATCACAGCCTTCCTCCGACAACATCAATCAAAGACTTCCTCTTCTCAGCTTCCCAGGCCTACTTACCCAACAGCCAGTCAGCCTCTCAATCTGGCTGGCTGCAGGTGGAAACAGATAAAAAATAATGTAAATCAGGCCCTGCCGTTAAATTTGACAGGGCCTGAGGGAAACTCATTCTCTCGGGTTTCCCATCTGCATTCCAGCCCTCTGCTTCCTGCCTGCCTCCAAATTAAAATCCTGGCCACTTTTCCTCGCTGAGGTTCAGGTAGGAGTGTTGCTCCCTGAACACCCTGGGCGGATATGGCCTCCTGCTGAGAGCCCTTCTCCCCCTCCTCCTCCTCCCTCTGCCAGTAGCTTGTCCTGGTCTGTGTCGCCTCTGCTCATTCTCCCTGTCATGCTGTAGGCCAAATGGAATGCCTACTGGTGCACCCATATCTTGGAGCAAGTGGTCTGTGCAGAATCCTTGAAGTCAGGACAAAGTCCTTCGGCACCTGCCACACCACTCCCTGCAGACTTTAGCAACTTGAAATAACTGTACAAACCACCAAACACGTTTTCAACTCAGCAAGAGCCAGTAGAAATCAATCAGCAACTAACCTGCAAGTAGTTGATGATCCCTTTAAATAGCGCTGCTGGGGGATCCTTCCTGCTACATGTTCAGCTGTGTGAGCTTAACTGGAGCGTTGAGCTCCAGCATGGCAGCACTGGCATCAAATCAGCATCGCGCGCTGATTGACGTCACGATCTGCCTACTCTGCATACTTCTGGCGCACGCTGCTTGCGCCCGTGCTAATGGCATACCCAAGATGGCGTCCGGTGCAGCCCACACCAGAAGTGTGTGTGCGCGATGTGGATGCCATTTTGGAACCAAAACAGCACCCGTAGCGCCCAAACAACGTGTGCTACGGTGCCGAATTTTGCAACTATAGTATCTAAAGTTCAGACCTGCAAGCAGCAAAAAGTAGAGCAATCAGCCTCTGAATAGCCTGAATATGAGCCTTTTTATTCTTCCCTACCACTCCTTACTTTCATTAGGATTAGTTGGTTCTTGCAAAGGAATGCCTACTTTATGCAGGTATTCAATGTACTGAGCAAAGTAAATACACATGATCTTAAATGGATTAACCAACAAATCCAAATTGATACAAAGAAGAAAGAAACTACCTCTACAAATATTGCCGGGAGAAATGGGAAGGATTTAATGGGATGAGTATAAGTAAATGCAGAAACATGTTAAAGGTGTGATCAAGAGGAACCTAGAAAAAAGCATCGCAGCTGAGGATAAACACAACAGTAAAAAAAATCAGGACTGAAACAGTGAAAGGGCAGTCAGTCAGAAAAGAGGTGAACTTCCTAAAAGATGAACACAAAATAGTAAATATTCTGAATGATTCCTTCCTCCACTCTTTGCCAACCCCTTACTGCATCATCAGCAAATCTTGAAATCATGCTCACCATGCCCAAGTCTAAAACATACTTCTATATCTAAGTGGACTGTGGGAAGCTAAATTTCCAAAAGGCATTTGTCAAAGTTCCACATAAAAGGCTTTTAGTTCAATTCAAAGCTGTGGGGATTCAGAGCAAATCCTGGGACTGGATAAGAAATTGACTGAAGGGTAGAATTAGAGGAGATATGTTAGGGTGGGTGAGTATTCAGTGGGGTTCCCCAAGGCTCGGTGTTGGGATCACTACTCTTTCCAATTTACATAAATTACTTGGATTCAGATACTTAATGCAGAGTGGTAAAATGTGCAGATGATACCAGAGTAGATGGGGGCAGTGAAATTGGAGGATGCAGCTCAGAAATTATAGAATATATAAGTGGTCAGAGGAATGCCAGATGAAATTTAATACAGATTTCTTTACATCACATGTCCATCTTACCGGTTACTTAGGAATTATTGAGTTCCATGCAGCATTCGATCATCGTTATTTATCCCAATCATTTTCAATAATTTTTACTAAGAAAGTGAAGAGAGAGATTTGGAAAAATTCCTTTACACAGATGGTGTTTTGCATGAAATGCTTTGCCACAGGGAGTGGATGAGGCAGAGCCATTGCATCGTTTAAAGAATAATTGGATAGATATTTGAAGTAGAGCAAAATGCAGGGCTATGGAGAGAGAGGAGGGATTAATTTTGGATTTCTCGAGGACAGGACCGGCACAGGCATGGTGGACGATTGGTCTCCTTCTGTACTGTAAGCTTATTATAATTCTATGGTTCCATATTCTTAACCAGATATTTATCTAGCTTATTTTAAAGGTGTCAGATGAAATAGCATTAACTGCCTGAGGCATGTTGATTTTGTACACTAAAATTACAGGAAACTCTCGATTTACCGGCACCTAAATAACCGGAAATCTCTGTCAACCGGCAAAATTCAGGAGTAGGTTCAGGTAAGTTTTACTTCATATTAGTGGCCGTTCCTGGATTTGTAGCTGTGTAATCAGGGTTCCTGCACTTGTTGCTAAGCAACAGGGACGCTTGGTCTGTGGCCGGGCTTCTTTCACCTGTTGCTAAGCAACAGGGAAGCCTGGATTTGTTGCTGTGTACGGAGCTCTCGTACCTTTTAACTATGCCTCTCTGTAATCTGGAATTTTTGATAAACCGGCACCACGCCAGTCCCGTCGGTGCCGGATAAAAAAGAGTTTCTTGTACAATTATAATTTAACCTTCCAAGTAACATGTGGAGTCAAGAGCCAAGAAGCAGAATGGAGAGCTAGCTGGCTACAGAACAGAAAACAGAGAGTAGGGTGTTAAAGTTATTTACTCACACCGGCAAAAGGTGGGAAGTGGTGTTCCACAAGGATTGGTGCTGAGACCACTGTTGTTCACCATTTACATAAATGATTTGGACTCGGGAATCGGAACTGCAATTTCAAAATTTGCGGATGACACCAAATTGAGGGGTATACTTAATACAGAGGAGGACTGTGACAAAATACAGGAAGATATTAATAAACTTGCAGAATGGGTGTGTAATTGGCAAATTAACTTCAATATAGATAAGTGTGAGGTGGTACATCTTGGTAGGAAGAATAAGGAAGCCACATACCCCTTGGAAAATAAATGTCTAAATGGGGTAGAGGAGCAGAGGGATCTGGGGGTACAAATACACAAATCACTAAAGGTAGCGACGCAGGTTAATGCCATAAAAAAAGCAAACAAAGCACTGGGGTTCATTTCTAGAGGGATAGAATTGAAAAGCAGAGAAGTTAGATTAAACTTGTATAGAAACTTGGTTAGACCACACAGAGTACTGTGCACAGTCCTGGTCTCCATATTATAAAAAGGACATAGAGGCACTGGAAAAGGTGCAAAAAAGATTTACTAGGATGATACCAGAACTGAGAGGCTATAATTGTTGTGTATGTACCTTTAAGGGAAGAACTGGTTTTAGACTGCAGTACCGGCAGTGACCACCCCTGTATAAAAGGCCCTAGCAGGCTCCTGTATTTCAGCCTGACGTTGCCCTCCTGTTCAGTAAAGTACCTGTTAAACTGTTCTCCCGAAGTCCGTGTATTATTGAGGCGCGGACTTTACAGTGGCGACGAGTAAGTTCGAACCCACCTGCAGTGTGGCATCATCTCACGGGGATCTCGCCCTGAGAGGAGGTTTCTTGGAGGTCGTAGTCTGAGCAATGGGCGTTGACCGCGGGCAACCGCCCAAATAATTCATCAGTGTTCGGAGAATTGCGGGAGAGACTGTGGAGAGCTGTGCTTGGCTCCCCAGTTAAGGTGTTCCAGCAAATCGTGCTGGTAGCAGGTACTGCGCTGACCCTTCCGGACTGCAGCAGGCTCAAGCTCGATCGAGCGGCTCTACAAAACGGGCCGCGCAGCGTCGCCGGGAAAAGAAAACAAGAGAGAGAGAGGGTGGAGCGCACAGGGCGTGGTCGGTGCTCAAGAACCGGGCAGCGGAGAGAAAATAAACGGGGGGAAGGAAAGCGAGCCGCGCCGAAGCCGCGGGTCGCCGCCATTACCCTGTGGAATGCTAGGAGCAGCGTGGCAGCAAGGGGAAGAAGGAAAAGCACGGGTGGCGCCATTTTATCCCGTTGGGGAAGAAGGAAAAGCGTGGGAGGCGCCATTTTATTCCATTGGGGAAGAAGTAAAAGCACGGGAGGCGCCATTTTAAATCACCCAAGATGCCGAAAAGTGGCAGTATCACTGCTTTCGACAATGAGGTAGAAGACTGGCCCACGTTTGTGGAAAGAATTGAAGTGTACTGCAAGGCAAATGAGGTGGCCGATGGAAAGAGGGCATCGGTATTATTGAATTTGATGGGCGCGAGTACGTACGGCCTATTGCGGAATTTAATTACCCCAGCTAAACCAATGGAGAAAAGTTTTGAGGAGATTGTTAATATCTTATAGGAACACCTAAACCCTACACCGCTGCTGATAGCAGAAAGATTCAAGTTCCATAAAAGAAACCAGCACAAAGATGAGAGCAATGCTGACTATCTTACGGAACTACGCAAGTTATCGAAGCACTGCCAGTTCGGAGCAGGACTGGCAGACACCTTACGGGGTAAGTTTGTCTGCGGGCTCCAGAGTGAAGGAACCCAGAAACGACTACTTTCAAAAAAGGACCTGACGCTAGAACAGGCTTTCAGCGTGGCAGTATCCTACGAAGCAGCAGCATGGGGAGCTGCGGAAATACAACAGAAACCACAAGAATACAGCGCTAACGAAATGGCGTATGGAGCAGAAAAGTGCTATCGCTGCGGCAGAACAACCCATGAGCAGAAGGACTGCTGGTTTAAGGACAAAGTATGCAGGCAATGTGGAAAAATGGGACATATAGCAAGAGTCTGCAGGTCGGGAAAGAAAACCAACACGACAAGAACTACTAAGGAACAGTACAGGAAAGTAAAGAAACTGACAGACAGTAGTTCGGAAGATCAGGAGAGTGATAAGGACTCCGGGAGCAGGAGACTAAGTTGTCTCAAGTTACACAACGTGATCGCAAAGGAGGCTCACCAAACCATTTGGGTCACCCTCACGATAGCAGGGTCCCCAGTAAAGATGGAATTGGACACAGGATCAGCCCTAACTGTCATGAATCGACGAGACTATGAGCGGCTATTCTCACACATACCCTTAAAGTACACGTCCATTGTATTGAAGACATACACGGGGCAAAAGGTCTACCCCAGAGGAAAAATAAGGGTGCCAGTTAAATATAACAGCAAGGAAACACAGAAACTATATATGTATATACTACGAGATGGAGGACCACCATTATTGGGACGTGAATGGATCCGAAAAATACAATTGGATTGGCATTCCATTCAGGCGCTAACTGTGACTGACAAAAAGGATGATAACGTCGCACCTGGACATCTGTCACAAATTCTATCTGACGCGGAAGAGGTGTTCCAACAAGGACTTGGGGCTCTAAAAGTAGTAAAGGCAACCATAAAGAATGAAGATAACGCAAACCCACAATTTTTTAAGGCCAGACCGGTGCCATACGCAATCCGCCCAGCCGTTGAAGCTGAACTGGAGAGTCTGGAGCGTTTGGGTGTGCTGTCCAAGGTGGACTGGAGCGAGTGGGCCACACCCATCGTTCCTGCAATGAAGAAAGCATTGAGCAGCAAGCCTGGGGAGCCAAAGAAGGTTCGCATCTGTGGGGACTTCAAGGTGACTGTGAACCCAGTCCTGCACACAGTACAGTATCCACTTCCGCGGATAGAAGATATTTTCACCTCACTATCTGGAGGGAAACATTTTACAAAGATTGATCTGGCCCAAGCGTATCTACAAATGGAGGTGGAAGAAGCATCTAGAAAATACCTCACGATAAACACTCACAAAGGACTTTACCAGTACAATCGACTGGTATTCGGGGTAGCATCAGCCCCGGCTATTTGGCAGAGGGCGATGGAACAAGTCCTGCAAGGGATCCCGGGGACCCAGTGTTATTTGGACGACATCCTGGTTACGGGCGAAAATGACAGTGAACACCTTGCCAACCTGGAGCAGGTGCTCACGAGATTACAGGAATATGGGTTACGAGCCAACCGCCCCAAATGCGAGTTCTTCAGGAGATAAATCTCGTATTGTGGCCACATGATTGATGAGGAAGGTTTGCATAAGTCGTCAGACAAGATTGAGGCTGTAGTCAAGGCTCCAGCACCGGAAAATGTGTCGCAACTGAGGTCGTTCCTCGGGTTGGTGAAGTACTATCATAAGTTCTTGCCGAATTTATCTACAATTCTGCACCCACTGAACGCCCTGCTGCAAACTGGAGTGACATGGAAATGGAGTGCTGAGTGTAAGCGTGCCTTTCAGGAATGTAAATGCCTAATCACTTCAAAAGAAGTATTGGCCCACTACAACCCAACACTATCGATTCGGTTGGCATGTGATGCGTCACCCTACGGCATTGGAGCGGTACTGTCACACAAATTCCGTGACGGTTCAGAGAGGCCAATAGCCTTTGCGTCGCGCTCGCTAACCTCAGCCGAGCGTAACTACGCCCAGATTGACAGGGAGGCCCTCAGCCTGGTGTGGGGGCTGAAGAAGTTCAATCACTATCTGCACGGGCAGAAATTCACCCTACTGACTGATCATCAGCCCCATGTCTCCATTTTTAACCCAAAGAAGGGCGTTCCGGTGATGACGGCGCAACGGCTGCAAAGATAGTCACTTTTTCTAGGGGCACATCAGTACGACATAGAGTACAAGGGTACGAAACAGCATGGAAATGCTGATGGGCTGTCGCACCTACCGTTGCCTACGGTAGAAGAAGCACCTGCAGTGGACCCTGTTGAGATATTCCATGCGACCATAGTCGAATGTTTGCCTGTTACAAACTCGAGTATAGAGAAGGAAACCCGAAATGACCCGACACTCTCTCGGGTCTATGATTTGACGGTGAAGGGATGGCCAGCATATGGCGACTCACTGTTGCCAGCATTCTCGCCAAGGAGAGAACAGCTGTCAGTGTGCTGGGGAACCTTGATGTGTGGATCCCGAGTGGTAATTCCACCCAAGTTGAGAGATAGAGTGCTAATGAGCTTCATGAGGGTCATCTGGGAGGGCTAAAAATGAAGAGCCTAGCCAGGGCGTTTGTGTGGTGGCTGGGAATCGATAAAGAAATCGAGGATATGACCAAGAGATGCACAGGATGCCAGAAGGTCCAAAACACTCCACCACAGGCTCCGCTACATCCATGGGAGTGGCCCTCATCTCCATGGCAACGGGTACACATTGATTTTGCTGGTCCATTTATGGACTCAATGTTTCTAATCGCTGTGGACGCCCATTCGAAATGGCCAGAGGTAATTAAAATGTCCTCCACCACCACGGAGAAAACTATTGCAGTCCTAAGGACCATCTTCGCCAGGAATGGGTTGCCAGAACAGATTTGCTCCGACAATGGGCCACAGTTTGTGTCTGAGGATTTCCAGAGGTTCCTGAAGAATAATGGGGTGAAACATTACACATCTGCCCCATATCACCCAGCCACAAATGGATTGGCTGAGAGGTTTGTTCAGACCTTTAAAAAGGCCATAAAGGCAATGTATAATGACGACATACCACTACAATACAAGGTGGATAGTTTCTTGTTTGCTTACCGGAATGCGACACATGCAGTAACCAACCAAGCTCCAGCCGTACTGTTCTTCAACCGAAGGCTAAGATGTCGCCTGGATTTGCTCAAACCAAACATAAGATGAGATGTTGAGAATAAGCAATTCCAGCACATAAATGAGAAGCCAACCTGGAGCTTCAAGATAGGGCAACCAGTCTTGGCCCTCGACTACCGAACAGAAAAATGGCAACCAGGAATGATATGCACACAGCAGGGACCACTAATGTACACAGTGGATGTCGGAGAGAGCATTGTGAGGCGCCATGCTGACCAGATTCTAGAGTCACAGGAACAAGCCAAACCCGTACCACGAGAAGGTGCACCTGGTAATCAACCCGAAGTACAGATTGCGTCTACCTCAGAAGCAGTGGTATTGGAAGCTGACGAACCAACCAATGACAATGAACCAGAATCAGCTCCGCCGCAAGAACAGGATACTCGAGAAAGGCGCTACCCAGTCAGGATCAGGAAGCCTCCTCAAAGACTGAACTTATAAATGATTATTTCAGTTGATGTATATAATATTCAGAAAGTTGTAATTAGTTATTATTTAGTTGTTAAATGAATGTTATGTACTGTTTATCTAAAAGGGGAGGAACTGTTGTGTATGTACCTTTAAGGGAAGAACTGGTATTAAACTGCAGTACCGGCAGTGACCACCCCTGTATAAAAGGCCCTAGCAGGCTCCTGTATTTCAGTCTGACGTTGCCCTCCTGTTCAGTAAAGTACCTGTTAAACTGTTCTCCCGAAGTCCGTGTATTATTGAGGCGCGGACTTTACAATACTCATCAGGAAAGTTTGAACAGGCCGGGGCTCTTTTCCCTATAAAAGGGAAGACTGAGGGGTGACCTGATAAGAGGTCTTTAAGATTATGAAAGGGTTTGATAGGGTAGATGTTGAGAAGATGGAATGCCCATTTGGAGTCCCATACCCGCTTCTCATTGTGGTGGGGGCAAAAAAATCCCAGGGGTGTCACAGTCCCACAGGCAGTCAGAAGCAAGTGAAACAAAAATTGTACCCCAATTTAATGGCACGAAAATTGCAAGTAAATTCGGCTGTTTTCTGATGTACCTCCTGCACTATAGGTTTCTCAGTTAAAAAAAGGCACGTGGGTCTGGAAGTGCAAGGCAAAACACCTTTTCAACTTAGGGGGAAAAAGAAATTCCAGGAGATTTAAAAGTGATGCCCTCAGGCCCTCAATTAACTTTTAATAAAACTGACTCCATTTCAGAGTAAAAAGTCCTAAAGCCTTGAAATTCCTTAGCTTTTCATTGTTGTGCTAGCTAACTTGGTTGCAGTTATGAACTAGTTACATTTTTTTACATGTCATATAATTTGTTCTGATGGCAGCAATTGTCCCCTGGTAACTGCTAGCCAATTTTACTTGCTCACAGGTTCACTGCTACAAACGTTATTTCATGGATTTAATGCCAGCCCAAATGTACTATTGATATAGTTTATTAATTGTATTTGTCTCACTGGTTTTGCTAAGTGCTGTGGCGCATTTGGTGTCGCTATATATCTACTTGAAGCAGTTCTGTAAAAGTTGCTGCTCCCACTACTGTGGAATCCGCCCTTTTTGTGCTTTTATTTCAAAACATTGAACCTTATCTGTTGCTAGTGGAGGGCCTGTACAGGCCAACAAGTTGATAAAGATAGGCTAAGTGCAAATCTAAAAAAACAGTGGCTGGTACTGCCAGCGACAGTTGTTTACATTGCTATCATAGAATCATAGAATGGTTACAGCACGGAAGAAGGCCATTTGGCCCATCAAGCCCGTGCCGGCTCTCTGCAAAAGCACTTCAGCTAGTCCCACTCCACCACCCCCCCCCCCCCCGCCGCCGCCCTTTCCCCGTAGCCCTGCAATTGTTTTTCCTTCAGGTACTTAACCAATTCCCTTTTGAAAGCCGTGATTGAGTCTGCCTCCACCACTCTTTCAGGCGGTGCATTCCAGATCCTAACCAGTCACTGCGTAAAAAAGTTTTTCCTCATGCCGCCTTTCGTACTTTTGCCAGTCACCTTAAATCTGTGTCCTCTGGTTCTCGACCCTTCTGCCAATGGGAACAGTTTTTCTCTATCTACTCTGTTTAGACCCCTCATGTTTTTCTCATGTTTTTGAACATCTCTATCAAATCTCCTCTTAACCTTCTCTACTCTAAGAAGAACAACCCCAGCTCCTCCAGTCTATCAACGTAACTGAAGTCCCTCATCCCTGGAATTATTCTCGTAAATCTTTTCTGCAACCTCTCTAAGGCTATAGTTCAGAAATACTTGGGACAAATCACCAAAGTGGATCTAGGCTTCTGCAGAGGCAGCAGTTACCAAATCATTCATATTATGGCTCTGTTAATGATGCTGGGGCAGGGGAATTGTTGTAAAGAAAATGCAACATAAAAGACCAGTCAAAACACATTACATCTCAGGTTTTAAATCTGCTTATATGTTTTATGTCATTTACCTGACGGTTTACATATTGAAATTTGCTATGTGCTGCTAACTAGCTACATTCATTCAACAAGGTGGATTGCTCCATGCTTCCAGGAGACACTTTGAGCATTAATTTCTACCCTTATCCTTATCATATTTCATCTCGGTTTTATTCCAATATTTATTCAGCTCCTTTTAATGACACAGAAATTAACTTCTTTTGGTGGGAGTCTGTTCCACAAATCACAAGGTAATTATGATGAAGACCATTCAGCTTATCTTGATTCATCTATCCAGAGAGATCCAAACATCCCTCATTGTAGCATCCAATTGTTTATTAAATGATTCCATGGCTTTTCTCTCCACTACTCTTTCTGAAAGTCCTGGTCAACATTTATTCCTCAACTAACATTGTTAAAAGAGATTATCTGATCATTTATCTCTTTGCTGTTTGTGAGATCCTGCTGTGCACAATGTTTCCCTACATAACAACAGCGACTTTAAGTACTTTATCGGTTGTGAAACACTTTGGAACATCCTGAGGTCATGATTAGTGCTGTATAAATGCATGTTTTTTCTTTCTTTAGGTGGATTTAGCCAGAAAGAGGGTGAGATGGTGAATTTTGAGGTGTTCAATCCAAATTTGACAATGAATTACCAAGCCAGCTACATGCCAGGCACTTTTGAGCAAAGGGTCAATAGATTTAATGCCACTGAGCTGTCTGTTGTGCCAAGCAAAGCGATAAGGGTAAGACTTTCTAAGATTCTGCCACAGTACTGAAATGGCTCTCATCAAATGACATCCTTTGTGACTGAGACAAAGGTAAATTATCCCTCCTCGTCCTTCTTGACTTGTCTGCAGCCTTTGACATGGTTGACCACTCCATCCGACTCCACGCCTCTCCACAGTTGTCTAGCTGGGTGGGACGGCACTCACCCAGTTCCATTCTTATTTATCTAATCGTAGCCAGAGAATCACCTGCAATGGCTTCTCTTCCCGCTCCCGCATCGTTACATCTGGTGTCCCCTGACATGAATCTTGTCATTCATGTGGAAATGACTTATGAAATAATACTGGGCGGCCTGCTGGTGGCGCTGTCCAGGGAGAGTATAAATACTCGGGCATAGGCCCAGCTTGCTCAGGACATTCTTTAACAGGAACTAGTGAAGGACACAACTAGATCTCCATGTTGGAAAACAGTTGATTAAAGCTTTGTTTAATGCTTAAACCAAGTGCCTAGTAGTTTTCTTACGTCATCCCCCAAGGATCTATCCTTGGCCATCTCCTAGTTCTCATCTACATACCCAAGGATGGTAATGGAGGAATTTGGGACATTGGCTGAAAGGTATGATTCTGTGAGTATGACTATGTCAGGCTGTTGCTTGACTAGTCTGTGGGACAGCTCTCCCAATTTTGGCACAAGTCCCCAGATGTTAGTGAGGAGAACTTTGCAGGGTAGACTGGGCTGGGTGTGCCGTTTCATGTCTGAAGCCGGTGCCGAGGTCGATGCCGGGTGGTCCATCCAGCTTTATTCATAATATTGTTTTTCGTAGCGGTTTGTTATAACTGAGTGGCTTCCTAGGCCATTTCAGAGGGCAGTTAAGAGTCAACCACATTGCTGTGGGTCTGGAGTCACATATAGGCCAGACCAGGTAAGGACAGCAGATTTCCTTCCCTAAAGGACATTAGTGAACCAGATGGGTTTTTATGACGATCCAATAGTTTCATGTTCACATTGGTGGGAGTTGTTTATAGACCACCCAAAAAGTAGTTGTAATGTAGGGCAAAGTATAAATCAGGAAATTAGAGGTGCATGTAACAAGGGTAATATAGTAATCATGGGGGACTTTAATCTACATATAGACTGGGCAAACCAAATTTGCAGTAATAATGTGGAGGACAAATTCATGGAATGTATGCAAGATAGATCAGTATGTTGAGGAACCAACTCGGGAACAGGTTATTTTAGATATAGTATTGTGCAATGAGAAGGTTAATTAATAATCTTTTAGTAAAGGGGCCTTTAGGTAAGAGTGACCATAATATGATAGAATTTTGGATTGAGTTTGAAAGTGACTTAGTTAAATCCAAAACTAGGTTCTTAAATCTAAACAAAACAAACTACATAGGTATGAGGGGCGAGTTGGCTAAACTAGATTGGGAAACTACATTAAAAGGTATGACAGTGTACAAGCAATGGCTAGCATTTGAAGAATTAATGCATAATTTACAACAAATATATATTCCTTTAAGGTACAAAAACCCCACAGGAAAAGTGGTCCAACCGTAGCTAACAAGAGAAGTTAAAGATAGTGGCCCAGAAATTCGGGTCTCCATGCGCAGGAAACCGGCAATTCCATTCCCCTGAAAGAAGGGGTTAAGAGGTGGAATGCGTGCACGGGAGAGGCAGCGCATGCGCATTGAACTTACGTTTTTTTTGCAGGTTTTCCCGGGAAGGTAAGCCTCCAGAAGTTAGACATGTAAAAAGCAGTCGCAAGGCCTACTTTTTACAAGGTAAGTGGTGAATTAGTTAAAATTAAAACATTTTTCCACAGGTTTATTATTTTTAAATACTTTAAAGAAAGGTAAGTTTATTTTTAGCCCCGTTAGAAAATAAAATTATTATTTTGAAAAATTTAAATTATTGTTTAAAATAGTTATTTCATGTAATTAACAGTTTATTTTAAAAATGTGATTTAAAAAAAATTTATTTGAAGATTTAGTGGTGTTTTGGGGCTTATAGTATTTATAGGTTTGACAGGTCTTCCTGTCAAACTTATGAATGAAGCATTCCCTGCTACCATTGGCTCTCCATGGCCCACGTGATCCCAGGGGATGCATCGAACTAACTGTGCCCCTGGGATATGCAAGCACTGCGTGCCGGCAGTTGGAGGAGGCCCAGGATTGCAATTCCACGGGGGCCCACAGCTCAACGGCCGTTAGGTAAGTGCAGGTCGGGGGCTTGCACCCACGGGAAGCCCGCGACCCGAATTTCTGGGCCAGTATTAGATCAAAGGAAGAGGCTTATAATGTTGCCAAAAAAAGTAGTAAGCCTGAGGATTGGGAGGATTTTAGAATTCAGCAAAGGAGGACCAAGAAATTGATAAAGAAAGGGAAAATAGAATGAGAGTAAACTAGCGAGAGACATAAAAACAGACTGTAAAAGCTTCTATAGGTATGTAAAAAGGCAAAGATTAGCAAAAGTAAATGTGGGTCCCCTACAGGCTGAGACAGGAAAAATTATAATGGGGAATAAGGAAATGGCAGGGAAATTAAACAAGTACCATGGGCTGGATTTTGTCAGTGTGGGCGGGCTGGGTCGTGTCAGGTGGAAATCGTGTCAGGACCTCGACTCCTAAGAGATGTGTTGAAAAAGTGGGATTTTCCCCTAATTGGGCAATTGATTTTCTGCGTGTGGGAAAGACTGGCCCAATGAATCTTTTCATGGAGAAAGTCGCCTCTGATGATGTCATCAATGCTGTTAGATTTAAGGCCTGCAAGCAGCCTTGATTCTTCTGGAGACTGCAAAGGCTCTGCAATTTATATGAAGGAGTTGAATTGTGGAAAATGTCAACAATCAAGCAAAAGTGTGCTCCTCGATTTGATGAGCCCTCCCTCCAAGCTCTGGTGCACGGAGCCAGCTATAATAAGGAGGTGTACTTCCCTTCCTCAGGGAGAAAAAAGCCACTCCAGCAGACAAAAGCTGTGTGGCTACAAGTGGCCCAGGAGGTCAACTCCATTTCACTGAGCTGCAGAACCTGGCTGCAATGCAGGAAGAGGTTTCATGACCTCCTCTGCACAGGAAAAGTGAGTATGACTTTCCCATCACCCTTAATCTGATCCCCATCGCCTCTCCTCACCAGCACTCTGCTTTGCCAGCCTCTTCCTCCACATGCCACTTGACACTTACATCCCTGCACCCTTATCCATTCCCTCTCTCTCTATGGTCACATTCATTTAACTATTCAACCATGCAGCCCTCACACTCCCTATCACTGTGATGCCATGACAACAACAACTTTCAACACACAGGGCGGGTCCTTTGTATCCTTCTAAGCATCTATGCTATGGATTCTCTACACTCACTCCTTCATTCTTACTAAAACTCCACTTGCAGGAAAAGAGAGCCCACACTAAGAGGGAAAGAGCCATGACAGGAGGAGGGCCACCTTCGGTAGCCCAGCTCACCCCCTGGGAGGTGGCAGCCCTGGAAATTGCTGGGATCAAGGAGGATACCCAATTGGGGGACGGACAGATGGGCGCACCACAGCAAGCTGGTGACAGAATAGTTTGGAATCTCTCTCATTGACATAGCACGAGCCACTGATAATGATTCTGATGCTCTAACAGATTGACTTATGCTCATCTGCAAAATTCAATGTGCATGTAACCTTGGCCTCACATCACTAACTCTTTCCTTTGCTCCCCCACAGGACCATCGAAAGCCCCCATCATCACTATCTAGGAGGAACAGCCTGAGCCTCCAGACTCCTCAGAGGAAGCTGCTGTGAAGGAATGAGCCATATTCCAAGAAATACACCATAATATGAATAGATTTCTGATATTATTAATACAAGAAACTGGGTTTAAAAATCTAAAGCCTTGGAGACACAGGCTGCAAACAGAAATACAGGCTTCTGAGATAAAGATCAGTTGTTTAACAAAGTTGTAAAAACCAAACAAGCTTTGAAATGGGAATTAGTTAAATATACTAAAACAATTACCCTATTGAAATGGCAGTTTGGTGCTTCCGAAAGGTCTAGAGTTTGGAGGGAACACATTGAAAATGCTCAGTTTAAGGTGTTACCAGCTAACACATTGAACAGAAACACAATCATTAAAAGAGGCATGTGCCTTTGAAAAGATGACATCAAGTAAAAGAAACACCTGCTGGTCAAATAGTTTTTATGTTAAACTTGGAAGACAGGAAACATGATTAAATATGCAACCAATTGAGATAGCTAGAAATGCATGAAACACTCTGGTCAAAGTGTCTTTAATATATACATAGTCAAAATGATACCAACAAGAACACTTTGAAGATATGACTTCAATAGAGACAACAAGCAATTACATTGTGTTTGTATTGAGCTTGGAGCAGTAAGGAGACTCAATGGCCTAGAAATTCAGTGGGCTGCACCACCCGTTAGTGCCCAAAGAGGGCACTTAGTGGGTTTTACGCCACTGGCCATGCCTCCCGCTAAATTTAGCGGACGCTAATGGCGGCGCTAGCTGTTAGCGCTGCGCCACTACCAATGACGTCATCGGTGTACGCAGCGCCCCGCAACTGTCCCGATCATGAAATTTGGTAGCGCCCCCTGCTTTAACGCCGGTCGCAATTTGCGACCGGTTCAGGGGGGCCTACCTGCGGCGGTAGAGGCGTTGAGGTGCGGGGCAGCCATTTTTTTTGCTGGACGCCTGCCAGCAGCTCTCCACGCCGCCGTCCCCGGCCTCCTGAACACCCCCCCCCCGCGTTGTGCCGGCTGTGTCCCAAGAGCCCGGCACTTCTCCTTGGTGCCAGGCTCTTTTGCCAGCACTTGCGCCCTTCGAGTGTGCTGCAGCAGGCCCCTCCCCTTTAAGAAGTGGTGGAAGGCCTGCAGTACCGCACGTTGCGCTGCGATTTTCAGTTGCAGCGCCCCAAGAGGGATGCGGGGCACCTCAAGTAGCGCTGTGCTTCCATCTGGGGCGCTGAAACTGAATTTGCGGCGGGCAGCCGCGACTCATTCCGGGGCGGTACCTCCGGCACCCTGGCGAGACTGGCGCCCCAAACGGGGCGCCAATTGTCTGCTAAAAACCAGTAAAGCCAATATTAAGAATTGAATGAAAGAATTTTGTAAGAATGGCATCAAACAGAAACCATAGCTGTCATATTGTTTTTATGATGGTTTTTGAAACACCTAAAGGTAGAGACATAATTATGCATGCAATAGTTGAATTGACAGTAAGATAGAAAGCATTCAACAGAGGTCTCAATAAAGACAATTAGCTGACATCAGCAAAATAAACCAATGCAAAAAGGGTATCAAAATAAGAGCTTTTCAAACAGAAAGTCAGAACTCACTGAACGGGCCAAGCGTTTCTCAACTTCACAGGCACGCTCTGTAAAAATAAAACATAGAAGATGGAGCAGGAGTAGGCCATTCGGCCCCTCGAGCCTGCTCCGCCATTCAATGCGATCATGGCTGATCATCCAAATTCAGTAGCCAGTCCCTGCTTTCTCCCCATACCCCTTGATCCCTTTAGCCTTAAGAAATATATCCAACTCCTTCTTGAATATATTTAATGAATTGGCCTCTACTGCCTTCTGTGGTAGAGAATTCCACAGGTTCACCACTCTCTGGGTGAAGAAATTCCTCCTCATTTCTGTCCTAAATGGCCTACCCCTTATCCTTAGATTGTGACCCCTGGTTCTGGACTCCCCGACCATCGGGAGCATCCTTCCTGCATCTAGTCTGTTCAGTCATGTCAGAATTTTATAAGTTTCAATGAGATCACCTCTCATTCTTCTAAACTCCAGCGAGTACAAGCCCAATCGACCCAATCTCTCCTCATAAGTCATTCCTGCCATCCCAGGTACCAGCCTGGTGAATCTTCGCTGAACTCCTTCCATGGCAAGAACATCCTTCCTCAGATAAGGCGACCAAAACTGTACACAATACACAAGATGTGGTCTCACCAAGGCCCTGTACAACTGCAGCAAGACATCCTTGTTCCTGTACTCAAACCCTCTCACTACAAAGGCCAACATACCATTTGCCTTCTTAACCGCCTGCTGCACCTGCATGCTTACCTTCAGCGACTGGTGCACAAGGACACCCAGGTCTCGTTGCACTTCCCCTTCTCCCAATCTATTGCCATTCATATAATAATCTGCCTTCCTGTTTTTGCCACCAAAGTGGATAACCTCACATTTATCCACGTTATATTGCATCTGCCATGCTTCTGCCCAATCACCCAACCTGTCCAAATCATCCTGGAGTTTCTTGGCATCCTCCTCACCGCACACACGCCCACCCAGCGTTGTGCCGTCTGCAAATTTGGAGATATTACATCTAGTTCCCTTGTCTAGATCATTACTATATATTGTGAACAGCTGGGATCCTAGGACTGATCCCTGCGGTACCCCACTAGTCACTGCCTGCCACTCGGAAAAAGACCCGTTTATTCCAACTCTTTGCTTTCTGTCTGCCAACCAGTTCTCTATCCAAGTCAATACCTTGCCCCCAATCCCATGTGCCTTAATTTTGCATGCTAATCTCTTATGCGGGACCTTATCGAAAGCCTTCTGAAAGTCCAAATACACCACATCCACTGGTTCTCCCTTATCTATTTTACCAGTTACATCCTCAAAAAATTCCAGTAGATTAGTCAAGGACGATTTACCTTTTGTAAATCCATGTTGACTTTGTCCGATCCTGTCACTGTTTTCCAAGTGCTCTGCTATTACATCTTTTATAATGGACTCTAGCATTTTCCCCACTACCGATGTCAGGCTTACCGGTCTGTAATTCCCCGTTTTCTCTCTACCACCTTTTTTGAATAGTGGGGTAACATTAGCTACCCTCCAATCCATGGGTACTGTTCCAGATTCCATCGAATGTTGGAAGATGATCAGCAATGCATCTACTATTGCTAGGGCCACTTCCTTAAGTACCTAGGATGTAGATTATCAGGCCCTGGGGATTTATCGGCCTTCAATCCCATATATTTCCCTACAAATACTGATTTCTTTCAGTTCCTCCCTTTCATCAGACCCTATGTTCCACGACATCTCTGGGAGGTTATTTGTGTCTTCCTTTGTGAAGGCAGAACCAAAATATGTATTTAGTTGGTCTGCCATTTCTTTGTTCCCCATTATAAATTCCCCTGATTCTGACTGCAAGGGACCTACACTTGACTTCAACAATCTTTTTCTCTTCACATATCTGTAAAAGCTTTTACAATCAGTTTTTATGTTCCCTGAAAGCTAACTCTCATATTCTATTTTCCCCTTCTTAATTAATCCCTTTGTCCTCCTTTGTTGAATCCTAAACTGCTCCCAATCCTCAGGTTTACTGCTTTTTCTGGCCAATTTATATGTCCTCTCTTTGGTTCTTATGCTATCCCTAATTTCCCTTGTTAGCCACGGTTGAGTCACCTTTTTTGTTTTATTTTTATGCCAAACTGGGATGAACAAATTCTGTAGTTCATCCATTCGGTCTTTGAATGTTTGCCATTGCCTATCCACTGTCAACCCTTTGAGTAACATTCCCCAATCAATCCTACCCAACTCACGCCTCCGACCATCGTAGTTTCCTTTATTTAAATTCAGGACCCTAGTCTCTGAGTCAACAACTTCATTCTCCATCTTAATGAAGAATTCGATCATATTATGATCACTCCGACCCAAGGGGCCTCGTACAACAAGATTGCTAATTAATCCTTTCTCGTTACATAATACCCAGTCTAAGATGGCCTGATCTCTGGTTGGTTCCTCGACATATTGGTCCAGGAAACCATCCCGTAAACACTCCAGGAATTCCTCCTCCATGTTATTGTTACTAATTTGGTTAGCCCAATCTATATGTAGATTAAAGTTACTTTGAGTCTCGGGTAATCAAAGTAATTGATTTTGGTGGATAATCTGGATTTAGAAATAAGTAAGAAATATAGAAATGTAACAAAGTAAAGATTTAAAAATAAGGATCCCTGAGAAATAAGAAATGTAAGCTATCTGTATTTTGAATTGTTAATGTTGTGACTAATTCAACAGCTGTTAAATCAATGCCAGCTCTTAAATAAAACTATATATTTTTAGAATTGTCTCAAAGAGTAATTCCGTATAAACTCGCAAACCCAATTTCTGTACACTCTTTTGTAAGGAATTGCAGAATTCTGGGGGATATTCCGGACCCTCATAATATCCGGAAGGTTACAGTCTAGTTAAACTAGTTAAAAATGCTATCTGGAGGACGGTAACATCTTCAGTCATTCCTTTCCTTAAGGGAGAGATAGCCTGAACCTTTAGACCCATTTAGGCGTCTGTTGTAATTCGGCTATCTCTAACTTAAGTTGAAGGTGAACGTCTGGGGAATACGCTTGATCTGGGGTAGCCCGAAAGGGCTAGGACTTGTAATTACCCCTTCACTGCAACCTTTGAAGGCGCAGCATCAGCAGAATTCAGCGCACCCAGCACCAGCGCAGACACTCACACCTTGGTGGGACATTCGCAAGATATAATGCTGTCACCTGGTGTATCACAGCTCACAAGTGAGCATCAGCAAATGGTGGAGACTGGGACAGCAGTGGAGAGTTCTTGTCGGAGGGCGCAGGACTCTGCCAGCTCAGCTCAGCTGCATGTTGACCCTGTGCCTCCAGGTCCATCCAGAAGGAGAGCGGTGCTGGAACTCCAGGAACAGGTGCAGGAGTCTCTGGCAGGTTTTGTCTCCAGGGTCGCTACAAGTGTATCACGACGGAAAGGATGGCAACCTATGTGGAAAGGATGGCTACCATAGAGGAGAAGATGGCTATGGTAGAGGAGAAGATGGCTATGTCTATGGAAGAGCTTAGTCGCCAGGGTATTGAAAACATGGTCATTGTTCAGAATAGAATGACATCTCTTGAGGAGCGATGGTCAGCTATTGAGCAAACAAACCAGACCTTCATGCAAGTCCTCTGGAGTAGGACTTCCAGTGCAGAAAGGGGTCCTCATGGCCCCCCTGCAGTGCAGCAAGGTGCTGTCAAGTCACTTGCTAGATCTGAAGTGGGACTGACCCATGAGAGGGATGTTGGTGGCAGACAACAAGGAAGTGGGAGCTCCTGTTCAAGTGCTCATACGACCATGCCACAGCAGAGCCCCACCAGAGTCCTCACCCAACTGAGATGGGAGTCTCAGCCCCTGCACAGCTGCAGGAGCAGCAGACTGTTGGCTGCACAGGTTCGCCACCGCAGAGGACACCTGCCAAAGGTGTTGAGACAGGAGCAGCAAGAGAGTGAGCAAGGTGCCTCCACATCTGCTGAAGCCACAGGGGAAGCACCACGTAGGAGCACGTGTAAGAGGAAGATAAAGCACAAGTAGTCACAAGTATTTTGCTATCGCACTAGTCACAAGGGTAGTCTCTTGGGTGCTGTGTTGTTTTGTTTTTGGACCAGCCATCATTGTGATTGTATTATAAGGTGTTTTGATGGCAAACTGTTGAAGTTGTGGCCTATGTCATTTCACAAATGGGACTTTCACACTGAGGGTTTAGGGCGCCTTGCAACTGTCAGAATGGTGGTCATAGTGATAGGATTTGGCAGGTTCTTGTCCATTGTTGATGCTCCGGTAAGAAGGAGCAAGACTAAAGTGTTTGATTGTGCAGGCTAAGCAAATCTGGCCAGGATGAGTGCATCCCTTGCATCCCGGGCAGCAACGTTGTTGCTCGCTGGCGCCTTCTGGCCTGTGCATCTTCAGGTGGGTGACTAGCAGCTTGGTGCTCCTGTTGATGCTCCTGCTGTTGGTGCTGCTGTTGCTCATGGTTCTGCTGCTGCCGCGGCTGCTCTGCATCCGAATCTGATGTCCAGGAGGAAAGGAATTAAATGGTCGCCATGCTTCTGGTATATGCCTCAGTTGAGGAAGCGCTTAGTCAAGGTGGGGAGAGAGGTTTCCCAGGAGATCACATTGCAGGTGGGTGTCAGGCTCCAAACTTCCACAACACTGAGTATGCCTGCTAAAAGTTCCCCCAGATCTGAAACAACAAAGTTCTGCCACCTGCAAATGATCATTGGTGAAAACTCCTTTGTAATGGTGGAGCTGCAGCTGTGAGTAAGCAATCCACTTGTGAGGCCGCTAGGATTACCTGGCGTGTTCCAGAGGAGGCGTGTAGGATGGGGGGAATGTCTAAAAATCAGAAAGGCCTCTCAAAATGGGATTATAGAAGCAATTAAGTGGTTGTTAAGGGCCTTAAGTGCCTATCCTGCCTCTTGGAGGCGGGATGGAAAGGGGGTCAGAAAACATGCATTTGGGAAAATTGTTCGGAGGCGGGATGGAGGCGGGATTGGGCCCGCCCACCATTTTGGTGATTTTAACAACTCACACGCCTCCAATCCCGCCTCCTCATGCCTGGCAAAATCGAGCCCTTTTTGTCTGTCTTCACGGAAGAAGACGCAAACAACTTCCCGGAAATAGTGGAGAACCAAGGGTCTAGCGAGAATGAGGAACCGAAAGAAAGTAGTAATAGTAAAAAAGTAGCACTGGAGAAATTAATGGAACTGAAAGCCGATAAAGCCTCTGGACCTGATGGCCTATATCCTAGGGTTTTGAAAGAGTTGGCCTATGCATTGTGTCAGAGTGGATGCATTGTTTGTCATCTTCCAAAATTCCTTTGATTCTAGAATGGTTCCCGCGGATTGGAAGGTAGCAAATGTAACCCCACTATTTAAGAAAGGAGGGAGAGAGAAAAAGGGGAAATACAGACCAGTTATCCTGACATCAGTAGTAGGGAAAAAGCTAGAATCTATTATTAAGGACATGGTAACAGGGCACTTAGAAAATAATAATAGGATTGGGCAGAGTCAACATGCATTTATGAAAGGGAAATCATATTTGACAAATCTATTAGAGTTTTTTGAGGTTGTAACTAGCAGAATAGATAAGGGGGAACCAGTGGATGTGGTGTATTTGGATTTTCAGAAGGCATTCGATAAGGTGCCACACAAGAGGTTATTAAACAAACTTAGGGCTCATGGGATTGGGGATAATATATTAGCATGGATTGAGGATTGGTTAACAGAGACAAAACAGAGAATAGGCATAAATGGGTCATTTTCAGGTTGGCAGGCTGTAACTAGTGGAGTACCGCAAGGATCAGTGCTTGGGCCTCAGCTATTCACAATCTACATCAATGATTTGGATGAGGGGACCAAATGTAATATATCCAAGTTTGCTGATGATACAAAGTTGGGTGGGAATGTAAGTTGTGAGGAGGATGCAAGGAGGCTTCAAGGGGGTATAGGCAGGCTAAGTGAGTGGGCAAGAACATGGCAAATGGAATATAATGTGGAGAAATGTGAAGTTATCCACTTTGGTAGGAAAAATAGAAAAGCAGTGTATTTTTTAAATGGTGAGAGATTGGGAAATGTTGGCGTTCAGAGAGACCTGGGTGTCCTTGTACACGAATCACTGAAAGTTAACCTGCAGGTACAGCAAGCAATTAGGAAATCAAATGGTATGTTGGCCTTTATTACAAGAGAATTTCAGTATAAGAGTAAAGACATCTTACTGCAATTATATAGGGCCCTGGTGAGACCACACCTGGAATGTTGTGTACAGTTTTGTTCTCCTTACCCAAGGAAGGATATACTTGCCATAGAGGGAGTGCAACGAAGAATCACCAGACTGATTCCTGGGATGGGGGAATTGTCCTATGAGGACAGATTGAGTAGACTAGGCCTATATTCTCTAGAGTTTAGATGAATGAGAGGTGGTCTCATTGAAACATACAAAATTCTTACAGGGCTTGACAGGGTAGATGCAGGGAGGATGTTTCCCCTGGCTGGGGAGTCTAGAACCAGGGGTCACAGTGTCAGAATAAGGGGTCGGCCATTTAGGACTAAGATGAGGAGAAATTTCTTCACTCAGAGAGAGGGTGGTGAATCTTTGGAATTCTCTACCCCAGAGGGCTGTGGAGACTCAGGCCCCGATTTTTGGCTTGTGTGGGAAATGGTCGGATTTCCCCAAATATGGGGTTTCTGACACACACAAAAAAGTGTCAGCCAGCTCCACGCAATTTTCCCTCAAGTGGCCAATTAATTCCCAGCATGTGGGAAGCCTTGCTAATTGTCCAATTCGAGTCAGAAATCCCCACAGTATGATGTCATCATTCGTGGTGCTTTCAAGGTCCATAGCAAGCATTGCATCCTCTGAAGGCTTCCAAATGAACCATACAGGATGGCAGAGGAGCCTGCAGCAGCTGTGGCCAGTGCCAGACCCCGAGCTGCCTTCAAATTCGACGAGGCTTCACTGCAGGCATTATTGGATGGGGTTAGGGCCCACAGGGAGTTCCTCTTCCCTAGGTCAGGGAGGAAGAAGCCTCCCACTGAGACCAATGCTGCATGGATGCAGGTGTCAACAGATGCCAACTCGCTTGGAGTCACCAGAAGAACCTTGGCATTACATCTCTAACTCCTTCCTTTACTCCCCCACAGTACCATCCAGAGCCCCCGTCCTCACTGTGGAGGAGGAAGAGGCTGTGCAGCCAGACTCCTCAGAAGAAGCTCCAACCTCTGAGGGCGCAGCATCAGCGGAAGTAAGCGCACCCAGCACCAGCACAGACACTCACACCTCGGGGGGACCTTCGGGACATAGAGTAGTGTTGTCACCTGGTGTTTCACAGCTCACAAGTGAGCCTCAGCAGATTCTGGAGACAGGGACAGCAGTGGAGAGTCCTCGTCGGAGGGCGCAGGACTCTGCCAGCTCAGCTCAGCTGCGCTGCATGTCGACCCTCTGCCTCTGGGTCCATCCGCAAGAGAAGAGGTGATGGATCTCCATGCACAGATGCAGGAGTCTCTGACAGGTTTTGTCTCCAGGGCCGCTGCGAGTGTGGGGCGAATGGAGGAGTCCATAGCGACCATGAGCAGAGCCTTTGTAGAGTCATTGGCGCATGAACGCATCACCATGGAAAGGTTGGCAACCTCCATGCAGGAGATAACTCGCCAGGGTACGGAAAACATGGTGAGTGCTCATAAGAGAATGACATCTCTTGAGGAGCGTTGGCCATCTGTTGAACAGAGAAACCAGATCTTCATGGAAGTCCTTCTGAGTAGGACTGCCAGTGCAGAAACGGAGCAAGGTGCTCTCAAGCCACTTCCAAGTGCTGGCCCCTTCTGGCCTGTGCAGCTTCAGGTGAATGAGCAGCAGCCTGGTGCTCCTGGTGCTCATCCTGCTGTTCCTGGTTCTGCTGCTGCCGCCTCTGCTGCTGGAGATCCTGTAATGGCAAGAAGGGAAGGAAAAAAAGGCGTCCCATGCTTCTCGCAGATGCCTCCGCTGAGGAAGCGCTGAGTGAGGGTGGCGAGAGGGGCTTCCCATGAGATCACATTGGAGAAGTGTGTGAGGCTCCAACCTTCCACAGCTGTGCCTAAGCCTTGAAGAAGTAGCCCAAACCTGCAACAACAAGGTCCTTCAACATACAAGTGCTGTCCCTTTAAATCGCAGCTTTCCCTGACCTGCAGCTGACAGCAAGCAAGCCGGCAAGCTTCACGCCAGGTCTCATCAGCGGGGTTCCCCGCAGGCGTGTTTGATGTGGGGAAAGCCCCAAAGTCGCAACGGCCCCGGAAAATCTTCTTCAATAATGTAATTATTGGTCATTAGTGTGCCGACGACCAGTCCCGCCAGCAGCGGCCGGGACTGAAGCAGGTCGCGGGGAAACGGCGGTCCGAAAGTCGGACGGGGGTGGGGGGTCCCGACCCGCTTTTTCAGCGATTTTTCGGCCCCCGGCCGCCTGAAAAGCCACCCGACGGCGGCCAGAAAATTGACCCCTCAGTCTTTGAGTATATTCAAGACAGAGATCGATCGATTTTTGTATATTAGGGGAATCAAGAGATATGGGGATAGTTCAGGAAAGTCGAGATGAGGTAGAAGATCAGCCATTATCTTATTGAATGGTGTAGCAGGCTCGAAGGGCCAAATGGTCTACTCCTGCTCCTATTTCTTATGTTCTTATGTTCAGCATTACTGATACTAGCTTTTTAATTCCAGATTTATTTAATTAACTGAATTTAAATTCCCCAGCTGTTGTGGTGGGATTGGAACTCATGGGCAGGATTTTCATTGTGCCATGGAGTCGGGATTGGAGGCGGGGTTAAAATCCCGATATCAGGGGTCCCGACCCCATCCCGCACCCAAACCCGCCTCCATGTCAGTTTCAAAGGAGGCAGGTACCCGCCCCGCACTGGGACCCGCCTACCCGAGGCGGGAAGGGATTAGTGCCAATTAACTGCCTGTTAACAGGTAGTTTTTAGCCTAATCCCTATTTTTAATGTTGAAGTGTGGGATTCCCGACGGCTCCAAACCACGCCAAGTTAGAGGAGTCGGGCCGTCGGGTTGAAGGGCTTGGAGGGGTCGAGATGTCGGTGTTCAGGTGAGTGATGTGTGCATGAGTGCAAAGGTAAGTGTGTTTGGTGTGTCTAAAGTGATTAAAGAAGTTTAAATTACCTTTTCTTACGTTTTCAGCCTTCCTTCCTTTAGGTCCCGGGAGTCTCTCATCTCACCAGCACAGAAAGCAGAATGGCTGCGAACTGTCAAAAGTGACAGCCTGCAGCTTTCTGTGCAGGAGAGACTTCTAACTGAGTCTGTGGAGAAGGACTCATGTTAGAAGTAAGACTGTCAGTGTTTGACAGCTTCAAACAGCTGTGAAACACTCTTGACAAATAAAATTTCAGTCTGTGACTTCACCTGTTGCTGGGTGGCCCTTAATTGGCATGCTGAGCCCGCTGGGTAGGCTCAACAAGGTCAATCAAGTTAAAATCGCGTGGATTGGCCGCATCTCGATGGAGGCGGGACTACAACCCCGAAAGTTGTAGTCCCGCCTCCTTCCCGACTTCTGAGTTAAATTCCTGCCCCATGTCTCCGGATCTTTAATCCAGGCCTCTGGATTACTAGTCCAGTAACAGAACCTCTATAACCCGGTGAAGCTTCTCTGGGCTGTGTATCGTCATTCCAAAGTGCTGCATCACATTATGTATCCTCTAACAATGCTCTCTTATTTATTGTTATATATAGAAATGCTTGGGTAAATCCACAGCTTTTTTTGCAATTTTTAAATTTTTTTCGCCTGCCTTGCATCTGACAAGATAGTTGCACAATCTACACCCTGACTACTTCCAGTGCCACTGTAGCCACCTTCCAGGAGAAGCTAGGATCAATTGGGTGTGACAATCCTTCCAATTCTTCTTTCACCCACTGGGAGATGTTGCACGCAGGGCTTGAACCAGTGTCCATCCATTGGGCAGTACCTTCCCATTCAACTGGTATTGGACAGGATTGTTGTATAATACTGGGGAGAATTTTAACCCCCAAGAATAGGTTGACTAAAACTCAAGCATGATCTGAACTTGGATCCAATGCACTCACTTCTGGGCTTAAAAGAGGCCCGTTTGGCTGTGGGCAAATAACCTGCTTGTCGGTGTCAGCGCAATCATTAGGACAGACAGGTTGGTAATTAGCACAGCCATTAGCATCATTAGTACATGGTAATGAGGAAATTTTCAATTGAATTAAACAAGCATTGGAGGTGGACAGGAGCGAGGTGGACAAGGGAGAGGTGAACAGCAGAGAGGTGGACAAGGGAGAGGTGGACAAGGGAGAGGTGGACAGCAGAGAGGTGAACAGCAGAGAGGTGGACAAGCGAGAGGTGGACAGGAGAGAGGTGGACAAGGGAGCTGTGGACAGCAGAGATGTGGACAAGGGACAGGTGGACAGGAGAGAGGTGGACAAGGGAGAGGTGGACAGCAGAGAGGTGGACAAGGGAGAGGTGGACAGCAGAGAGGTGGACAGCAGAGAGGTGGACAGGAGAGAGGTGTACAAGGGAGAGGTGGACAGCAGAGAGGTGGACAGGAGAGAGGTGGACAAGGGAGAGGTGGACAAGGGAGAGGTGGACAAGGGAGAGGTGGACAGCAGAGAGGTGGACAGCAGAGAGGTGGACAAGGGAGAGGTGGACAGCAGAGAGGTGGACAAGGGAGCGGTGGACAGCAGAGAGGTGGACAAGGGAGAGGTGGACAGCAGAGAGGTGGACAAGGGAGAGGTGGACAGCAGAGAGGTGGACAAGGGAGAGGTGGACAGCAGAGAGGTGGACAGCAGAGAGGTGGACAGCAGAGAGGTGGACAAGGGAGAGGTGGACAGCAGAGAGGTGGACAGTAGAGAGGTGGACAAGGGAGCGGTGGACAGCAGAAAGGTGGACAAGGGAGTGGTGCACAGCAGAGAGGTGGACAGCAGAGAGGTGGACAAGGGAGAGGCGGACAGGAGAGAGGTGGACAGCAGAGAGGTGGACAGCAGAGAGGTGGACAAGGCAGAGGTGGACAAGGGAGAGGTGGACAGTAGAGAGGTGGACAAGGGAGAGGCAGACAGGAGAGAGGTGGACAGCAGAGAGGTGGACAAGGGAGAGGTGGACAGCAGAGAGGTGGACAGCAGAGAGGTGGACAAGGGAGAGGTGGACAGCAGAGAGGTGGACAAGGGAGAGGTGGACAAAGGAGAGGTGGACAGGAGAGAGGTGGACAGCAGAGAGGTGGACAAGGGAGAGGTGGACAAAGGAGAGGTGGACAGGAGAGAGGTGGACAGCAGAGAGGTGGACAAGGGAGAGGTGGACAGGAGAGAGGTGGACAAGGGAGAGGTGGACAGCAGAGAGGTGGACAAGGGAGAGGTGGACAGGAGAGAAGTGGACAGCAGAGAAGTGGACAAGGGAGAGGTGGACAGGAGAGAGGTGGACAAGGGAGAGGTGGACAGCAGAGAGGTGGACAAGGGAGAGGTGGACAGGAGAGAAGTGGACAGCAGAGAAGAAGGACAAGGGAGAGGTGGACAGCTGAGAGGTGGACAAGGGAGAGGTGCACAGCAGAGAGGTGCAGAACAGCAGAGAGGAGACCTAAAGAGGGGCCGAGGTTGCAGGAGACACTACTTACGTGAGAGGGCCTACTGTCAGAGGCTCAGCTTCCTTGAATTATCTGAAGAACAGTGCTTCAAGAGGCTCAGATTGACACAGCAGGTGATCGTAGACCTCTGCAGCCTCCTTCAAGACAAGCTGCTCCCTGCTGTACCTGGTGGCCACGCATTGCCCGTCGCTTTCAAAGTCACTACTGCCCTCAATTTCTTTGCCTCTGGCTCATTCCAGTGCGCCACCAGAGACATCTCGAGGGTCTCTCAGTCAGCTGCCCACAAATGTACATGGCAGGTCATGGATGGGTTGTTTGCTAGGGTGTCGACTTAGGACAACTTCCACTGAGACAACAATAGCCAGAATGAGCAGTCACTCGCATTCGCCTCTCTGGCTGGCTTCCCAAAGACACAGGGTGCCTTCAATTGCACACACATGGCAATCAGAGGCCCACCACATCACAGAATCATAAAATCATGGAATGATACAGCACAGAAGGAGGCCATTCAACCCATCGTGCCTGCGTCGGCTCTTTGAAAGTGCCATTCAATTAGACCCACTCCCCCGCTCTTTCCTAATAGCCCTGTAGATTTTTCCTTTTCAAGTATTTATTCAATTCTCTTTTGAAAGTTATTATTGAATCTGCTTCCACCGCCCTTCCCTGCAGTGCATTCCAGATCATAACAACTCGCTGTGTAATTTTTCCCCCCCCCATGTTGTGAAGGAATAGCCATGATTCAGAGAAATACACGATACCATGAACAGATTTCTAATATTATTAATACATGATATACTGGGTTTAAAAATCTAAAGCCTCTGAGACACAAGCTGTAAACAGAAATACAGGCTTCTGAGATAAAGATCAGTTGATAACAAAGTTGTAAACAAGCTTTGAAATGGGAATTAGTTAAATATACTAAAACAATGAAAGATTGAAGCAAACCATTGGCGCTTCCGAAAGGTCTACAGTTTGCAAAGAACACAATGAGAAGACCCAGTTTAAAGTGTTAAGAACTAACACGTAAAACAGAAACACAAACATTAAGAGAGGCATGTGCCTTTGAAAAGATGACATCAAGTAAAAGAAACACCTGCTGGTCAAATAGTTTTTATGTTAAACTTGGATGACAGAAAACACAATTAAATATGCAACCAATTGAGATAGCTAGAAATGCATGAACCACTCTGGTCAAAGTGTCTTTAATTTATAGACATAGTAAATATAATACCAACAAGAACACATTGAAGATATAACTTCAACAGAGACACCAAGCAATTACATTGGGCTGGATTTTCCTAAGCCCCTGGAGTCGGATTGGAGGCGTGCGGGCGATAAAAATCGGAGATCCGGAGGTCCCGACCCCATCCCGCCTCCATGTCAATTTCATAGGAGTCGGGTTCCCAGAGGCGGGAAGGGATTAAAGGCAATTAAACTGCCTGTTAACAGGTAGTTTTTTGCCTATTCACGATTTTTATTGCTGGTTTGTGGGCTTCCCGACAGCTCCAAACCACGAAAAGTTTTCGAGGCAGGACGTGGGTCTGAGGTCTTGGAGGGGTCGAGATGCCCAGTGTTCAGGTGAGTGAGGGATGCAGGAGTGCAAAGGTAAGTGTTTTGCAAGTGTTTAAAGTGTTTAAGTTTAACTTACTTTTACTTACCTTTACAGGAGTCCTGCATTCCGGTGTTGGGAGTCGGCTGCAAGAACCACAGAAGCTCCGATTTTTAAAAAAAAATCAGCTTCTTGGTTTCTGCAGCAAAATGATTTTAAAGTTATCCTGAGAAAGGACTGAGGCTGAATTAGCAGTTTCTCAGTGTTTGACAGCTTCAAACAGCTGTTAAACACTGATATTTCATCTGCCAAAAGCTTTTGACAGATGAAATGTCAATCTCTGATGTCACCTGTTGCCAGGTGGCCCTTAATTGGCCTGCTGAGCCCACAGGGCGGGCTCAACAAGGTCAATCAGAGGAAAATCCAGTGGGTTGGCCACATCTCCATGGAGGCGGGACAACAAGCCCGAATGTGGGTTTCCCACCTCCAACCCGCCCCCGTAGCAAAATCCAGCCCATTGTGTTTGTATTGAACTTGGAGCAGTAAGGGGAGTCACAATGTCTGCTAAAAATCAGTAAAGCCAATATTAAGAATTGAATGAAGAATCTTTGATAAGAATGATATCAAACAGAAACCATAGTTTTTATGATAGTTTTTGGAACACCTAAAGATAGAGAAATAATTATGCAAGCAATAGTTGAATTGACAGTAAGATAGAAAGCATTCGAAAGAGGTATCAATAAAGACAATTAGCTGACATCAGCAGAGAACATCAAAGAAGAAACCAAAGCAAAAAGAGTATAAAACATAGACCTTTTCAAGAGAAAGGCAGAACTCGCTGAACGGGCAAAGCTTTTCTCAACTCTTCAGAGGCATCTCTGTAAGTCTTTAACTATGAGTCTCGGGAAGCCAAAGTAATTGATTTTGGTGGATGTTCTGGATTTAGAAATAAGTAAGAAATGTAGAAATGTAACAAAGTAAAGATTTGAGAATAAGGATCCCTGAGAAATAAGAAAAATAAGCTATCTGTATTTTGAATTGTTAATGTTGCGACTGATTCAACAGATGTTAACTGAATGTTGGATCTTAAATAAAACTATATGGCCTAGAAATTCAGTTAGGGGCGCCCAGCTGGCTAGCGCCCAAAAGTTAGCGCTGGGCGCGGAGCCATTTGCGACCGTCAGATATTCGGTTTCTGCGCCCCAATCCGGAACCGGGCGCTATTCCAGGGTGTGCCCGCCTCCGCTTGGGGCGCTGAAACTGAATTTCAGCGCTCTTGGCGCCGCTGCGCCAGCCGCTGCGGAGCAGCAGGCTGCGGTACTGCAGGCCTCCTCCTTCTCTTAAGGGGGAGCTGCCTGCAACGGGGAGATCGCCGCTGGAGAGTGCCGGCAAATGAGCCCGGCACCTCGGAGAAGTGCCGGGTTCGCGGAAAGCAGCCGGCAATGCCGCGGGGAGGGGGGGTGGAGGAGGCCAGGGAAGGTGCGGGCAGGCGGCCGCCGAAAAAGCGGCCGGCCGCACCTCCACCTTAAAGCGCCCCACTAAGGCTAGAGTACGGCCCCGTTTTCTGGTCGCTGTTTGCGGCCGCTGCGGAAGAGGCGGCCGCAACTAAATATGGGGATCGGGCCGGTTTCGGGGCGGAACCGGGGCACTGCGCACACCGATGACGTCATCGGTGCTGGCGCAGCGCTAACGGCTACCGCCGCCAATACCGCTGCGCTGAATATCAGCGCAAACTCCTTTTTGGCACAGAAGCCCTCTTTAGGCGGTAACTGGCCGCAAAGCTGGTAGCGCCTTAATGAATTTCTAGGCCTATATTTTTAGAATTGTCTCAAAGAGTAATTCTGTATAAACTCGTGAACCCAAATTCTGTACACTCTTTTGTAAGAAGTTGCAGAATTCTGGCGGAGTATTCTGGACCCTTGTAATATCCGGAAGGTTACAGTCTAGTTCAACTTATTAAAAGTACTATCTGGAGGACGGTAACATCTTCGGTCATTCCTTTCCTTTAGGGAGAGATAGCCTGAACCTTTAGACCCATTTAAGCATCTTATGGAATTCGGCTATCTCTAACTTAAGTTGAGGGTGAACGTCTGGGGAATACGCCTGATCTGGGATAGCTCAAAAGGGCTAGGACTTGTAATTGTCCCTTCAATGTCACCTCTAGCCCTTTTTCCAATTACCTTAAACCTGTGTCCTCTGATTACCAAACCTTCAGCCGCTGGAAACCATTTCTCCTTATTTAATCTATAAAAACCCTTCAAGATTTTGAACAACTCTATCAAAGCTCCTCTTAACCTTCTCTGTTCTAAGGAGAACAACCCCAATTTCTCTAGTTTCTCCACATAACTGAAGTCTTTCATCCCTGGTACCATTCTAGTAAATCTCTTCTGCACCCTCTCTAACTACTTGACATCCTTCCTAAAGTGTGGTGCCCAAAAAGGGCACAATACTCCAGCTGGGTCCTGACCAATGTATTTTTTTTAAAGGTTTAACATAACTTCCTTGCTTTTGTACTCTTTGGGGGTGATTTCGCCAATGGGGGCGCGTTGGAGGTGAGACTGTTGCTTGTTGGATCGATGTCCCGCCTCCTTCGATTTGTGGCCAATCCACGCTACCTTCCCTTGATTGACCTTGTTAAGCCCACCCAGCAGGCTTAGCAGGCCAATTAAGGGGAAGCCAATTACAGAACACATCAGCATATGATGTTTCATCTGTCAAAGAATTTTGACAGATGAATTGTCATCGTTTGACAGCTCTGTGAAGCTGTCCAACAATGACATTCTCTGTAGTTTGATGAGTTCTTGAATTCAAGACTCATCAAACCTCTTTCTTTAGCAGAAATTAGATGGTTGTTGCATTGGAAAATGCAACGGCCATCTGTCATCTCTATCGCGGAGGTGCAAGACTCTCCGCATACCCACCGATTGAAGCCTGCAGGAAGAAACAAAGGTCAGCTATCCGCCTCCTGGCAAGATGGCATGGAGGCAGGTTGGGGGTGGTTTGGGCACCCGCCCCCAAATTCTGCCATTTTCCCCGCAGTCCTGCCTCCATACCCGCCTCCCCAGGGCTGGCAAGATCACGCCCTATGCCTCTATTTATAAAGACAAAGATGTAAGGATTCGGGGCTTCTTTAAACTGGTTTAAAGTAATTTTCCTGGTCTTGCAGCCTTTGCCTGCACATCAGACCAATTCCAATAAAACCAATTTTAAAACAGCGGTTTCGAATCGCTACCCCACCTTCCAGTTCTGACTGCAGGGCTTATAATTATTGATATTAAAACAGACACGTAGTTTGGATGAGAGAAAAAAATCAAGCTTTATTAACTAAAAGAAACTATAATCACAATATCAAACTATCCCACACGAACACAGTAAAATTGTAAAACTATACAACAGGGGGGTTGCAGATGGCGAAACGAGGGATACAATGGCTACAATGTTATTTAAACAATCTTAGCAATTCCCTTAAATCACCACCCCCCTTAACTCCTGCTAGATTGCCTTGTTGAGGAGTCAGAAACTCTGCTCACATGTGGTCCAGCAAAGAGAGAGAGAGAGAGAGAGAGAGAGAGAGAGAGAGCTCACCTATGGTCCCAGGAAGTCAAGAGAGAGAGCTGGCTTCCCAGCCCTATCTTTATATCTGGTGAGCCCCCCTGCCGTTCTGCCTTGCAAGGGCTGTGTGCAAAATTCCCCACCCAAAAGGGTCCAATAACAAAAGGGAGATACAGCTGCTCTATTGTCCAGCGCTGGGTGATTTAAAATCCATTCAAATCTTAACGTTTCCCATTCAAGATACAAAAGTCTCTTCTGCAGTTTAGATGATACAAACAAATGCTAATAGCATTCAGTTGCTTTGTAAACAAAGCATTGTCCTTTGTCTTCATTGAACCTTACTTCCAGACACAGAAAGCTGCATTCCAAACCTCTTTTGTCATTCGGCCATGTGGTGCGACTGCCATTTTTATCCCTGGAAATTTAAAAGCACATCGCCTAGGGATACTTTAATCAAAAAAATGAATCTTCAGAACTGTAAATTATTGCGAATTCTTACAAAGATCTCATATGCCTTTTTAACAGCCATCTCAACTTGTCCTGCAACCTTCAAAGATTGGTGTAAACATACCCCCAGATCTCTGTGTTCCTGCACCCCTTTAAAATTGTGCCATTTAGTTTATATTGCCTCTCCTCATTCTTCCTACCAAAATGAATCACTTCACACTTCTCTTTGTTAAATTTCATCTTTCATATGTATTCCCTTTTTACCAGCCTGTCTATATCCTCCTGGAATCTGCTACTATCCTCCTCACTGTTTACTACTTTTCTAAGTTCTGTGTCACCTGCAAGCTTTGAAATTATGCCCTCTATACCCAAGTCCAGGTCAATAATATATATCAAAAAGAGAAATGGTCCCAACACTGACCCCTGGGGAACTGCACACCACACACTTCCCGCCAGTCTGAAAAACAACTGTTCACCACTACTCTCTGCTTTCTGTCGCTTAGTCAATTTTGTATCCACGCAGCCAGTGCCCCTTTAAAACCAGGAGTTTTTATCAACTGCAAGGGATTTTATTGCATCAATGCGCAGCTGGTATGCAGCCACAGGAAGAGGTTCATGCAGGTGTGCACCAGATTCCTTGGAAGCAGTCATAATGCTTTCATACTGCAGCAGCCCAACGTTCCGGGCCTATTAGTTTCGGGAATCAAACTTAAGGGCTAGCTTGTAGGAGACAAGGGATACCCCCTTCAAACTGGGCTTATAACACCTGTGAGGAACCCCACCAATGAGGCGCAGGAGCGCTAAAATAAGAGCCACATGACCACCATGTGTGTCATCAAGCAAGCCATCAGCGAGTTGAAAATGCGCTTCAGGTGCCCAGATTGTTCTGGAGGCATCCTTCAGTACTCACCAGCGAGGGTGTCTGGAATCATAGTGATGTGCTGTGTCCTGCACAACATTGTGCAGCAGAGAGGATTACAGATAGAGAAGGACAAAGGCACTCGTCAGACATCTTCTGATGTGGAGAACACTGAAGAAGAGGGGGAGGAGGAGGAGGAATATGAAGATGGAGCACCAGACCTGCCACGTACATTGTTGCTCGGGATGCCCTAATAGCCCGAAAGTTCAGTTAATTATTCCGACAGGGACAAATAACAAATGAAAACTTGGTCATCAGGGAACAAGGCAGCATGTCAGATACTGGCTGAGGGGGGAGGGACAACGGATGAGAAGGGGGAGCGCTTTGAGTGGAGATCCCACTTCCATGTCCCCTTTTGTCAGAATCCCTCTCCTGGGCCAGTGCCACATCACTCTTACCACACTGCTGCAGACCAGTTTGGTGAAGATCAGTGGCATGTTGTAAGGCCACGGATAAGGTGTCTGTCATCCTGTTAAAGGCGGCAGACATGTTGGCATCCAAAAATCCGTGATCATTGACTGCATGGACTCATTTGAGAGCCGGGCTTGAAGCTCCATGGAGGCAGCCACTCTCTCCATGGCAGACAATCTCGCAATTACTTGTGCCACCAATCAACAACAACAACTTGTATTTATATAGCGCCTTTAACGTAGTAAAACATCCCAAGGCACTGCACAGGAGTACTTTAAGACAAAAAATTTGACACCGATCCACATAAGGAAAAATTAGGGCAGGTGACCAAAAGCTTGGTCCAAAAGTATGTTTTAAGGAGCGTCTTAAAGGAGGAAAGAGAGGTAACGAGGCAGAAAGGTTTAGGCAGGGAATTCCAGAGCTTAGAGCCTAGGCAACAGAAGGCATGGCCACCAATGGTTGAGCGATTATAATCAGGGATGCTCAAGAGGGCAGAATTAGAGGAGCGCAAATATCTGAAGGAGATTACAGAGATAGGAAGGGGTGAGGCCATGGAGGGATTTGAAAACAAAGATGGGACAGCACGTCCCAAACCCATGACCTCTACCACCGAGAAAGACAAGAGCAGCAGGCGCATGGGAACACCAGTACCTCCAAGTTCCTCTCCAAGTTACACACCATCCTGATTTAGAAGTATATCGTCGATCCTTCATCATCGCTGGGTCAACATCCTGGAACTCCCTCCCCAACAGCACTGTGGGAGTACCTTCACCACACGGACTGCAGCAGTTCAAGAAGGCGGCTCACCACCACCTTCTCAAGTGCAACTAGGGATGGGCAGTAAATGCTGGCCTTGCCAGTGACACCCACATCCCATGAAGGAATATATTTTAAAAATGTATGTGGTTGGTCCAGTTCAGTTCCTGGTCAATTGTGACCCCAGGGTGTTGATGGTGGGGGATTTGGTGATGGTAATGGCATTGAATGTCAAGGGGAGGGGTTTAGACTCTCTCTTATTGAAGATGGTCATTGCCTGGCACTTGTGTGGTTACTTACCACTTATCAGCCCAAGCCTGAATATTGTCCAGGTCTTGCTGCATGCGAATACGGACTGCTTCATTATCTGAGGAGTTGTGAATGGACAGCCATCTGCGAGTTGCCTGTCTCTCCATCTCTGATGGAGAGGAATGCAGATGTGCCACTTATCTCCAGGGCCTCTTCCTCTGCATCTGTTAGCTAGACTATTTGTGGTGGCCCACCTCCAGTCTGCTCCCTCTCCCTTGTATTTTGTGCTCTCTTCTCCTACAAGGGGCGACAAAATAGACCTGATGGATGCAGTGCATTCAGCGAGGGTGAAGATCAGACAGATGTATCTCATTACTTAAGGATTGAGGTGAGTGGCAATGTGGATGGATACATGGGAAGATGAGGAAATGCATAGAAAGTGAAGAATGGGTGGTGCTAAAACTTAAGTGGGTGTGAGGAGTGATGTGATGGAGTACGCTTGGCAAGACAGAGTAAGAGGGGGATGTTTGCACCATAGAATCTAGGTGAATCAGCAAATGGACTCGATTTTCTTGATCTGGTTGTCATTAAACTGCTTCTTGCACTGCATCCAAGGCTGGGGCACAACGCTCCTGCTGCTCACGTCCTCAGCTACCTCCAACCATGGCTTCTTGATGACAGCAGCAGGTTTCTTCCTCCCATTGCTGGGGAAAAGTATGTCCCTCCTGTTCCGACTGCACCCAGATATAATTCAAGGGAAGCACCATTGAATGTGAGTGCTGTCCTTGCTCTTTGTGAGACATGAAACCTGAAGGGAAAAATGTAGGGGGGAATTTTGACGGGGGTCAACAGGTGTGATTGGTGGTGAGTCAGGTGGGATAATGGAATTCCCGACCCACTGTCAACCCACCGCCACGCGCCTTTTCCAAATGTCGGGTCTGTATTGCTGAGCAGACCTGACACGCAGTGCCGGGGGAGGCAATTAAGATCATTATGACCTTGTTAACAGAGCATTAAGAACTATTTTCAGCTCACCTTCAGAGTTTACCTGGTTGCTCACGGGGTCCACGCTGCTCGAAGATCACGTCAGGTAAGCAGGGCGGGAGTTGTATGACCATCAAACCATCTCATTACTTGACAGCTTGAAATGAACTGTAAAAGCTCCCATCTCACAGCTGTTCACTTTCCAAGCTCAGAAGCTGTTGCTTACTGCATTTGGAAGACAGATTGAGCTTTATGCAGGTTGCAAGTGTTTGGAGCAAACTCTATATCCAATGACACCTCATTGGAACAACCTCTCTCACCATTGACAGATTGCTTCTGTCATCACAAGTTCACCTGCCATCTATTCCATCAGCATTGGTGCCCTTGAAACTATCTTACCTTGGTCCTCAGAATCCCACCACAATCAGCACCAACACCAGCATCACCAGGTACACCAGCAGCACCAACAACAACACTAACCTTCTCCGCAATCTACTGATGCTGCACAGGACAGAGGGTATCAGCACCCAAGCACATTGCTGCCCGGGAGACCAGGGATGGCCTCACCATAGCCAGATTTACTTCACCTGACGCTGTACACCCTGGCTGTCACATGATGCGCCAAGTTGGCACCTGTTGTGTCGGTACCTTTCTACCTAGACACAATTTAGGACTCAGAACTCAGAGATTCAAACATGAAGTGCTTTATTGGAAGGAAAGGAAGTTCTGGCAAGTTCCGAACAAAGAGAGCTAAAACTTAACAGAGAACACCCAACCATTTATCTCCTGTGACAGCGCCACCACAGGTGGGAGGAGAACACACAATAGAACACACAATACATAACATTTCCTCCCCTCTTAAATGGAAGGTCCACATTATTCCTCAACAGGTAAGTTACTTTCAATGTACTCAACGAACCTAGGGTAGAGGTAGACTGCCTCAAACCCTGACTTTACCCTGGGGTTTATTCTGCCCCAGTCTTGTGGGTAAGTCACTAAGCCTACAGATCCAAGCATCTTGGAGGCCGCCGCTCTCTGACAGGATACCGGCGGTCATCGCTGGCTTCCACAGCAGTAGGCATTGACACAGGCCTGGATGGAGAAGGTGCCTGTGTCAGTTGAAAGTCAGGAGTTTGCACAGGTGGAACCGTCTCTTTGACTTCCTGTGTTGGAGAAGAGCACTGTGGCAAAGGATGCTTGTTTGCGGTATCATCCGGAAACAATTCAGGCCAACCAGCCGTTGGAGCCTCTGTGGCTGTCTCTGCTCCTAGCAACAGTTGATCTGTGTGTCTTCTCCAGACGACGTCCTCAGCAGTCTCAACCGTGTAAGACACAGGGCCCGTCTGCGCGATCACCGTAGCAGGAACCCATTTCGGTCCAGTGCTGTAGTTTCAAGCTAGGACGTGCTCTCCCGGATGAAACCGTCTCTCCTTGGCTCTTTTCTCTCTCTTTTCAACTTGAGCTTGTTGTTGACAATGGACAACCTGTTCTGCCCTTGGAGGTTTGAGTAAGTCAAAACTTGTCCGCAACTGCCTCTTCATCATGAGCGAAGCGGGGGAAGTTTTGGTTGTGGCATGCGGCTCCTTCCTGTAGGACAACAGGAAGTTGTTCAGACGTTGGTGGATTGAGCCCTGACCTTGCGATGCCTTCAAGGCGTGCTTCAAAGTTTGCACAAACCTTTCTGCCTGGCCGTTAGTAGAGGGATGATAGGGCGCAGACCTGATGTGTTGGACACCATTCACATGCAGGAAGGTTGCAAACTCCTGTGATACAAATTGTGGACCGTTGTCACTTACGAGTTGTTCTGGTGAGCCATAACGGCTGAACATCTCACCAAGTTTCTCAATTGTTTTCTCTGCCGTGGTAGACCTCATCACAGCGACCTCTGGCCACTTGCTACGAGCGTCCACAACCACCATAAACATCTTCCCTTCGAAAGGACCGGGGAAGTCCACATGTACTCGCTGCCACACTTCTGCAGGCCAATCCCAGGGTTGTAGGGTTGCCAGCTGACATGGGGAACATGTTTTGGCTTTCTCCTCAATATTCCCATCGAGACCTGGCCACCAGAAGTAGCTTCTTGCCATTTCCTTCATCCGAACAATCCCACTGTGGCCTGTATGAAGTTGTTGCAGTATAGGTTCCCTCAGAGGTGGCGGAATGATGACACGGCGTCCCCAAAGAAGACAACCTGCCTGGACGGAGAGCTCATTTCTTTTTGAAACGTAAGGTTTCAAACTAGGAGAATCTCCTATCGCTCTCCCTCGAATGACATCGTCCATTACCTCAGACAGGACTGGATCGTTGTGGGTGTACCTTCGCACCTGAACTGCAGTGACAGGTGCTCCCTCCACTTGTCTAAAGTAGAAGATGTCTATCTGACGAGGCTCTGGGGGAGTAACAGGCAAGGGTAGCCTCGAGAGACCGTCTGCGTTGCCGTGCAAGTCTGATTTGCGATATTTGATGTCGTATGTGTGTCCTGACAACAGTAAAGCCCACCTTTGCATCCTGCTTGCAGCGAGAGACGGAATTCCGGTGTGGGGCCCGAAGATTGAAGTCAATGGACGGTGGTTCGTCAGGAGTGTGAACCTTCTCCCAAACAGGTACTGATGAAATTTTCGAATTCCAAAAACGATTCCAAGGCCTCGCGCTCGATCTGCGCATAGTTACTCTCGGCCTTGTTCAAGGTGCGTGATGCGAAGGCGATAGGTTTCTCTTCACCCGAAGGCATGATGTGGGATATGACTGCTCCCACACCATATGGTGATGCATCACATGCTAGCTGCACGGGTAGCTTTGGGTCGAAGTGTGTCAGGACCTCCGAATTCAGCAATGCTTTCTTTGCTTGGGCGAAAGCTTCGATGCACAGTTCAGTCCATTTCCATGTTTTGCCTTGACATAGCAACTGATGTAACGGATTCAGCAATGTTGCTAAGTCTGGAATAAACTTCCCATAGTAGTTAAGTAGCCCCAGAAATGAACGTAACTGGCTCACATTCCGGGGCGCTGGGGCCTCCACGATCGCCTTGACCTTTGGCGGCGCCTTATGCAGGCCAGTAGCGTCAATCACATGCCCCAGGTACTCAACTGAAGACTGAAAGAATTCACATTTGTCTTTACGAACTCGGAGTCCATACTCTTTCAGTCGTTGTAGTGTCGCATCCAAGTTCAGAAGATGATCCTCCTCATTTGTCCCAGTGACAAGGATGTCGTCCAGGTAGCACTGGACTCCTGGCAGTCCACTCGAAATCTGATCCATTGCCCTTTGGAATAGAGCAGGGGCCGACGTAATTCCAAACGGAAGGCGGCAGTACCTGTATAGCCCCTTGTGTGTCACAATTGTCAGCAGCTCCTTTGATTTGTCATCGACATGCATTTGTAGATAAGCCTGGCATAAGTCTATTTTGCTGAACTTTTGCCCTCCGGCCAGGCCCGTAAAAAGATCATCAATGAGGGGAAGAGGGTACTGTTCCACAGACAGCACCGGGTTAATAGTCACTTTAAAATCCCCACAGATTCGAACAGATCCATCCTTTTTCAGGACAGGAACAATGGGTGTGGCCCATTTGCTCATGCTCACAGGCTCCAGGACTCCATTCTCGACTAAGGCCTCCAAGTTAGCCTCAACTTTTGGCCTAATTGCATAGGGTACAGGTCGGGCTTTGTGAAACTTCGGCTTGCTGTCAGGTTTAATGTCCAGTCTCACGCTGATCTTTTTCATGCTCCCAAGTTCCCCATTGAAGAGTTCTGCATGTTTGTTTAACACTGCAGTCAGACCTGACTCCCCTTTTGACATCATGCAGACTGCAGGCCAGTCCAGCGTGATTTTCTCTAGCCACGCACGTCCCAGTAGCGATGGGTAATTTCCCTTTACCACATATTGTGGCAGTTTTGCAGTCTGTCCGTTCAGTTTAACTGTCACCTTAATGACGCCTCTCATGGCCACAGGTTCGCCGGTATACGTCTTTAGCACAATGTTTGTTGGCTGAAGGGTAAGATGCTTTAGCATTTTGTTGTAGACAGTGTCTGAAACAAGGGACACAGCCGCGCCTGTGTCCACCTCCATCCGCACTGATTGTCCCTCCACCAGTGGTGACACCCAGTAGCCATTTGAACCACCTGCAACCATCAGTATGTGCACCTCTTCCTCCTCAGAGGTGTCGCTCCCCTCTGTTTTGCTTGTTCCATCATACTGCACTGAATGAACACTCTTTTTCCTCTCTTGTCCAAATACAGACATTTTGCTTCCATGCTTCCCAGCTCTGTCTGTTCTTTTTTTACCTCTACAGGCACGTTCAATGTGACCCTTTTTGCCACAATTTCGGCATTCCAGCTCTGTACACCAGCAGTCATTAGCGTGATGGCCCGTTTTCCCACAACGGTAACATGTGCCGTTCCACACACCTTTAGGCTCAGACGACACCTTGTGAACTCTCCCTGTTGAATTCAGCTGGTTAGCCTCCTTTTCCGCCATCTCCATGGAGACACTAACTTCAATGGCCTTTTCAAGAGTAAGGTTGTCCTCAGTAAGAAGGCGCTTCTGTGTGGCTGCATTTTGCAGACCACACACCAGCCTGTCTCTAATGGTGTCATTCAGCACCTCCTTGAACTGGCAGTGTTCCGACAACCTTTTTAAAGCAGCAATAAACATCGTCACTGATTCCCCCTCCTCTTGATTCCGTTTGTGAAATCTAAATCTCTCAGCAATAACCAGAGGTTTTGGTGAAAAATGTGCTCCAAGAATTTCCACTAATTGCTTATATGTTTTAGTTCCTGGCTTATCTGGCTGCACGAGGCTGCGAAGTAAATTGAAAGTCTTCGGCCCGATTACACTCAAAAAGGTAGGCACGACCTTTTCATTTGCCACCGCATTCGCCAATACAAAATAGTCAAAACGTTCCGTATATGCGCTCCATTGCTCCACATTTTCATCAAAATCACCGATGTTTCCTAATATAGTAGCCATCTCACATTTCAAATTAAATTTTCTGTTTACTCACTGCACCCGTAACATACACAGATTCATCCGCTCCTCGTTGCCACTTGTTGTGTCAGTACCTTTCTACCTAGACACAATTTAGGACTCAGAACTCAGAGATTCAAACATGAAGTGCTTTATTGGAAGGAAAGGAAGTTCTGGCAAGTTCCGAACAAAGAGAGCTAAAACTTAACAGAGAACACCCAACCATGTATCTCCTGTGACAGCGCCACCACAGGTGGGAGGAGAACACACAATAGAACACACAATACATAACAGCACCACCCCATACCAACACCATAAAGCATCCCTACAATGCTCAAGCCATTCCTTTCACACACATCACCATTACAGGGGGTACCGTTATGTCTCACCATTCACTGCAATTCACTAAGCCACTTCCAAAGGTGCACACAAATCTGTCCAAGAACGCAAAGTGTTGAAAATAAAGATTTCAATGTTTGACACCACATTAACAGAAACTGTACATGAACATTGCATAAAACACCCAAGTGCCTACCCTTGTGTGTTGTTAGTTGGCATGATTGCACTAGGATGAGGGTGAGTGTGAGGGGTGACTAGTAAGATAGGGATGTGATTGGCCAGAAATTCGGTCCCCACAGATGAGTACGCACTGGGTACTCACGCGTAGGCCCAACGAAAGTGCCAGTTTCGTGCATGCACTGCGCATGTGCGGGAAACCAAAACTTCCGTTCCCTTAAAGGAAGGGGTTCACAGGTCGAACGCGTACGCCGGAGAGGCAGCGCGTGCGCCTGGAACTTCTGTTTTTTTTCCAGATTTCTCCGGGAGGGTAAGTCTCCAAGTGCTACGCTTTTAAAAAGCAGTCGCAAGGCCTGCTTTTAACAAGGTAAGTGGTGAATTAAGTCAAATTAAAACATTTTTTCCACAGGTTTATTATTTTTAAATACTTTAAAGAAAGGTACGTTTATTTTTAGCCCCGCTAAAAACTGTAATTAATTTTTTCAAAAATTTAAATTATTGTTTAAAATAGTTATTTTATGTAATTTATAGTTATTTTAAAAATGTGATTTTTTTAAAATTTATTTGAAGTTTTAGTTATGTTTTGGGGCTGAACTCTAATCATAGATTTGACAGGTCTTCCTGTCAAATCTATGAATAGAGATTCCCTGCTACGATTGGCTCTTCATGGCCCACGTGATCCCAGGGGACGCTTCGAACTAACTGCGCCCCTGGGATACGCAAACACTGCGCGCCGGCAGTTGGAGCAGGCCCAAGATTGGAATCCCATGCGGGCCCACAGCACAACGGTCGGTGCGTTAGGTAAGTGCAGGTCGGAGGCTTGCACCCGCGGGAAGCCTCCGACCTGAATTTCTGGGCCATTGTATACAGAGAGGGATGGGTGGAGGTGCAAGGTAAGTTATGCAGGAGTAGGATAGGGAAGGCAGAGTGATGGGGATGTGATGAGAGGCACAGCAGGATGAGGTTGAGTGTTGCTTTGTGCTAACGTTTTGTGATCTCTGAGATCATTGAAACGTTTGCGCCACTGCAGTCTGGCCCTCCTGACGACATCCCTGCTTGTGTCCTCCTGTGCAATGTGCAACCAGGCTGCGTTGGTACATAAGAACATAAGAACATAAGAAATAGGAGTAGGAGTAGGCCATACGGCCCGTTGAGCCTGTTCTGCCATTCAATAAGGTCATGGCTGATCATTGACCTCAACTCCACCTTTCCGCACTATCCCCATATCCCTTGATTCCCCTAGAGTCCAAAAATCTACCTATCTCTGCCTTGAATATACTCAAAGACTCAGCATTCATAGCCCTCTGGGGCAGAGAATTCCAAAGATTCACAACCCTCTGAGTGAAGAAATTCATCCTCATCTCGGTCTTAAATGGCTTACCCCTTATCCTGAGACTATGCCCCCTAGTTCTAGACACTCCAGCCAGGGGAAACAACCTCTCAGCATCTACCCTGTCAATCCCCTTCAGAATCATGTATGTTTCAATGAGATCACCTCTCATTCTTCTAAACTCCAGAGAGTTTAGGCCCATTCTATACAATCCCTCATCATAGGACAGCCCTCTCATCCCAGGAATCAATCTAGTGAACCTTCGTTGCACCGCCTCCAAGGCAAGTATATCCTTCCTTAGATAAGGAGACCAAAACTATGCACAGTACTCCAGGTGCGGTCTCACCAAGGCCCTGTACAATTGTAGAAAAACTTCCTTACTCATATACTCCAACCCCCTTGCAATAAAGGCCAACATGCCATTTGCCTTCTTTATTGCTTGCTGTACCTGCAAGCATATGGAGGGAGTAATGGGAGAGTCAGGGTGCAGCTGTGCACCTCTGTGCAGTGCTTGTCAGTGTTTGCAGCACCTCAATGTTGTGGAACACTGACAGCACAAATGTCAAAATCAATTTGCACATGGTCCCTTTAAGGAAACCGGCTGATGACGAGTCATCATAACACTAGCATCTATCCACCAATGTGGAAAACTGCCCAGGTATGTCCTGTCCACAAAAAGCAGGACAAATCCAATCTGGCCAATTACCACCCCATCAGTCTACTCTCAACCATCAGCAAAGTGATGGAAGGTGTCGTCGACAATGCTGCTGACAGATGCTCAATTTGGGTTCCGCCAGGACCACTCGGCTCCAGACCTCATTACAGCCTTGGTCCAAACATGGACAAAAGAGCTGAATTCCAGAGGTGAGCTGAGAGTGACTGCCCTTGACATCAAGGCAGCATTTGACCGAGTGTGGCATCAAGGAGCCCTAGTAAAGCTGAAATCAATGGGAATCGGGGGGAAAACTCTCCACTGACTGGAGTCATACCTAGCACCAAAGGAAGATGGTTGGGGTGGTTGGAGGTCAATCATCACAGCCCCAGGACATCGCTGCAGGAGTTCCTCAGGGCAGTGTCCTAGGCCCAACCATCTTCAGCTGCTTCATCAATGAACTTCCATCCATCATAAGGTCAGAATGGGGACGTTCGCTGATGACTGCACAGTGTTCAGTGCCATTCGCAACTCCTCAAATAATGAAGCAGTCCATGCCCGCATGCAGCAAGACCTGGACGACATTCAGGCTTGGGCTGCTAAGTGGCAGGTAGCATTCGCGCCATACAATGACTATCTCCAACAAGCGAGCGTCTAACCACCGCCCCTTGACATTCAATGGCATTACCATCGCCGAATCCCCCACCATCAATATCCTGGGGGTCACCATTGACCAGAAACTTAACTGGACCAGCACATAAAAACTGTGGCAACAAGAGCAGTTCAGAGGCTGGGTATTCTGCGGCGAGTGTCTCACCTCCTAACTCCCCAAAGCCTTTCCACCATCTGCAAGGCACAAGTCAGGAGTGTGATGGAATACTCTCCACTTGCCTGGATGAGTGTAGCTCCAACAACAATCAAGAAGCTCGACACCATCCAGGACAAAGCAGCCCACTTGATTGGCACCCCATCCACCACCTTAAACATTCACTCCCTCCACCACCAGCGTACTGTGGCTGCAGTGTGTTCCATCTACAAGATGCACTGCAGCAACTCGCCTGGGCTTCTTCGGCAGCACCTCCAAAACCCGCGACCTCTACCACTTAGAAGGACAAGGGCAGCAGGTGCATAGGAACACCACCACCTCCAAGTTCCCCTCCAAGTCACACACCATTCTGACTTGGAAGTATATCGCCGTTCCTTTATCATCACTGGGTCAAAATCAGGGAACTCCCTCCCTAACAGCGGTTCAAGAAGGCAGCTCACCACCACCTTCTCAAGGGCAACTAGGGATGGGCAATAAATGCTGGCCTTGTCAGCAACGTCCACATCCCATGAACTAATTTTTTTTTTAAATGATGTCATCAGTCCCGCTTCCTTCAATTGGCCGGCAAACACGTTGGGTGGGCTTAACAAGCCCAATCAGGGGAAAATAATTTTGGACAGTGGGCTGGAGCCGACAGCGGGGTCAGGACCTGCCACCGACGTCGCCTGCCACGGACCCGGTAAAATCCAACCCGTAATGATTCAATCAAGTCGAAATCGGAGAATCCAGCCCGTTAACTTTACTTCCGGGTTTCACGCACGCAATCTCCCCCTCCCCCTCCGGCTCGGAATCCACCTTCACATTAATATCAGGGCCATTGTTTCTCCAATTGAGGACAGAAACTTTTTCAGTGATGAATTCATCTCCGAGGTACAGAAGTTCCCTTCAGCTCTCTTTGGTAGGTAACCTGTCATTGGTGATTAACATTGGATAATTAGGAGTTAAATTGAAGCAACATCTGTAGATTTCTGATGAGATGAAATGCTCTTTTGTAGAGAGTAGGATCTGCTTGAGCTTGGCAAAGACTATTTCCTTTGCGGTTTCAGACCTGCAATTTAACCCAACCCTGCTTGTTTTGTTTTGCAATGCAGTGATTATAGTTTTCAGTTCCATTTTTGCCAGTCTCCCTCCCTGTCCTGAAGATGCTGACCCTTACTGGGCTATGGTTCCACAGATGGTTGGTAAAGAGTCATTGGGGCCCTGGGCCTCTCCACGTCCCCTGCACAACTCCCCTCCAGCCCCCATCCCGATGCATTAAAACACAAATATGTAGTAAAATGCATGAAGAATTAGACCCATAGAATGTTTACATGCTGCATTAATAATAAAGCAAATAACATCACAATATACTACGGTTAAATGAAACATCTCCCTGATGGTGGCCCCATTTGTGACTGGGGCACTTGGGCACGGGCCTCGTAAGCCCGTAGGCCCATGTGATAAACCGCTCCTTGTCACCCAGTAGTTATCAGGAGTAGGAACCTATGTTCCCCTTACTAACCCAGTGGTGATAAGACTAAATGTTCCATCCCAGTTGACATTAGCTAACTAAACACAGACCAGGGATCAAACAAGGGACATTCCTGCTTTATATGACTAAGTACTCGCTGCCTTAACCAGCAGAGTCATCTGAGTAGCATCAGTGAAAGGGCTGGCAGTCTGGCTCTGAATTCTCTCAGGCTTAGCTGATGGGAGAGGGAAGATGGATTCAGTGGTGGTGGTGCATGCAACGTCCACTGTTGAAGGTCCCATCTTGTCCCTTTTCTTTTTATCAATGCTACCTTAAGCTGAGTTTCCTCCTTCAGGTATCCATTGCATATGCGTAGTACTCTCCTCAAATGATGACATTTCTTCAATTGTGGCCAAAACACCACCAGCGGCAGCCCACTGCTTTTATTTGTGGGCTCCCTTCTCCTGCAATCACAACAACATTAAGACCTTTAGGGGGGAATTTTTCAGAGGGTCAGCAGACACGTTTGGTGGTGGGTTGGCAGGGAATTTTTTTTTTGACAGCGGGTAGGGTACCTGCTGTCAACCCACCTCCACGTTAGTTTCCCAGATGTCGGGTCTGTCATCGCTGAACAAACCCGACACCAAGCGGTGGGGGAGGCAATTTAGATCATTAGATAGATTGTTAAGAGGCAATTAAATAGTATTTTAAGCTTACCTTTAGATATTTAGAGTTCGCCAATGGCTTCCCCGCTGCTCGGGGATCACGTCAGGTAAGGGGGTCGGGTGTTGTGTCAGCATGGGATGATTTACTAACTTGACAGCTGCAAATGGTCTATAAAAGCTCCCATTTCATAGGTGTTCACTTTCCAAGATTAGAAGCTGTTGCTTACTGCTTTTGGAAGACAGATTGAGCTTTATGCAGGTTGCAAGTGCTTGGAGCAAACTCTATATCCAGTGGCATCTCATTGGAACAACCTCTCTCACCAGTGACACATTGCTTCTGTCATCTCAAGTTCACCTGCCATTTATTCTATCAGCATTGGTGACCTTGAAAAAATGTCACCTTGGTCCTCAGAATCCCACCACGATCAGCTCCAACACCAGCATCACCAGGCACACCAGCAGCACCGACAACAGCACCAACCTTCTCCGCAATCAGCTGGTGCTCCACAGGACACAGGGCATCAGTACCCAACCACATTGCTGCCCAGGACGCCAGGGATGGCCTCACCATGGCCAGATTTACTTCACTTGACGCTGTACACCCTGGCTGCCACAGGATGCGCCAGGTTAACACCACCCCACACCAACACCATAAAGCCTCCCTATAATGCCCAAGCCATTCCTTTCACACTCATCACCATTGCGGGGGGTACCGTTATGTCTCACCATTCATTGCAACTCACTAAGCCACTTCCAAATGTGCATACAAATCTGTCCAAGAACACAAAAGTGTTCAAAATAAAGATTTCAATGTTTGACAGCATATTAACAGGCACTTTACATGAACATTGGCTAAAACATTCAAGTGCCTACCCTTGTGTGTTGTTAGTTGTTATGATTGGACTAGGATGAGGGTGAATATGAGGGGTGGCTAATGAGATGGGGAACTGATAATGTAGATAGAGAGGGATGGGTGGAGGTGCAAGGTAAGTTGTGCAGAAGCAGGGTAGGGAAGGCAGAGCAATGGGGATGTGATGAGTGGCACAGCAGGATGAGGTTGAGTGTGGCTTTGCTGTAACATTTCCTGATCTACTGAGATCATTGAAACGTTTGCACCACTGTAGCCTGGTCCTCCTAACGACATCCCTGCTTGTGTCCTCCTGTGCAATGTGCAACCAGGCTGCGTTGATCTCCTGGGGAAGTCTCTTCTACCCATGAGAAGGGAAGAGAACCTCCCTGCCTACTGTGACTCCCACCATAAGCATATGGAGGGAGTCGTGGGAGAGCCTGGGTGCAGGCGTGCACCTCTGTGCAGTGCTTGTCAGTGTTTGCAGCACCTCAATGCTGTAGAACACTGACAGCACAACTGTCAAAATCAATTTGCGCATGGTCCCTTTAAGGAAACCGGCTGATGACGCGTCATCGGACATGTCATCAGATCTGCTTCCTTCAATTGGCTGGGAAATGCGCTGGGCAGGCTTAACAAGCCCAATCAACGTAAAATTAATTTCACAGAGTGGGATGGAGCCAGCAGTGGGGTCGCACCCCGCCACCGACCGCACCGGACCTGCTTCAGTAGGCGAAATTGCGGCCTTAGATTCAGACACTTAGGGCCAACACTCCTCCCCTCCTCCCTTCTGTATTAATTCCAAACATGCAAGGAGAGAAAGTGAGCAATCACATTTATGATTCTGATAGTGCTGTCAGATATTATCACTGATAAGTTATGAGCATTTTGGGGCATGCAAACAAGCTTCGCTCAGTGAAACTTTTTAGGAGTTGATGTTGGCGATCATGACCTTCCTGTGTTTATGAATGTGTTTAGCTCAAATGGTAGCCTTGCTTTGTGTAGTGATGTCAGATGAAGAAGATTGTAGCTTTTTCTTTCTGCTCAGATCATTACATTTTTTATGGTATGTTCTACATTCAGTTGTTGTCATGTTGATGGCCTCAGCCAACTTTGACCAAGCCTTGGAGCCCTGTGTTTTATTTCCCCTCTTCCTGGACAATGGACATTGGATCGCTCTCCTTGTTTCAACCTCTTGCAAAAGCTACTCCAACTCTCACTGTTGAAGGGTGGGGGGGCGGGGCAGGGGAAGCGGGCCTGAATGTGGGATTCTGATCTGGAGGTCATTCTTGGCAGCAGGTAAAAATAATTTAGCTGGCACAGTCAAAAACAGTCACACATCCCAAAAAAAACTCCTCCAAAGCTCTAATAATGGATTCAAGTAAGTAACTTCACCATAGGCCTTTAAGGTTTGACAATGCCCTCTAATTTCCTGCATGTCTGCAGGCAGCACCCAATTGGAAGGCCCAGTTTGGAGCATGGCAGTGCCCCCTTCAGGCAAATAAGAGGGTGTGGGGACAGGAAATTTGGGTGCTATCGCTTGATTCCATATGAAGTGCACTTCACTCATTTTATCCCTGTGCTACTCCAGTAAATCCGCCCTAATAAGTGTTGTCAAACTATTCAACTTTGGGTTTCAACCTGCTGGGTAAGGTAGTGATATCAAAGATGCTTGGGTACGAGGGTGGGTGAATACTAGGGGGATGAGCTTGATGGGCTGAATAGATGTTCTTGTCCTCGAATTTAACTTATATTCTTATCCTCAACTTTAGCTTATGTTCTAATCACAGCTGAGTGTGACCTGGTCATGACCTAATATCACACACGCACAATTTCCAGCAGGAAGCACTGGCTCGCAATCATTTGTGGGAATTCTGACATTTTCCTTTTTTGGTCTGGGAACATAGATGCCAACGGAAGCATCCCACCGATGCCCCAACTGAGAATAGCTAATTCAGTACAAACCAGGAATATTTTGTATGGCTCATTATTATATTATTACAGCTCATTACTAACTGAACCATTGGGGTAGTGATTAGACCTAATTTACATACTTACCAGACACCATCGTAACCCTGTCCTGCAGATGAAATGTTGCATGATACGGAAGTCAGCAAATGTTTTACTTTTGTCACAAAATTAATTTGTTAAGAATTTGAACCACTTTGATGTAGAAAAACACAATAAAAGCCTTGGTATTATTTCTGGTAACCTAGAGCAACGACCTCAGGAATTGTTTTCAGCCTTCCCACAAAACCAATACTTATTTTCATACTTTGAGTGAGCTTTGCCCACTTGCAGCTGTTGCTTCCCAGTGCCAGCTCACCACTGACCGATTCCATGTCATAAATAGGAAAAAGAGGCCAATGCTCTTACTCTTTTATAAATGACCCCCCTCATATTCTCTGGCCTCTCCTGACTTTTTCTGGGGTATGTTTCTATGGGCATTGGGCACCTCTCAGTAATGCACCCAACTGCCCATTCTTCAAGGGTGAATCTAGACCATGATCGTTGGCAGGATATTCAATTGTGGAGAGTGAAGAGATCACAAAGTCTCTGAAGAATGGATTCAGTCAAGAATATTTTTTGTGGACTTTATGGGATTTTTCTGAGGGTATTTTCCCTGTTATGGGATCGCCCTGTGCAGTTACGTGAAAGATAGGTTTGTTAAAACTCCAGAGAATGCATAACAGTTGGCTGTGACAAAAGAACTATCCATCATCCAGTATGTATTGGGTTCGCCTGACAGTACTGGAAAAGGGAAGGGAGCCATTGAGCCTGATTAGAAAAGCCATTCTAATATGCAAAAGCACTTCTCACCTCCATCTCAGAAGAGAAGCAGAATAATGAACCCACTGGCCTCAGCCAGCCAGAAGGGAGCCAGTTTTCCCAACACAAAAGACGGAAAGATATGTCCCAGACTTAGGGCCATTAATCCAATACGCATGGGTCCGATGATGATGACCCATCACTGGTTAAGCACCGGAGTGCTTAGAATTTCTCCCAACACAAAGACGGAAAGATATGTCCCACACTTAGGGCCATTAATCCAATACGCATGGGTCTGAGGATGACTCATCACAGATTAAGCACCGGAGTGCTCAGAAGCAAATGGATTTTATAGATTGGTGGGAAAAGGGGCAGGCAGACTATCTATAAAGATAGAGGGGGAGAAATTCAGTATAGTCCCGTTTGGGGCGCTAATTTCGCCGGGGCGCTAAAAGTAGCGCCCCGGAAAAATTAACGCCCCTGCGCCGGAAATTCGTTGGTTTCACCCCAAAGGGAAGCGGCGCGCTACTGGAGGCACCCGCCTCCCTCTTGGGGCGCTGCGAGTGAATATCGTGGCGCGATGTGCCGCAGCGCCACACGCTGCGGCACGTCACGCTGCGGTATTGCAGGCCTTCCTCCCCTTCTTAAAGGGGAGGGTCCTTGTGCAGCACGATCTGGGGCCCAGCTGGGCCCCCGGGGATCGGGAGTGCAGGCAAAAGAGCCCGGCACCCAAGAGAAGTGCCGGGCTCTTGGAGCGCAGCTGGCACTCCGCGGGGCGGGGGGGGTTCCGGAGGCCGGGGACGGGAGCGCAGGCAGGTGCTGGCAAGCGGCCAACAACAAAAATGGCCGCCCCGCACCTCGCCTTTAATTTGCGCCTCCCCGGCCGCAGGTACGCCACCCTGACCCTGTCAGACATAGCGTCCGGTGGTAAATCAGGGGGCGCTCCCGAAGATCGCGGCCGGGGCAAGAGCGGGGCGCTGCGCACACCGATGACGTCATCACCAGCAGCGCAGCGCTAACAGTTAGCGCCACCACTAAGCTCCCGCTGAATTTGGCGGGAGGCGTGGGCAGTGCCGCGCCCGGGCGCTAGTTGGTTTGCACCCCACTTAGCGCCCTCTTAAGGCGCTAACGGGTGGCGCAACCAACTGAATTTTTCCCCCGACTCTTTTTCACCATTCTCTCTCTTTCTCTCTCGCTCTGCTCCAACAAGACAAGAAGTATCAGAGAAGCCGACGAGCAGAGCGATCGAAACCGGGGTAAGCATAGTCTCTCAGAAGTGAAGTTTTTGGGCTATTCCGAGGGGGGAGCTTCATTTGGTTCAGCCAGGCGAAGGGGTTTATGCGACTGGGTAATTCGTTGGTAGGGGTGGAATTAGAGTCCACCATAGCAACAAGGGAATTACTGCTTGTTATAGTCCCCAGTTTTGTACTGTATGTATGTTGATTGTAATCTGGACTTTATTCTCCACAGGGATAGTGATTTCGTTTAGTAGTGCATGTTTTAGCTAGTGTATGTTAGACCAAATAAATACAAGTTTGATTTTTTTCACCGAAGCATTCCTGTCCGTGACTTATTTCATTTACACTCTGAATAATAATTCCCGGGTATAGAACTTTCGTAAGGCGGGGGCGATTCGAACCATCCGTCTAGCAATTGGGCTAGGATCAAAACCGTTTATATCTCTTGGTGACCAGTTGCAGGATCTGGGTTAAAGGAGTGTAAAAAACCGCCTACAAGAGGCATCACAGTCAAACCTCATCCTGTTCCTGCCCCATGTCCACTCAAGTGCACCTTCCAGCAGGAGTCACTAAATAGTAATTAGGAGCAAAAACTTTGGTACTTTTCCCCTCATTAGCCCAAAGACTCTGAGGCAAAGTGTAGCAAAACTACTATCACATCAGTTGAGATCAGCCAGCTTTCTTTTAACCTTACAGAATGAAAACAAAGATAAAAAGTGTTTTTTGTGTATTAATTTACAGCAATAGACATAATGAATTCATAAATCCACAGATACAAAAGAATGGATGTATATAGTGAAAACAGTGGTGCCAATAGAAGTTTCTGCTGTGGACAACATGTTGTCAATAACGGTTTCTGCAGGCAACTCAGAGGTAACTACACAGATGTCAGCTCAGATCTTGCACAAGGCACAGCACTAACGATGCCCATATCTCCAAAACCCTAACCCTAACCCTAAACACAACCCTAACTCCTAACCCTAACTCTAACACCCTAACCCACACCCTAAGCCTCATTATTTCTAACCCTAATCTGAGTCGGATGCGAAATGTAGAACCCCCGGATCCTTCTTACAAATCCCATAAACTATGGAGACCTCAGTGTGAATAATTTACCACCTAAGATGTTTGGAAAAGTTTCTCTGCTACATGGTGGATCTTATTGCCTGGTTTATAGATTTCCTTTGAAGGCTTTCTCTGCTATGAAATGGAATCTCTATAATGAGAGGATGAGGAGGCCAGGCCTGTCCACTTTCAGAATTCCTCCATTAATTTTCCCAATGTTCAATTTCTTTCGGGTGTTTGATCCAGGAAAAAGTAAAGAAAGTGGTTGCCACAAGATTTAAAAAGTGAGACGACAAACTTCTTTTCCAAGAGTTCCTGACAGTCCAGAATAGACCAAATAGACAATAGGTGAACCCATACACTTCAAAGCTATCTTGGCAGAAAGCTCTGGTTTAGATGTGATAAGGTATTATCCAGTCTGTTTTAGGCCAGGCATGGGCTAGCCATGGAAATAGTGGATGCATTGGTTGTCATCTTCCAAAATTCTATAGATTATGGAACAGTTCTTGCAGATTGGAGTGTGGCAAATGTAACTCCACTATTTTAAAAAGGAGGGAGAGAGAAAACAGGGAACTACAGGAAGCCTAACATCAGTAGTAGGGAAAATGCTAGAGCCTATTATAAAGGATGTGATAACAGGACACTTAGAAAATATCAATGGGATTAGACAAAGTCAACATGGATTTATGAAAGGGAAATCGTGTTTGATAAACCTACTGGAGTTTTTTGAGGATGTAACTGGTAGAATAGACAAGGGAGAACCAGTGGATGTGGTGTATTTGGATTTTCAGAAGGCCTTTGATAAAGTCCCACGTAAGAGGTTAGTGTGCAAAATTAAAGCACATGGCATTGGGGGTAATATACTGGCATGGATTGAAAATTGGTTAACAGACAGGAAACAGAGATTAGGAATAAATGGGTCTTTTTCAGGGTGGCAGGCGGTGACTAGTTGGGTACCGCAGGGTCAGTGCTTGGGCCCCAGCTATTCACAATATATATCAATGATTTGGATGAGGGAACCAAATGTAATATTTCCAAGTTTGCTGACGACACAAAATTAGGTGGGATTCTGAGTTGTGAGGAGGATGCAAAGAGGCTTCAAGGTGATTTAGACAATTTGAGTGAGTGGGCAAATACATGGCAGATGCAGTATAACGTGAATAAATGTGAAGTTATCCACTACAGTAGGAAAAACAGAAAGGCACAGTATTATTTAAATGGTGATAGATTGGGAAATGTTGATGTACAAAGGGACCTGGGTGTCCTTGTACAGCAGTCACTGAAAGCAAACACGCAGGTGTAGCAAGCAGTTAGGAAGGCAAATGATATGTTGGCCTTCATTGCAAGAGGATTTGAGTACAGGAGCAAGAATGTCTTACTACAGTTATACAGGGCCTTGGTGAGACCACACCTGGAGTACTGTGTGCAGTTTTGGTCTCCTTACCTAAGAAAGGATATACTTGCCTTAGAGGGAGTGCAGCGAAGGTTCACCAGACTGATTACTGGGATGGCAGGACTGTTGTATGAGGAGAGATTGGGTCAACTAGGCCTGTATTCACTAGAGTTTAGAAGAATGAGAGGGGATCTCGTGGAAATGTATAAAATTCTGACAGGGCTAGACAGACTGGATACAGGGAGGATGTTTCCCCTAGCTGGGGTGTCTAAAACGAGGGGTCACAGTCTCAGGATACGGGGTAGGACACTTAGGAATGAGATGAGGAGAAATTTCTTCACTCAGGGTGGTGAACCTGTGGAATTCTCTACCATAGACTGTTGTGGAGGCCAAGTCACTGAATATATTTAAGAAAGAGATAGATAGATTTCTAGACACAAAAGGCATCAAAGGGTATGGGGAGAGAGCAGGAATATGGTATTGAGACAGAAGATCAGCCATGATCATATTTAATGGCAGAGCAGGCTCAAGGGCCGAATGGCCTACTCATGCTTCTATTTTTTTTCTATGATCAAGGCTAGTTTAGGCCAGGTGTATGGGTCAGACATGGTGTCAGCCAAGTGCCTGTATTCAGCAGCATGTTGATCTCATAGAAACATAGAAACATAGAAGATAGGAGCAGGAGTAGGCCATTCAGCCCCTCGAGCCTGTTCCGCCATTTAATGAGATCATGGCTGATCATCCAAATTCAGTACCCTGTCCCTGCTTTCTCCCCATTTCCCTTGATCCCTTTAGCCTTAAGAAATATATCTAACTCCTTCTTGAATATATTTAATAATTTGGCCTCAACTGCCTTGTGTGGTAGAGAATTCCACAGGTTCACCGCTCTCTGGGTGAAGAAATTCCTCCTCATCTCAGTCATAAATGGCTTACCCCTTATCCTTAGACTGTGACCCCTGGTTCTGGGCTCCCCTGCCATCGGGAGCATCCTTCCTGCATCTAGTCTGTCTAGTCCTGTTAGAATTTTATAAGTTTCAATGAGATCCCCTCTCATTCTTCTAAACGCTAGCGAATATAAGTCTAATCGACCCAATCTCTCTTCATACGTCATTCCTGCCATCCCAGGTATCAGACTGGTGAATCTTCGCTGCACTCCATCCATGGCAAGAACATCCTTCCTCAGATAAGGTGACCAAATCTGCACACAATACTCAAGGTGTGGTACAACTGCAGCAAGACATCCTTGCTCCTCTACTTGAATCCTCTCACTATGAAGGACAACATACCATTTGCCTTCTTAACCACCTGCTGCACCTGCATGCTTACCTTCAGCGACTGGTGCACAAAGGACACCCAGGTCTCGTTGCACTTCCCCTTTTCCCAATCTATTGCCGTTCAGATAATAATCTGTCTTCCTGTTTTTGCCACCAAAGAGGATAACCTCGCATTTATCCACATTATACCACATCTGCCATTCATCTGCCCAATCACCCAACCTGTCCAAATCATACTGGAGTTTCTCTGCATCCTCCTCACAACACACACACCCACCCAGCTTTGTGTCGTCTGCAAACTTGGAGATATTACATCTAGTTCCCTCGTCTAGATCATTAATATACATTGTGAATAGCTAGGGTCCTAGCACTGATCCCTGCAATACCCCACTAGTCACTGCCTGCCACTCGGAAAAAGACCCGTTTATTCCAACTCTTTGCTTCCTGTCTGCCAACCAGTTCTCTATCCAAGTCAGTACTTTACCCCCAATCCCATGTGCTTTAACTTTGCACGCTAGTCTCTTATGCGGGACCTTATCGAAAGCCTTCTGAAAGTCCAAATACACCACATCTACTGGTTCTCCCTTATCTATTCTACCAGTTACATCCTCAAAAAATTCCAGTAGATTAGTCAAGCATGATTTACCTTTTGTAAATCCATGTTGACTTTGTCCGATCCTGTCACTGTTTTCCAAGTGCTCTGCTATTACATCTTTTATAATGGACTCTAGCATTTTCCCCATTACCGATGTCAAGCTTACCAGTCTATACAGGAAACTTTCTGATATCCGGCACTGACAGGACCGAGCTGGTGCCGTAACATCAAAAGTGCTGGACATACCAGAGTTAATGTTTAAACATACGGAACTGAGAAGCTCCGTGTGAATGAACAAACCCTGTTGCTTAGCAACAGCTTCAAAACAGTCGGCTGCAGCTGCAAGCGTCTGTAGCTGAAGCTGTTGCTATAGTTACAGACCTTGCAGTGCTTGACTGGAAAAAAAAAGCAACGAGAACTAAAAAAATATACAGAAAACGGCTCCTGATTTTTGCCGTTAGATCGAGTATTCCGGACATATAACCTCCGGATAAACCAAAGTTTCCTGTAATTCCCTATATTCTCTCTACCACCTTTTTTGAATAGTGGGGTTACATTAGTTACCCTCCAATTCATGGGAACTGTTCCAGAGTCTATAGAATTTTGGAAGATGACCAGCAATGCATCTACTATTTCTAGGGCCACTTCCTTAAGTACCCTAGGATGTAGATTATCAGGCCCTGGGGATTTATCGGCCTTCAATCCCATCAATTTCCCTACACCATTTCCCTACAAATACTGATTTCATTCAATTCCTCCCTCTCATTAGACCCTATGTTCCCCGACATCTCTGGAAGGTTATTTGTGTCCTCCTTTGTGAAGACAGAACCAAGGTATGTAATTAATTGGTCTGCCATTTCTTTGATTCCATTATAAATTCCCCTGATTCTGACTGCAAGGGACCTACGCTTGACTTCACCAATCTTTTTCTCTTCACATATCTATAGAAGCTTTTATAGTCAGTTTTTATGTTCCCTGAAAACTTACTCTCATATTCTATTTTCCCTTTCTTAATTAATCCCTTTGTCCTCCTTTGCTGAATCCTAAACTGCTCCCAATCCTCAGTTTTGCTGCTTTTTCTAGCCAATTTATATGTCCTCTCCTTGGATCTTATGCTATCCCTAATTTCCCTTGTTAGCCACGGTTGAGTCACCTTTTTTGTTTTATTTTTATGCCAAACAGGGATGAACAAATTCTGTAGTTCATCCATGTGATCTTTAAATGTTTGCCATTGCCTATCCACCGTCAACCCTTTAAGTAATGTTCCCCAATCCATCCTAGCCAACTCATGCCTCATACCATCATAGTTTCCTTTATTTAAATTCAGGACCCTAGTCTCTGAGTCAACTACTTCACTCTCCATCTTAATGAAGAATTCTATCATATTATGATCGCTCCTCCCCAAGGAGCCTTGCACAACAACATTGCTAATTAATCCTTTCTCATTACATAATACCCAGTCTAAGATGGCCTGATCTTTAGTTGGTGCCTCGACATATTGGTCCAGGAAACCATCCCGTATACACTCTAGGAATTCCTCCTCCACAGTATTGTTACTAATTTGGTTAGCCCAATCCCCAACCTCAGCATTACTGTTTGGGGGTCTGTACAACTCCCACTAACAATTTCTGCCCCTTGGTATTTCTCAGCTCTACCCATACAGATTCCACATCATCAGAGCTAATATCCTTTCTTACTATTGTGCTAATCTCCTCTTTAACCAGCAATGCTACCCCACCTCCTTTTTCTTTTTGCCTGTCCTTCCTGAATATTGAATACCCCTGGATGTTGAATTCCCAGCCTTGGTCACCCTGGAGCCATGTCTCCGTAATTCCAATTATATCATACCCGTTTACATATATTAGCACAGCTAATTCATCCACCTTATTACGAATGCTCCTCGCAATCAGACACAAAGGCCTAGAAATTCAGTTGGTAGCGCCAGCCGCTAGTGCCTTAAGAGGGCGATAAGTGGGGCGCGAAGCGGCTAGCGCCCGGGCGCGGCGCGATCTGCGCCTCTCACGAACTTGAGTGAAGACTTAGCGGTAGCGCAAAACCACAACGCCCGCTCAGCTGTGCGCGCAGATCCTGACGTCATTTCATGGTGCAACGCCCTTGGTGCGCCCCGAATCGGAACTTCAGTGGCGCCCCCTTCTTTCCGCCTGGCGCTCGCAGTGACTGGTTGAGTGGAACAGTTCCCAGTCGCTGTGGGGCTGGGGGGGCGCTATTTAAAGGGGACTCTTCCAGCATTCTTTGTGGTAGCCATTTTGTACCACTCCTTCTGTGTGAGAGAGAGAGATTTGGAGAGAGACAAAGGGAGAGAGCTTTCTGCTTTGACTCAGCGCTCGAACAGATACTTCTGGCTTCAGGCCAGAGCTTTGCAGTTGGATTGATTTTTCAGTGCCATAGCCTTGAGTGGCCACATATAATGGGGGCTGCAATGGGTGGAAACATTGGGTTTCTGCATTGCATTGAAAGGGCTCAGAGACGCCGAGAGAGAGTGCCAATCATGGCCAGATGGAGAAGGGCCAACTGGCGTCGGCACAGGAGGCCTTACCCTCCCAGGGTATACCACCAGCACTTCTCCTACCTCAACATGTCTGAGGAGCAGTGCATTCGGAGGCTTCGATTCAGAAGGGAGGTGGTCACTGAGATCTGCAGCCTCAGCTGAGGAGCAGGACATCTCTGTCGGTGGCAGTGAAGGTGACAGTGGCTCTCAACTTCTATGCCATCGGCTCCTTCCAATCCGCTACTGGAGACATTGCCAATGTCTCCCAGTTCGCGGTGCATTGCTGCATCCGCCAGGTCACGAATGCCCTCTTCAGAAGGAGACGTCAGTACATTTCCTTCCCCATGACCCTGGACAAGCAGCAAGAGCATGCAATGGGATTTGCAAGAATAGCGGGCTTCCCCATGGTCCAGGGTGCCATTGACTGCATGCATGTGGCTTTGCGGGCGCCTCTAGAGAATGCCGAGGATTACCGCAACCGGAAGGGGTACCATTCGCTGAACGTGATGTTGGTGTGTGACCACAGGCAGCTGATACTAGCTGTCAATGCCCGCTTTCCAGGCAGCAGCCACGACGCCTTCATCCTGCGCCAGACTTCTGTGGCAGACATTTTCGAAGCCCTGGCTCACCCAGGAGGCTGGCTTCTCGGGGACAAGGGCTATCCTCTGTGCACCTGGCTGATGGCCCCGCTCCGTGCACCCACCACCCCTGCTGAAGAATGATACAATGACAGCCATCAAGCGACCAGGAACATCATTGACCACACAATCGGCGTGCTGAAGCAATGGTTCCGCTGTCTGGACCATTCCGGGGGAGCCCTACAGTACTCGCCTGAGCGAGTCTCCCATTTCGTTGTAGTGTGCTGCATGCTGCACAACCTGGCTATCCTCAGGACTCAGCCACTGCCAGCAGACATTGGAGGACCACCAGAGGAGGAGGAGGAGGAGGAGGATGAGCACCAAGACGGGAGGGAGGCACAAAGTGCAAGGGCCGTCCGTCAGCGGCTTATTGCAAGTCGGTTCTAGGCCCCTTCTCAGGGAATGGCTTGTGCCATTGAAAGAACATGAATGGAGCTGCTCCGCAAACCCTGAGGCAGTCAAGGCAACAAATAGTTCAAAGTGCAAACATGCACAATCTGAATAAAGACAATTTTTTATTTAACAAACTCTGTGCCCTTCCCGCATGACAAACAAATATAGAGAAACCCCCCAAAAAACAGTCAGACACATAACTGGCTCTCACAACCTGGAGACAATGAACAAAGCAGTTAAACAAAAATGACCATGATCCTCAGCCTTTGTAAAAAAAAACACAACATCCTCGGCCTTCAGAGAAAAAAACACAACATCCTCAGCCTTCAGAGAAAAAAACACAACATCCTCGGCCTTCAGAAAAAAAACCACAAAATTTTGCCACACCTCCTACTTTTTGGCCTGCGAGGGTGATCTGCCTCGCTTGCGAGATTGGCCCCTTCCCGCCCTGCAGCTCCTCCGCAATGGGACCCCAGTGGCTGCAGCAAGGCTGGGGGAAGGCTGCTGAGGGTCAGATAGTGAGTCAGCAGAAGCCCTTGGGGGAAGGCCTGGACCAGCTCTGGGCCTGGAAGGCCCGGCTGCTGACTGCTCCAACTCTGCTTGGGCGGCAGCAGTCTGTCCTACGGGTGGTGGCAGCTGCAGTGGAGGAGTGACAGTGTTGGCAGCAGGAATGCTGTCAACCTGACAGAGCACAGGCACTCCCTGGTCGGACGAGACACTGACACTCGCATGGGCCAGCACTGAAGCATGCGCAGCAATCTGCTGAAGCACAGGCTGCTGGGCTGCTGCGGCGCGGCGAGGGCCCCGGTGATTCCTGGCCGATCCAGCGAGGGTGGCAGCAGTTAGTGCTCGTGTGGCCCTGATCTGTGTCTGCATCAGACCAGCCAGTGACTGCATGGCATGACTAAGCACTTGGCTGGAAGTCGCCTGTGATGCAGCGATGTCCTGCTGACTCCTGGCCTGTGCTGCCCCGAAGTCCTGCAGACTCCTTGCCTGTGCTGCCCCGGAGTCCTGCAGACTCCTGGCCTGTGCTGCCCCGAATTCCTGTACACTCCTTGCCAGTGACTCTATGGAGTCAGGCATCCTTGCCACTGTAGCCATGAGCTCAATGTGCCTGCGCTCAGCCTGGGCATCCATTTCACCAAGGAGCCGCACCTCCTCTGCGCTCACTGTAGCAGGACTGGAGGCCGAACTCACCCTCCGGGGAGAAGGCCGCCGAGCTTTCCTACCCCTCCCGCGTTGCTGCAGCCTGCTGGGCCCCAGAGCTTCACCCTCCTCAGACACTTGCCCCCTGCTCCCCTCCAGGGAAGACGTGTCCCCATCATGGCCATGGGCTGCCTCGGCTGAGGGTGGCACTGATGGTCCGGCTTCCTCTTCCTCCTCCTCGCCTTCCGATTCACTCACAGTGCCAGCTTGAGGGCCCGCCTCCTCACTTGGCAAATCAGCATCTGAAAGCAGGGAGGCACAAGAGTTGCTTTAGTGTGAGGACAGGGCGGCAGCGAGGGAGGCATGAGTGCCGCTATGCACTGCATTGGTTCGAGAGTGGCAAAGGATGCTGGTGTGAGGCACAAGTGGAAAGAGAGAGGTCATAAAGGTGATGACCTTACCATTGCTGTCCAGAACGGGGTCGGCATCTCCAGTGGCGACGGGGCCAATCAGCCGGCCTGCCATAATCCGCTCCACTCGCTGCTCCAGGTCGCTGAGGTCTTTAAGTTCAGGACGGCCTCCCCCGGTCCGTTGCTGCTGCCTCCTATTGTGGGCCAGCTTGCCCTGCAAGAGAAAGGACGGGCTCTGAGTACAGTGTGAAGCCCTGATCTTGCCTGCACTGCCTCCCATGGTGGAATAGCCCTGACAGTGTCAAGCCCTGATCTTGCCTGCACTGCCTCCCATGGTGGAATAGCCCTGACAGTGTGTCAAGTGGTGAATGTGCATGTGATTTTCATGAGAGTCCCATAGGTGTTGGATGAGTGCTGGGCATTGGGGCTTTCAGGATGCTTTGGCCATAAAGTGAGGTGCACATGCAGGGATGAAGAGGATACTGGAAAGGGTAATCACCCTGACAACCTGAGTGAGGTTGTTGAACTTCTTCCTGCATTGCGTTGCTGTCCTAGGGACCATGCTGCTGGAGGTCACTCTGTGTGCCACCTCCCTCCAAGCTTTTCTATATTCGCTGGGCAGTGGCCTCCTGCCACTGTCAGGAAAGAGGATAGGTCGCCTGCACTCCACTGCGCCAACCAGAACCTTCAGGGCACCCTCACTGAAGCGCTGCACTCGCTCCCTCGCCTTCTCCATGGTCGTGGGCGTAACGATGTCGAAGCAGATCTGTCCAGGCCTAGAATCAGGGCTCCAGTGTGCAGGGCGTGGCAGCAAACCAAATCGACCCTCCCCCTTTAAGAGCTGACCGGCGCCAGCGTGTCTGCCTGCAATCGATAACTCGCCGCACCTGCGCTGCGCCCGCCCTCGGTGGTAGCGCCTCGGGTCGCCAGCTTAGCGCCTTATGATAGTCGTGCACCGCCTGCTTTAGCGCAGCAGCAACCTCTTGGGGTGATGCAACTCAATTTCAGCGAGGGTGGCACTAAGTTGCGCCAGGCGCTAAATTTAGCGAACGCTTGGCTGTAGCGCCCCAAATGTGGCGATACTGAATTTCTAGGCCAAAGCCTTCAGGCTTGTTTTTTTAACGCTCTTAGTCCTTTTAGAATTATTATTTACTGTAGCCCTGTTTGATTTACACCCTTGATTTCTCTGCCTTACACTTTTGCTTTTCTCCTTCCTGTCTTTTATTTCTATCCTTGCTTCCCTTTCCTCTGTCTCCCTGCACAGGTTCCCAAACCCCTGCCATTTTAGTTTAAACCCTCCCCAACAGCACTAGCAAACACTCCCCCTAGGACATCGGTCCCGGTCCCGCCCAGGTGCAAACCGTCCAGTTTGTACTGGTCCCACCTCCCCCAGAACCGGTTCCAATGTCCCAGGAATTTGAATCCCTCCCCATTGCACCATTCCTCTAGCCATGTATTCATCTGAAATATCCTTCTATTTCTACTCTGACTAGCACGTGGCACTGGTAGCAATCCTGAGATTACTATCTTTGAGGTCCTATTTTTTAATTTATCTCCTAACTCCCTATATTCAGCTTTTAGGACCTCATCCCATTTTTTACCTGTATCATTGGTACCTATATGCACCACAACAACTGGCTGTTCACACTCCCCCTCCAGAATGCCCTGCAGCCGCCCCGAGACATCCTTGACCCTTGCACCAGGGAGGCAACATACCATCCTGAAGTCTCGTTTGCAGACGCAGAAACGCCTATCTATTCCCCTTACAATAGAATCCCCTATCACTATAGCTCTCCCAGTCTTTTTTCTCCCGTCCTGTGCAGCAGAACCACCCATGGTGCCAGGAAGTTGGCTGCTGCTGCCTTCCCCAATAAGCCATCTCCCTCAACAATATCCAAAGTGGTATATCTGTTTGAGAGGGGGGTGGCCACAGGGGACCCCTGCACTATCTGCCTGCGCCTACTACTCTGCCTGGCGTTCACCCATTTCCTTCCTACCTGTGCAGCCTTTACCTGCGGTGTGACCAACTCCCTAAACGTGCTATCCACGATGTCCTCACCATCGCGAATGCTCCAGTATGTATCCATTCGCAGCTCCAGCACCACAATGCAGCTGCAGCTGGATACACTTCCCGCACACATGGTCTTCAAGGACACAGGAAGTGTCCCTGATTTCCCACATAGTGCAGGAGGAGCATGCCACGGGGCCGAGCTGTGCTGCCATGACTTACCCTTTAATTAATTTAAATTAATTTAATTCAAATCAATACCATTAATTACACTACAATTAAATGATATACTCAAGGGCCCTTGGTTACTAGCACTCCCCGATACACAACAGAGACCTTAGAAACTATAACCACAAAAATTAAGACCTTCTAAATTTTATAAACTATTAATCTTAACTGTCAAACTATAGAGTAGTATAAATACTCACCTGGCCGTACTCATCCAATCAGCTGCTTCCTCTTGCCTGTGTCACTTTTTGAATCGTGACGTGGCTCCAGAACACCGCCGCCGGTCTGTGAGATTGGTAAGCCCCTGTAAAAAAGCCCGCGAAAGTGAGTTTAAGTACTTACTGTACCACTGCTCTCTGCTCCTCCCGACACTGGCCTCTGTAAAAAAGCCCGCGAAAGTGAGTTTAAGTACTCACTGTACCGCCGCTCTCTGCTCCTCCCGATACTGGCCTCTGTAAAAAAGCCCGCGAAAGTGAGTTTAAGTACTCACTGTACCGCCGCTCTCTGCTCCTCCCGACACTGGCCTCTGTAAAAAAGCCCGCGAAAGTGAGTTTAAGTACTCACTGTACCGCCGCTCTCTGCTCCTCCCGACACTGGCCTCTGTAAAAAAGCCCGCGAAAGTGAGTTTAAGTACTCACTGTACCGCCGCTCTCTGCTCCTCCCGATACTGGCCTCTGTAAAAAAGCCCGTGAAAGTGAGTTTAAGTACTCACTGTACCGCCGCTCTCTGCTCCTCCCGATACTGGCCTCTGTAAAAGAGCCCGCGAAAGTGAGTTTGTCAACATGCTGAAACAACCCAGTGCAGCTCTATGCTAATCCTGCTGCAGTGCACCCCTTTGTTGAGCACGCTGAAAGCTGGCATGTGCAGAGTTTCAGGATTTGTTCATTCGTTCTCTTATTGATGTGGAAATGTCCCTTGTGTATGAAGCAGGAAGCTGAGAGTCTGGTTTAAAACTAGGATCAGACTGTTGAATAGGATCAAAGCCCGTTTGCCAAGGAAAGGGTATTATTTACAATAAATGTCTCTCATCTTTGATCATTGATCAGCACATGGGAGTGACTGTCATCTCTATTGTGAATTATTGCAGAGTAACATCTGGATAAATATTGGGTATCCTGAATCCTGACACAAGCACACATCATTACTGTTTTCACAAGCGAGACTACAGATTGCTCCAATTATCCAGGTTTTAGGAGACTCTTTGCAGTAACAGATCACAGTTAATTTATATTTTTTGTAAGTTTCTTCTTTCACTTTTGTATGGATGTTATTTGGCCACTTAATATCTGAAGTTGATGGCCCCACTGCTCTTTGGCGAGTGTTCCTCATCTGATAGCCTATGTAAATCGAGCAATGCAGATCATTTCATACTTGGGATCTTTTTACAGCCATGCCATCTACTTTGTCTGTCATCTTAGCTCATATGGTAGCAATTTTGCCCCTGGGTCAAAAGGTTATGGCAACGAGCCTCATGCCAGCACCTGAGCATGTAATTTATGCTGATGCTCCAGTGCAATATTAAGGGAGCGCTGTATTGCCAGATGTGATCTCCTTCAAATAAGATGTTAAGCCCGTTTTCTTGTTCAATGGACATTAAAACCATATTGGGAAGATTAGTAGGATTGGTACTCTGGAAGGATGAAATCAAATGGGTTGAAAGGCCTTCTTCATCCAAAACTATCTTGTGATAATGTTGAGAAAGAGCTGCTTTACATAGTTTTTACAGCACAGAAACTGGACATTCGGCCCTACAGGTCCATGCCTGTGTTTATGCTCCACATAACCATCCTCCCACCCTTCTTCATCTAACCCCATCAACATATTCTTCTATTCCTTTCTCTCTCATGTTTTTAACTAACTTCCCCCTACATGCACCTATATTATTCGCCTCAAATACTCCCTGTGGTAGCGAGTTCCACATTCTAACCACTCTCTGGGAAAAGAAGTTTCTTCTGAATTCCCTATTGGATTTATTACATCGAATTACATCGAGTGTACAGCACAGAAACAGGTCATTCGGCCCAACTGATCTATGCCAGTGTTAATGCTCCACACAAGCCTCCTCCCACACCTCGTCACCTAACCCTATCAGCATAACCTACAATTGCTTTCTCTCTCACGTACTTATCTTTCCCCTTAAATACATCTATGTTGTTCACCTCAACCACTCCATGTAGTAGCGAGTTCCACATTCTAACCACTCTTTATGTAAAGAGGTTTTTCCTGAATTTTCTATTGGATTTATTAGTGACTATCTTATATTTATGGCCCCTAGTTTTGATCTCCTCACAAGTGGAAACATCTTCTCTAAGTCTATCCTATCAAACACTTTCATAATTTTAAAGATCTCTACCAGGTCACCCCTCAGCCTTCTCTTTTCTAAAGAGTCCCAGCCTGTTCAGCCTTTCCTGGTAAGTATATCCTCTCAGTTCTGGTATCATCCTTGTGAATGTTTTTTGCACCCCAGTGCCTCTATATCCTTTTAATAATATGGAGACCAGAACTGTGTATAGTATGGGGACCAGTATAATTCTGAGCAACAATCTAGAACTGCAACGTAAAAATGACACGTTCACAACACCTCAGAGCTTCCTCTTTTCCACATCTCAAATCACGGAAAGCTCTTGGTGAAAGGGCAAGGGAATGGCAGCATTTTGATTTCCTCTCGCATGGATCCGGCGCAGGCTGAAGGGCCTTTTGCTGTGCTGTAGGATCCAAAGATTCCACACTAGCTTTCCCATGAAATGCAGAATGGAAATTACTGACTCCTGTGTCACTGAAGGCTGAATTTTTCTCCCCAATCATGCCCAAAATCAGGCGGGAGCAGCGGGAAAATAGAGCATTGAGGCCCACTGTCAACTCCCCATCCTGACCTACGTTTTCCTACCCTGTCCCTGCTGCGACCGCCACTGGATGCCCCATTCCCTGTCCACCGGCATCTAAATACCAATAGGGAGGCCGAGGCCAGCCCCCTGTCCCATTTCCCTTTGGCCCGCCCTGGTTACTGGCACGCTCCGGGGCTAAAGGCAACGGTAGGCATGGGGTAGCAGCATTAGTACCCCAGAAGTTCATCAATGAAGGGACAGGGCCTTGGAGAAGCCTTTCTCTTCTTTCAAAATGGCTGTCATTCACTTTGCTGTTTAGGCCATGGACTCTGCCGGGGCCTACAAGACTGCGGCTCCTGCCACTTTAAGTACCTTCACCACCTCTCGGGGTGCTGCCGTGGCATCCCCGATGCAGCACCACTGCAGTTTCATCGATTGCGCTGGTGAAATCCCTCTTGGCAACATGGTGCTTGGGTAATGACCCCCAACCCTGGAGAATGGGTGCAGTGTGAGGGGGGGAGGCGTAATGCGCTGTTATCAAAGCCACCCCCCCCCCCGAAAACACCACCGCACTGAGGAAAATCCAGCTCTGAACAGTTTATATGGTAAATATAAATGTGACAAAAGTCTTGTCATTTTGAGGGAAACCGATTGCAGACCCTGAATGGTTAATATTTTGACACGAGCTGTCAGCAAAATGGGAAACTGCTGCTTGAGGTTGTCCGTTAGCATCGGGCCTGTCAATCGCAGTCTGCAGGCCTGAAACACCTCGCAAACACTGACACTGCAACTCAGGTGACTATCTTATATTTATGGCCCCTCAATTGGTCTCTCCCGCAAACCTTTGTTCACCATTCTTCTCTTCTTCTTAGGCAGTCCCTCGGAACCGAGGATGACTTGCTTCCACACTAAAAATGAGTTCTCAGGTGACTGATGAGTCCAATGCTGGACCTACAGTCTCTGTCACAGGTGGGGCAGACGGTGGTTGAAGGGGCAGGTAGGTGGGGTGCTTGGGCTGACGTGCGCTCCTTCCGCTGTTTGCGCTTGGCTTCCGCTTGCTCCCGGCGAAGAGACTCGAGGAGTTCGGTGCCTTCCTAGATGCTTATCCTCCACTTTGAGCGGTCTTAGGTCAGGGATTCCCAGGTGTCGGAGGGGATGTTGCACTTTTTCAAAGAGGCTTTGAGGGTGTCCTTGAAGCGTTTCCTCTGCCCACCTGGGGCTCTCTTGCTGTGTCGGAGCTCTGAGTAGAGCGCTTGTTTTGGGAGTCTTGTATCGGGCATGCAGACGATGTGACCCGTCCATTGGAGCTGATCGAACGTGGTCAAAGTTTCGATGCTGGGAATGTTGGCCTGAGCGAGAACACTGACGTTGGTGCACCTATCCTACCAATGGATTTGCAGGATCTTGTGGAGGCAGCGTTAGTGATACCTCTCCAGTGCTTTGAGGTGCCTGCTGTACATGGTCCATGTCTCTGAGGCATACAGGAGGGCGGGTATCACTACAGCTCTGTAGATCATGGTGCCAGGTTTGAGGTCCTGGTCTTCAAACACTCTCTTCCTCAGGCAACCGAAGGTTGCACTGGCACACTGAAGGCGGTGTTGGACTTCATCATTGACATCTGCCCTTGTTGACAGTAGGCTCCCAAGGTATGGAAAGTGGTTCACGTTGCCCAAGGCCTCGTCGTGGATTTTGATAATCGGAGGGCAGTGCTGTGTGGCGGGTCAGGTTGGTAGAGGACCTTTGTCTTATGGATGTTTAGTGTTAGGTCCATGCTCTCGTACGCTTTGGTGACGGTGTTGACGATGGTTTGGAGTTCGACCTCCGAGTGTGCGCAAACGCAAGCATCGTCTGTGTACTGTAATTCGATGACAGAGGATGGGACGACCTTGGATCTGGACTGGAGACGATGGAGTTTGAACAATTTCCCGTTTGTTCTGTAGATTAGCTCCATTTCAGCGGGGAGCTTACTGAGGGTGAGATGGAGCATTGCAGCAAGGAAGATTGAGAAGAGCGTTGGTGCAATGACACAGCCTTGCTTGACCCTGGTCCATACGTGAATTGGGTCTGTGGTGGATCTGTTTGGTCAGGATCATGGCTTGCATGTCATCATGAGACAGGCGGAGGAGGATAGTGACAAACTTTTGAGGGCAGCCGAATTTGAGGAGGACACTCCATAATCCCTCACGGTTGACAGTGTCAAAGGCCTTTGTGAGGTCAAAGAAGGCCATGTACAGCAGTTGGTGCTGTTCCCTGCATTTCTCTTGTATTTGACGCGCGGTGAAGATCATGCCCATTGTGCCCCTTAGTGGTCAGAATCCGCATTGCGACTCTGGGAGGAGCTCTTCAGCCACTGGGAGAAGGCGATTGAAGAAGATTCTTGCGATGACTTTCCCTGTGGCAGACAGCAGGGAAACTCCTCTGTAATTACCACAATCAGACTTGTCACCTTTCTTGAAGATGGTCATGATTACGGCATCTCAGATCCCCTGGCATGCTCTCCTCCTTCCAAATAAGAGAAATGAGTTCATGTATTTGCGCTAATAGTGCTTCTCTGCCATGCTTTAGTGCCTTATGGGGATTCCATCTGCTCCTGAGACCTTGTTGTTCTTCATTGTCAGATGGCCTTTTCAACCTCATGCCGAGCTGGGGTTGTGCTGAGATGGTGGCGGGTAGCATGCTGCGGGATAGAGTTGAGGACACTCATGTCGAAGGCAGAGTCTCGGTTAAGGAGATCTTCAAAGTGTTCCTTCCAGCAGGCACTGACTGCCTCTCTGTCCTTGATAAGTACCTCTCCGTTCTTGGCCCGCAGTGGGGTAGGACCTTGGGTGCTTGGGCCGTAGGTGGTCTTGACTGCGCTAAAGAATCCACAAATGTTAGTTGTAGTGTATGTACCTTTAAGAGAGAACTACTTTTACAGCTCCTGTATACTGTAGTACCGGCAGTGACCACACCTGTATATAAGCCTTGAGCATGCCTCTGTCCCCAGTCTTGAGACTACCCTACTCCAGTAAATACCTGTTGATTGTTAAGTTACAGCATCCGTGTGGTTATTGAAAAACATCATACTCTCAGAATCACGGATCTAACAGTGGCGACGAGTGTCGATTCGAATCTACCTGCAACTCTGCATTTCCCTTCGAGGATTCGCTCCGGGAGGGCGGTGGAAGAAAGCCGAGGCCAGAAACACGGGCGTCGACCACGAGCAACCGCCCAGTCGTCCGGCAGAGAGTGAACATCGCAGGGGAGGCTGTGGAGAGCCGGGCTTGGTTCCCCAGCCACGACGATCAGCTATAGACTGACGACAGGTACAGCGCAGACCCTTCCCGGACAGCGGCGGCTGGGGCCGACCGATGGCGGAGAGAAAGCCGAGCAGCGTCGACGGGGTAAGACAGAGGGTGAAGCGCACAGGGCGCAGCCGGGGGTTGAAAACCGAGCGGCGTCGAGGAAAAACAAAATGGAGAGAGAGCGGGTAAAGCAACAGCCAGGTTCAGGACCGAGCGGCGGAAACGGGAAAGGCACACAAAAAAAAAGAACACGCAGAGCACAGCCAGGGCTGAACAGTGTCCGCGGGGAGAAGAAGGGAGAGCGTGGGAGACGCCATTGAGCCGTGGAGAAGAAGGAAGAGCGCGGGAGACGCCATTTTTGGAAGCTGCAGCGGAGAAGAAGGGCGAGCGCGGGAAGGAAGGAAAGCGCGGGAGACACCATTTTGTGCCAGCGGAGAAGAAGGGGAAGCGCGGGAGACGCCATTTTTGACAGTTAAATCACACCCAGGGATGCAGAAGAGTGGCAGTATCTCTACGTTCGACAATGAAGTCGAAGATTGGGCGACATATGTGGAATGTATTGAGGTGTACTGCAGGGCGAATGAAGTGCCAGATGCTAGGAAAGCACTGGTTTTGTTAAATTCCATGGGTGCAAAAACTTATGGGTTACTGCGAAACCTAATAACCCCAGAGAAGCCTGTGAACAAGAATTTCGAAAGCATAGTAGAAATCCGACAGGACCACTTAAACCCCACACCGCTGCTGATAGCAGAATGATTTAAGTTCCATAAAAGGAACCAACACAAAGACGAAAGCAATGTGGAGTACCTAACAGAACTGCGCAAGCTATCGAAACACTGCCAGTTTGGAGCGGGACTAGCAGATACGTTAAGGGACAAGTTTGTGTGTGGGCTGCAAAGTGAAGGAACCCAGAAACGGCTTCTATCAGAAAAGGATCTTACGCTGGACAAGGCTTTCAGTATGGTAGTATCACACGAAGCAGCCGCAAGGAGCGCTGCAGAGATACAACGGAGAGCGCAAGAATATGGCACCAATGAAATGTCCTTTGGAACAGGGAAGTGCTATCGCTGCGGCAGAACAACACACGACCAGAAGGATTGTTGGTTCAAGGACCAAGTGTGCAGACAGTGTGGAAAAGCAGGACACATAGCAAGAGTCTGCAGGTCTGGGAAGAAAACCAACAGTAAGAAATCTCCACAGGAGAAGTACAAAAAGGTACACAAGGTGATGGATGCACAGAAAAGTGACACAGACTCTGGAAGCAAGGAGCTGGGTTGTCTGAAACTACATAAGGTAACCAAAATGGAGGATCACCAAACTATCTGGGTTACGCTCAAGATAGACGGAGTCCAAATGAAAATGGAATTGGATACAGGATCAGCCCTAACAGTCATAAACCAAAGGGACTACAAGCGGCTATTTTCACACATACCCTTGAAAGCTACAGAGATTGTCTTGAAGACGTACGCGGGGCAAAAAGTCTACCCCAAAGGAAAAATAAGGCTGAAAGTGATATATAAAGGCCAGCAAATACCTAAAATGGATATATATGTATTGCCAGATGGAGGACCACCACTGCTAAAACGTGAATGGATCCGGAAGATACAATTAGATTGGCATTCCATACAGGCACTGAAGGTTGAGGCCAAAAAGGATGACGACGTCACACCTGGACGACTGTCAAAAATGCTAACTGACGCAAAAGAAGTGTTCCAGGAGGGACTCGGAACACTAAAAGGCATAACAGCAATGATTAAAATAGAGGAAAATGCAAGCCCAAAGTTTCTTAAGGCCAGCCCAGTGCCTTATGCGATCAGACCAGCTGTCGAAGCAGAGCTGGAAGGGTTGGAACGTTCAGGAGTACTGTCCAAAGTAGACTGGAGCGAGTGGGCTACACCCATCGTTCCTGTAATGAAGAGGTCGTTGAGTAATACGCCTGGGGAACCAAAGAATGTCCGCATCTGTGGGGATTTTAAGGTGACAGTGAACCCAGCCCTTCACACGGTACAATATCCGCTTCCACGAATTGAGGATATTTTAGCCTCACTATCTGGAGGTAAACGCTTCACCAAAATTGATCTAGCCCAGGTGTACTTGCAAATGGAGGTAGAAGAAGCCTCGAAACAATACCTTACGATTAACACTCATAAAGGTCTCTATCAATACAACCGGCTGGTGTTCGGGGTAGCATCGGCTCCGGCTATTTGGCAAAGGGCAATGGATCAAGTCCTGCAAGGGATTCCAGGGACCCAGTGTTATTTGGACGACATCCTGGTCACGGGCGAAAATGACAGTGATCACCTCGCCAACTTGGAGAAGGTGCTCACCAGATTAAAGGAATATTATGGGTTCTACAAATCTAAAAGGGGAGGAATTGTAGTGTATGTACCTTTAAGAGAGAACTACTTTTACAGCTCCTGTATACTGTAGTACCGGCAGTGACCACACCTGTATATAAGCCTTGAGCATACCTCTGTACCCCAGTCTTGAGACTACCCTACTCCAGTAAATACCTGTTGATTGTTAAGTTACAGCATCCGTGTGGTTATTGAAAAACATCATACTCTCAGAATCACGGATCTAACATTAGTGGTTGTTGGCTAGCTGCTGGGTCCCCTGCGCTTTCTCCACCCACCATCTGTTCTTTAGGTCAGTGGAGTTGAAGGAGGAGCAGAACAGGATGGAGGAAAGGAGAGTGGGGCAACTTTTGATTAGGATGCACCCTTGAAGATATTGCCTCCCGTCCTATGAAAACCTTAGTGAGTTGTTCTGTATTAGAGGAGTGTAATTCATCAGAGAGAAAATAGGGGAGCTGTGCCAGATACTGCATGAAAATCTGCAGCAATGATCATCTGCCCACTTAGCTCTATGGTTACAAAGATCACATTACTCAACTTTTAAGGCAGCAGGTCATGACAGGCATCCACAGGAGAATCTCTAGCTCAGGGCCATAATGATTAAGTAATACCAAACTGAGGTTTTAAACATAGAAACATAGAAACATAGAAGATAGGAGCAGGAGTAGGCCATTCGGCCCTTCGAGCCTGCTCCGCCATTCAACGAGATCATGGCTGATCATCCAACCCTAGCACCCGGTCCCTACACCGACAGCCATCCCACACAAGCCCTATCCCCGTAACCCCGTAACCCCACGTATTTAATCCCCCCTAACACTAAGGGCCAATTTTTATCATGGCCAATCAACCTAACCCGCACATCTTTGGACTGTAGACTGTAGCCTGTAGATTGTAGAAGGAAAGACTGAGAGAAGTAAGGAGTTGTGCAGTTTTGAGATCCTGGGAAAAATAGACTAGAGTAGGAGCAATGAGTCTTCATTTCAAAATAGTGAAGATATGATCTATGGGAATGGTAGCTTAGTGGTTATGGTACTCGACTAGCAACCAAAACGTTGTGAATTCAAATTCAACCATAGCATGTTAGGAACTTTAATTTTTTTAAATCTAGTCATTTGTAGGCTAGCGCAAAACTAGTGGTTTATTGTAAAAACCCTTCTGGCTCACCAGTGTCCTTCAGAGAAGGGAACCTACCACCCCTTCTTGGTCCAGCCTACACTTGACTCAGATGGACAATAAATGCTGCCTTGCCCACATCCCAAGAACAAATTAAGAAAATAAAGAGGAAGAAGAGTTCAAAGGAGCAATGGCCATAGTAGTCTTTATAGAAAAGAGAAAAGTAGGCCTAGGAATTCATCCCTGGCGGTGGCACTAACCGGGCGGTATAGGATCGGCCGCCCATTATACGCAGCGCCTGATATTCAGTTCCACTGCAGTCAACGGAGCTGAATACCAGGCGCTGCGTATAACGGCCGGCCGATTCGATACCACCCACGTTGAGCCACCGCCTGAGACAAATTTCTAGGCCGTAGTCCTTATAGAAAAGAGAGATAAGACCAGTTGCAAGAGACAGAGATTGGAGAAAAGGATTGCCTATCAGAGGTGAAGCTTTTTCTTGAATAGACTAACAGCCAACCCTTTTTTCAGTTGCAGTGATTCTCTGGTTTCTCAGTTCTGCCCAAGTCGATTGCTTTATATTTTGCTACCACAAATAAAATGAAAAATAAATGCGTCATTTTAAAACAAAAATTCCAGACAGACATTCAAATGGAGAGGTATTCTTAAATAGATGCAATTAGTCTGTAATGTGTTGTACCTTTCTTCAACTGCCAATACATCATTAATTTGCCCCCACAAGTTATGCAGATTTACTACCGAACAGCTAGTCTGGACTCGTGGCAGTTTCACTTTCAGGCAACATTTCACCTTTGGTTTTTAACATTTTGTACAACAGATTATTCTGGTAAGTCAGCTTCATGGGCAGCAACATCACCTGATGAAATCCTGCTATGTTTGACTGTCCCTGCTCACTGGGAGATAAATGTTCCATTAAGCAACAAGATAAAAATACCTGCAAAACTAATCCAGAAGAAATGATTCAAAAATATTACCCCAGGACATCTGTCATATTACAACTGAGGAGAGCTCAAGAATGACTAAAATCTGCTGACGCAAGGCGATATCTGTACAGCATTGTGCCTCTCAGTCCCTTCCTCAAGAAGATATCTTTACACTGACTGGTGTTTCTCAATCCCTCTCTCAAGGTGACATCTGTGCATTGACTGATGCGCCTTTAAAGACCTCAAAGGAATGTCTGCATTTAAAGGTTATCACAAAGGATCCATTTCATTTTTTGGCTCTTCTCCATGCCATTCCATGGCTGCTACACTGAAATTAAAGCTAAATTACTGGCTAGCTATAAATGCTCTGAATTTCCTTGAGAGTTCCCCTAGATGTCTGCTGTAACTCCAGAAAGAGTCTGGTGGAACTGGGTCCTTGCTGACTTGAGGAGTTCCTGGTTAGCTTTGAAAGGGGTGGAACTTCTACCCACCCCTTACACGGCCAATGATACCAAGAGCGCGGTGGCTGAAACTGAAAATGGATGCAATGTAACACTGGAGGCCGGTCGACCCAGTGAAATTAAGCATGTCGGCCTCAAGAAGGAAATCGAGAGAAGAGGCCTGCATCCTTGAACACTGAATAAAAAAAAATTAGATCAACCCCCTTACACAAAAGGCCAAAGAGGGGCTTCAGGGGTCTTTGGGGAGCTTGGGCTCTTATCCACTGGCGGTGACATCATTCCCGGCGGCTTGAGGCCGGACTCAGTATTGGAGCATGCTAATGAGACCCGGGAGTTAAAATCACCCGGACCTCACTCACTGACGGATCGCTGCCTGCGTGGATCCCCGCACCCCAATTCCCGCCCCAAGTTAAAAATGGGTCTCTCGGAATGAACACAGATTTTTCATTCAGTCCCTTGTAATCCAGCAATTTTGAATTGCCAGGCTAAGATTCCTATAGACCCAGATACAGCATAATTCCTGCCATTTCAAACTTTATTTAAAAGAAAGAAGTCACATAGTACATCCAATTTTCATTCGGGACTGGAAACAAGAAAAAGCTTGTTCTCTAATAGATGATTCTTCTCCCACCCCTATCCTCCAACCACATTCTCACGATGTTGCTTTCTGGATTTCGTCATTGCTCCTCTGAACTTTCCCTTCTTGCTACTAAGCTTCTTTCTAAGTTTTAAGTATGTCATTCTACGCATTCATCCTCTTTGAATGGTCACTGTGTTGAAATCAAGACTCATTCCACTGTCTGCTACAATAACTCATTCTTTCCCAGGACCTCAGAATTGTGGATCTCCTTACTGCCCCCAGTCATCCTTTCCTCCTACAGTCTATTGTCTTTTAAAATCCAATCTTGGCATCACCTAACTATTACTCATTTTCACTCCTAATGTCTTCATACTTGGTGGTGTTCTACATAATGACCCAAAACATCGTTTTTCTAAACCTAAAACAAAGTGCCGTTCAAGCTTTTCCAATCATTGTGCTGCACCCCACACCAAGCAGAACGACAACATTTATTTAATAGAGTACTGTAACATGGATCAAGGATTTACATCAGAGCTAATTTATGAAAATGTCTTCAAGAATGTATTGCCTTTTTTTATTTCTACAATGATTTTTGAATTTGATTTTTACCTGGTTACTGCTGACCTCCAGACAGCTGCATTTCTGAGGTGGAAAGTAGAGATGTCAGCCTGAATTTTCCTCCCTATGTGTTTGGGGTGGTCCGAATGACCAGCAAGATGAAACCACTGCTAACCCACCATAGTTTCCTCCCAGAACCATCATTAGCCATGCAGAGTGGTTTGGAAGCCTGAAAACCAATATCCAATAATGTACAGCTACTGAGAGGGAGGCAAATACAGTTCTGATGTAGCATTTAAAAGGCTGCAGCCAGTTAAAGGGCACAATCGCTTTTCAGCAAGATGGCAGAAGGAGCCTCAGAGGCGTCAGCAGCTGGAAAGACCCCAGGTTTTCCAGTGCATCTGTGGAGGTGCTGCTGGCAGAAGTGAGGGCCCAGTCAGCATTGTCTAATGAGCATTGAGGGCAGGAGTGGTGCAGGCCGTCTGGAGGGAGGTGGCAGAGACAGTCAGTGCAATCGTCATCTTTATGAGCACAAAATTCACTAAAAAAGTAATTAAAAAATGGTCTATCATTAACAGTTTTATTTGTGGCCTGGTTATTTACCGACATAGGCCAGGGAGTGAGGAATGAATTAAATATTAACCACAATATGGTTGTCATTTATATCATACACAAACACAAAGGGCTTGATTTTCATCAGGCCATTGAGGCGGGATTGGAGGCGTGTGGGGGGGTAAAATTGCAAAAACTGGCGGGCGGGCCCAACCCCGCCTCCAAGCAATTTTCATTAAATCGTGTCTACTGGTCCCGTCTCCATCCCGCCTCCAAGAAGCGGGATAGGCCGTTAAGGCCCTTAACAAGCACTAAATTGCCTCTATAATGCCATTTTGATAGGCCTTGGTGATTTTAACCCTTTTCCGACGTGAAGCACGCCTGTTCTGAAACACGACAGTGAAACCTGGCAGTAGCACAATTGGATTGCTGACTATTAGCTGCAGCTCCACCATTAAATAGGATATTTGATCAGCCATCATTTGCAGGTGGCAGGACTTTGTTGTCTCAGGTCTGGGAAACTTTTAGAAGGCATAACCACAGCTGTGGAAGTTTGGAGCCACCCATCTCCAGTGTGACCTCCTGGGAAACCCCTCTCGCCACCTTCACTGAGCGCTTCCTCAACTGAGGCATATACCAAGTAATCCTAAGCCCTCAATGTGGAAGTCCCATTCGCGAAATGACACATGCCACAACTACAGCAGTAGCCATCAGATTTTTTATTTACATTAATCATCTGATGGCTTTTTAACATTAAACATCAAATTTCACCCAAGTGACTACCCTTCAGACTATTTGTGCAGTATCTTTCTCTTACGCGTGCTCCTACGTGGTGCTTCCCCTGTGGCTTCAGCAGATGTGGAGGCCCCTTGCTCACTTTCTTGCTGCTCCTGTTTCGACACCTTTGGCGGGTGTCCTCTGGGGTTGTGAACCTGTGAGGGCTCGTCAACAGTCTGCTGCTCCTGCGGCTGTGCAGGGGTTGAGATGCCGATCTCAGATGGATGTGGACTCTGATGGGGCTCTGACCGAGGACTCTGCAGTGGCATGGAAGTGTGAGCGCTTGGAGAGGAGCCCCTACTTCCTTGATGTCTGCTACCAACTTTCCTCTCGTGGGTCAGGTCCCCCTCAGCGCTTGCAAGTGGCTTCAGAGCAGCTTGCTACACATCAGGGGGGCCATGGGGACCAGTATCTGCACTGGCAGTCCTACTCAGAAGGACTTCCATGAAGGTCTGGTTTCTCTGTTCAATAGATGACCATCGCTCCTCCAGAGATGTCATTCTATTCAGAACACTCACCATGTTTTCTGCACTCTGGCGACTCATCACCTCCATGGAGGTTGCCATCCTTTCCATGGTGATGCGTTCATGCACCAATGACTCCACAAAGGCTCTGCTCGTGTTCGCAATGGACTCCTCCATTCACTCCACACTCGCAGCGACCCTGGAGACAAAACCTGCCAGAGACTCCTGCATCTGTTCCTGGAGTTCCAGCACCGCTGATCTTATGGATGGACCCAGAGGCAGAGGGTCGACATGCAGCTGAGCCGAGCTGGCAGAGCCCTGCACCCTCCGTCTAGGACTCTCCACTACTGTCCCTGTCTCCACAATCTGCTGATGCTCACTTGTGAGCTGTGATACACCAGATGACAATACTACTCTATCTCGTGATGGTCCCACCGAGGTGTGAGTGTCTGCGCTGGTGCTGGCTGCGCTTATTTCTGCTGACGCTGCGCCCTCAGAGGTTGCAGCTTCCTCTGAGGAGTCTGGATGCTCAGGCTCTTCCTCCTGGCTAGTGGGGGCGGGTGCTTGCGATGGTCCTGTGGGGGAGTAAAAGAAAGAGTCAGAGATGTGATGCCAAGGTTACATGCACATTGCATATTGCAGATGATCATAAGTCCATCTGTTAGAGCTTCAGAATCATTATCAGCGACTCATGCAATGTCATTGAGAGATGGAAAACTATTCTGTCACCAGCTTGCTGTGATGCACCCATCTGTCCGTCCCCCACTTGCGCATCGTCCTCCATTCCCATGACCTCCAGGACCGCATCCTCCCAGGGGGTGAGGTGGGCTACTGAGGGTGACCCTTCTCCTGTCCTCGCTCTTTCTCTCTTATTGTGAGCTCTTTTTTCCTGCAATGAGGGAGACAAGTGGAGGTTGAGTGAGAATGAAGGAGTGAGTGTAGAGAATCCATAGCATAGATGCTTAGAAGGAGACAAAGATGGAGTGAGGTGGCAAGACCAAGGGCCCTCCCTGTGTGTTGTCAGTTGTTTTCATAGCATCACAGTGATAGGGAGTGTGAGGGCTGCATAGTCGAATAGTTAGGTGAATGTGACTATAGAGAGGGAATGGGTAAGGGTGCATGGATGTCAGTGTCAAGTGGGATGTGGAGGAAGAGATTGCTAAAGCTGAGTGTTGGTGAGGAGAGGCAATGGGGATCAGATTGAGGGTGATGGGAAATTCATACTCACTTTTCCAGTGCGCTGAAGGTCATGAAACCTCTTCCTGCACTGAAGCCAGGTTCTGCAGGTTACTGACAAAGAGTTGACCTCCTCTGCCACCTGGATCCACACAGCCTTGGTTTGCTGGGGAGGCTTCTTCCTCCCTGAAGAAGGGAGGAGCACCTCTTTATGTGCTCTTGCTCCCTCCACTAAAGCCTGCAGGGCAACATCATCGAAGCGGGGTGCAGACCTAGGTCTCTGGCTGGCCATTCTTCCTGCAGGTGCCTCTCACTGCAAAGGCCAAAAGGTTGGCAGTCTGCAGAAGAAGCAAGGCTTGTTGCAGACCTTAAATGCAGCAGCAATGATGACATCATCGGAGGCAACTTTCAGACTGGAAAAACTCATTGGCCATGGGTTCCCACACGTTGGAACTCAATTGGCCAATTAAGTTAAAATGGCATCATTCTCCCACATCGATTTAGAATCGGGTGGCAAACACGAAATGCAGATTACATGACCCCAGCCCGCCCCAGTATCAAAATCCAGCCCAAAGCATCTCTGTACTTGTCATTTGACACAGTAATGGAGCATGTTCCCATGTATGTGTGAGGTGTCGACAAATCCAGATCAATCCCAGTCTCACTTCAACCTGTCTGTCATAGGAGAGGAGCCAGAATCAAAGCAGATAACTTGCCAAGAGTCCTTCTCAACTGTCAGAATGTCAGTACAGAGCCAAACGCAGGAACTGAAAAAGTTTACAACGGAAGCTTCTGTGTTAAAAGCCCAAATCCATCCCCTGCCGACTTTCATTCCATGGCAAATGCTGACAGATTGCAGCCACATGGCCTTGTAGATTGCACCATTAGGAAGCCCAATAATGGTCCAATGCCACCTGCAGGCAACCTAGTAGCATCTGCTGGCAACCCAGTTGTGCTTACTGGTATTCCAGAAGCACATGGATCCATCCATTACCATATTCTGGAAGGCCAACTTGTGCAGCATCTAAACTTTTTTTCACAAGCTTGCAGCCTAATAGCTCCAGCATAGCACCACCTATTTTCAAAATTAAATCATAGACTGCTACACAGCCCAGCAAATGTGGACTCACCTGCAACAAAGTACACTGATCTTGGACTTGATCAGTATAGACTGGCACCTAGCACAGTGAAGGTAAGCTTGATGAGAGTACATTGCTACTTAGCTCAATTAATGCAGGTTCAGTTGGTGAATGTAGCTACCTAGCTCAGTGAATTGGAGTCAGTTGTTATAGATTTCTACCTAGTGCAGTGAATATGGGCTTGCTTGGGGGTACATTGCCCCTTAGCTCAGTGAATGCAGGCTCAGTCAGTATAAACTGCCAGCCAACATGATGAATGTAGACTCACAGAAAAGAAATGGACAGATACCTGATTCAGAAAGGGCAATATGATACAGGTTGGGCACTAAGGCAGGAGGGAGACATAATGATATGAAGAGATCCTGTATATGGCTTTGAATGGACAGGGGAGCTTGAGAGGTTGAAATTATGTCAGAGGAGATTCTGAAAACGTACATTAGTTTATAGAAAATAAAAAGTTTCTGAAACTGGTGCTGCTTTCAGGGTAAAAATCCATCTTTATAACAGCTCCATTTCACATGGTTTTAAGGTACTGGACCTGTGCTTGTCAGATGCCTGCCTGATATCCCTGCTTGATATGTATACTACTGTTGTAGTAAGTTAAGCTAGCAGAGAACATTTTTTTACATCAGTTACAGGGTTTAGCCCATGGCAATATGGAAAATATTTATGACATCATAATCTTGGATTATTTTCTTAGTGGTGCCTAGGGTTTTCAGTTCCAACAACACCACCCTATCCCAGTAATGGCCCAGATATTCCGATTGCAGGCCTCCCATGGGCGGAGGGCTGTGATCTGGAAAAATCCGCGCCCTTACGTGAGGGCTCCCGGGAGGCGCACTATTCCGGTGCTGGGCCTCTCCAAACTGCCGGTGTGCAGGGCCCATGTATCCCAGAGGCGCAGGTAGTTCGCAGCGTCCCTGGGATCACGTGGGCCATGGGGAGCCAGTCAAAGAAGGGAATCTCCTTTCATACATTTGACAGGAAGACCTGTCAAATATATGAATGGAGATCACCCCCAAAACATAGTAAACTTTGAATACATTTTTTTTTAAATCACATTTTTTAAATGACTTGAAAGTACAATCAATTAACAATTTTAAACAAAACTTTAAATTTTTCAAAAAAATAATTAAAGATTTTTACGGGGCTAAAAATAAACTTACCTTTTTTTTAAGTATTTTAAAATGATAAATCAGTGGAAATTTTTTTTAAACTTTTTTCACCTCTTATCCTGGTAAAAGCAGGCCTTACACCTGCTTTTACCAGGCGCAAGAATTGTAAGGGTTTTCTGCGAGCAGAGGGTCTCCAAAAAGCAGAACTCTCCACCTGCAGAGGCCCTTCTCCAGGGCAGCCAGAGGATCTGTCAAGACCATTCTTGACAGATCGGAAATCCCGGTTTTCAGCGCATGTGCTGTGCATGCCTGAAACCAGCATTTCCGATGTCCCTACGGGTGGGTACACAGCGCGTACTCACCCGTAGGGATCGGAATATATGGCCCAATATGTACGTTATGAAGCCACTTGAGATTTATGTGCTTTTACACCTGTGCCTTCCATTCCTCTCATTTTAAGGGTTATAAAGTTGAAACATAAGGAGCCAACATTTGCGATCGGACTCATCCGACCTGCAAAATGTCTACAAAAGTACCTGGTGGGCCCAGGAGGAATGGCGGCTTACGATCCTGGGTCTCTCCAGGTCCGCGCGGGCAGAGCCCCACATATCTCAGGGGCGCAAGCGGTTCGTAGACACTGCTGGGATCACGTGGGTCGACCCAACCAATAAAAGAAGAGAATCTCCATTCATACTTTTGACAGTTCTGTACGTACGGAACTGTCAAACGTATGAATGGGGATCACCTAAAAAATACACCAACACATTAAAAAAAAAATGTAATTACATATTTAAAATTAATTAAAATGCCATTTAATTAAATATTTTAAACAAAAGTTTTATTTTTGGGGGGAAAATTTTAATGTTTTTACAGAGCTAAAAATAAACTTACCTTTTTGAAGAATATTTTTAATTTATAAATGAGTGATCAAATTTCATTTTTCTATTTTTTTAAACTCTTACGCCTGCTTTTACCAGGCATAAGAATTTGACAGGCTTGAAATATTTGGAAAGCACGTTTCTAGAAGTGGTCACCCCGCAGCCTCAAAATGTGCAGGCAGAGAGGGAATGGGTGACCGCCAGACAGAGAAGGAGGATTAGGCAGGTAGGGCAGGAATCCCCAGAGTACATCTCACTCGCTAACCGGTTCACAGTTCTGGAAACTGGTGGGGGTGATGGTTCCTCTGGGGAGAGCAGCCAGAGCCAAGGCCACGGCACCACGGGTGGCTCAGCTGCACAGCGGGGGAGGAGGAAGAGTGGAAGAGCAATAGTGATAGGGGATTCATTGGTTAGGGGAACAGATAAGCGTTTCTGTGGACGCAGACGTGACTCCAGGATGGTATGTTGCCTCCCTGGTGCCAGGGTCAAGGATGTCACTGAGCAGCTGCAGGACACTCTGAGGGGGGAGGGTGAACAGCCAGAGGTTGTTGTCCATATCGGTACCAACGACATAGGCAGAAAGAGGGATGAGGTCCTGCAGGCAGATTATAGGGAGCTAGGAAAGAGATTAAAAAGCAGGACCTCAAAGGTAGTAATCTCCAGATTACTCCCAGTGTCACATGCTAGTGAGTACAGGAATAGGAGGATAGAAGAGATGAATGCATGGCTGGAGAGATGGTGCAGGAGGGAGGGCTTTAGATTCCTGAGGCATTGGGACCATTTCTGGGGAAGGTGGAACATGTACAAGCCGGACGGGTTACACATCAACAGAGCCGGGACCAATAATCTTGTGGGGAGGTTTGTTAATGTTGTTGGGGAGGGTTTAAACTAGCTTAGCAGGGGGATGGGCACCAGCATATAGGAGTAGAAAAGAGGAATAAGGTGCATAAAAGAGTGAGTGTGTTGGATAGTACTAGAGAAGAAAGTAGTACTAGAGGCGGAAGTAGTACCATATTAGATAGGCGCAGACCAAGAAAGACTACAAAAAGTTCAAAAATGGGTTTAGAATAAACGCACAAAGTGTGGTGAATAAGTTGGTGAGCTACAAGCACAATTAGTCGTGTGGCAATATGATGTTGTGGCAATAACGGAAACATGGCTTAAAAACGGTGAGGACTGGGCACTTAATATTCAAGGGTACAAGGTGTTCAGAAAAGATAGGGAAGGAAAAAAGGGAGGTGGGGTGGCAATGCTGATTAAGGAAGTCATTGTAGTGTTGGAAAGGGAGGATGTTCTTGAGGGGACAAGGACAGAATCCATTTGGTTAGAGTTGAGGTGCAAAAAGGGTATGATCGCACTATTGGGGGTATTCTACTGGACTCCAAATAGTGAGAGAGGGAGGTAGAGGAGCAAATCTGCAGGGAAATCGCAGAGATATGCAAGAGCTATAGAGTGGTGATATTGGGGGACTTTAATTACCCAAATATCGATTGGGATAATGCTAGAGTAAAGGGAAAGGAGGGGAAGGAATTTCTGAAATGTGTTCAGGAGAATTTCCTTGACCAGTATGTTCTTGGCCCAACTAGGAAGGCGGCATTGCTGGATCTGGTGCTGGGGAATGAGGTGGACCAGGTCAACCAAGTGTCTGTGAGAGAACACGGGTATGAGTGATCATCGTATCATAAGATTTAGATCAGCAATGGAGAGGAGCAAGGAATAATCTAGAGTGGAACTTCTAAACTGGAATAGGGCTAACTTCAATGGGATGCGAAAGGTCTAGCCAGGGTAAAATGAAACCAAAGACTGACAGGAAAAACTGTAACGGAACAATGGGTGATCTTTACGGAGGAGATGTTCCAAGTACAGGCTGGTACATTCCAACAAGAGGGAAGGGTAAAGGAGCCAAACCAAGGGCTCCTTGGATGACAAGGGAGATAGAGAAGATGATGAAACAAAAAAAGAGGGTGTATGATGAATGTCAGGTGAATTCTTCAAGGTAGAACCAGACCAAATACAATAAGTTGAGAGGTGAAGTGAAGATGAAAATAAGATTGGCAAAGAGAGAATATGAGAGTAGAATGACGGTTAACATAAAAGGGAACCCAAAAATCTTCTACCGGCATATAAACAGTAAGCGGGTAGTAAGAGGCGGGGTGGGGCCTATTAGGGACAAAGAAGGTGATATATGCTTAGAGGCGCAGGGCAAGGCGCAGAGCAAGGCTAGAATACTCAATGAGTACTTTGTCTCAGTGTTTACTGAGGAGGTGGATGCTGACAAAATATCGTTAGAAGTGGAAAAAGTAGAAGCAATGGAAGGGGTGAAAATTGATAGACAGGATGTACTAGAAAGGCTGGGTATGCTTAGAGTGGATAAGTCGCCTGGTCCAGATGGCTTGCATCCCAGCCTTCTGTGATGCCTCACTTTAAGAACCTCAAATCTAGCCTCATCCTCCTACTCTTCACAACATAAAAATAGAGGTTTTCAATGCATGTCCCTTGGTCTAATGCAGTGCTTTGAGCAGAGCTCATAAACTATTAAAGCAGAACTTGCATAATCTACACACGGCCACAGGATTGGGAGTTTCAGTTAGTGCCTTAACCTTGCTGATGGGCATTTCTTGTTATTTTTAATATATGGGGAGTATATAATATATGTGATGCAGAAAGATCCAAGAAAAATACCCTTAAAAAAGCTTATCTTCTGGCTCAGGCCAAAACAATGCTCAGTGTGAAATTGGCCGCTCCCCTGTTTGTTCTCATTCAAGCAAGGCGATGGCTAGACTGAATGATATTTTCTCATACAGTCAAATAGCCTGCCAACTCTCATAGTCTTGTCTCACACATATAAAGGGGCAACTGGGATGAGATACCAGAAGGTCAGTGTTAAAGAATCACTGCCTTCTAGATAGAAGGGGAGCAAATTGGGAGAAATAAAAAAAACACTTAAGAAGGTAGAAAACAAACTGCATCAAAATATGGTGCAGAATGCAGATTTGGTTACGGTATGTTGTTGCTAAATTCCATGATTGATTGTGAGAGCCAAAGCCCATACTACTCTAGAGCTGTCCAATAGGAGGTGCACAAGAACAGCTTAAAGTAGCCCAAGGATCATTCCCTATAACATAGTTTCTTAGGTCATGAGAGAAATTTTGCTCTGGAGATCGCAGATTTCCCAGAGCAGATTTTATCTCAGCATGCTGCTGCGCTTTATGAACTGGCAGCTGGGAGCTAAGTTAAAGGATCCTAATAAGTGCGTGCTTCAATATTTTACTGTAGCACATCAAGATGAAAGGCTCCTCAGGGCACCTGCATTGCAGGCTTTAGAACATATCCCAATAAACATCCCATAATACAGACAGCAGTGTGAACAGGTTCAGTGTTGGGGATGGATAGAAACATTCCCCCCACACATGTTCCCACATGTAGGCACGTTTCATCCCCACAAGCAGAGGTCCATATGAAAGCATCGGTGATATCACTCAATGGCCAGCAAACATTTAGCAAACATTTTTATGTTTTAACAGTCTCTTTGATACTATTAAATTGAACAAACCTCTTTACTGTAAGACATGCCCAGTCTTCCCGGTGCCTCTGTTCAGTAACACAGGCCTCAAGATGAAAAATAAAATCCTAGTTATTCATAAAAGAGCACAACGGTCTCTCTCAACGGTCATTTCAACTGATGTCCACCTCAATCAACCATTAACCTAGTCACCATTCTCTTCACCTGCCATTCACCCACTCAACATACATTTCAACCAATATCTGCCTTACCTGAGAACTACCTTACCCAGCATCCACATTGCCTATCATATACCCTAACCAACATTCACCCATTCAACATCCACCTCTGATTGGCCTGGTAATTCAAATAATTTGTTAGGTCTTTTCCCACCTCCAATCCTAACTTTTGTATTCACTCTTTGGTTCTTCTGACCTCTGTTTTATATCTGCTTCTTGCAGAACATCATGCAACTAAATTACATTCCCTAGCTGCTTTTAATCTTCTGATCCTTCTGTGATTAAATTTAAGTGGCTATCACTGGCATAGAAGACTTCATATTTCACTCTTCCCTTTCCGCTGGATCTGGTGTTACATCTTGGTTCAATGATGCTCAAGATTCTGCTGTCTCTTGTAAAAATTCTGCCTATTCCACCTGGCAGTTGATCAGTGTGAAGCATCTGGTGCCATTTACCTTTGCTTGTAACCACGTAAATCCTCTTCAGAGCTGCTAAATGCTCCTGCTCCTCACGTGCTGTGCATGCCTGTAGCACAGAATGCTAACCTTGTGTTAAATATCTGGTGAGCTCATTAGAATATCACAGCACTCCCAGTGCACAGCACATGACATGCCTCTTAGAGGGAATAGAGGGAATCAATAAAAATAATAAAAACAATTCTAGGTGTCAGGAATTTAAGTTATGAGGAAAGGCTAAGGGAGTTTGAATGGTTTCTTTTGGTGACTTAATCAAGATTTTCTAAATTATGAAAGAGATTGACAAGGAGCAGTTTCTCCAGCATGACCAGCTTTTACGGGGCTTCTGGTTGCTCTTAAGAATATCCTGCTACTGAAGAGGCAGCTGCAACAAGGACATGCATTAGAACCATTCTATTCAATGAAGCAGCTTTGGAGGTACTGATGCAGGGGGTCCTGTAAAAAAGGTCCATTTTGGAGCAGAGGAACTGGATAGATATACAGTTCAGAGTGAGTCATTTTGGCTCATTTGATAATATTCTTGGCTCCAGATCAAATGGTTATGGGTTGAATTCCCATTTCAAGTTTTGAGCACATAATATAGGGTGACACTCTAGTGCAATACTGAGGGAATGTTCCATTGTCAGTGGTGCTGTCCTTCAGATGAAATATTAAACCGAAGTTCTGTATGCCTATTCACCTCCCGGATCTTCTCATGATAGCCCTCAATCTAATTCTTCTTCAGAAACACATCCAATTGCCCCCTGAGCCCATTCATATTGTCTGCTGCACTGGCCTTCCCTGGTAACGCACTCCACAATACCATTACCCTTTGAATGAAAAAGATCTGGCTGGCTTCCCTTCTTACTCTTAACTTTCTAAGTATGAATTTGTCTCTGGTATTTGAACCCTTCACTATAGAAAACAATTTCCCTCAATCAACTTTATCAATCTCTTTCCTAATTTTGAAAATATTGCTTAAGTCGCCAAAATAACCAATTCTAGCCTAAGCTCCTTAACTTTTTCTCCTTAAATTCCTGACACCTAGAATTGTCTTTGTTAATGGACTCTATGCCTTCCAAGAGGCAATAATAGCCTTCCTTTGATTAAGTTTCTACACTTGTAGACATTTCTCTAATAATATTGCAGTTTTTTGTATCTTTTCTTCAGGCTGTATTTAATTATTCTTATAAAGTATCCCCATTTAGATTTATTTTCCCTTCTTTATAGCTTCCTCTCCTGAGCCACACCTGGCACTGCTCCCTGGGCTGTACCGAAGGTGATCCTAATCCCACATGTGTAAATTCATAAAACTCAAGGGGGTTGATTCTCCCTCATTGTGAGAAAAGGGCTAATCCCTGTTCCGTACCTCCTTTCCGTAGGAACATCTAGTCGCTGCTTTGTGCTTCCCTTGGAAGAAGTGGCTGACTCTGCCTTATGTGCAGAAAAGTAGGTGATCCTAAGCAGATTCCACCCACATGCTTCCTGGCTCTAACCAACCTCATCCCATTCACTCTCGTTGTATAGAATTTCAATTTATCAAATCATTTGATCCCACTTTATAAAATTCCTGATCCAAACCTAAAACATTGTCTATGATCCATAGCTTTTAATTCTCAGCACACAGTATAATCAATCTCTGCCAAATTTCACACAGTGATTACAGAATATTTGACAAGTTTGTGTGAAGTATAGATTTGCGTTGAGTGTTCTTGTTTTGTGTAAATTGAACTGCTGATTGAAAGTTTAATTGGACAGTGGGAGAATGATTTGCCAACTTGGCTGCTTTTCTCTACAGTTTATAGAAATGTTATATGCCTATAACATATCCCAACACACTGACAATTTGTTTAACAGAATTCATCTGGGGGAATCCATTTCTTTCACTTTACTCCTCCCCTAATCAAAATTACTGCAGCCTGTACTTAGTGAGAGAGTGTAACCCACCTAGTTATCTGGGGACGAAGCCGAGGAGGGCGTGGCAGCACTAATCCAAAACATCCTTATTACAGGGAGTCAAACTGCAAGTCAAACTCTAGAACCCAGGCAGAAATATCAGCCACAAGCCAGCTTACTTTGTGTCCCTGTGTCCACCATAAGCCAGTCTCGAGAGTAAAAGTAACGGGCCAAGGTCAAGGTTGAAAAGAACAAAAGCGAAGATGTAAATCAGAAATTAGTGATTAGATGGCACCAAGCTCTGGTTTTCAAAACCTACAGATGGTATGAATAAGGAAAGGTTGAGAGAGACAAGGAATTCCACTGCTTTCAGGCCTGGGAAAGAATATGTTTGAGTCGGACACTGTGCAATAAGTTTGATTTCAACACAATTTGCTCACCTTCTTGTGAAAGGCCTGTACTCAGCCCCTCTCTCCAACAGTCCGGCTGGGATTAAGAATTCGCTGGACAGGTAACTGAAGGCATGAACCTATGGCCTGTACAGTGTTAAATTGCTGTCCCACCTCACGCATGTACATGATGAACAAGGCCATAGATGGCCCACACTCTTAGCAGTGCATGACTCCTGGTCTGGAGAAGTCTTGAAAACTTCGCAATTGAAGAAAAGGTGTGGCTGAAAGTATAAGACTTACCATCAACTGTGCTATCAAAAATTGAAATGACTTTGAGGTTTCCATTCGGTTTATAATCAGCATTCTTCTTCACCTCCTCCTTTCATCCACTATTTGTAAAGCCAAGGATCCTGTATGCTTTGTTACCAGCTTTATCAACTGTTTTTTTTAGGTCATATTCTGCTTAATAGTTGCATTATGCTAATAGCTACCACTTATGCCTCTGGAGACACCAAGAGCCAGCGGAATAGACAGGGTTTCTTGGTGCCTGGGAGGGAGCAGTACCATTTTCAAATTCTCAAACTGCTATGGTGGGATTTTGAATTTACGTTCTCTGGATTACTAGTGCCACAACATAGCCCTGCAAATTTTTCCTGTACAAGTATATATTCAATTCCTTTTTGAAAGTTACTATTAAATGGAGTGGCTGAGAAGGAACTTGAGTCGTGAAATGGTACTCTCTATGAAGCTGCTGCGAAAAATTTGTTTTCTACTAGGCAGCAAACCTATGGCCGGAATATTGCCGGCGCTCAGAGGGCGGGTTTGGAGGCGGGTCAAAATCGAAAAGATTGACAGCGGCTTGGGATCCCGCTCTGAAACCGCCTCCGTATAAGTTTCCCAAGTGTCGGGTCTGTCTGCGCTTTACAGACGTGACACCAAGCAATGGGTGAGCAAATTCAGATACTTAAGAGCTTGTTAAAAGGTACTTAAACACCATTTTACCATGTACTTAATGTTTTACCAGCTTTTCACGAGGCTCCCAGTGCTTGAGGATCACATCAGGTAAGTATGTTGTGTTCTGAATGACTCTCCATTCCTCTGAATAGTTGACAGCTGCAAAAGTGGTATAAAAGCTACCATTTCACTGCTGTTCACTTTCCAATCTGAGAAGCTGGAGCCTTCAGAATTTGGAAGACACTTTTCAGCTTTATGCAGTTTGGAAGTGTTTGGAGTAAACTCTCTATCCACTGTCACCTCCTTGGAGCAACCTCTCTCACCACTGACAGATCGATTCTGTCATCTCAACTTCAGCTGCCATCAATTCCAGCAGCATCGATACCCTTGAAAACATCTCACCTTGGTCCTCAGAATCCCTCCATGATCAGCCCCAACCCCAACATCACCAGGCACGCCAGCAGCACCAACAACAACACCAACCTGCTCTGCAATCACCTGATGCGCACAGAACACAAGGCATCAGCACTTGACCACATTGCTGCCTGGGAGGCCAGGGATGACCTCACCATGGCCAGATTTACTTCACTTGACGCTGTACACCTTGGCTGCCACATGATGTGCCATGTTGGCACCATCCCACACCAGCACCGTAAAGCATTCCTGCAGTGCCCGAGCCATTCCTTTCACATTCATCACCATTGCAGGGGGTAACGTTATGTCTCACCATTCACTGCAACTCACTAAGCCACTTCCAAAGGTGCACACAAATCTGTCCACGAAGTCAAACTGTGCAAAATAAAGATTTCAATGTTTGACAACACATCACCAGAAACTTTACATGAACATTGGCGAAAACACCCAAGTGCCCACCCTTGTGTGCTGTTAGTTGGTATGATTGCACTAGGATGAGGGTGAGTGTGAGGGTGGCTAGTGAGATGGGAAAGTGATAATGTAGATAGAGAGGGATGGGTGAAGGTGCAAGGTAAGTTGGTGTGAGTAAAGATGTGCAGGAGTAGGGTAGGGAAGGCAGAGTGATGGGGATGTGATGAGTGGCACAGCAGGATGAGGTTGAGTGTGGCTTTGCAGTAACGTTTCGAGATCTACTGAGATCATTGAAAGGTTTGCGCCACTGCAACCTGCTCCTCCTGACCACATCCCTGCTTGTGCCCTCCTGTGCAATGTGCAACCAGGCTGCGTTGGTCTCCTGCGTTGGTCTCCTGGGGAGGTCACATCTGTGCCCATCTCTCCTGCAACTCCTTGTTTGAATCCCATCAATCAGGTTTCCACCCCTCCTACAGCACTGAAATAGCCCTATCCAAAGTCATGAATATCATTCTCTGTGACAGGGACCATTGAGCATCATCTCCCATTTTCCTTCTTAAGTTCTCTGCAGCCTTCCACATGGTTAATCACATCCTCTCTAATGCCTCTCCTTCATTTGTCCAGTTCAGTGGAACTGCCCGTATTTGGTTCCATTATTACCTATTCGATCATTGCCACAGATCTCTACCAATGGCTTCTTTTCCAATCTCTGCACCATCTCATCACAAGTTGCCTAAGGATCTATCTTTGACCCCACTCCTCTCTTCATCTACATGCTGCCCTTTGGCAACATCATCTGCAGACATGAGTACAAGTTCCACATGTACGCTGTACCTCTCTCGATCCCTCCCTGCCTCTGTGCTGTCAAACTGATTGTCCAACATCCTGTCTTGGTAATATCCTCCAGCTAAATATTGGTAAGACCAAGCCATTGTCTTCAGCCCCTGCCACAAACGCTGCTCCCTCGCCATCAAGTCCATCCCTGGCCACTGTCTTAGACTGAAGCAGACTGTTTACAACCTTGGTGTATATTCAACCCTGAGCTTCCAGCACTAATCTTCTACATCACAAAAACCACATACTTCCATCCCATAATATCGCCTGTCTCCACCCCTGCCTCAGTGCCTCTGCTGCTGAAACTCTATCACCTCCAAGCTCAATTACTCCACTGCTCTCCTGACTGGTCTTCTTGCCGCCACCCTTCATAAACTTCAGCTCATTGAAAACTCTGCTGCCCATATCTTATGCCACACCAAGCCCAGCTTTCCCATCACCCCTATCATCACTGATATACTTTGCTTCCTAGTCACCCAATGGCACATCCTTGTATGTAAATCTCTCCATGGCCTTACCCCTCCCTGCCTCTGTACCATCTTCCTGTGCTACAAACTTCCCCTTCCCAAACTCCCAATAATCTGACTCCAGCTTCTTGTGCCTCTCACGCCCTCCTTTTGCCCCAATGTTGGTGGCCATGTCTTCAGCTGCCGTGACCCCATGCTTTGGAATCCCCTTACTAATGCCATCTACCTCTGCTCCTTTAAGACCCTCTTTAAAACTCACCTCTCACCAAGCACCCTGAACTGGACAAATGAAGACGAGGCTAATCTCTCCAAGTTTGGCTGAGCATCCAATTTTTCTTATGGCTCTGTGCCACATCTTGCAATATTTTTCTGCCTTAATGACACAGAGACCAAAATTCCTTGGAGGTTCTGCTGGGTGTCCTACTATACCTCTGGTGGGAAAAACTGTGGAAAATTATTGCACTGGGTCTCTGTCATTTCAGGGCTTTCGGAATTGACTTGCACTGGGTAGAGTCTCTCGCTGCCCCTATACTGATGTCATTGGGGTGACAAAGCCAGGGACAGCGATTCCCTACGCTGAGAATTCCTACTCCAGTGGCTCAGTTGGGACCTGGTGTATTTTTGGAGACTGTTATGCCCAATGAGGTGAGGAGGACCATCCTCAAAATGGTCAGATGTGGGCCCCACCCAAGGGGTCCCAGCCAAGGAGGCTAGCTGGAGCACCAAAGAAAGGGACCATTTAAAAAAAATTCCAGGGGGTGAGGAGAATAAAGCCAATGTTGGTGGGGGGGGGGCTTGGCAACTGACCCCCAGTGTTGGCATTTCCAACCACATGGGCATGTAGGCATCAGAGGTGCACCTGTAGTGGTGCTTGTGCCTACCTGCCCTATGCTAATTAGGTGCTCTCCCATTGACTGCAAACTCTTGGGGAATCAGTGCTGGATGGCACCAGTGGGCACAATGCAGACGGTTATTTCTGGATCAGTTCCCAAAGAGCTTCAACCTGCTGATAAATTTGTTGGTGCATATTCTCATCCATTCTGGCGCATAGTTCTCTTTATATAAATTACCACAAAAAGCGATAAATGATATTCCTTCCTCTCAGACAAAGATGTTACGTTGGAAGTTCTCCGAAAGGCTAAGACGAAGCGTTTGTCTTTAAGGGTAGCCTGTCGCCCCCTCGTGGCAAATGTGGGCCAAGCTCGAAGCTTTGCACACACTCCTCGGATTGAAGCCAGCCCGGCAGAGGAGGCTGAGTCCTGATTGACAGCTCCCTGTCATTTAACACGAATTTGCACAATGCAAGCAAGCAATCCAACGGTTTGGCTGTTGGGGATAAAACTCAGCTTGGAGAGCAGCTGCTTCGGCCGAAGACTAGGTAATTCCTTTGATGTAACAGGAGGGAGGAAAGAGCCCCATTCTGTGTGCATCTTTTGGAACTGTTGTGAATTATTTATTATTCCGTGGTAATGCATGCAAAAAATAACAATGGGATTATTCTATTTCGCCAATTTTCAAATTTTGAAGAGAAAAAGTTAAAGTATAGATAAGCGAAGAATGGTTTGAAGTTATTTAAAGGCACAGAAACATTTCTAAAGATTGGCTTTGTTCTGTCAGTGAGGTGGTGACCTGCCAGAAGGTTGCACGGTTTCAGTCTCAACACCTGAAGGTAAGGGGACAGCACCAGAATCACCACTGTATATAAATAATATAAGCCTTGAAATTACTGTTTGCAATATTCCTGCCCCATGCTTCACATGCTGGTACAACTTTCCTTTGCCTCATTATTTTGACAGAGCTCTTTACCTGGTCAGAAAGAGCCTCCAGTAAAATAGCGGGTGAAGGAATATTCTGCACTAATAGCAGTAATTTTTAGGCAATAATCGTATTTTGTCATTTCGATATATTATTTAAGATATATTAATAGTATTACTGTCATGACATGTTTCAAATATCTGCTCAAACTGTATAATTACACACTTAACATGTTTTTCATAACTCTAGTTATTTTTCTCCTTATGCATTTCTGCTGTAAAATGTGTGCGTGTGTTGGTGGAATTTCAGGAGAACTCATGAATGCAATTAGAAATCCAAGGGTGAGAAAATCCGTGAAAGATCGAATCAGCATTCAGAATCTATAAAATAACAGAAACCCCGGGGCCAATTGCAGGCTGGAATCCAAGCCAAGAGGATGGATGGTTTTATAGAGAACGATGGATTCCTGCGGGTGACTAACAGTCGAATGAAAAGGTTCAGATGATTTATGAAAAGAATAATTAGCGGGAGTGTGGACTAGAACCTAAGCGAGTGTGTCAGATGGTTTATGCATAGAATCATGGATACGAGGCAGTGAGTGACAGGATGGGTGTAGTGAAGGGGTTTGGATAGTTTAAATGGAGAATAATTGATTATCCAAGAGTGAGTTACAAGCTAGAATTTAAGACGGGAGTTTGGATTTTTTTTAGATGTGCAATTCCACATATTGGTTTGAGTTACAAATGGGAAGCCATTTGAGCAGTTTGCAGGGTTTATATCTGAAATAATAGGTCCCCAGGAGTGAGTTTCAGAATCTCGAGAGACACAATTTTCACAGGTATTTTAAATGCATAGTGTTCGCGGTCCAGTTAATACATACAGGATAACATTGAGCAAAAGGCACTACTCTCATCCTACAAAGTTGTTTTAAAACTGCTCAAATATGAGGAATGATTTTCCAACCTTGTACTCCGGCGGTGAGCCTTATCCGCTGACAGCACATATTGGAAATTTGAGCACGCACTGACCGCAACTATCGAACCATTATTTGAACGAATGGCCGTGCAAGCCTATATTTCCAATAAGTGCTGTCAGTTGGTGAGGCTTCTACCTCCAAGAACACAAAGTATAGTTCTGAACCTAGCCTGTTTTAAAGCCCGGATTTATTGAAAACTGAGCAGGCAAATCCATTAAAGATGAAGAAGACAACCTGTGCATGCTGGAAATCTGAAATAAAATCTTGAAATGCAGGTCTGTCAGCATCTGTACAGTGGAAAAAGTAGGTTCATGATCGGGATGGAGACATTTCATCAGGACTGGTGTCTGGTGAAGAATCTCAACCCGAAATGTTAATCTACAAGGTGCTGATGGGCCTTCTGTATATTTCCAGCTTTCTTTCTGTTTTTATGTAAATGAATGATTGGGGGTGAAAGCTTGAGACAGTGGATGCGAAAGTGCTTGTCGACAGAATTACCATGGGAAGGGAACACACTCTGACTGAGAAACCACATGACTGTCAGCACACTGACTGGTGCAGAGGAATTTCAAAAAAGATTTTAAAAATCAGTGAGAGGTTTGAAATTCATTTTATTAATTTCTGAGAAATATTCGTGATGAGTGTCAATATTTTCAGCTGATATTTGTGAACATTAAAGCTTCCCTGGAGAGTCTTTGCAGTTCATTTTGAGGTAGCAGGTTCTCAGATCCAGTGGCTGCATAGATAAAGTATTCCTGGGAATTATAACACGGAAACAATGGGATTACTGGAGATACTGATGTAAGAATTTACGGTGTCTTCGACGGCGTACACTCAGCGTACACCGTTATAAACCTTCTGAAAGGCCCTGCAAGTTCCGGGTTTCCGCATGCCTTGACTGATCATACAAACCGACTGGAAAATCACTCTAGCTGGTGCAGAGTTGAGCTATTTGCCCAACTACTGCCCAGCAATTGCCCAGGAAACTCTTATGGCTGGTGAAAGCAGGTGTTGGGCCTGCTTTCACCAGCGTAAGGGCTATTATAAATCTTAAATTAAAAAATTTTTAATTTAAAATGATGCACAAACACTTAAAATTAGTTTATGCAAATATTGGCCCAGATTAAAATGTTTAAAATTATTTTTAACTAGTGTGATGAAGGGACTTTTAATTAAATTTGAAAATCAGAACATTTATATTTATTAGAGTTGTCTAAATTGTTTAATTATTTGGGGATTCCATTGCATGTCATTAGGGGATTCCATTCGGAAATGACTGCAATGGAATCCTCTTTTCTCATTGGAGGACCTGGCCCACGTGATCCCAGGGACGATTCCGCAGGGACGCCTGCGTTCCTGGGATCCGTGGGCATTGAAGCAGGCGTACGCCTAGAGGCCCGAGATCCGAACTCTCCATAGCTTTGGAGCCAGGAGGCAAGTTCGCGGGTTGGAGGCATACTGCGGAGGTACGCCTCCGACTGCAAATTCAGGGCCCTTATTAGTGAACAGTGATGTAGGAACCGTATTTCAACTGCAGCCAGTGATATAAATGAGATTGGGAATAGTGGTGTAGGAAGAATATAGTTACTACGGTCAGGAAGAGCAATATTATTACTTGTGTAGGAAGAATATTATTACTGAAGCCAGTGATATAAGATAGATTATTACGGGGACAGTAATGTAGGAAAGATACAGGGGACGAAACTGATCTTAGGCGGTAGCGCAAAACGGCTGATATTGAATCGGCAGCAATCTTGAGGTTTGTCTTGACTTATATCATACATAGAATCATAGAATAATACAGCACAGAAGGAGGCCATTTGGACCACCGTGCCTGTGCCAGCTCTTTGAAAGAGTTACCCAAATGGTTCCACTCCTCTGCATACTTTGATTGGTTTTGTTTCTATAAGTATATTCCTCCAGAAAGAGAAAGTAGTACTGAAATTGTCATTATTGAGATTATTGAACATTTTTCTAACTCCTTCTGTATTGCTCAACAGAGTGCCCCAACCCCAACTTCAGAAAACCCCCAAAAGCACCCATTCCCATTTCCTACACCAATCCCCTTAGTGGCCTTTCTGAGTGAGACTGTCAAATTAGTGCCAAATGCCCCAAACTCCTTTCAGTTAGGACACTTAGGAGTTGATTTTCCTGTCAGTACCATCCCATTCATGCCTGATCATGGGGTGTAACTGCACTGAAAATGGGTAATACTATTAATATGATTTGGAAGTGGTGCAATAATGTCATCCACACCATTTCCTGTCTTTATCCCTGGTCCAAGGCACTTCTAATTACCACTCATGTAACTGAGCAGACTACACTGCTAGATGCTAGTTGTACATGGAAGTCAGTTTAAAGAGTCAGTAAGAAGACTTGTTCAATAGTTGTTAGGCCACTTCTAGTCCATTTTCCCCCTTATTATTTTTCTGTTGGCACTTTTTTTTCACACCAGCACCGTCACTAGCACCAATAGGAGTATCCCACTATCTGAGATGCTTGGAAGAAGGGAACCGCTGAAAAGTTACCAGGCAGGTCAGCCTACACTAAGGTACTCTTGTAATGTAGACTTATGGGGATGGTGCTGTAAAGGGGCACAGAGAAAAATCCTCCTTGCACATACCTCATATAGCACTATCTCTTTATTTCCTTTGGTGCTCATTTGGATTGGGAGTAAGGGTGGTACCATAAAACCATAGCACAGAACATGATCATTCAGCCCATTACATCTGTGCTGGCTCTTTGATAGAACAATCTAAATCTGGTCACACTTCTGTGTGCTCTCTCCATAGCCTTGTATTTTCTTTTCCAAATATTTATCAAATTTTCCCTTAAAGACGCAATGGTCTCTGCATCAACCATTCCCTGTGGCAAAGCATTCCATGAGTAATGAAGTTCTTGAATAGGAACAAGCTTTGCATTTTTATTTTGTAATGTTTAGAATACCTTTTTAATACTGTGCTAATTTTATTAGACATTTTTTCCAATGAGCGATGGGAGCCCAAAACCCTTCAGCAATCTTTCTCCAACCCCCCCACCCCCATCTTTCCATACAGTCTATAACTTAATGAGGTGCAGAATCCCAAATGCCTCACCAATTAGTCTCCAAATCCACACATCCCTATACAACCTCGAACCAAATGAGGAACTGGACCCAAATAGCAGTCTGTCTGTACTCTGAAGCTCAAACAGTGCAGCAGCCCAGTTATAAATGATTACATTTTTGAAAAAGCCAAACTAGGATGTTTCTCCTACACATGTGTGGCATCCACAGAAATTCCCTGTTTGTTCTGAATCTAAGTACTGTCTCAGGCAACAACCAACTTGTCAGTACATGTGTGTAAATCATAACACCAGGTAACTACGATACCTCTTCATGCAGTGCAGTTACTATAAATAATTACCTATTATGTAACCTAAGGCAAAATAGAAATTGAGCTATGGAAAAAGTAAACAATTGAGAAGGAATTGAGTCTCCATTTCAGGCTGACTTAACATTTGCTCTACATATATTATTGGTGAAGGATAAATGTGTCTAAAAATGATTTGTGAGACAATGTTTCTTGGTTGACGCTCTCATAAGGTTTTAGTCAGATACAGGCTGTCCATGAGAAGAATTGCCCTTCTCAGTGATTGACTATGCTATTCATGCCGCTGGTTATAAGAGTTTTCATGCAGTTAAATGGCTGGGTTTCTGAAATAGAAACATTCCCTCACACAAATGACCAGTGTGCCTTGGGATTCCTGACCTGGATCCAACCATGAGCACCCTGAGGCTATTGATCTGGATCCAGCTTTCTGTACGAAAGGGTTCCTGATCTAGGACCAGCTTTGCATACACTGGGATTATTGATCCAGATCCAGTCCAATGTACCCTGACATACTGATCCAGATGTAACCTTGTATAATCTAGCTTACTGATCCAAATTCAACCTTATTTAACCTTATTTACTGAGGCAGACCCTGCCCTGAGTCACCATGGTTTCTGATCTAGCTCCAGCCTTGTATACACTGAGTTGCTGATCCAGTTATAGCCTGTGTACTTTCAGGTTACTGATCCAGATGTAGCCCTGCTTATACTTGGGTTACTGATCCTAGTCTAGTCCCATGTATGCTAGGGTTACCAATCCAGATTCAGCTCCATGTATTGATCTGCATCCAGCCTTATCTACACTGGGATTATTGATTCAGATCCAGCTCTTGTTATAAAGTCAGATGTGCTGTAGATATCTGCTTGGGTTCAGTGGTGTCAGTCACTCGCTTAAGAGATGTGAGGATTTTATTTTTACGGGAGTTGACTGACATTGCCCTATATCCATTTGTAGAATAGTATAGACTGGAGATAGCAATAGCATCCCTTTGTGATCTGGACCAGATAGTCCTGTCTTTGGCACATGTATTTCTTCAATCTTGCCAAAGGTGGATCAAGTGAACACTACATTGTTAAGCTGCTTTATTCCAGTCAGGTTAATAGTTATGATCAAATTCATGGACGGAAAGATATCAAAAACCATCCAACACAGTGGGTGTAGGTGTTTATCGATTATGGAGACAAACCATCCAATTGCTTATTATTTGCAATCAGTGGGGATGAAACAAATCCATTTTATTAGCATCTTAACCACATAGCGTCACATACCCCCTTTTTTAATTCACAGTAATGTACTATGCCTTTTAAAACACATTTAAAATAACTCTCTTTATCCCCAATACAAAAGCAAAATACTGCGGATGCTGGAAATCTGAAATAAAAACAGAAAATGCTGGAAATACTCAACAGGTCAGGCAGCATCTGTGGAGAGAGAAACAGAGTTAACGTTTCAGGTCAATAACCCTTCATCAGAATTGGAAAAAGTTGGAGATGTAACAGGTTTTTAAGCAAGTGTAGAGGCAGGGAAAAGGGGAGGGAAGGAAAGAACAAAAGGGAAGGTCTGTGATGGGATGGAAGGCAGGAGAGATTAAGAGACAAAAGGGATGATGGTGCAAGGCAAAAGGAGATGGTAATGGGACAAGTTAAGAAACAAAAGATGGCTCTCGATGAGGTGTAACTGGCAATGGCAGAATCATCAACAGCTGCCATGTGAGAGAGAGAAACAAAAATTGGGGCCGAGGTTATGGTCTGAAATTGTTGAACTCGATGTTGAGTCCAGGAGGCTGTAAAGTGCCTAATCGAAAGATGAGGTGCTGTTCCTCGAGCTTACGCTGAGCTTCGTTGCAGCAGTGTAAGAAGCCGAGGACGGAAAGGTCAGTGTGGGAGTGCTGCGGAGAATTAAAGTGACATGTGACCGGAAGCTCGGGGTCACCCTTACGAACTGAACGGAGGTGTTCCGTAAAGCGGTCACCCAATCTGCGCTTGGTCTCCTCAATGTAGAGGAGACCGTATCGTGAGCAGCGAATACAGTATACTAGATTGTAAGAAGTACAAGTAAATCGCTGTTTCACCTGGAAGGAGTGTTTGGGGCCCTGGACAGTAGAAAGGGAGGAGGTAAAAGAGCAGGTGTTGCATCTCCTGTGCTTACACGGGAGGGTACCGTGGGGAAAGGAGGGGTTGTTGGGGATGATAGACGAGTGGACCAGAGTGTCGTGGAGGGAGCAGTCCCTTTGGAATGCTGAAAGGGGAGGTGAGGGGAAGATGTGTTTGGTGGTGGGATCACGCTGGAGGTGATGGAAATGGCGGAGGAAGATCCGTTGAATGTGGAGGCTGGTGGGGTGGAAGGTGAGGACAAGGGGAACCCTATCGTGGTTCCAGGAGGGCGGGGAAGGAGTGAGAGCAAAAGTGCGGGAAATAGAGCGGACACGGTCAAGGGCCGTGTCAACCACGGTAGAGTGGAATCCTCGGTTGAGGAAAATGGAAGACATATCGGAAGCACAAGTATGGAAGGTGGCATCATCAGAGCAGATGCAGCGGAGACAGAGAAACTGGGAGAATGGAATAGAGTCCTTACAGGAAGCGGGGTGGGAGGAAATGTAGTCCAGGTAGCTGTGGGAGTCAGTGGGCTTATAGTGAATGTTTGTCAATAGCCTATCCCCAGAGATGGAGACAGAGAAGTCGAGGAAGGGAAGGGAAGAGTCTCTTTTTCCCCAAATCATTTCTGTTGATAAATGACCAAAATATCATGAACATTGGCATCTATGTACCCTGGGGTTATTGATCCCGATCCAGTCATGTGTACCCTGCGATTAATAATCCAGATTCAATCCTGTGTACCCTAGCATCAGTGATCCTGATCCAGATCCAGCCCTGTGTATCCTAGAATCATTGATCCAGTTTGAGCCCTGTGTATTGATTGCAGTGAAAGTAGTACTGAATGCTAGAACCCATCAAAAGTGTGTAAGAGGGGCTGGAATGTAAGGAAGTCCAACAGCTGTATTACAAAATAAGTGCCTTAATCTTGTTCTAATTAAACTTTCTGCTTTCACTGAGCACTTAAGGTACGTAAATATGCTACCATTTCTTTCAGTCTTGATTATGTAGATTTGGAGAAGAGAATGATGTTACTGAAGGAATTCCGTTGTGGTCTTGCTGTTGGAGTACTGACTGTAGTGCTCATTCTATCTTGGGAGCTTCCTCTCTTTTCAGTTGCCAGCGCTCGACCATGCTCCTCCCTCGGATCAAAAGAAATCCACTGCACGTTCCGACACTTGACTACCATTCCAAAAGGAATTTCCAAGCAGCTGGAAAGAATAAATCTGGGGTAAGTACCCCACACATCAAGCCATTCAAAAGTCTACATATGGTTAATAGTTGCCAAGGCTGTTGTAATTATCATTAAAGTGTAATAAGTTGCATAAGATTTCTGGGGGTTCTTTGGGTCAGGAAGGAGATTAATTTTTTGCTTATTAAGGTGAGGGATCTCTGCTCTTTGGAGGGGAATAGTTTTTATAAGAATCATTAGGGACAGTGAAAGATACATTAATATCAACAAGCCCATCCCTTTTTCATTGATCAGTGCCATCTATTTGCCATCTCACTATACCTCCCAATCATTTAAAATTCCCACTTAACTTCTTTAATCTTCCTACCTAAATTAAATTCCTGATCCCTTATCTTCTACAACTCCTCCCAAATGTCACACTAGAGAAGCAGGAAGATAACCTCCTCTTTGGCAATGCATTTGATCCCATCACCAGGATATGCGTAAGAGCAGATCTGTGTTTCCAACTTTTGCTCCATCTCTGTAGAACATCACCTGGACTTTGTTGGGCACTTTTCTCCTCCACTCCAGTGCCACCGGCTACATGACTGAAAGAAGGACCTCACCATCTGGGTTATCGTGGGGTGTGAAATGTGCTGTTTAACATTCCATGACACACTGTCATGGAGTTCACACAACTATTCTGCAGCACCATTCTTGCAGTTTTTAACACAGAGTCCTTATTCCATCACTGAACCAGAGGTATGACCAGTAATTTCAAGTTTGTAGATCTTCCTTCCATCCTTCACAGCCTTGTGTCTCTGAGACTTGAGTGCAGATACCATTCGTGCCATTTCATATTCTCTAGACAAAAAGGTGACAAAACAAACAGATTCCCTCTCTATCGTTGCTGGAATGATGCTGAAATAAACTTGCATAAGCTGCAGACATTGTACATGCTTTCATATGCCATTGCATTGATTCCAGCTAACATGTCTGTCTCTCTTGCAGGTATAACAACATACACACTATCCCTCACCAGGCATTCCCAGGACTTATCAAACTGCAAATCCTGATGCTTCATGGTAATGTTATCCAGAGAATAGCTGGTGAAGCATTCAGCGAACTAAATTCGGTCCAGGTAATGCTGTAAACACAAAACCTAGTTACTGGGTGCTTTAGGTTTTTAGAAGTATGATCCTCTTTATTTAAACCTTATTTTCTCTCCTTTTTATCTGGTCAGCTTGGCCCAGACATTGTCACTCTCACCTCTAGAGCAGAAGGTTATGGGTTCATACCTTGCTCAAGTGCAGTACTAAGGGAATACTGCATTATGAAAGGTGCCGTCCTGTGGATGAGGCATCTGACCAAAGCCCCATCTGTGTGTTTTAGGTGGATGTTAAAGATCCCAAGTCACTATTCAAAGAAGCAGGAAGTTCTCATTTTGTGGCCAACATTTTCCCTGACCATTAACACCAAAAAATAATGAACTATTCATTCATCTCACTTCTGCTTGTGCGCAATGGCTGTCTTGTTGCAGTCACAGATGTAACTCACTGTGCAAAGTGGAATGAGCTGTCTCACCAATCGAATAAGATGCTATGTAAATGAAAGTGTTATTTTTTTTATTTAGTTTTTACATGCTCTGCATCGACTTCTGCAGAAAGGGCAGGTTAGGAACCTGTTTCCAATCTTCCATCTAATGCTGCTCTGAGCTGATCAGTAGAAGGTGTGCAAGAAATGATTCTCCCAGCAGCCTGCCTGCCTACCTGCCTGAATTTTACTCTCCATGAAGAAACACTTGACCTTTACTCAATGCCTTCTGACAGTAATGTGTGTGAAACTGGGTACTCAGCAGTTCTGGCCTATCACCCAGTGCCCATCAGTAGTACAACCTTTATCCTTGTCTGGGCCAGATTTGAATCCAGGTCCCAGTGTTAAAAGATCAGTGTTGAACCCCCTGCACCACCCTGTCTCTCATCAGAACAGCAATTTTTATCCCTTTAGATTTAAAGGTTAGATGTCACAATTAACATTTGAAGAATGGGTTGCTACTGGGTATTTTCCCTAACATTCCTGTTCGGCAATTTGTGTATTAGATCTATAGTAGAAGCATGCATGCCAACAAGAATACTAGCAAACGTTCTCCATCCCATCACAGACCTCGCCTCTTTTTTCTTTCCTGCCCACCCTTACCTTTTCCCTAGCTCTGTACTTGCTTAAAAGCTGTTCATTTCTAACATCATCCAGTACTGATGAAAGGTCGTCAACCTGAACCGTTAACTCTGTTTCTCTTTCCACAGATGCTGCCTGATCTGCTGAGTGTTTCCAGCATTTTCTGTTTTTATTTCAGATTTCCAACATCCACAGTATTTTGTATTTGATCAATTTATGTTGAGAGCTCAGGATTTGTTGTTCGTGATATATCAAGTAGGATAATAAAGTTTGTAAATCTCTGTAAATATAAGGTTTGTACTGAATGCTGAATGCTTACAGCCCGAACCTCAGTCTGAGAGAGTGTATATTCAGTATGCCTACCAAAAGCGAGAGGAATTACATGGTGGCAGGAATTCCAGTAAGCAGGAGCACAAACTCTTGAGTCTTGCCATTGTTTACCTGCTCTTTCATGCTGAACCCGAGTAGAATATCTAACATACAACCGAAAAACATAACAAGCAGTTTGTGGTAATGTTTTATGGTCTGAGTCCATTTTAAAGAAAGGGGGAATGTAATCTACTCTGGACACTAGAGGGAGTTTTTGCTGTGGAGCAGTGACCATACCGGCATCGTATAACCTGCAAGAATCAAAGACTATTCCAGTAAATAAATAATCAGTGTTTATAAAGACAAAAATGAAAAGAAAAGAAAAATTCTTCAAAAACATTATATAGGACAAGTATATATCAGCAAAGGTAAATTTAAACAAATTACTTTAAAAAAAATTTAAAGCTTTTAGGAAGAACGGAGAAGGTGAGCAGTACAAAATTGGGCCATAATTTGCTGTCAAAATAATGGTGAGGCTAATGGCGCTCGCTGTTATTTATGCGCAAATGGTACAGCAACTTCAAGCGAGGGGCAGATGCACAGTTAAACTCAGATATCCGAAAGTTGCCGTCCGAGATGCCCCGCTCCGTCAGTGGTTTTGCGAAAATGGCATCTCGCTGTCTGCCTCACCATTGAATGGCGTAACGTTGCAGTATTTACGTGGTAGACACAAACTAAACTTACCACAGAAAGTAATGGGCCGCATTTTCCGATCGGAGGCTTCCCGCGTGCGGAGGCCTCCGATCTGAAAAAAATCTATGCACTTACCTGAGGGCTCCCTAGGTCCAGACACTTCCATTCCTGGGCCTCTCCAACTCGAAATGTGCAGGGCCCACGTATCCCAGGGGCACATGCGGTTCGCAAGCGTCCCTGGGATCACGTGGGCCATGGGGAGCCAATCAAAGAAGGGAATCTTCCTTCATACACTTGACAGATAGACCTGTCAAATATATGAATGGAGATCACCCCAAAAACACTTTAAAACATTAAAAAAAAAATTAAATCACATTTTTAAAATTAGTTGAAATTACAATACAGTAAATTAAATATTTTAAACAAAAATTTAATTTTTTGAAAAAAGTAATTAAAGTTTTTTACGGGGCTAAAAATAAACTTACCTTTTTAAAAGTATTTTTAAATGATAAATGAGTGAAAACATTTTTTTTAACTTTTTTTTCAAATCTTATGCTGGTAAAAGCAGGCCTTACGCCTGCTTTTATCAGGCGTAAGATTTCTTAGGGTTTTCTGTGGGCAAAGGTGGTCCAGAAAGCGGAACTATCCGCCCGCAGAGGCCCTTCTTCAGAGCAGGCAGCCGATCGGAAATGTCGGTTTTCAGCGCATGCACTTTACATGCCTGAAACCGGCATTTCCGGTGTCCCTACAGGTGTGTACACAGCTCGTACATGCCTGTAGGCATCGGAATATACGGCCTTAAGTCTTGTTCATTTCAGTCTAAGCACCCTTTTAACAACATGATAAGTGTTAATTACTGCTAGTCAACCTCTCTGGCACTGAAAATTAACTATTACAAGTTTTAATTGTTGTTATAGATATAAAATTGTAAAATTTAAAATTTTTACATTTTTGTTTACTTTTCCTATCTATCTCTTTTTTCTCTTAATCCAATCTTTCTTTCCCTCTTTATTTCTCTTTTTGCACCTGGTTTGCCATTGAATTCACCCACTCTAACTTACACTTCCTTCTCACTCCTTGCACTGTTAATTTTGCAAACCTTTAATCTGATTGGTTAAGAAAGTACCCAGTTCACTCAAGTCCCAGATGCCCGTTTTCCCTCCTTGCAACATTATCAGCTCGCACTTTCAGCAACTTGCCACGCAAAAAATTAAAAAACCTAAACGCGCAAGGGCAAGTCTAACTAACGGCAGACGCCATTAGATGTCCTACCACAGCAAATTATGGCCCAATATATAGACGCTAGTTATAAAGAGATTGAAGGTACCAAGAGAAAACTGGAATGGGTCATAGCAACTGATGAAAAACATAATACCAAAAAATTCTTCCAATACTACAACAGCAAGGGGGTAGTCAGGGAACAAATTAAAATACTAAGGGACCTGAATAGAGTTAATCATGAGAATGGATTGGAGATAGTTAACATGCTAACTTCATAGAGGTTTTTAATCACAGAGGACACTAATGTATCATCTAACATCAAACACACATTAGCCAATACCTCCCAGACACATTAACTAAAATCCAAGGGCATATAGAACACAGGAAAGAGATTTGTGAAAAACTGATGGTCATCTTGGGGATTCAGTGAAGTCTGGAGATGCTTCAACAGACTAGAAACAGGCAAATGTAGGTCTCACATTCAAAAAGGGTGATTGGAAATGAATAATCAAAAACAAAATTAGATTGTGCATGTATGAAAATAATGGCAAGGGGAAGCCATATGTGCCTTGGCTTTGAAATGCCTTTGTTAAAGCACCACAAGACATTTCTTTACAAATTGGGGTTAGTGGCCATCAAATGTAAAATATGAACATAGATTAGTAACTAGCTAATAGGAAGGGGATAGAGGGTAGTTATAAGAGAAGCTAGGTCATAGTGGGAGGAAGTATTGAATGGAGGCATCTCGGACACCCATGCTGGGATCCTCCTGTTCCTGGTTTACAAAAATAACCTAGAATTGCAGACTCAATGTGAAGTAGTTAAATTCACAAATAGCACTAAGCCAGCAGGGACTGTAGACTCAGGAGGTTGTCAAGATCTTAAAGAGACTAGACAGGGTTTGCACGAAGGCTGATCTATACAGACAAATGCTAGAGAAAACTTGTCAAGAGGAAAAGTTAAAAGAAGCTTAAATGTGTTAGTGCACTTGTCACTCGCCATGTCTAAACAATGTGAGGGAACAATAAACAACGAGAATAGGATATTGGCAAATCAGCTGAGTTCAAATCCCCAAAGGTCACAATGCAGCTGTACAGTGCTCTGTATTGGCTGCATCTAGAGTACGGTGTACATTTCTGGTCACTGTAGCAAGAAGAGGCCATCCTGGCTCTAGAAACAGTGCAGAGGAGAACAAGGAGCCTGATCCCCAGTGTCTGATGGAAGAGCCATAAGGAACAACTTGCTCAACTAGAGCTCTTCAGCTTTAAAACAGGGCCTTACAGAGATATGCAAGATACTTAATTAGAAAGCAAAGCCAAAACAATACTTTAACATGTGCCAAGGCAGAAGGAGAATGAAGTACAGGTTCAGTGTTGTGAAAGACAAATTTGGGGGCATACATCAAAAGTACGCCTTGATAGGCTAACCAACAGCTAGAAATGGTTGTCAGGAAGAATGGTTTAATCGAATTACATCTCCAGTGAGAGAGGAAATCAGTGACTAAATCAGATTTTATGTATTTTATAGCAACTTTACCTTGACTCAACCCACTGGGCAAGCTGAAATGGAGAACACACCATCGGGAATCAGGGACGCAAATCTAGATTCAGCCACTCTATACCATTGTGTTGTAGTATGCCAATCAGCCTTTATTTTTAATCTATGGCCAATTCTCCAATATGACCACTTATTTCCTTTCTATACTGTTTAACTGCAACACTCATTGAATGTTGGATGACTGAACATAATGTGGTCAGAGCCAACACTGTGATCCCCAATGAATTATTACGATTTTTTTTTTCATTTGTCAGATTCTAAAGTTAAGCTACAACAAGATTAAAGTCATAAATAGCAAAATGTTTGAGGGTCTTTCCAGTCTGATACGCCTCTATATTGATCACAACAAAATTGAGTTCATCGACCCTCAAACATTTTTTGGTCTGACGGCACTGAGGTTCCTTCAGCTGGAGAGCAACCTTTTGCGGCAACTGCACCCAAACACCTTCGTAACATTCGTATTCCTGCGACATTTCAAGATATCGACATTGAAACACCTCTACCTGTCCGACAACATGCTGGAGACGCTCCCCCCACAGATGTTCTATTACATGACGGAACTGGAAAATCTCTATCTCCATGCCAACCGTTGGAATTGTGACTGCAATTTAAAATGGCTGGTGGAGTGGAACAAGAAGAAAGAAGGTACATTCAGTCAGAAACCACACTGCCCAGGATAGTGTATAATATAGTGTGTAGTACAACAACTTGCTTAGCATCTTTAACATAGTAAAACATCCCAAGGTGCTTCATATGAGCGTTATGAAACAGAACTTGACACTGAGCCACATAAGGAGATACGAGGACAGGGCTTGGTCAAAGAGGTAGATTTTAAGGAGCATCTTAAAGAAGGAGAGAGGGGTAAAGCGGTGGAGAGGTTTAGGGAGGGAATTCCAGAGCTTTGGGCCTAGGCAGCTGAAGGCACAGCCGCCAATGGTGGAGTGATTAAAATCGGGGTTGCACAAGAGGCCAGAATTGGAGGAGCACAGATATCTCGGCAGGTTGTAGGGCTGGAGAAGGTTACAGACATAGGGAGGGATGATGCCATGGAGGGATTTGAAGACAAGGATGAGAATTTTAAAATTTAGGCATTGCCGGACTGGGAGCCAATGTAGTTTAGCGAGCACAAGGGTGATGGGTGAAGGGGACTTGGTGCAAGTTAGGATACGGGGCTTAGTGTATTATATATAGTACTTTAGTATATTATATATAATGGTACTATCTGAATATTGCATTTTCTATGTGCATTGCAAGTAGATAAATAAACAAACATGTCCTGCTCACTTACTACAGTTACATACATAAATTGGTACATGTGTATATACAGTATCAACTGAGCAGACTGTTCCACATGTTTAAGGTGTAGATTGTTACAGTGAGGACCAAGAAATCTAAATCTTAAGAAAGGTTAAACTCATTTTTATACTTGCTTACCACATAAAGGGAAGTGAATAAATATTTGAAAAAGAACAATTTAAAAAGTGTGGTGAAAGAGTAGGGCAATGTGTTAAGTGGATAGCTCTTTCAGAGAGCTGATACAGGCATGATAGGCCAAATAGAATAGAATGGTTACAGCACAGAAGGAGGCCATTTGGCCTGTCGAGCCCGTGCCGGCTCTCTGCAAGAGCTCTTCAGCTAGTCCCACTCCCCGGCCATTTCCCTGTAACCCTGCAAACCTTTTTCCTTCAGGTACTTATCCAATTCCCTTTTGAAGGTCACAATTGAATCTGCCTCCACCACCCTCTCAGGCAGTGCATTCAAAATCCTAACCACTCGCTGCATAAAAAAGTTTTTCCTCATGTCGCCTTTGGTTCTTCTGCCAATCACCTTAATTCTGTGTCTTCTGGTTCTAGACCCTTCCGCCAATGGGAACAGTTTCTCTCTATCTACTCTGTCTAGACACCTAATGATTTTGAACACCTCTATCAAAGCTCCTCTCAACCTTTTCTGCTCTAAGGAGAACAACCCCAGCTTCTCCAGACTATCCATGTAACTGAAGTCCCTCAACCCTGGAACCATTCTTGTAAATCTTTTCTGCACCCTCTTTAAGGCCTTCACATTGTTCCTAAAGTGCGATGCCCGGAATTGGGCACAATACTCCAGTTGAGGTTGGACCAGTGTTTTATAAAGGCATACGCTATGCCACTATTTATGAAGCCCAGGATCCCGTATGCTTTTTTAACCACTTTCTCAACCTGCCCTGTCACCTTCACCTTCAAGTCTTTTCTTTTCTAAAGAAAAGAGCCCCATTCTGTTCAATATAGAATCATAGAACTTTACAGCACAGAAGAAGGCCATTCGACCCATCATGTCTGTGCCAGCCGAAAAGAAGCTATCCAGCCTAATCTCACTTTCCAGCTCTTGGTCCGTAGCCTTGTAGGTTACGGCACTTCAAGTGCATATCCAAGTACTTTTTAAATGTGATGAGCGTTTCTGCCTCTACCACCCTTTCAGGCAATGAGCTCCAGACCCCACCACGCTCTGGGTGAAAAAAGTTCTCCTCAACTCCCCTCTAATCCAGTCTACAAATTAATTTAAATCTATGCCCCCTGGTTATTGACCTCTCTGCTAGGAGAAATAGATCCTTCCTATCCATTCTATTTAGGCCCCTCATAATTTTATTCACCTCAATCAAGTCTCCCCTCAGCCTCCTCTGTTCCAAAGAAAACAACCCCAGCCTATCCAATCTTTCCTCAGAGCTAAAATTCTCCAGTCCTGGCAACATCTCGTAAATCTCCTCTGAACTCGCTCTAGTGCAATCACATCCTTCCTGTAATGTGGCGACCAGAACTGTACGCAGTACTCTAGCTGTGGCCTAACTAGTGTTTTATACAGTGCTAGCATAACGTCCCTGCTCTTATATTCTATATGCCTCGGCTAATAAAGTAAAGTATCCCCTCTATGCTATAAAATTCTAATAAAAATTCCATGGCATGAAGTTTCCACTTTGGGCGCAATCGGCGATCCGGGCGCAAATTACGCTAGTTTTGAGAAGTGTTTGGTCTGCTCAAGTTTCCACTAAAATGCAGTAGCATATCACTGAATGTAAAACCTGCTATGAACCAGTGAATTGGGGCAGCATTTTAGAACGTAATTTTAAAAAATGTTGCTTTATAAAATATTCCTTACTATATTTAAGAGTGGTAACTTGGTGCAGTTTGATTAATACAGCTGAAAATGTGTTATCACCTAGAATAAGCATTTTTTATCAGTCTAGTCTACCACCACCTGTGAGTAGCCTGATTTTAAATAACTGAAAATGACTTAAAGAAAAACTAAACAGAACCATTTGCTAGTTGTATCGGTGTACAGTAGTCAGTTTCTTAGCAACTTAAAAAAATACATATTCAAAAGCTTTTAGAATGTGCCTATTAGTGTCCTTGTGCCTAAAAAAAAGCTTGATTTTAAAAGCCTCCTTGAAGGCCCACAAACAAGTGTAATTAGCAGAAACTCATAATGGTAATTAATTTGATCTGGGGGTGCAGCTAGTTTTGTGGGCAGGGCCCCTTTCCTCCAAACTTGAATAATGGTACAGTCCTTCCAGAATTTGCCACCTTGAAATTAAACATTTTTTTTGCTCATTGTTTTTCAGTTTTATCTCAGTTACATCTAAGTAAAAGAAATTCAGTTGCTCTAAACACTTATAATATTTTACAATATATAAATAAAAATTAGAGTGGCAAAATTTCAAACTGCAAAGTTTAATTTATCAGACATATTGGCCGTGATTTTTCCTCTCGATGTGGCTTGGGGGTGGGACAGCTGCCACACACACAGAATCACACAGAATCCCCACAGTGCAGATAGAGGCCATTTCGGCCCATCGAGCCTGCACCGACACATATCCCACCCTATCCCCGTAACCCCACATATTTAATCCCCTAACACTAAGGGTCAATTTATCATAGCCAAATCAACCTAACCCGCACATCTTTGGACTGTGGGAGGAAACCGGAGCACCCGGAGGAAACCCACGCAGACACAGGGAGAATGTGCAAACTCCACACAGACAGTCGCCCGAGGCCGGATTTGAACCCGGGTCCCTGGCGCTGTGAGGCAACAGTGCTAACCACTATGCCACTGTGCCCCCGGGTTCCAATCCTGCCCCCAACGACATCCGATGCACAGACACGATTTTGCGTTAATTGGCCTTGTTAAGCCCGCCCTGCGGGCATGCCAGCCAATTAAGAGAAAGCCGGTATCAGATGACATCAGTTGATGCACAATTTTTTTTGACAGCTGATTTTTCAGTGTTTGACAGCATTGAGGTGCTGCAAACACTGACAATCACTGAACAAAGGTGAGCCCTTTCACCCAGGCTCTCCAGTGACTCCCTCCTCAGGCTAGAACAGATGGCAGCTGCAGGTGAGGTTACAGAAGCGATCTGTCACTGGTGAGAGGGGTTCTCCCAATGAGGTGGGACTACACAAACAATTCAAAACTTGTCACCTACAGAAAAGTCTAAATACATTAAAAATGATTTTCCCAACATTCTCTTAACTCTGAAACTCACCAGTGTACCAATGGATCCTTCACACCACTTCTGCAGCTGTCATCAATGCACAAACATTACAGTAGACTCACAATACGCCACACTTACCTGGTGTGGTGTCCGGACATCGGGAAGCCCGCAGTAGACCTGTCAAAATTGCAAAAAGCGTCTTAACTGCCTGTTAACAAGCAGTTAAGTGCCTATAATCTTCTTCCCGTCGCTAGGTGTCGGGTGACGTAAGAAAACTACTAGGCACTTGGTCTAAGCGTTAAACAAAGCTTTAGTCAACTGTTTTACAACATGGAGGTCTATTTGTGTCCTTCACTAGTTCCTGTTAAGAATGTCCTGCGCAAGCTGGGCCCGTGCCCGAGTATTTATACTCTCCCTGGATAGCGCCACCTGTAGGCCGCTCAGTATTATTTCATAAGTCTTTCTTTCGTGAATGACTGATTCATGTCATCGGGTCCATGCACAAATCGGGGACCCAACACCTGGGAAGATTGTCTGGAGGCAGGTTGATGGCGGGTTTCTGACCCACTGTCAATCTTTGCAATTTTGCCGGATGTCCCGCCTCCAAACCCGCCCCCTGAGCACTGGCAAAATTCCCCCCATTGTGTTTGCTAAATAAGCAACCCTTTGATTATAGTAACTTACATTCTTTTTCAGCAGTTATTTTACAAAAAGTTGAAAAGTTTGCACTTTACCTTGTTTGCATGTTTCATACAAGAACAACAAATTCTGGTTACTTTCACTGCCACTATGTCCCTGGCTATCAGCGCCATAAGTGTGTCTGCAATGCTTATATGGGTGAGGAGTAAGAAACAGGGTAAGGAAAGGTGGATTACAGCAACAAATCCTGGCATGCCCTATGAATAGTCATTTATGCTGTGAATAAAAAAAGAATCTGAGAGTTTTTAGCAAAGATGCAATCGGGAAGTCGTCATCCACTACCTTGTTGAGTCTCTTCATAAAGCTGACAGCTATAGCTCTAGAAAACCCTGGTGTCCCAGAGCTTCTCAGAAAAGTGCAGGTCTCTGACAGAAATCACTGTCCCAAAGTGCACAGGGAGTGACTTTATTCCTACCCACCTGGCGGAAACTGTGCAGATGGGCAGTTAAAATCGCCCAGGTTATTTACCTGCCGGAAAGCTGTTAGGATCCCATCATTCCAGATTTTAAACTGCTCTACTGAGCAGCAATGTTCCCTCTAATTTTGTTTGGCCCTGCACGTCCCCTTTAAGTTTTTGCATTGAAAAGCCGGCAAGCCGGCTGCGCGGGTTCCCTGGAGCGCTGCGCGGCCACACAGCTTACAGGGAACATGGCTGAGCAGGCAGCAAGGACACCACCCCTAAGCCGAAGAGGTCCTCCTTTACATATGCATGTTGGGTCCCGATGACATAATTGAAACCCGGCTGCAGTTTTAGCTGAGCTTTTAGCAGGGAAGCTAGGTGAAAGCCAGTCAGGAGCTGCCAGGAAGAAGAAGGGGTTGAAAAAGGTAAGCTTTTTTCTTTCCTTTGTGGCGCCAGGAGGAGCAGGAATGCTCTACCACATCGCAGGAGGAAAGCTTAGGCCTCTGTTGCCGTGGACTCCCCTCACTCCCTTATTGAATGCGAGACCCCACATGATCTACATATTTAAAGAATTGTGTAGGAAATGTGTACTAGATGCATTGCTTTTATATTATAGAGAAATCATTATATGAAATGTATATTGTATATAGCATAAAGTATACTTATCTAGAACTACAAATACCTGGTATTGCTATAGTACCAATCATGTGATACCAGTTACCCTCAGTTCTTTTATCATTATCATCATTAGCCATCACTTATACCATGCTTACTCTGCTGTACGCAATACTCTAGATAGTGAAGCGAGCAGGAGGGCTGAATGACACCCTTTCTGTTTGTCTTCTATGAATCTGTCACTAAGTTGCTGGGTACAGTTTATTGGATAGTGATTCCATTTTTATGCCTTTTCTAAGCTCAATCCTGAGGAGTTCAAAGGGACAATTTAAAACAAAATTGTGAATTTTGCGCTGGTCGGGAGGTTAGTGCTAGGCAATAGAGCATTTTCCATTTCAGACATTCAGGGTCAATTTTAATTCCTGAGCGGGAACAGGGCCTAGTGAGCATCCAGCCTATCCGGGAGCAGCAGCAAGGAGGCCCAGCTAACTTTAACGGCTGGGCCTCATTAACAAGCCGCTGGCAAATTCTCCGACCTAAACAATCGCGAAGTCGACAAGAAGCGGCTGCCCAGCCATTAAAATCAGGCAGCGGGAGGCCACAACAAGGGGCCAGAAGGAACGTTTCCTGGCACTCAGGTAAGTGGCCAGGGGGCATCCAGCAGAGATCGCAGCTGGGGGAAGGGGAGGGAAGTGCGGCGCAGCAGAGGGCCAAGGTTTCCTTGTGGGGTCTGGAGGAGAACTCCAGTTCTTCCTGGACCACAAAGAAACTATTTTAAATTTTTTGTAATGTACTTTGTTGAGACCCTTCTAGCCCTGGATTTGCTTTCTGACAGATTTGGCCTGGCAGAGAAGCCACTACAGGTTCCCCATGCAAACCTGGGGTTAAGATTTCAGTCCAGTCTGGATATCGTCATCGGAGTCCAATGTACCTATTTAAAGAAGGACCCTGTCAGCGTTGGGCGGATGTCCTTGCCCCATACAATTTAAAATTATAGTTGATGGGATCAGGGTGGGGGACCGGCGGGTAAGTCTCCCATTCCATTTTATCTTCCCCTCTGCCCATTTCCGTCAGATGGGGAAGTTAAATCCACTGCCCTCCCTGCCCTCCAGTGTCAGTAGTAAGCAGTTCCAGGTCAGCAAAGCTCCTTCGACTCTGTTCAACAATGTGTCTCAGCCTAACTTCAGAAGAGTAAACCTCCTACATCATCCACCACATCAGGTATCCTTTGGCCTCTCCAAGGCAAATTGCCAATTTAGTGCCAAGGTAGAGGTAGTACTGCTCTCTGGTCTCGTGCCCACTAGGAACTGACTTGACAATACCTCAGATTCAGTTCTTGCAGGAACCTGCAGCCAGCAGAGAGAGGAAACTCTAATCCCCTCAATCGGAGTTGGATTTAATTCCAGATCGCAGAAGAGAAATCCAGTGTCTAATGCAATATATGATGCAGTCCCCTCAATGAGCCAGTTCTATAGCCTTTAATTGTTTAATGCCAACCTATTGTTAGTGACATGATACTGATACTAATTCTAGGGTACCTGAAGGACCAGGTTGTTACTTATAAGGATCAGCGCACATGCTCACTTAACAGAAACAAATGGAAAACTTTAACTCATGATTTTTGTTTCCTTCTCCAGGTGTTATTAAGTGCAAAAATTATCAAAACCACAGAAGCGGGCAGCTTTGCCCAAGGTGCTCAACCCCCAGAATGTTTAAAGGCAGTGAACTGTTCAAAATCCCTCCAGATAATCTGTCTTGTCTTAAACCAACTATTTACTCACCATTAAAATTACATAATATCTCCATCTGGGAAAATGCAGAATCAATGCTACTGGCTATAGAGGATTTCCAACAACCCATTGGTAAATTAATGCTGAACTTGACAGACAATCAGGGAACTGAAGCAAATTTCACCTGCAATGTCCAAGAGCCTAGTCATGGAACGATGATAAACTGGCAACTTAAAACAACTCAGGAAGCAGCCATCAACATGGCAATGTCTATCGACCTGGAGTGTAATGTTGGTAATAACATCAGAAGAACATGGGAACTGATTGCTTATTACAGTGAAACCCCAGCTAAATTACAGAGGGAAGTAATGTTGAGTAAAGAGCCCTATTTAAGCTACAGCTACAAACAAGTTCTGGATAATGATGCCTCCTGCTATACTGGCATCAAGGCTAGTTTGATGGCCCAACCCACGTGGTTAATGCAGCCTTTCTTCAGCATCAAGTTGGAAAGAGAGAAAACCACGAGCAATAAATTATTTCTGAACTTTACTGTCAACCTGTCAGGGACATTTAATTTTGCAAGGAAACACAATGATTCTTGGTTGATGATAACACAAGATGAAGAAAAGGAGGCAGAGCATGTAGTGGTTGAAGGGACCATGTTGCTCCTTTACTGTAAAGTGGCTGGCACCATTATTCCGATGATTGAATGGATTTTTCCCAGTGGTAAGCGGACACCAGCACCTCACAGCAGTGAGGACAATCGCATCACCATCTCCAAGAATGGGAAACTGATTATAAAAAGCGTGGGGATTTCAGATTCAGGAATTTACTACTGTGTTGTGACCGGAGGGGATGATGTAGATGTTCGGCCATACAGGGTGGCAGTCAAGGAGCTTGTTCTTAGCCCACAGGCTGTAAATGGTGAAACAATATATAAGTACAGTGGGGAGTCCATATACCTTCTCTGCCCCACTATCTCCGTACCTGAAGCACACATAAGCTGGGTTCTACCAAATAACATTATAATGAGTACCTCCTCACCAGCAGGGAGATTTGTTGTGCAAAACAGTTCCTTGACCATTAAAGAAAGCAGTTCAGAGGATAATGGCTATTATAGCTGTTTGGCTTTGAATCTCTATGGAGTGGACATGGTTTCACACAAGGTAATAGTCACCAATAGAACTGAGTCCCATTTTCTAAATCCGAAAGTGTCTGAAAAAATGTCATCTGCTCAGTTCTTTGACCAGCTTGAGCAACAAGAAGCATCAGGACAAGAGGAAATTATAGATTCTAATCAATATGTGGGATCTGTTGCCAAGGAATTTGCTACTGACTTTAGACCAAGTGGAGCAAGACCACAGAAAATGAAAGATGCACAGAAAATTTCCAATCGAATGACTCCAAAGTTCCAGATCAGAGGGAGAGCAAGGATCCTGAACACTGGGAAAAATAGAACCACTGAAGGGAAAGGGAACCATCACTCTAGAAAGAAAATAAATATTTCTGTGAAAGAACTTGACCCTCAACTTTGGGCAGAAATTTTTGCCAAGGCACATAGGAAAAGTAGCATCAAGACACCTCAATTTGTACAATCTGCCACATCATGGTACAAGGATGAAGTTACCACAAAGTCTTCATTTATATCCATAGAGGAAGACTTGCTAATGGAAGAATCTTCAGCCAGTGGTTTGGATTTAACACAAGACGAAATAATTCATTCAACACCAACCCAATCATCAGGAGATACAACGCGGACTCTGGAATCAAAAACCCACAGATATCCCATGCCACCCACAGTAACTATTGGCAGTGGCTTATACCAAGGTCATATTTCAAAAGTCACACCAGGGAAACCTAATCTAACAAACAAAGAAGCTGATCTTCGTTGGCACTCAATGTTATCGTTCACTTCCAGTCCAACAAAGCAACAGTCCCCTCTTCACAATCAGTTTAAAGAGGGTCCACTGATCACAGATAACCTGGTGAGATCTTCATTAAGAAGAGTATCAATGAGGACAACTATGCTGCCTGTGCTGGCAGGACAATCTCACACATTTCTGGACGATTCTGGGAAAGAGCAGCTACAGTCACATCACAGGGAATCAAGTCATTCTACAACTACAAAGGAGATAAGTAAGATTCAGACCTCAGACTCTGATAATCAGGATACTTTGTTTTTTCAGCAGTTTTCAGAGGAAGCAAGACTTTCATCCAAAATATCATTTGAGCTGTCCACTAAAAGAATGTCAAGTACTCAAACACTTTCAGTCGTAAAGCTGATTAAAAAAGCAGCAACAGGCTGCACAAGGCCCACCCTGAGTCCTCCCAGACTTCCATCAACAGGCAGCACAAGGCCCACCCTGAGTCCTCCCAGACTTCCATCAACAGTCAGCACAAGGCCCACCCTGAGTCCTCCCAGACTTCCATCAACAGGCAGAACAAGGCCCACCCTGAGTCCCCCCAGACTTACATCAACAGGCAGCACAAGGCCCACCCCGAGTCCCCCCAGACTTCTATCAACAGTCAGCACAAGGCCCACCCTGAGTCCTCCCAGACTTACATCAACAGGCAGCACAAGGCCCACCCCGAGTCCCCCCAGACTTCTATCAACAGTCAGCACAAGGCCCACCCTGAGTCCTTCCAGACTTCCATCAACAGTCAGCACAAGGCCCACCCTGAGTCCTCCCAGACTTCCATCAACAGGCAGCACAAGGCCCACCCTGAGTCCGCCCAGACGTACATCAACAGGCAGCACAAGGCCCACCCTGAGTCCTCCCAGACTTCCATCAACAGTCAACACAAGGCCCACCCTGAGTCCTCCGAGATTTACGTCAACAGGCAGCACAAAGCCAACCCCTAACTCTTCCAGATTTGCATCAATACCTGCTTTGGCTACACTATCTGGCAGAACTTTGATGGCAACACCTCTCTTACGAACCACACTTATTAAAGCCACTCTGAATGGGACAGTTCCAACTGCAATGCAATCAAGTTCCAAGCCATCAATTACTTCCCCTTCTGTAAGATCTAGTAATAGCATGAGGGAGCCAAAAACATCTCAACCTCTGACATCACCAGACTTAACCAGTACCTTAATCAGCCATCTTACTGTTCCTGGCAGGCAACATGGAAGAGGATGGAAACCTTCCAATAGAAGGTTACGTCCAAATAGACCTGTGTATAATCGAAAACCACAAATGGTCTACCCCACTGCAAAGCCCAAGGGAAATAAACCTGTCTCAGGTGAAGTGAAGAGTTTCTTTCAGAGAGAAGAGGTCCCAGTTGCAAAAGACCAACTTAGAGTCCCTGGGAACAATGTTTCAAGTACCATTACTAAAATAACAAACAGAGGTGGTATGGTCAAATCTCCACTGGTTTTGTTGGATAGGAGATGTCCCCAAACAGCAGCTAAAGGATGGCAGCAGGCATTCACTGAAGGAGAAGAATCTCCTCTGCAAATTACTGTTTTGTCAGTACAGACGTTGCCTGTAAAACTCACCGTTATTGGTGAGGAGCCAACCAGCCTTGTCACAGTTGATTCACTGACCACAGCTGCAAAAACATCTGTTGGCATTATTGAGCAATTGCAAGAATTGACGAGCAACCCTAAAGTAAGTCAGACAGCGCATGAACAGCCTATGGTTATGGTCTCCACTCCCACCTCAAGAAGAAACACCAAATTATCCATGACAACCAGGATGACTACAGTGTCCATTAGAACTGCAACAACGGTGCTCTCTGCTCCTGTCAGTAAAACAACATTTCCACCAGGGAGACAACTGAAGAAAGAATTTCCTTCCCAACTAAGACCAACACAAACTACAGTACTACCAAAGCATACCTCGATGACCTTAGCACCAAAGATACTGCTGATAACATCACCACACATGTATAGGATGACAATTCCCCTCATGCCCACTTCCAAACCTGTATTCAATTCTGGTCCAAGAGAGACGATCACTCCAATTGTTACTCCACCTAGGAGAGATTCATCTAACAGACAGAACTCCTTGAGAATAGGTCAACAACAGCAGCCAAATGTACAGCATCCAGAGCAAGAAATATTAGTTAGGTCTGTGGCTCCTTGGAGACCAGCCAAAAGCACAAAAGAAAGTGGAAGCTCAGATATCTACAGGTTCCCTATGTTTAATCCAAGGCTAAATAACTCAGATGGCAGCTTCAATCACCCTTTAGTCACCTTGCACCCAAAGATTATCCATAGCAGTGTGACAATGAGGTCCCCAGTATTTAGTACACCACCACCATTACTGAACATAGAAAGGATTTGGCCTCCTTATTATTTCACCTATAATAAGGTTAAGGTGACCAACAGACCTGAAATCACAGCATTAACAGCTAAAGCCCATCACTTTACGCTACCATCTGTCAGAGTAATCACCACTCCAGTGTCTACCTGGAGGTCAACAATGCAGCCCACTTTCCAGAATCAAGTCAATGTTATCACGGAAGTTCATGGTAGAGCTGATAAGAGAGGTGAAAATGGGAATCTACTGGACACACGAGTGTCTGTAGCCAAAATGCCTAGCATATCAAAGGGAAGCTCTCTGGACCAGGCCACTACCAATAGTGGAAATGGACCTTACGACTCAAAGCTCCTTTATCCAGTTTTCAGTCCAAAACTAAATTCTGTTGTCCGAACACCGACTACAAGAACTACCACTATATTTGCTCCAGCAGCACTCACTGTTTCACTAAGCGCCATCCAATCTACACAAGGGGTTCTACCTGATAGAATAATTTTCTACAGGCCTATAGCACCTAGACAGAATGGAACATTTGTCCCATATTTTTCTAATGCAATTCTATTTATGCCTGATTCAAATGAATTTGGGAAACAGCCTAAGATTTTGTTAACAAAACCACAGAGTATATTAGCATTAGCTGAATCTGATGTTTTTCTCCACTGCAATGCTGTTGGTGAACCACAGCCCTCTGTATCATGGACAAAGATTTCATCAGGTATGTATGCGATCAAGGTGCATATATCTAAACTTTCTATCTTTGTTAGTTTCCTACTGGCACAACTTTTTTGACCTTTTGGGTACTCAATGGCCTTGAAATCAACACTTAACATTCGTATGGAATTCCTTTGTCTACTAATTTAAAGAAGGAAACTTACTTAACATGAAATGGGTTAATGCCTCAATTTCTTTTAGTCGTTCCTAGAGTGTGCACGACGCTGGCAAGACCAACATTTATTGCCCATCCCTAATTGCCCTGGAGAAGGTGGTGGAGAGCCGCCTTCTTGAACCGCTGCAGTCCGTGTGGTGAAGGTACTCCCATAGTGCTGGTAGGGAGGGAGTTCCAGGATTTTGACCCAGCGATGATGAAGGAACGGCGATATATTTCCAAGCCAGGATGGTGTGTAACTTGGAGGGGAACTTGCAGGTGATGGTGTTCCCATGCACCTGCTGCCCTTGTTCTTCTAGGTGGTAGAGGTCACGAGTTTGGGAGGTGCTATCGCAGAAGCCTTGGCGAGTTGCTGCAGTGCATCTTGTAGATGGTAAACACTGCAGCCACAGTGCACCGGTGGTGGAGGGAGTGAATGTTTAAGGAGGTGGATGGGGTGCCAATCAAGCAGGCTGCTTTGTCCTGGATGGTGTCGAGCTTCTTGAGTGTTGTTGGAGCTGCACTCATCCAGGCAAGTGGAGTGTATTCCATCACACTCCTGACTTGTGCCTTGTAGATGGTGGAAAGGCTTTGGGGAGTCAGGAGATGAGACACTTGCCGCAGAATACCCAGCCTCTGACCTGCTCTTGTGGCCACAGTATTTATGTGGCTGGTGCAGTTAAGTTTCTGGTCAATGGTGACCCCCAGGATGTTGATGGTCAGGGATTCGGCGATGGTAATGCCATTGAATGTCAAGGGGCAGTGGTTAGACTCTCACTTGTTGGAGACAGTTACAGGAAACTTTGGTTTATCCAGAGGTTAACTTTCCGGAATGCTCGAGCCACCGGCAAAAATCAGGAGCCGTTTCGTTAGGTTTTTTTTCTTTTCGTTGCTTTTTTTTCACCAGTCAGGCTCTGCAAGGTCTCGCTGAAGCTGTTGCTAAGCTACAGAGACGCTTGCAAGGTACGGCCAACTGTTTAGAAGCTAAGCAACAGGGTTTGTTGCCAGATACGGAGCTCAAAATCTCCATATGTTTCAACATTAGCGCTGGTTTGTCCGGCAGTTTTGATGGGACGGCAACAGCTCGGTCCCATCAGTGCCGGATAGCACAAAGTTTCCTGTATTGCCTGGCACTTGTGTGGCATGAATGTTACTTGCCACTTATCAGCCCAAGCCTGAATGTTGTCCAGGTCTTGCTGCTTGCAGGCATGGACTGCTTTATTATCTGAGTTGTTGTGAATGAAACAGAACACTGTGCAATCATCAGCGAACATTCCCACTTCAGACCTTATGATGGTGGGAAGGTCATTGATGAAGCAGCTGAAGCTGGTTGGGCCTAGGACACTGCCCTGAGGAACTCCTGCAGCTATAAACTAGCACAAACAAAATAACACAGAAATTGCACATAAATGCATTAGCATTTGTTCATTAATCTTCATAAGCACAATTTTCAGCCCAATTTCCTTTCCAATTTCTAGAAGATGTTATTTTCTCCCAGTGTTAGTCACCCATTCACCAGGTAAGAGAGCACACAGGCAGTAAGTTCCCAACTGTCTGTTATTGCCACTCTATGACTGAATCGCTAGGAAATGCACAACAGCGTGGGCTGAGGTTTCTACTTCTATCTGTGTGGGTAAATGTTTAGCTTCACTAGCAGCTCTCTAAGGATTGTCTGTGAGATTGCAAACTGTCCTTCGGAAACTCACCGACAGGACACTGGTCCACTTTATGACAGAGAAACTGGTCCATTGATGCACACCACTGCAATGATGTCATCTTTTATTTACTGATGTAATGCTGACTGATCCAGACCATGCTATGCAACAAGCCATTCAAAAAACTGCAGAATATGTAATTTCTGGAAATTCACTGATACAATGGTACATTACTCTCAGTGCTAACATTTCAAGTGCATTGCTCACTAATAGTAGCCGACAACAAGGACCATTGTTCCCTTCATCTCTGCATACTCCAAAACAAGAGGGTGTATAACAGTGTGGCTTACTTGCATAAATAAATTAATTAAAATTTTGTTCTTATTAGTTTTAATTATGAAATAATTTTAGTTAACTTTTTTTTAGTTAACATTATAGTTAATGAAAACTACACCAGTGGGCAGAAGATCTACTCCCAAGTTGTTGCCAGTGCCACTCTGGACTGACTACTGGGAGAGTGTCTGTTTCACATTCTGTTTTCCCCCTCTTTCAGAAGAAAAGGATGGTGCCACTGAGATTGGGGGACTCATCTGAGAGATATTTGTACAGAAGATTCAACGTCCAGCCATTCCTTTTATGCCACAGCAATGCATCGATGCAATATTTAACACAATGAATGAAATTTATTTCACCTGGTTTCCCCATTATATTGCTTTAGCAGCGAGATTATGAATGGCATTCCTCCTGTCACTATTTAGTTAATGTAGTAAAACTGCTACTGTAATATTTAGGTTAGCATTTAATCCAAAATTATAATTTGCTGACATGATTTTCATAGCCTTGATTTCACCGCCCCATGTCTTTTTGAATGTAATTTTACAGCTTTCTCTCCTTCCCTTTCTATCTTTGATCCCCTTCTCTTTAGACCTCCATTACAACCCTATCTTTTCTTTCTCTGTCTTTTTTCATCAGGACCCCTCTCAGAGCCACACAGTCTCCTTTTTCTGCTCCTCCCCTCCGCCCACTTGAGACTATCTGATCCCTATCTCATTCAAATTTAGATACATTGCCAATTTGCATGGAACAGTATTTGGGGAGCTACAGGAGGCAGAGATATTGCTTTTCACTAATGTGTGTCCCAAATATGTCATTTTTGTGATACCATTGTCCCACCATTAAGCTTTCTTCATTTACTGTCTTTTCACAGGAGCCACAATCCAGGCAAACATAAAATACGGCCAAAGATTTGAAGTCTTCAGAAATGGTACATTTGTTATACGGAGCGTGCAGCTTCAGGACCGGGGACAGTATATATGTATAGCTCGCAATGCACGAGGCTCAGACAGGATGGTAGTCACATTGACTGTGATAGCTCATCCACCCAAAATGCAGTTCCCACGTTTCCAAGATGTTACTGCATACCTGGGGCAGGATGCCTTATTGCAGTGTAAGGCTGTAGGGAAACCCCTACCACAGATTGCATGGCTTCTCCCAGACAAAAGCTTCATTAGATCAACAAGTCTCATTGGAGGGAAGGTCACCCTTCTTCCAAATGGAACACTCAGAATCAGGCAATCCAATTTCTCTGACAAAGGGAATTACAAATGCATTGCAAGCAATGCCGCTGGTGCTGAGACAATCATGGTACATCTCCATGTTGTGGCCCTGCCACCAGTGATACAAGAAGAAAAATCTGAGAATGTCCTTCTTACCCCTGGTCAGAGTGTCTACATGCATTGCACCAGCAAGGGAATGCCAGAGCCCCTCATCCGCTGGAGACTGCCAGATGGGATACAAATTAAAACATCTCAATTCTTGTTAGGGAAACTGTTTGTTTTTCAGAATGGCACGCTTTACATAAAGAATGCCTCCCCCAGGGATACTGGGAATTATGAGTGTGTTGCTACTAACTTGGTAGGATCCAGCAGGCGTATCTTGAATGTTCAGGTGAAGACGGAGTTCAGCCTCCCCAAGATCAGCTCCACCTCCTCGAAGAGAACACAAGCAATTTATGGGACCACCATATACTTGGAGTGTTCAACCTCAGGAAATCCCCAACCCAAAGTGATCTGGAAACTACCCTCAAGAAAATATGTAGACTCGAGTTACAGGTAAAGAGATAAAGAAAATGTTTCAATAGTGATAAGAGGCCCGGGAGAAGCTCACTTGCCCATTTCAGCTAGGGATGGTGCATAGACTCTAAATAGGAAATAAAATAATTTAGATGAAGATGACAGTACAGTGGCATTGTGTTTTGGAGCACTAATACCCAGCATCATGGTGTGGAAGAGCGCTGGTTCAATTTATCCATTACGCTCAATTCCCAATCTGAATCTTGTTGGGCAAGAAGGCACCACCCATAGATTGTGACATTTCCCCATAGGGGATAAAAGGCTAACAGGGGAATCGCATCAGGTTGTTATCATGCACCTCTCATCATGTGTCACTTGGAACCTTTATTGGAATCCTAGAGGTAGAAATTGCATAGCGTCAGTCTGTTGGTGTGAACTAGGCACAGGGATTGTTCCCTGTGCAGGAACAGGTATTTCTAAGGCCCGATTGAAATTGGGCCTTGGGTTTTATTTATATTAGACCCGCGAGCTGCGGACACCAGCTGCCCATCCCCAGGCAGCTCACCAGCGAAGTGGACATCAATGTTGGGCTGCTGCAAGGTAAGTCTCGAGAAGGGGTTTCGAGCGGGCTACTGTTGGAGGGGTAACTGAAACCTGTGGGGACAGGGGAGCACTAGCCGTGACTCAGTGGTAACACTCTTGCCTCCGAGACAGAAAGCTGTGGGTTCAAGTCCCATTCTAGAGACATGAGCACAAAATCTAGGCTGACACTCCAGTGCAGGACTGAGGAGGTGCTGCGCTGTCAGGGGTGTCCTCGTTCAGATGAGACGTAAACCAAGGCCCTGTCTGTTCTCTCAGGTGGACATAAAAGATCCCATGGAACTATTCCTAAAAACAGCAGGGGAGTTCTCCTGGCAATATTTATCTCTCAACCAACATCATCACTAAAAAAAAAAATCAGATGTTTTTTATCATGGTCATTATCACATTGCTGTTTGTGGGATCTACACTTCAACAGTACTTAATTGGCTGTAAAGCACTTTGGGATGTTTTGAGGTCATGAAAGGCGCTATAGAAATGCAAATCTTTCTTTGCTCTGAAGGGCGTCTTTTTAAAATAAAAATGTTAAAACTTTCCTTTGAAGAATCCTGAGTGGGGCAGGTCCAACACCTGCTCTGTTCATCACTGATTAACTTTGAAAAGGCATTCGGCCCCTAATTTACATATTCCAGGGGTCTAACACCTGTTTTGGGCATCTGCCCAGGCTTACCTCTGCATTACAGGGAGATAGTTGAAGTATGTGGTCTTAGAATGGTAACTACCTCAGCCAAAACATAGAAAAATAGGAGCAGGAGCAGGCCATTCGGCCCTTTGCGCCTGCTCCAGCATTCAATATGATCATGGCTGATCTTCTATCTCAATACCATATTCTCCCTCTCTCCCTATACCCCTTGATGCCTTTTGTGTCTAGAATACAAAAATACCTAATAAGAGAGAGAAGTAGAAATAACAATTCTTTCTTAATTTTGAGGACAGGTTGCATAAATTTGGCTTTTATTCCCTTGGCTATCGGAGTTTGAGGGGTGATCTGGTTGCGGTGTTTTAAATGTTAAAATAATTTGATAGAGTAGATACAGAGAAACTACTGCCTCTGGTGGGAAATCAAGTACAAGGGGACATAATCTTGAAATTAGAACTAGACCATTCAGGAGTTAAATCAGGAAGCACCTTTTCCACACAAAGTGTTGTAGAAATTTAGAACTCTCTCCCCTAAAGGCTGTGAATGCTAGGATAATTGGAGCTATCAAGACTGAGATAGCTAGATTTTTGTTAGGTAAGGGTATCCAGGGATATGGAGTTGAGGTGCTGATCAGCCATGATCTAATTGTATGACGGAACATGAGATATTTCCTCCATGGCCTCCAACCTCATAGTCCCCAAAACCCGCACAGCCCACTTCTACCTCCTTCCCAAGATCCATAAACAGGACTGCCCTGGTAGACCCATCGTTTCAGCCTGCTCTTGCCACAGAACTGCTTTCTTTCTATCTTGACTAGTTTTTCTCCCCTTGTCTAGTCTCTTCCCACTTACATCTGTGACTCTTCCGACACCCTCTGCCACTTTAACAGTTTCCATTTCACCATGGACATCCAATCACTCTATACCTCCATCCCCCACCAGGATGGCCTGAGGTCGCTCCGCTTCTTCCTTGAACAGAGGTCCAACCAGTCCCCATCCACCACCACCCTCCTCCGCCTGGCTGAACTTGTTCTCACATTGAACAACTTCTCCTTTGACTCCACTCAGTTCCTCCAAATAAAAGGTGTTGCTATGGGAACCCATACGAGTCCTAGCTATTCCTGCCTTTTTGTGGGATATGTGGAACATTCTTTGTTCCAGTCCTACTTAGGTCCCCTCACTCACCTCTTTTTCCGGTACATGGATGACTGTATTGGTGCCATTTTCTGCTCTTGCCCCAAACTGGAAAATTTCAGCCACTTTGCTTCCAATTTCCACCTTTCTTATGCCTTCACATGGCCCATCTCCGACTCTTCCCTTCCCTTCCTCGTCTTCTCTATCTCCATTTCTGGGGATAGGCTATTGGCCAATATCCACTATAAACTCACTGACTCCCACAGGTACCTTGATTACACTTCCTCCCACCCCACTCCTTGTAAGGACTCGATTCCATTCTCTCAATTTCTCCTTCGCATCTGTTCTGATGATGCCACCTTCCATACCAGTGCTTCCGATATGTCTTTCTTTTTCCTCAACCAAGGATTCCCCTCCACTGTGGCTGACAGAGCCCTTGACCATGTCCATCCCATTTCTACTCTCACCTCTTCCACTCCCTTCTAGAAACAAGATAGGGTTCCCCTTGTCCTCACCTTCCACCCCACATTCAACAGATCCTCCTCTGCCATTTCCACCACCTCCAGCATGATCCCACCACCAAACACATCTTCCCCTCCCCTCACCTTTTAGCATTCCAAAGGGACCATTCCCTCTCCGACACCTTGGCACACTCTTCAAACACCCCCTTCCCTTCCCACGGCTCTTTCCCGTGCAAGCACAGGAGATGCAACATCTGCCCTCTTACCTCCTCCCTTCTGAACGTCCAGGGGCCCAAACACTCCTTCCAGGTGAAACAGCGATTTACTTCTTGCAATTTAGTATACTGTATTCGCTGCTCACGATGCAGTCTCCTCTACACTGGGGAGACCAAACGCAGATTGGGTGTCCAATTTGCGGAACACCTCTGTTCAGTCCCCAGGCATGACCCCGAGCTTCCGGTCACCTGTCACTCCCACTCTGACCCCTCTGTCCTCGGCCTCCTATACTATCCCAATGAAGTTCAACGTAAGCTCGAGGAACAGCACCTCATCTTTCGATTAGGCACTTTACAGCCTCCTGGACTCAACAATGAGTTCAACCATTTCAGATCATAACCACTGTCCCTATTTTTTCAGACAGCATCTTTTGGTAATGATTCTGCTGTTCCCATTTACACCTCCTCTAGACCCATCCCCTTTTGCCTTGCACCATCATCCCTTTTGTCATTTAATCACTCCTGTTTTCCACCCGATCACAGACCTTCCCTTTTGTCCTTTTCTCCCCTCCCCCTTTCCCTGCCCATGCACTTGCTTAAAACCTGTTACATCTCTAACTTTTTCCAGTTCTGATGAAAGATCATTGACCTGAAACGTTAACTTTGTTTTTCTCTCCAGCCTGACCTGCTGAATATTTCCAGTGTTTTGTTTTTATTTCAGGTTTCCAGCATCTGCAGTATTTTGCTTTTGTATTAATTGATCTGTTTGATTTGCAAAGGGTATATAAGGAGTATACAGATCTTGTGTGGGTGGTATACATGATTGTGTTTGTCACTATGGATTGTGAAAGGAGTGAACTTGATCAAATAACCTTTTCTTATTTTAAGGTTTGTGTTCTTATGGTCACTATATAATTTTATTTTATTATATGTGTGACTTTGAAAAAATATATATATTTCTGTATTTTGTGGCTCAAATCAGCAAATGTGCAATGTGATATTACCAGAGACTGACATTAATGAACATGCTCACATTGGTAAGCTTAGGATTGTTAGCAGGCTTGCCTTTGCTCAGTGCTCCAACAAGCAAATTTGAGAGAGTGTCAGTAATTAGTAGTATTCATGCCTGAGTCAAAAGGTTTGTGTTCAAACCCCAGTCTACATGGATTTCTAAAAGGCAGGTCATGCTTAAGCAAACTTAGAAATGCTTTGAAGAAATAACAAGAGGGGCTAGATAAAGGAAAGGCAGTATATGAGGTTTATATAGATTTTCAAAAAGCATTTGATAAAGTACCACATAAGAGACATATGCCAAAGATAAAAGCAAAGACATAACAGGGAATGTGGCCACATGGATAGGGAAATGGTTGGAAGACAAGGTAGGGATAAAGCAAAGTTTCTCAGATTGGAACACTGTTGAGAGTAATGTTTTGCAGTGTAATGAGCTTTTGGGCACCACAGTATATAAAAGGATATAAAAAACATTAGAAAAGGTAAAGCATGTTACCAGAGATGAAGGGTTACAATTATGATGAGAAACTTAAGAAGTCAGGGCATTTTTCAGTGGAGCTCAGATTGTGAGGGATCATTTCACTGAGGTTTTCATGATTATGAAGGGTTCTGATATACGATTGTTTCCAATGGCTTGAGAGACAATAACAAGAGGGCACACATTTAAAATATTGGCAAAAGGAATTAAAGGGGAGGTTAGAAAAGAAATCGTTACACAGAGGATGGTTAAAATGTGGAATTCTCTACTACAACATTTGTTGAAATAGAGTCCTTAATACTGTTAAAAATGAATTTAATAGTTGCTTGAAAAATAGGAAAATTTAAAAGGTATATGAGGAGTGAAAAGGAGAGGTGTCTCATGCAGAAAAATACCAGCTGCAGACTTGATGGCCTGTTTCTGTGCTGTAAATGCTATGTTTACTCAGTAGGTTATCAGGTCTCTAATACAGAACAATAAATAGTGCTCCAATATCACAAGAGTATCCTTTTGGCACTAGTGTGACTTTGCCATTTTCCACATCAGCTATCCTTTTGGCTTATCTGAGTGAAATTACCATTTTTTTCCCCCCAAGAGTAATTTTGTGTTGCAGGTCTATATCCATTAGTAACTGTGTGAGCCTGCCCAAACTCATTTCACATAGGACCCTTACAACATGCATAACAAGAGAGAGTTATGAAAGCTTCAAGTTAGTAGTTTGGTCAGAATTCAAATTCCAATTTCAGGTGAAAAGACTTTTGCTAACAATATGCATTACCCAGTTTCTGTTATTTTATTGAATTCTTTAAGGGACTCTTAAAAATTGATCATGGAAGTATGAATGGATTCTTAATTTCAGTGTTCTAGATCCCACAGTAATCCAATCAGATTAAATTTCCCCTCATTAGAAAACAACATCCAATAAGATAATTTAATAAATTCTAGACAGGTAGGCAAATGCTTTCCACTGTCTAGTGATTATTTTCTGCTGAACTCTATTCAACATCTAAACATTCTGTGTTCCAGCTCAGCCAGGCATATAACTGTATTTCACAATGGAACTTTGATAATCCAATCGGTGACTGACCAGGATGCAGGCGAGTACATCTGTGTGGCCAGAAACACAATGGGTGATGACATTCTGGCTCTCCGACTGGATGTGGTCATGAAACCGGCTAAGATTGAACTCAAAGAGAACCTCAGGCACAAGGTTACTTATGGAGGGGATTTCAAAGTAGACTGTGTGGCTTCAGGATTTCCCAACCCAGAAATTACTTGGAGTTTACCTGATGGCACTATGATTAACAACATATCGCAGAGTGATACCAACAGAGCCGGGACCAGGCCGTACATTATATTCAATAATGGAACACTTTACTTCAATCAAATTGGAAGGAAAGATGAAGGGGATTATATTTGTTATGCTGAAAACAAAGTGGGAAAGGATTTGATGAAGGTGAACGTTGAGGTGATAATTATGTCTCCAAGAATCAAAGGGCAGGAGCAGGCTAGTGTGAAGGCGAGATATGGGGAGTCAGTAACCCTCAAGTGTGAAGCTCAAGGGGAGCCCTTCCAAGGCATTACCTGGCTCTCTCCCGATAATCAAATAATCAGTGTTTCGGAAGAAAAGTTCCAGATCAGAGGTGTAAACCTTATCATAAAGAGAGTAACACAATGGGACAGTGGCAACTATGCTTGCATTATGCACAATAGACTTGAAGATGATGTGAGGAATATCAATTTGAAAATAGTTTCCAAAGCACCGCAGATCAATGGATGCCTAGGTGATATTGTGATGAAAGAGACCATCCTCTCCTTTCAGAAGATATTTATTACCTGCAAGGCTGATGGCATTCCTCAACCAACAGTCATGTGGATTACACCCCATGGTTTGGCATTGCCAGCCCCAGCCTATGGGAGAAAGATTATTGTGCACCTCAATGGGACCTTGGAGTTGCGCGCATTAAGAAAGCCTGATTCTGGGACACTGATGTGTGTTGCGCGCAATGAAGTGGGAGAAGCGAGGCTCACGGTCCAGCTCGAAGTAATTAATATGCCAGTAAAACCAACCTTTCCACCTCCACAAAATGAGACATGTGTTATTAAACCAGGAAGCATCACTCGTCTGCATTGCTCTGTGCAGGGAATCCCAACCCCAGAAATTACCTGGATACTTCCCAATGGGACACGCCTGCAGTTTGGAAAGCAACTGTCCAAATTCCACCATGAGCATAATGGGACACTGTATATATTTAACACCACCTTCTCGGAGAGTGGAAGGTATAGATGCATAGCGAAAAATGTTGCTGGATATGCTGAAAAACTCTTTATGCTGATTGAAGGGGCCAAGCCTAAGATCCAATCCTTCTCTTCTGGATTAGTAAGCTGTTTGCATGGAGAAAATCTGTTTCTGCATTGCCTGGCACAGGGATTGCCCACACCACAGGTCTCATGGAGATTACCTAATGGGACCGTATTGAAAAGCCCTCAGACTTCTGAACAGGTATCGTTGATGGCCAATGGCACTCTTTCCATCCGTAATGTTAATGCCCAAGATAGGGGTACTTACACCTGTAGTGTAGTGAATGAGATAGGCAGTGCCACCATGTCCATCCCAGTAATCATTGTGTTCTATCAGCCGCGCATCACCAATGGTCCTCCACCTAGTCTTACTGGGACTATTGGAGCATTGCTCCGGCTAAATTGTTTTGGTATTGGGATCCCCAAAGTGGAGATTGCCTGGGAACTTCCTGATGGCAAACAGCTATCAACAACCCACTGGCATTCCCCCAGAGGACAGAAATACCTCACCTCTCAGGGGACATTAGTCTTACAGACCATCTCTTTCAGAGACTCTGGCTTTTACAAGTGTATTGCCAGGAACGTGCTGGGTTCAGACTCCAGGACAACCTACATCAAGGTTCTTTGATATTTAAAATTAAAAAAAATCCATCTTGGTGTGAAAATGAAGGGATCACTGAAGCAATGAGAAAGATATTATTAGTAAAAAGACAGACCTTTGAGAAACAAGTTGAGGAAGGGTATTGGTAGCATGGAGCTGTATCCTCAACAGTACCTTAAATATGAAGCAGTAAAGTTATGAAAGAAGGGTCCTTCCTGCTTTCTAAGACTCTCCATCGTAACCTCAAAATAACAAAGACTGACAAAGACCTGACAACTTCTTCACTGCAATCCAGTTGTCCCACTGAGTCTCCAATCTTTCTAAAGTGGATCAAGGAACTGTGGAAAAATGGCCCAATCCAAAAAATGTTGTACTTATAACATAAACCAGCATAAGATCTCCAGAATTTAAGCCACATTTCTAACCTATTGCCAACACCATATAACTACACGGCAACACCCATTGTATAAATACAAACACCCAAGATGAAAGGCAGGTGCCAAGCTGCCCAGTTGCAAGAGGGCCACAGAGGGAGGGAAAGGGTTAAACAGTCTGAAGAACAAAGCCTTTGTGCACCTTGAAGGGACAAGAGAAAGTGGAAATATCAGTACAAGCTGTCAGGGTTTCCACTGTTAGTAAGTTGGACCTTACAGTTGGCTGGGGGAGGATACTGTCCACACTTTGTATATATTTTTTTATTTAACAAGCCTTTTCCCTGCCAATTCTCTGCCTGGAACACATCTGGTGAGGCATTCACACAAATAATCTGCAAATATATTAACATGCTCCTGAAGTTTCTGAACTGTGGAGATTTTTTTTTTTACATTGCAGGTCAATATATTTTGGTATGTTTTTGTTCAGCTGCAAGTGAGATCATGCTTCATTTTTTTCCAGATTTCTCCACACATTAATCATTAAATTGTAAAAGGAATGTACTTTTCTTTATTATCTCTCCCTTGACATCAAAGGCATAATGGCAGCATTAGACCGCGTATAGCACCAAGGAGCCCTAGCAAACTGAGGTCAACGTGAGTCAAAGGAAAAGCCTCCAGTGGCTGGAATCACACCTGACATATGAGATGATGATTGTGGTTGTCAAAGGCCAATCATTGCAGCCCCAGGACATCATTGCAGGAGTTCCTCAGGAAGCATCCTTGGTCCAACCATCTTCAGCTGCTTCATTAATTGCCTGCCCTCAGTCATAAGACTCAGTACTGGGTCATTCATTGATGATTTCACAGTGCTCAGCTCCATTAGCAACTCCTCTGATAATGAAACAGCCTATACCAGATGACAACAGGACCGGGACAATATCCAAACTTTGCTGAAAAAGTAGTAGGTAACATTCACACCACCAGACATCAGCCATCTCCAATAAGAGAAGGCCCAGCCATCTCCCACCGACCTTCAATGGCATCGCCATTGCAGAGTCTACACCAAATCCTGGAGGATCACCAATAACCAGAAGCTTAACTAGACGAGAGGAATCAACACTGTGGTCATGAGCAGGGCAGAGGTTGGGTACTCTGCGATGAATGGCTGCCCTTCTGACCCCGCCACAAGGCTCAAATCAGGAGTGAGACAGAATACTATTAATCTGGATGGGTGCAGCCATAGCAATAATCAAGAAGCTAGTCATTATCCAGGACAGAGCAGTTTGCTTGATTGGCACCCCTGCCACTGGACTCGACATCCCTCCATCGCTAGCACAATTTGGCTGCAGTATGTACGATTTACAGGATGCACTGCAACAACTCACCAACGTTATTTCGACAGCATCTCTCTCCCCTGCAATTTCTACCACAGAGAAGGACAAGAGCAACAATGTTGTGGAGACACCATAGAGTCATACAGCACAAAAAGAGGCCCTTCGGCCCATCGTGTCTGCGCCGACCATCAAGCCCTGTCTATTCTAATCCCATTTTCCAGCACGTGGTCCGTAGCCTTGTATGCTATGGCGTTTCAAGTGCTCATCCAAATGCTTCTTGAACGTTGTGAGGGTTCCTGCCTCAACCACCCTTTCAGGCAGTGAGTTCCAGATTCCAACCACCCTCTAGGTGAAAAGGTTTTTCCTCAAATCCCCTCTAAACCTCCTGCCCCTTATCTTGAAACTATGCCTCTTGATTATTGACCCCTCTACTAAGGGGAAAAGTTCCTTTCTATCTACCCTATCTATGCCCCTCATAATTTTGTACACCTCAATCAGGTCCCCTCTCAGCCTTCTCTGCTCTAAGGAAAACAACCCCAGCCTGTCCAGTCTCTCTTCATAGCTGAAGAGCTCCAGCCCAGGTAACATCCTGGTGAATCTCCTTTGCACCCTCTCCAATGCAATCACATCCTTCCTATAGTGTGGTGACTAGAACTGCACACAGTATTCCAGCTGTGGCCTAACTAACGTTTTGTACAGCTCCATCATAGCCTCCCTACTCTTATATTCTATGCCTCGGCTAATGAAGGCCAGTATCCCATATGCCTTTTTAACCACCTTATCCACCTGTTCTGCTGCCTTCAGGGATCTATGTACATGCAAACCAATAATCCTCTGTCCTTCCTAGGATCCTACCATTCATTGTGTATTCCCTTGCCTTGTTTGTCCTCCCAAAATGCATCACCTCACTTTTCAGGGTTAAATTTCATTTGCCACTGTTCTGCCCATCTAACCATCCCATCTATATCGTCCTGTAGCCTGAGGCTTCCCTCCTCGCTATTTACCACTCCACCAATTTTCGTGTCATCTGCAAACTTACTGATCATACCTCCTGCATTCATATCTAAATCATTAATGTACACTACAAACAGCAAAGGACCCAGCACCGATCCCTACGGTATACCACTGGACACAGGTTTCCAGTCACAAAGATAACCTTCAACCATCACCCTCTGCCTCCTGCCACTAAGCCAATTTTGGATCCAATGTGCCAAATTGCCCTGGATCCCATGGGCTCTTACCTTCTTGACCAGTTTCCCATGTGGGACTTTGTCAAAAGCCTCACTGAAGTCCATGTAGACTACATCAACTGCACTACTCTCATCCACGCACCTAGTCACCCCCTCGAAAAATTCAATCAAATTGGTCAGACATGATCTCCCCCTGACAAAGCTATGCTGACTATCCCTGATTAATCCCTGTCTCTCCAAGTGGAGACTAATTCTGTCCCTTAGAATTTTTTCCAATAACTTCCCTACCACTGATGTTAGGCTAACTGCCCAATTCCCTGGTTTATCCCTACTACTCTTCTTGAACAATGGTACTACATTAGCTTTTCTCCAGTCCTCTGGCACCTCCCCTGTGGCCAAAGAGGTTCTGAAAATTTGTGTCAGAGCTCCTGCAATCTCCTCCCTTGCCTCACACAACAGCCTGGGATACATCCCGTTGGGGCCTAGGGATTTATCTACCTTTAAGCCCGCTAAAACCGCTAGTACCTCCTCCCTCTCAATGCTAATTTGTTCAAGTATATCACAATCCCCCTGCCTAATTTCAATGCCTACATCACCCTTCTCCATAGTGAACGCAGATGCAAAATATTCATTTAAAACCTCACCTGCATCTTCCGGCTCTACACAGATTGCCACTTTGGTCCCTAATGGGCCCTACTCTTTCCCTGGTTATCCTCTTGCCCTTAACATACTTATAAAACACCTTGGGATTTTCCTTTATTTTGCCCACCAGTGTTTTTTCATGCCTCTCCAAGTAGAGACTAATTCTGTCATTATCTCCAAGTCACACACATGCCAACTTGCACATATATTGCCATTCCTTCATCGTCGCTGGATCAATGTCCTGGAATGCCCTACCTAATATCATTGTGGAAGCACAGTGAAGAAGGTCCATCACCACCTTCTTAGAGCAACCAGGGTTGGGTAATAAATGCAGCCTTGTTAGCATTGCCCACATCCAGAGAACAAATTTTAAAAAATTGTTTAGACAAATCTTTTCTCTATACAAACATATGACCCAACTCCACTGACAAATATTGGAAGAGACAATCTGTACCAATACTGTGCTTTCAACTTTAGATCCTGTATCGGAATCAAGCCCAGATGAATAGGTTGAATGTCTCCTCTCCCTGTTGCTTGTAATGATTATCAGAAGGGCTTTTTGTGTCATTTTCACTGAAAAATGGACAAAGTTAAAGAATACGTTCCTCAAAATACTGGTAACAATTCCAGAATCCCATGCGGGGAAAAAAGGATTTTGATTTATTGTACTGTAAACCATAGCTTTGGTCAGCAGTGAAATGAACATGGAATGGTTCAAACTCTACTCCTAGTGGGTATACTTCACAAAACAGCCCATCATTCTACATGAGTCGGAACAAAATGTTCAGCTTCACTAAAGAGGCCCAAGAGATAAAAAGGAAGTATTCTCCAATGCTAAAAATCTGAAATAAGAAAACAAAAGGCTAGAATTACATAGCCAGACCATTAGCATATGAAAACAGAAGACAAGTTAAAATCTCAGAGTTCCTTCAACTGATGGGTTCGATCTGAAACATCAACCTGTCTTTTCTGTTTCATTTGTTCTCAGGATGTGTGCGAAGCTGACATTTATTGTCCATTCCTGCTGACGGACCTGCTGTGTATTCTCAACCATTTCTGTTTTCTTTTAGAGGCATAGGATGGCGAATAAAGGAAATAGACATGTCACAGCAGTACAGTTAGGACATTGTTGGAGCAAATTCTCCATATGTGATCTTTATAATGCTTGACGTGGGAGTTTTTAATAGCAATGTGCAAGCTTTACCCTGCATCTAATCTATGGTATACCTGACAAGCAAGGGACAGACAGCGTTGCTATTTATCAGATAAATTCTATGTAACTATAGTCATTGGAAGATTTTCTGTAAAGCTGTTTACAGATTTTATATTTACTGCGTATTTAATAAATACTCAAATAAAGGATGTTGCAGTCTGGATATTATGGTGTTATCTTTCATCTATTAGATTTGTTTCCCAAATCCCATCTTCCCAACCAATTCATTAGCTGGTTAATATTCAATGACAACAGGTCATATATTTGTACCTTGAAATGCAATGGTAATAGCCAAGCTACTCAGAGTTGCAATGCCAGGTTGCTGTGTGCCTGGGCTTAAGAGACCTAGTAATACATACCTTGTAGAATAGCTCCAGAACCTATAAAGAACATCTGAATTATGCTGAAGGTATTGGAGGCTAACCCCTAACCAACCTCAGGATTAACAGTATTTAGATTTTGTGGCCTTAAAAGGACATGGCACCTTAAACACAGCTCCATGTAGCAAAATATACATTAGAATTTACATGCTATAATGCTTTTGTCAAACATCTTGCTCACAAAAATGAGATATGCCTGAAGTCAGAAAGGATGTAATTACTGATCCCCTTCTCTCAATTCAGGGACCTGTCTGCTTACAGCAACACTTGCTCATTAGGGTTTGCATATCCCATTTTGAACACAGATACAGGCAGGATATTTCAAAAAAAGTTTATGGGATGGGGAATAAATATAAACCTGCAAGCTATAAAATTCCTGGCTATTGGACTACTACTAATGGTGTGCAAGATGGGGACCTTCTAGTTCCTATGTCTGGTCTTGCCCTAGATCCATCAGGAGTTCTGAGGGTGTCCATCACACTTCAAAGTGCTATAAGTATATAAAAAATAAATTTAAAAAGTGTAATTTCTGCTGAGATCAATTACATGTTAATTACAACTGCTGACATGGCACCATAAACACAGCTCCATGTAGCAGAATATACATTACATGGTATAACGCTCTTGTTATGAATAGCATATTGTTTGATTTGAGTAAAGCCATAAGTAATCCACTGGTATCATCAATAGTCCAGTATTGTATTTTTCCCATGATGTTCTTGAGGTAGATATAAGCTTTAAAGGATGCTGAGAAAAGTGGGCTTGAGGAATTGGAACTAGAAACTTCTGCTATCTTACCTCCCGCTCGAAGATTTTCAGCAGCTTTTTGCTCCTATAAAAGGAAGATGTAGAGCTCTTAAGCGGTCAGCCTTTTTCTGAACCTTTTTTTGTCCAAAGGATCAGCCTTCCTGAATTGCACCAGGATGTTGGGTACCTGGAGGGTTTGATTTAACACTGGATGCACTCTACATGAAAGTCCCTCTTCAGAAATACTTTTCTATTCCCTGTATAAGGCTTTAAGGCTGATATTTGGATAATGATGCCAAGAGAAAGGGTCCAAAACAGCTAAGTTTATTTAAAAGAAAAACACACACCAAAACAGGTGGGTCACCTTAGCAACAGGATTCAATATGAACCCACGCCGAGCCTCATCCACAGCTGGATTAATAGATAAAAGCATTTTAAACAAAAGCAATAGGTCAGAGTTTCATTTCTGTTATTAAATCCATGCTGTGACTGTAAAGTCTGTGGGTTGTTTAGTTAATTAATACACAGACTACCAGAGTAACTTAAAACAGGACTTTACTATTCGAAGGTCAGGGCGAATCTGCCAAATAAATCCTGACACAGCACTTATATACCGGTGTGGTCACCGTCGGTATTACAGTATACAGAAGCCAACAAAGTAGTGCCACACCTAAAATAGTTCTCTTAAAGGTGAACGGTTACATACAATGATTTTCTTAAAGGTAGACGGATACATACACTACAATCCTCCCTTTTTAGCTTACAACATACTTAGTCCCCCATTAAACATAACATATATTCAACTTCATGTAAAACAATTCACAGGTATAATCTATGCGGGAAACAGTTTACAGATTCAGTCTCTGCGGGAACAGTTCACAGATTCAGTCTCTGGTCTTGACTCGGTCCGAACAACATCTCTGTGGTGTAGCCGGTTCACATTGCTAGCGTGACTCATCCAATAGTCTTTCCCTTGACTTAACAGCTTGAACTTCCGTCCTGCTGAACCAGCAGTGCTGACTTTTACAAACAGCTGGACTGCCTTGGTAATTTTTCCTACTTGCCAACTGATTTGGCTCCCTTCGTAGGGCCCACGTACATGATCTGGTAGAAGTGATAATGATTTAGATGGTTATCACCTTCTGCTTCGTCTTTTTCTTTTCTGCTTCTTGGAGACTCTCGGGGCTCCCTTATCAGCTGCCAGCTGTAGCGCCACCATCTCCCTATGTTCCTTAGACTTTAAGTGCTTCATCCTGATTTCTGCACTTTGGGAGTTTTCATCACAAGCTGGGCAGACCAAGTCCTCGTAATATTCCGTGTCACTCAACAGGTCATGGTAATATTCGGTGTCGTCCTGAACTAGTCTAGCGAGAGGGCCTGCTACTTCTTCCTTACCCAACTGGACGTTAGCCGACTGTTGTTCCCTCCCTAGACATCTTTCCTGAAGAGACTTCTTCATGCGTTCATATTCATCCCGCTCTTCCTGGGTTTCCTGCAAATCCTTCACTAATGACCTCATTTGTGATTTCAACACTTCCCCTTCCATCGGGGATTGATTGATCGGGCTATTCAATCCTTCTACTGGAGCAGCTGTTTCAACATTCTGTTGTTCACATAGACGTGATTCAGCGTACTTTTGGCATCCCAGTAAAATCTGTGTTGCAACCTCAGCTATTTCCATAACTTTTGAGAGCTCCGAACTCCTTCCCTTTGAAGATTGAAGCTCGTGTTCAGATTGTTCCCATTGCAGAGTCTTGTCCCTCAGCATATGAAGGAATTGGCTGACCGTTAACTCTTCCACGGGAACACTGTGGATCAGAGTCTTCTCCATTTCATCCACCTTTTCCTCCAATGCTTTCACCTTCATTTTCTCTTGTACTTTGGCTTTCAGCGCTCGGAGAAGTTGCGCCTTGATGCTCTCTAGCTCATGTTCAGGGGCCATTCTTACAGTCTCTGTGTTTCTTACAGTTTCCTTTTCTTCCACTGAAAGGATTCCCAGTTGAATCTGTTCTTCAAGTTGTTGAACCTCGGTCATTGCCGCCTCATATTTGTCTTGGGTTTCCTTCAATATTTTTATGAGTTCTTGGACATCTTGTCTTTCATGTTCTGCCATGTCTTTCACCTCTAATTTCTCATCTATGGATGGAACTTCTACCGATGAGTCTGTCTTGGCCTTGAGCTCATCAAGAATTTCCTGCAGCCTTTGGACTTCTTGCTCATGTTCAACCTTTAGTTGCTCATATGCTTCTACTGAAACTAGCTTTTCGGAGGTTGCCGAGTTAATCCCCTCCAGGATTGTAGCCTGGGCCTGTTCATACTGTTCCTTCAACTTCTCAAACTCTGCTTGTAAGGAGTCGTAGAGAAGAACGGGAATAAAATCCTGGCTTCCTGAAGATTCCTCTTCATTTGCTCCTTCCTGCAAATATTCTAACTCCTGAACAGCATAAGGGAGATGTGATCGGTAATTGGTCACAATGGCTCTATGGTCGCTCTCTGCTTGAGCTAGCTGCTTCTGTTGTCTTTCCAGATTCTCCCATTCGGTGTCATAGAACTTTTTCATTGTTTTCATCTCTTGTTCGAGACAGTAACTCACTTGTTCTACTTGCTGTCGTAATTTGAAATAAAGTTGAGTCCGAGCTCGGTGTTCGTCAGTCATGGATATGTCCGTAAACTGAACAGACTCAGAATTCTCTGTCAAACTATGTTGTCGTTGTTCGGTGGAGTTCTGTTCTGAAACTTTGTTCTTCTCTGGAGCATAAGCCTTTATGCATGCCTTCGTTCTTCCAACCTTAGTCGGCAAGTCCATTTTAGCCTTGTCTTTCATATTTGGGTTGGTCTTATCGTCATCCGTTTCAGAATCTGAGCTGATTGTCTGCACCGAGTCCTCACTCGTTATGGCTTTTAGATAGTGCCCTTCCATGTCTATTTTCTTGATCCACTCCCGTCCCAGAAGTGGTGGTCCTCCCTCAGGTAGTACGTATAAGTTCATTCTTGGGTGTTCTTTACCCCCATCTCTCACCTTGACTCTTATCTTCCCCATGGGGTATACTTTATGCCCCGTGTATGTCTGCAATACGAACTTGGTATCTCTTAAGGGTATATGTGAGAATAGCCGGTGGTAATCCCTTCGATTTATGACTGATGGACACTGGATCAGCTCTAACTCCATTTTCACTTGGACTCCAGCTATTTTTAGCATGACCCAGATAGTTTGTAGGTCAGCTTCCTTACTCACATTGTGAATTCTCAGACTGCCCAGCTCCTGGCCGTTTGGGTCTGAGTCCGAATTCTGTTCGTCTGAACTCTTCTCAGCCACCTTGTGTACCTTGTTGTACTTTTCCTGTGATGGCTTCCTTTGGTTGTTGGTCTTCTTCCCTGACCGGCATACCTTAAGCTATGTGACCCAGTTTGTCACATTTCCTACATTCCTGGTTCTTAAACCAGCATTGGTTCTGGTCGTGTGTTGTCTTCCCACAACGATAGCATTTTGTTGTACTCGAGGTAATTTGATCCACACTGAGTGCCGCTGCCTTTAGCTGCATTTCCGCAGTTCCCTTCGCTGCGGCTTCGTGCGATGCTGCAATAAGGACAGCCCTGTCAAGTGTAAGGTCGTTCTCTTCGAGTAGTCGTTTTTGCGTTCCTTCCTTTGACAACCCGCACACGAACTTGTCTCGCAATGCCTCTGTCAGATTCCCTCCAAACTGGCAGTGTTTCGCTAGTCTACGCAGTTCGACCAAGTATTCTGCGTTGCTTTTGTCTTTCCTTTGCGTTCTCGCATAGAATTTGAATCGTTCCGCCAACATCAACGGTGTGGGGTTCAAGTGGTCCTTCAGAACAGTCACAATATCATCGAAAGTCTGATCCGCCGGTTTAGCTGGTGCTAGTAGATGCTTCAAGAGCCCGTATGTCTTCGCGCCCATCGAGTTTAGCAAGGTTATAGCTTTGTCATCTTCTTCTATTTTATTGGCCTCACAATAGATCTCAATGCGTTCCACATACGTGGCCCAGTCTTCTACCTCGGAATTAAAATCGTTGATGTTACCACGCTTAGGCATCTTCCTCTCTTCCTGATAACACCACGAATTATTTCTTTAAATTTTCTTTTCTTTTTTTTTTCCAAGATGGCGGTTCCAGCGAAAATGGCGGTTTCCCGCGCTTATCTTCTCTCCCCGCCCACTTCAATGGCGGTTTCCCGCTTCTGTCTTCTTCCCCGCCTAATGGCGGCTTCCCGTGTTTCTTCCCTAGCGGGAGGGGTACACTTTCCCCACGGGCGACGGCCGCTGGCTTTCAGGTTCACAGCCTGCGCGTCGGCTTCAGGGCTTTCCCTTTTCTCGGCAGGGCAACCGGCGCTGGGTACACCCCGTTGACGGCGAACAGTTTCAGCCGCTGGGCTGGCTCTCGCTTGGTTCCCCTTGCTCGGGCTCTGTCTCTCTCCCGCTCGCTCGGCTCTACCGGCGCTGGGTACACCCCGTTGACGGAGAACAGTTTCAGCCGCTGGACTGGCTCTCGCTCAGTTCCCCCTTGGTCGGCTCTGCCTCTCCCGCTCACTCGGCTCCCAATCACGCCTCCCAGCCCTCTCGCAGTCCGGTGCTTCCCTCCCCAGCTGCGGCTGAGTTTATCTCTTCCCGCGCCTACGCTCCCGATCGCAGCGCTTCGTGGCTTCGGTCGCTGCCCGGCCTTTTTTGCCGGTCGCGGTCTAGCTGTCTCACGATGCCGTTGCGTCCCCCAGCCTGTCTGTACCGCGGCTTCCTTGCTCCACGCTGCCCCAGTCTCAGCGCCTCTGGACCCGACTTCTGTCCGGCTCCTTTCCCCCTCGACCGTGGTCGAGTGCACCGCCCTTATCCTCCGGTTATTCTTTTTACTTTCCCTTACTCACAGTCACCGTGGCCGCCTTGCTTCTCGTGCTGATCGGCTCACTCCTCACCATGGCAGAAGGGACAGTCAGTGCCTGTTGCTGATGGAAGTCTTTGTCTCTAACTTCTTCTTCCTTTCTAGTTCTGCAGCCTCGAGTTTTCTCCCAGCAGAACGACGAGGGCGGTTGCCTCTTCTCGACGCTCGTTAACTGCTTCGGAAGTATTGTTGCCGCAGGGTACGATCGGACTCGTCGCCACTGTAAAGTCTGTGGGTTGTTTAGTTAATTAATACACAGACTACCAGAGTAACTTAAAACAGGACTTTACTATTCGAAGGTCAGGGCGAATCTGCCAAATAAATCCTGACACAGCACTTATATACCGGTGTGGTCACCGTCGGTATTACAGTATACAGAAGCCAACAAAGTAGTGCCACACCTAAAATAGTTCTCTTAAAGGTGAACGGTTACATACAATGATTTTCTTAAAGGTAGACGGATACATACACTACAGTGACCTTCTGCAGTGACAGCAGGTTGAACTTCTTAACAGATGAAGTATTGCTACCAACTATATTAGCAGACTCTGCTACTGCCATACAACAGATGCAGAAGCTCAACAAATAAAAGTTTTGCACCTTATCAACCAATACAAACCTGTCGTTAGACACGTAGGCCGGAGATTTTTTCGGGGAGGCGGGTTGGGGGCATGGGAGGGATCCAAGGTGGGTGAGAAACCTAGGAGGCCGGGTTTCCCGCAGGCCCTGCTGACTTTACCGGCAGGGCCTGATTTGAATGCAAGGCCTCGGTTTCCGGCCGGCAGCCAGCCAGCTTGAGGCTGGCTCCGGGCAAGTAGGCCTCAGGTGAGAAGGGTTGGTCCGGGGGAGGGAATCAGATGGGGGGGTCGTCGATCGGTGGGGAGGGGAAGTTGGGAATCAGGTGCGGGGTTGTCAATCGGCGGCAGGGGTGTATCGTCAATCGGCAGGGGAAGAGAGGATTGGCAGGCGATGGAGGTGGTCAGGGATCACTGGGGGGGGTGTCAGGCAGGGATCAGGGGTGGGGGGGGGGGCGAGGGTAGGATCGGCACCGGCCTCATCATCGTTGGGCGGGGGGAGGGGTGTCAGGGGGAGAGCAGGGGCCTGGGAAGGTGATCAGAGGCCTCGTTGTGGGGTGGGGAGGGGTGGGTCAGTCTCCGATCATGGAGGGTGGGTTAGGCAGGGACCCTGAATCCAGGAGGTAGGTATTGATATACCTATCAATTCATTCCATGAAAAGCGACGAGTTAAGATAGTAACTATAGGTTTTTATTGGCTAAATAGCAGAGCCCACCCTCGTGGGTGATCGGTTCCAGCAAGGAAGAATACTGGCCAAGCAATCACCTTTATACCTGGACAAGCAGGCGGAGCCATGGGCGGAGTCAGCAGAGGTATGCCTAGGTATAACAGCGTGCGAGGCAAGAGGTAACCTTCTGTAGGTGATAACAACAGTGTAACAATAACAGTGGTTTACCACATTCACCCCTTGTTTAAAATTGAGTCTGGCGGGGTGAAGCATACTACTAGTTCGTGTATGTCAGTCTATCAGGAGGCCACGTAAGCCTTTCTGACCGGCGCAGCAGCGGCGGCGGTGGTGCAGTATCCGATGTTAATGCTGGTGTCTGCGTGGTCGACGAAGGCCCCTGGGGTTCCGGCATGCCACCTACAGGAGCTGGATTTGGGGGAGTGGTGGGGGATAATGGTGGTGTCTCAGGGGTGCCCGAGGGTGCGAGGTCTCGCAAGGAGACTGTGCCCTCCCGCCTGTCTGGGTATTCCACATAGGCATACTGGGGGTTGGCATGCAGGAGGTTCACCCTCTTGACCAGGGGGTCTGTTTTATGGGTCCTCATGTGCTTCCGCAGCAGGACGGGCCCCGGAGAAGTCAGCCATGTTGGTAGCGAGGTTCCCGTAGTCGACTTCCTGGGGAAAACGAACATTTGCTCATGAGGGGTGGCGTTAATGGCAGTACAAAGCAGTGACCGGATGGAATGGAGCGCTGCCGGGAGGACTTCCTGCCAGCGAGAGGTTGGGAGGCCCTTAGACTTTAGGGCTAAGAGAACGGCCTTCCAAACTGTCGCGTTCTCTCTTTCCACCTGGCCGTTCCCCCGGGGGTTGTAACTGGTGGTCCTGCTCGCAGCAATACCTCTCGCGAGCAGGAACTGGCGAAGTTCCTCGCTCATGAAGGATGAGCCCCGGTCGCTATGTATATAGTTCGGGAACCCGAACAAGGCGAAGAGGTCGTTCAGGCATTTGATGACCGTGGTACTGGTCATGTCTGGGCAGGGGATGGCGAAGGGGAAACGGGAGTACTCGTCAATAATGTTGAGGAAGTACACATTACGGTCAGAGGACGGGAGGGGCCCCTTAAAATCGATGCTCAAGCGCTCGAAGGGGCGGGTGGCCTTGATCAGGCTTGCTCTGTCCGGCCTATAGAAATGCGGTTTGCATTCGGCACAGACTTGGCAGTTCCTGGTCATGGTCCTGACCTCCTCGATGGAGTAGGGCAGGTTGCGAGCCTTAATGAAGTGGTAAAGTCTAGTGACCCCGGGGTGGCAGAGGTCGTTGTGGAGGGTCCGCAGTCTATCAACTTGCGCGTTGGCGCATGTACCTCGTGATAGAGCATCTGGGGGCTCGTTGAGTTTACCAGGCCGGTACAAGATATCGTACTCGTAGGTGGAGAGCTCAATTCTCCACCTCAAGATCTTGTCGTTCTTGATTTTGCCCCTCAGCTTGTTATTGAACATAAAAGCAACCGAACGCTGGTCGGTGAGGAGGGTAAATCGTTTGCCTGCCAGGTAATGCCTCCAGCGTCGTACCGCTTCCACAATCGCCTGGGCCTCCTTCTCGACAGAAGAGTGTCGGATCTCAGGGCCCTGGAGGGTCCTTGAGAAGAAGGCCACAGGTCTCCCCGCCTGGTTAAGGGTTGCAGCTAGGGCGAAGTCGGATGCATCGCTCTCCACTTGAAAAGGGATGGACTCATCCACTGCGTGCATTGTGGCCTTCGCAATGTCTCCTTTTATGAGGGAGAAGGCTGCGCATGCTTCTGCTGTCAGGGGGAAGGAGGTGGACTTCATGAGGGGTCTGGCTTTGTCCGCATAATTGGGCACCCATTGGGCATAGTAAGCGAAGAGCCCCAGGGTTCTCTTCAGTGCCTTTTGACAGTGGGGAAGGGGAAGCTCCATGAGGGGGCGCATTCTTTCGGGGTCGGGGCCGATGACTCCGTTCTCTACTACGCAGCCGAGGATGGCAAGGCGCGAGGTGTTAAATATACATTTCTCCTTATTGTAAGTGAGATTCAGCCATTGGGCCGTACGGAGGAATTTCTCCAGATTAACATCGTGGTCCTGCTGGTCGTGGCCGCAGATGGTGACGTTATCTAGATAAGGAAACGTGGCCTGCAGCGCGTTCTGGTCAACCATCCGGTCCATCTCCCTTTGGAAGACCGAAACCCCATTGGTGACGCCGAAGGGAACCCTAAGGAAGTGGTAGAGGCGGCCATTCGCCTCGAAGGCGGTATACTGGCGGTCCTCAGGGCGGATAGGGAGTTGGTGATAGGCCAACTTAAGGTCGATGGTGGAGAATACCCGGTACTGTGCAATCTGGTTGACCATGTCAGATATGCGGGGGAGGGGGTATGCGTCCAGCTGGGTGTACCGGTTTATGGTTTGGCTGTAGTCGATGACCAGGCGGTTTTTATTGCCGGTCTTAACGACTACGACCTGGGCACGCCAGGGGCTGGTGCTCCCCTCGATGATGCCCTCCTTCAGGAGACACTGCACCTTGGAGCTAATAAAAGCTCTGTCCCCGGCGCTGTACCGCCTGCTCTTGGTAGCGACGGGTTTACAGTCGCGGGTGAGGTTAGCGAACAAGGAGGGGGGCGGGACGTTGAGAGTGGAGAGGCCGCAGGTGGTATGCGGCGGGCGGTTTTAAAACTGCTGGTTGTAGACTGTGAGTGGGGGGAGGGGTCCACCGTATGCCAAAGTGACACTTTGGAGGTGGCATTGGAAATCCAGCCCTAGTAGGACGGCAGCGCAGAGCCGGGGCAGGACAAGAAGTTTAAAGTTTTTATATTCCGTGCCCCTAACCGACAGGGTCACCACACAGTATCCACTGACGTCTGTTGAATGGGACTTCGATGCCATCGAGATCCGATGGCGCGTTGGCCGGACAGTGAGGGAGTAGCAGCGCACCGTGTCTGGGTGAATAAAACTCTCCGTGCTCCCGCTGTCGAACAGGCAGGTCGTGGCGTGGCCGTTTACCTCGATGTCCAGCATGGACCTGGACAGATGATGCGGGAGAGCTTGGTCAAGCGTGACGGAGGCCAGTGTATGGCTGAGTGTGCTGCTGTCGCGGCAGGTGAGGCGGTGGTCGGGTCTGGAGACAACATGGCGGCCGAGTGCGGCGAACAAAATGGCGGAGAAGATGGCAGCCCCCACGACTCACATGAGGCACTGCTGACGTCTGTGGCCTTGATCAAAGATGGCCGCCCCCACGACTCACATGAGGCACTGCTGGCGTCTGTGGCCTTGATCAAAGATGGCAGCCCCCACAACTCACATGAGGCACTGCTGGCGTCTGTGGCCTTGATCAAAGATGGCCGCCCCCAAAACTCACATGAGGCACTGCTGGCGTCTGTGGCTTTCCCTCTGCAGGCGTTCGCGAAGTGGCCTTTTTTTCTGCTGTCGGAGCAGGTCGCGTTCCTTGCAGGGCAGCGCGCCCTTTGATGTCTCGCCTGGCCACTGAAATAGCAGCTGGCGGCCCAATCGCGGGGCTCCGCTGCCGCAGCAGGTCCCGGGGGTGGCGGTCCCGATCGATTCCGGGACACCGACGCCGTAGTAGGTCCCAGGGGCGGCGGTGCGAGGGGTATTGCGGCCAGAGTCGGGCCCGAGTCCCACGGTCGCGCAGCACTGTACCCGGAGTACGTCTCGAGGTCCCGATGGGCCACTTCCAGGGAGCAAGCGAGGGCTGTAGCTGCTTTCAAGTCGAGGTCCTTTGATTCAAGCAGTCTTTGCCGTGAGTAGTCGGACCGAAGGCCTTTCACGAAGGCATCACGGATATTTCCTTCAGCATGTTGTGCAGCCGATACAGCTTTAAAGTCACAGTCCCTGCCGAGTGTTTGTAGCACCCGTAAAAATTCATCTACAGACTCTCCTGGCTGTTGCGAGCGGGATCTTAGGAGATGTCTGGCATACATTGAATTTACTGGGCTCCGGTACTGCTCTTTTAGCAGGTCGAGGGCCTCCTCGTATGTAGTAAGGTCCCGGATGAGTGCAAATACTTTAGGGCTCACCTGGGCGGTCAGAACTCTTAGTTTGTCGGCTTCCGATGGCACACCGGAGGCTACCAGGTAGGATTCAAAGCAGCTCAGCCAGTGATCGAAGTCGAGGGCTGAATTCGCTGCCTGTGGATTTAGATCCAGGTACGGCGGTCGGAGGGCTCGCAGCCAAGTCGGCTGCTGGGGCTGGTCAGTCATTTCAAAATTTAGCCAATAAAATTGATATACCTATCAATTAATTCCATGAAAAGCGACGAGTTAAGATAGTAACTATAGGTTTTTATTGGCTAAATAACAGAGCCCACCCTCGTGGGTGATCGGTTCCAGCAAGGAAGAATACTAGCCAAGCAATCACCTTTATACCTGGGCAAGCAGGCGGAGCCATGGGCGGAGTCAGCAGAGGTATGCCTAGGTATAACAGCGTGCGAGGCAAGAGGTAACCTTGTGTAGGTGATAACAACAGTGTAACAATAACAGTGGTTTACCACAGGTATAAAGCCACTTGCCTCCTGGATGCAAAAGTCCTTGCTGTTGTGTATGTACCTTTAAGAGAATAACTGGTCTCAGACTGCAGTACCGGCAGTGACCACCCCTTGTATAAAAGGCGCTAGAGAGCCTCGGTTGTTTAGTTTCGTTATGAACTTCCACCAGTAAAGATCAGTTTGTTTTCACTCCTGCTAGTCCGTGTCTCAATCATTCACGGACTTAACACTGGCGACGAGTAAGAAACGAACTTACCTGCAACTCAGCAGCAGCTCCGACGACGTTCTTGAAGGTCGGAGCCAGAAGAAAGAAAAAAAGTCCATTGAAACTCGAGAAACGGGCGTCGACCGTCAATCATCGGGTGCAAGGCTTTGCAGGAGCGACTTTCCAGAGCCAGGCTGGGTTCCTCGGTCCGTGGTTTCCCAGCTAATCGGGCTGGTGGCAGGTAGTGCTCTGATCCTTCCTGGGCTGCGGCGGGCTGAAGCTCGATCGGGTGGCCTTTCAACGGGGCCGGCAGCGAGTCGGGAAGCAAGGAGAGAGAGAGAGAGGGTGGAGCATACAGGGCGCGGCCGGTGTTTCGAAGCTGGGCAGCGTTCGGACCTCAGAAGAGGGAGGGAAGTGTCCCAGAGGGTCCGCTCCACGACGGGAAAATAATAAAAGAAAAAGAATACACGCAAGAAACCGTGGAAAGCAGCGCTAACAACAGCGGGGAAGAAGGCAAAGCGCGGGAGGCGCCATTTTGTTAAATCGGAGAAGGCGGCAAAGCGCGGGAGGCACCATTTTAGATTTGCAAGATGCCGAAGACTGGCTGTATCACTGCTTTTGATAATACATTAGAGGACTGGACCACGTATGTGGAAAGAGTCGAGGTATATTTCGAGGCAAACGATATAGCGGAGGGGAAAAAGGCATCGATATTGTTAAACTTAATGGGCGCTAGAACGTACGGCCTATTGCGGGACCTGATTACTCCAGCCAAACCGAAGGCGAAGAGTTTTAATGAAATTGTTGCTGTTCTACAGGAGCACTTAAACCCTGTTGATAGCAGAAAGATTTAAATTCCACAGGAGAACTCAGCACAAAGATGAGAGCAATGCTGAGTATCTTACGGAACTACGCAAGCTATCAAAGCACTGCCAGTTCGGAGCAGGACTGGCAGATACCCTACGGGACAAATTTGTCTGTGGACTCCTGAGTGAAGGAACACAGAAGAAGTTACTCTCAGAAAAAGAGCGGACGCTAGATAAGGCTTTCAGCGTGGCAGTATCGTATGAAGCAGCAGCCAGGGGAGCTGCAGAAATTCAACAAAAACCACAGGAATACGGCACCCACGAAATGACACGGGGATTTGCAAAATGTTATCGCTGCGGCAGAACTAACCATGACCAGAAGGACTGCTGGTCCAAAGACAAAATATGCAGACAATGCAGGAAGATTGGACACATTGCACGAGTTTGTAGGTCTGGGAAGAAGACCAGCGACAACAAAAAGGCTACTAAGGAACTGTACAAGAAAGTACAAAAGATGACAGACAGTAGTTCCAAAGACCTGATGAGCGATAGTGAATCCGGAAACAGGAGACTAAGCTGTCTCAAACTTCACAATGTAATCGCAAAAGAGGATCACCGAACCATTTGGGTCACTCTCACGATAGCAGGGTCCCAAGTTAAAATGGAATTGGATACAGGATCAGCGCTAACCGTCATGAATCGACGAGACTACGAGCGGCTATTTTCACACATACCCTTGAGAGAGACATCCATCGTCTTGACGACGTATATGGGGCAAAAAGTATACCCCAGAGGAAAAATAAGGGTGCCTGTCGAATACAATGGCAAGAAAATACGGAAATTGTATCTCTACATACTGCCAAATGGTGGACCACCGTTATTGGGACGGGAATGGATCAGGAAGATAAACTTGGATTGGCATTCCATTCAGGCAATGACGGTGGACGGTAAAAAAGATGATGACGTCACTCCTGGACGATTGTCAACAATCTTAGCTAACGCCAAAGAGGTATTTCAACAAGAACTGGGCACGCTTAAAGGCGTAACCGCCTCGTTAAAAATAGAAGAGAATGCAGTTCCCAAGTTTTTCAAAACAAGACCGGTACCATATGCAATTCGCCCAGCCGTTGAGGCAGAGCTGGAGAATCTGGAGAAGGCGGGTGTGTTGTCTAAGGTCGACTGGAGCGAGTGGGCGACACCCATCGTTCCTGTCATGAAGAAAACGTTAAGCAATAAGTCCGGAGAGCCAAGGAAGATTCGCATCTGTGGGGATTTCAAGGTGACGGTGAACCCTGTCCTTCGCACAGTACAATTTCCTCTTCCAAGGATAGAAGATATCTTCGCCTCGCTGTCTGGAGGGAAGCGTTTTACAAAAATTGACTGAGCACAAGCATATTTGCAGATGGAGGTTGAAGAGTCCTCTAGGAAGTATCTTACGATAAACACTCACAAAGGTCTTTACCAGTATCATCGATTGGTATTCGGAGTAGCATCGGCTCCGGCGATATGGCAAAGAGCGATGGAACAAGTCCTGCAAGGAATTCCGGGGATTCAGTGTTACTTGGACGACATCCTTGTAACAGGTGAAGATGACAGTGAACACCTTAACAACCTAGAACAGGTGCTCACTAGACTACGGGAACATGGGCTGCGAGCCAACCGCCCCAAGTGCGAATTTTTTAAGAAACAGATATCGTATTGTGGCCACGTGATTGATGAAGAGGGGTTACATAAGTCCCCTGACAAAATTGAAGCGGTTGTTAAGGCCCCAGCGCCTGAAAATGTGTCGCAACCGAGGTCATTCCTCGGGTTGGTGAATTACTATCATAAGATTTTGCCGAATTTGTCGACAATTCTGCACGCACTGAACGCCCTGCTGCGAACGGGGGTAGCATGGAAATGGAGCGATGATTGTAAACGTGCTTTTCAGAAGAGTAAGGACTTAATCACTTCGAAGGAAGTATTGGCTCACTACAACCCAGCACTGCCAATCAGGCTGGCGTGTGATGCATCTCCCTACGGCATTGGGGCGGTACTGTCACATAAATTCCTTGATGGTTTGGAGAGGCCGATAGCTTTTGCATCACGCTCGTTAACTTCTGCCGAGCGTAACTACGCCCAGATTGACAGAGAGGCCCTCAGCCTAGTGTGGGGGGTGAAGAAGTTCAATCACTATCTGCACGGTCAAAAATTTACTCTACTAACCGATCATCAACCTCTTGTCTCCATTTTCAACCCTCAGAAGGGCGTCCCGATAATGACAGCACAACGGCTGCAGAGATGGTCCCTTTTCCTAGGGGCACACCAATATGACATCGAGTACAAAGGAACTAAACAGCATGGAAATGCTGATGGATTGTCACGTCTACCGTTGCCGACGGTGGAAGAAGACGACCTTGCAGTGGATCCAATGGAGTTATTCCACTCGACCATAGTCGAATGTCTCCCTGTGACGAATGCAAACATAGAAAAGGAAGCACGGAATGACCCAACACTATCACGGGTCTATGATTTAACGGTGAAGGGATGGCTAGCACATGGCGAACCACTGCTGCCAGCATTTTCACCAAGAGAACAGCTGTCAGTGTGCAGAGGAACCTTGATGTGTGGATCCAGTGTAGTAATTCCACCTAAGTTGATGGATAGAGTGCTCAATGAGCTCCATGAGGGTCATCTGGGTGGGGTAAAAATGAAGAGCTTAGCCAGAGCGTTTGTGTGGTGGCCGGGAATCGATAGAGAAATCGAAGAGATGACCAAGAGCTGTGCAGGATGCCAGAAGGTCCAAAACGCCCCACCACAAGCTCCTCTGCATCCATGGGAGTGGCCCTCATCTCCATGGAAAAGGGTGCACATTGATTTTGCTGGTCCCTTCATGGACTCGATGTTTTTAATTGCAGTGGATGCACAAAGTGGCCAGAGGTAATAAAAATGTCCTCAACCACCACGGAAAAAACTATCACAGTTTTACGAACCATATTCGCCAGGAATGGGCTGCCTGAACAGATTTGCTCTGACAATGGCCCACAGTTTGTGTCTGAAGAGTTCCGGAGGTTCTTAAAGAACAATGGTGTTAAGCATTACACATCTGCACCATATCATCCAGCCACTAATGGATTGGCCGAGAGGTTTGTCCAAACATTAAAGAAGGCTATCAAGGCAATGTGTAATGAAGATATACCCCTACAACACAAGGTGGACAACTTGTTTGCCTACCGGAATGAGACACATGCGGTTACCAACCAAACTCCAGCCATGATGTTCTTCAATCGAAGACTACGATGCCACTTGGATTTGGTTAAGCCAAACGTCCGAAGAGATGTGGAGAACAGGCAGTTTCAGAATATGAATGAAAGGCCGACCAGGAGTTTTAAGATAGGTCAACCAGTTTTGGCCCGGGACTACCGCACTGAGAAATGGCAGCCAGGAACGATTTGTACACAAGGACCTCTCGTGTGTACCGTGGACGTTGGGGAGAGCATTGTAAGACGCAATGCTGACCAGATTCTAGAGTCACTGGAAAACGTCAACTCCACTCCACGATCTGCTACACCTGGTAATGAAATCGACGTTCCAATTGCAGCTACCGCAGAACCTGTAATATTGGAAGATGAACCAAACAACGACATTGATTCTGACTCAACATTGCCAGAAGAACCTGTTACCCCAAAGAGGCGTTATCCAGACAGAATCAGGAAGCCTCCTCAAAGACTGAACTTATAATTGCTTAAACTTAACCACTGTATCTAGTAACAGTAATTGTGGTTGTAATTCGTTATCATTTAATTGTTAAATGAATGTTATGTACTGTTTATCTAAAAGGGGAGGAATTGTTGTGTATGTACCTTTAAGAGAATAACTGGTCTCAGACTGCAGTACCGGCAGTGACCACCCCTGTATAAAAGGCGCTAGAGAGCCTCGGTTGTTTAGTTTCGTTATGAACTTCCACCAGTAAAGATCAGTTTGTTTTCACTCCTGCTAGTCCGTGTCTCAATCATTCACGGACTTAACACTTGCCTCTGTTTAACTGCCAGGTTTCACGAATTGTGTGAAACCCGTCCCCCCAGGCAGTTAAACTCAAAATGATGGCAGCTTCCAGCCTCATTACAATATTTAAATTATGGCACCGCCCCCCTGGGAGCAGGTTGGTCACCCGCCCCACCTCTAGCAAAACTGGAAGTGGGTGGGTTGGAGGTGGGATCAGGTCTGGAATCCCATTTTTAACAATTTAACTGCCCCCACACTCCAAACCCACCCATTTTTTTTTAATGGGAAAATTCCGGCCATATTCTTAGTGTCCGAGAAGGTAAAACAGGACATCATATACAACTCTCTGGCAAGAGAGGAGACAGAAACCTCTGCCAATGCTGCTCATTAGTCACTGAGGTGGTATAGGGTAACATTCTTTCCCATGGGGAGGCACCAGACCTCTAACGAGGTACCTCCCCCATTCAGCAGTGCATTCTAGATTAGGAATTCACCTTTTTGTATTTTCCCATTTTATTGATATTATACAATGGTCTCATTCTATCTTCGCTCCGAAAAACCCATCCTATATGCTTTTCCTCCTGAATTCCTTATTGTGTTGGAAATCAAGACTCATCACACCATCTTCTATTCTAATTAATGCTTTCCCAAATCTGCAGAACTCCTTATCTGCATCAGTTTTCCTTTACTCCCACAAACCACAGGCTTTTAAAATCCAAATTTGGGTTCACCTCACCACTACCTCCTGATTTATGTCCTACTGCTTTCAACCTTGGTGGTGTCCTGCACCAAGACCCATGGGTCTACACCTTGGCTTCAGTTTAAAAAAAAATTTCAATTGTGGTTGTGAACCCATATTAGCAACTTAGTGCCCTTGTACAGTGGATCATCAATAACATGTCACAAATTTGCTATTACTTGGTGGATGGCAACTGGATAAAACTGGCATTTTCTCCATTGCAAATATGTCATTAATAATGGCCTGATCTGGATTCTTCCCATTCAGCTCCAGATAACACTACAAGCCAATGGCCCAACAGGTAAACTGTTTTTTCCTCGGCATGCAGTGGGAAGCTTACTATTCTATGTTCTCCTGATCTGTGCAGTTTTAGCCAATTGAACACAAGCTATGCCCTTCACATCTTGGGGGTCCATAAGCAGAGTATGCGTGCACTCCATATCATGAAACAGAAACTCTTGATTATGTGGATTTCTCAATAGATTGGTTTGGATACTCTTAAGCATGATGATGAGATTCTGCATCTGTCAGACAATTAGCCTAAGATAACACATATGAGCTATTAATATGTTCACTCTTCCTAAACATTTAACTGGGCCTACACAGATATCAAAATATGTAATTATGACGGTGATGCAGTTAGAAAATGGATGATCTGCCCCACAGAGTGGCAAACGACTGGACCATACTAATTATTTTCTCACATTAGTGAATTCATAATTTTAGCTGTATGGCTTTGAGCAGCGAAACCATGTCCTTTCATCAGGGTTTCATAACTTAAAAAAGCAGAAATATTGATCATGAGAAGGGAGAGAAGTATAAATTTGCATCTTTTCCAATTTATGAAACACATAACACATGCAAAAGTAAAAAAAAAGAGACCCAGGTCTTCCAATTCATTTGGTCGTCTCCATCACGTCGACCAATGTTTGTTTTATATATAAAAACAGCACATGTACAATTTTTTTTTTTTTATACATACACTATCTTGAATTTTATCTTTACATCAGAATTTTCTTAAAGAAAAAAACAAAGCAATTACCAAAAATGTACATAATTTTTAATATGTGGGTACAGTTTTACAAACCAAGATAGAAAGTATTTTTTCTGTACAGTGTGACTATTCTTTTCTCCAGCTGGCTGTCTCTACTGCACTTGAGAGAGGGGATGTTCTTACACACTTAGTAACCATGAGCTTCTTTAGAAACAGGTACTTGGGAGAATTTCCTGCTACCTTCCTTTCCCCCCCCCCCCACCCATATAGATTTACTCAATTTCAGTAGTTTATTTCCATGATACTTAAGCCCCAGATTTCAGTCAACACACCAAGTGTTGCGCGGGCACCAAAGTGCTTAGCACTTTGTGCCTCTTCTACCCGCAGCTTTCTAAAACAACATTTCTTAAATAAAGATTACCTCTGAAGTGAGTCAAAGCTCATGCAAAGATGAGGAAGATTTGCATTGAGCGAGCGAAAATTATAATCCATAACTTTTTTTTAAATATAAAGATAAATCATTGGGTGGAGAAACTGCAAACTGTTTCTAGAGGGTTAAGTTCAGAAACGCTTTGGGGTGATGAATAAGAATTTTCAAAGTCGTGATGCCAGTAACTGAAACTTCTCAGTTTAACCTTATCCTTAGCGAACGAATGTGGATAGCTCAATACTCATACAATACGACAATTGGTGATTCAGCTGTTCGTCTCTAGTTATAACTTTTGTTCTGAACCAGTTGAGTTGTTTTAGTGAATGGCAGGAGCCAACAACTAAAGCTGCAACAGCATTTCCCAAGACCACAGGAACGATTGCAGTACTTCATAAACTACTTTGTGGTTCTATTACAAAGGCCTTACTTTCACTGGATGCTCTGAATTTATACAGAGCACAGAGTGTGGCAGACACAGATGAAACTCCCATGTTCACTGTCTCAGTAATTAATAGTACTTGCAAATCAGCAGACTGAGAGATGCTGGTTTTTCCCGAATGAAACAATTATAAGCATACAATGTAGAAAAAGACTAGTGTCAACACAAGACAACTCTTCACCATTATAAAGTCTTTCATGAACCATCATTTTCTCCCCAGCATAAAAGCTAACTCCAATACCTCAACTTGCAATCCAGAATCTGTATTAGGAATGACAAGTGAAGACACATTTGAAAACCATTTTGCACTCTTTACAGGTCAAAAATATCTCTCATCTCACTTTGTAAAACTGGTCCTTTTATTGATATGCCAAGGCCACACATTTTGGTTTCTGGCTCCTGATCATTATCCAGTGAACCATCCTGGAAAGTTTGGACAAGACAAGATCAAGCTTGGCTGTAATGCCATGTGTGGTTGAATAGCCAATGTGCAGGCTCATGTATAAAGAATGCTTACATGGGGAGCTACCAAAGTGCTGCTGGCCCTATGGAATCATACCACTGCAAGTCAACAATTTCCAGGCATGAGGGGGAAAAATGGTTACTGTAATTCCTTGGGTTCTTTAGCTTTAAGAGCACCAATATGAAACATTAATGAAAACAATTAAAAATAAATGTTCATAGAGTGCTTTCTATGTATATATACAAATGTATATATTTATATATATATATATTACAGCGCTGGTACAGCTGCTGGAAGAGTCACAGTTCCATGAACAACATGACCTCTAAAGAATTTCCATCATTGGTAACAACTAGCAGAGCTGCATGGAAGTTTACAAATTTGCTCGATTGTTCCTCAGGTGCAAGGTCTACGCCAACCTTGTTAATTAAATGCACATCAGCTGAAGTACTGTGGTTCAGCACAGATGTCCACTGGCTCAGTTGTCCTTGTCTCCGTGTAGAAGAGGATAGGATGGGATGGGATAAGGGAGGAAGATTGGAAAAATTATACCAGCATCTCTCTTAGCTTTCTAATGCTGAAATATCATTTTTCTAACCATGAATTTACACGCTTTGAGAGCAACCTGTTAAGTACAAGAGGAAGTCTATAGGACAATCAGAAAACCTCTGTGAAATGCTGCAGTTTCAGTCACAACAGTAATACACCTTTGGCGAACAGTATGCAGAATCTGGGGCAGGCCAAGTGGTAAGCAGAGAGCACAGTCTTTTCTTTCAGGAGATTCCAGCATTAAAAGTATGGGTTCGCATTCTTCTGTGGCTGTGAATCTGTTGAACCAAAATAACAAACATGAGTAAGTGTGACTCAAATATCAGAATTCCCTCAGAAACAGTGGTCAGACTGGACCCAGTGCCCAAAGGAAAGAAACCTTGCCCAAGAAACCTTTGAGCTCATCTGTTCAGTCAGTTGGTTTAATTGCTTGAGATAAACCGCCCCTCCGCCCAACCTTCCCCCTAAGGAAGATATATTTATTACAAAGACAAAATACTGCAGATGTGGAAATCTGAATTATAAACAGAAAATGCTGGAAATATTCAGCAGGTCAGGCAGCATCACAACATTTATTATGGGTTTCCTCAATGTACTCTATAGCATAAAGTTATAGGCTGGTGCCTGCAAATTCCCAGATGGGGAGGATTTCATATCTCATCTAAATCATCAAGGCAGGCACTGAAGAAAGGAAAAGCACACACAAGCAGATATCCTGGGCTTATCTCATGCACCCATCAGTGCTAGTTACAGACAGACAGACAATGAGTAGATAACCCTAGCTTTCTTCTCAAAAGCTGAACTTTTCATTGATGGGAAAACCCTAGCTCACGTAGAAAAGTGTGTGGGAAGGGAATAAAACACACACAGAAATTCCTAGTTGGTTTTGTTAGAGGGATTCCTGTTGTATGACCTTTTCATTGAATAGACTGGAAGAGCTTGGAACAAATCCATATCGAACATGTTAAGTAGAATTAAACATTTGAACCATGTAAGCATCTGTGCAGTTCATCCATCTTCACGAATATATAGCGTTTAGAACATGGAATGTTTCTGCACTTTATGTAATATCTGCAACTACAGGTTTGACAATCCTAACTGTTCTAACATTTCACTCAAAGATAAAGCTTGGCAAACAGCTTTATCTCTTGCTTCATTTTACAAAACTTGGACAAACTAAATTTAAAAAGAAAAAAATGTAGTTTTTACTGAATTACAATGCCAGACGGTGAATTAAGTATACAAACAATATGCAATTTATAGGGTTAAGTCCTATTAAGTTTGTAGTGAGGTCTGCACGAACTCCCTGCTCTACTTACGCGGTGCATGAGAATGCAAGTGTAAATTAGTAGGGGCAAATCATCTGTTATTCAGTGGTAAACTTTATTGCATTTTTCTAGCTTCTGCGGACCATTTGTTTGCCATTCATTTGTCGTTTCCTGCAGTGTCTCACTTTTTTTTTGGATATGATATGAGGAAAGGTGGGTACACTGTTAAGGTATTACATAGGGACTCTAGGTCATGGTCTGACTAGCAGAATATGATGCAGTCAGGCTCTATTTGTTCCTCATTATGATAAGCATATCCACAGCTAGAAGTGCATTAACCTTACTTGAAAGCTGCTGCTGCAATTGTCTGACCAGTGCTGCCGTTTGCTGCTGCTGCTGTGTCTGCTGCATTCCTTGTCGCTGAAACTGAAAAATAATTAAAACATGCTGATTTTTCACTGTGCCTTCTTGTTAGAATAGAAAAACAAGTTTAGCACTTGTTGATTGTCTCAACCTCATATCTGTCTTCTCACCCTAATCATCGATTCATTTTCTCTTTCAAAAATGCATGCAGTTCAGTTGCCATGATGAAATGATGAATCTTCATGCGAGTCTCAACAATGTCAGCAGGTTTTTTGATCATAGGAATATATAATCTCATCATCAACACATACACATTTTCCAGCAGGGATCTATGTACAGTGACCAGGAGCTGGAATCCTGGTGGATGATTTATCTTCTTAGCCTAGGTGTATTAAGACCAATAGCAGTGCCCCAACTGGTGCTGTAGCTGAGGTTAGCTAATTCAGCACAGACCAGGGGTTAAACCTGTACCCGTCCTTCTGCTTGTAGTTAGAAACATAGGAACAGGAGTAGGCCATTTAGCCCCTCAAGCCGGAGATCATGGCTGATCTGTGACCTAACTCCATATACCCACCTTTAACTAACAAAAATCTATCAATCTCAGACTTAAAATTAACAATTGCTCTAGCATCAATTGCCATTTGTGGAAGAGAGTTCCAAACTTCTACCACCCTTTGTATGTAGAAGTCTTTCCTAACGTCACTCCTGAAAATCTCACTCTAATTTTTAGGCTATGCCCCCTAGTCCTAGAATCCCAACTAGCGGAAATAGTTTCCCTCTATCTACCCCATCAGTTCCCCTTAATAGCTTGAAAACTTCGATCAAATCACCCTAATCATCTAAATTCCAGGAAATACAACCCTAGTTTGTGTATTCTCTCCTCGTAATTTAACCCTTGGAGTCCAGGTATCATTCTGGTAAATCTACACAGCATTTCCTCCAAGGACAATATATCCTTCCTAGGGTGTGGTGCCTAGAACTGCTCACAGTACTCCAGGTGTGGTCTAACCAGGGTTTTGTACAGCTGCATCATAACTTCTACCCCCTTGTATTCTACTTGTCTAGATATAAAAAGGTCAGCATTCCATTAGCCTTTTTGATTATTTTCCGTACCAGTCCATGATATTTTAATGATCTGTGTACATGAACCCCAAAGTCTCTTTAGACCTCCAATGTTTCTAGCTTTTCATCATTTAGAAAGTACTCTGTTCTATCCTTTTTAGGTCCAAAGTGGATGACCATTTGCCTACATTGAAATCCATTTACCACTACTAATATCTTTGTGTAATTTCATGCTTCCATCTACACTGCTTACAATGCCACCTATCTTTGTGTCATCGGCAAACTTGGATATGTGTCTTTCTATCCCATCATCTAAGTCATTAATAAATATAGTGAATAGTTGAGGCCCCTGCACAGATCCTTGTGGGACACCACTAGTCACATCCTGCCAATTAGAGTACCTACGCATTATCACTACTCTCTGTCTCCTGCCTTTCAGCCAATTTCCTAACCAGGTTAATAATTTGCCTTCAATTCAATGAGCTTCAACTTTAGCTAACTGTCTCTTATGAATGACTTTATCAAATGCCTTCTGGAAGCCCATATACATTCATATGGACTTCATCCATAGGCATTCCCCTGTCCACGACTTTAGCCACCTCTTCAAAAAATTCAATCAGGTTCATCAGGCATGACCTGCCCTTTACAAAATCATACTGGGTCTCTCTGGTCAGCTGAAAAGTTACAACGTGTTCAGTCACTCTATCCTTAATTACAGACTCTAGTAATTCCCCAACAACAGATGTTAGGCTAACTGGTCTATAATTCCCTAGTTTCCCTCTCTCACCTTTCTTAAATAGTGGAGTGACATGCACAACTTTCAAATCTAAACGGTTCCCGAATTGAGAGAACTTTGGAAGATCATTGTTAGAGCATCTGCAATGTTCTCACCTACTTCCTTTACAACCCTGGGATGGAAACCATCTGGTCCTAGGGATTTGTCACTCCTTAGTTATAAAGCCTTTAGACTAAAGGGAAGCTCTGATGGCCCTTGTGAACCAGAGACGTTATCACCCCCATCAGATGTTAATCTGCTCCATTCAAAAGGAAGATCAACAGTTACAAACTGCTTCAGGCTTAATGCCAGAAATTCCGCCGACCACCTTCTAGAATAATTCTGCCTTATCTGGTGGGAAAAATATTTGTCATTGGGAGAATAAGATGTTTAGAGTATCATGATTTTGGGCATCACTAGTGCTTCCAATTCTTCTGGAATTTCACTGTGGAAATCAGGTCCACCAGCAACATTTGGTGCAGCAGTAAACATTTTGGAGGCCATTGTCCCTGTAAGTTTAGTTGCATGCTGGGGTCAGTCTGGCATCAGGAACTTCAAAATTAGCCACTGCCAGCAACAGCAAGGCTGAGGTGAGTTTTCTCCATAACCCTACAGCCCCAATGCAGCTGCACCAGCCCATTTGATCTCATCCTTCTAGAATACCATCCCTATTGTCTTTCCATTTTAAGATCTAGCTATTTCTTAATCAATCTTCCTGGCAACCCCATTTTAGCTGTCTACCTCCTGACATCTGGCTTATGTGTGCTGACTCTCTGCATGCCTTCAAATGGGAGCTATACTAGTTCTTGGCTGGGGCAGATATTGCATCATATAAAAGGTAAGTGGATTAACAGTTAATGTACCCATGGTCAATATGATCTCCCAAACTGGTTTCAATCACCGGAGAGGAATTTTCCAGATATTTACCCCCTCATTGGACGTGGTTTTTTTAATCTTGCTTTTTGCCTCTCTCAGGAGATGACATGACTGCAGTGGGGGGGGGGGGTTAGAAATATTTAGTCACGATGCTCCAGGCATCATGAGTGTGGGCAGGCTTGATGGACCAGCTGGTCTTTTCCTGCCTGTCATTTTTGTATTTTCATATATACCCGTGCTCTCATTGTCATGCTGCCCTGAAGGCATCTGAAAGTAACGTTTCAGCTTTATTTATTCTATCATGTTTTTTCACAGAAGAGTCACAGAAACCCCACAGTGCAGATAGAGGCCATTTCGGCCCATCGAGCCTGCACCGACACATATCCCACCCGATCCCCGTAACCCCTACACCAACACATATCCCACCCTATCCCTGTAACCCCACGTATTTAATCCCCCTAACACTAAGGGTCAATTTAGCATAGCCAATCATCCTAACCCGCACATCTTTGGACTGTGGGAGGAAACCGGAGCACCCGGAGGAAACCCACGCAAACACGGGGAGAATGTGCAAACTCCACACAGACAGTCACCCGAGGCCGGATTCGAACCCGGGTCCCTGGCGCTGTGAGGCAAGAGTGCTAACCACTATGCCACAATGTTAAGGATCCATTTGAAATGTCTCTGAGGCTCGAGTACCCAACAGATCAATTCACTCATAAGGACGCTCACCCATGTAAATTTGCCTAATCCCAAACACTGCCAACAGGTGACCTCAGATGAACCATCCTTGTAATATTCAGTTTGTAAGTATTACTTTGAGGAACTCCTGGGCAAAGGAACAAAGCTGAAGAGCAACACCTAGCCTGCCACTTAAAAGAGTAGGTACACAAGAGATGCCTTTAGAAGAGAAGGAAAAAGAGGGAAGACCCAAGGCCCAACTTAATGATTTCTTGGCCATCACTGTGTTTACTAACTCAATTTGAATAATAAATTACTGTAGCCTATGGTATCACACCTTCTTTTGAAAGTAGAGGTCATGTTGCTTCAATATCATAATCAGGGTGAACTAGAGAATAGCTTACCATGGTCTGCTGAGGTGGGATGGCCTGCATTCCCAGAGTCTGTGGTTGGGATTGTGCCTGCTGTTGTTGCTGCTGCTGTTGAACCTGCTGTTGTACCTGCTGTTGTTGTTGCTGCTGCTGTTGCACCTGCTGTTGTACCTGCTGCTGCTGTTGTACCTGCTGCTGCTGTTGCTGCTGTACCTGTTGTTGCTGTACCTGTTGTTGCTGTACCTGTTGCTGCTGTACCTGTTGCTGCTGCTGTACCTGTTGCTGCTGCTGTGCCTGTTGCTGCTGCTGAAAAATATAGAATACCAATTCAAGAACTTTTGTTTTGGTGAGTATATGTCCAACACTGTAGTACTTTGTTCCAGTATGTACCCACAATTCTGTTGGGGGAGGGGCAGCACAAAGTGGGCAGGAGTGGGGATCTAATCTAGAATGACTGAATTTAGCAGGTAATTCAAGAGATTTAACTTCGAGTAGCCCAAAAACAATTTTTTTTGTTGAAAAGGCAAGGTCGAAGAGGTGGGGTTGAGGATTTTCAAGATGGTAAGGAAATAAAAGGGACAAAGAGACAGTATGAGAATAGATTGGTGGCCAACATAAGTAGGAATCCAAAGATCTTCTATAGGCATATTAACAGTAAAAGGGTTGTCACAGGAGCAGTGGGGCTGATTAGAGACCAAATTGGAGATCCATTGGCGGAGGCAGAAGGCATGGCTGAGGTACAAAATGAGTACATTGCATCGATGTTTACCAACGAAGAGGACTTTGCCAAAGCTACGATAAATGAGGAGGTTGCCAGGATTATAGATGATATAAAAATAGATAAAGAGAAGGTACTAAAAAAGCTGGCAGTACGTAAAGTGGATTAAGTCACCCAATCTGAATGGAATGTATCCTTGATTGCCGAGGGAAGTAACGGTAGAAATTGCAGAGGTGCTGGCCTCAATCTTCCAATCCTCCTTAGATACAGGGGTGGTGCCAGAGGACTTGAGGATTGCAAATGTTACACCCTTGTTCAAAAAAGGGGAGAAGGATAAACCTGGCAATTACAGACCAGTCCGTTTAACGTCAGTGGTGAGGAAGCTTTTAGAAACAATACAAAATTAAGTCACTTGGACAAGCATGGACTAATAAAGGAGAGCCAGCATGGATTTGTTAAGGGAAAATCGTGTTTGACTAACTTGATTTTTTGATGAAGTAACAGAGGATGGATGAGGGCAGTGCAGTTGATGATGTGTATATAGACTTTCAAAAGACATTTGATAAAGTAGCTCATATTAGGCTTGATAGCAAAATTGAAACCCTTGGGATAAAAGGGGCAGTAGCAGCATGGATACGAAATTGGCTAAGGGATAGAAAACAGAGTTGTGGTGAATGGCTGTTTTTCCAGACTGGAGAAAGGTATACAGTGGAGTTCCCGAGGGTTCAGTACTCGGACCACTGGTGTTTTTGATATACATTAATGACTTGGACTTGGGGGGTACAGGGCACAATTTTGAAATTTGCAGATGACACGAAATTTGGAAGTGTAGTAAATTTGCAGATGACATGAAATTTGGAGGTGTAGTAAACAGTGAAAAAGATAGTACTAGGCTGCAAGAGGATATCAACAGGCTGGTGGAATGGGTGGACACATGGCAGATGAAATTCAATGCAGAAATGTGTGAGGTGATGCATTTGGCTAGGAAGAATGAGGAGAGACAATACAAGCTAAATGGTACAGTTTTAAAGGGGGTGCAAGAACAGAGAGACCTGGGGGTGTTTGTGCACAAATCTTTGAAGGTGGCAAGACAGGTGAACAAAGCAGTTAATAAAGCACATGGGCTGGGCTTTACAAATAGAGGCAGAGAGTTATAAAGCCAGGAAGTTATGCTAAACCTATATAAAACACTAGCTCGGCCCCAGCTGGAGTATTGTGTCCAATTCTGGGCACCGCACTTTAGGAAGGACGTGAAGTCTTTGGAGAGGGTGCAGAAGAGATTTACAAGAATGGTTCCAGGATGAGGGATTACAGTTATGTGGATAGACTGGAGAAGCTGAGGTTGTTCTCCTTAGAGCAGAGAAAGCCAAGAGGAGATTGGATAGAGGTGTTTAAAATCATGAAGGGTATAGATAGAGTAAATAAAGAGAAACTGTTTCCAATGGCTGAAGGGTCGATAATGAGAGTGCACAGAGTTAAAGTGACTGGCAAAAGAACCAGGCGCAACATGAGGGAAAAACCTTTTATGCAACGAGTGGTTAGGATTTGGAATGCACTGCCTGATAGGGTGGTGAATATAGATTCAATAGTAGCCTTCGAAAGGGAATTGGATAAATACTTGAAGCAAAAAAAATGCAAGTATATAGGGAAAAGAGTGGGATTAACTGGATTGCGCTCCGAAAGAGCCGACGCTGGCTTGATGGGCTGAATGACCTCCTTCTGTGCTGTACTATTCTATGATGAGGGAGAGGCAAGGCAGCGGGTTTAGGGAGACTATTTCAGAATGTAGGGCCAAGACAGCTGAAGGTACTGCCACTAAAAGTGGGACAAAATTCAATGAGTTGGAGGAAGGGATTGAGGATAATCATGTCACTCTGTATGGGAAATCATCAAAGGGGGTCAGCAAAAACAGGGATGATAGGATTGCATAACTTGTGTTGGGATAGGATGCAATGGCACGCTGATCTGAGCCTATTTTCTCTATACACACCAACTACTCCAGTATCACTGCTTCATTCATGGGGAGATCTATGCCTTTACACTCCATCTACACGCTGACCCTTTGAATGTCACGACTCTGTCTTCCATGTCTAATCATTCCATTCATAAGCAGCATTGTACCCACATTGTTATAAACACCCAACTTCTGAATGACATCTTTTCCTTTTATCCCCCTAATGAAAGTTTCAACTATTTGATGATTTCCCATTCAGAGTGACATGATTATCCTCAATCCCTGAATACAAGAGATTGAAAAACAGTGGTCACTTGATAGGTCAGCAAATCCATTTTCTTGAATGCTGTTTTACCACTAGTTTTGGCAGCAATCCAGAATGTCATTGAATTACATATTTGATATTAGACTCTCCTGTAACTATCAGGATGGCATTCTGTGGTTATAACTTTCAAACTATTGAACCAAGCGTTTTAGCATGGCTTACCCTCAGGATCTGCTGCTGTCGTAGGTACTGCTGTTCCTGACCCAACTGATTTGTCCTCATAGTTGAATGAACATTCTGTGGGGCCATATGACTAATACCAGGCATCATGGGTGCCTGTTGCATGGGTTGGTGGGTTAGCCTGCAAAGAAAAAAAAACATGTTTAATAACAATTTGCATTTATATAGCACCTTTAACATAGTTAAAACATTCCAAAGCACTTCACAGGAAGCTAATAGACAAAACTGACACCGAGCCAAAGAGGAAGATATTAGGACAGGTGACTTGGTCTCAGAAGTAGGTTTTAAATGAGCTTTAAAAGGCGGGGGGGGGGGGGGAAAGAGGGAGAAAGAGAGGTGGAGAGGTTTAGGGAGGGAATTCCAGATCTTAGGACCTAGACAGCTGAAGGCATGGCTGCCAATGGTGGGGTGAAGGAAGTGGGGGTTGCACAAGAGGTCAGAGTGGGTTGTAGGCAATGTTCCCTTTAATCTGCGTGGCCACACAGCGCTCTGGAGGACCCACGCAGCCGGCTCACCAGCTTTTAAATGCAAAGCCCGCGCATGCGCAGAATTTTGAATGGGCCGTGCAGCCTGCTTAAGGGGCCACGCGGACCCAAAGAAAATTACAGGGAATATTGGTTGCAGGGCTGGAGGAGATTACAGAGATAGGGAGAGAGGAGACCATGGAGGGATTTCAATACGAGGATGAGAACTTTAAAATCAAGGCGTTGGGTGGACCGGGAGCCAATGTAGGTCAACAAGCACAGGGGTGACGGGCAAGTGCGACTTGGGATATGAGAAGCAGAGTTTTGGATGAGCTCAAGTTTATAGAGGTTTGATCAAAGGTAAAAATATAGATGGGTAGGTACAGAACATGAGTTAGGTAAAGTGCAAGCTATTTTGTGGGCAGTGTCATGGTATACTATAGCTCTAAACCAATACCTGTTATTGATGGAATTTTCTTGGGGTGGGGGGTGGGGGGGCAGGGAGTCCTCTCACACATGTTATTCCCTATGTGGAGTGATCTGAAACTTGGCCATCCCATCAATGGGAAGGCGAGGAGGATGGAGAATAGCAAATCAAGGCCATTTGTACAAACTTCCCTACAACCTTAGTAGCAATAATATTTGCAATGACATGTCAAAATGTCTCAAGAACACAAGAAATAGGAGCAGGAGTAGGCAATTTGGCCCTTCGTGCCTGCTCTGCCATTCAATAAGATTATGGCTAATCTTCTACCTCAACTCCACTTTCCTGTACTATCCCCATATCCCTTGATTCCCTTAATATTCAAAAATCTATCGATCTCTGTCTTGAATATACTCAACGACTGAGCCTCCACAGCCCTCTGGGGAAGTGAATTCCAAAGATTCACCACCCTCCGAGTGAAGAAATTTCTCATCTCAGTCCTAAATGGCCGACCTCTTATTCTGAGACTGTGACTCCTGATTCTAGGCTCCTCAGCCAGGGGAAACATCCTCCCTGCATCTACCCTGTCAAACCCTGTAAGAATTTTGTATGTTTCAATGAGATCACCTCATATTCTTCTAAACTCTAGAGAATATTATTCTAAACTCGAGAGAATATAGGCCTAAGTCTACTCAATCTCTCCTCATAGAACAATCCCCCCATCCCAGGAACCAGCCTGGTGAACCTTCGTTGCACTCCCTCTAGGGTAAGTATATCCTTCCTTCAGTAAGGAGACCAAAACTGTACACAATACTCCAGTGCTTTCAAAGTGTAATTACTGTTATGTAGGCAAATAACTGTAGAAAAATAACAGTTCTTTCAAAATTCAAATTATAAGGAATATATTATCTATTTTTGAGATGTGGTAGTCCCCATAAATTTGGTTAGTTAATTTGTTTGGACACATGTTGGAGAGGATACACAAGCCTGTCTGGTATGCAAAATGTCATTTCAAAGGTTTCATCACCATGCAAAATATATTTTAAGTACAAAACACATAAATCAAATTTAACACCAAGTATTTGGGAACATTTACAAATACCATCAGATCTCCGATCCAGGTGAATCTCAGGAAACCATTTTATTAATTTGATAAACTTGGTTTAACTACGGGCAAAACGTTTTGTTTCTCTGTATCCCAGATATTGACTTCAAGGAGTCAGAGTAATTACGGCACAGAAGGCCGCCATTCGCCCCATCGAGTCCATACCGGCTCTCTGTAGAGCAATCCAGTCAGTCCCATTCCTCCGCTCTATCCCGTAGCCCTGCAAGTTTATTTCCCTCAATTTCCTTTTGAAATCATTGATCGTCTCCGCTTCCACCACCCTCATCGGCAGCGAGTTCCAGGTCATCACCACTTGCTGCGTAAAAAATTCTTCCTCACATTTCCCCCCCCCCCCCCCGTATCTTTTGCCCAAAACCTTAAATCTGTGTCCCCTAGTCCTTGTACCATCAGCTAATGGGAACATCCTTTCTCTGTCTACCTTATCCAAACCCGTCATAATCTTGTACACCTCTATCAAATCTCCCCTCAACCTCCTTTACTCCAAGGAGAACAACCCCAGCTTCTCCAACCTAACCTTGTACCTAAAATCCCTCATCCCTGGAACCATTCTGGTAAATCTCCTCTGCACCCTCTCAAGGACCATCACAGGGTGCAATACTCTATTTTGTGGCCTAACCAGAGCTTTATAAAGGTTCAGCATAACTTCTCTACTTTTGTACTCAATACCTCTATTTATGAATCCCAAGATCCCATATGCTTTGCTAACTACTCTCTCAATATGTCCTGCCACCTTCAAAGGTCTATGCACATGAACCCCCCAAATCCCTCTGTCCCTGCACACTCTTTAGAGCTGTTCCATTAAGTCTATATTGCCTCTCCCTATCCCTTCTGCCACAATGCATCCCCTCACACTACTCTGTATTAAATTCCATCTGCCACTTGTCTGCTCATTCTGCTAGCCTATCTATGTCTGTTGTAGTCGATTGGTATCATCCTCACTGTTTGCCACACCTCCAAGTTTGGTATCATTGGCAAATTTTTCTCTGTATTCCAATATCCAAATCATTTAAATACATCGAAAAAAGCAGTGGTCTTAGCACTGACCCCTTGGGGAACACCACTGGCAACCATCCTCCAGTCTGAAAAACAACCATTTACCATGACTCGCTGTTTTCTGTCCTTAAGCCAATTTCTTATCCAAGCTGACACTGACCCTCCTATTCCATGAGCCTCAATTTTGTAAACCAGCCTTTTATGTGGTACTTTGTCAAACATTTTCTTAAAATCCATACAGACAACATCCACTGCATTCCCTTCACCAACCTTAGATTAGTCAAACATGATCTGCCTGTTACAAATCCGTGCTGGCTCTCCTTAATTAACTCAAACCTCTCCAAGTGCCCGTTATTTTTTCCCTGATTATTGTTTCTAAAACCTTACCCACCACTGATGTTAAACTGACCGGCCTGTAGTTACTAGGATTGTCCTTACACTCTTTCTTGAACAATGGTGTCACATTTGCCACTTCTGGCATCTGGCAGCTCCCCTGCATCTAGGGAAGATTGGAAGATTATGGCTAGCCTTTCCACCATCTCCACCCCCACTTCCCTTAGCAACCTGGGATGCAAGCCATCTGGACCAGGCGACTTATCCACTCTAAGCATATCCATTCTTTCCAGTACATCCTGCCTATCAATTTTCACCCCATCCATTACCTCTACCATCTCCGCTTCTACTGATATTTTATTAGTCTCCTCTTCCTTAGTAAACACCAATACAAAGTACTCATAAGTATTCTAGCCTTGCCCTGCACCTCTAAGCATATATCACCTTCTTTGTCCCCAATAGGCCCCACCCCGCCTTACTATTTACATGCCGGTAGAAGATTTTTGGGTTCCTTTTTATGTTAACTGCCATTCTATTCTCATATTCTCTCTTTGCCAGTCTTATTTTCCTCTTCACTTCACCTCTCAACTTATTGTATTTGGCCTGGTTCTCACATGAAGAATTCACCTGACATGCATCATACATCCTCTTTTTTCTTTCATTATATTCTCTATCTCCCTCGTCATTCAAGGAGCCCTGGCTTTGGTTCCTCTACCTTTCCCTCTTGTTGGAATGTACCGAGCCTGTACCTGAAACATCTCTTCCTAAAAGATCACCCATTGTTCCGTTATAGTTTTTCCTGTCAATCTTTGGTGCCATTTTACCCTGGCTAGATCCCCTCTCACCCCATTGAAGTTCGTCCTCTTCCTTTAGATTGTTCCTTGCTCTTCTCCATTACTAATCTAAACCTTATGATACGATGATCACTCTTACCCAAGTTTTCTCCCACAGACACTTGGTCCACTTGGCCCACCTCATCCCCCAGCACCAGATCCAGCAATGCCTCCTTCCCAGTTGGGCCGAGAATATACTGGGCAAGAAAGTTCTCTGTACACATTTCAGAAATTCCTCCCCCTCCTTTCCCTTTATTCTAACATTATCCCAATCAATATTTGGGTAATTAAAGTTCCCCAATATCACCACTCTATAGTTCTTGCACATCTCTGATTTCCCTGCAGATTTGCTCCTCTATCTTTCTCTCACTATTTGGAGGCCTATAGAATACCCCCAATAGTGTGATCATACTCTTTTTGCTTCTCAACTCTAGCCAAATGGATTCTGTCCTTGCCCCCTCAAGGACATCCTCTCTTTCCAAAACTACAATGTCCTCCCTAATCAGTACTGCCACCCCACCGCCCCTTTTCCCTTCCCTATTTTTTCTGAACACCATGGGCTAGATTTTCATGGAGCCATCAGGCGGGGTTTCAGGCGTGTGTGGGGGGGGGGGGAAATCCCGAATTTGGGGGTCCCGACACCATCCCGCCCAAAACCCCGCCCCACGTAAGCTTCAGGGGCGGCGGGTACCCGCCCCGCACTGGGACCCGCCGAAACCAGGCGGGAAGGGATTAGTGCCAATTAACTGCCTGTTAACAGGTAGTTAACAGGCAGTTTTTAGCCTAATCCCTATTTTGAGAGGTTTCGTGTGGGTTTCCCGACGGCGCCAAACCACGCCAGGTTAGAGCAGGCGGGCCGTCGGGTTGAAGGGGTCGCGATGTTGGCGCTCAGGTGAGTGATGGGTGCATGAGTGTAAAGGTAAGTGTGTTTGGTGTGTCTAAAGAACCTTTACTTACCTTCACAGCCTTTCTTCCTGTAGCCGTCGGGAGCGCATCACTCAGCCGGAACTGAAAGCTGAACGGCTGCGATCTGTGAAAAGTGACAGCGTTCAGCTTTGAGTGCCAGTAAGAGTTCTAACTGAGTCTGTGCAGAATGACTCATGGTAGAACTCAGTGTTTCACAGCTTCAAACAGCTGCCAAACGCTGATATTTCATCTGTCAAGAACTCTTGACAGATGAAATTTCAGTCTGTGACGTCACCTGTTGCTGGGTGGCCCTTAATTGGCCTGCTGAGCCCGCTGGGTGGGCTCAACAAGGTCAATCAAGGGAAAATCGCGCGGATTGGCCGAACGTCGAAGTAGGCGGGTCAAAAACCCGAAAGGGGAAGTCCCGCCTTCTTCCCGAAAGGTTCGGGAAAATCTACCCCCATGTGTCCCTGAATATTAAGTGCCCAGTCATCACCACTTTTAAGCCACGTTTCCGTTATTGCCACTACATCATATTGCCACACGGCTAATTGTGCTCAAGTATGAGAGGCATATTCCAGGCAGTATGTTTCCAGGTCATCAGTTCTTTTTGCTTCACTGTACCACAGCTTGAGTGGAGGTGGTCTTATGGCGCTCCATCAGCCATTACAAATTTCCATGTATAAGTGTTAACAGTATGGCACCAGTCCAAGTACACTATCACCAGTAGAGTTAGCAAAGTGACACAAAAGTAAGAGTTCTGTAATAAGTGTAAACTACTGTATTTTCTCTTGCTACTACTTATCTGTTACTTTTAATAAATCAGTTCTGCAATTTATAGCCTAAACCATGAACTGATAGCATGTTTATTCTTGAACTATCTGAGTCCTGATCATAAGGGGGCTCATGGAAAGGGGGCACTTGTATTAGTGGGCCAGCTTCCACAGAATTTAAAACACAGGAAATGCTTACAGGTCACTTGTGCCACCAAATTTAAATTGGCCTGTCTTCTTCCGGCATCAGATTAACCTGCTACTCATACTTAAGCAGACAATGAAACATTACCTCTTCTATTGAATTACCTTACTAGATTACCTTCAGAGCAAAGTAAGTAGTTGTGTTAAATGGTGCTTAATTTGAGTAATAATTATCTTTAACATGTTTGCCCTCAAAACATATTTCCTGGGGATGTTTGCATATTTAGCCATGCTCACAGTTCCAGTAAAGTGATTAACCACCTCAAATATTTTTTTTTAAATTACAATTTGAAAGGTGATTAAATTCCCCATGTCACACAATTCCCTCCTTTGAATAGGTTTCTCTCATGCATAGCTGATGTTTCAAACGTGTTACACAACTAATTTTGAAGCGCTGTTACTGTTCTGTAAGCAAACATGACAATCCGTTCTGTGTCAGCAACACCTCACAAGTAGCAGTGACTCATTAACCCTTTTCTCTGGTATTGGTTGAGGAAGTAATAACAACAACAACAACTTGTATTTACATAGCATCTTTAACGTAGTCCCAAAGTGCTTCACAGGAGTATTACAAGACAAAAAATTTGACACCGAGCCACATAAGGAGAGATTAGGGCAGGTGACCAAAAGCTTGGTCAAAGAGGTAGGTTTTAAGGAGCGTCTTAAAAGGAGAAAAGAGAGGTAGAGAGGTGGAGAAGTTTAGACAGGGAAGTCCAGAGCTTATGGCCTAGGCAACAGAAGGCACAGCCGCCAATGGTTGAGCGATTATAATCAGGGATGCTCAAGAGGGCAGAATTAGAGGAGCGCAGATATCTCAGGGGGTTGTGGGGCTGAGGAGATTACAGAGATAGGGAGGAGCGAGGTCATGGAGGGATTTGAAAACAAGGATGAGAATTTTGAAATCGAGGCGTTGCTTAACCGGGAGCCAATGTAGGTCAGCGAGCACAGGGTGAATGGGACTTGGTGAGAGTTAGGATATGGGCAGCCAAGTTTTGGATCACCTCAAGTTTACGTAGGGTGGAATGTGGGAGGCCAGCCAGGAGTGTGTTGGAATAGTCAAGTTGGACAGGACTCCTGGAGAACTCCCCGGTCTTCTTTAAAAAGTGCATGAGATCTTTAACACCCACCTGAACCACCAAAACAGGCAAGACTGAACCTCAGTTTAATGTTTCAGGTGGGTGGCAATGCAGACATGACTGACAATTCAGGATTCCCGCACTGGGGAGTGTCAGCCCCTGGTAAATGACTCAAATGACCCAGAAGAGAGAGAGTGCTACCAACTAAGCCAAGCTGACACACAAGTCTTCAGACTGTACAGCAGCTCTGTCCAGCCATGTGGCAAGAAAATGATGTACAATGATTAGAAAGACAAATAACAAATAAAGAAGGGTGGGGATAGAGAATGGAAAGAGGCACAGTGCATTGTGTTACTATTCTTAAGTACTGTCCTATCGCTCACAGCTACTGGGAGGTACTGAGTGGTGAGAAGGATAGTTAGAACAACGATTCATTTGTGATGTCATATGCACATTTGCTAACCAGAAGCAACAGGACCAGAGGCCTGGGAACAAATCACACAGTGACTTCCTAAGTCTGGAAGGTGCATGGCATAGACGAGGCAAGAGTCTTATAACTTACAGGAGAGGATAAAATTGAAAATTGGAGCAAAGTTGGGTCCAGCAAATCAGATTTTCTACATGTACCTCTGTGTGTTTTGCATGGAGTGTGCATAAGCTGGAGCTTGCTGGTGAACGTAGCCACTTGGTCGTTGCTGCATCTGCCGAACCTGATCTACGAGTGCAGGATTATTGGCCGTGTGACTGCCCTGGTATGGTTGGCTTGAATAGGCAGGTGGAATCATGCCGCTGGCCTGCGAAGGGTGTGGCTGCATTCCCAAGTGTGAGCCATAGTTGGTGTACCCTTGAGAAATATTCTGGAAGAGAACAGTATTACATGAATATAAGATTGTTAATACAAGAAGCCATCCAACTCATTCCATTATCCTGCTACGCTTTCTGGGCCCGACTTGACTGTCTTACTCCCATCTCAATGTATTATACATTCCATTTGTTATCACTTAAAGTCAGGTCATATTCCTCCACCATCCCAATCTTTTTTCTCCCAATAATACTGATCACAAAGAAAATAAACTTATATTTATATAGTGCCTTATCAAGTCCCAAAGTGCATCATATAAATGTCTGCCCTCTTGAGCATCCCTAATTATAATCGCTCAACCATCGGTGGCCGTGCCTTCAGCTGCTTAGGCCCCAAGCTCTGGAACTCCCTCCCTAAACCTCTCCGCCTCTCTTTCCTCCTTTAAGACGCTCCTTAAAACCTACCTCTTTGATCAAGTTTTTGGTCATCTGCCCTAATTTATGTGGCTCAGTATCATTTTTTTTTTGTCTCATAACATTCCTGTGAAGCGCCTCGGGACGTTTTACTACATTAAAGGCGCTATATAAATACAAAATGTTGTTGTTGTTGGGTTATTTCTGAAGTGTCGTCACTGTTATCACAAGATCAATATGGACGAGCAAAGTCATTTGGCCTAATTTAATTTGTCCATTCAGGAAGATTTTAAAGTCCGTCCACTGTGGCACCCAATTTTAGAAACATAGAAAAATAGGAACAGTCGTCCATTCGGACCTTCAAGCCTGCTCCGCCATTCAATATGATCATGGCTGATCCTCTATCTCAATACCATATTCCCGCTCTCTCCCCATACCCCTTGATGCCTTTTGTGTCTAGGAATCTATCTAACTCCTTAAATATATTCAGTGACTTGGCCTCCACAGCCTTCTGTGGTAGAGAATTCCACAGGTTCACCACCCTGAGTGAAGAATTTTCTCCTCATCTCAGTCCTAAATGTCCTACCCCGTATCCTGAGTCTGTGACCCCTCGTTCTAGACCCTCCCAGCCAGGGGAAACATCCTCCCTGCATCCAGTCTGTCTAGCTGTCAGAATTCTATACGTTTCAATAAGATCCCCTCTCATTCTTCTAAACTCTAGTGAATACAGGCCTAGTCGACCCAATCTCTCCTCATATGACAGTCCTGCCATCCCAGGAATCAGTCTGGAGAACCTTTGCTGCACTCCCTCTATGGCAAGTATATCCTTTCTTAGGTAAGGAGACCAAAACTGCACACACTACTCCAGGTGTGGTCTCACCAAGGCCCTGTATAACTGTAGTAAGACATCCTTGTTCCTGTACTCAAATCCTCTTGCAATGAAGGCCAACATACCATTTGCCTTCCTAACTGCTTGCTGCACCTGCTTTCAGTGACTGGTGTACAAGGACACCCAGGTCCCTCTGTACATCAACATTTCCCAATCTATCACCATTTAAATAATACTCTGCCCTTCTGTTTTTCCTACTGAAGTGGATAACTTCACATTTATTCACGTTATACTGCATCTGCCATGTATTTGCCCACTCACTCAACTTGTCTAAATCGTCTTGAAGCCTCTTTACATCCTCCTCACAACTCTCAATCCCACCTAGTTTCATGTCATCAGCAAACCTGGAAATATTACATTTGGTTCCCTCATCCAAATCATTGATATATATTGTGAATAGCTGGGGTCCAAGCACTGATCCCTGCGGTACCCCACTAGTCACTGCCTGCCACCCAGGTGCCAATTGATGGTATTGTTCCAAATTAGAAACAGTAATGATCCCAATACTGATCCCTACCCTGACATAACCGCACTGAACACTACATATGGTTTTCAACACTTCAGCCCATTTCTTATCCATTTCTAAAGTTTATCCTGACTCCATTACATTGAGCTTAACTAGTAGCCTTTCATTTAGATCTTTATCCAATTTTTTTTGGCCAATATTGTAGGCCTTTCAAAATTCAGTTGGAATGTCACAAAAAAATCAATTAAGTTCGTCAGATAGGCTCTTCCATTCTGAATCCATGTTCACAGGGTTACTACTGCATAGATAACCCTCAAGTTTACTCCTGCTAATTGATTCCTTTACTCTGTATTGAAGTCTGTTATTTGCTTTGTTGCACATTAGCCTGCTCCCATCCTACTGGCAGCTTCCCAGAATTCAGTGGCTCCCTCAATGACCATCTATGCCGTACATTTCTTTGATTACTGTTAAAGTGCCGAAAGAATTTCTTATTATGTTTTACGTCTACGGCTATACTTTTCCCCAGGTCTGTCTTTGTTTTGCCGACCATCCTTTAAATGTGCTTCTGTATATTCTTATATTTATCCCAGTGAAGCTTTTCACCTTTTCCTGTATATGTGGAGGCTGTTCTTCCTCTTTATTTTACTTCTTATTAATGGTAATCATTTTAGGATCACACTTGATGATCCCAGGCATGTATGCCTCCTTATTTTCTTAAAATATTTTTTTTTTTTTTTAGTTGTTCCTGGAATGTGCGTGTCACTGGCAAGGCCAGCATTTATTGCCCATCCTCAATTGCCCTGGAGAAGATGGCAGTGAGCCACCTTCTTGAACCGCTGCAGTCCGCGTGGGGAAGCTACTCCCATAGTGCTGTTAGGTAGGGAGTTCCAGGATTTTGACCCAGCGACGATGAAGGAACGGCGATATATTTCGAAGTCAGAATGGTATGTAACTTGGAGGGGAACTTGCAGGAGATGGTGTTCCCATGTGCCTGCTGCCCTTCTAGGTGGTAGAGGTCGTGGGTTTGGGAGGTGCTGTCGAAGCAGCCTTGGCAAGTTGCTGCAGTGCATCTTGTAGATGGTAAACACTGCAGCCATGGTGCACCAGTGGTGGAGGGAGTGAATGTTTAAGGTGGTGGATGGGGTGCTAATCAAATGGGTTGCTTTGTCCTGGATGGTGTCAAGCTTCTTGAGTGTTATTGGAGCAGCATTCATCCAGGCAAGTGAAGAGTATTCCATCACACTCCTGACTTGTACCTTGTAGATGGTGGAAAGGCTTTGGGGAGTCAGAAGGTGATCAGTCGCCGCAGAATACCCAGCCTGTAACCTGATCTTGTAGCCACACTATTTATGTGGCTGGTCCAGTTAAGTTTCTGGTCAATGGTGACCCCCCCAGGATGTTGATGGTGGGGGATTTGGCGATGGTAATGCCGTTGAATATCAAGGGGTGGTGGTTGGCTGCTCTCTTGTTGAAGATAGTCATTGCCTGACACTTGTGTGGTGCAAATGTTACTTGCCACTTATCAGCCCAAGCCTGAATGCCATCCAGGTCTTGCTGCATGCGGGCACGGCCTACTTCATTATCTGAGGAGTTGGAGTTGCAATCATCAGCAAACATCCCCACTTCTGACCTTATGATGGTGGGAAGGTCATTTGTGAAGCAGCTGAAGATGGTTGGGCCGAGGACACTGCCCTGAGGAACTCCTGCAGCGATGTCCTGGGGCTTAGATGATTGGCCTCCAACACTACAACCATCTTTCGTTGCGCTAGGTATGACTCCAGCCAGTGGTGAGTTTTCTCCCCCGATTCCCATTGACTTCAATTTTACTACGGCTCCTTGATGCCACACTCAGTCAAATGTTGCCTTGATGTCACAGACAGTCACTCTCACCTCACCTCTGGAATTCAGCACTTTTGTCCATGTTTGGACCAAGGCTGTAATGAGGTCAGGAGCCAGGTGGTCCTGGTGGAACCCAAATTGAACATTGGTGAGCAGGTTATTGGTGAGTAAATGCTGCTTGATAGCCTTGTCTTGGACACCGTCCATCACTTTGCTGATGATTGAGTAGACTGATGGGGTAGTAATTGGCCAGATTGGATTTGTCCTGCTTTTTGTGGACAGGACATACCTGGGCAGTTTTCCACATTGTCGGATAGATGCCAGTATTGTAGCTGTACTGGAACAGCTTGGCTAGAGGCGCGGCTAGTTCGGGAGCACAAGTCTTCAGCACGATAGCTGGGATGTTGTCAGGGCCCATAGCCTTTGCTGTATCCAGTGCACTCAGCCGTTTCTTGATATCACGTGGAGTGAATCGACTTGGCTGAAGACTGGCTTACATGATGGTAGGGACCTCAGGAGGAGGCTGAGATGGATCATCCACTCGGCACTTCTGGCTGAAGATGGTTGCAAACGCTTCAGCCTCGTCTTTTGCACTCGTGTGCTGGGCTACACCATCACTGAGGATGAAGGTATTCATGGAGCCTCCTCCTCCTGTTAGTTGTTTAATGGTCCACCACCATTCACGACTGGATGTGGCAGGACTGCAGAGCTTTGATCTGATCTGTTGGTTGTGGGATCGCTTAGGTCTGCTGCTTCCGTTGTTAAGCATGCATGCAGTCCAGTGTTGCAGCTTCCCCAGGTTGGCACCTCATTTTTAGGTACATCTGGTGCTGCTCCTGGCCTGCTATTCTACACTCCTCATTGAGCCAGGGTTGGTCGCCTGGCTTGATGTTAATGGTAGAGTGAGGGATATGCCAGGCCATGAGGTTACAGATTGTGGTGGAATACAATTCTGCTGCTGCTGATGATGGCCCACAGTGCCTCATGGATACCCAGTTTTGAGCTGCTAGATCTGTTCTGAATCTGTCCCATTTAGCACGGTGGTAGTGCCATACAACGTGATGGAGGGTGTCCTCAATGTGAAGATGGGACTTAGTCTCCACAAGGACTGTGCGCTAGTCACTGCTACCAATACTGTCATGGACAGATGCATCTGCGACAGGTAGATTGGTGAGGATGAGGTTAATTAAGTTTTTCCCCTCGTGTTGGTTCTCTCAGCACTTGCTGCAGGCCCAGTCTGGCAGCTATATCCTTCAGGACTCAGCCAGCTCGGTCAGTAGTGGTGCCACTGAGCCACTCTTGGTGATGGACATTGAAGTCCCCCACCCAGAGTATATTCTATGCCCTGGCTACCTTCAGTGCTTCTTCCAAGTGGTGTTCAACATGGAGGAGCACTGATTCATCAGCTGAGGGGGGGCAGTAAGTAGTAATCAGCAGGAGGCTTTCTTGCCTATGTTTGACCTGATGCCATGAGACCCATGGGGTCCGGAGTCAATGTTGTGGACTCCCAGGGCCACTCTCTCACGACTGTATACCGCTGTGCCGCCACCTCTGGTGGGTCTGTAACCAGGACGTAATCAGGGATGGTGATGGAGGAGACTTGGACACTGGCTGAAAGGCATGATTCTGTGAGTATGACTATGTCAGGCTTGACTGGTCTGAGGGACAGCTCTCCCAATTTTGGCACAAGTTCTCAGTTGTTAGTGAGGAGGACTTTGCAGGGTCGACTGGGTGTGCCTTTATCGTGTCTGAAGTCGGTGCCGAGGTGGTCTGTCCAGTTTTATTCTTATTATTTCTTGTAGTAGTTTGTTACAACTGAGTGGCTTGCGAGGCCGTTTCAGAGGACAATTAAGAGTCGATCACATTGCTGTGGGTCTGGAGTCACATCTAGGCCAGACCAGGTAAGGGCGGCAGATTTCCTTCCCTAAAGGACATTAGTGAACCAGATGGGTTTTTACGACAATCCAGTAGTTTCATGGTCACCATTACGGATTTATTAACTGAATTTAAATTCCACGGCTGCCGTGGTGGGATTTGAACTTACGTCTCTGGATTATATGTCCAGGCCTCTGGATTACTAGCCCATTAACATAACCGCTATGTTCCCTTGTTCTGAACTTGCCCTCTACTAAACTGAATTTGCTTTTAGTAGGCAAACAGTGAGTAGGATCAGTGGTCAAATGCACCAGAGTGTGTTACTGAGCCACAGAGACACTGGTCTGTCCTGAGTTAGCAAAGCTTTTCTATCAGAGCTAACAGGCTGCACTAGAACCAGCACTCAGAATTGCACTGAGGTTAGGTAAAGGAGCCTTTGGATGGCAGGGGGTAGATGCGAGGGGCAAGATAAATATGTTGCATACCTGGGCTTGTGACATGGATCCATATTGCTGTGCTGGATTTGCTTGACGTACCTGCTGTCCATACATTCCACCGGAATTCTAAGGGGAATAAAGGACATTTAGAAACTCTCAGGTTTTAATCTTTAGCCACAATTTGGTACGGCTATACCTGATATGGAACCACATGCTACAAAATGAAAGCCAAAGATCTGCACTTGAGCCTGATTTCACAGCGGTTTCATAACAGAGCTGGTTATCACAAACTGTTCACCCTATACTTGCTCCTTCTGCCTCTGCCCCTTAATTTCTTGGCTCCACTTTACTAACACTTTCTTAGCTACAAGCATGTCAGAATATTTTTTCCCAGCAATATAGTTAAGATATATATAAAACAATTAAAAAGATTCTTTAAAAAGACAATTATAAATGTTTAGCATACATATAGAAAAGCCTCCTGGATTGTGAAAAGGAAGAAGGAAAGAACAACATTTTAAAAGACATTCTTGAACTCAATTTCAACAACAACTTGCATATATATAGTGCCTTTAACATAGTAAAACTACCCAAGGCGTTTCACAGGAGCATTACCAAACAAAATCTGACACCGAGCCAGATATTAGGACAGGTCAAAGAAGTAGGTTTTAGGGAGTGACTTAGAGGAGAGACGGGTAGCGAGGCAGAGAGGTTTAGGGAGGGAATTCCAAAGCTTAGGGCCTAGGCAGCTGAAGGCACGGCCATCAATGATGAAAATCAGCGATGTGTAAGAAGACAGAATGGCAGCAGCGCAGAGATCTGGGAGGGTTCTCGGGCTGGAGGAGGTTAGAGAAATAGGAAGGGGCGAGGCCATGGAGGGATTTGAAAACAAGGATGAGAATTTTTAAATCAAGGAGTTGCTGGATCAGGAGCCAATGTAGGTCAGCGAAGACAGGGGTGATAGGCGAACGGGACTTGATGCGAGTTAGGATACGGGCAGAAGAGTTTTGGATGAGTTCAAATTTATTGAGTGCGCAAGTTGGGAGGCCAGCCAGGACAGCATTTGAATAGTCGAGTTTAGAGGTAACAGGCATGGGAGAGGGTTTCAGCAAAAGATGAGCCGAGGCGGGACGGACACAGGCGATGTTATGGAGGTGGAAATAGGTGGTCTTGGTGATGGAGAGCATATGGGGTCAGAAGCTCAGCTCAGGGTTAAATAGGACACCAAGGTTGCAAACAGTCTGGTTCAACCTCAGACAGGTTTCCAGAATGTTATCCAGGTGGAAAGAAAAATAAGGTATTACTGTAAACAGTTGTGTAAACATGCACTGACATCAGACAGCTTCTGTACCTTCTGTGAGCTGGTTACTAAATACTGTTTTGTGCGTCCCAGCTTGATTCAGTTGGCACCTTTCTTGCCTTTGACTCAGGATGGTGTAGATTCAGATATCGCTCCAGGGCCTGAGCGCATATTCTAAGTTAACACTGCAGTGCGTTAACATTGAGGGAGTGCTACATTGCTAACAGCTGCAATTCTTTAATGAGATGTTAAACTAAGCCCCTGTTTGCCTCTTCCAGTGGTTCAAGTGAATAGTCAAGATTCCATAGTTCAAGGTTAAATGATGTTGATGTTGAATGACTGCTGCATTTAACTACACAAGTCACTGTGTGTCAAAATTCCTTATGTGAAGTGCTTTGAGATATTTCAACATGATCAAGAGTAATATAAATAAATGCATTTCTTTCTTCATTCTAAAGCAGCTCTACATTGCTCCCTCGGAGTCAAACATTACAGTAACAGATAACAGATTAGTATAAAATGGAAAATAATACACCAAAATTGGAGAAAATGTAACCTGTCCTTGTGGATTATGAGGTTCCTAATGCTAAAAGTTGGAGTTTCTATATACAATTGCTCCAAAATATTTGCATCACAGTGTGTATTTATATTCTGCCAGTCAGTCATTTTGTGGACTTGTGCAAGGGTCACTTGTCATTATCATTACTTTCAGGTTAAAAATAACCACTGGGGCAATGCAGTTTGCACCCCCACCTGGAGGGAGCAACAGAAAGAAAATAATGAAGGCACAATCTTCCCAGACCATTCTTGCTTAGGAGCAGTCAGCCATATGACCTGTTGACCGTGGATACAAGCCATTGGACGTTGACAATTTGCCAGGATCCTGACTGGACGTGAACACCATAGCTGATTTCAGAAGAGTTTTAAGTTACTTTTTCAGCAAAGGAATCTGAATGCAACAAGGCAGGTGGGCTCGACTCAGCAAGCACACACAGCACCAAAATAAAATGGCAAAGCCCCAGTGCACTCAGTTGCTGTACCAACGTGCAATACTGTCTATTGTACAGCATAGGTTCATTCATACAACTACCTACACGTTAGTGACCTCTCAATGCCATACAGCTCCCCGGCTTTGCACTGTTGGTCCCGTCACAGCAAGAATACCCTAACCGCCCCATTTGTATAGTTGAGCTTCTCCACAGTTAGAAATCCCGATTCATATAAATGAGACCCCTGCATGCTAGACAACACTCCAGTCTGCACAACCTAGTCTGCCACCTCTACAGCAGAAGGTCCTCCAATTCATAGTCGAGCCTCTCCACAGGAAGTAGCTGCCCTTAAACTCCAGCCCCTTGACAACAAAGAGCTCTGATTTTAGGATGCCTTAGAATCATAGAATGATACAGCGCAGAAGGAGGCCATTCGGCCCATTGTGCCTGTGCCAGCTCTTTGGTAGAGCTATCCTTCTCATTCCTCCTGCCCATACTCACCAGTCTGGCATGTATCTGCTGTCGGAGAATTTGTCCTTGTGGGATTGGAGGTTGTTGCTTGTATTGTGGCAGTTTATACAGTGATGGATCCATCATCCCACCCATAGGGGGCATCACTGTGCTGTACGGTGGCCGATTCTGCATTATCTTGGAGAAAGGAGGCCGCACAGATCTGTACGGGATTGTATCTAACCTGGGTCCACCTACATGTAAAACAAACAGTGATTACAACAAGACAATATTATCCTTTCTATTTTTACTGACTAATTGGCTTGTAACTTGCATATGAACTTCAGCAAGTACATATCGAATAATAGTTTTCTTTTATAGATTCAATACTCAAATACAAACAAGAGTCATGATTCGCTGACCACCACCCCACACACACACAATGTTCAAGAGGGTCAACTCAAAAGTCTTAAACCGGTTTTATATTAAATGTATGCAGTCTAGCCAAACAGAAATGCAAAACTCCCTGCTTTAGGTTTGTTGGTGCCACCTCTTGATAAAATTTTGCCATTAATCGGATAAGTAGAGACTTAGCAAACAGGGTAAGTGGAGACTTAACAGAGGACCCACAATATATGGGTGTCCAGTCTACAAAGGTAGCCAGCTTGATATTCCTTAGTGCCTTTGACAGTGGGAGAAGCATGCCCCTGCTGTCAACAATAACCCTTTAAGATAAAAGCTGCTTTATTCCACCGTGATGTTTTGGATTGTTTTTAGTTCCTATTCCACACATGGCAATGTTTTCTCCAACGCCTGCAATTCCTGGCTGGCAGGAGTTCACACAGATCCAGCAAGAACCTGAAAATGACATGTTCAGGAATTGCAGATCTGGGATTACTCACTCCTTGACGTTAGGGGCATACAAAATGCAGCTGCATGCTAAATTGGATCAGCTGGAGTACTGGAGGGATGAGCTTCAAATGGGTCAAATGGACTTTCTTGTACTTAGCCTTTTCTTCTGTGTTAAAGTAAATGTCTGCACAGTATCAAGGTCACTCTGGACAATCTAGTCCTTTGGAAACAAATGTGCAAGATAAAAAGTCTTCCTTTCCCTCTCCCCACTCTTCCAAGCAGCAAAAATTGTATTAAGAAAATAAAGATTTGTTATTTTTTGCACCAAGCTCTGGCTTGAACAGTTGCTGTTTATCTTCTGTACAAATAATTTCTTTACTTATTGCTATAAATTATGTTCAGTGAGGGGTTTACCCTGCTGCCTTTCTACTGTGGTCTGAAAGCACTTCAGATAATCCCTGAAAGGCAGTGACTGTTCTGGGTTTACAAGCAGTAGTGAATACAAGTAGAGAGCACACTGCCAGGGGAAACTATTCAACACTGCATTTCAAAGACACATTGATATGCATGTATAGATAAATTTCTATGTTGAATCTTGCACTGGCTGGATTATTTAACATCCAGATCCAATTCTAGATGGTCATTCACAACAGAGCAAAATCAGGGAGAGTGTTGGGGTGCCGGAGAGGAAAAACATCTAGGGTTCCCACTCTTGATCAATATCCAGTGACCACTACTGGAGTGTGTAGATGTGGTTACCAGGTGAGGACAAGAATGGGCTTGGCTCAATACCCCTCTACAATCATCTCATCTCTCTTCCCTTCTGCCAATACCCACTATCTATGTTCACACAAAGAATACCCACTTAAGATAAGGTACCAGAGGGGCTCAGAGGAAGAGAGAGGAAAAAAGTTACACGTCCCTCCAATCTTCACCAATGCACTTTTTTTAAACCTGGGCAGGGGAAAAGAGAAGAGAACGCTCTGAAATTAACTCTAAATTAATGGATAGACATAGAGGTTTTATATTCAGGAGATTCATGCCTCCAAACCTGTTCCTTCACTTACCTGCTGGTAAAGGCTGGTTCTGTGCATATATTCCTACACTGGGCTGCCCATATGGAATCCTGTTATAGTGATTACCAGTCTGGTGTGGGATTAACTCAGGAGGAACTCCACCACTATAGGGAGGCATTCTGTGTGCACTGGATGATAAATCTAGCTGCTCAAAGACAAACAAAAAACAAGTTTTAGACTTTCAGTATCATTATCAATGGTTATTGATTTATGGTGTTCACAGAAAATAGATGGAATCCTCAAAACACTGATAAGAATCCCAATTAATAAATCAGAATTTGACAGTTTCCATTAAACCTTTGCTCATCAATAATGACTATCATTAATAATTCTATTCTATATCACTGTATTATGATTATTTTTTGTTGAATCACAAGCTTTATTTCAAGAAATAAGGACCAATAACAATGTTTTCAAGCTCTCCAATTTACAACTGTCAAGATCAGAACTAAATTGGGCAAGATCACCACTGATGTCACTACAGTGGTGGCCTCTGGTGAAATGCTGACTGGATGATGCCTCATTTATGATGACAGAAGTACCATATCATGTGTTGCACAAGCCATTATTCTGCTGCTAAGGTGGAGCTGTATATAAACCAACTTGCCTCTTTAAGGCCAGAAAGTCCAATTTCTATTCAAACAAAGTTTCAGGTCACTTAGAGTTAAGATTGTTAAAGAATAATGTGATGTCTGGACTGTGATATCTGCACAGAATGATATACTGTTTAAATATATTACTACCAGGTCTGTGGTCTATTCCCATCCTTTACTTTTTATGTTCTTAAATGGACGTATACTCATCTACTTATTGCAAGACTCCCACAAGCTCAAGAAGTGAAAAGAATAACATACAACACAAAGAGGTAAGCAGCTTCTCCTCCTTTGCCCTTTTAAAGAGGTGAAAACATGGGTCACACTCCAAGACAGTTTTTGTGAACTACACAAAATTAGCACTAAAGAGGGAGTGTGGATGCATTCGCTACATTTGCTATACCCAGGAGGTCATGAACATTGTACATTATATGCCAGGTTTTGGCACATCAGTGAACTGTGGTGAGGGTTTATGCTAATATAAATGTGGTCATATTTATGCTAATATATATGTACAAATGTATGTTGAAATGTTTAAGTGTCCTAATCCAAATTGTACACTCTCGGGAGCCGCAAGCCTACATTTCGTTGTACTGCACTTGTGCACTAACAATGACAATAAAAGTTGATTTGATTTGATTTGATTTGATTTGATTTGAAAGGGGGAAGGTGTTTTAAACAGTTAATCTATAAGATATAGGGACAATAAAATACATGGCATGCCAAATTTCTGCAGTGAGCAATGGATTGTAGAGGGTGTTCCATGTAGCCATACTCAATATATTAGAAAGGATATTACACAGTGAGATGGAGAAGGTATATCACAGAACATTAGTGAGGGTGCATAGCACATCAGAATGTGTCAAAGTATTATATGAGGGATGTGGATATATCAAAATGCTACAATAAAAGGTGTAGGCTATGTCAAACTGTTACAGTGAGGAGTATATAAGACAGCATTTATTGTATTTTGAATACCTAGATCTTAATCAGGAATTAGTTCCTAGCTCACCTCTGTTTTATTAGGAGGCTGACGTTTCTTTCTGGGTGGTTTCTTTTTCTTCTCTTCAGTAGTATTAGGTTTCTCCAGCTTTGGCGGTTCTGCAGTAGGTTTTTCTGGTTCTGGAATGACTGGCACCGGTGGCTCTTCCTCCTCTGGGGGGAGTGGCAGTGGTTCCAGGTAGTAACTGCGTGGTTTTGGTTTTAGGTGCGTGTGGTACAACAGGAGCCTATGCTGCTCTTCAAACTTGGTCACCTTGCGATCAACACGAACTGTCCCAAACCAGCCCCAAGAGAGGGGAGCAGAGTGCTTCATCCCTTCAAACACATCCCAAGGTGAAATCTTCTGCTTAGTGGAGACCTGCAGCCCCTACACCATGAAAAAGAACAAAGTAAGCAGGTGTAGTGCATTGTTGTTTCCATTGACTAAAATGAAGAGACAAATAGCCAGAATATCATTATTAAAACTTAAATACAGCTAAAATTAAAGATAGACGTGGGACTAAAACTAACATTAAAATTTCTTCCCGAACAGGAACAATACTGGTCAGTACTCCATAACTTTTAGAATAAATTTTGAAAATTGAAACCGATAAATAAGGGAGGACTTTCCTCCCAGCCTGATCTGCAGCAGTGAAATGGCAATGTTATGTTCATCTGCATATTTTCAGCATCAGATTAATCTGTGGTGGGCTCCTGCCATGATTGCTACTTGCACTGGGGTTGAGTCATTTGCGGGGGTTGGGGGTGGGGCTTGGGGGGTGGAAGAGGGGAGAATGACTGTTAATGCAGGAGTCCAACAGCAGCTCAAGAGGACAGATAGTCTGGAAGGGTGAAAGCATTTTGGTCCTTCTGGTAACAGTTGCAAAATGTGCCAATGTGGCTTGATTGCCCAATCTAGATTCCTCTCAATAATGAGTCGAGCAATGCTGGACACCTGTGGTATACTGGCATAAGTAGCATCCAGCATTGCTTAGGCGATATATGGCTTCATTCTGTATGTTGGACTAAAAAATTAGTTGGGATCCAGTAATACAGTTCCATGCCCTAATTTCCATTGCTGTGCTCAAAATCAGAAAGCTGACATTAATATAGCACCTTTAACATAGCAACATGTCCCAAAGGATTTCACAGGTCACAGTGCACCTATGCAGGAGTAGGGGGGAAAATCAGGGAGGTGACTAAAAGTACAGTTGAAGACGCAAGTATTAAGGGTGCTTTTGAAGGTCTTTCCTTCCTCTTACAGCTTTCAGGCTTTTACAAACCCAGCTTGAGGTCACATAATGATTACATCGTGATTTATCCTGTCTTAATTTATCAACCTTACTGGTGTGCTACAGTATGGGTGCTGGTCCTTCACCCTGGTTTCTCAATAGAATAAAAACTCATGTTTACCGGGAACGGTAGCATAGTGGTTATGTTACTAGACTAATAATCCAGAGGCTTGGACTAATGATCCAGAGTTGCGAGTTCAAATCCCACCACGGCAGCTGGGGAGTTTAAATTCAGTTAATTAAATAAATCTGGGAGTAACTAACATCAGTAATGCTGACCGTGAAACTGTTGGATTGTCATAAAAAACCATCTGGCTTACTAATGTCCTTTAGGGAAGGAAATCTGCCGTCCTGGTCTAGCCTATATGTGACTCCAGACCCACTTAACTGCCCTCTGAAATGGCCGAACAAATTTGTACGAAAAGCAGTAATAAGAATAAAACTGGACGGACCAGCCGGCATCGACCGAGGCACCGGCTTCGGACATGAAAACATCACACCCAGCCCAGTCGACCATGCAAAGTCCTCCTCACTAACATCTGGGGACATGTACCAACATTGGGAGAGCTGTCCCACAGACTAGTCAAGCAACATCCTGACAGTCATACTCACAGAATCATACCTTTCAGCCAATGTCCCAGACTCCTCCATCACCATCCCTGGTTATGTCCTGTCCCACCAGTAGGACAAACCCACCAGAGGTGGCGGCACAGTAGTATACAGTCGGAAAGGAGTGGCCCTGCGAGTCCTCAACATTGACTCCAGACCCCATGAAATCTCATGGCTTCAGGTTAAGCATGGGCAAGGAAACCTCCTGCTGATTACCAACTACCGCCTTCCCTCAGCTGATGAATCAGTACTCTTCCATGTTGAACACCACTTGAAAGAAGCACTGAGGGTAGTAAGGGCACAGAATGTATTCTGGGTGGGGCACTTCAATGTCTATCACAAGAGTGGCCGAGCTGGCCGAGTCCTGAAGGACATAGCTGCCAGACTGGGTTTGCAGCAGGTGGGGAGGGAACCAACACGAGGGAAAAACCTACTTGACCTCGTCCTCGCCAATCTACCTGTCGCAGATGCATCTGTCCATGACAGTATTGGTAGCAGTGACCACCATACAGTCATTGTGGAGACGAAGTCCCATCTTCCACTGAGGACACCCGCCATCGTGTTGTGTGGCACTACCACCATGTTAAATGGGATAGATTCAGAACAAATCTAGCAGCTCAAAACTGGGCATCCATGAGGTACTGTAGACCTCAGCAGCAGCAGAATTGTATTCCACCACAATCTGTAACCTCATGGCTCAGCATATCCCTCACTATACCATTACCATCAAGCCAGGGGACCAACCCTGGTTCAATGAGGAGTGCAGAAGAGCATGCCAGGCGTACCTAAAAATGAGGTACCAACCTGGGGAAGCTGCAACATAGGACTACATGCATGCTAAACAGCAGAAGCAGCATGCTATAGACTGAGGTAAGTGATCCCACAATCAATGAATAAGATCAAAGCGCTGCAGTCCTGCCACATCTAGTCATGAATGGTGGTGGACAATTAAATAACTAACAGAAGGAGGATGCTCCATGAATATCCCTATCCTCAATGATGGCGTAGCCGAGCACGAGGAAAAAAGACAAGGCTGAAGCGTTGCAACCAGCTTCAGCCAGAAGTGCTGAGTGGATGATCCATCTCGGCCTCCTCCTGAGGTCCCTACCATCACAGAAGCCAGTCTTCAGCCAAGTCGATTCACTCCACGTGATATCAAGAAACGGCTGAGTGCACTGGATATAGCAAAGGCTATGGGCCGCAACAACATCCCGGTTGTCGTGCTGAAGACTTGTGCTCCCGAACTAGCTGCGCCTCCAGCCAAGTTGTTCCAATACAGCTACAATACTGGCATCTACCCGACAATGTGGAAAACTGCCCAGGTATGTCCTGTCCACAGAAAGCAGGACAAGTCCAATCCGGCCAATTACTGCTCCATCAGTCTACTCTCAATCATCAGCAAAGTGATGGAAGGTGTCGTTGACAGTGCTATCAAGCAGCACTTACTCACCAATGCTCAGTTTGGGTTCCACAAGGACCACTCGGTTCCTGACCTCATTACAGCCTTGGCTCAAACATGGACAAAAGTGCTGAATTCCAGAGGTGAGGTGAGAGTGACTGTTCATGACATCAAGGCAGCATTTAACCAAATGTGGCACCAAGGAGCCCTAGTAAAATTGAAGTCAATGGGAATCAGGTAAAACTCTCCACTGGTTGGAGTCATACCTAGCACAAAGGAAGATGGCTGTGGTTGTTGGAGGTCAATCATCTCAGCTCCAGGACATCGCTGCAGGAGTTCCTCAGGGCAGTGTCCTAGGCCCAACCATCTTCAGCTGCTTCATCAATGACCTTCCCACCATAAGGTCAGAATTGGGGAGATTTGCTGATGATTGCGCAGTGTTCAGTTGCGCAGTGTTCAGTTCCATTTGTAGCTCCTCAGATAATGAAGCAGTCTATGCCCACATGCAGCAAGACCTGGACGACATTCAGGCTTGGGCTGATAAGTGGAAAGTAACATTCGCGCCACACAAGTGCCGGGCAATGACTATCACCAACAAGTGAGAGTCTATTCTTGCCCTTGACATTCAATGGCATGACCATTGCCGAGTCCCCCACCAGCAACATCCTGGGGGGGGGGGGGGTCACCATTGACCAGAAACTTAACTGGACCAGCCACATAAATACTGTGGCAACAAGAACAGGTCAGAGTCTGGGTATTCTGCAGCAAGTTCCTCGCCTCCTGACTCACCAAAGCGTTTCCACCACCTACAAGGCACAAGTCAGGAGCGTGATGGAATACTCTCCGCTTGCCTGGATGAGTGCAGCTCCAACAACACTCAAGAAGCTTGACACCATCCAGGACAAAGCAGCCCACTTAACTGGCACCCCATCCACCACCTTAAACATTCACACCCTCCACCACCGGCATACCGTGGCTGCAGTGTGTACCACCTACAAGATGCACTGCAGCAACTCGCCAAGGCTTCTTCAGCAGCACCTCCCAAACCCACGATCTCTACCACCTAGAAGGACAAGGGCAGCAGGCGCATTGGAACACCATCACCTGAAAGTTCCCCTCCAAGTCACACACCATCCAGACTTGGAAATAGGTTGGCGTTCCTTCATCGTCACTGGGTCAAAATCCTGGAGCTCCCTCCCTAACAGCACTGTGGGAGTACCTTCACCACATGGACTGCAGCGGTTCATGAAGGTGGCTCACCACCACCTTCTCAAGGACAATTCGGGATGGGCAATAAAAGCTGGCTTTGCCAGAGATGCCCACAACCGAATTTAAAAAATGTTACTCTTGTCAATTGTGTCATTGAAAGTCCATAACGTAAAGAAGGTTTTTAGGGTAGATCATGGAGATTTATTGCTGACACCTTTAGAAAGTCACACCATCCCAGGTTCCCAACCACCTAAACACTATACACACTGCCAGTGCATTTCCTACCCAACGCATTACCGGCACCCAGCTACCGACCATAGAGCACATATACCAGAAACGCTACCTACGGAGGTCACGGTCCATCATCAAAGACCCTACCCACCCCAGCCACAGTCTGTTCGCCCTCCTGCCATCTGGGAGACGCTACAGATGCATTCGCCCCCGTACGACCAGATTTAGGAACAGCTTCTTTCCCAGGGCTGTCATCCTACTGAACTCCACAAATAAACTCTAAAGCCTGCACATCTGCCAATGCACTTTATTATGTTTATGCTAATGTATTACAAGCCAAATGTATGTTGAATGTTTAAATGTCTTAATCCAAATGTACACTCTCGGGAGCCGCAAGCCTACATTTCGTTGTACTGCACTTGTGCACTAACAATGACAATAAAAGTTGATTTGATTTGATTTGAGATTGAAGTTCAGGTCAGGCATCAAGATGAATCACTTCTAGTATCCAGTACAGACCCAAAGGTGTTCCCTATTTTTCTGTATTCACCTCTCCCCCTTACATTAGTATCACACTTTGTCCCATTATACTTGCAACAGAATAAGAAATGGCACTGTGGTCAGGGTGTTGCAGTAATCCTTAATCTTAGTTTCAGCAGAAATCTCAAACAATCCAGATACCTTATGAAGGAATATCAGCACTATCAGGTAAGCAGTTACTTGCCTCTTTTTTGAATATTGAGTCGAAGCCAGCAATCTTGTTTCCTTTGGTATCAATCAGAGAGCCTTGGGGTTCACAAGTGATGACATCTCTTGTCTGTTTGGGAAGTGGTAACAACTGTCGCACCTTCTCCAAACTCTCTGACTGTCGGTCCCCAAGCTCTTTCTATGTCAATTATAAGAAGAAATATAGAAAAATGTGTTTGGGACAAACAAAATGAGACACATCCATTTTTACATGTATGCCCCTGACTATAAATTTTAACAATTAATAGAAAATCTACAAATTCTAGTAGTCTGAAATAAAATGCTGAAAATGCACAACAGGTCAATTGGCACCTAAAGAGCTAATTCGCCGATATGGTGCTCCTGACCAAGAGTGTTGCTCACAGGGAGCGTTATTCAGGAAATCTTCCAAAACTCCCTGGACTCAGCAAAGGTCCCAGCAGACTGGAAAACTGCTAATGTAACACCCTTATTTAAAAAGGGCAGTAGACAGAAGGCTGGAAACTATAGACCGGTTAGCCTAACATCTGTGGTAGGTAAAATTTTGGAGTCCATTATTAAGGAGACAGTAACAGGACATTTGGATAATCATAGTTTAATAAGACAAAGTCAGCATGGTTTTATGAAGGGGAAGTCATGTTTGACAAATTTGCTGGAGTTCTTTGAGGAAGTAACATACAGGGTGGATAAAGGTGAACCAGTGGACGGAGTGTATTTAGACTTCCAAAAGGCATTTGACAAGGTGCCACACAAAAGATTATTGCTTAAGATAAAAAATCACAGGATTGGGGGTAATATTCTGGCATGGATAGAGGATTGGCTATCTAACAGAAGGCAGAGAGTTGGGATAAATGGTTCATTCTCAGACTGGCAATCAGTAACCAGTGGTGTTCCGCAGGGGTCAGTGCTGGGTCCCCAACTCTTTACAATCTATATTAACGATTTGGAGGAGGGGACCGAGTGTAACATATCAAAGTTTGCAGATGATACTAAGATGGGAGGGAAAGTAGTGAGAGAGGAGGACATAAAAAACCTGCAAGGGGACATAGACAGGCTAAGTAAGTGGGCAGAGACTTGGCAGATGGAATACAATACTGGAAAGTGTGAGGTTATGCACTTTGGCAGGAAAAATCGTAGAGCAAGTTATTATCTTAATGGCAAGAAACTGGAAAGTACTGAAGTACAAAGGGATCTGGGGGTCCTGGTGCACGAAACTCAAAAGGTTAGTATGCAGGTGCAGCAAGTGATTAAGAAGGCCAATGGAATGTTGGCTTTCATTGCTAGGGGGATAGAATATAAAAATAGGGAGGTATTGCTTCAGTTGTACAAGGTATTGGTGAGACTGCACCTGGAATACTGCATACAGTTTTGGTGTCCATACTTAAGAAAAGACATACTTGCTCTCGAGTCAGTACAAAGAAGGTTCACTCGGTTAATCCTAGGGATGAGGGGATGGACATATGAGGAGAGGTTGAGTAGATTGGGACTCTACTCATTGGAGTTCAGAAGAATGAGAGGCGATCTTATTGAAACATATAAGATTGTGAAGGGGTTGGATCGGGTGGATGCGGGGAGGATGTTCCCGATGATGGGTGAAACTAGAACTAGGGGGCATAGTCTTAGAATAAGGGGCTGCTCTTTCAAAACTGAGATGAGGAGGAACTAGTTCACTCAGAGGGTGGTAGGTCCATGGAATATGCTGCCCCAAAAAGCTGTCGAAGCTACATCATTACATAAATTTAAAACAGAAATAGACAGTTTCCTAGAAGAAAAGGGAATTAAGGGTTACGGGGAGCGGGCAGGAATTTGGACATGAGTTTAGGTGCGGATCGGTCATGGCCCTGTGGGTAGCGGAGCGGCCCCAGGGGCCGTGTAGCCTGATCCTGCTCCTGTTTCGTGTGTCTAATTCTGTTAGATTCAGGAGATAGTCCTGTCATAGTGGATTGGCGGTTAGGATCAGATCAGCCATGATCTTATTGAATGGCGGAGCAGGCTCGAGGGGCCAATTGGCCTACTCCTATTTCTTATGTTCTTATGTACTTGACTCTGCATCCATTTAGTGAATGGACAGAAAAATCAAGGTCTGCAACCTGTGATTTCCTGACTAGCACTCCTCGTTGGACATGCCGGATCAGGGAATCAATCCTTGAAAGAAAAAGAGAGCAGGTTAATGTTTCAAACTCATCTGAATACCTGAAATATGAAGCTGAAGTTTTTCAAATGCTGATTCACCGGTTGTGCATTACCAGCATTTTGTTTCACTACTATATACAGGAAACTTTGGTTTATCCGGAGGTTAACTGTCCGGAATGCTCGAGCCACCGGCAAAATTCAGGAGTCGGTTCAGTAAGTTTTTTTTCTTTTCGTTGCTTTTTTTCCCCCACTAGTCAGGCTCTGCAAGGTCTAGCTAAAGCTGTTGCTTAGCTACAGAGACGCTTGCAAGCTACAGCCGACTGTTTAGAAGCTAAGCAACAGGGTTTGTGCTGGATACGGAGCTCAAAAGCTTCCATATGTTTTAACATTAGCGCTGGTTTGTCCGGCAGTTTTGATGGGACGGCAACAGCTCGGTCCCGTCAGTGCCGGATATCACAAAGTTTCCTGTATGTGGCTGTGTGTTAGTGCCACAGTAGCAGAAATGGCTCTTTCTTCTAAAGTGCTCTGCGAAGGAAGTGCAGGGTGTGAATTTTCACCCACTTTATCTGAGGGGGTGAATTTCACACCATTGAGGGACCGAGGGAAAAAGAAGGGCCAGGCAGGAATCGCTGGAAAGCAAAGCACCTAAAGACAATTGCACATCTACTAGTGGATGTTTATACAAATCTAGAAAGCTGGTTGCAAGACACCTGTCAGATGCTTGAGTCAAGGAATGGTACATGGATGCAGGGAGTGGGTTGGAATATAACCTTTTATTACTCAGATACTGGAAGCAATACTAAAAGTTTGTCCATCAAAAGTAGTGGCTCACATCTCTATGGAACAAATTTAAGTAGGGTATAAATCAGAAAAAGCCATGTTTAAACTGCACAGTAATTTAGTCAAACTATGCCTTAAATACTGCATCCATGTAAAAATGGTCACCGAGGGATATTCAAACCCTGGAGGTGATGCAAAAAGCCAGGAGATTGAACTCTACTGCAAGAGGATAGTTATATAGAAAGATTGCAGAAAATTGGGCTTTGCAGCATTGAAAGGAGGTGGTTTTATAGAGGTGTATATACACAAGATCGTAGACAATATAAAAAAGATATAGATACAAATTAAACCAACAGTAGAACTAAGAGGTACATGTTTAATCTAGCAACGCACAATTTCAGGATGTCATACGTCACACAGAGTGATCTACACGTGGAACAGCCTTGGGTAATGTAATGGAGCTAAAGACCCTGGAACCATTAAAGAAACAGCTAGATGCTGTGACAGGGAACTGAAGGTTCTTTATGGATGAGCTAGGAAAGGCTGATTTGCTTTCTTCATCCATATCGATCTTGTGATCTTGTGTAAATGTTCTCAACTATTTCCACAGTGAGAAACAAGATGTTCAGGAACAAATAATTAGTTTTTACCCTGAGTTTCTTTACAAGGTTCATGTAGGCTCTCTTGTTCTCCTCCATACTGCCCTGCGAGATGCTTGACATGTCCGCTGCCAGAGTCCCATTAACCAGCACACTGAGCATATCCAGGACTGTAGTGAACAGCTCACTGGGAAAGAAGACAATGCTTTACTCTCAGAAGTACATCACAGCAATATACACGTGCACTGTGTTGGCACTAGATGCATTTAGCACATGGACACCAATGGTCACTGGATAGGCATTAGGGGTGAGAATCGTAGCCATTTTTTCTCCTTTGTAACCCAGAATGCCAAGACCAATTGTAGCACCTCCACCCCAGCAAATTGCAACTAATCTATGATTCTAATTCAGCACAGACTAGAGATCAAACTTCTGAGCTGGGGCCTTCCTGGTCTGCTACTCTCAAATAAAATTTGCTGAGCGAAACCAAGTTTGAAATTGTACTGAGGGGCATTTTTTCAGTTAAAGTGGACAAACCGACCATCATTCTTTATTGAAATCCTGGTGACAGCACTGCAGATTATAACATACTAGAGGTATCATTCCTCACAGTACATATTAACTGCAGCATAGTACAGATGCCAGTCCATAAGCCATTTTAAAGCAACATGTAGGCCACAGAATTGCATGGTTTTATGGGAGGGAGCAGGGCTGGATCTTAGTGATAGGGTTCTATAATGATTAGTTCCACAGTTGGGTCAGAAAGCCTATCTCAGAATCATAGAAACCCCACAGTGCAGATAGAGGCCATTTCGGCCCATCGAGCCTGCACTGACACATATCCCACCCGATCCCCGTAACCCCTACACCAACACATGTCCCACCCTATCCCTGTAACCCCACGTATTTAATCCCCCTAACACTAAGGGTCAATTTATCATAGCCAATCAACCTAACCCGCACATCTTTGGACTGTGGGAGGAAACCGGAGCACCCGGAGAAAACCCACGCAAACATGGGGAGAATGTGCAAACTCCACACAGACAGTCGCCCGAGGCCGGATTCGAACCCGGGTCTCTGGCGCTGTGAGGCAACAGTGCTAACCACTATGCCACCGTGCTGTGAGGACACTGCACTAGCTGACCTGGAAACGCGAGATGAGTAACGTCTAACACAGCTGCCCAAATAGTATTTCCCCCCCCCCCCCCCCCATTTTGTATGGTTCAAGAATCTATAGCTTATAAATTAAAAGAATTCCCCTCAGGTTGAAATTTCACTTCAAAAGCATTTTCAAAACTTCCCTGTCTCACCTTGGGTTCCTTTTATTTAGACAGAAAAAGAAAATCTGTCTTCAACAAACGGCATCTACTATTATCCAACCCAGATTACCTTCTGCAATACATCATCTGAGATGTGTTTATTTTCTGGAAAAATAAAACCACATAGCAAGCAAAAGGACCAGCGTACATTGTGGAAAAGATATAGCACAAGTGAGTTAAACATGCTTTTTATCTTTTAGGGGAACTTTTTGAAAACATATGAACAATTATATTAACTACACAAGCACTGATTATATTCCTATGCCACCCAGTCCGAATCTCACCAGTTAAAATGACAGATGCAGTAAATGAGTCTCCCTGTGTTGGTTACTATCCCTTTCCCAGCTTGGACAAATAAGGCAGCAAGTGGATTGGAATGTGCTTCTGCAATCCACTTGCTTCCTGATCATGCTAGTGCTAGAGATTCTGCAACATTAACAAAAACTCTACCCCATCCAAAATAATTGCCCAGCATTTTATTAATTGGGAGATTGGTGAGAATATAAATGGTAAAATTAGCATTTTACCTCCAATCCCAATTAAGACTCACTATCACTTTGAAGTATATTTCAAAGGTGTTTCAACAGAAGTTACTTTAAAAAATAAAATAAAATTTCCCTCACTTTTCCAGAATCAAAGGCAATAGCAAAGCAATGGGACAGTCTACCTCAGGAGTGTCCAACCTTCTGAGGCAATGGGCTGGCTCAGTGTGTCGCAACTAGTGAGTGGGCCAGATATGATTCGACTGATTTGAGTCAGGAAGTATTATGCTTAAATATCTGATCCAACTCCCAGACTATTTTCTGCATCTTGGAATTGCTGGAGACAGCATTTCCATCTCCTCTATCTCCCCTTCTCTCACCCCCTACCTTCCATCTCCATCTTTCTCGCCCCACCTTCCATCGCTCCCTCTCTCGTCCCCTACCTTCCCTCTTTCCCCCTCACCTTCCCTCTCCCTTTCCTCCTCCTTTCACTTCTCTATCTTGCGCCACTCCTTTAGTTCTCTCTCTTCTCACTCCCTTCCTTAATTTCCCTATCACTCATTCACTTCTTTTTTCCATCATTCCTGCCTTCGCTCTCCTCCATTACTTCTGACTCACATTATCTCTTACATCACTTTTGTTTCTATCTCAACCTATCCACTCCTGTCTCTCTCTCTCAATTTAATCCACTTTCTCTTTTCACTTCCCTCTGCTACTCTGATACAACAGGAGTCTGTGGCATTGCAGACACTGACTGGAGGTGGAGCAGCTGCACTGCTGGAAGCAGATGGTGGCTATCGGCTCAGTGCACTCCCACTCTTGGAGCAGACAGCACTTGGAGCAGACAGTACTATGTCTTTGTTTAGCCATTTAAAAAAAAATCAAGAGTTCAAAGCTATAATGGAGTTAATGCTTGATTCCATTTCAATCTAAGTTACTCCTCAATAAACACAATCCAATGATATACATAAAGCAGTAATCCATTGTACCTACTGGCTACATAATTGTTAATAATAAAAGAACTCGATCCCAAATTTAAATTGCCCATTGCAACCAATTAATACTTTGATCAGCAATAGATTACTTATTAAAATGATAATTGAATCTATTAGCTTGCCAAATATTTAAATGATACCATTAGTTCAGATATTTAATTCGAAGGTATCTGCACTGGAAAAATACATTAACCATATTAACTGTGAGACCATTTCTTCTTCACGCCAATTATATATTTACTCAGTGCATGGCGGACCGCCTCCATGCTCCATACACGACCACATTGGTGTGTGCGAGAAAGGAGACCGATACTTCAAGCAATATTAGTAACTAATATTAGCATACTTGTTGGACTGCATGTCAACTGTTCCACTACTGATTATGTCCAAGAGAAGGACAGCCCACTCTGTGGTCCCCTGTGTGCTACGCTGGACAGTATCGAACATCCCACCCACCTGAGGAGGAAATCAGAAACAAAGAACACATTCAATTAGTGATTAACCTTTGATCAAACTTCCTGCCCTCAGCCCTAACTCTGAGTAATTCAGCAGTGATGTGATTTCAATTTAAAAAGAGAAAGACTTTTTCATTCCAAAAAATCATCCTTCTCCGTTTCTTTTAAGGTGCATTCTCTTATTTCCTCATTAAGTACCTCTGCACCCAGGAGGGGATGACGAAGATAAAAGACGTGCATTTATATAGCGCCTTTCACGACCACCGGATGCCTCAAAGCGCTTTACAGCCAATGAAATACTGTTTGAAGTGGAGTCGCTGTTGTAATGTGGGAAACGCGGCAGCCAATTTGCGCACAACAAGGTCCCACAAACAGCAATGTGATAATGACCAGATAATCTGTTTTTGATATGTTGGTTGAAGGATAATATTGGCCAGGACACCGGGGATAACTCCCCTGTTCTTCTTCGAAATAGTGCCATGGGATCTTTTACGTCCACCGAGAGAGCAGACGGGGCCTCGGTTTAACGTTTCATCCGAAAGACGGCACCTCCGACAGTGCAGCACTCCCTCAGCACTGCACTGGAGTGGGACTTGAACCCACAGTTGATACACTTGGCAATAGGAGATTGGAACAGAATCAATTCTCCATGGTAGACTTTGCAATCCAGGATCTGAGCAAGACAGATCCATAGTTCTCCAGGGAGCCATTATAAATGACCAGCCAGCCTAGCTCATTAATGTGACCTAAAATGTTGACCTGTCAATTTTAAATAACCCTGCAAGCGGCCAATGCCTTAATGAGTAGTTGGACTTGAGCTGGTAAGAGCTTAAAGCTTAATAACCGTCTGTGCTGGAACTTGAAAGTTTTAGCTAGAAAATTATGTCCATATTAAATCGAAATGGCAAAACTATACCAACCTAAAACTAAACCACAGACCATCAGAAAGCACGGAATACCAAAGCACACCAAATATTCACTTGAAACTAAGAAAGCTGGCGCCCAATTAAAGGGTTAATTCTCCTGCACAATTTTAGTATGCAGACAAAATGGTAATTCGCTGATAAGCAAGCATGTGAGCAAACAAAGAAGGACTCTGCTTTGGGTCAAGCAGCCTTAGTTAAGAACTTAGAACAAGACAGTCTTGTGACTGATGACACTGCGTATTGCATCTCTTAGGCAGGAATGGATGCTATCCTGACGGTGTTTACTTGAGAGACACTTTAGGAAAGGGTTTTGATTGATTAAATCACCTGAAGACAATGACTAGCTGTAGACATGCCGCACAGGTAACCCCAAAGCATCACTGAGGAAGGCAGCATTGTCTGATGCCATGATTTTTTTCCTATTCAAGTAGTTTTCTGCTTACAACAAAGAGGCAGCTTTATTAGTAGAGGCCTTTCAATGATACACTGAAATTAAACTTGGAACTTAAGCTCACTACAACATTGCTGTCTTCTTGGACATTGAACATAACTGTTATACTGTTACTAAGCAAAATCCAGGCAATGCTGAGATATTGCGATGCTTACAATTAAGTTTCTATTAGGCTTATGATGATTTAGATTCAACTGACTTAAAAATTAACTTCCCTATACTGTAATTACCAATACTGAATCTTGTGATGTAACCTGGAGATCTGTGGGATTTACTATTCTTTTATACTACAATGCCATGTTGGATGAAACCAGAACATGCTCCAGCTGGGAGCCATTGCTCTTTACTTGTTTATAACCTAACATGTGGAATTCATTCACAAAAATAGATGAGTTTCTTTTAAAAAGAGACTGCTCACTCATTTTAAACTCTAAAATATACAGTAAAGGGGAAGCTAAATGTTCTTGCATTTATGTAGCACTGCCATGTTTTGGGATTTTTAACCATTTTTTCAGAAAAAGGATTCAGAAAAGTATTACATTTAAAGGTTGGGGTTTTAAAGCAATGCACAGAGACAAAAGGTGGTAAAAATGCTAATGGCCTTGGCCCTGCAGCCGTTTCCCCAAAGACTTTAAACAAAAAGCAATTTATTAGCCAGTCTCAGTAATCAATAATCACCTCATACCCATTGTGAACCTGGGCACTGGGCAGGTGTTGCCTGTCATAGCCCTCTCCTCAGGCTGTGAGCACAGAGACTTCAAAAAATTAAGATACCATATAAATGCAAGTCTTTCTTTCCTGTCAAATGACACAATTATTTATGTAAATAAGGTTAAGGGAAACAAAAAGGGGGAAAAAGGTAGGTGAGGGGGAATGTAATGAAAAGGAAGAAACAATGGCCAAATGTATACTGGGGAGGAAGTGAATGAATATGAAGGATCAAAGAGACACCCATGTTCCCAGTAAGGCAAAGTATTTAATCCTTTCCTCCTTACAAGATTTAAGCGAAGTTTCAAGGCTTCATGCATCATCTGTTTGGCTTTGCAGTCATCCTGGTACTGATCTTCACGCCAGTTTGTTACAATCTAAGAAGGATAAACAGTACAAATTATTGTATTTATTTGGCTGGTGGTCAGTAAACCAGGGCCATCTTTCCCACGAAGTAACTTGCTGTCAGAGGTGTACTGGCAATAGTACCCAAAGCGGACACTGCTGTTTCAGTGGCAAGTTGCAACAAGCTCAAAAGAAAGTAAACTCCAAGTATCATCACATTGGCGCCCCTTGAGGGACCAATAAAAAAAAGTTTCAGAAACAAGTGAGATTATTTAAGGGTTGGAATTCAATTTCTATTCAATAATGTTAAGCTAGACTCTTTAAACCCTTCGCATAACCTTCAATCGTTGTAGTGGTTTTTATTGTACAACACTGAAAAAGCCTTCAGCACTAAACTTGAATGTAATTCTTCAAGGCTTGAAATGAATCACACTATAAAACAAATCATGGTCCAGGGAGTAGATGCAGCACTCGTACAGCCATATAGACCAGTAAAATGCTAAATTTGAATCCCTCTTTTTTTTGTCGAGTTAGCTGCCAGAGTGATGGAGGCATTACATTTGGTCTGTATCTCCTGATTAGGAAAAGGGGAGGATAGGATAAGCATACAGGGTTCACACTCCTGACCACTATCCAATGATGCCTGCTGGAAGGTACTTGCGTGCGGACATTGGGTGAAGACAAATTTGACATAGCTGTATTGCCCTCGACAGTTACTCACTCCGTAGGCTCATACGTGAAGAATGGCCACTTGGTTGAGGTATTAGACGCTGTTGGAGCTCATGCAACATTTCCAGCAAAGAGAATGTTTTCAGGAGCAGATAATCAACATAACTGGAGGGAAATTCCATCAGTTTCTAGGACAAAATAAGATTCTAAAGTTGTTACAGCCAGCATAGGAAGCAGCCGTTGTGTTACATATTTATTTTGAAGTTCAGTTCCTTGACAATGGTCAACAAAGTTCAATATTCTTGGAACACACCAACAAGCTTCAGGGAGACATTACTCTCCAGTCCCTGGCAGGAGTGCACAGGGACCTTTATTGTCCATAACGACAAGGTTGCAGGATCCTTGTTCTGCATCTCATCTTATGGAATTACATTAATACCACACTGTCCCTAACACTACACTGGCAGCATCAATGTGCAGTTTATACTTCTTACTATGTGAGACTTAAACACAAAAATGCTAACAGCAAAGTCTGAGGATCGTGGAGGTGAATCACCACTTTCCCATTGGTTCACTTAGGAATTATCCTGATGGCCTAGCGGGCAAATGCACTGCTCAATGCAGTACGGAGCCATACAGACTAGGAGGTTACAAGTTACATCTATTGTCTATGCTAAGTCCCCTAATATCAGCTGGGGTGGTAGAAGAGGTACGCCAACTGGCTTCAGTGTCCCTGGCTGGGGATGGGAAAAGTCAAAGTGTTAGCCTTTATTGCAAAGGGGTTGGAGTAGAAGAGTAGGGTAGTCTTGCTGCAATTATACAGGACTTTGGTGAGACCACACAGAGTATTGTGTACAGTTATGGTCTCCTTACTTACAGAAGGATATACTTGCCTTAGAGGGGGTGCAACAAAGGTTCACTAGATTAATTTCTGGGATGAGAGGGCTGTCCTATGAAGAGAGATTGAGTAAAATGGGCCTATATTCTCTGGAGTTTAGAAGAATGAGAGGTAATCTCATTGGAAATTCTTAGATGGCTTGACAGGGTAGATGCTGAGAGGCTGTTTCGTCTAGCTGAAGCGTCTAGAACTAAGAGTCATAGTCTCAGGGTAAGGAGTCTGTTATGAGGAGATATTGCTTTACTCAGGGTTGTGAATCTTTGGAATGCTCTACCTCAGAGGATTGTGGATGCTCAGTCGTCGAATATATTCAAGGCCGAGAGCGATAGATTTTTGGATTCTATGGGAATCAAGGGATATGGGGATAGGGTGGGAAAGTGGAGTGAGGTAGGTGATCAGCCGTGATCTTATTGAACAGCGGAGCAGGCTCGAGGGGGCGTATAGCCTACCCCATGTCCTATTTATTAGCCCAGAAATTCGGGTCCAAATGCGTGAGTACGGTCTGGGTACTCACGCATCTGGCCGGTGGAAATGCCGGCGTTCAGCATGCACAGCGCATGCGGGGAACGCCGGCATTTCCAGTCCTCTGAACGAAGGGGTTCAGAGGCACAGCGCGTGCGACTGCACAGGCAGCGCTTGCGCAGTGAACTTCGTCGATTTCATTCATGGATTCAGTGAGGGTAAGTCCTTACAAGTTACACTTGAAAAAAGCATGTGTAAAGTTGTTCCAAGGCTGCGGAGGAAGATATATTTTATCGTGGAGCTTCTGAAAGGCAATATTTTTGTTTGGGAAAGGGAGGGAAGTTATTTTAAGAAATTTTAAGTAAGTTTTAAAGTTTATATTTTTTTTTTTTTTTTTTTTTAAAAACGGGTTTTCAGAACGGTAGGTAGAAGGAGCAATTGTGGCTGTGTGAATGGAATGTGAAAATGAGTGTTCTAAAATGAGTAATGTAACATTTCCAGCACTTTTAAGAAAGAAACTTTTCATCAGTAATAAGTAATTATGTATGTATGTCCGCATATATTCCTTTACGTATATGTATGTATGTTTTATATTCCTTTACTTATGTGTATGAATGTATGTTTTTAATTATGATTTTCCAATAAGTTACTTTCTCTGAAAGTCATAATTAAATAATACATTCATACACATAAGTAAAGGAATATATACATAACACGCAAAGGAATATATACAGACATACATACTTTCAGAAGCTCCACGATAAGAAATATTCCTCCGCAGCCTCTGGAGCAACTGTACCCATGCTTTTTTCATGTGTAAGTTGTAAGGACTTGACCTCACTGAAAGCATGAATGAAAGCGGCGAATTTTACTGCGCACGCGCTGCCTGTGCAGTCACACGCGTTCTGCCTCTGAACCCCTTCGTTCAGAGGACAGGAAATGCCGGTTTTCCCCACATGCACTGTGCATGCTGAAAACCGGCATGCGTAAGTACCCCGACCGTACTCGCGCATTTGGAAGGGAATTACTGGGCCAACATTTTACATGTCAATAAAATGAAAAATTTAACAATTGCACGATTTGCCCCCTCGCATCTGCGACGGAGGGTCCAAGGAGGTGCATTGCGCAAGAGGTCATCGTCGTACGTATCCTCACACTGTTCCCTTTCGGGAACTGTATGAAGTGGTGGAAGGATTTATGGCCGTGATTAACGCTCATTCCGTGACCGTAACCATCTTTGAACCAGCCATTAGGGTGGTTAGTCCTATGGCATGAGGGTTTTACGGGCTCCCACAACCCATCTGAGGGGGGGGGGGGCCACCCACACCCACGGACGCAAGTATCCCGCTGGATGTCCACCCAGAATTTATAGTTGGAGCTCCGACTCCACTTGCCGGGACTGTCTGGAGTGGGGTTCGAAACCCTACTCCTTCTGGCCCAGCGGCAGGGATGCTTACTGCTACGCAAAAGGCCCACTCCACACAAAAGGTGACACCCATACATTTCCTGCGCCTTTTCCCTCCCCGTGACTGGAGCCCTATGCTGCCACTTGAAAGACCAAGCTATCATCTGCCCTTTTTGCGGCGCCTTTGACTTCTCATTACCAATGATGAGCAGGCGCTGCGCCTCCACTTCCTTGAGGAGATTGCTGAGGTCATCATCAGTTCAATTGTGAGTTCTTTTAATGCCGTGAATTGTGCTCATTCCAGCCATTTCACTTTGCTAATCAGATTGGGCCTTTGGCATAGCGGTAGGATCCCCGCCGCTGGGCCAGATCAGGGTAGGGTTTCGAACCCCGCTCCAGACAGTCCCGGCAAGTGGAGTCGGAGCTCCGGCTCTAAATTCTGGGTTGACATCCAGTGGGATATTTGCGTCCGTGGGTGTGGGTGGCCCCCCCTCCTTGTATAGCTTGTGGGAGCCCGTAAAACCCTCCCGCCATAGGACTAACCGCCCTAATGGCTGGTTCAAAGATGGTTACGGTCACGGAATGAGCGTTAATCATGGCCATAAATCCTTCCACCACTTCATACAGTTCCCCAAAGGGAACAGTGTGAAGACACGTATGACGACGACATTGCTAAATAAATAAATGGAATTAAAAAAATTCTTTTAGGGCTTTTAAAAGTCTTTAAATTGCTTTAATTCTCTTTAAAACTACTTCAGATTCTTCAAAATAATGTAAACGTTTTTAAAAGTTTATAAAAGTTACCAAAATCTTCAAAAAACTTCCAAAAACCTATTTAAACTGCTGCTTTGCATGTAAAAATGCTTAGCAGCTTGGCAGAAACATTGGGGGCGTGTCCTGTTAAACTGAGACCTCAAGGGGCGTGTCTCAGTTGCACAGCGCGCTACAGGCTTCGCGCTGGCTGCACTCCTGGGCGGCGTGACGTCATACGCTGCCCGGGATTCTTCTTTTTCAAAATCGAATTCCAGGCGTCCCTGGAGGTCAACGGCCAGCGCGTCGGGTAAGTGCATATCAGGGGCTTGCATGCGCAGCAAGCCCCCGATCTGAATTTCTGGCCCATTATGTTTTTATGCATCACCTCTTGACTGCTCTCCAGCTAGAGAGTGTAAACAGGATTTGGCTAGCCAATGTTTCACAGTTTAACAGGCTGCTGACATTCGTTGTTCAAGCTCAAATGTGCGGAATAGCCATCTGGGCAAGGTAATGGAAGGCTGCCAGTATCTGTGGAACTGCACCTCAGCAAGAAAAGTGCCTAAAGGAACTAAGAGCAGAACTTTGGATGTAAGGAACTTTTCTTTTTATTTCTCTTGATATCTGCATTATACTGTAATCCTACTTTGCCTGGTATTATAGTCCTGTTCTAGCTGACTGTAAAAACCAAGTAAAAGCAGCTTCCCTCTAATTTATTTATTCTAAGTAGAGTCTAAATAGTTCAGATAACAGACCATCTGTTAGGAAGGCAAAAGCAATGTTCATGGTTCAAATCCCTGTTTGGGTACTCAACAGGTATCAAGTTGGCATAGTTGGTAGCACTCTTGCCTCTGGGTCAGAAGCTTGCAGCATCAAGTCCCACTTCAGGGCTTGAGCACCTAATTTAAGCTGATAACCCAGGGCATTACTGAGGGGTGTTTGCATTTCTTGGGTGGGGGGGTTTGGATGAGATGTTAAAGAAAGGTTCTGCCTGCCTGCTCAAGTGGCTATTAAAGCTGTAATGGGAAGAGGGTAGAACTAGAATTTTGGAAGGATGAGATCATGTGGAAGGAAGGGCCTTCTTCAAACAAACCTATCTTGTTATCATGACATTGCTTGATGGACCTAGCGGTGGAGAAGGACTGAAACACACCAGTTTTATTACATCACCTAACACCTGCTGATACACAACTCACTAATTTTCCACAACTATTAATATTGAGAGGTACATTACCTGTTGGACCTGGCTGTAAAGGGAGGTGAGAAGCCCCTCCCTTTGTTCATCCTGCCCTTTCAGGCACGTCAAAACCAGAGAAAGAAATGGCTGTTGACTGAGCAGGGACATACTGGAGAGAAAAGCAAAGATTAACTGAAATATATTAATGTCCATGTAATGTCTCCAACTGGTGTTATCAAGTTAATTTTATTTTATTAAACAGCGTAATTAAATTCTGGTGACTGTTTTTAATTACAAGTTATTTGATGGTATCCAGATACACAATTGAAGATGTTCTGTATAGCCCCACAGGTGAAGAGTCAAGGTCTATAGCGTAGAACACCACTAAGGGTGAAAAATGTAGGCAAGATGATGAGGGAAATTAGGAAGTAGTGATTAGATGATGCTAAGCTTAGGTCTGAAAAGTTTATAAATTGTAGGAGGAAGGGAAGACAGTGAGAAGTTACACAGTTTTGAACTCCTGGAGTTAGAGTAGGAGACAATAGAGAGTCTTCAGTTTAACACGGAGGACTGTGTAGAATGGCATATCTGGAGCTTGCAAGGAACAAGACAAGAAATTTCAAAGGAGCGCTCACCATACTAAAGAGAGAGACAAGAAAAGTTATGACGACGATAGAGAAGTTAGGAGCTCAAAATAAGAGGATGGCTATCAAATATGCTGTTTAGGATTGCAAGAAAGATGCAAGACATTGGAGTAGTATTTAAGGTTGCACTTTGATGTCTAATGGATGCATTTAAAACTGTTGAAATATCAGATATGCAGTATCCAACTTAACAGGGGAAGGGAACTCCTGAGTGCAGATACACCTACAAACTGCACAATGCCAGTGATCCGATACCACACTAAATGATAAGTGGGTGAAAGTGCAGTGCACCAGCGTGAATGTACATTTGTGGGCTGTTACTGATCCTGGTTAAGCACAGATCAGCTTTTGTTTTCTTAAAGAGGAGGAGGCAGGAAAAAAAAAAAGTGAGCACCTGCCACTAGCCATTAGAAAGTGGCAAAGATGGAGTTCTGGGGTAGTTAAACACAGGCTTTGTCTACCAGGGTATGTTACCCAGTGCAGGACCACGAGATGGACCAGGGCAGCAGGTGCATGGGAACACCATCACCTCCAAGTTTCTCTCCAAGTCACATACCACCCTAACTTGGACATATATTACCAGTCATTCATGGTTGCTGGGTCAAAATCCTAGAACTCCCTACCTAACAGCACTGTGGGAGTACCTTCCTCGCATGGACTGCAGCGGATCAAGGCGGCTCACCAAGTCTCAAGGGCAACTAGTGATGGGCAATAAATGCTAGAAACACCCATATCACCAGAATGATTTTTTTTTAATAAAAGGGAACAGGGAATCATTCATTGTTTTGCTGCAATTCAGATACCATTATGCAAGTCAACAGGTTCAGTTATGTAAGCTGCTCAGTGCTGTGTCCAGTGGTTATGTCTGCTACACATGCGGTGGATTGGTTACTGATGAAAGCTCAGAAACACACTGACACAACATCAGCACAAATATAATGAGAGTCTCAACAGTGGAAAGCTGTCAGCGAGGACACCCCCAAACCAAGAAGAACATCCATTGTTATTGCTCATAAAAAAATTAAAAACCCACGCTTGCCTCTTCTGTTTCTGCCGATCCCGCTCTTTCCGTGAGGATGACCCGAGATGTTGGCCTTTCTCCAATTCCTCACCAGCTGCTTTCAACACATGACCTTGGACAGATGTCGGCAACTTTGCAATTAAAGGTGCCACCAGCCAGACACCTGTCCGCTCTGACGAGCTGCATGTGAAAATAATAATGTATTTAATTACAACAGGAATACACAATGTACAAATACTTCCAACAAACAATTAGGTGGTCTCAGTGTTTGGAGTCCTCATCAATTTCAACAATGGAACATCTTTCAGTAGCACCAAGTCCTGGAGACCATAAAGTTGCAGGTGTAATTCCCGAGGTGTGTTGAATTAGTGGCTCTCAGCAGTTGGGATGCTAATAATAACATTACACCTCTCTCCTCCTTTAAGGCAATCCTTAAAACCTACCTCTTACCTATCCTAATATCCCCTTCTGCAACTTGGTGTCAAATTTTGTCGGATAATGCTCCTGTGAAGTGCCTTGGGACATTTTACTATGTTAAAAGTGCTATGTAAATGCAAGTTGTTGTTGTTATTGCCTCTGAGCTAGGAGGGGAGAAAAAGGGGGAAAAAAGTGGCCAGCGTACCTGGTCCAGTCACTATCGAGTGACCTCTGATGGAAAGTGCGCATTTCTGGCCGTTAGGCAATGCTTTTCCGTGATTCCCTCCATGCTTGAATAATTTGCCAACTCACTGTCTAGACTCACATGAAGGAGAGCCACCTGGGCAAGGAATCAGTGAGCTATCAGCACATTAATCTCAACAAAAGTCAGCATCTTCAGGGTAGATAGGGAGAAAATTAGAAAAATGAATTTAAGTCTGTGACAGAGATATTCAGATAAAGTCTACCCTTATTTCAAAGTTGCTTCACTCAAATGATCTGATCATTCAATTTTTAGGCCTAAATTCCCATTTTGCTGTTCCGTTGCTTAATTCAAATTACTGGATAATTCAAAACTTAACAAAAAAATAGTTGAAAACAAAAACAACTTTGAATTGTCAAGCGTAGACTACATTGTCCAGGGACTTGGGTGCATAGTCCAGGCTGGCACTCTATTGCAGTACTGAGGGAGTGCTGCACTGTTGGAGGTGCCATCTATTGGATGAGACATTAAACCGAGGCCCTGTCTGCTCACTCAGGTGGATGTAAAAGATCCCATCACATTATTCAAAAAGCATGGGAATTTTCCTGGTGTCCTGATCAATATTTATCCCTCAACCAACACCTGAAACAAATTATCTGGTCATTACCACATTGCTGTTTGTGGGACCTTGCTGTGCAGAAATTGGCTGCCATGTTTCCCTATATTACAACAGTGAGTGACTAGACTTCAAAAGTACTTAATTGGCTGTAAAGCGCTTGGGGTGTCCGGAGGTTGTGAAAGGCATTATATAAATGCAAGTTTTTCTCTTTCTTTTATGTACATCTGTGTGAAACTGAAGCAAACAATATGGATACTGGATATTTTTTTTGCTAGTTGGAGAATTGGTTGGATAATTGTCAAAATTTGTCAATAACCTAACCTCAGTTTGACAAAGTACAGCATATTACATAACCATTATATTCCTTAAATATTTGGTGGCGCTCATCTTCATTACTGAAACTGCTACTGGACTAACAATTCTTCACAATGACACAGGACATCTAGCTATATCAACGACAATAAAATTAACAGCTTCTCCCAACAAACATGAACTATCCCTGGACAAAATCCCTATGATGCCCAACTGGAATGAATCTGAATATCTTGCTAGTTGCTGAAGCTCTACAAAACCCGGTGTGCTGCCCTGATGACGCAGCAAATTTAGTGAGTAGTTGAGCCAGACCAGGATAGTCTCAGGTTTGATCATCATCAGGCTATGCTCAGGCAGCATTACAGAAGCTACTATTGGCTTAGAGTTAAGGAGGAAAAAACACATCAACTAGGATTCCTTTTCCTAATCATTATACAGCATAATCATTATACTGTTGGAAAGTAACTGAGTGGCTGTCAAGTGAGGGCAGATCAGGCTTGGCTGCAATTCATTGCATGGTCAAATATCCTCCCATATACTTCATGTCTGAACATCCAAGAGAAAACTTGCTAAATAAATCATCAGAAAACACTGGATATGCACAGATCAGTCAATATTTGAAAAAGACAGGTTGGTGCTTTTGATGTTTTGATGAAAGGTCCACCGATTTGTTAGCCTGCTTTTTCTCTTTCCAGATTTGACTAGCTTGCTGTGCATTTCCAGTTTTATTTTACATTTCCAGTGTTCACATTTTTAAGTCTACCTGAAACCCACCTCAGCAGCGGTTTCATTTTGCTGGTGGCGTTTCCGTTTGTGCTGCTGGTGCCAGAGACAGGTACCCCAGCATTCACAGTTCCATTACTGCTCAGATTGGAGGAGTTCATTTCAGCTGATTTCTGGAATACCTCAATAGTGGCTTTAGCGATGTTTTCTAGCAAGGAATTCATCTCCTAAAATATAGGATCAGACAATATTCCGTAAGATGCACCACTGGGTATGGGTAGGAAAATACAGCGCTCAGAAATTATCACCGCGGCGAACACCTTCACATGATACGTTCACTAACAGCACTTAGCTTATGAGGTGATACAAGGTATTGCAAGACTTGGATATAATTTTAATAGCAGTACAGGGGATACACCATATATATATATATATTTTTTTTTTTTTTTTTAAAAAGGTCTTTTAGACATAGGATATGACTCAGATTGTGTTTGTCTCAAAAGATTACATGTACAAAGGTGTGGGATTATAGGAAAGTCAGCCTGGTACAGTAAAATATATTTTTTTGATTATTGGGACAGAGACACATTTACAAGAGTCATGCAAAAGGAATTCTGTTACATGGTGTATCAGAGTAGAATTGGTTGACTGTCATCAAGTGTAAAATGAAAAACTTCCTATTCCTGATGTAATCATTACTTTAATGAAAGAACTCATGCACCTGCACTCAGTCTCTCAAAAAGGTGTCTCACACACATTCACAGAACAGTCAGATGTAGTTTCCCTCATACTACATCCGAATTACATTAGAGTACAAAATTTCAAATCTTGATACGTACTCATTTTTGGCTTTCTGACAATCACTAGTCAGCACAGATCACTCTTGAACTGGAGGACAGCTAGGTGTTGTGTCTTTCGCACTGTTGCTGCAGTGTGTACCATCTACAAAATGCACTGCAGCAACTCGCCAAGGCTTCTTCAACAACACCTCCCAAACCCGCGACCTCTCCCACCTAGAAGGACAAGGGCAGCAGGCGCATGGGAACACCATCACCTGCAAGTTCGCCTCCAAGTTACACACCATCCTGACTTGGAAACATATCACCGTTCCTTCATCGTCGCTGGGTCAAAATCCTGGAACACCCTACCTAACAGTACTGTGGGAGTACCTTCACCACAAGGACTGCAGCGGTTCAAGGCGGCTCACCACCACCTTCTCAAGGGCAACTAGGGATGGGCAATAAATGTTGGCTTTGCCAGTGACAGCCACATCCCAGAACGAATTTTTAAAAATCCAAACATGCAGGTAAAGAGGAACCCATGCACTCTTACCAGCATTTAATGGGACAAAACCTGAATAGGTACAGGTGTAGAACAGAATAGAATGAACTAGTTGTGGTAAGAGGTTTTCAACAATTAATGAAGCTCAGAAACACTGTACCAAGTGAATGAGAGAGATATTTCTTGAAGGATGCAAAGTTATTTGAGAAATAAATTGTTCCAAGAATCAAGGCTCCCCCACATTCACTTACAGGCATCAACACACACACAAAACACACATGCACCTATCCTGAGGTCTGGAGGCATGTACAGACTCTGAATTGAAGTCAAATTGTAATGCCTTTTACTTACACTGATGACACTCTGTTTAATCATAAGTTGCAGCTCCAGTGAGGACTGTCTCATTGTCCACTGATCAAGATTCTAAAATAAATGGAAAAAAGGTGGTCAACTTGCATTCTTGTAGTAGAAGGCTGGAGAAAGTTGCAGAGATATGTTGGAGTGAGGTTCTACCTTATTTTTAAAAATGAACACATACAGACTTTGTGATGTTCTCCCATTTTGGGCACCATTAAACCTACGTCAAAACGTAGCTCATTTGCCATCATCCTCTTAATCAGCAGTAACCAATGAACTGTGGTTAGCTCCAATTTTTTTTTTTAAACTTACACCACATTTTGTTACTTTAGCAGCCAAATACTCCCTGGCAAAGGTCTTCACTTTCAGGTCTAAGATACTGCTATGGCACCCTCTTCGCCTATTCGGTTTTTGTTGTTTTCTTTCCCAACTCCTTACCTGCAGGATGCGTTTGATTCGCTGACGTTGTGGGTTGTCCCCTTCCTCGCTGTCCAGCTGTCGGTGTGGATAGCATATCAGTTGTAAGAGTCGTTGCGCTTGCTTATTTGTCAGAACTGGATCCTGCAGAGCACTGCTATCCTCACACAAACTCTTTAGGCAGCGCTCTCCCACCCACTCCTGCAAAGAAAGACAATGTTTTATAAAAACATGAGCTCTACTAAGTAATAAAAAATGCATTATTCTACTAGCAAGGTCAGGCTGTGTCAGTTAAGGCCACAAGCCTTTTAAGTCAACCAATCCTCAGGTCATTCAAAATGTAGGGCTGGATTTTCATTAAGCTGTCGGGAAGGAGGCGGGACTACAACTGTCGGGTTTTAGTCCCGCCTCCATCAACGTCCGGCCAATCGACGCGATTTTCCCTTGATTGACCTTGTTGAGCCCGTCCAGCAGGCTCAGCAGGCCAATTAAGGGCCACCCGACAACAGGTGACGTTATAGACTGAAATTTCATCTGTCAAGAGTTTTTGACAGATGAAATATCAGTGTTTCACAGCTGTTTGAAGCTGTCAAACACTGATAATCTGACTTCTAACCCGAGTCCTTCTACGCAGACTCAGTTAGAACTGTCACCGGAACTGAAAGCTGCAGGCTGTCACTTTTGACAGATCGCAGCCATTCAGCTTTCAGTTCCAGCTGAGTGATGGACTCCCGATGCCTAGAGGAAGGAAGGCTGTTAAGGTAAGTACAGGTAATTTAAACTTCTTTACACACTTTAGACACACCAAACACACTTACCTTTGCACTCATACACCCATCACTCACCTGAACACCGACATCGCGACCCCTCCAAGTCCTTTAACCCGACGGCCCGCCTGCTCTCACCTGGCGTGGTTTGGAGACATCGGGAATCCCACACAACACCCCTCAAAATAGGGATTAGGCTAAAAGCTGCCTGTTAACTACCTGTTAACAGGCAGTTAATTGGCACTAATCCCTTTCCGCCTCGGGTCGGCGGGTCCCAGTGCAGGGCGGGTACCCGCCTCCCTTGAAACTTACGTGGAGGCGCGTTTTGGGCGGGATGGTGTCGGGACCCCCGAATTCGGGATTTTTGCCTCCGGCACGCCCGAAAGCCCGCCTCACGGCACACTGAAAATCTGGCCCGTAGTTATTGTTTGGTCAGGAAATTTTGCAGAATGGAAAGTGCTCGTCAGTTCGTCTGCAGACCAGAAGCAGTCTTTTAGGATTGTTTTGCATTTGTAAGAAAATGTGACATTTGCACATGCTGATCTACAAAGAATAGTGGAGATCCCTCGGATGGGGAGAGATATAAAAGAACAGAAAAAGGGATACAAAAAAAGTAATGAGTTACAAAAAGAGTACGAGAAAAAATTACGAAGGATATCAAGGATACACAGATACATAGAATTAACAGCACATTCAGCTCAACTGGTCTGTGCTGGTGTTTATGCTCCACACAAGCCTCCTCCCACCCTACTTCATCTAACCCTATCTGTATATCCTTCTACAGTATTCCTTTCTCCCCCATATACTTATCTAGCTTCCCCTTAGAGGCATGTATGCTACTTGCCTCAATTACTCCATGCGGTAGAAATGTCCACATTCTAACCATTCTCTGGGTAAAGAGGGTTCTCCTGAATAACTTATCTGGATTTATTAGTGACTTTCTTATATTTATGGCTCCTATTTTTAGACACTCCCACAAGTGGAAACAGCCTCCCTACATCTACCCTATCAGATGGAGCGTTACTTTGCACTTAACTTGTGCTGCACCGGATTCAGGAATGTTGATCAGATGATGTAGAGGGAACTATGCTCTGCTGACATGAGTCCAGAAGTTAAAACATCCCAGTATGGGCATTCCTGCTGCTCAGAAACTCCCCCCATATCTCCCCCTATCTGGTGCACTATCCCTCCTCATCCTTCTCGACCTGTTTACAGCCTTTGACACGGTTGACCTCACCATCCTCTGCCAACGTCTCGCCTCCATTGTCCAGCTGAGTGGGATTGCCCTTGCCTGGTTCCACTCTTGCCTATCCAGGTATAGCCAGGGAATCTCCTGCAATGGCTTCTCTTCCCACCGCAACACCATTATCTCTGGAGTCCCCCAAGGATCTATCCTATGCCCCCTCCTATTCCTCATCTACAGTTGCCCCTTGGCATAATCATCCGAAAACACAATGCCAGGTTTCACGTGTATGCTGACGACACCCATCTCGACCTCATCACCACCTCCATCAACCCCGCCACTGCCTCCGTGATGTCAGACTGCTTATCCAACATTCAGTTCTGGATGAGCCAAAATTTCTTCCAATTAATCATTGGAAAAATCAAAGCCATTGTCTTCGGCCCCCGCCACAAACTCTTCCATAGCCGCCAGTTCAATCCCCTTCCCAGGCCACTGTCTCAGGCTGAACCAGACTGTTTACAGCCTTAGCGTCATATTTGACCCCAAGATAGCTTCCGACCCCGTATCTCCTCCATCATCAAGACCGCCTACTTCCACCTCCGTTATATCTTCTGTCTTCGCCCCGCCTCAGCTCATCTACTGCTGAAACCCTCATCCAAGCTTTTGTTACCTCCAGATTCTATCCCAATGCTCTCCTGACCGGCCTCCCAACTTTCACCCTCCATAAACTTGAGCTCATCCAATACTCTGCTGCCCGTATTCTAACTCGCACCAAGTCCCGTTCACCCATCACCCCTGTACTCGCTAAATTACATGGGCTCCTAGTCACTGAATGTCTCAATTTAAAAATTATTATCCCCATGTTCAAATCCCTCCATGGCCTCACCCCTCCCGATCTCTGTAACCCCCTACAGCCCTACAACCCTCTAGGAACTCTGCGTTCATCCAACCCTGGCCTCTCGTCCACCCCCACTTCCTTCACCCCACCATTGGCGGTCGCAGCTTCAGGTGTCTAGGCCCCAAGCTCTGGAATTCCATCCCTAAATTTCTCCGCTTCTCTACTCCTCTCTCCTCCTTTAAGATTCTCCATAAAACCTACCTCTTTGACCAAGCTTTTGGTCACCTCTCCTACGGTCTCCTTCTTTAGCTTGGTGTCTAATTTTGTCTGATTACACTCCTGTGAAGTGCCGTTGGGCATTTTACTACGTTAACCGTACTAAATAAATGCAAGTTGTTGTTGTTATGGCAAGGTGCCAGGCCTATTCCATAGGAACATAATTAAAACAGTGAAGGATTGAGCCTATATGGCACCATTCTTGGCAGCTGTATGTTGGCGCTCCAACTAACAATGAAAAATTTCACTTTTTCAAACTCTTTGGGCTGGATTTTCACTGAGGAGGCGGGACTACAACTTTTGGGGTTGTAGTCCCGCCTCCATCGAGTTCTAGCCAACCCACGTGATTTTGACTTGATTGACCTTGTTGAGCCCACCCAGCGGGCTCAGCAGGCCAAATAAGGGCCACCCAGCAACAGGTGACATCACAGATTGACATTTCATCTGTCAAGACCGTTTGACAGATGAAATATCAGCGTTTGACAGCTGTTTGAAGCTGTCAAACACTGACAATCTGTACTCTAAAGTTAATTCCTTCCTCTCAGGATGATTTAGAGATCTCCCCGGAACAGAAAGCTGAATACTGCAATTTTTGACAGATCGCGGCCATTCTGCTTTCTGTGCCAGTGAGATGAGTGACTCCCGAGACCTGAAGGAAGGAAGGCTGTAAAGGTAATTAAACTTCTTTAAACACACCAAACAATCTTACCTCTGCACTCATGCAACCATCACTCACCTAAACACCAGACATCTCGACCCCTCCACGCCCTTCAGCCCGACGGCCCCGCTAACTTGATGTGGTTTGGAGCCGTCGAGAATCCCACACTTCACCAATGAAAATAGGGATTAGGCTAAAAGCTGCCTGTTAACAGGCAGTTAATTGGCACTAATCCCCTTCCCGCCTTGGGGAGGCGGGTCCCAGCGCGGGTTGGGTACCCGCCTCCTTTGAAACTGGCACGGAGGCGGGTTGGGGGCGGGATGGGTTCGTGCCCCCCGATTTCAAGATTTTAACCCCCCACACGCCTCCAATCCTGCCTCCACAGCTCAATGAAAATCCTGCCCTATGTCTCTGTAGTTGGAACCAAAATGTAGAACATTCTGTCCAAATGTATGCATTAGTACAGAGAAGCTTAATTTCAGTGAACACACAGAGCCCCCGTGCCCCAGATTTAATGTTCCCATACCTGCTGACAGATATTCTTCAGCACATATTTAGCATAAGCATCTAAACTGGCGGTTTCAATAGAAACAGTCCGACTGCCAGATTTTTTCACTCCTACATCATCCTCGGGCAACTCTTCCATCCCACCAGAATGCGAGAATCCAGAGCCTTTCAATTCAGCATCACCTGAAACAGAAGAGGAAGATCTTTCATTGAGTTTGGGCACTCTCCTAGACTGTATTTTTATTGTCCCACGACACACAGCATCTTATTTGTGGAATAAAGCTATCCAGAGCATCCTCCTCTCTCAGCTCAGGGTTACATAGAAGGTAGGAGCAGGAGTAGGCCATTCGGCCCCTCAAGCCTGTTACTTACCCCAGTTACAGGACACGAACCTCCTTTGAACACTGGAACATAAAGACTGGAGCAAGAAAAGGCCATTTTTATGTTTGGATGGAATGAGCTCAGAGTTCATATACATTTAATCCACCATTGCTTCCCTCATGACTATCACTGCCATTACCTATTCATTCCTTACTTTACAGGAGTACTAACAGTGAAGTTTTCTAAGATCTTGCTCCACTAGTGGTGCCTCGTGTTCAACAGGCAGCTTATTGTAAAAGCACAGGAGCACTCTCCATCCACTGAAATGAATGGACAAAAAATTGCAGACATTACAATCGCAATTTTCCAATAAGCTGCATGCAATACCCTGTTGAATGGGGGATTTCAACTTCCCCAATATTAACTGGGATAGTCAGGGTGTAGAATTCTTAAAGTGCATCCAGGAGAGCTTTTTGAGCCAGCATGTAGAAAGTCCTACAAGAGAGGGGGCAGTACTGGACCTAATTCTAGGGAATGTGGCCGGCCAAGTGGAAGAAGTGCTAGTAGGTGAGCACTTTGGTGACAGTGACCATAATATGGTGAGATTTAAGGTGGTCATGGAAAAGGACAGGGATGGGCCGGAAATAAAGGTTCTAAATTGGGGGAAGGCCGATTTTAATAGGATAAGGCAGGATCTGGCCAAAATGGACTGGGATCAGCTACTTGTAGGAAAATCCGCATCGGAGCAATGGGAGGCTTTCAGAAGGGAGATTGAGATCATACAATGGCAACATGTTCCCGTAAAGGTCAAGGGTGGTTCCAAAAACCACAGGGAACCTTGGATGTCAGGGGATATACGAGAATGGATTAGGAAAAAAAGGAGGGCTTTTGGCACATACAAAAGGCTAAAGACGGAGGAAGCCCTAGGGGAGTACAAAAAGTGCAGGGGGATACTTAAAAAAGAAATTAGGAGATCAAGGAGGGGCCATGAAATAACACTGGCGAGCAAAATAAAGGAAAATCCTAAGATGTTTTATAAGTATATTAAGGGTAAGAGGATAACTAGGGAAAAAATAGGGCCCATTAGGGACAAAAGTGGCAATCTGTGTGTGGAGCCGGAAGATGTAGGAGGGGTTCTAAATGAATTTTTTGCATCTGTTTTCACTATGGAGAAGGACGATGTAGACATAGAAATAGGGCGGGGGGACTGTGATATGCTCGAACATATTAACATCGAGGGGGAGGAGGTATTGGCGGTTTTAGCAGGCCTAAAAATGGATAAATCCCCAGGCCCGGACGAAATGTATCCCAGGCTGCTGTGTGAGGCAAAGGAAGAGATTGCGGGGGCTCTAACACATATATTCAGAACCTCTCTGGCCACAGGGGATGTGCCAGAGGACTGGAGAACCGCTAATGTAGTACCATTATTCAAGAAGGGGAGTAGGGAAAAACCGGGGAACTACAGGCCAGTGAGCCTAACATCAGTGGTAGGTAAATTATTGGAAAAAATTCTGAGGGACAAAATTAGTCTCCACTTGGAGAGGCAAGGATTAATCAGGGATAGTCAACATGGCTTTGTCAAGGGAAGATCATGTCTGACTAATTTGATTGAATTTTTTGAGGGGGTGACTAGGTATGTAGATGAGGGTAACGCAGTGGATGTGGTATACATGGATTTCAGTAAGGCCTTCGATAAAGTCCCGCACAGGAGACTGGTCAAGAAGGTAAGAGCCCATGGAATCCAGGGTGCCTTGGCACATTGGATACAAAACTGGCTTAGTGGCAGAAGGCAGAGGGTGATGGTCGAAGGTTGTTTTTGTGACTGGAAGCCTGTGGCCAGTGGGGTACCACAGGGATCGGTGCTGGGTCCCTTGCTGTTTGTGGTCTACATTAATGAGTTGGATATGAATGTAAAAGGTATGATCAGTAAGTTCGCGGATGATACAAAAATTGGTAGGGTGGTAAATAGCGAGGAGGGTAGTCTCAGTCTGCAGGACGATATAGATGGGTTGGTCAGATGGGCGGAACAGTGGCAAATGAAATTTAACCCGGAAAAGTGCGAGGTGATGCACTTTGGGGGGACTAACAAGGCAAGGGAATACACAATGAATGGTAAGACCCTAGGCAAGACGGAGGGTCAGAGGGATCTGGGTGTGCAAGTACACAGATCCCTGAAGGCGGCGGAACAGGTGGATAAGGTGGTAAAAAAGGCATATGGGATACTTATATTCTATGCCTCGGCTAATGAAGGCAAGAGCAAGGAGGTTATGATGGAGCTGTATAAAACACTGGTTAGGCCACAGCTGGAATACTGTGTGCAGTTCTGGTCGCCACGCTACAGGAAGGATGCGATCACTTTGGAGAGGGTGCAGAGGAGATTCACCAGGATGTTACCAGGGCTGGAGCGCTTCAGCTATGAAGAGAGACTGGGCAGATTGGGTTTGTTTTCCTTGGAGCAGAGGAGGCTGAGGGGGGACATGATTGAGGTGTTCAAAATTATGAGGGGCATAGATAGGATGGATACTAAGGAGCTTTTTCCCTTAGTAGAAGGGTCAATAACAAGGGGGCATAGATTCAAGGTAAAGGGCGGGAGGTTTAGAGGGGATTTGAGAAAGAACTTTTTCACCCAGAGGGTGGTTGGAGTCTGGAACTCACTGCCTGAAAGGGTTGTGGAGGCAGGAACCCTCACAACATTTAAGAAGCATTTGGATGAGCACTTGAAATGCCATAGCGTACAAGGCTACGGACCAAATGCTGGAATATGGGATTAGATTAGACAGGGCTTGATGGCCGGCGCGGACGCGATGGGCCGAAGGGCCTCTATCCGTGCTGTATAACTCTATGACTCTATGAAGTAGAATGAGAAAATTTCACCCCAAATTCCCTGGGAAGGAAAATGAAGCGGTGCTATTAATATTTCCAACCCTCAAGGTCAAAATCCAAGATTAGGATCTTCATCCCTCCGATACCCTGTTCTTGATATATTTTAATATAGAGAAAGGACATCAAGAAATATTACATTAATAATCAAGTACAGGTCTGGTCAGCGTATTTCAGTCTGGGGCATAACACAGCGTCAGTAGACCAAAGGGAAAGAAAAGAGATTAACTTATAAAAGGAGTGCGTAAAACAAACCTCCCAAACAAAATAGAGGCCCTCCCTGTCCTAACAGTAATCTGCAATCTATATTGATATCACTTACCCAACATAAAGATAGCTTTGAGGACAGCAAAAACCGCTCCCACCACGATACTGTTCTGTGATGCTGCCAACAAGTGTCTGTCGCAGGACGAACGGATCCCTACTGTAGGTTTATCTGAAAAAAAAAATAGTCCATCAGTGGAAACCATTGACTGTCAACAGTGCCAAGGGTCAGAAAGATTCTTTTAGCTATGGTCATCATCGATAATCTTACTTGCTGTACTCCACACTCTGTCATGCATGTCCTTCAATATGACAAAATGTCACAGTCATGAACTTTGCAGCAATCGTCACCAATGGTACAGGACATCAGACTATGAAGTCTGTCTGTGCCTGAACAGACCACATATGCCAGTGCAACTTTCCATTTCAGCAGAATCTTTGTCAACAACGACTGTGCATCCTCAAGTGACAGGCAACTCTTCCAGTTAACCCACAACCATGTGGATGGGAAGCAGGGATTAACTGGCACTGTCCAGTGACCATGAACATTTCGAAATAATAGTTGAATGTGCTATAAAAATGACCCTTTTGAATGAGCACAGCGCTCATACAAAAAGTGCAGTTTAAAAAGTTAAAAGATAAAGTTGAAGACAATAAAAAAATAGATAAGCAAGTATTTTACATCAGAAAGTAGTTTGCCCCTCCCAAACATTCGCCTTCTCCCTTAGGTATCCACCAGTATTGCACTTGGCACTGAGTCGTTCTTTCAAAACAAACATAGAAGAAAGAGATTTTTTGAACAATCTTCTGAAATAAATGTTCAAATGGCCTCTGTTTTGAATGGAAGACTTCTCTCAGGCAAAGAAAACTATTGATCTTTCTTCCCTGGGCGAGACTGAGCTCCAGTCTCAGGCAACTTTTAATTTCTGTGTTTCCACTGATTAAAAGGCAGCACTTGCAGTATACTTCACTTACTGTTGTCCTGGTGACAAGGGTTCAACTGTGGTGTCCTAAACAAGTGGAGGAGGATTCTGCAGGTTAGACGAGCACCAGGTTCTGAATCCTGCTCGCTGCATGCTGCAACACAAATAAAAACACATTTACTTGCATGGTCTGTGTTTTTGTAAAACACTCAAGCATGGCAGGAGCATAGCTGCAGCAAAATACACAAAGTATGCAACCATATTACAATTTGCCTCCTCTATCAGAATGTATTGATATAAACAGACATTGCTGGAAGCATACAGAAGTTCAGTCAGCAGCTGAAAGAGAAAGGTTGGTTAACATTTCAGGTGCAAGTCATTTGTCACTACTTCAAATTAATTAATTCTATATGAAGCTCCCTTGAGATGTTTCTGATTCAGTGAGTGAATGAGTAAGGAAGGAGGAAAAGTTTGCATTCATATAGTACCTTACCACATCATCAGGATGTCCCAAAGTGATTCAAAGGCAATGGAGTACTTTTGCTGTTGTGTTGTTACCAGGCAAATATGACAGCCAATCTGCGCATAGCAAAGTCCCACAATCAGCAACACGGTAAGTGACCAGTTAATTTAATTTTTGGTGGTAATAATTGAAGGAAGAATGGTGGCCAGGATACCAGAAGAACTCCCAGTTCTTTTCAAATAGTGCCATTGGAATTTAACAACCACCTGAACCAGCAGCTAGACCTTAGTTTAATACCTCATCTGGATTATTGCTTAAAACAGGAATGATGTGGTGCTATTATTAAATACCATCTGTAAAAATCAAACAATAACGTGCAAATTTGCAAGGAACTGGAAGTCCTTTACTATGGAACCTTCATTATCCACACTCTTATGATTCACCAGAATTTTTGCTGGACAAAGCATTTTGCAAGACACCGTTTAATTGCACAGTTTCTTATGTTTCCATTTCATCTAATTTCTTTAGTGAAAACAACAATGTTTCTTTTGTTATTTGTATTACATTTATCTTCATTCCCGTGCTTAGGATATAGTTATATCATGCATGTAATAGCAACATTTGGAGACTCTCAATTATCCTTCAATAATGGTGAAATAACGAAGTTTTCACTCTATTTCTAGTTAAGGTGTAATCTATTGCGTTGTTGAATTAGAATTGTCCACTCCCAAGCTGCAATCCACTAAAAAAAAATCCATCAACAAAAATGAAGACAGCATTATACACTACACATAACAGGAAGGCACAGGTTACAGCGCACATTGTTCAAAAAATCAAGGCTCAGATGAGACTCTCATTGCAATTTTCATCTTATTGACAAAAATTTGAATAGTACTTAATATGTGGAGAATTATGAAGGCAGGGTGAAAGGAAGGACTGCAAAAGTGCATGTAACCCATTAGTAAATATTCTTATCATCACTTTGATGATACAGGAAAATAAAGGGAATAGTTCCTTTCATACCAGGTCAGTACTGTTCAACCTACAACACAACTCACTGTGAAACTATAAGTACATGAAAAATTTGCCCCTGCCTGTGGAACTGCACAGTAGCCTGAATTTCTGCCTTCCAGAGAGGACTGAAAAAGCAAGCGACGCAGGAGCCGAAATAAGTAAGTAAAATGTTTTCAAGTTTCAAGAGTAGATAACAATTCTGTTCCAATTATATCTCTACAGGCTCTCCAAAGCTAGCCAATGATTAAACAGTTTTTTTTTTAAATAAAGAATGTTTACTGAATAAAACACCTCTGCCACTGATAGCACGGATAGGGGTTAATGTTCATAAATACAATAAAAGTGTGTATAGTGTGGATAGACACATTCTTAATTCTATACTTCAACTACAGACAGGAATATATCTCATCTTGGCGCTTTCAAAAGTGGTGATTCTAAGATAGATGGTTACCTGCATTAAGGAGTGATGGGATGGCCACACAGCGAATCAAATCCTCCAGCAGCAAGCATTGTCTGGCTATTAAAATAGCTATAAATGTTGCTAGAGAGTCATGGAATGACAAGTCACTCACCTGAGAAAAAAAAAGAGGGAGAGAGCTTTGTTACTAGACACCATCAAAAGTGAAGCCATTTATCTCACAGAATGCTTACTGCTGAAGTACAAGTGTCAGCTAGGCTCAGTGGTAGCACTCGCCTCTTGAGTCAGGTGGTCATGGATTCATATCCCTTTCCAGGACAGTACTCCAATGTGGGAGTGAATGCCAACCTTGACAAAACATTAAATGAGTGCTCATCTGCCTGTTTCTGTGTCCATTATCCTTTACCTCTTATTATAAAGTGTTCAGAGATGTCTTGCTTCATTTTATTGTTATTGTTCAGGTAGATATTAAAGACCCCATAACACTATTCATAGAAAGAAAAACACGTGAGTTCGCCCAGTGTTTGGCAAACATTTTTCTAGAACCAAACACCACTAAAAACAAATGAATTGATCATTCATCTCATGGTTATTTGTGGCCGACATTATTGCATGCAAAAGCGTTGCCATGTTTGCCAAATAACAATGATTGCACAGCACAGTGATTCATTGTGGTATTTAATAATAGCACCGCACCATTCCTGTTTTAAGTACTTTGAAACTTCCTGAGTGACATAATAAGGTATTATATGAATGCAAGCTCTTAGAAAAGAAACAAAACAGGGAGCAGACATCGATATTCAAGAAAGAGTTGGATATATTTCTTGAGGCTAAAGGGATCAAGGGATGTGGGGAGAAGGCAGGGACAGGGTACTGAATTTGGATGATCAGCCATGATCTCATTGAATGGCGGAGCAGGCTCGAAGGGCCGAATGGCCTACTCCTGCTCCTATCTTCTATGTTTCTATGTTTGGGAAGAAAGATAGCCAAGGTAACTGATGGAGCTGTCAACGACTAAGACATTTTTTGAAAGTGGGGAGAGAAGTGGTGAGTAGGAGGACTTTAGGAAGAGATTCCAGAGGTTCTGCCACCAATGATGAAATTTTAAAAATATGCCGGATTGTCATAAAAACCCAACTGGTTCACTTATATCCTTTACAGAAGGAAACCTGCTGCCCATACTTGGTCTGGCCTATATGCGATTCCAGTCCCACACCAATGTGGTTGACTTTTAAATGCCCTCTTAAGTGGCCTAGAAAGCTACTCAGCTACATCCTACCCCTAACTTTGGCATAACTAGGGATGGGCAATAAATGCCAGCAACGCCCACATCCAGAGAATTAAAAAAAAATTTTTTTTAATTCTGATGAGTTAGAATTTGCATAGGGTGGAGATTGGGAGGCCAGTGTGGAAAAACCCTGTTCAGAAGTAACAAAAGGGGTGAATGTGGGTTGGGTGGTGGTAAAGGTGAGACTGTAATGGAGGCATGCTTTTACACGAGAGTGCAGTTGACGGTAGACATGTGGTTCTTCCCCCTTCGGCTAAACTCCTTAATTTAAGCAGTTTGATGTTCAAGGAACCAACGGCACTGTAGATCATCTGCTGTTAAGCTTGCCTGTTACAGGAAAGAAAGCCCAATGAGCCACTCTAGGTCTCTATTACATAAAGGAGCCCAGCACAGCTAGAGAAATCAGCACCACCTGCCAAATGTAGGAGGTGGAGAAAGGCCACAGGGGCATATTAATATGTTAAAGCACGGGCTGAAACGGCATGAGCTCACCCCCCCACCCCAATTCCTCAAATGCCAAGTCCACAAATTCAGCTGGATTTCTCAGCTGGCCATTAGAAAAATTTTATTTTTTTAAATAAATATTTGTATCCATTAAGGGTGTGAGTTGTCTATACTGGGGAATACTTTTTCCACAGCATCTCTATCACCATAAAGTACTCTTATGTCAGATGCAGCACTGGTTAGATAGAGTGAAAGTCAGCTCTCTACCCTGCCCCATCAACCACTTGCAAGTCAGTACAGTACTGGTTAGATGCAGTCAAGCTCACTCTACTCTGACCCTACAATGTACTTTAACCCTAACTTCAGGAGGAGCACCTCCTCCTTAGCCAGTTGGACACTTCAATTTTCTACACCAGTCATCCTTGTGGCCAGAATGAGACTGACAATAGAATGTGAATTATGTAGAGGTCTACTGCAGATACTGGATTGAAAAGGCCCAAGCGCATTTCATATAGATCCTTTCCAAAGTCAGCAGATGAATCTTTCATCATTTCTGTCTGGGCTGGAATTAGATCCAGGTTCTAGAAGTGAAAAGCCATTTTTAACGCCTGGTTATTAAGCCAATTTAAACTGCTCCTATGCACCCAATATTGACAGGCTACATAGTGACATTATTGAAAACATACAGGCACAGGCTGGGTCACTAACCACACTCTCAACCAGTGAATGTGTTAGATTGAAAGTGAGGGGAGAAGAGAAAGTAGAACTTTTAGTAACAGGCATTAAAGCCCAATAGATCTCAATCCAACCTTCTCAACGTATCCTTAATCATTTCTCTTCTCCAGAAATTAATCCAATTGTTTCATAACCTTTTGATATACCTATCAATTCATTCCATGAAAAGCGACGCGTTAAGATAGTAACTATAGGTTTTTATTGGCTAAATAACAGAGCCCACCCTCGTGGGTGATCGGTTCCAACAAGGAAGAATACTAGCCAAGCGGTCACCTTTATACCTGGGCAAGCAGGCGGAGCCATGGGCGGAGTCAGCTGAGGTATGCCTAGGTATAACAGCGTGCGTGGCAAGAGGTAACCTTGTGTAGTGATAACAACAGTGTAAACAGTGATAACAACAGTGTAACAATAGTGAACGGTTGTGAACAATAACAGTGGTTTACCACATTCACCCCTTGTTTAAAATTGAGTCCGGCGGGGTGAAGTGTACTACCAGTTCGTGTATGTCAGTCTATCAGGAGGCCTCGTAAGCCTTTCTGACCGGCGCAACAGCGGCGGCAGTGGTGCAGTATCCGATGTTAATACTGGTGTCTGCGTGGTCGACGAAGGCCCCTGGGGTTCCGGCATGCCGCCTACAGGAGCTGGATTTGGGGGAGTGGTGGGGGATAACGGTGGTGTCTCAGGGGTGCCCGAGGGTGCGAGGTCTCGCAAGGAGACTGTGTCCTCCCGCCCGTCTGGGTATTCTACATAGGCATACTGGGGGTTGGCGTGCAGGAGGTTCACCCTCTCGACCAGGGGGTCCGTTTTATGGGTCCTCACGTGCTTCCGCAGCAGGACGGGCCCCGGAGAAGTCATCCATGTTGGTAGCGAGGTTCCTGTAGTCGACTTCCTGGGGAAAACGAACATTTGCTCATGAGGGGTGGCGTTAATGGCGGTACAAAGCAGTGACCGGATGGAATGGAGCGCTGCCGGGAGGACTTCCTGCCAGCGAGAGGTTGGGAGGCCCTTAGACTTTAGGGCTAAGAGGACGGCCTTCCAAACTGTCGCGTTCTCTCTTTCCACCTGGCCGTTCCCCCGGGGGTTGTAGCTGGTGGTCCTGCTCGCAGCAATACCTCTCGCGAGCAGGAACTGGCGAAGTTCCTCGCTCATGAAGGATGAGCCCCGGTCGCTATGTATATAGTTCGGGAACCCGAACAAGGCGAAGAGGTCGTTCAGGCATTTGATGACCGTGGTACTGGTCATGTCTGGGCAGGGGATGGCGAAGGGGAAACGGGAGTGCTCGTCAATAATGTTGAGGAAGTACACATTACGGTCAGAGGACGGGAGAGGCCCCTTAAAATCGATGCTCAAGCGCTCGAAGGGGCGGGTGGCCTTGATCAGGCTTGCTCTGTCCAGCCTATAGAAATGCGGTTTGCATTCGGCACAGACTTGGCAGTTCCTGGTCATGGTCCTGACCTCCTCGATGGAGTAGGGCAGGTTGCGGGCCTTAATGAAGTGGTAAAGTCTAGTGACCCCGGGGTGGCAGAGGTCGTTGTGGAGGGTCCGCAGTCTATCACCTTGCGTGCTGGCGCATGTACCTCGTGATAGAGCATCTGGGGGCTCGTTGAGTTTACCAGGCCGGTACAAGATATCGTACTCGTAGGTGGAGAGCTCAATTCTCCACCTCAAGATCTTGTCGTTCTTGATTTTGCCCCTCAGCTTGTTATTGAACATAAAAGCAGCCGAACGCTGGTCGGTGAGGAGGGTAAATCGTTTGCCTGCCAGGTAATGCCTCCAGCGTCGTACCGCTTCCACAATCGCCTGGGCCTCCTTCTCGACAGAAGAGTGTCGGATCTCAGGGCCCTGGAGGGTCCTTGAGAAGAAGGCCACAGGTCTCCCCGCCTGGTTAAGGGTTGCAGCTAGGGCGAAGTCGGATGCATCGCTCTCCACTTGGAAAGGGATGGACTCATCCACTGCGTGCATTGTGGCCTTCGCAATGTCTCCTTTTATGAGGGAGAAGGCTGCGCATGCTTCTGCTGCCGGGGGAAGGAGGTGGACTTCATGAGGGGTCTGGCTTTGTCCGCATAATTGGGCACCCATTGGGCATAGTAAGCGAAGAGCCCCAGGGTTCTCTTCAGTGCCTTTTGACAGTGGGGAAGGGGAAGCTCCATGAGGGGGCGCATTCTTTTGGGGTCGGGGCCGATGACTCCATTCTCTACTACGCAGCCGAGGATGGCAAGGCGCGAGGTGTTAAACACACATTTCTCCTTATTGTAAGTGAGGTTCAGCCGTTGGGCCGTACGGAGGAATTTCTCCAGATTAACATCGTGGTCCTGCTGGTCGTGGCCACAGATGGTGACGTTATCTAGATAAGGAAACGTGGCCTGCAGCGCGTTCTGGTCAACCATCCGGTCCATCTCCCTTTGGAAGACCGAAACCCCATTGGTGACGCCGAAGGGAACCCTAAGGAAGTGGTAGAGGCGGCCATTCGCCTCGAAGGCGGTATACTGGCGGTCCTCAGGGCGGATAGGGAGTTGGTGATAGGCCGACTTAAGGTCGATGGTGGAGAATACCCGGTACTGTGCAATCTGGTTGACCATGTCAGATATGCGGGGGAGGGGGTATGCTTCCAGCTGGGTGTACCGGTTTATGGTTTGGCTGTAGTCGATGACCAGGCGGTTTTTATTGCCGGTCTTAACGACTACGACCTGGGCACGCCAGGGGGTGGTGCTCCCCTCGATGATGCCCTCCTTCAGGAGACGCTGCACCTCAGAGCTAATAAAAGCTCTGTCCCCGGCGCTGTACCGCCTGCTCTTGGTAGCGACGCGTTTACAGTCGCGGGTGAGGTTAGCGAACAAGGAGGGGGGCGGGACGTTGAGAGTGGAGAGGCCGCAGGTGGTATGCGGCGGGCGGTTTAAAAACTGCTGGTTGTAGACTGTGAGTGGGGGGAGGGGTCCACCGTATGCCAAAGTGACACTTTGGAGGTGGCATTGGAAATCCAGCCCTAGTAGGACGGCAGCGCAGAGCTGGGGCAGGACGAGAAGTTTAAAGTTTTTATATTCCGTGCCCCTAACCGACAGGGTCACCACACAGTATCCGCTGACGTCTGTTGAATGGGACTTCGACGCCAGCGAGATCTGATGGCGCGTTGGCCGGACAGTGAGGGAGTAGCAGCGCACCGTGTCTGGGTGAATAAAACTCTCCGTGCTCCTGCTGTCAAACAGGAAGGTCGTGGCGTGGCCGTTTACCTCAATGTCCATCATGGACCTGGACAGATGATGCGGGAGAGCTTGGTCAAGCGTGACGGAGGCCAGTGTATGGCTGAGTGAGCTGCTGTCGTCGGCAGGTGAGGCGGTGGTCGGGTCTGGAGACAACATGGCGGCCGAGTGCGGCAAACAAAATGGCGGAGAAGATGGCCGCCCCCACGACTCACATGAGGCACTGCTGGCGTCTGTGGCCTTGATCAAAGATGGCCGCCCCACAACTCACATGAGGCACTGCTGGCGTCTGTGGCCTTGATCAAAGATGGCCGCCCCCACAACTCACATGAGGCACTGCTGGCGTCTGTGGCTTTCCCTCTGCAGGCGTTCGCGAAGTGGCCTTTTTTTCTGCAGCCGGAGCAGGTCGCGTTCCTTGCAGGGCAGCGCGCCCTTTGATGTCTCGCCTGGCCACAGAAATAGCAGCTGGCGGCCCGATCGCGGGGCTCCGCTGCCGCAGCAGGTCCCGGGGGTGGCGGTCCCGATCGATTCCGGGACACCGATGCCGTAGTAGGACCCAGGGGCGGCGGTGCGAGGGGTATTGCGGCCGGAGTCGGGCCCGAGTCCCACGGTCGCGCAGCACTGTACCCGGAGTACGCCTCGAGGTCCCGATGGGCCACTTCCAGGGAGCGAGCGAGGGCTGTAGCTGCTTTCAAGTCGAGGTCCTTTGATTCAAGCAGTCTTTGCCGTGAGTAGTCGGACCGAAGGCCTTTCACGAAGGCATCACAGATATTTCCTTCAGCATGTTGTGCAGCCGATACAGCTTTAAAGTCACAGTCCCTGCCGAGTGTTTGTAGCGCCCGTAAAAATTCATCTACAGACTCTCCTGGCTGTTGCGAGCAGGATCTTAGGAGATGTCTGGCATACATTGAATTTACTGGGCTCCGGTACTGCTCTTTTAGCAGGTCGAGGGCCTCCTCGTATGTAGTAAGGTCCCGGATGAGTGCAAATACTTTAGGGCTCACCTGGGCGGTCAGAACTCTTAGTTTGTCGGCTTCCGATGGCACACCGGAGGCTACCAGGTAGGATTCAAAGCAGCTCAGCCAGTGATCGAAGTCGAGGGCTGAATTCGCTGCCTGTGGGTTTAGATCCAGGTACGGCGATCGGAGGGCTGGCAGCCAAGTCGGCTGCTGGGGCTGGTCAGTCATTTCAAAATTTAGCCAATAAAATTGATATACCTATCAATTCATTCCATGAAAAGCGACGAGTTAAGATAGTAACTATAGGTTTTTATTGGCTAAATAACAGAGCCCACCCTCGTGGGTGATCAGTTCCAACAAGGAAGAATACTAGCCAAGCGGTCACCTTTATACCTGGGCAAGCAGGCGGAGCCATGGGCGGAGTCAGCTGAGGTATGCCTAGGTATAACAGCGTGCGTGGCAAGAGGTAACCTTGTGTAGTGATAACAACAGTGTAAACAGTGATAACAGTGTAACAATAGTGAACGGTTGTGAACGATAATAGTGGTTTACCACACCTTTCCTGGTAACTTTTTCTATAGTCACCCTTTGAGTGACACTATTAAGGCGATCATCCACAAACTGAACAGTTATCCAATCAGTCTGCCTCCAATTTTTAAGCAATGTGCTCCCCTCAAGATGCAGCATTCAGTTGCTCTTTTGCCTCATCTCTCTAGCCAGCTGACCACAGAGATTACTTTGTGGCAGTGATCACTAATAAAGATTACCTTAACTAAAGAGCATGCAGACAAGTCAAAGGAGGAATTTAACCCCAAAAAAGATTAAAAAGTTAACGACCTGTTTGATGAAAGAGTACTTACATCAACATTGCACAGAAGATCATTGAAGCCGCAAGTCCCATTATTGGATGAACAGCAGAGTGCCTTAAGCACACCAAGCCACTCCGCGCTGAGAGCCTTGCAATAGGCAGTCAGCTCCGCACACAAGATAGCAATGTCATTCACACTAAATAAAAAACAGAGACAGGTGTACAAAAATCTGCACAGGAACAATCAGACAATCTTATTTAAAAGCAGCAAACATGCACAGGTTATACGCACGTGGGCCCCAGGAAAGCAGCAGTCAGTTAGCTAGCTTGCTTTGTGTTCCTGCGGTCACAGGCCCCGTGTCCCTGTAGAAGAGTAAAACCATTCTCTCTTCACCCACAGAGCTAGAATTTAATGCTAAATCCAAAATACCAGCAAAATCTCAACAGAGGTTCAGGAGGACAGGGCGACAGTGAGTTATAGTGCACAGTCCTTTTGCTTCTGGGACCCAGGCTTGAATTCAGCCTGAACTATTACAGAAAATTCTCTTGTCAACTGCATTGTTTTTTGGTTTTTTATTTTTTATTAAGTGAAATGAGTTCGAGTGCATAAGATTAAACTTGCCATAATATAGCACAACTTAACATTAGGCTAGCAGTCTCATTCAAGGATGGCTAAAGTAGGAAGTGGAAAGAATCATACTAGTGCAGTAGGGGCAGGTATCTCAAACTGAAGTTACGGCACATTGTTGAGGTAAAGTGGAGGGCTTCACTTTGCAACTGTTTGTGTCAAAAAAGTGTTTGATATGAACAACAAATGCTCAAAATTGGGGGGAGGAAATGTTCCATTCCTGAGCACTGACATCCTTCAGCTTGATAAGCACAAAATAAATACGGACACTATAAAATTAAAAATTGAACAATAAGGCTCATAAATGAACATAAGCTCCATTAGTACTGGTATTTAGTCTAATGACAATATAATTCACAAAATTAAATCTGAACTGGCCTGATGATCTGCATCCCAGAGTACTAAAAGAGGTAGCCATGGAAATAGTGGATGCATTGGTTGTCATCTTTCAAAATTCTATAGGTTATGGAATAGTTCCTACAGATTGGAGGGTGGCAAATGTAACCCCACTATTTAAAAAAGGAGGGAGAGAGAAAACAGGGAACTACAGACCGGTTAGCCTAACATCAGTAGTAGGGAAAATGCTAGAGTTCATTATAAAGGATGTGATAACAGGACACTTAGAAAATATCAACGGGATTAGACAAAGTCAACATGGATTTATGAAAGGGAAATCGTGTTTGGCAAACCTACTGGAGTTTTTTGAGGTTGTAACTGGTAGAATAGACAAGGGAGAACCAGTGGATGTGGTGTATTTGGCTTTTCAGAAGACCTTTGATAAAGTCCCACATAAGAGGTTAGTGTGCAAAATTAAAGCACATGGGATTGGGGGTAATATACTGGCATGGATTGAAAATTGGTTAACAGAGAGTAGGAATAAATGGGTCTTTTTCAGGGTGGCAGGCGGTGACTAGTGGGGTAGCGCAGGTTCAGTGCTTGGGCCCCAGCTATTCACAATATATATCAATGATTTGGATGAGAGAACCAAATGTAATTTGATGTAAAATATTTCCAAGTTTGCTGACGACACAAAGCTAGGTGGGATTGTGAGTTGTGAGGAGGATGCAAAGAAGCTTCAAGGCGATTTAGACAAGTTGAGTGAGTGGGCAAATACATGGCAGATGCAGTATAACGTGGATAAATGTGAAGTTATCCACTTCGGTAGGAAAAACAGAAAGGTATTGTATTATTAAAATGGTGATAGATTGGGAAATGCTGATGTACAAAGGGACCTGGGTGTTTTTGTACACCAGTCACTGAAAGCAAATATGCAGGTGCAGCAAGCAGTTAGGAAGGCAAATGGTATGTTGGCCTTCATTGCAAGAGGATTTGAGTACAGGAGCAAGGATGTCTTACTTACAGTTATACAGGGCCTTGGTGAGACCACACCTGGAGTAGTGTGTGCAGTTTTGGTCTCCTTACCTAAGAAAGGATATACTTGCCATAGAGGGAGTGCAGCGAAGGTTCTCCAGACTGATTCCTGGGATGGCAGGACTGTCCTACGAGGAGAAATTGGGTCGACTAGGCCTGTATTCACTAGAGTTCAGAAGAATGAGAGGGGATCTCATTGAAACGCATAGAATTCTGACAGGGCTAGACAGGCTGGATGCAGGGAGGATGTTTCCCCTGGCTGGGGGGTCTAGAATGAGAGGTCACAGTCTCAGGATATGGGGTAGGACATTTAGGACTGAGATGAGGAGAAATTCATTCAGAGGGTGGTGAACCTGTGGAATTCTCTACTACAGAAGGCTGTGGAGGCCAAGTCACTGAATATATTTAAGGAGTTAGATAGATTTCTAGACACAAAAGGCATTAAGGGGTATGGGGAGAGAGTGGGAATATGGTATTGAGATAGAGGATCTGCCATGATCATATTGAATGGCGGAGCAGGCTCAAAGGGCCTACTCCTGCTCCTATTTTTCTAAAAAAAGAACTCAAAACATGTTAGGAGAGCTGAAGTCACAACTCGTGCTACAGCATACTCTCCCTAGAATTGGATGTCTCTATGGCCTAGAAATTGGGTATAGCCCCGCTTGAGGCGCTAGAACTGGCGGTGCGCTAAGTTTATAGCCAGACGAAACTTATCGCTGCCTGGCGAGATATTGGGTTGCATCGCCCCCAAAGGGGATTGAGGCGCTAATTCAGCCGTTGCACGGTGCTCCTAAGGCGCAAAAGTTCAGGCGCTACTCAATATCGACGCAGACGGGCGCAGCGCAGGTGATCTCAATTACGGGAAACCACGAGACTTCCAGGCGCCAGCCGGCTCTTAAAGGGGTGGGTCAGTCAGCCTGAGCTTCAACACCCAACGCCCTGTAAGCCTCAGATTCGGCGCTCGCCCTTCTCTGGCGTTAGAAACTTGTTGAGCATGGAGAAGGTTAGACAGAGAGCAGAGCGCTTCAGCACTGAGGCTCTGGACCAGTTGGTGGCTGCAGTTGAGCGCCGTCAAGATGTCCTGTATCCGGACAATGGCAAGAGGCCGAATCAGAAGGCTTACCGACGATCTTGGAGGGAGGTTGCTGTGAGGGTCAACTCCAGCAGCATGGCGACCAGGACCCCTGTTCAGTGCAGGAAGAAATTCAACGACCTCACACGGATCGTTAGGGTGAGTGATGGTTTACCAAACTTCCGATTCCCTCCATCTGCAGCTGACTTCGGGCACCCTGTTGCAATGATGCCCCAATGGCCATCTGCCAGCAAGCACCCATGGCCCTTTCTGGCCACACACATGGACAGATGTCTCAAGGCCTCATGTAAGGGCTCTTTCACCATGGGGGGCATGCGATGATCTCTCAAGGCCTCATGCAAGGGCTCTTGCACCATGGGGGGAATGAGATTATCTCTCAAGGCATCATGTTACAGAACTTCCCCTTCTTTCCCCTGCAGTCCAAGCTGGCGACGATCCGAAAGGAGCAGCGTCGAACCGGTGGCGGGCCTCCACAAGTGGTCACTCTCACGGATCTGGAGGAGAGAGTGCACCAGATTCTTGGAGGACGTCTGTCTGGTCCTGTGACCACTGCATCTGCCGACCCCATTTCCGACAGCGAGGGTAAGACTCTCACCTTTTTCACCTGTTGCCTTCCACTTGGTCCCCCCGCCAGCATGTATCCTCAGTGTGCAGCCATGTCAGAGCCTTGCCGCAATCTGGCATGCCTTTCAGCAAACCTGTCCTTTTGCTAAAGCCACTCTTCCACCTCCCTACTTTCAGATGAAGCAGCACCAACTCGGGCTCAACGCACTGAAGCTGCCAGTGCCACCGGAGGCGAGGAGCAGGAGGACTCCGGACCAGCCGTTGCAGAATCCGGGGAGCGGACACATCTACAGACTGGGGATAGTAGTCCCCTGGAGGGGAGGGGGGGCTCTGAGGATGAACCAGTTGCCGGACCAAGCGGCATGCAGCAACGCAAGGGGGATAGGCAAGTTCGGTCACCGTCTCCCCGGAGGGCAAGGCAGGTAGTCATGACTGCTGCACAGAGTGCAGATGAGGTGCGTCGCCTTGCTGAAATGAGCAAACAGGCCCGGGTCAGACACACGGAGCTGATGGCTGCAGTGGAGAAGATGCCTGAGTCAATAGATTCATTGGTTAAGAGTATGTTGGACTTCGGGGCAACAATGGAGGGGACTCTCCAGGGCTTTGGGGCAACAATGGACAGGTCTATCCAGGGCTTCGGGGCAACAATGGACAGGACTATCCAGGGCTTCGGCCCAACAATGGAGAGGACTGTCCACGGCTTTGAGTCGGCTATGGAAAGGAGTGTTCAGGGCTTCGGACAATCCCTGGAAAGGTCTGTCCAGGGCTTGTCCGAGACAGTGGAGCGGTCGGCACCTGCCTTGTCCGAAGCAATGGGAAGAACTGTCCAGGGCTTCTCTGAAGCACTGGCACCTGGCACACAGGTCCTCACTGTTGCCACGCAGTCACTTGCTGGGCTCCTCCACACCCAGATTGAGGCAACGCGTTCTCTCACTGCAGCCACCCTCTCTGCATCAGTTAGGATCACCCCGGGCCCTTCCAGTCCCATACAAGGCCAGGAATCAGTGGAGCATGCGATTGTGGCGGATGAGCCGAGCCGCTCCCCTCAGATAGCCAGTGTGTCATCCGACCATGGTGCAGGCGTCCTCTCTCGGCAGGAGACCATTGCACATGCCAGCGCTGGAACGTCTGCATTGCAGCTGCCACCACCTGCAGGGCACACTGCCTCCAGCCATGGTCACATCAAGCATCCTGCGTCCGCACCCTCCAAGCCCAGAGGTCGGCCAGGCCGTACCTCAGGAGCTTCTGCGCTTCCACACAGTGAGCAGGTGTCCCCCAGCCTTGAGCCTGCCACTGGGGTCCAATTACGTAGGAGCAGCAGGGAGGGAAGGGGCCGGGCACGAAAGAGAAGTCGTTCTCCCTCAAGGGGCCAGTTGTAGAGGGAGGTGCTGAGGCGTTTCTTTGTCCAAATTCAAGGACACCCTCACCTGTTGTTATATTTGCAGAAGGTTTGTTGAGTTTTGCGGCTTTGCCGAAGAGTTCGCAGTTATTTAGTAACTTATGGTTTCTGTTGACATTACGTTGTTTTGCTGTAATGAAAGACTTTTGTGCCAATAAACAGAAGTTTCAATGTGGCATGGTGCACGTGACTACTTTCAGTGATGCTGGCATTCAGAGGCCGTCAAACATCCAAAGTGCGCATGAGTTAAGACTCTCATCATTCCGCCACAGGGGTCTCGAAACGAGTCCTGATGAGCCTCTGACATATGGCCCTTCCACTTTCAGCAGCCCTTCCATCTTCCTCCTCATCCTCCTCCACCTGCTCTTCCTCCTTCTCCTCCGCCTGCTCCTCCTCCTCCGCCTCCGTCTGCTCTTCCTCCTCCTCCGCCTCCGTCTGCTCTTCCTCCTCCTCCTCCTCAGCCTGCTCTTCCTCCTCCTCCTCCTCCGCCTGCTCTTCCTCCTCCTCCTCCTCCTCCGCCTGCTCTTCCTCCTCCTCCTCCTCCTCCGCCTGCTCTTCCTCCTCCTCCGCCTGCTCTGCTGGTCGTTGAGGGACAGCTGGAATTGGCTGGGTGCGTCGATTCGCCAAGTTGTGGAGCATGCAGCAGACGACGACGATGTGTCCCACTTGCTGCGGCGAGTACTGCAGGGATCCCTCCGAATGTTCCAGACATCGGAAACGCTTTGAGAACACCAATAGTGTGCTGTTTACTGTGCCTGGTCGCCTGATGGCCACTGATCAGCTCTTCTGCTGGGGTGTCAGCCACACGGGAGTGTTGTCATCAGCCATGGCCAGAGAGGATAGCCCTTGTCCCCAGTAAGCCAGCCTCGTCTTCGAGCCAGCCCCTCAAAAAGGTTACAAACTGAGGTCAACCGCAGGATAAAGGCATCGTGGCTGCACCCTGGGAAATGCACGGTGACTGCCATGATGATTTGGCGGTGGTCACAGACCAGCTGCATGTTGAGGGAGTGGAGCCCCTTGCGGTTGTGGAAGTCCTAAGGATGATGGCATGGCGCCCTCAAAACCACGTGTGTGCTGTCAGTCGCCCCCTGCACCATGGGGAAGTCCGCAATAGAAGCGAGACCCTGCGCGCGCTCCGCCTGCTTGTGCAGGGTCAGAGGCAAGGTCATGAATTGACGCCTTCGCCTATAAAGGGCATCTGTAACATGCCGGATGCAACAGTGGACTGCAACCTGAGCGACAGTCGCAATGTCCCCAATGGCTGACTGAAAGGATGCGTTGGCATAAAAATTGAGGCCATCAGTCCGTTTAGCGATCACGGACAGAGAGGTTCTGCACCGTTCACACGGCTGCAGATCCTGACCAAGCAGGTGGCACAGATCAGTAACAATGTCCCTCCACAATCGGAGCCTTCCCAAACACTGCTCCTCCGACATGTCAAGGCTTGTCACCTGCTGCCTAAAGACCCTCGCAGCATCCCGTCGGATTGGCCGACCTCCATTGCCCCTCCTCCTTCTGGCCAATCCCGGCCCTCTCTCCCGCCGCCTCTCTGCCCCTTCACAGTGTTGGGCGATGAGGCCGTCGCCCTACAAAGAAGCTCCCATTCCGATGCAAGTTGGTCAAAAGGCTTTTAGGTGTAGTGCTGCAAGTGCTTCGGACAGGTTTGAAGGTCCCAAGTACTGTAAAGCTAAATTCCCAAAACTCCGCTCCACAGTAGCTCGTCAACTCTATCCAGCAGCGATCGCAATGAGCAGGCCAAGTGGCTGAGGATTCTGCACTAGAGCTGTCCCCTTTAAATAGCGCCCCCCTACTCCGAGAAGGGCCTGCTAGCCCTCCCTCGAACTGTCACTAATAGCGCTAGGCGTTAAGGCTCCGGGCGCCACCCAATATGCGATCAGGCGCTCCTAGAAGGTGTTGCACACTGAAATGACGTCATGATGTGCTTGCGCTCGCGGGCGCGCGCAGGCGCTAAATGTATAGTCAATATCTGAGTTGTCGCTATCTTCATAGCAACCGCCCCAACATAGGGCATCGCCCCAATTCTAGGTCTCTTTAGGTGCTCAGCGCCGGTGCTACCAACCCAATTTCTAGGCCTATATCTCTTTGAAACGGATACAAAATCTTTGTCGGCCTTTAAATCCCTCCATGAGCTCACTCTACCCTTCGGCTACAATATTTTCCAGTCATACATCGCTACACTCATCCACTACTTCTCTAGGCCTGGTCTACAGACTACTCCTCCTCCCTGTGCTCTCAGTGGCAAATTCTTCAGCCAGCACACCTTCATACTCTGAAATTCTGCTGCTAAATCGCTTTGCCTAACTACTTGTCTCTCCTTCAAAAGCACTTTGACTATATCTGTAACCATCTCCCTAACCTCTCTCATAATTCCTGCTTGATGCCCACTGTTCCCCTATTAAGTACACACTGGCGCGGGGGTGGGGAGGGGTTGTTGCATGAAAGGTGCTAAATAAATATACGCTGTTGCTGCTGCATATCAGCAAGAGTCCATCAGTACTTCACCAAATTTCTCCTATTTTCCATGGCGAGTTTTGAATATGTGAAGCTTAGCGAAAGTGATGAGGAATAGGCCATTTTCCATTGATATTTTTGCAATGTCAGCATCTAAAACTCCCAGATAAGGTACAATATGGATTACATGCAAAATGGAACTTCTACATTGCCCCATCAAGCACTCTCAGGTCATGTGTAGCAAGGTTTCGATGCTGTATCTCAACAACGAGCCTTAACCCCAACCTCAAATCAGCACTCGTTACAGTGCCAGTGTGGCACTTCTGTTCCCTTGGCCAGCTATGCTTCTAGTCTGTTAGTTAGATTGTCAATTTAGTACAACCTGGCTGAATTCGGAGTACTTTTAATGTTGGGGACCTGTGCTCATTAGGAGCTGGACTGAAATTGCCCAGCACTCATTACACTTCTGATTGCGGAGAGGAGAAACTTATCAACTAATCATTCTGACACGAATTTCAATCCAAACTCCAGAAGTGAATGGGCCATGCTGTATGAACACTAACCCCATTCACCTCAGTCTTCATTTTGATTCTGAAGCTTTTTTTTGTATCAAATCAGCTGATTCTGAACAGTGAATGAAATAATGTTAAATCAGCTGGCCACATTATTCCCCCCATAGATATAAAGTTAGTCAGGCTCTTACCGATCAGGGTCATGATGTCCCACACAGACATGCATGAGTGCGTTGCAGACAAAGCTATAGCGATTGGCTGGGTTGTCATTCAGAATTTTACCAAGCATGGAGTAGCTGAAGTTGTGGGCAGAGGGGTTTTCAATGGCATCGATCATGAACTCAGGTTCCCAGAGCATGTTGGAGTCAGAAGGATCAATATTGCTGTAGATGGTATTCTTGACCTTGGAGCAGGCATCACTTATGGCAAAAATAAATAGTTACATTTCATTAAATTGTACCACTTTTAAATTTAAAAAATCTTATTTCAAGATTTATCAAAATATAGGCTGTAATCTGAAATCCTATACAAGTATAGACTGAGGCGATATATATTCCATTAAACATAATGGGCCAGAACTTCGGGTCCCCACAGGTGAGTACGCACATGCACGGGAAACCGGAACTTCCGTTCCCTTAAAGGAAGGGGTTCACAGGTCGAACGTGTGCGCCGGAGAGGCAGCGCGTACGCCTGGAACTTCCGTTTTTTTTGCAGGTTTCTCCGGGAGGGTAAGTCTCCAGGAGCTATGCTTTTAAAAAGCAGTCGCAAGGCCTGCTTTTAACAAGGTAAGTGGTGAATTAAGTAAAATTTAAACATTTTTTCCACAGATTTATTATTTTTAAATACTTTAAAGAAAGGTAAGTTTATTTTTAGCCCCGTTAGAAACTGTAATTAATTTTTTCAAAAATTTAAATTGTTTAAAATATTTTAAAAATGTGATTTTTTTTCTTAATTTATTTGAAGTTTTAGTTATGATTTGGGGCTGAATTGTATTCATAGATTTGACAGGTCTTCCTGTCAAATCTATGAATACAGATTCCCTGCTACCATTGGCTCTCCATGGCCCACGTGATCCCAGGGGACGCTTCGAACTAACTGCGCCCCTGGGATACGCAAGCACTGCGTGCCAGCAGTTGGAGCAGGCCCAGGATCGGAATCCCACGCAGGCCCACAGCACAACGGCCGGCGCGCTAGTTAAGTGCAGGTCGGAGGCTTGCACCCGCGGGAAGCCTCCGACACGAATTTCTGGGCCAATACTTCCTGCGCTGCTGGTGATGTGAGTAGGGCGAGTAGCCTTTAGAGCACAACAGGCTAGGTTTGAATACTGGACATACAAGGATGGTTGAATATTCCGAAATCCTTTTAGGGATTCTCAAGTATTCATTCAGACATTCCCTCAGGAGATTAAATGAGTGGGATAGAGTGGATTATACATGGCCAGTAGAAGGAACAGGCTTGATAGTCCAAATGGTCTTTTCTTGTTCAGTGCATTCTTAGGCTTTAAATAGAGAATAACAAACTCTATAAATATCCAGGAACTAAACAACCTGAATTTTCAAACATATCTATGGTTGCAGGAAAGATTTCCCCCAATCCCGATCTTCACAAACCCCTCTCCCAACCTTTCCACCAAATGACTCCCAAAGGTTGTCCATCTAATAAAACTTTCACATACTTGATCTGAAACATATCTGCAATTCTTACCCAAAGAGCTCTCCAAACTTGCTCTTCAAATGACTGCAGGAGGTATAGAGATCATAGAGGTAGGCGAGGATACAACGCTCAGCAGAGGAGCAGTCTGCCGGGTTAACACCATGCTTTACCACTCCACATAAACTGAAACGGAAAAAGAGGTTACTCACAAGAAAGGTTTCCCTGAAAACATTTTATTTGGAGATGAAACACCATCAACAGCACAGAAAGTTAGTTTATGTTTTCTTTTTATTCAGCAGAACAAGAGTTAAACAGCTAGTCCGGTATTTGTCCAGTAATCATTTGGAATTTGATTTATGGACCCCTCCATATTGTGATTTTATACCACATTCACTGCAACATTACCACCTTTTGTTTCGCTGCACTTAAAAACAGGTATGGCCGTGGCTTGGATGCAACGTAATTTCCCCAACATTGGGCCTAGGGAATATCTCAACTTAATCTGACAGCCCTATACCCCATGTCAATATGGTATTTTCATTTTTCATGCTTTTCCCTCATGTTCCTATTGTGTTTGCCATAAACCGGTATAAAACAGTTTAAACAAATAGTAGACTTTCCCTGCCTTGGTGGTCATTTCCTGTTTTTTTGTCTTCCAATTGTACTTACGCCTGCTATTCATAAAGTATTGCCAGTAACAAAATTTTCCTTAAAATTCCTTACAGCAATCAGATAACATTTATCCTGACACACCAGAAGCAATAGAATAATGTGCTAACTCACTGTACGCTCAGTCTCAATATGTTATTTTTTGGTGCAGGTAACCATCCCAATTGAGTCCCGCCAAGACAATTTGCATCCAACCTGTCTCAACCTGTCAATAATGTTGGTATGAAGCCCCCTGTTGGCAAGTACACAAGAATGAGCAGAGAACAACTCTCTCCACTTCCCTCCTTTCTGAGGGGAAATACCAAGCCTCAATGTGGCACCAACCCAAAATGATGCATCCAGTCATTTGAGGGTGATGCATGTACATTCTCATAACACATTTAAAATGTGTTCAAATAAATCTACCTGAAAAAGAGAATCTGAAAGTCTCACCCTTCAAACACTTGTGCTGTCTGATCAGGGTTGAGGATAAGGCAGGAATGATAACGCCGCAGGACTGCTACAATGCACAGGCACAAACCCGTTGTGTAGCTGCCAACCAGACTGGATGACTTCAGGAGTAACTCAGCTTCCACCACACTCAATTCATTCAGCAACTGCAGAAAGAGCAGAAACAAACATGAAGTAAGCACAATTCCTTATCAACTTTACATCAGAGGAACCCATAACTAAATACCGTAGCAATACAACAGAATTAAGGATGACACATGCAGATGGAACACAAGAGCTCCAACATGCTTAACTGCAATAACTAAGTAAGCTTTTGCAATTTCAACTCTGTTGTTGTAGGGAGAAACTAACCAGGGGATTGAATGCAGCAAGAAATAGAAGGCTGAGCAAAGAGAATGAGACTCATCTCAGGTTACTCCAGTGCACTTCCCAAGTGCAAAACTGAATGCAGCACTGACATAATTCTGAGGTACATGGAGACTTTAGTGGAGGTGAGGGAGTACAAACCGGAGAAAATAACAACTTGCAAAAAATAAAACAAACAACCAGACATGGCCTATGCAGCCAGACATATTAAGGCACATCAGTACAGCCACATCTCAGCAGCAGACCGTATGATTTTATAGTGCACACTGTCACTTATTCCATTGTAGACAAGTGAACATTCGTAAAAATATATATTTTAGCAGCAGTGGATCCATTTTACAAGAAGATTGCTGTTTGAAAACTCCCTCAATGGCTCAGTTTGCAAACACATTCCCTGGTGTGGTACTGAAACATACAGACCAGAATGTCCCAGGTTCAATCCTCAATCAAAAGCAACAGAAGCATTTCAATTGGCCTCAGTGCTGTTGAGCAGGTGGAGTAAGGGCACAGAAGGTGGGGGGAATCAGGCATGATGCCTACTCCTGATCGTTATTCAGGGAGGTCTGCTAGCTAAGGTGCATATGTATGGACATTGGCTGAGGACATAATCAGGCTCAGCTGTAATGCTCTTCACTGAACAGCAGCTAGCTGGCACTCACCATCTAAGCTCATAGATGATGAATGACCAAATCCAGGAGGTAGCAGTGAACTGCTAACACTCGTGGAATTGTACGCCAGCCAGATTCAGCACCTTCAGGAGAAGAAAAGGAATGAGGGGTAAAATCTGTTTGCTGCAGTTTTACATACAAACCGATCATTCTGAAGCTGCTGGAATCATGGGAAACATACACTTAAGTGCAAATACTGCACCTTATGGACATTAGCAAATACAGGAAACTTCGCGATATCCGGCACCGACGGGACCGAGCTGCTGCCGATCTATCAAAACTTCCGGATAGACCAGCGCTAATGTTGAAGGATACGGAGGTTTTTTATCTCCGTATCTGACAACAAACACTGTTGCTTAGCAACAGCTTGTACACACTCGGCCCGTACCTTGGAAGCGTCTCTGAAGCTGTTGCTAAGCTACAGAGATGCTTTCCAGAGCCTGACTGTTAAAAAAAAAATGCTAGAAGAAAAAAAACCTAACCAAAACGGCTGCTGATTTCTGCCGTTAGATCGAGGTTTCCGGACATACAACCTCCGGATAAACCAAAGTTTCCTGTATCTGGGAAAGGAAGAAACTGGCATTCTAATATCCAAATAACTTGAACATCCAAAATTATTTAATTTATGACCACACTCTGGATTTCAACAGAGTCAACTGGTTACAACGGAAATTGTGGCTCACCAACATAGCAACAACACAAGTCTGAATCACCATCCTGTCCCTTGGGGTTTTAAGTAAAGCAAACAGAGATAAAACAAACTAGTACCAAAGGTACCTGAATAGCAAAATCTATCAGTCCACTGATATTAAGGGAATACTCCATCAGGTCAAAGATGAACTGAATGTGCTGAACAAGAGGCAGATGATAGGACATTCCCAAGGCAAAACTAGTGATCTGTTCCAGCACGTTCCGTGATACCTATCACAACAGAAGAAAAAGAGGGAAAGTAAATACACAAGATTCTCATTTTTTTGAAGAGATGGTATTTTCTCTTGCACTGATCTTTGCTCCTTAATGAGCACGAACAGCCAGAATCAATGGGAGAGAATACACAGATAATTTCTGCACATTTATCAGAAATTCAGAGCCACCCACATAATTGCTTTTTAATTATAAAAGTTTGCTGCAAACAGATTGATTTGACAAAGCATTAACTTTTTACTAAAATTCTTTTTTTTTTAAAAAACGAGAAATATAAGTGAAGGCCTATAACGCAGGGCACCAACAAGGCTGAACAGAGCAGAATGAGATCATTCAAGTAACAGTTGTTAGATGATGTCTGCCAAAGTAATATATCGCACACTTAAAGTTTATCTTACATCATTTTTAATTTCTGTCACAGAAGAGTGTGCAGCACGGTGTGGCACTTGCCGATTCCTACCATGTAGTTCAGCAGTTTAAAAGTGTCCCGTCCCTTACCTGAGAGGTAACTTGATGTTGATCAAAATGTGAAAGATGCTGAAATTTGGCAAATATGTCCTCAGCTGTAGGAAATGCTTCTGGTTTATTTTTCTTTCGCTTCTGTCCTTCCTCTCCACCTGCAGGAAGCACATAAAAGTCAACTGTTGCTTTATACAGCACACAACCGTGTAACATGGTGCAGGAAAATTTGAAGGACATGCCAAGGGAAACCAGGTAACCATCCGTCACAGCAGATTAACTACCTTAGTTGTATCTTCACTAAATCTCAGAATCACCTTCATTTACAGTCAAGATGTGCCAATTTTTTGAAACAATATAAACATTTATTTATTCCCAATTTTATTTTTTCAAATACACAATTCCCAGCAGTAATTATTTAACTATGCTGCATAATGTGCGTCATACTGGCTCATCTCATAATGGTCGCCTCTGTGTCTATGGGTTGTGAGTTCAGGCTCGATACAATGACTTAAACTCATAATCTAGCGTGACACTTTATAGCACAGTACTGTGGGAATGTTGCATTGGCAGAGGTGCGGCCCTTCGGGTGCGCCATGAACCAATTGCCTATTTTAGTTGTTCAGTGAATGTTAAAAACCCACATCACTATTCTAAGAAAAGCAGTGGTTCTCCATATCTTGGCCAACACTCCACCCTCAACCAAAACCACTAAAAAAATAATTAACCGGCCATTCATCTCGTAGCCATCTTTAGGAGGTCGCTGGTGCAGCCGATTGCTCCGTTTGTCTATATGATAGTTGTTGCATTTTTAAAAACACGATGTTGTCACTTTTCAGACATTTTGAAATTACATAAAATATAAAAGTAAATGCAATAGTCTTATATAGTTGGAGCATCCCAGCGGTCAGGAGCAGGGCGGGGGGGGGGGGGGGGGGGGGGGGGGAATCAACCACAGTACCCCCTATGAATCTCTAGCCAGTAATCCCTGCTGGTGAGTACAAGATCATGCTGATTGTTATGCCCTGAATAACGGAATAATCTGAGAACACTCATTGTCCAGCCTCAAACATAAAGAATGCCATTTGGATAAGGTACCAGAGGGCAGCCAGCATCTATGGAACTATAGCCCATATGTTGTGATCAAAAGTTTGATCGAAGAGGTTGATTTTTTAAGGAGAGTCTTCATGTAGGAGAGGGAGGCGGAGAGGTGAGGGGAGAGTGACTGCCCTTGACACAGGGCAGCAGTTGACCGAGTGTGGCATCAAGGAGCCCTAGCAAAACTGAAACCAATGGGAATCGGGGGGGGGGGGGGGGAAACTCTCCACTGGCTGGAGTCTTACCTAGCACAATGGTCGTGGTGGTTGAAGGTCAATCATCACAGCCCCAGGACATCACTGCAGGAGTTCCTAGGCCCAACCATCTTCAGCGGCTTCATCAAAGACCTTCCCTCCAACATAAGGTCAGAAATGAGGATGTTCGCTGATGACTGCACAGTGTTCAGCGCCATTCACAACTCTTCAAATAATGAAGTAGTCCATGCCCACATGCAACAAGAACTCGACGATGTTCAGGCTTGGGCTGATAAGTGGCAGGTAACATTCGCGTCACAACAGTGCCAGGCAACAAGTGAGAGTCTAACCACCGCCCCTTGACATTCAACGGCATTACCATCGCCGAATCCCCCACCATCAACATCCTGGGGGTCACCATTGACCAGAAACTTAACTGGACCAGCCACACAAATACGGTGGCAACAAGAGCAGGTCAGAGGCTAGGTATTCAGTGGTGAGTGTCTCACCTCCTGACTCCCCAAAGCCTTTCCACCATCTACAAGATACAAGTAATGAGTATGATGGAATACTCTCCATTTGCCTGGATGAGTGCAGCTCCAACAACACTCAAGAAGCTCGACACCATCCAGGACAAAGCAGCCCGCTTGATTGGCACCCCATCCACCACCTTAAGCATTCACTCCCTCCACCACCGGCATACCGTGGCTACAGTGTGTACCATTTACAATATGCACTGCAGCAATTCGCTAAGGATCCTTCGACAGCACCTCCCAAACCTGCGGCCTCTTCCACCTAGAAGGACAAGGGCAGCAGGCGCATGGGAACACTATCACCTCCAAGTTCCCCTCCAAGTCACACACCATCCTGACTTAGAAGTATATCGCTGATTTGCTGGGTCAAAATCCTGGAATTCCCTACCTAACAGCACGGTGGGAGTACCTTCACCACACGGACTGCAGTGGTTCAAGAAGGCGGCTCACCACCACCTTTTCAAGGGCAATTAGGGATGGGCAATAAATGCTGGCCTTGCCGGCGACACCCACATTCCACAAACACATTTTTTTTTAAAGACAGGGGAGAGGGGCAGGAGGATGGGTTGTAGGCCTGGAGGAGGTTACAGAGATCAGGATGTACGAGGCCATGAGGGAATTTAAACACAAGTATAAGAATTTTAAATTTAAGGCACTTGGGACAGGGAGCCAATGTAGGTCATCAATGACAGAGGCGATGGCAAGTGGGCCTTGGTAACAGATAGGATACACGCAGCAGAATTTTTAATGAGCTGAGGTTGAATGATCGGAAACTGGCCAAGAAAGCATTGAAATGGTCAGATTTGGAAGTGACAAAGGCTGCATGTTTCGGAGGAAGGGGGATAAAATCAGCACCCCCGGTCAGCCAATTATGCTACACTCCTGATGCCAAAGGCACAATTTTCAGGCCCGTTAGCACCGTTCGTTCATTTTCGGGCCGAAGAAATTTAAATTCAGCTGCAGTTACAAAAAATTAATCCATGTCCCATCCAAATTTGATGCATATGATACAAGATTAGTTCAACCGAGATTTTGAACTATAGGTTTGAGGAGGAACCAAAATACTTTGGAACAAATACAAACTGTGTAATTTATTCAGTTAGATTAAAAAAGCATCGCCATATTTCGAAGAAAGTGGCAAGCGGAGAAAGAGTATTTAAGTGGTTTGATCTGTGCATTGAGTGAATCAAACTAAATGCAATCAACAGGAAAAGATAAGGTAGACCAGCCAGCTTCCTTAGTCAGAAAAGCTTTCAAGAAAAGGACTACATGTTAACGTTATCTTTTAAAGAATAACTTAGCATTAGATTGTGATTCTGTTTTTCTATTCAAGGAATTAAATAATAGGCTTTCTGTAGCTATATAATTGTATTATATCAATATCTGGATAGATTATTCACTTTGTTCATTGTTTAATAAATTTGATTTGCAGTTTAAACTTAAAATCAGGTCTAATGTGAGGCTCTATTGATTTGGAAGACTAAAGAGAGAGATCCTCTGGAGGTATCCCAGGCATATCACTAAAAATGTCCTAGTTCTTAAAGCTAAGATAGGCACTCTTAAAAGTATGGAGTTGGGACTCAATGAGATTGATCCTAGATACAGGAGCTGAAAAAAACTAGAGTAAAAAGGGTTAAGGTAGAGCAACATGCACAGCCCAGCCACGTTATTCAGAAACAGGGAAAGAAAATTTGAGTGACCTTGGGTACTTCCAGCACATTCCATCGAGGCACTGTTACACGTCTCAGAAAATGCATGCCCATCACATTGAGCAGTGAATGGGCCAAGAGAGTGGGTCACGGAACACCAAATCTGCAATTAAATGTAAAATGCCCTTACCCCATCATACTTTTCTCTGCACCATGCAATATACCTAGCTCAAAGACAAGCAACCCAGCTTGGGTAGTCTGTGAAAGGCCCTTAAGTGCGTCAGCTGTGGCCCAGTTGGTAGCACTCTTGCTTCTGGGCCAGAATGTTGTGGGGTCAAGTCCCACTCGAGACTGGAGTACAAAATCTAGGCTAACACTTCAATGCAGTACTGAGGGAGTGCTGCACTGTCGGAGGCATCGTCTTTCATACGAATCTGCCCTCTCAGGTGGGCATAAAAGATCCCATGGCACTGTTTCGAAGAAGAGCAGGGTAGTTCTCCTGGTGTCCTGGCCAATATTAAGCCCTCAATCAACACCACTAAAATAGATTATCTGGACATAAATCACACTGCTGTTTGGGATGTCCTGAGGTTGTGAAAGGCACTATATAAATTCAAGTTTTTCTTTTTACATAGTATGCGAGTGCAGCACAGGGCAATTCTGCACCATGTGAGGACATGCCAGGCCTCTCTTCTGCACCTCCCTGAAGATATTAGCGATGTCAGTATGCCACTATGTGGGTAATCACAACCATAAATCCCCATTCTGCCACTCTGCACCCTCAGGATTTATTGAAATTAAAAAACAAGTGTGATAAGTCATGAGGTGGGCTTTCAAGTCAAACATGAGTTACATTTTGAGTCAACTGTCCCAGCCAGTTAGCAGTAGGGGATACCTTTGGTCTCCGGCCTCCTGGCTAAAGAGTTGGGAGAGAAATCCAGTATAGTTCCCCAATGATTCCTGCAGGAAAGTGTATGTATATGTTGAGTTTTGATGAGGTAACTTGATTGAAACATATAAGATCCTGAGGGGTCTTCAAGAGTGGATGTGGAGAGGATGTTTCCTCTTGTGGGAGAATCTAGAACTAGGGGTCACTGTTTAAAAATAAGGGGTTGCCCATTTAAGACAGCGATGAGGAGAAATGTTTTCTCAGAGGGTCGTGAGTCTTTGGAACTCTCTTCCTCAGAGGGTGGTAGAAGCAGAGTCTTTGAATATTTTTAAGGCAGAGATAAATAGATTCTTGATAAGCAAGGGCGTGAAAGGTTACCGGGGGTAGGTGGGAATGTGGAGTAATCAGATCAGCCACGATCTTAATGAATGGCGGAGCAGGCTCGAGGGGTCAAGTGGTCTACTCCTGCTACTAATTCGTATGTCCGTATGTATGTTCGTAACAGAGAGAGGGTGGACGAGGGCAGTGCAGTTAATGTGTATACGGACTTTCAAAAGTACCACATATTAGGCTTGTTAGTAAATTTGAAGCTCACTAGATAAAAGGAGCAGTAGCAGCATGGATACAAAATTGGCTAAGGGATAGAAAACAGAGTTGTGGTGAATGGCTGTTTTTCGGACTGGAGGGAGCTATACAGTGGCGCTCCCCAGGGTTCAGTAGGACCACTGCTGTTTTTGATATACATTAATGACTTGGGCGTACAGAGCACAATTTTAAAATTTGCAGATGACACGAAACTTGAAAGTGTAGTGAACAGTGAGTAAGATAGTAATAGACTTCAAGATGACAGACAGGCTGGTGGAATGGGAGGACACACGGCAGATGAAATTCAACACAGAAAAGTGTGAGGTGATACATTTTGGTAAGAAGAATAAGGAAAGACAATACAAGCTAAATGGTACAATTTTAAAGGGGTTACAAGAAGAGTGACACCTGGGGGTGTTTGTACAATGAATGGTTAGGATTTGGAATGCACTGCCTGATAGGGTGGTGGATTCAGATTCAATAGTAGCTTTCAAAAGGGAAGTGGAAAAATACTTAGAGAAAAAATTGCAGGGATATGGAGAAAGAGCAGTGGAGTGGGTCTTACTGCATTGCACTTTGTAAAAGCCTGCACAGAGCCAATGGGCTGAATGGTCTCCTCCTGTGCTGTACTATTCTATGATTCTATGTATTATTGGACATCGCTGTGACTCCCCGAAGGTCCCACCAAAACTCACACTCGGTCTAAGCTTACATAAGAAGAATGGCCACTTGGACAAAGTCACAGAGCATCTCTCATCCATGGAATCGAACCCTACTGAGAGTCAGTGCCTTCAGGAGAATAATACTGGAGTTATATTTGCTGTATTATACAAAAGTACATACAGGAAACTCTCGTTTAAACTGCACCTAAATATCCAGAATTCTCTATTAACCGGCAAAATTCATACTCCGAAAACAACACCTCAATAACCAGAAATGTTTCCGAGTCCGAGTTTCCCGCAGTGGCTGAGTTAGTCAGTGGGGGTAGTTCTCCAAACTGCCACTACTCGGCTTCTTGGCGCTGTCGGAGGTCCGAACACCTCAATGATGAACCAGCTGACTTGGAATAAGTGTACAGTCAACTACAGTACTGCATACAGTCGTTTACTGTATAAGTTTTGTTTTACTGTTAAGTAATTAAAGAGTTATGGATTACCCTCAACTGGCAGTACTGTACTTAATCAAGCATCTTCCACCATCCATTTAACACAACATTCTGTAGGTGAGTACCCAATTACTGTATACTGCACATTTCTTGATTTTTTAATTTTTGTTTGTTAAAAATAGCCTCGGTAGATAATCCTCTCCGTCATCCGGAATTTTTAATCAACCGGCACCATCCCGGTCCCGTCCCAAAGAGTTTCCTGTACATGTATACACACACATCTGGAACAAATTACGTCCAAAAAAAAAGCGTTTCCAAAAATAATGAGAGGATGTTGATCCACACTCGTCCTGCATAAACTGCCAAAGATGCATGCGACAAATGTGAACCTGATCCAAGGGATTCTCACACAGAACTTGTAACACTCAATACATTACAAGCACTGCCTACCAGTCTCCGCAGTGCTCTTCTTGTTCAAAACCTTCAGGATGTCTTTGGTTATTTTTTTAATTACATGCCGAGCTTCATCACGTTGTTTCCCCACACCATACAGAACCACCAGGCGCTGGTTACATTCATGACTTGCTGATTCCTCCTGTTTCCATATGTATGGGCCGGGTAGAAGAATGAGAAGGGGATAAAGAGACCAGGAGAAACAAACATTAGATGTAGGCACAGTAGTAAGTTTGCTGTGTCAACTACAGGCTCCCTTTTCAAACCATACTTATGAGAAATACTGAAACAGTAAATAAATAAACACAGAAAATGCCAGAAATACACGGCAGGTCAATCAGCATCTGAAAGCAAAAGATGGGTTACTGTTTCAGATGTAGTGAAGGATTCCATCCGATATTTAACCTGTTTTCTTTCAGATGCGTACAGATCTGCTGTGCATTTCCAATATTTATATTTCAGATTTCCAACGGTCAAGGCTTTTCTGTTTCTATATAAGATTAAGATTTATCTGACCAGATTTTGTATAATATAGGCTAGAGCTGCAATAACACATCAGTGATGTAGAGACAACACTACCATGTTGCTGTTCTGAAGTTGCAAAGATTTTAAACTGCTTTTTAAACAAAATAAGATTGGAGAATTCACTAAATCTTGTATTTATGAATTTTGTGCTCATTAAAAAGGTGAAGGATGCCAGTGTTGTAGAATGGACCACTTTTATTTCAGATACCCAATCAGCAACAAATACTCCCAGGTTTAGTACAGCATGGGTTGGACGGAGAGTAAAGCTTCCTCTTCTCTGCCATAACATACCACCTCGGCTCCAACCTAGAAAAGCACCCCATACTCCACCAAAATAACATTTTCCCAATTTAATCCCAGTTAGTGGCAGTTTGGGGCAATGGACCCATGCCCACTAGGAACTGCATTGTGGTTGTCCAAATTTGTTTCACAAAGGTTCCTTACAGCCAGCAGAGGGAGGTTTACCATCTCAAATACTAGAGATGAAAGGCTTACACATTAAAATGCTACACCACCAAAAGTTCATCCAAAAAATATTTATAAATGCTTTAATTACACCAATGCCAGTAGTGTCCACTCTTACCAGGTACCTCTACAATTTTCAATTTAAAATTATTTGCAGAGTATTTATCAGGCATTAATGCCTGCTGACCAGCAAGTCATGATGTCCATCATGCCTAATCTACCAATTAGCATTTAGGAACATTATTTTGGTAGTGAGGAACAGGAACTTGGTTTGGAAAAGGGCAAGAAAAAGTCAAGTATGCAATGTGATAAATGTTACACTGATGGCTTAGTGGGTAAAGGCATTGCCTAGTGAGGTACAGGACCATACAGACCAGAAGGTCCAAGATGTGTCCATAGTGGTGCATGCCCCACAAGTCCCATACACACGGGATGCCCTCCCACTGACTCCATAAACTCCGGTGGGGTCAGTACTGGAGAGTGATATCCTGGCACAACTACCAGGATCCTGGCCCATGGATTTTTGATCCCTGTAGGTTTTACAAAGAAGACAACAAAAAGCTTAAACATGTGCAACACAAACACTTCACCTCATTCCCCCCCCCCCTTACCTGAGGAATAGGGAAGTGCGTGGCATACTGTATATGCCTAGATTGGTCATATGGTGAGGGAAACGCTGCTTCATTCATCTTTTCTTTCGGTAATAGCTTCATGTCCTTTTCTGAGGCAGGTTTTTCTGGGGATGGGCTGGCTTTGGATTCGCAGTGCATTGGAGGAGAAAACATCTGTAGAGCAAGAAAAAAAAAATCAATTCACGAGAGGTTGAAATGTAATCATGGACAAATGTAGCATTCCGACAATACTTCATGCAATTGTATTTTTCTGGAATAACAACAGAAAATGCTGGAAAAACTCAGCAGGCCAGGCAACATCCGTGGAGAGAAAATAGAGTCAACGTTTCGGGTGAACCCTTTTTCAAAACAGGAAAGGAAATGAAATAGATCGAAGGCAGGGCTGCAACCAAACGCTCCACCCTCCCCTCCCCACACTTCCTAAAACCCAGCCATAGTTCTCATTCCTGATCGTTATCCAGTAATCCCTGCTCGACTCTGCATGAAATCAGGCTCCACTGTGATGGCCCCATGGTCAAAAAAAATAATGAGATTCATAGCTAAAATTCACACTTGAAGAAAGTAACTGCAGCCTGGCAACCATGGAACCGTATGGTAGGAGGGAATCAATGCCTTCAAAAAGGTGAAGAGGGGAGGGATCAAAATACTGTAGGTGGAAAAATTAGAGAAATAGCATCTTTAAAAAGAGGGAAAAAAATGGTCGGACAGCTGTGAGCAAGGCTTTCTATCAAGCTCAGTACCACCAGTCACTACCAATAAAATCAATGGAAATAACAATTGTGCTGCCACAGATGACATCAGAAAACAAACTTCAAGGTAACCATTTTTATTACGTACTAACCAGGTTTCACAAATATGCTAAAGTCAAACGTCACTACTGCTGATTATTGACCCGTATGTGGTAGGTTTCTGGAAAGAGTTCATTTTTTTCCTCAATACACAGTCTGCAGTTATACTTCACTATCAACTTGCGACCTGTAGGTGTTGCGTCTGAACCAGAGGTTTGCCTGGCTGTGAATCACATGCCAGCCATTAGGAGAATTCCATACACCAGCTATAATTTGTTTTCATGTACGTGCTTGGGCAGGAGCACCTGCTTTCATAAAGGACTCAATTCAGAGTTTTTAAGTACAAAGGAGGTCCAACAGACCATCCGAGTACTTCATAATTTTGCATCAACACCATACGGTGATAAACCCAACAATATAACTACAAGCAGACAGGCAGAAAAAGACTTTATTGTATTGCATTCTTATAAAACCTTAATAGACGTGGTGAATGTTATGTGATCCTCCAAACTAAGAGGATGGTTGAATAATTATGCGCCCAACTGAACTAGTACGTTGTCATGGATGGCACCTCAAATCAATACAAAGTAAACTGAAGAATGAATACTCCAAATCATTTTCCCCCCACTGTGAGCAATGCCATAAGATTATTCACAATCGGTATATTGGCAGAGGTCCAGAGACAAAATAGCACCACTACCCCACCCAATCAAGGAACAGAGGCAGGTAGAATAACACATCGGGAAACAATAACATTACATTGGCAAAAGCAAATTTAAAAATAGCTTACAGAGAAATCAGAACTAAATTCATTTTTGAAGTCATTCTTTTCCACATCTTCAAAAATAGCACTGGAGTTGTGATCTATGTCCATACTTTCTGATAAACCGGTATCCTGCAAGTAAACACATGGAAATCCAATGTTAGAATTGCCCAAGGATTTCTACTTTTTTGTCTATATTAATCAAAGAACATTATGCCTCAGTCCAGGCGCTATGCAGTAGACAAAGAGTGGCAGGAGATTAGTTGTACCCAGTATCCTACCGACTGCTAAATTCCTAATCTCAGTTGCAAAGCATAGGCAGCAGCCAAGTTGCGCCCAGGTGTTTTCTAGGAGAGGGCCACAGTCAGCTTCCTGGAGGTATGGGAGGGGGTAAAGAAGGGAATGAAAGAGAGGAGAAAGAGAGAGAATCCAGATTACATTCATAAACCTCCTAGCAGCTGCTTTCAGAGTGGCAGGCTAGAGGCTTAATAGCGGTCTGGTCATGACCAGCAGAGCAGTAGGGTGGCTGCTGTCATGCAATGAATCAGACAGTCCAATTTCAGGGGTGGCTACCAGGTAATTTTGAGAATGTCAATTTCTTAACAGCAGTATTTTTTTTTTTTTTTTTTTAAATGGAGTGTATAGACAAGCAGGGTTGTTTTACAAATGAGCAAATGGACTTGTTTTGCACGTGCAAAGGTTTGAAAAAGTATAGATCCACCTCCATCTAGTCTTAGTGGAGCAAAAGGTGGCCATCCTCGAGACTAAGTAGAAGTTCATTATATTATGAACAGAGAAGTTTAATTTCCATACAAAAGTAATATGGTACAAGACCAGCCAGCCTATCTTATTGAATAAAGTAACCTGGATCTCTCTTTGCATGCCATATTTGAATATGGAACTAACGAACATTTATATACTCGAGTTACTGGGAAAGGCTGTCTTGTCCAACAACTTCTAGCATAGATTTTTTTTTTTTTTTTTTTAAATATGCACACCTTAAGTAATGTCTCCTGTTTTGGTCAATAAGTCACAAGGAAAATATTCAAGTCTTGGCAGCAGTGCCTCAAAGCTAATCCCCAGCATCAGAAAACGGAGTGGTCCTGAGAGTCCCCAACATTGATGCCAGACATCATGGCCCAGAAATTCGGGTCTCCACGGGTGAGTACGCACGGGGTACTCACCCGTAGGCCCAATGGAAGTGCTGGCTTCCTGCATGCACTGCGCATGCGCGGGAAACTGGCACTTCCGTTCCCCTGAACGAAGGGGTTCAGAGGTCGAACGCGTGCGCGGGAGAGGCTGCGCGTGCGCATCGAACTTAGTTTTTTTGTTATATACAGGTTTCCCCGCGAGAGTAAGTCTGCAGAATTTACACATTTAAAAAGCAGGCGTAAGGCCTGCTTTTTACAAGGTAAGTGGTGAATTATTTAAAATTTTAAAAAAATTTCCACGGGTTTATTATTTTTAAATACTTTAAAGCAAGGTAAGTTTATTTTTAGCCCCGTTAGAAAATAAAATTATTTTTTTCAAAAAAATTAAATTGTTTAAAATAGTTATTTCATAAATTATAGTTTATTTAAAAAATGTGATAAAAAAAAAATTATTTGAAGATGTAGTGATGTTTTGGGGCCGTAGTATTTATAAGTTTTGACAGCTCTTCTTGTCAAACTTATAAATGGAGCATTCCCTGCTCCGATTGGCTCCCCATGGCCCACGTGATCCCAGGGGACGCATCGAACTAACTACGCCCCTGGGATACACAAGCACTGCGCGCCGGCAGCTGGAGCAGGCCTCGGATCGGAATTCCATGCGGGCCCACAGCTCAACGGCCGGCGCGCAAGGTAAGTGCAGGTTGGGGTCTTACACCTGCGGGAAGCCCCCGACCCGAATTTCTGGGCCCATGAAATCTCATGGCTTCAGATCAAACATGGGTAAGGAAACCTCCTGCTAATTACCACCTATCACCCTCCCTCAACTGATGAATCAGCACTCCTCAATGCTGAACACCATTTGGAGCATAGCAAGGGCACAGAATGTACTCTGGGTGGGGGACTTCAATGTCCATCACCAAGAGTGGCTCGGTAGTAGCACCACTGACAGAGCTGGCTGCGTCCTGAAAAACATAGCTGTTTGCAGTGAGAACCAACACAAGGGAATAAACTACTTGACCTTGTCCTTACCAACCTACCTGTCGCAGAAGTATCTGTCCATGATAGCATTGGTAGAAGTGACCACCACACAGTACTTCTGGAGACCAAGTTCTGTCTTCACACTGAGGACACCCTATCACCGTGCTAAGTGAAATAGATTAAGAACAGTTCTAGTAGCTTAAAACTGGGCATCAATGAGGTGCTATGGGCTGAACTGTCTACCACCACATACTGCTACCTCATAGTCTCGCATATCCCTCACTCCTCCATCACCATCAAGGCAGATGGCCAGTCCTGGTTCAATGAGGTGACAACCTGGTGAAGCTACAACACAGGGCTACATGTGTGCTAAACAGCAGAAGCAGCATACTATAGATAAAGTGAAGTGATCTCACAACCAATGGATCAGGTCAAAGCTCTGTAGCCCTGCCACCTCCGATCGTGAATGGTGGTGGACAAAAACAAACAATAAACGGGAGGAGGAGGCTCCATGAGCATCTCCATCCTCAATAATGGCGTAGTCTAGCATGCAAGTTATAAAAGACATTTGCAACCATCTTCAGCCAGATGTGCCGAATGGATGATCCTTCATAGCCTCCTTCTAGCAATCACAGATGTCAGTCTTCAGACAATTTGATTCAGTCTACATGACATCAAGAGAACAGCTGAGCGCACTGGGCACAGCAAAGGCTATGGGCCCCAACAATATCCCAGCTGTATATGCTCCAGAACTAGTTACACCTCTACAGTATAGCTATAATACTGGCATCTACCCAACAATATGGAAAATTGCCCAAATAGATCCTGTCCACAAAAAACAGGACAAATCCAACCTGGCCAATTACTCAAGAAGCTAAACACCATCCAGGACAAAGCAGTCCGCTTGTTTCATCCATTAGCCTAAACATCCACCACCAGCGTACCGTGACTGCAGTGTGTACTATCTACCAGATGCACTGCAGCAACTCGCCAAGTCTTCTTTGGCAGCACCTCCCAAACCCACGACATCCACCACTGAGAAGGAGAAGGGCAGCAGGTGCATGAATACACCATCACCTCCAAGTTCCCCTCCAAGTCACACACCATTCTGACTTGGACATACATCACTGTTCCTTCATTGTCGGTGCGTCAAAATCCTGGAACTTCCTACACGACAGCATTGTGGGAACACCTTCTATACATGAACTGCAGTGTTTCAAGAAGTCAGCAAACCACTAACTTCTTGAGCGCAACTAGGGATGGGCAATAAATGCTGGCCTTGCTAGCGACAACCACAACCCAAACATTAACTTCTTGGTTTTATTTTTAAATAATTCTGTTTGTCTGATATGGAGTGTACATTCTCTCCCCTGGAGACACATTCCACTTAAAATATATGCAGAGAGCTTAGGCGGAGGTTGACAAAACTAAGGCTAATGGGCTTGCAAGTGTGCACAGGGCTACTGCTGGAGTTCAACCAAATGAAATTGGTATGTTTCCAGCTGCATCCACCCTACCCATTACAGCACTGGCTTGTGGGTCATCCGGAGCCATGTGGAAAGAATTCCAGTCCCTAGTGACAGATCCATCAATCACTTAACACCACCCTGGATTACCACAGACCTGCTTAGCTCGGGTATTGGGTTACTGAGTCTGTCACAGAAGGTTGGCTTAGTTCTGAACTTCCATCTCTAGGCATAGCACATTAGAGACACTTTGGCCACAAAGTAACCCCACTTACTTTATTCCACTGCTCTCACCAAGGAAGAAAGGCAATAGTTGATCATTAGAGAACTACTGAAGTAGATATGCACTTTCATCAGGTGCGTCACAGATACCAGGAGCTCATTAGCGGCATGATAAGCAACACGATTCACCATAAACTGTGTGATTCACTGCCAACACCCTTATGATCACAACACGGTTACACACTACACCCCCACCCTATTAAACAGTGGTTCCATCAGTTTAAGTTGCAGACCATCAGCAGCAGCTGATTACCTCTCTGCAACCTGATCATGGTGGGCACCGAGTCCTGGCTGTATTGAACACATGACTGCATACCCAGCCTTCAAATAGCATCTGGAACAGCAGACATGCTAAATCTGAGCCTCATCAGTTGCACAACTGACATCCATATCCAGTCCGATAGAAGGACCTATAAAGGACAGCTTGCGATATCCCAGCCACCTTGATGTCCCAGATATCAAGGTCCAGTGCCATGTACCAGATTTACTCATCACTGCTTACTTTTACAAAATGGCCAATTGGTTAGCCCATTACTCAAGATGGCACTAGATCCCCAGGTGAGTCTGCTAACAATACACTGTTCACCTGTAAAAAAAAAAAAAGTACCACAAATACTTTCAGAAATACAGGGTACAGACAAGCTGAGCTCATGCTCCATTTGTGTGCAGGTGCAAAATACACCGAGTGCGCAAATAAGCAACACAACTGTTTTGACAAATAGTTAGGTGATCAAAGCAAAATTTAGCAGTGTATTTGAACCATACCAAGTAGGGAGAGAAAAAGAAAATTCAAAAGAAATTGCAAGATTTTAGAAATGGTTAGATTAAAGCTTCACAGAAGTTTGCACACGGAGAGACCACACTCATCACCATAGACAGGCACTACACATGCAAGGTTGTCTGGCAGTATAATTTCCCATTCAAACTCAATTATCATTCAGCAATGGGAGAGAAAGAAAACTGAATTATATATAGTACTGATGGTTAGCTCACAGTTTGAAGCCCAGAGCATCAAAGTATCCTTTCCTATTGGAGGGTGGGTTGGGTAAGGAGGAGGTACAGAACAAAAAACTTGCAACTCTATAGTGTCTTAGAACAGTCTCTCAGAAGTGTTTCACATACATTGAATTTGAAGTGCAGTGATGGTTACTATGTAGCCAAATGTGGTAGCCACTTTGCACACAGCAGGATTCCAAAAGAGCTGATCTGTTTTTGTGGTGTTGGCTGAGAGAGAACTGCTGGCTTTACCAACAGAACTCACTGAATTTCTTCGAACAGTGCCTTGGGATCTTTAATATCCAAGCAACATACAGGGTCTCGGTTTAACATCTCATCCAACGAGCGGCATATCTGACAATTCAGCATTCCCTCAGGACTGCACTGGACATGCTCAAGTCTTGGATTGGGGCCTAAACCCAAAACTTTTAACTCAAAGTTGAGAACACTACCAACTGAGCTAAGCTTTGGGCAGCAAAAGGAAGTAAGAAGAAAAACAAAATATATATTTAAATTAATCAGAAAGACAATTTAAAAAAACACAAGTCAAAAGAAACCTTTAAACGTAGCATTCACAGGAGTCAGAATTCAACTTATAACATCGGCTCTACTAGGAATAGGTGGTATTGTATTGCTACATTCGCTCATGGTCCGTTAAATACAAATGGTAATCCATCTGTACCACCACTACATAATACCGACAGATGGAAATATTTTTGCTGCATAGGCACAGATTGCTTTTTATGTTAGAGTTAAGCTATTCTTTGAAGCCAGTAAGGTCATGACATAGCACATGCTCCTCGGTGTCAGACTAATGAAATGCATGGCTGAAGACCGCAGAATCAACACACGGATCTATACCATCATTCAGCAATTGCCTGGTACAAATACTCAAAACTTGGCAGACTTTTTTTTTAAAGAAATGCAATAAAAACATTAATAAGTGAAAGACACTGTGAAAGAGAGAAAGGAGCCTTTAATATGAAAGGTGTAAGAAAAGTATAGTATCACAAGTCACAAGAACAGTAACAAAAATTAATCCAATTTTAAGGTTTAAGCCAAGTAGGGCATCCAGTTAATAGAAACTGGTTAAGTCAAACTCCATTATTACATGGGATTCCCAGATTTCTACTGGGATTTTAAGGGCCATGTTCTGTAAGTCTGTCATTTTTTTGTGCAAATTACAAACCACTGAGCACGGCTACAAGGAAAGGTTAACAAAGCTCAAGCTCTGCATCCTAGGGAAAAAACATACCCAAGTCACACACCATCCTGGCTTGGACATGTCTCACTGTTCCTTCATTGTCACTGGGTCAAAATCCTGGAATTCCCTACCAAACAGCACTGCGGGAGTACATTCACCACATAGACTGCAGCGATTCGAGGCGGCAGCTTACCACCACTTTGTCAAGGGCAACTAGGAATGGGCAATAAATGCTGGCCTTGCTAGTGACACCCATATCCCGAGACTGAAATAAAAAAATTGTGTGGAGGGGGGGGGGGGATTCTTGATGAAGTATTTAAAATAATAAATGGCTGATCAATAAGGCAGGACTGTCGGGCCAGATGCCATGTAAACTTAGATCAGGTGTCAGAAGGAACTTCTTTATCCAAAGGGCGATAGATGTCTGGAATAATCTGCCAAACAAAACGAGATGGATGCAGGCTTTAGGGACATTCAAACACAATTGGATGTTAGATTGGGAGAGCTGGAATGCTGGAGGGATGAACTTCAGTGGGCCAAAATGGTCTTTTCTCATCCTTAACTTTTCAAGTGTTCTAATTCACTACTCACTGCTCAGTGGGGAAGTAAATTTCAAGAGCACTTTCTGTTTGAAGCACTGTCCGATTTTTCTCATCGAAACATATATTTGAGAATAGTGTGTGATCAATTACAAAATGTGAGTAACTTTCTAGAGTCACAATGACCAGTTATTTCTGGCTGTCTTACCCCCTTCAGTTGCTCTGATGACATCAGTAATGGGGAAGTGCTGTGTGTGCCGCTGACTGGCTTCATTCATTTCAATAGGGACTGGCACCTGGGATCAGTCTTGCAGCAGAGCTGGAGCTGTCTGATCGTGGGAAAAGACTACCAGCTGAAAATAAAGCTGCACCAAAAGGAGTTACCCATCTCCTGTTGCAGCAGCGAGACACCTGGGCTCCATTCAGTGCTCTCAACCCCCTCCCCTACCTACTCCAAAAAAAAATCAATGGGTGATAACAGGAATTTGTTACGGGAGGAGTTTTTGACGTGAACCCACACTTGAACAATACCCTGGCTCTGCATTTGAAGTACATGTAGACTATCCTTTATCCGAACTTCCGAAAACTGAAAACCTCAAGTTTTTTCGTTCAGCGTAAGTCGTGTGCACGACATGACCCGAGTGGCGCAAAACATGGCAGGAGTGGTCCTCCGGGGCCCAGAACAAGAATTCCTGCAGATTGTCGACACGCTGGCCTTCGCTCTCGATGTTAAGTGTGACTGAGGGAGCTCTGCCTTTCCCTGTGAGCAGGGCAGAGGGTCACAGAGTTCCCTCCTGGGTAGGAGATTGCAGGCCGAGCCGGGCAGTGTGAAGGAGGTACCGGGAGAGTGAACCCAACAATACAGCGGCCCGTCCGAAAGCTGCAGCTGCCCGTCCGATATTCTTTTCTCCCCCCCCCCCCAACCTGATTTGCGGGCCAGCTTAGCGTAGGAGTCAGCCGATATCCGGCTTTCCCACAACTGGTGGCGGCAGTCGAGCCCCAGACCCCCGCTAAGTCAAGGAATTCAGAGAAGCAGGAAGGGGAATGAGACACGGAGCAGGGGGAGCTGTAAACAGACTGTGAGCAGCAGCACAGAGAAGCAGGAAGGGGAATGAGACACGGAACAGTTGCAAGAGGTAGCCTGAACTTTTAAAATTTATATTAAATACAAATACTAATTACCAAATTAATTTAATGTTCAGAGTTTCCCAGTCTGAAATAATACCTTCTGAAATCCGAAAATTTCCAAAAACCGAAACACAGCTGGTCCCAAGGTTTTCGGATAAGGGATAGTCAACCTGTACTGGGTACGTTATTACACTAGACACACTGTTAGAGTGAAAACCAGAAGATTGTAAGAGCACAACACTGTTAATAATGTTTAGCTAAGTAAAGTCAGCACTGTAAAGTTTTTGTTAACATTGGTCCGACTACAGGACAGATCCACCAGAGCTAAAAAGATACACAGGACCTGGAAAAGAAGTATGCAGGATTTTTGTAGCATCCTTATTTTGTTTTACATGTGTTACATGGGTGAAATCTCTATTTTGGTCACCTCATTTTTTTTCTCTACAGGTGTCACTATACTGTCCCTGCTCTCAGTTATTCACCAATGCCATTCTTCAGCTAGAGATACACAACAGCAATGACTCTCCAAGTGATTTTGCCTCACCCATGTGGTAAGCCCTCTATTTACAACATCATAATCTGAAAATCAAACCTGTTTCAAGCTATTCCAAGGCACCATGCTACAATAGGACATGCAAATGTTTCTTTTTAAGCCAAAAGGTAGTAAATTAGCTTCCCATGGTTCAGTTGACAAGGTGTGAGCAGAGAAAAAAAAAAATCACAGGTCAATCCCTGGTCTTGGATGTTAAGCAATCTCAACTAGGGTGGTGGTAGAGGTGCTGCATTTGCCCTCAGTTTCCTGAGCTGCTGGAGGGCAATAAAAAGTTAGGATTTCCATTCCTGATCACTATGCAGTAATTCCCGATAACAAGTGTAGGAAGTCAGGTAAAAGCAGAAATCAGGATTGGTTGCGAAAGTAAGTTAAATATTTTCCAGACTCAGCACAAAAAATGAACACTTGTAGAAAATACTGGGACTAGCACTGTGGAATTGTACCACAGCAAGGTTCAGCAGTCAGGAGAGGTGGGGTGAAAGTTGAGGGGGGAAAAAGACAGCACTTACTAGGAACTAGAAGCCGCCTTTTGGATAAAAATATACTGATTGCAAACACTCTGTTCCACTCTTCTGTGCCAGCTCCTAATCACAGTCCCCAGTTCCGCTGGTCATGGGAACCAACCAAGTCAGCCTCAAAAGTTCTAAGTTCAAGATTGCACAATTTCCTTGTCGAAGTTAAAATAATGAAAGCTCTGATTGATGGCTGCTGTATGAGAAATACAATATTGCCTCAGCACGGCTCTGCTTTTAAAAACTGCACATGAAAAATTCTGGAAAGAAAATAATTAGTTATGAGGTGGGTACACAAATAGCCAGGTGGGTGTTGGTAATGTTAAAATAACCATCAATTAATTAAAGGTGTTTTTACACTTAATCCGGGTTCATTTGCACACGTCAAACTGACCTCTGTGCTGCTCTCCGGCATTTACATTGTTTGAGGGTTAAAAAGTTTTTTTAAAAGTTAATCAGGAAATTGTAGGAGTCTACGTACTCCTAGCAAAAAATACTGAACTCGGAGAGGTTCAACAGAAAAGGTTTAATTGTTGAGGCTGCATGTTGAACACAAAATGGCGTCAGAGCCTACACCAAGTCCAACTGCCTTTCATCAGTCCACAGCTTCGACTGCTCCTCCCCCGCTCTGGGCTTAACTATGTTGCAGATCGAGTTTCTTAAAGGTGTGATCCTTCTTAAAGGCATGACGCCTGATTTATAGTCTATGGACCGAAAAGCGGATTGTGTCCTTTCTGTGATCGGTACGCCACACAGCTCCACCCAGAATCCTCTAGTAGGGAGTGTACGAACTGGCGTTGCGGCTTGATGGCACGGCCGGAACGGCTCTTGGCGGTTGGTGTCGGGAGCGGGGCGGTTGGACGCGTCGGGCTCTTAGGCGGTCTGCCCCGCGGTGGGGGTTGGCCCACTTGAACGGGTTCGTCGGGCTCTAGGTGCGCCAGCTTGAGCTGGTCGACCGACACCTGGTCAGTTCTGCCGCCCACTTCGAGGAGGAAGAACTTGTTCCCCGTCTGGAGTACCTTGTAGGGTCCGTCGTATGGGGGCCGTAGAGGTCCTCGGTGGGCGGCATGGCGCACGAAAACAAATTTGGCCATGTGCAGGCTAGGTGGTACGCGGGTTGCTGGTTCGCCGTGCCGGCCGGTGGGTACCGGAGCAAAGTGTTGTGCTCGGTTGCCGAAAGCACGGCGTTGCTGGTCAGCCGACCAGGGGGTCGTGGCGGTGGGCAGGAACTCTCCGGGTACGCGCAGCGGCTGGCCGTACACGAGTTCCGCCGCCGAGGCTTGCAGGTCTTCCTTGACCGCGGAGCGTAGGCCAAGTAGCACCCACGGGAGGCGGTCGATCCAAGCCTCGTCCTCGAGGCTGGCGCGGAGGGACGCCTTCATGGACCTGTGGAATCGCTCACACAGTCTGTTGGCTTGGGGGTGGTAAGCCGTGGTGCGGTGAACGGCCACCCCGAGGTTTCGGGCGATGGCGGCCCACAGATCAGAGGTGAACTGCGGGCCTCTATCCGACGCCATGTCGGAGGGGACGCCGAACCGAGCGACCCAGGTACCGATGAACGCCCTCGCGATGTCGGCGGTGGTGGTGGACGTCAGTGGAATGGCCTCGGGCCAGCGGGTGGTACGGTCCACGATTGTCAGGAGGTGCGTGTGACCTTGTGATGGCAGCAGGGGGCCGACGAGGTCGATGTGGACGTGGTCAAACCTTCTTTCTGGCACGGTGAACTCCTCGAGTGGGGCTTTGACGTGCTGGTGGATTTTGGCACGCTGGCAAGCTATGTAGGATCTGGACCAGACGCGCACATCTTTGCGCAGACCGCGCCAGACAAATCGGTTGGCCACCAGTCTAATGGACGCGCGGGTGCCGGGGTGTGAGGCCGTGGACGATGTCGAACACCCGTTTTCGCCAGGACTACGGGGCGGGGTTGCGCCAAGGAGGTGTCGCATTTGACTGACGGTGGACGGGCTGCAGGCGACGTTAGTCAGTCGCAGCCCTGGGAGGGTTGTGGGCGCGGAGAGCAGATCGAGGTCGGTGCGTTGCTCCGCTGCCAGTTGAGCATAGTCCACTGCCAGGTGGGCACCGTGGACGGCGGGGCAGGATAGGCAGTCGGCCACCACGTTGTCTCGACCGGAGATGTGCCGGATGTCCGTGGTGAATTCGGACATCGCGGCAAGCTGGCGTTGTTGCCTGGCTGACCACGGGTCCGCAGATTTCGCCATCGCGAATGTCAGGGGTTTGTGGCCGACAAACGCGGTGAAGGGGCAGCCCTCCAGAAGAAATCTAAAATGGCGGACTGCCAGGTACAGTGCGAGGAGCTCGCGGTCAAAGGCGCTATATTTGGCCTCCAGGGGGCGCAGTTGGCGGCTGAAAAAGGCCAGCGGTTGCCAGGCCCCGTCGACCCACTGTTCGTACACGGCGCCGACCGCGTGGTCGGAGGCGTCCGTGGTGAGGGCCACCCTGGCGTTGGGCTGTGGGTGAGCGAGCATGGTGGCGTCGGCGAGCGCCTTTTTGGTCGAGTCGAAAGCGGTCAACATGTCCGCCGACCACTCGATCGCCATTCTGTCTTTCTTACCCCGGAGGGCTTCGTATTGGGGCCGCATGAGGGAGGCCGCTCCGGGAATGAAGCGGTTGTAAAAGTTGATCATCCCCAAGAACTCCTGGAGGCCTTTGATGGTGGTGGGCCGGGGGGAACTGCTGGACGGCTTGCACCTTGGCGGGCAGGGGAATGGCTCCGTCCTGCGTGATGTGGTGGCCGAGGAATTCGATCCTGCTGAGGCCGAATTGGCACTTGGCTGGGCTGATGATGAGCCCGTGCTCACTGAGCCGCTGGAACAGGGTGCGGAGGTGCTCGATGTGTTCCTGCTTGGAGGAACTAGCTACCAGGATGTCATCCAGGTAGACAAAGAGGAACTTCAGGTCCCGGAGGACCGAGTCCATGAGCCGCTGGAAGGCCTGGGCCGCGTTTGAGGCCGAAGGGCATTCGGAGGAATTCGAATAGCCCAAAAGGGGTGATTATGGCCGTCTTGGGAAAGTCCGTGGGGTGGACTGGCACCTGATGGTAACTGCGCACCAGGTCGACTTTGGAGAAGACTGAGCGGCCGGCCAGTCTAGCCGAGAAGTCTTGAATGTGCGGTATGGGGTACCGATCCGGCGTGGTGGCGTCGTTTAGGCGCCGGTAGTCCCCGCAGGGGCGCCATCCCCCATCGGGTTTGGTGGCGATGTGGAGTGGGGAGGCCCAGGGGCTGTTGGAGCGGCGGATGATGCCGAGCTGTTCCATTGTGGCGAACTCGGCCCGCGCGATCTCCAGCTTGGCCGGGTCCAGCTTGCGGGCGTGGGCATACACCGGTGGGCCTGTGGTGGGGATGAAGTGTTCTACCTCGTGCTTAGCAACTTTCGTGGAGAAGGTCGGGTTGGTGAGGGCTGGGAACTCAGCCAGGAGTGCTGAGTAGTCGTCCGTTGAGTGGGCGCGGCACTGCCACGCCATTTCGGCGGGTTGGGAGGGGGCCATGGCGCCCGGGATAGGTGACATGGTGTTCATGTCCACGAGGCGGCGCCGAGGCATGTCGACCAACAGGCCGTGGGCGCACAGGAAATCCGCACCGAGGAGCGGGGAGAGCACCCTGGCGGTGATAAACTCCCAGTGGTAGCGGCGGCCTGCGAGGTCGATGGTGACGGTGCGGGTGCCGTACGTCCGGATGTCGGTGCCGTTGGCGGCAGCCAGCGCAGGGCCGCGGCCGCCTCGCTGGATCGCGAGGGCGGACGCGGGGATGATGCTGCGCTGCGCGCCCGTGTTGCATAGGAAACGGCGTCCGGAGGCGCTGTCCGTAACGTATAGCTGCGCGCCTGCTTGCCCCACGGCCATCGTGTAGGCCGGTGTGGGGGCGGTTGGAAACGTGCAGGGATGGCTGCAGCGGCGTGCCCGTGCGCCGAACCGGGTATGGAAGTAGCAGTAGCCCTGGGTCGGAGGGCTTGGGGGCCTGGGGGGCCTCGTGGCCGAGCTGTGTGGCCGCGCGATAGAGGGTGGAGCGCGCGCCGACGCTGCGGAGGCCAGGTCGGGGGTGACGGCGTGGTTGGAGCTGGCGGGCAGTAGCTTTTCGGCTTCGTCGGCCAGGGCCTTGAGGTCCGTGAGGCTGGACGCCACGATCGCCGGGCGGTAGTTGGCGGATAAAGAGCGTGCGGAAGAGGGAGCCGGGCGGTTTCTCGTCGGTCAGAGCAAGCATGTGTGAGAGCAAGTCTGACGGCGTGGAGTCACCGAGGCCCGGGAGGTCGAGGAGGTGGCAGTTGCGCAAAAATTGGGAGGCTGTGAATTTTTTAAGGAGCGCGGCCTTGAGATGTGCGTACTTGCCTTCCTCCGGAGGGTTTTGTAGTGTTGTCCAGACTTTCGTGATTGTGGAGCTGCCCAGGGAGGCGAGGAGGTAGTCGTACATCGTTGCGTCGGCGGTGATGCCGCGGAGTCGGAATTGTGATTCGGCTTGAAGGAACCAGGTGGTGGCTAGGTTCTCCCAGAACTCCGGCAGCTTCACAGAAACTGCGTTTGTGTCAGCCCTGGTTACGCTTAGGAGTCGTCCTGAGCGTCGGGGTCACCAATGTAGGAGTCTACGTACTCCTAGCAAAAATACTGAACTCGGAGAGGTTCAACAGAAAAGGTTTAATTGTTGAGGCTGCATGTTGAACACAAAATGGCGTCAGAGCCTACACCAAGTCCGACTGCCTTTCATCAGTCCACAGCTTCGACTGCTCCTCCCCCGCTCTGGGCTTAACTATGTTGCAGATCGAGTTTCTTAAAGGTGTGATCCTTCTTAAAGGCATGACGCCTGATTTATAGTCTATGGACCGAAAAGCAGATTGTGTCCTTTCTGTGATCGGTACGCCACAAAATAATGATTAGGTGATACCACATTTGGGTTTTAAAGATTGTAGCAGAAAAGGAAAATTGAGGAAATAAAGAGTTCCATAGTTTCTGGAAAGAATCAGTTAGAGTAACAGACAGCGTGATGATCCCCGAATGCAACTTAAATGAGGATGTTATGAAAGAGTCTTTGATCTGCTTTTGTGGATACAAACAATACCAATTGACAGGAACATTTGCAACAGATAAACTAGAGGCACAGGTAGGTACTCAGATAGGGCTTTTGAGAATCTGTACCAGTGAGTCAGTAGGTTTTCAGATTCGTACAGCACAGAAGACCATTCAGCCCATCGTGCCTGTGCTGGTTCTTTGAAAGAGCTATCCAATTAGTCCCACTGTCCTGTTCTTCCCCATAGCCCTTTACAAGTATATATCTAATTCTCTTTTGAAAGTTACTATTGAATCTGCTTCCACCATCCTTTCAGGCAGTGCATTCCAAATCACCATAACTCGCTGCGTGAAAAAAATTCTCATCTCCCCTTCTGGTTCTTTTGCCAATTATCTTAAATTTGTGTCCTCTTGTTGCCAACCCGCCTGCCAGTAGAAACAGTTTCACTTTATTTACTCTATCAAAAAGCTTCATAATTTTGAGCACCTCTATTATATCGCCCCTTAACCTTCTCTGCTCTAAGGAGAACAACCCCAGCTTCTCAAGTCTCTCCACATAACTGAAGTCCCTCATGGCTTTAACTATCTGCATTTGTATTTTAACCTCTAGGACTGTCTGTTCATCCAAACCCTTCAGCATCTCATCATCGAGTGAATACACTTGTCCGCATTAAACCACTTGTATATCTATTCCTGAAGACTGGACCATTCCTCCTTTTGCCAAACCCTTTAATTCTATACTCGTACATTGTAAGATTCTGCTCACTGTGCCTCAGCCCAAATCATCTATAGAAACCAGGAATAAAAGTAGACTCAGCACTGATCCCTGGGGTGCATGACTTTCACCCATTCTCTTCTTATACTACATGCCTGAATTTTTCTAACAAGTATGCCAGATATCTCATCAAACACTTACTGAAAATTCATATACTGTGAAGCCTGTATAAACTGACACTCCCATAAAATGTTCTGGATCAAACTTAAGGAAACTTTTAACTTTCTTTGTTTGAAATCGATTCAACTAATTATTCTGCTGTTTTGTTTCTGACCTTGAACTTCAAATTTTAAAAACTCCATTAACCATTAAAACATTCAGAGGTTTTTTTTTTTTTTAATATGGCTTCACGTGATCAGCAACCAATATTGTTACTTTCTTCAGCCGGATGCTCATCATAAATGGAAACCCATCACTGTGGGCCTCCAGACCAAATTACAGGAAACTTTCGTTTAACCAGAGGTTAAATGTCCGGAAAGCTCTATCTACCGGCAAAATTCAGGAGCCGTTTCCTATAAGTTTTTTTACTTCTCGTTGCTTTTTTTTCCAGTCAGGCTCTGCAAGGTCTAGCTGAAGCTGTTGCTTAGCTACAGAGACGCTTTTAAGCTGCGGCCGACTGTTTTGAAGCTGTTGCCAACAGGGTTTGTTGATTCACACGGAGCGCAAAAGCTCCGTATGTTTTAACATTAGCGCTGGTTTTGATGGTACGGCACCAGCTCGGTCCCGTCAGTGCCGGATACCAGAAAGTTTCCTGTACTAAAAAATGCACATTGGCAGAGTTTCCAGTGCAGAGTCTCCCTCCACAGAGACAGGTCCCACTTGTTTAAATCCTGAATAACCAATGAACAAACTGGTGCACCAGTGTCCGAGTATGCCGTACATGCTACCAAGCTTTTAACACAGAACACACTGCAGTCTGGAGGAAAGTTAGCCAATAAAGCTCCCTTCATGCCAATTCGAAACTCAACTCTCTATGTCCCCTCCCCCATCCCCACTTGTGGGTTTCATACCTTATTCTGGACAGTGAAAAGATGAGCCTGGTCAGACCACACCCAGTCATTCAGTTTCCTTTATCTGTCCCAACTAGGGTAGCTACAAACACATCCACCCAACATCAAGCTGTGTGCAATAGCCACCAGATATTCTAGCTCACCTCATTAGGTGGCACCATGCCCAACACGAATATTGTGGCTCAAAGGATCCCTCAAATTAGAGGACGGGAAATTATTTTGCAAAAAATCTATCCCAACATTGTCTGTTTTTTCCCTTACCTCCAGCTTCACACTGCTATTTCCTTCCTGCTCCTTTCGATCCTGCTCTTCCACTGCATCATCAACAGGCGAGCGTGGTCTGGGCACATGCTGCTCTGACGATAGGTCCCCTCGGGATATCAGTGTGCACATGTAGACATTGTGTGAGAAAACGTCGTGGCGGATCAGCTCACAGAATAGGAGTACCAAGTTGGCAAATTCAGCCTTTTCACTTTCACTACTGGGATCAGCTGGAAGACAATTTAAGGAATGGTCAAGGGCAGAAAATTAATTGCTAATCTGTGCTCTAACCAGGGATGTACAAACTGCAACCTGTGGATGATGTGCAGCCCCTGAGCACTGACACTGCAGAAGGGAGGGGGAAACAAAAAGGACAAAACAGGTTTAAACAATAAATTTCCTATAAAACTTTGGGGAGTTATAGAGAAGAAGTAAACGGAGTAGATATATTTACTAGGGACTACAGTATAAGGATTTAAATAGAAGTGGTCCAAGGAGATTCTCTTAGGTTTGAGCTGAGGAATAGCAAGGGATTAGTCACATTACTGAGGATATAGTCTAGACCACTGAACAGTCAGAAGGAAATTGAGCATAAAATTTGTAGGCAAATTGGAGAATAGTCTAACAATAGGGTTATAAAATTATTGAAAAATAGACAAAGAGAAAACGTGAAAAGGGCCTTGTCCCGATTAAATTAAAGGGAACACTGGTAAACAGAACCACAGATCAGCAATGGCAAATATTTGAACAGGGGATGCAAGATGTACAAATAAAGCATATTCCAGTCAGGAAAAAAAAGAGTGCATCAAAGGTTGTGGTTTAATGGATGAATAGGGAGATTAGATCAAATCTGAAACTTACAAGGCAGATTAAATAAAACCAAATATATAGAAGCTACAAAAAAGGGATATTTGACAGACAAAGGGAATATGAGACAATATTAGCAAACAAAAAATAAAAGGCAATTGAATGATTAGAGCTATAGGTACACTGGTAGTAAGAAGGCAAATCAAGGAAGGTGCAGGACTGTTGAGAAATAAACGAGGTAAGCTGGTTGTTAAGTAAGGGAAATGCAAAGATTCAAAATAAGTACTTTTCTTCAGTTCTCAGAGGAGGTGGACATTGTCAGGTGTCAGCTGTGGCTCAGTGGTAACACTCATGCCTCGGAGTCAGAAGGTTGTGGGATCAAGTTTTACTCCCAGAGACTTGAGCACAAAATTTAGGTTGACACTCCAGTGCTGTACTGAAGGAGTGCTGCACTGTTGGAGGTGCCGTCTTTCAGATGCACTGTTAAACTGAGGCTCCATCTGCCCTCTCGTGTGGACGTAAAAGATCCCACGGCACTATTTCAAAGAGCAGGGGAGTTCTCTCTGGTACATGGCCAATATCCCTCAACCAACATCACTAAAACAGATTACTGGTCAATACCTCATTGTTGTTTGTGGGACCTTGCTGCGAGCAAATTAGCTGCCATGTTTCCTACATTACAACAGTGATTACACTTTAAAAGTACTTACATTGGCTGTAAAGCGCTTTGGCACGTCCCAAGGTCGTGAAAGGCACTATATAAATGCAAGTTCTTCTTTACTCACAGTTTACATTAAAAGTTACAGCAGGCCTGGTTATTGCTATAGTCCTATTGCTAAGCTATAGTGGGGTGCCTCCGGCTCGGTGGTCACCCCACAACCCCAGCAGAGAGCCGGCCCCCACTTATCGATGATGGGACTCGGTGGAGAAATAGCTGGGATACCTTGAGGGGCGGAAAAGAGAGTAGATGGGGCAGAAGAGGTGCGAGGTTGAGTTGGAAAAGAGTAAACAGGGACTAGGGAGCAGGGGATTGGGGCTCAGGAGTGGGTGGGAAAGAGTGGGTGACCATGGGTTTGGATTGGGGGGGGGGGGGGGGCGGGTTTGAACTGTGGGCTACAGTATTAGACTATGGGATGCTTCACCACAAGCACTTGTTAAAGCAGCGACTAGATCATCACTTAAAGGGAACAGGCTAAGTATTTCAAAAGGAGGAATATAAAAGGATCTGGGTGTAATGGGATTACAGGAGAGCGCACCTGGAACTGAATGGCCTCCTCCTCTGCTGTAATTTCTATCATTCTATGAAAACTCTCCTTTATTAAGTCTGACCCCAGGGCGTGGTTTAAAAATGTTGGTCCTGTGCCTTGTGAGAAAGTTCCCCGAATGTCAAGCCTGCTGCTCACTGTGCTATCTCTCTGTTTGGTTCATAGAAACATAGAAGATAGGATCAGGAGTAGGCCATTCGGCCCCTCGAGCCTGTTCCGCCATTTAATGAGATCATGGCTGATCATCCAAATTCAGTACCCTGTTGCTGCTTTCTCCCCGTATCCCTTGATCCCTTTAGCCTTAAGAAATATATCTAACTCCTTCTTTAATATATTTAATGAATTGGTCTCAACTGCTTTGTGTGGTAGAGAATTCCACAGGTTCATCACTCTCTGGATGAAGAAATTCCTCCTCATCTCAGTCCTAAATGGCTTACCCCTTATCCTTAGACTGTGACCCCTGGTTCTGGACTCCCCCGCCATCGGGAACATCCTTCCTGCATCTAATCTGTCTAGTCCTTAGAATTTTATAAGTTTCAATGAGATCCCCTCTCATTCTTCTAAAATCTAGCGAATATAAGCCTAATCGACCCAATCTCTCTTCATACGTCATTCCTGCCATCCCAGGCATCAGTCTGGTGAATCTTCGCTGCACTCTCTCCATAGCAAGAACATCCTTCCTCAGATAAGGTGACCAAAACTGCACACAATACTCAAGGTGTGGTCTCACCAAGGCCCTGTACAACTGCAGCAAGACATCCTTGCTCCTGTACTCGAATCCTCTCGCTATGAAGGCCAACATACCATTTGCCTTCTTAACTGCCTGCTGCACCTGCATGCTTACCTTCAGCGACTGGTGCACAAGGACACCCAGGTCTCGTTGCACTTCCCCTTTTCCCAATCTATTGCCGTTCAGATAATAATCTGTCTTTCTGTTTTTGCCACCGAAGTGGATAACCTTGCATTTATCCACATTATACTGCATTTGCCATGCATCTGCCCAATCACCCAACCTGTCCAAATCATACTTAGTCTATGCCGGCCAATTTTGACGTGTGAAGTCCAAATACAGATTGGCTCTGACTGAGGCTCTCAGTTCAGAGTTGTCACCTGCACACAGAAACCGAGTCCAAATCAGAGTCCAAGGAGATAGAGCCTATTAAAAGTGCCATCGACTGGGGAGCCTAACCACACCTTGTGCAGTGCAGGTGGATTCTGGCTGTAGTTACAGGGTGAATATCATCAGGTTATAGGATTACTACGAGTTACAGGTAGGATATTGGAGGGGAAACACCTACTACTACCAGTTAGATGTAGACTATCCCTTGACCAGCCTGTTCTTGGCCCAACTAGGAAGGAGGCATTGCTGGATCTGGTGCTGGGGAATGAGGTGGGCCAGGTCGACCAAGTATCTGTGGGAGAACACTTGGGTACGAGTGATCATCGTATCATAAGAGTTAGATTAGCAATGGAGAGGAGCAAGGAACAATCTAGAGTGGAACTTCTAAACTGGAAAAGGGCTAACTTCAATGGGATGCAAAAGGATTTAGCCAGGATAAAATGGAACCAAAGACTGACAGGAAAAACTGTAGCGGAACAATGGGTGATCTTTAAGGAGGAGATTTTCCAAGTACAGGCTAGGTACATTCCAACAAGAGGAAAGAGTAAGGGAACCAAAGCAAGGGCTCCTTGGATGACGAGGGAGATAGAGAAGATGATGAAACAAAAAAAGGTGTATGATGAATATCAGGTGAATTCTTCAAGGAAGAACCAGACCAAATACACTAAGTTGAGAGGGGAAGTGAAGATGAAAATAAGATTAGCAAAGAGAGAATATGAGTGTAGAATGGCGGTTAACATAAAAGGGAATCAAAAACCTTATACTGGCATGTAAACAGTAAGCGGGTAGCAAGAGGTGGGGTGGGGCCTATTAGCGACAAAGAAGGTGATATATGCTTAAAGGTGCTGGGCAAGGCTAGAATAGTCAAGGAGTACTTTGTATCGGTGTTTACTAAGGAGGTGGATGCTGACAAAATATCGGTAGCAGTGGAAAAGGTAGAATCAATGGAAGGGGTGAAAATTGATACAGGATGTACTAGAAAGGCTGGGTATGCTTAGAGTGGATAAGTCGCCTGGTCCATATGGCTTGCATCCCAGGTTGCTAAAGGAACTGCGGGAGGAGATAGCGGAAGGGCTCGCCATAATTTTTCAATCTTCCCTAGATGCGGGGGAGGTGCCCGAGGATTGGAAAGTGGCAAATGTGACACCATTGTTCAAGAAAAGGTGTAAGGGCAATCCCAGTAACTACAGGCCGGTCAGTTTAACATCAGTGATGGGTAAAGTTTTAGAAACAATAATCAAGGAAAAAATTAATGGACACTTGGAGAGGTTAAGCTAATTAAGGAGAGCCAACATGGATTTGTAAAAGGCAGATCCTGTTTGACTAATCTAATTGAATTTTTTGATGAAGTAACAGGGAGGATCGATGAAGGGAATGCAATGGATGTTGTCTACATGGATTTTAGGAAGGCGTTTGACAAAGTACCACGTAGAAGGCTGGTTAATAAAATTGAGGCTCATGGAATAGGTACGTCAGTGATAGCTTGGATAAGGAATTGGCTTAAGGACAGAAAACAGCCAGTTGTGGTAAATGGCTGTTTTTCAGACTGGAGGATGGTAGACAGTGGTGTTCCCCAAGGGTCAGTGCTGGGGCCACTGCTTTTTTTGATATATATATAAATAAATGACCTGGATATTGGAATACAAGTAGAATTTCTAAATTGGCTGATGACACCAAACTTGGGGGGGTGGCAGTGAGGATGATACCAATTGACTGCAACAGGACATAGAAAGCCTAGCAGAATGGGCAGACAAGTGGCAGATGGAATTTAATACAGAGAAATGTGAGGTGATGCATTTTGGCAGAAGGAACAGGGAGAGGCAATATACACTTAATGGCACAGTTTTAAAGAGTGTGCAGGGACAGAGGGACCTGGGAGTTAATGTGCATAGGTTGCACAGAAACATAGAAAATAGGAGCAGGAGTAGGCCATTCGGCCCCTCGAGCCTGCTCCGCCATTCAATGCGATCATGGCTGATCATCCAAACTCAGTACCCTGTCCCTGCTTTCTCCCCATACCCCTTGATCCCTTTAGCCTTAAGAAATATATCCAACTCCTTCTTGAATATATTTAATGAATTGACCTCTACTGCCTTCTGTGGTAGAGAATTCCACAGGTTCACCACTCTCTAGGTGAAGAAATTCCTCCTCATTTCTGTCTTAAATGGCTTACCCCTTATCCTTAGACTGTGACCCCTGGTTCTGGACTCCCCGACCATCAGGAACATCCTTCCTGCATCTAGTCTGTCCAGTCCTGTCAGAATTTAATAAGTTGCAATGAGATCCCCTCTCATTCTTCTAAACTCCAGCGAGTATAAGCCCAATCGACCCAATCTCTCCTCATACGTCATTCCTGCCATCCTAGGTATCAGCCTGGTGAATCTTCGCTGAACTCCTTCCATGGCAAGAACATCCTTTCTCAGATAAGGTGACCAAAACTGCACACAATACTCAAGATGTGGTCTCACCAAGGCCCTGTACAACTGCAGCAAGACATCCTTATTCCTGTACTCAAACCCTCTCGCTACGAAGGCCAACATACCATTTGCCTTCTTAACCGCCTGCTGCACCTGCATGCTTACCTTCAGCGACTAGTGCACAAGGACACCCAGGTCTCGTTGCACTTCCCCTTCACCCAATCTATTGCCATACAGATAATAATCTGCCTTCCTGTTTTTGCCACCAAAGTGGATAACCTCGCATTTATCCACGTTGTATTGCATCTGCCATGCTTCTGCCTAATCACCCAACCTGTCCAAATCATCCTGGAGTTTCTTGGCATCCTCCTCACAGCACACACGGCCACCCAGCTTTGTGTCGTCTGCAAACTTGGGAGATATTACATCTAGTTCCCTTGTCTAGATCATTAATATATATTGTGAGTAGCTGGGGTCCAAGGACCGATCCCTGTGGTACCCCACTAGTCACTGCCTGCCACTCGGAAAAAGACCCATTTATTCCAGGTTCCTGAAGGTGGCAGGACATATTGAGAGTGGTTAGCAAAGCATATGGGATCTTGGGTTTCATAAATAGAGATATTGAGTACAAAAGTAGAGAAGTTATGCTGAATCTTTATAAAGCGCTGGTTAGGCCACAACTGAAGCATTGCGTCCAGTTCTGGTCACCACACTTTAGGAAGGATGTGAAGGCCCTTGAGAGGTGCAGAGGAGATTTACCAGAATGGTTCCAGGGATGGGGGATCTTAGCTGCAAGGACAGGTTGGAGAAGCTGGATTTGTTTGCATTAGAGCAAAGGAGGTTGAGGGGTGATTTGATAGAGGTGTACAAGATTATGACAGGTTTGGATAGGCTAGACGGGGAAAGGCTGTTCCCACTAGTTGATGATACAAGGACTAGGGGACACAGATTTAAGGTTTTGGGCAAGGGATTCGGGGGGGGGGGGGGGGGGGGGGGGGATGTGAGGAAAAACTTTTTTATGCAGTGCAGCGAGTGGTGATGACCTGGAACTCGCTGCCGACGGAAGTGGTGGAAGCGGAAACACTCAATGTTTTCAAGCGGAGACTGGATAGGCACTTGAGGGAAATAAACTTGCAGGGCTGCGGGGATAGAGCAGGGGAATGGGACTGACTGGATTGCTCTGCAGAGAGCCGGCACGGACTTGAGCCGAATGGCCTCCTTCTGTGTCATTATGACTCTATGACTGTCAGTGAGTTATTGTATTACTGTTGGTCATGACGGGAATCTGAGCATTACCAGTATTACTATTAGTTATCGATGCAATTTTAGTGAGTTGCTATTAGTTACCCCTGCGAAGCCCTCCCCTCCTTCACCTTCAGTTTTCCCATTTCCCCACATTTGATTTCCCTTCTTCGCCTGCTCCTGGTTCTCGGAACATCTTGCACAACAGCTGCTGGAGCGAAACCACGAGCAAAGATACTCAGCTACAAAAAAGACCCAACCTTTATAAAGGTAAATACAATAACATTTGCAGACTTTACATAATCAGATGTCATAGTCAGATGTCACATCTTGACATGGCATTTAAATCTAGAATTCCCCACTGGGAAGCAGAGGATGTATGGCAATATAAAGTTTCCAGCAAGCTTTTAAAAAGTAAAATGTTAGCCACTCAACACTGAGCTGCACTGACTACATGAATTAACAACATACCTCGAGTGTCAAATATGATCTTCCCACAGCCTGCACAATAGTTTAAACAGTTGTCAGATGACTCAGTAAACCACTTACTGATCCCCATTTGTACATGACTTCACACTGAGCACTGGGCCAGCAGTAAAGAGATCATCAGTCTCTTATCAACATGTCAACTTTGTGTGCATCTCACAGCATTGAGTCAAAGGTTTGTGGGTTTGAGCCTCACACTTAATGCTTGAGGTACTGTTCCATCTTCCGAGGGGACATGGTTTCCTGCTGGAGCAACTTAAATGGAAATCAGAAAGATATATTTGATTCAATTGTACAAATCAGGTGCATGTGCACAGCCAAGTGTTACAAATGGGATGCTTCCTGCTTTCCAACAAGAGGAGGATTGATTTATAACAGCAGTTTCCTGCAGTAATCCCAGCCTGACTGCTCCAGTGAGTGGAGATCGTGCCATTTAAATCAGACACAGATGAAACCGGAAGCAGCATTGTTTTCCAAAGAATTTGTTTGGAAAGCTAAAGCACCTGGGTCAAAGTATAGCTAAAGCATCCATTGTTTCAACCTTGACACTAGCTTAAGCTCAAACCTTAGGATTCATTTGTAGGCAGATGCGACTGCAGTGGAAACATGTAATGTGATGAAGTAAATCCCACCAAACTGCATTATCACAGTAAAGCACAGGGCCTCATTGTGATGAAAATGACGCAGACTCTTCCCGGTTCCCAAAGAGCAATTTTGTCAGTTTTTTACAACAAGACTGTACTCATGTAACTTGTCCCTGCAAAACACTTACTCAGCATTGGAGCTTGGGTATCCAGGAATTGAAGCAACACATCCTGGAAAACAGGAATGCTGGCACTGGTGAGAGAGCCTGAGGAGACAGATCCCTTCTCATCTACCACCTCAGATTCACCACATCTCTGGAGAAAAGTAAAGAACACAAGTTATAAATATTACTAGATTCACAGAAACATGCAACAAAGGTAAAAATTAAATTGATGCTAATTCACAGCACATTTTCATGGGTGTCACCTCAGTTTTTCTTTTTCAAAAAGTTTATATATTTTTTCTCCTCTAGATTTAAGTCTCCACCTCAACTTTCACACTTTCCTTGCCTCAAAATAATGGCCCAGAAATTCGGGTCCCAACGCGCGAGTAAGCACGGAGTACTCACACGTGGACCCGATGGAAGTGCCGGTTTCTTGCATGCACTACGCATGCGCGGGAAACCGGCATTTCCGATCCTCTGAACGAAGGGGTTCAGAGGTCGAGCGCGTGCGCGCGGGAGTCTGCGCGTGCGCGCGGGAGTCTGCGCGTGCGCTTTGAACTTCCTTTTTTTTTATATACAGGTTTTTCCGTGCGTGAAGGCCTCTACATTTTACACATTTAAAAAACAGGCGTAAGGACTTCATTTTAAAAGGTAAGTGATCAATTAATTAAAATTAGAATTTTTTTTCCCCCACAGGTTTACTATTTTTAAATACTTTAAAGTAAGGTAAGTGTATTTTTAGCCCCGTTTTTTTATAAAATTATTTTTTCAAAAATTTAAATTGTTTAAAATAGTTATTTAATGTTATTTATAGTTTATTTAAAAAGTGTGATTTTTTAAAATATTTATTTGAAGGGTAAGTACTGTTTTGGAGGCCAGAGTTTTCATTAGTTTGACAGTTCTTTCTGTCAATCTCATGAATGGGCTTTTCCCTCCTCCGATTGGTTGCCCATGGCTCACGTGATCCCAGCGGACGCATCGCACTAACTACACCGCTGGATCACGCAAGCACAGCGCGCCGGGAGCTGGACCGGCCCACAGAGAGGAAATCCACGCAGGCCCAGGCCTCAACTGCCAGCGCGCTAGGTAAGTGTAGGTCGGGGGCTTGCACCCGCGGGAAGCCCCCGACACGAATTTCTGGGCCAATGCTGTCTAACTCTGAAGTTGGAAACTTATCAGATCAGGAAAGAAAAAGGAAAATTTCAATTTATAAAACACTTTATCATGTGCTCAGGTCGACCCAAAGCATTTTAAAACCAATGGATTACTTTTTGATGTGCAGGCATTATTCTTATCTGGACAAACATGGCAACTAACTTGCACATAGAAATGTCTCACAAATAACAAATGAATGAATGACTAGATAGGCTATTTTTGATGGTGTTGGTTGAGGAAGGAATATTGGCCAGGATAACCCATCAGACAATTGGAGCCTCGGTTTAACATCTCATCCACAAGACAACACCACCAACATTGCAGCACTGTCAGTATTGCACTGAAGTGCCAACTTAGATTATGTGCTCACATCCTGGAGTGGGACATGATGAGCCTGCAACCTACTAACTGAGCCAAGTGGACTCATAATTGCACTGCAAAACCTACATCCTCCCATCATTACATGAAAGGAGTTTAGACAGTACCAATCCAATTCTAAGTGAGCATGAGTTCACATCACAAGACTCCATGCAATTCAGCATTAAGTTAACAGTCTCAGTAAAAGAGGAGAATGACTGGTGTAGGAAGTGAAAATATCACACTGCTGCAGGGAAGAATACCCCACTCAGATTGCATGAATGGTCTCAGCATATGCAGAGAAGAGAGAATTTCTATATGGATTTCTAAATGGAGAGCGCCAGATGGGACAGAGTAGATGGAGCTTTATCTATCCCATACATCGAGTACAGCATAGATTAAATGTAGAGAGCTTGACCTAGGAGTGCTGATCTTAACAATAGTTGTAGAACGTGTTTATTTCCCAGGATACTCAAACCACAAAGAAAATAAATATATTTTCAAGGCAGCAGAGAACACTTAAAGACGGAAGATCCTTTTGAGACACAATTCAGGCAGCAACTCGTATCTCCATTCTCAGCCAATATGCTGTATTTTCATAAATTTCCAAAGTCAGAGTGTGCTCTGGCCTGCACAGCTGACAGAAATTTTAGAGGGGCGCATTCTTGCCTAGACACGAAGGAAGGGGAATTAAAGCTGCATTATGGAGGGATCTTGTCCCCACTTGCTCAGATTCACAGGTGCTGTGCTTGAAGTCATGCTGAATGAAGTGAGGCAAAGGACAGTTACCCTCTTTGGAATTCAAAGCATTATCTCCAGAAACCACCTTGCAGAAGATAACCAACAGGGTTACTCCTTCCCCCTCAATGAAGGCTTGCCATTGCATTACTTGTTCGCCCAAACCACGGCAGTGAAATAGCTCTTATCACTAAGTCCCATCTTGGCCTCCCCCTCCCATTCCTTTGGCATCGTCTCCTTCCAGCACTTGGCCCTCTTCCAATCCCCCACCTCATTTAAAATTGTCATGAACTTCCCTCCCAAATCCCATACTAACTTCCTTTCGGAGATCTCCTACTTAGCCTCTGCAATGACCAACTCTTCATCCTCAGTGATTTCAACCTACATCTAAAGACCCCAACCCACTCTGCCCTTCTATCCTCACTCAATCTCACCCATCATATAAATCCTGCAATGACCAACTCTTCATCCTCAGTGATTTCAACCTACATCTAAAGACCCCAACCCACTCTGCCCTTCTATCCTCACTCAATCTCACCCATCATATAAATCCAAGGCCTCTCGGTCTCATCATCTCTCATGAATCTTGCACTCCCCAGGTTGAGCTCACCATTTCTTATGATCCCCTCCACTCGACAGGTCTTTATTAAGAAGACCATCTAACTCCACTTCCATGTCTCCCTTACCCTTTAAAAAAATATCCCCCCACACACCTAGCTTAATCACCACTTCTGGAATAAACTCTCCTGTAATTCACTCACTAATTCACTCTCAAACTCTCTCCTCTGGCCCTCCAGCCATGACTCTTCTGCCACTGCTAATCTGCTCAAGTGCTCCCTTACCTGTGCAGTCGACACCTTTGTTACTATCAAGGCACTCACTATTTCCCACCAATCTGTACCCCAGCTACAGTTCTGATCTTTGTTCCCTTAAGTCAGAGCTAAGAGCTGGAGACACAAGCACATCTGATGCACAACTGGTCTAGCTATTCACTGTTGGATCTGGCTCAACTATGTTCAGTATTACAGTGCCTTGCTGTCCTTGGGCAAATATTTCCACGGATAACTCAAGGCTCCTTTTCTTTATGACAAACAGTCTCCTCCTTTCTCTTTCCTCTGCCTCCTCCAGCCTCATCTCCAATACCAGGTGCAAAAAACTCATGCATTTCTTTGTCACCAAGACCAAGACCATCTGTGTAGCTGCATCTGCTGCTGCGATGACTTCTTCCTCCTCCTCCTCCTCTCCACCCCTGCCCAACTCCTTAGGGGTATCCCATCATCTCTATCTGGGACCATTTGTCACTCTTCAATTTTTTTTATTCGTTCATGGGCCGTGGGCGTCCCTAGTTACCCTTGAGAAGGTGGTTGTGAACCGCTGCAGGCCGTGTGGTGAAGGTACTCCCAGTGTGCTGTTAGGGAGGGAGTTCCAGGATTTTGTTTCTCATAGCAGTTTTTTTTTACAACCGAGTGGCTTGCAAGGCCATTTCAGAGGGCAGTTAAGAGTCAACCACATTGCTGTGGGTCTGGAGTCACATATAGGCCAGATCAGGTAAGGATGGCAGATTTCCTTTCCTAAAAAGGACATTAGTGAACCAGATGGGTTTTTACAACAATCAGATAGTTTCATGGTCACCATTACTGATACTAGCTTTTTATTCCAGATTTATTTAATTAACTGAATTGAAATTCCCTAGCTGCCGTGGTGGGATCTGAACTCACTTCTCTGGATCCAATAACATAACCACTACGCTACCGTTCCCAATGATTTCTCTCCATCTACTGTACCCTCTAAGCTCAATTCTTCCAGGAGACCAACCTTCTGCTCCCTCGATCCACACCCAACTCAATTACTGGCCACTCAAGAGTTGGCTCCCTTTGCCCGAGCCCCATCCTCTTTCTTGCAAAACCACCACCATCAACCACCCTATTCAAAAAGCCACCCCAACTCCTCTGTAAGGTCCTTAAACATTTTATTGCCACGCCCATTTCTCTCAAAATTTGCTGTTCGAATCCCTTCTGTCTGGCTTCCACCCTGCTCACAACATCGAGCTGTCAAAGTCGCAAATTGCATTAGCCCGCCTGTCCTCAAACTCTAACATTTGATTTGGTTAACCATGCCATCTTCCTTGGTGCCAAGAGCTACATCACTGCATTGATGTCCAGCTCAATGCTTCATGGGGTTGTCCAACAATGGACCCTCCCGCCCACCTAATCACCTCCATTGTTGGACAAGGGTTTATCTTTATGCTGTGTTTCATTAATTTATTAAGTTAAACAAGATGTCTGCTGACTGAAAGTGCATCTGACATTTAAATTACCTGGCACAGTGATTAACTCCAGAGCGCCTCAGCTAGAACACACAGGGTGCGGATTGTACTTCTAGACAAAAGTGGAAAGTAACTCCACCCATCTAAGCCTACAAAAAGCACACTTTCTATGAGCAGAGCACAAAGCAGCAATACTTTGATGGAGGAAATTATATTTCCCACTTGTGATTCAACTGAAGAGCAATATACAAAAGGTAAGAGTCTCAAATAAGAAAACTGGAAACAGAGACAACAGGCAAGTATCTTACCTCGGCTTCGATCTCAGCTTGCCTCTTCTCCAATAGTTTCGCCACCACCATGGCCCGGTGTCTGCCTGAACGCTTGCAGCTCACTGCCCATTCACAAAGCAAGGTCATTACTGCGTCATCATCCGGCAACATCTGGACATGGAAAAAAATTAAATGCAACGGAAATTGTAATACAGATTTCTTGGAATCAAACACAAAAAGCCTCATGGGGTATCAGCTCATTTCTCTCCTCCAACTCAGAGGGCATGAAGTGAGTAGTAACATCAGGCACAAGAACTCAAATGAATTGGAGACCACAGCATGAGTGTTGCATTACATTGTCTAATGTGTGTGGATGGTTTTAAATTTTAAAATGCATTTAGAAAACTGTGGGAGGGAAGGGAGTTTCTCTTGATGGCTAAGTGGGGTAAATGCAGTGCATAACGTGGTGCTGAGTCATACCACTGAGCAAAGTCCAAGGTTCAATTCCCAGTCGGTGCCGAGTTACCACATCTTTTCTGGGCAGCAGTAGGGGCGGGGACCAGTCGCCCTGAGCTAGAGAAGGTCTAAAGTATGCAGTGGTTCAAAGTGCACACCAGGTGAGGAATATGCTAAGATATAGCTGAAATGCCCTCCACTGTTGAATAGTTTGCTGACCATGCTGGTGCCCACAGAATTACACCCAAGCAAGAATCAGTAACTTCAGAAGGAGAAAACAACATAAAAACTTGATCCAGTGATCAGAATTTCACTGAACTCCATTAAAACAAGTGATACGAAGCTCAATTGAAAGTAATATGGCCACAGGTAATACAGGTCATATTCAGCAAGCTTTAACAAGCAGGACAACCACACAAATCATGATTGATGAGCTCAGCAGTGGTTTGTGAAAGCCAAGTCGCAAGTTCAAAATTACATGAATATCAACAACCCACAAAAACAGCAGCAAATATTGTCAACAAAGGGTTTTTGGAGATTGTGAAAAACATTACAACATTTTTGGAAATGGAACAATAGCTAATGACCACATTACCACAGAAAATTCTTTGACTAAGAAAATTGCATTTGGCAAGCAGTATTCAGAAGGATTTTTCATATAAATAACTGAAAAAGTATGTGGGAATCAGACCATGAATGCTTTTAATCGGCTGTGAATTTTCATACTCATCAAAATGAGTGACAGAATAATTTATATTTTGAGCAACCAGATCGACATCAAACACTCGCAGGTAAAGTATAGCTTGGTTGGGTGCAAAGTTAAAGTTCTCTCTCCTCTGCCTCAACAATCTGCCTCAGCCCCAACTTCAAAACAGCCCTTTCTGCTGCACTAATGTGGCATTTCTAGCTCCCACATCAGTCATTCTGTGGCTACACCGAGTAAAATTGACAACTTAATGCCAATTATTGTTGAACCAGGGTCAAGAAATAAAAAGAAGAAACTGCAAATACTGGAAATCTAAAATAGAAACAGAAAATGAACAACATTTCTGTCAACATCTGAAAAGAGAAAAAATGGAGGAATACTGTGGGTATAGACACTTAGTCAGAACAGGACTGTTCCTCCAGTTGGTCCATGCCCACTAAGAACTGCATTTGGACGACCAAAACACATTTCACATGGAATAGTTACAGACAGCAGACAGGGCAGACTTTCATTCCATCAAACACTCAGCTAAATTTCAATCCAGATCCCCAAGGCGAAGGTGAGTGTCTAATCTCAGATTAATAGAAAACAAGCTTCTGCAGTTGCTCAATCCTTAAACAGTTGTGAATAAATTAAACCAAGTTTTAAACCAATCTGTTCATCAGTAGCCTGTGATAACACCGCAGTAACAAAAGTTAACAAAGCTTCTATTTTTTTTTTTGATGGCCTCGCCCCTTCCTATCTCTGTAATCAGCCGCATAACCCCCCAGAGATATCTGCGCCCCTCTAATTCTGCCCTCGAGAATCCCGGATTATAATCACTCAACCGTTGGTGGTCGTGCCTTCTGTTGCCTAGGACCCAAGCTCTGGAATTCCCTCCCTAAACTTCTCCGCCTCTCTGCCTCGCTTTCCTCCTTTAAGACGCTCCTTAAAACCTACCTCTTTGACCAAGCTTTTGGTCACCTGCCCTAATTTATCCTTATGTGAATCGGTGTCAATTTTTTTGTCTTAAAATACTCCTGTGCAACGCCTTGGGACGTTTTACTACGTTAAAGGCGCTATATAAATACAAGTTGTTGCTGTTGATGCCTTTGACCAGTCTATAAATTAACATTTCACTTGTTTGCTTTTAAAACAGTTCCAGTTTACAATTTGCTTCTGGACAAAGGTAAAGGGCAGGGGAATCAGCCAGGTTTCTCACTCCTAATCACTATCCACTGACCCCTGCCAGACAACACACACGCATGGATTTTGGGTGAGGACAGGGTAGAGCTCAGCTTTGTCCCCCTCAGGGTCAAATAATTAACATTCAGTTTTGTGCATGTAAAATGGTCACATGGGCAATTGTGAAAAAGGAAATGTCACCTTCAGAAGAAAATCAGATAAAAATTATGTTATGATGTTTCCTATAGGCAATGATGTATCAAATACATTTAGTGAAGTCATTAAACCCACCTCGTGCCCGTCCTTATTCTGTCCTGATCCAAATATCCTGTTGTAAAGCGAATCCAATGAGTTATTAAAATCGGATTTTTCAAAGCTGTGGCTGTCCAGCACCTCCAGTGTATGCAATACACGACCAATAGTAAAACCTGTATAAATGGGACAAGTGCCATGAGAGATGCAAACTTGTTTTCTAAAGAAACTATACAATGCTGCATCTGCTGACTTTAGTAGTCACAGCATAGTTGAAAGAGACACATTTTTGTTTCACAGCCATCAGTGATAATTCACAGCATACCAGTCAAGTATGGAATGAAAATGGTTTAAAAAATAATAAAATCCATTTTTGGTCAGCTGGATGATTATGCTTAAGAGGCAAGATGTTGGATAAGTAGAGTTTACATTTACTTAAGATGGCGTGCACAGTTCTCCCCTCCCCATAGGGACACAGCCCAATCCAAAGCATGAGCCAATGCTTAGGAATCCCTAAGTGTGCCCAGGAGTACTGCTGGAGTTCAGCCTGCTAAAAACAAACACAGAGCACTGATAAGTTGTATCAGTGGGTCGAGAGAGGGGCAGGCCAAGAGGGGTCGAGGGAAGAGCAGGACAAGAGGGGTCGAGGGGGGTGGCCAAGGACGAGAGGGGTCGCGAGTGAGAGAGACAGAGAAATAATCTGACCGCCCCATACATTCATCAATACTATTCGCTTCAACCACTCCCTGTGGTAGCGAGTTCCACATTCTCACCACTCTCTGGCTAAAGAAGTAGAAAGAGTAGAGAAAGAGAGCGTAGAGAGAGGAAAAGAGAGATGGGGAGAATCTACACAATGATAAAGGTGTAGCACTAGAAATGAAGGAATACATAGGATTACATAGGATATACAGCACAGAAACATAAGAACATAAGAAATAGGAGCAGGAGTAGGCCAATCGGCCCCTCGAGCCTGCTCCGCCATTCAATAAGATCATGGCTGATCTGATCCTAACCGCCAATCCACTATCACAGGACCATCTCCTGAATCTAACAGAATTAGACACACGAAATAGGAGCAGGATCAGGCTACACGGCCCCTGGGCCCGCTCCGCTACCCACAGGGCCATGACCGATCCGAACCTAGACTCATGTCCAAATTCCTGCCCGCTCCCCGTAACCCTTAATTCCCTTTACTTCTAGGAAACTGTCTATTTCTGTTTTAAATTTATGTAATGATGTAGCTTCTACAGCTTTTTGGGGCAGCATATTCCATGGACCTACCACCCTCTGAGTGAAGTAGTTCCTCCTCATCTCAGTTTTGAAAGAGCAGCCCCTTATTCTAAGACTATGCCCCCTAGTTCTAGTTTCACCCATCATCGGGAACATCCTCCCCGCATCCACCCGATCCAACCCCTTCACAATCTTATATGTTTCAATAAGATCGCCTCTCATTCTTCTGAACTCCAATGAGTAGAGTCCCAATCTACTCAACCTCTCCTCATATGTCCATCCCCTCATCCCCGGGATTAACCGAGTGAACCTTCTTTGTACTGACTCGAGAGCAAGTATGTCCTTTCTTAAATATGGACACCAAAACTGTACGCAGTATTCCAGGTGCGGTCTCACCAATACCTTGTACAACTGAAGCAATACCTCCCTATTTTTATATTCTATCCCCCTAGCAATGAAAGCCAACATTCCATTGGCCTTCTTAATCACTTGCTGCACCTGCATACTAACCTTTTGAGTTTCGTGCACCAGGACCCCCAGATCCCTTTGTACTTCAGTACTTTCCAGTTTCTTGCCATTAAGATAATAACTTGCTCTACGATTTTTCCTGCCAAAGTGCATAACCTCACACTTTCCAGTATTGTATTCCATCTGCCAAATCTCTGCCCACTTACTTAGTCTGTCGATGTCCCCTTGCAGGTTTTTTATGTCCTCCTCACTCACTACTTTCCCTCCCATCTTAGTATCATCTGCAAACTTTGATATGTTACACTCGGTCCCCTCCTCCAAATCGTTAATATAGATTGTAAAGAGTTGGGGACCCAGCACTGACCCCTGCGGAACACCACTAGTTACTGATTGCCAGTCTGAGAATGAACCATTTATCCCAACTCTCTGCCTTCTGTTAGATAGCCAATCCTCTATCCATGCCAGAATATTACCCCCAATCCCGTGATTTTTATCTTAAGCAATAATCTTCTGTGTGGCACCATTCGGCCCAACCAGTCCATGCCGGTGTTTATGCTCCACTCGAGCCTCCTCCCATCTTTCCTTATCTAACTCTTTCAGCATAACTCTCTATTCTCTTCTCCCTCATATGCTTATCTGACCGCCCCATACATTCATCAATACTATTCGCTTCAACTACTCCCTGTGGTAGCGAGTTCCACATTCTCACCACTCTCTGGCTAAAGAAGTTTCTTCTGAATTCCCTATTGGATTTCTTGGTGACTATCTTATATTGATGGGCCTCTAGTTTTGCTCTTCCCCACAAGTGAAAACACTCTCTCTGTATCCACTCTATCAAAACCTTTCATAATTTTAAAGACCTCTATTAGGTCACCCCTCAGCCTTCTTTTGCAAGAGAAAGAGACCCAGCCTGGTCATCCTTTCCTGATAAGTATACCCTCACATTTCTGGTATCATCCTTGTAAATCTTCTCTGCACCCTCTCCAGTGCCTCTATATCCTTTATTTAATATGGCGACCAGAATTGTACGCAGTACTCCAAGTATGATCTAACCAAGGTTCAATACAAGTTTAGCATAACTTCACTACTTTTCAATTCTATCCCTCTAGAAATAAACCCTAGTGCTTGGTTTGCTTTTTTTAATGGCCTGGGTAACCTGTGTCTCAACTTTTAGTGATTTGTGTATTTGTACTCCAAGATCCCTTTGCTTCTCTACCCCACCCTGACTCCCACCCTCCAAGTAATAAGTGACCTCCCTATTCTTCATACCAAAATGTAATACATCACATTTATCTGTGTTGAAATTCATTTGCCAATTATCTGCCCATTCTGCAAGTTTATTAATGTCTTCCTGTAATTTGTTGCTGTCCTCCTCAATATTGACTATCCCCCCCCCCCACCCAATTTGGTGTCATCCGCAAATTTAGAAATTGTGATTTTGATTCCAAAGTCTAAATCGCTAATATAAATTGTGAACAGTGGTCCCAGCACTGATCCTTGTGGAACACCACTACCCATCTTCTGCCACTGTGAATAGCTACCCTATACCCCATCTCTCTGCTTTCTGTCTTGAAGCCAGCTAGCTATCCATTCTGCTACTTGTCCCCTGACTCAGTATTCTCTGACCTTATTCATTAGTCTATTATGTGGTACCTTATCGAAGGCCTTTTGAAAATCTAGATAAATTACATCTATGGTGTTACCATTGTCTACTCTCTCAAAACCTGGTGGAGAAAGAAATCAGGGAATGAAGCGGGGGAGGGAGAAAGAAAGAGCATTGGCAATTGAGGCAACTATGCGTATAGTCTCAGTTTTTCAAACGAAAAACTGTTTCATAACCTCTTTGTGCTTAGCATTGAGGGGAGGGTGCGATGGCAAGTGGGGAGGAAAGAGGGAGTCTGGGATTTTCCTTACCCTCCTAGATAATCCTGGAGGGAGGAAGATTTAGCCATGGACAGGGAGGCACTGTATTGCTAGATATGGCCAGTTGGGTTTGAATAGTTGCTTAAAAAAACACAAGTAAAGATGTGGCTCAATAATTAGGGGTCGTGTTTTGGTACTTTGCAATGAAGAATCTAAATTCACTATTGGGAAGAGTTCAAATACCAAGGCACATTAAATCTAAAATTAGAAGATCAGGATTAAGAAAGAAATCTAACAATGTTTTCCCCCAAATAGAATTGTGGGATAAAGTCCTAGGGAAAAACACAAAACTGGACAGCACAAATGGGTTTGAGAGACAATTAGATGCATTTCTGGAGGCAGAGAGGATTGAGATATATGGTGAGATGGCAGATAGGTAGGGTTAAGATCCATCAGAAAAACTAGGCCCAATAGTATTTTCCTGCCCCTACAAATTCTTGCACTGTAATCCCAGCAATAGTCAATATTCAACAAGCAAAATGTAATTCTTGTCTGAGTGTCAGTGCACTGAAAGAAACATCCTCGATATCAAGAGTTGCTATTACCTGCAGTGGTTTCCTGGCACTTATCGAATGACCACCTGACTTCCACAGCTTGACCTCGTTCTTTAATTTGTTCCTCAATTTCCCGCACTTTAGCTCGGACCTGGTCAAGGATTTGGAAGAGGAATAAAGCCAAGTTTAGTAACAATTTGTATTTATATAGCACTTTTAATATAGAAAAATGTCCCAAGGTGCTTCACAGAAGCTTAGTCAATTTTTATATTACTTTATTAATATCTTAAATAGAATCTCACAAACCTGTTGGGTAAATGCAGAGTTCCCTCCAGGCATGGGCAGACTGGATGGTGCTATGGGTAAAAGATCGAGGGGAGATCCAGTCTTATTCCTGCAATCAGTCAACGAGTAATGCCACACCAATGCACTTGGACAACACAGAACTATACTCTGTAAAATAAGCAGCCGACTGTCATTAAGACCAGCAAGAAGGATTCTTTCACCCAACAACTGTCTTAAGTTTACATTCAGGAATTTCTGGGGGAAAACATTCTCTATTTTCTTCCCTCCTCTCCGGACTCCTTGCTGTGTTATGATTATATGGGCACTGAGTGCTCACCAGTACCTCTCTTCATGTGTGAGTCAAGTCAGTGAGGGGCTGGATTTTACCTGCCGAGACGAGTTGGCGGTGGGACTGCTGCTTTCCGGATTCTAGTCCCGTCCCCAGCGACGTCCGACGTACAGACGCTATTTCCCCCCCCCCCGGAGTGGCCTTGTTAAGCCCACCCTGCGGACTTGCTGGCCAATTAAGGGAAAGCCGGTGTCAGATGACGTCGGTTGATGATGCTTCATCTGCCGGTTTTCTTAAAAGGGACATGATCCATTTATTTTTGACAGATGATTTGACAGCATTGAGGTGCTGTCAAACACTGTACAAAGGTGAGCCCTTGCACCCAGGCTCTCTAATGACTCTCTCCTTAGGACAAAACAGATGGCGGCTGTAGGTGAGGGTACAGAAGCGATCCGTCACTTCTCCCAATGAGGTGAGGCCACACAAACACTTCAAAGCTTGACACCTACAGAAAAATCTAAACACATTAAAAATGACTTTCCCAACATTTCCTTACCTGACACTCACCAGTGTCCCACTGCATCCTTCACAACACTTCTGCAGCTGTCATCTATACACAAACATTACAACGGACCCACATCACGTCTCACTTACCCTGGCAGGGTTCCCCGATGTTGGGAAGCCCGCAGCAGAAGTCTCAAAATAGGAAAAAGCCTCATAAGTGCCTGTTAATCACCTGTTAACAGGCAGTTAAGTGGCTATAATCCTCTTCCCGCCACTAGGAGTCGGGTCCCTGCGCAAATCGGGTACCCGACTTCCAGGAAGATTGGAAGTGGGTTGGAAGTGGGCTCAGGACCCGCTCTCTTTTTTTGATTTTCCCAGCAGTCCTGCCTCCTCAGGGCTGGTAAAATCCAGCCCCGAGTGTCTGCAGGCCAGTCAATGTGGGGACATCACAACATCCTCATCTGATATGAACAGGTGCACACTTTTCATCAGGGGGTACTATGCAATGATCAGGAACAACTACCCAAACTAATTCTCTCTTTCCTAGTAGGTTGGGTACCACAGTGGGTTGGCACACCAACATGCTGCTCCAAAGGGTGGTAGGATATGTATCTGTATCTGTGATTTCTCCTCCAATTGTGAAGTAAGGGAACAGGAGAGTACGTTAGGGGAAGGTGGTGTGTGTCCTTTCTCCCTCGGGTAAGAGCAGCAACAAAAAAGTTTTCTTGCGATATTGGGCAAAGACCAACAGCAGCTATTTCACCACTACTGCCGAGAACAGCTATGGCAGCTAAGATTGGGATCAAACCTCCAACTTTCCTAGTTTGTATGATTCAGTTCTATAATGGACAGTGCATTTACAGACTGAGCCACAAGGGGTTATTATGAAGTTTAATGAGAAATTGTCTTTTTCTATCCATTGTTAAAGCATCTTAAACCTTTTGTTTCATTTAAATTTTTAAAAAATGCTCAAAGATAATGGTTAATTGGCATAATTAAAGTCAAGATAAAGAAGACTTGATTGCTGACCTACCTGAAGCATGCAGCTTAATCCAAACACAACTGGGCGATGCTGTGGACAAATATAAAAATCCATGAATGGAGATTGAGGTTGGGTAACCCCATTGGCTGGTGGTGTTGGAGTCGGAGGCAAGGTATTTCCAGTGGGCGCTGCCATCACATGGGACTGGTGTCCTCCTGTTACTACATTGCTACCACTATCACCAAGCAGCATGGAGAGACGTCGGGTACAGAAGTAGGCCAGGCGTCTCGACAGGTATGCAGACTGCACAAACTCTCCAGAGTACTACAGAGGAGAAAAACAGGGAAATTACAAATTCACAAGCCTGTGCTGGATGTTAATATTTCAGTTACCAGATCTATACAGATGAATGAATGTATAGTGTGACCTGACACTAGAGCCACAAACAGTAGGTTGCATTTATACACTGATAAATGCAACAGTATTAACAGCATTGTCACTGGCATGTCAGTAAAATGTAATCATGGGTGCTTGAAATTTTCATGCTGCAATTGTTGAACTGTGACACATCCAACTATACAATTATAGATTTTGTCTTTCATCTCGAGCTTATAATCCTGAAGGTTGAGCAATTTGAGGTGACAAATTAGGAGTATCACACAAGAAATGTACTGATACATTAAAACACATTAGGTTAAATATCAATTTCCTGTGTTATAATGGTACCTATAAATTGAATAAGCCTTGTGACAGCATGCTATTAATTCTTGCAACAGATATAAAAACATTGACATTTCAGCTGCCATTTTAAATGATCAGGATTTCTTTTAATAAATAGCAGACTCTAGTTGCTTAGAGCAGCAGATGCATATTGGATTTTTCCCCACCTGTAACATCAATGGGAGCAGCAACTTAAGAAGTTCGTCCTCCCCTGGTCGGATCTTCTCAAAGCATTCAAGAACCCAGGTCAGGAACTCGTGTCTGTCCAGCATTCCATCCTGTAGCCAGAGTGAGAGCGTCCGGGGTAAAGAGATAAATCTTTTCAGTTTTATATTTAAATCCGGGTCAGCTTGCCTCAATTAATAGAACTGGTGTTTAAGTCAAAAGATCGTGAGATCAAGGCCCTCTCCAGGAATGGAGTGCATAATCCAACTTTTAAAAAAAATAGTTTTCAGGATGTGGTCACTGCTAGGAAAGCGGCATTCATTGCTCATCCCTAGCTGCCCTTAACAACTGAGTGGCTTGCTAGCCCCCTTCAAAGGGCACAAAGAATCAACCATAGTGTGGATTAGAGTTGCATATAGACCAGACCAGGTCAGGATGGCAGGTTCCCATCCCTGAAGAACACTAGTGAACAAGTTGGGTTTTTATGCCAATTTGGTAGCTTTCATTGTCATTTTCTCTGGCGCTAAACCACAAATTACAAGATTTATTGAATTAAATTACACAACTTGTCATGGTAGGGTTTGAACTCCATGACCTCGAGTTAGAAGGAAGGAAGCCTTTCATTAACTGGATCATATAAACAAACAAAGACAGCTCCTATTCCCATAACTTTTACAGTGTTACACCACTCTCACTTCCAATTATTACTACTGTCCTGTTAAAGGAAACTTACACAGTACTCTCACCTACTTCCGTTATACATATACAATGTTGCCACATTACCTGAAACATATAAAGAGCCAGTTTTTCATTATATTCCCACTGTTTCATGGCCTGCTCCACTTCAGGTACAGTGGGCTGTACTGGTGTACCACTGTTCTGTGTAGACATCAGCCGATAGGACTCCGCGATCTTCTGCAGCTGTTCCCAAAGGTACTTTGTGATGATTTGAGTCCATTCTGCAAGAGGAAATTAATCACCCTGAAGAAGATCACTGCTGCAAGTTTCTCATCTTGGCATTTTAGGCCAACTTAAATTGAAAGTCAGTAATAAAATGGGACTGCAAAGATGCAGGGCATTCATCTATCCATGCACTGTGCCTTGGAATGACAGCATAGACAGTTGAGTAGAGACCTGACAAGAAGGAAGGAGGTAAGCTGAGAGTCAGAGTTACCCCAGCCTACTCTCATATGTCTCCCAATCGACACTTTCAGAACATTGGGGACAGTGGGTGATTTTGGTTTTCTTGGTTTAAGTTTAAAGAACTTTAAAAAAGCACACCAAACTGTAATTTTAAAATTACCAACACACACTCCAGAGCGCCAGCTGTGATGTGGAGCTGGAGGCAGAACTGTTGCAAAATAATTCATGCTATTCTGTTGCATAACTGATTGTGACACTAAAATCTACATCAGAAACCACTGGAACAATAAGAAGACATAAAAACCTACATGAAGATTAAGAAGTAGTCTATCTCCATTGAGCAATTCCTGATTTGTGTGTATATAGTCACACATACAAACAGATTTTTTTTTAAAAACACCAATTATAATGCAATATATTGTACACTGCACATTGGACAACTGTTATGCTAATAATTTTTTTTTTTAATTTCTTGATGCATCAAAATCTTTTCTGATGAGAAAATCTCAACTGGAGTAAAGCATTGCACTTCTATGTTCCAGTTCAATTTAATCTAGCATTTAAGGTCAGCTGCCAATTAAGTACCAAACTATAAAGCATTTCCTTGTTTAAAATCTCTCAGCTTAGCGTGAACATTATCATCTTTATACTAAAGGTAAAGATGGTGCTGGATTTCTGAAGGACAGTGTTAAAAGGCTAGATTGGCATCCACAATCAGTAAGAATTCTGATTCTTTCTCGGCTTAATGGCAGCCAGACTTGGCAGCATGCCACATGCCTGCCTTTGCAGCTGTTTGGTATGGAGAAGGAAAAAGTAAAGTAGCTTTTCTTTTAAACAAAAAGGAATGTTGGGACACCAAGGTTTTCCCCAGCCCTGAGTAATGCCTTGAGTCACTCAAACAGGTATTTACTGAGTGGAAGACTCAACATAAAGGACTCTACAAAGACAGGACAATGTCAATATTTTTTTTTTTAAACTTGGGTTGGGGTAGTTCATATTCAAAACTGCTTCCCCTAATGGCTGTGAATACTTGAGCCATACGGGCCAGAAAGGTCCCACAGGGGTGGTACAATTGAACTGGAAAGTAAACGTACGATAACCTAGTGACACTCAGTGAATAATGGCCACTTGGGCAAGATACCAAAGGGTGAAAAAACCCACAGAAAGCAGTTGATGCCTTCAGGAGAGAGGGAGAGGAAATAAATTAGTGAAAAAATATATATATTAACTTCCCCCATGCACTACCAATATACAGATTAATGGGATGCAGGTTCTATCTCCGCCATGCTGAGCTTCGAATGCGAAATGAAATTAATTGTTGATTTAACGCTCTTACCAACAAAACTCTATTCAGTGTATGAAAGGCAGAATCTAGTCTATCAAACAGGTTTATTCATGCTGCATATCAAACCCACAAAATAGTAACTTTTTTGTTAACCTTACCTATACATGGGTCTATGACATGGCGTTTCTTCATCTTTGTTTCGGTGATAGCAGCGTAATATGCACACGTCATTTTTATCAGCCAAGCTGCTCTCATTACCGGCACGGAGTATTTGGCCAGGTATCCAAACACTTCTTCCTTTTTACTAAATATAGGCACCTGAAGAATGTAAAGAAAGGTGAAGTTAGATAAATCTTCTTTAATTCCCAAGAGATTTTTTTCAGCATAAGCTCTCTGTCAAATTAAAATATGAACATATGAAACAATGGACAGAACTTAATATGAATGGGAGGGTGGAGATGGGTCAGTGGTTTGCAAGGACAAAAAGTCGAGGGAGGGTTGTTTTTTTTGAGGAGGGGGTGATAATGGCGGTTTTGAAAGGAAGGGACAGTACTCAAGGAGAGGAAACCATTTACAATGCCAGATAGCATGGGGCCCAAGAGGGAGGTTGGGTGATCAGCAGTTTAGTGCAAATGGGTTGGAGATTAGAAGGCGAGTCACATGGACAAGATGAGCTCACAGAGGCCACGGGGGATCTAATGTGATGGTTTGTAGTGGAGGCTTTCCAGGATGATCCTGGAATAAGTGGATTTGGTAGGGGAGAGCAAGGACCAATTGTGCTTGATATGGTCCAGCCAAATCTGGCGATGGATGGTTGTGCGCCAAATATGCTCACTCTGTGCCCATTGGACTTGAGAGTGAAGATGGGGGCCATACCAGGGGGACTGACCAGGATCAGAGAGAGTAAGGATTTTACTGGGTACAATGACATCAAAGGTGGAGGTGAGGGAGTGGTTGAGCAGCTCAACAGCGGCAGAAATATCATAGTGAAAGGAATGGTAAAAGGCTAGAAAGTTGGGTGTTTGAAAGTGCAGTTGTAAAAGAGTTGGTGGGGGGGGGGGGGGGTGTGGTGGTGTAGGGGAAGGCCGAGTAGAGTTTTTCCCAGGAATGCACACAGAAGGAAGTGGGGTTGGAAGAGGACAGGGAATGTGGGTGGTGAGGGATACAAGGAACATAGGAACAGGAGTAGGCCATTCAGCCCCTCAAGCCTGTTCCACCATTCAATTAGATCATGGCTAATCTGTAACTCAATTCCATTTACCTACCTTTGCTCCATGTCCCTGGATATCTTTAGCTAATAAAAAATTAGCAATCTCAGTCTTGAAAATTTCAACGGACTCAGCATCAACAGCCTTTTGGGGGTGGGGGGGGGGGGGGGGGGGGGAAAGAGTTCCACATTTCCACTACGCTTGTGTACGGAAAAAGTGCTTTCCGATTTCTCTCTTAAATGGCTTAGCTCTAATTTTAAGATTATGCCCCCTTATTCTAGATTCTCTCACCAGAAGAAATAGCTGCTTTATTTATCGAATTCTTTTATCATTTTAAATATTTCGATTAGATCACCCTCAACATTCTAAACTCGAGGGAATTGAAACCTAGTTTATGCAACCTGAATTTATAATTTAACCCTTAAGTTCTGCTATCATTCTAGTGAATCTGCACTGTACACTGTACACCCTCCAAGGCCAATATATACTTCCTCAGATCGGTGTCCAAAACTGAACGCAATACTCCAGGCTCTGTACAACTAAAGCAGTGCTTCCTTACTTATATATTCCAATCCCATTGACATAAAGGCTAACATTCCATTAGCCTTTTTGATTACTTTTTGTACTGGTGCATTCACCTTTAGTAATTTGATTTTGGAGGTGGCCTTGTCTATGATCGAGACAATCGGATTTGAGATGGCAAGGTTGAGGGGGTGACCATGAATATGGGTGTAAGAGCTTATATGGAGGGAGAAGTTAAGATAGGACAGTTCAGTAAAATCAGGAGCGTGGGCAAGGTGAGTTGAGATGGAGATTAAAATTACCAAGGATGAAGAGGCCGAGGGAAAAAAGAATCGAGGATATCTCTGGGTGGGGCTTGGGGGCAGAGTAAGAGATCAACAATTTTAAAGGAGGAAGCGAGACGGGTAACACGGTGAGGTGTTGAATGGGAAGAAAGTGCTAGAAGAGGTGGGGTAAAATCAAGGTGTCATTGGTAATATGGACCATACTGCCACCGTGGCGGTTTGGGCTGGGCAGGTGGTGGAAAGTACAGCCAGGTGGGGAGGCTTCAATAATGGGCAAAATGTCGCAGTCATGAGCCAAGTTTACGTCAAACCCATGATGTCTATGCAATGATCCACAATAATGTCATGGATGGCAAGGGCGTTAGCGAATGAACGGACATTCTGGAGGGAAATACAGAGAGGGACGGTGATCCACTGGCAGAGCCCCAAGGGTCAGTGGTGGGTGGGGTGAGTAGGACAGCAAGGAGGTTAGCCCCCAGTTGGCATGCTGAGTGGGAAAGTTGGTAAGAGAGGAGGATGGGCCAGTTGGGGTTGCTGCTCTTAAGGAGATGGTGATGGGTGCCTCAATGAGCCCTTTGGAGAATACAGAGAGGCACAGAGGGAAACCATAGGCTTATCCAAGGGGGATGCAACCCTGGAACTGCGGCAGAATAGGAAGGCAAAGGAATCGTGATGAATTTGAATAGGGATTGGATGAGGCAAAGTACCCGAAAGAGGAGAAAAGTGGCATGACTGAGCAATAAGGGAGAAGGTCCAAGAGAAAAAAAGGGAGGGATAGAAGTAATGGGCTTGGGTCCAGAGTGGCAGTCAAAATGTGCATGTAAATTGACACAGAGGGAACTTGAGTTAAATAGCAAAATTTAGAGCAATTTGGAAAGCAGAGTTGGTTGGAGCATAGCAACTTCTCTGCAGTACAGGAAAAGGTTAACAATCAGAAGTAACATTTTGTAGTCAGGAAGCGCACACAGATGTAAGATTTACTATATACAGGAAACTTTTTTTTATCCGGCACGGACGGGACCGACGTGGTGCCGGTTCATCAAAAATTCCGGATAACCGAACGCTATAGTAAAAGATAGGGAGAGCTGACAGCTCCGTATAAAGCAACAAACCCTGTTGCTTAGCAACAACTGTAGAACAATGGCCACAAGTTCCAAGCATCTCTGTAGCTTAGCAACAGCTGCAGCCACACCCTTGCACAGCAACAGTTGGAGGAAGGCAAATACAACATGAAGTAAAACCTACTCCTGAATTTTGCCGGTTAACTGAGATTTCCGGTTATTTAGGTGCTGGTAAATCGAAAGTTTCCTGTATTATAGATTGACTGGCATATTCCCGTGGAACTGCTCAAAGCAAGTCAGGGAATATGCTGTTTTGTAATGGTATTATCAACAAAATGTGACGGGTATTTTACTTATAGAAACTAAATATGACATTTATAAGAAGTAACTGTGACACTAAAAGAAACACCTTGCTATATGCAAGAATATTAATATATATCTCAGATACAAAGAAAAACCCTATTAGGTTTCAGTTTTGGAGACATGTTTGTTCAGAGCACTTTTATGGAATTTTGCGTACTTGCTCAGCAGTTAGCCTGTCTGTACTGAGCATGATGCTGGGTGATGTTAGTCACAGGGAACCTGCTTGCAAAAAAGGAGATATTGCTTTGGTAATCTCAGAGCAACTATGTAGAAATTTCCCTCTTTTTCTTCTTCCAAGCTTCTGACAAAGATTATTTAATACCCATCAGATGCTACTTACACATAAAATTTGCTTTTATTTACAGGCACATAATAGAGGCGCCATTATGCTACTGCCTGTATACTATAGGCCACCAAATAGTGGAAAGGAGATAGAGGAGCAAATTTGCAGGCAAATTACAGAAAGATTCAAGAACTACAGTGAATGCAGGACTTCAATTATCCTAATATAGACTGGGATAATAACAATGTAAAGGGCAAAGAGGGGGAGGAATTCCTGAAATGTGTACAAGAGAACTTGCTTGTTCATTGTGTTTCCAGCCCAATGAGGAAGGAAGCAATGCTGGATCTTGCTCTGGAGAATGAAGTGAGACTGCAATTAAACTATAACCGCTGAGGAACCTAGCCGCTGAAAATCGAACATTATTATGGGACAATTACATCTTTATAAACTTCGTAGGGAAAAAATTGTATCAAAAGAAACTTACCTTTTTTGCAAGCTGGGTTAGTGGTTTGGTTCCAGCCAGATCAGTAAACCAGTTATGTATTGAAGGTTGGGATCGAGCCGTGACAAGCCAGAAACTGTCCTTCTGATTAACCTGAGGCTTCCTTTTACCGGTATCTGGGAATGTGTTACACCGCAACTTCTCAGCGATTATACTGCTGAAGTAGGAGCTGATCTGCAACAGAGTTCCATAAAGACTTGAGTGGGTCCAATAATGCAAACATAAAAATTTGTTAAAATGCTTCTACGAATCTAAGATTAGTTTATATTCAAGTCTCTCTAACCCACATCTCCTTCCTACTATGCAGTAACTTTTTCCTGACTCCTTGGGTTCCTCCGCACTAAGGGTCATTTTTCAACCAAAGAGCTCTGCACTAACTGTTCCCAGGTAGCTGCCTCTGATGCTCAAATTTACCACTATCAAGTACGTGAGGCTAGCTGAAGTTGAATCATCATTCCAAATTTCCCTCCTTCACCGACAGCTCTATTTCAGCTTAGCTCGCTTGGAGGCACTCTGCCCGCTGGGTCAGAAAATTGTGGTCCAACACGAGGACTTCAGCAAATAACCTATGCTGATACTCAAGCACAGTATCAAAGGTGCGCTACACTGTTAAAACTACCAACCTTCAGATGAGATGTAAATCCGAGATCCCGTTTGCCTGTTCAGATTGTTAAGGTGGGTATTAAAAAACCCATAGCTCTACTGAAAACGAGCAAAGAATTCACCCAGCATCCGAGTCAACATTCCATCCTCAACCAACATCTCCAAAAACAGATCAACTCGTCATTCATCTCATTCCCATTAATGAGAGCATGTGCGTACAAATGTTGCTGCCCTGTTTGCCCACATAATAGTCACTGTACTTCAAATGTAAGTCATCATGTGAAACACTCCACAACGTTTTGACGTGATAATGTGTTATACGAAAGCAAGCATTTTATTTAAATCAGTGATTTGCCAAGGGACAAACCGTTGGGTCTAATCAACACAATTCCACATTGTGCATCCTCGGAACACTTAACCAACTACAACACCGAACATATCTGCCCTGATCAAATGTCAAAGATGCCACAAAAGCTCCCTCCATCTTGTAATGAGATAATAAAGACGTACTTCATTAATTATCTTAGTTATTTTAGCCAAAAATAACTAATTAAAAGACTTAAATTTATAGTACTTTATTCCATCTCAAAGCGCTTCACATTCAATGACTGACTTTGAACTGTAATAACTGTTATGCTAGCAAGTGCAGCAGCCATTTTGTTTAAAGCAAATCCCACAAACAATAAAATGAATGCCCAGTTAGTCTGTCTTTCCGCAACTTTCACTGGAGGAATTGTGGTCTGAACAACAGAATTGCCTGCTCTTCAAATAGCGTCATTGGATCTTTAAAGTTCATCTGAACCACCGGAATAAACAGATACCACTTCCGTTTAAGATCTCATCAGAAGGATCGCACTTCCAGCAATACAACACTCTCTCAATACTACCTTGAAGTGCTGCTTCTAAAAGATTAGAATGTTAATGTTAGCATTTTTCTTTGAAACTGCACACATTTTCACATCCACCCAATGCTTGGTTTCAAAGGGGTGGTTATGCTGTGTTTTTCTTTGCCGTTCTATTCATCCAGTAGCTACAACATTAAAGTAATCAGAGTTCAGCTCTTGCCACCAAAGAAAGAATTCCCCTTTTCAGTGAAATTTCACTCGTGGCAGATGGATCGCCTGCAGCAGGAGGGAAAGGTGCACCCCCCACCCCCCCATTCAGACTCAGACCTCTATGTTTGCCAGGTATTTATACTCGTCATGGCTTTGACTGCACTATCCTCTTGATCACAGTGAATCGGGTGGAAGTGAAAGAGTGGATTATGAAAGCAAAACTGTCCCAAAAAGTAACATTTCAACCATTAACTTTTTACACTGGAATGTTTGTATTTTGTTTATATTTTAAATGACAACTTTCAAAAGTAATAATGCACACTACCCTAATTATCAGCTTTTCAGTTATGCCACTTTCTCCATTACTGACCCCAACCTCAGTTAAAGGCTCTCGATTATAACACTCTTCTTTACACCTTATCTCATGATCAGGTTCTCAGTTCTACTACATACTCCCTCTGTTATACAGCCCCAATAATGAAGGTGAGGTGTGCTCAGAGGAGACTCTGATCAATGGCGAGAGTGACTTACCTTGCCAGGATTGAAATTAACATTCTTTGCGCTACCGTGTTCATCCCCAGATACTGCAGGTTGATTGTTAAAGCCTTGCTTGACATTCAGTGCTGTCAGCTCATCCTGAAACAAGGAGGAACAATTAAGTACAGAATACCACAGCCAACACATATGCATAACACACTATCATTCTTTCTAGCTTAGAAATTCTAAGAAACTACACAACTGACCTGAAGCAACAATTTTTACTGTACAGAGAAAGTCCAAATCAATTTATATTTAATTTCACAAATCCATACTGTACTATTTTTGTAAATTTATGAAAGTTTTAAGTATGTCAATTTGGGAACACAAAAAACCCACAAATGGATCAGAGAGGTAGAGATTATTCAGAGACACTTGGGACTGGTTTCAAAGTGGGCCTCAACAGTTCAAGAGTCTCCCCACTTCTTGGCTCACTGGCATAGTGCCACTTCTTGAACCTCTCAAGAGCTTCAAATTTGGCCCATTTTTTATTGGCCGTTTGATCTTGTATGATGAGCAAAAGATTTTTACACACCCGCTTTAATTTTTGTTCTTCACCTAACAATGGGAGGCTTTCAGAAGGGAGATTGAGAACATACAATGGCAACATGTTCCCGTAAAGGTCAAGGGTGGTTCCAAAAACCACAGGGAACCTTGGATGTCAGGGGATATACGGGAATGGATTAGGAAAAAAAGGAGGGCTTTTGGTAGATACAAAAGGCTAAAGACGGAGGAAGCCCTAGAGGAGTACAAAAAGTGCAGGGGGATACTTAAAAAAGAAATTAGGAGATCAAGGAGGGGCCATGAAATAACACTGGCAAGCAAAATAAAGGAAAATCCGAAGATGTTTTATAAGTATATTAAGGGTAAGAGGATAACTAGGGAAAAAATAGGGCCCATTAGGGACAAAAGTGGCAATCTGTGTGTGGAGCCGGAAGATGTAGGAGGGGTTCTGAATGAATTTTTTGCGTCTGTTTTCACTATGGAGAAGGACGATGTAGACATAGAAATAGGGCGGGGGGACTGTGATATGCTCGAACATATTAACATCGAGCGGGGGGAGGTATTGGCGGTTTTAGCTGGCCTAAAAATGGATAAATCCCCAGGCCCGGATGAAATGTATCCCAGGCTGCTGTGTGAGGCAAAGGAGGAGATTGCGGGGGCTCTAACACATATATTCAGGACCTCTCTGGCCACAGGGGATGTGCCAGAGGACTGGAGAACCGCTAATGTAGTACCATTATTCAAGAAGGGTAGTAGGGAAAAACCGGGGAACTACAGGCCAGTGAGCCTAACATCAGTGGTAGGAAAATTATTGGAAAAAATCCTGAGGGACAAAATGTGTCTCCACTTGGAGAGGCAAGGATTAATCAGGGATAGTCAACATGGCTTTGTCAAGGGAAGATCATGTCTGACTAATTTGATTGAATTTTTTGAGGGGGTGACTAGGTGTGTGGATGAGGGTAACGCAGTGGATGTGGTATACATGGATTTCAGTAAGGCCTTCGATAAAGTCCCGCACAGGAGACTGGTCAAGAAGGTAAGAGCCCATGGAATCCAGGGTGCCTTGGCACATTGGATACAAAACTGGCTTAGTGGCAGAAGGCAGAGGGTGATGGTCGAAGGTTGTTTTTGTGACTGGAAGCCTGTGGCCAGTGGGGTACCACAGGGATCGGTGCTGGGTCCCTTGCTGTTTGTGGTCTACATTAATGACTTGGATATGAATGTAAAGGGTATGATCAGTAAGTTCGCGGATGATACAAAAATTGGTAGGGTGGTAAATAGCGAGGAGGGTAGCCTCAGTCTGCAGGACGATATAGATGGGTTGGTCAGATGGGCGGAACAGTGGCAAATGGAATTTAACCCGGAAAAGTGCGAGGTGATGCACTTTGGGGGGACTAACAAGGCAAAGGAATACACAATGAATGGAAAGACCCTAGGCAAGACGGAGGGTCAGAGGGATCTGGGTGTGCAAGTACACAGATCCCTGAAGGCAGCGGAACAGGTGGATAAGGTGGTAAAAAAGGCATATGGGATACTTGCCTTCATTAGCCGAGGCATTGAATATAAGAGCAAGGAGGTTATGATGGAGCTGTATAAAACACTGGTTAGGCCACAGCTGGAATATTGTGTGCAGTTCTGGTCGCCACACTACAGGAAGGATGTGATCGCGTTAGAGAGGGTGCAGAGGAGGTTCACCAGGATGTTACCAGGGCTGGAGCGCTTCAGCTATGAAGAGAGACTGGGCAGGTTGGGTTTGTTTTCCTTGGAGCTGAGGAGGCTGAGGGGGGACATGATTGAGGTGTACAAAATTATGAGGGGCATAGATAGGATGGATGCTGAGGAGCTTTTTCCCTTAGTAGAGGGGTCGATAACTAGGGGGCATAGATTCAAGGTAAAGGGCGGGAGGTTTAGAGGGGATTTGAGAAAGAACTTTTTCACCCAGAGGGTGGTTGGAGTCTGGAACTCACTGCCTGAAAGGGTTGTGGAGGCAGAAACCCTCACAACATTTAAGAAGCATTTGGATGTGCACTTGAAATGCCATAGCATACAAGGCTACGGGCCAAATGCTGGAATATGGGATTAGATTAGACAGGGCTTGATGGCCGGCGCGGACACGATGGGCCGAAGGGCCTCTATCCGTGCTGTATTACTCTATGACTCTATGACTCTAACATACTGGCTTCAGGCCAGTGTATGTCTTTTCCTCTGTTAGTCTCGGTAAGATCATCTTTTTAAATGTAATTTTTTATGGCGTCTGTCTATTTCAATATTGTTACTGTATCCTCTCTGCCATGGTCACAAAATATTTCCACCCCCATGTTAGAGATCAAGATGAGAAATAGTTAAGAAATCCATTTTACACTAATTACTTATATATTCTATAATATGTCATTTATATTAAGTTCTGTAGTTAAACCTAAAATTGTAAGACTGTCAAATATGTCTGTGCCAAAGGTTATTGTTGCAGTCGCTACAGCCAGACTAGCACATATTTACAGTTAGATTTGCTTCATCACTCTAAGCTGGAGACTCAATATTGTTGTTTTGGCAGCATGACTCCTTTTACGTCATGCTGACCATAAAACACCAATGTTTTTCTATACAACTTGAGATCATAAGATGTCAGAATGGAGATTGAGTGGGAGAAGGGTCATGGAGGAGGTGGTGTAGTGACCTTTTAGCTACGCTTAAAAGCAAAACTATTGTACTGTTAGCTGGGAGATAAAGAAGGGATAATGGATGATGTGTGTATCTTCTGCAGTAAAGCACCCTTTGGAATAGTGCATGGTCGTGAGTTTGTTCAGGTTTATTTAATCTTAATAATAAATGGCAAGTGTTTGACTCAGTGTTCAAGAATTCATCTTGGCATAGTGACACAGGACTGCAGCCTTTGTCTGTAATATTATTTTTTTTTAAATCACATTCTGAACACCCAGCCAATTAATTCCAGAACAAAAGAAACTCTCCCCCTTCAACAAAATAAAGCCATCCTAACCCTAACCCAAAGTCTAACCCAGGGAGATTTTATGCCAAAATAAAATCTCCAGAGGACCATTCTTAGAGGGAAGACCTATCACAACAGCACTGAAAGAAAGGAATCCGAGTTTAAAAACTGAACATGTGCTCCAGTGTATATGTTAATGAAAGGATTGTTATATTTTTGAAGAATTTGCATTGATGCATACACAAAAATTGCTTTTTGGCAAAATTGTTAAATTGTTCTTTGACCTGATGTCTGTATAACAAAGCACTTATAAAATCCTAAATATTGTTTAAGGCAGGAGATTAGGCAGGGTCAAAGGTTACACAAGGTGAGTATCCCATCAAAACAAATTCCATTTTAACCCATGTATCCGAGACATTATATGCCTATTTCAAATACAATCACTTGAACAAGCAATGTGTAATGATGAATTTACTTCATGTTAAATCTGCAGAAGCAAACCTGCGTAAATATTCTACAATCTGTGTATATTATTTTTCATTAAAGCCAGCTGATTTGAGTATTCAACAGCTTTGAAACGTTATCTAATAAGCACCAACTCATGATAGGTAGTCTTCTGTTCACAGGATCATAGAAACATACAGCACAGAAGGAGGCCATTCGGCCCATCGTGCCTATATTGGCTCTTTGAAAGAGTCGTGGTGCTCAGTCCCACGCGCCTGCTTTTTGTCTGTAACCCTGTAAGTTCCTCATCCTCAAGTACCTGTCCAACTCCCTTTTAAAATTATTTATGGAATCAGCTTCCACCACCTTTTCAGGTAGAGCATTCCAGATCCCGACAACTCGAAAACATTCCTCAACTCCCCTCTAGATCTTTTTCCAATGATTTTAAATACACAATCTCTGGTTATTGACCCACTCACCAGATGGAATCGTTTTTCTCTATCTATTAAAACCTCTCATCATCTTGATTATGTCACCTCTTCGCCTTCTCTGTTCTAAGGAGAAGAATCCTAACTTTTCCAACCTCTCCTGTTTCAGCTGTGGCTCAGTGGGTAGCACCCTCGCCTCTGAGACACAAGGGCCCAGAAATTCGGGTCGGGGGCTTCCCGCGGGTGTAAGCCCCTGACCTGCACTTACCTTGCGCGCCGGCAGTTGAGCTGCAGGGCCCCGTGGAATTCCACTCCGGGGCCTGGCCCAGCTGCCGGCGCGCTGTGCTTGCGCGTCCCAGGGGCGTAGTTAGTGCGATGCGTCCCCTGGGATCTCGTGAGCCATGGGCAGCCAATCGGAGGAGGGAAAAGCCCATAAGATTGACAGGAAGACCTGTCAAAACTTATAAATACTACGGGCCCAAAATAGCAGTAAACCTTCAAATAAATTTTTAAAAAACATCACACTTTTTAAATAAACTATAAATTACATTAAATAACTATTTTAAACAATAATTTAAATTTTTGAAAAAAATAATTTATATTATAACGGGGCTAAAAATAAACTTACCTTGCTTTAAAGTGTTTAAAAATAATAAACCTGTGGAAAAAATGTTTTAATTTTAATTAATTGACCACTTACCTTGCAAAAAGCAGGCCTTATGCCTGCTTTTTAAATGTGTAAATCCTGCAGGCTTACCCTCCCGGGAAAACCTGCAAAAAAAAACTAAGTTCAAAGCGCACGTGCAGCCTCCCCTGCGTGCGCGTTCGACCTCTGAACCTCTTCGTTCAGAGGATCGGAAGTGCTGGTTTCCCGTGCATGCAGGAAACCGGCAATTCCATTCGGCCTACGGGCGAGTACCCTGTGCGTACTCACCCGGGAAGAGCCGAATTTTTGGGCTATTGTTGTGGGTTCAAGTCCCAGGTCAGGGACTCGAGCACAAAAATCTAGGCTGACACTCCAGTGCAGCACTGAGGGAGTGCTGAACTGTCAAGAGGTGCCGTCTTTCGGATGAGACGTTAAATCCTTCTCAGGTGGACGCAAAAGATCCCATGGCACTATTTGAAAGAAGAGCAGGGGAGTTATTCCCGGTGTCTAAGCCAATATCTCTCAATCAACATCACTAAAAAAAAGATTATCAGGAAATTATCACATTGCTGTTTGTGGGAGCTTGCTTGTGCGCAGATTGGCTGCCACATATCTTGCATTACAACAGTGACTAAATTTCAAAAAGTACTTCATTGGCTGAAAACGCTTTGAAATGTCTGGTGGTCATGAAAGGCGCTATATAAATGTAAGTCTTTCTTTCTCATAACTGAAGTCCCTCATCCCTGGTAACATCCCAGTAAACCTCCTCTGTACCCTTTCTAAGGTCTTTACATCTTTCCACAATTGTCCACAATACTCGAGCTGAGGCCTAATCAGTGATTTATAAAATTCTAGTATGATCTCTTTGCTTTCTATATTCTATGCCACTATTTATAATCCCAAGTAACCCATATGCTTTTTAACCATCTTATCAACTTGCCCTGCCACCTTTTAAGGAGTTGTGTATATGGACAGCAAGGTCCCTCTGCTCATCTACACTTTTCAAAATCGTGCCATTTACAGTATACTGTCTTTCATTGTTAGTCCTCCACACCGAACTCCATCTGCTATACTTCTACCCATTTCACCACCCTGTCTATGTCACCCTGAAGTCTACAACCATCCTCACCACTATCTACTGTCAAGTTTCATATCATCTGCAAACTTTAAAATGCTGCTCCCTACACCCGCATCTAGGTTGTTTATAAAAATTGCAAAGAGTAATGAACCCAAAACTAATCCTTGGGGAACACCACTGCAAACCACCTCCCAGTCTGAAAAACATTCATTCATCACCACCTTCTGTTTCCTGTCACAGCCAATTCCGTATCTATACCACCACTTTCCCCTTAATTCCATGGGCTTCTATCTTAACAAGCCTCCTTTGTGGCACTTTGTCGAATGCCTTCTAAAAGTCCATACAGGAAACTTTGGTTTATCCGGAGGTTGTATGGCCAGAAACCTCGATCTAACGGCAGAAATCAGCAGCCGTTTTGTTAGGTTTTTTTCTTTTTTTTTCTTCTCCTAGCATTTTTTTTTTTTTTTAAAAACAGTCAGTCTCTGGAAAGCCTCTCTGAAGCTGTTGTTAAGCTACAGAGACGCTTCCAAGGTACGGGCCGACTGTTTACAAGCTGTTGCTAAGCAACAGTGTTTGTTGTCAGATACGGAGATGAAAACCTCCGTATCCTTCAACATTAGCGCTGGTCTGTCCGGAAGTTTTCATAGATCGGCATCACGCCGGTCCCGGATATCGCAAAGTTTCCTGTATATACATCTGTACTGCACTACCTTGATCAACCTTCTCTGTTATCTCATCAAAGAATTCAATCATGTTGTCAGACATGGTTTGCCTTTAACAAATCCATGCTGGTTCTCCTTGATTAACTCATGCCTTTCCAAATGCAAGTTTATTTTGTCCCTGATAATGGAAGCATACAAAGAGCATGGGCCTTACACTAAACATCCGTAAGACAAAGGTCCTCTACCAACCTGCCCCCACCACACAGTACTGCCCCCCCGATTATCAAAATCCATGACAAAGCCTTGGACAACGTGGACCACTTTCCATACCTCGGGAGCCTACTGTCAACAAGGGCAGATGTCGACGACGAAGTCCAACACCGCCTTCAGTGTGCCAGTGCAGCCTTCGGTCGCCTGAGGAAGAGAGTGTTTGAAGACCAGGACCTCAAACCTGGCACTAAGCTCATGGTCTACAGAGCAGCAGTAATACCCGCCCTGCTGTATGCCTCAGAGACATGGACCATATACAGCAGGCACCTCAAAGCACTGGAGAGGTACCACCAACGCTGCCTCCGCAAAATCCTGCAAATCCACTGGCAGGATAGGCGCACCGACGTCAGTGTTCTGGCTCAGGCCAACATCCCCAGCATCAAAGCTTTGACCACGCTCGATCAGCTCCGATGGACGGGTCACATTGTCCGCATGCCCGATACGAGACTCCCAAAACAAGTGCTCTACTCGGAGCTCCGGCACGGCAAGAGAGTCCCAGGTGGGCAGAGGAAACGCTTCAAGGACACCCTCAAAGCCTCCTTGAAAAAGTGTAACATCCCCACCGACACCTGGGAATCCCTGGCCCAAGACCGCACAAAGTGGAGGAGAAGCATCTGGGAAGGCGCCGAACACCTCGAGTCTCTTCGCCAGGAGCAAGCAGAAGCCAAGCACATGCAGCACACGTCAACCCAAGCACCCCACCCACCCGCCCCTTCAACCACCGTCTGCCCCACCTGTGACAGAGACTGTAGGTCCCGCATTGGACTCATCAGTCACCTGCAAACTCATTTTTAATGTGGAAGCAAGTCATCCTCGGTTCCGAGGGACTGCCTAAGAAGAAGTAGTTTATTTTGTCCCTGATAATGGTTTCCAATAACTTCCCCACCACTGACGTTAGGCTGACTGGCCTGTAGTCTCTTGGTTTATCTCTCTCCCCTTTCTTGAATGATGGTATAACATTAGTAACCCTCCAGTCCTCCGGCACTACTCTCTGTATCCAATGAGAATCCAATTAACTATTTTACTTTAAATACATGCTCCTTCAGTAATGAGATCACAATTACACATTTGGAGAAGACTCTACCCCAAATGTGAAGTTCAAGTAATGTTTCAAACCTCGGAGTGATTCAGCATGATACTAATAAATCTTCAATCAGCTTAATTTTACTCTTTTCATTTATTTTCAGTCTTGAAGTTACATAACCTCAAGCAACTCAATGGTGAGTCATTCGGCGCTCTCTTGGGTATCTCCACAACCTCTGGACATTACCTGGTACCCTGGAATCCTAAGCAAGTTACCATATTATGGCTTCCCACCAAAGCTATGCTTACAGCCATTTAGTTTCCTTTCAAAATAATTCTGCTGATTTTCTGTTGATTTAACCCTTTATTAGAATTCAAAAAGGACAAAATATTAACCCATCTTTTCTCTTTGAGATGCTGACAAACCTGCTGTGCATTTTGAACATCCTCAGAGTTTAATTCAAGTTTCAGCTCTTTCTTTTTAAATTGCTGCACTTGTGTTTTTTCATTGCATCACGTTTTTCTGTCTCCACCTCACTCCGCCTGCTGATTAAACCCTGATCCACGCTTTTGTTAACTTCAGGTTCAATTTGCCAATGTCCTCTTCACTGGCCTCCCAGCTGCACCCTGCATAAATTCCCTATACAGCCAGAATTCTGCCACCCACAGCCTAGCACACATTCTAAGTCTCACTCACCTTATTAACCCTGTCCTTGCCACCATCCACTGGGGCCCTTTTCTCCAGTTTACTGATTTGAAAACCCTCATCTTCATCTCCAAATCCCTCCATGGCCTTAAGCTAGCTTACTTCTGCAACCTCTTCCAGGTCTACAAGTGTAGGATTGGCTCAGTGGTAGGGCTCTCACCCAAGTCAGAAGGTTGGGGGCTCAAGATCAATCCAGGGCTTGAGCACATTATCTACGCTGACACTTCAGCTCAGTACTGAGGGACTGCTGCATTCTTCGAGGTGCAGTCTTTCAGATGAGATGTTAAACTGAGCCCCGGTCTACCTGGTCAGATGGGTATAAAAGATCCTATGGCACTACTGAAAAGCAGAGAGTTCTCCCACTGTACTGGCCATCATTCGTCCCTCAACCAACACCATCAAAACAGATTAACTGCTCTTTTATCTAATTTGCTGCCTGTTGGGACTTTGTGTACAAACTAGCTGCCATATTTACTGACAAAACAAGTGACTACACTTCAAATACTAATTCAGTGTCTTGAGGACAGAAAAGGCATTTTACAAATTTAAGTTTGTTCTTTCACATCTTCCACTCTTAAAATTAGAAATTTACTACGAGTCCTTCCTCCCTCCACCATCGGTAACATATTTCAGCCTTTACATTTACACCTTTGTACTCTAAAATTCCCTTCCCTAACCCATCCACTGCTACATAATTCCTCACCTACAAAAAGCCTTCTCCAAACTTAACTCTTCAACCAGGCCTTTGGCTACCTCTTAACTCTTCCCCAACTCCTAGGAACATGAGTAGGCCATTCAGCCCCTCGAGCCTGCTGCACCATTCAATTAGATCATGGCTGATCTGCACCTCAAGTCCCACTCCAAAGACTTGAGCACAAAAATCTAGGCTGACACTCCAGTGCAGGCCAATACTTATCCCTCAAATCAACATCACAAAAACAGATTAACTGGTCATTATCACATTGCTGTTTGTGGGAGCTTGCTGTGCGCAAATTGGCTGTCACGTTTCCTACATTACAAAAAGTGATTACACTTCAATAGTACTTAATTGGCTGTAAAGCGCTTTGGGATGTCCTGAGGTCGTGAAAGTCACTATATAAATGCAAGTCTTTCTTTCTTTTTCATCTCCATTTACCTGCCTTTGCGCCATATCCCTTGATACCCTTACCCAACAAAAATCTACCTATCGCAGTCTTGAAAGTTTCAATTGTCCTAGCATCCACAGCCTTTTGGGAGAGCGAGTTCTAGGTTTTTACTGCCGCATGTGAAAATGTTACCTGATTTCACTGCTGAATGGCCTAGCTCTAATTATATTACGTCCCCTTGATCTTGATTCCCCCACCAGAGGAAATAGTTTCTCTGTATCTACCCTATCAAATCCTAAAAAAAATGTAAACACTACTCTGCATCTGCTCCCTTGGTGAAATGTCTTGGGATGTTTTGCTATGTTAATGAAACTACACAACTTCAAGTTATTGTGTTTGAGGATTCAATCTCTGAATTCCTTCTATAAACTCCTACTGTCATCTCTCTTATTCGGTCCTTCATTTCAAAAATATCCTGAGGCTAGTAAAAATGCATCGTTTATGAATGAATCTGACATAAGTCACCTACTCGAATCATAAATAAAGCAAGCTACAAAATGTGTGCCAGAGTGTAAAACACTGACAGATGGATGCATAGTTAAAAGGAGTGATTTTAAAAAAAACTTGAGATATATTTCAATTTCTTTAAATTTCAGATGGATTAAGGTACAAGAGAAGAACTCTACAGCACCCCTAACAAAACTGGTTCATGCTTCCTTCCAGTTTGGAGGGAGACACAATAGTGAGCTTTCCGTTTCTTTCACTGTACTACCGACTCTCTGGGAAAGCCCTGATGGTTCCACAAATCAACATGCAGACTGGGAAAGTCCTAGGATTGATTCTCAGTATGTGGAAGTTAACTTCTCAGCTATAGAAGTGCTATAACTAGCCTCACATATCCTAGGTTGGGTCAGCAGGGGGGGAGGGGGGGAAATTAGATATGGTTCCCTCCTGATCACTATTCAGTAACCTTTTCTGGAACGTGTGTGTGTGGGACAAGCTAGGACTCCTCTGTGATATTCCCATGACCAAATAGCCTACCAAGACACACTGTTGCAGTTCATGCCTGAATAATGGCTACTTCAATGAGGTAACAGAGGTTGCTCAGTGCTTGTGAGAGTCAGCAATTTCAGATAAAAGAGATGGGTGAGAGAAAGAGACCTAAAAAGTAAGAATGTTTGTGGCAGAATCACAATACCAGGAATTCTATGGCCACCACCAATTAAGGGTTGTTACTCTGTCAAAGGAATTGCTCTGGAACTGCAGTAACTGATATGTTAGGATTATGGATTTTACACTCTATAATAGTGCTTCAGTATCGCTTGTATCCCAGTAACTGATAAATTGTAGCCTGACTGAATTCATGTACAGTGTACTAGGTCCAGCCAAATATTCACTGGAAGATAGTTTAAATGAGGATGAGCGGATATAAAACCTTGGGCACGATGAGATGATACAAAACTTTAAGCGAGTTATAGCAAGCACCCAGTCTCGTCATTGGGTTTATTCAGTATTTTGATACTGTACCAATATGCCTTAGGGAAAATAGAACTTAATATAATGTTTTGCCACTTCAAATTGCTTCCAGAAGTAGCAGACCTGTAACAATCAGTACATCACGATGTGAATATGAGGAGAACACCCTGTTCTCTGAACGGTACCATAACAGCTTTAACATTCACCGGCAGAGCACAAAGGCCTAGAAATTCACTTGGGCGCGGGCAGCTCGCTCGCGCCCAAAAGTTAGCGCTGGGCGGGGAGGCATTAGCGCACGCCGTATATTCGTCTTCTGCGCCCCAATTCGGAAGCGGGCGCTATACCAGGGTGTGCCCGCCTCCGTTTGGGGCGCTGCAACTGAATATCGGCACGCTAGTTGCCGCAGCGCCACCCGATGCGGTGCGGCAGGCTGCGGTACTGCAGGCCTCCTCCTTCTCTTAAGGGGGAGGTGCCTGCAACGGCCGGAGCCCCGATCGCGAGTGCCGGCAAAAGAGCCCGGCACAACGGAGAAGTGCCGGGCTCCACAGAAACCAGCCGGCAATGCCGCCGGGGGGGGGGGGGGGGTGGTGGAGGAGGCCGGGGAAGGAGGTGCGGGCAGGCGGCCGCCGAAAAAGCGGCCGGCCGCACCTTCAGCTTTAAAGCGCCCCACTATGGCAGCAGGACGGCCCCGTTTTCTGTTCGCTGTTTGCGCCCGCTTCGGAGGAGGCGGGCGCAAATAAATATGGGGATCGGCGCGGTTTCGGGGCGTTACGGGCCACCACGCACACCGATGACGTCATCGGTCCCGGCGCAGCGCTAACGGCTACCGCCGCACTCAATTTCCGCGCTACCACCCCGCCGGCGCAAAAGACCTCTTTAGGCGCTAAGTGGGCGCAAGGCCCACTGAATTTCTAGGCCAAAGAGTTTAACATCGCATCTGAAGAACAGTATCGCCACCAACGCAGCACACCCTCAGTGCTATGATTTGTGCTCAGGTCAAAACATAACCTTTTTTGTTCCCAAGTAAGAAAGGCTGATTAGCAGCTGAGCACATTTTTTTGGTGAGAAAAGCCAATGAAACATGCATTGGCTACACCAGGGTTAAGGCCAAAGCACCAGAACACCAAACCTGCAGGAAGGTGCGAGTTATGCAACAGATTTTATATTTTGTGGTCGACAATCCATCCAACATGCTGATCCTAAACTCTAATCCAAATTATCTATTATATCTATTATGCTGCCCAAAATGCTAATGTGCAATAATACCACTAGTTCTACATTTAAAAGTTCCACCATCTCATTATCATGACCACAAACTGATTAGTTTATACTAGTAACTCAATTCTAAATTGGCTAGATTCCCAGCATTTAAAACTAAATTAAATATACAATTAGACATATTAAACGCAGAACAAAAGAGCTTCGAGTGTATTATCCCATGTTCTTTTCCTTCAGATGAACTGCCTGAAGTCTTAAAACGTGCATTAATGACAGGAACAGCAGGTACATCACTCTTGTATACAATACACTGTGCAATAACAACAACTTGCATTTATAAAGCACCTTTAAGTAGTAAAGCATCCCAAGGCGCGTCACAGGTGCGTTATCAAACAACATTTGCTATCAAGCCACATAAAGGAGATTAGGACAGGGGTGAGGTAGGTTTTAAAAGGAGCGTCTTTAAGGAGGAGCGAGAGGTAGAGAGATTTAGGGAGGGAATTCCAGAGCTTAGGGCCTAGGCACCTAAGGGCACAGCCGCCGATGGTGCAGCAATTAAAACTGGAGATAAACAAGGAGGTCAGAATTGGAGGAGTGCAGAGATCTCGGAGGGTTGTAGGGCTAGAGGAGGTTACAGAGATAGGGAGCGGCGAGGTCATGGAGCGATTTGAAAACAAGGATGAGAATTTTAAAATCAAGGCCTTGCCTGAATGAGAGCCAATGTAGGTCAGCGAGCAGAGGGATAATGGGTGAGCGGGACTTGGTGCGAGTTAGGATACGGGCAGCAGAGTTTTGGATGAGCTCAAGTTTATGGAGAGCAGAAGATGGAAGGCTGGCCAGGAGAGCATTGGAACACAGGAACAGGAGTAGGCCATTTAGCCCCTTGAGCCTGTTCCACCATTCAAGGAGATCATAGCTGATCTGTGACCTAACTCCATATACCCACCTTTACCCCACATCCCTTAATACATTTGGTTAACAGAAATCTATCAATCTCAGATTTAAAATTAATATTTGACCTCGCATCAACTGCTGTTTGTGGAAGAGTGTTCCAAACTTCCAGCACCCTTTGTGTAGAAGCGTTTCCTAACTTCACTCCTGAAAGGCCTGGCTCTAATTTTTAGACCATGTCCCCTTTGAGCATTGGAATAGTCAATTCTAGAGGTAACAAAGGCATGGATGAGGGCTTCAGTAGCAGATGAGCTGAGTGTAATACTCCTATCTGCAATACGGGTGTGTTACTTGGCAAGATATACCCAGTAAAGCACAGTGTACCCAACACTTCTCTATATGATGCTGAATGCTGTTCTCCGGTATAAATTGATTATATGTACACACAGGTATGCGAGAACCCTGTAGCAGCCAGTGAAACAAAAGTGTGCAGTATAAACTCAGAAATGCAACCTGCTATATTTAATAGACTCAAGTTTTTCAGTAAAATTTGGCTGCCCAAATTTTCTTGCAATGCAACTCAGAAACTGCAAGAAAATTCAGACAGATTTTACAGAAAAACAGAGCCTCCATACTAAATAAAACAAGCTTATATTATATTTAATATTTATCTATCCTAACAATCTCTATGAAAAGTATTGTGTTATACTGTGCAGAATAACACATATTATATATTTCCAATTCAAGGTTAACTCTCAGTTTATTACGATGTCTAAACTCCTGGAGGTGATGCTGACTAATTTTCTGCAAATATAGATGTCCTACCTATCATGGTCTTCCATAATAAAAGAAAGACTTGCATTTATATAGCGCCTTTCGCAACCACCGGACATCTCAAAGCGCTTTACAGCCAATGAAGTACTTTTGGAGTGTGGGATACGCGGCAGCCAATTTGCGCACAGCAAGCTCCCACAAACAGCAATGTGATAATGGCCAGATAATCTGTTTTAGTGATGTTGATTGAGGAATAAATATTGGCCAGGACACTGGGGATAACTTCCCTGCTCTTCTTTGAAATAGTATCATGGGATCTTTTGCGTCTCATCCGAAAGACGGCACCTCCGACAGTACAACACTCCCTCAGTACTGCACTGGAGTGTCAGCCTAGCTTTATGTGCTCAAGTCCCTAGAGTGGGACTTAAACCCACAACCTTCTGACTCAGAGGCGAGTGTGCTACCCACTGAGTCACAGCTGACACTTAATACTCACTGACAGGAAAGAAAGAAAAATGCCAGATAGTACAAAACAACCTCTGCATGCACAATGTATAGTATAAGGAACTGCATCATGGCTTGGGTCAATAACACCCTCACTTCCAAGTCATAAGATAGTGGGATTCAAATCCCACTCTAGTTCACAACCTAAGTCAACACTCCAGTGCTTTACTGAGGCATTGCTCCAACATCAGAGGTGATGACATTTTAAACCAAGACCCTGTCTGCCTGTTCCACTGGTTCAGGTGCCCGTTAAAGATCCCATTGCACTATTCTAAGAATAGTGAACTCTGCTGCTGCCCTGGCCAACATTCCTCCCTCAGCCATCACCACTAAAAACATACAGCCTCGCAAAACACTCCAGCCCACATGCGGTTTTCTACAACCAGCCTGTGTGTTGCTTTGTAAACATTGCATTCCAGACTGTGTAATACCTTGTATATTACACTCTGGTTCGGACTCTCCAGCCCTTGGGCTCTCCTAGACAGTGTAGAGGATAGTCTTACTTGCTGCTTTCATGACAGAGACACTAATAAGTCGCAAGGAAATGAGTGAAATCATATATGGAACTTATCATCTATGTTGTATTTACTCTACATTATTACAAACTGTCACTTTGTTCCTAATTAAGCAAGAACACACTTTCCAATCCTGAAATACTGCCATAGAGCAGAAGTGCCTGGAAGATGAAGGCGCAGCTACAATGTATCTGTATCTAATGGTATCTCCTCTGAATGTTACCTGGCTCGTGCATAAAAATATCATAATAGTACTTGGAGACATTAACTTGTGTTCAGAACAGCTTCATGCAACATGCTTGGAACTGCTCAGCTAGCACCTTACAGTTCTGGATTGAAAAGTATATTTTACAAAGTCATTCTCAGCAGAGATAAATAACCTCCTGAAGCTGCAGTGAACTTTGACCCCACTTTTTGCTCTCCTCTCCTGAAGGCATAGATTCTTACTGGGGTACAGTTCTCAAAATACCACCCATTAATGCATCACCCAACGGGTTTGTCAGTATGCTATTCAACTATAGCCAAGCCCAATCTAGCTGTCAATTAACGCATATACTCTCCAGCAATGGTCACTGGAAAGTCACCAGGAATTGGAACCCAAGCTGATTTTTCCCTTCCCTAGCCTCAGGGCTCTGAGGAAATTGCCCTGCCTTGGCTGGTGATCAATAAACACATCATAGATCAGAGATTGAACTTGAGACCATCCTAATCTGTATGCACTAATCTTACACATGCACAGCTTGAAATGCTACTATGCCGACATATTAGGAATTCACTGCATGTTTCAGGGGAACACGCTCCAAATCTTTATTACACATATAGCAGCTGTGCCACGTTGCTCTTCTAAAGTGGTTGTTATTCTCTAGATAATATGCAGTCTGTTATTTTCCAGTATCACAATAGCAAATATATTCTTCCATCACTGGGCCTTCTTATAATGACTATTTTGTCCCCTCCATTCTATCATGAGACAACCATGACTGCACTCTTCAAAAGACAGTGCAGGCAACACTGCTGAATGTGGCAAGCTCAACACCCAGGGGCAGACAGAACATAGAATTGAACAGAGAACTGGAATTGAAAAGTAGAGAAATTATGTTAAACTTGTACCAAACCTTGGTTAGACCACACTTGGAGTTCTGTGTACAGTTCTGGTCGCCATATTATAAAAAGATATAGAGGCACTGGAGAGGGTGCAAAAAAGATTTACAAGGATGATACCAGAACTCCAAGGTTAAAACCATCAGGAAAGGATGAACAGGCTGGGAGAAAGCTGAGGGGGTGATCTAATAAAGGTCTTCAAAATGATTAAAGGTTATGATAAGAGTAGGCACAGAGGGTGTGTTTCCACTTGTGAGGAAGAGCAAAACTAGAGTCCATCAATATAAGATAGTCACCAAGAAATAAAATATGGAATTCAGAAGAAACTTCTTTATCCAGAGAGCGGTGAGAATGTGGAACTCGCTACCACAGTGGAGTACTTGAGGCAAATAGTACAGATGCATTTAAAGGGAAGCTAGATAAACATATGAGGGAGAAGGGAATAGAGGGATATGCTGATAGAGTTAGTTAAGGAAGGATGGGAGGAGGTTCAAGTGGAGCATAAACGCTGGCATGGACTGGTTGGGCTGAATGGCCTGTTGCTGTGCTGTATATTCTATGTAACTGTTTGAAAGTACATGAACAATTAGGCAAGAACAACTGTGTTGTTTCTATCCTAATAACTCAGCTGGTAGTTAAAATGCCCATGGTGGAGCTTTGATCGCTCATCTGTGCTGTTAGCTCATTTCAGCCCGAAAGGCAGTAGGGAGCTATGATTGGCCTTAATGCCCTGGGGTTGGGGAGAGGCCATGAAATAGTACCTCAGAAAGATTCAGCAGTTTGGAAAAAAACCTTTAGAAAAAAAAGGATTTTGTCCCTCTTGCCAATTTTCTTCTTCTCTGAAAGTTGGGCATGATTCCACAGATGCCAGTCACCTTTCAGTACCTCACCCAGGTGTAAACCTTTCCAGTGAGTGTTAGCATGCTATTCAATCATGCAGGGCATCATACCCAAGCCAGATCTTCAAACCACATGCCTTTCCAGCAGGGGTGACTGAAAGCAATATGGCATGGATACTCTAGATGAATTTCCCCCTCCCTAACCTAGGGGCACGGAGACAAACTACAGCAGTCCCATTTCTGCCCCAGCCGAGATCAGCTAACTCAGCACAGATCAGGGGTCAAACCTGAGAAATCACAAATCCAGCTATACCAGTTGAAAAATGTAATGCAGGTGCTGGGTAGGGGCAGTGTCAAAAATAATTAGCATTTATTTAACTCTTTTTATATAGCAAAACTCCCATAAGCACTTCTGAAAGAATTAGGTAGGAAAAACATTGAGCACGAATTAAAATGGTTGGGGAAGGTGACTGAAAATATGGTTAAAGAGGAAGCTTTTCAAGGCGGGTCAAAATGGAGTGCTTCAGGAAGAGGATTTCAGAATACAGAGGCATGACAGCTCAAGGTTCGCAACTGATGGTGAGGTGGAGGGAGGGAGGTGGAGATGCACAGCAGACCATAACAGCAAGAATGGAGGGTGCATGTTGGGACATAAGGCTGGAGTTAGGATTGCATAAGTCAACGGTGACATTTGTAACCATGGAGTAGAATTTGAAATCAATGCATATGTGGACAAGAAGCCAATGAAGGTTGGTGAGAACAGGAGTGATTGGTGAGCCAGACTTAACATGGGATAGCATGCAGACAGTGAAGTTTTGAATGAGTTAGAGTTGTATAGGGTACTTAAGGAAGTGGCCCTAGAAATAGTAGGTGCATTGCTGGTTATCTTCCAAAATTCGATAGACTCTGGAACAGTTCCCATGGATTGGAGGGTAGCTAATGTTACCCCACTATTCAAAAAAGGTGGTAGAGAGAAAACGGGGAATTATAGACCGGTAAGCCTGACATCGGTCGTGCGGAAAATGCTACAGTCCATTATAAAAGATGTAATAGCAGAGCACTTGCAAAACAGTGACAGGATCGGACAAAGTCAACATGGATTTACAAAAGGTAAATCGTGCTCGACTAATCTACTGGAATTTTTTGAGGATGTAACTGGCAGAATAAATAAGGGAGAACCAGTGGATGTGGTGTATTTGGACTTTCAGAAGGCTTTCGATAAGGTCCCACATAAGAGATTAGCGTGTAAAGTTAAGGCACATGGGATTGGGGGCAAGGTACTGACTTGGATAGAGAACTGGTTGGCAGACAGGAAGCAAAGAGTTGGAATAAACGGGTCTTTTTCTGAGTGGCAGGCAGTGACTAGTGGGGTACCGCATGGATCAGTCCTAGGACCCCAGCTATTCACAATACAGGAAACTTCGCAATATCCGGCACCGACGAGACTGGCGTGATGCCGATCTATGAAAACTTCCGGACAGACCAGCGCCAATGTTGAAGGATACAGAGGTTTTCATCTCCGTATCTGACAACAAACACTGTTGCTTAGCAACAGCTTCAGAGAGGCTTTCCAGAGACTGACTGTTTAAAAAAAATGCTAGGAGAAGAAAAAAAACCTAACAAAACGGCTGCTGATTTCTGCCGTTAGATCGAGGTTTCCGGCCATACAACCTCCGGATAAACCAAAGTTTCCTGTATATATATAAATAAATGATCTAGACGAGGGAATTAGATGTAATATCTCCAAGTTTGCAGACGACACAAAGCTGGGTGGGCGTGTGTGCTGTGAGGAGGATGACGAGAAACTCCAGGATGATTTGGACAGGTTGTGTGATTGGTCAGAAGCATGGCAGATGCAGTATAATGTGGATAAATGCGAGGTTATCCACTTTGGTAACAAAAACAGGAAGGCTGATTATTATCTGAACGGCAATAGATTGGGAGAAGGGGAGAAGGGTAGCAGGGATAAACCAGGGAATTACAGGCCAGTGAGCCTAACATCTGTGGTAGGGAAATTATTGGAAAAAATTCTGAGGGACAGAATTAGTCTCCACTTGGAGAGGCAAGGATTAATCGGGGATAGTCAGCATGGCTTTGTCAAGGGTAAATCATGTCTGACCAATCTGATTGAATTTTTCGAGGGGGTGACTAGCTGTGTAGATGAGGGAAATGCTGTGGATGTGGTTTACATGGACTTCAGTAAAGCTTTTGACAAAGTCCCGCATAGGAGACTGGTCAAGAAGGTAAGAGCCCATGGGATCCAGGGGGCCTTGGCGCGTTGGATCCTAAACTGGCTGAGTGGCAGGAGGCAGAGGGTGATGGTCGAAGGTTGCTTTTGTGACTGGAAGCCTGTGTCCAGTGGGGTACCTCAGGGATCGGTGCTGGGTCCCTTGCTGTTTGTGATCTACATTAACGATTTGGATGAGAATGTAAAGGGTATGATCAGTAAGTTCGCGGATGACACGAAAATTGGTGGGGTGGTAAATTGCGAGGAGGAAAGTCTCAGGCTACAGGACGATATTAACGGGTTGGTCAGATGGGCGGAAAAGTGGCAAATGGAATTTAACCCGGAAAAATGCGAGGTGATGCATTTTGGACGGTCAAATAAGGCAAGGGAATACACAATGGGTGGTAGGGCCCTAGGAAGTACAGAGGGTCAGAGGGACCTTGGTGTACATGTACATAGATCCCTGAAGGCAGCGGAGCAGGTAGATAAGGTGGTTAAAAAGGCATATGGGATACTTGCCTTCATTAGCAGAGGCATAGAATATAAGAGTAGGGAGGTTATGATGGAGCTGTACAAAACGCTGGTGAGGCCACAGCTGGAGTACTGTGTGCAGTTCTGGTCGCCTCACTATAGGAAGGATGTGATTGCTCTGGAGAGGGTGCAGAGAAGATTCACCAGGATGTTACCTGGGATGGAGCGCCTTAGCTATGAAGAGAGACTCTACAGGCTGGGGTTGTTTTCCTTGGAGCAAAGGAGGCTGAGGGGGGACCTGATTGAGGTGTACAAAATGATGAGGGGCATAGATAGGGTAGATAAAGAGGAACTTTTCCCCTTAGTAGGGGGGTCAATAACAAGGGGGCACAGATTCAGGGTAAGGGGCAGGAGATTTAGGGGGGATTTGAGGAGGAACTTTTTCACCCAGAGGGTGGTTGGAAGCTGGAACTCACTGCCTGAAAGGGTGGTAGAGGCAGGAACCCTCACAACATTCAAGAAGCATTTGGATGAGCACTTGAAATGCCATTGCATACAAGGCTATGGACCAAATGCTGGAAAATGGGATTAGACTGGACAGGGATGGATGGGCGGCGCAGACACGATGGGCCGAAGGGCCTCTTTCTGTGCTGTAAAACTCTATGACTCTATGACTCTAAGGGGAAGTGCAACGAGACCTGGGTGTCCTTGTGCACCAGTCGCTGAAGGTATGCATGCAGGTGCAGCAGGCGGTTAAGAAGGCAAATGGTATGTTGGCCTTCGTAGCGAGAGGGTTCGAGTACAGGAACAAGGATGTTTTGCTGCAGTCGTACAGGGCCTTGGTGAGACCACATCTTGAGTATTGTGTGCAGTTTTGGTCACCTTATCTGAGGAAGGATGTTCTTGCCATGGAGAGAGTGCAGTGAAGATTCACCGGTCTGATACCTGGGATGGCAGGAATGATGTAGGAGGAGAGATTGGGTCGATTGGGCTTATACTCACTGGAGTTTGTAAGAATGATAGGGGATCTCATTGAAACATAAAATTCTAACAGGACTAGACAGACTAGATGCAGGAAGGATGTTCCCGATGGCCGGGGAGTCCAGAACCAGGGATCACAGTCTAAGGATAAGGGGTAAGCCATTTAAGACAGAGATGAGGAGAAATTACTTCACCCAGAGAGTGGTGAACCTGTGGAATTCTCTACCACAGAAGGCAGTGGAGGCCAATTCATTCATTAAATATATTCAAGAAGGAGTTAGATATATTTCTTAAGGCTAAAGGGATCAAGGGATATGGGGAGAAGGCAGGGACAGGGTACTGAATTTGGATGATCAGCCATGATCTCAGTGAATGGCGGAGCAGGCTCGAGGGGCCGAATGGCCTACTCCTGTTCCTATCTTCTATGTTTCTATGTATAGGGTGGAGCTGGAGAGGCTGGCAAAGACGGTGTTGGAGAAGTAGAGCTGGAGGTAGCAAAGGCATGGATGAGAGCAGAGTGGGCTCAGTTTTGATTTCCGACACCATCCTTCCCTCCCAACCTCAGTACTTAAATAACCTGCAGAGAGCCACTGTCTAAGCTCACGTGAAGTATAGCCACTTGGGCGAGGTACCAGAACATCACAGCACCAATGAAATTGTACCCCAGTTTAAGTCAATGCATTGGGAAACAAGTGACTTGCATCATCATGCCGCTTAAAAAGAGAGAAAAAATGCCAGCTCCAGATCAGCAGCCAAGAATTTTTAAAAATCCCATTCTGTCTGTATAGGCATTCACTGATCAATCCAAGATGATGGCAACTGAATTCATCAGGACCTTGCCAGCTTGAATAGTCAAATCTCCTCAGGGGCCAATACATACAGCATAAATCATACTTGGTATGTTTTACACAAGAGACAGGACTAAGAACTTTATGATGAACATATTTCCACTTTAGCAGGTAGATTACTTTACTTCATGTCTGATGATAAGCAGCTTTTGCAATAAGTAGAAGACACAAGCACCTAATTTATCATGCAACTGTGTTGTGCTGTTATTGGTTACTCCTATCAAATGGTTAGGTTTATATTCAGTTGTCATTTCAATGTCCGAGAAATTATATCACCTCGGTGAGAATCTAAATGCGCACAGATGAAGCAACACTCTACAGTCAACAGCACTGAATACCAGAATTCATTAACAGCATATGGGCAATTCTAAGACACATAAATAGATTAAACGGAATATCTTGCTGGTGTTGAGTTACAGGTTTGTCACTGAAAGCGGTGGTAATACGAGCAATTTGAGGCAGTGAATTAAAAATATCACAAAAAAATATTAAAGTGCATTGACTTAAATACAATTTTTCCTACAGTACATCGATACCCTTAAACTAAGTTAGCCTAATAACATTATTTTCAGTGATAGTCAGCAATTCAAGGCTTGAATCCAGTGCAAGCTTGCCTTCAGAAAAAAGACATTACTATCTAAATCAGATTTATAGTTGGAGCAAGCACTATATTCTTGATCTCCTGTCTCCATACCTCAACTTCATTTTGTCTAGCTGCTACTCAACGCAAGAGTAATTTTTTTTAATTTAGTTCATATTATAGTATGTAAATTAGGTTCCAGATCTAATGTCTCTACATCTCATTGATGATTCTGTTAATAGTTGAGAAGTTACAAGAGATTTCCTTCTATTGCAAAAATCTGCTGCTAACAAGATACATTTCTACAGCATTCATCATGGCATCTCAAAGCACTTTACATTGAGAAGCAAAAATGCTGCACAGGTGATAAAAAGGGGAAACAGAAAAAGGTGGAGCAACAAAGGCACAGTCTAGCAAGGGATTTGAGGAGGATTTGAAAAGTAGCGGGCAACACAAGGATTTAAGAAGGAAATTTCAGAGGTGAGAGGTGTGCAGATGCTGAATGTCAAATAATAGTGGAGCAAAGGGACATAATGAGTAACAGACTCAGATGACAAGGTTGTGTATGGGGATGTATGGCCGAAGGAGATTGCAAAACTAAACTGGGGCAAGGCCCTGGAATAACTTGAAAGCTATGGCCTCAGTCAATTCACGGGGGGGAGGAGGAGGAGGAGGAGGAGAGAGAAGAGAAGAGAGAGAGAGAGCCTGTAGAGCTTGGAAAGAATCTGGATGATGAGAATGCTGGATTCTGTGCAGCTGAGGATGCAGGTCAAAGTGTTCTCAAATAGTTGTGAAATGTGGAGGATAAAGAGGCTCTAGTAGAGTAACTAAAAAAAAAATGATTATCCAAACTGGAGCTATTAAGACTGAAAACAAAACCGACCCACAAAACCTGTAAAAATGTGTCAACTTTATAATCAATAGCAAACACTGTGGCGGTTGATGAGCTACTGTGTCTTCCACAGCTGGAGCCAGTGAAGATTTCTGCGATCTAATCTATGGTGAATATCCATATTAAACAGATATTATTGATGGCTCCGTCCATCAGTTAAATGATAAGAAGCTGGGCTGTCCAGCGCTCTCCCTCTGACAGTGAGATTAGCCAGGGGTCAGGGCCCTACAGTAGAGGAGCAGGTCTCTGCACGCTGTTGCTGGTGTCTGCGGGGCTGCTCTAGGCCCGAGTCCAGCCACAGACCGGGACTGTTTATTGTTTACATGGACGCGGCTCTAGGCCCGGCTCCCTCGCACCGGCTTACTCATGCCGCCGGCCCGGCTGCCTGGCTGAGTGACTGGCCGTCCTCCCCTGGATGCTCGGCGATTTTTCCTACCTCTTTCTGCTTGGGGTCCTGCGGGTAAACGTCTGGCGGCCCGAGCCGAGGCTTTTTCAACGGCCTGTGCTCATAACTCAATATCCCGAACGCCGCCATCTTTGGGAAACCCGGCTTCACCCAGCGAGCAGCACCGAGCACTGACGGAAATTACCGAGTCCAAGCGCTGGCGGAGATTACCGAACCCGAACACCGACGGCCACCCAGCTGTCTGGACACAAAACTCTCCACCTTGCTTGAGCCATATAGATTACACTCTCTCTATATCCATATTGGGGCACTGCTGGACTTTAACCAGGTAAAGCCTTCCAGCTAACCAGCATTTTCTGTTGTTATTTCAGAGCATTAGTAAGCTATCTGCTGCTTATCCAGCCAAGACCACCCTACCCATTAGGACATTGACTTGCAGGGTTGTATGGAGCTGAGCCTAAAGAAACCCAACCCTCAGTGGTAGGTCTACCCTCCAGATCCTAATAATGAATCAGGATCACTGGTCAAGTATCATCAATTCCCTGGAGTACTGCAAGCCTCCAGGCACAGATGTCAGATTACTGAGTCTGTCTCTTACGCCCCTTCCCTACTCTACAGTCCACTCTAGTCTCATGAATCACCCCCTTGACCCCACCACCAGGGGTAGATCGAGGGTTGGCAGCTCTGGTTGGACATATGCCTGGAGGTTTCATCACATGACCTCCTGCCTCCAACGCCCCCCCCCAATACAAACAGCCTTTTCCCCATCTCCAATATTTTTTATAACTAATAAGCAAAAGAGTGAAAAGTAAATGAAAAATGTCACACAATCTTTTTAATGCCCAGATGATTTTTCTCCCAGGTTGCTTGCAGCAATGTCCTGGAAATTCATCTTTAATTCTTGAAGATTCCAGGACAATTGTGAGAGTTGGCAACTCTAGGCAGAGCCTTCAACCACCGTTGCTAATTTCTGAACTCCCTCTCTAAACCTTTCTGTCCATCTTTAAAACCCATTTCTATCACAATTCACAATTCAAATCGCTTTATTGGCATGATAAGGTACATCTTATGTTGCCAAAGCATCAAAATACATTTATGGTTGAACACATAAACGCAGTTCTATTCATACAGTGTATAAACAGGTATATCCCTGAGTGTATAAATATACATTCGCATTGTTTATATATACTCTTTTCTTAGTTTACTGGTTGTCCCTCTGTTCATGGCAAGCTGTAACATAGTGTGCCGCCAGTGTTACACAGCTTCTCTCCTCCCCCAGTAGGAATGGGAGTTTTTGGTTGTCATTCAGATTTCTGAATTCAGGGCATATTTATGAGAATTTTTGGTAGAAATTCTCCCTGATACCCTGATATTTTCCACAGGCTGTGAGGAAGTGCATCTCTGTCTCCACTACTCCCTGACTGCAGTGAGAGCATATCCTGTCTTCTCTTGGCAGCCTGGTCTGCCTGTGTCTGCCTTTTTCGATCGCTAGGCTATGTTCGCTAAGTCTGTACCTTGTCAAGGTTCTTCTCAGTTTGTTATCCTTTACCATGGTCAGGTAATCAGCTATGTTGTATTGTCTGTTTAGGGCCAAGTAGCAAATGAGTTTGCTTTGGGTTTTTGTTGTTTCTGCCCAATATGTCAGATATTTTTCCTTTTGCTTAGCGACGATTGTGTAGGGTCGAATTCTTTGTGTTACCCTGTCACTGTCCTGGGGCTGGTTATTGTTAGTATTGTTAGTAGTTATTTCACTGAGTCCCAGGACTAGTTGACTGAGGGTATTCTTTTTTATGGTCAGCTCTTGGCATTTCAGGGCGTCGTAGTGATAGCATTGGGGGTTGCTCATTTGTAGGTGATTCCAAAATTTGGTGGCTCTTTTTTGGATAGTGATTATTAATGGATATTGGCCTAGTTCCGCCCTGCATGCATTGTTTACTGTTTTCCTTTGAGTCCGGAGGATACTTTTACAGAATTCTGCATGTAGGATCTCAATTGGGTGTTTGTCCCATTTTGCAAATTCTTGTTTTGTTAGCGGTCCCCATACCTCACTGCCATAGAGTGTAATTGGTTCAATTACTGATTTGAAAATTTTGAGCCAAATGCTAATTGGGATTTCTATTTGGATTGATTTTTTGATGGCATAGAAAGCCCTTCTTGCTTTCTCTTTCAGTTCATTCACAGCCAGTTTGAAGTTTCCCGTAGAACTGATTTTTAAGCCCAAGTATGTGTAGTTAGTGGTTTGCTCAATTTTGGTTGTTCCTACTGTGAAATTTATTTTGGGTCCCTGATGTTTGGATCTTTGCTGGAACACAAGGACTTTGGTTTTTTGGGGATTTATTGTCAGGGCCCAAGTCTGGCAGTATGACTCCAGCAGGTCCAGGTTCTGCTGTAGACCCTCTTTAGTTGGTGACAGCAGAACCAGGTCATCTGCATAGAGGAGGAATTTAACCTTGGATTCATATAGGGTGAGGCCGGGTGCTGTAGATTGTTCAAGTAGTTTTGCCAATCCATTTATGTAAATATTAAAGAGTGTCGGTGAGATTGGCGAGCCCTGCGTCACCCCCCGTCCCTGTGGGAAGTATTTTGTTTGTTTGTCTCCAATTTTAACTGCACATTTGTTGTTTGTATACATTGATTTAATTACATCATATGTTTTCCCTCCTACCCCGCTTTCGATAAGTTTCAGGAATAAACCGTCATGCCAGATGGAGTCGAAAGCCTTCTGGAAATCTACAAAGCATGTGTAGATTTTGCTTTTGTTATGGTGAACGTGTTTGTCAATTAGGGTCTGTAGGGTGAAGATATGATCGGATGTTCTATAGTTTGGCAGGAATCCAATTTGGCTTTTACTCAAGACATTGTGCTCCTCAAGGAAGTTTATAAGTCTTTTGTTTATGATGCTACAGAATACCTTCCCCAGGTTACTGTTTACACAGATGCCTCGATAGTTGTTTGGGTCGATTTTGTCCCCACTTTTGTATATGGGCGTTATGAGTCCTTTGTTCCAGATATCAGGGAAATAACCGACACTCAGAACCAAGTTGAAGAGTTTTAGGATAGCCAGTTTCATTTTGTTGTCTGTGTGTTTAATCATCTCGTTTAGTATGCCGTCTGTCCCGCAAGCTTTTCCTGGTCGCAGGTCCTTGAGTTTTTCAAGAAGTTCTTTTTCTGTTATTATGGCATCTAGCGGGTTTTGGTTATCTTTTATGGCCATTTCTAGCTTTTCCAGTTTTTTGCATATTTGGTGTTGCTCTGGTCTTAGTGTGTTTTTCTGGTATAATTTTTCAAAGTGGTTTACCCATGTGTCCCCATTTTGAATGGCCAAATCGTCGTGTTTTTTGTGTAGTGTCTTCAAGTTTTCCCAGAAACAATTGGAATCAATGGATTCCTCCATGGAGCTGAGTGTATTCTTAATATATTGCTCTTTTTTGGTTCTGAGTGTGTTTCTGTATTGTGTTAGTGTCTGACAATAAGTAAGGTGTAATTCCTCGTTTTCTGGATGTCTGTGTTTTTGGTTTGATATTTTTCTAAGTTTTTTCCTCATGTTATGGCAATCTGGGTCAAACCATTTTTCATAGTTTTTTGTTTTGGGTTTGTTCTTGCGAGCTTTCAAGTTTGCACTTGTTGCCAAATTATCAAAAATGTTGTTTAGGTTAATAACTGCCCGGTTTACGCCTTCTTTATTGTGAGTGTATATGTTATCCAGAAAGGTGTCTAAGAGGGCTTGAGTTGATGCGTTGTTAATTGTTTTCTGGTATTTTTCCGTGTCGTTTTTGGCCCATCTGTACGATTTTTTGGTGTTGTACAGTTTACAGGGTTGTGTTTCTATGTTGTTTGTTTCTGTCGTTTTGAGATACATAGTAATTTGGCTGTGATCTGACAGTGTTGTTTGTGGTTTGACTGTGAATGCTCTGAAAGAGGATGGGTCTAAATCTGTAATCATATAGTCTACTGTGCTGCAGCCAAGAGGTGAGCAATAGGTCGATCTTCCTAGGAGGTCTCCTATGAACCTACCATTGACAATGTACAGACCCAGGTTTCGACAGAGCTGTAGTAGCTGTTTTCCGTTGGTATTTGACTGCTTGTCGCAGTTATGCCTGTATGGAAGGGAAGGGATGTCAAAGTGGTTATTCCCGAATACGTAATTGTTTCCCTGATTATTGGTGAAGTCTGGTTCTTCGCCCGTTCTTGAATTGAGGTCCCCACAGATCAACACGTTCCCCTGGGCCTGGTATTGGATAATTTCCCCCTCCATGTTGGAGAAGGTGTCCTCTTTAAGGTACGGGGAATCAATTGGAGGGATATAAAGTGCGCAAATGTAAACGTCTTGGGTGTTTGAGATAATCTCCCTCTCAAGTTTTAGCCACATGTGGTTTTCGCCCTTTTTTATAAATTTGATGTAATTCTTAAGTTCTGTTTTAAACCAGATCAGTATGCCTCCGGAGTCTCTGCCTTGGGTTACACTTGGTAATTTATTGGAGGGGACCACCAGCTCAGTGTACCCTTGGGGACAGCCAGTGTGTCCTTTTCCTTTATACCAAGTTTCCTGTAAAATGATAATATCTAGATCTTTTGTTTCATCTATGAACTCTGGGGTCCTACTCTTCACGTCTCGCACCGAAGAGCGTAGACCTTGGATATTCCAGGTCGAAATATATAAGGATTTCATGTTAAGTTTGATCTTTTACTATGATAGGTTAAAGAGTGGTACGTGTTTGTCGTGTCTAAGTGTGGGAAAAAAAGATCATCTCAGTTGTCTATAAAAGTTAATACTATTTGGTTACAGTTCTTTCTATTAATTAGTCCTTGATCCATAAGGTGGAAGTAGATGCTGCTGCACATCTGCTTATTGTCTCTTAATGGATTGTTTCTGTCTGAGGTATTGCGTACGTCCTGTGCATCTCTCCCTCTGTCTGGCTGGGAGCGGTCCTGTTCCCCTGTGGGACAGGAGTGGTGCAGGTCTGATATTGTTGTTTTGCATGGGGATCCTCTCTGGTCTCGGTTGGTGTGGTGGTGGTCTTTGTAGTGGTCCTGATATGTACCCCGCTGATCTCTGGTGGTCGGGGGGGTCCTCTTGGAGTTTGGGTATGGACCCGGTTAAAAGCGACGTCCTTCAGGGCTTTAGCAAAGATCGATATTCTTTTCCTTTGGATGGGGACGTGGTCGTAAAGACATTCCTCATCGAGGGTGGGGTGTTGGGCCAGGTGCACGTTGTGTGTTGATTCGCAGTCTCTTGCTATGCTGGCATTTATCTCATGAATTGTGTTGTTGTTGAAGTCTGTTCTCGGCAATATTGTGGAAACAGTGATTCTAGTGTTTGGAAATGTACTGCTTGCCTTCCTGATCATTGCTCTGAGCGATGTTGCTACCTCTTTCTGTTGGGCCTTTAGGTCATTTGTGCCCGTGTGTATTATTATGTGTTGGGGGGAGCCTAATCTGGCTTTGGTCAGCCATCCCATGGCTCTGTCTGTTGTTGGGCACCAGATCTTTTCTACTTTATTTCTAGGGAAGAGCATTTTCTCCCATAGAAATTTCCCATTTGAGTCTATGAGTATTACGATGTCAGCCTTGTTTGTGTTTACTGTCTGGTGGCTTTCGCCTGGACTCATAGTGTGTGTGCTGGGCTGGGGTGTCTGGTGTGTGCGTACCTCTTGTGAGCGGCTCGCTTGTGGTTCCACGGTGGTGGGGGAAGATTGAGAATCAGTATGTTTTCAGTCACATCTCTTAATTCTCCCACCAGGCTCAGCGTCCATTCCCTTTATTTGTTTATTCTTTCCTCGCCGTAGAGCACTTTTTGGACATTTTCTACATTAAAGGTGCTATATTAATGCAACTTACTGCTGTTGTGACAGGTGATTGATTCAAACTTCTAATTTTTCATTGTGATCTGAGAAACAATTTAATCTCAGAGACCACCCCCCTCCCCACTTCACTCCCATAAAGGATAGTGACTAGTTGGTCATTATTTAACTGACAAGCACATGTTTCAGCCCTTGCCAGATGACAGCAAATACCATGGACTCCTCATGAGTGGCATAGCGAGCAGTGCAACTCTGCATAAAATGTTTGTACATTGCCAGTTTGCCACCATCCTCCTGACCACAGTATGGATACAGACTATATCCCATCAAGCTATAGTTGCAAGTATGGGGCATCAGGAGCAACTGCTTGACTCTCTAGCAATTCATTCTTGGCACTAAACTCTGGATATATAAGCACATGGTCTCATAGCCACTCTCCAAGTAACATCATGCCAAGCCTCAGAGCTTCTTCTTCAGCTATATGATGGATATCTGTCTTCACCATGGTGGAGAGAACTATGCAAGGCAGCTTGCAACAAGTCAGCCACTTGATGTTCCAGATATCCAAGTACTATAATGCATACCAAGCTTAATAAAGTAAAATCAAGGCAGAGTTGCGACCTTTCAATCCAAACCAAATGGGAGTCAGCTGTGTGATTGCGTACTGTCTAATTTTCAATTAGCTGTCCTGTTTTTTGCATAGGCAATTTGGAAATTTCTAAAATGCAAACTTGACACCAAAAGCTATTTTTTAAATGGAAGCCCATTTACTATTTACATCTGTGTTTTATGATGTGGATGCATTAGTTATTGTGATTTTCAATAAACTTTCATCAACAGTAAAGCAAACAAAAGCCACAATCGCATCTAATGGCTACCCCTATGTTGCCCTCCATGAGATTTTGGACTTGGTAAAAGATGCCAACCCTAGGCAGGATAGTGTTGGGGCAAGAGGTGGAAATCATGGTTTGAATTCTGATATGTATTTTTGTTGATGAAACTTCATTGAAAATGTCAATAACATCATAAATAGAAAATTTGCCTTTTGACTTAAAACCTTAGACTATGTGTCTATTTACATCTTGTAAATCTTCGAACAGCTCATTCAATAACTGGTCAAAAATTGGACAGGTAAAGATCATGAATTAGAGACAGTTAGAGACATGAATGTAGAAGTCAGTATAAAAATACAAAAATTAAATTAGCACTCAAGATTACTTTGGTAAACTGCAAACAGAGAGCAATGGATTTGATAACAAGCACATTATTACAAAATGAATGCAGCTTTGTTACAAACAACCCTAAAAATATGAACATACCAAAAAAAAAACAGAATATGATCATCTGATCCATCAAGCCTGTGCCAAACAGTCATGATGCAACTAAACACCATGTCTGCCAGTGTACCCTTCCACTTATAGTCATGGAATCTCTGAGGGGAAGCACAATTCCAGATTTAAAAACCTAGGCCAATTCAGGGTAAAATGTCTGGGAAATTCTTCTCTGACCCCCGAAGGCGATTTAAACAATTTAAAGTTATAGCTGCAATAACATCTTCCCTTAAAGTTACCCATCTTATCTTTAACTTTATCCAACTTTAATTGTGGCTGATACGTTTTAGAATTTATATCTATTTTTGAATTTCAAAAGTGGATTTCATGAAGACAAATGCAAAGTGCTGCACATAGGATGGAAAAAAAACACATATACAGCATGAATGATTTTGAAATAGAAGAGGAAATAAAGACTTGCATTTATATAGCACCTTTCACAACCTCAGGATGTCCCAAAGCACTTTACAGCCAATGAAGTACATTTGAAGTGTATTCACTGCTGTAATGTAGGAAACACAGCAAGCTCCAACAAACAGAAATATGGTAATGACCAGATAATCTGTTTTAGTGATGTTAATTGAGGGATAAATATTGCCCTGGACACCGGGGATAATTCCACTGCTCCTCTTTGAAATGGGATCTGAGAGCAGATGGGGCCTCGGTTTAACGACTCATCTAAAAGACGGCACCTCTGACAGTGCAGCACTCCCTCGGTACTGCACTGGAGTGTCAGCCTAGATTTTTTTGCGCTCAAGTCTCTGGAGTTTGACTTGATTCCACAACCTCTGACTCAGAGGCAAGAGTGCTACTGCTGACACAATGGATATGGATGAATTGGAAAGGGACCTAGGATGCTTACACTCTACACTCAACTTGTCCTTCCACGACCGGTGGGCGCCGCGGGGACTGGAGTGCATTATCACCCCGGCCAGCGCAATTTTAATTTAATTTGTTAAGTTTTCTTTAAAGTTTTATTAATTTACAGACAATTTGTTTAAGCACCCAATTAAAAGAGTACACTGAAAAGCTTTATTAGTTACAGTTTATTTGTTTTAGTGCACCCAACCAAAAGAGTACACTCAACTTGTCCTTCCGTGACCGGTGGGCGCCGTGGGGACTGGAGTGCATTATCACCCCGGCCAACGCAATTTTAATTTAATTTGTTAAGTTTTATTTAAAGTTTTATTAAATTACAGACTATTTGGTTAATCACCCAAAATCAGAAGAGTACTTGTGATGGAGGAGTCCATGTTCCATGTTTATATGAAATGTGAGAGGTTGCAGCCCCTTTTCCATTATTTGAAGGGGCTGCTCCTCGATTTTTGGTTGCACTTCAGTCCCACGCTCTTGATCTACGGTCACCCGGTGTGGAGGGGAGCGGGCAGGTTGGAGGACCTCCTCGTAGGACTGCTCCTGGGCCTGGCTAAGAAAGCCATTAATTGGTCCAGGCAGCGGGCGGTCGAGGGGGTCGTTCAGCCGGATTGCCTGCCTCTCTTCCGCGGTCATGTTAGCGCACGGGTGGCCCTGGAAATGGAGCACGCGGTGTCCGCCGGCACGCTTGAGTATTTCCGTGACCGGTGGGCGCCGCGGGGACTGGAGTGCATCATCACCCCGGCCAACACAATTTTAATTTAATTTGTTAAGCTTTATTTAAAGTTTTATTAAATTACAGACTATTTGGTTAATCGCCCAAAATCAGAAGAGTACACTCAACTTGTGATGGAGGAGTCCATGTTCCATGTTTATATGAAATGTGAGCGGTTGCAGCCTCTCTTCCATTATTTGAAGGGGCTGCTCCTCAATTTTTGGCTGTGCTTCAGTCCCACGCTCCTGATCTTTGGTCACCCGGTGCGGAGGGGAGCGGGCAGATCGGCGGACCTCCTCGTGGGACTGCTCCTGGGACTGTCCAAAGTGGTCATCAACTGGTCCGGGCAGCGGGTGGTCATGGGGGTCATTCGGCCTGACTACCTGCCTCTCTTCTGCAGCCACGTTCGCGCCTGGGTGGCCTTGGAGATGGAGCACGCGGTGTCCACCGGCACGCTTGAGGCCTTCCACGACCGATGGGCACCGCAGGGACTGGAATGCATCATCACCACCGATAATGGAATTTTAATTTAATTTGTTAAGTTTCCTTTAATGTTTTAAGTTAAGTTACAGTTTATTTGTTTATTGTTTGGATAGGGTTATGGAGGTAAAACTCCTGGATGCATTAAAGAAACAATTCGATACTGCAATGAGAAATGTAGGGTGCTTCTGGAAACAACGAACTAATATGGGCCAAATTGACTTCCTTATTCTTAATTATCTTGTGGTGGTTTGAATTTTACCTGCAGCTACTATGTTGCTGTGAATTCTGAGGACAGGTGCCGTCTCTGAGTGATGGCCCAACGGACCAATGAGGAGACATGAAACGTCACCTGTAGCTCCAGGTCAGAGGTGGGACTTTTCTTGTCAGGTGTTTGGGGCTCGAGTGGGTAGTGGGGGCAAGTGACCGAGCGGGCAGCCTGCGTACATGAGGTTTGGCGGCCAATTGATCGGTGCTGAAAGATACCAAGCTGCGCCAGTGTGTGGCCGGCACGGAGACCGCGGAGCTTCTTTTCGAGCCGCCGAGCACCGAGTGGCCCTACCTCAGGTTCCTCCAGCCCCATGTCGGCTGAACGCGACGTCGTGCAGGTCCCTGATGACCTGGCGTTCGCCTCGTTCCGGGAGCAGTGCGATTCGGCGCAAGGGTGGCAGCAGAAATACAACAAGCCGGAGATCGGCGTGTGGGTGCAGGCCGCATCCGAGGGCAAAGCCGTGCACAAGATCAAGGTAAAAAGCCGGGTTTCGGAATGGTGAGGAGAGAACATGGATGTCCCGGGGAATAGGACAGTGGTAAGAAAAGAGTATCACCACCTGAAGACGCCCCAAAACGCTTCACAGCCAATGAAGTACTTCTGAAGTGTACTTACTGTTGTAATGTACGGAAACGTGGCAACCAATTTGCGCAAAGCAAGCTCCCGCAAACAGAAATAAATGTCAAGATCATCTGTTTTATTGATGTTTTTTGAGGGATAACTGTTGGCCAGAACACCAGGAGCGCTCCCCTACTCTTTGAATAGTGTCATGGGATCTTTTAGTCTACCTGAGAGGACAGACATGGTTTAACATGTTATCTGAAAGGGGGAACCTCTAACAATGCAGCACTCCCTCAATACTGCACTGAAGTATCAGCCCAGATTATATCTGAAGTCTCCCGAGCGGGCTTGAACCCATGACCTTCAGAGGTGCGAGTGCTACCATAATAATAATAATTCAACTTTATTGTCATTGTACAATGCACAACGAAATGTGATCTTGCAAGCTCCCATGAGTCCAGTACAAATAGCATTAACCGTAAATAGCACCGTCCTGGGAGAAGCAAAGCCGCTGCGTCTGTGCGCGCCGCCATTCCATTTCCACCATTCCTCCTGTCCGACAATCTTCAGCCCAACGCCCGGGCCTGCTCACCAGCCGCCCCTCCCGGGGCTCCTTCCGTGACCTCACCAACCGCCCCTCCTCGGGGCTCCTTCCATGACCTTCTGCACCTGGTCTTCCCTGATGGTCACCCCTCCAGGTACTAACCAGGCCTGGCTCTGCTTAGCTTCCAAGCCTTGCCAGTGACCCTTTCCCTAGTCCCAGGAACAGGCCAAGGTTAAGTAAATGACAACTCCCTAAAATAATAACCATAATAATAGAAGAGGAGGATGATCATAGGGACACCTTTTGGGTATAGGATTCCTGAAAGGAGAATCCCTATCTCAGAAATAAAGGAAAGCAAGAAATTAAATTGCACAACAGGTCCAACAGTTTCTGAAAAGGGAATAAATGGATTAACGTTTCAATTGGAGACCCTTTTGCCAGAATGTTAGCCCATCTTTTCTCTTCAGTTGCAGATGGACCAGCTGTATATTTCCACCATTTTTTGTTTTTATTTCAGACTTCCTGTTGGGCCAGTATCTTCAAATTTCTAATACCCAATATCATTTTGGGAGCAGCATCACCCCAAGGACTGCAATGGCTCATGGAGGAGACTGTCCATTACATTCTTGGGGCAACTAGAGATGGGCAATGAATCTGGTTTTGCCAGTGTTGCCCACATCCCAAGAATAAATTTAAAAAACAAAATGTAGTTTTTATTTCTAGAAGGAAATAGAGAAAGACAGATGAGAATTCTAAGATTGGGAAATCCTACAGTAAGTGACTAAGTAGAGATGATGCAATTTAAGAAAAAAAAGGAAGGCACAGGAATGGTGATTAGAGAAAGGCTTGGGACCGTGAAAGATATAATCTGATTAAGTTTGGCAAATGGGGTCGAGTACAGTATCTCCAGACTTCTGTTACCTTGCTGTCTTGTATTTTGTATTTTCCTATCCCCTCCTCCCCATTAAAAAAAACTGACATCACTAGGATTTCAGTAAAGTGTAAGGTGATCTTCTGAAATGTTAACATTTCAACCTTGGTGGCTTCCTGCCGCCCCCCCCCCCCCACTTTCCTTTCCCATTGGGAGCCATAGTTGTTCTCATAGTGGGGTGTGCTCCATTAATGAGATGGAGGACCTGTCCAGGTGAGGCATGTCTAAAAAGCAACATTTGAAACATTGTAAGAGAAAGCTCAGGGGTGATCTTATAGAAGTATTCAAGATCCTAAAGAGCATAGACAAGATAAAAGTCAATCTGTTTAACATAGTCACAAATTCTACAACATAAGGGCATAGCTTTAAACATGGAAGAGGGAGTTTAAATTTAACTACTTTACATAGAAAGTGGGAAATGTATGGAATGGACTGCAGTGGTGGGGGTGTGCTGATTGTATCATCAAATTTAACTGGGAATTGCATAATTACCAGGAAAAAAATTTGATAGAGGGTGGAGAGATATTGTGGATATGATTTTTCCTGGACGGTGAGCCTGGCCAGATAGACTTTTCTGGCCCTCTACATTCCTATGTTCTTAACATTTTAAAGGGTTCTCGGAAAGAGCAGGGGAATGGGATTAGAGGAGGTAGCTCTGATGTCTAGCTAGTGCGCACATGAGCACAATAAGTCAAATAGTCTACTTCTGTGCTGAAATTTCTCTCTGATTCTATATACTATTAATTGCCACAAGTTGAAGATTCAATGCACCAGCTGACTGGTTAAACTGATGGACAGGAGAAGTAACCAGGCAATAAGGCAGGAACTGCACAAGCAGTGATACAGTTGCGTGTCAGGTAAGGGAGGGGGAGGGGGAATGGTTTGAAGAAACCAATATATGACTGGGCAACTGTAGCCTTTTGCACAATGGTTACCTGGACTCTGTGTATCACGAGGTATTCACACCAATTAGATTAATTAATTCAGATGTAGTCCGTGGCCAGGGTCAGGATGGTGTGACTAGAAGTGAGGCAGGTACGGGGATCCAGGAGGTAGTGTTGGAGGAGCCGCAGCCCTTGCACTTGTCCAACAGGTTCGAGGCTCTTACTCCCTGTGAGGATGGGAACAGGGACTGCGGGGAGGATGAGCAACCTGGCCACAGCACCATGGAGCGGTGGGCCATTCAAGTGGGGGGGAGTTAAAAGAAATGTTGTAGTGGTAGGAGATAGTATCGTTAGGGGGATAGATAGAGTTCTTTGCAGCCGAGAGCGAGAGTCCCGAAGGCTGTGTTGCCTGCCCGGTGCCAGGGTTAAGGACATCTCCTCTGGACTGGAGAGAAACTTGGAGTGGGAGGGGGAGGATCCAGTTGTCGTGGTCCATGTTGGTACCAACGACATAGATAGGACAAGGAAGGAGGTTCTGCTGAGGGAGTTTGAGCAGCTAGGGGCCAAATTAAAAAGCGGAACCACAAGGGTAATAATCTCTGGATTATTACCTGAGCCACGAGCGAATTTGGCTAGGACAAATAAAATTAGAGAGTTAAATGCGTGGCTCAAAGACTGGTGTGGGAGAAATGGGTTTTGCTTCCTGGGACACTGGCACCAGTACTGGGGCAGGAGGGAGCTGTTCCGTTGGGACGGGCTTCACTTGGCCAGTGCTGGGACTAGAGTCCTGGCGGATCATACAACTAGGGCTGTAGAGAGGGCTTTAAACTAACTAGTTGGGGGGAGGTTCCTAGAGAGCAAATAATAAAAATGACAACAGAGAAGGTCATAGACTTAGGTAGCAGTGGGGAAATTAAAAACCAGAGCATGTCAGGAAGGGGCAGAAGGTATGGAGTAAAAGGTAAAGTAATAAAAAGGGCAAAAGCAGGAACTAAGTGTCACAAAACATATTTGAAAGTTCTCTATCTGAATGCACGTAGCATTCGTAACAAAATAGACGATGTAATGAAATGTGTTTGGCTTGCCTGTATTCGTTTTGCACTCGTGTATATTACCCTCCCCCACACGGTGTATAGTTTCACTTCCTCTTTCCTGACTAACCTGGAAGGTTCTAGGTTTTGGCTCTTGGCTCCGCCCCTGACTTCTCTTACATAAAGATCCCAGGATCTGTATGACTCATTCCTGTGAGCCAGTCAGTGTGTTGAGATGTTAGCTCTGATCTTAGTGATTAATAGCCAACTTGTTAAAGTCTATAACTTCTAGTTTTGTGGTTATTGAAGGCACATCAATTTTAATCACTAAAGAATACTAGGATGGATCGACTCCTAAAACCAGAGCGTCTGGACTTGGATCCACATTCTGCTGAAGCATCAAATCAATTTGGACACTGGCTCAAATGCTTCGAACTCTTCGCGAGGGCCTCATCCGCTAGCGAGGTAGATAAACTGAGTCTACTGACTACTCGCGTTAATCATCGGATTTATTCGTTCATCCGGGACGCCACCTCTTACATGGAGGCCATCACTATCCTGAAGGCCCAATACCAGAGGCCAGTAAACGAAGTGTACGCCAGACATCTGCTGGCTACGCGCAGGCAGCAACCTGAGGAATCAATGGACGATTTCTTACAGGGCCTAAAGGACTTGGTCTGGGACTGTAACTGCAAGGCCGTGACGGCCAACATGTACTCTGACGAATTGGTCCGCGATTCCTTCATCACGGGCCTCAAATCGAATTATATCCGGCAGAGACTGCTGGAGAAGGAGGTCCTGGACTTAAAAAAGGCAGTGGCCACTGCGCGATCGCTGGACGTGGCCCAGAAAAACTCTGACTCTTATTCTTCCGGCCATGCGGCCCTCACCGCCTCGTGCGCGCCGAGCGGGCCGCCATCTTGGAATCAGCCATCTTCCCCATCCAGGTCTCAGACCAGCTCTACACCGCCGGAGTCCCCACACAGAAGTTCACCCAGGAGTCCTACTACAGCGGTAATGTCTCGAGGCCCGAAATGCTACTTCTGCGGCCAGGCCAAGCACCCCAGACAACGATGCCCAGCGAAGGACGCTACATGCTTCAAATGTAAGAAAAAGGGGCATTTTAGCAAAGTCTGCAGGGGGAATCCGATTTCCAACTCCGTCACCGCCTCGTGCGGGCCGCCATCTTGGGATCCGCCATCTTTTCCCGACTCAACGGCCGCCCAGGGCCCAACAGTGGCTTCGATCGCGGTGGATCAATCCAGGCCACACCCGTTGACAAAATCCATGATGGACATACAGGTAAACGGGAAGTTAACGAAATGTTTAATTGACTGTGGGAGTACCGAGAGTTTTATCCACCCTAGCCTGGTACGGCAGCACTCATTAACGGTAACCCCTACACGGAGCAGAATTGCTATGGCTGCTAAGCCCCACACTTCGGACATTTTGGGCTACTGTGTGGTAACACTGACTGTAAAAGGCACGGACTACAAGGATTTTAAACTCCTCGTGATGCCAGAACTCTGTGTTAATGTAATCTTGGGCCTGGACTTCCAGTGCCACCACGAAAGTGTCACGCTAGCATATGGCGGGTCCCAGCCGCCACTCACAGTCTGTGGCCTATCAACCTTAAAAATCAGCCCGCCCTCTTTATTCGCTAATCTCGCTCCGAACTGTAGGCCCATAGCGACCAAAAGTAGACGGTACAGTCTGGAAGACAGACACTATCAAGGCGGAAGTGGACAGACTCCTGCGGGAAGGCATTATTGAATGCAATACCAGTCCGTGGCGTGCCCAAGTAGTCATAGTTAAAAATAGCGAAAAGAAACGGATGGTAATTGACTACAGCCAGACTGTTAATATTTATACCCAGCTGGACGCCTACCCTTTACCCCGCATATCAGAAATGGTCAACCAGATCGCGCAATACTGAGTCTTCTCGACTATCGACCTCAAATCCGCGTATCACCAGCTCCCCATTAGAACGGAGGACCGCCCACACACCGCCTTTGAGGCGAACGGACGCCTCTACCATTTTCTCAGAGTGCCCTTCGGGGTAACAAATGGGGTCTCGGTCTTCCAACGTGAGATGGACCGCATGGTTGACGAGAATAAACTACAAGCTACCTACCCCTATCTGGACAATGTCACTATCTGTGGGCACAGCCAGCAAGACCACAATCTAAATCTTGCGAGATTTTTAAAAACTGCCCTAAAGCTGAATCTAACCTACAACAAAGACAAATGTGTCTTCAACACAACCCGTCTCTGTATCCATGGCTGTGTGGTGGAAGATGGGGTAATTGGACCGGACCCTGACCGATTACGCCCCCTAAAGGAACTGCCCCTGCCACACAATCCCAAAGCTTTAAAAAGGTGCCTGGGATTTTTTTCGTATTCTGCCCAATGGGTGCCCAATTACTCCGATAAGGCCCGACCCCTCATTAAATCGACGTCCTTCCCACTATCAGCTGAAGCTCGGGAGGCTTTCACCAGTATCAAACAGGACATTGAAAGGGCTGCACTGTGTGCAGTGGACGAAAGCATTCCCTTTCAAGTCGAAAGCGATGCGTCAGACTTTGCTTTAGCTGCGACCCTCAATCAGGCTGGGAGACCTGTGGCCTTCTTCTCCTGAACCCTTCAAGGACCTGAAATCAGGCACTCTTCTGTCGAGAAGGAGGCACAGGCTATAGTGGAGGCAGTGCGGCACTGGAGACACTACCTAGCCGGCAAACGTTTCACCCTGCTCACCGACCAGCGGTCGGTGGCTTTCATGTTTAATAACAAACAAAGGGGGAAAATCAAGAATGACAAAATACTCAGGTGGAGGATCGAACTATCCACGTTCGACTATGATATTATGTACAGGCCGGGAGCCCTTAATGAACTCCCAGACGCCCTATCGCGGGGAATGTGTGCCAGCATTCATACGGACAAATTACAGGGTCTCCACAACGACCTCTGTCACCCAGGGGTCACCCGACTATACCATTTTATAAAGTCCCGCAATCTGCCCCACTCCATCGAGGAGGTCAGGGCAATGACCAGAGCCTGCCGCATCTGTGCGGAATGCAAGCCTCGTTTCTACAGGCCTGACCGTGCACACCTTATCAAAGCCACACGGCCATTCGAGCGCCTAAGTCTGGACTTCAAGGGACACCTTCCCTCTGCCGACCGTAACGTATACTTCCTCAATATCATCGATGAATATTCCCGCTTCCCCTTCGCCATTCCCTGCCCAGACATGACCAGTGCCACGGTCATCAAGTGTCTCGGTAATCTATTCTGCATGTTTGGCATGCCGAACTACATACACAGCGATAGGGGGACGTCATTTATGAGTGACGAACTGCGCCAGTTCTTTCTCTCAAAGGGGATAGCCACTAGCAGAACCACTAGCTACAACCCCCGGGGTAATGGGCAAGTGGAAAGGGAGAATGCTACTGTTTGGAAGGCTGTCATGTTAGCCTTAAAGTCAAAAGGCCTTCCGACCTCCCGCTGGCAGGAAGTCCTCCCAGACGTGCTCCACTCCATAAGGTCTCTGTTATGTACAGCCACTAACGCTACCCCTCACAAAAAGATGTTCGTTTTCCCCCGGAAATCTACCTCGGGCATATCTCTACCTGCGTGGCTGACGTCTCCGGGGACAGTACTATTGCGGAAGCACGTGAGAGGCCATAAAACGGACCCCCTTGTGGAAAAGGTACAGCTCCTCCATGCAAATGCTCAGTACGCCTATATCGAATACTCTGACAGGCGAGAGGACACTGTTTCCATAAAAGACCTCGCTCCCTCGGGGAGCGGAGAGAACGATGAGAGACTACCCGAGGAAGACCTACACCAAAAAGAGACAGGACGCCCAGAGGTATCAATACCCAACTTTAACCTGGAGGACACTGCAGATAACCTGGAAGACACTGCGGAGGCCCGGACAGCGGAGGAACCAGAATCCACTCCCCTAGAGGCACCCCAACCGTCTTTGCGCCGATCACTGAGAACCGCAAAATCTCCTGACAGACTCACTTATACCAACTTTTAAGAAACATCACCCCGATGGACTAAATCTAAAGAAGGGGTGAATGTAATGAAATGTGTTTGGCTTGCCTGTTTCGTTTTGCACTCATGTATATTACCCTCCCCCACACGGTGTATAGTTTCACTTCCTCTTTCCTGACGAACCTGGAAGGTTCTAGGTCTTGGCTCTTGGCTCCGCCCCTGACTTCTCTTAGATAAAGATCCCAGGATCTGTATGACTCATTCCTGCGAGCCAGTCAGTGTGTTGCGATGTTAGCTCTGATCTTAGTGATTAATAGCCAACTTGTTAAAGTCTATAACTTCTAGTTTCATGGTTATTGAAGGCACATCAGACGAGTTAATGGCACAAATAACTACATATGGGTATGATCTTGTGGCCATTACAGAAACATGGCTGCAGGGTGACAATGCCTGGGAATTAAACATACCAGGTTATTTAACGATCAGGAAGGAAGGGGAGGTGGGGTGGCTATGTTATTAAAGGAAGGAATCACTAATACAGAGAAATGATATTGGGTCAAAATATCACGATAATGAAACAGTTTGGGTGGAGGTAAGGAATAATAAGGGGAAAAAAACACTAGTGGGCGTAGTCTATAGGCCTCCGAACAGTGGCAACTCTGTTGGACGGAGTATCAATCAGGAAATAGTTGAGGCTTGTAATAAGGGAACATCTATAATTATGGGGGATTTTAACTATCATATTAATTGGACAAATCAAATTGGGCAGGGCTGCCTTGAGGATGAGTTCATTGAGTGTATTAGGGATGGGTTTCTTGAGCAGTATGTAACTGAACCGTCCAGGGGGGCAAGCAACCTTAGATCTGGTCCTGTGTAACGAGACAGGATTAATTAAAAATGTCCTAGTAAAGGATCCCCTTGGAATGAGTGACCATAACATGGTTGAATTCCATATTCAATTAGAGGGTGAGAAGGTTGGATCTCAAACAAGCGTGCTAAGCTTGAATAAAGGAGACTATGAAGGTATGAGAGCGGAATTGAGTAGAGTGGATTGGGAAAATAGATTAAAGGGTAAGACGATACATGATCAGTGGTGTACATTTAAGGAGTTATTTTACAACTTCCAAAAAATATATATTCCACTGAGAAGAAAAGGGTGTAAAAGAAAAGACAGCCATCCGTGGCTAAGAAAGAAATTAAAGATAGTATTCGACTAAAAACAAGGGCATATAAGGTAGCCAAATCTAGTGGGAGGATAGAGGATTGGGAAAACTTTAAAAGACAGCAAAAAATAACAAAAAGATTGATTAAGAAAGGGAAGATAGATTATGAAAGTAAATTAGCAAAAAATATAAAAACCGATAGTAAGAGTTTTTATAGTTATATAAAAGAAAAAGGGTGGCTAAAGTAAATGTTGGTCCCTTAGAGGATGAGACCGGGAAATTAATGGTGGGAAATATGGAGATGGCAAAAACACTGAATGAATATTTTGTATCAGTCTTTACAGTAGAGGACACTAAGAATATCCCAACACTGGACAAAGAGGGGGCTATAGGGGGGGAGGAGCTAAACATGATCAAAATCACTAAGGAAGTGGTACTCGGTAAAATAATGGGACTTAAGGCGGATAAATCACCTGGACCGGATGGCTTACATCGTAGGGTCTTGAGGGAAGTGGCGGTAGGGATTGTGGATGCATTGGTAATAATTTTCCAAAACTCCCTGGACTCGGCAAAGGTCCCGGCAGACTGGAAAACTGCTAATGTAACACCCTTATTTAAAAAGGGCAGTAGACAGAAGGCTGGAAACTATAGACCGGTTAGCCTAACATCTGTGGTAGGTAAAATTTTGGAGTCCATTATTAAGGAGACAGTAACAGGACATTTGGATAATCATAATTTAATAGGACAAAGTCAGCATGGTTTTATGAAGGGGAAGTCATGTTTGACAAATTTGCTGGAGTTCTTTGAGGAAGTAACATATAGGGTGGATAAAGGGGAACCAGTGGACGTAGTGTATTTAGACTTCCAAAAGGCATTTGACAAGGTGCCACACAAGATTATTGCTTAAGATAAAAAATCACGGGATTGGAGGTAATATTCTGGCATGGATAGAGGATTGGCTATCTAACAGAAGGCAGAGAGTTGGGATAAATGGTTCATTCTCGGACTGGCAATCAGTAACTAGTGGTGTTCCACAGGGGTCAGTGCTGGGTCCCCAACTCTTTACAATCTATATTAACGATTTGGAGGAGGGGACCGAGTGTAACATATCAAAGTTTGCAGATGATACTAAGATGGGAGGGAAAGTAGTGAGTGAGGAGGACATAAAAAACCTGCAAGGGGACATAGACAGGCTAAGTAAGTGGGCAGAGATTTGGCAGATGGAATACAATACTGGAAAGTGTGAGGTTATGCACTTTGGCAGGAAAAATCGTAGAGCAAGTTATTATCTTAATGGCAAGAAACTGGAAAGTACTGAAGTACAAAGGGATCTGGGGGTCCTGGTGCTGCATGAAACTCAAAAGGTTAGTATGCAGGTGCAGCAAGTGATTAAGAAGGCCAATGGAATGTTGATTTCATTGCTAGGGGGATAGAATATAAAAATAGGGAGGTATTGCTTCAGTTGTACAAGGTATTGGTGAGACCGCACCTGGAATACTGCGTACAGTTTTGGTGTCCATACTTAAGAAAAGACATACTTGCTCTCGAGTCAGTACAAAGAAGGTTCACTCGGTTAATCCCGGGGATGAGGGGATGGACGTATGAGGAGAGGTTGAGTAGATTGGGACTCTACTCATTGGAGTTCAGAAGAATGAGAGGCGATCTTATTGAAACATATAAGATTGTGAAGGGGTTGGATCGGGTGGATGCGGGGAGGATGTTCCCGATGATGGGTGAAACTAGAACTAGGGGGCATAGTCTTAGAATAAGGGGCTGCTCTTTCAAAACTGAGATGAGGAGGAACTACTTCACTCAGAGGGTGGTAGGTCCATGGAATATGCTGCCCCAAAAAGCTGTAGAAGCTACATCATTACATAAATTTAAAACAGAAATAGACAGTTTTCTAGAAGTAAAGGGAATTAAGGGTTATGGGGAGCGGGCAGGAATTTGGACATGAGTCTAGGTTCGGATCGGTCATGGCCCTGTGGGTAGTGGAGCAGGCCCAGGGGCCGTGTAGCCTGATCCTGCTCCTATTTTGTGTGTCTAATTCTGTTAGATTCAGGAGATGGTTCTGTGATAGTGGATTGGCGGTTAGGATCAGATCAGCCATGATCTTATTGAATGGCGGAGCAGGCTCGAGGGGCCGATTGGCCTACTCCTGCTCCTATTTCTTATGTTATAAAGTAATAAAAGGCCTTACTAAGTTGAAACTTCCCAAAGTACTTCACACAATGATTTTTTGTATTACAGCAAATGTTAGGTAGGTGGTTTTGTTTTCAAGAAGGGAGGATGATGTCATTTAATGCAAAGAAAAAAATTCCATGATATGACAAAATGTCATGTGTGGCAAGGGATTTGGACATCTTTTGTGTACCACAAACTGAAAAGCCATCATTTGGATGAAATACTTGTGTCACTGGCTCTGATGTCCATAAGATGCATTAAAAATATGCAAAAGTATATTACCACAAATAAAAAGGTATAGACTTAAGTATAATTTTCTTATTTATAACATACTGATTCCAATACTCTAAGCCCAGTGTCCTGAAACTGCAAACTAGCATCAAGTGTCTTTGAGTAAATAGAATTTTAATGATCTTGAGTACTTAATGACACCGATTTTATATAGTTGCCAATCCCAGAAATAGTAATGTCTTAATTCTAGGAATTTGCAGATCTTGCCATTGAACACATCATGCTAAGAGATAGTTTGCTGTGACAGATCACTGAAGTTCCACAATATGCTACAATACGAGTCTCTTTGCAATTTATTTTTCCTTTTCCCCCTCTCACAAGCTCCTATTTTGCCAGGCTATCTTGGTGATGTGCTTTTTCCTTTCTGAAGTAAAGGAGAGGAACTTGGGATTGATGCTTGTTCTAAGCTATTGCATTTGCATTTTGGGAATTTAAAGGAGGGCAATTTCCATTGTATTTGTTTTAAATCCACTTGGGATCAGCTGGTATTTGTAGCTTCTGCTTGGGCCAAAGAAATGTGGCTTTATTTGTAGGTTCTGGGATCAGCTGCTTGTACCAGACGGCTAACCACGATAAGCCAGTCACATGCTTTATGTAAAGTGTGGCCTTCTGTTAATGTGTTCAGCTTCGAATTATAGCTGTAATATGCAAATATGATTCTAAAATCCTCAGCATGTGATTCAATACCATTTATACTTTGTTTAAATAACTAACTTTTTTGGTGATTTAAGGAATCACTGTGTATAGAGAGCATGATAAAGGTATAAATGCAGTTACACTACAAAGTACAGTAATAAGGTGTAAACTAAGGAATTGTCTGTCCCAAAAGTGTGGCTCCAAATGAATGAGCATGACAAGATCGAGATCCATGTGTTTTAAAATATAGTCTCAAGGCAGTGTACTGTAAGTCTACAGCTGCCAAAGAAACAAGATCCTGATTAGCTCCAGAATAACAGACTACAAAATCCAGGCAAAGAGTGCAAGGTTTATAAAATCCAGGATTTACCTTCGCATGGGCCAGCCAGGTTAGATTTCGTACCTGGTGATCATCCTTTCAAAGAGGCAATGGAAATATAGGGCTCATGGATCCAACTCTCTCTCCAACCTTGTGGTTCGTTTCTCTCCACGGTGTCTGGAACACTGGCCATTATGGGGTCGTGTGCATGATTCCAGGAATTTGCCCTGATTTTAATCACAGTGCATAAACTATCCTGTCTTACTAAGCCATTAAATAGCCTATCCGGGATGATGCTTTTACATTTTCTGGCACAGTATTTAGATTTTCTGTTGAATTGAAGGTTCATAGTACAAGACATCAATGCTGAAGTAAAAGAGATGAAATAAATCAAGTAGTAGTGATTAAGTGAAGCCACGATTTTAAAGGCTTGTAGATTTTAAGAGAAAGACAGAGGGACTTCGGAAGTTCCATAGTTTTGATGTAATGGGAAAGAATGAGAGAAGGAAAGGTGATGATTCTCGATTTCAGCAATGTAGTGCTTTTACTCAGTAGGTGTGTAGGAAGGGGGAAGAGCATTTATGATGCTTTGTAGCTTGGTAGTAACAAGGGAGGAATATTCAGAGGACCACTGGCCCCGATAGTGCAGATAAAATGTATACAAGAAAATTAGGGCTGCAATGGTTTGAAGAGTTTTGTTCCTTACAGTTTCCCCACATGGTGAGTTCCCAAATTCAACCGGGATATCTGTGGAGGCATAGAGCGAAGGCCAAGACATCTCACAGACAACCCCGCATCGTGTAATGATTTTATAATGTCCAGAATACTGCCAGACCTAGTAATGTGAACAGCAAATATAATTCTTCAAAAAAGATAGAACTAATTCATAAAACTATAGACCAGTTAGTTTAACATGAGTGGTAGGAAAGATACTGGAATTTCTGCTAAAGGCGAGGTAACAAATTATCTAGAGTCGGAGAATTTAATAAATAGCAAGAATTTCTAAAAGGAAGTCGTGTTTAACCAACTTTATTGGAATTCTTTGAAGAAGTACCAGAGTAGACAAGGGCAATGCAGTGGATGTGATATACATGAACTTTCAGAAGGCCCTTCAGTAAGCCACTCGTGATAAAAGTCAGTGTGTGTGGAGTCAGGGGTCAGGTAACAGAATGGATTGAAAGATGGCTGCAAAACAGAAAACCGAGGGTAGGAGTGAAGGGAGGTTTCTCAGACTGGCAGAAAGTGAGGAGTGGTGTTGCACAGGGGTCCGTGCTGGGACAACTTTGTTCATCGTATACATAAATAATTTGGAATCAGAAATTGGAGGTATAGTGCTGAAATTTGCAGATGATGTGGAGGACTGCACCAACATACAGGAGTACATAAACAGGCTTGCAGAGTGGATGGATAATGGGCAAAAGGAATTCAATACAGTGAAATGTGAGGTGGTTCATTTTGGTAGGAGGAATAAGGAGGCCACTTATTCCTTGGAAGATGAGAAACACAATGGATAGGGCAGCAGATACCTGGGAATACAGATACATAAATCACAAAAAGGAGCAACAAGCAAAGTAATGGGGTTCATTTCTAGAGGAATAGGATACAAAAGCAGGGAGGTAATGCTAAATTTGTATAGAACCTTAGTTAGACCACACTTTGAGTATTGTGTGGAGTTCTGGTCTGCAAAAAGGATATTGAAGCACTGGGGAAAGTGTAGAAAATTATTACAAGGATGTTAACACTTTATACAGCAAATTAATTTTGGAGTGCAGTCACTTGTTATTTGAGCAAAATTAGCAACCATTCTGTACCAGCAGTGTGACAAATAACTAGTTCATCTGTTTTTGGTGATTTTGACTGAGGAAGGAAACATTGGCCATACTGCCCTGCTCCTCTTCAAATAATGGATCTTTAAAGTCCGTTCAAACTGGCAAGAGGAACCTTGATTTAACATATCTTAAGGATCTTTGATGATGCATCATTCCCTCATTTGTGCACTGGATTATCAGCCTAGATTATATGCTTAGGTGATGGCATAGGACTCAATCTTATAATTTTCTGACTCTGAAGCAAATGTGCGACCAACTGTCCCAGGTTTCCTTCTCTATGTGCCTGATATCTGCAAGATGCAGCAGGGAAGCAAGCGAAAAATACTTGAAGGTAAATTGCTCTGACTAAGTAATTGGGTAAATGCACGAGTACGATAGCAAAATACTGCAGATGTTGGAAATCCGAAATAACAACAGAAAATGCTGGAAAAACTCAGCAGGTCAGGCAACATCCGTGGAGAGAAATTTGAGTTGACGTTTCGGGTCGAACCCTTTTTCAAAACTGGAAAGAAAAGAAATTAGATCGAAGGCAGGGCTGCGATCGGACAAAAGAAGTGAAGGAAACAAAAGAGCTAGACGAGATGGTAATAGGTTGAGATTAGGTGTAAAGTGTACTGGCAGGGCAAGAGATAGCTGCCAGGTGTGAGAGAAACAAAAGGAAAGGGGGGGGGGGGAAAGGAGTGGAAAAATGACAAGAAAAAATGTGTAATAGGGGCCGAGGTTATGATCTGAAATTGTTGAACTCGATATTGAGTCCGGAAGGCTGCAGAGTGCCTAATCGGAAGATGAGGTGCTGTTCCTCGAGTTTACGTTGAGCTTCCGTGGAACAATACAAGAGGCCAAGGACGGTGAGGTCCGAGTGGGAATGGAGAGGTGAATTAAAATGACAGGCGACCGGAAGCTCGGGGTCACCCTTATGGACTGAACGGAGGTGTTCCGCAAAGCGGTCACCCAATCTGCATTTGGTCTCCCCAATGTAGAGGAGACCACATCGTGAGCAGCGAATACAGTATACTAGATTGCGAGAAGTACAAGTAAATCGCTGTTTCACCTGGAAGGGGTGTTTGGGGCCCTGGACAGTGGGAAGGGGGGAGGTATAGGGGCAGGTGTTACATCTCCTCCGCTTGCACGGGAAGGTGCCGGGCGAAGGGGAAGGGCTGTTTGGGGTGATAGAGGAGTGGACTAGGATGTCTCGGAGGGAACGGTCCCTACGGAATGCTGAACGGAGAGGGGAGGGGAAGATACGTTTGGTGGTGGGATCACTTTGGAGGTAGCGGAAATGCCGGAGGATGATCCGTTGAATGTGGAGGCTGGTGGGGTGAAAGGTGAGGACAAGAGGAACCCTATCGTGGTTCTGGGAGGGAGGGGCAGGGGTACTGAGCTATACAAAACTGTACCCAGTGTGGTACTGAGCTATACAAAACTTAAGTTTCCACCTGAGAGTTGGCTCTCGACAAAACTCAATGATACAACTGGCCTCATAGGCTGCAGATTTCAGGGCGAGAGAAAAAATAAAAGCCAAGTTTCCTGCTCGTTACTGCTATCCACTGCGAGTGTAGATATCAGGTGAGGATTGGATCAAGCTTGGCTGTGATGTTCTCTTCTCTTTCCTCCCCCCCCCCCCTCCCACCACTCCACCTTGTGGGTTGTGGATTAATTCTCTTTCTCCCCCATATGCCATGGGGTGTGTGTTAAATCCACTGCAGCCTTGCCCAATGGGGAGCTGTTTAATAAGGGGAAAACATCCATGGGTTCATCCTCTTTTCCTCCTTCTGCACTGTGCCCCATCAGTGGCTGTTGGGCTAGATAGGTGACCTATCCCAGATCTCTGCCAACTTCGGCCTGTGATTACCGCTTGGAAGTGTGCAAGTTTTTTCCTTCCATGCCTGTGCCTGATCTCTGCAAAATGCAACAGAGCAGTAACCTGATGCACAGCTGAGATTGGAAACACTTGGGGACATCATGTGTGCAAACCTGTGTTGTGCGATAGTGGTAGAGCCTCATGTTGGCACCTTTGTCACCATCAGATTACCTTATTCAGATAAGGAGCACCAGATTATATTTGCATGTCTTGGGAGTAATTGAGCAGAACATTTGCACCATCTTTATCAGAGTTTGTAACCTGATGCCTGTGGGAAGAAAAGAACAAAAAGTCTCTCACACATACTTTCCTATCTAATTGTGATGTTCCCGTAAGTCACTATGTTCCAATGAAACCAGGCATGTATAGAATCATAGAACGTTACAGCATGGAAGGAGGCCATTTTGGCCCATCGTGTCCGCGCCGGCCAACAAAGAGCTATCCAGCCTAATCCCACTTCTCAGCTCTTGGTCTGTAGCCCTGCAGGTTACAGCATCCCAAGTGCACATCCAAGAACTTTTTAAATGTGGTTAGGGTTTCTGCCTCTACCACCCTTTCAGGCATTGAGTTCCAGACCCCCACAACCCTCTGGGTGAAGAAATTTCCCCTCTAAACCTTCCACCAATTACTTAAATCTGTGCCCCCTAGTTTTTTACCCCTCTGCTAAGGGAAATAGGTCCTTTCTATCCACTTTATCTAGGCCCATTATAGTTTTATACGCCTCAGTAAGGTCTCCCCTCAGCCTCCTCTGTTCCAAGGAAAACAAATCCAGTCTTTCCTCATAGCTAAGATTCTCTACTCCTGGCAACATCCTTGTAAATCTCCTCTGTACCCTCTCTAGTGCAATCACATCTTTCCTGTAATGTGGTGACCAGAACTGCACGCAGTACTCTAGCTGAGGCCTAACTAGTGTTTTATACAGTTGAAGCATAACCCCCCCCCCCGGTCTTGTATTCTACACTATGGCTAATAAAGGCAAGCATTCTGTATGCCTTCTCAACCACCTTATCTACCTGGCCTGCTACCTTCAGGGATCTGTGGACATGCACTCCAAGGTCCCTTTGTTCCTCTACACTACTTGGTGTCCTACCATTTAATGTGTATTCCCTTTCCTTGTTAGCCCTCCCCAAATGCATTACCTCACACTTCTCCGGATTGAATTCCATTTGCCACTGTTCTGCCCACCTGAACAATTTATTGATATCTTCCTGCAGTCTACAGCTTCCTTCTTCAGTATCAACCACACAGCCAATTTTAGTATCATCTGCAAACTTCTTAATCATACCCCCTATATTCAAGTCTAGATCATTGATATATACCACAAAAAGCAAGGGATCTAGTACCGAGCCCTGTGGAACCCCACTAGAAAAAGCCTTCCAGTCACACAATCACCCATTAACCATTACCCTCTGCTTCCTGCCTTCGAGCCAGTTTTGAGTCTGACTTGACACTTAGCCCTGGATCCCATGGACTTTTAACTTCGTGACCAGTCTGCCATGTGGAACCTTATCAAAAGCCTTGCTGAAGTCCATATACACTCCATCAAACGCACTACCCTCATCTACCCTCCTTGTTACCTCAACATTCAATCAGGTTTGTCCGACACGGCCTTCCCTTAACAAATCCGTGCTGACTAACCTTGATTAATCCGTGACTTTCTAAATGAAGATTTATCCTGTCCTTCAGAATTCTTTCCAATAATTTTCCCACCACCGAGGTTAGACTGACTGGCCTCTATTTTACTCAGTCTATCCTTTTCTCCCTTTTTAAACAAGGGTACCACATTCGCAGTCCTCCGGCACCACACCTGAAGCCAGAGAAGATTGGAAAATGATGGTCAGGGCCTCTGCTATTTCCTCTTTTGCTTCGCTTAACAGTCAGGGGTACATTTCATTCGGGCCTGGGGATTTATCCACTTTTAAAGCTGCTAAACCCCTTAATACTTCCTCTCTCACTATGTTTATTTCATCTAATATTTCACACTCCTCCTCCCTGATAGCAATGTCTGCTTCACCCCTCTCCTTTGTGAAAACAGACGCAAAGTATTCATTAAAAACCCTACCGACGTCACCCGCCACCACACACAGATTACCCTCATGATCTCTAATAGGCCCTACCCTTTCTTCAGTTATCCTCTTACTCTTAATATATTCATAAAACATCTTTGGGTTTTCCTTGATTTTACTTGCCAAGAATTTTTCATGCTCTCTCTTTGCTTTCCTAATATCCTTTTTAATTGCACCCCTGCACTTTTGGTACTCCTCTAAAGATTCTGCAGTATTTAGCCCTCTGTATCTGTCATACGCCTCCCTTTTTTTCTTTATCCTACCCTTTATGTCCCTAGACATCCAGGGGGCTCTAGATTTGTTAGTCCCACCTTTTTTCTTTTAGGGCACATATTTGGTCTGAACCCTCCGGATCTCCCCCTTGAATGCCTCCCACTGCTCTGATACTGATTTACCTTCAAGTAGCTGCTTCCAGTCCACAATGGCTAAATCCCCTCTGAGCTTTGCAAAATTTGCTTTTCCCCAATTTAGAATTTTTATTCCTGGTCTATCCTTGTCCTTTTCCATAACTACCTTAAATCTAACTGAATTATGGTCTTCAGGCGAGACAGAGGGGGAGGTATAAGAGGAGGGGGTGTCGCAATATTAATTAAGGAGTCAATTACTGCAGTAAGGAGGGATGATATATTAGCAGGGTCCTCTAATGAGGCCATATGGGTGGAGCTTAAAAACAAAAAGGGGGCAAGCACTTTGCTGGGAGTGTACTATAGGCCTCCAAACAGTCAGGGGGAAATAGAGGAACAGATATGTAGGCAAATCTCAGAGAAATGTGCAAATAATAGGGTAATAATAATGGGGGATTTCAACTTCCCCAATATTAACTGGGATAGTCAAAGTGTGAAAGGCTCAGAGGGTGTAGAATTCTTAAAGTGCATCCAGGAGAGCTTTTTGAGCCAGCATGTAGAAAGTCCTACAAGAGAGGGGGCGGTACTGGACCTAATTCTAGGGAATGTGGCCGGCCAAGTGGAAAAAGTGCTAGTAGGTGAGCACTTTGGTGATAGTGACCATAATATGGTAAGATTTAAGGTGGTCATGGAAAAGGACAGGGATGGGCCAGAAATAAAGGTTCTAAATTGGGGGAAGGCCGATTTTAATAGGATAAGGCAGGATCTGGCCAAAATGGACTGGGATCAGCTACTTGTAGGAAAATCCGCATCGGAGCAATGGGAGGCTTTCAGAAGGGAGATTGAGATCATACAAGGGCAACATGTTCCCATAAATGTCAAGAGTGGTTCCAAAAACCACAGGGAACCGTGGATGTCAGGGGATATACGGGAATGGATTAGGAAAAAAAGGAGGGCTTTTGGTAGATACAAAAGGCTAAAGACGGAGGAAGCCCTAGAGGAGTACAAAAAGTGCAGGGGGATACTTAAAAAAGAAATTAGGAGATCAAGGAGGGGCCATGAAATAACACTGGCGAGCAAAATAAAGGAAAATCCGAAGATGTTTTATAAGTATATTAAGGGTAAAAGGATAACTAGGGAAAAAATAGGGCCCATTAGGGACAAAAGTGGCAATCTGTGTGTGGAGCCGGAAGATGTAGGAGGGGTTCTAAATGAATTTTTTGCATCTGTTTTCACTATGGAGAAGGACGATGTAGACATAGAAATAGGGCGGGGGGACTGTGATATGCTCGAACATATTAACATCGAGAGGGAGGAGGTATTGGCGGTTTTAGCTGGCCTAAAAATGGATAAATCCCCAGGCCCGGATGAAATGTACCCCAGGCTGCTGTGTGAGGCAAAGGAGGAGATTGCGGGGGCTCTAACACATATATTCAGGACCTCTCTGGCCACAGGGGATGTGCCAGAGGACTGGAGAACCGCTAATGTAGTACCATTATTCAAGAAGGGTAGTAGGGAAAAACCGGGGAACTACAGGCCAGTGAGCCTAACATCAGTGGTAGGAAAATTACTGGAAAAAATCCTGAGGGACAAAATTTGTCTCCACTTGGAGAGGCAAGGATTAATCAGGGATAGTCAACATGGCTTTGTCAAGGGAAGATCATGTCTGACTAATTTGATTGAATTTTTTGAGGGGGTGACTAGGTGTGTGGATGAGGGTAACGCAGTGGATGTGGTATACATGGATTTCAGTAAGGCCTTCGATAAAGTCCCGCACAGGAGACTGGTCAAGAAGGTAAGAGCCCATGGAATCCAGGGTGCCTTGGCACATTGGATACAAAACTGGCTTAGTGGCAGAAGGCAGAGGGTGATGGTCGAAGGTTGTTTTTGTGACTGGAAACCTGTGGCCAGTGGGGTACCACAGGGATCGGTGCTGGGTCCCTTGCTGTTTGTGGTCTACATTAATGACTTGGATATGAATGTAAAGGGTATGATCAGTAAATTCGCGGATGATACTAAAATTGGTAGGGTGGTAAATAGCGAGGAGGGTAGCCTCAGTCTGCAGAACGATATAGATGGGTTGGTCAGATGGGCGGAACAGTGGCAAATGGAATTTAACCCGGAAAAGTGCGAGGTGATGCACTTTGGGGGGTCTAACAAGGCAAGGGAATACACAATGAAGGGAAAGACCCTAGGCAAGACGGAGGGTCAGAGGGATCTGGGTGTGCAGGTACACAGATCCCTGAAGGCGGCGGAACAGGTGGATAAGGTGGTAAAAAAGGCATATGGGATACTTGCCTTCATTAGCCGAGGCATAGAATATAAGAGCAAGGAGGTTATGATGGAGCTGTATAAAACACTGGTTAGGCCACAGCTGGAATACTGTGTGCAGTTCTGGTCGCCACACTACAGGAAAGATGTGATCGCGTTAGAGAGGGTGCAGAGGAGGTTCACCAGGATGTTACCAGGGCTGGAGCGCTTCAGCTATGAAGAGAGACTGGGCAGATTGGGTTTGTTTTCCTTGGAGCAGAGGAGGCTGAGGGGGGACATGATTGAGGTGTACAAAATTGTGAGGGGCATAGATAGGATGGATGCTGAGGAGCTTTTCCCCTTAGTAGAGGGGTCAATAACTAGGGGGCATAGATTCAAGGTAAAGGGCGGGAGGTTTAGAGGGGATTTGAGAAAGAACTTTTTCACCCAGAGGGTGGTTGGAGTCTGGAACTCACTGCCTGAAAGGGTTGTGGAGGCAGAAACCCTCACAACATTTAAGAAGCATTTGGATGAGCATTTGAAATGCCATAGCATACAAGGCTACGGGCCAAATGCTGGAATATGGGATTAGATTAGACAGGGCTTGATGGCCGGCATGGACACGATGGGCCGAAGGGCCTCTATCCGTGCTGTATTACTCTATGACTCTATGACTCTATGGTCACTAACACCAAAATGCTCCCCCACTGATATGCCTTCTACCTGCCCAGCTTCATTCCCTAAAACTAAGCCCGGAACCGCCCCCTCCCTTGTTGGGCTTGCTACATACTGGCTAAAAAAATTCTGGATGCATTTTAGGAATTCCGCACCCTCTATACCCTTCACACTAATTTTATCCCAGTTAATATTGGGGTAGTTGAAATACCCTACTATTACTGCCCTATAGTTTTTGCACTTCTCTGAAATTTGTCTACATATTTGCTCTTCTATCTCCCTCTTGCTGTTTGGGGGTCTGTAGTACACTTCCAGCAGTGTGATCGCCCCTTTTTTGTTTTTCAATTCGACCCATATGGCCTCGTTTGATGATCCCTCCAACATATCATCCCTCCTCACAGCTGTAATAGTTTCTTTAATCAATACCACGACCCCCCTCCCTTTTTACCTCCCTCTCTATCCCATCTGAAAATCCTGTAACCTCCCCTGATGGCCGGGGAGTCCAGAACCAGGGGTCATAGTCTAAGGATAAGGGGTAAGCCATTTAGGACTGAAATGAGGAGGAATTTCTTCAACCAGAGAGTGGTGAACCTGTGGAATTCTCTGCCACAGAGGGCGGTGGAGGCCAGTTCATTTAATATATTCAAGAAAGAGTTGGATATATTTCTTAAGGCTAAAGAGATCAAGGGATATGGGGAGAAGGCAGGGACAGGGTACTGAAATTGGATGATCAGCCATGATCTCATTGAATGGCGGAGCAGGCTCGAAGGGCCAAATGGCCTACTCCTGCTCCTATCTTCTATGTTGAGCTGCCATACCTGCCCCTCTTTCAGTCACGTCTCTGTAATAGCTATAATATCATACTCCCAAGTATCTACCTGTGCCCTCAGCTCATCTGCCTTGTTTGCTATATTCCTTGCATTGAAGTATATACCATTTAGTACAGAAAGCACTATGTGGTTAGAAAGAAAAACTTGCATTTATATACACTGTAAAGTCTGTGGGTTGTGCAGTTAATTACGACACAGACTTCAGGAGTAACCTACAACAGGACTTTACTATTCGAAGGTCAGGGCGAATCTGCCCAATAAGTCATGCCACAGCACTTATATACCGGTGTGGTCACCGTCGGTATTACCGTATACAGAAGCCAAACAAGTAGTGCCACACCTAAAATAGTTCTCTTAAAGGTGAACGGTTACATACATAGTCTCTGAAAGGTAGACGGTTACATACACCTTTAACATGTTGTCAAAATGTCTCAATGCTTCATAAAATGTGAATTACCTTGGAGCACAGTGAGTGTTACGTAAGCAAATATAGCAGCCATTCTGCACCAGCAACATTCCATAAATAGCAGAGATGAATAACCCATTATTTTTTTGTGATTAAAATCATAAAATTATACAGCACTGAAGGAGACCATTTCAGCCCATCATGCCTGTCCAGCTCTGTGGTAGAGCTATCCAATTAGTCCCACTCCCCTGCTCTTTCCCCATAGCCCTGACATTTTTTCCTTTTCAAGTATTTATCCAATTCCCTTTTGAAAGTTACTATTGAATCTGCTTCCACCACCCTTTCAGGTAATGCTTTATAGATCTTAACAATTCGCTGCATTAAAAAAATTCTCATCTTCCCCCTGGTTCTTTTGCCAATTATCTTAAATCTATGTCCTCTTGTTACCGACCATACTGCCGGTGGAAACAGTTTTTCCTTATTTACTCTTCTCAAAACCCCTCATAGTATTTAACACCTCTATTAAATCTCTCCTTAACCTTCTCTGCTCTAAGGAGAATAATTCCAGCTTCTCTAGTCTCTCCACATAACTGCAGTCCCTCCTAGTAAATCTCCTCTGCACACTCTTCAAGGCCTTGACATCCTTCCTAAAGTGTGGTGTCCAGAATTGGACACAATACTCCAGCTCAGGCCTAACCAGCGATTTATAAAAGTAGAGCATAACTTCCTTGTTTTTTGTACTCTCATCCTCTATTTATAAAGCCAAAGATCCTTTATGTTTTTTTTTTAACAGCTGTATCAATTTGTCCTGCCACCTTCAAAGATTTATGTATGTGAATCCCCAGGTCTCTGTGCCTGCACCGCTTTTAAAATTGTACCATTTTGTTTATATTGCTTCTCCTCATTCTTCTTTTCAAATGGATCACTTCACACTTCTCTGACGTAAATTTGATCTGCCATGTGTCTGCTCATTTCACCAGTCCTCCTCACTGTTTACTGCATTTCCAAGTTTTGTGTCATCTACAAACTTTGAAATTATGCCTCCTATACTCAATTGATATTGGTTGGATGGTTGCAGACCAAGAAGGCTGGTTTTATTTGGAATTTGGAGAAATCATGATCTGAAGGGAACTTTTCATGGAGAAACATGTAAAGTAGTTTATTCAGATCAGCAAGACTACACTAGTCAAGCTACATTACAGCCAGTAGCTTCTACTGAGCTATCTAATAACACATTCCAATTTGGCCAGATTTCCCACTTGCCTGAAGTGCATTCTGGCTGGTAATGCACACACTGTAGAAAAGTTACATTCTCCTGTGTTTGGGGAATGTTTGAGTTACAGTGCCCTGTGCCCTGCTGAATTGGCACTAAACTTCTCTCTTCCCTCCAAATATTTGCCTAACAAAAACAAGGCTGGAGTTGGACTTGGTTGTTTGCATCTTGCTGCAACAGAGAGACTGAGAACGGTTGCATACTTTGTCAACTCACTGAACCATTTTATTGGTTGGCAGAGGAACCCAAGGCCAGTAGAATGTCAGTGGGTTTGTGGGGTTTTTGTGTAGATTTTCAAAATCTCTGCACCTGAACAAAGAATTTTCCAATTTGTTCCACAATGGCCATTAAAAAAATGTCTGAAGGTCCAACTTGTAGACCAGATTTAAGCTAAATACGTGGACATTAACTTCTGATCTTGGCTGATGTTACTAGCTATGAGGGAAGGAGAAATTAAAGCAATTTGAGGCTCCACCCTCCCCCTGGCATCTAATACGGACAGGATTAGACTCTGCATTGATGCCACCACCCCCCCTCCTCCCCCGAACAATTGATTAGTCTGTAGATCCTGGCGTTTTACCCCATTAAGATCTATGTGAGATGGCCAGCATTTCTGCTACTACAACAACTGTCTCTTGGGGTATTGTTACTGGTTTCATACCGCCTGTGTGTTACTGCTGAGATGAAGCCTGGGGTTGGGAGTGTACACTTTCATATTAACAGTGCAAGAACACGAGGATGGGACGAGAAAAGGTCTTTCAGTCCAAAAATGCTGTGGCAGGAGATATCATCTAATCTCATTTGAAGATTGCTGATTTTGTACTTCTGTCCTTCGGATCTATGTTCACAGTCTCACTTGGTCTGTTTTTACGATGTTATCTATGATTGTTGCCATTTTAGATGCTTGGATCATATCTTCCCTCTCAATTTCAGTACTGGGTCTCTCATCCTAACTTAGAGCCTGAAATCATCCTCGTTGCACTTCTTTGAACTTTCTCCAATACACCAATATTCCAAGTGACTGGTTTATGGAACCTGACTGTTATATGGTTTTCCAGGATTTTAACTGGGGTTTTGAGCATTCAATTCTGCAATTCAGTCTGTTTTCCCATGAAATTAAGTTCTGAAGAATCACATCTTTACTGAGAAAAGTACAGGAAACGTTCTGTTATCCGGCACGGATGGGACCGACGTTGTGCCGGCTCATCAACGATTCCGGATAACCGAACGCTATAGTAAAAGATAGAGCTCAGAGCTCCGTATAAAGCAACAAACCCTGTTGCCTTCAGAACAAGCGGCACAAGTTGTAAGCGTCTCTGTAGCTTAGCTGCAGCTGCACCCTTGCACAGCAACAAATGGAGTAAAAAAAAAGTAATAAAAGTTACCTGAACCGACTCCTGAATTTTGCCGGTTAACCGACATTTCCATTTATTTAGGGGCCGGTTAATTGAAAGTTTCCTGTATTCACTAATTTCTAGTATACAATTTGCATCTCTGTCACTCACCCATTGGATGTTTCAGTTTAAAATTTTCCAATTTGTTCCACAATGGCCATTAAAAAAATGTCTGACGGTGCAACTTATAGACCAGATTTAAGCTAAATAAGGAAGCAGCTACAACAAGTTACATTTATATAACACTCATTACATACAGAATGATGTCACAGAGCGCTTTCAGGGTGATCGGTAAGAAGATGGCACCAAGCAGAAGGGAGAAAAAAGCAGTCATAGAAAAGGGTTTTGGTGAGGCCTAAGAAGGCAAGGAAGGAGGTGTAATGTGGAGATGTTGAGGGAAGAGTTCCAGAGGGTGGGAACAGATTGGCTGAAAGCTTGGTTATCAATGCAGGAGTTGAAGGAGCATGAAACAATAAGTAGGCTAGTGTTAGAGGAGTAAAATGTTGGTACAGGGAAATAGAGCTGGAGGAGGTTGTAGAGAAGGGTGAGGTCATAGAGGGATTTGAAGGTGAGGGCAAGAATCTTGATCAATTTTCTGGTACATAGGAAGCCACTGAAGCTTGGCAACAACTGTGTGATGGGGATGTGGAGTTTAGCATGTGTGAGAGAAATAGAGAGAGCTTACATTCATATAGCATCTTTTAAATCCTCAGGGCATCCTAAAGTGCTTCCCAGCCACTTAATTACTTTTGAAGTATAGGCAAACGTGGCAACTAATTTTAACACAGCAAGGTTGCACAAACAACAGATTAGAGAACTGACCAGTTACTCTGCTCTTGGTGACTGTGAGATGAATATTGGCCAGCACACTGGGAGAATTCCCAGCTCTTCCTCAAATAGTGCCGTGGGAATTTTTACATCCATGTGAACAGGCAGACAGAGCCTTAGATTAATGTCTTTTCTGAAAGATGGCACCTACGACAAGACAAGACAAGATGGGTCAGGGCATTTTTGATGACTTTGGGTTTATAGATGGTGGAAGCAGGGATGCCAGCCAGGAAAATGTTGCAGAGGTTCAGTTGTGAGGATAATGAAAGTGTGAATTACGGTTTTGGTGCTGGAGAGGAGGAGGAGGAGGAGGAGGTAGAGGCAAAGGTGGCTGATCTTTCAGAGATGAAAGAAAGTACTCTTGGTGATGGATTGCATATGGGGAGGAAGTTTAGTTTGGGGGTTTTGAGCTTAACTTGTACTTTAAGCCAGGGAGGTGAAATTGAGGCCGGAGACAGTTTTTCGATGTTAAAAGTGCTATATAAATGTAAGATTGTTGTATAATGGTTTAGCTTTATCTGTCGGGTCTTCTCCCTTTCATAGCTTCAGTTAAAAGATGATGCAGTGATAAAACTTATTTGGCAAATGGATTGTATTCACAGTTTCTGTTGCCAAGCTTTTAAATCTCCAGTTAGCAAGCGAGGTCCTTGGACGATATCTGGCTGACCAATAAAAAAATCTATAGAGAATAGATAGGAAGGAATTGATTCAAATTGAGAGAATGAAAGCTGACTTTTGTGTCAAGACAGCAAAGCTATCTCTAACTCCAATTGACGAAAACAACAACTTGTATTTATATAGCGCCTTTAACATAGTAAAACGTCCCAAGGCGCTTCACAGGAGTGTTATAAGACGAAAAAATTGACACCGAGCCACATAAGGAGAAATTAGAAATAACAACAGAAAATGCTGGAAAAACTCAGCAGGTCAGGCAACATCCGTGGAGAGAAATTTGAGTTGACGTTTCGGGTTGGACCCTTCTTCAAAACTTCAACCCATTTTGAAGAAGGGTCCAACCCGAAACGTCAACTCAAATTTCTCTCCACGGATGTTGCCTGACCTGCTGAGTTTTTCCAGCATTTTCTGTTGTTATTTCGGATTTCCAACATCTGCAGTATTTTGCTATCGTAAGGAGAAATTAGGGCAGGTGACCAAAAGCATGGTCAAAGAGGTAGGTTTTAAGGAGTGTCTTAAAGGAGGAACGAGAGGTAGCGAGGCGGAGAGGTTTAGGGAGGGAATTCCAGAGCTTGGGGCCGAGGCAACAGGAGGCACGGCCACCAATGGTTGAGCGATTATAATCAGGGATGCTCAAGAGGGCAGAATTAGAGGAGCGCAAATATCTCGGGGTTGTGGGGCTGAAGAAGATTACAGAGATAGGGAGGGGAGAGGCCATGGAGGGATTTGAAAACAAGGATGAGAATTTTGAAATCGAGGCGTTGCTTAACTGGGAGCCAATGTAGATCAGCGAGCACAGGGGTGATGGGCGAACGGGACTTGGTGCGAGTTAGGACATGGGCAGCCGAGTTTTGGATCACCTCCAGTTTACATAAGGTGGAATGTGGGAGGCCAGCCAGGAGTGCACTGGAATAGTCAAGTCTAGAGGCAACAAAGGCATGGATGAGGGTTTCAGCAGCAGATGAGCTGAGGCAAGGGCAGAGACAGACGATGTTAGAGGTGGAAATAGGCGGTCTTAGTTATGCTGTGGATATGTGGTCGGAAGCTCATTTCAGGGTCAAATATGACACCAAGGTTGTGAACACTGGTTCAGCCTCAGACAGATGTTAGGGAGAGGGATGTAGTTGGTGGCTATGGAACGGAGTTTGTGGCAGGGACCAAAAAGAATGGCTTCGGTCTTCCCAATATTTAATTGGAGAAAATTTCTGCTCATCCAGAACTGGCTGTCGGACATGCAGTCTGACAATTTAGAGACCGTGGAGGGGTTGAGAGAAGTGGTGGTGAGGTGGAGCTGGGTGTCGTCTGTGTACATGTGGAAACTGACGCTGTGTTTTCGGATGATGTTGCCAAGGGGCACAATGTAGATGAGAAATAGGAGGGGGCCAAGGATAGATCCTTTGGGGACACCAGAGGTAGCGATGTAGGAGTGGGAAGAAAATCCGTTGCAGGTGATTCTCTGGCTACGATTAGGTCGATAAGAATGGAACCAGGCGAGTGCAGTCCCACCCAGCTGGACGATGGTAGAGAGGCGTTGGAGAAGGATGGAGTGGTCAACCGTGTCAAAGGTGCAGACAAGTCAAGAAGGACGAAGAGGGATAGTTTACCTTTGTCACAGTCACAAAGGATGTCATTTGTGACTGAGAGCTGTTTTGGTACTGTGGCAAGGGCGGAAACCTAATTGGCGGGATTCAAACATGAAGTTGCGGGAAAGATGGGCACGGATTTGGGAGGCGACAACACATTCAAGGACTTGAGAGGAAACGGAGGTTGGAGATGGGGCGGTAGTTTGCAAGGACGGAGGGGTCAAGTATTGTTTTTTTTTTAGGAGAGGGGTGATGACAGCAGATTTGAGGGAGGGGGGGGACAGTACCTGAGGAGAGAAAACTGTTAACGTCAGCTAACATGGGAGCCAGAAAAGGAAGATGGGTGGTCAGCAGTTTGGTGGGAATAGGGTCGAGGGAGCAGGAAGTGGGTCTCGTGGACAAGATGAGCGCGGCGAGGTCATGATGGGAAATCGGAGAGAAACTGGAGAAAGATGTGAGTTCGGGGCTAGGGCAGGGGGGAACCTTAGAGGAAGTTTGGCCCGGTGGGCTAGGGGAAGGAAGGGAAGTGACAGAGGCGGCTGAACGGATGGTCTCAATCTTGGAGACAAAGAAGTCTATGAGCTCCTCACACTTGTTGTCGGAGGTGAGGGGAGAGGGGTTTAAGAAGACGGTTAGCAGTGGAGAATAGAAGCCGGGGTTTATCTTTGCATTCCAGAATGGCAGACGAGAGCAGGACCCGATAATGCTTTATGTGGTCCAGCCAGATCTGGCGGTGAATGGCTAAACCAGTTGTCTGTCATATCTGTTCAAGTCTGTGTCCCTTGGACTTAAGGGAGCGAAGATGAGGGCCGTACCAGGGGGAACGGCCAGGATGAGAGAGAGTAATTATTTTAGTAGGGACTAGGACATTAAAGGTGATGGTGAGGGTGTGGTTGAGCAGATCGGAGCTGCAGAAATGTCGTGAATGGAGGGCCAAAGGCTGGACAGTTGAGATTTCGTAAGAGAGTTGGGAGAGAGTTTTTTCCAAGGGCTGACACAGAAGGAAGTAGGGTTGTGAGTGGAGGGGGGTGGAAGGGGGATGTGGATGAAAAGCGATATGAGGAAGTGGTCAGAGATGGCCTTCTCTGCGATTGACATGATGAGAGTAGCAAGGTCATGAGAGATGGCAAGATCGAGGAGGTGGCCGTGAATGTGAGTTGGGGAGTTTACATGGAGGGAGAGATTAAGGGAGGATAGGACGCTAGTGAACTCAGAGGAGAGAGAGCATGATGAATTGAGATGGATGTTGAAATCGCAGAGGCTGAGGGAGAAAAGCAGTGAAGATATCTCGGTAATAGTTTTATGGTACTAGGGTGGGCGGTAGAGAACGTGAATTTTAAATAAGAGGTGGAATAAGGTGAGATGCTCAAAGGAGACGAAAGTGCTGGAGGAGTAGGGGGACAGACCAAGGTGTGATTTGGTGATGAGAGCCACACCGCCACCATGGCTGTCTGGGCGGGGCAAGTGGTGGAAGGTATAGCCAGGTGGGGAGGCTTCATTTAAGGGTATGGTGTCATCACCTCTCAACCAAGTTTCCGTCAGGGCCGTGATGTTGATGCAATCATCCACGATAAGCTCATGGATGGCAAGGGCCTTGTTTGAAGTGAACGGACATTCTGGAGGGAGATGCAGAGAGGGTCGGTGATGGCTGCCCCACTGCCAGCGCCCACAGGGTCAGTGCTGGGTGGGGAGGAGATTGGCAAGATTAGCCCCCAGTGGGCGTGTTGGGTGGGAAGGTCAGCGAGAGAGTAGGATGGGACAGTTTGTGTTGCTGCTCTTAAGGAGGCAGTGACGAGTGCCACGATGGACGCTTCGGAAGAAGCCAAGAGAGGCACAGAGGGCAGCTGTAGGCTTATCTAAGAGGGAGTCAAGCCTCGGACGACAGCAAGAGAGTAGGAAGGTCAAAGAGCAATGAAGGATTGGGGTAGGGATTTGGGAGGGCAGAGTATCCGAGAGAGGAGAGATGAAAGGAGGCATGACTCTGGAGAGAGCGGTTAGGGAGGGATAGAGAGAAAAGGAAAAGGGGGGAAAAGTGGACAAGTATTGAATGGCTCGGGTCCAGAACGGCAGTCGAAGTGTGCACATGAATGGACATGGGAAAGTAGTAATTAATGGGATATATATTTCCTGGTAGCAGGGAATAGGTTGGAGACCACAGCAAAGTTTTAACATTCCCAAATGGATAGATCCTTTATCAATATTTAATATCGGAGATGAGAAGGTAAGACGGTAGAAAAAAGTGGCAGACATTTAAAGAGATATTTCATGACTCAACAAAGATATATTTCAATGAGAAAGAAAGACTCGAAGAGAAGGATGAACCAACCATGGCTAACCAAGAAAGTTAAGGATGGTAGCAAATTGAATGAAAAGGCATACAATGTTGCAAAGATTAGTGGTAGGCCAGAAGATTGGGGAAAATTTTAGAAACCGGCAAAGGATGACTCAAAAAATAATAGAGGGAGAAAATAGCTTATGAGAGCAAACTAGCAAGAAATATAAAAACTGACAGTAAGAGCTTCTACCAGTATATAAAGAGGAAGAGAGTAGCTAAAGTAAATGTTGGTCCCTTAGAGGACGAGACTGGGGAAATAATAATGAGAAATGACAGGCATTGAACAAATATTTTGTATCTGTCTTCACAATAGAGGACACGAAACACATCCCAGTAATAGTAGAAAATCAAGGGGCAAAAGGGAGGGAGGAACTTTAAACAATTGCTATCACTAGAGAAAAAAGTGCTCGGCAAACTTATGGGTCTAAAGGCTGACAAGTCCCCTGGACCTGATGGCCTGCATCCTAGGATCTTAAAAGAAGTGGCTACAGAGATAGTGGATGCATTGGTTGTAATCTTCCAAAATTCCCTTGACTCTGGAAAAGTCCCAGCGGATTGGAAACACGCAAATGTAACGCCCTTATTCAAAAAAAGAGGGAGACAGAAAGCAGGAAACTATAGGTCAGTTAGCCTAACATCTGTCATTGGCAAAATGCTCGAATCCATTATTAAGGAAGTAGTAGCAGGGCATTTAGAAAATCATAATACAATCAAACAGAGTCAACATGGTTTTATGAAAGGGAAATCGTGTTTGACAAATCTATTAGTTCTTTGAGGAGGTAATGAGCAGGGTGGATAAAGGGAAACCAGTAGATTTAGCATATTTGGATTTCCAAAAGGCATTCGCCAAGGTTACTGCATAAGATAAGAGCTCACTGTGTTGGGGGTAATATATTAGATTGGATAGAGGATTGGCTAACTAACAGAAAACAGAATGTCGGGATAAATGGGTAATTTTCAGGATGGCAATCTGCAACTAGTGGGGTGTCACAGGGATCAGTGCTGGGGCCTCAACTATTTTCAATCTATATTAATGACTTGGATGAAGGAAGCGAGTGTATTGTAGCTAAATTTGCAGACAATACAAAGATAGGTGGGAAAGCAAGTTGTGAGGAGGACATAGAGTCTGCAAAGGGATATTGATAGGTTAAGTGAGTGGGCAAGAATTTGGCAGATGGAGTATAATGTGGGGAAAATGTGAAGTCATCCACTTTTTGGTAGGAAGAATAGAAAAGAAAAAATGTATTTAAATGGAGAAAGACTACAGAATGCAGAGGGATTTGGGCGTCCTTGTACATGAAACAAAAAGTTAACATGCAGGTGCAGCAAGTAATTATGAAGGCAAATGGAATGTTGGCCTTTATTTCAAGGGGGAAGGAGTATAAAAGTAGGGAAGTCTTGCTACAATTGTATAGGGCGCTGGTGAGACCACACCTAGAGTACTGCGTACAGTTTTGATCTCCTTATTTAAAGAGGGAGATACTTTCATTGGAGGCAGTTCAGAGAAGGTTCACTAGGTTGATTCCTGGGATAGAAGGGTTGTCTTATGAGGAAAGGTTGAACCGGTTGGGCCTATACTCATTGGAGATTAGAAGAGTGAGAGGTGATCTTATTGAAACATAAAATTCCTGAGGGGGCTTGACAGAGTAGATGCTGAGAGGATGTTTCCCCTCGTGGGGGAATCTAGAACGAGGGGGCATAGTCTCAGAATAAGGGATCGCCCATTTAAAACAGAGGAGGAGGAATTTCTTCTCTGAGGGTCGTGAATCTTTTAAATTCTTTACCCCAGAGAGCTGTGGAAGCTGAGTCATTGAATATATTCAAGGCTGATTTAGACAGATTTTTGAGCAACAGGGGAGTCGAGGATTATGGGGAGTGGGCAGAAAAGTGGAGTTGAGGCTAAAATCCGGTCAGCCATGATCTCATTAAATGGTGGAGCAGGCTCAAGGGGCTGAATGGCCTGCTCCTATTTCTTAGGTTCTTATTTTAGTTGTTTTATTTGTAGTTTATTTAATCTCCCAAGCATTATAAAGAAATTAAGAGGCATGTCTGTGAAAATATTAGATTTTCTGTAGTAGGAGTGAAATTAGCTGCCCTAAGCGCTCCATTTTCTTACATTCGGTGCACCTTTCTCCAGCCAGCTGTTGTATAACTAATGAGTCATTGTTTTTAGTCATTTAGAATTTGCAACTAAAATAAGCCAACGTTAAATTGGTAGTACGATCTCACCAGGATTTTAGTAATAAGTGAACTGATTATTTTACAGTGAAACGTAGATTATCTAGAATGATGGTGGAAAAAGTTTCCCTTAGTGTGTTGGCACCAGTTTTCTAAATAGGTCCGATGACAACACGGTGTAAATAGTGTGGATTTAATTTCTTTTGCACTTCAATAGATGGTAGTACTTTTGTAGCATACAAAGTTCATACTATAGAGAGAATGCAGTGAAGAATAGTTCTCCCAGCAGTGCCTCAGAACGGCAGAAAACTGGTAGCTTCCACAATAACAACAGAAAATGCTGGAAAAACTCAGCAGGCCAGGGCAGCATCCGTGGAGAGAGAAACGGAGTTAACGTTTCCGGTCGAAGACCCCACACCCATTGTTCTTTATCTGAACTCTGCCATTTTATTCCCCCCGGGGAAGGATCAGATGGCAGTTTGAGACATAAGCAGGTGAGTGCTAGTCACATGCCTGTTCTTTGGCCACAGAATGATGCAATGACACAGGGAAGACAGTAAAATGGACCTGTTGTGTATAAAACGTGTGGTAAGCTAATGATGGCATCTAATGAGCCCTGCTCCGCCCCCCAAAAGGTAAAGCTAGAATGTGAACCTTTAAGGCCTTTAGGGAAGTGAGTAGTTTCTCTGCAGTTATTGCTGAATTTATCCATTTGCAGTCTTGTCCACATCAGCAGCAGTTCACCACCTATCCAGAGTTTCAAGGCAGGCAGTAATTTTTATTGAGTTTAGTCACCAGCCTAAAACAAATCCAGTATCTTGCCTGTGAAACATTTGGAATCATTAATTAGCAATTGTAGTTGATCTGAAGTTAAGACCTTGAATGGGAGTGGTATTGCAACAGCCTTGGTGACCAGTAAATACTACTATTTCTTACAAATGGCAGAAATAGAAAGCCACAAGAAAAATGAGATGCTCGGGAACTATTTGCTCAACAAGTTGGTCCTGCAGTGTTTTCACTTTCTATTTACCCTGCACATGCTCATTCACTATTTTGAGTTGAAATTTTTCTTAACTTTTTTTTCCCCCTGCCTTCTCTGAAGGCACTGATTCCTTGCTGTGTTACAGTTCCTTGTCTCTTTGCCTGTCTCATGCAATTGGCCATTCATGTGTGAACCTGGACATTGAATATTGTACTATTCAACTGTTGGAGGGCAGTACATCCTCATTGGACTTGCATGTCCACTTTCCAAAAAAGGGTACTGGATGGTGATCAGGAGCGTCAACTCTGGCTGTTTTATTTCCTTTCCCTGCCCCGCCCCAGACTCGAGGTGCTGGAGCCAATTGTAATGACCTAGCTGTCAACACTAGCTCATCACAGACTAGGATTGAACTTGGTATCTTCTGGTCTGTATGGTTCACACAGGATATTGCCTTTACCCACTGCCTCATTGGAACAGCCTTTTCTTTACTTTTGAAGTGGTTTTTGCCATTTTAGGTTCTCCTAGGAAGGGCAGCTGAGTAACTTGCTGTAAGATCTATGTCGTCATTGCTGCTGGGGTAACCCTCTCTGATAATGTTGAATATCTGGATTGTCCAGCCACTTCTCCAGGTGGCGTGGCTCACGTTAAGAACTCGGTGCTCCCAGAATCACAGTTTGGAGCTGGTGCCCTCCACTGATGTCACAGCGTGTTTAGGGTGCTGGCATGATATCTCGTGTTGATCACAATCCTAAAAAAAATACTGTCCCTTCTTGGCTGTCTTGTGAGGCTTTAACAACTCATTCCTCTTTCTGTTTCAGTGTAGAATTGAACTTAAAGATGTTTCTGCAGAGACGGTGTATGATGTGCTGCACGATAATGAGTACCGCTGCAAGTGGGATAAGCAGGTCATCAAATCTTTTGACATCGCACGGCTCACGGTGAATGCAGACGTCGGGTATTATTCGTGTGAGTGTATTTGAGGTTTCACTAAACAAAGTATGTGAATTATGTCCTGCTTCACCAAGAAGTGAATCTCCAGTAATTGAAATTACAGCACAGAAGGGGGACATGTGGCTCACTGTACCGGTGCAGGGCAACTGCAGTTATCTACTGTAATAACCCACTGGGAAATGTAAACCAGCATCGAGAAGATCCACACACTGGAAATTCATACTGATCAGTTAAGGGGCTAAAAATTCGGTGGCGCTGCGTTTGGGGCGCCAAGCTCGCCTGGGCACCGGAATTTGCGCTCTGGGCGGAGCCGCTTGCACCCTCCTGATATTCAGTTTCAGCGCCCCAAACGGAAGAGGGGCGCTGCTCGATGTGCCCCGCGTCCCGCTTGGGGCGCTCAAACTGAATATCGCAGCACTACGTGCCGCAGCGCCACATGCTGCGGCACGGCGTGCTGCGGTACTGCAGGCCTTCCTCCCCTTAAGGGGGAGGGGCCTGCACCAGCGCGATCTCCGATCGCAAGTGCCGGCAAAAGAGCCCGGCACCGAAGAGAAGTGCCGGGCTCTCTGGACACAGACGGCACTGCCCGGGGGGGGGGGCGGGATCAGGAGGCTGGGGAGGGTGGCGCGAGGAGGTGCTGGCAGGCGGCCACCGAAAAAAATGGCCGCGCCACAGGTAGGCCCCCCTGTACTGGTCGCGAATTGCGAGCGGCGCTACAGTGGGGGGCGCGACCCAATATTGCGCTCGGGGCGCTGCGCACACCGATGATGTCATCGGTGGCGGCGCAGCGCTACAGGCTAACGCCGCCAATAGCGCCCCGCTAAATATCGCGGGAGGCGTGGCCAGTGGCGCGAAAGCCACTGAGTGCCGCCTTTAGGCGCTAACTGGTGGCGCAGCCCACCGAATTTCTAGGCCAAGGTCTTTACAGGAGCCACTGAAGTGCTTGTTTCCCATGTGCAATGCCATGAGTTCCGGACAAACGTCTGAGTCTTGCTGTCTTGGTTTGCTGTTTCGGTTTCTATAGAAGTGTTGTCTTGCTGCCCTGAAGGTTTAGTGGGTAAAGGCAGCACCTGTACTATTAAACAATAGAGACCAAAAGATAGATTACATTCCTGCAGTTGGGGTGCTAGCTTGTCTTGGTGCTCCTGGATCGAGGGGAGGAGTTGCTATCTGACAGGATTGATGCCCCTTTTTTTGTTGAATAACCTGTCAAGATTCACTGTCTATGCTCACACATGAAGAATAGCAACTTGGGCAAGGTACTGGAAGGAAGCTGGTGCCTGTGAAACTGTAGTCTACACTTTTTGGTCATTGTGTGGCGGTACCACTGGTTGTCCCTTACATTGAGACACATAATTCCCTTTAACTTACCTTACTGTATGTTTAACTTACCTTTTGGGGCCGTTGCCCTTTTAACTTACCTGTTGGGGCCATTGCCCCTTTAAGACGCGCCCTAGCGCGCTGACGTCACGTCACGTACAACGTGATGTTCGTGCGCCGGCACAGCCCGGCCTAGCGTCTTCGGCCTCAACGGCCAGCTGACGGGAGCGACGCGATCTTCCGCTCCCGTGGCAAGCACCGGCACAGCCCGGCCTCCCGACTTCGGCCTCAACGGCCAACGACGCGCATCACGTGACGCCCTAAGCGCGGGAAACATGAACAACGTGATGACGTCATCACGCTCCCCACAAGACTGCGAACTCAGTCCTCGTGGAGTCCCCGCTGGGACAAGACCTACACCACGGTGCTCCTACAGTCAGCCATCTTACCTGCTATCTTACCTGATGTAATTAGCCTGTTCCTGTAAATAAACAGCTTATTTATAGTTCGTCGAAGTCAAACTCTCTTATTTAGTGGCGATCTACACGAACCGCTACAATTGAATGTTAATGTGAGCTGTAGAAATTTATATGGCCTTGATAACTCTGCCCCAAAAAGCTGTAGAAGCTACATCATTACATAAATTTAAAACAGAAATAGACAGTTTCCTAGAAGTAAAGGGTTATGGGGAGTGGGCAGGAATTTGGACATGAGTCTAGGTTCGGATCGGTCATGGCCCTGTGGGTAGCGGAGCGGGCCCAGGGGCCGTGTAGCCTGATCCTGCTCCTATTTCGTGTGTCTAATTCTGTTAGATTCATGAGATGGTTCTGTGATAGTAGATTGGCGGTTAGGATCGGATCAGCCATGATCTTATTGAATGGCGGAGCAGGCTCGAGGGGCCGATTGGCCTACTCCTGCTCCTATTTCTTATGTTCTTATCTGCCAGTGGAGGGGGCTGTGGCAGTGAGCTGTATTCCTGGAATGTAGTTTTAAAAAACAGGAGATTCACAGATTTGAGGGGGAGAAACCATTTGGATGGTCTGTTTTGTCTTCATTTGATAGTACTGTGAATTGCATGGGTAACATGAGACGCAAGGGTCTGAGACTCTTAGCTTGAATGATGGAAGATTTCCTTATTGCATCTACGTGGCCCAGCTCCTTCAGACTTCTTGCACAGCGGGAATGACCAACTTTAGCCATCCTATCAAGGGGGGAAATCTAGCATTCTCCCCACTGGTTGTTTTCACACCTGTTTTTTTTAAACTTGTATTTATATAGCAACTTAAATTTTCAAAACCTCTGTGTTTCACACAATAAATTACTTTTAAAAATTGAATTATTGTTATATCGGCAAACGTGGCAGTTTTTTTTCATTACGTTTTGCCTCTCTCCCCTCCTCCTAGGGAAATGTCCGAGTCCCCTGAAAGACAGGGATGTGGTTTCTTTGAGGTCTTGGCTGGTCACAGATAATGATTACATGATCATCAACTACTCCGTGAAACACCGTGTAAGTATGGATCTTAATACCCTATCTTGTGTCTTGTGGATAGAAAGGAACTGCATACAGTTACAGGGGTCTTGATAAAGTCATATTTAAACAAGTGCTCCACATTGCTTATGAATTTGTTGCATCCAGTCAGGTTCTTTAGTTTAAAATGCTGGGTTTTAATTCGGGATGGGGGGGCGGGCAGGCAATCTGCTGCCAGGAGGCGGGTTGTCTATTTAATTATTATAATGAGGCTGGAAGCCTCTTTAATCTCCATTTTGTATTTAACTTTAGCTGTTCAGGTTTTGCACACCTTGTGAAACCCGCCAGCTAAAGCAAGGCGAGGACTGTTGCATCTAGGAAGTAAGTACCTTTACACTTGCTTCCTGAATCCAGGGTCCCTACCTAACCCACCCCCGTGACCCGTGATCGGAGACTCCCGCATGAAGCCTCCGATCGCGCCCCCCCCCCCCCCCCCCAAAAACCCGGCTCGCGATGCTTTGGAGATCCGTGATCTTTTCAGACCCGCTCCTCCAGCTGACCCCGATCCCGACCCCCACTCGATCCCTCCCTCCCTCCGTCCTCTGTGCAGCCTAGTGCCGCAGGCCTACCCGCCTCTCAATCTGGCTGGCTGCGGATGGGAAACCGAGGCTTCCCATTCAAATCAGGCTCTGCCGTTAAATTCTTCCCCCGCCCCCCAATCCGCCTTCCCTATTAAAATTCAGCCCCCAGAGTGCAAATGCTCAGGACTAGCTACCAGTGTTTCATTTCCTGGAACAGGGGGCCTTAACAGCAAATTTGTAGACTTCAGGCTTCGCTCTCTCTATACTGGAAATGCTATCGGCAGCATGCTTGCAATCAACTGCACCAATGTCATGTAAAAGAACCCTGCATATGATCTGGTTATACAGCAAGTCATTTTTACAGATTTGACATAATCTAAATACCCTTTAAAAGTATGGTCCAGTGTTCCAGCGTCTGTCATTGTGAAAACATACAGGGATTGTGTACAGTATTTTCCCATATGCATTTAAGTGGTTCATCGATCTATTGGGATCTACATAGTCTAAGAAATAAGGGGAAAAATAACTGGAATTTAAGTATTTTTCATGAAAGAATGTACATGTTCTGGTTTCACTGTGGTTAATGTTAAAATCTGGTGCAACTGTCTAAACTATTAACTGTCTTTGGTAAACTGCAGTTTAGACTGTGACCAAAGACCAGGCACTCATAGCCTCAGTTCCTTTCCTTTTCACAGAATTACCCTCCTCAGAAGGATCTGGTCAGAGCTGTGTCCATTCTAACAGGTTACCGAGTCCAGTCTACTGGTTCCAAAAGTTGCAGTCTTGTGTATATGGCTCAGGCAGATCCCAAAGGTAAGGATTGGCAGCAATAACATTGCAGTGTAAAATTGATGTTGATGTCAGAGTGTGTGCAGTTTGTTTTGCTATCTGGAGTCCAGACTAAGATCAATAGATTTTTGGGCACTAAGGGAATCCAGGGATAGGGGGATAATGCGGGCAAGTGGAGTTAATGTAGCAGATCAGCCATGATCTTACTGAATGGCGGAGCAGGCTTGCGTGGCCGTTTGGCCTACTCCAACTCCTATTATTTTCTCATGGAGTTGGCATTTTTTTCTTCTATCCAATCCAGTTTTCTAAACGTGTTGATTCCTTTCTTTGGGTATAGTTCCACAGCGCTTCACATTCGTGTGTGAGCTTAGGTGAATTTTGACAGGATATTCAACTGGAGGCAGGGGCTTATCACAGCAAGCTCAATTCTATTTACTTTCCAGTTGGATAATGATTAAGAGCGGGAGCCCTAATTAGTTTCCCTTTTTGGAAAGGTATGAATGTGCATCCATCTGCTCCATAATGCTGGGATTCCAATTTCAATCATACTTTTCTATGTAAAGCATTTTAAACAAAAAATAATTTTGGCACATCAGGAAATTAAAAATATGGCCTGAAAAAAGAAAATGTTGTTGGCCCATTGAGGCCATCCTTGCTCAGGGTATATGGACTCTACCCACCCATTTAATCTCCTGAGAAGTTCAGCATAAGTACTCCTTCGTTCTCAAAGGTAATGAATCCAAACTCTTGTATACTCATTTATCTTCAAATCTCCTCCTCCTCCCCTCTTGAAAGTGCTGCCGTGTGTTAGAATACAGTTCCATTGGTGGCAACAGCTCGCCATTACCTGCCTAAATGGTGGTTCTTCATGTATGATTCTAGGAGTGGTACCGCTACCACTCAGAAACAAAGGCCAACCATTGTGTCCCTCGATGTATTACATCCTGTCGGTCTACAACATCCTGTCAGTCTACAACTATCAGTGGGGCCATTGGCCTACTTATGACTAAGTCGTCTTCTGTTTTTATTACTTTGGATTCTGGGATTCTTGCTGGTGCTTTGGAATCCACCCATTTGTTAATGAAAAAATTACCCTTGCTTATAACCTTCAACTTTGTTTTCACCTGGCTATATGTTCAGGTTTTTTCTGAAGAATTTATTGATCACGTATTTTGAGGTTTGGGAGGAGCAAGAGAAAAGAGATTTAACAATTTGTGTTGTGACTTTGAAAGGGGTTCACAGCCTTGAGATTTGTCACAGTTCCTACAACTAATCCAACAATTTCTGATTTTTTTTCAGGGTCTTTGCCAAAATGGGTCGTCAACAAAGCTTCTCAGTTTCTGGCTCCGAAAGTAAGTATCAATTACCTGGGACTACATTCTGAGATTGATTATAGATCAAACTTTTTAATAAACTGTCAGATCTGTCCAATCAAAAGTGACGGTATAAAAAGAAACACAAGAGATTGTGCTTGCTAAAAACAGAAGGTTTTGCGCTCTCATTGTCAATATGCAGAGTAACCTGATGATGGCCACTGTCAATTGCTTTTTAAATACACATAATTGCTGTCATGTTTGGGGAAGGGTGTACAATACTGATGTCCATGCACTGGAACTGTTTAGCAATCTCTCTCTTGTCTTGCCCGATACTCTAACTACATTCTATTTGCACCATTTCCATGGTTTGGAAATGGTCTAGAATGCCAAGGTGTCGAGTGGTTCAGATGCTAATGTGACTGTAATAAGGAACGTCCATTTGTGTGTGTTTCAGGTTCTGAAGAGACTCCACAAAGTGTGTCTGAAGTACCCAGAGTGGAAACAGAAGAACAGGCCAGACTTCAAACCCTGGCTCTACCCAGAACAGAATAACCTACCGACCATGAGCCTTGCTGAACTCTCTATCCAGCATGCAGACTCGCTGGAAAATATTGATGAAAGCGGCCTGTCTGAAGACAAGAACGGTAGTGATGAAGAAGAATGTGGGAGTAAAGGCTTAAAAGACTGAAACCACGTTGCAATGTTCCTTTGTGGTGCTCTTTGGGAGAGGGGGATGAGTTCATAATTGGCCCTTGGAATTTGGGAAAATAATTCTTAATTATGGGTTAATTTAGTGGTTGGGGATGCAGCTATTACTGAACCAAGGTTATGTATACATAGGATCTGACATTCAGACAATAAATTAGATAATTGTGCCTGCTGCAGGTTAAAGTCAGTAGTGATGGTCTTGACTAAGTGAAGAATCAGCCATGCCAATGACTCTTACAGCCTATTTGGTTTTGAATGCGCCTTGCAGATGGAAACGTTATGTTGGGTTAGTGAAGAGATTACTTGGGAATACTTCCTTTAATGAGATTGAAGGACCCCTGAATTACAGGCATGGTGGGTCTCCGTTAGTGTGAAAGAATGTGTTGTTGATTTCTAGTTTGCTTTGAAACATGTTGCGATGAAGTATTTTAAAAACAAAATTACTTATCCAGTTTCAGACTGCAGCATCCTCCTTACAATCAATAGTTCTGTTCGTAACGTGATCATTTTGTGAACAGTAACTCTCTAATCTTGACACTACTGAACCAAAAAGCTCCTGATTTCTGCAGGATCACCAGTGGTTATTGTGCAGTGTTTGTATTTTGAACTGGTCTGTATTAATGCAGGTGGTGAGAATATTAACCCTAAATAAATTAATCATGTAGACCTTTGGGAAGATTCACAGTTCACTTACTTAGGTCTGTTTCTTACAATCATTTAAATGTTACTATACTCTTGTACAAGATTTGGGTCTCTGGGGCTAGAAGTGGGGTGGGGAGGGTAGGGGTCATCTTATATGCAGGTCTGTATCTCTCCTCGTGGAGCAATACTTTCAAAGATGGTAGACCCAGCAGCAGCACCATATCAGTGTTTCTATCCGCTGTTGCTTTCCTCTAGTGGTTTGATATTTTAAATTGAAACTTTCCTTCTCGATTCCTGACTTGAATCCAGGCTCCCACTGCTATTTTTAAAACCTGTGAGTGCAGCAAGGTAAATATATGGAAGGGAGATTTAAAATCACCAGTGGGAATCAGGACTAAAGTGGAGAGTTGCCATTTAAATGCGCCAGGCTCATGGAGCAGAACTACAGCTGAGCGGGAGCATGCTGGTTGAAATTAGAAAGAACAGAGAGAAAATGTATAATGGATGTCAACTGACAGGAAGACGAGGTTCTCAGTGGATAGGAACTTTATATTGTTGCCCTTCATTTTATCTTTTACAACAACAATGAATTATTCCAGTTTTTTGAGTGGAATTTGGGGGATCTTGTACAGCGGTATGTACAGTAACCTCTTTTGGGGGAGGTGAAGTAGAGAAAACTTTAAGGAACATTTTAGTTTGTTTTTGGATTTAAAAAGTGTTTGGACTTAAAAGTGGTTGGACCTAAATGCTTAATTTAATTATAATTAGTGAAGGTTACACAAGGCCATTTTTTTTTTAAAAAAAGGAAAATTAATGCTGGCAGCAAGGGTGACATTTCATTTTGTTCATAAATTGACAAAACTGATACGAGTTAACAGTACTTCAACATGCTGTCCTAGAGTAGGGCTCTGCATCACTACTAATTTTGTGACCCATGACATGAAAGAAACTGCACATGGAGTATCTTCTTTGATATGGCCACCAAGGTTTGACTGTCTGTAGCCATTTTGGTCAGATGTTTAAGAGCACTGTTGAGGTGTGTTCAAAACCAGGAGACATGTTTGTGGTTCATACTCCTGCATTTAATTCACTTCTAATTTGTTTGAATAGAAATCCACTTGTCCAGGAACTGCAATAGCATTAAGATATCTGCATTAAATTGTTCTTCAGCTACTGCTGAAGTTTCACAGCAACAAGTTTAAAAATGTTTGCTGCTCATAAACATTAATCAAGAAATCATTAAGGCAGAGCCCTCATTTTCTCACTTACACTTCAAAAAAAACCTTTAACCTTGTTGGGCTGAACAACTTCAGGTGCCGACTGTAATCGTACAGAGAATGTGGATGTCATGGTGCAGTAGGAACACCAGGATTAAGTAAATTGTTGGTCAAGGTGAGAAATGAAGATAATATATTTTGAGAACGAAATCATGGAATTGAGATATTTTTGGTATTTTGTAAAGTTGTAAACTGGATTTTTGTAACTGTTCAGAAATTGACGTAACTGTAGAGAATTCTGGGACCTCGATCCTAGTAGATGCATGCAGTCTGGGAAAACATTTCAACATGTGTGTTTGGCTTAGGAAAAATTTCCAGCAAACAACCACGGATGCCAATGTAGGTATCCTTTCCAAATTATTTATCCTGTTCCCTTCGTTATTGGGAATCTGTTATGCTCATACATTTCACAGGTCATTGATTATAGGGCCCCGTTAACAGGGAAGCAGGTTCCCTGCCTGGCCCCATAACTAACGAATGGTATGTGCACCCAAGAAGATGACCTTTTATAAAATTAGAGTATTTTGAAACCTAAGATTCAGCCACAGCACTTGGTGCATTGTCCAGCAGTGATCAATCTCCTAGTGCTTTTTATGCATTTGCTAGTTTTGAGGTCCCTACATGTCTCATAACAGTTTGAAAAATAATTCTATTTTTGTGAAAAGACCCTTGTTCCTGTTGAGTCATTTGGTGCCATTTTGCGTGCAAAGAAATTGGTTCTGCTATACACCTGCTTTTTGGCCTGTGCAGATGTTTTTATGATGAAATTCAGATATCAAATGACCTCTTAATGTTGTCACTTCTGTAGCATTTTCACTGTTGTCAGTAAGGCTTATTTATTGTATTTAAAGGAAAATTACACTGAAACCAATATAATTAAGTTTTGCCAAAACTCAATGTGATGGTCACCTCAAATTCCTCCCACCAAGTAATCAGCACTACCTCACCCAATCTAAAATGCTCTATTTAACCACAGATTAGCCACAATAAAGTGTAATAGTACTGCTAGGTTTTATATCACCGTTCAAAAGGACCCAGCATGTAAATGTCACACACCCACCCATTATGCTTTACTGAGAGCTTGGTAATAATACTGGTGTGCTATCAGTAAATTTTTCACTGATCACCTAACATTGCTTGTTAATTTGCTATTGGCTTTTCAAGTCTCTTGTAAATGTGTTGGTTAAAAAAATTTTTAATGGAGGGCTGGGCTCATGTTGCACTGGGAGTCTCCTTTTAGTGCTCAAGTTGCATTTTTCTGAAACATTGGAAAACCTGAACAAAATATCTTCAGGGGGTTAGAGGTTCACAGATGCACTTTTTCCCTCTTGCCTGCATCACAACAAGTTAATGGAGCTGTGTGATTTGAGCAGTATCCCATTGGAACAGACCTACTACAACTAACTTCCTCCGAGACTATTACACGTGTGGCTTACCTTTTTTACAGGAGATAAATGCTCCGTTCAGTTCGGGTGAGACCATCTTGCTGTTGTTTGAATTGACCATTTATCAGAGCTGAGGTTTGTTGTGGTGGGGAGAAGTCTGCAACCTTACAAAAAGCAGGGGTAAATGCTGGGATCTTTTTTTAAGTGTACTTCGAAATCCAGAAAGTGCCCGGTTCTGATCAATATTTTAAAAGAATTTGTGTCTCAAAAACATCATACTCGATGATCTGTTGTACTTGTGTACTTTGACTGTGTCAAAGGAATCTTTGGGAGTTTCTGTAATATCTGTACTTTCATTTGTCTGGCTCATGTTACTGCCATCAAATCTAGTTGGTTTCCACCTTGTGTGTGTATATATACACCTCCTGTATGTTTTGGATTGATGGCCAATTATAGACTGTGAAATATCCTCTCCCTGCTATAAAAGAGTTTGTGCTGTGAGGAGGATCTTAAGTGCTCACTTAATTTTATATTCCTTAAATACCTTGTAAGCCTTTGTCTGACTGGGGTAGAGGGGTGGTGTGGGAAGTTGTTCAGCTTATACATCTATTGATTAAACTGCATTACAATGGTGTTAACCTTCCAAGGTAGTTTAATTTTTTTTTAAAGGAACTGATCCTTTCCTCTCTGCCTCTTTCGAATCCCATCCTACACAAAATATATCTTAAATGAAGGACATACAGTAAATGGAATTGTGTATTTCAACCCTAACTTCAACAAAGGGAATTTTTCTGGTAAATTCATGTGTATTTTTATGACTGCTGTAAAATGCTGATGGTGTTTCCAGATATTGAACTGGGAGAGGAAACAATTTCAGTTCAACCATGAGTTGTAATTTCTTGACTCTACCGTGCTTTTTGTATTAAAATCCATAGTTTCATGTTTTGATGTGAATGAGGCAAAAGAGCAATCTCTTCAACGTAGGATTTATCTTTGAAAGTTACACTAATTCCAGTGCCAGCTTGCAAAAGCATTCTTTAACACTCTTCTTTCATGCAACTGGTATATGTAATTTGTTCTGTGATTGATACTGTAACTGATTACCTGAGTTATTTGCATCAGCACTAGATTAGTAAATGTCTGAGGGAGTACTTGAACCATCAGACAGCAACTTTGGATTTAGTTCCCTTCATTGTGTAGGATAATTCCAATGAGAAATTTATGTATATGTAGATTAAGCAAAGGCTGTATTTAACAAATCCTTAAGACAATTTGAATCTTTGTACATAAAGCTACCATTTAATCATTGGAGAGGAGAGGACAACACCCTAGTTTTATATGGGGATGTTGGAATTGAAGAAATCCTTTTTAATTATAGGAGTAGGTTGTAAGAAGATGGATAGATAATGTAATGTTTCAGCTGATCTTGGCCAGAGCAACAGTAGGCTACCTCATTTAGTTTCAGTGTCTGATGTTAGAGGGGGGGGGGGGGGGGGGGGAAGTCAACCAGGCTTCCCACTCCTGACAACTATCCAGTGACTCCTGCTGGTAAGTGCATGGTTGAGAACCAGACTGAACACCCCATCCCAGTCAAATAGCCTACAGATATTCAGTGCATTTCTATGTATGCTCTGTTCTTTCACCGTAACTTTGGTGGAAGAGTTGTAGAAGCCCGCGGATAGACTGTTTATGCTGTTTCTGTAGCTCGTCTGAAATTACACAGGACAAGCTGGAGAATTCTTGCGGAAATTCTCCTGTGTCTATGGGCAGAGATGAAGAATGACTACTTGAACAAAGGTATTGAAGGACAACTAGTACTTGTGTAATTATACCCTCCTTTAATACATTGCTTTGCTCAAGAAATTAACATGTAGCAGTGAAAGAAATTTAGTTGAAAGGAAACAAAACTAAAGATTTGGTAGGGAGTCGTTTTTCCCCCCCCAATTGTCACAGACCAACTATTGCTGGGGGAGGGGATGAAACACCTGTTCCCATAATTTCTCATGATTTTTTTCCCCCCTCTAGTTTCTCAGCTTTAAGAGTGCGACTTACCCTGTAATCAAGAGATTTGTATGTACACTATTGCAGTGATGCCTCATTCCTTTCAGGTTTTGTACAGTAGTTTTGCACTAAAGAGGTGATCTCACTCAAGTCATGTTGAACTGCTGCAGGGGGCCCTTTCCTGCAGTATTAATTAAGGTATAAGAAGCTTTATTTAAACTGTAAAACCTGAACTGGAAGTACATGGGGTAGTGTACAGAAAGCTTTACTCTGTATCTGGACGTGCTCAATGCAGAAAATGTTGGATGTGATGCAGAGCATCTCTTAATATGCTACACAATCAAACTGTTGGCTGTTAGATACAGCTACATTATGGCTTCTAGTGCTGTGCATGAAAATGATGGGGGTGGAGGTTGCCCTTGTTTTCATAGTTTACCAACACTCAGTCTGAAGTTGCTTGGAGGAGAAAGTAAGTAAGTGCTCATTGAGAACATACTTCAAGTGTTAGTGCCTTTGGGAGAGGAACATTAGTGAGGGAAATAAATGGACGAGGTGGGTGATCTGTTGATTTAATCCTGAGCTTGGTGACTGGGTTACATCTAGTATTGTCAGTTTTTTGATACTGAAACCGTCTGACTACAGCAACATTGCCAAAATTGTACTTGAATTAATTTCTCTCTGAAACGCTAGTATTACAAAATCACTTAGTTATGTTTACATTGATTTCACCAGTTTTTAAATGTGGGAACTTGAATTATAGCTACTATAATTTGTCTAACTTTTTTGCAATGGGTCATGTTTATTAATGAACTAGAATTCAAACTTAATTTCTTTTTACTAAACTGCTTTGTAATTATTTTTAAACATTTTCTTACAAGTAAAATATAATCATTGAACAATTGTCTGTGTGTTTCTTATCTGAAGTTTGTGCCAGATTTGTGGGATTTGAAGTATGGTGTTTATCCAGGGTAATCTATATCTGAGCATTTGAGGGGACTGAGCCAAAGGGAGCTTTACATTAAACATGCATGGTATTGGAGCTGGGTGCAAAAAAGAAAATGCTTCCTTCATTTCCCTCTTCTAGAAGTGCAAATTGCAGAAAGTACATCCCCTGCCTTGTGGAAATGCTCAAATTCCAACCATTTCCCAGTTAGTGTACATTATGGAATACTGGTACTCTACAGCCTCAAGGAACCTGGACACATTTTCCAGGTACTGCATTAAAATAGGTTTTGCCACTTATAGAAAAGGAATATCACTTTATACACTAGTTATACCTGCACTTATATGGTGTCTTATTCTACCAAAACAATTTATATGGAGGGGGTTCTCCTGTCTCGGCGGTGAATAAACAATAATGCGACGACATGGATCAATAGACATAAGGGAACAATTGAAGGTAAGGAAAGAGGCATACATTAAGTACATGGACAGCAGGGGAGAACATAACAAGGGAGAATACAAAGAGATTAGGAGAGAAGTCGTCAAAACAATTAGGAAGGCAGAGGAATTATGAAATTAAATCAAGGCACATAAAACAATAGCAAAATATTCTAGACACATACATTTTAAAAAGAAAGTCAGGATGGGAATAGGATACTAAGCAGAGGCACTATTACACATTTAATGTTAGAAAAGGATGTAGTGCTAGAGGACTGGTGGATAGCTAATATATAATACCTATATTTAAGAAGGGAGATAGAACATATCCAGGGCACTATAGACCAGTCAGCTTATCAGTGGTTGGAAAATAATGGAATCCCTACTAAAGGAAAAAATAGATAATCTCAAAACCAAAAATATCAATGAATAGTCGGTATGAATTTCAAAAGGGAAAGTCTTGCTTGATCAACCTCAAGAGTAGACAAGGGTAATGCGGTACATTTAATTTATCTAGATTTCCAAAAGGCTGTCGATAAGGACCATTAGTGAAAGACTAATGAATAAGATCAGAGAATATGGAGTTTGGGGACAAGTAGCAGAATGGATAGCTAACTGGATTTAAGACAAAGCAGAGAATAGGGGTAAAGGGTAGCTATTCAAAGAGTGGCAGAAGATGGAAAGTGGGGTCCCACAAGGATCAGTGCTGGGACAAGTTTTGTTCACAATTTATACTAACAATTTAGACTTTTGGAATCAAACAATTTCTAAATTTGCAGATGACACCAAATTGGAGGGATAGTCAATACTGAGGAGGACCACAACAAATTACAAGACGACATTAATAAACTTGCAGAATGGGCATATACTTGGCAAATGAATTAACACAGCTAAATGTGAGGTATTACATTTTGGTAAGAAAAATTAGGTCACATATTACTTGGGATGTAAGAATCTAAGTGGGGTAGAAGAGCAAAGGGATCTCGGTACAAATACACATCACAAAGTAGTGACGCAGGTTAATAAGGCCATTATAAAAAAAGCAAACCAAGCACTAGGGTTTATTTCTAGAGGGATAGAATTGAGAAGTTGTGCTAAACTTGTATTGAACTTCAGTTAGACCACACTTGGGAGTACTGTGCACAATTCTAGTCACCATATATAAAAGTGATAGAGGCACTGGAGAGGGTGCAAAGAAGATTTACAAGGATATACCCATCAGGAAAGGATGAACCGGCTAGGGGTCTCCTCATTAAAAGAGAAGACTGAGGGGTGACCTAATAGAGGTCTTTAAAATTATGAAGGGTTTTGATAGAATAGGACAGTGTTTCCACTGGTGGGGAAGAGCAAAACTAGAGGCCATCAATATAAGATAGTCACACAGAAACTTCTTTACTCAGAGTGGTGAGAATGTGGAATTTGCTACCACAAGGAGTGGTTGATGTGCCTTCAATAACCACAAAACAAGAAGTTATAGACTTTAACAAGTTGGCTTTTAATCACTAAGATCAGAGCTAACATCTCAACACACTGACTGGCTCACAGGAATGAGTCATACAGATCATGGAATCTTTAAGTAAGAGAAGTCAGGGGCGGAGCCAAGAGCCAAGACCTGGAACCTTACAGGTTAGTCAGGAAAGAGGAAGTGAAACTATACACCGTGTGGGGGAGGGTAATATACATGAGTGCAAAACGAATACAGGCAAGACAAACAGATTCCATTACATTCACCCCTTCTTTAGATTTAGTCCATCGGGGTGATGTTTCTTAAAAGTTGGTATAAGTCTGTCAGGAGGTTTTGTGGTTCTCAGTGATCGGCGCAAAGCCGGTTGGGGTGCCTCTAGGGGAGTGGATTCTGGTTCCTCCGCTGTCCGGGCCTCCGCAGTGTCCTCCAGGTTAAAGTTGGGTATTGATACCTCTGGGCGTCCGGTCTCTTTTTGGTGTAGGTCTTCCTCGGGTAGGCTCTCATCGTTCTCTCCGCTCCCCGAGGGAGCGAGGTCTTTTATGGAAACAGTGTCCTCTCGCCCATCAGAGTATTCGATATAGGAGTACTGAGGGTTTGCATGGAGGAGCTATACCTTTTCCACAAGGTGGTCCATTTTATGGCCTCTCACGTGCTTCCGCAATAGTACTGTCCCCGGAGGAGTCAGCCATGCGGGTAGAGATATGCCCGAGGTGGATTTCCGGGGGAAAACGAACATCTTTTCGTGAGGGGTAGCGTTAGTGGCTGTACATAAGAGACCTTATGGAGTGGAGCACGTCTGGGAGGACATCCTGCCAGCGGGAGGTCGGAAGGCCTTTTGACTTTAAGGCTAACATGACAGCCTTCCAAACAGTAGCATTCTCCCTTTCCACTTGCCCATTACCCCGGGGGGTGTAGCTAGTGGTTCTGCTAGTGGCTATCCCCTTTGAGAGAAAGAACTGGTGCAGTTTGTCACTCATAAATGACGTCCCCCTATCGCTGTGTATGTAGTTCGGCATACCAAACATGCAGAATAGATTACAGAGACACTTGATGACCGTGGCACTGGTCATGTCTGGGCAGGGAATGGCGAAGGGGAAGCGGGAATATTCATTGATACGGTCGGCAGAGGGAAGGGGTCCCTTGAAGTCCAGACTTAGGTGCTCGAATGGCCGTGTGGCTTTGATAAGGTGTGCACGGTCCGGCCTGTAGAAACGAGGCTTGCATTCCGCAGAGGTGCGGCAGGCTCTGGTCATTGCCCGGACCTCCTCGATGGAGTGGGGCAGATTGCGGGACTTTATAAAATGGTATAGTCGGGTGACCCCTGGGTGACAGAGGTCGTTGTGGAGACCCTGTAATTTGTCCGTATGAATGCTGGCACACATTCCCCGCGATAGGGCGTCTGGGGGTTCATTAAGGGCTCCCGGCCTGTACATAATATCATAGTCGAACGTGGATAGTTCGACCCTCCACCTGAGTATTTTGTCATTCTTGATTTTCCCCCTTTGTTATTAAACATGAAAGCCACCGACCGCTGGTCGGTGAGCAGGGTGAAACGTTTGCCGGCTAGGTAGTGTCTCCAGTGCCGCACTGCCTCCACTATAGCCTGTGCCTCCTTCTCGACAGAAGAGTGCCTGATTTCAGGTCCCTGAAGGGTTCGGGAGAAGGCGGCCACAGGTCTCCCAACCTGATTGAGGGTCGCAGCTAAGGCAAAGTCTGACGCATCGCTTTCGACTTGAAAGGGAATGCTTTCGTCCACTGCACACAGTGCAGCCCTTTCAATGTCCTGTTTGATACTGGTGAAAGCCTCCCGAGCTTCAGCTGATAGTGGGAAGGACGTCGATTTAATGAGGGGTCGGGCCTTATCGGAGTAATTGGGCACCCATTGGGCATAATACAAAAAAAATCCCAGGCACCTTTTTAAAGCTTTGGGATTGTGTGGCGGGGCAGTTCCTTTAGGGGGCGTAATCGGTCAGGGTCCGGTCCAATTACCCCATCTTCCACCACACAGCCATGGATACAGAGACGGGTTGTGTTGAAGACACATTTGTCTTTGTTGTAGGTTAGATTCAGCTTTAGGGCAGTTTTTAAAAATCTCGCAAGATTTAGATCGTGGTCTTGCTGGTTGTGCCCGCAGATAGTGACATTGTCCAGATAGGGGTAGGTAGCTTGTAGTTTATTCTCGTCAACCATGCGGTCCATCTCACGTTGGAAGACCGAGACCCCATTTGTTACCCCGAAGGGCACTCTGAGAAAATGGTAGAGGCGTCCGTTCGCCTCAAAGGCGGTGTATGGGCGGTCCTCCGTTCTAATGGGGAGCTGGTGATATGCGGATTTGAGGTCGATAGTCGAGAAGACTCGGTATTGCGCAATCTGGTTGACCATTTCTGATATGCGGGGTAAAGGTTAGGCGTCCAGCTCGGTATAAATATTAACAGTCTGGCTGTAGTCAATTACCATCCGTTTCTTTTCGCTATTTTTAACTATGACTACTTGGGCACGCCACGGACTGGTACTGCATTCAATAATGCCTTCCCGCAGGAGTCTGTCCACTTCCGCCTTGATAAAGTGTCTGTCTTCCAGAATGTACCGTCTACTTTTGGTCGCTATGGGCCTACAGTTCGGAGCGAGATTAGCGAATAAAGAGGGCGGGCTGATTTTTAAGGTTGATAGGCCACAGACTGTGAGTGGCGGCTGGGACCCGCCATATGCTAGCGTGACACTTTCGTGGTGGCACTGGAAGTCCAGGCCCAAGATTACATTAACACAGAGTTCTGGCATCACGAGGAGTTTAAAATCCTTGTAGTCCGTGCCTTTTACAGTCAGTGTTACCACACAGTAGCCCAAAATGTCCGAAGTGTGGGCTTAGCAGCCATAGCAATTCTGCTCCGTGTAGGGGTTACCGTTAATGAGTGCCGCCGTACCAGGCTAGGGTGGATAAAACTCTCGGTACTCCCAGTCAATTAAACATTTTGTTAAATTCCCGTTTACCTGTATGTCCATCATAGATTTTGTCAACGGGTGTGGCCTGGATTGATCCACTGTGATCGAAGCCACTGTTGGGCCCTGGGCGGCCGTTGAGTCGGGAAAAGATGGCGGATTCCAAGATGGCGGCCCGCACGAGGCGGTGACGGAGTTGGAAATCGGATTCCCCCTGCAGACTTTGCTAAAATGCCCCTTTTTCTTACATTTGAAGCATGTAGCGTCCTTCGCTGGGCACCGTTGTCTGGGGTGCTTGGCCTGGCCGCAGAAGTAGCATTTCGGGCCTCGAGACATTGCCGCTGTAGTAGGACTCCTGGATGAACTTCTGTGTGGGGACTCCGGCGGTGTAGAGCTGGTCTGAGACCTGGATGGGGAAGATGGCTGATTCCAAGATGGTGGCCCGCTCGAGGCGGTGAGGGCCGCATGGCCAGAAGAATAAGAGTCAGAGTTTTTCTGGGCCACGTCCAGCGATCGCGCAGTGGCCACTGCCTTTTTTTTTTAAAGTCCAGGACCTCCTTCTCCAGCAGTCTCTGCCGGATATAATTCGATTTGAGGCCCGTGATGAAGGAATCGCGGACCAATTCGTCAGAGTACACGTTGGCCGTCACGGCCTTGCAGTTACAGTCCCGGACCAAGTCCTTTAGGCCCTGTAAGAAATCGTCCATTGATTCCTCAGGTCGCTGCCTGCATGTAGCCAGCAGATATCTGGCGTACACTTCGTTTACTGGCCTCTGGTATTGGGCCTTCAGGATAGTGATGGCCTCCATGTAAGAGGTGGCGTCCCGGATGAACGAATAAATCCGATGATTAACGCGAGTAGTCAGTAGACTCAGTTTATCTACCTCGCTAGCGGATGAGGCCCTTGCGAAGAGTTCGAAGCATTTGAGCCAGTGTCCAAATTGATTTGATGCTTCAGCAGAATGTGGATCCAAGTCCAGACGCTCTGGTTTTAGGAGTCGATCCATCCTAGTATTCTTTAGTGATTAAAATTGATGTGCCTTCAATAACCACAAAACTAGAAGTTATAGACTTTAACAAGTTGGCTTTTAATCACTAAGATCAGAGCTAACATCTCAACACACTGACTGGCTCACAGGAATGAGTCATACAGATCCTGGGATCTTTAAGTAAGAGAAGTCAGGGGCGGAGCCAAGATCCAAGACCTGGAACCTTCCAGGTTAGTCAGGGAAGAGGAAGTGAAACTATACACCGTGTGGGGGAGGGTAATATACATGAGTGCAAAACAAATACAGGCAAGACAAACAGATTTCATTACAGTGGTTGAAGTGAATAGTGAAGATATATTTAAAGGGAGGCTAGATAAGCATATGAAAGAGAATAGAGGGTTATGCTGGTCGTTAGATGAGGCTCGAGTGGAGCAGAAATGGCCCATTTCTGTGTTGTATAGCCTATGTAATCCTGAAGAAACAATGTAAACAGCTACAAGTTGCGATTTACAACATTTCCCCAGGGATCCTGAAGCTATGGCAGGAGAATCCAGTCAGAATTCTCCCATGTATAGATAGTTGCAGAAAATCTAGATATACTAGTGCAAGAGCAAAATGATGCCAGTTATAGTCCAATCTTTCCTAATATGGTAGTGTGTATTCTACAGTTTGTGTTAAGCTAAACTACTAAACCCAGAGTTTGTATTCTCTATTTGGCTATTATTGAGCCAATGATAAGATGCAGTTCTTCATTCTATCTACTGCATGCCACAGCTGGATTGTTAAGACATTCATTTCAGGGGTTTAGATGTTTCCCTAATGCCTCTGAGTATCATATACCAATAGTTTTGTGTAAACATTATTTGCCATCAACTCTATTGTTCCTCGAAAAGATTAAGGGACGAGCATAGAAGTATTTTTATCATACATCATTGCTGGAGTGGAATATGATAACCAAACAGATTACACTACTGCAGTTGTGTGTGAACAGAATTACATTGGTGAAATAAAGCTGCTTTATTCTGGTATTACTTGTTTTTCTTGAAGAGTCATGCTGAACACAGCATTTATTCCATGATTTGAGGTCTCTCAAAATGAAGTTAATGTACACAGCAGCATTAGAGACAAAGACAACCACTACCTGAAGGACAGGTGAGGATTTTTGAGTCAATTATTCTCCCATCCATGATCAACTAATTCAAAATACTTATAAAACAAAAATTCAGAATAGGCAAGGGGTTTAACAAATGCACACTGGTTTATTTTACAATTATCAATAGCATACTACAAAGCTGTATTCACTATCATCATTCAAATCTTTGGCCCATTTGACCTCTTCCAGATAACCACCCCAATCTTCTTTCCATTACAGCATCTAGTGATTTCTTGAACGAGGGTAGTATTCTAGCCTTATTGACTCAGAGCTCATGCCAGGCTGTTAATCACCATCTGTGTAAAGAAAAGGGTATGGGGGTGCATATAGTGGGTGTTTATATTGTTTTGAAAGATATACCAATTAAATGCAGATAACCTGCTAGTAGTGCTAAATATGAAAACTGTGTTCATTACGTTGTATAGCCAGCTAACTGGAAAGTATTAACCAGGAACATAAACAGCACTAGTGAGATGGAAGATAGCCCACACAGATTTTGCAATATGTGATATTGATGCAACACATGGAGTTCAGCCTTGTATAACAAAACAAATGGAGTCAAGGGTTTCCTTAAAAATCCTTATGTAGGATATGTTAAGTTTTGGTCCAGTATACAAGTTGTATAAATATTATACAGCAGTAGCTTTGTGGGTACTCACTTACATGGAGTTGAGGGTTCAAGATTCCTTCCAGATCCCCAAGATAGTTATAGAACCAGGCACCTGTCAGAGTTTCACTTATCAGAATGCGAGATCACTGGAGTTTCCCCAAAATGTTCAAAAAATGTCTAACAATTTACATTGGCAGAAACATACTTTAGCTATAGAAATTTGAAATAGAAAATGCTGGAAGAATGTTTATAAATCCCAAATTTGACCTTCAATAAATACAAATCTCAAAATCTCACGACAAATTGAACCAGCTGTTATAATCAGCTGACCAGACACCAAGTACCAAACTTTCCAGCTAATTTCTAAGGCACAGTGATCCCACTACAGAGCTATATATCAGCAGGACCTCCTTAATGAACCGTCCGTTCCTTCTGCCTTCGAAAGTCTGAAAGACAACAAAGAGAAAATCTGACAATCCAACATAAGAGGATCAAGAATGGAAGCAGCTTTCAATCCTAAAACAATGCATGCTACAAAGTCATTTTTCTGATTTCCCCACTGTAGACATTTACCATCAGGGAACAGATCATTCAAGCCAGCAATGTAAAACAAAAATCAGATTGCTGATTGCATGGATGGGCTGATGGCTCAGACTGCCTGCAGCAATAATAGAGTTGCTCCTACTAGTGGGACCCATTTACTTTTGTTAGCAGCAGTTTGCCTCATTTATATTACAGCACTGCCTCTGGAGGTAATTGGATCACATTTGTAAGGGGTAAATGTAAATGGAATACCAATGATTGCTAGCACCTCTGCTGAAATATAACCTGCTACCTTCATTGTACTCAATATACCAAACACAAAAGCCATGCAGCTTAACACTCCATTTAGATCCTCATACATAAGGCACTCATGATGTGGAGATGCCGGTGTTGGACTGGGGTGGACAAATGTAAGAAGTCACAACACCAGGTTATAGTCCAACAGCTTTATTTGAAATCAGAAGCTTTCGGAGCACTGTTCCTTTGTCAGGTGAAGTGAAGAGTTGCATATAAGCACAGCATATATAGTCAGAAAGTACTGCCAGATGATTACTGGAGTGTTTACGGGATGGTTTCCTGGACCAATATGTCGAGGAACCAACCAGAGATCAGGCCATCTTAGACTGGGTATTATGTAACGAGAAAGGATTAATTAGCAATCTTGTTGTACGAGGCCCCTTGGGTCGGAGCTATCATAATATGATCGAATTCTTCATTAAGATGGAGAATGAAGTAGTTGAATCAGAGACTAGGGTCCTCAATTTAAATAAAGGAAACTACGATGGTCTGAGGAGCGAGTTGGGTAGGATTGATTGGGGAATGGCACTCAAAGGGTTGACGGTGGATAGGCAATGGCAAACATTCAAAGACCGAATGGATGAGCTACAGAATTTGTTCATCCCAGTTTGGCATAAAAATAAAACAAAAAAGGTGACTCAACCGTGGCTAACAAGGGAAATTAGGGATAGCATAAGATCCAAAGAGAGGACATATAAATCGGCCAGAAAAAGCAATAATCCTGAGGATTGGGAGCAGTTTAGGATTCAACAAAGGAGGACAAAGGGATTAATTAAGAAAGGGAAAATAGAATATGAGAGTAAGCTTGCAGGGAACATAAAAACTGACTGTAAAAGCTTTTATAGATATGTGAAGAGAAAAAGATTGGTGAAGTCAAGCGTAGGTCCCTTGCAGTCAGAATTAGGGGAATTTATAATGGGGAACAAAGAAATGGCAGACCAACTAAATACATATTTTGGTTCTGTCTTCACAAAGGAGGACACAAATAACCTCCCAGAGATGCCGGGGAACATAGGGTCTGATGAAAGGGTGGAACTGAAAGAAATCAGTATTTGTAGGGAAATGGTGTTAGGAAAATTGATGGGACTGAAGGCCGATAAATCCCCAGGGCCTGATAATCTACATCCCAGGGTACTTAAGGAAGTGGCCCTAGAAATAGTTGATGCATTGCTGGTCATCTTCCAGAACTCTATACACTCTGGAACAGTACCCATGGATTGGAGGGTAGCTAATGTTACCCCACTATTCAAAAAAAGGTGGTAGAGAAAAAGCGGGAAATTATAGACTGGTAAGCCTGGCATCGGTAGTGGGGAAAATGCTAGAGTCCATTGTAAAAGATGTAATAGCAGAGCACTTGGAAAGCAGTGACAGGATCGGACAAAGTCAACATGGATTTACAAAAGTACGATAGCAAAATACTGCAGATGTTGGAAATCCGAAATAACAACAGAAAATGCTGGAAAAACTCAGGTAGTCAGGCAACATCCGTGGAGAGAAATTTGAGTTGACGTTTCGGGTTGGACCCTTCTTCAAAACTGGAAAGAAAAGAAACTTCTCCTTTAACTCCACTCATTTCCTCCAAATCAAAGGTGTTGCCATGGGTACCCGCATGGGTCCTAGCTATGCCTGCCTTTTCGTGGGCTATGTGGAACAATCTTTGTTCCAGTCCTACTCGGGTCCCCTCCCTCACCTCTTTTTCCGATACATTGATGACTGTATCGGTGCCGTTTCCTGCTCTCGCCCCGAACTTGACAATTTCATTCACTTTGCCTCCAATTTCCACCCTTCCCTCACCTTCACATGGTCCATCTCGGACTCTTCACTTCCCTTCCTCGACTTCTCCGTCTCCATCTCTGGGGATAGGTTATCGACCAATATTTACTACAAGCCCACTGACTCCCACAGCTACCTGGACTACACTTCCTCCCACCCCGCTTCCTGTAAGGACTCCATTCCATTCTCCCAGTTTCTCCGCCTCCACCGTATCTGCTCCGACGACGCCACCTTCCACACCAGTGCTTCAGACATGTCTTCCTTTTTCCGCAACCGAGGATTCCCCTCTACTGTGGTTGACACTGCCCTCGACCATGTCAGTTCTATCTCCCGCACTTCTGCCCTCACCCCTGCCCCTCCCTCCCGGAACCACGATAGGGTTCCCCTTGTCCTCACCTTTCACCCCACCAGCCTCCACATTCAACGGATCATCCTCCGGCATTTCCGCTACCTCCAAAGTGATCCCACCACCAAACGCATCTTCCCCTCCCCTCCCAGCATTCCGCAGGGACCGCTCCCTCCGAGACACCCTAGTCCACTCCTCTATCACCCCAAACAGCCCTTCCTCTTCGCCTGGCACCTTCCCGTGCAAGCGGAGATGTAACACCTGCCCCTATACCTCCCCCCTTCCCACTGTCCAGGGCCCCAAACACCCCTTCCAGGTGAAACAGCGATTTACTTGTACTTCTCGCAATCTAGTATACTGTATTCGCTGCTCACGATGCGGTCTCCTCTACATTGGGGAGACCAAACGCAGATTGGGTGACCGCTTTGCGGAACACCTCCGTTCAGTCCGCAAGGGTGACCCCGAGCTTCCTGTCGCCTGTCATTTTAATTCACCGCTCCATTCCCACTCGGACCTCACCGTCCTTGGCCTCTTGTATTGTTCCACGGAAGCTCAACGTAAACTCGAGGAACAGCACCTCATCTTCCGATTAGGCAGTCTGCAGCCTTCCGGACTCAATATCGAGTTCAACAATTTCAGATCATAAGCTTGGCCCCCATTTCATTTTCTCTTGTAATTGTTCCACTCCTTTCCCCCCCCCTTTCCTTTTGTTTCTCTCTCTACCTGGCAGCTATCTTTTGCCCTGCCAGTACACTTTACACCTAATCCCAGCCTATTACCATCTCGTCTAGCTTCTAATCTCTTTTACTTCTTTTGTTTCTTTTATTCTTTTGTCCGATCGCAGCCCTGCCTCCGATCTAGTTTCTTTTCTTTCCAGTTTTGAAGAAGGGTCCAACCCGAAACGTCAACTCAAATTTCTCTCCACGGATGTTGCCTGACCTGCTGAGTTTTTCCAGCATTTTCTGTTGTTATTATGGATTTACAAAAGGTAAATCATGATTGACTAATCTACTGGAACTTTTTGAGGATGTAACTGGTAAAATAGATAAGGGAGAACTAGTGGATGTGGTGTATTTGGACTTTCAGAAGGCTTTCGATAATGTCCCACATAAGAGACTAGCGTGCAAAATTAAGGCACATGGGATTGGGGGCAAGGTATTGACTTGGATAGAGAACTGGTTGGCAGACAGAAAGCAAAGAGTTGGAATAAACGGGTCGTTTTCCGAGTGGCAGGCGGTGACTAGTGGGGTACCGCAAGGATCGGTCCTAGGACCCCAGCTGTTCACTATCTATATTAATGATCTGGACGAGGGAATTGGATGTAATATCTCCAAATTTGCAGACGACACAAAGCTGGGTGGGAGGGTATGCTGTGAGGAGGATGTCGTGAAACTCCAGTACGATTTGGACAGGTTGGGTGTTTGGGCAGAAACATGGCAAATGCACTATAATGTGGATAAATGTGAGGTTATCCACTTTGGTGACAAAAACAGGAAGGCAGATTATTGGAATGGCAATAGATTGGGAGAAGGGGAAGTGCAGAGAGACCTGGGTGTTCTTGTGCACCAGTCGCTGAAGGTAAGCATGCAGGTGCAGCAGGCAGTTAAGGCGGCAAATGGTATGTTGGCCTTCGTAGCAAGAGGGTTCGAGTACAGGAACAAGGATGTCTTGCTACAGTTGTACAGGGCCTTGGTGAGACCGCACCTTGAGTATTGTGTGCAGTTTTGGTTGCCTTACCTGAGGAAGGACGTTCTTGCCATGGAAGGAGTGCAGCGAAGATTCACCAGGCTGATACCTGGGATGGCAGGAATGACGTATGAGGAGAGATTGTCGACTGGGCTTATACTCACTGGAGTTTAGAAGATTGAGAGGGGATCTCATCGAAACCTATAAAATTCTGTCAGGCCTGGACAGATTAGATGCAGGAAGGATGTTTCTGATGGCCGGGGAGTCCAGAACCAGAGGTCATAGTCTAAGGATAAGGGGTAAGCCATTTAGGACTGAAATGAGGAGGAATTTCTTCACCCAGAGAGTGGTGAACCTGTAGAATTCTCTGCCACAGAGGGCGGTGGAGGCCAGTTCATTAAATATATTCAAGAAAGAGTTGGATATATTTCTTAAGGCTAAAGGGATCAAGGGATATGGGGAGAAGGCAGGGACAGGGTACTGAATTTGGATGATCAGCCATGATCTCATTGAATGGCAGAGCAGGCTCGAAGGGCCGAATAGCCTACTCCTTCTCCTATCTTCTAATGTTTCTATGTATCTTTCTAACTGCCCTTTATCACACCTCAGCAGAGAGATAAATCACAGGTGTGAATGGTGTCCAAACAGGTCAGTCAGGAAAACATTACATCAAAGAACAATGAGGTGGGGTCACAAGGGGTCAAATGTTGCAGATGCTGGGGTTTGTATGGAAAAACAAACAAAAAACTATTTTTTTGCTGGAAATCACAGCAGGTTCGGCTGCATCTGTGTAGAGAGAACAAGCCAACGACAACTCGAGTCTGAAGTCTGGGTGACTCTACGTCAGGTGGGGTTACATGTAGCGTGACATGAACCCAAGATCCCGGTTGAGGCCGTCCTCATGAGTGCGGAACTTGGCTATCAGTTTCCAGCAAAAAAGTTTTTTGTTTTTCCATACAGACCCCAGCATCTGCAACATTTGACCCCCTGTGACCCCACCTCATTGTTCTTTGATGTAATGTTTTCCTGACTGACCTGTTTGGACACCATTCACACCTGTGATTGCTGTGATTATCTCTCTGCCGAGGTGTGATAAAGGGCAGTTAGAAAGATTACCTGCAATCATCTGGCAGTACCCTCTGATTATATATGCTGTGCTTATATGCAACTCTTCACTTCACCTGACGAAGGAGCAGCGCTCCGAAAGCTTGTGATTTCAAATAAAGCTGCTGGACTATAACCTGTTGTGTGACTTCTTACTAAGGCACTCAGATCTTATACCTTTACTCTCCATCAGTCATCAATCCATCTATTTTTGTGAACACTTTGACCAAATTAACATTTATTGTACTTACTATCCATGGGTAAAACTGGACAGTGGACAGGATTGGAATACAGCAGATTTAAGTTGGTTTTGTTTTTTGCTGAAATTAATTTAAAACTTTAATAACTGATGCGTCTATATCACAGGTACAAGTGTGAAAAAATTGACTTCTTGAAGACAACATTTTGGTATCTGGTTCATATTTTAGTAATTTCTAGGCCGTCTACAAAGGATAGATGGCAACCCTAACCAGTGGTAACCTACATTCAACATGCTTAATTACTTGTGGTATTGTAAATGTATGCAATATACATACTGAACTGTATGCATGAAACTTATTGGCAGTAAATTCCCATTTATATTTAATTGGATTGGACAGTGCCTATGCTTGCAGTGATTAGTCAGTTTCTTTTAAATGGGTTAAGGATTGCATTAAAGTAGACAGGAATTTAACATGATAGCATTAACCAGTGCATGAATAATGAGGACATTGAACTCCTAGGGGTTAATATCCTTGCTGTAAAACTTATTTTAGGACTTGCTGGAAGATGTATTCATTTATATCTCTCTCTTCCTTTAAGGTCCTCCTTAAAGCCCACCAATGACTAAGCTTTCGGTCACCCCTCATAATATCTCCTCCTTTTGTTGGGTCCTTTTTTTTGATAATGCCTTTGAAGCGTTACGTTTAAAGCACTTTATAAATGCAAGCTGCTGTTCAATTTTACGTTTATTACAATTTGCTTTAAGGAATTATGTTTTAATCTTTCATCTGAAAGAAAGGATTTTGAAGCTCCCCCTAGGCCTGAAGATATTTGTGTAGTACTGCAGCATAGGGAACTGGAAGAACCCAGGTTTGATGCCTGGCATGTACTGCGTTAGCAGCTGATCACAGCTAGGGTGCTACAACTGGCCTCAACGTCGCTGGACAACCACCAGGGAGGGGAGAAAAAAATCTACCAGCTTTCGCATTCCCCAATTATCCAGTTACCACTGCTGGAAAAATGCACGTGTTGGGTGAGGACCAATGTTCCTGTTAAGCTGCTCAGCCGGCTCACCAGCTTTTTAAAAATAATGTGCATGCCCTTAAAAAAAATTAGAGGGAACATTGGCGAGGACAGGGTCAGATTTTGCGGAGATGCCCTCTACTGTCAAACAATCCGTCAACATTCACTGTCCAGACATATGAAATGGCCAATTGAGTGAGGTAGTGGAAAAAAGACTTGCATTTCTATAGCACCTTTCACGACCATGGGACGTCCCAAAGCACTTTACAGCCAGTGAAATATTTTTGAAGCGTAGTCACTGTTGTAATGTAGGAAATGCGGCAGCCAATGTGCGCACAGCAAGTTCCTACAAACAGCAATGTGATAATGACCAGATAATTTGTTTTTTTAGGCGTTGGTTGAGGGATAAATATTGAGGGAGAGCTCCCCTGCTTTTCTTCGAAAAATGCCATGGGATCTTTTACGTCCACCTGACTGGGGAGACGGGGCCTCAGTTGAACATCTCATCCAAAAAACAGCACCTCCAACTGTGCAGCATTCCTTCAATATCGCACTGAAGCGTCAGCCTAGATTTTACGCTCAAGTCTCAGGAGTGGGACTTGAACCCACAACATTCTGACCCAGAGGTGAAACTGCTACCCACTAAGCCACAGCTGACATCTGTCACTAATGAAACCAACTCCAGCAACAGCTAGTACCTCAGAAGCCAATGTGAATTTTTTTTAAAATAAGGTGATACATGAACCCTCACCCCAGAAAGGTCCCTCTCCTCCAATGGAGCTCAAAGCAGTTTCTAGGAACATGATCTCTTTCCTCTGTTGGCCCCACCACATGATCCAGGTCAGTTAATCTTCTCAGACACAAACAGCTGTTTTTTTTTTTTAAATGGCCTCAGTCAACGCGGAGGGAGCCTGATGAATTTAAACCAAGTGCTTAATTTATTATGCACACATTAATTTTAAATATATAGTTGGTTATGGTTGACTAAGGGGCTAATATATACAGGAAACTCTCGTTTAAACGGCACCTAAATATCCAGAATTCTCTATTAACCGGCAAAACTCTCACTCCGAAAACAACACCTCAATAACCGGCAATGTTGCCAAGTCCGAGCCTCCCGCGGTGGCCGAGTTAGTCAGTGGGGGTAGTTCTCCAAACTGCTGCTTCTTGGCGTTGTCGGAAGTCGGAACACTTCAATACCCCTGTAACAGGAGTCTGACTCTCCCGCGCTGCCGGTAGTCTCTTCTGATCCACCATTTTACAGGGGTACTGTGCGTCTCCCACGCTGCTGGTAGTCATTGCATTACCCTCAACTGGCAGTACTGTACTTAATCAAGCATCTTCCACCATCCATTTAACACAACATTCTGTAGGTGAGTACCCAATTACTGTATACTGCACGTCTTGATTCTTTTAATTTTTGTTTGTTAAAAATAGCCTCGGTAGATAACCCTCTCCGTCATCCAGAATTTTTGATCAACCAGCAACACGGCGGTCCTGTCGGTGCTGGATACCAAAGAGTTTCCTGTATAAGAGGCCAGGATAAAAACCAAACTACCAACTTTGCGAATGTCGCTCCATTATTAAAGATGAGTGGGGAAGAGAAACCAGGTAACTACAGAATTGTCAGTCTAACAACAGTTGTGGGGAAGTTACTAGAATGTGTCATTAGGGACAGGGTGACTGAGTGCTTGGACAAATTTGAGCTGATCAGCGAATGTCAGCATGGATTTCTGTAGTCGTGTCTGACTAATGTAGTTGAATTGTTTTTGAAGAGGTCACTAATATGGTAGATAAGGAAATGTCTATGGATGGTATTTATCTATGGACTTCCAGATGGCATTTGATAAGGTTGCGTACAAAAGATTATTAGCATAAATGAAGGCGCATCTAATTGAAAGCAACCTTGCAGCATGGGTTGAAAATTGGTTGGGCAGAAGGAGGCAGAGAGTAGGAATAAAGGTACATACTCTGATTGGCAGGATGTAACAAGTGGTGCTCCCCAGGGATCTGTACCAGGGCCTAAGCTTTTCACCATATTTATAAATGACTTGGATGAAGGACTAGAGAGTTGTGTATCCAAGTTTGCATATGACACTAAGTTAGGAGGCACAGTAAGTAGTGTAGATGGGAACAGGAAGTTGCAAAGGGACACAGACAAAGACAGATTAAGTGAGTGTGGAAAACTGTGGCAAATGGAGTTCAGTGTGGGGAAGTGCAAGGTCATCCACCTTGGGTCCACGAAAGACAAATCGGAGTATTTCCTAAATGGTGACAAAGTAGAAACTGTGGAGGTGCAAAGTCACTAAAACCTAGTGGACAAGAACAAAATGCAATCAAAAAGGCTAATGGAATGTTGCCTTTATCTCACGGGGACTGGAATATAAAGGGGGGGGGGGGGAAATTATGCTTCATTTGTACAGAGCCTTGGTCAAATCCCATCTGGAGTATTGCGTTCAGTTCTGGGCACTGCACCTCAGGAAAGGTATATTGGTCTTGGAGGGAATGCAGCGCAGATTCACCAGGATGATACTGGGGATTAAAGGGTTAAATTATGAGGACAGGTTTAATTAACTTGGCTAATATTTCCCTTGAGTATTGAAGATTAAGGTGTGATCTAATCAAGGTGTTTAAAATATTAAAAAGGATTCAACAGGGTAGATTAAGAGAATCTATTTACTCTGGTAGGGAATCCAGAACAGGAATACATAATATTAAAATTAGGGCCAGGCCATTTGGAAGCACCACTTCACCGAAAGGGTAGTAGAAATCTGGAACTCTCCCACAAAGGGCTGTGGATTCTGGATCAATTGACGCTTTCAAGACATAGAAACATGGAAGATAGGAGCAGGAGTAGGCTATTCGGCCCCTCGAGCCTGCTCCGCCATTCAATGCAATCATGGCTGATCATCCAAATTCAGTACCCGGTCCCTGCTTTCTCCCCATATCCCTTGATCCCTTTAGCCTTAAGAAATATATCCAACTCCTTCTTGAATATATTTAATGTATTGGCCTCTACTGCCTTCTGTGGTAGAGAATTCCACAGGTTCACCACTCTCTGGGTGAAGAAATTCCTCCTCATTTCTGTCCTAAATGGCCTACCCCTTATCCTTGGACTGTGACCCCCTGGTTCTGGACACCCCAACCATCGGGAACATCCTTCCTGCATCTAGTCTGTCCAGTCCGGTCAGAATTTTATAAGTTTCAATGAGATCCCCTCTCATTCTTCTAAACTCCAGCGAGTACAAGCCCAATCGACCCAATCTCTCCTCATAAGTCATTCCTGCCATCCCAGGTATCAGCCTGGTGAATCTTCGCTGAACTCCTTCCATGGCAAGAACATCCTTTCTCAGATAAGGCGACCAAAACTGCACACAATACTCAAGATGTGGTCTCACCAAGGCTCTGTACAACTGCAGCAAGACATCCTTGTTCCTGTACTCAAACCCTCTCGCTACGAAGGCCAACATACCATTTGCCTTCTTAACCGCCTGCTGCACCTGCATGCTTACCTTCAGCGACTGGTGCACAAGGACACCCAGGTCTCGTTGCACTTCCCCTTCTCCCAATCTATTGCCATTCAGATAATAATCTGCCTTCCTGTTTTTGCCACCAAAGTGGATAACCTCGCATTTATCCACGTTATATTGCATCTGCCATGCTTTTGCTCAATCACCCAACATGTCCAAATCATCCTGGAGTTTCTCGGCATCCTCCTCACAGCACACACGCCCACCCAGCTTTGTGTCGTCTGCAAACTTGGAGATATTACATCTAGTTCCCTTGTCTAGATCATTAATATATATTGTGAATAGCTGGGGCCCAAGGACCGATCCCTGCAGTACCCCACTAGTCACTGCCTGCCACTCGGAAAAAGACCCGTTTATTCCAACTCTTTGCTTTCTGTCTGCCAACCAGTTCTCTATCCAAGTCAATACCTTGCCCCCAATCCCATGTGCCTTAACTTTACACGCTAATCTCTTATGTGGGACCTTATCAAAAGCCTTCTGAAAGTCCAAATACACCACATCCACTGGTTCTCCCTTATCTATTTTACCAGTTACATACTCAAAAAATTCCAGTAGATTAGTCAAGCATGATTTACCTTTTGTAAATCCATGTTGACTTTGTCTGATCCTGTCACTGTTTTCCAAGTGCTCTGCTATTACATCTTTTATAATGGACTCTAGCATTTTCCCCACTACCGATGTCAGGCTTACCTGTAATTCCCCGTTTTCTCTCTACCACCTTTTTTGAATAGTGGGGTAACATTAGCTACCCTCCAATCCATGGGTACTGTTCCAGATTCCATCGAATGCTGGAAGATGATCAGCAAAGCATCAACTATTTCTAGGGCCACTTCCTTAAGTACCCTAGGATGTAGATTATCAGGCCCTGGGGATTTATCGGCCTTCAATCCCATCAATTTCCCCAACACCATTTCCCTACAAATACTGATTTCTTTCAGTTCCTCCCTTTCATCAGACCATATGTTCCCCGACATCTCTGGGAGGTTATTTGTGTCCTCTTTTGTGAAGACTCAGATCGATAGATTTTTGTTAGGTAAGGGTATGAAGGGATATGATTCAAAGGCAGATAAATGGGGTTGAGATCAGCCGCGATCCAATTAAATGGCGAAACAGCCTCAAGGGGCTGAATGGCCTACTCATGCTCCTAAAACATTTAGGGTTGCACTTACTGTATGGAAAATAGCGAACCCTCATTATAATTTCTCTGGCAGATTTCAGGATCTCAACGGCCTAAGCAACAGAAATAAATACAACTCAGCAACAACAAAACAGCTCTAAAGGGAAAAAGACATGATTTTTTTTCTGCAGAAACAATTTTTTTTGTTGCTATAACACGCACAAAAGTTATCTGAACCAGAACCCATCCAACATTAGCATTGCTATGTCTGATCATCAACTGGTTTATTTTCTTTTCTGAATAACTCATCTACATTCCCCTGAACTTTAACCCAAGCGTCCAATCATGACATAACTGGTGTTAAGTCTCCAGGGCTTCTGCTCAGACAACATTTATCAGCCTTCAAAGTATCCCACACATATTCCAGAGTGGCTTGGCTCAAAACAGGCAATTGAAAGGTCAATCATGTGGATGGGCCATCATCACCATTAACTGCCAGATCACACACTGATCCCTAAAGCACACCCTGAATTGGTGATACAAACTTTCAAAACTCACGTGCCATGTATCTTTAGTCTTTCAGGTTCACATAACATGTTCATACAAATGTCCTAAGTCTACACATCTGCCTGTGTGCTAGCTGACTCTGGTACTCACCTTGCTATGTTCTATATCCTGAAAGTCAATGTCATTCACAGCGAGGACCTGATCACCCTCCTGCAGCCCTGCATGATCTGCATCGGAATCAGGAATCACCTGTGGTACAATGTAATTGCCCGGATACTGAGGTTAGTACTTACACACACACACACCCACTCTTACTTAAAAGCACTTCTCGTCTTTCTAGGTCCTGTGTTGGCAGAGATCTGGGAGCAAGTTAACAAATGGCTTTTGTCTGAACTGAGAGTGGTGCACACAGAAAGGGGAAGGGGAGAATTATTTGATGTCTGTGTGGTGAATCTCTGTGCTTGTCAAATGAAGAATGCAAGTTCCAGGAAATAGAATGCTTTTCCATTTGGACACCCAGTGTCAGCAAGCATTTTCATGCCAGGTACAGCATGGGTTAGGCTCAGAGTAAAAGGCCTTCTACTCTGTGCCAACAATGTACCTTAATCTTAGGAGAATGACCCCTACTGCACCAGCATGACTTTTTTCTATTTCCCACCATAGCATTCCAGCAGCCTCACTGAGTGACACTGTCAATTAAATGCAGAATTAATAAAAGCTATGCGCTGTGGTGCCACGATCACTAGGAACTGGATTTGAGACTGTCCAAATTTATTTCACACAGGACCCTTAAGGCCAGCAGAGAAAGGAGACTTCCGTCCATCAGCCTGAATTGGATTTAAACCCAGAAGGCCAGCATTTAAAAAATTTAAGATTTTCAGAATTCTTCCAGCACAGATCTGCTACCTGAATACTCATTAATCCTTGGTTGACACCACGCAGTCCTGTGCTTATGTTTTTGCTCAAGCTGTAACTCAGAGAATCTAACTTCAGCATCATGCGTAACAACAGTGTACAAAGCCATAACACATTTAAACCAAGAACACCAACCTTTGATATAAAGATGCCAAGCTGTGAGGCCTTGCCCCCTCGGATATTGAATCCAAGCTGCAGGAAACAGTAACACAATTAAGTTTGTGGAACATCAGAATTACAGAACTTCCAGGATAGCATTCAGTTACCCTTCAGATAAAGCCCTGCTGAGTTATCCAATTTCAGCCAGGACAATAATTAAAGCGCTACAATTAGCTTCAGCATCATATGGTCATTTACAACACCAAAATTGCCACCTTTTTCATTTGTAGCAGATTACCTCAACTTTGGGCTGCTCTCAGAAAATCTGACAAGCATTGCAGAGCTATTTTTCAGCTATTTATTCCCTCCTCCCCAAGTCAACTCAACCACCGGCCACATCAAACACAACACTGGAACACTTAAAAGCAATTCAGTGTCAAATTAGGGACAGTTTATTGCCCGCTAGGAACCGAGTTGTGACTGCCCCAAACTCATTTCATGTAGGACCCTTACAGCGAGCAGACAGAAAAAAAACTTTCATCCCATCAGACCTGGCTGCAATTCTCTTCCCATTAACTTACTAAAGCCACAGTGACAACTGGAGATTGGAAAGTGTGCTCCGGGGATGTGGGTTCTCTCAGACATTCCTTTTTTCCTCCCTGTAGAGAAGGGGTTGACTACTCCTGTGGGTCTTGGCTTTGATCAGGAACTCACTGCTTGAGTCAATCACAGGATCAAACCCACATCCCACCACTCTTGCGGTGCAGTACTTTGCATCTCGCTAAATTAATTTTTGAAACTGGTTGAGAACACAACTTTTATTAACATTTAGCAGAAAACTATTCTTCACGTAAAGATTTAGCATTAAAGATAAAACATTGTGGCAGCAGAAGCCAACGCACTCAAGACTTAATAACCTTGTCCCCTAATTTACAAAAGGCATGTTTTGAGTATGAAGGGTTATTACCTGAGCCCCAGGGGGTTTCTTCAACTGGATTGATCGAGGCAAAAACTGGGTCAGCTCATTGTTGTAGTCCGAGTGATGTAACCGCTAAGGAATCAATTAAAAATCACTTTCAAAACACACTAGTCTTTTTAAAAATATACATAAAACTATATTCTTCATTCCCTGAAAATTCAAATTCACCTTCACGACCACTAATGTTGCAGCTTCACTGAACAGAGCACAGAAAGGACACCGTTTTTGAAATGTCGCCCCAACTATCAAGTATCAAAGTTCAGGATGGCTCATTTTGTAACAATGTGCTGTAATTTTTTTAATTTGAGAAAATTAACACATTTTGAAAAGTTACACTTTATCTGTTTTATATAAGTGCAGCTTACATAGAATCATAGAAACTTACAGCACAGAAGGAGACCATTCGGCCCGTCGTGTCCGTGCTGGCTCTTTGAAAGAGTAGTCGTGCTTAGTCCCACATCCCTGCTTTTTGTCCGTAACCCTGCAAGTTCCTTATCCTCCAGGACCTGTCCAACTCCCTTTTAAAATGATTTATGATATCCGCTTCCACTACCTTTTCAGGTAGAGCGTTCCAAATCCTGACAACTCAGTAAAGGCATTTCTCCTCCTCTCCCCTCTAGATCTTTTGCCAATGATTTTGAATCTCTGACCTCTAGTTATTGACCCACTCACCAGAGGGAATATTTTTTCCCTATTTACTCTATCAAAACCTATCATCTTGAAAATATCTATTAGGTCACCTCTTAACCTTCTCTGTTCCAAGGAATAGTCATAACTTTTACAACCTCTCCTCGTAACTGAAGTCCCTCATCCCTGGTAACATCCTGGTAAACCGCCTCTGTACCCTTTTTAAGGCCTTTACATCGTTCCTGAAGTGTGGTGCCCAGAATTGTCCACAATACTCCAGCTGAGGCCTAACCAGTGATTTATAAAGTTTAGCATCTCTTTGCTTTTATATTATATTCCTCTATTTTAAACTGAAGTAACACATATGCTTTTTTAACCACCTTATCAACTTGCACTGCCATCTTTAAGAATTTGTGTATATGGACATCAAGGTCTCTCTGCTTATCCACACTTTTCAAAATCTTGCCATTTATAGTACACTGTCTTTCCAAATTGGTCGTCCTCCTTCGCATTGAACTTCATTTGCCATGCTTCTACCCATTTCACCATCCTGTCTATGTCATCCTTAAGCCTGGTCATGATCTACTACTTTGCTAAGTTCATCTGCAAACTTTATAATGCTGCTCCCTACACCCGAGTCTAGGTTGTTTATAAAAATTGCAAAGAGTAATGAACCCAAAACTGACCTTTGGGGAACACCACTGCAAACCACCTCCCAGTGTGAAAATCATCCATTCACCACCAACCTTTACTTCCTGTCACTGAGCCAATTTTGTATCCATTCCGCCACTTTCCCCTTAATTCCAGGGAATTAAGGGGAAATACACACACTGCATAGTGATAAGTCATAAATATACCTACATAAAATCATGCACCACACCTCAGGATTGGTGTTCACTGATTGATTTACTAGCTCAGATAATTACCCCTTTTAGTAAAAACAAACATGTCAGAATGCAATGTAATCCTTTTGCACAATCAAATTCACATTAATAGCAAATGGGAAATAGTCCACAGATAAAAACACATTTCTTAAATTAGAACAGATAAGACAGTCATATACAGGACTGAGTCACAGGGCAGCTACAACATTGTTTAGAATCCAACTTCAAAGGATGTAAAGACATTATTCTCTCTCTACTGGCTGTAATGATCATGTGCAAAATAAATTTTGGAACTCTTTCCCAGCTTCTTGTACAGACCCATAGTATAAAACTGACCTCATTAGGTTAATCAGGAATGAGAACGCTAGCTGATTTTTTTATCCTCCTTGACCCAGGGAATGCTCAGGCCAATTCCAGCACCCCAACTATTGCACCAATTGAGACCAGTTAACTCAAAAGATCTGTTATTGTGTCGGAGGCTTTTTGGTCAGTAATACTCAGTAGCACACTGGTCGATGTTTTTACCATTAAGTCACCAGCACAGCATTAAAAAGAACTTGTATAAACAACACGGTTACCTCATGCAGTGGGATCCAGGGAGGAGGATTCTCGTACGGTGGCAAAAACACTACTGGATACTGATAGTCATCATAAGAACCTTTTGGGTCCACATATACCCGGTTCGACATTGGTCTACAATCTCTGAAAGAATCCAGTAAAATCTGTAAACACAGGATCACAAGCTGCAGTGAATGCCTAACATTTTTACCCAATACACACTACATAGTGAGAAGTCATAAAAAAACCTACACAAAAATCACTAGATACAAACAAGGCCATTCAGCCTACCTTAGTTCATTCATCCAGAAATAACCTACAGTTCACTCATTACAGCATCAAGCTGCATTTTAAATAATTCCAGAGTTTTTGCTTCCACTGCCCTACTAGTTGATCAGTGTGTGTGAAGAATTACACATCAGTTGTAAATTTGCCTTTTCTTAATTTGAACCTGTGTCCCTTGTCCTGTCTTGATTTAACTTGGAAGTAGTTTCTTGAATATATTTTGCATACTATTTACTATATTATACATACCTATCATGCCACCTCATACCAGAACTGACACTGCAGTGGGGAAAGATTTAACTGACATTGCTGGCAGTTTCACTGAATGGTGTAATAAAGACAATAATCTAATAGGTCTTTGCAGTAGTAAGCTTTTTCTAAATTGCTGAACTGGCAGTTGAGATAACCTAAGCAGTAGCGTTAGAATGATTAACGACTGCATACTGTGTCACTTACAGACAACTGCAAATAGTCGGATGCTGAACCATAAGAGCCCTAGAGGATGTAAGTTCTGTTCTGGCAGGAAAGTAAAACAATGGGTTGGAAGTAAAGAGGCCTAGAGAGGCAGGAAAGGAGGACAATGAGTCAGAAGTACAATGCTGGCAAGACCCCCATCTGGCATAAACAAAGGTCATAGGTGCAAGAACAGCTTGTGGGATAACGGACATATACTTTTCTGACAATAAAGGCAGTACTTTAATGTAACGCGGCATAGGCAACCAATCAGTGAAGATGCATGCGGGCCAAGGTCCAATCAGGTGGCAGGAATGAAATTTGCACGAGCTGGACATATGTATTGTAATGTATAAAAATGTAGTGTTTGCTGTAACAATTTGGAGAAGTCTGGCTAAGATAAATAAGAACATAAGAATCAAATCAAATCAACTTTTATTGTCATTGTTAGTGCACAAGTGCAGTACAACGAAATGTAGGCTTGCGGTTCCCGAGAGTGTACATTTAGATTAAGACATTTAAACATTCAACATACATTTGGCTTGTAATACATAAACATAAACATAACCATAATAAAGTGCATTGGCAGATGTGCAGGCTTTAGAGTTTATTTGTGGAGTTCAGTAGGATGACAGCCCTGGGAAAGAAGCTGTTCCTAAATCTGGCCTGCTCCGCCATTCAATAAGATCATGGCTAATCTGATCCTAACCGCCAATCTACTATCACAGAACCATCTCCTGAATCTAACAGAATTAGACACACGAACTAGGAGCAGGATCAGGCTACACGGCCCCTGGGCCCGCTCCGCTACCCACAGGGCCATGACCGATCCGAACCTAGACTCAAGTCCAAATTCCTGCCCGCTCCCCGTAACCCTTAATTCCCTTTACTTCTAGGAAACTGTCGATTTCTGTTTTAAATTTATGCAATGATGTAGCTTCTACAGCTTTTTTGGGCAGCATATTCCATGGACCTACCACCCTCTGAGTGAAGTAGTTCCTCCTCATCTCAGTTTTGAAAGAGCAGCCCCTTATTCTAAGACTATGCCCCCTAGTTCTAGTTTCACCCATCATCGGGAACATCCTCCCCGCATCCACCCGATCCAACCCCTTCACAATCTTATATGTTTCAATAAGATCGCCTCTCATTCTTCTGAACTCCAATGAGTAGAGTCCCAATCTACTCAACCTCTCCTCATACGTCCATCCCCTCATCCCCGGGATTAACCGAGTGAACCTTCTTTGTACTGACTCGAGAGCAAGTATGTCCTTTCTTAAGTATGGACACCAAAACTGTATGCAGTATTCCAGGTGCGGTCTCACCAATACCTTGTACAATTGAAGCAATACCTCCCTATTTTTATATTCTATCCCCCAAGCAATGAAAGCCAACATTCCATTGGCCTTCTTAATCACTTGCTGCACCTGCATACTAACCTTTTGAGTTTCGTGCACCAGGACCCCCAGATCCCTTTGTACTTCAGTACTTTCCAGTTTCTTGCCATTAAGATAATAACTTGCTCTACGATTTTTCCTGCCAAAGTGCATAACCTCACACTTTCCAGTATTGTATTCCATCTGCCAAATCTCTGCCCACTTACTTAGCCTGTCTATGTCCCCTTGCAGGTTTTTTATGTCCTCCTCACTCACTACTTTCCCCCACATCTTAGTATCATCTGCAAACTTTGATACGTTACACTCGGTCCCCTCCTCCAAATCGTTAATATAGATTGTAAAGAGTTGGGGACCCAGCACTGACCCCTGCGGAACACCACTAGTTACTGATTGCCAGTCTGAGAATGAACCATTTATACCAACTCTCTGCCTTCTGTTAGTTAGCCAATCCTCTATCCATGCCAGAATATTACCCCCAATCCCGTGATTTTTTATCTTAAGCAATAATCTTTTGTGTGGCACCTTGTCAAATGCCTTTTGGAAGTCTAAATACACTACGTCCACTGGTTCCCCTTTATCCACCCTATATGTTACTTCCTCAAAGAACTCCAGCAAATTTGTCAAACATGACTTCCCCTTCATAAAACCATGCTGACTTTCTCCTATTAAATTATGATTATCCAAATGTCCTTTTACTGTCTCCTTAATAATGGACTCCAAAATTTTACCTACCACAGATGTTAGGCTAACCGGTCTATAGTTTCCAGCCTTCTGTCTACTGCCCTTTTTAAATAAGGGTGTTACATTAGCAGTTTTCCAGTCTGCCGGGGCCTTTGCCGAGTCCAGGGAGTTTTGGAAAATTATTACCAATGCATCCACAATCCCTACCGCCACTTCCCTCAAGACCCTAGGATGTAAGCCATCCGGTCCAGGTGATTTATCCGCCTTGAGTCCCATTATTTTACCGAGTACCACTTCCTTAGTGATTTTGATCATGTTTAGCTCCTCCCCCCCTATAGCCCCCTCTTTGTCCAGTGTTGGGATATTCTTAGTGTCCTCTACTGTAAAGACTGATACAAAATATTCATTCAGTGTTTTTGCCATCTCCATATTTCCCACCATTAATTTCCCGGTCTCATCCGCTAAGGGACCAACATTTACTTTAGCCACCCTTTTTCTTTTTATATAACTATAAAAACTCTTACTATCTGTTTTTATATGTTTTGCTAATTTACTTTCATAATCTATCTTTTTGTTATTTTTTGCTGTCTTTTAAAGTTTTCCCAATCCTCTATCCTCCCACTAGATTTGGCTACCTTATATGCCCTTGCTTTTAGTCGAATGCTATCCTTAATTTCTTTACTTAGCCACGGATGGCTGTCTTTTCTTTTACACCCTTTTCTTCTCAGTGGAATATATATTTTTTGGAAGTTGTAAAATAACTCCTTAAATGTACACCACTGATCATGTATCGTCTTACCCTTTAATCTATTTTCCCAATCCACTCTACTCAATTCCGCTCTCATACCTTCATAGTCTCCTTTATTCAAGCTTAGCACGCTTGTTTGAGATCCAACCTTCTCATCCTCTAATTGAATATGGAATTCAACCATGTTATGGTCACTCATTCCAAGGGGATCCTTTACTGGGACATTTTTAATTAATCCTGTCTCGTTACACAGGACCAGATCTAAGGTTGCTTGCCCCCTGGTCAGTTCAGTTACATACTGCTCAAGAAACCCATCCCTAATACACTCAATGAACTCATCCTCAAGGCAGCCCTGCCCAATTTGATTTGTCCAATTAATATGATAGTTAAAATCCCCCATAATCATAGATGTTCCCTTATTACAAGCCTCAACTATTTCCTGATTGATACTCCGTCCAACAGAGTTGCAACTGTTCGGAGGCCTATAGAGTACGCCCACTAGTGTTTTTTTCCCCTTATTATTCCTTATCTCCACCCAAACTGTTTCATTATCCTGATCTTTTGACCCAATATCATTTCTCTGTATTACAGTGATTCCTTCCTTTATTAACATAGCCACCCCACCTCCCTTTCCTTCCTGATCGTTAAATAACCTGGTATGTTTAATTCCCAGGCATTGTCACCCTGCAGCCATGTTTCTGTAATGGCCACAAGATCATACCCATATGTAGTTATTTGTGCCATTAACTCGTCTATTTTGTTACGAATGCTACGTGCATTCAGATAGAGAACTTTCAAATATGTTTTGTGACACTTAGTTCCTGCTTTTGCCCTTTTTATTACTTTACCTTTTACTCCATACTTCTGCCGCTTCCTGACACGCTCTGGTTTTTAATTTCCCCACTGCTACCTAAGTCTATGACCTTCTCTGTTGTCATTTTTATTATTTGCTCTTTAGGAACCTCCCCCCCACTAGTTAGTTTAAAGCCCTCTCTACAGCCCTAGTTATATGATCCGCCAGGACTCTAGTCCCAGCACTGGCCAAGTGAAGCCTGTCCCAACGGAACAGCTCCCTCCTGCCCCAGTACTGGTGCCAGTGTCCCAGGAAGCAAAACCCATTTCTCCCACACCAGTCTTTGAGCCACGCATTTAACTCTCTAATTTTATTTGTCCTAGCCAAATTCGCTCGTGGCTCAGGTAATAATCCAGAGATTGTTACCCTTGAGGTTCTGTTTTTTAATTTGACCCCTAGCTGCTCATACTCCTTTAACAGAACCGGCTTCCTAGTCCTATCTACGTCGTTTGTACCAACATGGACCACGACAACTGGATCCACCCCCTCCCACTGCAAGTTTCTTTCCAGCCCAGAGGAGATGTCCTTAACCCTGGCACCAGGTAGGCAACACAGCCTTCGGGACTCTCGCTCTCGGCTGCAGAGAACTCTATCTATCCCCCTAATAATACTACCCCCTACCACTACAACATTTCTATTTACTCCCCCCTCTTGAATGGCCCCCCGTTCCACGGTGCTGTGGCCAGGTTGCTCATCCTCCCTGCAGTCCCTGCTCCTGTCCCCACAGGGAGCAAGAACCTCGAACCTGTTGGTCAAGAGCTAGGGCTGTGGCTCCTCTAGCTCTACTTCCTGGATCCCCGTACCTGCCTCACTCGTAGTCACACCGTCCTGTCCCTGACCATGGGCTACATCTGAATTACTTAACTTCATAGGTGTGACCACCTCCTGATACACAGAGTCCAGGTACTTCTCCCCCTCCCTGATGTGTCGCAGTGTCTGAAGCTCAGACTCCAGCTCATCAACACGGAGCTGGAGTTCCTGTAGCAGCAGACACTTGTCACAGACGTAATCACCGTGAGCCTCAATGGGGTTCACCAGCTCCCACATCTCGCAACAGTAGCACATCACCTGCTCCATTCTATGTAATTAATTAAATTTTTTATTGTTAGTTATGGACACCCTCTGTCCGATTTTAGATGCTAGTATCCCCTTTAATTAATTGGATTTAAATTAAATCAATCCCTCTAATTACACCAGTTAAATGGTTTACCAACAGTCACTCTGCACCAGAAAGGCCTTATTAACTACAACCCAGAGTTAAAGTTTGAAAAGAGCACCTAACACCCCACTTACCCTAACTCACACTTACCCAAACTCACAGCACTCTCTGATGACCTCGCACTCAGTGCTTGCTCGCACTAGCAATGGTCTTTTTATACTGATTGTTTGTTTACAGCCAAATGAGTCACCCCTGCTGATTGGTTAGAAAACTAGTTTCCACTGCCTGCTGTGCCAATTTACTCCTACTGCAGTGTAACCTTGTTTTACTCTTCTTAAACCAACAGAATCCCAAATACTTAACTTTTCCCCTTTACTTAAACTGCTTAAGTAATCTTATCAAGAATGATTTAAAGAGAAAGCAGATTGTCTCCTCACCGGTGTAATAAAGACTTGATTATCGATCTAAAACCTTGTGTCGAATGTTGATTTAAAATACTCCACAACAATTGGCGTCACGAACAGGATTCACACGGACAGGAGGCACGGGCGAGTGAAGCTGAGCCAAAAACGTGAGTACTTTTAAATACAACGCCCCCTTTGGAATCAAAGAACTAAAAGGTTTGAATCGGTAAGTCAAGTGGTCTTGGGGTTCAGGTGAAATGCGCGGAAGTATGGGCCAGGTAGGAGTTGCAAGTAGTGCATTAACTTTGGAGTAAAAATCTAAAGCATACCTCTGACAACTCGAGTTGCAAGCAGTGCAGAAAGTTTAAGCATACCTCTAACAACTTCAGTTGCAAGTAGTGCTAAGCATACCTCTGACAACAAATTACCCGAACAAAATTGTTGCAAGTATGGTCTCACTCTGCGAGAGTAAAGCAAGGGATGTACCGCTGACAACTGCGGTTACAAGTACCGTCTCACTCTGCGAGAGTAAAGCAAGAGAAGTACCTCTGACAATTAACCATGGGAAGTGAAAAACTCGAGTGGGGACCGGTGGGGTCTCTGACACGCTATATAGCGGACAAAAATAAAAGATTAATTGACAAAATGGTTAAAAACGATTGGCAACCGAACAACCCACCAGTAAAACAAAGAGAATGGTGGGCTAAAGAAACAAAATTAAAGGAAGAAAAGGCCATCATTTTAGTGGCTCGCGCATATTATGAGTTGAGGAGACATACTGTACTCAAATCTGGAATAAAAACGGGTGCCAAAATTGTACCAGAGTACCAGTAATTTAAGAAAGGGAATAAGGAAAAAATTTAAGTTTTATCGACACAGATGCTTTCAGTTTCTGTCCAAAACAAGTAAAATCCAGGATTTGCTGAGTGAAAGGAATCTTAAAAGGAAAGCTGGAATCTCAGTTTGTGTGAAAGTGTTAAAAATGTGGAAGTTTTCTGTCTTTGAAAGAAAATGTCAGTTGTGTTTGTTTTAGCTCCACCCACTCTTTTGTACAGAGAGCGAAACGCTGTTTAACCCTTTGAAGACATGTCTTGAATGATGGACAAGCATGTGCTGTTTTAAGTTTGTTAATTGTTTTACAAAAGATAAGCTTCAGCCTTGAAGTCACAGTTGCCAATGTGCCTGGAAGAAAATGAATTTGAATGTTTACAAGGCATGGGTGATTGTTTCTTTGTTAATGTGGCTATGGTTTCTTTCTTTTCCAAGTGATACTGGTTAGTTTTTAAAAAATTGATCCGGATTAAATTGGAGTTATTGAGGTTAATTAACCTATTAAAACCAGACTTTTGTGGCCACGGTGAAATTCCGGTTGGTGTAAATTTGTGTGGACCTGCTAAACACAGGCAAAATGAAGGCTGTATCAGACAGAAGGAGGACGGCTTGGGAAGCAGTATTGATACCCAAGGACAGATCAGTCCAGATTATAACGGAACATAGAGTCAACCCTGCAGAGGGAATGCTATCAGAGGGTGAGGCACACGAATGTCAGTTAGTAATCGAAGAAGAGGTCAGAGGAACCGTATCAGAATCGCCCCATGACAATCCTGAAAACACATTTTATGTAGACGGATCTCGCCGATATATAAATGGGGAGCCACACACTGGTTGGGCAGTAGTATCCGAGAACGGAAAAACAGTCGCAAAGGGAGGGCTTGAAGGAGGAACCTCAGCACAGGTAGCAGAACTAGTGGCTCTCACGGAAGCATTGAAATTGGCAAAAGGAAAATGAGTAAATATATATACAGACAGTAGATATGCATTTGGGGTAGTACATGATTATATGATAGCATGGAATAGGAGAGGATATATAACCTCCGGAGGAGGACAAATACAGCATGAGGAAGTAGTGAGAGACCTAGTAGAAGCGGTAAAAGGAGCAGAAGAGGTAGCAGTGATTAAAATAAAGGCACACCGCAAGATAGTGAGCCAGCAACAAAAAGGAAATATGCTAGCTGTTCAGGCAGCAACGGACACAGAGATGCCTACACCAATAGCAGCAGGTAGAATAACAGCAGAGGAAGTGAACATTAAAAGAATCCAAGAGGAGACCGAAATGGAGGAGCAGGAGCAGTGGACAAAGAGAGGCGCAGCCAAAGGTAGAGATGGAATATGGAAAAAGGATCACAGGGTAGTAACCACTCGCTGTATTCAGGAGAATTTGTTGAAAATATACCACGAGCCAGACCATGGGGGGCGGAATGTCATGATAGGTAGGCTAAGTATAGATTGGTGGTGGAGTGGAATGGGACAAGACGTGGCAAGATACTGCAGACGCTGCATCATCTGTTGACAGCACAACCCGGGTAGGCCCATAAAGGTTAGAATGGCCCACCAGCCACGACCCAAAGGCCCCTGGGAAAACCCCCAGATAGATTCTACCAGACCCCTACCTAACAGTAGAGGGAAGAAATACTGTTTAGTGATCATAGACCAGTTTACAAGGCGGCTGGAAGCATTCCCTACCAGAGACTGTAGTGCTCAGACTGTGGCCCGAATATTTGCATACGACGTGATACTGAGATGGGGGGTCCCGTTGCAAATAGATTCAGATCAAGGTACCCACTTTACGGGAAAGGTAATGAAAGAAGCTTGCAAGTTACTAGGAGTAAGACAGAAGTTCCATATCCCCTAACATCCGCAAAGCTCAGGCATGGTAGAGCGAATGAACAGAACCCTGAAAACAGCCTTAAGGCCATAGCCGAAACCGGACAGGGATGGGTGGATGTCCTTCCGTGTATCCTGATGAGGCTGAGAGCCACCCCAAACTGGGTGACCAGACTGACACCATACGAACTCATGACTGGACGAGCAATGTGTCTGCCGGAAGGAGTAGCATCTGGTAGTGAGGGACTAGGACCCTTAAAAGATAAAATTAGGAAATACGTACAAACAATGGATAATCAATTGAAAGAGCTCAAACAAGAAGTTAAAGAACAATAAGACATCAGAGATAAAAATACACAAAAGTCGGGGGCCTCGGAGTCCCTACCCAAGGTGGGGGAGCAGGTATTTGTTAAAATATTGCCAGAGAGATCGGGATTCTCACCTAGATGGACTGGACCATTTGAGGTTATCATGACCAGCGATACGTGCGCATGTATAGCTATGAGGGGAAAGGGTAGATGGAAACATTGGACTCAACTAAAACGGTACAACAATAACCCATCTGATCTTAAATCCCACAGAAACAATGGAATAAACACTGGGAATGAGCTAACCTCTGGTGACGACCAAACCTCTGTTTAAATTACAGATAAACATGGATCCCGTAAAATGGATTATCATAACTACCCTGATGGCAGCATTTAGAAGTCCAAATAACGGGCTGGAAGAAATGGACTGCAAGTTAAGATCCCCTAATGGCGACTTCACAGGAGGCTTCATTATATTACACAGTTACGAGTGTGAAAAACAAGGAAAAGGATGTTACAGGTGTAACGGTACCTGGGTGAACTTGGATCAACATGCGGACCCTATAGAATGACAAATGCCAGCAATATGGTAAGATGTAATAGACACTGGCAGGTGTTGGGTCAAGTAGGGGGAGGATATGTCCTGAGCTGCACGAACAATGTTATAAGATGGACTATTGTACACGGCATTACAACACCTCAACCAACAACAAGGATCACATCAATACCTGAAGAACAGAGGTGTCCAAAATTGACGCCTGGGCCTGAAAATGGACTGGTGCTATTCACTAACGGAAAACAATTGTATGATAACATGAGACACGAAATTGTACCGGTACTAATGAACTTAACCATGTTACAATGGCCAGGATATTGTGAAAGGTTTACTAAAACTAGAGAATCGTATGCATATATGATAAAGAATGTAATTAACCAAGCTGCTGATGCGACAGGGGCTACTAATTTTAGGGGACATGCTGCATTCCACCAAAGGATTAAGAGGAGCTTAGGAACCGATATACTCACGGGAATAAACACAGGAACATCATTCATTAATGCCCTAGATATACAAGGAGTCCAAAGTAGTGTGGAATGACTACAAAGGGTAATACAACAGATTTTAGAGGAGCATTATCAACAAACTAAACCATAGAGATGAGGAACAGGCAAAAGACGGGGTAGGGAGAGGTTTGTGTCATACCTATGGCCAATGATTCACCGGACAGTTAAAACACAATCTGGCACAGATACAGCGAGGCAAGGTACCAGACTAGATTAACAGCACACAGCTCTATGGCCTGAGCCAGAATCTAGGCCCTCTAGGAGTGCTTGTTCCCTCAAATGGATGACCAGAGTATATCCAGTGACACAAAAACGTAAAGCAGAAGAAGTGACAGCAATGATAGGCATGGTACTCCTGATACCAGTGGTGGGACTAGACACGACTCCATACCCACAGTACCAGGTAACAAACATAGGCATAGTGAGGGGTGAGGCATACCTCCAATACTATCCAATTGATACCTATGCCATCAGGAAGAATGGTACAAGGAGAGGAGTCTCCCTAAACGGATGCCACGGGAAAGGCACGCTTACGATATGCCCACATCCGGTAGGAGAAGGCCGAGGATGAGTGCGGCTATAATAAGACAGAGTTTTTGAATTATCACGTTGATCACCATCACACCCGCTCGGGATATAGAGGCGAAGGGGAGTATTGTATAGCCACCACAGAGACTGAGTACCAATATAGTAACCTTGTATGTGCAATCACAATGCTTAACTTCTGCTTTACACCAAAGATCCCTGTGACAATTGGATACACCAGATTGGTGTATGTACATTTAAGGGAGGAGATAAAACCTAAATGTGACAGATAGTCTAAAGGACGAGTTGGTTAATTAGGAAGATCCGGTAGGGGCCCCAATACACCGCCTGCAAGAGGATCTGCAAGAAATGAAAGAGGATTTAAGTAAGATGGTGAAACAATTACATAGCACTTGGAAAGCAGCGACAGGATCGGACAAAGTCAACATGGATTTACAAAAGGTAAATCATGCTTGACTAATCTACTGGAATTTTTTGAGGATGTAACTGGTAAAATAGATAAGGGAGAACCGGTGGATGTGGTGTATTTGGACTTTCAGAAGGCTTTCGATAAGGTCCCGCATATGAGATTAGCGTGCAAAATTAAGGCACATGGGATTGGGGGCAAGGTATTGACTTGGATAGAGAACTGGTTGGTGGATAGAAAGCAGAGAGTTGGAATAAACGGGTAGTTTTCCGAGTGGCAGGCAGTGACTAGTGGGGTACCGCAAGGACTGGTCCTAGGACCCCAGCTGTTCACAATATACATTAATGATCTGGACGAGGGAATTGAATGTAATATCCCCAAATTTGCAGACGACACAAAGCTGGGTGGGAGGGTATGCTGTGAGGAGGATGTCGTGAAACTCCAGTACGATTTGGACAGGTTGGGTGATTGGGCAGAAACATGGCAAATGCATTATAACGTGGATAAATGTGAGGTTATCCACTTTGGTGGCAAAAACAGGAAGGCAGATTATTTGAATGGCAATAGATTGGGAGAAGGGGAAGTGCAAAGAGACCTGGGTGTTCTTGTGCACCAGTCGCTGAAGGTAAGCATGCAGGTGCAGCAGGCGGTTAAGAAGGCAAATGGTATGTTGGCCTTCGTAGCAAGAGGGTTCGAGTACAGGAACAAGGATGTCTTGCTGCAGTTGTACAGGGCCTTGGTGAGACCGCACCTTGAGTATTGTGTGCAGTTTTGGTCGCCTTATCTGAGGAAGGACATTCTTGCCATGGAAGGAGTGCAGCGAAGATTCACCAGGCTGATACCTGGGATGGCAGGAATGACGTATGAGGAGAGATTGTGTCGATTGGGCTTAGTTTAGAAGATTGAGAGGGGATCTCATTGAAACTTATAAAATTCTGTCAGGCCTGGACAGACTAGATGCAGGAAGAATGTTTCCGATGGCCGGGGAGTCCAGAACCAGGGGTCATAGTCTAAGGATAAGGGGTAAGCCATTTAGGACTGAAATGAGGAGGAATTTCTTCACCCAGAGAGTGGTGAACCTGTGGAATTCTCTACCACAGAAGGCAGTTGAGGCCAATTCATTAAATATATTCAAGAAGGAGTTGGATATATTTCTTAAGGCTAAAGGGATCAAGGGATATGGGGAGAAGGCAGGGACAGGGTACTGAATTTGGATGATCAGCCATGATCTCATTGGATGGCAGAGCAGGCTCGAAGGGCCGAATGGCCTACTCCTGCTCCTATCTTCTATGTTTCTATGTTCGTGTTGCAAAGGAATCTTGGGGAATTAGAAAGGGACATAGAGGTAGAGCTACAGGCAATCCCGTGATATGAAAAGCTGTGGGATTGGGGAATGAATGTCAACATACACCCATGGATCCGCATCATTTCTCATATGTTAGTGATAGTACAGTTAGTCATGGCTATAGGATGGAGATTAGCAGCATGCACCGCTTGTAAAAAGAAACGGACCAAAGAAAGAGCTAAAGCGAGTCAGAAAGAGCTGGAAAACACAAGTTTGCTCTAAACATGATGGGTATGCAGGGCCTCCCGAACCAGCGCCTGATCACCGCATGGGGCAGGAGGCACAGCGATGCTTATACATGTGGTTTAACTTGGGCAAGGGCCAAGAGCCAAAAGGGGGGATTGCAGTGAGGAAAGAGTTAAACTGACATCGCTGGCAATTTCACTGAAGGGTGTAATAAAGACAATAATCTAATAGGTCTTTGCAGTAGTAAGCTTTTTCTAAATTGCTGAACTGGCAGTTGAGATAATCATTCTAACGCTACTGCTTAGGTTAACGACTGCATACTGTGTTACTTAGAGACAACTGCAAATAGTCGGATGTTGAACCATAAGAGGCCTAGAGGATGTAAGTTCTGTTCTGGCAGGAAAGTAAAACAATGGGTTGGAAGTAGAGAGGCCTAGGGGGGCAGGAAAGGAGGACAATGAGTCAAAAATACAATGTTGGTGAGACCCCATCTGGCATAAACAAAGGTCATAGGTGCAACAACAGCTTGTGGGATAACGGACATATACTTTTCCGATAATAAAGGCGGTACTTTAATGTAACGCGGCATAGGCAACCAATCAGTGAAGATGCATGCAGGCCAAGGTCCAATCAGGTGGCAAGATGAGCTGGACATATGTATAGTAATGTATAAAAATGTAGTGTTTGCTGTAACAATTTGGAGAAGTCTGGCTAAGAGAGCAGATTATTACACCGGTGGGGAGACAAAGACAACTTGATTATCGATCTAAAACCTTGTGTCGAGTGTTGGTTTAAAATCCTCCACAACAGACACTATGTTGCACACCAGCAAGAACATTGTATTGTGCAAACTACAAACATTCAATGGACCAATTTGCAAGTTGATATCTTCAATAATATTCACCAACTGCCTTTAAGAAAGGGAGTGATGACAATACACTTCCCATCCCATTAATCTAGGCAATGTCAAAAAAAATGGTTAAAACAAAAAATAAACACCCCACTTGTAATCTTAGAAATTTCAGAAAACAAGGCGGATATTCGGCCCATCATTCCACTATTGTTAGTCCACATTCTTGTTATCCACTTGAACTCTATTTCCCTCTACTAAAAAAGGTATACATGTTGCTTCTTTCAAACCATGTAGGGCTTCTACTTTACAAGCCTCTCAGTTGTTTGAATCTGGATCCTAACTAGGAAGGTCGATTGTTATCCATTTGCCTCTCCCTTCCTGTGGAGATACTGCGGATGGTGGAAGAAGAACAGGAAACAGTGCATAATGTCGCTAACAACATTGTGTACAACTAATGCAATCATGTTTTTGCAACATGAAAATGCATAGTATCATACTGAGCAACATATGTGCATTTACCATTGTTCTCCAAACCTGCACTCTTTTCTATGTTTCTATAGTATTTGATTCTTTGTATTGTTATAGCTTACTTTTCCCACTAATTCCACATCTATACCAAATAGGTACTTTAAAGATTCATTTCAAGTCAAAGTTCAAATAATGGCCCAGAAATTCGGGTCTCCACGGGCGAGTACGCATGGGGTACTCACCCGTAAGCCCAATGGAAGTGCCGGTTTCGTGCATGCGCTGCACATGTGCGGGGAACCGGCACTTCCGTTGCCCTGAAAGAAGGGGTTAAGAGGTGGAACGCGTGCGCGGGAGAGGCAGCGTGTGCGTATTGAACTTACGTTTTTTTCCCAGGTTTCTCCGGGAAGGTAAGTCTCCAGAAGTTAGACATGTAAAAAGCAGTCGCAAGGCCTGCTTTTAACAAGTGGTGAATTAATTAAAATTAAAACATTTTTTCCACAGGTTTATTATTTTTAAAAACTTTAAAGGCAAATTTATTTTTAGCCCCGTTAGAAAATGTAATACATTTTTTCAAAAATTTAAATTGTTTAAAATAGTTATTTCATGTAATTTATATTTATTTTAAAAGTGATTTAAAAAAAAATTATTTGAGGTTTTAGTGATGTTTTGGGGCTTATAGTATTTACAGGTTTGACAGCCCTTCCTGCCAAACTTATGAATGAAGCATTCCCTGCTACCATCGGCTCTCCATGGCCCACGTGATCCCAGGGGACGCATCGAACTAACTGCGCCCCTGGGATACGCAAGCACTGCACGCCGGCAGTTGGAGGAGGCCCAGGGTCGGAATCCCACGCGGGCCCACAGCTCAACGGCTGGCACGCAAGGTAAGTGCAGGTCAGGGGCTTGCACCCGCGGGAAGCCCCCGACCCGAATTTCTGGGCCATTAGCTTTCGGCAAATGAAATATTTAATTTGAGGGAAGCATTTTATAAATGTCATTTTTTAGAGGGGCATTTCTGGGTACATTGCCCCTTTTATCTATTTAGTCAGATGCCACCAGCCAGAAGGGTAGGTGCACAGCTACTCCTAGCCACCATCAATGCCCATCTAAGTACTGTTCAATTTGCCATTCCCTTGCTTGGAAACACAGCAGCTTCTGCTCAGTACTGTCCCAAATTAATTTCATATAGCACTGCTTATTCATGGCAATCATTATCCATTTTGGGAAAGGCAAGAACCATAAGAGTTCACCATCAATTTTCAACAGACATACTGGCAATGGGAGTAAATACCCCTTTCCTTGCTTCAATAACTTAACAGCAATAACTAGTACTCATTCGATGTAGCTCATCCCATGACTGTGCTCGCTTCCATTTATTATCCTCAACCAATTCTCAGGGCAGGCTGGCCCTTTAACGTCACACATCTGCTCTTAAAGCAGAAGAGCCAGCAAAGAATCCTCCATTTTACTTCGGACTCGACATTCCAGCTTTTGAGTGGGCTGTCTAGCAATAAACTGGAGGTAGAAAAAGTAGCGTCCAAGTCAAACTCGGGTGGGTAACCACCCTGAGCCCTATCGGCAGAGCAAGCGACACGCACACAGTTCCTCCTGTAGCATTAATCCCGTGCGATAGGCCCATTTATAGGCTAACAAGACAAAAACTGCAGGTAATCAAAAAGGAAGCTTGCCGAAGCACAGCGTTTCGGACCTCTGGAAGAGAGAAGACCGGTCTGCACTTCGGACCCACATCCCTCACCACAACCCCTTGAAGAAGATCGAACTGCAGGGAGCTAAATACACCTTTACCACAATGAACTGGCCCAGCGTCCGACTGTATTTCCATCGTTACCTCGACCTCTGATTTAAACTCCGAGGTGGGGAACAGCGACGCCTACCCCGAGCAACTCCAGCAGAAGCAACCAGGCCCCGAGCGGAACGTGAATCCACCGCAACCTCATCCGCACCTGACGTCAGCCGCAGCGGGGAACCAATAGGAGCAGTCGATGATCACGTGATAATGATTTGAAGCCGGCGGGGTGATAGCGACGGGGGCTGAGCGATAGGGAGAGGAGCGGGGTGATAAGGAGAGGCGATAGGGAGAGGGGCGGGGCGATAGGATGGGAAGGAGGAGGCGGGGCGATAGGGAGAGGCGCGGGGTGATAAGGAGAGGCGATAGGGAGAGGGGGCGGGGTAAGGAGGGAGGGGGCAGGGCGACGGCGATAGGTAGAGGGGCGGGGCGATAGGGAGAGGCGTTAGCGAGAAGGGGCAGTGCGATGGGGTGATAGGGAGAGGCAATAGGGAGAGGCGGGGCGATAGGGAGAGGAGGCGGGGCGATCAGGAGTGGCGATAGGGAGTGGGCGGGGCAATAGGGAGAGTGGGTGGGGTGATATGGAGAGGGGCAGGGCGGTAGGGAGAGCGGGTGGGGTGATAGGGAGACGGGTAGGGCAATAAGGAGAGGGGGCTGGGCGATAGGGAGAGGCGCGGGGTGATAAGGAGGCGATAGGGAGAGCGGGCGGGCGATAGGGAGAGGGGCGGGGTGATAGGGAGAGGGGCGGGGCGATAGGGAGAGGGGTAGGACGATAGGGAGAGGGGCACGGCGATAGGAAGACGGGGTGGGGCGATAGGGAGAGGGGTGGGGAGATAGGGAACGAGTCGGCGAGATAGGGGGATGGGCGGCGAGATAGGGGGATGGGCGATAGGGAGAGTGGCAGGGCGATAGGATGGGGAGGAGGAGGCGGGGCGATAGGGAGAGAGGGTGGGCGATAGGGAGAGAGGGTGGGCGATAGGGAAAGGGGCGGGGCAATAGGGAGAGGGGGCGGGGCAATAGGGAGAGAGGGCAGGGCGATAGGGAGGGGGCGGGTGATAGGGAGAGGGGCAGGGCGATAGGGAGGGTTGGAGCGATTTGGAGAGGAGGTGAGGCGATAGGGAGAGGGGCGGGGCGATAGGGAGACTGGTGGGGTGATAGGGAGACTGATGGGGTGATAGGGAGACAGGGCGGGGGGAGAGGGGGCAGGGCGATAGGAAGAGGGGATGGGGTGATAGGAAGAGGCAATAGGGAAAGGGGCAGGGAGATAGGGAGAGGTGATAGGAAGAGGGGCAGGGAGATAGGGAGAGGGGCAGGGAGATAGGGAGAGAGGCAGGGAGATAGGGAGAGGGGCGGGGTAATAGAGAGGGGCGGAGTGATAGGGAGAGACGATAGGGAGAGGGGGCGAGGTGATGTGGCGGGGTGCTAGGGAGAGGGGGCTGGGCGATAGGGAGAGGCAATAGAGGGGCGGAACAATAGGGGCGGGGTGACGGCGAGGCGATAGGGGGCGAGGCGATAGGGAGGGGGCGATAGGGAGAGGGCGCGGGGCGATAGTGAGGGGCGGGGCGATAGGGAGAGATGATAGGGAGAGGGGTGGGGCGATGTGATAGGGAGGGGGCGGGGTGAATGGGAGATGGGGCAGAGTGATAGGGAGAGGGGCGGAGCGATAGGAAGAGGGGTGGGGCGATATGGAGAGGGCAGGGCGATGGAGGGGTGACAGGAGTGGTCAGTGTCTGTGGCGTTTCAAATATACCAATGGAATGAACTAAAATAGTTTGCAAGTTCCCTCCCCAAGAGGGGAGTGCCACCAATACTAACACTAAAATGATATGCGAGTTAAATTACAATTTGAATCCTCATGTTCGATGATAAACCCCATAGCCTGCTTGAAGGCTCCCGATGGATCTTTCCCAGGCCTCTGAGCGTTCCCTCCTTGTGGATCCTATGCATCCTGGACCTGTAGATGGTAGTTTTAGCCCAGGGTTGCTAACTCTGGTTGGATGTATTCCTGGAAGTTTTATCGCATGACCTCCCGCCTCCACACACCCGCCATCGATCGCCCGGCCCGTCCATTCTCTTGGCGCACCACCTTCCTACGCCGATTGGAAAACAATTCCTTACATGATTAAATGATTCTCCACTGTCAGTCAAATGGCCTTTGTATCTCATCTCCAATATTTTTATAATAAGCAAACATGTTCAAAGAAAATGAAAATACCCACAATGTACCCCTATGATTTTTCACGCTCATAGCAGGGTCCTGGAGACTCCAGGCCAATCCTGAAGGGTTGGTACCTCTATTTATCCACGCTCAGAAACTAACCCACCAAGAGGCTGCTGCTTTGCACACTGGGGCACCCAGGTTGTTAGCCATGGGACCCTTCAAAACTGAAAAATTGGAACGATAACCATATTAAATCAAAAGAAAGCAGGGAAAGAGAAAATATAAAAAGCAAACAAACCTAGAGGGAATTCATGAGTGAATGGTATGATGTAACCTCAGTCAAGAAATACACAGGAACATTAAGGCATGAAAGAAAGTAAATAGCTAAGGGATCCTGGGGAAATTGGAGGAATGGAAAACCAGGGGTCACAGGTGAAATTAAAACATGATTGCAAATCAAGATGTAGCTAAACTCTGAAAATAATGTTCTTGAAGCTTACGTTAAGCTTTGTTGGAACAGTGTACAAGATCAATGATCGAGAGGTCACATTGGACATGAGAACTTTAAAGGGATTTTTTACCTATATGTGGTGATATCAAATAACAACCTCTAGCTTTGCTGAAGCAAACAAGTGAGCATTATCTTCTTGCAGTTGAAATTATTTTCCTTTGTCCACTTCAGTTTTATGTTTTTTCTTTCCTCTCCTGAAGGTGCTGAATCTATTCTATGGGTGCTGGTCAACTTCTGGAACCTCACTAAGTGGCTGTTATTCATGTGAACCCAGACAGGTAGCATTGGCAGGCTATTTGAGTGTGGCAAATATCACAACCAAGTTTAATCTGTCCTGAACTGATTTCCACATATGCATACCATCCAGCAGAGATCAATAGATGTCACACTTGTGGATTTTTTGAGAATTTATCCCACAGAAAAGATTTAGAAAGAAGAGCTACATTTAATGTTGAGTTTTTAAAAAGCAAAGTATATTCAGACAAGTTTAAAAAAACACAAGAAAGATGCTAATGAGCTACCCGTGCTGTTGTTTCTTCATAAACTGCAGAATAAGAAATTCATTAGTCTGTTTCAACAATCAAAAATCACCTCATACTCATTTGTATTACAAAGTCGTTGATTTGGACCAGAGTTGCCAATTCAGCAATTTTGTCACTAGATTTAGCGACTTTTCATTTCATCTAGCTATTTTTTCGGTGTTTTGCGACATAGCGTAAATTTGGTGATTTTATGCAAAATCTAGCAACAAATTTGCCGACTTTTGTAATTATTCCAAATAAGAAGCAATTTTAATCAATATTAAAAGAAAAATAAATGTATACTGAATAAAACGTATTACATTAAGTTACACTGACTGTTTCAAGTTTGCATGTGTATCTTACGTGTCAAGCACTGCCCCTTGGGATGTCAGTCCCAAATCGGACAATGACACGACGCCTTGCTCCTCACTCAGCCAGTGTTCGTTCTAACTTGGTCCTGTGGCTTTTACAAATTAATTTTTTTACCCTTAGTGAAAATGAACAAGAAATATACTCAGCGCTTTCATGTGGAGTGGCTCGATATAAGAATTGGTTTTGCAATGTAGCTGGAGATATGATGAAATGTTTTTGCAAGTATCGTAAGTGCACATTGGCAAGCAAGTTAAGTGATATTGAAAAACATCGCAACACAACCAAACACAAGAAAGCAGAAGAGCCATTTAGTTCTCAGCGACAAAGTGTTCTCCCATTCAAAAAACTCAGTGATGATTCAAAAAAGGTAGAAGGAAGTGTAGCACTCTTTATAGCAGAATACTGTATGAAGAGTAGATGATCATTGAAGTGATCTTTGTTAGGCTTGCTTTGCTGATAGCAAGGGATGTAGGGACCTTAAACTGCAAAGATCAAAATGTAGTGCAATAATTTGCAATGTCATGGCACCACATTTTATGGAAGATTTAAAAGCCGATTTAGGAAATAGAAACTTCAGCAATGACATTTGTCATGAAGTTGTTGGGTATAGTAATTAGATACTATTCTGATATTAAAAAGCAAGTTGTAACTTTCTTAGATATGATTGAACTCAAGAGTGCAATGCAAATGCAATATGTGACGCTTTAAAAAAAAAAGAAATAATGGGTTAGATTTGCAAAGACTTTTTTTTCCTCAAGGCTAAAGGGATCAAGGGATATGGGGAGAAAGTAGGGACAGGGTACTGAATTTGGATGATCAGCCATGATCTCATTAAATGGCGGAACAGGCTCGAGGGGCCGAATGGCCTACTCCTGCTCCTATCTGTTTCTAAGACTTATTGCACTTGGGACTGATAATGCATCTGTAATGACTGGTGTTAATAATGGAGTCTATGCAAAGTTAAAGGCTGAGGTTTCTCACTTGCTTCTCATTAAATGCGTGCGTCGCTCCCTGCAATTTGCAGTGTCTCATGCTGCCAGTGACTGCCAACCACGAAACATAATTTTCTTATTAAAGAAACCTATAACTGGTTCGCTCATTCCTCTGTTCAACAAGCAAGATACAAGGAGCTTTACACTTCGATAAATGATTTCTTGGCTCCCTTGAAATTAGTGCATTTAAGTCAAACACGATGGATGTCAATTGAAGCTGCCATTGAGAGAATTTTGCAGCACTGGATTGAACTTAAGACTCATTTTGAAATTACTAGAACAAAAAAAAAGTGCTACTATACAGCAGAACTCTTATATTCAATGTTTTGGATAAGATAAATTAACGTGTTTTTTATTTTTGAAGCCTATTCTTGGAGAAGTTCAAATGGTGAATAAGAAATTTGAAGCTGAAGTGTATGATCTTACCAAGTTGCTTGTGTTCAAAAGATCGTTATTCCAGGAAAAAAAACTTAAAATACTGTAATTGAAAATCGTTTGCATCCAAAGCCTTACTTGGGCTATGAATTTGAAAAAGAAATGTCAGACTGTAAATTTTCAGATGAGGAAAACAGAATAATTCATGGTTGGTGTATTAAGTTTGTTGTTGAACTCAAAACCGCTTCATCAACGCTTGCCAGACAATGTTTCTGTCTTGCAGTCAATGCCATCTTTAAGTGTAGGTGAATGTCTGAATCCAATAAAGTCAGAAATCCTTGATCGAGCAAAATGCAGCTTTGCTCACTCATTGATTTCCAATGGAAAAAATTGCATCAAACTGAATGGACTGAAACCTGTGACACATTGTAACTTGCAATTTCTGCCCAAAGCCAGAGATATGCCAGGGGTGAAAATCCTTTTGAAGGTCTTTCTCAGTTAGCTCGAACAGTAGTCACATTACCTCATTCTAATGCGGATGTTGAACATGCGTTCAGTCACATGAACATTGTAAAATCAAAGCTACATAGCAGAATGAATATCAGGACTTTGAATGCAATTTTGGCTGTAAAATATGGGTTGCAGCAACATGGAAAATGTTATAACTACGAAGTGCCTAAGAGTGTGATAAGTAAAATCAGCACAACTGATGCGTGAACAAACAGCATGTGGTTAAGTCAGTGATGAAGACGTTCCCGATTGGATTTTTGCTGAATTCTAATTATGTGTTTTAAATAAGTGATTTAAATATTTTTTAACTCTATTTACTAATATTATGAACTTGGGTGTTCACTGCCAGAATTATAAGTCCAATTTATTTTATTGGTAAAGGTTGTGTAGTCTAGTTTCTAGTTGTTTATATGTAATTTAATTGTAATTATTTGTAAGATGAAGAGCATTAAACTAATTATTGATTAGTAGTGTTAGGAAGTTTGAATGGAAGGAATAGTCAGTAATTTTTACACTTTTCTATTTCCAACGACATTTCCTTTGAGTCTAGTGACTTTTTAGGGTAGATCTAGCGACATTTACAAATTTGAGTTGGCAACAATTTTTGTATCTTTGTTCACCAGCCCAAATCAGAGATTGGAAGAAAGGCTCTTTTTGAATCAGGCAGCAATCAGGTTTGTTAAAAGGGCTTTTGTGGCAACCAAGAGGTTGGAAATGCTGGAGGATAGTGATGTCATCTTGTCTAAGTCAAGTAAGATGACCCATGCATGTGGGATAGCATAAAGTCCCAACTGCTCAGTGCCTTAACCATCAGGGACTACTGCCTGTTAAATAACAGCACTTCAGTGATCTAAAAAAACCCCAGTATATTGGAGCTGTACCAATCCAGGTTTTATAACTGGCCAAGATGGTCATGGGTACAAACTTGAGGACACAAGTTGAATTTAGCCAGCAGTTGAGGGTCCAAATGGAACACATCACCTCTACTGACATCTCAGCAGGCTAAGAACACCATCCCAGCAAAGGCAAGGCAACCAGCTCCACTGCACCAACTCATGAGGGGGTTCTACATTGCTAACTACAAGCATACATTAAGCTATTCAATAGACTGGCTGTCTAATGCATCCAATCATAAATTAATCTCAATTTATATTAATCTTGGACATTGATCTTAATTGTCAAATTATACTCAGCAAGCCAGTTAATGGTGAATTACCAGGAGAGCTGAACCTCCATTATTCATTCCATCAGTTAACCCCATTAACTAAATAGGAGAGCACCAATGTTCCCTGTAATTTTTTTGGGCCCTGCACAGGGGCTACACAGGTCATTCAAAATATAGCACATGCAGTTTTTACAGTGAAAATTTGTATTTTGCCACAAAGCTTAAAAAGGAACATTGAAGAGCACTATAAAGTTTGATTACCTCTTCTGACTTATATTCTACTGTTTTGACTACTGTAGTTCAACATCCTATTGGCTTCGATTGCTGCTCTGCATTGGTTGGACATGCTAGATGTCGAGTCCAAGACACCAAGGTCTCTTTCAGCTTCTCCTGTAGCTATTTCAACACCATGAAGTACACATTGTCCATTTTCTTCCTATGTGTAGCACTTTACATTTATCTGCATTAAATTCCAGCTGTCATTATTCTGTCCACTTACAAAGCGAGATGGAAAAGAGAGAATCTTAGATGGAAAACTGCATGGACCTCAGCTGGAAGCTTTTATCAAACCATAGAATGCAAGGAATCCTGGCTTCTTTCAACGTACACAGGGCAGATCTCTTGACTTAGGCTTATGGCTGCAGAAGGACAAAATAAACCTCCAGGATACAGTAGTGAACCCTATACACACAATCCTCCTTTCATTGCAGCCAGACAAATTGGAAGGAATCCCACATCATTGCTAAGGCTGCAAGTCTGCACTGGATGGAAGAGTCACTAGACAATCCATGAATCATGACAATTTCCCTTTGAAAGAGTGCAATATTTAAAAAAAAGCACCACAAATAAATGCTGAGGTTTTGCTTTAAAATGCTCGAAATACCAAAGGTATTGACTTGTATAAAAAATGCACTTATTTGTGCAAATATGAAGCCAGCAGCAAGAACTCTTCTGAAATCACTTCTTTATTCAATTATAAAACTACAGCAATTTAATACAATTGAGAAAAGCGGAGAGCTGGAAACCGACTACTTTCCTCCTTTCCGTTTTGAAGATTCAGCCATATTTGTGGAAATCATTTTAAGTTTAAACCCCAAGTAATTGTGTGCCTGCACATGGCAAACTTTACTACGTATCTACAGGTAGGACACAATCACAATTGAAGTTAAAGAAGTATTCCAGCTCCTTCTAGCAGCCACACACACTCCAACTCGAAATATTTTCTAGCAGTGCTTGCCTTTCTTTCTTTTGCAGGCTCAATATCTTCACTAACTTGGTTTCACAACAATCACAAGCTATACATTTAAAGTGATTGTGAAGTCAATTCCTGACTAACAATTATGAAAAGAAAAAGACAAGTATGACATCATTGTGTCGATTTAAAACATTTTCCGTGACTACAAATATTTCAATTTTTCTGGCTTAATATTCCTAATATTACATCTGGAATAAATCAGACAGAATAATAATTTGAGATAGCCATATCTTAACATAAAACAGTAAATTCTGGAAATACACAGCAAGTCTCCATTCAAAAGGTTAATTTGTCCTGTCAGATGCTAATAACCCTCAGTGCATTTCTACCATTTTCTATTTTAGTCAAGACAATTAATATCACATCACATTTGGGTAGGACACATCAATTACATTAGAATTTGCCTAGACTGCAAACTTTTACATTTGCATGGTTTCTTATATGGAAGCACACTGTTAATTTATTTAGGGGGAGAGTCTAGAGAGAGACAGGGTTGCAGTAAAGGAAGTACATATGACAATGAACCAAATTGGACCAAGGCACTCAATATTTCAAGTGCTACAGTGGAGGACAAAAATCAAATGCTAACAATCTTTTCCAAAGTGGATAAAACAGAAATGTCATGTCCAAATAACTTGGAAGTGAAACTCTTCTCCCTCCCCAGCATAGCAACTGGTTACTAGCCAGAGTATACCCTCCAAACAATTGTTCAACATACCCTGGTTAAGAACTTCACAATTACAGGAACAAATCACAATTCTGTGGTTTTTCTACATGAAATGCAGCTTCATTTTGAGGCACACTTTATTGAATACACACACAACTAAGATGGAGGAGGGGGGGAAAAAAAGTGGAAGAAAATAGGGATAGAAAGACATAATTATTGTGTATTTCCCACAAAATACCATGAGGGAAGTTGAAGAAGTCACTGTACAGCAATCTGCTTCCTTGGAATGATTGAGTCACAAATAAAAAAAAAAGCAAAGTTGCCTTTTAAGAACACAGAAGTATTTACAGAAAAAGAGTATTTACACGCTCACTCATGCCATGTCTTCAGAGATTGAAGTATATCCGGTAAAGAAGCTGGTGGCGCAGCTAGACAGGGGTCTCTTTTTCTTTTTGATGTATGTGCTGTTCAAATCTTCACTCTCCAACAGTGGTTTGCGAATCAGCTTCAGCTTGGTTTGTCCGAGGTCAGTGATGTCAGTCACAATCTGAAGAACCAAAAGGAAGTATGATTAGTAAATTCTTGAATTTCCTCTACCCAACATTTTGTTTTTATTACAAAGTTTCAGTATTTGCATTTTTTTAAAAATCAGTTAGAGGCAGATTTTCTACCAGTCAACTACAAATAGGTGGAAAATCTAGCTAGAGTCCCATTCCTAGCACAGCTTTTACTTTACATAAAACATAACATTTTCCACTTCTTGACAACCACCACCATTGAAAAAAGATTTGCAAACCATGTTATGCTGTAAACTTGGCACTATAAATTACTTTGAAGTGCAGCACGGTGGCGTAGTGGTTAGCACTGTTGCCTCACAGCGCCAGGGACCCGGGTTCAAATCCGGCCTCAGGTGACTGTGTGGAGTTTGCACATTCTCCCCGTGTTTGCGTGGGTTTCCTCCGGGTGCTCCGGTTTCCTCCCACAGTCCAAAGATGTGCGGGTTAGGTTGATTGGCCATGATAAAAATTGGCCCTTAGTGTTAGGGGGGATTAAATATGTGGGGTTACGGGGATAGGGCTTGGGTGGGATGGCTGTCTGTGTAGGGACCGGGTGCTAGGGTTTGGATGATGATCAGCCATGATCGCGTTGAATGGCGGAGCAGGCTCGAAGGGCCTAATGGCCTACTCCTGCTCCTATCTTCTATGTTTCTATATGTAGGCAAATGTAGCAACAATTTTGTACATATGCAAGATTATGAATGAGCAGTTAGTCCCTTTCTGATGCTAATGCTGGTTAAGAGAGGAATATTAGCCAGAACATCAAGGGAACCCCCTGCTGCTCCAAGTAATATCCATCTAAAAAATTCTCAGACCAGGCAGATGGGGTCTTTGTTGAACATCTCACCTGGAGGATGGCACTTCAGACAGTGCAACATTACCTCAGCATTACATTGGATTGTCAGTGTAGCATGGTCCTTGAACACACAACATTTGGATTCAAGGGTGGTACCAAAAGAGCCAAGTTGACACTAAATGCTGTTAGAGGTACCTTTTGATCACAATGGTATTTGGTATTAACACTACTCACTAAAATTGCACAGAAACCTATGTTCTATGCACTTAGATTTCAAATATTCAGTATTAGTTATAAATACATAATTTACCCTGCATCAACCTGGTTATTCCCAACTCAAAAGCACGTTGGTTATAAAAGGCACTTAAACACAACGAAATTTAATGCTTGAAGGGCAGTTATGTTCTTTTCTATCTGACTGCAATCTTCTACCATTCTAGTGAATGAAGAAATATCCTTACCTTGTCAGCAGAACTGACACTGAGAGGCTCAAAGAAACAAGACTCAGATTCTGTGGGATCATCCAGTTTAAAAGATCCGTCTGATCCATTTTCATCATCTAAAGGCTAAAAACGTGTGGGGAAAGAGATTTATAGGAGGCTTAGTTAGAAAGCAGAGCAAGAGGCAAACGAGACAAGAGGCCTTAAAGCACTAAGACAGTTTGCAAATTAAAGTTGCTCCTGCTCATTGGGACTTAACTCTGAATAACAATTGAGTTATGGTCCTGTAAACTTTGACCCTCGTGATCCAGAAGTTATACTTTCTATATTCTGTCACCACAGGCGTGTACCCATGGGGCTAATAATTTACTACTTGCAGCAATCTCATTGGATTTAACAAGGTCATGCTTTCACTACAAAAGTTTGAGCAAAGACCACATTAACAAATACAGACCATAGGTCTACAGACTATAGCAACTCATTTCTTTGCTGCTAAAAGGGAGTTACCTGAAGACTGGGTATGAACGCAAGTTCAACAGGATTAGAACCTTTCATAATTTGGTTGCAGAAAGGCAAGCAGCTGCTGCAACAACAAATTGATGGGAATGTTGTGTTCGTGCTGTGGTCGAGAGAATGGCAATGCACTTATTTTCTGCTGAGTGGTACTGCTGTGATTTTCTATATTCCATTGAGATGACACTTTATGGTGTGAAAATCTTTGTTACTCTAATATTTACTGTATTACAGAAGCACTTTTACAATTGTTTGGGAAGTTTGTTTGAAAAGTTAGAAATGTACTTCATGTGTCATATTACATGTGAATGCATCTGATGTGATAAGTCATCATGTGTGACGTAGTCGACATGGATTTTAGCAAGGCCTTTGACAAGGTTCCACGTGGCAGACTGGTCAGAAAAGTAAAAGCCCATGGGATCCAAGGGAAAGTGGCAAGTTGGATCCAAAAATCAGCTCAGCAGCAGCAAAGGGTAATGGTCGACAGGTGTTTTTGACTATAAGGGCTGTTTCCAGTGGGGTTCCACAGGGCTCAGTACTGGGTCCCTTGCTTTTTGTGGTATATATCAATGATTTAGACTTCAATGTAGGGGCCAGGATCAAGAAGTTTGCAGATGATGCAAAAATTGGCAGTATGGTTGATAGTGATGAAGAAAGCTGTAGACTGCAGAAAGATATCAATGGACTGGTTAGGTGGGCAGAGAAGTGGCAAATGAAATTCAATCTGGAGAGGTGCGAGGTAATGCATCTGGAGAGGGCTAACAAGGAAAGGGAATACACAATAAATGGTAGGATACTGAGAAATGTAGAGGAACAGAGGGGCCTTGGAGTGCATGTTCACAGATCCATAAAGGTAGCAGGTAGATAAGGTGTTTAAGGCAGCATACAGGATATATTCTATGCCTCATCTAATAAAGGAAAGTAAGAGCAGGGAGGTTATGCTAGACCTGTATAAAACACTAGTTAGGCAACAGCTAGAGTACTGCATACAGTTCTTGTCACCACATTACAGAAAAAATGTGATTTCACTAGAGAGGGCACAGAGGAGATTTACAAGGATGTTGCCAGGACTGGAGAATTTTAACTATGAGGAAAGATTGAATAGGCTGGGGTTGTTTTCTTTGGAACAGAGGAGGCTGAGGGGAGACTTGTTTGAGGTGCATAAAATTATGAGGGGCCTATTTCCCTTAGCAGAGGGGTCAATTACCAGGGGGTATAGATTTAAAGTAATTGGTAGAAGGGTTAGGGGAGAACTTTTTTCATCCAGAGGGTGGTTGGGGGGTGGGGTCTGGAACACTGCCTGAAAAGGGTGGTAGAGGCAGAAACCCTCATTGTATTTAAAAAGTACTTGGATATGCACTTGGAAGTGCTGTAACCTACAGGGCTATAGACCAAGAGCTGGAAAGTGGGATAGCTCTTTTTTGGCCAGCACAGACATGGACCAGTAAATTTATATGATTCTTCTATAAATCTTCTATGTTTCTATGAGCAGCCACAGTAATGAAACCTAGAAGAGTAGGTCCCTCACGGGGTTGGAAATTTCACACGTTTGGGGCTCTCCAACTTGTGTCTAAGGAGTGTGCGAGTATCATCCCTATTAGTATCGCTTTACTGTAGTGAAGTTGGACAATGCGCAATAGGTATGAAGTCAGCAGAGACACATTCACCACAACAAAAAGGGACACAAAAATCAAGGTGACTGTGGAAGAAATTAAACTAAGTTTGAAGTTCTTTGAACATGAATGGTAAGGAACCCAAAACTGGACATCAGAGAGAGAAATGAAACAGCAACATGGAGGTCTCACCATACTGATCCGATTGCGACACTGATTGGCAATGCATTTGCAGTGGGTTCCACAATCTAACGTATTCTTCCTGCATCTGCACTGTTTGTTGGCACAGCGACCCTTGCAGGAACACTGTAGGGAAAAAAACAAGGTAACAGAAATTCACCCAAAAGGCTCATAACTTTTCTGCATAGAGTGGGGTAGATCTTGCAAAATGAGCAACAAGTCAGCAGTCCATTTTACATCCCTCCTGATTTATTTTTTTATTTCCGTTGAAGTCACACACATCAGGGTAGGCTTTAACTATCTGGCAGCCTGGGTCTCCTTACCATGCCACCAGTGGTTTGCGGGCCCCAAATAGGCACCCTGCTGCAGCTTGCCATCTTTGGCCCGGCGCAATTAGCAGCCAGGAGCACAGTAGGTCCCGCAGGTGGGGTGCCGAGCAGCAGCCCATGTTATTCTTGTGGAGCCTGGAGAAGCACTCTTCCTACTACGGATCCTATAAAAATCATTTTAAGCTTACTGTTTTTGGCCCTTTTCACTACATTGCCAGGTAAAACTGGACAGAGTGTGCTCTGTGCATGCTCCATCCAGCTGTCTGCCAAAATGGCAGCTGGGGTCACACACAGCATAGGACCCCAATCTGGTATTAAAAACCACCTGAAGCAATCAGGCACTTTGGAAGCCTAATGATATGTCCCTTCTAGGATGGAGTTGGCCAGATAAGCTTCTTATGATTTGAGGCACTAGCATCCTATTTCCTATCTGGCAGAATCGGTGATAATCTCTCCCATTGTTTTGAGAGAGGACACTGCTTACGGACACTATGGGAGCATTGCTTTCGCTGGACCATGGGACCAAGATTCCCAGACGTGTGAACAGCACACTGGAAATGAATAAGATTTAAATGCACAAGACATACCCCTGAATTTGCTTTCTTATTTTCTTTCATTTTAGTGGGGACCCAATCATCATCATCCAGAGAATCAGCGTCAGAATCAGAGTCAGATAATAGGTCTTCCAGACTCACACGCGGTGTCATCATGTGTGGCTTTGCAGTGGTCTTCCTCCTGTTCTTTGGCTACAAAAATAAAGGCATTCATTAATAGAGCAACAAAGCAGTAAACAGCTCCATCAGTGGCTCACCTGGAAACAGCCATCCAGTGTTCTTTAAAGCAGTGGCAGAACATGTTCATGCCACCATTTTAGAATATAATCCTAGTCTCGCCTAGAGAAGAATTATAACATGAATTGCTCTTCACTCATGTTCGCAGACATGAGTACTCTATGAACTAAAACTTACAACCATTTATGTGCAGGAGTAGTTTGCTAATTATCCTTTAAACCAAAGAAATGCACTGGAGATTGTTCACAATGCACTTATGATCTTTCCAACTGTGGAATGACCACACCATACAAGTTAAAGCTACACTTACATTTACTTACAAGGATTAGGATTACACAGAAGCAAATGAATACAGCAAAATAATCAATACAAATGCTTATTAAAAAAATATTAAAGCCAGTCCATGAGAGTTTAAAAATATCTTTCAAAGCAGACTACATTAATTGTTTTCCAGCCCCAACAACATTCAAGACTTCCTGGTATTAGCTTTATATATGGGTGCGGCGAATAATTGCACTTTAAAGACAGAGCCCAGACATTGCCGTTAGATATAACAAACTAAAGTTATGGCTAATTTCCCTAAAAAGCTGCTAGATAGAAAACCCATCAATTAAGCTGGATCAAAGATATCACGGTGGGAGATGCTTGTGTTCCATCTTAAAAGTAACTGACGCCCATCTACTTTCCCAGATATTACCAATGCTTTAATAAAACCAACCAGACCCCTCTGTAGCAAAAATCATTTAATGACGACTTAGTTCTATTTATGATCGCTAATAACTAAGCCCACATACTTTGATAATGATAACCAATGAAAACAATTCGCACTAGATTGGAAACTATAAACGAGATATTCATTGCTGTTAAAGGATCAGTAATGTGATTTAATAAGAGTTCAAAAGCTACTGGGGCTTCAGAACATGACTGCACTTGGAAGGGTTACAAGAAGCTTCCCCCAACAATATTGAATAGTTGAAGTCCATTTTAAAATGTGTAGATTTCAGAGATACAGGAGACATTTTACAATAAAGCAAGGCAAAGCTCTGCTCCCATCAAACCAAGGACAATGCTTGCACACGAATCATAGAAAGTTAACATGCAGGTACAGCAAGCAATTAGGGAGGCAAATGGTATGTTAGCTTTTACTGCAAGGGGGTTGGAGTTTAAGAGTAAAGACGTCTTGTTTTAATTATACTGGGCTTTGGTGAGACCACACCTGGGAGTACTGTGTACAGTTTTGGTTTCCTTACCAAAGGATGGATATCTCATCTTAGAGGAGGCCTAAAAGGTTCACTAGATTGATTCTGGGATGAGAGGATAGTCCTATGAGAAGAGATTGAACAGAATGGGCCTATATTCTCTGGAGTTTAGAAGAATGAGAGATGATCTCATTGACATGTAAAAATTCTTACAGGATAGATGCAGAGAGGTTGTTTCCCCTGGCTGGAGAGTCTAAAACGAAGGGCCATAGTCTCAGGATAAGGGGTTGGCCATTTAGGACAGCAATGAAGAGAAACTTCTTCACTCAGAGGGTTGTGAATCTTTGGCATTCTCTACACCGAGGGCTGTGGATGCTCAGTCTTGAGTATATTTAAAATGGAGATATAGATTTTTGGCCTACTTCTGCTCCTATTTATGTTCTTACACTGTTGCTCTGTAACCAGACATCAGCAAATAACAGATGCACAACTGCAACCAAGCAGAGTTGCTCAATGTACTCCTCCGCCCCTCCCCCCCATGGCATGCTTTTGGATAAGAGTTGGGAAGGCAGTTGAATGCCTGGCCTCCCTGTAAAATGACCACTTGATTGAGATCAGGAATTTCATACTTCGATCTACCAATTTCACCTAATTTCCTGTAGTTTTTTTTTTATATTAGTTTATGGGATCAGGGCGTCGCTGGCAATGCCAGCATTTATTGCCCATCCCTAGTTACCCTCGAGAAGGTGGTGGTGAACCGCCTTCTTGAACCGCTGCAGTCCGTGTGGTGATGGTACTCCCACAGTGCTGTTAGGGAGGGAGTTCCAGGATTTTGACCCAGCAACGGTCAAGGATCGGCGATATATTTCTAAGTCAGGATGGTGTGCGACTTGGAGGGGAACTTGCAGGTGGTGTTGTTCCCATGCGCCTGCTGCCCTTGTCCTTCTAGGTGGAAGAGGTCGCGGGTTTGGGAGGTGCTGCTGAAGAAGCCATGGCAAGTTGCTGCAGTGCCTCTTGTAGATGGTACACACTGCAGCCATGGTACGCCGGTGGCGGAGGGAGTGAATGTTTAAAGGTGGTGGATAGGGTGCCAATCAAGCGGGCTGCTTTGTCCTCGATGGCGTCGAGCTTCTTGAGTGTTGTTGGAGCTGCACTCATCCAGGCAAGTGGAGAGTATTCCATCACACTCCTTATTTGTGCCTTGTAGATGGTGGAAAGGCATTGGGGAGTCAAGAGGGGAGATACTTGCCGCAGAATACCTAGCCTCTGACCTGCTCTTGTTGCCACAGTATTTATGTGGCTGGTCCAGTTAAGTTTCCGGTTAATGGTGACCCCCCAGGATGTTGATGGTGGGGGATTCGGCGATGGTAATGCCATTGAAAGTCAAGGGGAGGTGGTTAGACTCACTTGTTGGAGATGGTCATTGCCTGGCACTTCTGTGGCATGAATGTTACCTGCCACTTATCAGCCTAAGCCTGAACATCGTCCAGGTCTTGTTGCATGTGGGCATGGACTACTTCATTATCTGTGGAGTTATGAATGGCGCTGAACACTGTACAGTCATCAGCGAACATCTCCATTCCGGACCTTATGTTGGAGGGAAGGGCATTGATGAAGCAGCTGAAGATGGTTGGGCCTAGGACACTGCCTTGAGAACTCCTGCAGCGATGTCCTGGGGCTGTGATGATTGACCTTCAACCACCACAACCATCTTCCTTTGTGCTAGGTATGACTCCAGCCAGGGGAGTGTTTCCCCCCCTGCCGCCCCCGATTCCCATTGGACTTCAGTTTTACTAGGGTTCCTTGATGCCACTCGGTCAAATGCTGCCTTGATGTCAAGAAAAGTCACTCTCGCCTCACCTCTGGAATTCAACTCCTTTGTCCATGTTTGGACCAAGGCTGTAATGAGGTCAGGAGCCAAGTGGGCTTGGCGGAACCCAGACTGGGCATCGGTGAGCAGGTTATTGGTGAGTAAGTGCCGCTTGATAGCACTGTCGATTACACCTTCCATCACTTTGCTGATGATTGAGAGTAGACCGACAGGGCGGTAATTGGTCGGGTTGGATTTGTCCTGCTTTTGTGGACAGGACATACCTGGGCAGTTTTTCCACAGTTGCATCAACTCCCCACATTTTTTATTCATCAATAGCTCATTGCATAAAGAGAGATCGAAGGCATCCTTACCTTGGGAGGAACATACTCAAAGGGAGAACCTGAATGTTCGTTTGGTGCGCCCATTAGGCTGCTATCAGCCAGCTTACTGGTTGTATACTGGAGCAGGTTCATTTTCTGCAAAGAGAGTATAGTTAAACTCAGGAGTTCTTTGCAAGCACCAACTTTACTCCTACCACCTCAAACTTGTGGCCCTAACCATGTATTATGATTGGACTAAAAATGTGCACCGCAATCAATTTTATGATATTGATTTTCCCATCTTAGCTTTGGATAACCCTGCAATTCCCCCCCCCCCCCCACCCCATATCTAAAACACAGCATGCAATGGTCTCAAGCGATGCTGGATTTTTGCCTTCCCTACCCTTCCCAAAACTTCATTTTGAAGTATTATAAATTACATTGGCAAATTTAGGACCAAAACCAGGAAGGCAGTCATGGCATCATCCACGTGGCAGTGCGTGAGGGGCTTTTTATTATCCACCGCCATCCTAGATGTTTTTCTTTGATTAAACAGTTCATTGGACCACTCCACCACCCACCCCTCCGATAGTTGGGCAAGATTTTGGTTTTCTTGCTGTTTCGTCCACAGCAGCTTACTTCCTAGTTTAACTCCAATCCTCCTGCAGTGACAAACTCTGCAAGCTCTAGTTATCCTCTTGGTCCAAGCACCCTGAAATTGGCAAAGTTAATCTTATTTATTTAATATAATTGTCCGTGCCTGATGGCTGAGGTTCTGAAGGCTCCAGTAGTCCACACTCATCTCCTGCAGACCTTCCACATGGCAGCAGGACCCCATTCCACCTCCTATCACAAGAAAGCATGAACACAAGAAGCAAAAAGAAAAAGAAAACAAGAGCAGAAAGAGCAAGAGGCAGCATAAAGGAAGTTACAGAAAAGAAATTGTAAAAAAAGGAGGTAGAAAAGACATTGTTGTACCATTTTAAACAGGTGTAAAATGGGCATAATAAGGCCCACTTTGAGACCAGAGACCAATGCTCTGTGTTCGAGGGATGCCTGAAAAGCACCTGAACAGAAACAGGTCAGGCCTTTTCTCTACCTAAACCAGGCGTTTAAACCCCTTACACATGCTACTGCCTGTTGTAGGAGCTCTCGAGGAAATTGGGCTGGCCTGAACAGAGTACACTCTGGCCTGCTCCGCTCAGGTTTTACACTTGTGAATGCAGCCCAGCCAGCAGCCGTCACCAAAAAGTTTTTTTTTTAAATTTTTTTTTTTTTTTTTTTAATTATAAAAAAGGTACTGTATACCCTGGAGAAGCAGAAGTGCACCCACCCACCCCCCAACCCCAAGTCAGCTTCCTCCAAAATATTCACTCCCTTGCAAATAAGGCCCTACAACCCATGACTGCATTGTGGGTGAATCGATCAATATTTTGGTATGAAGAGAAATATAGTTGAAGTGGTGATTCTTTCCACCTTATTGAAGCCTCCTCACCTTACTACCATTTGCCCAGCTCTAATCCCTGCAGCAGCCCAAATCATGTCACAGCTTGGTTTCCCCCCCCCCACAAAATCTCCTCGGATACCTTGTCCTACTGAGAACCGGTCTCCATTCCATCCTTCCCACCTCATTCAAAATCCTTGTATATTACAGCCCTGATATATCCTTTCTTCCCTGCTCGTTATCCTTGTTGACTTCAATCTAGATCTAAACTCCCATAGCTCCCTCTCCTTCAACCTCTCCGCTATCTTACCCTCACACCTTTTACATAAACTCCATGAACAACTTGTATTTATATAGTGCCTGTAACGTAGGAAATAAAAATATGAAAATAGAAAATTGAGCCAAAGGACGAGATATTAGAATGAGTGACTAAAAGCTTGGCCAGTCAGATGGGTTTTAAGGAGGCTCCTACAGAAAGAGGGGGAGGTAGAGGGGTTTAGGGGAGGGAATTCCAGAACGTAGGGCCTAGACATCTGAAGCCACCAATGGTCAGGCGAAGGGAGGGAGAAATGCATGAGGTGAGAGTTGGAGGAATGTAGCTTTGGGAGGGTTGTAGGCAATGTTCCCTCTTTTTTGGATGCGCAGCCCATTCAAACTTCCACGTATGCAGTTTCTCCATTGAGAAACCAGCAAGTGGCATGTGCAGGCTTCAGACAGATGTACGGCCACACAGCTAAACAGGAACACTGGCTATAGGGCTGAAGGCTACAGAGATAGGGAGGGGTGAGGTCATGAAGGAATTACAACTCTAGGATGAAAAACTTAAGAGGCATTGAGTCTGGTTATGATCAACTCATTTCCTTTCCATATCAGAGGTTTTTAAATCACCGATAAGGAAGTGATCAGATAGCCTGATCAGCCATATTCACCCATTCTCTCCTAATCATTTACCTGTGTGTGGGGGGGGGGGGGGGGGGGGGGGGGGAATTTCCCACTGAATCCATTTGTTTCTCCAACTCTAGACGCCTTTGGCCCCAACCCATTATGATACTTCTGCTATTGTTAGTTCCACTGAAGTATTGTTAGTTCTACAACCTTCTCCAGACTTCCTCTTCCTCCTGTACCCTTGGGTCTTCCAGTTCTAGCCTCCTATGCATCCTTACTCCCACTCCACCAATGGTGGTGGAGCCTTCAGCTGCTTAGGACCTTTTTAAGCTCTCTGGAATCACTGCCCTAAACCCCACTGCTTCTCTCCAAAAACCATCTTTTCACCCAAGCCATAATCATCTCTTCTAAACTCTCTTCTGGCATTCTACATAGAATTTACAGCACAGAAACCGGCTATTCGGCCCAACTGATCTAGGCCAGTGTTTATGCCCCACACAAGCCTCCTCCCACCTACTTCATCTAACCCGATCAGCATAACCTGTGTTTATCTATCTGCCCCTTAAATGCATCTATGCTATTTGTCTCAACTACTCCATGTGGTAGCAAGTTCCACATTCTCACCACAGAGTAAAGAGTAATTCAAATTGTCAAACTGCCATGGTGGGATTTGAACTCACATTCTCTGGATTATTAGTCCAGGCATCTGGATTACTAGTCAGGTATTATAACCACTAGACCACCGTACCCTTTTTGTACACTGAGCCTAAATGATTCACGGCCCCAAATGGTGTGGGTGAAATCGAACCAGGGCCACTAACCTCAATGCTTGAATTCCCAACATGCGCTTCCATCTCAGAAATCATTGCGCCAGGAATATTAAAATTTAACAGTATTTCCCCTCCTTCCACCTCCATTGACATGTCACACAGCAATGGTGAGTAGAAGTAGTTCTCAAGGAATCTCCTGGATGACTGTAGCACCTAGTCCCCAAGAGAACTCATTCTGTAGGCACTACATTTTCACCCTTGGGAGCAGAGTTCAAGTACAGGCCAGACTGGTTGAATGAAAGTCTCCTTTATGTGCAGAGTCCCAGTTGTGCTTCTTAAAATGCCTTGGATGTTTTATACATTAAGTGTGCTACATAAAACTACAAGTTGTTGTTGCTACAATAGCAAAATACTGCAGATGCTGGAAATCTGAAATAACAGAAAATGCTGGAAACATGCAAGTCAGGCAGCATTAAGAGTCAACATTTCGGGTCGAACCCTTAGTCAGAACCATTCTGACGAAGGGTTCGACCCGAAACGTTGACTTAGTTTCTCTCTCCTCAATGCTGCCTGACCTGCTGAATGTTTCCAGCACTCGTTATTTTAAGTTGTTGTTGCTGTTGCAAGACATGGGCTTAGAGAATTCACAAAAGTTTGTGGAAAGGGTATTCTAGCCGGGTACAGAGAGAAAAACAAAGATTCAGGTTTTCCAGAGTGTCCTTTGTGAACTGATACTTAACAAGCAAAGCTTTTAGCATCCACTAAGGAACCTGCCACAAGCCTTTATCAATTAATGACTATAAATAACAAAAAGGACATTAGAAACTAATTAGGAATAAAGCACCAGCTTTCAGCAAGCCAAGGAGAGGCATTAGGTAAATGTTGGGCAAACATTGGTACTTGGAGTATGGTTAAGAGCAGAAAAGTGCTTGTGTATTCCTTCAATGTAGTGCTCGGTGTTGCAATGCTTTGTGGGGCTCCATGGTACGTAACTAAGTGGCCAAAAACAAAGTTTAGACACCCTAGCATAGTCCCTTGTATAAATGCAAGACTTTCTTTATCACAACCCAACAAGGCTCCAGAGAAAGTTTCAAATGTAGTCTGGAATGGAGGCAATATTTCAAGCTGCCACAATAATTTTTATCTTGTAGCTGTACAGTTTCCCTTATACCCTTTCCTGTACTCTAGACTCCACTGCAGTCACCATTTACATACCTGTTTATATGTTTCATTCTCTTCCATCAGCTGCTGATTCCTTTCACACAGCTCTTTCATCTTCTTGATCTCTTCATCCTGTCAGATTGAAAAAGTTTAAACATATACTTTCTCAACCCCTCCACACACAGAATTGAGGTTCTCTTCCCTCATCTCATGGCTTCCTGCTCTCCCCCAATTCAACTCTCCACATCACACCCTTACAGATGACCGGCTCCCAGAAATGTCATCTACATGTTGACCTTCACATCGAGGATAGAGAGATACATAGATACAGGAGAGTTTGAGTACATAGATCAGAATATATTAAGGGATTCACATCTTGAGTTGGAGACTGTTAGCTAAGGTTGAAGTCCATGGAATTAAAGGCAAATTATTGACCTAGTTAGGAAATTGGCTGAGCAGCAGGAAACAGTCGGGATAATGGGCAAGTACTCCAATAGGCAGGATGTGACTAGTGGTGTCTGGCAGGGATCAGTGTTGGGGCCTCAGCTATTCACCATTTAATAACGACTTAGATGATGGCATAGAAAGCCACATATCCAAATTTGTCAATGACAAAGATAAGCGGCACTGTAGATGAAAGCATAAAATTACAAAGATACGGATGGATTAAGTGAATGGGCAAAACTATGGTAAATGGATTTCAACCAATTTGGACCTAAAAAAGGATAGAACAGGGTACTTTCTAAATGGTGAAAAGCTAAACACAGTGTAGGTTCAAATCCAGGTACATAGATCATTATAATGTCGTGGACAGGTACAGAAACAAAACCAAAAAGGCTAATGGAATGCTGGCTTTTATATCTAGAGGACTAGAATACAAAGGGCTAGAAGTTATGCTGCAGCTATACAAAGCCCTGGTTAGATCACACCTGGGGTACTGTGAGCAGTTCTGGGCACCACACCTTAGGATGGATATATTGGCCTTGGAGAGAGTGCAGCATAGGTTTACCAGAATGATACCCGGACTCCAAGGGTTAAATTACGAGGAGAGAATACACAAACTAGGGTTGTATTCCCTAGAATTTAGAAGTTTAAGGGGTGGTTTGATCGAAGTTGTCGAAATATTAAGGGGAACAAATAGGATAGATAGAGAAACTATTTCCGCTGATTGGGGATTCTAGAACTGGGGGGGGGGGGGGGGGGGGTGCAGGGGCAGGGGAGAAATAGTCTAACAATTCGAGCCAGATCTTTCAGGAGTGAAATTAGGAAACACGTCTACACACAAAAGGGTGGTAGAAGTTTGAAACTTTCTCTGCAAATGGCAATTGATGCTAGATCAATTGTTAATTTTAAATTGGAGATCGATAGATTTCTGTTAACCAAAAGGTATTGCGGGATATGGTGCAAAGGCAGGTATATGGAGTTAGGTTACAGATCAGCCATGATCTCACTGAATGGCAGAACAGGCTCAATGGGCTAAATGGCCTACTCCTGTTCTTATGTAGCAGAATATTCCTCTAAAATTTACACTGGATCATGGTGATCCAGGCAAGGACATTCATTATTATTTTGAAGCACTTACTTGAAACTTAAGCCTCTCCAGAAGTTGAGCCTCTTGATCAGGAGAGGAATCGTTTGTTGGATTGGAGTTTTGTGGAAACTGACTAAGCAGATAGAAGACCTGGGAAGAACATCAAGAGTCAGTAAAATCATTATGGGCAGTTTTAAATTGCCCCAGTCATTAATATATATAGTTCAGGCAACAGTCAATATAATGCAGTTCATTCGTTTTGGTCATCCAGATACCATAATTGGGATACTGATCAAATTGAAGTGATTTTTTTTTATTGTAAAGCTTACTTTGTTGTGGATTTTTCCATTCAAGGAGTGCACACAACATAATATTTTCAACAATTGAGAAATTAAGTAGTCTAACACTATTGACCCTCTCCCAACACAAATTTCCAATATGAGAGCATGCAACCTAAAAGTTAAATTTAAGGCAAATTGAGAGTTAGTTCCATTAAAATTGAGATTTGTATCAAATAGTAATTGAATAAATATAAATACATCTACTAGTCACAGTAAGGGGCAATCCATGCAATTGCACTACAGGCTCAAGTGTTACATTTAGAGAGGAGGGGGAAGAAGAGATGGGCCTTGATTTCAGAATCTAGAAATTGAAAATGTTACTATTCAACCGTAGCTCTATTGATCAGGTTACCACAGTGACTAGAGAAATCCAAATCACTGCAAAGGGGAATTTGCAAAATACAAATCTGCACGTGTATAATAATCATGGTCTTACTCCCTCTGATTTACTCCAGCTCTCATTTCCTCTATTCACCTTGATTTGTGCTATGCCACTATTTTGGTTGTGGTTGTTGGAGGCCAATCATCTTAGTTCCAGGACATCACTGCAGGAGTTAATCAGGGCAGCTTCCTAGGCCTAACCATCTTCAGCTGCTTCAATGATATTCCCTCCATCACAAAGGTCAGAATTGGGGCTGTTCACTGATGATTGCAGTGATCAGCTCCATTCATAATTTCTCAGATAATGATGCAGTTCAAGTCTGCAAGCACCAACACCCGAACTACATACAAGCTTGGGCTGATCCGTCGCAAGTAACATTCGTGCCACACAAGTGGCAGGCTATTGATCCAACACTGATAATTCCAACAAGAGAAAGCCTAACCCGCTCCCTATGATATTCAATGGCATTACCATCACCATTTGGGGACGCACCATTGACCAGAAACTCAACTGGACAAGCCACATAAAAACAGTGGCCACTAGAGCAGGTATTCTGTGGGTAGAGGCTCACCTGCTGACTCCACAAAGCCTCTCCACCACCTTCAAGTTAAGAGTGTGATATAGCACCCTTTGCTTGCCTGGGTAGGTGCAGCTAGAATAACTCAGGAAGCAGACTGCTTGAATGGCACTTCATCCACTAGCCTAAGCATCCAGCCGCTCCACCACCAGTGTACACCATCAGCAAGATGCACTGTAGTAACGTGCCAAGGCTTCTTTGGCAATATCTCCCAAACCCACAACCTCCACATCTTGGAAGGACAAGGGCAATAAGTGCATGGGAACATCACTGCCTCAGGATCCCCTCCAAGACACACACCATCCTGACTTGGACATGCACCGGGTTCCTTCATAGTCACTGGCTCCAAATCCTGGAACTCCCTACCTAAAATGGTATGGTGGGGCCATCATCACCAATGATCACTAATTTTTTTAAAATTTATTTTTTGGCCTGCACAGCCCCTTTCTCTATTCAAATGCTGGCTTACCGGCTGTGCGGCCTGTGGAGAGCTGCGCGGCTAATAGGGAACATTGTTCACCACATTGACTGCAGGAGTTCAAGGTGGCAGCTCACCACCACTTTCTCAGGGCAACTGGGGATGGGCAATAAATGCTGGCCTTGCCAGCAGCACCCATATCCAGAGAGCGAATTAATTAAAAAACAAAAAACAAAAGACAGATGGACCTGCTCACAGGGCTCGGTCTGTACCTCTTGAATTAGTTATTGGGAGCAGCACAAGACTAGTCGCCCCTCCAACATCCCTATCACCATCAATCTCGAACTGCAATTTTTTCCTTCCTTTTGGACTCCCTGAAGTTCAGCCATGATTTCCATAATGTTTGAGACTTTTATGAAATCATGCGCAGAAAAATTGCAATCATTAAAGCAGCTCTACATCTTTGACAGATGCCCAGGAATCTGAAGCAGACAACTCCAATAGCACACCAAAGCAGTGCACTACTGGGCTACATTTAACAAAGCTACAATAGGAAGAACAAGCTGAGCACTTAAGTTGGGAAAAGGAAAACAGTTTGTCTAACTACCAAGATGGCACAATGTTCACCTTCTCTTGGTGCTGCTGTTCTTGCTCCAGCAGCTGTTGCTGATGGTCAGTCTCCATCTCAGCTATTTGGGTTTGCTCCTCAAGTAAAGTCTTCTGTAGCTCTGCACTGCCAGCTTTTGCCTGGTTTAGTTCACTCTCCATTTTACAATGTGATACTTTACACGACACCAGCTTCAAAAGGAAGAAAATGTTATCATCTTCTATTAAGAGCAAAGGATCACCAGATGCACCCACATCAAAGAGAACAGTAAAGTAATCTTTTGTATCATTTTGGTTATTTTTAAATGAACGAACATAGCACTCAGGCACTGGCTTAGAAGGGTTACCGAGTTAGACCATGCAAGAGTCAGAACATAAGAATAATCCGGAAGAAAAGGCCTTTTTATCCATCCCCTAAACTCCATGGGGTAGAAATTAGGCACTTCAATTTTTGGGCACATGGCGTGCACAGCGCAGGATCCCTGCCCTGAATGGCAAGGCCTGGGATGTCTGCGATATTGAACCTTGGACCTCATTAACATCAAGCCATCATAAAGAGCCAGCTGAATAGTAAATAAAGATCAGGCCCCTGCTAGCATTGCAACAGCCCTCAGGTAAGTAAGAGATCAGGAGTAAGTTCAGGAGATAGGAGTGGCAGCGATCAGGGACTGGGGGAGTGTTGGCCGTGTTCTTTAAATGTGGGGTCTGGAGGAGCACGCCTACCCCTCCCAACTGCCTCAGGGCAAATCAATCTTGCAGTAGGAGCCTTAAGCAGGCATCAGGGCCCTTATTTCCACATGCAATGGGTTGGGTTTGTTTCAGGCATTGGCACTTCAGGTGGAAACTTGCACGCACAACCTACTCATCATACTAGGGCTTAGTAGCACCCGAACAGCAAACGCTGCATGGCCAGGTTTATAGGTCCTCACCTCGCTCATTAGCCACTTCAGTCCACATTTAGCCTCTACAATAGTAGCAATGGTTTCCCATCGATGCTTCAGTCTTTCTTCATTGTCTGCATCCATCAACTTCTGCTGGAAGCGAGCAATTTGAGCACTCCTACAATAGCAAGAACACAAGTGGTTATGCAGGCCAACTCTGCTTCAGCTATTCAAGCCAAGCAAGCAGCGTGAAATTTCCTTTTACTAAACATTGCCGATCAAGGAACCCCCATCAGACCCATTGATGGACAGCTTGGGTACCAGAAAAGAACATCTCAAGTTTGACTTCACTTTTAACTTGGGACTATCCAAATTCTTCAGCTTCCTCAAATGGTTTAGCTCCCAAAGACAGACAGACTGGCATTTATATAGCACCTCTCACGACCACCAGACGTCTCAAAGCGCTTTATAAATCAATGAAGTACTTTTGAAGTGGAGTCACTGTTGTAATGTGGGAAATGCGTCAGCCAATTTGCACACAGCAAAGTCCCACAAACAGTAATGTGATAAATGACCAGATAATCTATTTTTGTTATGTTGGTTGAGGGATAAATATTGGCCAGGACACCAGGGATAACGCCCCTGCTCTTCAAAAATAGTGCCATGGGATCTTTTACGTCCACTTGAGAGCGCAGACGGGGGCCTTGGTTTAACATCTCATGCAAAAGACGGCACCTCCAAAAGTGCAGCACTCCCTCAGCACTGCACTGTCAGCCTAGCTTTATATGCTCAAGTCCCTGGAATGGGACTTGAACCCACAACCCAAGGACTCAGGAGGCAAATGCGCTACCAGCCGAGACACAGCTGACACTAAGTCATAAGATCACAAAAAATCAAAAATTCCAATGGTGCAATGTTGATTCAGTGCATTTGTATATATGAAACAGACTAGGTCAAGAAGGGGAGAGAGACACGAAAGAGGTTTGGAAAAAGAAGAAACAGAAGGCAGAAAGAGATCTCACTTTAACTTTCATCTATGTAACTGGAAGTATTGTAGCTGTAATCCATCTTAATCCCACATACCAACACCACCAGCTTTAGATACCAAAATAATATTTAATGGACCATGAAGATGTGCCTCAAGGGCCAAGTTGTCAACTAGAGACTGAACAGTTGTATTAAATCTGACTCTCCAGAGGAGCACCAGAGGCTAACTGAAATGAGTTCTGAACAGATGCAAAACAAAACGCCCTCTGGCTAGAACAAGGTCATCAATTAACATTGCTTCCTCTCCAAGTGCCAAAACTTAAAGCACAAACTCAATGACAATCTCCTGACTCCCCAAAACATTTCCACCATCTACAAAGCACAAGTCAGGAGTGTGATGGAATACTCGCCACTTGCCTGGATGAGTGCAGCTCCAACCTCCAACAACACTCGAAGCTCGACACCATCCAGGACAAAGCAGCCTGTTTGATTGGCACCCTATCCACAACATTCACTCCCTCCACCACCGGTGTACCGTGGCTGCAGTGTGTACCATCTACAAGATGCACTGCAGCAACTCGCCAAGGCTTCTTTGGCAGCACCTCCCAAACCTGCAACCTCTGCCACCTAGAAGGACAATGGCAGCAGGCGCATGGGAACACCATCACCTCCAAGTTCCTCTCCAAGTCACACACCATCCTGACCTAGAAATATATTGCCGTTCCTTCATCGTCACTGGGTCAAAATCCTGGAACTCCCTCCTTAACGGCACTGTGGGAGTACCTTCACCACATGGACGGCAGTGGTTCAAGAAGATGGCTCACCACCACCTTCTCAAGGGCAACTAGGGATGGGCAATAAATGCTGGCCTTGCCGGCGACACCCAGATCCCATAAGCAAAAAAAACTGGTCTTGGAAAAGCTCAAAACATTATCTGATTGCACAAGGTGGTGTGTGCAATTTTCCTTCACCAAAGCATTCAAGGTCGCCAGGTTATAAGATTCATAATCAATGCACTCAGTGGTTACAATTTTTAGATTTGAACTGAAGAAATTATTTGGAAGATTCGCTCCAAGTGCTCCAGCAAACCCATCCTTCATTTCAAAAGAACACTTTTCAGCAGTTTAGATACCTAAATTGCCCTTTGATAGATTGCCCCATTCTCTCAAATTTGTTTGACTGAATACAAGCAGTGAAATGACTTGTTGCTGTATAAAAAGGTTAAAATCACATTGTGGGTATAGACCCTCAATACAAAAAAAGTGGTACCATGTGGAGAAAAATTTCATGCTGAACTTAATTTGATTAACAAAGAAATACTGCCAGAAATAGAATTGGCCAATGATCTGGTGAGGAAAATCAGTTGACCTTTCCCTCCCAAACAGAGCAGCAGCAAGATAAGGGCTGTGCTGGCAATGAGAAAGCCAGAAGGATTTCCAAGTCATAACCATTATATAATAAAAGAACTAAAAAAAAAAAATATAAAAAAGACAGGGCTCAAGATTACACAAAACAGGAAAAAAAAATATCCTTAAAAAGGGTTGGTAACTCTACTACTTTCCTCCACCTCCCCCCCAGGAACTAGCCACAAATTAGGTTGAAGATAATGAATGAGAAGCCTATAATTTGCCACAAACTTTTATTGAACACTTCTGTAGAATCCATGAAATATCCCAATTAAATGTAATCTTATGCTGTATACAGATAATTAACTCAGAACTTTAATATAAAAATACTGTTTGTAAATATTGCATCTAGAAATTTGCCTCAAGAAAATGCAAGTCAAGTATGATAGATTTAGCAGCAGTCAAAACAATTCCACATGCAGTTCCCAGCATGAACCTCGATTCACTCCACAACAACTACCTGAGCTCTATTTCGGTCTCCATGCTTTCAATCTGCTTGTTTAAAGATGGATCTGGCTCTGTAGTTGTTATTAGCTCAGTCAATGTAAAGGTCCGCCGCTGCAAAAAGAATAGACAACATACTGAAACTAGAGAAAGGCTAGGGTGGAAATTCCACTTCAAATGGGGGAAAAAAGTCACCAATTTAGGTCAAAAAAGATGATCCAGAACAAGAGATGGAGGGAAAAAAAAAAGACAAATCTGAATTAACAGAAAATGCTGCATGTGCACAGCAGGTCCTTAAGCTTCCAACAAGTGGATAGGTTCACAGGGCTGATATTTCCAGCATCATTTGTTTTAATTTGTCAGAATAGGATATTTGACAATTAAAAAAAAAATGTACACATGTCCAAAGTATCCAGCACTTTGTAAGCAGCAAAGTACTGTGGACTTATCCCAACTAAGAACCAAGATGCTAAATAAACTTACTACAGGATCTTTTTATCTCTTGTAGAATGGAGAGCAGGCTAGATTTGAACACAACCAGGATATGATGTTCCAAGAAGCTTTGCCATCTCATCCCTTTGCAACCCGAAAAACAGCGAAGACCCTTTGTCATACCCATCTCATTTTTGACTAGTTCCAAATGCAAGGAAATTGCCTATATACACACACAAATAAAACAAGTGGACAATCTTTCGTGTCCCTTTGGTTTAGAGCCTGTACCTACCCGGAGTTTGGGTGGTGGAATATGGGCCTCTTTCTTCCCCATGAGAAAGGCGAGTTCCTGTGCCAGGACCTTCCTGTCATCCAGTAGAGAGTTCAGGTGACAACGAGCCTCCTCGATACACACAAGTACCTCTAGCTCATTGGCCAGCCAACTCTGGGACACAGAGGTACAAGAAAACAATTAAGTGAGGAAACATTTCATGCACAAGGTATGCATGTGTTAAATGGAGTGGTTGTAAAGTGTGTTGATCAGGAAACGATAAACAAGGGGTAAACCTATAAAGCCATCAGCATAATAGTTGGCATTAGTAATGTCAAAGAGTGTAAATCAATATGTATATTGTTGCACAAGGTATTAGTCAGTCCCCATCTGGGGCTTTGGTCATCTAACTGTAGGAAGAACATAGAAGCAAGCAACCAAGATAATTGTAGAGATCAGGAAAGGTGAAGGAAATTGGACTGGTTTTCCTTTTTGGGGGGGGGAAGGAAATTTAAATTTCAATATTAACAGAATTGACAAAACGAATCCAGGCAAACTTTACTATGATGACTGGGTTCAAATATCAGTGGCCAAGTTTCTTTTAGAAAAGGAAGTTAGGAATAAAAAGGGGAGTCAGCAAGGATCACCCAAAAATGGAGCAGAACATATGGAAAGACTAATGAAGACAGTACAAATGGGTTCAAGAAGCAATTAGATACATTTCTGGAGAGAAAAAAAAAAGGATTAAAGGACACAAGGTGGACACGCAACTAACTGTTTGAAACAAGACAGGTTTGTCTGGTCAACTGTCTTCTCCTGCTCTGAAAAAATTACACTCTGGTCCTGACCATCTCAGTTTATCAATACTTCCTCTCTTCTCCAATCTCAATTGCTTTCCTTCTGTTCTACAACAAATGGGCCATTTGGCCCATGCCAGTGTTTATGCTCTACACACGCCTCCTCTCACCCTACTTCATCTAACCCTACCAGCATAAGCTTCTATTCCTCTTCCCATCACTCATGTGCTTATCTAGCTTCCCCTTAATGCATCTGTACTATTCGCCTGAACTACTCCTTGTGGTCGAGTTTTCCACATTTTAACCACTCTGGATAAAGAAGTTTCTCCTGAAATCCCTATTGGATTTATTAGTGACTATCTTGTATTTATGGCCCCTAGTTTTGGTCTCCCCTACAAGTGGAAACATCTTCTCCATGTCTACCCTATGATAATCTTAAAGACTTCTATCAGGTCACCCCTCAGCCTTCTCTTTTCTAGATAAGAGCCCCAGCCTGTTCAATCTTTCCAGATGTGTATAATTCTAATAAAATCTTTTTCACACCTTCTCTAATGCCTCTATATTCTTCTTATAATATGGAGACCAGGACTGCACACAGTAGCCCAAAAGAGTTTTATATCCGAAATTATGCAGTGTTCATTGACAAATTTAGTTTAAATCAACGTTATTGTGCTGAATCATGAAAGAGTGATTTTTTTTTTTTTACTGGAATGCAATGTTAGAGATTTTATTTTCTGACAGTTTGCCCCTCAGCTGAAGATTATATGGGATGCAGTTCCATTGGCAACTGTTACTCTCTGGCAACTCACTCAAGTGACCATTTTTCATGTGAGCCTATACAGTGAATGTTGGCAGGCTACTTGACAACTGGAGGCATTACAGGCAACCCTGACACTGCCCACTTGATGTCTACACATACCTACTTCCACCAGGAGCCACTGGAGAGTATGCCAAATGCCCCATTCCTGCCATCCAGTTAAGAACTGCTAACTCACTACAGACCTCCGATCTCCTTTAACCAGCTGAATTATCAAAGAAGTTTGCAGCTCAAGGTTGACCTTAAAGGAAGGCGAGACATGGCATACACTACTAACAATCACCTTTCATTATTCAAATGGTGGAACACAAAATAATGACTGATGGATTCAAAGTCCAATAAGCACAAGCATCATCAGAAAACCCTCCAATGCAAGTTGACATTTGTCACATCATGCTTGTATCCAAAAAGAGAATTGGGAGTCTTCCTTGGACATTTATATTTAAAATAGCATACATCATCTTTCAGATCATTTAAAAGTAGGGATGTCAAAGACAAGGCCTGGAAAGACCACAACAATTCCTTTCTTTGTTCACATGATGCAATGACGACTTTAGCTTCTGCTCAGCCTCAGTTGTTTAAATTTCTCAGGCCTGGAGGAATGAAAACAGTTGCTCTGCAATTGGTGTATTGAGGAAGGAGCCTTTTTGCACCAATTTGTAATCAGCCTTTACCATTTTTCAAGGCCTAGAAAATTTAAAGTGGTGAGGCTGAAGCTTCCAAGTTTTCATGATTGGGGTAACAATAGCAACAGCAACAACAGTGAACATCACAGGGGAAGTAAGCAGTAGCCAAGGACAGCAGCCAGCAGTGGTCTAATCCAGCAACAACATAAAAATCAGATACCAGCACCTAGCCAATTTTGCAGAGGGAGACTGGAATTTTGTCTATTGCAGGGGATGATACATTTACATGCAATTATTTATGGCCCATTTACTGGTTGTGGCATAGTTATCTGATCCACTATGAAAAAAACCCTGGGTTCAGATGCCTTTTGGAGGCACTTTTATGTCATTTGCTTCACATGTTTAACAGTTAGCTGGGACAACCTTTGGCTTTGAATATCCAACTTGACTAGACTTAGAGTAAAGGTTTAGTGTGAAATACATTCCAAGCAACATCACTGCTGCAATGAGTGATGTAGTTATACACATTTTGCAATGATTTGCATAAAATAGCATTAGGCCAGGGGCAACAGCACATCAACTGTAAAATTAGCAGTAAGTGTTGAGCTACAGCACATGCAGAATGTCTACAATGTAAAGTAAGCACAATGCTTTACTCATTGCACCTTCACTCTGGCAGCAGTGCCTTCCATTCCTCTGTTTGATTCCTTGCGTTTTTCAGTGGCATCCTTCTGCTTCTGTAATGCATCACGCAAGCGCTTGTTAGCAGCGGAAGCCTGGGGAGAGAGGAAACCATAGCAACTGATTCCAAAGAGGAATACATGCAAAATAGTGTGATCAATGCCTACGAACCTTTACTCCTAAGCTTTCCTTGCACAAAGCCCAGCTTTCCTTGCACAAAACCCAGATTCTTTCCAAGAAGGAAGAAAGTTAGTAAATGCCAGAGAACACAACACTCAACTCTGTAGACTTACTCTTGGACTGTCTCAGGTAATTCCTCAGAGGACGCTGATCAGAGCCCTCTTTGACCAAACAGTAGAACACGTAGTCCTCGATATTGAAGGGGAGGGTGCGGGGGGAGCACGGGGAAAACCCAAAGCTGGGAACGTGGAGGTCCTCGTTATAATTAATTTATTTCGTTTCCTGCCCAGCAGCCGGCCAAATTGACAGGCGTATGCGTGGGTTGGGGGACAATCAGTTTAAAAACGTTTAAACCCCCCGCCCATGAGGTTTTTTTTTGGGTGGGGGCGGGGGGTTTAATAGCAAGGCCATATACTCTGGAGACAGAATGATAACCAACGTTTCATGTTATTTTGTGTTTAATTATGGGCCACATGCCTCCGGACATGAGATTTGATGAAGAATAACCCAAGATAAGCCCGGGGCCAAAACTTCTCACTCAAATTTTCAATTTTAACAGATCTAAAAGCAAGCCAGGTGCCATGGCTGGAATCACCAAGAGGACAAACATTTTAGCTACAGGAAACTTTCTGCTATCCGGCACTGAGCTGGTGCCGTTAGATCAAAACTGCCGGACAAACCAGCGCTAATGTTGAAACATATGGAGATTTTGAGCTCCGTATCTGGCAACAAACCCTGTTGCTTAGCAACAGCTTCTAAACAAACAGTCAGCCGTACCTTGCAAGCGTCTCTTTAACTTGGCAACAGCTTCAGCGAGACCTTGCAGAGCCTGACTGGTGAAAAAAAAGCAACGAAAAGAAAAAAACCTAACGAAACTGATTTTTGCCGGTGGCTCAAGCATTCCGGACAGTTAACCTCCGGATAAACCAAAGTTTCCTGTAGCAGAATTTCATTTTAAAGACTGGCATATTCACAAGATATACAGGGGAGAGAGAAGGGAGAACAAAGGAAACTTGCAGGTTTCCCCATCATGTCCTCAGGACATCTCAAAATGCTTTACAGCCAATGATTCACTTTTGACATGCTCGGAGGGTAAGTGCAGCAGCCAATTTGGATGCAGCAAGGGATATAAAATGATCAGTTAAACTAAGCGGTTAGTTGAGGGACAAATGTTGGCCAGAACACCCTTTTCTTCATTGGATCTTTTAATACCCAAACAGGGAGACTAAGCTTCTGCTAAATGTCTCAGCCGATAGACAATGCAACATTCTTACATCGTTCTAGAATGTGTTCCAAGTCCTGGAGTGGAGCATGAACCACCCGCCATCTCAAAAGAAGAGCGCGCTGCTAACTGACCAAATTAACACTGTATTAAACAACTTTACTACAAACGTTCTGTTCCTATAAAGCAAATTCCTCATTCACTGGATGGCAGTTAGGAGGAGAGAATACAAATTATCTTTTCAAAGTCTCCAAGGAAGCTGCCCACACTCACCTCTTCAGTCTTGCGCCTCAATACATTTGCTTGCTGTTGGTAATTTCGTTCTAGTTTCAGCAGTTCATACTGTCTTTTTCGGTCCTAGAAAAGAATGGATTGAATAGATTGATCCTGAATGTAAATTGAACATACTCAGCATCCTCTTTCTCCCACATCCCAAGCCAACAAGAAAAATGCTAATTTAATATAGAAGCAACTCTGAAGTAAAGAGGCCACTAAAGGTGTAAATGTTGTCAGACAGTACCCATGCACTACTCTACCTTCATGGTGAAGTGAAAAGTAAACAGGTAGGCAAACTACTTTTTATAAGATACAAATCTGTTTTTATATTTCTTGCAAGAGCTTTTACAAGTGTGTAAAAAGGAATAGATTAGTGAAAGTAAACGTGGATTCCTCAGAGGCAGCGACAGGAGAAATTATAAATGGGGAATAAGAAAATGGCAGAGACGTTAACAAATATTTTGCATCTGTCTTCACAGTAGAGGACACAAACAACATACTGGAAATTGTGGGGAACCACAGGTCTAATCAGAGTGAAGAACTTAAAAGTAATTAGTATAGAAAAAATTAACAGGGCTAGAGGAGACTGCAGAGGTAGTGGATGCATTGGTTTTGATCTTCCAGAATTCTAGATCCAGCTCTGGATTGGAGGGGGGCGAAAGAGGGAGAGAAAAAGAGAGAGACAGAGAGAGAGAGACAGCGAGAGAGAGAGAGAGACAGCGAGAGAGAGAGAGAGACAGCGAGAGAGAGAGAGAGACAGCGAGAGAGAGAGAGAGACAGCGAGAGAGAGAGAGAGACAGCGAGAGAGAGAGAGACAGCGAGAGAGAGAGAGACAGCGAGAGAGAGAGAGAGAGAGAGAGAGAGAGAGAGAGAGAGAGAGAGCACGCTGAAGATGGGCTGCCGAATTTAGCCATCTAAGTGGGGGGGAAAAAAAAGTTTAAAAGTTAAATTTAACTTTAGTCTAAGTTAGCTCAGTTTAATTTAGTTTTAAGTTTAGTTTAGTTTAAGCACCTAAGAAAACCTAAGAAAAAAGAGCGCCAAAAAGAGCGTCAAAGAGAAAAAAAAAAGAAACCCGAAAAGAGGAAAAAAGAAAAAAGACAGCGAGAAAGAGAAAAATAAACCCAGGGAAAAATCTGGATAGCGAGGCAGCAAAGCTGAGCCCGAGCAGCAGCAGGAACACGGAGCCTGAAGCACCACAGCAGAGCCCGAGCAGCAACCGGAGCACGGAGCCTGAAGCCGGAGAAAGGCCCGAGGAGCCGGGCCGAGCGAGGCACCGAAGAGAAGGAGAGCGAGCAGCAACCGGAGCAGACCCAAGCCAGTCAAAGAGGCGAGTGGAGAGGTAGGGGTACTGGGCCGGGCCGGGTCAGGACTGTCGGGCCCGGAGAGCGAGCAAGCCCGGGGCCTGAAACCCGAGAAACTCCGGGGCCGGAGAAACTCGGACAAACACCGGGCCGGGCCGGGACTGCACAGCCGAGCCGAGGGGCTGGGACCAGCGCAGAAAACAGCCTGGTGAGTCAGAAAAACCGGGGGCCTGAGACCGACACGACGACGCGAGGAGATCCGCCCGGGGCGCGGAGAGCGAACGAGTCCGGGGCACGGAGAGTGGGCGAGTCTGGGGCACGGAGAGAGAGCGCGAGTCCGAGGCCCGGAGAGCGAGTGAGAGAGTCGGAAGAGGAAAACACCAGGTCCGGGGAAAAGAAAAGTTTTACCTAATTCTACCTAAGTTTAATTTTATTTAAGTTTAGTTCGAAGAAAAAAAAAACCTGAAAAAAGAACAAACCAGTGAGAAAAAGGAAAAGAAACCCCCGAGAGAAACGGTAGGGAGGGGGAAACAACCCGAACCAGGAGCCTGAAACCTGAGAAAACCCGAGGGCCCAGGCCTGAGACTGAGGCCCAGAGACAGATTCAGCCCGAGAGGGGAGCAGCCCGAAGGCACCGGCTCCCAAATACTGTGAGAGAGAGAGAGAGAGAGAGAGGGAGAAACTTTTAAGAGCAGCTATATCAAAGATGAACCCCTGAAAAACTCTCAATTTTGGACCTAAAAGTGGGATAAGGTGGAACACGACACAAAAAGAGAGAAAAAGTTATCTAGCTACGACAAAAACAAACGACTACAATGACAGAGCAGGGAAGTGAAATATCCTGAGCAATGCATAAGTAATAAGGCAAAGGATAAACACAAGGACATAACACTACAAAATAACCCAGAGGTCCTCTACGTTGACTATACCACACACAAAGGGACTAAGATGAAGAACAACCTCATATTCTACACCGACTCCGTTCCCTCATGGAAGGAGACTTTACAAAAATACTACGCACACGTCTCCAGTGAAGGTATTGGCAAAGGAGGCAGACTGAAAATATGTAAAGATGGAAATCTAGATAAAGATGACCCCCTGCTAACCATAAGCTACTACAACAAAAAAGGAAAGATCATGATACAGGGGAATGTAGAAAATCTGGACTCCTTTGAAAAGGAATTCCCCCAGTTGAAAACTAAGGCAGACACAAAGAGGACCAATGGACAGGAGGCAAAAGAGAGCCGAACAGAGGATGAAGAGAGCCAAGCGGAGGAAGAAGAGAGGCCAGTAGAGGCAAACACCTCCCTGACCATCTCCACCCCCCCCTCCCACACCTCTCAACGCAAACAAACTGCTGAAGGAGAATCTGTCCAAACTAGAACTCGATTTCAACGAATACAGGGAAACACAGGCCAAGAATTTGAAGGAGGAACTCAAACAGCTGAAAATGGAAAACGAGTCCACCATCCACGAGTTGAGAAAGATCGTAGAGGAGCAAAGAAATGAGATCAAAGAACTCCGTACTCAGCTAAACAAAATGATGGAGGCCGTAGAAAGGCAGAAAAATGAACTCAGCAGGCAACACAAACCTCTTAAGGTCCAAAAACTTGATGACACAAAAACACACAGGGACACAGAACCCGTCGGATGCCCCCCCACACGAGGATGTCACACCCTCACCTTGCGACAACACACCGAAGGCCCCAAACCCTGCTCCTGTCACACAGCCTATCCCAGAAACCCAGCCAACAACCAGCCCTCAGTCGAGTCCTGCCCAGACTACTGCTACCCAGTCTGAAAAGCCAGCCCCTCAGGCGGTCCTGCTGACCGACTCCAACGGGAAGTTTTTGGACCCCCAGAGGATGTTCCCAGGTCATCAAGTCCTGAAAAAATGGTGCAGCAACACAGGCCATGCAATGAAGATCCTGAACAAAGAATCCCTTGGAAGCCCCAAATGGCTTGTGATCCACACAGGCACAAACGACCTACGCACCCTACAGGAAGACACTGCTAGGGCAGTGAGCAGGATGGCGGAAAAGGCCAGCAGGGAATTCCCCGAGGCGCGGATCGTGATCTCCACACTACTGCCCAGAAAGGACACCCCAGCCTATGTAATCCACAACACCAACAGGGAGATCGACACGAGATGTACTGCCCTCCAACGTCTACCTGGCCCATCACCCAAACATCAACACAAGGGACCTCTGTGACGAAATACATCTACTCAAACAGCGGATGTGGATCTTCGCAAAAAACCTCAAACACTGCCAAAAGACGCACCCCTCCCACCCCCTCTACCATTGGGAGCCCTAACCCAAACAGGACCACCACTGTCCCCCACCCCCCTATACAAAACCAACAACAGAACCGTGCTTTTGTACCTGACCCCAGACCCCCCTCTAGACCACAGACTGTAGACCAAGAACTGAGAAAGATCAGGACGATGATAAGCACCCTGATGGAAAGCCGGAGAGGAATGCACTAAATTACTATTGTTATTTTATCATTACTATTACTATTATTAGATAGCAGTATGTGCATGCCTCATGAAATTTATACTAAATCGTCATTTAGCATTATAGAAACTAGTGTTTTCACACTCGTCCCACAAAATAGGTCCATTTTATTTTGTTTTTTTTTTGAACTATATAAATGCGTTCTTTCCACATAAGCTGCTGGAATATCCAGGGTCTCCGCTCCTCAACTTTTGGGATGAAGAGTACAGACCCTGAATTCCTAAAAGCTATAAAAGACATTGATATAATTGTGTTAACAGAAACATGGTGCCAAAAGGACGTGCCCACCCACTGTCCTCCAATGTACCATGAAATCATTGTGCCCTCAGTAAAGAACACTAAGACACGCAAGGGCAGAACCTCCGGGGGAATCTTGGTGTGGTATAAAGGAGAACTGGACAAACACATCTCACCGATAAAACAGGGAAAATCACATGTATGGCTAAAATTAGATAAAAATATAGGAATAACAAAAAAATGTCTACTTATGTGCGATCTACATACCTCCAATAGAATCGCCATATTTTGAAGAGGAGTTATTTGATACTCTCCACATGGAAATCAGCCATTTCCAAGCCAAAGGAAAGGTGCTACTATGTGGGGACCTAAATGCAAGGACCGGATGTGAACCTGACTTCATAGACCCACAGGGCAACAACCATGTGTTTGGCCAGACCCCTTTATATGTCACACCAGCCATCGCAAATCGGAACAACCTTGATTGAAATAAATAAAAGCGGTAGGGAGGTAGTGCAACTCTGCCGAGCCTTAGGCCTGTACATAGTTAACGGTAGGTTCAGAGGGGACTCCTTAGGGAGACTCACATATTCCTCAACTCTTGGGTCTAGTGTGGTGGATTATACAATCACTGACCTGGACCCCTGCGATATCAACGCATTCACTGTCAGGCAGCAATCCCCCCTCTCAGACCATAACCAAATAAATGTGTACCCTAAACTTTCTGCCCAAACTACAGACAAAAAAGGAACCCAGTAAGCGCCATAAAATAAACCAGACATACAGATGGGCCCCAGACAGTGGAGATAAATTCATCACAGCACTAAATTCACCTGATCAAGTAAAATATCAAAATTTAAAGAAAATCTATATGAGATCACCAGAGATGGTGTAAACATGGTCATAGATGATATAAATATGATCGTCCATGAGGCAGCTGTAAAAGCCGACCTTGTGAAACAGAAGAGGAAACGTTACAAAAGACAAAATAAAAATGAGAAATGGTTTGACCACGAATGCAAAAATGCCAGAAAAGACCTGAGAAAAATATCAAACCAAAAGCATCGCCAACCAAACAATCCAGACCTACGTATTAGATACAATGAGACCCTCAAAAGATATAAACACACCATTAGGAACAAAACACAAAATTATACCCACAAAATACTCGAAGAAATTGAAAACTCCATTAATCCAAATCAATTCTGGGATATGTGGAATAACCCGAGTACAACACAATTGCAAGCATTACCAATCCAAGATGGCGACATCTGGAGAACACATTTTGAAAACCTCTACAAAGACATCCCAATAAACGAAACAAACCCAAGTCAACATCATGTCACAGAAAAACTCCACACATTAGAAGCAACAATTAAAGACAACCAAAACCCTCTAGACTCCCCAATCACATGGAAAGAACTGGCCACAAAAACAAAATCTCTCCACCTAAAGAAAGCCTGTGGTCCAGACAACATCAAAAATGAAATGCTCAAGTTCAGCAATATGGAGATGCAGGGTGCTGTACTCAAGTTATTCAACATCATATTACGTTCAGGCTGTTTTCCCGATATCTGGTGCCAAGGACTCATCTCTCCCATATATAAAAGTGGAAACAAATCAGACCCAAATAACTACCGCGGCATCTGTGTCAACAGTTGTCTAGGGAAGTTATTCTGCAGTATTCTAAATAGTAGATTACTGGATTTTCTTAACAAACATAATATCCTTAGAAAAAATCAAATAGGCTTTCTTCCAAAACACCGCACCACCGACCATATCTATACCCTTCACACTCTCATTGAAAAACATATACACCAAACAAAAAATGGGAAAATATTCGCTTGTTTCATTGACTTCAAGAAAGCCTTTGACTCTATCTGGCACGAAGGGCTCTATTATAAACTTCTTCAGTGTGGAATAGGGGGCAAAGTCTATGACCTTATCAAATCGATGTATCTGAAAAATAAATGTGGTGTCAAAATTGGAGACAAACGCACCGGTTTCTTCACCCAGAGAAGAGGCGTCCAGCGAGGCTGCAATTTGAGCCCGACCCTGTTCAACATATACATAAATGAATTAGCAGACATGCTGGAGCAAAGCGAGTCACCGGGTCTCTGTCTCCTGGATGGAGAAGTGAAATCCCTGTTCTATGCAGACGACCTGGTTCTGCTGTCTCCCACAGAACAGGGATTACAGCAACAATTAGACCTACTCGACAAATACTGCCAAAATTGGGCCCTAACAGTAAATCTAAAGAAAACCAACATCATGATTTTTCAAAAAAGGCCCAGGTGTCAGGAAAACAAATACCAGTTTACTCTCAGTGATACCATCATAGGACACACTATGAGCTACACTTACCTTGGTCTAACCATTACAGCATCAGGGAGCTTCAGCATAGCAGTGAATGCACTAAAAGAAAAAGCCCGAAGAGCCCTATATGCAATAAAAAGAAAATTCTACAACATCCAAATCCCAATCAAAATCTGGCTCAAAATATTTGACAGCATAATCCTGCCCATTGCGCTGTACGGTAGTGAAGTATGGGGCCCGCTCAATCACCATAGCTACACTAAATGGGAAAAACACACAATAGAAGCCCTACATGCAGAATTTTGCCGAAGCATTCTTCGTACCCAAAGGAAAACACCAACAAATGCATGCAGAGCCGAACTAGACAGATACCCACTGATGATAAACATCCAAAAACAAGCACTAAACTTCCTAAATCACCTCAAATCTAGCTCCCCAGACACCCTTCATTTTAAAGCCTTCCAGACCCAAGAACTAAACCCAGAAAAGAGTCCCCTGAGTCAGCTGCTACTGAAACTAAGTACTCCTACTCAGCCGGACCCTGACCAGTCCCAGACCAACACTGCCGTCCAAACACCAATCCGAGTGAACCAAATCATTAAACAATGCAAAGAAACCTACCTGGAACATTGGAACAAAATAACCAAAAGCCAAAGCAGATTAGAATGTTACCGGGCCCTAAAAAGAGAATATAAACTGGCAGACTATCTCTCGACCATCAGAGACACAAAACAGAGACAGACCCTCACCAGGTACAGACTAAGCGACCACCAACTGGCAATTGAAAAAAGATACAAGAAATTCTGGCAGCCTAGAGAGAATAGAATATGTGATCAATGTCTGGCCGGCGAGGTTGAGACAGAGATGCACTTCCTCCTAAAATGCGAAAAATTCAACAAAAACAAGAAACATATTTGACAAGCTCAGCCAAACAACCCCAGATTTCAAAGAATTGGATGACCTGTCAAAATTAAGATTAGTCCTGGGAGAAGGAGACAGACCATACCTTGGCGCCAAATATGTAACAACATGTCACAACCTGAGGACTGTTTAAAATTAATACTGAATGTACCCAACGATGTTCAATGACTGTTTAAATTAATATTGTATGTACCCAACGAAGGTCAAAATTGTTTGTCTCTCTCT